>NC_047087.1:140713336-143113336 GCF_902459505.1 Geotrypetes seraphini
ATTCAGCAGGCAAAGGAGATACAGGGAATTCCATATGCAGGTCGAGATTATAAGGATTTGGCCTATGCAGATGATATTTTGCTTCTTTTGAAGAATCCTGAATATTCCATCCCGCATTTACTGGAATTGATTGATCGATCTGGCAAATTTTCTGGTTACAAAATAAATTGGAGCAAATCAGAGGTTCTTCCAGTAAATGTGCATTGTGTAAAAAGTTTATTTGACCAATTCCCTTTCATTTGGAAGGAAGAGGGAATAAAATATTTGGGTATTATGATTCAAAGAACTTTGGAAGACACGACAGTAAATGAAAAGTCTTTATTGCTGAAAGTCAAAGAAATGTGTGAGCATTGGAACCTGCTACATCGTTCTTGGTGGGGGAGAGTCCAAACCTTCAAAATGATGATTTTGCCTGTGGTTTGTTACCAAATGAGTATGTTACCAATTTATTTTCATTTTATAAGAAATTGAATGGGATTCTTACAATTTTATTTGATTGAGTAAAACTGCTAGAATAGCCTTAGTATCTCTGCAAAAAATCACAATTGGCAGGGGGCTGAGGGTAAATTTTCCAAATTTTTATATTTATCATCAAGTCTTCATTTTGCTTCAGGGTATATATTGCATCCTTCCTGAACTCATGGAGAATCTGCTGGACTGGCTGATCTTAGAGAGTCATCTCATGTCCCCATTAGGTTTGAGCCACATTTTGAGTATCAAGCTGCCCAGAATATATAAGGACGATAGTATTCTTTTTTCCACTTGAAACACATTAAAATTCATTAATGATTTAACACCTACTCCAGTACAATAATCCACATGTCAATCCCTATGGTTAAACTCTAAGATTCAAATTGGCGAGTCTAAGATCCTCTGGAAACATTGGTTGCAGGCAGGCATACGTACTTTAGATCAGTGATTCCCAACCCTGTCCTGGAGGAACACCAGGCCAATCGGGTTTTCAGGCTAGCCCTAATGAATATGCATGAGAGAGATTTGCATATGGTGGAAGTGATAGGCATGCAAATTTGCTTCATGCATATTCATTAGGGCTAGCCTGAAAACCCAATTGGCCTGGTGTTCCTCCAGGACAGGGTTGGGAACCACTGCTTTAGATGATGTGATCTCAAATGGGAAAATGTTAAATTTATTACAACTGCAACAATCATTCAGCATATCAAAGTCTCAAGCTTATAAATGGTTGCAGTTGAAACAGGCCATTCAGAAAGGGTTCCCTGATTGGCGAAATTTAAAAAATCAATATAGCTTGCTGGGCCTGTGTTTCCAGACAGATTTCCTAGGACATCAGGCCACCAAGTGGTATAAATTTATTTTTTTTAATCTTTATTGATTTTCAAACTTCATTAGGTCAATATAAATGGTAAATCAGAAAAACTGCTCAAAAAACACTATTCACTATACAATTATTACATTAAACAATCATTTTCTCCCATCCTCATCTTCATTCTTAATATAATAATACATATGATGTGATTACAAATTATAAATAAATAATTTAACTATTCAAAATACATTTCCCTCCCCCCATCCTCCCTGGATGTGTAAAGAAATCTAATGACAAAGAAAGAAACATGACCCTTATTATAATGCAATAAAATTAGTCAGTAGACTCCATACATCATTAAAGGATTTACTAGTCCCCAAACATTCCGCCATCATCCTTTCATATTTATATGTGGTATACACATTTATCCATCAAAAAGTGAAATTGATCCTATTATTTTTCCAATTCTGTGTAATCAATTGAACAGCTATTCCCATCATAATCTAGAAAAGGCGACTTTTATAGAATGAGATTAATTTGTCCCCAAATTGACTTCCAGAAACCAAGTATCAATGGACAAAAATATAACAGATGATCCAAAGTCCCTATATTAATATGACAATGCCAGCATCTATTAGTCTTAGAACTGTCTAGTTTTTGTAAATGAGCTATGTAATAAAAATAACCAAGTTTTCTCATAGATACTTCAATGGATAATTAACACTCATTTCCCTGACGAAGCTTTTTGTGAAACAGGGAGCCCTGTTGGAAATTGTGGTGATAGCGTGCGGGTGGCGGGGATTCAGTAGCTGCTCTGCACTGTGCTCATGCTCCTCTTTGCGGGTTTTTCCTGCTTCTATTGCCCAGCACTACGAAGACTGCTTAATAAGCAGATAAGTGTAACATTTTTTTTTTTTTTTTAAAATTCTTTATTCATTTTCAAAATTACATTAAGTGTTAAATATATTCATTCACATTAACAATAAATATATCACTTATAAACAATCATTGATACAATTTTTTGATATTTATGCAATAGTAAATGCTATAGTGATTGAATTAAGCAGAATGCAGTTTTACACTTATCTTTGGAGTTTTTTGACCGAGGATGTCATCCTGTCTCAATGAATATATATTGAGGCAGGTTTGTCTATGTGTGAGTTGTGTTTTCAAGAACACCCCTATTAGACACTGAGGTCTTTTCTCTAATTTTGAGTATAATTGGGGTTTGAAGTTATTGCTGTTTGTAGTGCTGGGTCAAGTATTGGATGTATATTTTTGAAGTGATTACTTTTGACATTCATTCTTGTTTTTTGAGTTATTTGAATAAGAAGCCTAAAACTAGCCTAAAAGATATTTGGAGCATTATAAAGCAGCAGATTGTCCCAGGACAAGCAGGCAGCATATTCTCTGCATGTGGGTGACATCACTGATGGAGCCCCCTAGCGGACGTTTTTGCAAGCAGACTTGCTTGAAGACCTTCAAGCTTGCGATTGGCCCGCGCATGTGCGCGTGCCTCTCCCGCCCAACCTAGGGCATGTGTCTCCTAAGCGTGTCCTCAGTTCAATGTTTTCCGTGGAGCCAGAAGCACTGCTCCCTTGCTACGAGCGATCTCGTTGTCCCTCTTGTACCGCGGCTTTCTTTTTTATTTTCGTTTAAGTCGCTGTGCTCGCGTCTTTGTTCTTTTCTTTTGTGTTTTTTCAACTGGGCCTCCAGTCTTGCTGTGGCCGCTTGGCCTCGCGGGGCTGATGCCGTCCTTTTGCTTATGTCCCGGCCTCGCTCTGGGTTCAAAAACTGTACTAAGTGCAACCGGGTTATCTCCATCACTGATCCCCATCGTTGGTGTGTAGAGTACCTGGGTGCAGAGCACGGCGCTGAGTCATGTCTGCGTTGTGCGACTTTGCAACCGCGAGCTCTTCGGCAGAGAGTGGCCAAGATTCTTCAACTGTTTGGCCCTATGGATCCGGTGGGACAGGCCTTGAGCTTGGCCTTGGCCCCGGCGTCGAGGCCCTCAGCCTCGAAGACCCCGGCGTCGGCTCCTCCTTCTACCCGGCCCTGGTTAAGTCTCCTCTTGCCTTAGGTGTGCCGGCGAAGAAGCGTGCCTTGGAGTCTCATGCGAGTGCCGCTTCATCAGCCTCTTTGAGACATCATTCTAAGCGTGCCTCCTCATGTAGGGAATACTCTTCCTCGAGGTCGCCCCCAAAGGAGCGCAATGCTGCACTCCAGTCCCAACCTCCCTTGGTCTCAACAGGACACCTGGAAATAATTCTGGATGAAGTAGAAAAATGGATGACAAACCACAAACTGAAACTAAACTCGGGACAAAACCAAATTCCTAATGCTTGAAACGGACAAAAACCCATCCATAACAGACCTAGAAATTAAAGCAACCAAATACCCAATCCAGACCTCACTCAGAATCTTGGGAGTGCTGATAGACAGATGCTGCACCATGCAGACCCAAATCAACAAAACTACCCAAAAAGCATTCTTCACAATGCGCAACTTAAGAAAAATAAGGAAATTCTTTGACAAAGAACACTACAGGATAATTGTACAATCCCTGGTACTAGGTCTCGTGGACTATTGCAATATCCTTTATCTACCATGCCCCACAAACATGATCAAAAAACTTCAAACTGTTCAGAACACAGCCCTTAGACTAATTTACTCACTCGGAAAATTTGACCACATCACCAATGCCTACCTAGACTCACACTGGCTACCGATTCGAGCCAGAATTCAATTCAAACTATACTGTCTACTCTTCAAAGTAATTAACGGTACTGCACCCACCTACCTAGATGACCGCCTAAACCGTAACCTTCCAACCAGAACAAGAAGAACACTGACATCATTCGCATACCCACCACTCAAGGGTACTCACCGCAAAAAGCTTTACGATAGCCTCCTGGTAACACATGCTGCAAAACTCGAACCCTCCATCACCAGATTGTTAACCACAACATCAGACCTCAAGACATTCCGTAAAGAAATCAAAACACTGCTGTTCAAAAAGCATATACAATCTACCTAACCTCCCTCACCCCATCCCCCAAGAAACCAAAACACTGCCGTCCAAAACATCTTCCGATGTTACTAAGTCTTTACTATCATTCTGTTATTAAGTCTCTATCCTCAAACTGTATTCTATATTGTCATGTACCATCCTGGAAATGTCCAGTTCTCTTCTTATGTAATCCGCTTTGAACCGCAAGGTACAAGCGGAATAAAAATCACTAATGTAATGTAATGTAATGTCTCGGTGCCGATGTTCGAGGACATGCTTAAGGCAATCCTTACCTCGCAGCTTTCCTCGGTGGTGAGCCAACTGGTTCTGGCCTCGACGCCTTTGACCTCGGTCTCGACCCAACCTTCTGACCAGCCTGAGCGTACTTCGCTTGAGCCTTGGGGTCGCACATGTAAGACTCGCAGGATTCCCTCGAGTGATTCTTCGTTCCCGGTTTCAGGGCCTGTGATTTTCAAGGGTCCCGTTTTTCCCCGGCTACTTTATCGAGGTTCGCTCCTAAGAGGTTACGGTCCTCCCCGCCTCTTCGAGGCAGGTCTCCAACCGCGAAACCCTCCAAGCACACCCTTGTCCTTGAACTGGACTCTACCGTGCATTCTCCCTCTAGGCACCGGGCTGCCTCCCGAGGATCTTCTTCGAAGCCGACGGGAGAATTTTCCTTTGCCCCGTCTTCTCCGGGGCTCCACATGAGGGTCCCTTGGACTCCGGGGTCCTCTCCGACCCATCTTGTGAGGGGTCATTCCTTGACACCTCTGAGGCGCTTTAGCAGAGCCTCCTTGGTTTCCCATTCTTGGGACTCCGAGGCTCCGGCGTGCTACTCGAGGGAAATTTCTCCCTCTTTCTCTGTTGCCCCAAAATCTCATTCGGGATCTCCCCCTGAAGATGAGTCTTCTTCTCGAAATTCTTCCTTCACTCGTTTCATTGCTGACATGGGCAAGGCTTTGAACCTGCACCTCCAGTCGGAGTCCTGTTATACCCAGGAATTCCTGGCAGAGATGGGGGTTACTCATCCGCCCCGTGAGGTGCTACGCTTGCCTCTACACCAGGTTCTCCGGCAAACTTTCCTGCAGAACCTGGAAACCCCTTATGCAGTCCCAGCTATTCCCTCCAAGTTGGAATCCCGCTACCGGACGATCCCAGTTAAGTGGTTCGAAGGTTCTCAGCTTTCTCACCAATCCTTGGTGGTTGAGTCTTCCTTGAAGAAATCCAACCCCTCGAAGGTGTACGCTGCCATCCCGCCGTCTTTATCAAAACTCGATGATGGCGAACCATGTCCTCATTTATAACTTTATCTTCACGTCCTATCTCCGGTTCTGTGTGGAAGCCCTCCACTCCTTCCGGACAGAAGTGCCGGATTCTCGTCGTCAGGAGTTTCGTCTCCTCATGGAGACTCTCTCCCAACTCCGACTCTATATGTTTCAGGCGGCTTATGACGCCTTCGAATTGTCATCGAGGGTCACGGCTTTTGCAATCGCCATGCATCGCCTTGCTTGGCTCAGAATTGTTGACATGGACTCGAATCTCCAGGATCGTCTAGATAATCTCCCTTGCGTGGGTAATGAGCTATTTGATGATTCCATTGAGGTGGCCACTAAGCGTCTCTCAGAACACGAACGGTTCTTTGCCTCTCTGGTGCGTCTTAAGCCAAAGACACCTCCAGCCCGGCAGTACAAAATCCCTCTCTGGAGGTATCCACAGAAAACTACTCCTGCGTTCTCTCAACCTCCTTCAAAGCGGCCGCAGCAGCAGCAGCAGCAACAAGCTAAGGTCCAGCCGCCAGCTCCGGCGAAGCCCAGGCTGTCCTTTTTACAATTCCGGTATGAGCCTTCGGGCTCCCTTCATTCTGGAGACTTCTCCCCTCCCCATTGGGGGGCGTCTCCATCATTTCTACACACGGTGTGAGAGCCTTACCTCTGACAGTTGGGTGCTTTCCATCATCTGGGAGGGATATTCCCTTCATTTCAGTCCCGTACCCCCAGACCTTACCCCAAAAGAGTTTCCTTCGGGCCGGTCTCAGCTTCTCCTCCTTCTACAAGAAGCTTCTTCACCTCTGGGCAGTCGAGAAGGTTCCCCGGACCAGTGGAATATGGGGTTCTACTCCTGGTACTTTCTGGTGCCCAAGAAGACGGGGGATCTGCGTCCAATCCTGGACCTCCGTGCTCTGAACAAGTTTATGGTCAGGGAACAGTTCAGAATGGGGGACCTCAAGGAGGCGTACACGCACATTCCGATACACCCGGCCTCTCGCCGGTTTCTGAGATTCTGGGGGGGGGATCTCCATCTCCAGTATCGTGTTCTTCCTTTCCCTCTCCGAGGGTTTTCATGAAATGCCTGGTTGTGGTAACTGCGGCCCTGCGTCTCCGTGGCCTGCAGGTGTTTCCCTATCTCGACGACTGGTTGATCAAAGTGTCCTCTTGCCAAAAAGTTCTGTGAGCGACGAATCATACCATCTCGCTCCTTCAGAGTCTCGGCTTCGAGGTGAACTTCCCCACCTCTGTTTGTCCCAGTCTCTTGAGTTCATTGGAACAGTCCTGGACACGGCTTGTCTCCGCTCCTTCTTGCCTTGGTGGTCGCGTTGCGTGATGTAAACTTCGGCTAAGGGATTGTGGCCCTGAGGAAACCCCCTAAGGGTGAAACATGTTGGCGTACTTATCCCTTATCATGTACCACTTAAGTTAAGTATGAACACAGTAGTCACATTATACAAATCTGATAAGTTGAAAGTTTAACGCAGTGTATTTAGTTCAAGAAAACAGTGTTAAAAGAGACCCGGTGAAGACTGGATGCATAAAGCCAGTTGTTATGAAAGACTGGCATTTCTGAGGGTCTGAAGATTATTATATAAACTAGAAATTGAGGGTAATTAAGGGGTGGCTTAAGGTTCACTATCTCTAAATATCGGTTGGATACATACCCTCTTTCATATCTGTATTATATATGTTATAGATATGAACATAAGAAATGCCTTAGGTCCATCTAGTCCAGTGACCCGCACACGCGGAGGCTACTTAAGTGTCCCTGATGAAGACCTTGTTTAATTATATTCCTCAATGTGATTTGCAAGAAGAACATAAGAACATAAGAAATGCCTGCACCGGATCAGACCTGGGGTCCATCCATTCCGGTGATCCGCACATGCGGAGGATCAGCCAGGCGTACCCTGACGCATACATTAGTCACTCGTATCCCTCAATGTGTCCTGCAAGAAGATGTGCGTCCAATTTTCCCTTAAATCCTAGAATGGTAGTTTCCTCCACCATCTCTTTCGGGAGAGAGTTCCAGGCGTTCACCACTCGCTGTGTGAAGCAGAACTTTCTGACATTTGTCCTGGCCGTGTCCCCTCTCAGCTTCAGGCCATGACCTCTGGTCCGAGTCTGGGTCACATTCGCCAATGTGAATAAGGTTATTTCTTGCTCTCCATCCTTTCCCCCTGCTGGTGAGTGAGCTTGCTCCATTTTGTCGATTCCTTTTAGCAATTTAAAAGTCTCTATCAGATCCCCTCTCAGTCTTCTCTTCTCAAGGGTGAATAATCCCAGTTTTCTGAGGCGATCCAACTTGCCCTTAAATTCTAGAATGGTGGTCTCTGTCACAACCTCCTCCGGGAGAGCATTCCATGCGTCCACCACTCGCTGTGTGAAATAGAACTTCCTGATATTTGTCCTGGGCCTGTTGCCCCTCAGTTTCAGTCCATGACTCTTGTCTGAGTCACATTCGACTATGTGAATAATGATGTTTCTTGCTCTATTTTATCGAATCCTTTTAGTATTTTAAAAGTCTCTATCATATCTTCTCTTCTCGAGGGTGAACAATCCCAGTTTTCTGAGGCTTTCTTTGTAGCTCAAATTCTCCATGCCTTTTACTAGCTTCATGGCTCGCCTCTGCACCCTCTCCAGCAGGGTTATATCCTTTTTAGGTAGGGAGACCAGTGTTGGATACAGTACTCCAAGTGTGGTCTGACCATTGCTCTGTAAAGCGGTATTATGATGTCCACCGATCTACTCGTGATTCCCTTCTTTATCATGCCCAACATCCTGTTTGCTTTCTTTGCCGCCGCTGCGCATTGAACCAACGGCTTCAAGGTCCTGTCTATCAGTACCCCCAGGTCCCTTTCCTGTTCACTCTTGCCCAATGTTACACCTAACATTTTATATTCATGTTACTTGTTTTTCTTGCCCAGGTGCATGACTTTGCATTTTTCTATATTAAACTTCATCTGCCACTTTTCCGCCCATTTCTCTAGCTGGTTCAAATCTCTCTGGAGTTCTTCGCTGTCCTTTTGTGACCCAACTGCCCGACATAGTTTTGTGTCATCTGCAAACTTGATTATATTACTTGTTGTTTCCTCTTCCAGGTCATTTATGAAGATATTGAATAAGATGGGCCCAAGAACCGAGCCCTGGGGCACACCGCTTGTCACCTTCTCCCAGTCTGAGAACTTCCCATTTATGCCCACCCTCTGAAATCTGTTCTCAAGCCAATTGCCTATCCATCTTAGTATACCCCTTTCTATTCCATGGCTTTGTAATTTCCTCAGAAGCCTTGCATGTGGAACCTTGTTGAACGCTTTCTGGAAGTCCAAGTATATTATATCCACTGGGTCTCCTCTATCGATTTGTATGTTCACCTTCTCAAAAAACTGAAGTAAATTCGTCAAACATGACTTCCCCTTCCTGAAGCCGTGTTGACTGGCTCTCATCAGGTCGTGATTTTCTAGGTGTTGCACCATGCTATCCTTGATTAGTGCTTCTACCATCTTCCCAGGAACCGACGTAAGACTCACGGGTCTATAGTTGCCCGGTTCTCCTCTCGATCCTTTTCTGAAGATTGGGATGACATTCACTATCTTCCAGTCGTCTGGTATTTGCCCGGTTCTAATTGACAAATTAGCTAGGGATTGTAATAGCTCTCCGATTTCTACCTTAAGCTCCTTTAGCACTCTTGGGTGAATTCCATCTGGTCCAGGGGATTTGTCACTTCTTAGTTTGTCGATCTGATAGTATATCATGTCCAAATCCACATTCACTGTGGTGAGGCTTTCCTCAATTTCTCCCTTGAATATTCTCCCTGTTTCGGGCATTGATGCAGTGTCCTCCTTGGTAAAGACAGACACAAAGAAAGAATTTAGCCTTGATGCACCCTTTTCTTCCTTGGTCGTCGAGAGGTCCCACTGCCTCTTTTGCTTGTTTTTTCCCTTTTATGTATCTGAAAAAGGGCTTAAAGTTTTTGGCTTCTTGTGCTATCTTTTCCTCATAGACCTTTCTGAAAAAATGAATTCAGAAATATCAGGTCATAATAAACTATTTAAAATAACATGGGGTCTATTGACGAATTTTGTTAACTCTGATTAGTTGTATAATGCCTTTATTTCCTATTTGATTTGCACATCCAGGGAGGGGGGAGGGGAGGGGGGAAATATATTTTGTAGTATTCTTTGATCGAATGTAAGTGCTTTTTATGATATTAAGGGCCTGTTTTACAAAGCCTTGCTAGCGGCTGCTACACGGCAACAGCCCCGAAGCCCTTTATATCTCTATGGGCTTCGGGGCCGTTACCACGCTGCAGCTGCTAGTGCAGCTTTGTAAAACAGGCCCTAATTGTATGTATAATTTAATGCGCTTTGTTCTCGAATTTAAAATGAATAAAGATTTAATAAAAAAAAAAAGAATGTAATGCCATTAATTAGCATTCTTTTTTGCGTTCCCCTCAGGTAGTTTATAATATAGTTCATAATGTACCATATGCAGCAGAAGTTAAAATCCACAGTCAAAGTCCAAGACCTCTGCAGAGCATCAACAGGAAATGCTTGACTGATGTTTTGGACTATGAGAATTTTTAAGTCCAAATAAAGCACAGCCAGAATCATCAGATCAGTTTAAGTCAGAATTTAATGGACATTCTTTACATTCATCAGGCCTTACCAATAATTCAAAGCATTCCTGAAATAAACAGAATGTTTTTTGGCTTCCAACAATCAGCATTCAAAATTCCCAGTACATTCTTATAGGATAATTAGGTTAGTCCCAAAAGTTGTTTATAGCCCATTGTCATTAGTAAAACAACTATTTTAGTAGCTTGAGAGTTTTCATTTTCATTTTTCAGGTGCCACGTGCACTTTTTTTGAATTAAATATTATTAAACTAGTAGATAGAATTCCTATTAAAGCAGCAGTTATTGAGGGCTGAGAAAGGAGAGATTTTTTTATGTGATGATCAGGGTGTTTGATTTATTGCAGGGGAGGAAGGTGGAGGAGTCAAGATGTTGGCTGCATGGAGGCGACCGAATTAACATTGAAACTCGCTGGGGCTTTTTTTTGCCTGCTATAGTTCCTGCTTTGGAAATGCCACATACGAAGCACAAGTGCAGAGTCCATGCTGACCCTACTGTGACCAGGACATCTAGCCTTGTTCAGCGCTCAATTTTGGATTTCACCGCCACCCCCTAATAACACCAGAGGTATACCTGGAGGAATATTTGTGCTATCTTGATCTGGAAGAGCAGCTGGAGACTTCGAGCTGGAAGTTTCACTCTGCCTTTGACAAGGTACCCTATGAGTGCCTTCTAAGGAAACTGTGGAACCACAGGGTGGAAGGGGACATACACAGATGGATCAGAAACTGGCTGGCAAACAGGAAACAGAGGGTAGGAGTAAAGGGTCACTATTCTGACTTGAAAGGGGTAACAAGTGGCGTCCCACAAGGGTCAGTGCTGGGACTACTGCTATTCAATATATTTATTAATGACTTGGAAACAGGGACAAAGTGTGAAGTTATAAAATTTGCGGATGACACAAAACTCTCCGGTACGGTTAGATCTGTTGAGGAATGTAAAGAACTCCAAAGTGACCTAAACAAACTGAGTGAGGGGACAAATAAATGGCAGATGAGCTTCAATGTGGAGAAATGTAAAGTTATGCACATAGGGAAAGGGAACCCAATGTATAACTACATGATGGGGGGATGACATTGGGAAAGGACAACCTAGAAAAGGACTTGGGGGTTTTGGTGGATAAAACAATGAAACCGGCAGCACAATGCGCAGCAGCCTCAAAAAAGGCGAACAGAATGTTGGGCATTATCAAAAAAGGTATCACTACCAGAACTAAGGAAGTTATCCTCCTGCTGTACAGGGCAATGGTGCGACCGCATCTGGAATACTGCGTCCAGTACTGGTCGCCGTACCGAAAGAAAGATATGGCGATACTCGAGAGGGTCCAGAGAAGAGCAACAAAAATGATAAAGGGCATGGAAAACCTCTCGTATGCTGAGAGGCTGGAGAAGCTGGGGCTCTTTTCCCTGGAAAAGCGGAGACTTAGAGAGGATATGATAGAAACTTATAAGATCATGAAGGGTATAGTGAAGGTGGAGAGAGACAGATTCTTCCGACTGGCGGGGACAACAAAAACTAGAGGGCACTCAAAAAAATTGAAGGGAGATAGGTTCAGAACAAATGCTAGGAAGTTCTTCTTCACCCAGAGGGTGGTGGACACCTGGAATGCGCTTCCAGAGGAGGTGGTTGAGCAGAGTACGATTTTGGGTTTCAGAAAGGGATTGGACGAGTTCCTGAAGGGAAAGGGGATCCAGGGGTACAATTAGAGGGTTACTATACAGTACAAAATGCTCTTGAGTAATAGATCACTACAGGTCATTGACCTGGGGGGCCGCCGCGGGAGCGGACTGCTGGGCATGATAGACCTATGGTCTAACTCGGCAGAGGCAATGCTTATGTGCTTATGTGCTTAACTGTTCCTCCGCCACTACCTGCCGCAGTTGCAGTCCTGCCGGGAGACCCCTGTGTGGAGGTAGAGCCTGCGATGATTCCAGCAAGCCAGGGAGAACATAAAGCTGGCTTGGAAACCGGCTTGTTAACATCAAAACCGATGATTATTACTCTCGAGAGTATTTGGGAAGCTGTTGAGAGGCTGAATTCCTCAATGACCAGGTCTTCACAGGAGATTGTGAGTCTTGTGGATGTTTTTGGAAAGTCTTTCCAAAATACTAAAGAAGAACTTTCTAATGAAATTCAAAAAGTTAAAACAACTGTGATAGATGTTCAGGCTGTTACTAATGATTTGATTAAAGAGGAACTTTTTGCTTAGAAAAACTGAACAGCTGGAAAATTATAATCGGAGATTAAAATTTCGTATATTGAATTTTCCTAAAGCTTATGGTGTGGCTCCATTAGATATGTTTAAAAGATTCTTGATATAAATATTAAAAATTTCCTCAGGCCATATACCACCGATAAATCAAATTTATTATTTACCTGCTAAAAAAGTTACTGGAGCTACGCCTGAATCACAGATCCAGCAAGATACTTCTTTAAATATTACTGAGCTGTTGGAAACTACTTTATCAGAAAACACTGAGAGGGCTATCCTGTTGATATCATTTGGCTTTGAGCAGGACCTGAATGCTATCATGAAATTATATTTTCGAAATTCACAATGTATGTTTCATGGAAAAAAAGTTTGGATTTTCCCAGATGTCACTAGATCTATGCAGGAGCACAGGAAACTGTTTCTTTCGATGAGAAAGGAGACATTAGCTCTTGGTGGAACATTCCTATTAGCATACCCCTGTAAATGTTTAATAAAATTTCTGGGAGTTAAATATGTTTTCTCTGTACCGGAACAATTACGATCTTTTTTGGATCTGAAGACTCTGGCAAAATTGTAGAACAGTAGTTATAAATATGGGGTTATAGCTGTTAAGCCTATTTCCATATTATTGGTTTATTTTTCTTCTTTTGAGTCTCTCTACTCTATGGAATTCTTCTCCCCTAAGTTGTGGTCTGAGAAAGATTGAATATTTACTGTTTGTTAATTAGCATTAGTGTTGTAATTCCTTATATACGTTTTCTTTCTGGTTTTCTTGAACAAGAAGATTCTTGTGAAGTAAATTGAAATTTAAAAAAAAAAGAATGGGGTTGAATAGCTTTGTTATATTATTTATTTATTTATTCAATTTTCTATACCATTCTCCCAGGGGAGTTCAGAACTGTTTACATGAATTTATTCAGGTACTCAAGCATTTTTCCCTGTCTGACCTGGCAGGCTCACAATCTATCTAATGTCCTTGCTCGAAGGAGTTACAATCTAAACAGACAAGACAGACAAACAGGATGTCATAGATACAGTTAAGGTGAATGGTTAATCTGCTGACTGGGTTGGTGGGCAATGGGGAGTAGGGTTATGGATTGAAAGCTATATCAAAAAGGTGGGTTTTCAGTCTGCTTTTAAACAAAGTAAGGGAAGGGGCTTGGCAGACAAACTCAGGTAATTTATTCCAGGCATAGGGGGGTAGCTAGATGAAAGGAACGAAGTATGGAATTGGCGGTGGAGGAGAAGGGTAATGCTAAGAGCAGCTTATCTGAGGAACAGAATTCTCTGGGAGGTATGAAGAGAGATATTGAGGGACAGCAGAATGAACACATTTGTATGTAAGCAATAGGAGCTTGAACTGTATGTGATGGTGGATAGGGAGCCAGTGAAGTGACTTAAGGAGAGGGGTTACATGAGCATATTGAGGTTTGTAGAAGATGAGTCATGCAGCAGAGTTTTTCACAGATTGCAAGAGGGAGAGGCAACACTGCGGGAGACTAGTTAGAATTAGATTACAGTAATCTAAGTGTGAGGTTACGAGAGCGTGGACAAGGGTCTGGGTAATGTGCTCAGAGAGGAAGGGGCAAATTTTGGTGATATTGAAGAGATAGAAGCAACAGGTTTTAGCAGCTTATTGGATGTGCATAGAAATGAGAGGTCAGAATTGAAGACGACTCCAAGGTTGCGAGCAGAGGAGACTGGAACAATGACAGTATTATTTATCGAGATGGAGAAAGGAGGAGGAGGAGCAGAGGGTTTAGGAGGAAAAAGGAGCAGCTCAGTCTTGGACATATTTAGTTTCAGATGATGGCAGGACATCCAGGCAGCAATGTCAGCCAATGTAGCACAATATACAGAATTCAGTCCTATGTCTTCCTACTTGGAGATTGTGATTTTTTTTTTAACTTAACCAGTCTTTAAGTTTGCAAAAGGCACAATTCTGTTTGACCTCTTTTTCCTGTAAAGTGTACTAAGTCATAACTTTTGATTGATAAAAATATTTTTTAAAAAACAAAACCTTAAATATGTTGAAACCAAGAATTTCTCCTCCCCCACCTTTGTAATATTCATATGACAAATGATCTAACGATATATTAAAAAAAAAAAAGCTTTTCAGAGTGCAGTTGAGAAATGATAGGAAAATAGATTTTTAGCTAACTCAAAGGAATATTAATTTGAGTGAAATATTTGTTCTATAAACAGCCTGATGGTCAGAGCTCTACCTCTATTCCTGTATATGAGTTAATTACAGTTTAACTATATACCTTGAGCTATTGGCATTCGGTCTTGTTAGGCAGAAAGGCTGGTGATTATTTAACTCTATTGTATCCACAAAATACCTGACAAATGTTCATGTAAACATCCATCAAACCTGACAAAGTCCCTTGAAGAGAGATAGAAATATGCATATTTTCTGTGAAAGGTGTCCTTGGGAATTCCAGTGTATATAGACAACGTATCTAGTTGCTACCAACAAATCTGTTTTTTGGTGATATCTTCTTGGAAGGGAGATGTACAAGTTAACTAATGGGTCAACAGATAGCTGAATATTGCTATTTTAATATTTGGCATTCTATTCTAAGTATGCTTTATCCACCTCTGTAGAATGCTTAATTGAATGTTCATTGTCCTCTGATTACTTTTGTTCTTTGTAAGCTCTCTGTGATCTGCATATGTATGATATTTCAGATCAGTATATATGAATAGTGGGGTATATCCACCAGATGTGGTAGAAAGGCATATTTTTCTGCAGTTTTGCCAGGTTTTAACTAAAGAGGTAAAAAAAAAAAAAATTTGTAGCATATCAGGAGTTTTATAATAAGTAGCTGGATGAACTCTGATTTTGTCTACTTGGAAAGAAAAAGTTTACCCAGGTTGGGTGATTGGTTGAAACAGGTGCAGTGGTACATAAAATGAACCTAATTTATCTAAACAAAATATAAAAAGTCTATAGGCTGAAGAATTTTAAAAAAACATATAGGCATCTTTAAATAAGTAATGATGCTATTGTTGAAAAGCACTGTATATATGCATATATTTTCTTTTTCTTTTTTTTTATATTTATTGGGATTTAACTGCCCTCATGAAGAGATTCACTCAAGGCAACGTATAGCAGTGCAGTTTAACATAAAAACTACTTTGCTAGCTTTACAATAGTAAAATGACCAAATATAAGAATTAAAATATTCAAACAAAATAGATATGATTCTAACACTGTACAAGATGCTATACATTGTACAATACAATGAAACATACTATTTAGCCGAAGGGAGCAGTAGGATTGAATTTACCTTTTCTGAAGCTAGATGTAATATATCCATAAGGAATCGGGAATTATAGATTCCCAGGAAGTACTAAATGCTTGTGTGGAAACTGAATTAAGATTGTTTTGAGTGATGCTTTGGATATTATATGTTAATAATTGGCCAAAGACTTAGGGACCCTTTTACTAAATTACATTAAGAAATGGGTATAGCATATTTTAATGTGGGACTTAACTGTGTGCTAAGCCCATTTTTAACATGGCCCAAGAATAGGGCTTTTTTTCTTTTTGCATGTTCTGCACTAATTTTTCCACTAGTACATAAGACTGGCAAAAATATTAATGGGGGGAGCACTTAGCTTCTTCTTTTTAGGAAGAACTAAGTGCTCCCACGTTAAGTCTATGTTATCCAGTTAGCATATACTAATGCATTAACTGGTAATACTTCCATTCCCAGTCCCCATCCATAGTACACTCCCCATTCTGAATAGTGAGTGCTGACGTGCAAATTACTGCAAAACTCTTTAACACTTTGTTGTAAGCTTTTTTTTTTTTTCTTGCGTTAAGAGTGTGACAGTACTTAATGTGGTTTAGTGAAAGGGCCCTTCAAAAAAAGCATTGCAATCTTTTTTAAAAGTGAATGGGGAATAAAGTGGACAAGCATCCTGCATTTGAAAGAGCAGAAACAAAACATTATGCAAATCTCCTATTACATTTCATATAAAAAATGTAGCAAATATAATTCATTGGGCTGTAGTTCCCATGTCCCTTAAAATAACTTGTGAAAGTTGTTTAGCCTGAGACAATTATAGAAAAGACTGAAAATGTAACAGAAAATAATCAGAGGGTACATTAAGCTATATTCTGCTGCCTTGGACTGACATCTTTACTTATCCAACTGCAGGCAACACTACTGGAAGGATTAAGAACATAAGAATTGCCATACTGGGACAGACCTAAGGTGTCCAACCCAGGTCGCAAGTTCCTAGCTAGATCCCAAGTAGTAAAACAGATTTTGTGCTGCTTATCCTAGGAATAAGCAGTGGATTTCCCTAAGTGGATTTCCAGTAATGGCCTATGGACTTCTCTTTTAGGAAATTAACACCTTTTTTAAACCCTGCTAAGCTAACCGATTTTACCACATTCTTTGCCAACAAATTCCAAAGTTTAATTACATGTGGTGTGAAGAAATATTTTCTCCAGTTTGTTTTAAATCTACTTCTTAGTAGCTTCATCTCAGGCCTAGTAGTCGTAATATTTTGAGAAAAATTAAACAAGCAACTCATCTATCATATCACCCCTGAGCCATCTCTTCTCCAAGCTGAAGAGACCTAGCTGCTTTAGCCTTTCCTCATAAGGAAGCTATCCTATCCCTTTTATTATTTTTGTTATCCTTCTCTGTACCTTTTCTAATTCCGCTATATCTTTTTTGAGATACAGTGACCAGAACTGCATACACTATTTGAGGTGCAACCATACCACAGGGCAGTATAACATTTTCATCTTTGTTTTCCATTCCATTCCTGCTAATTCAGATTTGTATGCTTCTTTGTTAATAATGAGCATAGTTCTGAACCTGCCAGAGCCTGGAATCCTTTTCTGGTTTCATGTTCAGGGGAGAGAGAGGTGGTCAGCAACCACTGAGGGATTTAGGTTACGTCATGCCTTGATCCCTCTAGGGGACAGCTGCTCAATCAGAGCACATTTCTGTGACTTGGACATGACAGGAACCTGGTCTAAATAATAATGTCCATCTTTTTAGGCATGGATGCCCCTTCCCCTTTTGTGATCAGAGTTTGACATCCATACTAGTATTTTGGATCCTCCTTAGTCTTTCCCAGAATATAGCTCCTTTCCATGTGGGCATACTAGTGTTAGATGTCCATACCCTGCCTTTGTAAAATAGGGATTTGGACAACCATAAAATATGGATATATAAATATCAGTTTTTAGACATCCAAAAGAAGAGTAGAGCTACTAAAGAAACCACCATAGTGTTCTAAGGTTGCCTTATATACTGTACAGTATAACTACCCTGCATTGAATAGCTATAGTTCAGGTTCCGCTTTCCCACAAGCATCACTGTGCACTTGTTCACATTAAATATCATCTACCATTTGATGCCTATTTTACCAAGGGTCTCTTGCAATTTTCCACAGTCCTTTCATGATTTAACAACATTGAACAATATTGTGTCATCAGCATATTTAATTACCTCATTAGTTATTCCCATCTCTACTTCTACTACTTTTGTGCGCAGTGTTTATATCCAAAATTCTCCACCATTTCTACTGTAAATCCTTTTTCTCCCCCATCACACCCCTATCCAGGATCTCCTCTATGCCCTTATTCCCTTCCCCCTCCCTTGCCTCCTGAATAACCCAGTATCCTTTCTCTGGGTCCATATTTCTGACTACACATCCCTTTTAGCACTCCTCCAAATCATGTAGTCCCCTGTGGCATCTCTCTTCCCTGCAGCCTCACTAGCCCCTTACTTGTAGCTGTGACCAGCTCACCTGAAGACCTGCCGTGGTCATTTCACCAGAAGATAGCACAGGACCTCCCAGCCATGATAGTGTTGACAACTATGCAGTCTCCCACCCTCATAGAAAAAAAAAACCCTGTGTTTAGGAGAGGGACGTTAAACAGATGGAAGAAACTACTGAGGAAGAAGTCCGGGAGTTAGAGAAGTTCATCGAGGAGGCATACAGAGAGGCCATGGAAAATCACCAGAAACAGTGGAACTGCCAAGACACACCCACAGTGAGTGAGGATCACCTGGAGGACAACTACAAGGAAGAAATGGGTGACACATCAGCAACACCTGGAAACAGCGAAGGGAAACCACAGGAAGATGCAATTGGAGCAAGCCAACACCAGGATGAGGGAAGATGGAAGTACACGGAGGACACGGACCTATGGCTGGAGAGATGGACATATACCAGGGACATGGACCTGAGGCTGGAGAGACAAGAGAAGACAGAGAGAACAGAAATCATCGTGGGGGACTCCATCATCAGGCAAGTCGACAGCCACATAGCAGGAGGAAGTCAGGATCGGTTGGTGAAATTTGCTGTGATCAACCAAGTAAGCATCGGAGCAGGAGCAAAAAAACTCACTCCTGCCCACTGCACCTCTGGATTACCAGGGATTATGTGGCAATTTTAAAGTGGCAATTTGGGGGGAGGCCACGGCCCCTGTGGACCTCCCATTCCGACGCCTATGGTCCTGCATTCCTTTCCTTATGTACCTGTTTAGTCATTGTCCATTGTCCATTGAATTTTACATAAGTATTTTTGTATGTAATGATGATTTTCATTTGTATTAATGTACAGTACACTTTTGTGAATTTTTGTACTCTTATTTTAAATTGTACAGTGCTTAGAAGGTTTTCATAAGCGTTTTTATCAAATGTTAAATAAACTATAAACTGTATCATATAAATTCCTTCTACAATCAAATCTTTAGAATGTTTAAATTCTAATATCACCAGATATATTCAAACAGTTTCCCTATTTAAAAAGAAAAAATATATATAACTTCTTTTTTTTTTTTATATAAATATTTATTGATTTTTAAACTTTGACAATGCAATACAAATATCTGAACATAAATATTTCATAAAACGCATTATTAAACATACAATTTATACTTAGAACAATCATTTTCTCCCCCCTTACCAAATTACTACAATAAGACAAATTATGTAATTATAATATTACTAGTCTTATAGCCCGTTACATTAACGGGTGCTAGAATATATGTGTGTGTCTGTCTTTATTTTTTTCTCTCTCTCCTTAGCCGCTTTCTGTATTTCTGTCTGTCTTTTTTTTTTTTTTTCCTTGGCTGTCCACTACCTTGCCTGCTCCCCCTGTCCATTCTTCCTTCCTTTTACCTCCCCTGTGTCCTCCACCACCCCATCACTGCTCACCTTATCCAGCAGAAGCCCTTCTCTCTTTGTTTTACCTCCACCTGTCCATCATCACCTCCTTCCTGCTCCCCCTGTCCAGCAGTAGGCCTGTCTTCATTTTTCTGCCCCCTCCCTGTTCATCAGCACCTCTTCCCCTGTCCATCAACCCCTTTTCTGCCCCTCCATTTCCATGTGTTGCAGCATTTCCCTCCCACCCCACTTCCCTGTGCAGTATTTTCCTCCCCCCCCCATACCTTCCTCCTGAACTCCATGCCCTACTTATGTTAAAATGCTTTCCAGGTTTGGCTTCCGCGGCCTGCAGCCGCCGACAGCCGCCGCCATGGCCGACATCCGACTCGGGCCGCCGTGGCTGACATCAGACTCGGGCCGCCGCGGTCGACATCCACCTCGGGGGGGGAGGAAGAGAGAGAACGGAGAGAGTACTGTAGGGGCATGCGCACTCCTACCTGCGGGTCCCTACATCGCGGCGACGGCAAACTTACTGTAAGGGAGACGCCAAGAGCAATAATGGAGCACTGGTGCGCAAGGGAACGATGGCAGCGGGGACAGCCAACTTACAGGAAGGGAGGGAACGCAGGCGGGGATCGTGAGAGTAGCCACCGCTGCATCTTTCAACAGGGAGCAGGCCAGACCGTAAGCCGCGCATGCGTACTTCCTATGGGTCGCTACAGCTCACGGAAAACCGGCGCACGCATAGGAAGTACGCATGCGCAGCCTAGCGTTTTATTATATTAGATAATTAAGCATTTTAATAAACAAAATATCTTTCCTTTCCTCCTCCCTACCCTGTATGTGTAAGGAATTCTACCAACCTAAAATTTCTTTATTTGACCATAACAACTTCTAAGTTCAGTCTCGGCTACTAAAATCCTTTGAAAAATTCTGACCCTTTTTACTCAATGAAATATTTGAGAATAAAATTCAGGTTTTGTGAATACATTTCAAATCATTGACTTTTCAGAATTTTTAACAGAATTTGAGCTCTATCACCTCACAATTATCTTAATAAGCAGAAATTAAAATTTCAAAAAACAGTCACAATTTTTCTCTTGCTTTCTTTCGCGACTTTACAAAGTTCTCAAATAAAATTTCTTTCTCATTCTCTTCAGTCTCAAACTCTTGCAGACAACCTTCACACACTCCTTGCTTCTTCACAGCCCACCCATCTTCTCCTCAATAGATCCTAGAGCACTGCTAAAAACAGGTCAAGATATCTGTAGATATATATAATGTGTACTTCGCATACACTACGAACCCAGTATAATTCACTCATATTTATTGCAGTTTTCATAGGAAACCAAGCTAGGTAGGCATGTCTCCTAGACACGGTTTGGAAGCACTGCGCAAAAAATGAGACATCAGCAATCACATGCAGTAGCTCAGAGGGGTCCTCTGCCGCAGTCGGCTAAGCTGATCGCGACAGGGGTATTTCCCCCTGATCAGCTGAGCTGGCAAGAATCTCAGAAGCACAACTTTGGGGAGTCCTGCCGGCAGTGGCGTACCTAGGGGGGGGCGGGGGGGGCGGGCCGCCCCGGGTACCAGCCCTAAGGGGGTGTTCCCGGCCTTGCCGTTCAGTCCCCCGCCACCCCCGAAGGACCGCTCGCCCCACTGACCTTCCTGCACCACCTGTGAAGCAGCCCGCAGCAGGATCGCGAAGTCAGCGTCAGCATCCCTGCGCTGCTTCCTGCGCCGCGATCCCGCCCCTCCTCTGACGTCAGAGGAGGGGCGGGACCGTGGCGCAGGAAGCAGCGCAGGGATCGCTGACGCTGACTTCGCGATCCTGCTGCGGCTGTTCATAGGTGGTGCGGGGAGGCCAGGGGGGCGAGCGGTCCTTCGGGGTGGGTCGGGGCATCAGGCCTTCAGGGTGGGGCGGGCGGGCAGGCAAGCAGGCTTTCAAGGGGGAGGGGGTGACAGGCAGGCAGGCAGGCCTTCAAGGGGGGACAGGCCTTCGGGGGGGGGGGTGCAGACCTTCAAGGGGTGCAGGCCTTCAAGGGGGGCAGGCAGGCCTTCAGGGGGGTGCAGGCCTTCGGGGGGGGTGTAGGCCTTTGGGGGGGTGCAGGCCTTCAAGGGGGGGAACAGGCCTTCAAGGGGGGAAAGGCAGGCAGGCCTTCAAGGGGGGGACAGGCCTACAAGGGGGGGGACAGGCCTACAAGGGGGGGGACAGGCCTACAAGGGGGGGGACAGGCCTTCAAGGGGGGGTGCAGGCCTTCAAGGGGGGTGCAGGCCTTCAAGGGGGAGACAGGCCTTCAAGGGGGGGAAAGGCAGGCAGGCAGGCCTTAAAGGGGGGACAGGCCTACAAGGGGGGGACAGGCCTACAAGGGGGTGGGACAGGCCTTCAAGGGGGGGACAGGCCTTCGGGGGGGTGCAGACCTTCAAGGGAGTGCAGGCCTTCGGGGGGGGGTGCAGTCCTTCAAGGGGGTGCAGGCCTTCAAGGGGGGGAAAGGCAGGCAGGCAGGCCTTCAAGGGGGGGGGGCAGGCCTACAAGGGGGGGAGAAGCTACAAGGGGGTGGTACAAGCCTTCAAGTGGGGGACAGGCCTTCGGGGGGGGTGCAGACCTTCAAGGGAGTGCAGGCCTTCGAGGGGGGTGGTGCAGGCCTTCAAGGGGGTGCAGGCCTTCAAGGGGGGGCAGGCCTTCAAGGGGGGAAAGGCAGGCAGGCAGGCCTTCAAGGGGGGACAGGCCTACAAGGGGGGGGGGAGAAGCTACAAGGGGGTGGGACAGGCCTTC
This sequence comes from Geotrypetes seraphini, assembly GCF_902459505.1. Lineage (NCBI taxonomy): Eukaryota > Metazoa > Chordata > Amphibia > Gymnophiona > Dermophiidae > Geotrypetes > Geotrypetes seraphini. The sequence continues at coordinate 140,735,669 of NC_047087.1, forward strand.
AAGTGGGGGACAGGCCTTCGGGGGGGTGCAGGCCTTCGGGGGGTGCAGACCTTCAAGGGGGGGACAGGCAGGCAGGCCTTAAAGGGGGGGACAGGCCTACAAGGGGAAGGGACAGGCCTTCAAGGGGGGTGCAGGCCTTCAAGGGGGGACAGGCAGACCTTTAAGGGGGGACAGGCCTTTGGGGGGGGACCATGATTTAGAAGTACACGGAGGGAAGGGGGTGTTCAAAGAGACATGCATATGCCAAACTTTGGGGGGGGGGGAAGAAATAATGGGTCTGAAAATAGAGGAGAGGGAGAGAGATGATGGACCATGGGATTTAGGGAGGGAAGGAACAGAAAGGGAGAGAAATTGGACACAAGGGATGGTGTGGAGGAGGGATAGAGATACTGGATAGGAGGGTAATTAGGAAAAGAAACGGAGAGATGGTGGACTCTGGGATGGTGGGGAAGGAGGGAGAGATGCCGGATGAAAGGGTATTTAAGAAAAGGTGGATCTGTGGAGGGAGATGAAAAAAAGGAAAGATACCAGACTTCCTGGGAAGGGAAGGGAAATGGAAAGGGAGGACAGAGTTGGCAGATGGATGGTTAGCATGCAGAAAGAAGGAGACCCTGGCAAGCAAGTTATCAGAAGAAAACCAGAGCCTTGGACCAACAAGATTTGAAATATAACCAGACAACAAAAGGTAGAAAAATTAATTTTATTTTCTGTTTTGTGATTATAACATGTCAGATTTGAAATGTGTATCCTGCCAGAGCTGGTGTTGGACTGCAAACGTGAGCTAGGATTTAACAGAAAGAGGAAAAGTCCTTTTTGTTTCTTTATTTTATTTACACCACAGCGCCAGTGTGGTTAGGAGAAGCCAAAGGGGGTGAAAAAGCTATAAAACCCACCAGGAGTTTTGAAAAAAATCACCCAACTGGGCAGGAAAATCGAATTGAAAAACCAATTCAATAGGGCTGAATCGAATCAAAATTTTTTTTTCCTGTATCTGGCAGCATTAGTTTGCGCTACTATCTTAGACTTTAGGACCTGGGATTGGGGAGAGATGGCATCCTCAGTACTTTATAATGCAAGTGAAACGAGGATTTGGTCAGACTTTTGAAGGGTCTGCAGAAAAAAAATATTGTATAGGCCGGGGACATGAGACAGCAGGAAATGGGAACTTTTCTTCCTTCTATTTTTGTGAATGGAAAGGCTGAGGATGTCAGAGAGGTCAGTTAAAATATGTGCTTTATAAGAAAATATAATAATGTGTTTTATAAAGTTTATAGCATAGCTGGCCTACCCAGTGAGGTGTTCCTAGTGGTGATGGTGGCAGCGTGTCAATGTGTTGCGAGGAAGAGGTGGTCTGGGAAATTCTGCTGAGCAAACTCCGGGCCCATTTCCACCCCCCAGTTAGTCCACTCCACTCAACTGATTCACACACTGAGTGGGTCTTTGGGTGTTGTTTTGGGATCTCTTCCAGTGGTTTATCTCCTTCTGGTCCAAGGAAGGAAACTTTGTTATCCTTAGCATTGACCTACAGAATATGTTTGTAACAGCGCTGCTTGTGTGGCATTAGGCTATGTAGTGATCGAAAGAAAAAAACAGACCTTTGCACATTTTTGCACTATATGGTGGGTGTATGAGGAGATTCACATTTCCTGCACAGCTAAGTCCATGTGAAGTTACCTTGTGCTGTATTTGACATCTAGCAAGGTCTCTGTTTGAAAGGAAAGATCTAAACTTAAAAATGAAGTGGCCAGAAGTTATGGTAAAAGCAGATAGTGTAGCTGGTTTTAAGAAAGATTTGGACAAATTCCTGGAGGAAAAGTCCATAATCTGTTATTAAGACATGGGGGAAGTGTCTGCTTGCCCTGGATCGGTAGCATGGAATGTTGCTACTCTTTGGGTTTTGACCAGGTATTAGTGTCCTGGATTGGCTACCATGAGAATGGGCTACTGGGCATGATGGACCATTGGTCTGACCCAGTTAGGCTATTCTTATGTTATGTTCTCATCTGTAGGGGCCTTTGTTTTCACTTCTTATTTTAATGTATTTTTTTTCTGGGAACTTATCAGTGTTTTTTATAATGGGAACAAAAATGGAAGAGAATTAATGTGTGTGGAATGGGGGGTAACTAATTTCTTCAGCTAAATAATTCAATCCACTTCAAACAGACATAGGAGAACTTGTGCACCATTCACACACCCTCCAACCAAAAACGTCAAAAGAAAAAAACTGTTCGACAACCTCCTAGCCATTCGAGCTGCAACACTCGACCCCCCAACTCTACAACCAATTGATATCAACCACAGACTGCAAAACCTTCAAAAAGAAATAAAAACCCTTCTATTCAAAAAACACATAAAACCGAACTAACACAATCAGAACTGTCCTAAGCATCACCTGCAACTACTCCATATGTACTTCTAATGTCATGACAATTTAGACATAATTTATGTTATGTTATGTTTGGAATAATGGTTACATATATGAGGTTCAATAAAAGAAAATTTTCACTGCCTGTTTCTATTCTGACCATTTATTCCATTTCATGGTTATTGCAAAAAAAAAAAAAAAAAAAAAAAAAAATTTTTTACATGGGGGGGGGGGGGGGGGGGTGTCAAAAAATGATGGGCCCCGGGTGCCACATACCCTAGGTACGCCACTGCCTGCCGGCTCAGCTGATTGGGGATTCCCTTGCCACGATCAGCTCAGCCGGCCTTGTCTGCTTTTCACATCTGAAATGTAGGCCAGAAATTTGCAGGCCTACATTTCAGGCATCTGTCACGGCTCTAGAAAGATAGCTAGAGCCGCTTAAACTTGCCCAAGGCCACGTCCGGGTGAAACCATGCCCAGCCTTGGGCGAGCTTAGGTGTCCCTACACCCGTGACAAACACCTACAGTGTAGACATGCTTCTTCGGAGAGCTTTTTTCTAAAAATGTGCATCCCGATAAGCTGCCAGATGATGGCACGATGCCTGTTTGTAGAATTGGCCCCTAAGTGTACTAATTTCCTAATTGCTCATGCCTAAAAAGTATAGAAAACATCTGTTATTTCCCTAAAACTTTGCTTTTGTAACCAGGCTAATAAAATTTTGCAATTTATCTGTTTAAAAAAGTGGAAATGCTGAATTTTCATCTTTTCATTCTTATAAACATAATCATAGAAAGCAGCTATGACTCACAGTTAACATGTATTTATATTAATGTTAAACAAAGATGACCACAGAAGATTTAGAAGTGAGTAGTTTCTCAAGATTTGTGATTATATTGTAAGTCACTTTCATGAATCAGCACCCAGTTTAGTCTTTCATCGTGTTCTCATTATATTATCCTTGGTAGTGGCGTTCTAAGTCCGGTATATCCTGGTGCAAGCACTCACCTTGCTCCTCTAAGTGTGCTCCCATGTTCTCCTTGAATGTCTCAAAATGAGCATTAAGGACATGGACTTTGGAGACATTCTACAGCCCATTTTACTGTAATTCTTCACCTGATTTTCAGCAAACTTAATATAATTACAGCCTTGTGATTGCCCAGGAAATTCCTTGCACTCCAGGATCTTCTTTATCTGTGGTCTGACAAAGACAACAGCTTTGACCTTTGCTTCAGACTCCTTATCTAGAGCTCTGACAAATTGTTTCATTAGGCCCAATTTGATGTGCAGTGCTGGCATCAGCACCTTCCGGCTGTACTCATCATACTTCAAGGCACCTAGTAAGGTCTTGATGCTGTTGTAATCCTCTTTGAGGTGCACTGATTGAGCCAGTGGAAGAGATAGGTACTTGGTCCTGTTATGGAGACATGTTGTGGGCATGCATACCCACAATGCATTGGCATGTAGAAGTATATGCAAGCGGTGCTTATTACTGCCAGGTTAACACAGGAGCCTTTACCACCTGCAAAAAGGCGCACATATGAGTGGAATCCTGCTTCTCGGCAGACACACCTTTGAGCTATGCTTTTTTGATCCTATGGCCAAAATTAGCACAGCAGGTGCCTACCGCAGATTTTAACCTGCGGCATTCAGAAATTACCATGGGTCAAAAAAGCATGGCTCAAAGGCGGGTCTGCTGAGAAGCAGGATTCCGCCCATATGTGCGCCTTTTTGCAGGTGGTAAAGGCTCCTGTGTTAACCTGGCAGTAATAAGCACCATGTGCATGTACCGCAGCATGCCAATGCATTGTGGGTATGTATGCCCACAACATGTCACTTCCTCTTCCCATCTCTGTCCACAGCTGCGGTAAGCCTTACCGCCTGAATTGCCACATGGTAAAACTTTTTTTTACTGCAGTAGCATGTGTGACGCACCTGCAGTATTGTTTGCCATGTGATAATACCCTAGCATGTCTTAGTAAAAGGACCCCTAAATTTATTTGGCTTGGAATCAATCTGGAATGTTCTGCAAAAAAGGTAAATTTCAAAATATTAATAAGACATCTTGGTTACAAAAACAAAGTTTGAGGAGAATGATAGCAATATGAGAACCACTATTTGGATTGCTACATTGTATTTTCTCCAATAAAGATCCTGTGCCTTGTACATCACATCTGCAGTTTTCTCCCTTGTTTCCATCCAGTCCGCCCAACCATACATGCTGCATAAAATAATCATTTAATTTAAATGGTCCTTTTCCTTAGATATTTCAGAGTCAGAAACCAAGAACCCTGCCCAGTCGTGTGCCTAGGTTCTATCTACTGGATTCTCCATCAAAGCTCACTCCAGCTCATCTTAACCATCCCAGCCATCAAAGCCCTCCCCAGCCCGTCCTGAACTGAATGTCCATTTATGGGAAACACACCGTGCAAGTCTGCCCAGCACATGTGCACCAGCGCATTGTGAAGAAGCAGCAGCATACCTGTTGTGAGTTTTCCTCATGTTTTCTCCTTGATTGACTCCCGCAAAGGAATCATTGTATTTGTGTAACTCTCCCTAGTTATGGTTGTCTTGTGTGGCATGAACTCCAGAAGCAAAAGTCCTTCATCATCCCAGAAGACAGTTGCCATGACTTTGCCTGCAGATTTTTCTGCCTTGAACATTTTTGGGGTGGGGGATGACTTGTGCATCCACTGCATTGACTCCAGTTTGGACTCAGGATCTCTTGCTAGGCCCAAGTCTCATCTCCAGTCACCTAACAATGAAAAAAATTCACTAGGTCTTTACGGAGTATTTTCAAATTCTCCTGACAGCACTGGAGCTTCGTTGCCTTCTGACATGGTGTCGGCATTCTTGGAACCCTTCTTGCATTAACCTTGGACATGCCCAATTTTTCATGAATTATTTTCCAAACTATACCTGCCGAGATGGCCATTTCTTCAGTTATTTGGGAAACCTTCTTTTATCTGTATGGCAAAATTAAATCCTTGGTTTACTTGCACATTTCTTTGGAAGTTGCTTCCATAGGCAGTCCAGTGTGAGGGTCATCTTCAAAGATCTCTCTACCCACTTAAACTGCTTGCTCCAGAATTTTACGTTGTAGGATGATGGGGCAGACTCACCATAAACTGCAGTCATGCATTCATGGATCTCCTTTGGCTTTTTCCCTTCTTTTGTGAGAAATTTTTCACTGAACGGCGCTCCAAATCTAACAGTTTCTTACTTGATTTACACGAGGACTCTCCTGACATTCTGTCTCTTGGAATGTTAGACTTGCACTGAGCCGCAACTGTGCATGAGTAAACTTGAAACATGTCACATCATCCACAGACTTGTTTCAACATGCTTGCTACTTTTTTCATACTAAAGTATTGAACACCCCTCATAAATAGCCAAAACACGATAGCACAGTTGTGTTCTTGAAGCTTGGGGATTTTCTGCAAAGTTCATATTCAATGTTTAGTTATGCTAATCAAAATAATGTAGTTTGCAATTAACAGAGTACAAGATATGAACTATTGAACTTGCAAGAACTCTACTACTATTAAATATTTCTATAGCTCTACCACAGTGTTTTTCAACCGCTGTTCCGCGGCACACTAGTGTGCCGCGAGATGTTGCCTGGTGTGCCGCAGGGCTGCCGGGCCCGGAGCTGACAGGAGGCCCGAGGCAGGGGCGCCAGTAGCTCGCCAAGGCAAAGTGAGTCGATCACCCAGGACTCACTTTGTCTTGGCGATCTAATCTATCGAGCCGATAAGTCTTCTTCTCCCCGACGTCAATTCTACAGTCGGAGAGGAAGTTTGGGCCAGCCAATCGCTGCCTGGCTGGGCGGAACTTCCTTTCCGATTGTAGAATTGACGTCAGGGAGAGCATGCGTCGGCGTCGGCTTTGGGGCCTGTTATCCATTGGTGGGTCCTGTTCCCCGATGGCAGCGGCAGTGGCAGTGGCTTGGGGAACGGCAGGGAGAAAGAAAGAAAGGGGGCAGGCAGGGAAACAGAAGGAAAGAAGAGAAACAGAAAAAAAGAAAGAAAGGTCAGGGAGAGAGGAAGAAAAAGTTGGGGGAGGGAATGAGGTGTGGAGGAGAGAAAGCATACAGGCTGATAGAAGGGAAGAAAGATTGGATGCACAGTCAGAAGAAGAAAGTGCAACCAGAAATCACCAGACAAGGTAGGAAAAATGATTTTATTTTAAATTTAGCAAAGTGGAGGCAGTTTTCAAAGGAATTTGCCCAAATAACTTAATAGTTAACTGGGTAAATTCCCAGAGATGAAAACTTCCCTTCACTTACTATGCACAGTTCTGAATTTATATCTGCTGTCTATATTTTACAATATGGTCACCTTTTACTAAACCGCAATAGTGGTTTTTAGCGCAGGGAGCCTATGAGCGTCAAGAGCAGCGCTGGGCATTCAGCGCAGCTCCCTGCGCTAAAAACTGCTATTGTGGTTTAATAAAAAGGATGGAGGGTATATTTGTCTATTTTTGTATGCTATAAAATCCAAATACAGAGAGAGACTGAGAGCTGTTGACGAAGAGCTACGTGTGTGTCTTTCTTTGATTCCAGCCAGAATATCAGCTTTGTGTTCAGCCAAACAGGCCCAGGTTTCGCACTGAATAAAGTATTTTATAATTTTTATTTCGTAATAAAGTAATTATAAAATACTTTCTTTGTGTTTATTTGATTCCTATTCAAGAGAATTACTTTATATATAGTCAATATAGGCAGAGAGTTAAATTTTTTAACATTTTCTAATGGTGGTGTGCCTCGTGATTTTTTTCATGAAACAAGTGTGCCTTTGCCCAAAAAAGGTTGAAAAACACTGCTCTACCAGATGCACAAAGCACTGCACAGAGTCATAAAGAGTAAGAAAACAGTCCCTGCTCGAAAAAGCTTACAATCTAAACAGCCAAGACAGACAAACAGGATGTCATGGATACAGTTAAGAGAAACAATTAATCAGCAGGCTGGGTTGGAGGGCAGAGGAGTAGGGTTAAGGATTGAAAGTTATATAAAAAAGGTGGATTTTCAGTCTACTTTTAAACAAGGGAAGGGAAGGGGCTTTATGGACAAACTCAGGTAATTTATTCCAGATATAGATGAAAGGAACAAAGTCTGGAATTGGCAGAGGAGGAGAAGGGTAATGCTAAGAGTGACTTATCTGAGGAACAGAGTTCTCTGGGAGGTGTATAAGGAGAGAGAAGCGAGGAGAGATATTGAGGGGCAGCAGAAGGAACACACTTGTAGGTCAGCAATAAGATCTGTCTGGCTTGATATTCCAGTTTCACAGAGAATAATAGTTACTGGAGATAAACTGTGAATTCTAGATGTGGGGCTTCTTTAAGGCAGCCTTAATGAGGAACATACAAAAGATTGTTTCCTTTACCTATTTATGTCAGCCTGGTCACATTAGTCTCGCTGCTTGCAGATCATTTACATATCATTTGGGGGTAATGGAAGGCACAGAGACAGTCCATTGAGTGGTGAAGTGGTTTTGTAAAAACACTTTTGCGTAATTAAGGCAGTTAACTTGTATTCCTTAATCAGCATTTTCCCCTGGAGTCTTACTATATCATTAAATCAACCAGTATCTTTTTCCACTATTCAAAAACCTATCCAGTATGCTGTAGTTTCGTAGCCAAGGCTGTCTCCAGCATTTTTAGAGTTTCCCACATTGTGAGGTATAGTGTGTTCTTTGAAGGTGCTGACATTTATTTTGCTTTATTCTTCTTGGTTCCCCATCACACCCTTATACTTATTCTTGCTTTTTTGTTGGGGGAGGGCAAGTAGAAATGCAATTTTCTTTCTAAATTAGATAGCTTTGGAAGCTAACCTGAAAGTGAATTTTCACTTTCTGTATAATTTATTTTTTATTACCTCTGTAAAGACTAGTTCTTATGGATCATCAGTAAGAAGCTGCTGAATTAATACAACAATCCTTTCAAGCTATCTTCTGTGGAAGGGGGAGTATGTATCCTCTGGTATATGTATATTTGGCTAGAGCAGTATCCTCAGAGAAACAGTACTTAACTGTATGATAGCTATGACCTTGGAGTATCAGATGGATGGGTGAGCTAAGGCTAACCTTTAGCAATCTGATGGTCACTATCTATTTCCAGCGTGAGTTAGATGTAGACTCTTAAAGTAATGAGGCTGAAAATAGAGAAGGAAATTGAGATGGCATGTCAAAGGTGGTAGCTGGATAATAGCCACAAGGTAGTGACTGGAGATAGACATAATAAAATTAATAGCTTCTCAATAACCAATTGCTTTCAGTTCTACTGGTTGGGAGTTACTACTCTAAGAGAGAATTGGGGATATAACATCTTAAATAAGAAATGTGCTGTATACAATTACCAACAGCTTTAAACATAATAGCCATGTGGCATAGGACAAATAGAGAAGAAGAACGGCAAGATTATCTTGCCCACATAGTGAGTGTCTGGAACACAGATGTTGCTAAGAATTTAGAGGTATTAGACATAAGATATTTGCAAATATTTTTGAAGGTGCAGGTTTACAAGAAATGCACATCAAAATTGTGCAGAGCCTACACATTAAGAGAGAAGAATAAAATTATAAATGGGGGAGGGGGATAGAGTTGAATCCTGTGTTGGAACATTAATGCACTCATTCTTAGAATATCCTAAGAAGAAGAAGAAAAAGGAGAATTGTTTGACATAGGTAGGGAGAGGAGTGAGGTAGAGATTCATGGGAAAGAGAAATATGAGAGGGAGAAATGTTAGATATGGGGTGGAAAGGGAATAGTGGGACAGATTGAAAGGGATGCAAGGAGGAGGAATGTTGGACATGGTAGTGGAGGGAATAGAGGACAAGATATGGCATGGTGCTGGAGAGGGGTGAGAGGAGGAGAAATGTTGGGCATGGGACTGGTGGACAGGGAAAAAAGATGCTGCATGTGGTCCGGGGGATGAGAGAGGGAGAAATGTTGGATGTGGTAGTAGAGGGGGTGGGAGAGATGCACTCTGGATCCCTCTCTCTCTCTCCCCCACCCAACTTCCTTTGCAGCAAGGGAGGGAAAGAGAGATGGTGGACAGTGTGAGAGGTAGGAAAACATGTTGCACATGGAGGTAGAGGAGAGGAGGAAAAATGCTGTGCAGGAGAGAAAAGGGGAAAAAGAGCAAGAATGATCCAGGATAGAAGTGAGTGAAAATGCTGTACAATGGGAGGGAGAAATCCTGGGCCATGGTAGGAGGAACCAATGGACCACTTGAAGAAGAATTTGCAAAAAGCAAGAAAGTGGAAAAAAAATAAACTGGAAACAACTTGATAGAAAAATAAATCTCTAGACAACAAAGGTAAAAAAAAAAAAGGAATTTATTGACTGAAATATGTTAGCTTTGGGAAATGTACTGTATATAGCAGATGTCTTGGTATTGTTTTCAACAGAAAAGAAAATGCATTTCTGGTTTTATTTCTCCAGTGTTGAAGTACTTGCTGACTCTTGCTGTGGCTGGTGGGGATCCCGCCTGCTGAGGACCTCCTCCAAAGGTGGCCAGAACAAAGTCGCTGGCAGCATCCCTGAGCCACTGAGGTGCCAGCATCTGTGACTTGGGAATACTGCTTCTGCCTGCCAAGCTTGGCAAAAAGGACCCTTGGCCACCTTCAGAGGAAGTCCTCAGCTGACATAGCTCAAGGGTCCTCATCAGGTGGAGTATTTATATTTTATATTTACATTAGAGGTTCTTGCAGAAACCCGTTTACAAAGTATGTATTTTTTCCATTAATATTTCCAAATGAATAAAGTGTTGTTGCTTATTTGTAAATGGGTCTCTAGCAGAGCCTTTAATTAAGTAGCAGAATTAAATGAAATACCTACATTTGAAGTTTATGGGGACGGGTGAGGACGGAAGAGATTACTTGCGGGGATGGAATCGATTCCAGAAGGGACAGGTGGAGATGGATTTGATTTCCAGCAGGGATGGGTTTGATTTCAGCGGGGATGAGTGAGGACAGGTTTGATTTCTGTCCCAGCGTAAATCTCTATTCTGTACCTGTAGCCGTTACATGATTGACACGCGATCAGTGACCACTAACAATGGCACCGGTTACAAAATCCAGACCTAAATGCACAAGAAGTAATCCTTGCTTTTCTAGAAATAATAATTAGGCTCAGTAGTAATACTGGGAAATATTTCCTTATGCAAAAGGTGATGGATATGTGGAATGGACTTGAATGGAGATAATAAAAGGAATGCAAGAAAGCATAGAATAAGAAAAGAGGAGCTCTAGGTGAATAATAAGTGAAAGCCAAACATGTTATATGGGGGATATATGGCACTGGACAGACTAGCCAGATATATAGGAGGGAATCTTATAAAGAAGACACATTTATTTGGAAAGTACACATTCAAATGACTAGCATACTGGTATATATGCACATATGAAACCATGCGTGTGTAAATGCCAAAAATCTGGTTACCTGATATTCTGTAAATATTTGCATATATTTGATGGTACATATTTTACAGATGGGCATTAACGGCATTGTGGATGGAACTCAGACTTACATGCACATCTTATAGAATATTATAAGTTGCATGTGTATCTCTCAAATCTAGGCCCAAGCATTTACACTTGATCTGTTGGCTGGCATAAGTGCTTGCACTGGCTTTTTTTAAATTGAAGAAACAAGTTTCGGACTGCAATCTGTTTTTATGCAGCTATTTATTTAATAAAATTTTCAGTTTATATTAGTTGGTTTTTATTATTGATAGTTTGATTGTTATAGAATTTTTATGTATTTAAAAAAAACAACATTCTCTCTTCTTTTCTTTCCTTTTCTATTTTTGAATGGAGTTCTTTTCAAAATTGTTTTGTATTATACATTGTAAACCGCTTGGATCCTTTTTGGCTATTATGCGGTATATAAAGTTTTAAATAAACATACATGCATACATATATACAGAAAGTCCCCGAGTTAAGGACCAGTTACATTTTTAAAGCCGTTCTTAAGTCAGATTTGTATGTAACTTGGAATATGTGAGAATCTGTGTTTATTTTCAGGTACTGTAGGTATTTTCCAGTACCCTGAGAGCTTAGTCTGTTTATATCTGAGACAATGGAGGATTAAAGTTCTTGAAACAGATTACTTCATTGTGGCATTTCCAACCCATGGAACAAGAGTGTAGCTAGATACCCAATTGGCCTGGGCCCAAAGTATATACAGCTTTACAGTAGCCCCATATTGACACAAACATAAAATGGAACACTGATTGGAAGCTATTGAGAGAAAGAAATGGCTTTCTTTTTGCAGTAGATGCAAGTAGAAATAGCTTTTTTAAAGGGGGCAAAATGGAGGCATACAGATGAGCCACATATTTACTAGAGTGTGTTTGTCCCTTGGTTTCTCCTTTGGATGTACTTCACAAAAGGGAGCAGAGCAGAAAGCTTGGGCAGTCTCCTCTCTGAATTTGAGCCAACCAAAGATCACGGCTTTGTTCAGCCTCCAGTCACAATGGCTTCTCTGGGTGTGGGTCTTACTTTTAGGTAGACTGAACAATGACACCTAGAATCTTTTCCTGGATAATAACTCCTAGCATGGAACCCTAGAATGTTGCCTGAGTAAGACCTGGGCTTCAGTGTCTCTCTCTCTTATATTTTTACATTTTTAGTTCTATTTAGTTTTATTTTATTGGTTTCTACTTTATTTTGTTCCTTTCATCTACCTTATTCATAGTTTTACAGGGTTCTGTACTTTTTTCAGAAAACATCTTGGATAGGAGGAGTTTGACAGTTATAGAATCACAGCCTGTTTACTAACCTAAAGGCCTGGAACGGTTCATTTTCAGCAGAGGCCCTTCCTACCTGCGTGTGGTGACTGAAAATCGTTGCGGGGAGATCGTTGCTGGAGGCGGGACCAGTGGAGGCATGGTGGATCACTGCTGGTGGTTGCCTAGGATGGGGCTGCATCTGCTCTCTCATTGGGAAGGGGCTGATGGTGTCTCCAGATCCATGGAGTGGGACCGTGCCGTGGACTCCTCCTCCCGGTTGTCCGATGGAGGCAGAGTGCTATATTCTTCAGGAGCTGCCCATGGGCATCCTCCGCCCACCAAGAGCAGTGCGGCCTGGTGCTGGATTGTACTATCTCTGTGTTTCTTCTGCCTGGAAGCGATGAATCAGGGCTGCAGCAGCTGGAATGCCTGAGCTGATATCTGCCCATCTGGACTTTTGCTGTTGGGATTATTTAAAATATGCTGAGGCAACAGAGCTGCTTCAGGAAATTGGACTTCTGCCAGACTTATTTGATTTTGGTTTTCAATTTTTTCTTCCAGTTTATGAATTATTTTAAATTTTATTCCATTGTTTTTACCCATATTGTTTTTATTTTATTAACTGAATTCTATTGTTTAACAGTTCCTCCGTTCTATTCCTTTTTACATATTACTTTAATTCATTTAGATATCATTTACATAGATGATGCTCGCTCCTATCTATAAAGTTAGGAATTTCTATGAAATATTCTACAAACGTCTCTCCTTTCCACTCCTCCCTACCCTCTTCTAACCCTTTCCTCTGTAATGTCGCCTAGAGCTTGTATAGGTATGTGTGATGCACAAATGGAAGAAATAAAATAAATAAAATAAACCCTGCATCATGTAGCTATAATTTGGATTCCTCTTTCCCACATGTATCACTTTCCACTTGTTCACATTAAATGTCATCTCTTTGAACAACTTTTGTGTCATCAGCAAATTTAATATCCTTCAGGGGACTTGCCAGAATCTCTCTGAGCCTCTTCTAGCATCCTGAAATGAATTCTATCCAGTTCCATGACTTTATCCACTTTCAGTCTCACACTTATGGCCTCTTTTACAAAGCCATGCTAGCGGCTGCCAAGCGGCAACAGCCCCAAAGCCCTTTAAATTTCTATCTCAGCGCAGCCACTAGCATGGCTTTGTAAAAGAGGCCGTTAGTTTACAGACACACTCATCCGTAATCAGTGTGGTTTGCTAGTTACATATCCATGTTCCCTCTCCAAGGATTTTTCTGTGAACACCAAACAGAAGTATTTGTCTAGCATCCACCTTTCTGCCCATGTGTCTCTACATTTATCTCAAATATAGATATCCCAATTTTCAACAAAGCAAAGTCCTAGGCATCATCTTAGACTCCTCTCTCTCCTTCAACGATCACCTCAACTCCCTGGTAAAAAAATGCTTCTTTAGCCTCCATATGTTAAGAAAAGTAAGATCTTGCTTTCATCACTCTCATTTCGCCATCCTCGTCCAATCCACCATCCTCTCTAGACTAGACTACTGCAACTCCATCTATATAAGCCTAACTAAGAAAAACCTCCATAGACTTCAGCTAATTCAGAACGCCGCTGCCAAGCTTATTTTCGCAAAAGGCAAGTTTGATCACGTTTCCCCACTCCTCTCCAAGCTTCACTGGCTCCCAGTATACTCCAGAGTCCTCTATAAATGTGCCTGCTTAGCCTTCAAGATTCTACATGGCATCCTTCCTCCCGTTATCCCACTCTTCTGGAACTCATCAAACCCGCTCTCTTCTAGACCCTCCCAAAAACTGAAACTATCTTTCCCATCTATAAAAGGTATATCCCGCGCAGGAAAACTTGGAACATCCCTCCCCTTTAGAACCACTGAACTCTGGAACAACCTCTCATCCCCGCTCAGAAATTCTAGCTCCTTCCAATCCTTCCGTAAACGCTTGAAAACTTGGCTCTTCTCAAAAATCTAATTCTCCTCCCGTTCTCTAGTACCCTGCCCCTCTCTATCCTCTCAGTCCCTCTCCTATATCCCTTCTTTGTAATTCCTTTCCTCTTAACCTCTGTAAACCGTACCGAGCTCTGCGCATGCGGAGATGGTGCGGTATACAAACCTAATGGTTTAGTTTAGTTTAGAATAGGAAATTCACAGATAAATTAATACAAGCAGGTATTATATATATATATATATATTTAAAATAATTTATATTCCACATATCCTACAATTCTATGCAGATTACAAATTATTCACTTACTCAAACTGTCCCAGTGGGCTCCCACTCTATCTAATGTATCTGGGGCAATGGGGATTAAGTGATTTGCCCAGGTTCACAAGGAGCAGTGTGGGTGTCGAACCCACAACCTCAGGGTGCCAAGGCTGTAGCTCTAACCACTGCACCACACACTCCCTTGTGGTTGAAAATTGACATGTTATCCTTTGGAATACGTATGAAAAGAACGGGGATATTCTAACAGTAGTCAAACAAGTTAGGTAAAATATTATTTCCAAGGTCTTTTAAACATATATACAGGCAGTGCACCTAAATAAACAAATAGCATCAAATTATTTACGTGGAGGGGCATAATCAAAAGGGACGTCTAAGTCCGTTTGCGTCTAAGTCGCAAGTCGTCCAAAGTAAAAAAATAGCCTAGGACACATTTAGAAAAATACTTTCAAAATTTTTTTTGTTTCGAAAATCATCTAAGTATACGTCCTGCCGTTCTGATTGTCCAAGTCGCTAAATCGTCCATCTTTATACCACATTTCCGTCCAACTTTTTGTCTAAGTTAAAAACGCCTAGAACAAGCCCTGTTGGACGTGGGAGGGGTCTGCAAAGTGATGGACTGAACACCCAGACATGCCACCTAAATAGTGGGGTACCTTACAGGGCACTGCTGTGAACTTCACAAAAAGGGTGCAATGTCTTCTCCTCACTACAGCTCCCTTATAGGTCTGGTGAACCCCCCAAACCACCTCCAGAATCCCCTAGACCCACTTATCTACCACCCCAATAGTCCTTATGGCTGCAGGAGCCACTTATATGCTAGTACAAAAGGGTTTTGGGGGTATATAGAGGAGTGCACATGTTTAAGTATCAATGGAGTGGGCAAGAATCCAAAGCTCTGCCCGGTACTGTTCTTAGGTTCCAACTTCAAAGCTCACTCCAGTCCATCTACACCCTCCCAGCCATTTAAGCCCTCCCCAGCCCATCCTCCCCCAAATGGCCATATACAGACACAGACTGTGCTAGTCTGCCCAGTACTGGCCTTATTTCTTCAATATGTACTATTATTTTCTGATTCTAGATCCTCTGTGTTCATACCACGCTTCTTTGAACTCTGTCACCATTTTCCTCTCCACCACCTCTCTCGGGAGCACATTCCAGGCATCCACCACCCTCTCTGTAAAGAAGAATTTCCTTACAATGCTCTTGAGTCTCCCATCTCTCAACCTCAAATTATATCCTCTGATTTTACCATTTTCCTTTCTCTGGAAAAAATTTTATTCTACATTAATACCTTTCAAGTATTTGAAAATCTGAATCATATCTCCCTTGTCCCTCCTTTCCTCTAAGGCAGGGGTCTCAAAGTCCCTCCTTGAGGGCTGCAATCCAGTCAGGTTTTCAGGATTTCCCCAATGAATATGCATGAGATCTATGTGTATGCACTGCTTTCAATGCATATTCATTGGGGAAATCCTGAAAACTCGACTGGATTGCGGCCCTCAAGGAGGGACTTTGAGATCCCTGCTCTAAGGTATACATATTCAGGGCTTCCAGTCTCTCCTCATACATCTTTTGTTTCAAACCTCCTATATGATGATGGTCCAGGTGTCTAGCCTGGGCCAGTCAGGCCTTAGGATTAGTGGGGATGGGTGGCCCACTATGCCTAAGGCCTAATTGGTCCAGGCTTCTAGAGCCTGGGACAATCAGGCCTTAGATTTATCGGGAATGGGCCGGGAAGGGGCGGGCCCGTCTCATTTCCACGAGGCAGGCCTGTCGGCTGGACGGCAGCAAGACCCGTCCAGCCGACCAACATTTAAAGGTTAGTTGGGGGAGGGAGGTTTGTTTGGGGGGGGGTCGTCGGGTCATCGTGCTTTCCGGCAGGAGGATTGGGCATCCTCCTGCCGGAGATTACCAGTTTGGGGGGGAGGGGGGTTCCAGGGTGGTTCCGGCAGGAGGATTGGGCATCCTCCTGCCGGCGATGGGACAGGCGGCCGCGGCCGCTATACTTATTGCAGCAGGGAGATCCCTTGCTGCCATAAGTATAGCGGCCGCGTCTAATTTAACCCGATTCTCTAACCGGCGTCTGTACCTTGGACGCCGGTTACAGAATCGGGGTTTAGTGTAGGACCGATTCTGTATAGGACACCTCTCCTGGGCGTCCTATACAGAATCAGGGCCTGAGTAACCCTTTCCCTTTGTTCTTTCTCTTTTATGTTCTTACCTATTCTTATATTGTAGTTCTTCCCCTTATTACCCTATTGTAACAGTAAGTCTCTAGTCCTTGTTTCGTAAGTCTGTAAATGTTGGTCTTTGTAAAAAGCAAAAATTAAACCTATTGGTGGTATTTTATTGTTCATCGCCTTGAAACTTTGTTTAGGCAATTAATAAATTTTTAATAAAACTTGAAACTTTGCCAGGTCTTTCTTCATGTTATTCACACCATCCGGCGTGTCTACTCTATTGCAGATTTTGGTATCATCCGCAAAGAGGGAAATCTTACTCAACAATCCTTCAGCAATATAATTTATAAAAATGTTAAATAGAAAAGGCCCAAGAACAGAACCTTGAGGCACACCACTGGTAACATCCCTTTCCTCAGACCGATCTCCATTGATCACTACCCTCTGGCACCTTCCACTCAACCAGTTTCTGACCCAGCCTGTCACTTTGGGACCCATCCCAAGGGTACTCAATTTATTTATTAGACGTCTGTGTGGAACACTGTCAAAGGCTTTGCTAAAATCTAAATACTCCACATCTAGCACACATCCTCTATCCAATTCTCTGGTCACTCAGTCAAAGAAATTGATCTGATTTGTCTGACAAGACCTACCTCTAATGAATCCATGTTGCCTCCAGTCCTGTAATCCACAGGATTCCAGAAACTTGACCATTCTCTGTTTTAAAAGCGCTTCCATTAATTTGCTTACCACAGAAGTCAGACTTACCGGCCTGTAATTTCCTACTTCTTCCTTACTTCCACTTTTGGAGAGAGGGACCACATCCGCCCTTCTCTAGTCCTCTGGTACCACTCCCGACCTAGAGACTCATTGAAAAGGTCAGTCAGCGGAGCTACCAGAACTTCCCTAAGTTCCTTCAGCACCCTCGGATGTACACTATCCGGCCCCCATCGCTTTGTCTACCTTTATTTTAGCTAGCTCCTCATGAACACAACCTTCTGAAAATCGATCAGGGTCTATTACTCCCCCATCCCTATTCACGTTTGTCTTCTGCGGTCCCGCACCCAGTTCTTCAGCTGTGAACACAGAACAGAAGAGTTTATTGTATATGATTTTTGTAGGTTAAAATGGATTTTTGGAAGAGGCTTTTTGTAATTGATTTTAATGGGATATTCTGTTGCAGATACAGAGGAGTCCATACTTGAGATATTGATTCCCATTTCCCGTGAACTGCAGAAGGATATCCCTTTAAGAACTTGAGAACTCCTCCCTTTCCCCATTTTTGGGATGATTTTTTTGACAGCAGCCATCTTGTCAAGTGACTACCTCTGATGGATGCTCCGGATCCTGCATCGGTTGAGCAGAGTTGTTGGTTGAGGAGTGGTCATATGCCGCAGAAGGCAGGAGGAAGGGACAGGAGCTTTGTACTCGGCCCCCCAGTTAGTCCTCAAGGCCTTGGAACTCCTGAAATCCCAGAAAAACTGACTAAAGGGGATGACATCCTGTTCAGATGAGCCAAGCAGCGATGGGGCAAAATGCAAGTTAGATACACTCAATTTTAGATGGGGGCAATTTTGTATTGGTGGTCTCTTTGGATCCGAGTTCAAGTTTATTTAAAAAAATTTTAAACAGCTTAATCAAATTTCTAAGCGGTGTACAGTATCAATAAAAGAAAACATTTTTAAAAGAGACAAAACATGTTAGAGTTAAAATATTAAACAATACAGTGTTATTTTAGTGGACATTAACAGAGGACAAGTATACTAACTGCACACAATTGGGAAAAAAGGAATGAACTACAATGTTTAAATAAAGCACGCTTAAGGATAAGAACAATAGGTAGGGAGAGGAATTGTAGTTGATTTGGTCCTGAAAAGGACATTTTTATCCAAAAGCATCCTTGAATAAAAAAGTTTTGAGTTTTGCTTTAAATTGCTTTATTGAAGTTCAGCTTTTAACCTGGTTGATCATGGGTTGTTAATCTTTTACGAGATATTGGTGTGAAAAGGACAGTATTGGATTGGTTCTCATCTTTTCTAAAGGACCGTACATTTAGGGTAGCTAACAGTGGTTCTGTGTCTCAGGAGAAAATGTTAGATTGTGAGGTACTGCAAGGTTCAGCACTGATTAATTCATTTTTGAGCCCCTTGGCTAGACAAATTTAAGGAGCTGGATTAAGTACATATATATGTTGACAATATTCTAATTGTTTATAGACTTTTTCCCCTTACATTGGATTTGGATTCTGTACAAGATAGCTTAAAGAAGATCAACTGTTGGCTAAATGATAATAAACTTGTATTAAATGTGTCTTAAGTTGCCTGTTGTATTACAGGTGATAGAGTCACCACAGTTGGACATATTATTAGATCTACATCATGTAAGATTGGTAAACAGTTTTAGATATTTGGGGTTAATGTTTGATTGTCATTTAAAATTTGAAGATCAAGTTTCTATAGTGATTGGGAGAGGATTTGGAGCATTGAGACAAATTAGAGCTACTCAGAATTTTTTGAATGAGGATTCTTTACATACTTTAATATATGCTTTTGTTTTATCAAAATTGGATTATTGTAATTTAGTTTATGCAGGAATAACAGCAGGATAATTAAAACATTTACAAACGTTACAGAATATGGCTAAATGCAAGTGCAGATGTTTGTTGTATGTTCCCACAATTTGGGGTTCTTTTACTAAGGCGCGCTTGCCGTTTTAGTGTGCGCTAAAAGCTAACGCATCCATTATAGTCTATGGATGCGTTAGCATTTAGTGCAAGCTAAAACATTACATTACATTAGTGATTTCTATTCCGCCAATACTTTGCGGTTCAAGGCGGATTACAAAAGAAGTTATCTGGCCATTTTCAGAGGAATTGAAAAGTATAGCAAGTTGCTTCAGAGAATTGGGGTGAGTCTTGCGGTGTTAGTTTGTCTTCAAGGATGTCTTGAATAGGATGGTTTTTATTTCTTTTCTAAACGATTTGTAGTCTGGAATCATTATCAGTAAATTGGAGAGTTGGTAGTCTAGTTTTGCTGCTTGAGTCACTAGAAGGCCATCGTACAGTTTTTTTTTCATTTGACGTCTCTGATTGGGGGATGCGTGAACGGTTTGTGTGTTCTCCTGTGTCTGGTTGAGGTAGTTTGGATTAGGCAGTTGTTTAGGTAGGCTGGGCTGTCTCCATTTATGGCTTTAAATAGTAGGCAGTAGAATTTGAATTGTACTCTTGCTTGTATTGGGAGCCAGTGTGAGTCGAGGTATGCCACCATGATGTGGTCATGTTTCCTCAGGGAATAGATAAGTCTTAGCGCTGTGTTTTGAACTGTTTGTAGTAGTTTTATCATGGTTGTGGAGCAGGGGAGATAGAGTATGTTGCAGTAGTCTAGAAGACCTAGGACTAAGGACTGGACCAAGAGCTGGAATTGTTTTCTGTCGAAGAATTTTCGAACTTGCCTTAAGTTTCTCATGACTGTGAATGATTTTTGTATTGTTTTGTTGATTTGTAGTTGCATGGTACAGCATCTGTCTATTGTCATTCCTAGAAGTTTTAGAGTAGGTTGTATGGGGTATGTGATTGAGTTTATTACTAGATTTGTTACAGCTGGGGTTTTATTATTTTCGAGGAGAATGAATTTTGTCTTGTCTGGGTTCAGTTTCAGATATCGGCTATCGCACCTTAGTAAAATGACTCCAGTGTTAGGTAATTTGCATATTAAGGATTATGTAACTCCTTTATATTTAAAATTTCATTGGTTACCAATAAAATATAGGATTAAGTTCAAGATTCTGATGCTAGCTCATAAAGCTTTATTTGAACTGCAACCTCCATATCTTTTGACTTTGGAATTATTTTATGCTTCCCGTTGATTATTAAGAACATTGGATGACAATAGAGTAGCTTTAAACCATATTTCTAAAGGCCCATTTGGCATCAATTTGGAATAGAGCATTTTTTTATTTGGTTCCAGTTTTATGGAATAGTTTGCTATTAGAGCTGAGAAAAGAAGAATCCTTTTTTAAAAAAATATCTTTATTCATTTTAAAGCCAAAAATAAGTGCAACATATTATACAGACATTTTACACTTTAACAACACTTAGGGCTCCTTTTACAAAGGTGCGCTAGTGGTTTTAGCATGCTAATCTTGTGTGTGCGCTAAAAACGCTAGCACACCTTTGTAAAAGGAGCCCTTAAATTCTATCAATTTATATTTTATGACAAATACATATATCATCCCCCCCCCCTTTCTACATATCCAACAATTGCACTCAAATTAAAAGTATTTCCCCACCCTGGACGTGTATGATCGAAGGGCAAAATCAACAATCATTCCTTACAGAATTTTGTTAATGGCTCCTAAACATCCATAAATTTCCTATAATGTCCTTGTTGTAGGGCCATCTTACGTTCCATTTTAAAAGTGTGGCATAGAGATTCCCACCAAAAAGTATAATTTAACTGATCCCAGTTTTTCCAATTCCTCAAAATAAGTTGTATGGCAACCCCTGAAAAGATTCTTCGAAAGAACCTTCTCCTTTCAAGCGGCTAAACTAAATTCATGGCTCGCCCAAACTATACTTGATGCCTCTTCATATCTCAATTTTAGAAAGCAAATTAAAACTCAGCTATTCAACAGTCCGAATCCCAACCATACCATGACCTACCCCTCTCACGCTTCTAAGACTGTGGCTCCCCTCTTACGGCTTGCATACTTTTTCCTTATAGGCTCTTTCCTCATGGCGTGTATACAGTTCTCCTGCATGTACTTATTGTATCTATTACATGTATTTTGATGCATGTACTTACTGCCGCATGTACTACGGCATGCACTTATGCATGTCCTTATTCCTTGTACTTATTGTACTTTATTCTCTTTGTACATGTTGCATGTATTTTTTTTTTTTGCTCCCTTTACTTAAATTGTAGACATATAACCAGCATGTTATTGTTTATAATTGCTTTGCTCGTTTTGTTGTCAACTGCACTGTTTGTACTGAATCTATCTGTTGTGAACCGCCTAGAACTCCCTGGGTATGGCGGTATACAAAATAAAAATTATTATTATTATTATTATGGGAAGATATTTGACTTTTAGCCTTCATTAACATGCCAAATAGCACGATATTGTACGTCAATGCCACAGGATTTTCCAATACTTCATTTACTTGATCCCAAATGGATCTCCAAAATTTAAGTATCAATGGGCAATAGAATAGTAGATGATCCAATGTCCCTACATCGAGATGACTGTGCCAGCATCTATTAGACTTAGAACTATCCAATTTCTGTAAACAAACAGGGGTCCAATAAGATCTATGTAACAAAAAAACCATGTTTGCCTCATAGATGCAGACGCCGTACATCTCATCCTCCAAGACCAAATTCGTGGCCATTAGGATGCAGAAATCTGCTGCTTTATCTCAATGCTCCAAATGTCACAAAGACCAGTTTTTGGTTTCTTATTCAAAAATTCAGATATTAATTTGTACCACTGGGCTGATGTCCCAGGAAATATGTCTGGAAGCAAACTATATTGATTTTAAAGATTTTGCCAATCAAGGAACCCCTTCTGAATGGCTTGCTTCAACTGCAACCATTTATAATTTTGAGACTTAGCAATACCAAATGTTTGTTGCAATCGTGAAAAGTCAAGCAGCTTTCCATCTGATACTACATCATCCAGAGTACGTATGCCCGCCTTCATCCAATGCTTCCAGATGACCTTAAACCTACCAATTTGAATCTTGGAGTTCAGCCAAAGGGACTGACACGTGCATATATGAATCGCAATAGGTGTTAAATTATTAATAAATTTTAATGTCTGCCATGTGTCTAATAAAATTCTATTGTCCGTATACAGCCTAGGTAACTTGGCTTCCCATCTCCCACTGAATTAACTTTAAAATTCTATTTTTAGTATATAAAACACTAATCTTCAACGAACCACAATTTATGTCAAGAATGATTATCCCATATAATGCTCCACGCTCTCTACGATCATCTTCCTCAAACCTACTAATAATTCCTTCCTTGAGAATCATCGGCACAAGAAGAAATGATATATTTTCCGTTATGGCCCCTAAACTATGGAATTCTCTGCCAAGTTATATTAGAAATGAAAAAGATCTTTTATCTTTTAAAAAAATTTAAAAAACCTTTTTGTTTCAAGACGCTTTTGATGTGTAATACGGCATATCTTAGACCCTTTACATTTTGTTTCGATTTTTAAACTCACTAATCCCCTTCCCTCCCTATTGTATTTTCCCCTTTATGTAAATTCTAACAGAAAATGAAATTGTAACTTTTCCCCCTTTTCCTCCTCATTCATGTTTGTCCCTATATCGATTGCTAAAATGTTAATTGATCTATGTAGTTTGTTTTGTGATTGTACGTGAGACCATTATCTAGTGGCTTTTAAATTGTACATCGCTTAGAAAATTTGTATAAGCGATTCATCAAACGTTAATAAAACTTGAAACTTGATACTCAAGATGTGACCCAATCTCAATGGAGACAGGAGTTGCTATTCCAATCATAACCAGTCTGGAAGATTTTCCAAGGAAAGAAGAATCCTTAATAAACTTTAAAAGACATCTAAAGGCCCATTATTTTCAATTAGATTTCCCTTGTTCAGCTAACTGAAATCCTTTGTTATAATTTGCATAGTAAAGTACCGTATTTTTCGCTCCATAAGACGCACTTTATTTCCACCCAAAAGTGGGTGGAAATGTATGTGCATCTTATGGAGCGAATAGCAATTTTTTAAACACACCTCCCCCCCCCAGGCTCCTTGATGACCGCCCACAGCTCATCCTGCAGCAGCATCACCTGCTGCTGCCTTTCCTAGATCAACCGGCCCTGAGACATGGAGAGGTCCAGCAGCTCGTCCTTATCCCGGCTCAGCCACTCCAGCTGGCCGCACAGATCATCTGTCTTTGGCCCACTGATGTTGCTCTTCAAGCTCCCCGATGCGGGTCCGTTGTTCATCGCCTTCTGCCGAGAGCTGTCGCAGTTCCTTCTCCATCTTCCCGATGCATTCTTGCTACTCGTGCAGGACCGTGTCCCGGTCCTCGCTCACATCTTTCAACTGCTCAGGCCCATTCCTTGCTCTCCTGAAGCTGACTGAACAGCTCCTCCCGCTCGCGTGAAGTCTTGCTGCCCAGCTACTGCCGCAGCTGGCCGCACTCCTCCCGCAGCTCGGTGCTCTGACGCTTGTAGTGATCCTTGAAGCGGGTCATCTTCTGGTAGTTGCTTGCCTCAAAGCGCTCCTCCAGTTGGCGGGCCCGGGGGTAAGTTCTGGCATCCTCTTCTGCTTTACAGTGCTGAACCACCGAAATAAAAAAGAGGTACGGGGGAGGAGCCCTGCCTGTCTATCTGCCTGCCTGCCTACCGCTAGAACTGCCTTATACCCTGTCCCGACCTACCACTATTTCACCAGATTGGGGACGGGGTACAGGTCAGGGCAGTGGGCAGAATTTTTTTTACTTGGGTTTTATTCCTCTATAGAGGGGTGCATCATATGGTGGGGTGCGTCTAATGGAGCGAAAAATACGTTATTTATATTGAGTATGCAAGTGTATTCTTTCTTTCTTTCTTTTTATTTTTTAATGGAGTTCTTTTCATTACTTATGATTATTGTAAACTGCTTTGATCTCATTTATAGCCTAAGCAGTATATTAAGAGTTTTAATAAACATAAACTTAACAATGTGCATATAATTTGCATGCTGTTAGTGTTGTGCATTGGTCACTAAAAGCAGGCTGGGGTTTCTCTGGTGCTGTTTCTCTAAAGCACCATAGTTTTATGTATCTGCCCCAGAGTGTTCTAAACAGCATATTTGCAGTTAAGTGGTGAATGGAAATATTGAAAGCCTTTCAGTGTAGATCATACAGTACACTTTTGACCATAGAGAAATTTAGTTAAAGATGGAGGAAATTGATCTAGAATGAATGCACATGGTTCTACAAAGCACACACTTTTTTTTTTTTTTTAAAGTATATTTTATTGGTTTTTCAGAATAAAACACAAACTTTCCTGAATGTAAGTGTACAATTGAAAGAAATGAACACCAGAACACTGCTCTTCTTCACCTGACATTCAGTGAATTCTCCCCCCACCTCCCCGCCCTCCCCTCCCCCCCCAACCTACCCAAACTTCAGAAGAACACAAAATCCATTCCAGTATGGTCTCCTCTAGAAGCTCAAACATTCAACAATTTACTACGAGCTCTAGGCGTCAGTGTATCACAGAATGGTGTCCAACGAGAACAAAATAATCGGCCTTGTTCAGAATCCAAAGAAGAAAAGCACAATCTCTCCATAGAAGCTTGATGAATCATCAAGGTTCTCCACCGGGATAGTGTCGGAGAATCCACAGAGATCCAGCAGAGTAAGATTGCCTTCTTCCCAAGCAATACCGCTCTGGCCAAAAAGCTGCGGAAGCCCTTCGGTGCAGACAAAGGAATATAAGTCAAAGTAAACAACATCACCGGGTTCAGTGCAAATTTGTAATTCCACATTGCTTGAATATGAGTACCAAGCCGCTGCCAAAAGGTAACAATCCTAGTGCAAGTCCAAAACTGGTGACCCAAGGTAGATGGAGAGTGTGCACATTTAAGGCATTGGTCAGACGTGCACATTTTTGCCCGAAATTGATATGAAGTAGATCTGTAGAGCCGATGGTAAAATTTGTATTCCATTTCAAACAGAGTCAC
Organism: Geotrypetes seraphini; assembly: GCF_902459505.1. NCBI lineage: Eukaryota > Metazoa > Chordata > Amphibia > Gymnophiona > Dermophiidae > Geotrypetes > Geotrypetes seraphini. The sequence goes on from NC_047087.1 coordinate 140,760,892, forward strand.
ACTATGAGTCACTCGAGCCGCCCGAAACGTGCCCCTACGGATCATGAAGGAGGTCACCTCACAGGAAAGTTCCTGAGTCCATTTAAGTGCAATAGAGTCATAAGAGAGCTCGCCTAATTGTTCCTGAAGGTGACGATGATGAAATCGCAATGGGATCTGAACTTGTGCTGTTAAACTCAACGCTTCCGAGAGGGACTCCATGCAGCTGTCAGTGATAGTGTTGCGGGGCAAAGAAGTCACATATGAAGACAGTTGAAGGTAAGACAGCCAGTCAGTGGGCCACCAGCCGTTATCACGTCGCAGCTCCTCAAACGTCTTCAGAGCCCCCGAGGAATGCACTAATTGAAACACATATTGATTAGGTTGTAATGTCCACACGGCAGAGGACACCGGGTCCAGGCCCGCTGTAAAGGCGCCATTGCCTCGGAGAGGCAGATAAGGAGTTTACATAGTATCTTCCATAGACATCGTAAAGGCATCAAAAATAGGTCCCTTGCAGAGGAAGTTTTCCGTGGTAAATGAGGAACATGGAGTAGGTAGCTAAAATGATATGGAGAACAAAGTAATAGTTCCTGAGAAGTTGCCGAGAAATGGTCAGTGCCCCTGAACCAGTCATTGAGATGACGCATTTGACACGCCCAAGATAGCATGCGGAGGCTACGGAGACCAAAACTACCATGGTCTCTAGGGCGTGCCAGTCCAGACAAAGATATTCGTGCTCTCTTTCCATTCCACAGGAAGCGTTGTAGGCTTCTACCAAGTTGCTTTTCATGTCGTGCACTTAATAAAACAGGAATCATCTGAAATATATAAAGCCATTGAGGCACCAAAACCATATTATACAATGCTATTTTACCCAGTAATGAGAGTGGATAAACCCTCCAGTTTTCCAATCTTTGAACAGAAGTAAGAACCAGAGGGTCTATGTTAAGTTTGTACAGTTCAGCAGGATCAGGTGTTATAATGATACCCAAATATGTAAGGTGACCCGACGCCCAGACAAGGGGAAAAACACCCTGCCATTGCGTCTGGACCTCCACAGTCAAAGGCAATACCATAGATTTTGATTTGTTCAACTGCATGCCCGAATACATACTAAATTCATCCAACAGTTCTAGGGCCCTAGGGAGTGATGTTGCAGGAGATCCCAATGTTAATAATAGGTAATCGGCATAAGCCAGTACTCGTAAATGGGAGTCCCCCTTTGGTAACCCTATCAGGATATCATCCCGTATTATAGTGTGCAGAAAGGGGTCTAGGTACAGTAAGAAAAGAAGTGGAGAAAGCGGACTGCCTTGCCTCGTCCCACGTGCTATCTGAAAGACAGGGGAATGCGTACCATTAACCAAAATACAAGCCGTGGGATCTTTATATTGCAAGTGTAGCATTTCTAGGAACCACCCATCGAAGCCCTTATATGTTAGTACATTAAAAAGGTACTCCCAATTAACTTGGTCAAAAGCCTTAGCTGCGTCCAAGCCCACCAATATCCCCTGATATACAGAGTCTTTGGAACGTTGTAATGCGGTAAGTAGTCTGCGAACATTGAGAACTGAGTGACGATGTTGTACGAAGCCTACTTGTTCCGGAACTATCAAACGGGGCAATAAAGTTGCAAGTCTATTAGCCAATATTTTGTCCAATATTTTAATATCCACATTAATTAGGGATATCGGTCGGTAAGATTCAATGTCCGTCTCCGGTTTACCCGGTTTAGGTATTAAAGTTATGAAGGCCTGATTTGCCCCCTGGGGAAAGGAGCCACCCTCTAAAGCAGCGTTATAGTAGGCCTCCAGAGGTCCACAAAGAGATGGAAAAAGAAGTTTGTAGAACTCTGGGGAAAAACCATCTGGGTCCGGTGATGTACCCCCTTTAAGCTGTTTAACCGCTCCCTGTAACTCCTTGCCCTGGATGGGACGATTCAGCATGAAACGATCAGGTGAGGTTAGTCTGGGTACCCCTGCATCCGACAGATAATCCTCCACCTCTGGACCCCCCCGGCCATCTCTGGACGCGTAAAAATCTTTATAATATTGGAGAAATCTATCCACTATGTCCGGCGTTGTAGTAAGTTCTCTACCTGAACTAAGAAGAATGCGAGAAATGTGACGATTGGGACGTTTAGGTTTGGTCAAGTTAGCCAGTAGACGCCCTGCTCTGTTCCCAAATCTGTAAAATTTAAACCTGCAATAATGAAAATAGTGTTGAGTGCGTTCATGCAATAAAGTATTTAGGGCATGCTGGGATGCCGCCAATGCCTCCTGCGACTGTTGGGATGGATGTGCAATATGAGCCCTCTTTAGACGTTTATACTCGTCCTCCAAATGTAGAATTCCCCGAGAAAGCCGAAGTCTGTGTGCACTAACATAAGAAATAATGTCCCCCCGAAGCACGGATTTAGCCGCTTCCCAAAATAATAACGGTTGAACCTAATGCTGAGAATTGAAGGTAACATAATCGTCCCATTTCTGAGTTAGATATTTCTGAAAATGCAAGTTTCTAAATAAATAGGACGGGAACCTACAAGTTCCTCCAGGTACTGGATCGGTACCAGTCAGTATGTCAAGCCAAATGGGGCAATGATCAGACACAGAAAGAGGACCCACTTCTGAAGCCTGTATGTTAGGTAAATATGCTGACGATGTCAATATGTAATCTATGCGGGAAAAGGTATGATGTGCACGAGATTGATGTGTAAAATCCCGGTCGGTAGGGTGTAACAGACGCCATGGATCAATAAGGTCTAATGTATCACATAGATATGGTATACCCTTAGTAAGACCGAATGACTGAGAAGAACCCGGGCCCGTTCTAATCATGCTAGGGTCCAGTACCTGATTAAAATCACCCAAAAGTATCAAAGGGTTATTAGGGTCCTGGACGCCGAGCAGTGGCGTACCTAGGGTATGTGGCACCCGGGGCCCATCATTTTTTGACACACCCCCCCCCCCCCCCCCCATGTAAAAAAATTTTTTTTTTTTTTTTTTGCAATAACCATGAAATGGAATAAATGGTCAGAATAGGCAGTGAAAATTTTCTTTTATTGAACCTCATATATGTAACCATTATTCCAAACATAACATAACATAAATTATGTCTAAATTGTCATGACATTAGAAGTACATATGGAGTAGTTGCAGGTGATGCTTGGGACAGTTCTGATTGTGTTAGTTCGGTTTTATGTGTTTTTTGAATAGAAGGGTTTTTATTTCTTTTTGAAGGTTTTGCAGTCTGTGGTTGATATCAATTGGTTGTAGAGTTGGGGGTCGAGTGTTGCAGCTCGTATGGCTAGGAGGTTGTCGAACAGTTTTTTTTCTTTTGACGTTTTTGGTTGGAGGGTGTGTGAATGGTGCACAAGTTCTCCTATGTCTGTTTGAAGTGGATTGAATTATTTAGCTGAAGAAATTAGTTACCCCCCATTCCACACACATTAATTCTCTTCCATTTTTGTTCCCATTATAAAAAACACTGATAAGTTCCCAGAAAAAAAATACATTAAAATAAGAAGTGAAAACAAAGGCCCCTACAGATGAGAACATAACATAAGAATAGCCTAACTGGGTCAGACCAATGGTCCATCATGCCCAGTAGCCCATTCTCATGGTAGCCAATCCAGGACACTAATACCTGGTCAAAACCCAAAGAGTAGCAACATTCCATGCTACCAATCCAGGGCAAGCAGACACTTCCCTCATGTCTTAATAACAGATTATGGACTTTTCCTCCAGGAATTTGTCCAAATCTTTCTTAAAACCAGCTACACTATCTGCTTTTACCATAACTTCTGGCCACTTCATTTTTAAGTTTAGATCTTTCCTTTCAAACAGAGACCTTGCTAGATGTCAAATACAGCACAAGGTAACTTCACATGGACTTAGCTGTGCAGGAAATGTGAATCTCCTCATACACCCACCATATAGTGCAAAAATGTGCAAAGGTCTGTTTTTTTCTTTCGATCACTACATAGCCTAATGCCACACAAGCAGCGCTGTTACAAACATATTCTGTAGGTCAATGCTAAGGATAACAAAGTTTCCTTCCTTGGACCAGAAGGAGATAAACCACTGGAAGAGATCCCAAAACAACACCCAAAGACCCACTCAGTGTGTGAATCAGTTGAGTGGAGTGGACTAACTGGGGGGTGGAAATGGGCCCGGAGTTTGCTCAGCAGAATTTCCCAGACCATCTCTTCCTCTCAACACATTGACACGCTGCCACCATTACCACTAGGAACACCTCACTGGGTAGGCCAGCAATGCTATAAACTTTATAAAACACATTATTATATTTTCTTATAAAGCACATATTTTAACTGACCTCTCTGACATCCTCAGCCTTTCCATTCACAAAAATAGAAGGAAGAAAAGTTCCCATTTCCTGGTGTCTCATGTCCCCGGCCTATATAATATTTTTTTTCTGCAGACCCTTCAAAAGTCTGACCAAATCCTCGTTTCACTTGCATTATAAAGTACTGAGGATGCCATCTCTCCCCAATCCCAGGTCCTAAAGTCTAAGACAGTAGCGCAAACTAATGCTGCCAGATACAGGAAAAAAAAATTTTGATTCGATTCAGCCCTATTGAATTGGTTTTTCAATTCGATTTTCCTGCCCAGTTGGGTGATTTTTTTCAAAACTCCTGGTGGGTTTTATAGCTTTTTCACCCCCTTTGGCTTCTCCTAACCACACTGGCGCTGTGGTGTAAATAAAATAAAGAAACAAAAAGGACTTTTCCTCTTTCTGTTAAATCCTAGCTCACGTTTGCAGTCCAACACCAGCTCTGGCAGGATACACATTTCAAATCTGACATGTTATAATCACAAAACAGAAAATAAAATTAATTTTTCTACCTTTTGTTGTCTGGTTATATTTCAAATCTTGTTGGTCCAAGGCTCTGGTTTTCTTCTGATATCTTGCTTGCCAGGGTCTCCTTCTTTCTGCATGCTAACCATCCATCTGCCAACTCTGTCCTCCCTTTCCATTTCCCTTCCCTTCCCAGGAAGTCTGGTATCTTTCCTTTTTTTCATCTCCCTCCACAGATCCACCTTTTCTTAAATACCCTTTCATCCGGCATCTCTCCCTCCTTCCCCACCATCCCAGAGTCCACCATCTCTCCGTTTCTTTTCCTAATTACCCTCCTATCCAGTATCTCTATCCCTCCTCCACACCATCCCTTGTGTCCAATTTCTCTCCCTTTCTGTTCCTTCCCTCCCTAAATCCCATGGTCCATCATCTCTCTCCCTCTCCTCTATTTTCAGACCCATTATTTCTTCCCCCCCCCCCAAAGTTTGGCATATGCATGTCTCTTTGAACACCCCCTTCCCTCCGTGTACTTCTAAATCATGGTCCCCCCCCTAAAGGCCTGTCCCCCCTTAAAGGTCTGCCTGTCCCACCTTGAAGGCCTGCACCCCCCTTGAAGGCCTGCCTGCCTGTCCCCCCCTTGAAGGTCTGCACCCCCCGAAGGCCTGCACCCCCCCGAAGGCCTGTCCCCCACTTGAAGGCCTGTCCCACCCCCTTGTAGCTTCTCCCCCCCCCCTTGTAGGCCTGTCCCCCCTTGAAGGCCTGCCTGCCTGCCTTTCCCCCCTTGAAGGCCTGTCCCCCCTTGAAGGCCTGCACCCCCTTGAAGGCCTGCACCACCCCCCTCGAAGGCCTGCACTCCCTTGAAGGTCTGCACCCCCCCCCGAAGGCCTGTCCCCCACTTGAAGGCTTGTACCACCCCCTTGTAGCTTCTCCCCCCCTTGTAGGCCTGTCCCCCCCTTGAAGGCCTGCCTGCCTGCCTTTCCCCCCCTTGAAGGACTGCACCCCCCCCCGAAGGCCTGCACTCCCTTGAAGGTCTGCACCCCCCCGAAGGCCTGTCCCCCCCTTGAAGGCCTGTCCCACCCCCTTGTAGGCCTGTCCCCCCCTTGTAGGCCTGTCCCCCCTTTAAGGCCTGCCTGCCTGCCTGCCTTTCCCCCCCTTGAAGGCCTGTCTCCCCCTTGAAGGCCTGCACCCCCCTTGAAGGCCTGCACCCCCCCTTGAAGGCCTGTCCCCCCCCCTTGTAGGCCTGTCCCCCCCCCCTTGTAGGCCTGTCCCCCCCTTGAAGGCCTGCCTGCCTTTCCCCCCTTGAAGGCCTGTTCCCCCCCTTGAAGGCCTGCACCCCCTTGAAGGCCTGCACCCCCCCAAAGGCCTACACCCCCCCGAAGGCCTGCACCCCCCTGAAGGCCTGCCTGCCCCCCTTGAAGGCCTGCACCCCTTGAAGGTCTGCACCCCCCCCCCGAAGGCCTGTCCCCCCTTGAAGGCCTGCCTGCCTGCCTGTCACCCCCCTCCCCCTTGAAAGCCTGCTTGCCTGCCCGCCCGCCCCACCCTGAAGGCCTGATGCCCCGACCCACCCCGAAGGACCGCTCGCCCCCCTGGCCTCCCCGCACCACCTATGAAGCAGCCGCAGCAGGATCGCAAAGTCAGCGTCAGCGATCCCTGCGCTGCTTCCTGCGCCACGGTCCCGCCCCTCCTCTGACGTCAGAGGAGGGGCGGGGTCGCGGCGCAGGAAGCAGCGCAGGGATGCTGACGCTGACTTCGCGATCCTGCTGCGGGCTGCTTCACAGGTGGTGCAGGAAGGTCAGTGGGGCGAGCGGTCCTTCGGGGGTGGCGGGGGACTGAACGGCAAGGCCGGGAACACCCCCTTAGGGCTGGTACCCGGGGCGGCCCGCCCCCCCCGCCCCCCCCTAGGTACGCCACTGACGCCGAGCCCTGCCAATGTGGTAAAAAATGTATGATCATATTGGTTAGGTGCATAAATCATAAGCAAGTTAAGTGTAGAGCCTGACATTTTAACCTTACATAATAAAGCCCTCCCCAAAGTATCGTGATAGATTTGTTCTACTGTTCCCGGGAATCCCTTTCTCACCAACAAAACCACACCTGCCTTCCCATTAGTGGAAGAAGAATAACAAACCTGTCCGACCCAGCCTCGCAGAAGTTTAGCATGTTCAGCATCCGAAAGCCTGGTCTCCTGAAGACAGGCCAGGTCAGCTTTATGGTGCTGGAGACGCTGTAGGATTTTACTGTGCTTTATAGGAGAGGTAATCCCACATACATTCCAGGACAAAATGCGAACTGTTTTAGTATTCACAAGAAATCAAGCAGAATGTACATTTCACAATACCTCTTACCCATATCCCCCGGCTCCCAGCCATACCAGAGGGACAATGCAGATAAACAAAGCAGTAAAGCTAAACAGAAGATTGTATATGGAACACTCTCAGAGACCACACTGGAAGGAAAAACATGAAAGAAAACGGATAATACCAAATTCACATCTACAAATCCCCCCTGCCCTCCATCCCTACCCACCCCATCCCGTTCCCCCATACTCCCCCTTATCCCATCTATTCCCCAACCTTCTGGAATCTGGACTGACCCAAAACCCTCCAGGTTTTAGGAAAGCAGATCACATCTTAGAGGCTATCAGAGCCCTGCCTTCTATAATCTTAGTATAATATACGCACAATAAAACTTATAACTCTCAATCTAGAATGTAGAGACCCCCAATACCAGGCATACAAGAACTGATAATCATGTTAGTCAAGTAGCTCCAGAAGTGAAATCCGGACGGTTAATAAATTCTCCAGCTGAGTCCGCAGAATCAAATGTATGCCACTTTCCATTCTGATGTATTTTGAGGACTGCAGGATAGAGAAACATAAACCTCCTCTTTTGGTCCACAAGTTTAGAGCAGAGAGGATGGAAAATCTTGCGTTTTTCAGTCAGTGCTGCAGAGTAATCTTGACCTATGCGTACAGGTAATGTTTCATATGTCAGAGGCTCTCTTTTAGTGCGAAATGCCCGCAGCAGTTCTACTTTGTGTCTATAATTGTGGAGTTTACCAATTACAACTCTGGGTCTCTGATCAGTTCCTGAGCTAGGCCCCACTCTGTGCACACGCTCAAAACGAGCAGGGCCCAGGGAGGACGGCATAGGAAGCTCACTTGCCAGCCACGATTCCACCACCGAAAGAAGCACCGAATCAGATATTGTCTCAGGTAAGCCGATGAAACGCAGGTTTCCCCGACGAGACCTGTTTTCCAAATCTTCAATTTTTTCTTGACAAAAACGGAGCTGTGTAGTTAAGGTGGACACCGTGGTATCCAGCGCTGTGGCCCCGTCCTCCACTGCTGAAACCCGACCCTCTAGCTCAGTCACTCGCTTCGCGTTGTCCTCTAAGAGGGATTCGAGTTTAGTTAGTTGTGAGGAAATCGTTTCCATTCGCGGCCCCAACGCTTGCAAAATTACCTGTTGCAGCTCCATAATCATATCAGGGGTAAAAGGCGGTGCCGATGTGTCTACTCGAGGTGCGGCCGCCATTTTGTCTTCGCTGGGCCGCACCTTCTCCCGATCTTTTTTCCCCGATTTAGTAGCCATTTGAGACGCCGAAGGTGAAAGGAACCTGTCCATACAAGGAACGCGTTTTTCGCGGTTGCGGGGGTCAAAAATTTTTCATGCCGATTATCAAAGTTGTGCCGGATGAAGCGCAGGGCTCCGGAGCCGAACAGAAACACAGCCACTCAGTTCACAGCATCACGTGATCTCCCCAAAGCACACACTTTTAACTGTATGTGGAGGAGCTGTTGCCAAGAAGGATAGGATAGGATGAGGTAAATTAATATGCATTGATCACATTTAAAAATTTATATACCATGTATTACCTATATGGTTTACATAATAACAGACATAAAATGTTAAACAATTATTGCAGAACAACACTCCTTAAAAAATGGTCAATAAGCACAAAAATATAAAGTTTCAACTTCAAAAAGCATGTAATTATTCATAAAAATGTTCTTACACAAAAATGCAAGTGCAAATGTTTGTTGGTTAATTGCAGTGGCGTACCAAGGGGGGGGCGGGAGGGGCGGTCCGCCCCGGGTGCCAGCCCTGAGGGGGTCCCCCTCCCACCCCCGAAGGACCGCTCGCCCCACTGACCTTCCTGCACCACCTGTGAAGCAGCCCACAGCAGGTTCGCGACGTCAGCAATCCCTGAGCTGCTTGGGCGCTGCTTCCTGCGCCGTGGTCCCGCCCCTCCTCTGACGTCAGAGGAGGGGCGGGACCGCGGCGTAGGAAGCAGCGCCTAAGCAGCGCAGGGATAGCTGACGTCGCGATCCTGCTGCAGCTGCTTCATAGGTGGTGCAGGAAGGTCAGTGGGGCGAGCGGTCCTTCGGGGTAGGTGGTGGTGGGGGGACTGAACGGCAAGGCCGGGAGCATAGGTAGTGCTGCTTCATAGGTGGTGCGGGGAGGCCAGGGGGGCGAGCGGTCCTTCGGGGTGGGGCGGGCAGGCAGGCAGGCAGGCTTTCAAGGGGGAGGGGGATGACAGGCAGGCAGGCCTTCAAGGGGGGACAGGCCTTCAAGGGGGGGGACAGGCCTTGGGGGTGTGTGCAGACCTTCAAGGGGGAGGGACAGGCCTTCAAGGGGGGGGCAGGCAGGCTTTCAAGGGGGGGAACAGGTCTACAAGGGGGTGGGACAGGCCTTCAAGGGGAGGACAGGCCTTCAGGGGGGGTGCAGGCCTTCAGGGGGGGTGCAGGCCTTCGAGGGGTGTGCAGGACTTCGGGGGGGGGGTGCAGACCTTCAAGGGGGTGCAGGCCTTCAAGGGGGGGTGCAGGCCTTCAAGGGAGGGACAGGCCTTCAAGGGGGGGGACAGGCAGGCAGGCCTTCAAGGGGGGGACAGGCAGGCAGGCCTTCAAGGGGGGGACAGGCCTACAAGGGGGGGGACAGGCCTTCAAGGGGGGGTGCAGACCTTCAAGGGGGGGGACAGGCCTTCAAGGGGGGGGACAGGCCTTCAAGGGGGGGGACAGGCCTTCAAAGGGGGGACAGGCAGGCAGGCCTTCAAGGGGGGGACAGGCCTTCAAGGGGGGGACAGGCAGGCAGGCCTTCAAGGGGGGGACAGGCCTGCAAGGGGTGGGGCAGGCCTACAAGGGGGTGGGACAGGCCTTCGGGGGGGTGCAGGCCTTCGTGGGGGGGGTGCAGACCTTCAAGGGGGGGACACAGGCCTTCGAGGGGGGACAGGCAGGCAGGCCTTCAAGGGGGGGACAGGCCTACAAGGGGGAGGGACAGGCCTTCAAGGGGGGGACAGGCCTACAAGGGGGTGGGACAGGCCTTCAAGGGGGGTGCAGGCCTTCAAGGGGGGACAGGCAGACCTTTAAGGGGGGACAGGCCTTTGGGGGGGACCCTGGTTTAGAAGTACACGGAGGGAAGGGGGTGTTCAAAGAGACGTGCATATGCCAAACTTTGGGGGGGAAGGAAGAAATAATGCATCTGAAAATAGAGGAGAGGGAGAGAGATGATGGACCATGAGATTTAGGGAGGGAAGGAACAGAAAGGGAGAGAAATTGGACACAAGGGATGGTGTGGAGGAGGGAAAGAGATACCGGATAGGAGGGTAATTGGGAAAAGAAAGGGAGAGATGATGGACTCTGGAGTGGTGGGGAAGGAGGAAGAGATGCCGGATGAAAGGGTAGTTAAGAAAAGGTGGATCTGTGGAGGGAGATGAAAAAAAGGAAAGATACCAGACTTCCTGGGGAGGGGAGGGAAATGGAAAGGGAGGATAGAGTTGGCAGATGGATGGTTAGCACGCAGAAAGAAGAAAGAAGGAGACCCTGGCAAGCAAGTTATCAGAAGAAAACCAGAGCCTTGGACCAACAAGATTTGAAATATAACCAGACAACAAAAGGTAGAAAAATTAATTTTATTTTCTGTTTTGTGATTATAATATGTCAGATTTGAAATGTGTATCCTGCCAGAGCTGGTGTTGGACTGCAAACGTGAGCTAGGATTTAACAGAGAGAGGAAAAGTCCTTTTTGTTTCTTTATTTTATTTACACCACAGCGCCAGTGTGGTTAGGAGAAGCCAGAGGGGGTGAAAAAGCTATAAAACCCACCAGGAGTTTTGAAAAAAATCACCCAACTGGGCAGGAAAATCGAATTGAAAAACCAATTCAATAGGCTGAATTGAATCGAAATTTTTTTTCCTGAATCTGGCAGCATTAGTTTGCGCTACTGTCTTAGACTTTAGGACCTGGAATTGGGGAGAGATGGCATCCTTAGTACTTTATAATGCAAGTGAAAAGAGGATTTGGTCAGACTTTTGAAGGGTCTGCAGAAAAAAAATATTGTATAGGCCGGGGACATGAGACAGGAGGAAATGGGAACTTTTCTTCCTTCTATTTTTGTGAATGGAAAGGCTGAGGATGTCAGAGAGTTCAGTTAAAATATGTGCTTTATAAGAAAATATAATAATGTGTTTTATAAAGTTTATAGCATAGCTGGCCTACCCAGTGAGGTGTTCCTAGTGGTGGTGGTGGCAGCGTGTCAATGTGTTGAGAGGAAGAGGTGGTCTGGGAAATTCTGCTGAGCAAACTCCGGGCCCATTTCCACCCCCCAGTTAGTCCACTCCACTCAACTGGTTCACACACTGAGTGGGTCTTTGGGTGTTGTTTTGGGATCTCTTCCAGTGGTTTATCAGTATCTCCTTCTGGTCCAAGGAAGGAAACTTTCTTATCCTTAGCATTGACCTACAGAATATGTTTGTAACAGCGCTGCTTGTGTGGCATTAGGCTATGTAGTGATCGAAAGAAAAAAACAGACCTTTGCACATTTTTGCACTATATGGTGGGTGTATGAGGAGATTCACATTTCCAGGACAGCTAAATCCATGTGAAGTTACCTTGTGCTGTATTTGACATCTAGCAAGGTCTTTGTTTGAAAGGAAAGATCTAAACTTAAAAATGAAGTGGCCAGAAGTTATGGTAAAAGCAGATAGTGTAGCTGGTTTTAAGAAAGATTTGGGCAAATTCCTGGAGGAAAAGTCCATAATCTGTTATTAAGACATGGGGGAAGTGTCTGCTTGCCCTGGATCGGTAGCATGGAATGTTGCTACTCTTTGGGTTTTGACCAGGTACTAGTGACCTGGATTGGCTTCCATGAGAATGGGTTACTGGGCATGATGGACCATTGGTCTGACCCAGTTAGGCTATTCTTATGTTATGTTCTCATCTGTAGGGGCCTTTGTTTTCACTTCTTATTTTAATGTATTTTTTTTCTGGGAACTTATCAGTGTTTTTTATAATGGGAACAAAAATGGAAGAGAATTAATGTGTGTGAGATGAGGGGGTAACTAATTTCTTCAACTAAATAATTCAATCCACTTCAAACAGATATAGGAGAACTCACGCACCATTCACATACCCTCCAACCAAAAACGTTAAAAGAAAAAAACTGTTCGACAACCTCCTAGCCATTCGAGCTGCAACACTCGACCCCCCAACCCTACAACCAATTGACATCGACCACAGACTGCAAAACCTTCAAAAAGAAATAAAAACCCTTCTATTCAAAAAACACATAAAACCGAACTAACACAATCAGAACTGTCCCAAGCATCACCTGCAACTACTCCATATGTACTTCTGATGTCATGACAATTCAGACATAATTTATGTTATGTTATGTTTGGAATATAAGAAATTCTGACCATTTATTCCGTTTCATGGTCATTACAAAAAATATTTTTTTACATGGGGAGGGGTGTCAATAAATGATGGGCCCCGGGTGCCACATACCCTAGGTACGCCACTGGTTGATTGTTTCCACAATGTTTCACAGTGTGTTACAGTCTATGATAAAAAAATACCCACAGGTTGTGTCTCAGTGCAGGCACTTTGAAAATTGACTTCTTTCTGTTTGTTGCCAAACAGGTTTGTATTATGTAGCTCCACTCAGGGGTGTGATCTGTTTAATGATGGATTTCCCCTCTGTGAATAGATTTCTGAGGGGATATCCATGAAGTCGGTATTCTTGTAGTGGGCCCAGACACTTTTACTTGTGACCAATGAACACATCAAGTTAAAACAAAGTTTTATTATTTACAAAAAATCAGGGTTATACAGTAATAAGAGAGCTACTTGTAAAGGGTTAATCATAATCAGGTAGGAACACATATGCACTGTGCATAACTGCATTCCTGGGGTAGTCTGTCATTAGCAAAATATACTTTGAATAATATGTAATATTAAATTACTCCAGGGGGAATTCTCATGTAATTTTATAGAGAGAACTGCACAATGCAGAATTTGCACATAATTATCCCAATCTGGCAAGAGGTTGAGTTATGCAACCAGTTCTGTCTTTTCTTTGCACAGCATGGCTCTGAATATGATCAGCATGGTGTCGAAGTGTAGCTCTTAGGAGACTGAGAACAGTTCAGGATTTGGGTCAACTGCAAAGATCTTAATTTTAAGAGAGCTGTGCTATGCAAGAGAGACAAATACAGCAGGAAGAGATATTTACAACATGGGAGAAACTGGGAAAGGCAGAGCTGGGAAAAAGACTTGTATAGGAGAGAGGTTAAAGATACTAAAACAGCTGCAACTTCCTTCCAAATCCTACCAAGCACCACTATATAGCAGATAATGAATGCACATTTTCTTAACTCTGCCAAAGATTTCTTCTGCTTTTTCCCTCCTCCCTATAAAGACAAGGAAAGGCGGGGGGGGGGGGGGGGGGGGAGGAAAGAAGGAATGGACTGGTCTTTCCAGAGCACATGTTAATGTGGCAAATGAGTAACAGATCTGATTTGTTGGAGTAAATCAACAAGATGGGGGTGTGTGTTAAAAAGATATGTGGGAAAGAAATAAACTGGGGAAAATAGGGTAAGAAGATGATGGGGGAGGACAAAAAAGAGTTGAGGTATAGAAGAGGTAAAGGGACTGTTTGCAGGGCAGATGATCTGAGAGGGAAAAAATGAGCATGTGTGGACGGAACAGAAATGAACTGAGAGAAGTGGGCAAGATACTACAGGGCCAGCATTAGGGAGTGGAAACTGAGGCATATGCCCTGGGGCTCCATACAACAAGGACCCCAAGCTTAGGGTTACATATTTATGAAGACAATGAAAAAGGACACATGACCCCACCCACACTCCACCTATTTCCTTGGTCCCCCTTCCCATCATCTGTACCTTTTAAGTGCTTTTTTCTTTCCCTTCCTCCATCCCTCCTCCCTCATGGGTGCTTCTCTCTCTCTCTCTCTCTCTCTCCTTCCAACCCCCTCCCCCCCCACACACGGGTGCCCCTCTCTCTCCTTCCAACTACCTCTCCTGCTGTTTCTCTTTACTCCCAACCAGCACTACCCTACTCCATTCTCTTTTCTCTGGCACTCTCTCCTTTCCATAATACTTCTCAAGCCCTCCATCCCTCCATGCTACCTCTCCAGCTTCCTCCATGCTGTTTCTTTCTCCCTCCCACTATCCATTCACCCATCCATGCTGTTTCTCCAGTTCTCCCTCTCAGCTGTTTCTCCAGTTCTCCCTCCAATCTGTTTCTCTCTCCCACTCTCTATCCATTCATCTATCCATGCTGTTTCTCCAGTTCTCCCAGCCCCAACCTCCCTCTATACCGTTTCCTCAGCCCCTCTTCCTCCCTTCCTCCATGCTGTTTCTCCAGCTCCTTTCCCTCCCTTCTCCGACCTCTGATACTGCTTCCCCTCATGACTTCTCTAGCTCCCGATTCTCCCTCCTACCTCCTCTGTGGGTACGGTCACTGTAATTTAATCTTTGGGCAACTGGCAGCAGCAACAAGGTGAGCCTGCTGCCACTGGCCTGCCCTGGAAGCTCCCTCTCTGCAGTTACTTCTGTTCCTGCGTAGGTGGGACCTGCAGAGAGGCAACTTCTGGGGCAGATCAGTGGCAGCAGGCTCACCTCATTGCTGCTACAGGCTGCAAGAAAATTAAATTACAGTGGCTGGGCCCGGGAGGAGGTTGGCGGGGGGGGGGGGGGAATCAGGAGAGTTGGCTAAACCCGTGTAGACTCCCCGATTTTTTTTTTTTTTTTAACAAACCTCAAAACATCCAGGCACCTGTATTTTCCCGAACATCTGATGACCCTACTCATACCTTCCCAATTTCTACCCTAGATCTCTGTATATGATATGGTTTTGAGGGGCCATGTATGTGTATGGTTTTGAGGGGCCATGGATGGGAAAGTGATGGAGGGGGATGATCTGTGGGAGATAGATAATAAGGGGATATATAGAATGGAAAATAAATTAATTGAGGAAAAGAGGGGGGTAAGGGAATGGGTTTTGTGTGGGGAAGGGATTGTTTTGAAGGGAGGATGAGTTGGGGAGAAGAAGAGAGAGAATCAAAGGGACGGGTGGAATGGTCTGCGGGAAGGGGACATGATTTGCTTTTTATATGTTAGGGTTTTTGTTTTCAGGGACTTTTATTTGTGGAATCCAAGAGAAGTTGCAGATAGTACATTGGCTTTTGTTTTCCATCAGCTGGCATGTAACGAGAACTACAGATCTGATTGTGGTGTTGCCTGTATTAGAAACTGCAGGAAATCAGCACTACTTACTGCTTGGACTTTTCCTGGGATTCTTTAATGGTGCACTGTTATTTACCTCTGTGGAAAGTCCGTACCAAAATCATATTTGATGAAGAAATAATAATTTGGTATAGTTGAAGAATTTTTCACCTCTAAAGGTGGGCAGAACTTCTTTTACCAAGTTTGGTAGGCAGCAGCAATGTCCCAGAGACATCGATGCCAGCACCTCATGCATCTGTAATTGGTAACTCAAGGATGCTGTTGCACACTGCAGACAGAGCTTTGGGTAGAAGGGAATTCTGTTCACCCTTGAAGGAGATACATTATGTTGCTTCCAGTTTCTCTCTTCCGTTTTCCTGTTTTCTGCTAATTCTCCTTCAAGTGGCTGCTGTTTGTCTGTCTTATCTCTCTCTTCTGTCTTGTTTTGTTGCCTCACTACACCTACCTCTGAAATTTTGACTTTTCGTTTTTAGCTCTTTTCTCTATCTGTAATACTTCTGTTCACTCAAATTTCACTCTTTTTCTCATCCTCTTTTTTACTTATCAGCTACCTATCAAAATCCATCTTCTGTCACCTTCTAGCTCTCCCATCCCCCATTTTACTCTTCCTCCCAGCCTTCCATCTTTAATCAACTCCTTTAATCAACTCCTTCAATTTCATCAAATTTATTCTCCTTGTAATCATTATACTCTTCTCATTTATTTTCTTACTGCTCCCACATAGTTCCACCATCTGCAGCATCTTGCTCCCTCTACCCTTCTAGAGGGTGTGATAGGACAGAGCATGGTATTGGGGTTCAAGAAGGGATTAGATAATTTCCTGAAGGAAAAGGGTATAGAAGGGTATAGATAGAGGAATACTATTCAGGTCCTGGACCTGATGGGCCGCCGCGTGAGCGGACTGCTGGGCATGATGGACCTCTGGTCTGACCCAGCAGAGGCAATGCTTATGTTCTTATATCCTCAGTTTGAATCTCTTCCCTCTCCCCCTCACCCACTGCACCTTCACAAACCTCTCTCATCAAAGAGTTGCTGGCAGTGGCAGCAATTCCCATATGGTGCTTGCAGCTAACCCGGAAGTCTCCCCCCTCTCTGCATTTCATTTAGGCAAAAACAAGAAGTTGCATTAGGTGGGAGTGGGACATGACAGAGGGGAGGCTTCTGAATTAGCTTCAAGCAGCATATGGAAATCAAAACCACTGCTGGCAACCCTTTGGGAAGAGACAATTGTTAAGGGAGGAAGGGGGGGCAGATGCAGGACTTCAGGAGCCTCTGTAGCTATGGAGCCCAGAAGCTTACTCCTTTCATACCAAAACTGTTAAGAATGCAGAGCTGCTGGCTGGGCCCAGGCCCAGCTGTGGCTATGCTTTCGGTCATCAGACTCACTGAGGTTGCTAGCCAAAAATAGCACATCATTAGAGTTCAACTAGGATTCATAAACGCATGTCCATTTTTCCCCAAGAATTTGGTGATGAGACTGTAGATTCAAGAGTTGGGGGGGGGGGGGGGAGGAGGAATTATCAACTTGTATTAAGGCAATAACCTATATTATTAGCCCCTTAAAAGGACACTAATGCAGGTTTTCCTGACCCAACTCAGCATTAAGTCACCATGGTGCACATAGTAACAAGATGCAAAATATTCAGGTATATGTAAATAGTATACTGTTAATTTACTACCTAGGAACATCTTAAAAGGGCTGCCACATTTAAATTAAAACAGATAACCAGAGCACCCTCCCACCCTGCTACGGCCCCCATCAAGCTCCCTCATATTGGCGTGCCAACCTGAGATCCCACCCAAAGGTGCTCCCTAGAGGTCAACACTTTAGTCTTCTGAATGCTCCCCCCAGGGCCTACCTGATTCCAAACCTTCCTGGTGTCTACTGGTCTGGGGCAACCCCCAGTTGATTCTGTGCCTATCAGCACCATCATTCAAAATGGCACTGATTAACCTCTAGTGGAAATCATGTGGTACTCCATCTCCTACCTCTTCCCAGCTGGCCATTGTAATATAATCTTTGGGCAGTTGGCAGCAGCAGCTTCAATGAGGTGAGCCTACTGCTGGCCTGACTCAGAAGCACCTTTTTGCAAGTCCCGCCTATGCGGGAACAGGAAGTCGGGAGATAGCGAGATCGCGAGGGGGAGGGGAGGGGAGGAGACTGGAGAAACAGCATGGAAGGAGGGAGGCTAGAGAAACAGCATGGAGGGAGGGGGCTAGAGAAACAGCATGGAGGGAGGAAGGGATGGCTGGAGAAGTATTATGGAGAGTACAGGAGAAAAGAGCATGGAGTAGGGTAGTGCTGGATGGGAGGAGAGAGACAGAAATATCAGGAGAGGAGGTTGGAAGAAGAAGAGGGGTACCCATGGGGGGAGGGGGGTTGGAGTTTGGAAGGAGATAGCTACATTGGCTCCCAGTTTAGGCATGAACATTATTCAAGTTAGGTTGTTCCTGTTACAAGTCATTGTTTAGCCTTATACCTGATTATATTATTGATCACTTTAAATTTACTGACAGAAAATGTTTTTCTTGGCATTTTAGATTATATACATTTCTTACTTAAAAGGCTGCATATACAAAAGATTTTTCCATAGAATTTTATCTTTTCAAGCTGGGTCATGGGATAAACCCTTTTCTGTCCTGATAACAAACTCGAACTCCTATCTTTCCTTTAGACAAATGCTAAAGATCTATTTGACAAATTCATCTGAATGTGATTATAATACACTTTTACAGTCTCTTGATTGTTGTTTACCGCATTGAACTGAGAGATTACTGCAGTATATAAGTGAATTTGTTATGTTATAGAGAAAAAAGAATGAAAGAAAGCACACACAGAAGAGGAGGGAGGGGTTGGAATGAGAGAGAAGCACTTTATAGAGGAGGAGGATTGGAGGAAGAGAATGAGAGAGAGAAGCACTAAAAGGGTACAGAGGATAGGAAGGTGTAGTGTTACCAGACGTCCAGGAAAAGACTTTCCAAAACCCGGCAGTTTGTCCAGATTTTGGAAAGCCCCAAAGAGCTCAGGACACATCTGGAAGGCCTCTGAAGATGTGTGGATGACGTCTCACACATCCATGCATTCTCCAGGCCCTCCAGACATGGCCGGAGATTGTCGGGGAAGAAAAGAGGAAGTTTGTGGGGGTGGGACTGGAGGCTGAATTGGGAGGGGTTGGGATGGAGCCAAAGGCAGAATGGGGTGGGCCAGAGGTGGAACAGGGCAGGACCATGTGTCTGGAGTTTTGTGGCCCAAAATATGGTAACCCTCGGAAGGTGGACCAAGGAAATGGGTGGAGTGTGGGCGGGGTCATGTGTCCTCTTTTTTATCTTCACAAATATGGTAACCCTAGGGATGGAGGAGTGAGGGACCTTAAAGTTAGGTGGAAAAAAATGACTTTTGTTTTGACAGTTTTAGGAGTCTGCTGGCAGCCAGCCTGGCCTTTGAAAAACTGATCAGTTGGCAACCCTTCATCAGAGACAGTTGCCTATGCTTAAATATGAGCAGTGGAGTCGTAAGGGGGGCGGGGCGAGGGGGGCAGTCTGCCCCAGGCGCCATGTTGGTATGAGCGCTGACACTCCTCCCCCTCTCCGCCTCTTCCCATTCCTCCCCTCCATGCGCGTACCCCCCTTCCATTCCCCTATACCTCTAGTTGAAGTTTGCGGTGGTAAACAAGGTACTCTTTGTGCCCTGTTGGCGCTCCCACTGACGCCACTACCGGGTGCTGCACATAGGAAGTGATGTCAGAGGGAGAGCTGACAGGGTCGGGAAGAACACGATGTTGACCTCTGCAAGCAGCAACTTCAACTAGAGATACAAGGAAAGGGAAGGGGGGATATGCGTGGCCGGCAGGATCGGGGAAGGAGTGGGGGGGGCAGAGACAAGGGTGGGGGAGGAGTGCCTTTCATCCTCGCTACACCACTGAATATGGGCCTGAATTATTCTAAAGAGAAAATCAGTATTATCCATTTCTTTTATTTCTGTTCTCTATGCTCTCCAAGACATTTATCCTCTCCCATTCTTGCTGAAATGCAGTCTGTTTGCATCATATAATCTTATATTATAAGAAAGTGTGTCAGTGTTCTGCAGACAGGAAGCAGGAAGTCTTCAGTTCTTACTCACCCCTTTATTGATCCTAGAGTTGAACAGTTGTCTCCAAGTCTTCCGTCTGTTTCATACATTTTATTTGTATTCTGATGCTAGTGACCTCATCTGTCTTCCTGGTGACTTTCCAGACAAAATTATCTTTAGTCTACTTCCTCCCATCTGCAGATTTTTGTAGTTTTAGTTTGTAGATTTTCATATAGATGATCACGACTAAGCCCTGTATATATTTGTTGTCAGAAAGGCAATGTTCTTATCTGACACATTTCTTCACTGCAGATCACTGCCCCTCCTAGGGGAAGATGCATAAACCTTACTGTTTTTGCAAAGTTTCATTTAGACTGGTATAGTCAGTCTAAATGAAATGTTATTCTGCGGCTACTGCCGTACCATGCACGGAAGCTGTGACCGAAAGTCCCATGCAAATGAGCTGAGCAATATTAAAACAAATGTATTAGTGGATCAGTTAATTAACTCTGCTGCAAGATTGATTATGGGGGTTTCAAGAATGACTCATAAAACTCCAGTGTTGAAACAATTGCCTTGGTTACATTTGCAGCAGAGAGTACATTTTAAAATTCTTTCAATCATACATCAAATTCTATATCATGTTTCTCCCATAGTGCTAAAGGGGTGTTTTTTTGTTTTTTTTTTAAATCTACCAACCCAGAAAATGTTTGAGATCAGAAAAGAGTATGAAACTGAGTTTGGAAGGTAAGATGTTAATCTCTCATGTTAAGATTGGGATAACAATGCTGTCTTTGGTGGGCGCTAAGCTCTGGAATGCACAGCCAGGTATTTTGCGATTCTGTGATGGTAGGATGAATTTTTAAGAAAATGTTGAAAACACAATTATTTGTTAATGCCTTCCTGTGCTAATCCTTTTCTCTGTTAATGCCTTCCTGTGCCTGTTAATGCTTTTTGGGATTCTGTAACTCCATCCTGCAGAATGAATTTAAAGAAGATTTTGAAAATGAACTGTCTGTTAATGTCTTCCTGTGTTGTTTTGTTAAGAACATAAGAATTGCCGCTCCTGGGTCGGATCGGTAGTCCATCCTGCCCAGCAGTCCGCTCATGTGGCAGCCTTCGGGTCAAAGACCAGTGTTCTAAATGAGTCCAGCCTCACCTGCGTACGTTCCAGTTTAGCAGGAACTGGTACAACTTTGTCTTGAATCCCTGGAGAGTGTTTTCCCATATAACAGACTCCGGAAGAGCGTTCCAGTTGTCTACCACTCTCTGGGTGAAGAAGAACTTCCTTATGTTTGTACGGAATCTATCCCCTTTCAGCTTTAGAGAGTGCCCTCTTGTTCTTCCTACCTTGGAGAGGGTGAACAATCTGTTTTTATCTACTAAGTCTATTCTCATCAGTATCTTGAATGTTTCGATCATGTTCCCTCTCAGTTTCCTCTTTTCAAGGGAGGAGAGGCCCAGTTTCTCCAATCTCTCACTGTACGGCAACTCCTCCAGCCCCTTAACCATTTTAGTTGCTCTTCTCTGGACCCTTTCGAGTAGTACTGTGTCCTTCTTCATATACGGTGACCAGTGCTGGATGCAGTACTCCAGGTGAAGACGCACCATTGCCCGATACAGCGGCATGATAACCTGCTCCAATTTGTTCATGATCTCCTTCTTTATCATTCCTAGCATTCTGTTTGCTCTTTTCGCCGCCACCGCACATTGCGTGGAAGGCTTCATCGACTTGTCAATCAGAACTCCCAAGTCTCTATCCTGGGAGGTCTCTCCAAGTACCGCCCTGGACATCCTGTATTCGTGCATGAGATTTTTGTTACCGACATGCATCACTTTACACTTATCCACGTTGAACTTCATTTGCCATTTTGATGCCCATTTCTCGAGCTTGGTTATGTCACGTTGCAGATCTTCGCAATCCCCTCGCGTCCTCATTACTCTGAATAACTTTGTATCGTCCACAAATTTAATCACCTTGCTCGTTGTACCAATGTCCAGGTCATTTATAAATATGTTGAAGTGCACGGGCCCAAGCACCGAGCCCTGCAGCACCCTACTGGTGACGCTCTTTCAGTCCGAATATTGTCCATTTACCCCCACTCTCTGTTTTCTATGCTCCAGCCAGTTTTTAATCCATGTGAGTATTTCATCCTCGATTCCATGGCTTGCAATTTTCCAAAGTAGTCACTCATGTGGAACTTTGTCAAACACCTTCTGAAAATCCAGATATACAATGTCGACCGGGTGGCCCTTGTCTATCTGCCTGTTTACTCTCTTGAAGAAGTGCAGCAAATTCATCAAACACGATCTGCCTTTGCTGAAACTGTGCTGACTGGTCCTCATCAGCCTATGTCCGTCAAGGTGATCAATGATGCGGTCCTTTATCAGTGCCTCTACCATCTTTCCCAGTACCGAGGTCAGACTCACCAGTCTGTAGTTATCCAGATCCCCCCTCGAACCTTTTTTGAAGATCGGCATAACATTCACCACCTTCCAGTCTTCCGGAATCTTTCCCGATTTGATCGACAGATTGGCTATTAGTTGAAGCAGTTTAGCTATAGTCCCTTTCAGTTCCTTGATGACCCTAAGATGGATGCCATCCAGTCCCAGGGATTTATCGCTCTTTAGCCTATCAATCTGCCTGCATACCTCATCTAGACTGACTGTCAACCCTGTCAGCTTCCCTTCTTATAGCCTGATGGGTTCCAGTATGCTGTGTATATCCTCTTCGGTAAATACAGATGCAAAAAATATGTTCAGTTTGTCGGCAATTTCTTTGTCTTTCTTTAGCACTCCCTTTATGCCACGATCATCCAACAGTCCCACCGCTTCCTTCACGGGTCATTTCCCCTTAATATATCAAAAGAACAGCTTGAAGTTTTTTGCCTCCATGGCTATTTTTTCCTCGTAGTCTCTTTTGGCCCTTTTCACCGCCTTGTGGCACCTGCGTTGATATTGTTTGTGCTTATTCCAGTTTTCGTCCGTTTTTGAAACATGTTTAGCATTCTTTTAATATGTATGCATGTAATTTTGTAAACCGCATAATTATTATGCGGTATATAAATTTTTAAATACATTTTAAATAAACAGTGGATGCACAGAAAATCCCTGCCAAACTATCGACAGCTCTGAGCTGTCAGTAGGGTTCCATGCTTTTCTTTCCTGTCAGTACTTGAGTGCTGATTGGTTCAAGCACTGACAGAAGTCAGGGAAGCACACCCCCAAATCCTTTCCCCATATCTGAATCCTAAAAAAAATCCCTGGTGGTCCAGTGGACCCCTCCTGTCCCCACCCCCAAAGCTAAATTGCCTGGTTCTCCCAACCACCTATTTAACATTGGCTCCCTGCCCCCACAGACCTCTCCACATCACTTCTAATGAAGCAGACAGGAGGGATGCCAGGAGTTTTTCTCCTTATATTTTACATAGACCCCCCTCTCAGTGCATCTCAGAATGCACTGCGCAGGAGCAGGGTGCTGTCATTTTGAGGAGAGCAGGTCCAGGGTCAGGAGGGAGTAGGCATTTCTTCGTTGGAAGGGATAGGGTGGGATTGGGGGAGGGGCAGTGTTGAGTAAGGGGTTGGACCTGGTCTGGTCCTGCCTGGTTGGGTCAGGGGGGGGGCTACTAGACCACAAGGCAATTTACTTGGGGTGAAGGGGAGGTCAGGAGGGGTCCAGTGGACATGCACACAAAAACTTCCTTGCAGCTCTTGTGGGTGTGCACCAAGAGTGTTCTGACATGTTTACCAACCAATGCTCAACATTAACAGTGAACATATAATTTGCATGTTAGTGTTAAACATTGGTTACAAAAAAAGACTAGCGGGGGGTTTTTTTTCGGTGCTGTAGAGGAACAACACTGGAATTTTGTGCATTTCCCTCTTAGAATCCTTGGCCTAGATTCACTAACCTTCCTTTTCGAGTCCGATCTGTGGGTGATTGCAGGCAGGCTGACAAATTCACTAAAGGCCAGCATGCAAATGGGGGTGCTCGGAGAAGCGCCCTCCACCAACCACACAGATCACTAGTGAGCAATCCTGAAGCATGCACAGACCATCTTCTTAGTCTGTAGATGGTCTGCGCATGCTTACAGAGCTGCGAGCTACTTTTTTTCTGTTTTTTCACTTTTTTATATACTTCCCGAGCCCATGGTTTTAACCTGCTTTAAACCCATGGGTTAAAACCACAGATTTGCACTGTGGGGAAGGGCAGGCCAGTTGGGGATGGGCAGAGCTGGAGAGTCCAGGCTGAGCAGAGCTGGAGAGTCAGGGATGAGCAGAGCTGGAGAATCGGGGTTGAGCAGGCGAATCAGGGCTGAGCAGAGCTGGAGAGTTTGGGCAGAAAGCATGGCAGCAGAGAGCAGGTCAGTCCCCACCAGTCCCTTCTTTTTGGATCGGCCAGCCCAGTTGGTGTTCCTGGAAAAGTTTAGTGAATCGCGTCTTTCCTACTTTGCATTCCGTTTACTCTCATCAGATCGGAAACAGATCAGCCACGAGGTTAGTGAATCAGATCGGGGTCGCAAACCTATCAGTACACGATTGGTTTGCTTGGTGAATCTAGCCCTTTGTGTACTGGTTCATTCATATAATCTCATGCGAAAAGGCCACTGTTTGTGCCATCAACAGCATGACATTTCTGACAATGATCAGCATAATAGAATCTTTGTTATGCTAGGCAGGGTAAAGTGGGAAATGCACATAAGTAACAAAGGAATTCCTAGACCTCTCTTTCAATTTTAGCCCAAGGGGTTTTAAATTAATTTTCAGGTAGGATAAATCTCTGCCAAAGAAACCTTACAATTGGATAGCTGAAGCAATAAGAAGAGATAAAGGGGCCCTTTTTTTCTAAGCTGTTTTAAGCAAGTATCACAATTTTCTTCATGGTAAACAGTAATGTAGGCCCGTCCTCCTGTCTACTGCACAAAAAAGAGAGTCTTGTATTAAAAATTCCACATTAGTTACCTAATGTAGGAATGGGTAGTACCTGAGTGAGATAGGTGTGGCTGGCTGTGACAGGCTGGTATTGTGCACTAGCTGTTACAACTGCTGATAACGCAACTGAACTTACCACCACCTCAAGAGAAAGCAGCAAGTACAACTGTCAACAGCAGTCTGGTAGCGACACACACCCTGATCAGATTCCTGACACCCTAAACATAACATGGAACGCCCTACCCCCCTCAATCAATATAACATGGAAACACCCTCTCAATCAAACCCAATACTGACTTCCTCCCCTCACCACAATAATGACTCCCAGCACAAATCCTACCGCTCTACAACACAGCATTGATCCTCCCTCTCCATCAACACACTCTCTGAATGCCTCCCAATATTAGCCCTGACACCCCCCTTTATAATCACTAATGCTGTAAGAACAGAGATAAGGGGAGGGCTGGCTTCTCAAAAGTTGTCAGGTGAGTGGTATTAATGCAAGGGGGATCAGGATTGTGTTAGCACGGGATCTGTATGAGGGCAGTTTTCTATGTCAAGTGGGATGGTGGTTTCTGCTTGTGTCAAGGACCTGATTGGGAGGGTTCCATTTTTTGTTGGGGCTGTCAGTATTGATTGGGGAGGGGATGTTGTGTAGAGGATCTGTTGGGGGAGGGGGTTAATGTTGTGTGCAGAGGGATGACCAGGAGCAGATTGCTCAGCCCAGGCATGTAACATGGTGGATATGCATGTGTCCTGTGTTCTAGATGCAAAACATGCCCTCTGCTTTTACTGTAAAGGCTTTGCACTTACTGCATTTTAATTTTTACATTAAACATAGTAACATAGTAACATAGTAGATGACGGCAGATAAAGACTCGAATGGTCCATCCAGTCTGCCCAACCTGATTCAATTAAAAATTTTTTTTTTTTTTTTTTTTCCTTCTTAGCTATTTCTGGGCAAGAATCCAAAGCTTTACCCGGTACTATGCTTGGGTTCCACCTGCCGAAATCTCTGTTAAGACTTACTCCAGCCCATCTACACCGTCCCAGCCATTGAAGCCCTCCCCTGCCCATCCTCTACCAAACGGCCATACACAGACACAGACCGTGCAAGTCTGCCCAGTAACTGGCCTTAGTTCAATATTTAATATTATTTTCTGATTCTAAATCTTCTGTGTTCATCCCACGCTTCTTTGAACTCAGTCACAGTTTTACTCTCCACCACCTCTCTCGGGAGCGCATTCCAGGCATCCACTACCCTCTCCGTAAAGTAGAATTTCCTAACATTGCCCCTGAATCTACCACCCCTCAACCTCAAATTATGTCCTCTGGTTTTACCATTTTCCTTTCTCTGGAAAAGATTTTGTTCTACGTTAATACCCTTTAAGTATTTGAACGTCTGAATCATATCTCCCCTGTCTCTCCTTTCCTCTAGGGTATACATATTCAGGGCTTCCAGTCTCTCCTCATACGTCTTCTGGCGCAAGCCTCCTATCATTTTCGTCGCCCTCCTCTGGACCGCCTCAAGTCTTCTTACGTCTTTCGCCAGAAACGGTCTCCAAAACTGAACACAATACTCCAAGTGGGGCCTCACCAATGACCTGTACAGGGGCATCAACACCTTCTTCCTTCTACTGACTACGCCTCTCTTTATACAGCCCAGAATCCTTCTGGCAGCAGCCACTGCCTTGTCACACTGTTTTTTCGCCTTTAGATCTTCGGACACTATCACCCCAAGGTCCCTCTCCCCGTCTGTGCATATCAGCTTCTCTCCTCCCAGCATATACGGTTCCTTCCTATTATTAATCCCCAAATGCATTACTCTGCATTTCTTTGCATTGAATTTTAGTTGCCAGGCATTAGACCATTCCTCTAACTTTTGCAGATCCTTTTTCATATTCTCCACTCCCTCTTCGGTGTCTACTCTGTTACAAATTTTGGTATCATCTGCAAAAAGGCACACTTTTCCTTCTAACCCTTCAGCCATGTCACTTACATACATATTGAACAGGATTGGCCCCAGCACCGAACCCTGAGGGACTCCACTAGCCACCTTTCCTTCCTTCGAGCGACTTCCATTAACCACCACCCTCCAACAGCCAGTTTCTGACCCAGTTCACCACTTTGGGTCCTAACTTCAGCCCTTCAAGTTTGTTCAACAGCCTCCTATGAGGAACTGTATCAAAGGCTTTGCTGAAATCCAAGTAAATTACATCTAGCATATGTCCTCGATCCAGCTCTCTGGTTACCCAATCAAAAAATTCAATCAGGTTCGTTTGGCACGATTTACCTTTTGTAAAGCCATGTTGCCTCGGATCCTGTAACCCATTAGATTCAAGGAAATACACTATCCTTTCTTTCAGCAACACTTCCATTATTTTTCCAACAACTGAAGTGAGGCTCACCGGCCTGTAGTTTCCTGCTTCATCCCTGTGACCACTTTTATGAATAGGGACCACATCCGCTGTCCTCCAATCCCCATGAATCACTCCCGTCTCCAGAGATTTGTTGAACAAGTCTTTAATAGGACTCGCCAGAACCTCTCTGAGCTCCCTTAGTATCCTGGGATGGATCCCGTCTGGTCCCATCGCTTTGTCCACCTTCAGTTTTTCAAGTTGCTCATAAACACCCTCCTCCGTGAACGGCGCAGAATCTACTCCATTTTCTCGTGTAACTTTGCCAGACAATCTCGGTCCTTCTCCAGGATTTTCTTCTGTGAGCACAGAACAGAAGTATTTGTTTAGCACATTTGCTTTCTCCTCATCACTCTCCACATATTTGTTCCCAGCATCTTTTAGCCTAGCAATTCCATTTTTTATCTTCCTCCTTTCACTAATATATCTGAAAAAATTTTTATCTCCCTTTTTTACATTTTTAGCCATTTGTTCTTCCGCCTGTGCCTTCGCCAAACGTATCTCTCTCTTGGCTTCTTTCAGTTTCACCCTGTAGTCCTTTCTGCTCTCCTCTTCTTGGTTTTTTTTATATTTCATGAACGCCAACTCTTTCGCCTTTATTTTCTCAGCCACTAGGTTGGAGAACCATATCGGCTTCCTTTTTCTCTTGTTTTTATTGATTTTCTTCACATAAAGGTCCGTAGCCATTTTTATCGCTCCTTTCAGCTTAGACCACTGTCTTTCCACTTCTCTTATGTCCTCCCATCCTAACAGCTCTTTCTTCAGGTACTTTCCCATTGCATTAAAGTCCGTACGTTTGAAATCTAGGACTTTAAGTATCGTGCGGCCGCTCTCCACTTTAGCCGTTATATCAAACCAAACCGTTTGATGATCGCTACTACCCAGGTGAGCACCCACTCGAACATTAGAGATACTCTCTCCATTTGTGAGGACCAGATCCAATATCACTTTTTCCCTTGTGGGTTCCATCACCATTTGTCTGAGCAGAGCCTCTTGAAAGGCATCCACAATCTCCCTACTTCTTTCCGATTCCGCAGACGGAACATTCCAGTCCGCATCCGGCAGGTTGAAATCTCCCAACAGCAGAACCTCCTCTTTCCTTCCAAACTTTTGGATATCCACAATCAGATCCTTATCAATTTGCTGCGATTGAGTCGGAGGTCTGTAGACTACACCCACGTAGACAGAAGTTCCATCTTCTCTTTTCAGAGCAATCCATATCGCTTCTTCCTCTCCCCAGGTCCCTTGCATTTCGGTCGCTTGGCAACTGCATGGCAACTGCTTGGCAACTGCAAAACTTACTTTCCTGTAGTAAAGTAACTTGCCCAAGCTGCAGATATTGATGGGATAAACCCTGTTTTCATTGGCTCTAATCCAGGGGTACACAAGTTCAGTCCTTGAGGGCCACAAACCAGTTGGGTTTTCAGGATATCACTACTGAATATGAATTAGAGAGATTTGCATGCCTTCTACCTCTGTTGTATACAAACCCATCTCATGTATGTTAGGGATAGCCTGAAAACTTGATTGGCTTGTGGCACTCAAGGACTGAATGTGTATACCCCTGCTCTTACAAATCTGCTGAATTGGAAATACATCTCTGGAAAATTCCCCCAAGAACACCTTATCAATATTTTTAACCTAGTTGATAAAATCAGCAAAATAGTGAAGTGCAGAGTTTACAGGACAGTAAGGGACTCATTTTCAAAACACTTAGACACACAGAGTACCATAGTACTTTGTGTGTCTAAGTGCTTTAAAAATGAATCCCCAAATATCACAATGAGGATTCTATTACAAGTTGTTAAAAATAGAATCACATAAGTTACTAATCAACATCTAGTTGGGAGACAATGTGTTTAGAAGATGAAAATGAGAGTGTATTTACTTAAAATGATGAGTAAGAATAATTCAGTGGAAGAAAGATTAGATCTTACACATTTGATAAATCAAGTCATAGCAAAAAGACAGAGAGTGGCGTCATTATTCTGGTAGGTGCAGAATTGGAAAGTTAATCAGACAGCTTAGGGTCGGATGTACAAAGCTTCAACACCAGAGTAGAAAATACTATGGTGGGAATGATTTTTCCTTTTACTGGTGATGCTTAGCACAATAACATGCAAATTATATGCATGCTATTCGTGCAGAGAATCGCCGGTAAAATGGGGAGGAACTGTGGCTGGAGCTTGCTCAGAAGAGCAATTGCTAAGCACAGCTCCTCCCTCCTGTCAAGCTGCTCCCCCTGCCCTAATCAACTGAGCCACAGGTCTCCCCAAAGCCGATGGTAGCTTCAGGGCTTCACCTGCTGCTCAGCTGTTTGGAATTTCCCTTGCAAGCAGAAATCAGCTGAGCCAGCAGTGGAAGCCTCAAACAGCTGAGCGGCAGGGGAAGCCTCAAAGCTGCCAATTGATGGCTTTGGGGGGCCCTGCTGACTCAGCTGATCAGCTTGCAGGTAGAGCAGGGAAAAAAGGTAATCCCCTACCCAATGCTGTGAGCCCCCTCATACCCCCATACTTAAAAAAAAAAATAAATTCAGCAAGAAGGATGGAGGTACAAACATTCCATTCTGCCATAAGTCAGGGCTTCCCCCATGCCGGGACAACCCCCCCAGATAGCCCTCAAGCACCCCCAATGTCCTCCAATACCCCCCAAAATGCCAAACCCCCCTCCTGTTGAGCCCCTCCCCAACGAAACAAAACCCTAATGGTCCAGTGGGCCCCTAGCTCAAGGTCTCACACACCCCCTACCTTAAATTGAAGACTGGCAGGAGGGATGCCTAGTCCACCCTGCCAGTAGGCCTGCCTCTAAAATGGCAGGCCTTCCCCTGGGATGGGCCCAAGGCCCTGATTGGCTCAAGAGCCAAACACCCCTTCTAGGGGAGGAGCTTCAGGCACCTGAGCCAATCGGGGCCTTAGGCCCCTCATAGTGCATCCCAGGAGGCATTAGGAAGAGGAAAGCCTGCCATTTTGAAGAGGCTGGTAAAGTTTGCACGAGAAACAATGGGTTTTCTTGCTGTGCATTTGAGCAAGGGACATTGACGCCTTTGTGAAAGCTTCAGGTTTGAAAATAATAACACATGCAAAATGACACCAGCGCAAGGTTTCAAAAATTATAACCAAGATTTATTGAATTATTGTTTCTATTTTTCCATTATGAGATCAAAAGCATCAGCATAATTGCTTAACAGTTGCGCTAATGGGAGATCATTAGAGTTGCCAAATGCTGGCATTCTCATAATGATCTCGTTTTAATAGCTCCAGATTTTCTATTATATGGTGTAACAACCAATAAAGTAATATGGGTGGTCTTAAAAGTTTAGACAAAGGAAATATTCCTCCACGTTTAAAAGTTAGACAATTTTAGTAAATTACTTTTGATTTCTGAATTAACATTATAACGTATTCAAGAGAATCTACAATTATTAGCATGGTGCTGAAAAGTCCTCAACCTCTCCCTAAATTGACAGGTTATAGCCTTACACAGTAACCTTAGTCTGGAGGAGGAAAGCTGACAGCTTCATGTTACACCGACACAGTGCTAAGCATGGGCTTCCAATGCCCCCCTTCCTATGCTTGAGACTAACTCTAATTACTTCCAGATGCTGCTGTAGGATTTCTTTAGGTTCCAAAAATATATAAATATGTTTTTTCAAACCCTATGCTTCTGTTCAAATACACAGCCATACACAAATCACTCCGGCACTTGCTTGGCCAAGCCTTCCATACATAATTAGCATTCAAACCTATATTTAATTCAGTTTGAGACACGTTATCCTTCTTTACCAGTCTAAAGCAAGCACATGTGGTATTAATTAACACCACGCTGCTGAGACCTGGAAACTCAAAATGGATTCCAAGAACCCAAAATGGATTCCTCAACATGTGAAGGTATAGCAGAGACAGAGAACTCAAAATGGATTCCATGTAATCATGTAATCATGATTTCCACCATGATTTGGCTCAACAGTAAAGTACACAAGAAAACACCATTCTGTCCCTTATATTAATCTTTAGTGTGTTTTTCTCTAGCCGTAGCTACATTATATTTAGAATTTTATTCACCCTTTTTTCGTACGTTTCCACTGGACGTGTCCCTAACTGACACATATGTTTGTCTAACTAGAATTACCCAGAATCATAAGAAAAACTGGCGCTTTTGTAGAAAAACTCCACAAAAAATATTGCACTTATCATGTCCTGACATCCATTCCCATTACCGTCCCATAACCATCACCCCCTGCTGGCCACGAGCCACTACTCCTCAGCATTACAAAGCGTGCTCATTAGAATACTAATGAACTCCTTTTAAATCATTAGCATAGGATTCTCAGTGGCTGCTACAATGATTGGTAGCAGCTATAGAGAACCCTTTTGTGCATCAGCAGGAAAGTTTCCTTACAAGTAAGACTGGTTAAAACCAGTTTTACTTGCAAGAAAATCTTTTGTGCATCAGGGCCTTAGTCTGGTTAATTTTTCTAGATGCTCAGCTCATATCTGCATGGCAGTGTCCCGCAAACTTTCTGAAGCCACGGCACACTAAACTCAGTGTCGCGGCTAGAGGGCATCTGGAAATGCGCGGGTGTCAATGCGATAATGTCGAGCGCATACATAATGTCATCACAGCATCTGCAGATGCACAGAGCCTGCTATTACTATGCCGGGGGAAGGGGAGGGAGAGGCGCTGGCGCCGGATGAATGCCTCTGGCTGAGAGGCACATCCTGTAAGCCAGTGGTTCCCAACCCTGTCCTGGAGGAACACCAGGCCAATTGGGTTTTCAGGCTAGCCCTAATGAATATGCATGAAGCAAATTTGCATGCCTATCACTTCCATCATATGCAAATCTCTCTCATGCATATTCATTAGGGCTAGCCTGAAAACCCGATTGGCCTGGTGTTCCTCCAGGACAGGGTTGGGAATCACTGCTGTAAGCAATCAGCAGCACCGGCACCTCACCTCCTCGCTGGTGTCTCGTTGCACACTAGTGTGCGGTGGCACACACAGCTTACAATACACTGCTGCATGGTTTGAATATACCCAGAGAAAGTAAGACAGGGAGAGTTGTCTGGATAACTTTAGGATAGCTATATATTTACTCAGTTACCAAGCTAATTCTAACTTGCCTGTATTGAATATTTGCACTGAGTGGACAAAGTGAAATCATTCCTGGGACCCTCCCCCCCACCCCCTCTGTGTTTCCCATTCTAAGTGGGGGAATTTTTTGCATGTTGTGACTTGTCTGCACAAAATTTATCCAGTCAGTAGGTGGTAAATTCCAGCTATAAAGATTTATCTGGCTATCTCCCAAAGTTAGCCGATAACCTTATCAAATCTAGAACTGGTATGCATAAGAATGAATGGCATATCTAAAGAGTTAGTAATAAATTGGTGCAAACATGTATAGATTTCACACAGTTTTAAAAGTATAAAACACCACTCCCCCCAAATTCAGGGGGGGGGCAGGGGTTCCGTTCCAGGAACACCCACAAATTTCTAAAAACCGCAAATGCGGTTTTGCATCTGTCAAAAGGCAGGAGAGGCCAGCTGCGGCGCTGGCGAGTGCAGAAAATCATTCGTGGTATGCTCCAACCGCCTCTGCCTGTTACTAAAGTCAGGCTACACCAATCAGGAGCTACTTTGACATGCAGCTCCTGATTGGTGTAGCTTGACTTTAGAACAGGAAGAGGCGATCGGAGCATACTGCGAATGCGCGGGGGAACACTGCAGATCTTTTCTTCATAAGAGTTGGACTCTTTTTGCTTTTTCACATTTTCACGTGTGAATTATATGGATATCTATTTTTCTGTTATTTCACTGCAGTTAAAAATACACCAAAAATGGTGTCAAAACAATTATTCCTGTTTTCATGTACTTCAAATTAAGACATATTGTATTCTGTTTGCTAACATATTTTCCAGTGCAATAAGTGTGTATTCTGGATAAGCAGGTATCTCCTCATGGCCATAAATCATATGCAGAAGGAATCCCCTCTGTGTTTTTTCTGTGATCCTCCTCCTTCACAGGGAGCGCTACTGCCAACTGCAGTTTTATCCTTCTGCATTAGAGCTTGAAGTAGTGTTTCTGTTCTGCTCTCCCTTTTGTTTAATTTATTAGGTAGAGTGTTTTCAGTGTTTGAGTGCTTGGAGCTTTCCAGTTTCAGTACTAGCTCTGCCAGCATAGAGAAGAAGCAGACTATGGTTTGCAGCTGACAGGCCGATCCCTGGTGGCACCAGTTAGCCAACCTGCACGTGTATTTTTGGAGCTTGGGGCCGTCCCCACTTCTCCATCACCTACTAGCAGGGGTTTGAGCGCAGGCTGTAAGGTGCCCATAGGAGGCTCAGTGGTGTCTCAGGTGCTGGCTGCATTTTTATGTTTTCCCCCTTTCTATAGTGCATTTATCAGTCTGCAGGGGTGGAGGTAAAATCAAACACAATGTCTGACTGGCAGCTTGAAGATAAGCATTGAAGAAGTGAACACAGCATGAGGCAGTGATTTTTTTTTCTCATTCCAACTACTGTACAGAGCTGAGGCAAGCTGCAGCACATTGCCAAAACAGGTCATAGTGAGTAAAGGCTGTTACAGCCTGTAAGGTGATTTGGGGGAAGTCTGAAATTGCATTTTAAGGGTTTCTACATGTTCTTCCTCCTGAAAATCTGTAAATTGACTTTGCAAAATTAGTATTTTAGCATTTTTAGGCGTGAAAATCTTGCTAGTGGCCATCTTGGATTTTTGGCAATCTTTTTTTCAAAAGTTCCCTGCACTTTCAAAACTTAAGTTTTTGCCTCAAAACTGATTGGGATGGAGTCATTGCTACCCTAAATTCATGCCAGGATTGCGCAAATTCTGTGCCTCAAAAGCATACTTGTACCACGTGCTGTACTGCATGGACCGGAGAGGTGGGAGTGGCCAGCTTAACTTCTCCTGAGCATGTTCAGCTGACAAAAGAGTGGCTAGTTCACTTGGGCATCCCTGAACATGTTCAGCTGACAAAAGGGCGGCTAGTCCACTTGGGCAGCTTTTTCTATTTTTGGGGCCTGTATACTGTATAGTGACTGTTCCATGCAAAAGGACATGGACACCCCGCAGCCTAAGCAGTGCAAAGTAGAGTCATCTCATGGTGACTCATAAGCACATAAGCATTGCCTCTGCCGAGTCAGACCATAGGTCCATCATGCCCAGCAGTCCACTCCCGCGGCGGCCCCCCACTTCCTGGTATGGCTTTATTCTCTGAATTTCTTAAATTTATTGTAGAAAGCCTTTCAGGAGAGCTGTGCTCCACATGCGCAGTCCTACCACACACTGGTCTTGCCTAATCAAGGCATAGCCTTCCAGGATACATCTCTTTCACAGTCTGCTTCAGCTCAGGTCTTGGGAGACCTGTTTGCATACTGTTCCTCCCGTAGCAGGGGGCCCAGGAACATACACTGGCACCTTAGACCCTAATTTGGCTTTAAAACCTGGGGATGATTCCATGGTTCGGCGTTTATTTACAGCTGCTGCCTAGCTGGATATTATTTGGAGTCTCTGTATGAGTTGATTTAGACACTCAGACAATTCCTTCTACCGCCTCCTTCCTCATATGTGGCATGAGAGTTCAGTCCTCAGCATTGCCCTGGCTTCCAGATTTTAAAAGCATAATCTCAGAGCAATGGGATTCTCCGGAGGGGTCTCTTGAAGTAGCCAGATATACGTCATGGTTGTATCCTATGGCACAGGAGCAGCAGCAACTTTTTAGTCAGCCTAAATTGAATTTCTTGGTTGCCCAGGTTACTAAACGCACCTCCCTTCCAAGCAAAGACGCTGTGTTGCTCAAAGATATGCAGGATTGCCGAATGGATGTAGTTTTCAGGAGACTTTACAAGGCAGTGGCTTTAGAAGTCACAGCTGCCTTGGTGGTGTCCTTTGACACATGCGCTTCTTTGTCCAGTCTGCGCACTTTGGAGAATGAAGGCGATGAACCTTCCCCTCAATTTCTTTTATCCAGTGTGGTTTATGTAGCTGACACTCTGTATGACATTATATGTGTCCTGGATAAGGCGGCAGCTTATTCAGTTTCTGTTCGTAGAATGCTCTGGCTAAGACAGTGGGCTGGCAATTCCATCTCCAAACTACTTTCCAAGGGGCAGTTATTATTTTGTAAAGGCTTGGCTGATCTCATAATCTCCGTGGTGGATCGTTGTCTTAAGACCCTGCCTGAACTTAAGACTCTGCTTGAACTTTTGGAGGTTCAGGGTGCTCTAATATTTGTGGCTTCAGGGCGCTCTAATATTTGTGGCATTCTCACACTATTCTAGTTCATCGCAGAAATTCTCCCAAGGCTTAAGGCAGAGGTTTTAAAGATCCAGGTGTAAGCAGGCCTGCACCTCCCATGCAACTTCATCCACCAAGAAATTGTGATGACGCCAGACCGAGGGCGGTCCCTATT
Source organism: Geotrypetes seraphini (assembly GCF_902459505.1). NCBI lineage: Eukaryota > Metazoa > Chordata > Amphibia > Gymnophiona > Dermophiidae > Geotrypetes > Geotrypetes seraphini. The sequence continues at coordinate 140,796,078 of NC_047087.1, forward strand.
CATATAGGGGGGCAGACTCTTGGCATTTATGTAGGCATGGGCTCAGGTTCATCCGACCGTTGGGCTCTGGACATCATTTGGTCCAGCTACAAGCTGGAATTTTCCCAGCCTTTAATGGATTGGTTTGTAGACTCTACCGAAGGGCGTATGGAAAAGGCGGTCACCATGCAAGCCACTGTAAGAAGATTGTTTGATATTCAGGCCATAGAGTCTGTGCTGCTCAAAGACTTGGGCTCCGGCAGATACTCCATATACTTTATTGTGCCAAAGAAAGGCTCTGACAATTGAAGACCCATTCTGGACCTTACTCATGTAATTACAACACTCAAGTTCCATGCAGGAAGACAGGTCTATGTATCATAACTGCAGTGACCCCGGGAGAGTTCCCAGCCTCACCAGATCTGACAGAGGCCTACTTGTATATCCCCATTTTCCCAGACCACAGAAAGTTTCTCAGATTTAATGTTCTAGAAAAGCATTACCAATTTTTAGCTCTACCCTTTGGTCTGGCTCACCTGTGCAAGATGGGACTGAAGGTGCATCCTTACCTGGACAACTGACTGATCAAAGCCCCTCTCATTGTCCGAGGGTTGGCACACAGTGGATCAAGTGATCCAAGTTCTGGAGGACCTGGGATGGATTATAAATTACTGACAAGACAATTTGATGCCAGCTGAATCCCTGGAGTCCTTGGGAGTCTTGTTCAATATGGCTGCTGGCCGAGTCTATCTTCCAGAGGCACACAGACAGAAGTTGTACTCTCAGATTTTTTGTCTCTTAGACAAATCAGCTCCATCAGCGTGGGACTATCTTCAAGTCCTGGTGTCCTTGGCAGCCACAATAGATGTGCCTTGGGTGAGATCCCACATTTGTCCTCTCCAGAATACATTACTCTCACACTGGTCTCTGCAGGCAGACACATTACAGATATGTATGCCTTGGTCACTGGAGGCTTGAGCCAGCATGGATTGGTGGCTCTGTCTTCAGTCCCTCTCCCATGGCATGCCTCTGCATATTTCTTCCTGGGTTGTTGTAACGTCGGATTCCAGTCTGTTGGGCAGGGGAGTCCATTGCAACCGTCATCCAGTTTAGGGATGTTGGACAGAAGAAGTGGTTGATTAACAGGCTAGAACTGTGTACCATTTGGTTGGCTCTACTAAAATTGCGGCAGACTCTCGAAGATCAAGCAGTCAGAGACTTTTCCGACAATGCTACAGTGGTGGCTTATGCGAGTCACCAGGAAGGCACCAAAAGTGCTTCTCTATGTCTAGAAGCCTGCATGCTCTTCCACTGAGCAGAGTGTCATCTTCAGGTGCTCATGGCAGTGCATGTCATGGGTGTGGATAATGTTCAAGACTTCCTCAGTAGACAGACTTTAGATCTGGGTGAGTGAATGCTGTCAATGGCAAAGTTTCAGGCCATTGTTCAGCGCTGGGGTCATCCACACTTTGATTTCATGGCAAAGAACAAGAAAGTGGACAGATTCTTCAGTCGAAGATTTGAGCCCAGAAGCAAGGGTCTAGATCAGTGGTTCCCAAACCTGTCCTGGGGGACTCCCAGCCAGTCAGGTTTTCAAGATATCCCTAATGAATATGCATGAGAGAGATTTGCATACCTGTCACTTCCATTATATGCAAATCTCTCTCATGCATATTCATTAGGGATATCTTGAAAACCTGACTGGCTAGGGGTCCCCCAGGACAGGTTTGGGAACCACTGGTCTAGATGCTCTGATCCAGCCATAACCTCAAGGCATCCTGTTGTACATCTTTCCTCCCTGGTAGGCCGTGTCCTTCAATGGATTGGAATTCATCAGGAAAAAGTTATTCTGGTAGCTCCAAATTGTTCTCAAAGGCTGTGGTAAGCAGACTAATGTGTCTTCTAACAGGCCACAGCCTCTGGCTGCAGGTGCATCCAAACCTTCTTTCCCAAGGTCCAATATGCACGGAAGATCCAAATCACTTTCCTCTTACAGTATTGCTCTTGAGTGTGAAGCATTAGAGTGCAAAGGGGTATTTAGAGTTGGTCATTGCCACCCTTCTCAAGGCTAAGAAGTCTTTTACAGTATCTGCCTACGCTAAAGCATGGAATACTTTCCGGCATTGGTGTGTCTAAGAACGTGTTGAGCCGTTTTGAGTTCTGGTTTCAGTGGTGTAAGCCTTTCTCCAAGCAGGCCTTGACAAGGGCCTCACTGTGTCTTCACTTCAAGTCCAAGTTGCTGGGCTCTCTTGTTTCAGGGTCTGAGTCACTAGATCTACGCTGGCATCTCATCCAGAGATCGCCAAATTTCTAAAGGGTGCTCTCTGTATCAGACCACTGATCAAGCCACCGTTCCCTTCGTTGAATCTTAATGTGGTTCTGTGAGGTCTCACCAAAACTCTGTTTGAGCCACTGGAAGTAGCGTCCATCTTGGATTTGATGCTGAAGGTGGTTTTTCTGGTAGCAGTAGCCTCAGCGCAATGAGTTTTGGAGTTCCAGTCTCTTTCTTCTGGAGCACTTTTCCTTTAAAATCTCGGAGACTGGGGTCTCCCTGCACACTGTCCCTTCTTTTCTGCTGATAGTGGTTTGGGCATTTCATGTTATTCAGGAGGTCCACTTACCAGTATTCCAAACTACAGATTCTAAGAAACAGGACCGCATTTTGAAGAAGTGTGACATCAGAAGAGTGCTACTTAATTATTTGGAAGTCACCAATGACTTTTGACTCTCTGATCATCTGTATGTGCTGACTCATTCGACTAAGCGAGGTGCACCCTCTTCCAAGGCAATGATTTCCAAATGGAACATTCATCAGCCTACATTATCTGTGGGAAACAGTCCCCTGTTTCTGTTAAGGTGCATTTGACCAGAAGTGTAACCTTGTTGTGGGTAAAGGCTAGGGCAGTCTCTCCAGCAGAAATTTGTAGAGCTCCGATTCGGTCCACTCTACACATGTTTGCAAAGTTTTACAGAGTGGACATTGCGGCAAAAGAGGACTCTGCTTTTGGGTCTTCGGTATTAAGAGCTGGCACAGTCAGCTTGCCTTATATTTCTGGGACTGCTTATGTATGTCCCGTTTGTCCAGAATGACACACTTATTGCACTGGAAAAAAAATTATGTCCTTACCTTGATAATATCTTTTCCAGTAGATAGGTGTGTCATTCTGGACCCCCACCCTATCTTTCCTGCAACTGCCTAATGTCTCATTCTGTTTGTTCTTCTTCAAGTTTGTATCTTAGATGCCCGTCAGCCCTTTGGGCCCTGAAGAATTCTGTATAATATGTTTATAGTCTCTACAGGGGTACTACTTGAGCTCCTTTATTGGCTATTTCCTTGTTCATTGAGTGTTGAGATGTTATTATGTTTGATCAGAACAGTTTTTTTGTTTGGGAAATTACCCATTGTTGTCCTTACTTCATATGATTTTTATGGAGCTCATGCATGCTTGGGTACTAATTGCAAGTGGCAGTAGAGCTTCCAGGAAAGTAGGAGGATCACAGAAAAAAAATCCAGAGTGGATTCCTTCTGCATATGGCTCATGGCCATTGGGAGATAATTCGCTTGTCCAGAATGACACATCTATCTACTGGAAAATATATTTTCAAGGTAAAGACATTTTCTTTTTGTTAGAGATACCATATAGGTGTCTCTAACAGGGATCTCAAAGTCCCTCCTTGAGGGCCGCAATCCAGTCGGGTTTTCAGGATTTCCCCAATGAATATGCATTGAAAGCAGTGCATGCACATAGATCTCATGCATATTCATTGGGGAAATCCTGAAAACCCGACTGGATTGCGGCCCTCAAGGAGGGACTTTGAGACCCCTGGTATAGAACATTGAAAGTCATTTAGAGGCCCTTTTACTAAAGTGCATGTAAGCAGTTAATGAGCAAATTAGCAGTGCAGTTACTGAATGAGCACAGTATTTACCGTATTTTCGCGGATATAACGCGCACCAGTGTAAAACGCGCACAGGGGTATAGCGCGCAGAAATCAAGATGATATGTACAAAAACTTTTCTATACCGCGCTCAGGCATATAACGCGCATGATGCCCGACGCTCCTTTCGCCCGCCCTGACTTTCCGTGCGCTGTCCCGACTCTCCGTTCACCCCCCCTGACTTCCGTACACTGCCCTGACTTTCCGTGCGCTGTCCCGACTCTCCGTTCACCCCCCCTGACTTTCCGTGCACTGTCCCCCCTTGAAGTCCTGTCCCCCCTTGAAGGTCTGTCCCCATCCTGAAAGCCTGATGCCCCCCCCCGACGTCCGATACATCCCCCCCCCCGGCAGGACCACTCGCACCCTCACCCCGAAGGACCGCCGACTCCCAACAATATCGGGCCAGGAGGGAGCCCAAACCCTCCTGGCCACGGCGACCCCCTAACCCCACCCCGCACTACATTACGGGCAGGAGGGATCCCAGGCCCTCCTGCCCTCGACGCAAACCCCCTCCCCCCAACGACCGCCCCCCCTCAAGAACCTCCGCCCGTCCCCCAGCCGACCCGCGACCCCCCTGGCCGACCCCCACGACACCCCCACCCGCCTTCCCCGTACTTTGTGTAGTTGGGCCAGAAGGGAGCCCAAACCCTCCTGGCCACGGCGACCCCCTAACCCCACCCCGCACTACATTACGGGCAGGAGGGATCCCAGGCCCTCCTGCCCTCGACGCAAACCCCCCTCCCTCCAACGACCGCCCCCCCCCAAGAACCTCCGACCGACCCCCCAGCCGACCCGCGACCCCCCCGGCCGACCCCCCCCCCCCCCCCCCTTCCCCGTACCTTTGGAAGTTGGCCGGACAGACGGGAGCCAAACCCGCCTGTCCGGCAGGCAGCCAACGAAGGAATGAGGCCGGATTGGCCCATCCGTCCTAAAGCTCCGCCTACTGGTGGGGCCTAAGGCGCGTGGGCCAATCAGAATAGGCCCTGGAGCCTTAGGTCCCACCTGGGGGCGCGGCCTGAGACACATGGTCGGGTTTGGCCCATGTGCCTCAGGCCGCGCCCCCAGGTGGGACCTAAGGCTCCAGGGCCTATTCTGATTGGCCCACGCGCCTTAGGCCCCACCAGTAGGCGGAGCTTTAGGACGGATGGGCCAATCCGGCCTCATTCCTTCGTTGGCTGCCTGCCGGACAGGCGGGTTTGGCTCCCGTCTGTCCGGCCAACTTCCAAAGGTACGGGGAAGGGGGGGGGGGGGGGGGTCGTGGGGGTCGGCCAGGGGGGTCGCGGGTCGGCTGGGGGGGCGGTCGGAGGGTCTTGGGGGGGGGCGGTCGTTGGAGGGAGGGGGGTTTGCGTCGAGGGCAGGAGGGCCTGGGATCCCTCCTGCCCGTAATGTAGTGCGGGGTGGGGTTAGGGGGTCGCCGTGGCCAGGGGGGTTTGGGCTCCCTTCTGGCCCAACTACACAAAGTACGGGGAAGGCGGGTGGGGGTGTCGTGGGGGTCGGCCAGGGGGGTCGCGGGTCGGCTGGGGGACGGGCGGAGGTTCTTGAGGGGGGGCGGTCGTTGGGGGGAGGGGGTTTGCGTCGAGGGCAGGAGGGCCTGGGATCCCTCCTGCCCGTAATGTAGTGCGGGGTGGGGTTAGGGGGTCGCCGTGGCCAGGAGGGTTTGGGCTCCCTCCTGGCCCGATATTGTCGGGAAGTCGGCGGTCCTTCGGGGTGGGGGTGCGAGTGGTCCTGCCGGGGGGGGGGGGATGTATCGGACGTCGGGGAGTCGGCCGGGCAAGAGGGCTTGGGCTCCCTCTTGCTCCGATCGTGGATGCGGGTGCGGGTGGGAGCGCGTGCGAGCGGTCGTTCGGGGTGGGGGTGCGAGCGGTCCTGCTGGGGGGGTGAATCGGGCGTCGGGCGGGGTGGGAACTATGTTTAAAAACTTTTGCATACCGCGCTCAGGTATATAACGCGCGAGGGGTATGCGCGGTACGTAAAATCACGTATAACGCGCGCGTTATATCCGCGAAAATACGGTATTATTGCAGTGACATGACAATATGCACTAATTTGCACGTTAGCTGTATCCTAAATTATGAGATCACTAAGTTCATCTATATGGTTAAGCCTTTTCATTCCCCTCCCTGCAGGTCTGGCATTGCTCTCTCATCTTTCTCACACTCTTGTGGTCCTTTAAAGTTTGTTGGTCACCAGCGGCGGCAGCAGCAGCATGGTAGGCTGCCTTTGGCCAACCCCTAAGTCTTTCCTCTGCTGCATCCTGCCTCCTCTGCTGCAATTTCTTGTGAGCAGGATGCGGCAGAGGGAAGACACAGGGTGCTGGCCAAAGGCAGCCTGTCATGCTACTGCTGGACTGCAAAAGAGTGAGAGGAGAAGGAACAGTGCCAGACCTGCAGGGGAAGGGACAGAGGAGGGAGGAAAGATAGACAGAGTAGGGTGGGGGTGGTAAAGGGTAGAGATACCAGCCCAGGGAAGGGGAAGAATGAGAGGGCATCAGAAGTGGTGCAATGGAAGGTGCTGCCAAAGCAAGTTAGCTCAGGACCCCACTGTCCCATGTGTTGGCCCTGTTAAATGCTATAACTGTAATGTAAAAAAATTGTTGATTGTCTCAGCTGAGTAATGATCTTTGTGTTTTACTCTTTCAAAGTTAACTCGGTTGTATGTAGGTATATTACAATGCAAAAATACATAAATATGCTTTCAAACAGGGCAATTTTTGCTGCTATTATATAAATTGTTCACCTTCAGCATCATTATTGGACATTGGCAAGATAGATTCTTCTGTGGTTTTAGCTTCAGCTATGACCCTGACCATACTTCACAATATTTATAAAAAATCCTCTCTCACAGGCACACATGCATTTAAGAGATTTATGTCATGTAAATTGGGCAAAGGAATACTGGGGAATTGTTCAAGATTTCTTTTTTCTGTCTGATTCACATTTCTTCACATGATGCTAAGCTATAGGCCTAGAATACGGTACTAGATACCTGTTTCATGAAGACTTGGTCTTCACAGGTTCACACGCAGTAGCCTGTCCTGCTTATTGGCACTTTCTGTTTTTGTCTCTTTAGCAGTGGAAAAAAGCCATCCCTTATCCTTCGTACTCTGCTATCAGTGAGAGTCCATTCCATCTTAGGTGAGTTCTCATGTTTATCATATAGATTGAAATTTTCAAGGTTATATCAAGAGTAAAGAATGATTTGTCCATGTAAATTGCTCATTTGAAAATTGCTCTCCTTCAGTCTATTTAAAAGTGCCAGTGATATTTGGATAGTATTGAAAAATAATGCAATACCACAGATGCAAAGTTGCTGGTGCGTTTCTATCACAGCAGGTTTCAAGGTGAAAGCATGTGTGTGCTCATTAAGGGATGATAATTCTGATTATACACCTATTTTAAACTTACTCTATACACCTTCCAAGGCCCTCAGATCCACCGATCAGAATTTACTGATGGTCCCCCAGATTAAAAAACTTTTTTATACCAGAAACATCATCTTCTCTGCTACAGCCCTTGCCATCACACCTCCGCCATGAAAGCTCTCTTCCCAAATTTAAAACTAAACTTAAAAACTTTTCAGGATGCCTACCATAATCCTAGATAAGCTCCTTTTCCAACAATGAGAACTGCTTTTAAGAAGCGACCTCCCTTCCCCCTTGTTTTTCCCTTTCCCTACCTTTTATTTTTACTTTTGATGTAATTTAAAATCCTCCTCTACCCTCAGTTCCTGTCATATCCAACTTGTCTATGTCCTCGCCCTTGTTCAGCCTATAATCTGCCCTACTAATTTTTTTAATTTTTATATTTTATATATTTTAGTATTGTAAACCGGCCAGATACTTGTCAGTGGTCATTATATCAAATTATAAATAAACTTGGAAATTTGGAAAAGTAGGTGCCTACTTTTCCTCTACAGCCCTATAATTGATGTACATCCCTATGCCTAGATGTATGCATAAGTACATGTAAATGATGATTTACTCATGTACCCCTTCTTCAGGTTGAATACCCCCCATTTCCCTCTCCTCCACCTTCCACCTGCTCTTTGCCATCCTTCAGCCTTTATTTACATACGCTCTATGCATATTCTGCCATTGTACTCCTCCACCAGCAAAGTATACATGATACATACTTTTCCTCTAATCATGATACATACTTTTCCTCTAATATGTATTCTATTAAGAAGTCATTTACAGGTGTAGGTTCCCACTTATGCATGTAAATGACTAAAATCCTGCCATTTATGACAACCTACAACCAAGCAGCTCCTTATAAAATTAACCCCTTAGAGCTAAAAAAAAAAGAAAAAACTGCCCATGGCCAATTGAAAATTGCTCCTACATTTTGCCAGGGTTCCAACTATAAATGAATGCTTTATGGAGTAACCTTTTATAAAGCTTTTTCCATGCGTAAAACCAATTTTACATGAGGGAAAGTGCTTTATAAAATTACAGAGAGGTATTTTATTCTTGGGGAGAATACTGCGCAATGCAGTCTATGCAAAATTCCTTCCTTAGCAGACTGTGCAGAATTCTGTCTTTTCCTTGCAGAATTTTGTGCAGTCTGCTGTTGTGGAGTACTGCACAAAATATGTTTCATTTATAGCTGCTCCCCTTCCCTCCCTGCACTCACACCACATCAGCCCAGTGTGGCAAAAGAGATGCTGCATATCCAGCACATTCTGCCTTCTCTGCCACTTTGATCCCCAGCGGTTCCTTTAAGCCAGACATGTCAAACTCTGGCCTGCGATGTGCTGAAATTTGGCCCACCAGACAACTTCAAATTTTCCCTAAAGCTGGCCTGCCGGTGCAAGCATCGCATCATCTGTAGGTTCACGCGGCCTGCAGAGGATCGCTGGTCGGCTGTAGCGATCCTAGCAGGCTGCCGTAGCCTCAGCTGCACATACGGGACAGCGCCAGAGGGAACATGCAGCTGAGGCTAAAACACAATTTCTATTTATATCAGATCATCCTAGAATGATTTTTCCAACTGAATTTAGAATGGGAGACACAAATATTCCAATTCTGCATGAAATTAAATATCTTAGATCTCTTTCACCAAGGTACTGAGATGAGTTTTAAATGACAATGTTAGATCTAAAATAATTCCTTTTATATGTTGAGGATGCTAAGATTTTAAAAAACTGTTATCAGAGGACAACTTCAGAACTGTGATACACACATTGGTGATGCCTTGATTCAGTTACTATAATTCATTGTTATTGGGTTTGCCTTCAAACATTGACACTATGGGACTCATAATCGAAAGAGAAAAACGTCCAAAAACCGGCCTAAGTTGGCACTTGGCGAACATTTCTCAAAAACGTCCAATAATAAAAACGGGTTTTGGACGTATTTCTAAACAACCAAAGCTAAACGGGACGTTTCAGGAGGTGTGTCGAGGGCGGGAGTTGGGCGGGACGTGGGCCGGCTTAGACTTATTCGTACATCATGTATAACTGAAAGTTTTACAACAGAGCCTAGACGGAACTTAGACGTTGTGACTTAGACCATGTAAAACATGGTCTAAATCACAAAAACCCACCTAAAGTCACCAGATAAGCACTGCAAACACATAAAACAGACCTCCACACACTACCCCAGTGATCACCAACCCCCCTCCACCCCCAAAAAATTTTAATCATAACTTTAAAATTCAGCCTCCAGACCATCATCACCTGTCTGCCTGGCATAGGAAAGCCTAGTCGTCCAGCACAGAGGCAGCTTAAGTCGTCTTGAGGGTGGGTTAGAGACCCATAGAGAGGAGAACCCATGTCAATAAGCCCCTGTAATCACTGCATTGATACTTAAACATGTGCACTGCCCTATACACCCCCAAAACCCTTTTTTACTAGCATATAAGTGGCTCCTGCAGCCATAAGGGCTATTGGGGTAGTAGATAAGTGGGTCGAGGGGATCCTGGAGGTGGTTTGGGGGGCTCACCGTGACCTATAAGGGAGTTGTAGGGAGGAGAAGACACGGCACCCTTTTTGTGAAGGTGGCATGTTTGGGTGTTCAGTCCATGACTTTGCAGACCCCTCCCACGTCCAACAGGGCTTGTTCTAGGCGTTTTGGACTTGGATGAAAAGTTGGACGAAAATGTGGTATAAAGATAGACAATTTAGTGGCTTGGATGATCAGATCGGCAGGACGTATAATTAGACGATTTTCAAAACGAAAAAAAAGTTGGACGTATCTTTCGAAAATGTGTCTTAAGCTGTTTTTTTCTTTGGACGACTTACAAGATGGACGTAAACGGACTTAGACGTCCCTTTCGATTATGCCCCTCCACGGCTAGAATATTGAGCAATATTTCAAAATTTGATCATATTACCCTGTTTCTAGAGTGAATTACTTTAGTTGCTGGTGAAATGGCATATATAATTTAAGATTCTGACACTTATTTACAAAGCCTTGAATATTGATGTTCCCATTGCACTTGCAACCGCTTTAAGAATTTACTGTCCTCAATGCTCTTTGCATTCAGCAAATAAACTTTTATTAGACATTCTTTCTTTTAGGCATATCCGCCTAGTTGTTTACAGAGCTAAGATGTTTTAATTTGAAGGGCTCACATATGGAATGTGCTTCCTGAGAGCTTGCACAATTTGAAGAATTATGTACAGTTTAAAAAACTTTTAAATTTATTATTGCTATAAGCAAGCTTTTAACTGAAGATGTGAGCTAGGTTCAGTCATCGAGAGAGAGTTTATATTGTTGAGTGGCTGGTTTAGATAATTATGTTTTGTTATACAATGTATCCTGTCTTTATTAGGTACTGTATTTTTAGCTCCATAACACACATTTTCCCCCCAAAATAGTGGGTGAAAAAATAAAAGTGCGTCTTATGGAGCGAATATACCGTGAGAACTGATGGCAGCCATTCAGGAAGTGGTGCGGGGTCTGGCTGGAGCGTGAAAAGCTCGCTCCTGCCTTGTGCGCCACTGGCCCCGAGATAATAAGGAGGCAGCCATCCAGTGAGGGAGGGGCAGGAGCGCAGAAAGCTCTCTCCTGCCAAAACACTGCTGGACTACCAGAATTTAAAGGTGCTGGGGGGGGGGGGGGGGAACTGGGACTGTCTACTACTTAGATCTGCCCTAAACCCTGTCCTGGCCTACCACTAGATCACCAGAGGGTGGGTACAGGGTACAGAGCTGGAGGACAGGATGCAGAGCCTGGCAGGGAGAGGGGCTGGCTGCATAGCTTGGTAGGGCAAGGAGGGAAGGGGGCTGGGTGCAGAGCCTGGTAGGGAACGGAGACAGAATGCAGATCCTGGCAAGGAGTGGGGTTGGGTGCAGAGCCTGGCAAGGAGTGAAGGGGGGCTGGGTGCAAAGTCTGGTATGTGTTAGTATACAATTTGGTTCAGAATGTTTATTTTTTTGTAGTTTTCCTCGTCTAAATCTAGGGTGCATCATATGGTCAGGTGCATGTTATAGTGCGAAAAATACAATACATTTTTAATTATAATGTTTGACCTGGGAGTAAATTAATGCTCCAGAGTATGTGAGATTGGGTGTGTGAATCTCCCCAGTTTAGGCAAAAAACATTAGCAATCTCTGTTTAAGGCTGCCTATGTATTAAAAGTGGTTGGAGCATGGTGAACTGAATAATAGCAGCTCTGGATTGGAGTTGCTGTCGGTTAGTACAGGTTCATGAAACCTGATATGCACTGTTACTGAACAGTAAACATCTTGCAAAAAGGCAGTTGGAAACCCAGCCTTTGGGTTGCTGGGTTTCCAGCAACTTCTAGAAATGTGCATTGCATAAGACCCAGGCAAGGCTTGGATCTCTCTGAATGGTGGATTCACATTAATATGTGGATGACATCATTAGAGATTTCTTACTTTCCTGTCTTCGGCGGGAGAATGTCCTTTGGGCTATTTCCACCAATAGCTCAGATTATTATCAGCATGGAGAATCTCACATACCATCTTTACTATACTGGAAGAATGTAAATAGTTTGTTGTTTTGTTATGTAACTACCGTATTTTTCGCTCCATAAGACGTACCCTAGATTTAGAGGAGGAAAAACCAAGAAAAAAATATTTTGAACCAAATTGTGCCTCTGAACCCAGCCTCCTAGAAAAATAGACAAATATACAGCAGACAGATTTTGATCACTGAATTGAAAGCCTACTTTAGTTGTCTGTTGATTTCTGGCTGCACTAGATCTTTCTTTCTTTTTCTTTCCTTCCTTACTTCCTCAGGCCCAACTATTGTCTCTTTCTATTCCCTCCCTCCTTCCTTCCTATGTCCTGAGTTCTTGCCCCTTCCCCTCACTGCCTTCCACTGTCCTACCTCCCTCCCACACCAAAGCCTACCTTCCTCCCTGCCGTGCCAATTCCTCCTCCCTGGTCTGCCGCTCACCCACTGCTGCCACAATTCCATGAAGGGAAGGTCCGGCGGTGTGCAATCGGGCCCACAAGCTTTCCCCCGACATCAATTCTGACGTTGAAGATAAGGTCCGGGCCACATAACGGTTTCCAAGGAGAAGACATGGTGCCATTCATGTTAACAGTGTAAGAGTGGGATTGTAAGAATTTCGAGAACCAGTCTAAGACTGTGGAATCAATGCCTATCACATGGCGAGAGGCACGTCCTATAGTCAGTTGCTGGTGCTTGGACTTCTCACCGGCACCTCTGCTCCTTCTCCTCAATTCTCCTTCTGCAGCACCCCCCCCCCCCCCCATCCCTGGCAGTAATAGGAGGCTGAGGGCTGAAGCTGGTGATCATTCACGCATGCACAGACGTTGATGCATGACACCATTGCGTCAACGTCCATGCATTTCCAGGTGCCCTCCAGCCGTGGCTGCGAGATTAGTGTGCCGCACCTTTAAAAGTTTAAAGGAATGTAGGTATACAGTATATGTTCTCTTATGGAATACTAGCATATATGCACCTAAAAAGCACAAGCATTTAACGCCATAGAGCTGGTGTAAATGCTTGTGCCTAAATATCATGATTATGCATGTAATTTAAAAGGCTTTTGCAATTTATGCATGCATGTGCACTCAAAAACATATACTGTAAATGCCACTATTCTAAACCAGGGATGCTAAACCCAGTTCTTGAGCCATACCCAACCAATCATGTTTTCAGGATATCCACAATGAATATGCATAAGAGGTAGTTTGTGCATTTTTAACTCATGCATATTCATTGTGGATATTCTGAAAACCTGACTGGTTGGGTATGTCCTGAGGTCTGACTTGAGAACATCTGTTCTATACACTTTGGCCCGGATTCTGTATAGGATCGTCGGCAGGAGGGTGCTCAACTCCTTCTGCCGGACACCCCAATGCCCCCCTAAGATCGCCAGCAGGAAGGTGCTCAACCCTTCCTGCCGATAGAACCTGCCCCCCCCCCCTCGATGATTGCTGACAGTAAGGTGCTCAGCCCTTCCTGCCGACAGAACCCGCCCCCCCCCCGACGATCGTGGCAGGAGGGTACCCAACCCCTCCTGCCGGACCCCTCAATGGCCCACCCGAAGATTGTGGCAGGAGGGTACCCAACCCCTCCTGCCGACCCCCCCCAACGGCCCTCCCGAAGATTGTGGCAGGAGGGTACCCAATCCTTCCTGCCAGCCCCCCTAAGATCACTGGCAGGAAGATGCCCAACCCCTCCTGCCAGACCACCCCCACGAACCCCCCACCCCCATTCCAGAACCCCCCTTGGGCATACCTGCAAGTTGGACCGGAAGGCTCCTCGCACTTCCGGCCAGCAGGCCCGCCTCCGTCCAAATAAGGTGGGCCTGCTCCTCCCCTGCCCAACCCATAGGATCCTAGGGTCTGATTGGCCCAGGCACCTAAGGCCCCTCCTATAGCCGATTGTAGGCAGCTGTAGGTGTCCTACAGTTGTCTAATCAGCCAATCGGGAGGCACTTTTTCTTAAAAAAATGCTCGCCAGGCAGGCCACCTATATTGAAGGCGCCTCCAGGGAGCCTAGAGAGGCCTGCAAGCCTGCCTAAGCTCGCCTAAGGTTAGGCGGTAGCCTTAAGCGAACCTATGCGGCCCTACGCATCTCCCTAGCAGAATGGGAGACGCTTACCATGTAGGCTAGCAAAATGCTGGCCTACATGGTAAGTAGACGCAGCTGCTGTACCTAATTGCAGCAAGGATCTCCCTGCTGTGATTAGTATAGTGGCCGCGACTATGACTGCAAATCTCCTCTCCCCTCCCCCCAGCGATCGCGGCAGGAGAGTGCCCAACCCCTTCTGCTGATAGAAGCCGCCCCCCCCCCCAAAGATTGCCGGCAGGAAGGTGCTCAACCATTCCTGCTGACAGAACCCGCCCCCTTCTGCTGGACACCCCCATGGCCCTCCCAAAGATTGTGGCAGGAGGGTACTCAACCCCTCCTGCCGTCCCCCAAACGGCCCCCCCTAAGATCACTGGCAGGAGGGTGCCCAACCCCTCCTGCCGGACCCCCCACTCCGGAACCCCCCCTTGGGCTTACCTGCAAGTTGGACCGGATGGCTCCTCACACGTCCGGCCAGCAGGCCCGCCTCCGTCCAAATGATGTGGGCCTGTCCCTCCCCTCCCCAACCCACAGTATCCTAGGGCCTTTCTATCCCTACCTCACATCCCCCTGTGTAGCAGAACCCCACTGGCCCTCCAACCGTGAGATTGACATACCTCCATTCTGAGACCTCCTGATTTTTTCAGCAAATCAGGCAGCACTAGTGTCAAGGATGGAGTCAGGGAGTGTCGGGGACATTCGGTGGGGGGGAGGGGAGGCTTCGGGGGTTAATCTTAACTAGGGCTTATTTTGGGGGTAGGACTTATATTAGGAGCATCTTTAAAAATCATGCTAGGTCTTATTTTCGGGGAAACAGGGTAGGTCTTACGGTAGACCCGGTGGAGGCCTTCAAGGTATCATGAGGGAGGGAGGGAGGGGAAACAGAGTGCAGAGCCGGGCAGGGAGGTAAAGGGGGACAGGGTGCAGAGCCGGGCAGGGAGGGAGGGGAGCTGAGTTCCAAGCCTGGCAGGCACTTTAATATAAACCCCCAAGTTTATATTTGTCAACCTTATCTCCTTTGTGGGGAAAATAAGGTTAAGAACATAAGAAGTTGCCTCCGCTGAGGCAGACCAGAGGTCCATCTCGCCCAGCGGTCCGCTCCCGCGGCGGCCCATCAGGCCCACTGCCTGAACAGTGGTCTCTGACTAAATTTTATAAATTACCTCTAATCCTATCCCTATAACCTTATTTCCTATCTGTACCCCTCAATCCCTTTGTCCTCCAGGTACCTGTCCAGACCTTCTTTGAAGCCCTGTAACGTGCTTCTGCTTATCACATCCTCCGGTAGCGCGTTCCATGTATCCACCACCCTCTGGGTGAAAAAGAACTTCCTGGCGTTTGTTCTAAACCTTTCCCCTTTCAATTTCTCTGAGCACCCCCTTGTACTTGTGGTTCCCCATAATTTGAAAAATCTGTCCCTGTCCACTTTTTCTATGCCCTTCATGATCTTGAAGGTTTCTATCATGTCTCCTCTAAGTCGTTGCTTTTCCAGGGAGAAAAGCCCTAGCTTTTTCAGTCTGTCAGTATATGAGAGGTCCCCCATACCCTTTATTAGCTTAGTTGCTCTTCTCTGGACTCTTTCAAGTACCGCCATGTCCTTCTTGAGGTACGGCAACCAGTACTGGACACAGTACTCCAGGTGCGGGCGCACCATTGCACGATACAGTGGCAGGACGACTTCCTTCGTCCTGGTCGTGATATCTTTCTTAATGATACCCAACATTTTGTTCGCTTTCCTTGAGGCTGTGGCGCACTGCGCCGAAGCCTTCAATGTTGTGTCTACCATCACTCCCAGGTCTCTTTCAGGTTACTTCGGTTTATACTTGGGTCGATTTATATTTGAGTATATACAGTATATTCCACTCAGTCTATATGCATGCAAAATAACTCATATTTGTGAATCAAATAACTACTTGTGGTAAACTTTGAAAGCTGTGCTATTCCTGGAAAAATAGTGCTAGCTGAGAATTGACATTATTTTCTCCTGATGTTTTAGCATCCTTAAAGTGGCCATTACAACGTGTTGCCGGTGGCGGTAGTTATTTAGCGATCTACTCCTGCCACCACTCCTTGCGTTTTCTCTCCACTGCCACCGCTTGGGCAGCCATATGGAGAGAAGACGCCTGGAGTAGTGGCAGGGTAGTGAATTGCATTCCCTGCCGCCGCTTTTGCCTGGCCAAGAAGGAGAGGAGAAATACTAACGCCTGGGAAGGAGAAAGCCTTGCTGCCGCTGATTTGCACACCGCATAGCGGCCATACTCCAAACCCAATTGCAGGAGCAGCTACAGCAACAACTACAACACCTGTTGCCAACAATATTGGCCCCGCTCCTTCCGGTACCGGACCGGCCCGAGCCTCGCACCATACCACCGGAGTCGACTCCATTGGTACCATTAAACACGCCAATGCCGGTGCTCTCGGCGGAACCAATCAATCCTCTCGTGCAACTACACCGACACCAAGCCCCCCGAGACCGAGACCGGCACCGCTCTTCTTCCCCCGGTACCGTCTCCATGCGTTCTGGCAAATCTCTCTCTAAGACTCGCCATGCAGAACCATCCACACCACCGTCCCGTCCTATACACACCGACGTCAGTGACCCGGACCTCTGGGAAGAATCCCAACCCGGTACCGACGATGAGGCTTCTTCAACCGACGAGGAACCCTCGACAATCGATACCGGTTCCAAGTCTGAACAATCCTCGTTCACCAAATTTCTTCGGGAAATGTCAGCGGCTCTCTCTATCCCGTTAGAATCTGACTCTAAGAAGTCACAGGCTTTCACAGAGGTCACAGAAGTCACAGAGACCCATTCGGGATTTCCCTCTGCCACCAGAGGGAAAGCTCGAACATGTCTCTACCAAGAGACCCTACGAATCAGTAAGTCCAATTTTCTTCAAAAACAGATTGATTCGAATCGATTCACCCAAAGTGAATCAGTGAATCGATTTGAATTGCGAATCGGGCAGGACTAGTCAGGGCCTTCAGGGGTTTCAGTGAAGGCCCTGAAAGTAGGCTACCAGCTGCTTACTTCTTATCTCTGTGCTGGCTACTCACTCCCTGCACCACGCTGCTGGATGCCACACCACTCTGCTGGCTGCCGGCTCCTCTTTGCAGGCTGCTCACACCCAGCTCCTCCTACATGCCAACGCAGTCCTGAGCATCATGCTACTAGGTAGATTCTCTACAGACAGCTAAAGGCTGACCAATCCAAGGCTTAGCATATCATTCGGGCTTTTCCTCTGTAGCGTCCTGCCAGCTTCCAGCACAGGAGTTTTGGGGATTCAGAGCCTGATGTGAATCCCCAAGAGCATTTTTGTTGTTTTAATTTGATTGGTTAGGCTGGCAGAACTTCTGAGCCTGCCTAGCCAATCACATTAAAACAAAACAAAAAGCTTTAGACAATTCACTCCAGGCACTGAATCCTCTAAAGCAGTGGTCTCAAACTCAAACCTTTTGCAGGGCCACATTTTGGATTTGTAGATACTTGGAGGGTCTCAGAAAAAAACAGTTAATGTCTTATTAAAGAAATAACAATTTTGCATGAGGTAAAACTCTTTATAGTTTATAAATCTTTCCTTTTGGCTAAGTCTTAATAATAATATTGTAATTTATAGCTAAAGAGACATATGATGAAGAAACTGTTCTATTTTACTTTTGTGATTATGATAAGCATATTGAGAGCCTCAAAATAGTACCTGGCGGGCCATGAGTATGAGACTAGAGAATGACACGGTGGCGGTTTACCCGCGGCCACCGCATTTTAGCCGCGGGTCACCCGCCGAAAACGGGGAAGAAAACTAGCAGTCGCTGCGGCGACGGGGACAAGGCCATTCACCGCCCGCGGGGCGGTGAATGGTCTTGTCCCCGCAGTGAGGCATGAAGGATCGCGCGGTCCCCGCAGCTCACACCCGCCTGCCCAATCGATTCTAGTGTTTAGCCAGCTCTCTCCCTTCTCCTCACCTTAGTTTGTAGATTTTCTTTTTCGGCGACCCGCACGCTATCAGAGAGCCGCGCACCCGCTGCTGCTCAGTTTCATCTTCTGCTCTGACGCAACCGGAAACAAGAAGTTGCAGCAGAGCAGAAGATTGAACACTGAGCAGCCGCGCGTGCAGGTCGCCGAAAAAGAAAACCTACAAACTAAGGTGAGGAGAAGGGAGAGAGCTGGCTAAACACTAGGATCGATTGGGCAGGTAGGTAGTGGCTGCGGGGACCGTGCGATCGCTAGTGTTCCCATCCCGGCTCAAATTGGAAGGAGGGAGTGAAAGGGAAAAGGATTCTGGGCCAAGGGGATGAAGTCGGAAAGAAAAACCCACAGCAGGAAAGAAAGGGAAGGACTGGCAGGTGAGCCAGATGCTAGAAGCAGGGGGGGGGGGGGGAAGAAAGAGGGAAAAAAGCTAGATGGGGTTGAAAAGAAGAGACACACTGGTATGGAAGAGGAAGATAGGGGAAATCTGGACACAGGAAGGTAACAGAAAGAGGGGAAATTATGTGCATGGGGCATAGGGACAGAGACATAAAGGGGACATGCCATGGGGATGGTATATGGACACAGGGGGGGCAATGACAGATACATAGGGGAGATATTCTATTTCTCTTTCTCTCTCTCTTCCTTTATCTTTCTCTCTCTTTCTCTTATCCCTCCTGTTTCTCTGTCTTTTTCTGTTCCTTTTCTAAGCAGTTCCAGATACTCTGGATCCTTTTCATTAATCTAGTTTTATTCAAACGATTGTAGATACGAATATTTGATACATGATTTTTATTATGATTCTATGTGTTTGAGCTGCTTTCTGTTTATAATTCTTATAATATTTTATAAAATTACTGAACTAAAAAAAAAAAAAAAAAAAAAAAAAGAAATGGAGAAAATAGGAGCACAGAAGCGAGATGGTTTGTGGGGATGGGACAGGGACCGAGCTCGCAGGCTCCAGTGGCTTGCACAAATTACATTGTAACGTGCCATGAAAATAAGAGGGAGGAAGGTAGATAGATAAGCCACGTGAGAGGAGCTGAAGGGTAGTAGAAAGGAACAGATGGTAAAGGAGGGAGGGAAGGGTGGTGGTGGAAAGGAATAGAACAGACATTGAAGGAGGGTGGAGAGGAACAGACCCCCAAGGGAAATGTGGAAGACAGAGTGGGAAGAAGACAGATGCCAGACTATGCGGGAGCGGAGGGAAGAAGATGGGTGCTAGACCAATTGGGGGGGGGGGTTAAGGGAGAGGCACAGTAACAGCAAATGGAAGACGCAGAGAGAAGACACACAGTGGATGGAAGGAATTCAATGAGAAGATGTGGAAAGCAGAAACCAGACAACAAAGGTAGAAAAAAAAAATTATATTTATTTATTTATTTTTTGCTTTAGGATAAAATAGTATATTAGTTGTGTTGATAAAAATTTATAAACAAAGCCCTGCCAGCTGAACATCTCTTTCTCTAGTTCAGCAGCAGGAACTTTGATTTATAAGAAAGGAATAAGCTAAATATTACAGTACTAAGGCTTATATGGATGCAGCGGGGACGGTGACGGGGCGGTGAATGGGATGGCAGTGGCGGTGACGGGGCGGTGAAAGGGATGGCGGTGACGGTGACGGGGCGGTGAAGGGAACGGCGGTGACGGGGCGGTGCAGAGGATGGTGGGCCGGTGACGGGGCGGTGACGGGGACAGATTTTTTCCCCGTGTCATTCTCTATATGAGACCACTGCTCTAAAAGCAGGTTGCCTCATGTGCTGACTGTGCCTTTGGGTGCCTTTCAAATTTTACTTCCTCATTCCTCCTGTGATGTAGCCTGCATGCTGCTGACCTCAAGGCTGTGAAGCCAGTATCTGAATTTTGAACTCTGACTGTTAAAGCAAAGCCTTATAAGTTCTATGAGAATTGTTTCTGTCCTATAATATAATTAGTGACTCAGGGAGTCTTTTATTAATGATTAGAGCAAGTTATCTACAGCAAGATCCAAAGGAATAAAATGGGTCCAGTGGCAGATAACTTATGCTAACCTTTAGTATAATATTCCCTTAGCCTTTAAAACTTTAAAAAGATCTGTGACGTTAAAGGAATAATTTGCATTGGCAGTTGAGAAGGTGTAATCTTGTAATCTTTAACCCCCCCCCCCAAAAAAAAAAAAAAAAAGAAATGAATAGAAGAAAGAAAGAAAGAAAGGGGGACAGGAATAGTTTTGCATCTACCATGATAGTGAACCTCACTCCTAAATGTTAGTTCATATTCCTATTGATGGGCTGGAATTAGATGGATTTATCATAAATAATTTATTTTCATTTCACAGAAACTAGACAGAATGTGCCTTGGATGCTGTTAGTTCTTGAATGTCCCTTCTCTAGACTTAGTTCAGCTGTGGCAGTGCACTTTAACAGAACAGGAGCCAAAATGGGTTTACTTGAACAAAGTTTTAGTTCAGTATTTTCAGCAATAGACCTGTATTCTGTGAACCTGTTGGACAGCATTCAGTGGTGTGAGTCCTAGCAGACTTTGAAATAACCCAACATAAATAATGCTCTGATACATATTGTGTAAATATTCCACTGGAACTGTATCAGAATAGAGGTCATTTAATTATATTAGATTGTTAATTGTTTACATAGAGATGTATTATTAAAGTTTATTTCCTGTACATAAATCAGTGGTTTATGTATTAAAGTGGCTTGTTTATAAAACTTCCTGAACTTTTCATGCACAAAATATGTGCATAAAATGCTATTCAACAGATATTTTCATGCAGTCCTATTTATGTGGGTGGCGTGGCCGGTTAAGTTCTGAATTGCTACTATTTGGGTTTCTGCCAGGTACTGTGACCTGGATTGGCCACTGTTGGAAACAGGAAATTGGGCTAGATAGACCATTGGACTGACCTAGTATGGCTGTTCTTGTGTTCTTTTTTATTGCAGTAGCAGAAAGTAGGGGTTTAAAGGGGGGGGGGGGGAAGGGTTTTGGTCCTGTGTTATATTGGTGAGCCTACTATTGGGTTAATCCTGCCCTGGGCACAGTAGGGCACAGTAGTGGTATGCAGAGAAGTAACTTTATCAAAACATGCTGCTGCTGAATGCTACCTTGTTAATTCAGTTTGTGGTCTTGTCACAAACCATGTGGTTACACAGCTATTTGGATGAGAAATCAAATATCACAAGTGCAGTGGCATGTGGGTGTTTTTCTGGGGTTGAGAGGTGATATATGGGGCCTCTGAGCTCATCTTGCTGTTTTATCTGGGAGTGGGAGCATCCCAGCCTCAGAAAAGGCAGTCACAGCCTATCACTTCCCATTGAGGGATGATGTGATGGAGTTGCCGAGCCCCTCTTGCTGTTTTATGGGTGTGAGAAGTGATATGTGGGGCTGCTGAGCCCATCTTGCTGTTTTCTCTGAGTATGAAAGGTGATATTTGGGGCCACCGAACCCCTCTTGCTGTTTTCTTTGAGGGGGGAAGGTGATAAGTGGGGCCGTTGAACCCCTCATGCTGTTTTCTCTGGGAATAGGAGCATTATGTCATGTGTCTTGATCCTGGACTCTTAAGGTGGACCTGAGCTTTAATTTCCAGAGAGTAATACAGTAACTATAGCATACCAGCATGCACAAGAAGTCTCTGTTCCTTTCTGAAATTTACTTTATTGAATACAGATAGTTCATGTACTCACGATTTGTAGATTCTCAGAAGCTTGTTGCCCTAAGGCAGTGGTCTCAAACTCGAACCCTTTGCAGGGCCACATTTTGGATTTGTAGATACTTGGAGGGCCTCAGAAACAATAGTTAATGTCTTATTAATGAAATGACAATTTTGCATGAGGTAAAACTCTTTATGGTTTATAAATTTTTCCTTTTGGCTAAGTCAGTGGTCAGCAAACTGCGGCTTGCGAACCGCATGCGGCTCTTTAGCCACTTGAGTGCGGCTCGTGGCTCATGCCCAACCTACTTCCCTTCTTCCCTGTCCTCCCCCAAGCCACCGCCGCCGGGGAATAGGCCGCCACCACCGCAATCCGAGAACAGACCACCGCCAAATTCTCCCTGCTTCCCCACTGAAGCACAGGGCCGAAAAACTCTCGCTACCCGACGTCAATTCTGATGTCATAGAGGAGGTTTTGGGCCAGCCAATCGTTGCCTGGCTGGCCCGGAACTTCCTCTCTGACATTAGAATTGATGTTGGGTGGTGAGCGTTGGTTGGCTCTGTGCTTCAGCGGGGAAGCAGGGAGAGCTCAGTCAGAACGTGGTGGACTGTTCCCCGAAGGTGGCAGTGGCAGCCTATAGGCACTTGTTCAAGAAACAAACAAAATCAAGGAGTGCACATTTCCCAGTTATATTGAGGGTGCAGGGAGGGATGGAGAAAGAAAGAAAGGGGAGGGGGACAGGGAGACAGAAAGAAAGGGGGCATGGAGAAAGGGAGAAAGAAAGAAAGAAATGGGGCATGGAGAAAGAAAGAAGGAGGCAGGGTGAAAGAAAGAAAAAGTTGGGGGAGGGAATGAGGTCTGGAGAAGAGGACGCATACAGGAGGCTGAAAGAATGGAAGAAATATTGGATGCACAGTCAGAAGAAGAAAGTGCAACCAGAGACTAATGAAATCACCAGACAACAAAGGTAGGAAAAATGATTTTATTTTCAATTTAGTGATCAAAATGTGTCCGTTTTGATAATTTATATCTGCTGTCTATATTTTGCACTATGGCCCCCTTTTACTAAACCGCAATAGTGTTTTTTAGCGCAGGGAGCCTATGAGCATCAAGAGCAGTGCAGGGCATTCAGCGCAGCTCTGCTAAAAACCATTATCGCAGTTTAGTAAAAAGGGAGAGGGTATATTTGTCTATTTTTGTATAGTTGTTACTGAGGTGACATTGCATAAAGTCATCTGCCTAGACCTCTTTGAAAACCTGCAGAATATAAATGATAATTAACATTTTCTCTGTGTACACTGTGCTTTGTGTTTTTTAAAATTTTATTGTTGGCAGATCATTTTGACTTGGCCATGAAGGTAAGAGGGAGGGAGCTGATGAAAGACATCTAGTAATCCTTGCAGGCTTGACTGTGCAGGGAATTATTTTTGTAAAATCATGTTTTGTTATGTGACTGGCATTATTTAGACTTTAATTTCTATGAATGAATAGAATGGAAATGATATAAAATTGCTTGCTTGTTTTTATGTGTGTGCGCTGAAGGGAAGTGGAGAGAGAGTGGGCTGAGGACGCTGAAGGGAAATGGAGGGAGAAGACGCTGATTTATAAATTGACAATTGTACAAAATATTGTTTCTTTTTATACTTTAATATAATAAGTTCAGTATAAAACTATTCGAGGCTTGTGTGGACGGGATCAGATGGTTTGCGGGGACGGGAACCGAGCTCACGTGGACAGGGACAAATTTTTTCCCTGTGTCATTCTCTAGGCTCTGCCACAAATCGATTTCGATTATGTGCGGGCGAGCGGGGTGTCAGTCAGGTTGATTTAGCCGTCGTAGTGCAAGCGGGCACTGGGTATGGCTCTCCAAAAAAATCTTAATCATTGTACTGCTGATTTTGGCTTTTTTGACTAATGAGTTTGCCTACCACTGGGCTAAGTCTTAATAATAATATTGTAATTTATAGCTAAGGAGACATATGATCAAGAAACTGTTTTATTTTACTTTTGTAATTATGATAAACATACCAAGGGCCTCAAAATAGTACCTGGCAGGCTGCATGTGGCCCCCTGCCACGAGTTTGAGACCACTGCCCTAAGGCAAGAGACTTCATAGTAGTAGGATAAGATGGGAATTTTGAAGAGAAAGAGGTTTTATGGCAGAGGATGGAGAGCCATTACGTAGATTAAAGTAGTTCCAGAGGTGAAATGCTGAGTAGTGCATATGTCTGAATGCGTGGTAAAAAGGCAAGTTTAGTTCCAGGGGATGTAGAGAGGCACATGTACTTCTGAGACAAGATGGAGTATGTTTGATCTCACTCATGCACAAAGTCCCAAATGGAATGCCCACAAGGCCAGGGGGTGAGGTAAAATGGCCAATAGGGGACAGAACCTGAATCCAGAGGTGGTCATAGAAAGTAGACAAAGGAATCAAGCTCAGCTGAAAGAAAAAGAAGATATTCGCAAGAAGAAGGACCACTAGCAGCAAGGCTTATATAGATAAACAGTATGTAAGAGACTACATTACACAGCAATGCACTGCTCATATATCATGGCAGGACTGCAACACTAAAGTTCTAGGAAGTGAGAGTAGCATTAATACATCTTAGAGCTATATCATAAAACTAGTATAAGGCTGCTGGGCACAGAACAGTTATAGGTGACTCTCAGAAAGAGACCAAGACTACCCAGCTATCCGTCAAGAGCTGCAGGGAAACCTCAGAGTCCCCCAGCCAGCCAGAAAGCAATTATGGTCCTTCTTGTCCCGGATCTCGGATCAGTAGGTCCTTGGTATGCATATGGGCGGAGTGTGCTTGAGGTGTGATTGTTGAGTTATGGGTGGTGTGTATGAAGTTTGGTTAGTATGTGATTGTTTGATTGAGTTGGTGTGTTTGTAGGGGATATAATTTCAAAATGATGGATACAGCTCGACTGGGGAACAACTAGCTGAGTTTCTCACAGAGTATCATCTTCATGCTACTAACATAAGAACATAAGAACATGCTTAGTTTGTTATTCCTAGGTTTCTTTGTATTGGATTGTTCATGCTTGTTTTCTGTAGTTGGTGGTTGTATAGCTTTTGCTGTCATTCCCAATAAAAATAATTAAAAAGAAAAAAAGAAAGAGATCAAAGCATGACATCGGGTTTTCAGGATTTCTCCAATGAATATGCAAATAGATCTCACTGTATTCACTGTATCCCACTGTATGCAAATAGAATTCCTGCATATTCATTGTAAAAATCCTGAAATCTGACTTGGCAAGAGCCCAAGTTGATTGCCAATGCAAAAGCCATTGTTGCAAGTATGACTGCTAAATTTCAACCACAGAGTTCTACAATGCTCTGCATGGTTAACATGACCATTTATTTTTTTCATCAAAAGGGGATATCTATTAATTGTCAGTCCCGCCCCCAATCCCGCCCTAGCCCCACCTCAACCCTGCCCTAGCCCCACCCCCAATTCCACCCCAAATTTCTTCCATTGAAGTAATTTTTAACTTCCCTTTCCTTCTGTATCTCCCTTATATGTCTCTTTAACTTTTAAATAATTTGTAGTTCTTATCCCTCTCTTCCCTTATGTTCTTAGTTTTGTTACGTTTGTCAATAGTCTTGTCAGACCTGATTTTTGTTATTTATTGTATTGTTCCCCACATTTTGTAATTTTATTATTATGTACATCGCTTAGAATTATGATTAAGCGATTAATCAAATCTCCATTAAACTTGAAACTTCATTCATTTTTCATGTACACATAATATCTTCATATTAATTCATAATGGTAACTTCAAAATTAAAAAAAACTACAAAGCACACTATACGCAGAGAAAATGTTAATTATCATTTGGGGTTTTCAAAGATGTCAAGGCAAATGACTTTAAAATATGCAATGTCACCTCAGTAACTATAGAAAAATAGACAAATATAGTGCAAAATATAGACAGCAGATATAAATTCTCAAAACTGACAGGTTTTGATCACTAAATTGAAAATAAAATCATTTTTCCTACCTTTGCTGTCTGGTGATTTCATGAGTCTCTGGTTGTGTTTCCTTCTTACTGTATATCCTTTCTTTCATTTCTTTCTTTCTGCACTCAGGCCCAACAATTGTCCCTTTCTATTCCCTCCCTCCTATGTCCTTAGTGCCCCCAGTGCCTCCTTCCCATGTCCATAGTATCCCCAGTACCTCTGTCCTGTGTCCTTAGTGCCCCAGTGCCTCCTTCCAATGTGCATAGTGCCCCCAGTGCCTCTGTCCTTAGTGCCCCAGTGCCTCCTTCCCATGTCCCTAGTGCCCTCAATGCCTCCTTCCCATGTCCATAGTGTCCCCAGTGCCTGTCCTATGTCCTTAGTGTCCCCAGTGCCTCCTTCCCATGTCCATAGTGCCCCCAATGCCTCCTTCCCATGTCCATAGTGCCCCAGTGCCTGTCCTGTGTCCCTAGTGCCTCCAGTGCCTCCTTCCTATGTCTTCTCTTGCCTTTGTCCCTCCCCAGAAGCCAGCCTGCCTGCCTACTTCCTTCCCTCTCTCCAGTGCCTGATTCATACCCCCCCCGAAGATTCAACCCCCCCCCTGCGATTCAACCCCCCCCCCCGCGATTCAACACTCCCCCCTGCGATTCAACACTCCCCCCCGCGGATTCAACACCCCCCACCCACAGATTCAACCCCCCTGCGGATTCAAACCCCCCTGCCTGCCCGTCCGTGTACCGCCGCTGCCTTCCAGTCTGCCTCCCTGCCATGCCAATTGAAACGCTGGACCGCCGCCGCTGCTTCTTGACTTCTTCCCGACGTCAATTTTGACGTCGGAGAGGAAGTTTGGGACCAGCCAATCACTGCCTGACTGGCCTGAACTTCCTCTCCGACGTCAAAATTGACGTCGGGAAGAAGCCAAGAAGCAGCGGCGGCGGTCCAGCGTTTCAATCGGCGCGGCAGGGAGGGAAAGTGATCGGCTGTCCTGGTGCCCCGCGCACAGCTTCGGGACACTGTCCCTGAAAACGGGACATTTTTGGTGTCCCGAAGCGGTGGGTCGGGACAACGGGACGGTCGGCCCGAAAACGGGACTGTCCCGTTGAAAAAATACCTTTGGGCATACCTATGGTCACCTTATGCATGGTTCATATTCAACAGTTAAAGCAGAGTGACAGAGGAAGAGGACATGGCCCAAAATACAGCCATTTTCCTCCTCCTCCTCCATTTGTATTCAGACTACTGAGGAGGAAGGGTAAAAAGGAAATGAATGGGACAAGCCAGGGGTTTATATGTGAGGTGGTAGAGGGAAAGCTGCATGTAAGGGTTGAGAGGAGATGAAAGGGGCAAGCCAGGAGGAGTGTTGTGCTTTGAGAGAAGGAGAACTAGCAGGAAGTGCCATGGATGAAGTTTGTCAGTACTATACTAGGGGAAAGGGTGAAGAGAATAAAGGTATGTGTGGGTATATGTAGGGTTAACATATTTAGTGATGTAAAATCCTGGATGCATGGCCCTGCCCTGTTCCACCTCCAACCCCCCCATTCCAACCCCAGCCCTGCCCCCATAAAGCCTAGTCTCTTCTTTCCTGACCTCCAGGCTGAATCTGGAGGGCCTCCGAGCATGCATAAATGCATATGACATAAGAACATAAGAACATAAGAAATGCCTCTGCTGGGTCAGACCTGAGGTCCATCGCGCCCAGCAGTCCGCTCACGCGGCGGCCCATCAGGTCCAGGACCTGTGCAGTAATCTTTTATCTATACCCCTCTATCCCCTTTTCCAGCAGGAAATTGTCCAATCCTTTCTTAAACCCCAGTACCGTTCGCTGCCCTATAACTTCCTCTGGAAGCGCATTCCAGGTGTCCACCACACGTTGGGTAAAGAAGAACTTCCTAGCATTCGTTTTGAATCTGTCCCCTTTTAACTTTTCCGAATGCCCTCTTGTTTTTTTATGTTCTGAAAGTTTGAAGAATCTGTCCCTCTCTACTCTCTCTATGCCCTTCATGATCTTGTAAGTCTCTATCATATCCCCTCTAAGTCTTCTCTTCTCCAGGGAAAAGAGACCCAGTTTCTCCAATCTCTCAGCGTATGAAAGGCTTTCCATCCCCTTAATCAGTCGTGTCGCTCTCCTCTGAACTCTCTCGAGTAACACCATATCCTTCTTAAGGTATGGTGACCAATACTGGACGCAGTACTCAAGATGCGGACGCACCATTGCCCGGTACAGCGGCAGGATAACTTCTTTCGTTCTTGTTGTAATACCCTTCTTGATTATCCCCAGCATTTTATTCGCTCTCTTGGCAGCCGCTGCGCACTGTGCCGTCGGCTTCAGTGTCATGTCCACCATTACCCCCAAGTCCCTTTCTTGGGTACTCTCATTCAACAACAACCCTCCCATCGCATAGCTGTGCCTCGGGTTTCTGATTCCCACATGCAATACTTTACATTTCTCAACATTGAACTTCATCTGCCATCTCTCTGCCCATTCTCCCAATTTGTCCAAGTCCCTTTGCAATTTTTCACAGTCCTCCTTTGTCCGAGCTCCACTAAATAGTTTGGTGTCGTCCGCAAATTTTATTATCTCACTCTTTGTTCCTGTTTCTAGATCATTTATGAATATATTAAATAGCAGCGGCCCGAGCACTGAGCCCTGCGGAACACCACTCGTGACCTTCCTCCAGTCTGAGTAGTGTCCCTTCACCCCTACCCTCTGTTTCCTACCCGCTAACCAGTTTCTGATCCATCTATGCACGTCTCCGTCCACCCCATGGTTCTTCAGTTTCCGGAGTAGACGTTCATGAGGCACCTTGTCAAAGGCTTTCTGGAAATCTAGGTATATGATGTCTATGGGGTCTCCTTTGTCCATCTGTTTGTTAATTCCCTCGAAGAAGTGCAATAAGTTGGTCAGACACGATCTCCCCCTGCAGAAACCATGTTGGCTGGTTATCAGAAGTTCGTGTTTTTCAAAATGTTCATCAATTTTTTCTTTTATTAGTGCTTCCACCATTTTCCCCGGAACAGAGGTCAGACTCACCGGTCTGTAGTTTCCCGGGTCTCCTCTTGATCCCTTTTTAAAGATGGGCGTAACGTTGGCTATCTTCCAATCCTCCGGAATCACACCTGTTTTCAGAGATAGGTTGCAAATTTGCTATATTAGTTCCGCTATTTCCTCCTTTTGTTCCTTCAGCACCCTTGGTTGGATTCCATCCGGACCTGGGGATTTGTCAGTTTTTAGTTTTTCTATCTGTCTGCGCACATCATCAAGGCTCACTTCTATGGATGTTAACTTTTGTGCTTGATTTCCATTGAAGAATTGCTCAGGTTCCGGTATGTTGGTTGTGTCTTCGTTTGTGAATACAGATGAAAAGAACATGTTAAGTCTTTCTGCGACCTCTTTCTCTTCCTTCACCGCTCCCTTCCTGTCTCCGTCATCCAGTGGTCCCACCTCCTCCCTAGCCGGCTGTTTCCCTTTAACATATCTAAAGAACGGTTTGAAATTTCGTGCTTCCCTGGCTAGTCTCTCTTCATACTCTCTTTTGGCTTTTCGAACCACACGGTGACATTCTTTTTGATACTTCCTGTGCTCTCTCCAGTTTACCTCAGTTTTGTCCCTTTTCCATTTTCTGAATGAATTTTTCTTATTGCTTATCGCGTCCTTCACTATTTTAGTTATCCACGCCGGGTCTTTTATTCGACTCTTGTTGCACCCTTTTCTGAATCTGGGGATATATAGATTTTGCGCCTCGCTCACCGTGTCCTTGAAAAAGGACCAGGCATGTTCTACTGTCTGCCATTTTTGGGAAGTGTTCCTAAGTTTCTTCTTTACCATTCCCCTCATTGCTTCGTAGTTACCCTTCCTGAAGTTAAAAGTTGTCGCTATGGTTCTTTCCTTTCAGTATTCCTACTTCCATCTTGAACTTGATCATATTATGATCGCTGTTTCCCAACGGTCCCACTACTTCCACTTCCTTTGCAGGTCCCCTTAGCCCATTTAGGATTAGATCCAGAGTGGCATTTCCTCTTGTCGGTTCTCTAACAAGCTGTTCCATGAAGCAATCTTGTACAGCCTTCAGAAATTCTGTCTCCCTAGCGCATCTTGAGCTTCCGAGACTCCAGTCTATCCCAGGGTAGTTGAAGTCTCCCATAATAACCGTGTTACCGCCTTTGCATTCTCGCTTCATCTCGGCTTCCATTTCTTCATCGATGTCTCCGGTTTGTCCGGGTGGACGATAGTATAGGCCTATCTTTATTTCAGGCCCTTTCCTTCCTGGTATTTTAACCCATAGTGATTCTAGCTTGTTGGCTGTCTCCGCTGTGTCCATTCTTGTCGATTGTATGCTTTCTTTTATGTATAGTGCTATTCCACCGCCTTTCTGTCCTGACCTGTCCTGGCGATAGAGCTTGTACCCCGGCAATGCTGTATCCCATTTGCTTTCCTCATTCCACCATGTTTCAGAGATTCCAATGATGTCTATGTCCTCCGCAATGATCATGGCTTCTAATTCCCCCATTTTGTTTCTTAGGCTCCTTGAATTAGTATATATGCAATTTAGCTCTTGGAATTTTGCTGCCTTTAATTCCTTTCCCTGTGCTTCGGTCTTTAGATACTTCTCTTTGGCTACAATCTTTCTAACCTTCTCTTCTTGGTTAGTCGACTCCTGTAATTTGTCCATTGTTTCTTCCCAGCCTTTTTTCCCCTCAGTATCTTCACGGGATACCTTTTTCCGAAACATCGACGCTTGGTCGACTGTCGGCTTTCCCCTTCTTCTTAGTTTAAAGCCTGTTCTATTCCTCTCTTGACATTGTTTGCTAGAAGTCTAGTTCCCGCTGTGCTCAGGTGCAATCCATCTCTCCTGTAGAGCTTGCTCTTGCCCCAGAACGTCGTCCAGTTCCTCACGAAGTGGAATCCTTCTTCCTCACACCATCTCCTCATCCACGCATTTATTGATTGTAGTTCATCCTGCCTTTTCACATCTGCCCTCGGTACCGGTAGGATCTCTGAGAATGCTATCTTCTGGGTCCTCATCTTCAGCTTCCTTCCCAGACATCATCCGCACATGCTCAGAGGCCCTCCAGATGCAGCCAGTGCTCAGGACAATGCCGGGTTTTGGAAAGTATGTTCTCTAAAAAGAGGATATGTCTGAGTTTTCCCAGACATCTGGTAATTCTGAGTATATTTATATGCCAGGAAGGGAGAGGGGGGAAGAGAGATATGTATATGTATTTGAGGTGATTGGCAAAAAGAGCTATGGGGGAGAGTATGTGTGACAGTGGGGTGGGTTTGAGAGAGGTATGATACTGTGAATGTTGGAGTGTGTACCTGGGGGGGGGGGGGGGATCAAGAATTGACATTAGTGGGGCACTTGCTGGGAGGTTTGTGAGCAGGGCTGTGGAGTTGGAGTCGAGGAGTCGGGACAATTTTGGGTACCTGGAGTTGGAGTCGTGACTACCAGAAACTGAGGAGTTGAAGTCGAAAGATTTATCTACCAACTCCAAAGCTCTGGTTGTGATAGAGATATAACCATGGGTGGGCAGAGGCTCACCCACTTTGGGATCAGGCCCTCCCTGAGGCAATACACTCTTACTACAGCTGGTGGGGATCCCCATGCTCTGCCAGCTGAAAGCCTTCTTGAATTTGACTAGGACTCTCTTCAACACAGCTCTCATTTGCCACCTGACACCAGCATTCTGTGCATGCTCAATTATTTTTCATGCACAGGAAAACTGAGCATGTGCTGGATTCTGGTGTTTAAAAAGAGCTGCTGCTGACTGTAGAGCTGTGTTGAAGAGAGCCTTGTTGCATTCAAGGAGATTTTCAGATGGCAGAACTAACCTGTATTAATGTTGTTAAATTTCTGCTTTTACCTTCTCCTTATATGTATTTCTTTCTTTTTTGTTTGGAAGCTAGTGGGATATAAGAGAATAAATTGGATTGGATCTCCCGTCAACTCAGATATTTGATGATTTGAGTTGTTGGAGGGAGGGGGGTGCAGTGATTGAATGTGCCCTCTTAGTTTGGCCAGTGATCCATCCAAAATTTGAAATTTGGCTATGCCTCTGGATGTTGTATGTGGAGGGAATGTTCTGAGAGAGCTGTAGGTATGTGTGTGTTGAGGGCAAGAGATATTTCAGAAAGAGCCAATATCTTTATAGGGGAAGGAAGTTGAAATCAAGCTGGAGCGGCTGAGAAAATTGGGGGTTAAATCTGTAAAGTTTGGAGGAGGGGCATCAAGTTCAGGGAAAGGTTCAAACTAGTTGGGGAATTAGACGGCTGGGAGAGGAGAATGGAATCTTAAATTGCAGGCAGTTTGGGTGGCACAGTCCTGGTGCATGGAAGAGCCAGACTTTTTTGCTGGGAAGATTCAAACCCCCCCCAAATCACAAATACAGAATGTAAAATTTGTCAAAACTGTGCGCAGAATTTGTGTAGAATTTTAATATTTTTTTCATTGAATTCTCCCAGTAGTAACTACAGCTTTAAACATCCCCCCCTTGACTAAGCCACAGTAGAGGTTTCTACCGCGGCTTGGGTGCTATAGACTCCAGTGCTCATAGAAACCTCTAACGCGGATTAGAAAAAGGGGAGGGGGAGAGGATTAGTGATCTGAGGGCAAGATTTCTTGTCCTACCTACCTAATAAAACAACTACAGACCGTGCAGAACACTGCCCTCAGAATGATCTATTTCCTTGGAAAATTTGACCACATCACCAACGCCTTCCTAGACTCACACTGGCTTCCAATACAAGCCCGCATCCAATTCAAACTATACTGTATTTTATTCAAAACCTTAAACGGAACGGCACCCACCCACCTAAACAACTGTCTAAACAGGAACCTCTCAACCAGACAGAGGAGAACCCAATCCCCTTTCTCCTTCCCCCCTTTTAAAGGAACTAAACGCAAAAAGATGTATGACAACTTACTTGCAACACATGCAGCTAAATTGGACCCCTCCATCACCAACCTACTGACAGCATCAACTGACCTCAAGGCTTTCCGCAAAGAAATCAAGACCCTACTATTCAAGAAATTCACCCAAACGTCCTAATCCCTTCCTTTTCCCCTCTCTCCCCCTCTTAGAATCTACTCATCAAAATTGCTTTAGACCTTACGCCTTAATTGTAATTTGTATTTCTCTTCCTGGAAATGTCCAGTTATCGTTCTGATGTAATCCACTTATAACTGAAAGGTACAGGCGGAATATAAACTAGTAATGTAATGTAATGTAAGATTCTGAAAACTTTAATGCTGTTGCTAAACTGTTTTCCAGTGGTTTAGCCAGCACGCATTTTAGCGGCGGATTGTCAAAATGGATTATCTCTGTCTTTAGCGAGGTTTCTATAAGTTTCTGACAATGGCATACAAATGAGCTCTTTAATATTGAAATGAGCCCTCCGATGGATTCTTAAAAAATCGCAAAGGCATTTTCAAAGAGCGCCATTGGCTTTTGGCGACAAAAAGAAGCGACTGGTCTTGGGGTGCAGTTACAGTGCAGCACTTGTGTTTTGACTGTGGCTAATGAAAAAAAATGTGTATCTATATATTTTTAGTAGAGGGTAGTAAAATCACGCTTCTTTTGAGTTTTTGGGAGAGACAGGCATGTTTCATGCAGATGATACCAAGATTTGTAACAGAGTAGACACCAAGGAGGGAGTGGAAAATATGAAAAAGGATCTGCAAAAGTTAGAAGAATGGTCTAATATCTGGCAACTACAATTCAATGCAAAGAAGTGCAGAGTAATGCATTTGGGGATTGGAAGGAGCTGTATGTGCTGGGAGGTGAGAGGCTGATATGCACAGATGGGGAAAGGGACCTTGGGATGATAGGGCTGGATTCACTAACCTGCCCGATCAGACCCAATCGGGTCCCTCCTGATCCCGGCAGGTCCGACTGGTTCAGTAAATTTGAACATGCAGATGAGGGCAATCGGAGGAACGCCCCCATCTGCCTGCACGGCTTGCGCATGCGCAGACCATAGGAGCAGCAATCTTTTTTTAAAATTTTTTTTTAACTTTTTAAACTTTTGACTTCGGGGAAATGCCGCCACCTCCACTGATCCCAACCCACGTGGCTCCTAAAAGCTGGTCCTGCTTTTGCCAGCTGCCACCCTCACAAAAAGATAAATGGAGCCTGCGGGCTCGCTGGGCGAAGAAGGGCAGGAGAGCTTCGGGGAAGGGCAGGAGAACGGCGATGCGGCAGGGGAAGATCAAGGCAGAGCAGGGCGGCATGAGGGCAAGCAGCAGAGATAGCAGGGCAGAGCAGGGCAACATTCGGGGTGAGCAGGCAGGAGAGATTGCAGAGCAGAGAGCAGGGCTTCCAGTCGGAAAGACGTTTTTGACTGGTCCCCAGCAGTCGCTTCTTCAGGTGATCGGCCAGCCCAGTTGGATCGGAAATTTGGTGTAGTGAATCAGGTCGCTGTCCAATTTGCATGTGTTTCACCTCATTTGCATGCAAGGATTCCAAGCGGATCGCAGGAGAGGTAAGTGAATCAGGTCAGAGGGAAATTTGATAGTTAAGTGGTCACAAACCGATCGGTACATGATCAGTTTGCTTAGTGAATAAAGCCCATAGTGTCTGAAGATCTAAAGGCGAAGAAACATTGTGACAAGGCGAAGCTGATGCCAGAAGGATGCAAAGCTGTATAGAGGGAGGCGTGATAAGTAGAAGAAAGAAGGTGTTGATGCCCCTGTACAGGTCGATGGTGAGGCTCCACTTGGAGTATTGTGTTCAGTTTTGGAGACCTTATCTGGTGAAGGACATAAAAAGACTTGAAGCAATCCAGAGGAAGGCGACAAAAATGGTAGGAGATTTGTGCCAGAAGACGTATGAGGAGAGACTGGAAGCCCTGAATATGTATACCCTATAGGAAAGGAGGGACAGGGGAGATATGAGTAAGGGCATTCAAATACTTGAAAGGTATTAACGTAGAACAAAATCTATTCCAGAGAAAGGAAAATGGTAAAACCAGAGGGCATAATTTGAGGTTGAGGGGTGGTAGATTCAAGAGTAATGTTATGAAATTCTTCTTTACGGAAAGGGTGGTTGATGCGTGGAATAGAAAACGGTGACAGAGTTCAAAAAAGTTTGGAATGAACACAGAGGATCTCTAATCATAAAATAATGGATATACATTGAAGGAACTAAGGCTAGTACTGGGCAGGCTGTGTACCATATATGAACATTCAGTTGTGGACAGGCTGGAGAGGGCTTCAATGGCTGGGATGGTTAAGATGGGATGGAGTGAGCTTTGATGGAGACTCCAGTAGATGGAATCTAAGTACACTACCGTGCAGGACTCTGGGTTTCTGGCCCAGAAATATCTAAGTAAAAGGACCATTTAAACTAAATGATTAATTTATGGAGCATGTATGGTTGGGAAGACTGGATGGACCACTGGGTCTTTATCTGCCATCATTTACTATGTTACCCTTGTCTTGTGTAGAAATGTAGGAAATCTTTGCTGCTGTCCGCCAATCTTATTTACATGCACAGTTTTTTAAGAATGTCTTGGGTTTTTAAATTCGGTATCAAAATGGCTGCAAAATCAGACCGTCGCTTTTTAACGCAGGTTTTTGAAAATCCTGGCCTTGAGTCTTCAGCCTGCATTGTTATTGTGCTACAATAATCACATCAGATGTTTATTAGAGGTGAACTACTATGTTAACATACTACTTTAAATTAAGTTATATTATCTATTCTCTTATTCTTTTCCTGTATAAATAGTTTCATTTGGTTTTGATATTTTGTATTTTTATAAAGAAATTTAAAGCATGAGAGAAAATTAAAGATCCTTCATTAGGATTAAGACAATCCAACAGAATGAACCACTTTCTATATGTTCAGACTCATATACCACTGCTTGCTGCTCATAGGGGCAGGATGTAGGGCTGTATGGTCCTCACTATTAATGAAAATGCTTATGGTTAGTCATACAGAGCTAGCCTGCCAGTCTGATTCTGGGTCATGTCTACATTCTGCCACATTTGTGGTCACCCATGCCTTGTTGATCCAAAGTGAAAAAAAATGGAGGACTGCATGTTCCACTGTTCATAGATTGGCCATAAGTGCTTAGATCCTTTAAAAGCAACAATATTTATAGAATGTGGTTTGTTGACTCATGCTGTTCATTTCCTCCTTATCCTGAAAACATGATACATTAAGTGGAACATATGTCAATAGGGTTTTCAGCAATTAACTTTTTAACTGTTAATGCCCAGAGAGTAAAATATATTTTATGGAACTAGCTTTCTAATTAGTGGTACATAGTGTGTTTTATGAGATAAATAGTTCTGGAGACATAAATATAGGGGTCTTTTACCAGCTATTAAGGCATGTTATCTGCGACAGATAACATGAGCTAATTGTTAGTTTAAAAAAACCAAACATATGGCAATAATAATTTTAAAAATTCCTTGCTAGAGAGAATTTCTTACATGCACTCATTAATCTGCTGATTTTACATGGAAGGGCTTAGGATCTTGCCAGGAACTTGTGACCTGGATTGGTCACTGTTGGAAACAGGATTCTGTTGGAAACAGGATGGACCTTCGGTCAGTCCCAGTATGGGCAGTATGGCAACACTATTATTAACCTTGCATCCTGTGAATGACCTATTGGTATAAAATGCAGGAAATTCAAACTTCAGGTTTTTTTAAAATGAAATTACAGTTTTGTGTGTTATACGAGATAATGCTAAGATTTATTTTAGAAAAGTACTAAAAAGACATACAAACAATTGGTGAACTAATCACTTTTAACATTAATAGACATAAAAAGATGGAAAATTGTGGATTTTTTTAAGATATGGAACTCCGGGTCGGAATTAGGACATTCATATCAGAATGCTATCAGTTCAAGTGGAATTTTAGAACAGGCTATGCTGATTCTGAGCCTTTTTTTTTTTTAATACCTGCAGGAGGGCATGTTTATTTACTGACACATGCAGTAGGAGCAGCAGTTTTACAAATGCATTCATTGAAAAAATGAATGGCATAAACCCAGAAGTTTCAACATGGAGGTGTCAGCATGTGGAAGTGACTACCTTATTTTACAAATCTATATGTAAACAGTGAGTCTAAAATTTTAACTTGGTTTCATTTTGGAAGTGGAAATAAACTACATAGGGTATTTATTTATTTATTTTATTTATTTGTTTATTCAATTTTCTCCCAAGGGAGCTCAGAACGGTTTACATTAATTTATTCAGGTACTCAAGCATGACTCCCTGAATGCTTGTTGTAAAACCCTAGCTCAGTGTTTCTCAACCTTTTCAAGCCAAGTACCCCCTAAGCCTAACAAATACCAACCGAGTACCCCCACCCAAGCTTCACCCCAGATTCGCCCAAAATCCATCCCGACTCCACCTCCATAATAATAGTATTCATTTTAATGCAATTTCTTCCATCCATTTTTCATATACACACAATATAACCTTATTAATACATAATGGTAACCACAAAATAAAAAAAACACAAAGTACACTGAACGCACAGAAAATGTTAATTATCATTTATATTTGGGTTTTTTTCAAAGAGGTCAAAACTGATGATTTTAAAATATGCAATGTCATCTCAGTAACAACTATAGAAAAATAGACAAATATAGTGCAAAACATAAGACAGCAGATATAAATTCTCAAAACTGACACATTTTGATCACTAAATTGAAAATAAAATCATTTTTCCTACCTTTGCTGTTTGGTGATTCCATGAGTCTCTGGTTGTACTTCCTTCTGACTATGCATCCAATATTTCTCTCTTTCTGCCTCCTGCATGCTTCCTCTCCTCCAGACCTCATTCCATTCCCCAACCAACATCTCTCTCTGTCCCTCCATGAGTCCAACTTTTTCTTCCTCTCTCCCTGCCTGCCCCCCGACACTCTCCATTCCCTTCAACTTTTACTTCCTTTCTGCCTGCCTGCCCCCGACACACTCAATTTTTTCTTCCTCTCTCCCTGCCTGACCCCTGCCACCCGACACACTCCATTCCCTCCCCCAACTTGTTCATCCTTTCTCCCTGCCTCTCTCACCCACTGAAACCACAGCTGCATCAGATTTCTCCCTGCATCCCTGCCCCACCCCTTAAGTCGACCCTGCCCATGCACCTGACATCCCCAGACATACTCCCCCCGCCCCTACTCCCGACACAGCAACAGAGATGGGCCAGGCGCATGCACCGAATGCACAAGTGGCTGGCCCACAAACCTTCCCCCCGACGTCAATTCTGACATCGGAGAGGAAGTTCCGGGCCACCAATTCAGCAATTGGCTAGCCCGGAACTTCCTCTCTGACATCAGAATTGACATCGGAGGGAAGGCTTGTGTTCTGACCACTTGTGCATTTGCTGCACGCGCCTGGCCCATCTCTGTTGCTGTGTCGGTGT
Source organism: Geotrypetes seraphini (assembly GCF_902459505.1). NCBI lineage: Eukaryota > Metazoa > Chordata > Amphibia > Gymnophiona > Dermophiidae > Geotrypetes > Geotrypetes seraphini. Next base: position 140,833,963 of record NC_047087.1, read on the forward strand.
CAATTGGGGGGGGGGAGTGTGTCAGGTGGCAGGGTCAGCTTTGGGTTGGGGCAGGGAGGCAGGGAGAAATCTTACGTGGCTGCAGTTTCAGTGGGTGGGAGCAGGGCCGAATTAAAGGGTAGGCCCAGGAGGCACATGCCTAGGGCCCAGAATTGTCAGGGGGGCCACAGGGCCAGCATTAGGGGAAGCATACAGGGAAGCTGCCCTGGGCCCCAAAAGATCCAGGGGGCCCCACAGTATGAACTTTATTAAACTCCTAAATTTTCCTTTTCAGGGGGCCACGACATGGCAGCTGTTCTCACAAGCTGCCGGCAGCTGCCCTGAAGCTTTCCCTCTGCCACGATCTGCCCTGTCATAAACGGGAACTTGCGGCAGAGGGAGAACTTTGGGGCAGCCACCGGCAGCTTGTGAGAACAGCTGCCATGTTGGTGCCCCTCTGAAAAGAAAAATTTTGGCTGCGGGGGAGAAGCTATCTCTTGTCTTGCCTCTTCCCCCGTACTGTCCAGCTTTCCCTCCCTTGCTGGCCGGAACTCCTCATCTCCCCCAAGAAATTCAGCAGTTATTCTTCCTTCTCAGCTGAATTGGCAGGCAGGGCCGGCGTTAGGGGGGAGCAAGGAGAGCAGCTGCCCCAGGCCCTTGTCTTCTGTTTTGGGCCACAATGGTCATCTGATTTCTCCCTGCTTCCCCGATGCGGCAGGCCCACAAGCCTTCCCCCTCCCCCCCAACTTCAATTCTGACGTTGGATAGGAAGTTTCGGGACAGCCAGGCAGTGATTGGCTGGCTTGTGGGCTCGCCATGTCGGAGAAGCAGGGAGAAATCAACAGCAGTGGCTTGGTGAAATCAGTGGTGGAGGGGGTGGAGAAAGAGAAAGAAATAAAGGGGAGGAGCAGGGAGGGAGAAAGAAAGAAAGAAAGACTGAAAGAAGGGGGCAGGGAGAGAGAAAGAAAGGAGGGGAACCTGATACTTGACCTGCGAGGGATACAGGAGGTGACTGCTTTGAGCCCCGGTGCCTCCTGCAGCAGTGGCTAGTGATTTTCCCTTGGCTGCTCATCGGGCAAGCACTGCCAGAGACGGACCCCTGACATCACTGGGTCCGTCTCCAATAGTTTAAATTCACGCCGCTGCCGCGGTATTATCAGGAGCCTGATACTTGACCTGTGAGGGATATAGGAGGTGACTGCTTTGAGCCCCTGTACCTCCTGCAGCAGCGGCTATTGATTTTCCCTTGGCTGCTCATTGGGCAGGCACTGCCAGAGATGGTCCCCTGTCATCACTGAGTCCGTCTCCACCACTTTAAATTCACGCCGCTGCCACGGTTGCGACCACAGCTGCGCGGCCAAACAAGAAGCAGAGGAGCTGGAACTAAGGTCCTTCTAAGTACGTTAATGGAAACCTGTTCCATGCCATTTTTTAATCATTTTAACCTATTTTACAAAATACTAGACTATTTATTTTATTGTTCCCCTTCCTTTTGTTCTGGTCCTTCTCCCCCGCTCTCTTTTTACAAATTGTATTTCTGCCCTTTTCCATCCTATATCGGTAAGTCAGTGTTTGTCAGTGCATTTGATTGTTGTAGCATTATTTGTAAGTTGTTTTTAACGTACGGTCTTTTTATACTTTGTTTATATATTGTGTAAGGCGATATATCAAATTTTTAAATAAACCTGAAACCTGAGTTTTATATCTCTCATAATTTTTGGCTACTTTGAATATGGTGAAAAGGAAAATTAAACCTAAGAGTTCAACACCGGCTGTTTCTGACCCAATGGACAGGCATTTTGACACTATTAACTGATTATCCCTCAGTTGTAGCACTTCATATGAATTCTTCTATATCAGGTACTTCAATGAGTCCCCTCGAACGAACTCTTCCCCCAGTATCGAGTGATAGTAGGAATATAAATCCTACTAGTTCCACCAAATATGTGGTAACCTCCATCCAGAAGAAATACCTAAGTCACTTGATTTTTCTGGTGTAGTGGAGGATCAACCATTAACGGTGGAAACACAAGGTATTACCTTGAAGGACTTGTGGTTAGGTATTTCTAGAGTAGAAGGGTTTCTCAGGTCATCAGTGAAACAAACAGTGGAATTTTCACAGGCTGTTTCTCATAAGTTAGAAAATGTGGATTCCAATCTGGGATGTTTAGATAAACAGTTAAATATGGTGGAAGCTCAATGTACTACATTTCAAGCTGTCTCAGTATCTGCTGTTAAGGATTCTATGGTGATACATTCTAAAATGGAAGTAATGGAAAATATGTATAGAGCGAGGAATCTCCGCTTGGTTAATTTTCCAGTAACTCATCTACTATCACCTATTAAAGAAATTTTTTAAGTTCCATCTTTTTATTGCATATTTCAAAAACAGAAATAAAACCATAACATGAACAAATGTAAACATCAATAGCAAAAAGTACAATTGAGACTGTCTGAATTTAACTAGCAGTGAATATCAAAATTATGAACAAGTTCACACATTTTCTATCATTGGTGAGAGGTCAAAAAGGTAAGTATACACAGTATGTAAAGCTGTGAAGGCTTAGTCGAGATAATTTATGTCTCTATATCGAGCAATAATCTATAACAGGAGTCCATACTTTCAAGAAAGTCGGGAGAGAGTTAGTTTTTTCCGCAGCAACTTTTTCAAACTTGGCATATAAGCACACTGAGTTCCACCAGTGGGTATAGGAGAGAAGTGAGAAGTCTTTCCAGGAGGATAATATAGATTTAAAAGCAATGAGAATCAGACAGGCAAACAACCTAGTTTCAAATTTGTCTAACTGAGATGTAAGAGCAGGATCAGAAATGTGTAGGATCTTACATATGGTGGGCCATATCATGTTCCAGAAATGTTGTAGAAAGGAACAATGGAATATCATATGAGCATAAGTGCCAGTATGTGTAGTACAAGACCAACATTTATCAGATATAGATACATTAATTTTGTGCAGTTTAACAGGGGTCCTGTACACTCTATGGTAGAGAAAAAGAGTTAGCTGAGAAATAGCTGAAGATTTCATCGCTTTAAAAGATATCCTCCATATATCCTCCCATTCCGGGACTAAGTCTGGGTGTTGAACATCACTAGCCCAGATCTCATAAAGTACCGTTGGTGATGTAAATTTCTTTTTATGTAAAATTTTATACCAACGCGATGCTTGGCCTGGGAGAGATTGTAGTTGGGTCACCCATTGTAGTATAGTAGGCTGATCATTGGAAAGTACTTTGTGTTTAAGATATGTATTTAGACAATGCATCAACTGTAACCACTGAAAGTAATGAGTTGAGGACAAACCGAATTTCTGGATCAATTGGTTGAAAGATGCGAATCCATCATTGTCTCTCAAATGTTGAATGGACCAAATTCCCAGCCTGCGCCAGGACTGCCATTCTATATATTGGCCCTGAATCTTCAAGTGTGGGTTTCGCCAAATAGGTGAAAAGCCATGGTTTCACTCCAAGAAAGGGGAGCTTGATCGTCCACTGTTTGTAGTGCAATCCTAGTAGCATTAATGACAGGGTTTCCTTTAGTCTTATGATCCGGTTGTAGGAATGGTAGGTATTTTAGATGTTGTTCACCAAAAAGTTTGCGTTCAAGGATAAGCCAAATTGAAGGATGTTCTTCTATGGTGGTAGACAACCACTGGGAGCCCTGTCTGCAAATGAAAGCCAAGTGATAATAATAGAGGTCAGGGAAGTTGACTCCACCTCCATCCTTGGGGCATTTTAGCTTTTTCAAAGCTATTCGTGGTGTCTTTTTGTTCCATAAATATTGGGACAGAAGTGATTCAAATTTTTTGTAGGATGCCGCCGGAAGAAGAGCAGGTATCATTGATAATATGTAGGTAATCTTCGGGATCAGTACCATTTTTAGAGAGTCCAACCTACCCCACCATGATAATTTCAATGGTGACCATCTAGAAGTAGTAGAGTTGATGATCTGGAGTATCAGAGATGTATTCAAAACCAAGGTTTCTTCCATTGAGTCACCAAAATAGATCCCTAAGTATTTGAGTTTATCCGGAGCATATTTTAGATTCAACTGCTTAATAATATCTCCACATGGCTTACCCGTTAGCGACATGACTTCTGTCTTGGTTCTATTCAGCTTGTATCCAGATACCGTTGAATAGGCATCTATATTATTGATAATATATGGCAAGGAAGATAAAGAGGCATATAATTGAACATCATCTGCGTATGCCGTCATTTTAACATGTATATCATCAATGCAGAGTCCCTGAATCAATGGATCAGATCTCAGAGTAAGAAGTAAAGGTTCCAGCGCTAAGTTGAATAGCAGAGGCGATAATGGGCAGCCCTGTCTTGTTCCTCTAGTTGGCATGAATGATTCTGAAAAGACATTATTGATGCGAAGTCGAGTGGAGGGATTAGAGTATAAAACCTTGATCATTTTGATGAAGTCCTTGGAGAAACCGAACCATAGTAGTGTTTGAAATAGAAAAGGCCACTCCACTCTGTCAAAAGCCTTTTCAGCGTCGAGAGACATTGTGATTCCATCAGGTAAGTATGTTGGAGCCAGTGAGAGTACGTGAGCAAAGAGTCTTGTGTTGTCACTGGAGAGTCTTCCTTTCAGGAAACCAGTCTGTTCCATACTGATCAATTTTGGAAGTACAGTTTGTAATCTTAACGCCAGAATTTTTGCAAATAGTTTAGCGTCAATGTTGATGAGTGATAAAGGTCTGTAGTTGTGCACCTTCAGTGGATCTTTATCAGGTTTTGGTAGGACGATAATCACAGCTTCAGTAAAGGAGCCCTTAGCGTAACCTGTATCAATGAGAAAGTGGAAGTATTTCAACATTAGTGGTAACAGAAGTGTTTGGAACGCCAGATAAAATTCAACCGTTAATCCGTCTGGGCCTGGAGCCTTCCGTTTGGCCATCGATTGTAAGGATTCAGAGAGTTGAGATAGCTGTATGGGTTGCGTGATAGAGATATTATCATGCTCGTCCAGCTTGGGACCCAATATTTGATCGAGATATGCTTTGACACAAGATACATCTGGCATATCCGAGGTGTAAAGTTGTTTGTAATAATCCTTAAAGTAGTTGCATATGTCCGTACTATCAGTCAAGGTGGTAGCAGTTTCTGTACATATAGCCGGTATCTGAGTCTTCTCTGTAAGTATTTTCAGATAATTAGCTAATTGGTGCCCTGCTTTATTATTGGTAGCATAATATGTTGCAGATTGGAAGAATACTTCAGCTGAAGCCTTAGTGCTAAGATGTAAATTGTAGTCATACCTGAGTTTACTAAGTTGGACAGATATATCAGGATTGGTAATATCTGCAATATGAGCTTTTTCCATAGTGGAAATTCTGTTTTCCAAGATTAAAAGGTGTTGTCTATCCTCTTTCTTCTTTTTTGATGCATAAGCGATGATCTGGCCTCTTATATAGGCTTTAAAAGCGTCCCAGGTGACTTGCCAAGAGGTATCACCTACAGGATTGAGCTCGAAGAACTCTCTGATATGAAGATTAACATGATCTATAAACATCTGATCAGATAGTAAGGAGGCATTGAATCTCCACATTCCGCAAGGTTTAGATGGAAGGAGACTATGTAAAGACAATGTGATAGCAGAGTGATCTGAGACTGATAATGTCAGTATATCCGAATTGCTCAATTTCTCCACCAAGGAGTAGCTGATGAGAAAAAAGTCTAGCCTGGAGTAAGAAGTGTGTGGTGGTGAAAAAAATGTGAAAGTAGAATCATCTTTATGTAGTAGACGCCAAGGGTCCAGTAGTTTCAATTGGAAAAGCAAATCCTGAAGATGATACCAGGCTTTGGGTTTTTTATAAGGCGTTCTTGATTTCCTATCTTTCTCTGGACTTAAAATGAGATTAAAGTCACCACCTAGAATACACTGACTGTCTGAAGAGGCTCCAACTACAGATATGAGAGTGTCGAAAAAGTCTGGGCAGTCTTGATTGGGTGCATAGATGTTATATAGGTAAAAACTAGCACCATTTATCAGCAGTTGAACTTGAAGCCATCTGCCCTCCATATCATGGGCAGAGGAAACAATTTTGAGGTCCGGTCTCTTACGTATTAAGGTAAGGACACCATTTTTACGACCCAAAGATGGGGAGAAAAGAGGTGGATATGCCCACTTCGGTGCAATCTTGGAGGCTTCCAGCACATTTAGATGGGTCTCCTGGAAAAAAAACCACATCCGGTTGGTGAGATTCAGTGTATTTTAAGATTTTGAGTCTTTTGATCGGATTGTTAAGGCCTTTCACATTTAAGGAAAAAAGGGTTAAAGACATGAGATCAACATATCATGATACATCCCTCGAATTGCAATATACTTTATATAGACAATAGTATACATATTTAACCTCTCATTAGCTAATATCATCAGTTCAGATCTTGTAAAGGTATGAATGATGAGCACTGCAATAACAAATATAAACTTCAAACAGACAACTAACATACTGTGGGTCAGCAAACAGTGAGAGAAAAGTCACAGGTACAGCAACACTCCTGGCGCAAACACTGGGAAATACTGAGCATCATACATAGAAACCATACATCACAAGTCTGTGCGGCATACAGAGCATCAGGTTTTATCAATCAGGGTAGGATTCACCGATTCAATGAAATCAGCTAGGGCTGAAGGAGAGTGATAATCCTTAGTCACATTGTTGTGGGTCACCCGCAGGCGTGCAGGATAAAACATTCCAAATTTAGCCCCCATGGACTTGAGCTGTGGACGATATGATAATAGCAGCTTCCTTCTTTTAGCAGTTTCCTTAGCTAAGTCAGGCAAGATAAGGATTTTGTTACCTTCAAAGGTAAGAGGTGCATGCAATTTGGCTTGCTGCATGATTTTGAGAACTTGTTGGTGTTTTAGCAGAGAGACCAATATGGGACGAGGATATTTCTTGTGAACAACATTTGGTTGTGGAAGCCGGATGGCATTATCAAATTCAATTTTAAAGTCATCATTCATTTTCAGCAGCTGAGGTAATAATACTGCCAAAAATTCTGTAAGATCACAGGCTTCCCTACCATCCGGTAGCCCCAGCAAACGGAAGCAGTTCTGACGTGCTCGGTTTTCAGCAGCCTCAAGTGCCCTTTCAAGTGCTGGGATCCGAGCAGTTTGTTTTTGTAAAGCTTTAATGGATGCTTCTGCTCCCACAAATTTTGATTCTAGCTCACCTACTTTTGCCTGAGTAGATGCAAAATCCTCTTTCATGGAGGCAAAATCCGACCTTAAGTCGTTGATGTCCTGCCTCGTGTCCACCAAAAGCTCACGGATTGAGCGCAGTTCTTCCAAGATGGCGGCGGAAGCCGCGTCTTCAGGTTTAGGTAGAGGTGTTTTGCACGGGGAAGCAGGCTCAGCGCTTTTTCTTTTCGACGGTTTGCTCGTCGCCATGGTACCCCGCCGAGTTCCCCTTCTCAACCCGATCACTGCCGGCGAAATCGCTATGGGTATGATGCTCTTTTTGATTGTTTTATCGGGATCAGCGCCGGAGCGAGTGCCGACCACGACTTATCCCATCGGGCTCGCTAGCGCCCCCCTAAAGAAATTTTTTAAAGAAATACTGGGATTACCCAATGCAGAGAATTTTCCTATTAATAATTATTATTCTGTTCCTCAGGAAAAATCAGAACCCGCCCAGGAGGTGGACCATTTGATATCAACAGAAATTAACTTGATAGAATTTTTGGAAGATAGTCAGGATGCGATCCAGAGACGGTCCACTCTGGTGATAACATGCATGAGTGAGATGGATAAGATGCTAATAATGAAGTTATACTTTAAAAATAGGTTAACAAAATTTTGTGATGATCTGGTGAGAATTTTTCCAGATGTCTCTAGAGCAGTGTTTTTCCAGTTCAGTAAAATTTTATTATTTTTATGAGAAAAACAAAGAGAACAAATAACATATCAACCGTATCAAATACAGAGAGGTAAACCAATGTCTGTATAAATCAGATAATCAATACAATCAGAGTATAGAAAGATCGAATATCACGTGCCCGAGTCATATATCAATTGTAGATGAACTAAAGACAATAATCAAGAGTTGTTATATAGGTGATAAAACATCTAGAGTACACAGCAAAGACTGCATCATAAGTAAAACAGAAAAAGTATCTCTAAGAACATCAAAAGAATACCAAGTTCAAACATATTTTGCACAATAAAATAACACAGGGTCCCATATATCATGAAAGCGGGTCAACGATCCCACTTTTTTAGCATAAATAAGTTCATACTTAACAATGATAGACAAATTAGACCACCATGCTGTATGTGAAACCATTGATAAATTTTTCCAGTTGGATAGTATGACTTTAATCGCTAATAGAAGGAGTGCCTTCAGTAAGATACCTTCAGGGTCAGTTAGAGGAGACTTAATGGCTGGTGCGCCTAAAATAATCACTGAATATGATATGTGCTCATTAATATGTATTATATCACAAATGTCAGACCAGATCTTTTGCCAAAAAGCACCAAGCATGGGGCAATCATATAACATATGTTTAAGTGTGCCGTCATGTAGAGTACAAGACCAGCATAATTTGGATAGTGATGTATTCATCTTTGCCAGCCTACATGGTGTCCAAAACGCTCTATGTAAAACACAAAATGCTGATTGCAGAAAGGAGGCAGAATGAAGAGCTCTGCTAGCAGCGAGCCATATCTCGGTCCACGATTCCAGATCTAGGGTTAATTCAAGTTCTTTATGCCAGGTCTCTCTTATGTTCTGGTCAAAAGAGTATCTGTAACCCTGTAGGAGCTTATACCATTTAGAAGCTGCCTTGGGTGAGCAGGCAATAAGTGTGCAACAATTGATAAAAGAAGGGGTATCAGTGATAACCGTAATAGTTTGAAAGATCTTTTTAATACAATGGGTCAATTGCAACCATCTAAAAAATTGTGAAGGAGGTAAGTTATATAATCGACATAAAGTTTCAAAGGGTGTCCAAGTAATCCCATCATATAATTGAGAGACAGTCCAAATTCCTTGAGTCTGCCAACCTTTCCATGAGATTGGTTTATTCTGAATCAGAAATTTGGAGTTATTCCAGATCGGAGAGAACAGGGAGTAAGCCCATGGTATTTCAGAGATTTTATCAAATTCTTTTATAGCGTGTATAGTAGATGTTACAACCGGGTTCTTATTTGTATCATGTGTATCCTGCATAGCAGGCATATATTGAAGCGGAAAAGGTGAGTTACTTGATTCTAAAAGCACCCATAAAGGCACTTGAGATGTCTGGCTTGTGTGAAACCAGTAAGAACTTTGTCGCAACAAGAAGGCCATATGATAGTCCTGTATATTAGGGAAGTTAACCCCTCCTTCCTTTTTGGAACATTTCAGTTTCTGCAAACTTATCCTAGGAGTTTTGCCGTTCCATAAAAAGGAGGTCAAGATTTGTTCTAGTTTTTTATAATCAGAGGTTTGAAGCATACATGGGAGCATACTCAATGTATAGTTGATAACCGGAATCAGCATCATTCTTATGGTATCTAGTCTGCCCCACCAAGATAGCTTGAGGGGCGACCAACTCGATGACAAACGTTTGAGTTTCGTAAGAAGATATTCAACATTATATGAGAGTGTGTCTTCAATTGACGGGCCGAAGTATATTCCCAGATATTTGATCTTAGTTGGGGACCATATGAATCCATACTGTTTAATTTCCGCATGATATTCCGGGCAGTTGAGTGGCATAATTTCAGTTTTAGTCAGATTTAGTTTGTATCCAGATATTTTAGAATATTGGGAAATTAACTCTAGTATATGAGGAATAGATCCAGGGTTGGTGTATAGAAGGACATCGTCAGCGTACGCCGAGAGTTTTATTTCGGCAGAATTGATTTTAAGGCCTGTTATATTAGGATTGACACGGATCGCTGTCAGAAAGGGTTCTAGCGCAAGGTTGAAAAGGAGTGGTGAGAGGGGGCATCCCTGTCGGGTACCTCTCTTAGGATGGAAAGGAGCAGAGAACAAGTCATTAATATATAGTCGTGTCTTAGGGGCTGTATATAAAATTTTGATCATGGAAATAATATAAGACGGGAATCCATACCAATGTAGTACCTGAAAAATATAACCCCATTCTATGCGATCGAACGCTTTTTCTGCATCTAATCCCATGAGTAGCAGAGGGGTGGAAGAAGATTTGGACATGTGAATAACATCAGTCAGCAGTCTGGTGTTGTCTCCTGAAAGTCGGCCCGGCAAAAAACCTGTTTGATCAGGTAGGATAATCTGTTGTAAACTGGGAATCAATCTAGTAGCAATGAGTTTAGCAAAAATTTTAGCGTCGGTATTTATAAGAGAAAGAGGTCTATAGTTGGAAACATTCAGAGGTGATTTGTCAGGCTTATTCAACACAATAATTGTGGCTTCAGTGAATGTACCAGAGACAACACCGGACTGCAAAAGAGCTGTAAAGAATGTAAACATGTGAGGAAGTATCTGAGGAAGAAATGTTTGATAAAATTCTGCTGTGAGACCATCTGGTCCTGGAGCCTTGTTTTTTGCTAATTGGCGAATAGATAACGAAATTTCATCTTTGTGTAAAGGACGTGCCAAGTCCTGAACAAGAGATTCATCTATAGATGACTGTGGGAGAGAATTCAGAAATGTGGTAGCAGAAGAGCAAGTATTCAGATCCGAGGAGTATAAAGTAGAGTAAAACCGATGGAAATGAGAGAGTATATCCCTAGAATTAGTCAGAGGTTCCCCATTTTCCCCAGTCAGAGCAGCTATATAAGTTTTAGAAGATTTTCCTTTCAGATACTGAGCCAATCCATGTCCACATCTGTTGTTTTCCATGTAATACGAAGCATTTCTTAGAAATATCGTATGGGAAGCCGTTTTACTGAGTAAAGCATTATATTCTATTCTTAGGGCACGCAGTTTCATAAGACTGTGCAAATCAGAGGGGTGGGTGATGTGATGTGTTTCTAAATTTTTAATCTTGAGTTCAAATTCCCTGATCAAGCCTAGGGATTTTCTTTTGAGAAAAGCAGCACGAGATTTTATTTCACCTCTAACGTATGCCTTAAAAGTGTCCCAAAGTGTCACCCAAGAAATGGACGAGGAGATATTAAATAAGAAAAAATCTGTAATGGCTGCAGAAATATATTCCACAAATTCTGGATCTTGTAGGAGCGTATTATTGAGTCTCCATTGACGGTAGGAAGTAGAAGTAGATATATTCTTAAGGGACAGTAGAATTGTTGCATGATCTGAGATGGCAATTTCTTTAATATCAGTAGAGTTCAGATTGGTAGCTAGGGAGGCACTAATTAGAAAATAATCTATACGTGAGTAAGTAGAATGTGGGGGTGAATAATAAGTGAATGAGTGATCATTAGGGTGTGTGATTCTCCAAGAATCAATTAGATCAAATTGAGAGATGAAATCATGGAGTTTGAACCAGGATCTAGATTTTTTATAAATAGCATGTGATTGACGATCTATAGAAGGGTCAAGGACTAAGTTGAAGTCACCCCCTATTATATAGGAGGATCCTTCTGTGGTTAAAAGAAGATCAGAAAGTGTGTCAAAGAAACTTGGAGTGTCAGCGTTAGGGGCGTATATATTCAAACATGTAATAGGTTTCCCATTTAATTCTAAGGAAAGCAGAATCCATCTACCCAAAGTATCAGAGCTGTGATTTATAATCTTAATATCTTGTCTACGTTTTATGACTATCATGACCCCATTCTTTTTATCAGTAGCAGGAGAGAACACTGTAGGGAAAGCCCATGAAAACTGAATCTTGGATGAGTCTATAGCAGAAAGATGTGATTCTTGAATAAAAGTAATATCTGTTTGCAATCTGGATATGTAATCACTAATTTTCTGAAGCTTAACAGGATTATTAAGTCCCTTAACATTAAGGGAGCTGAATGTCAAAGCCATAATGTGAACATTACATCAATATGAAAATAGCAGGAAAAAATGCATACATATCTGTATATTAGTATATGTAACTCCCCTATGAACTATATGATAGTGCTTGTCAGTTATAATTGGGAAAAGCATGTTAACAAGGAGCATACAAGACATGTGCGTCAGACTCTCCATTGGTGAGAAGGTAAAACAATACAATATATCTGATATGTTAGGGTATAGCAAAAGTGGGAAGCAAACCCTATGCAGCAGGAAATAATAACATTGTAGAACCACCTGTATAAGCATAATAAAGATCAAGCTAGTCTTGTGCAATAAACAGCAGACTAATAAAGAAGTAAGTCTCAAAAGCACGTGAAAAAACAAAAAAGAGACACAAACACATAACAAGGATAAGAAAAATATACTTAAAATATTATCTGATTGATATGTATAAGTAGTAGAGAACAGACAATTGGTGAAATAAGTAAAACGGGATAGAGAGGCCACAAAGGCTAACCCCAACTAGCTCAACGCTGACCGAAAAGTGTATGTTAGCTGGATCAGAAATAACTAATAGATCTAACAGGAGCCTAACAGTTCACAGTAAATGCAGGCTAATAATAACATAAAACACTGAATCATCTACAATGCTTCATAACCTAAGCATAAGGAAAAAACAACTCTGTAATAATTACAGCAAAAATAACCACATCATCGGATTATAGCAGGCATAACACAGTGCTCTTCCAAGCATCAGAAACTACATTCCCTGGGTGGAGTATCCGAGTATCTCAGGTTTTATCAATGGTACTTGGAGCCTGTGCTTCCAGGAAGTCAGCCAATTCGTGTGGATGAGAAAAATTCTTGGTGATGTTATTGTAAGTAACCCGGAATGTGGCAGGGTAAAACATGCCATATTTGGCTCCAATTTGCTTCAATTTAGGCCGAAATTCCAACAGAAGTTTGCGGCGCTTAGCGGTTTGTTTGGACAAATCAGGGACGATGAGAATGTTATTTCCTTCATATTTTAATGGTTGCTGAAGTTTAGCCAATCTCATGATGTCCATAACCTGAGTATATCTCAGCAAGCGTGCCACAATAGGCCTCGGGTGTCTAGCTGCGGCATCCAGCACATGTGTGGGCACTCGGTGCGCACGATCAATTTCCATTTCGTGTTGAAAGGTGGTATTAAGAAGCTTAGGTATCATCTGTTGTAGGAAAGCTATGGTGTCTTTCCCCTCTCTCGACTCCGGGACACCCAATATGCGTAAGTTATTTCGACGAGATCTATTTTGAGCATCTTCAAGCTCATGTTCCAAGATGGCGATTTTTTTTACTTGACGCTGTAAGTCTTTTATGTTAGCTGCATTAACTTCGATTTTTTGCTCTGCCGTGTCAATTCTAGACCGGCACACAGCCATTTCCACCTTGAGGGAAGCCAAATCACTTTTGATATCTTCTGTGTTTTGGTTGGTGGAAGTGAGCAGATCCCGCATGGCTCGAAGTTCGGCCATGACAGTGTGGAGCGAGTCATCGTCTTCTTTTGCCGGCGCTGTTTTTTGCGGCGAGATCGGCTCAATACTTTTCCTCTTACCAGATTTTGATGCAGCCATCGTTCACTCACTCAGCGATATTGTAGGCTCAAGTAAATTGAACGCGGAAATCGCGATTGGAAGCTTTTTAGTAATTCGGTCGGCGGAGCACAGTTATCAGGCTGCCATTTACTGTGGTGCTCACTAGCGCCCCCCTCAGAGCAGTGTTTTTCAACCTTTTTTGGGCAAAGGCACACTTGTTTCATGAAAAAAATCACGAGGCACACCACCATTAGAAAATGTTAAAAAATTTAACTCTGTGCCTATATTGACTATATATAAAGTAATTCTCTTGAATAGGAATCAAATAAACACAAAGAAAGTATTTTATAATTACTTTATTATGAAATATTAAGTAAACAGAATAGTGAAAAATTATAAAATACTTTATTCAGTGCGAAACCTGGGCCTGTTTGGCTGAACACAAAGCTGATATTCTGGCTGGAATCGAAGAAAGACACACACGTAGCTCTTCGTCAACAGCTCTCAGTCTCTCTCTGTATTTGGTTTGTATAGCATACAAAAATAGACAAATATACCCTCCATCCTTTTTATTAAACCACAAGAGCAGTTTTTAGCGCAGGGAGCTGCGCTGAATGCCCAGCGCTGCTCTTGACGCTCATAGGCTCCCTGCGCTAAAAACCACTATTGCGGTTTAGTAAAAGGTGACCATATTGTAAAATATAGACAGCAGATATAAATTCAGAACTGTGCATAGTAAGTGAAGGGAAGTTTTCATCTCTGGGAATTTACCCAGTTAACTATTAAGTTATTTGGGCAAATTCCTTTGAAAACTGTGGTAATACTGCCTCCACTTTGCTAAATTTAAAATAAAATCATTTTTCCTACCTTGTCTGGTGATTTCTGGTTGCACTTTCTTCTTCTGACTGTACATCCAATCTTTCTTCCCTTCTATCAGCCTATATGCTTTCTCTCCTCCACACCTCATTCCCTCCCCCAACTTTTTCTTCCTCTCTCCCTGACCTTTCTTTCTTTTTTTCTGTTTCTCTTCTTTCCTTCTGTTTCCCTGCCTGCCCCCTTTCTTTCTCCCTGCCGTTCCCCAAGCCACTGCCACTGCCCATCGGGGAACAGGACCCACCAATGGATAACAGGCCCCAAAGCCGACGCCGACGCATGCTCTCCCTGACGTCAATTCTGCAATCGGAGAGGAAGTTCCGCCCAGCCAGGCAGCGATTGGCTGGCCCGAACTTCCTCTCCAACTGCAGAATTGACGTCAGGGAGAAGAAGACTTATCGGCTCGATAGATTAGATCGCCAAGACAAAGTGAGTCCTGGGTGATCGACTCACTTTGCCTTGGCGAGCTACTGGCGCCCCTGCCTCGGGCCCCCTGTCAGCTCCGGGCCCCTGAATGCAGGACTGGTAGTACTGCCCTGATGGCGGCCCTGCGGCACACCAGGCAACATCTTGCGGCACACTAGTGTGCCGTGGAACAGCGGTTGAAAAACACTGCTCTAGAGCTACTCAATTAAGGAGAAAAGAGTTTTTGAAATTAAAAGTTAAAGTTTTAGCTCTAGAGGCATTGTTTTTCTTGAAATTTCTATGCCAATGTCTTGTTAAGATACAGGACAATGAATTTGTATTTTGGGATCCCATTCAATTACAACAATTTTTAATTGCTCGAGAACAGAAATGAGTTAGTATTTAAGAGCTTTTTGTTTCATGACTGAGATTTAAGAGGAGGAAATTAATAATCCCTTTTGAGTAAGGAAGGCTTCGCAATTCATGAGGGCAATCGTGGAATCATTCCTTTTCTTTTACTTATAAACTTGTTTTTGAAAATGTATCATGTCTCCCCATTAATGTGGGAGGAATTATGTATGGAATGATAATATAATGTTATGTTTTCTTTTGTTTAATGTAACAATGTAAAAGATTGAAATTTATAAAAAAAAAAAAAAAAAAAGAAAGAAAGGGAGGGCAGGGAGAGAGAAAGAAAAAGGGGGGGGGTGGCAGGGAGAGAGAGAAAAAAAAGAAAGGGGAGGGGGCAGGGAGAAAGGAAGAAAAAGTTGGACTCATGGAGGGACATAGGAATTGGTTGGGGAATGGAATGAGGTCTGGAGGAGAGGAAGCACGCAGGAGGAAGAAAGAAAGAAAGATTGGATGCACAGTCAGAAGGAAGTGCAACCACAGACTCATGAAATCACCAGACAACAAAGGTAGGAAAAATGATTTTATTTTCAATAGTGTTCAAAATTTACATCTGCTATATTTATATTTTGCAGGGTACTAGGGAGCTAAGTGTCATTGTTTCTGTGGTGTTTTACTGTATACAGTTTGGCTTCTTGGCAGTTCAATTTAACTTTTATTTACATATTTAACCTTTATTTATATATTTTAGTTTGTGATTACTTATTCCATACTGGGTGAGGGTGTATCTCTGTTCTGTGTGAATGAAAGACATGGTTTTCTGTTAGCGTTGACTAGCCTTGTGTGGCGAAATGCATCAGGCATGGTTCTTGGGAGCACCTTGAATAAACCTGATTTGAATCTCCTTATTGTCTGCCGATTTTCTTTTGTTTCATATTGGATTCTTTGGTGGACTGCTTGGCTTGTTTCGTTACAAGTCAACATACATGGAGTGGAACATACTAGAGGAATTACAGATTTGGTTGTTTATACATATATATGGGTTATAGTTGGTCGACATAGAGTGAGGCAGTTGAGCGGTGTTGTAAACTTGGTTATTAATATAGACTTATATTTCAGATAGTATTAGTGCTTTACAATATATTTGAACACTTTTATATACGTATGGAAAGGGTTCAGAGTTAAAGTCCTGGGTAAGTAGGTGGGAAGGGAAGGAAGGGGAATTTGTGTTTGGGGGTTGCATAGAAGAAAAACTGTGCACTGGTATGCTAATCTTTGTTTGTTTTGAATTAAAAAGAAAGAAAGAAAGAAATACAAGTGGAAATAAAGAAGTAAATAAGAAAACAGATAGTTGGGGGCGAGGCAAGGCCAGGGAGGCCCAGTGTACTTGTGTGCCTAGGGGCACTCGAAGAATTAATCCTGCCCTGGGTGGGAGAGGCAGGGAGAGATCCCGGGCGGCGGTCAGCCTGCATACTCCCAACAGGCGGCCCGCGTACCCCCTAGGGTACACGTACCGCAGGTTGAGAAACACTGCTCTAGCTGATAGGGCCATTTTTATAAAACATACAGTATGCATACCTTTAAATTTGTGTTAAACCTGACATAATATTTTGTCCCCATAAATTGGGAATAAATGTGTAGATTTTCATCCCACCCAAGCCACAACCCCTTGAAATCTGTGTGGAGTGAGTATGTAAATAGTGGTTTTCTGAAAATTGGTATATAGACATGTGTTCAATGTATACATATCCACATGTAAATAATAGCAAATACACGTTTCTCAGTTACTGACCTTATCCAAATTCAAGATCAAGGAGAGTTAAAATTAAGTGCACAAATTATTTCTTTGCCTATGTGAGCTCACAGTCTAAATTGTGCTCATTTGTGGTTACAAAGAGCGTTGGTAGAATTTGAACGCTGGCTTCCTGGTTCTCAGCTTGCTGCTCTAACCACCAGGCTACTCTGCCAACCCATGACCTGATGGAATAATTTCAAGGTTTAACTGTAACTATCAAATTTTCAGTAAAAATTGAAGCTTAAAAATGGAGTCAGAGAAAGTATTGCTTATAACAGTGGGATCTGGATAGGCCCTGCTGTCCGCCTAAATACTTCAAGACCCTCCTCTTTGCTTTACCAAAAACATACTACAGTCTTCTAGTTGGTAAAAATTTAGCCGCAGCTCAGTTTATTAACCATAACCATAATAACATATTTCAACTTCATTAACTTTATTAACATTATATTAAGAGCTCTTCCCGAGCTACCAAATGAATGAGTTTTATTCCCTCGACCCCGCCATCACAGCAAGAGTCAGAGGGGTGGCATGTCCCTCATGCCCCTTTTTCCGGGTCACCTGACCCACTGGGCATGGCTGCCTACCGTCCCAATTCTCATCACCTGATGAGCACCATGACCCAGTAGCTCGGGAGATCCTTACAGGACCCCCCCCCCCAAAAAAAAAAAGAGCTGCGACCACTCACTCCAACCCCAGCACCCTTTCACAGCACACGGTGAAATCATCCAAGAGGAGATCCCAACCGATATCTGACAAATGGACCAGTCCTGGTGATAAAGACCCGCACAAGACACATCCACCCAATCGTGCAGAATCTGTCTGCCCCCTAGAGACATCACCCACTTCCCCACCTGTCGGTTGAACTTCGCCAGCCCCCTGGTCCAACTTTGAGATGGCAGACACCGGGGCCGGGGAATAACATCCGACCATACCACCCATGTCCAAGGAAACCAGTCAAAAAGCACCCGCAGGTCATCCTTGATCCAGTTGACAAGCTGCCTTCCCATCATTACCCCCAAATGAATCAGGAGGACGTCCGGCTGGAGAGGGCGATAGCGCAGGTCCGCCAACAAAGGCAAAAGATGATGCCACCACATACCGCCACCGGGACACGCGCACTCCACGATGCCCTAGCCCGAGATGGCGTCTACCCAGGTGATCCACTGCTCTTTCACCAGCCCAGTGAACAAAGGAATGCCCGACAATTCAGATCGAATAACCTCTCCGTCTGGCATCTGCAAAACAAAGCAACAAACTCACCATGACAGTCAAGAGGCTTGCCACACGAACATTGCTATAGAGTCGGAGCCACAGCCGCATCGCATCCACCCAAACCGGCGTGGGTAGTGTCCCCTCAACGCCCTCATTTTCTCAGGCCAGCAGGCCAACCCGCAGAACGATTGGGGCATTTGAGAACGGAGTGAGGCTGACCACATTGAGAACATGCGTGCCGGAACCGGCAGTCCGAGAAGGGGCATCCGGTTTTATTAAACCACCAGCAAAGATCAGCGCCCCTCCGAGCCCCACCCCCCACCCCTGACCGAAATGGCCGACCACCGCCCGCGCTCCACTGCAGAACCCGACCACCCGCTACAGGAGCATCTACAGACTTCGCAGACATATGTGTAAGCCATAAGTTAACATACTGTGTGCCCCACGACATACAAGTGTTCTCCTCCATTTTGTCCCTAAACGCTTCGTCAGAATTCAATCACGCCCATCCCTCGAAGTGCTGATAAGCATCCATCACCGAGTCAGCGTAGGCTAACAGCAAACCATAATCCCCCGGATGCGCCCTCCCCCAAACACTCGCCAACCTCAAGAAGGAACACATCCAATTCATAATGAACTGCGCCACCGGCAATGGGTTGGTTTCACTAGACGCACGTTTAGCTTTCTTTCTACCGCGCCGGTGGGCCCTGCCCTCCATGAGCTGAAAAATATCTAAGCAGGACCGATACCGAATTTTATGCTGCAGAGCACGCAGAACCTTCTCCAAGATTACCGTCAACACTACTAACGCCGGCACACCCCTGCCTGCCCCCTGCAGTACCGCACCACCCCTTGTTGCAGAACCACTCTCCCCAGCAGGCGCAATAATGGAAGAAGTGGAAGAAGAAGATGAAGCAGAAGAGGAAGAAGAAGAACCTGACGATGACTCCCTCCGCTGCCTACGCCTATCCCTGCTCCCCTTCTTCCTAGACCTCTTTTCATCAGCAAGCAGAGCAGGCGCCACATTATCTGATGATGAAGGTCTAGCGACGCCCGCCGACACCGAGCCGACACTCCCAGCAGGCCCAACTTCTGATGTTGATCGCAAAGCATAAACAGTGGAGCCACTACCAGCAACCACCTCTGAAAACGTGGATCCTGTAGCACCACCTCCAGCAGCTATGCCTGCCATCGCAGGGTCGATCGCCGTTGTCTCCACCAGGCCGTCTCGCCGCCACTGCTCCCCAACTCCTCCGACATCACTGGAAGAAGGACCACCAGCCGCCCTGGTGTGATCTGGGCACTCAGGCATCGACGACGAACCCTGGGAAAACAAAACAGAGCCAGGAGCCGAACCCGGAAAACTCCACCTTGGCACCCCCCAACCAGACCCCCCACTCCCCACTGAGCCAGGACCCCCTGTCTCACCTGGGTACCCCCACCACCCCATGCAGGGAACGCAGAACCAGGTCCCCAGCCTTGTGGTCCCTCCCACCAAGGGGACGTACTCCACGGAGGCCCCCACGGACCCGGGAATCTGGCAACCAGGAACCCATCCCCACACCCACAGGGGTCTGTGGCCGCACCATCTCAACACCACCAACGGCCGCCCAATTCTTCACACAGGAGGGCCGAATCTGCTCTCCACTCTCCGGCACCACCCCTGAAGCAGGAAACCCCGCAGCAGCCTCAAGCCCAGCCAGAACCCAACTGGGCCCCGCAAACACCTGCTCTTCCCCACCAACAGGCCCCCGATCACCCGCAGCGCATGCTGCGCTAGAGCTGCGACCTGCCGGCCGAGTGGAACCTCTACCGCTCGACTTGGTCCTCCCCCTCCCCTTCAACAAACCCCACTCAGCAACCCTGTCGACTGACCGCCCCCGCACACCCAGACCTGAGCC
Organism: Geotrypetes seraphini; assembly: GCF_902459505.1. Taxonomy (NCBI): domain Eukaryota; kingdom Metazoa; phylum Chordata; class Amphibia; order Gymnophiona; family Dermophiidae; genus Geotrypetes; species Geotrypetes seraphini. The sequence continues at coordinate 140,853,965 of NC_047087.1, forward strand.
GGCGATCGCAAGGGCAGATAGTGCCTCAGATTTGGACCGCCGCTCAGGCCTACCGCTACCACCGCCACTGCTGCTACCCACCTGCTCCTCCACATCTTCCAATAGCGAGTCTCCCGCCCGCAGTGAGATCTCCGCCTCTCCCTCCGACACACTGTCCTCTCATGCTGCCATGCTGCCTCCTGCTCAGGTAGAAAATTGCCGACGTGCCGGAAAACAGAAACGCCGCCCTGGAGGACCTCGGAAGGAGCAGAGTCCTCCAGGTTCCCTTCTTTATGTCCTTGCCCCTCCCGCCTGCAGCTAATCATATTAAAATTGTATTTTCCAGACAGGCCCGCCACCCAATCCATATCCCAGCTTTCTATCTTCTATCTAGCCCTTTGCCCCCCCTCCCCTGCCGATGGGCAACACGAGGGCTCTACCAGCCCTGTGTTACCTTCCGCCCATTGACACGGGGGTCTTGGGCTCCCATTTCTGCTTGCAAGAAAAAATTTTGCATAGCTAAGAAAACAAGGAAGACCGATAAGAATACACTTTGGAATGCTGCCTCCTCTTCTTATCTAGGATTAAATGGAATTAGCAAAACACTCAGATGAATTACTAATGAGACAAAAATGCTGCTCATAGAAGAGCTAAGGTGGAGACCAAAGTTAAAGCAAACATCCAAACTATATAAAATGATACAAGAAGTTAAAACAAATGTCAATATTTTTCAAGTGGTTCAGATGTTAGTTTTCCTAATTGAAATTGTGTTTTAAGGATTTAAAGAGATTTGTTGAGTAAAGTCATCTTTTGTTATGGAAAGCAAGATTTATTGATTTACCAAAATGATGAATGATTGTAGAGAGTTGAGAGAGAGAGGTTTAGCCAGTAGTTTGCCTAATTTTCAAAGCTAACTCATTGTTGTTAGTGTATGTCATATGCCAACGGTTCTTAACATATCACTCAACAATTGAGAGGGCTTATTACAATTAGTAATCCTTTCAGAGTTAGATGTAAAGTTTGGCAGAAAAGTCCATAAAGCCTGCCAGTCAGTTTCCTTGGGCAGTTTTAAAATAGTACAGCTTTTGACCAAGGCTTTAGTTTGTGGCAACCTTAGGAAAGAACAGAACATTCACGGAAAAATAATGTGCAAGTGAAAATGTGTATAAATGTATAAAAAGTATAAATGCCTGCTAAATAAAGTAGTTAGATTTTCTTGTATAAAAATTTTGCCCATGCTCCTCATGATGCGGACTTGATAGGTTGATTTGTATTGTTTCTTTGGGGCTTTTTACTTGAAATTCCAGTTTTCTTAAATGTTATTATGCAACAAATGAAGAAATCTCAATAAATAAAAAAAATCCCCCCAAATTGACACTTGGATGGGGTTTTTTTTTCTACAAAACGTCCATGTTCTGATAATCGAAACAAAGAACTTAGACATTTTTTGTGATGCTCGCTCTCCAAAATGTCCAACTCTTAAAGGAGCATGTTAGAGATGTGTTTTAGGTGGGAATTGGGTAGGCTGTGGACTGGGTTAGATATTGATAATCAAACCTTTTGCAGGATGTCCTAGATGGAACTTAAATGTTCTAAGCTAGACTTGTTTTAGAAGCATGGAAGTGCCAAAAAGGTATCAAAACTGACCGATTTCACTGGAAGAGATTAAGTAATGACCTCCACCCCCCCCCCCCATGCACACACTCTCGGTAGTCACTAACCGCCTCCCACCCTCCAAAATATGAATAAAACAGTACATACCTGTCTCTAGAACAGTGGCAGGTATCTTAAGTAGCCTGGTGGATGGGCTAATGAGCCATAGAGGGTAGGACCCAGGCCCATAAGACACACTAACCACTACATTTATGGTGGAAATTGTGAGGTCAAAGAAACATCCAAGTTGAAAATGTCCAAATCTAGACCATTTAGATATAAGAGGGGCCAGCATTGTAATGAACGGACCTCATAGACATCTCAATAGAGCAGTGGGGCACCTTAGAGGGCACTGCTATGAATTTCAAATAAACGGTGCCAGCTATACATCTCATTATAACCCCTTATTATTTATGGTGATCCCTCTAAAACTCCCCTAAAATGTACTCGACCCACCTGTCTCCTGCTCCAATAGCCCTTATGACTGCAGGTAGTGGCCTCACACTTTCCACCATAAATGTAATGGTGATGTGTGATGCTCTGTTAATCTTTCCCATACCGGATGCTGCTATTCAAGACAGGTATGTACTATTTTATTCATATTTCCAAAACCCACCAAAATCCTACTATACTGCAATATAAGTGCCACCTGCAGCCATAAGAGCTATTGGGGTGGGAGACAGGTGGGTACAGTAGGTTTTAGGAGAGTTTTGGAGGATCACCATAAATAAGGGGATTATGGTGAGATGTGTATCTGGTACCCTTTATGTGAAGTAGAGAATGACATGGGAACAAATTTTTCCCCGTCCCCATGGGAACTCATTTTCCTGTCCCGGAGAGTTCTTTTCCTCTCTCTGCCCCATGCCTGCAAGCTCTGTCCTCATCTGCACAAGTCTGAAACACTTTAAAATCATAAGTGTTCAAGGCTTGTGTGGATTCCCTCCCATCCTCAAAATATTTGCATGAAACAGTACATATCTTTCTCTATGATAGCTGCAGATACTATGGCCAGTTCATACTATGGCAGGTCTCTGGAGTAGCCTGGTGGACAGTGCAGTGAACTCCAGAGGAGACCCATGCCGAAATGCCATCCTAACTAGTTCACTTGTGGTGGAAACTGTGAGCCTACCGAAACCCAGTGTACTGCCGTATAGATGACACCTGCAGGCATAAGGGCTATTGGGGTGGTAGACAGGTGGGTACAGTAGGTTTCGGGGAGTTTTGGAGCACTCACTATATAATGTACAGGGTTATGATGAGATGTGTATCTGGCACCCTTAATGTGAAGTTCACAGTTGTGGCCCTAAGGATCCCCATTGCTCTACTGACATGTCTATGTAGCCAGTCCATTAAAAATGCTGGCCCCTCCTATATGCAAATGGATTGTTTTGGATAGTTGGGGTTTTTTTTGTTTTTTTATAATGGCAATAAAAATTAGATGTCTAGCTGGAAAAACATCTAGCTGGGCTATTTAAAAAAAAAAAAAAAAGAAGAGAGAGATCTTGTGGATTAAAAAATGGACATTTTTGTCACCCAACTTTTGGATATTTTGTTCAAAATGTCCAAAGTCGGACTTGAACGTCCTATAGAAAATGCCCCTCAAAGCATCTAAATCAGCAGTTATCAACCTGTGGGTCATGACCCCTTTGGGGGTCGAACGACCCTTTCACAGGGGTCGCCTAAGATCATCGGAAAACACATAAGAACATATTTCCGATGGTCTTAGGCAGTGTTCTTCAATCACCGGTCCATGGACGGTTGCCGGTCCGCAGGGCTGGCATGTCCATTGGGCCCAAGACAGCATTCTTCAGCCGCTAGTCCACGGTGCAATCAACGCGGCGTCTTTGGGCCAGCTCCCTGAGTGCTGCAGTTCACAAAGCTGTGGGAAAAGGCTCCTATGCGCCTGAACTGTAAGCCTTCTCTCTGATGTCGCAACGTCAGAGGGAAGGCTTCCAGATGAGGCGCGGGACGCGTGCAAGGAGCCACTGCCCACAGCTTTATGCAATGCAGCACTCAGAGAGCAGGCCCGAAGATGCTGCATTGATCGCACAGTGGACCGGCCTAAAGATAACACCGGGGGGCAGGCCAGAAGGCAAGGCACATGGAGGGAGAGAGACAACAACGGTAGGGGAAATGCTTTTATTTTTTTATTTAGTGATTGATTTGTCTGTTCAGGAAGAAATACATTTGTTTCTTTTCCTCTGGGGTCGTACTGCTTGCAGAGTCTTGCATCTTAGGGCTTGTTTGTAAATATTAGTACTTTTAGTTTTTGGTCCTGCATTTGCATGGGGTTATCTGTTTTCTGGTATGAATGAATGTTAAAAAGCATACAGTGTGCTTTGTGTATTTTAATTTTGTGCTTAACCATTATGTATTGTTAATACAATTATGTTGTGTGTATATATGAAAATGAATGGAAAAAAATGGTGTTACAATTAGTACTATTATGGGGCGGGATCTGGGGCGGAAATTAAGTGGAGATGGGCATGACTTAGCCCAGTGTTCTTCAACTGCTGCTCCGCGGACCGGTCCACAAAATAATTATTTTATTTCCGCCAGTCCATAGTTGTCAAAAGGTTGAAGAACACTGGTCTTAGGAACTAAGACACCGCTCCTCTATCTGTCTCAAGGTGGGTCCGCCCACATACATTTATTTGTAATTATAAATAAATATTTAACAATATATAATTACATATTGTTTTTGTGGTTAATCACTATGCTTTAATTATGTTCAATTTGTAACAATGAAAATACATCCTGCATATCACATATTTACATTACGATTCATAACAGTAGCAAAATTACAGTTATGAAGTACCAATAAAAATACTGTAATTTTATGGTTGGGGGTCACCACAACATGAGGAACTGTATTAAAGGGTCGTGGCATTAGGAGGGTTGAGAACCACTGATCTAAAGGATGATCATAATTTGGTTGCTTTTATATTTGACAGAAAAACTGTACAATTCTAGTGGTCCTGAGCTGAGAAGATCCCTTTTCTCACTGAAACAGTTATTTCAGGTAAGGACAATACATTTAAATATTATCAACAGAAGTTATACTTGTGGTCAAAGTCAGGTGTGCTTTTAAATGGGGAAATTGCAATGTTGCTAAACTGTTTATTCTCCTATTACATCATAAAGATGAGCCAAGAATAAGTCACATGATTAGCAGCTGAGATTCTGGCAACCTTTGACTGAAAAAAAGTAATTTGGGTATGTTGTACTGTGCATTGGTAGTGCTGTGAAACTCCTTTTACATGCTATACATCAGGGGTGCTCACACTTTTGGGGCTTGCGAGCTGCTTTTAAAATGACCAAGTCAAAATGATCTACCAGCAATAAAAATACTAAACATATACCCCCTCTTTTACTACAGTGAACTAGCCGATTTAGTACGCACTAAGTGCTAATGCGCCCGTTATCTTCTATGGACGCGTTAGCATTTAACGCGCGCTAAATCAGCTAGTGTGCCTTAGTAAAAGACCTCCCCCATATTTATTTATATATATACCAAGTGCACCTCTTCTGTCCTCCAGACCTCGTTCCATTCCCCAACCAACGTCTCTCTCTGTCCTTCCAGGAGTCCAGCTTTTCTCTCTCTCTCCTCCACCCTTATTGACAACATGTCTCCCTCCTCTGTTATGATTGTGCATCTCTCTGTTCTTCCTCAGGGTCTTTCCCCCTCTTTCTGCACCTTCCATAGTCCAACATCTACCCCCCTCTCTTCTGCCTCCCCTTTGTTTCAGGTTTCTCCTTCTCTCTATCTTCCTTCTGCTAACATTTTGAGTCCTCCCACCTTTGGTTCAGGTCTTTGTCTCTCTCACTCTGTCTTCCCTCTCCCCAGGGTCTGGCATCTCTCTTTCCTCAGTTCTGGGTGTTTCCCCTTTCTAACCCCTCTAGTAGTCCAGGATCTGCCCTGTCTTCCCCCTCCCTTTTGGTTCAAGGCTGCTTTCCCCTTCTCCTCCTTAAGGTCCTTTTGTTTTCCCCCCCTCCCCCGATCTAGCGTCTCTAAAGCAACCCCCATCCACCGGGGCCCTCGCGATAGGCACAGCCTTACCTCAGCTGCTTCCCGCACACAGTGATTGTCAGGACCTCAGACCTCTTGATTGCAACTGTCCTCATCTCCGTTCTTCCCTCTGGGCCTATCACAGTCGAGTTAATTACAGCAGCCTGCAGAGCAAACATAGCAGGCTGCCGTTGGCCTCTGTAACACGTTCTCTCTGCCGCGGTCCCGCACCTCATCTAACGTCAGGGGTGGGACTGCGGCAGAGGGAATGTGCTACAGAGGCCAATGGGAGCTGCCGTAATTAACTTTCAACTGTGTTACACCTATCTTTAAAAAGGGATCGAGAGGTGACCCGGGAAACTACAGGCCGGTAAGTTTGGCATCGGTTCGGGGCAAGATGGTAGAGGCACTAATAAAGGACAGCATCTGTGAGCACATTGAAAAAAATGGATTAATGAAAGCGAGCCAACATGGCTTCTGCAAAGGAAGATCGTGCCAAACAAACTTACTGCACTTCTTTGAGGGGGTAAACAGCCAGATGGACAAAGGGGAACCCATAGACATCATTTATCTCGACTTCCAAAAAGCCTTTGACAAGGTACCCCATGAGCGGCTACTTAGGAAGCTGTGGAACTAAGGGGTGGAAGGGGACGTACACAGATGGGTTAAACACTGGTTGGCAGGCAGGAAGCAAAGGGTTGGAGTGAAGGGTCACTACTCGGACTGGAGGAGGGTCACGAGCGGAGTTCTGCAGGGGGTCGGTACTCGGACCGCTGCTGTTCAATATATTTATCAATGACCTAGAAACGGGGACGAAGTGTGAAGTTATAAAATTTGCGGATGACACTAAACTCTGTAGCAGGGTTAGAACTGTGGAAGAATGTGAGGACCTACAAAGGGATCTGAACAAACTGGAGGAGTGGGCGATTAAATGGCAAATGAACTTCAATGTAGGGAAATGCAAGGTCATGCATATAGGGAAAAAGAACCCGATGTACAGCTACCAAATGGGGGGATTAGTACTAGAGACAAGTAACCTTGAAAAGGACTTGGGTGTGCTTGTGGACACAACAATGAAGTTAACAGTACAATGCGCAGCAGCCTCAAAGAAAGCAAACAGAATGTTGGATATAATTAAGAAGGGTATTACAGCCAGAACGAAGGAAGTTATCATGCCGCTGTATCGTGCGATGGTGCGCCCGCATCTGGAATACTGTGTCCAATATTGGTCGCCGTACCTAAAGAAGGACATGGAGATACTTGAGAGGGTTCAGAGAAGAGCGACAAAAATGATAAAAGGTATGGAAAACCTTTCATATGTAGACAGGCTAGAAAGGCTGGGGCTCTTCACCCTGGAGAAGCGGAGACTCAGAGGAGACATGATAGAGACTTACAAGATCATGAAGGGCATAGAGAAGGCGGAAATGGACAGGTTCTTCAGCCTATTGGGAACTACAAGAACAAGGGGGCACTCTGAGAAATTGAAAGGGGACAGGTTTAGAACCAATGCTAGGAAATTTTTCTTCACTCAGAGGGTGGTAGACACCTGGAATGCGTTTCCGGAGGATGTGATAGGTCAGAGTACATTAAGGGGATTCAAAGAGGGTTTGGACAAGTTCCTGAAGGATAAGGGGATTGAGGGATATAGATATAGGTAGAGATAGGATTATGGAAGGGTATAGATAGAAGAAAAATGGGGATTGAAAGGTTTTAGACAAAGGATCACTTACAGGTCATGGACCTGATGGGCCGCCGCGGGAGCGGACTGCTGGGCACGATGGACCCCTGGTCTGACCCAGCGGAGGCAACTTCTTATGTTCTTCTTATGTTCTCATGTGATAGGTCCAGAGGGAAAACGCCTGGCTAAAAGATGCTAAAGATGCTAGGCAGAATACTGGCTCAGCGATCTACCGGCATTGCCTTTGCAATCGACCAGTAGATCGCAATCGACATTCTGAGCACCCCTGCTATACATTATTCAGTCTCACAGAATCATGCCCTCCTGTTCCATAGGTTGTCATTTTTTTCTTATCCATTTATTTGTTTAGTAGAATAAATGTCAAACATACAGTATGGGGCTCATAAATATAAAAAACATCCAAAAGGGGGCCTAAATCGGTACTTGAACGATCAAAAAGCCAGGTCGTCCAAGTACTGATAATCAAAGCTGGTTTTAGATGTATCTAAAACCAGCTTAGGCCTTTCCCCTGCTTCTAAAGGCCTAGAACGAAAAGAGGCATTTTTAGAGGAGGGGAAAGGGTTGGAGGTGGGCAGGAGGTGGGCTGACCTAGACTTAGTCGTACAGCAAGTATAATCAAAAACTTGAACAGGTTACCTAGTCGTAACTTATACGTTTTGATTTAGACCAAGTCAAAACAGGTATAAGTTCTGAAAAGGGGCCGCTGAGCTAATCGCGGCTGTTGTGATCAGCTCAGCAGCCCCGGCAACCTGCCCACCCCCTACTGCAACAATCGCAGTAGGAGAGATACGGGCAGGAGAGATCCCAAGCCCTATTGCCCACGATGCAGCCCCCCGAACCCCTGATCGACCCCCCCCATGACATCCCCCCTTACTCATAATCAGTTGGCCGGGCGGACGGGTATCAAGCCCGTCCACGCGGCAGGCCCACCATCTGCCGAATGGCAGCCCTTAGGGCCTGGTGCCTAAGGCCCCGCCCACAGGAGGGGCCTTAGACGCCTGTGTCAACCGGAATAGGCCCAGTTGTCTTAGGCCCCTCCCACAGGTACCGGTTGGCCCAGGTATGTAAGGTCCCTCCTGTGGGCAGGGCCTTAGACACCTGGCCGAATCAAGCCCTAAGGCCCACCATTCGGCAGATGGCAGGCCTGCCGTGTAGACGGGCTTGGGACCCATCCGCCCGGCCAACTGATTGTGAGTAAAGGGGGGTGTCGGGGGTGGGGGGGGGGCTGGTCGGGGTGAGGGGGGCAATCGGGGGTGAGGAGGGACAATCGGGGGGTGGTCATGGGGGGTGCATTGTGGGCAGGAGGGCCTGGGCTCCCTCCTGCCCGTATTTTAGGGGGGTGGGGGGGTCGTCTTGGGCAGGAGGGTTGGGCTCCCTCCTGCCCGTATTGGTTCAGGGGGGGGGTTGTCGCGTCTCGGCAGAAGAGATTGGCTATCTCTCCTGCCGTGATAGCGATCCCCCGAAGTGCCATAAATTGCGGTATTTCGGGGTGAGGATTGCGCCAGGGGAGATGAGGCATCTCTCCTGCTGCGATCGTTTCGGGGGGGGGGGGGGGGGGACACGGACATGGCCGTTTAAACTGCTGAATGTAGAGGTAGGCTATTCTTAAACAAAACCCTCATTTTGGATGTTTTTTTTGAGAATGGACATTTTCCCTGCTGCTACTTCTGCGTTTATGCCCCTCCACTTGTTTAAATATGCAAAGAAAATGTGCAGAGTTTTTCAGATCGCTTCATTTCCTTAAACACATTTGTTGGAAGGCAGTTGTATTTTTGTTTAAATATATTGTTGAAGCAACCCAAATGTTTCATAGATCTGGACATAGTAATCTTAAAGGTTATATAGCGCTAGGAGTATAAATAAAAGAGTGAAGGTAATAGACAGTTGTCTGATCTGTTTTTCTAGCCTTAAAGACATTGCAAGGGACAGACACATTATAGATTATAGCTGCTTGAAGGGTTTTGAAAATAGAAGGGTTAATATTCAAAGTGAGTTAATCCACCAGGAGCTACTTCTGCCATGTTAAAACACACTGAGCAGATATTCAAGGGCATTTAACCAGTGCTACTGAATATTTGTTTATTATTTATTAAGATTTTATTGCCTATTTGAAGAGTAATCTGGATATAAGCATTAAAGGGCAAGTTCTGTAAAGGATGCCTAAAGTTAGGCATCCAAATAAATTGGATAATAAGCCCAATTAATGACTTTAACAAGCAATAATTGGAAGTTAGACAACCAAAGGTTGTGCGCAATTCAAAAAATAGGCATCCACAATTTCGTGGAGGCCCATCGGAAAAAGGTGTGCCTAATGGGATTGGCGTGGGAATGGCTTTGTATAGATGTCCATTTACAAAATCGCATGCCATTCAGCATCCTAACGTGCCTACATTCTCGCCTAAAATGTTGGCATTGCAAAAGCAGGTCTACTTTTGGGCTTTAGGTGGATGCAAATTAGTGGACGTGTGACATAGGTGTGCCGAAGGTGTCCACATATAGGTGAACGGGGCTTCTATTTTGGGGGGGTAAAGAGGACTCCAGTTTGAATAGAAAAAGTTGTTTAATAAAGCATTACTCAAGCACAAAAAATATATACTGTACTAGTCTTTAAGCCCGTTACATTAACGGGTGCTAGAATATGTGTGTGTGTCTGTATTTCTTTCTCTCTTTAGCCTATTTCTGTATTTCTTTCTTTCTGTCTTTCATTTTCCTCGGCTGTCCAAAACCACCCCTTGCCTGATCCCCCTGTACATTCTCCCTTCCTTTTTCTTCCTCTGTGTCCACCACCACCCCTTCTCCCTTTGTTTTAACTCCCCAATGTCCAGCAGTAGGCCTACCTACCTTTTTCTGCCTCCCCTGTCCATCAGCACCTCTTTTCTACTCCCCCTGTCCAGCAGTAGGCCTCCCTTCCTTTTTTTGCCCCCCCCCCCCGGTCCATCAGCACCTCTTCCCATGTCCAGCAGTACCTCTTTTCTGTTCCCCTTGTCCAGCAGTAGGCCTCCCTTCCTTTTTCTGCTGCCCCTGTCCATCAGCACCTCTTTTCTACTCCCCCTGTCGAACAGTAGGCCTCCCTTCCTTTCCCCCCGTCCATCAGCACCTCTTCCCCTGTCCAGCAGTACCTCTTTTCTGTTCCCCCTGTCCAGCAGTAGGCCTCCCTTCCTTTTTTTGCCCCCCGTCCAGCATCACCTCTTTTCTACTCCCCCTGTCCAACAGTAGGCCTCCCTTCATTTTTTTGCCCCCGTCCATCAGTACCTCTTCCCCTGTCCAGCAGTACCTCTTTTCTGTTCCCCTTGTCCAGCAGTAGGCCTCCCTTTCTTTTTCTGCCTCCCCTGTCCAGCAGCACCACCTCTTTTCTACTCCCCCTGTCCAACAGTAGGCCTCCCTTCCTTTTTTTGCCCCCCCCCCCGGTCCACCAGCACCTCTTCCCCTTTCCAGCAGTAAATCTTTTCTGTTCCCCTTGTCCAGCAGTAGGCCTCCCTTCCTTTTTCTGCCATCCCTGTCCATCAGCACCTCTTTTCTACTCCCCCTGTCCAGCAGTAGGCCTCCCTTCCTTTCCCCCCATCCATCAGCACCTCTTCCCCTGTCCAGCAGTACCTCTTTTCTGTTCCCCCTGTCCAGCAGTAGGCCTCCCTTCCTTTTCCTGCCCCCACTGTCCAGCAGCACCTCTTTTCTACTCCCCCTGTCCAGCAGTAGGCCTCCCTTCCTTTTTTTGCCCCCCGTCCATCAGCACCTCTTCCCATGTCCAACAGTACCTCTTTTCTGTTCCCCTTGTCCAGCAGTAGGCCTCCCTTCCTTTTTCTGCTGCCCCTGTCCATCAGCACCTCTTTTCTACTCCCCCTGTCGAACAGTAGGCCTCCCTTCCTTTCCCCCCGTCCATCAGCACCTCTTCCCCTGTCCAGCAGTACCTCTTTTCTGTTCCCCCTGTCCAGCAGTAGGCCTCCCTTCCTTTTTTTGCCCCCCGTCCAGCATCACCTCTTTTCTACTCCCCCTGTCCAACATTAGGCCTCCCTTCATTTTTTTGCCCCCGTCCATCAGTACCTCTTCCCCTGTCCAGCAGTACCTCTTTTCTGTTCCCCTTGTCCAGCAGTAGGCCTCCCTTTCTTTTTCTGCCTCCCCTGTCCAGCAGCACCACCTCTTTTCTACTCCCCCTGTCCAACAGTAGGCCTCCCTTCCTTTTTTGCCCCCCCCGGTCCACCAGCACCTCTTCCCCTTTCCAGCAGTAAATCTTTTCTGTTCCCCTTGTCCAGCAGTAGGCCTCCCTTCCTTTTTCTGCCGCCCCTGTCCATCAGCACCTCTTTTCTACTCCCCCTGTCCAGCAGTAGGCCTCCCTTCCTTTCCCCCATCCATCAGCACCTCTTCCCCTGTCCAGCAGTACCTCTTTTCTGTTCCCCCTGTCCAGCAGTAGGCCTCCCTTCCTTTTCCTGCCCCCACTGTCCAGCAGCACCTCTTTTCTACTCCCCCTGTCCAGCAGTAGGCCTCCCTTCCTTTTTTTGCCCCCCGTCCATCAGCACCTCTTCCCATGTCCAACAGTACCTCTTTTCTGTTCCCCCTGTCCAGCAGTAGGCCTCCCTTCCTTTTCCTGCCCCCACTGACAAGCAGCACCTCTTTTCTACTCCCCCTGTCCAGCAGTAGGCCTCCCTTCCTTCCCCCCCGTCCATCAGCACCTCTTCCCCTGTCCAGCAGTACCTCTTTTCTGTTCTCCCTGACCAGCAGTAGGCCTCCCTTCCTTTTCCTGCCCCCACTGTCCAGCAGCACCTCTTTTCTACTCCCCCTGTCCAGCAGTAGGCCTCCCTTCCTTTTTTTGCCCCCCCCCCCGTCCATCAGCACCTCTTCCCATGTCCAACAGTACCTCTTTTCTGTTCCCTTTGTCCAGCAGTAGGCCTCCCTTCCTTTTTCTGCCTCCCCCTGTCCATCAGCACCTCTTTTCTACTCCCCCTGTCCAACAGTAGGCCTCCCTTCCTTTTTTTGCCCCCCCGTCCATCAGCATCTCTTCCCCTATCCAGCAGTACCTCTTTTCTGTTCCCCCTGTCCAGCAGTAGGCCTCCCTTCCTTTTCCTGCCCCCACTGTCCAGCAGCACCCCTTTTCTACTCCCCCTGTCCAGCAGTAGGCCTCCCTTCCTTTTTTTGCCCCCCCCCCGTCCATCAGCACCTCTTCCCATGTCCAACAGTACCTCTTTTCTGTTCCCCTTGTCCAGCAGTAGGCCTCCCTTCCTTTTTCTGCCCCCCCTGTCCAGCAGCACCTCTTTTCTACTCCCCCTGTCCAACAGTAGGCCTCCCTTCCTTTTTTTGCCCCCGTCCATCAGCACCTCTTCCCCTATCCAGCAGTACCTCTTTTCCAAGTTTATCCAAGTTTATTATAAAGTTTTTTTGGTTTAAAATGTTTTTATTATGAAGGAGCATACAGACAAACAATCAAACAATGGAAATACAACCGAACAATAATCAGGTACAAGGTACAAGGTACAATGTGAGAAACGGTACACAATGCAAAGGCATAAAGGCCAGGAAGGAAGGATAGAGGAGAGAGGAACTGGACCATCCAGGCACACAAAATGAACAACAAGCCCCCCCCCTCGAAACTCCCCAATATCAGCCAGTACCCGCAAGACCCAAAACCCACAAAACAACCATGAAGAAGAACCAGTCTGGCCGCATACCTCCTTCTTTTTCTCCGAGAAGAAGCCCCCCCCCACCCCCCCCAACCCAAACCAAAACCACCCTACTACCCCCCCCCCCCAGCGACAGGAGAGTGGAGAAAGAAAGAAAGCAAGGACAGAAAGAAGAATGAAAAGACAATAAGGAAACGACAGAAATGGGAGAAGAAAGTAACGAGAAGAGAAAGGGAAAGAAAAGAAAAGGGAACAGCCTCAAAGGGGAGCAGCAAGCGCAGTAAGCTCAGCAAGAGCCCGCTCCCAGATAGACTGATACAACAGGGTCTGCCCCCCCGGCTGTCCCCGTACACCCCTCAACTCCCAAAGGGCCACCTCTCTCAAGGCCCGATGCCACCCCACTAATACCGGTGGTTCCACATCAATCCATTTGCTAAGGACCCCCCGCTTGGCGACCAGGAGAGCAACATAAACAAATCGCCACTGAGCAGCAGTGAAACCCTGATCCAAAAACTCCACCTCGTGGCCCAAAACCAAAATCCGATAAGACCACTGGACTGGCACCCCCAAGACCCGAACAAGAAAGTCCAAGACCCCATTCCAGAAAACACTCAGGGACGGACATTCAATGATCATGTGCAATAGAGTGCCCGACGCACGCGCACATTTCGTGCAATCCGCCGAATCCCACAGACCCGCCTGCAGACCTCGAAGCCGAGTAAAAAAGGTACGATGAAGCAATTTGAACTGAAGTTCCTGGAGCTGTACACTGCGGGCCCCCGAGGTAACATTGGAGAAACATGCTTGAAGCTCCCCCGACGTGACCTCCTCCCCCAAGTCTCCAGACCATCGAGCAGCCAGGTCAGGCAACAAAGTATTTGCCCTCTCCGCCCTTGCCGTCCGATACCAAAAGGATAAGGAATTGAGAGCCGGAGGAAGGGACAAGAAACTCAGGTCCACCCGTAGGAAGGAGCCACCCCCAGGAGTACGACGAAGGCTAGCCATGTAAAAATGCCTCAACTGGAGGTAAGCGAAAAAGGGCATACGCGGCAGGTCCCACTGAATACGTAGGGTGTCATAGGAGGGAAAAACAAAAGGATCAGAGCTCAGCGCAGACACATGACCCAGGCAGAAACAGGAGCCAAATCGCGTCTCCACTCCCGCCGGGGCTCCCACCCCCGGGGGAAAGTCAGGATTGTGACTGATCAGTTGAAGAGCCCAGTTGCCCTGTCCCCTACCAATCCGATGTCTCCACCACCGCAGTGCCCTACAAAGGGGAAGGAACCAGACCGAAGCAAGACCCAATCGAGGGAGCCTCCACCGGGGGCAAGTCAAACAAGCAAAAGCTCTATGGGGTGTCGTCCAAGAATCGAACAGCCCCCCTGGGGCAAAACGAGGAACATCCGTAAAGAGCTCATGAACCCATCTCATCAGGGCAGCGACATTGTACAAGCGTAGATCTGGTAAAGCCAGCCCCCCCCCCTTCCCGACCCAGAGTAAGCGTCCGCCAACTAATTCTTGCCCTCCGGTTGTGCCAAATGAAGGAACCAATAGTAGATCGATAGAAACGTTCATCCACCGCCTTAAGCCAAATAGGGATCATCTGCAAAGGATAGAGAAGTTTGGGGAGCAGCACCATCTTCACCAAAGCAATTCTGCCGCACAAAGAAAGAGGCAGCTCGCCCCATCGCACACAAGATTCTTGCAATGTTTTCAATCGATCAGAGATGTTCCGGCGATACACAGTGGGCCAGTCTGCTCCAAGGAAAATACCCAGATATTTGAGTTCCCCCGCAGCCCAACGGAATGGAAACCCAGGATCAGATCGCGAGGCACACGGGGAGGAAACTGGTAGGGCCTCTGACTTACTAAAATTAATGCAAAGTCCCGAAAATGCCCCAAACTGCCCAATAAGGGCAGTCAGACAGGGAATCGATTCCCGCGCCCTACTCACAAATAGCAGCATATCGTCCGCAAAAAGAGAGATCTTACACTCCTCAGCGCCCACCCAGATACCCGAAATATCTGAACAAGTCCTGATCTTTTGGGCCAGAGGCTCTAGAGATAGGATAAACAAAAGCGGAGACAATGGGCAGCCCTGCCGCGTACCCCTATACAACGAGAAGGACTGCGTACGACACTTATTGATAAGCAGCTGGGCCGTAGGAGACGTATAGAGATAAGTAATCCATTGATGGAAGGGCCCAGAGATACCGAATTGCTGCACGACCCAGAAAAGATAAGGCCATGTCACTTTATCAAAGGCCTTCTCCGCATCCAAGCTAGCCAAGAGATCATCCCCTGTGCGAGTCCTACCCTCCCCAAGGGCTACCATCGCCCGCAAGATATTGGCAGAGGCAAATCGGCCCGGGACAAAGCCAACCTGATCAGCATGAACTAAGTGAGGAATCACTTGAGCCAATCGGCGCGCCAAAATTGCTGTAAGGAGTTTCATGTCCTGGTTCAAAAGGGATATCGGCCGGTAGGAACCCACCAGCTCCGGATCCTTTCCAGGCTTCGGTAGGACCACCACATGGGCATGGCTCTGAGCAGGGAGAACCCGTCCCGTACTCTGCATGTCAGCGTACATGGCCGCCAATGCCGGTCCCACTTTAAATTTCAGAATCTTATAGAATTCTGGCCCCATACCATCCGGTCCAGGAGCCTTCGCGAGTTTCAACGCCCCCACCGCAGTGGTAATCTCATCACACGAAATAGGGGCATTCAGCAGGCTTAACTGCTGGTCCGATACTCGGGGTAACACAAGGTCCCGAAAAAAAGTGTCACGCGCCTCCAGATCATAAGGGCCCGGTCCGTATAGATCCTGGTAAAAACGAACAAATTGATCTTGAATCTCAGCTTCCCCTGTATAAACTGTGTTAGCGCTCGCCCGTATGCGAGAAATACGAGTAGCCTTACGAAATGGGCGCACCAGATTGGCCAATAATTTACCCGCCTTATTACCCCATTGATACAACCAAAACTTGTAGACGTCAATATGAGACATAGCTCTCTCAGTAAAAATAACATCAATTTGTTTACGCAGGCTCAGATATTCCGCCCTACAGGCCTCCGAAGGTGCGGCATGCAAGGCACTCCTACACAGACGTAATTGACGAGTGAGAGATACCAAAACTGCGTCGCGTTTCCGACGTTGCGCCACCGTATAGGCTATAATTCGTCCCCGAAGAAAGGCCTTAGCAGCTTCCCAGAAAATGGTATCAGAGACCTCTCCCCCACCATTAGTTTGACAGTAAAAGTCCCATTCCGTTTCAAGATATGCATGAAATGTTTTATCTAAATAAAGTGAAGGGTTCAAGCGCCATATACGATCATGGACAGGACCCTGCCAGTGCAAGGTGAGGGAGACTGCCGCGTGGTCGCTGAAGGGAACATCGAGGATATGAGTACGTACCACCCTACCGATGGCCTGTGACGGCATCAAGATGTAATCCAACCGGGAGTGGGTATGATGCACTGCGGAGTAAAACGTAAAATCCACTTCCCCAGGATGATGAGTTCTCCACACGTCTACCAGTCCCAGCTCGCTCATCAAAAAATTGACGCCAATGCGCTCATTATCTCCCCGCACCGCCCTCGGAGGTCTGCAGTCTAGGGTGGGATCGCTAGTGATGTTGAAATCCCCCGCCAGAATGGGCTCGTAATTAGGCAAGGCCAAAATATGAGCAAGCACAGCGGAAAAGAAAGAGTGATCATAGACATTAGGGCCATAAACATTACACAAGAGCACCGAACGATCTTGAAGGGTGCCAGCCCAAAGGACAAAACGGCCCTGGGGATCCACAATGGTCTTATGCGTAACTGCCACCACCGCTTTATTGATAAGAATCGTGACCCCACGCTGTCTGGAGTTATAAGAAGAGTACACCGCCTCCCCCACCCAATCCCTGACCAACTTGGAATGTTCACTAGATGTAAGGTGGGTCTCCTGGAGGAAAGCCACTG
Source organism: Geotrypetes seraphini (assembly GCF_902459505.1). NCBI lineage: Eukaryota > Metazoa > Chordata > Amphibia > Gymnophiona > Dermophiidae > Geotrypetes > Geotrypetes seraphini. Next base: position 140,870,880 of record NC_047087.1, read on the forward strand.
ACACCCTTTCCCTCTTCAGGAAAGACATCACCTTCTTACGTTTGATGGGAGAGTGGAGACCATCCACATTAAGAGTTATATAAGTCAGATCAGCCATATCCATGTGAGCTGCAAAGAAACAGGAAAGAAAAACATAGGGTCTCATATTCCCAAAGAGCCTCCCAGCAGAGCCCTTCGGGAAAAAGGAAAGAAGAGAAAGACTCCCCGTCGCCAAGGGATACCCACCCCCTAACCCAGCCCTTCCCCCTCCAAGGCCAAGCCAACCCCCAACCCCCCCAAAGTGCGACCCCCACCCATCCACTCCTACCCACCCCCCACCTCCCCACCATACAAAAACCCGGGGAGTGCAGCAGGGAAACACCCCAGATCCCCCATCGTACCACAACATCCCTCCCCTGCCAATCCTGGAGGATCCCATAGAGAAAAGAGTACCCACCACCTCGCCTCCCCCTCCCCCCACCCTGCCATCCACACCCCACAAACAGTCCCCAAATCCAACACACAAACAGCCCCCACACAAACCCCCCCAGCCACACAGCCCGCACCCTATTCCCCTCCCCATTCACTACACCAATGTACACATCCCATCCCCTACCACCAGGCAGGCGTGCCCACCCCCCCATCACCCACAACCCCCAAAACCAAAAGGTAAAAAACATTCCCATATAACCCTCCCCCGCCCCCCTCCAGCCCATCCACAAAAGAACAGAGAATCAATAAACAGTGCAAAAAAACTTAGGAAATACAATGCAAATCCCAGAACCTTCAGAGAGCAATAATAATAACAGCCCCGTTCAGATCATGTCTCCATCGATCCCATGAAGGCGAGCAACCCCCAAAGGAGTTGCCTCCACTCCGGAGTCAAGCAGACATATAGAATCAATAGTGTCCCCTACCTATACAGGCAAATAAACAGGCAAACAAATAAACAAACAGAGCTCCCCCCCCCCCTGAAAGCAGTAAACGCCAGCATCGCGGCATCACGGACAATACAAAGTCCGCCATCCATCTCGAGGGGGAACACATTCCAGGCGCCAGAGAATGACAGGCCCAAAGTGAACTGGGACAGGGGCAGTCAGAAGCAAAAGGAGCCCCCTTAGGGGCCAGCGCCCGGCACCAGGAGTCACTAACGGCTCCACACCGCTCCCCAGTCCACAGAAGGATCCCATACGAGCCTGGAGGAATCAGTGAAGCAAGGACCTGGTATGGCAGGACCAGACAACCTAGGACGCAGCCTCCCCACGGCGCTCCGCCAAAAAGGCCTGCAGCTCCTCCTTGTTCTCGCACAGAAGAGCCCCTTCAGATGTATGAATCCGGACCCTGGCTGGATAGAGGACAGCAAATTTCATACCACGGTTCCGGAGCTCCGTGCAGTAGGGAGCCAAGGCCCTCCGTCTCCCCGCAACATCAGCCGAGTAGTCATTGAAAAGCAGGAGCTTCGCCCCTTCATAGGCCAAAGTCCCAGATCTGCGGAACATCGCCAAAATACGATCCTTAACAGCTGCATTCAGATATCGGGCAATCACCGGTCTTGGGCGCGCCTCATCCCCTCTCGATGTCCCAATGCGATGCACCCGCTCAATCACACAGCCTCCTGCTTCAAGGTGCAAGCCCACCTGTTCTGGCAGCCATTTTTCCATGAGGTCTCTCAGCTCCGGATCTTTGACCCGCTCAGGGAGGCCAATGAGCCTCAAATTATTCCGCCACCCCCTGTTCTCCTGGTCTTCTAGACGGGAGTGGAGCAACTTGCAGGTGGCTTCCAAGTCCCGAACCCGCGTTTCCGTCAGCCCTGCTGCATCTTCCCGGGCCGAAACCCGCTGTTCTAGCTGGGTAATCTGAGACCCTTGGCGCTCGACACAATCCTTCATCTCGTCGACCGCCGCCTGGAATCGTGCAAATTTGTCGTCAATCAGGGCCGACAGATGCCGAGTCAGCTCCCTGATAGTCTCCTCCTGCAGCGCGACGGTGGTTTTAGGAGAAGCGCTGGCGGCCGCCATGTTTGAGGGGAGCGTGGTCTGTCTCAGTTTGACGGGCCGCGGAGTCTTCGAGGGCATGACCCAGGACCCGACACTATCCCCGAGGCAAATTCGCGCCACCACCTTGCGCCGCGAGGTCCCAGCGTCTCTTGGAGACCAAAAAATAAACCCGGCCACGAGGTAAGCACTGCTATAAAAAGCTGGAAGGGCTGGAAAGGAACGGAGCTCGGGCTGGAAGCCTCCGCTCAGCTAAGCCTCATCACGTGACCCCCATAAAGTTTGATTAATTGCCTATTCTACATTCTAGGCAATGTACAAATGGTTAAAAATATCTAAAATCATGGGTAAAATATTACATAGACATACAGTATAACATATTAAATTAAAAACAGAAAAAAAAATGTAAATACAATATCAAAACAACAGGGAAATTATTTAGTGGTTACAATCTATATTAAATTTAATATATAAAGGTAAAAACATTAGGAGGGAAGACAAACATGAAAAAAAAAGAAATGTTTTCTGTTCTCCTTGTCCAGCAGTAGGCCTCCCTTCCTTTTCCTGCCACCCCTGACAAGCAGCACCTCTTTTGTACTCCCCCTGTCCAATAGTAGGCCTTCCTTCCTTTTTTTGCCCCCCCATCCATCAGCACCGCTTCCCATGTCCAGCAGCAACCCTTACCTCCACCATCATCTGCCTGAAGCCAACACCAATAACTCTGCCCTCCACCGACATCTGCCTGAAGCTGCCACGGCCTGAAGGCACCGACAGCCTCTGCGTCCTGCTCCGATTCCCTCCTCACCGTCGCTTGCCGTTTCCCCCCCCCCCCCCCGGGAAAGCTTAGTGCGTTTCGGCAACCTCCTGTCTGCAGGCCGCTCACCTGTTGTCCCTGGCCCGTTCGAGAGAGGAGCCGTGTCAGGCGGGTGAGCAGGCAAGAGGGAAGATGCTGGCAGGTGCACCTGTGCCCCCCCCCCTCCGAATCAGCGGCAGCAGTGAGGCGGTACTCTGGCGGTGAGTGACAGCGAGGGGGGAGTTGCTCTGTGTTCTGGCCTGCCACTGTGTTCGAAAATCGAATTTGTCATGGAGACACACCTCACGGCGCCAGGACTCACGAAGTTTCAAGAGCGCATGGGCGCTCTAGGGTTTTATTATTATAGATATATATCGTACTAAACATCATTTCCAAAAGGTTAAGAAAATAAAAAGAGAAACCCTACTCACAATGGTTGTAGTTCAGAGCAAGTGGACATAGCCCTAATGAATATGCATGAGAGAGATTTGCATATAATGGAAATGACAGGTATGCAAATCTGCTCTATGCATATTCAGTAAGGCTATCCTGAAAACCCAATTGGCCTGGTGGTCCTCCAGGACAGGGTTGGGAACCACTGATCTACAGGACAGAGGATCCAAGATGGCTGCAGGTCTAGCTAGCTGAGCAACATGCTACAGAGAGCTCGCATAAACTACAAATTTCAACCTTTACTTGGTAATATAATTACTTTAAGATGCCGAAGAGGAGAGAATGAAGTGCTGCTGGGGCCTTGCGGCGATCTGCTGGGCTCACCTTCGACAATATTGAAGAGCTTTTGCGGCATGTGCAAGATATGCCGAGTGTGTCGGCAACTTCCCCACTGGAGAGGCGGGATGGATGCAGGCTCCTTGGGACTAGAAACAATGTTGAGTCCCAACGCAAGGGCAACCCTCCCTCTTCCTCAGATTGCCAGATCCCCGTGAGTGGAGGAACATCCGGAAGGCAGAATGCACCCTCCCTTGGAGGCCAAGGTGAACATAGAGGAGAGTAATGGAGATGGAAACTGAGGTAACGACAGCTTTGAGGACTAACCAAATCCAGGAGAGTGACTGCCAAAGATAAATTTCAACTGGTAAGAAACTGGACTTAAAAATTTACCTATAGAAAAACCCTCAGAGGTAACTCTGGAATCTATTTGGGATCTTGTGGCTGATCTGGCTAAATCAATAAAACCCCAGCTAGTGCAGCTGGAAGATAAACTTAAAGTTCAGCAAAGTGATATTAAGAACTTGAGGATGGAAATTGAGGATTCCAAAAATACTATTGTTAATATCCAACAAGAAAATAAAGTTTCTAAACAACTTTCTGAGACATTAATTAAGGATAACATTAACCTAAGAAGAAAGTTGGAATCCTTAGAGAACTTCTCTCGTAGCAATAATCTTAGGTTGATTAATTTCCCTAGGGTTACAGCTGTAACTCCTAGTGAAATGTTGAAACAGTATATGAGGGAAATTCTGGAAATACCTGAGGATACATTACCACCATTAATTCAAGTCTACTATTTACCTACTAAAGGAGATAGACTACCACAAGAAACTAACCATAAAAACACACAAAACTTAATATTTCAACCGTTGGAACTTTCTGAAAAGGAAGTAGCAACAGCAGCTACGCTTCTTCTTACTATAGCCTTAGCACTGGATAAAAACTGGTTGCTTAGGATTTTCTTTAAACACAAACAAAAAGAATTTCTGGGATTTAAAATCTTAATGTTTCCAGATCTGGCATGGGACACACAAAAACGTAGATGTGAATTTTTGCTTTTAAAACCCGGGGTTATTGCTCTAGGGGCGACATTCTTCTTGCAACATCCATGTAAATGTGTGATACATTATCATATGAGAAAATATGTTTTCTATGACCCTTGCCAGCTGACAACTTTCTTGTCAGTATCATGCCTGGAAGAGGGATAAATATGAATGCTGTTGAGGATGATGGCTATCGAAGCTCAGTTAATTAGTCCTTAGTTTTCCTTTTTTTAAGTATAACTCGCTAATTCTACTACTTGGATTCCTATTTGAGGACTTGAGTTGAATTTAAGCAAAATTTTTTCTTGCATTTTATTTAATTAATATTTTTATTGAAATTTTATGAAAACAGTAAGTAACAAATATTAGTACAAATTTAGTACAGTAAATTGGAAAGTTGCATTACAAAAGTAATATGTATAGATATTCATTGACAAAGTGATATACAAGTATCTAAAATCAAACAATATCGCAAAAAAGGTCTAATGGAGCCCACATTTTTTGGAAGTGGAGTTGGGTTTGGTTTCGTGATGCCAGAATATCTTCATATTTCCTAATGGAGCACATATAATTCTACCATTCAGCAGCGTGCAATTGGAATGACAGACAACTATGTGGACTGCAATAGCGAAGAGTTTAGTGTGTTCATCAATCAGGATTATGAGATGTTAATATAATTGTTTTGAAGGTGATGGGTTTTGAATTGTCAATGGAAAAGATGGTTCTTATTTTGAGCCAAACATTAACTCAGAAAGAGTGAACATTGAGACAGTAAAAGAGGGAGTAGGACAGAGAGCCTAAATCTGAAGAGCATGACCAGCACAGATTAAGCTTAATCATTTTTCAATACTCTAGCAAGTTTAACTGGATTGAGATATGGATGCTGCTAACGTGGGTCGAGAAAAATGTTTCCAAAAAGAATTCCAATCAATATCTGTATGCTAAAGGTCAAATTCTGCTATTTAGGTGCATATTGATGTCACAATGATGTAAAGATTGTGCATCAGATTGAAAAGAGAGAGAGAGTTGAAAAAGATAAAAGGGATGGGATGAGTTCCCTATGAGGAAAGGCTAAAGTGGCTGGGGTTCTTCAGTCTGGAGAAGAGATGGCTGAGGGGAAATATGATAAAGATCTATAAAATATTGAATGGAGTGGAATTGAGTAGATGTGAATTGCTTGTTTACTCTTTCCAAAAATACTAAGACTAGGGGGCATGTGGTGAAGCTATTTTTGTAGGCCTACTACCAATATACCATACTCAACCAAAAAAGGATGAAAAAACCCACTACATATTAAAAAAAAAAAAATAGTAAACTGCAAATCCAAAAAAAAAAGTGGGAATTATCACCCAACTAAAATATTAAAATCTTCCTTTTCTGCTGGTAAATGTCTGCTTTGTCTGTAAACTGCATATGGCTTCTCTACTATTCTGATTGTATATGCCTCAGTTTATTGTTTAATTGTATATACAATCATACTCCCTCTGTTAATTGTCTGTTCAGATTGTGGAATAATTCTAAAACTCCCCAGCCCAACTTTTCACAGTCTTTTAACTTAAGAGCAAAGCACAGGGAACCATACCTAGTCTTATCTCCAGCTGCTTAAAGAGATGCAGGCAGTCTCCTGTTTGCTTCATAGCTAACCTGTGGATCTCCCCTCTGCCTTCACTAAAATATTAGAATCTTCCCTTTCTGCTTGATTGGCAGCACTATAGATTGTGTCTGGTGCCTAGGCCCTCCCACCCATCTCTGGGCTCATATCATGTCTATACACCTATCAATTACCCTCAGCAATCCACCACCTGATCCTGACAATTGAATATTTCCTCTAATCAAGGCTTCTACTGCCAAACCATTATCAGGTGTCCCCCCTCTCCAATTCAGCATACCCTTATACTCAGAAACTATCTGGCCTAGTGGTAGAGTCACTGCCTCTATACCCAGAGGTTGTGGGATCAAATCTCAGCATTGGCCCCGTGACTTTGGCAAGCCAGTTAATTACTGGGCCGATCAGCCTTTCTCTCCCCGACGTCAATTCTGCTGTTGGAGAGGAAGTTCGGGCCAGCCAATCACTGCCTGGCTGGGCCGGAACTTCCTCTCCGACGGCAGAATTGACGTCGGGGAGAGGAATGCTGGTCGGCCCGATGCAGGGAAGCAGGGAGAGCTAGGGCAGCGGCGGCTTTGGGGCCTGTTACCCGATGGCGGCAGCTTGGGGGCCTGTTCCCCAATGGTGGCAGCAGTGGCTTGGTGGAGGGCAGGGAGAAAGAAAGAAAGGGGGCAGGCAGGGAGAAAGAAGGGAAACAGAAAAAAAGAAAGGGGGCATGAAGAGAGAATAAAAGAAAGGACAGGGAGAGAGGAAGAAAAAGTTGGGGGAGGGAATGAGGTCTGGAGGAGAGGAAGCATACAGGCTGAAAGAAGGGAAGAAAGATTGGATGCACAGTTAGAAGAAGAAAGTGCAACCAGAGACTCATGAAATCACCAGACAACAAAGGTAGGAAAAATGATTTTATTTTCAATTTAGTGATCAAAATGTGTCTGAATTTATATCTGCTGTCTATGGCCTCCCTTTTACTAAACCACAATAGAGGTTTTTAGCGCAGGGAGCCTATGAGCGTCGAGAGCAGCGCTGGGCATTCAGCACAGCTCCCTGCGCTAAAAACTGCTATTGTGATTTCAGGGCCGCCATCAGAAATTTCTGGGCCCCTTACTGAGCAATCCTATTGGGCCCCCCACGCACCCCTTCCCCCCACCCCCGACACCCCTCCCCCTTCTTCCATGGGCCGAATACACACATACTTTTCTGCTAATGCTCCACCTAAGCCAGTCCCGTAAAATCTTCTCACGTCCATTGGGTGATTTGGCATAGAGGAGATATTCATAAAAAGAACGTCCGTCAAGATCTTTACTCATAGACTGTGCCATTTGCTTTAAATCATCTTCCATCATTAATCAAAATTGTACAATTCTTTCTCTGTCTTTGTCCTGAATGGCATCTGGCCACATTGCTGGATCCTTCCAGTCAACAAATTTATGAGCAGGCGCGGAGAACGTATTTTTAAACAAATGTAGTTTATCCTTGTACTCCTTATGTAATTTTAATCATCTATGGATATGTTTGTATGTTTATGTTCAAATGGTTTTATTTATTTCCCCAAATTTATTTTTGTTATACGCATTGAAAATATTTGATATTGCGTTTAAATCAAAATCTCAATAAACTTGAAACTTGAAACGAGTGCCCGTGAGATTGTGGGAGGGTTAAATACTCAAAACTTAGAAGAATAACAATTTATTTAAAGTTTTTGCTACGCCAGCTTTCTGGTATCTTTACATACAGTGGCGTACGTAGCATATGTAACACCCGGGGCCCATCATTTTTGGCACCCCCCCCATCTGTAAGAAAAACATGATTTTTAGTAACAAACCACACGTCACACATGAGTACCTAGGAAAAGGCAGCATCTTACATATTGCAGTGAGCAGTACATCAATACACCCATTGTAAAACTAAACAAGCCAGACCAGCACAGATCAATCCTACACCGTCAATCCTAACAGAAAACCATGTCTTTCGAACACACAGAACACAGAAAACACCTTCACCTAGTATGGAATATGTCATCACAAACTAACCCCTCACTCTTTTACAAAACTGTAGTGTGGATTTTAGCCACGGTGGTAACAGCCCTGACGCTCATAGAATTCTGAGCATCAGAGCTGCTACCACCACGGCTGGCGCTAAAAAACGCTCCACAGTTTTGTAAAAGGAGGGATAAAATAGAAATACACAGTTTCAAAGCTCTAGCTCGGAGGTGCCCAAACTTTTTGAGCTTGTGAGCTACTTTAAAATGATCAAGTCAAAATGATCTACCAACAATAAAATGAAAAAACACAAAGCACACTATACGCTGAGAAAATGTTAATTATCATTCCTATTCTGAGTTTTTTTCAAAGAGGTCAAGGCAGATGATTCTATGCATTGTCACCTCAGTAACAACCATACAAAAATAGACAAATATATACCCCCCTTCCTTTTTATTAAACCACAATAGCCGTTTTTAGCGCAGGGAGCTGCGCTGAATGCCCAGCGTTGCTCTTGATGCTCTTAGGCTCCCTACGCTAAAAACCACTATTGTGGTTTAGTAAAAGGGGACCATATTGTAAAATATAGACAGCAGATATAAATTCAGAACTGTGCATAGTAAGTAAAGGGAAGTTTTCATCTCTGGGAATTTACCCAGTTAACTATTAAGTTATTTGGGCAAATTCCTTTGAAAACTGTGGTAATACTGCCTCCACTTTGCTAAATTTAAAATAAAATCATTTTTCCTACCTTGTCTGGTGATTTCATGAGTCTCTGGTTGCACTTTCTTCTTCTGACTGTGCATCCAATCTTTCTTCCCTTCTATCAGCCTGTATGCTTTCTCTCCTCCACACCTCATTCCCTCCCCCAACTTTTTCTTCCTCTCTCCCTAACCTTTCTTTCTTTTTTTTCTGTTTCTCTTCTTTCCTTCTGTTTCCCTGCCTGCCCCCTTTCTTTCTTTCTCCCTGCCGTTCCCCAAGCCACTGCCACTGCCGCTGCCATCGGGGAACAGGATCCACCAATGGATAACAGGCCCCAAAGCCGATGTCGACGCCGACACAAGCTCTTCCTGCTTCGGGCCGATCAGTCTTCCTCTCCCCGACGTCAATTCTGCCTTGGAGAGGAAATTCCACCCAGCCAGGCAGCAATTGGCTGGCCCGAACTTCCCCTCCGACTGCAGAATTGACGTCGGGGAGAAGAAGACTGATCGGCCCGATAGATTAGATCGCCAAGACAAAGTGAGTCCTGGGTGATCGACTCACTTTGCCTTGGCGAGCTACTGGCGCCCCTGCCTTAGAACATTGCCTAGGACCCTGGGGGAGCCCGGGCCCCCTGTCAGCTCCGGGCCCCTGAATGCAGGACTGGTAGTACTGCCCTGATGGCGGCCCTGTGTGGTTTAGTAAAAAGGGAGGGGGTATATTTGTCTATTTTTGCATGGTTGTTACTGAGGTGACAGTGCTTAGAGTCATCTGCTTTGACCTCTTTGAAAAACCCCCGGAATAGGAATGATAGTTAACATTTTCTCAGCGTACAGTGTGCTTTGTGTTTTTTTTTAAATTTTATTGTTGGTAGATCATTTTGACTTGGTCATTTTAAAAGTAGCTTGCAAACCCAAAAAGTATGGGCACCCCTGGCCTAGACATTCTGTTATAAAATCATCCTCTTAGTGCCTGTTTTGCACTGCTAACCAGCTAAATTTTATTAGGGATCTCAACCATGTGGAGAGGCCAGTTTTACCTAGAACATTGAGATGTCCAGGCTAAAGTGTTCTCAATTCCAGTACAACAGTATTTCACAAAAAGCTGTGCTGAATGTAAAGCCTGCATGTGCATGTATGGGTACTTAAATTAGGAGTCATCATTTTACAAACATATATGTGGATAAAAGAAGCAACATGAACCCATCACTTACATGTAGAAGTCTAGATTTTGCAACTTCCGTGTGTAAGTGGCACCACATACACATGCAACCGTTCCATTTTACAATCCTAGACATGTAAGTACAGCCAAATAAGTAGTGAGTTTGTAATTTTTGTTTTCTTCATTTTTGAGGAGGAAATAAACAGTGGAGGGTTAAAGAGAATTACTATCTTAATCTCTTTAGCAAAGCTCTGTCCAAAACTAGCACTTTTTAAAATTCCAAGCAAGCCACTGAGCTGGTGTAGAACTTAATGTGGAAATTTTTTCCCCCATAAATAAGTACTTCCTTTGTAAAATGGAAAATACATATGTGAATTTTTGTCCCACCAAAAGCATGCTTGAATCAAGGTGTCCCACTCCCACCTTATCCCCTTGAAATTCTATGTAGTGTGGCTTTCTGAAATTGTTGTTTACATATATGTTCAATCTATATATGTAAATGCCGTTGTCTACATGTCATGATGCTTCTAAACTAACACCCTAAGACTACATTTAGGAGAATTTTCAGCCCAAAACCTAGCTGGCTAGATTTAACTGAAAATTCTCATAAAGATAATCTATAAAAAATTACTTAGGTGTTTTGTTTTTTGGTTTGTTTGTTTTTTTGTTTACTCAGCTATTAATTTATGGTGGTATTTTCTGGGTTTTTTTTATAGGAAGACAAAGACTTGGTTCCAGAGTTTGTGAATTCAGAAGGTTTAACTTGTCTGATCAAAGTTGGAGCAGAAGCTGATCAAAATTACCAGAACTACATTTTAAGAGGTGCCTGTATATATAATTATTTTAATTAATTTTCTATAGAATAATCAAAATGAAGTTATGAAACTAGGAAGATCTATATTAGCAGGTGAATACATTGATGTAGTACTGAATTAATGGTCACCAAAAATGATGGAAATTGGAAGATGGGGGATTAGTGAGAGCAAAGAAGCTGGATAATTAGAAGTGGGGGGGAATTTGTAGAATTACTATAAAGGAATACATAGAAAACAGAAAGAAAAGTAGAAAAAATTTTGAAAAGTCATGTGTACAATTGTTTGTATTTTATCTAATGAAATCCTTGACTAAGAATCCACTGTGGTAGAAGCAATTATACAGTTCATACAACAGTATTACAGTAGTCAAGCAGAGTTGAAAGAGTTTGTAGCTACAGCCTGCAAAATTACTCAAGGGTAATGTGTATAGTTAAAAACATTGGAATGTAAGATCAAAATCTATCAAACCTGACAGTGGCCAGTCCGAATCATTTACAAATACCAGGCAGATCCTCAAGAGCCAATTCATTCCTTATAACTCACTCCAAGTGATGTGCAGTAGACTATTTGATGAAAAATTGTTTATGGACTTGTCCTCTAGGAATCTCCTTTAAAACCAGCTATGTTAGATACCTTGACCACATCCTCTAATCTTAGTACTATTGAAAAGAATAAGTACAATTCTTATAAACCCCTTCTACACAGGGGCATAGCCAGTTCTCCATGTTTTTTTATTTGGGGGGGAGGGCAAGGATTAATTGGGATAGATGCATTTCCTCTTCTCTTGTCCAAGTGTTAAAATATTACCTTTGTTGGCAGGGATGCTGAAGCCTTGCTACCCAAAAAAAATTCACTGCCCATGCTATTCCCCTCCTCATGCTACTGCAGTAAAAAAAAAAAACACCAACAACTTACAAAGTGAGTATACACAAAGTACCCAAGCTTTGGCAGCTGGAGAAATGCTACCAACTTTCTCTCTACTGCATCAACACAAGGAGGTGGGGAGTGGCTCAAGTAGCAAATCTCTTTGGCTGGCGAGATTTTGACATCCCCATCAGCCATTTAAAAAGTGTTGCAGATTTGGAAACCTGGCTACCAAAGACCACTACTTCTACAACAATAATGATTTTGTAAATCTCTAAGATATAACAACACTAAAGAATTGGCTAACACACCTTGTCCTTGGAACAAAACAGTCTAAAGAAGTGAAACAGATCTATGGATTTGTAAATGATGGACATCAGTATGAGCCCTTGATAGATCAACGAAAACCTCTGGCTCAGGCAAATGCAAGTCCACAATGTGTTTGTGTGATTGGTGTGACTGTGGCACTTTAAAGTCTTAGGAATGTTAGTAACAAAAATCTCCTTTATATTTGGTGCTAGAGATTTCTGATAATTCTCTTATTCCCTTACGAAGATTCATTGAGGACTTGCATTTGCACTTTACATACAAAAATGGCGTATGTTCTGGACTGTTAATAGAGACTTGCATTAGCACTTTATACTTATTTGTTTTTTGTTTTGTCATATTCCATCAGATATATATATATATTTGTATTTTATGAATTGCTAGTAAGCACTGCGCACTTTGCATTTCTTTTACTATTCATTAGGTATTTACCTTTCACCACCTGCACTTTATACATAGGTACTGTTTTTGTCTACTGTATTGTTTACTTTTTATAGCACAATCTATTTATTCTCTTATTTATTTATTTCCATATTTATTAGGTGGGTTTTTGTTTATTGGGTGGTTCTTTAGGGTATGTATGTATTAGCCTTTACAACCCCTTCTCCTTGGTGCAGAAGTCTATTGTGTTTGTTTGGGGAGTGTTACTTGATTTACACATTTATTAATTTTGTATGGACTATATGATGTATGAGGCTATTCTCATTTAGACTATGGTCTGGTGCTGGTCACCTTTTGAGATATTGCCTGAGCCAGAGGTTTTCATTGATCTATCAAGGGCTCATACTGATGTCCATCATTTACAAATCCATAGATCTGTTTCACTTCTTTAGACTGTTTTGTTCCAAGGACAAGGTGTGTTAGCCAATTCTTTAGTGTTGTTATATCTTGGTTATTATTGGCTATTATTTAATTAGGGTTATATTATTGTGCTGTTTTTGTAAATCTCTGTCATGTCCCTTCTCAGTTGTGTCTTTTTTGAGCCACAGAAATGACTTCAAAAATCCCCATATCATACACATGGTAACAGATACAAAATGAATTTTGCTTCATATTACTGCTGAAGGAAATTCTCTTTGTTTGTACAGTACTGATAGTAAAGAAAGCTGAGTAATTTTCACAAAGCCTCTGTCTCGTGTCAAGATATTTATTTATTTAAAACATTTGTAGCCCGCATATCCAGCATCTATGCGGGTGACAGCAATACATACATAATTAAAACAAAAATCAACAAATCACAATACAACACAGTTATAACTTACAGCCCGAAACCTGCTCCTTAAAACAAATAAGGCTAGATAACTGCTAAAATTACCCATTGCCTAGGTTTGAAAAGGCAATGCATTTCATCGGAAAAAAAAAAGCTTTCAAACTTTTCCAGAATGCCAAAAAGTCTGGAATTGAGTTCCACAATGAAGGTCCAGCCATCTGAAACATTAGGAATTGATTTACAACCTTAGTGACTGAACAAAGCGGAGGGACAATCAAAAGGTCTCTAGCTTGTGATCTCAGAGGACGACAAGGTACATATGCCTGTAATAAAGAGGCAATCACCTTAGGTAACAAGTCACAAACAGAGTGAAAAGGCTGGTTTTAGTTCTCATGTATAAAGATATGGAAGAGATTTGCAAACCCATTCCATGAACCTAGAAATATATATTTTGTTTTGTTCCACATTTATAAACAAAATACTAGAATCCTTGTCGTCAGCAGCAGATGAATCCAAAACAAGTGGGTTGTCTGTCCACCACCAAGCAGAGATAGAGAACATCAAGCATAAGCTCTGTCATATATATTATGGTAAGCTCACTGGTCATCCAGTATTCTCTATCTCCAGCAGGTGGATGGATGGATGGTCTCTCTCCTGCTCCTGGTTTCACATGTTGTTTGGTGTGGTCTGCAAGCAGTAGCTCAGATTGGCTCTGTTAGACCCAACTAAGCTTCTATTTTGGCTATGCTAATTCAATTGAATGAGGGAAGTGGGCTTCTTGGGTACCTATTCTAGGCTATAGCAGGTGGTGCCAGTTCTGTATCCATCCCCAGTAACCTCATTTGGATTTATCCTGCAATTCTAATTCCTTCCTCACGTTATAAAAACAAAACCAAAAATAGCAGGCTGGTTGTCAAACCCAGAGGGAATGCAGTGGACTGGAGGCTTTTATAGAAAGAGCAGTTAGATATTTGTGTGTTTTGTACAATAAGTATGGCCTGGTTTACTGCTGGATTGTGTTCTTATGTTCTTATCGTTTCTCCATTTGGCCCTGCCTCATGTACAGCCCCTAGTTCATTGGTTTAAATGGGCCCCCCTAACTGCCCCCCTGAAGGGCTGCATTGGGTGACTACCCTCGAATTTTATTTTTTTTCTTAACTGGCAGCTCATTTTCTACTGTTGAGGAGGAAGGCGTATGTGCATCCAGAGAGAATGCGCTTTGTGGTGATGGCCTGGCGTTGGATGATCTGTGGCTGTATTGATTTCCTTCACCATGAGATTTTAGCATCTCTGCCTGTCCTGATGCTGATTTTTATTTGTGCTGGGAAGCGTATCTTAGAAGGTGTGCATCTCTGGAAAAGTTTGAGTATTTGATGGTTCATAGTCGTGCCGGGTTTTTCCTGTGGCGGGATTTTTGCCCCCCCAACCCCCACAAAAAAAAGATTGCCAAGGTTTCCGGGTCTTTCACATCCTGCAGTGCAACCGCAGATTGTAGTTCCCAAAATAGCTTGGCTCTCGTGCAGGAGAGTGAGCATGGTACAGCCCTCCTATGTGGGTGGACCACTGAGATGATGGCTACTCTATGCAGTGATGGAAACAAATGCAGCAATGTGCTGAAGTATGCTCATGTGGGCAAATTTAAAGCCACACAAATACACACCAATGGATGTAATAGTAATGCAGAATTAAAAAGAAAAGAAGAAACATGGACTTCCCCTGGCTACATTCAATGGGCATGTCACGCTGCAGAGAACATGCAGTGATGGAGGTGGGCCAACTATATTCTGATTTTTAGATTGGGGGAGAGTGTGGCACAATGGTTAAAGCTATAGCCTCAGTACCCTGAGGTTGTGGGTTCAAACCCACACTGCTCCTTGTGACCCTAGGCAAGTCACTTAGGGCTCCTTTTACAAAGGTGCTCTAGCATTTTTAGCGCAGGCACAAGATTAGCGTGCACTATAGCGTGCGCTAGCCAAGAAATTACCGCCTGCTTAAAAGGAGGTTGTAGCATGCGTGCTAAAACAGCTAGCGTGCCTTTGTAAAAGGAGCCCTTAATCCCCCGCTTTACCCCAGGTACATTAGATAGATTGTGAGCCCGACGGGACAGATAGGGAAAAATGCTTGAGTACCTGAATAAATTCATGTAAACCGTTCTGAGCTCCCCTGGGAGAACAGTATAGAAAATTAAATAAATAAATAAATACCTTTAATTCTCTGGGGAAGTCAGGTAGACTTCAATGGCTTCTTCAACTCGCACAGCCCTGGCAATTTGATATCAACTTTGCAAAGCTTCATATATGTGATTGGTATTTGCCATGCACAGCAGTTTTAGGGCTCAACATGTAGCTTTTGAAAGGCACCTTGGCTCTTATGAGGCCTTTTACATGTAGACTCCAGGTGAGTGGAGATCATTGAGGCCATAACTGCTGCTCTTTGCCATTCACGCTTACTACATTTTCCCTTCCTGTTCTATCCTGCACCCACTGGGCACCATTTGTCTGATCTTTTGAATATTCATATTTCATATTACATTTGCCTGAAATTGATATCACAGGATCCCTGAGGAAGGCGTGTTTTGCTGAAACATGGCCTGTGTTGAGTCTTTCAATTACAAATGTGGACATTCCGCTGAGCCAGAAAGCCCTGTCTCTCTTCTCTGCGTTCTTCTAAGTGCCTTTCTGGCACCGCGGCTTCTTTATTTTGTTAGGGAGTCGCTGTGCGTTTGTTAATTGATCGTGTATTTTCTTTGTTTCAAAAAAAAAAAAAAAAAGGACTTTTTATTGTGTTTCTGCTGGTTCCATCAACAGGCCCTTCTTGGGCATCAGCCATGCTGCTAGGCCTCATTTTGCTGCAGCTGTATTTTCTTCTTCCCTGGCCTCTCTCTGGGCTCACCTCGTGTGAGCAGAATGGCCGGGACCCTTTTTCCTTCGTTGGAATCGAACTGAGTAGCTTCGATCCCCGGTAAGTTTTCTTTCTTTCTTTCTTCTAGGTGCGTTACCTCGGTAACGCCACCGGCTGAGTCTCAGGCATTCCAGGCATCGAGTGCAATCGTGCCCGCCTCTACGAGACCATCGAAGCGTGCCTCCTATCATGGGAATACTCATCTCGAGGTTGCCCTTTATGGAGCGCACTGCTGCACCTTTATTACCAGTTTCATTGGTACGGTGCCGACTTCTGAACCTCGACGGACTTCGGTGTGCCTCGACGTCGACTGGGGCTTCGTGCCTCGACTGAGGCTTCGTACGTCGACTGAGGCTTCGTGCCTCGACGTCGGTTGAGGCTTCGTGCCTCCATGTCGACTGAGGCCTTGTGCCTCGACGTCTCCTGGGGCTTAGTGCCTCGACGTCGGCTGAGGCTTCGTGCCTCGACGTCGCCTGAGGCTTCATGCCTCGACGTCGCCTGAGGTTTTGTGCCGCGACGTCGACTGGGGCTTTGTGCCTCGACCTCGACGGGGGCTTTGTGCCTCGACCTCGACGGGGGCTTTGTGCCTCGACCTCGACGGGGGCTTTGTGCCTCGACCTCGACGGGGGCTTTGTGCCTCGACCTCGACGGGGGCTTTGTGCCTCGACGTTGACTCTGGCTTTGTGCCTCGACGTCGTTTGAGGCTTTGTGCCTCGACTGAGGCTTTGTGCCTCGACGTCGACTGAGGCTTTGTGCCTCGACGTCGACTGAGGCTTTGTGCCTCGACGTCGACTGAGGCTTTGTGCCTCGACGTCGACTGAGGCTTTGTGCCTCGACGTCGACTGAGGCTTTGTGCCTCGACGTCGACTGAGGCTTTGTGCCTCGACGTCGACTGAGGCTTTGTGCCTCGACGTCGACTGAGGCTTTGTGCCTCGACGTCGGCTGAGGCTTTGTGCCTCGACGTCGGCTGGGGCTTTGTGCCTCGACGTCGGCTGGGGCTTTGTGCCTCGACATCGGCTGGGGCTTTGTGCCTGGGCGTCGGCTGGGGCTTTGTGCCTGGGCGTCGGCTGGGGCTTTGTGCCTGGGCGTCGGCTGGGGCTTTGTGCCTCGACGTCGACTGCGGCTTTGTGCCTCGACGTTGTCTGAGGCTTTGTGCTTCGACTTTCTGCCTCGACGTCGACTGGGGCTGGGTGTCACGACGTCGACTGAGGCAGGGTGCCTCGACGTCGTCTGAGGCTTTGTGCCTCGACGTCGTCTGAGGCTTTGTGCCTCGACGTCGTCTGGGGCTTTGTGCCTGGGCGTCGGCTGGGGCTTTGTGCCTGGGCGTCGGCTGGGGCTTTGTGCCTGGGCGTCGGCTGGGGCTTTGTGCCTGGGCGTCGGCTGGGGCTTTGTGCCTGGGCGTCGGCTGGGGCTTTGTGCCTGGGCGTCGGCTGGGGCTTTGTGCCTGGGCGTCGGCTGGGGCTTTGTGCCTGGACGTCGGCTGGGGCTTTGTGCCTGGACGTCGGCTGGGGCTTTGTGCCTGGACGTCGACTGCGGCTTTGTGCCTCGACGTTGTCTGAGGCTTTGTGCTTCGACTTTCTGCCTCGACGTCGACTGGGGCTGGGTGTCACGATGTCGACTGAGGCTTGGTGTCTCGACGTCGACGGATGCTTTGTACCTTCGACGTAGGCTGAGACCGTGTGCTCCGCGTCGCCTGTTGCTTGTGCTTCGACGTCGACTGAGGCTGGGGGCCTCATCGTCGGCTGGAGCTCTGTGTCTCGTCGTCGACCGAGGCTTCGTGCCTCGCCGTTGACTGGAGCTTTGTGACTTGACATCGCTTGGGGCTTTGTGCCCTTTGGTTGACTGTGGCCTTGTGCCTCGAAGTCGACTGTGGCTTGGTGCCGCAACGTCGCTGGGGGTTTTATACCTCGGCATCGGCTGAGGCTTTGGGCCTCGGCGTCGACTGCGGGTTTGCGCCCCGTTTTCGACGGGGGCTTCGTGCCTCGATGTCGTCTGGGTCTCTGTGCCTCGGCGTCTCCAGCTCCTGTTCGAGAGGGTTCCCCGTTTTCTCTTCGGTTCATTCCGGGCAGCCGTGACGGAATCTTGTAGTACGGAGTTTGGTTTCCTGGAGGAGACTCTCTCCCTGCTCTGGCTCTATTGCTCCCGCCACGCGTCATCTCGCTTGGCGCAGAGTGTGGCTGAGGATCCGATCCTCCAGGATCGTCTCGCCACTTTTACTTGCGTGAGTACTGCGTTTCTTGAGGCCTCTCTTGCGGAGGCCACTAACCGCCTCTCAGAACGTGACCGGTCCTTCGCCTATCGGGACGCCTTCAGCTGAATCCCTTCTGCCTTGGTGGTTTGGACTCCTCCGGAGGGGCCCTCCGGATACCTTTCTTGTGTTATCTCGGCCTCCTTCGCAGCAGCCGCAATAGCTGCAGCAGCGCCGGGTTATGGTCCAGCCGCCGGCTTCGGTGACTCCTGGCCGTCTTTTTGACTATTCTCGCATAGCCTCCGGGCTGCTCTCGTTCTGGGGATTCCTCTCCTCCCTTCGGGAGGAGTGTCTCCGTGTCTACGCACTGGGAGTTTAGCCTCGCCTCTGTCGGTTGGGCGTTCCCATCCTCCCATCTGTGTCGGGTCCTGGCCCTTCGTGACCTGCACTAGTTTCTAGTCTGGGAGCGGTTCAGACTCTGTCCGCCCCAGTCTCGGGAGTCCGTCGGGGCGGACCTGGACCCAGTTTGTCTGCGCTCCTTCTTGTCTAGGCCTCAGAGGGAGGGCCTTGTTTGTTTATACCGGAAGATGGCCCCTCTGTCCTCAGTCCGCCTCCAGTCTTTTCTGCCTCGGCAGGCCGCCTGTCTGCGCCTGAGTCAGCTGGTGTCTCAGCGGTCTTCGGCCTCGGCCGAGCTGATGCTGATCCTTTGGGATCATGGGTCTCCACGGTTCATGTCCCGATGTTCGCCTGGTTTCATCTTCGTGTTCCCCGCTGGACCCGAGCATCTCAGTGATGGCAGGATCGGGATCCCGCTTCCCAGCACTTTTGTGGTGCCTCCCTCCTTGACACGCTTGTTTCGTTGGTGGGCCACCTCTTCATATCCCCGCATCAGAGGGTTCTGCCGATGAACTCCTTGGCTTAGGCTTAGGGGCGCACCTCGACGGCCTTCGGACTCGGGGTCTTTGGTCGGGTGCGGACCGTCGCAGCCGCATCAATCTGCTGCAGCTCCGGGCCATTTACAATGCCGTGGTGGATTTTCGTTATTGGTTGCTGGATTGCGGGGTCCTGGTGCGTCCCGACATCCCGGTGGCGATGTATTCTGTGACCAAGCCAGGGTGTACAGGTTCCCTGTTACTTTGCAGGGAGGCCCTTCGTCATTGGAGGGGGAGTTACACCACTACTTCTTTCTTTGGGCGGTGTATTTCTGGGGCAAGCAGCATTGTCTGGTGGACACGTTGAGTCGCCCTTTTCGGCCGCATGAATGGTCGCTCCATTCTCAGACTCTGCAGCATGTGGTTGTTCGGTGGGGAACCCCACAGGTAGTTCTGTTCGCTTTGCCCCTCACTCACGATATTGCTCGAGGTTGTTCTCCCGGGTTCGCATCGAGGTGGATGCTTTCCTTCTCGATTGGATGGGCAGGTTCCTCTATGCGTTCCTCCCTTTACTCTGATTCTCAGGTCTTTGATACACCTCCTGTCGATCTGCGCCACCATGATCTTGATGGCTCCTCTGTGGCCCTGGCAGCTGTGGTTCTCCCTGCTCCTCCAGCATGTCAGGGAGCCTCTGCTTCTACCTATGTTCCCTTCTCTGCTGTCTCAGTGTTGAGGTTTCTGTTGCATTCCAATCTGCAGTCTCTACACTTATCAGCTTAGTTCCTCGCAACGTGCCTCCCTCCTTCTGTTTCTCTCAAGTCGGTGGGGGTGTTCTCGAGGCCTCTCGAAAGATCTCCACTCGACAATGCTATTCCCAGAAATGGTCCTCATTTGCTGCGTGATGTGCTGAGCACCGCATGGATCCGCTCTCTGCCTCCTTGCCTTCAGTGCTGGATTATCTGTTTCACTTGTCTCGGTCTGGTCTCAAATTGACATCTATTTGAGCCCACCTCTGTGCATTTGCTGCCTTTCATCGGCCGCTTGATGGGACGCTGCTCTCCGTCCATCTGACGGTTTCCCGCTTTATGAGGGATCTCTTCAATGTACATCCTCCGCTCAAAGCCCCCCCGGTGGGTTGGGATCTTTGTGTGGTCCTGGCTCAATTGGTGATACCTCCATTTGATTCCATTGATAAAGCTCTTTTGAATTACTTCACCTGGCAGGTGGTATTCCTGGTTGCTCTCACGTCTGCTTGCAGAGTCAGTGAGCTGCAAGCTCTGGTTGCGGACCCGTCTTTTCCTGTATTTCATCATGACACGGTGGTCCTGTGTACTCAACCCCAGTTCTTGTCCAAGGTGGTGTCGGACTTTCCTCTCAATCATTCCATTGTTCTTCTGGTCTTTTTTCCGAAGCCCCACTCGCCTCCTGGCGAGGTGGCGCTTTACACACTTGACTATAAGAGGGCGTTGGCTTTTTATCTTCAACGCCCTCAGTCTCCTCAGACGGTTCCTCAATTGTTTTTGTCCCTTGACCCTAATCGGTTAGGACGCCCAGTTTCCAAGCGCACCTTGTCCAACTGGTTGGCTGCTTGTATTTCCTTTTGCTACGCTCAGGCTGGTCTCGCGCTGCATGGTCGAGTCACGGGACATAAGTCCGAGCGATGGCAGCTTCTGTAGCTTTCCTCAGGTCGACGCCTATCGAGGAGATTTGCAAGGCTGCCACTTGGTCTTCGGTTCATACTTTCACCTCCCACTACTGCCTGGATACTCTGTCCAGGAGCGACGGCCGGTTTGGCCAGTCGGTTTTGCGTAATCTGTTTTCTTGAATTGCCAACTTCCCTCCGTCCCTTTTTGGTTAGCTTGGAGGTCACCCACATGTGAGAATATGCTGCCTTCTTGTCCTGGGATAAAGCACAGTTACTTACCGTAACAGGTGTTATCCAGGGACAGCAGGCAGATATTCTCACAACCCGCCCGCCTCCCCGAGGTTGGCTTCTTTGCTAGCTATCTGAACTGAAGACCATGAGGAGGGTATGCGCCCTCTAATGGATCAGGAAGGCACACACATGCATGGTGCAGCACTAGCAAACTTGAAATCTTCAATCAAGTTTGCTTGAAAAGCTGTCCGCATCGGGGCTCCGTGGATGACGTCACCCACATGTGAGAATATCTGCCTGCTGTCCCTGGATAACACCTGTTACGGTAAGTAACTGTGCTTTCTCTGCTTCTTCTAGCATGTCTATTAGCTTATGTCCTGCAGCATCACCTTAAGTGGCCTGTCCTCTCTCAGGACCATTATAAGGATTCTGTACTCCTCTTAAAGATCGAGGAGAAGGAAGTTTTGGTCAGCAGGTTTTCGACATTGCACAAAAACCTTGTTCCTACGTGCAAAAATAAAGTCACTATGTGGTCATTTGGAAGTAGATCAAGCCTGGGTCTTTGGTCCTCTGACTACAGAAGGCTGTGGTCCTGTTTCTTTTGACCTGGCTCCACAATCATATTCAGCATAAAAATTAATAAAGCCACAGATTTCAACAGTGTAAGCTTAAAACATCATTGCACCCTTTCTGTCTACTATTAGCATGATATTTTTTTATCAAAGAAGACAAGCAAGTAAAGATGAAATGAAGGGTTACTTATCTTCAAAGACTGGAAATCCACTCCGTCCATAGCTCTCAATACTCCAGGTACTTAAAGTGCTTAACTATTTATCAGAAAAGTACTGACAGGAATACACTACTTCATTATAACAGTCATCATCTGAGGAATCTAAAGGAAAGTATTGTGAGCGGGCGGAAGTATGACAGGGAAGAGCTGAAGGGCCAGCTCCGCTCACTCGGAAGACAACTGAAGATCAGGGAGGTGAAGGTGGCCTTCTCTGAGATCCTCCCAGTACCAAGAGCGGATGGAAAGAGACAAGGGGAATTGCAAGTAATCAACGCCTGGATGAGACGATGGTGCGAAGAAGAAGGCTTCGACTTCGTGCGCAACTGGACAGCGTTCTGGGGAAAAAGCAAGTACTACAGAAGGGACGGACTACACCTCAACAAGGAAGGAGCAAGAGTTTTGGCAGGCAACATGAAGAAGGCAATCGAGAAGGCTTTAAACTGAAAGATAGGGGAAAGCCGACAGTCGACCACCGGTCGATGGCACGGATAGCAGGATGCCCCGACGAAGAAGCCAAGGACTACTACTCCTACACAAGAGAAGACGACCTCACAGCCAATAAGGGAGAAAAAGCAGGAAGGGACAACTCAGACACAGGAGGGGACGACCACACAGCAAACAAGGGTGATAACACAGGAGCAGTAAAGGATACCGTAATTGAAACTATAGGGACGGCCAAGAGTAGAAGGTCCAAAAAGGTAACACGAAGGGAACTTAGATGTATGTATACGAATGCTAGAAGTCTAGGTAACAAAATGGGGGAACTAGAGACAATAGCAAGACATGACATATTGGATATCATTGGCATAACAGAAACATGGTGGAATGAAGAAAACAAATGGGACACAGTACTACAAGGATACAAACTGTATAGAAGAGATCGAGTAGGGCAGAAAGGTGGAGGTATTGCTCTATATGTTAAGGAGGGAATAGATTCTGTTGAAATGGTTACGACAGAAATGAAAGAGAAGCTTGAGTCACTCTGGATCAAAATTCCTGGTCAATATGGCGCAGATACGAAAATTGGCCTTTACTATCGTCCCCCAGGACAGGCGGAGGAAACTGACTCAGAAATGTTGGAGGAAATCAAACAAGAATGCAAGACAGGAAATGTAATTATATTGGGAGACTTCAATTTCCCAGGGATAGACTGGAAACTAGCAACCTCCAACTGCGGCAAGGAGGCCAAGTTCCTGGAGGTGCTAGGGGATTGCTTCCTGGAACAAATGGTAAAAGAGCCGACAAGAGGCAACGCCACCTTGGACTTGGTCCTAAATGGCCTCACGGGACCGATAACAGAAGTGGAAGTCGTGGTTCCACTGGGAACGAGTGATCACAATGTAATCAACTTTAAACTTGACATCGGGAAAGGGAAACATGCCAAAACCTTAACCACCACCTTAAACTTTAAAAAGGGTAAATACGATCGCATGAGAGCCATGGTAGAAAAACGACTCGAGAAGATGGTGGACAAACTTGAAACGGTAGATCAGGCATGGTCCCTACTGAAAAATACTATCACAGAAGCACAAGATCTCTACATTCCGAGGATTTCCAAAGATCGGAGAACAAAGAGCAAAAGAGAACCGGCATGGCTTACCATACAGGTGAAGGAAGCCATAAAAGAAAAGAAGGACTCTTTCAAAAAATGGAAATGCATAAAGACAACCGAAGCCTGGAACAAACATAAAGATGATCAGAAGAAATGTCACAAGGCGGTGAGGGATGCCAAACAGGAGTATGAGGAAAAAATAGCCCAGGAGGACAAAAACTTCAAGCCCTTCTTTAGATACGTGAAAGGGAAAAAACCTGCAAAAGAGGCAGTGGGACCCCTGGATGACCAGGGAAGAAAAGGGTACATCAAGGAAGATAAACAAATTGCAGACAAACTAAATTCCTTCTTTGCGTCCGTCTTTACGAAGGAGGACACCTCAACAATACCTGAAGCGGAGAAAGTGTTTGCAGGAGAAATAGAAGACAGCCTCACCACAGTTGAAGTGGACTTAGACCAGATATACTATCAGATCGACAAACTTAAAAGTGACAAATCCCCTGGACCGGATGGAATTCACCCGAGAGTCTTAAAGGAATTGAAGGTTGAAATCGGAAAGTTATTGCAAAAACTTGCAAACCTGACAATCAGAACTGGACAGATACCGGACGACTGGAGGATAGCGAACGTCACGCCAATTTTTAAAAAAGGATCGAGAGGGGAACCGGGCAACTATAGGCCTGTGAGTCTTACGTCTGTCCCCGGCAAGATGGTTGAAGCACTGATCAAGGATAGCATAGTCTGGCACTTGGACGCACACGACTTGATGAAACCCAGTCAACATGGATTCAGGAAAGGGAAATCATGTTTGACGAATTTACTCCAATTTTTTGAGACTGTGAACGAGCAAATTGATAGTGGGAAGCCGGTGGACATAATATACTTGGACTTCCAGAAAGCGTTCGACAAAGTTCCACATGAAAGACTTCTCAGGAAACTACAAAGCCATGGCATAGAGGGGGATATACAAAGGTGGATAGGCAAATGGCTGGAAAACCGAAAGCAGAGAGTGGGCATAAATGGGAAGTTCTCCGACTGGGAGAAAGTGACTAGTGGTGTACCACAGGGCTCGGTACTTGGGCCGATCCTTTTTAATATTTATATCAATGACCTGGAGGAAGGAACAACCAGTGAGATCATCAAGTTTGCAGATGATACAAAACTATGCCGGGCAATCAGATCGCAGGAGGATAGAGAGGAACTCCAGAGCGACTTGTGTCGGTTAGAAACATGGGCGGAGAAATGGCAGATGAAGTTCAATGTGGAGAAATGCAAGGTAATGCATTTAGGCAATAAGAATAAGGAATACGAGTATACAATGTCAGGTGCAACTCTGGGGAAGAGTGAACAAGAAAAGGACCTGGGTGTACTGATAGATAGGACCCTGAAGCCGTCGGCACAATGCGCGGCAGCGGCAAAGAAGGCAAATAGAATGTTGGGCATGATAAAGAAAGGAATCTCGAGTAGATCGGAGAAAGTTATAATGCCGCTTTATAGGGCAATGGTCAGACCACACTTGGAATACTGCGTCCAACATTGGTCTCCCTACCTAAAGAAGGATATAAAACTGCTGGAGAGGGTGCAGAGACGAGCAACAAAACTGGTGAAGGGTATGGAGAAACTGGAATACGAGGATAGACTTATAACACTAGGATTGTTCTCCCTAGAGAAAAGGAGACTGCGTGGGGATATGATCGAGACCTTCAAAATACTGAAAGGAATCAACAAAATAGAGCAGAGAAGATTATTTACATTGTCCAATTTGACACGGACTAGAGGACATGAAATGAAGCTAAGGGGGGACAGGTTCAGGACTAATGTCAGGAAGTTCTGCTTCACTCAGAGAGTGGTTGATACCTGGAATGCCCTCCCAGAGGAGATTATTGCGGAATCGACCGTCCTAGGCTTCAAGAGCAAACTAGATGCATATCTCCTTAAGAGAGGCATATAAAGATATGATGGACTATAAATTACGCCAGGGTACACCTGGCAGGGCCTCCGCGTGCGCGGATCGCCGGACTTGATGGACCAAAGGTCTGATCCGGAGATGGCAGTTCTTATGTTCTTATGTTAGTTGTTAAGATTGAAAAGATTGTGTTCCACTAACCAAGAATTTAGAGTTCAGGCTTCTAAGATGATGGAAAGATTTAGAATTAGGGAGTACCCTGATAAGTGTTTGAGAAATGCGTATAAACATGCTACTAATGTGCATTGAGAGTAGCTAACATGTGGTGCACAGTGTGAGAGATAGAGAGCGCTGGTGTGTGTTCCCTCGTATTTCTCTGAAGAAATGCAGTTATGGGGTGTGATTCAGAAATACTGGGATATATTAAGATATCATCCAGTGTTTTCAGAGTTACCCAGGTTTGCCTATAAACGTGGTAGAAATTTGGGGGAATTAGTCAAAAAATCTAAATCTTTTGGGTTACAGATAGGATAGGAACGGGGCCATTCTCCTTGTAATCAATGTATATATTGTCAGCATGCTTTAAAGCTTACACATGTGTATGTACCACATACGGGTCAACAATATAAATTGCTGGGGCATATAGATTGTAACACAGCTTAAGTATTATATGCCATTATTTGCCCATGTAATAAATTATACATCGGACAAATTTGCCAAGTGGTTAAAATCAGAATAGTGGAACATTTGAGTTGCATAAGAACTAGAAAGGAGGAGGAACCTCTTGTAGAACACTGGTATAAACAATGCCATCGAGTGGTGTATCTAAAATTTGGGGTATTAAAACAGCTTCATACCATACAGGGAGGAAATGTGACTTGACAACTAGTGAACTGTGAACTAGAGAATGACATGGGGACAATTTTTCTACATCCCCGCAGGAACTCAATTTCTCTGTCCTGTCCCCACGAGTTTTGTTGTTGTTCCTGTCTGTACCCCATTCCTGTAAGCAATGCCTTAACCGCACAAGCCTCAACCACTTATGATTTTAAAGTATTTGAAGCTTGTGCAGATGAGGATAGAGCTTCCAGGAATGGGGCAGAGACAGGAAAAAAACTCGCGGGTACGGGATGGGAAAATGAGCTCCCACGGGGATGGAGAAAATTTGTCCCCATGTCATTCTCTACTGTGAACAAAGATTTATTTTTCTGTGGAATGCAGTGCCCCAATGGGGCTGAATAAAGAAGTGGAATGGCCTTTGGATTTCTAATGGAGGTCTAGTCCAATCAATTTGACTTACATCACTTACTATACGTCATTTAATGGGGTTTGTGGATGTCTTGCCCATAACGTCTAACCTCAGACTTAGAAGCCCTATCTAAAATACCCCTCTATGTACTCAGCAGCATAATTGTTGGAATGGGGGAGGCCACAGGGGCCATGGCCTCCCCAAAGATTGGCAGTCTCTACTTGGCTCCCGCTCTTCCATCTGTTACCCAGCAGCTGCTGCATAGCGTCATTGAGCAGGCCTGACCCGGAACCCTTCATTCTATTTCCAGAAGCAGGCCTGCTTGCTGCGGGGTGGCTGCCTGAAGATTTAAAAGTAAAGCTCAGGGAGGAGGTGGGTGGGGCAGTTGGGAGCTGGGGAGAGGCCACGTTGTAGGATTTCACTGGGGCTAGGCGAAGCTCAAGTTTAAGTTTCAAGTTTATTTATGGCTTGATATACCGACCATCACATGTATCTGGACGGTTTACAATATTAAAAATTAGAAAAATCTAATAAAATTTAAGATTTAATTGAAATAAAATAAGATGAGGGTAAAACTAGAACTATGACAAATTAAGACTTATTAGTGACGAAAGGTACTGGGGGATAGGGAAGTTTTAATTACAATATGTAAATAAAAATAAAAAGGAAGGATAGAGGGATAGGAAATAACGAGAGGAAGGCAGGGATGGCGCTTCTTAAAAACTTTTATTTTCCCCCCCAAAAAACCCAACAAAAAACTAAACAGTGCTCCGCTGCCTATGCTCATCAGGCTCATCTATTGGAAGTCTTTGGCTATCATGTTACATTGAATATCCATTCAGAAAAGCCACAATCACTATAATGTTTATGCAATTTTTCAAGCATAAGTATTTGTTCAGAATTTTAATCATAATTTTCTTTTATATTTTCAGCTTTGAGCCAGATTATGCTGTTTGTAGATGGAATGATTGGTGTTATCAACCACAATGAAACTGTTGAGTGGCTATATATACTCTCTGCAAGTCCAGTAAGCCTTTTCAGTGTTAATATTTAATAATTGTTTAACTGATGAAATTAATCAGAAATAATGGTTTTTCATTTCCAAAGAGTGATTTCTGTTATGAATTCATAGGATGGGTCACATCACTAAGAAGATCGTTAGAATGGTTGCACAACATATGCACATGTAAATGCCAATTTTATAATGCTGCAATTTACGTATGTGTAGATGCCATGTGGCAATGCTATAAACACTCCAGGTGTATCCAATTTAAACTTGACTTAGATTTGAATTCTGTACTCATATATTTTCAGACCTCAGTACCAGCACTCCACCGCTCTTATAATTTTATATAGCAGGAAGAATTACGTGTATTATCATCACTGGTCTGTATACCTTAATACAGTGGTACCTCGGTTTATGAGTGCACCGGTTTGCGAGTGTTTTGCAAAACGAGCAAAACATTTGCAAAATCAGCGGCTTGGAAACTGAGCACACCTCGATTTGCGAGCGCCCCCCCCCCCCGGCGAACCGGCACCCTCCCCCCGCAATCCAGAACCCCCCCCCCCCCATCGGGCACCCTCCCGCCGCCATCGGGCACCCCCCGCCGTGATCGGAGAGAACATGAACTTGCACGGCCTTGAGCATGCGCACATGCTCAAGGCCAGCACAGAAGAGTTTCAAGTTTCAAGTTCAAGTTTATTTACATTTGATGTATCGCTTATTACGAATTTCTAAGCGATGTACAATTTAAAAACCAGCAGATTGTGGTAATACATACAATTTTACTAATTTAGACAATTGACAAGACAAATTTAGACAAACATGATTGAGAAGGAAGGAAGGGGAAAGTTACAGTTACATTATTTGAGGAGGCCGACATGCCGGTGCTACACGGGGGGGAGGGTGTCAGGTTGCGGGGCCTTCAGGGGGTTCTCGTGGGGCGGGGGAACAGCGCTGCTGGCCTCGGTGGGGGGGTGGGAACGCATCAAAACGAGTTTCCATTATTTCCTATGGGGAAACTCGCTTTGATAAACAAGCATTTTGGATTACGAGCATGCTCCTGGAATGGATTATGCTCGTAATTCAAGGTACCACTGTATATTTAATTTCAATTTTAACTGTGTTTTCTTTTTTTAAATTCAAACAGAAAAAGAGGCACTGGAGATGTCAGATTCAACCTGTAGTCACAATATCTTTTACTGACAATTTGTACTAAAGTTCAATGATGAATCCTTAAAATGTTAAAACAAACAAAGTCCCGACTAGGATCCAAGTGACTCTGTCGCCTTCCTCAGGGGAAAATAATAAGCTCTAGTCTTCACTCCTCATCACTTGACGGGGCTTGTTGGAAGGTCTCTCATCGGAAACATGAATCCAAAAGGAATTACGTGTAGTTCCTTTTGGATTCATGTTTCCAACGAGAGACCTTCCAACAAGCTCCTTGGAGCCCTGTGGAGTGATGAGGAGTGAAGACTAGAGCTTACTATTGTCCCCTGAGGAAAGTGATGGAGTCACCATAACTTGGATCCTAGTTGGGACATTGTTTGTTTTAACATTTTAAGGATTTATCACTGAACTTTAGTACAAATTGTCAGTAAAAGATATTGTGACTATAGGTTGGATTTGGCATCTCCAGTGCCTCTTTTTCTGTTTGTTCAGCTTTGTTTCAAGACTTGGTACCTTCTTTCCTTTTCCCTGGATTCCTTTTAATCCACATTTCTAAGTGGTATTCCAGTATTATTTAAAAGCCACTTATCTTTTTAAATCAACTTAGCCCGGGAGGAGCAGACCCAACATGTTTTGCAACAAATGCTGTTTTAAGGGGCCCCTGCTGTCGCTTCAGTCATCTGACTCACATTGATTTTAGGAGCTCCTTGAAACAGCATTTGTTTTTGGTTTTTTTAATATTCTTTATTCATTTTCATAATTACATTAAGTATTAAAAATATTAATTCACATTAACAATAAATACATCACTTACGAACAATCATTGGTACATTTCATAAATTTTTATCCCTTCCCCTTTCCCATCCCTCCCACCCATATACTCCATTATCATATAAAACATATAATAATAAAATTCCCCCCTCCCTACACCTTAAATTGATAAATATAAGGGAAATAATTTCAATTAAT
Organism: Geotrypetes seraphini; assembly: GCF_902459505.1. NCBI lineage: Eukaryota > Metazoa > Chordata > Amphibia > Gymnophiona > Dermophiidae > Geotrypetes > Geotrypetes seraphini. The sequence goes on from NC_047087.1 coordinate 140,900,552, forward strand.
CTTTACAATATTTTGTTAATGGTTTCCACACATCCTGAAATTTCTTAAAATATCCCCGTTGTAGTGCAATAAACCTTTCCATTTTTTAGATATAGCATAAAGAGTTCCACCAAAAGTTATAATTTAATCTCCTCCAATCCTTCCAATTATATGTGATTTGTTGAATGGCAACACCAGTCATTATAAGTAATAATTTATTGTTGTTTGTAAAAATCTGACTTTTTGCTCTCATTTCCATACCAAATATCACAGTATCATAGGATAATGCCACTGGGTTATCTAATAAATTATTAATTTGGTCCCAAATTGATTTCCAAAAATTCATAATAAATGGGCAATGAAACAATAAATGATCTAAAGTTCCTGCTTCCAAATGACAATGCCAACATCTATTAGACAAAGAACTATCTAATTTTTGCAACCTAACAGGGGTCCACAACACTCTATGCAACAGAAAAAACCAAGTTTGTCTCATAGATGCTGACACCGTACATTTCATCCTCCAAGACCAAATTCATGGCCATTGAGATGCAGTAATTTCATGCTTAATCTCAATACTCCAAATATCTCTTAAACCAGTTTTTAATTTCTTTTTAGTAAATCCACTTAACACTTTGTACCACTGGGCGGCCTGGTGACCCAAGAAGTCAGTCTGTCATCAGGTCTGCTCCTCCCGGGCTAAGTTGATTTAAAAAGATAAGTGGCTTTAAAATAATACTGGAATACCACTTAGAAATGTGGATTTTAAAAAGAAAACAAATTAAAATTGAAGTTAAATACATTAAGGTATTCAGACCAGTGACGATAACACACGTAATTCTTCCCGCTATATAAAATTATGAGAGCGGTGGAGGGTTGGTACTGAGGTCTGAAAATATATGGGTATAGAATTCAAATCTAAGTCAAGTTTAAATTGGATACACCTGGAGTGTTTATAGCATTTTGATATTGATTGGAGTTCTGGGTATATTTGAGATAAAAACTACATCATTATTTTTTTGTAGATGCCATGTGGAGCATAGATTTTAAGAGGATGTATACTGGGCATGGTTTGGAAGTCCAAAAAATATAAATGTATTTGTAATTTTGTACAGGAATACACAATTTTTTTATAAATTTCCCCATCAATGTTTCCATCTTCCAAGGCATGTATTAATGTTGGGAAACTGCTTGTTTTTGGCCAGAGATTTATAAGAGTGATTGAGGGGGCAATTACATCTACCCCCTTGGTATTTCCAATATGTTTAAAATTGTAAAGAATTGCTTTAGGAGTTTGACTCCTAAACTGGTTGCTATTATAAGCTCCACCCTAGGCCCCGCCCTAGACCTGCCCAAGCTCCTCCCCAGACTTCCCCCCCCCCATAATAATAGTACTAATTGTAAACATTTCTTCCATTCATTTTTCATATACACACAATATAATCTTATTAATAATACACAATGGTAACCACAAAATTAAACTACACAAAGTACACTCTTTTTCCCCTCCCTACCACTGCACAGCATTTCTTCCCCTCTCCTCCATCCCCATGTGCAACATCTTCCTCTGTCTCACTGTCCACCATCTTTCTCTCTCTCATTCCCTCCCTTGCTGCAAAGGGAGTGGGGAAAGAGAGAGGAGGGATCCAGGGTATCTGTCTCCCACCCCCTCTACTGCCACATCCATATTTCTCCCTCTCTTATTCTCCCGGACTGTGTGCAGCATCTTTCGCCCCTGCCCACCAGCCCCATGTCCAACATTTCTGCTTCTATCACAACTCTCCAGCTCCATGCCACATCTCTTTCTCCATTCCCTCCACCACCATATCCAACATTCCTCCCTCTTGCATCTATTTCCATCTGTTCCACTGTTTCCTTTCCGCCACTACCTCCAACATTTCTCCTTATCTCTTTCTACCTCACTCCTCTCCCATCAACATGTCCAATAATTCTCCTCTTTCTTCCTTTCCCCATGTATACCATCTCTTTCCCTCTCACTCACACCCATGCTTAACAATTCTCCCATTCTATTCCCTCCCCAACCTCTTTCCCCCATCCTATGTCCCAAGTTCATGCCCCCTTCCAAGAGTGTGTACCTGTGTTCTGGCTGGCTCTAAAACATCCAAGTAGATCTCCTCCTTCTTTCTAGCTACACTTCTTTGTTCACAAAGCCACAGGCAGCAGCAGCAGAGTATGGCCAGAGGTCCTAGTGTGCTCCCAAGTATGACATCTCTCACCTCTCCCGGCCCCCAGCCCATATCCCCTCCACCTTTCCCTAGCCATGTCTTCTCTTCCTTCTCTGCTTTCCCTGAGTTGTCCTTCTCTCACTCCCTCTCCCCATTTTGCCCCTTCCACATCCATTTCTCCCTTCCCCACCTTCCCTCATGTCCATCTCTCCCTCTTTTACTCCCTCTGTCCTTCTCCAAATCCATCTTTTATTATCCCTCTTGTGCCCCCCTCTGCCACCTCTCCCTGTCCTCCTACTACCCCCTCTGCCATCCCCAAATCCATCTCTCCCTATTGCTCACACATCTTACATCATTCTCTCCCTCTTTCTTTCCCTCATCTGAGTCCAATATCTTTCCCTTCTCCCAGTCCCATATGCTCCTCTCTACCGTTTTTCTACACCTAGCTACCGACCAGCATGTCTGCTGGTTGGCACTCTGCTGCACCCCTGCCAGCATATATTTCTCTCCCCTCCTCCCTCCCACCACCGCATGTCTAAGTTTAACTTCTTTGAAAAGCGCTGTGCCGCCCTGCCACTGCCAGGGCTGTATCTAATTCAGTCCCAGAGGAGAGTCCTACTTGTTTCAGGAGACTTCCCAGTGCTGGGATTCAGTAAAGCAGAGGGAGAGAGAATTCACTGGCCCAGAGCAGGATTATGGCAACAACCTCCCTTGGCTCCCAAAGTGCCTTTCCTCAGCCCCAGAATCCCAAATTGGAAGCTGCAGCAGTGTTTGTTGGGGGGAATCTCCTCCCACAGTTTCCTCTTTGCAGGATTAGAAATGAATTTTCTGATTTGCCTCAGGTTTCTCACTGCCTCCAATTCCTCCTTAGGTTTATAGAGCTCCTCTTTGATACTAGCAGGTTGAAGACCGGTTAGGACTTTAGTTTGCTTGAGGTGTGTGAGTGCTGGAGATGTTTCACTGATGAGACAAACAAGAGTGGGAGTGCTGGGCATGACGTGGAGGCTTTGACTAAAGAAAGATTTCAGATTGTTCTCAGTATTCTCCTTTCATTCTCTCTCCATCTTTTGTTCTCTCTGCTCCATTCTTTTTTTTCTTCTATATATATTCCCCAGATCTTAACTTATTACTAACAGCAGCCATGGATCTAAATTCTTCAGTATCATATTTCACAATAAGTTGAATTCTGAAACTAGCCAGCTAGATCTTAGCTGAAAATCAATGTGAATTGTCAACTAGACATAGTCCACTCAGCCTTGGACACTTAGTTAGCTGTCTAGTGCTAAAAATCAAAATCAAGACTTAACTCTAAGCCCTTTCAAAGACAGTCCTCCCAACCAGCTAATCAAAATAATACCGGATAGAGTCCTCCTCCAGATCTCCCTCTTTCACTGGCTATCCCACTGTTCCCATATAAACTCTGCTAAGCAATCATATCTAATCTTCCATTTATGCGTCGCACATATCTAAACAGGCTCAAGGAGGAAGGGGGAAAGTATTAGGGGGAGGGGGTATGGAGAAGATAACATAGAGCAGGGGTGCTCAAAAGGTCGATCGCGATCGACTGGAAGATCACGAAGGCAACGCGAGTCGATCACGTTGCCTTCGTGTTCTACTTGCTTTCCAAGAGCCAGACAGACCCGAAGCATCCTGGCGGTCCCCGTGCATCCAGAAGCACCTCTCACTATCTGCATGGAACGGTGCCGAAAAGTCAGTCAGTCAGTCTCCCTCCCCTCCCCCCTTCTCTCAGGGATTCCCAGGCCATTCCTGGAGCTTTACCCTCTGCCACGGGCCGCCCCACCGGAAATAGGAAGTTGTGCCAAGTTGTGGGGACTGGGGGGCATGAAGCAGCAGAGAGCGCGAGCTTCGGGGGAGTCGGTCGCGAGCGCCTTCGGAGATGGCGGTGCGGAGGGTGGAAGCGGGAGGAAGAACGGATTCAAGGGGGGGGAGAGAAAGCCGATCGAACGCCTGTTTGCACACTTGGAGACATTGATAACACCGATCCAGCTTCAGCTTCATTGATGTCCCTGGAAGGGTCCGTCCTTGGAAATACCTGTAGAAAACTCCTGTCCCGTGCAGCAGTTTGCAACAGGTAGTGTTTGTGGCTCCTAGGGGGAGGAGGGGAGGTGGTGGTTTGGAGGCCTGTTCCCCGATGGTGGCGGCAGTGGCTTGGGAGCAGGCAGGGAGACAGAAAGAAGGGGGAACAGGGAGACAGAAAGAAGGGGGAACAGGGAGACAGAAAGAAGGGGGGCAAGCAGAGAGAAAGACAGACTGAAAGAAAGAAAGGGGAGGGGCAGGAGAGAGAAAGAAAAGTTGGCGGAGGGAATGAGGTCTGGAAGCATACAGCAGGCTGAAAGAAGGGAAGAAATATTGGATGCACAGTCAGAAGAATAAAGTGCAACCAGAGACTCATGAAATACCCAGACAACAATTTAGTGATCAAAATGTGTCTATTTTGAGAATTTATATCTGCTGTCTATATTTTGCACTATGGTCCCCTTTTACTAAACCGCAATAGCGGTTTTTAGTGCAGGGAGCCTATGAGCAACGAGAGCAGTGCGGGGCATTCAGCGCCTCTCCCTCCACTAAAAATCGCTATCGCGGTTTAGTAAAAAGGGAGGGGGGTATATTTGTCTAATTTTGTATAGTTGTTACTGAGGTGACATTGCATAAAGTCATCTGCCTTGATCTCTTTGAAAAAAAACCAGAATATAAATAATGATTAAATTTTCTCTGCATACAATGTGCTTTATGTTTTTTTTTAATTTTATTGTCCCCTTTGGCGCTCCCTAACCACTAAAAATGACTCCACCCTTCTCCCCTCATCTCCTTCAGCCGAGGTCCTAGCAAAATTCTTCAATGATAAGATCTCTACCTTAAGGCGCTCCTTCCCGCCCGCAGTCTCCTACAACTCTCTGGTGCCCCCCGAACCCAACCCCACCCTAGCTGCTCTCAACCCCATCCCTGCCGACAGATCCTGGATTGCCTTCGAGCTCATATCTGATTCTCAGACCCTTAAACTCTGCCTCAAGTTAAAATCATGCAACTGCATCCTGGACCCATTCCCCTCTTTTACTAAGGTGTGCTAACATTTTTAGCGCATGCAAACCCCCGCGCTAAGCGGGAAAACTAAAGCCAGCTCAATGCTGGCATTAGCATCTAGTGCACATGGTAATTCTGCGCACGCTAAAACCACTATCACAACTTAGTAAAAGGAGCCCTAAATGTGTACTATTTTTTATTAGTTTATTATTATTTTCCAATGCTCAATATGACTTCCTTTTTTAAGGTTTGACACTTGTGCCAGAATATTCTTACTAAATTTAAGAAGTATCCAATTCTAGAAGGGAATAATTAGATATTTGCCCTCTTTCAAATGGTATAGAGGTTTAAAAAGGGAAAGACGTTAATGAAGTCATTAGGTTCAATCTAGCCATTTATTTCTGCATGAATTTAAACAACTAACAAAAAAAAGATAAATATAGTTCATCCAGTCATACAAGAAATGGCTTTACAGCAGGGGTGCCCACACTTTTTTGGCTTGCGAGCTACTTTTAAAATGACCAAATCAAAATGATCAACCAATAATAAAATTTTAAAAAACACAAAGCACACTGTACGCAGAGAAAATGTCAGTAAGGAAGGAGGGAGGGGGCACAAACTTGGGATACAGAAGGAAGGGAGGGAAGGGGTATGAACTTGGAACATAGGATGGAAGGATAGAAGGAAAGAGATGCTGAGGTGGAGGAGGGAATAGAAAGGGAAAATTGTTGAGCATGGGTGTGAGGGAAAGAAATAGTATACATGGGGAAAGGAAGAAAGAGGAGAATGTTGGGCATAGGAAGAGAATTGTTGGACATGTTGGTGGGAGAGGAGTAAGGTAGAGAGAGATGAGAGGGAGAAATGTTGGATGTAGTGTTGGAGAGGGAACAGTGGGACAGATGCAAGAGGGAAGAATGTTGGACCTGGTGGTGGAGGGAATTGAGGAAGAGATGTCGCATGGTTCTGGAGAGGGGTAATAGAAGGAGAAATGTTGGACATGGGGCTGGTGGGCAGGGGCAAAAGATGCTGCACATAGTCTGGGGGGATGAGAGAGGGAGAAATGTTGGATGTGGCAGTAGAAGGAGTTGGAGCGATATACCCTGGATCCCTTTATCTTTCTTTCCTCACTCCCTTTGCAGCAAGGGAAGGAATGAGAGAGAGATGGTGGACTTTGCACATGGGGGTGGAGGAGAGAGTAAGAAATGCTATGCAAGGTAGGGAGGGGTAAAAGAGTGTGGTTTGTGTAGTTTAATTTTGTGGTTACCATTATGTATTATTAATAAGATTATATTGTGCGTATGTGAAAAATGAATGGAAGAAATGGCATTTACAACTAGTACTATTATTAGTATGGCGGCTGGGTGGAGCCTGGGCAGTGCTTTTGGGCCCCCCAAACAAAAAAGCATTCCACTGACTGGACCTAGTGTGGGAGAAGAGATGGTAGACCTGCTGGGAGGAAGGAGGACGAATGACCACATCCCAGAAATTTTGGCATAATTTTGCATTTTCAATTTTAAAAAACCTTATCTCCAAGATGCAAACCGAGCTTTTTTCTACACATAGCTATTTAAGTTTTTGCATACAGGCCCCTTATATTAGCTTTTTCACTTCTTTATATTCATATGACACAAGTTCACCATTTATTAAGTTTTCTCTCCCTCTTTTTTTTTTTTTGTGCACTCAGCATCTTGAACATCCCTGTTTACTGAGTAGACATACAAATTTTGGTTAGAAATGATTCACAATTATTATTCTAACAAGAGCTAAACAAACTTTAAATAACTTTACAGTAACTTCAAATCCTAGGGGGAAAAAATACCACAGTACTACTGTACCTGCACATTTTTTCCAGTAACAAATTACTAAATATAAAATAATATCAAAACATATTCACAAATTAATTTTGGCCTTTTCAAACCTAGTAATCAGTCATATGTCACTCACACCCCTATAACGTACAAGGCCAGACCAGTCCACCTGACTTCTACTACCGGCAACCCCCCTCGCACAATGACGTCACCTACTCGAGCTCCCGGAGATTCCTTGTTCGCTACTACGTAGGTGTGGCCTGGCAGTCAACTCTGACAGGAGGGTGTCAAAAGTGGGCACATGCTTACCATTGATCACCAATTTCCTGCCAACGAAGAAAGGGACCCCGTTACGGTAGAAGATCTGCGTCGGGTAGCCATTGTATATCCTGCGATAACCAGCAAGGTTGCGAAGGACAGTGTGGTAGAGAGTGCAAGGTCTTATTTGTTCAGTGTCCTGTCCTGCACCATAGGCATCCTGCACTGCGGTGAAGTTTCCAAGCGAGATAAGGGGAGGCTTCCCTTGCGCCGTGACTATTTTTGCTTCATTAGGCATAGGTCAGCGACGGATGGAAACTTACAACTTGCTTTGGGCCTTCCTCGTTGCCGGGTCCTGCCTTCGCGGAAACAGAAAGTAGGCAGGACCCGGCAGCGAGAAAGGTCCAAAGCAAGTTGTAAGTTTCCATCCGTCGTTAACCAGTTTTCTGCCTGTCTCCTGCCTTAGCCCGTAGCGAACTCATGCTTCGGGGCTCTAAAGTGTGCGTGCTGGCTTCCCTTCTCTTCCCCCTCCCCCCCCCCCCCCGGAGTAACTTCCGGTTTCGGAGGGAAGCCGGCACGCACACCTTAGAGCCCCGAAGCATGAGTTCGCATCTCCAAGCCGGTGAGAGATGGTTTTTGGGGGGAATTTTTTTTATGTTGAGCGGCGGCAACAGCAGGATTCCTGATAGATGACAGCTGGGCGGTAATCTAAATTAGCTGGGCGGACCGCCCAGCTAAAAAGCCCTGGGGAGAACACTGCATTTACCCTCCTCCATCCCATTGTCCTCCGGCTCCTCATTACAGCTCGAGTTCTCAAGAAAGTTCTGGGTGTCACCTTAGACTCTTCTCTCTCCTTCAACGACCATCTCCAATCCTTGGTAAAAAAATGCTTCTTCAGCCTTCACATGCTAAGGAAAGTCAGACCCTATTTTCACCAAAAACACTTCGCAGTCCTAGTACAATCCATCATCCTCTCCAGATTGGACTATTGCAATTCTATCTACCTCAGCCTAACCAAGAAAAGCCTCCACAGACTTCAGCGGATTCAGAACGCCGCGGCTAAGCTTATTTCGCGAAAAGCAAATTTGATCACGTCTCGCCACTCCTGTCTAAGCTCCATTGGCTCCCAGTAATCCCCAGGATCCACTTCAAATGTGCGTGCCTAGCCTACAAGATCCTACATGGCATCCTTCCTGCTGTTATCCCTCTATCCTGGAACTCCCCAACCCCTACCTCCTCCAGATCCTCCCAAACTCTTAAACTATCCTTCCCTTCCACAAAAGGTATTTCCCATGCAGGCAAACTTGGGTCATCCCTCCCCTTTAGAATCACTGAGATCTGGAATAACCTCACTTTCCCGCTCCGAACCTCAAGCTCCCTCCAACTTTTCCGTAAACACCTAAAAACCTGGCTATTCTCAAAACTGTAACACTTCCCCCCTCTTAGGCCTCTCCCCCTTCCCCCACCCTTTTACACCTAACTCTTAATCTCTCCACTGTAGTTCCTCTCTCATCCTACTTCCTGTAAACCATGCCGAGCTCTGCATCCGTGGAGATGGTGCGGTATATAAACCCAAGGTTTAGTTTAGTTTAGTTTATTGTTGGTAGATCATTTTGACTTGGTCATTTTAGCTCGCAAGCCCAAAAAGTGTGGGCACCCCTGACATAGAGGATACAGAAGAAGGGGGAGTTATCCCTCCCTCTTGCTTGACCAGAATATAGATCTTCTGCCAAACGTTTCCCACATCCCTCATACAATGCCATTCAATAGTTGATCCTGTCCCCCCTTTCACCCTCACAGGATTTTCAAACAGAGACAGTATGTGCTAAGGGTAAATCATTTTATCAATCTAGCTTGACTATAAGATTTTAATATTGACACTCTACTCACTCTCTTTCAGTACCGTTTGGTGGTAAAAACTGCACTGAAACTGCTGATTGTATTTGTAGAATATATGGAGTCCAATGCTCAGCTTCTTATCAAAGCAGTAAACACTGTCGATTTAAAAAAAAAAGGTAAGTTCTGCTCTGTATAGCTGGCTGTAGGAATTCTTGCTGAGACTCTTTCAAGTGGTGCAGTATTATTCCTTTATTAGTTCTTATTCTTGATCCTGTGTATTGTGGATTAACAATTGTAATCCTTGGGGTTAGCATATAGTGGTCATTATGCAACAAATTATTTTCCACAAGAAGAGGTATATCAAATAGTGAATAAACTTGGGAAACTTGGATCAGAAGATGGAGTGGATTGCTAGAGAAGTGTAAAACCATTCCCTCCATAAAATTACAACATAAGCTATCTCCCTCCCCTTTTCCATCCATCTCAAAAGTATTGTCCACCTACCATCAGATATAGCAATCTTATTTCCCTAGAAAACTTACCAGTGTCGGGACTCGGTGAAGTCCCAGGGGTGGAATTCACCCACCAAGCTAAATAAAATGCAATCTTACCAGGCTCTCTGTCCATATGAGTGAAGGGAGAAAGCAATAACAGACACAGAGTTATAAATCAGTCAGACATGACACGAGCCATCAGAGGGAATCCAGATACAGCGCAGGACTTACTGTTTACTAAATTGGAAGTCTCTGACCCTCCCAGTGCAGTGGTTCTTTTTATTGATTCCACAAAGTTCTTATCAGTAGTACATGGGCATTGTTAGTATCATGTACACAGACAGGAAAAATTTTCCAAATAAGGAATATCACACGATTTCCTGTAAATTAAACTGTGTAAGCTTTTGTTTCTGACTTCTTAGAGCAGCCTGAATACTTAGACAAATGACTTTATGGCATGTCATAAAATCACAGCGTTTTCACATTAGAAATACGTGAGCCACAATAGAAATGCATATGAGTTTCCCTAATATAGAGACAGCAACATTTCTGTGTCTTAGCTACAGAATCTGAAACATATATACTCTTATCACTACAACTGTAACTTTATCAGCATTGCTTGTCAAAATGTAAGAGACAAATTACCCCCTGTCCCCATCGGTCACTTAGTCCTCAATTGCCCTAGGTACAAAAAAAATATGTACTTGTATATAATATGTAAACTGCTTTGATTGTAACCACAGAAAGGTGGTATATCAAATCCCATCCCCTCTTATCCCCAATGTTATAACCACACACCTTGAATTAACTTCTTAAAATGTCTCAATCAATAACAGTTATTCCATCCAAATATTTGTAAAGAAGGAATATTAAGACTGGACCATATCAACTTTTCCTATGTTTCCCACATGTTATTTTATGATTTAAATCTGTAATAGAGAAAGTGATAAGTTCAGTGAGACCATATTATAAGATAACTCTACCGATTTCTTTGCTGAATGGTAATGGAAGATGGATGTGGTAGATTTCCAGTGGAGGTAAAAGAGATGAAACCAGTAAGAGAATTTTGAAAAGTATGTAATAAGCACATATTCCACAATGACAATGATGTGAGATGAAAGCTAACCTGTTCTAAGACAGTAATAGAAACAAGGTTGGTGGTTTGCATATTGGAAACAATCTTTATCCCAGGACAAGCAGGCAGGTATTCTCACAAGTGGGTGATGTCATCCGACGGAGCCTCGATGCGGACGCCTAACAAGCAGACTTGCTTGAAGAAACTCAAAGTTTCGAGTCGCCCGCACCGTGCATGCGCGAGTGCCTTCCTGCCCAGCGCAGGGCGCATCTCCTCAGTTCTTACTTTTCTGTGGAGCCGAGAAGTCCGTCTTCGACTCTCTGCGTGAAGTGTTTTCACTTGTGCCTTCTTCAGTCCGTGGTTTTATGTTCTTTTTCTACAGAATCGCCGTTTTATTCTTTTCTTAAAAAAAAAAAATTTTCTTCCGTTCGTTCGACCGGGCAGGCCTCGTGGCCACAGCCCCGCGGCTTCGATCTTGCGGCGGCGCTTTTTCGGCCTATGTCCCAGCCTGTAACCGGTTTTAAAAAGTGTTCCAAGTACCAGCGCGCGATTTTCCTCACGGACCCTCATCGACGCTGTCTTCGGTGTCTTGGGCCTCAACATCTCCCGAAATCGTGCCGGCCTTGCTCAATACTTAAGCGTCGTTGCATCCTGTGGGAGCAGCTCTTCAGCATGGAGTCTTCAATGGAGCTTTCAACCTCGAAGGGTGCTTCGCCCTCGACCTCATCCGAAGCTCTTCCGGCTTCCACAGCTTCTACTCCGAGCCTCATCAAACCTGCCTCGTTTGTCCTGGCTCTGTCTTCGCCGCCTGCTGCGACGCCTCCCTCTGTCTCTTCAGGTCAGATAGGGCAGCAGCCCATACCCTCGGTGGTTTTAAAGTGCCTAAAGCTTCTAAGTCCAAGCACTCTCACACTGCCTTGAGGGAACACAAGGCCCGTGCAGGTGGTCCAGTTGGAGATGCGGATCCATCCTTGCCAGCTTCATTCCAGACATTGTTAGAGAAGCAATTCATTCAGCTCTTTACTACCATGGGGCCGAAGCTTTTCTCACAAATCCAGCCTGGGCATACCGAGGTCTCCCGCGAGGTCGAGCCGCCTCCTATGTCTCAGCCTTATGCACACTCTTTACAGGGAGCAGAGTCTCTGCGAGTGTCTGGTCTGGCATCTAGGCATGAACAGCAAGGAGCAGATTCTTTGCCAATGCCTCCGTTGGAACCCTCATACTCGAAGCAAGGAGCAGAGTCTTTGCGAGTGCATCGAGGTTCCTCCTCTCAGCCTCCACTGCTTCGTTCCACAGCCTCCAGTCCTATCCATTCTCTGGGGGCTTCAACTGGGACATGTTCTCCTCGATCATCGAGGCCTGCTTCGAGACACACCTCTCATCACAGATCGAGGCATTCTTCGAAGCATTCATCCAGGCATGCCTCGCCTCATCAGAAGCAGCCTTTTCTTCAATTTTCTCCACCGACTTCATCGACCCTTCCGCTTCCGGAGCTCGAAGACCTGGTGGGTTCCTTTTCTCCATCCAGATCTCCTTCTTCGGTGGACCAAACTGCCTCAACGTCCTCAAGTCCTTCTCGAGGCCAGGCTCTAGCAGATCAGCTGTCTTTTTCCTCTTTTCTGCGTCAGATGGTGGTTGACTTGGATATTCAACTTGATACTGGCTCGAAGTTCTCCAAGGAATATCTTGAGACCATGCATCTCCCTCAACCTCCGGCTGAATCTCTCAAGCTTCCTCTTCATAAGCTTTTGGATCAGACCTTTGTCCGCTGTCTGGAAACTCCTTATTCCATCCCAGCTGTTCCAGGCAAATTGGATTCTAGATACAGGACAGTTCATCATAAGGGGTTTGACAATACTCAGGTGTATGCCACTGTTCCTCTGGGAAGGGAAGGTAAAACGATGGACAGATTTGGTCGTCGCATCTACCAAAATTCAATGATGACCTCCAGAGTCCTCAATTATAATTTTCATTTCATCACCTATTTTTAGTTCTTTCTGTCCATTCTTCCAAAGTTCATGCCTTACCTGGACTCTCGTATGCACTTTGAATTTCAAGAAGTCCTTGCATCCTTGTTATAACTCCAACTGCAGCTTCTCCAGTCATCTTATGATGCTTTTGAGCTCTCTGCTCGAGCTACTGCTTGCTCTGTGGCCATGCGACATCTGGCTTGACTCCGTACTATCGACATGGATCCTAACCTGCAGGACCGGCTGGCGAATGTTCCTTGTGCAGGCAATGACCTCTTTGACGAGTCTATAGAGGCAGCCACCAAGAAGCTCTCGGACCATGAAAAGTCTTTCGTTTCCATCCTCGGGCCGAAGCCGAAGCCAGCTCCTCCTCGTCCTTCACGCCCTCCTTAAATTTATCAGCGGCGTTTCCCTCCAAAGCAGGCTCCTTCTACTCGTCAGCCTGTCAAGAGGCAGCATTCCCAGAAGCAACAAAAGCCTCAGCCACCTGTTGTACCTAAGGCTCCTCAGCCTTTTTGACTGTCTAGAATGGAGCATAGCCTCAGTCGTTCTGCCATTTCCACCTATCGGAGGTCGTCTCCATCATTTTTACCACCGATGGACGACGGTTACTACCGACCTCTGGGTCCTTTCCATCATCAGAGAGGGATACTCTCTTCAATTCCATCAAGTTCCTCTGGAACATCCTCCAAGAGAATATCCTTCCAATCCCTCCCAGACCGCCCTTCTTATTCAGGAAGCTCAAGCTTCTCCTTCAGCTTCAAGCTATTGAGCCAGTTCCTCTGGCTCAGCAGAACAAGGGTTTTTACTCCCGGTACTTCCTTGTTCCGAAGAAGACGGGCGATCTGCGACCTATTTTGGATCTCAGGGTGCTCAACAAATTCCTAGTCGGAGAAAAATTTTGCATGTTGACCCTGGCATTTCTTTATCCCCTCCTCGAGCAGAATGACTGGTTATGCTCTTTGGATCTCAAGGAGGCCTACACACACATTCCCATCCATCCGGCCTCCCGTCAGTACCTCGACAACTGGCTCATCAAAGACTCCAAGTCTTAAGTAGTCGTCGTAGCGATCCAACGGACTATCTGGTTCCTGCAAAGTCTGGGATTCAAAATCAACTTTCCCAAATCCTATCTACAGCTGTCTCAGACTCTTCAATTCATCGGGGCCGTTCTGGACACGATCCAACTCAGAGCATTCCTCCCTCAATAACGTCTGGAAGCTCTTCTCCAGCTTTCTCATGCAGTGTCCTCTCGCCCTTCCATTTCGGCGAGACACATGATGGGTATTTTGGGTCACATGGCTTCCACAGTACACGTGACTCCTTTTGCCAGACTTCACCTCAGAATTCCTCAGTGGACCCTAGTATCTCAATGGATGCAGGTTTCCGACCCTCTGACTCGACACATCCAGGTCACTCCTGCTCTGACACTGTCTCTTCGCTGGTGGATGCTCTCTTCCAATCTATCCAGAGGCTTACTTTTTCACATGCCCCCCATCAGAAGGTTCTCACAACCAATTCTTCAACTTACGCTTGGGGGGCTCATTTAGATGTTCTCCGTACTCAAGGCTATTGGACCAGTACAGATCGTCAGTGTCACATCAATCTACTGGAACTCAGGGTGATTTTCAATGCCCTTAATGCTTTTCAGCATCTACTTCACGACCGTGTAGTCCTCATTCGAACGGACAATCAGGTCTCAATGTATTATGTCAAACAAGGCGGCACGGGATCTGCCTCCCTCTGTTAGGAAGCTCTGAAAGTTTGGGATTGGGCAATTCGCCACAACACCTTCCTCAAAGCTGTCTACATTCAGGGGGCGAACAATGCCTTAGCGGACAACTTGAGTCGTCTTCTACAGCCTCACGAATGGACTCTCCATTCCACGCCCCTTCATTCCATCTTCTCTCAGTGGGGAACGCCTCAGATAGACCTCTTTGCATCCCCCCACAACTACAAACTGCCTCAGTTCTGCTCCAGGATCTACACTCCTCTTCGCCTCGAGGCAGATGCTTTTCTTCTGGACTGGACGAATCTCTTTCTATATGCGTTTCCTTCATTCCCTCTCATTCAAAAGATGCTGGTCAAGCTGAAGACTGACCATTCCACCATGATTCTAGTTACTCCTCGGTGGCCCAGACAACCCTGATACTCCCTTCTCCTTCAACTCAGCAGCAGGGAGCCAAACCTTCTACCAGTTTTTCCCTCTCTGCTTACACAGCATCAGGGATCTCTGCTTCATCCCAACCTGCAGTCTCTACACCTGACAGCTTGGTTCCTCTCAACGTAACTCCTCTCCAGTTTTCTCAATCTGTGAGAGATGTTTTGGAAGCTTCACGACAATGCTATCACCAAAAATGGACTAGATTTTCTACTTGGTGTTTTTCTCATCATAAGGAACCTCAACATTCCTCCTTATCTTCAGTTTTGGACTATCTGTTGCACCTTTCTCATTCTGGCCTCAAGTCTACATCGATACGAGTCCATCTGAGTGCAATTGCTGCTTTCCATCAGCCTATTGAAGGGAAACCTATCTCTGCTCATCCTGTGGTTTCCAGATTCATGAAAGGACTTTTCAATGTCAAACCTCCTCTCAAACCGCCTCCTGTGGTTTGGGACCTCAATATTGTTCTTACTCAGCTGATGAAACCTCCATTTGAACCAATGGACAAAGCTCATCTGAAAGTGGTATTTCTCATTGACCTCACTTCCGCTAGACGAGTCAGTGAGCTCCAAGTGTTAGTTGCGGATCCACCTTTTACAGTATTCCATCATGACAAGGTGGTTCTTCGCACTCATCCGAAATTCCTTCCTAAAGTGGTCTCTGAATTTCATCTCAACCAATCTATTGTTCTTCCAGTGTTTTTTCCAAAGCCTCATTCTCATCCTGGAGAATCAGCTCTTCATACTCTGGACTGCAAATGTGCTTTGGCTTTCTATTTGGAACACACCAAACCACACAGAACTGCTCCTCAACTTTTTGTCTCCTTTGATCCGAACAAGTTGGGCCATCCTATTTCTAAGCGTACCATCTCCAATTGGATGGCGGCTTGTATCTCTTTCTGCTATGCCCAGGCTGGATTACCCCTTCACAGTAAAGTCACAGCCCATAAGGTCAGCGCAATGGCAGCTTCCGTAGCTTTCCTCAGATCTACATCTATTGAGGAAATTTGTAGAGCTGCTACTTGGTCCTCATTTCATACCTTCACTTCTCACTATTGTCTGGATACTTTCTTCAGACGGGATGGACAGTTTGGCCAAACAGTATTGCAAAACTTATTCTCCTAAGTTGCCTACTCTCCCACCATCCCACTTTGGTTAGCTTGGAGGTCACCCACTTGTGAGAATACCTGCCTGCTTGTCCTGGGATAAAGCACAGTTACTTACCGTAACAGTTGTTATCCAGGGACAGCAGGCAGCTATTCTCACATCCCACCCACCTCCCTGGGTTGGCTGCTAGCTATCTGAACTGAGGAGACGCGCCCTGCGCTGGGCAGGAAGGCACTCGCGCATGCGCGGTGCGGGTGACTCGAAATTTCGAGTTTCTTCAAGCAAGTCTGCTTGTGAGGCGTCCGCATCGAGGTTCCGTCGGATGACATCACTCACTTGTGAGAATAGCTGCCTGCTGTCCCTGGATAACAACTGTTATGGTAAGTAACTGTGCTGTCACTTCTTTGAGGTGAAGTCATGGGAGATGCGACATTGTGGCAAGGATAAAGCAAAGGGATAAGAAAGGAAGCACACTCTAATACTTGAAACCATTGGGCAGCCGGGTTATAAGGCTCCAGAATCCAATGAAGGGCAGTGTTGACAGATTGATAAAGGCCAGTTACTGTCCAATAGAGGCACTAAAACCTGGAAGGCAAGTGTGGTAGACTAGCTTGGTTTCCTAGGAGCAATTAGCACACGACACCTTTCACAGACACAAAAAACACTTTGCTTTATTGTTTGCCTCACTCCAACCAAAGAATATAGCTGTGGCTTACCTCAGCCAGCTGCTACAGGCATCAGTCTGCTTTCCAAAGGCCTGCCACTGCCTATGTCCAGGGAAAACTTGAGAGTTCCTCTTTCTCCCTTGGGGACCTCTCTAGAGTGAGCCCAGCCTGGGTAAAAATACCTATCTCCTGTGAGTCCCGCCCCTGTGACTCAGCACTGAATCCCAAAGTTCAGGGTATTCTGGGACATGTAGTCCATTATCTTTCTGTTAAGTGTCTCCTGCTGCCTAAGGGTATAATATTTGCATGGGGGAGGGGAAAACCCCTTTATCTGTCACAGCAAGTTATTTGGGCAACATTCTCACTAGTTTGGCTTCTAGACTTTCACAAGATTTGGTGGTTAGATCACAGGTGAGGAACTGGGTGTTGATTTTCGCATTATGTAAGGAACAGTACATGTAAATAGTGCTTCTGCCCAAATTCCACTACAGAATGCATCTAAAACAAATTCACATATAAGTATGGGGATAATAATATTAGAGCTATTTTAGGCACATATACTATATTTGCAAGAAAATTACTTTACAAAATTATCATCTTAATGACACCTATGAGGATTCTACTTCTATACCTTTCTGCTATTTTTTATGATATTAATTGCACTCTTTGGTTCTTGATGATATGCTATCATGCTGTCTATTACTCAGCACTTTCTGTTCTCATTCTTTCGCAATCTTGCATTAATATGTATGTATGGTATAGGTTTTGCTTATGTTAATTGATGATATAGGGCAGATTTATCAGAGTTTTTTAAGCAGTTCAAAGATTATCCCAATTAAATCTCCTCGCTTTGTCCATTTGAGGTAGTGGAATATTTCCAGTAGTAAACCTGGAACAAGTTTTGCTCTAGAACAGTTTGGTAAATCTGTCACATTAATTCTATTTTCAAAAGACAGTTTGTGTAGTTGGCATGTCTTTTTCAACCCATTTAGCAAGCCTTTTGCCAAAGAATGCATTTTTTTTTCTAAATCACTGGAGTACAGAGTATATGTGTAGTAGTGATACTTTGCCCATTGAAGAAAGTGAGATGTTGAAAACACTCAGTAGTAAGCAGATGGAGATCTTATATTCAAATCTGGCTCAACCACTAGGTGGACTAGGCATCTGCTGAGGATAGTACAATCTGGTTGGGGGAGGGGGGAGGCAGCCATGCAATTGACTTGTCTATGTTCAGCATCAACCAAATTTGGGTGCTCCAAGCTGAGCACAATCCTGAGATACACAGATTAGTTAATGAGCCGATAGACACCTTTTTGTTGCTTTTATAGAATAGGCACCCTTTTAGACTTCTCACATGGGTATCCTGCAATAACAGTGGTTCCCAAACCTGTCCTGGGGGACCCCCAGCCAGTCAGGTTTTCAAGATATCCCTAATGAATGAATATGCATGAGAGAGATTTGCATACCTGTCATTTCCATTATATGCAAATCTCTCTCATGCATATTCATTAGGGATATCTTGAAAACCTAACTGGCTGGGGGTCCCCCAGGACAGGTTTGGGAACCACTGTGCTATAAAAATCCCCCCAACCTGACTAAAAGTATGTGCATTCATCCAGTGTTCTGCAAATAATTACTATTGGTTTTCTTTAAAGATACAAAGCCATGGTCAACTCTAATTGAAATCTTAGAGGAGAAGAATGGAGCTGACTCGGAGTTGCTTATTTTTGCAATGACACTTATCAACAAGGTAAATGGTAAAATAGGAGCTGTTCTGCAAAAGATTAAGGGCTAGATTCTCAAAAATTTGCATTAAAAACTGATGGGCCACTGTTGCAGCCATTATTGTAGCGATTTTTAAAAAGCAAGCCATTCTCCCAAAAATGCTCATGCAAATGAGGCTGGCGGAGAGTAGCGAAGAGTCACTAAATTTGCATGGGCCCATCATTGGTGATAGCGATGAGCACATGCACAGAATTAGTGCCAAAAAAAGAAGAAAAAATCCAACAACAACAAATCGAGCCACAGAAGTCAAGCAACCCCCCACCTGACACCCCCCCCCATAGGAGGTGCCGTAAACAACCGGAGCCAATCAGATCCTTAAGCCCCTCCCCAGTGCATCCCAGGATACACCAGGGAGGGGAATGCCTGCTATTCAAGAGGCAGGCCTGCTGGCCAAATGGAGTAGGCATTCCTCTGGTTATCCATCGAAAGCAAGATAAGGAGGAAGGAGCGGGAATCTTCGGAGGCATGGGGGGGTGTTGGGGGGGTTATTTGGTGGTGGGAGGGTGTGGGCATCTCCTGCTGCCGGGGGGGGGGGGGGGAGGGAGTTGCTTGACTTTGGTGTCTTGATTTGTTGTTGGTTTTTTCTTTGTTTTTGTTTTTTATGTTTATTGTGTGCATGTACCCATCGCTATCACCAACGATGGGCTGTCAATCCTTTCTTTCCTGTCAGTACCTGCGCAAATCAGAACTCAGGTACTGATCAGAAAGTAAGGCAATGACAATTCAGACCTGTCAGCAAATTTTAGCCACAAATGTGGCATAACGAATCACTTGGCAATTATAGAGAATTGCTCAGTGATCGTTTTAATATTAATGATCTCATTGTTCTACATTTGTATGGCAGTATCGGAGACTGCTAGAAAACTCGGAAAAGACCTTGGTGAACTTGTGATAATCTGCCCACTAAAATACATGCACACTAAACCATCTGGAACTGGTTTAGCAAGCACGTTAAAGGCAGATTTTAGTTTTGAGAATCTGTCCCTATGAGCCATATTTAGGGATTTTTCACAAAATATAAATAAAATTGTATGTAATCTTAGGAGTAATGATCTTTGTGGGAAATGTGAACCTTGTGCAAAAAAGAAATACCACAATTCCACTATGACAAAGACATAGGGACTTATTCATATCTTTTTAACTAACACTTCCATTTTTCTTCCAGCGTATACATATAAACGTTTATAAGTTTATCCCCATACGATTATGACAAAGACTACTAACCAATTTTCTAGCAGCCCAGTTGTAGGAGGCATACATATACCTTTTATAAAATAGGTTCTCTGAAAGAGCCCAGTAGTACCCAAATGATCTCATAGAAATTTACACTTGCTCCAAGGCAGCCATAAGTGTTTTTGTACACTTTGCTTATATGAGCATATTTTATAGAGTACACACACATATTGCAACTCCACACAAATTACCTTCCTTGTAGCTGGGGGGGGAGGACCTTGAGAGCCTGGGCCCCTTCACCTTTGACTCAGAATTCCTCTGCTTTCATGGCTGGTGGGTATGACAAACCCTGCCTGCCAAAGATATCTCCCGCCTGAGTCGTGCCTTCAGCATCATTTAATACGTGCTTTGGCTGCTAATGCTGACTCTCTTGCACATGCTCAGTTCTAGTCTCACTGAGACTGCAAATCAGCTTTAGTCACTGAAGCGCGCTTGAGTGAATTAAGTGCTGCTGCAGGTACAACCCAGGTGGGCGATGTCTTTGTCTGACAGGGCTTGGTATCTTCGCCAGCAGAGGTAATATTTTATTAGGAGTGGGGAGGGGAAGAATACCCAGATGCTCTGAAGGATATTCAAGGATTTGGTAAATTTTCATATTCCATGCCAATATGTTCATTTTCATAACTTTTTCACAGAGTTCTTTTGTCAACTCCTTGTTGCTTATAGTTTGGTCTTTGCCAAGTAGTGCATTTTGAAGCAAAGGTAACCAAGAGACACTGCTGAAGTTATGCTTTTATCATAGGAATCGGTAGAGTTAAAAAAATAAAAATTGGGCCCATGGTGATAGGTTACACCAGAGCCTAATATATTTAGGATTGCTCCAAAATTACAAAGTTGGAGATGTACCCAACCAGACTATTAACTTTGTCTTATTTCTCCTGTAAGAGTTCTCAGAATATATTTTTCACTGGTAGTTGTGGGATAGAATGAATGGAACAAAAATGGTCTCAGTGCATTTTCTTTCAAAAGATAGACATTTTGTTACCTGCCCTTTGCCAAATAAATGAGATGAAATGGAAATGCATACGAACTTTTTAACAACTACTACAAACAGCTTACTTTCCTTCATTAGAATTTGGAATGAAGGTGGTGGGGGGGGGGGGGGAATGGAATTGCTGTAGCAAGATCATGGATCACAAAGCTGAAAGTTAAACCAAAAGTCATGATGGTACTTGTGTATTTTTCTAGACTCTGGCAGCTTTACCAGATCAGGATTCATTCTATGATGTCACAGATTGGCTTGAACAACAAGGAATGGAGAGCATTATCCAACGGCACATGAATAATAAAGCAATTGATCCAGACTTAAAGCAGAAATTTACTGCTTATGAAGTAAGCATTTATTTTTACAGTAATAGTTATGGTGTATGTCCAGTAACATTAGATTATCATTATCAAATTTGCTTCTTCCCTTGCCCAACAATCATACCCATAAAAATTGATCACAGGTAAGCTAAGGAAGATCATTGCTACTGTTTTTTCCATTAACCTTTTCTTTATTGTGCTCATTCTTTGCTCTTGCTTCAGAAACTAGGCATCCCATCCCCTCCAAGCTCAGACTATTTCTGGAAGGTGTTGAAATATTTTTTATTTTTTTTTTTACAGAAAGGGTGGTAGATGCATAAAATAGTCTCCAAGTAGAAGTGGTGGAGAAAAAGACTGTGTCTGAATTCAGGAAAGCATAGGACAGGCACGTGGGCTTTCTAAGGGAGAGGAGGAGATAGTGAATGGGCAGACTGGATGTGCCATTTGGCCTTTATCTGCCATCATGTTTCTATATTTAGACCTACCGTATTTTTCGCTCCCTAAAACACACTTTTTCCACCCCCAAAAAGGGGGTGGAAATGTAAGTGTGTCTTCTGAAGCGAGGATACAAATTTAAGCCTGCTGCCGCTGCCGCATATTTTACTTCCCCCGCTGCATATTTTGAATCCCCCTGTCGCCGCTGCATATTTTAAAAAACAACAATCCAAAAACCCACTGCTGCTGCATCTTTAATCCCACTTGCCCACCCGATGCCTCGTACCTGGTGGTCTAGCAAATTTCCCGGCCAGAAGCGCAGAGATCAGAAGCAAGCCTTTGGTGCTCCTGCCTGGGCCCGCGCTAATCTCCGAATGGCTGCAATCAGCTCTTGCAGGACTCGCGAGAACTGACTGCAGCCATTTGGAGATCGGAGTGGGCCCAGGCAGGAGCGCGGAGGACTTGCTCCTAATCTCTCCTCTTCTGGCCTGTGTGCTGATGGCTAGGAAAGATGAGAGCCATCTAAGTAGGGAGGAATTTAAAAAGGTACCGAGGGGGGTATGATTAAAGGTACGGGGATGAATAAAAATGGTACTGGGGGATGTGAGGGGGGATGATGGTACTGGGGGGGCACGTGGTTGTATGGGGGATGATTTAAGGTACTGGGGGGGGGCACATGGTTGTATGGGGGATGATTTAAGGTACTGGGGGCACATGGGGGTATGGGGATGATTTAAGGTACTGGGGGCATGTGGGGGATGATATAAGGTACATGGGGGTTTGGGGGATGATGTAAGGTACTGGGGGCACGTGTTGTATGGGGGGGTGATTTATGGTACTGGGGGGGCATGTGGTTGTATGGGGGGATGATTTAAAGTACTGGGGGGCACGTGGGGGTATGGGGATGAATTAAGGTACTGGGGAGCACGTGGTTGTATAGGGGATGATTTATGGTACTGGGGGGCACGTGGTTGTATGGGGATGATTTAAGGTACTGGGGGTGTGTGGGGGCCTGTCTGCCTGTCACTAGGCCTGCCTTCCTGCCACTAGGTATGTTTGCCTGTCACTAGGCCTGTCACTAGGCCTGCCTACTCTGTGCCCTGCCCCAGCCTACCACTAGACCACCAGAGGGGGGACAGGGTGCAGAGCCTGGCAGGGAGAATTTGGTTCAGAATGGGTTTTTTCTTGTTTTCCTCCTCTAAATCTAATAATAATAATAATAACAGTTTATATACCGCAGGACCGTGAAGTTCTATGTGGTTTACAAAGATTAAAAAATGGTACAAATTGATTGAACTTAATAGGTCAGGTGTGTCTTATGGAGCGAAAAATACAGTAGTTCTTAGTGGAGACTAGATGTGCCATTTGGCCTTTATCTGCCATCATGTTTCTATATTTTAGACCTAGTTCTTAGTGGAATCCATGAATTGAAGCAGGTAGTAATGGTGCTGGGGCTGCTTGATAACAGTGATCATAACATGATCATCAGATTTGATATAATCCCTGATATAAATTCACACAGGAAATCCAATACAATAGCATTTAACTTTTAAAAAAGGAGACAATGATGACATGAGGAGAATGGTAAAAAGAAACTTAGAGGCACAGCTGCAAAGGTCAAAAATGTAGATTAGGCGTGGATATTGTTCAAAAATACCATCCTGGAAGCCCAGACCAGATATATTTTATATATTAAAAAAGGAGTAAGGAAATCCATATGGTTGTCAGCATGGTAGATGAGTGAAGTAAAGGAAGCTATTAAACCTTAAAGTTAATCCTTCAGAAAGTGGAAGAAAGATCCAACTGAAAATAAGAAACAAAACAAGAAATGGCAAATCATATGCAAAGCGTTGATAAGGAAGACTGCCATAAGTTCCCATGGCAATTCATGAGACTTGAAGCAATCTTGCAAATTACTGAGGAAACTTGCTGCAGCCATTTTTCAGCAAGACTGCATGGGCAGGAGCGTAAGGGGTTCGTTCCTACCACAACTAATCCTACAATAATCCTACAGAACAATATTGTATAAGGGGCAAAGTACTTCTTTGTTTGAAAGAAGAGTGGGACTTGGGCATGACTGTGTCTGATGATCTTAAGATGGCAAAACAGGTAGAAAAGGCGACAGTCAAAGCCAGGGTGATGCTCGAGTGCATAGGAAGAGGAATGGCCAGTAAGAAAAAGGAGGTGATAGTGCCATTGTAGAAGTCTCTGGTGAGGCCCCATTTGGAATACTGTGTGCAATTCTGGAGACTGCACCTTCAAAAAGATATAAATAGGATAGAGTCAGTCCAGAGAGCTGCTACAAATTTGGTTAGTGGTTTATGTCAAAGCGTATGGGGCAAAACTTAGACACATTAATATGCATACTCTAGAACAGGCCTGCACAACTCAAAAATGATCCGGGGCCAAAACAAAGTTGGAAAATGTAGTGAGGGCTGCAGGTAGTGGCCACGGCTCAAGGCACCTGGAAGTGCGCGGACATTGCCATGATGACATCACGTGCATGCGTGATATCATCACGTTGACATCCGCGCATGCGCAGAGGCCTTCCAGACGGTCCTGAGATGCCAGTAGGAGATTTCAGCAAGGAAGAGGGCAGGAGAAAAGGAGAGTCACTGGCGGCAGCTGATAGCTTGAAGTAGTTGAGAAACACTGCTGTAGGCAAAGTACCCCTAACCACTGACCTCCCAAGCTTCACCCTAAACCCACCCAAGTTCTGCCTCAGATATTCCACCCTTTAGTAATTGTAATGCAATTTTTTCCTTTCATTTTTCTTATACACACAATACACACAGAAGATATAAATTCTCATAACTGACACATTTCGATCACTAAATTGAAAATAAAATAGTTTTTACTACCTTTGTTGTCTGGTGATTTAATTATTTGGACTTCTTTCTGACTGTGCATCCAACATATCTTTCACAATCCAGCCCCATCCCCTTTGGGTCCAGGTCTCTATCTCTTTTCCCTCTGCTTACCCTCCCCAGATCCAGTGTCAGTTCTACCTTTAAATTATTAGTTCAGTCACTCTTATTGAGCCTTCTTGACTACTGTAATATTATTTATCTGTCAGCCACCAAGAAAGAATTGTCGAGATTAATACTGATTCAAAATACAGCAGTTAGACTGATCTGTGGATTGAAGAAATACGATCATGTCACGTTATTATACTGTGAACTCCACTGGTTACCTGTGGAGGCCAATGTTCCCTCTAAGGATTGATGAGGTGTGTGCAAAAAAAAATATGCATGAGCGACAAGTTACATACTCCACAAATTTATGAGCAGGCGCAGAGGACGCATTTTTAAACAAATGTAGTTTATCCTTGTACTCCTTATGTATTTTTAATCATCTATGGATATGTTTGTATGTTTATTGTTCAAATGGTTTTATTTATTTCCCCAAATTTATTTTTGTTATATGCATTGAAAATATTTGATATTGCGTTTAAATCAAAATCTCAATAAACTTGAAACGAGTGCCCGTGAGATTGTGGGAGGGTTAAATACTCAAAACTTAGAAGAATAACAATTTACTTAAAGTTTTTGCTTCGCCAGCTTTCTGGTATCTTTACATACAGTGGCGTACCTAGCATATGTAACACCCAGGGCCCATCATTTTTTGGCACCCCCCACCCATCTGTACGAAAAACATGATTTTTAGTAACAAGCCACACGTCACACATGAGTACCTAGGAAAAGGCAACATCTTACATATTGCAGTGAGCAGTACATCAATACACCCATTGTAAAACTAAACAAGCCAGCCCAGCACAGATCAATCCTACAACGTCAATCCTAACAGAAAACCATGCCTTTCGAACACACAGAACACAGAAAACACCTTCGCCTAGTATGGAATATGTCATCACAAACTAACCCCTCCCCCTTTTACAAAACTGTAGTGTGGATTTTAGCCACGGTGGTAACAGCTCTGATGCTCATAGAATTCAGAGCATCAGCGCTGCTACCACCACGGCTGGCGCTAAAAAACGCTCCACAGTTTTGTAAAAGGGGGGATAAAATAGAAATACACAGCTTCAACGCTCTAGCTCAGGGGTGCCCAAACGTTTTGGGCTTGCGAGCTACTTTAAAATGACCAAGTCAAAATGATCTACCAACAATAAAATTAAAAAGCACAAAGC
Source organism: Geotrypetes seraphini (assembly GCF_902459505.1). Classification (NCBI taxonomy): domain Eukaryota; kingdom Metazoa; phylum Chordata; class Amphibia; order Gymnophiona; family Dermophiidae; genus Geotrypetes; species Geotrypetes seraphini. The sequence goes on from NC_047087.1 coordinate 140,926,043, forward strand.
ACACTATACGCTGAGAAAATGTTAATTATCATTCCTATTCTGGTTTTTTTTCAAAGAGGTCAAGGCAGATGACTCTATGCATTGTCACCTCAGTAACAACCATACAAAAATAGACAAATATACCCCCCATCCATTTTATTAAACCACAATAGCAGTTTTTAGCGCAGGAAATTGCGCTAAAAGCCCAGCGCTGCTCTCAACGCTCATAGGCTCCCTGCGCTAAAAAACACTAGTGCGGTTTAGTAAAAGGGGGCCATAGTGCAAAATATAGACAGCATATATAAATTCAGACACATTTTGATCACTAAATTTAAAATAAAATCATTTTTCCTACCTTGTCTGGTGATTTCATGAGTCTCTGGTTGCACTTTCATCTTCTGATTGTGCATCCAATCTTTCTTCCTTTCTTTCAGCCTGTATGCTTCCTTTCCTCCAGACCTCATTCCCTCCCCCAACTTTTTCTTCCTCTCTCCCTGCCCTTTCTTTTTTTTTTCTCTCTTGATGCCCCCTTTCTTTTTTTCTGTTTCCCTTCTGTCTCCCTGCCTGCCCCCTTTCTTTCTCCCTACCCTCCACAAAGCTACTGCTGCCACCATCGGGGGAAACAGGACCCAAAGCCACCACCGCAACCATCGGGGGAAACAGGCCCCAAAGCCACCGCCGCAACCATGGGGGGAAACAGGCCCCAAAGCCACCGCCGCAACCATCGGGGGAAACAGGCCCCAAAGCCACCGCCGCGGCTGCCCCAAGCTCTCTTTGCTTCCCCCGACGTCAATTCTGCCGTCGGAGAGGAAGTTCCGCCCAGCCAGGCAGCGATTGGCTGGCCCGAACTTCCTCTCCGACTGCAGCCTTAGGGCGGGTGCACAGCCAGGGCAGACCGCCCCCTCCCCCCGGTATGGCACTAAAGACAAGACAGCGGCTCCTCTCACGAATCCCCACCTGCGTCGGAAGTCCGCTGCATATTTCAACTTTAAAATACAGGCCGCCGCCGCTTCCTCTCACCTCGCCCTCGAGTGAGCGACAGGAGAAAGCGCATGAGCGATGCCACTGAAAATAGTGAGCAATCGCTCATGCGCTCACCTTAGAGGGAACAGGCCCGGGCATTGTTGAAACTGGGCTGTTTTTGCTATAAAGTTCTATAGGGCTCAGCCCCTATCTACCTGGTTGATAGTTTCTCCATAGCCAAACATAAATACAGCAGAAAAATTCATGCCTTGTTCAATTTTCCTCCTGTAAAGGGCTGTAAAAGCAAGAAATTCCTTAATCATTCTTTAGCATCTCAGGCGTCTTCTCACGAAAAGAATTTTGTTTATTGTTGCTTACATCAGATTCCTATAAACATTTTAGAAAAAAGTTGAAAACTTACCTTTTCACTAAATATTTGACTACTTAATTCATTTTATTCCATGGACCATGTTTATTATTAATAATCTTTTGTAAACCACATAGAACTTTTCTGTAACGCAATTAATAAGTATAATGTAGTGTAATGTCCTTTGTACCTACTACCACCACCTTTGTTCCAAGTCTTCCTCTCTCTCCCTCCTCTGTTATGATCTTCCATCTCTCTATTCTTCCTCAGGGTCTCTCCCCCTCTGTCTCTTCTGTCTGTACTTCCCATAGTCTAGCATCTGCCTCCTGTCTTTCCCCTTTGGTCCAGGCCTCTCTCTCTCTGTCTTTCTTCTGCTTACAACCCCACCCACCCATGTCCAGCATTTGTTCTTCTTTTTTCCAGGTCTTTCTCTGCCTCTCTCTCTTTCCTTCCGTAAGACACCTTGAGAAAAAATTGATAAAATCTAAATTAGCCGAGGATAAAGTAAAATGGAGATTAGAAGTTAAAAACTATAAATCTATGTTAAGGGACAAACGTAAAACTTATTACTCAGCTAAAGTTGGTGCTACTACTTGTAACGTTAAAAAACTATTTCAATTAGTCAATAATACATTCAATGTAACAAAAAAGAAGAAATCTTCTTGGTTACCTCTCCCATCCTCAGACGACTTAGCCAGTTTTTTTTATATCCAAGGTATTATCCCTGAGATCTTCATTATCATTTAGCCCTTTGAATGCAGACTTAATTTTAATGATGAAGAAGAGGTCCATGCTGACCTATGTTGGTCTACTTTTTACAAACCAGAATGGCATGATTTTTCAAAATTATTCCACAAATATACTAAATCATACTGTTGGCTCGATTCCTGCCCTCCAGATCTGATAGTTGCTTCCTCAAAATTTAAACTGAAGTTATTTAAAGGATTTCTGACTCCTTAGATATGGGAAAATTTCCTTCAGATGCTGGTAATATAATAATTACCCCGATAATTAAAAATACTAAGGAATCTATTTCTCTGCCTACTAATTACAGACCAATAGCATCTATTCCCTTTTTTGTTAAAATCATGGAAGGTCTGGTTCATATTCAATTGACTAAACATCTTGAACAATACTCTTTACTCCATGACTCACAATCAGGATTTAGATCCTATTTTAACACTGAAACGGTGATATCTGCACTACTGGACTGTTCTGTGTGTACTGGTTTGCTCAATAAAGAAATATTATATATATATAAAAAAAAAAAACCAAGCCTTCTAAGTAAAGGCAAAAGTGCACTAGTGCTCCAATTTGATCTTAGTAGTGCTTTTGATTTAGTAGATCATTCTACCCTATTAATTTGTTTGGATATGCTGGGCCTTCATGGAAATGTTTTCTCCTGGTTTAAGGGTTTTCTGGAGTCCAGATTGTACCAAGTTAGGTTTAGGGCTATTCAAGATTTAGAAAAAAGGATGGTGGAAATTGAAAACAGATCAAGAAGAAATAATTTGAGAATATTGGATTTAGCAGAGGGAGTTAAAAGGAAGAATGTGATAACCTTTTTAGAGGAGAATATACCAAAGATACTCCTCCTTAAGCTAAAAGTACCGTTGGAGATTGAAAAGGCACACAGAATACCAGGTAAAAAGGCTAATGGTCAGTCAGGTCCTAGACCACTAATTTTTCGTGTATTGCATTTTCAACATGCTTTGGAAATATTAAAAATGGCAAAGGAAAATAGAAACCTAACTTATAAGGACTCAAAGATCCTTTTTGTCCCAGACTTTGCAAGGGAAACTGCAAATAAACGCAGCCAATTTTTAACAATGAGACTAAAATTACAGGAGATTGGTGCAAGGTATGGCCTTTACTATCCTGGGTTAATGCGCATCACATATAAAGATAAAAGTTTTTAATTTGAGGATCCTGAAAAGTTAAAGGAATTTCTGGAGCAGCAAGAAACACCAATGAACTGAGTCAGATTCCTGTCAAATATGGGGGTGACATCGGAGGAAGAGTCTAAGACAGGGGTAGGGAACTCCGGTCCTTGAGAGTCGTATTCCAGTCGGGTTTTCAGGATTTCCCCAATGAATATGCATTGAAAGCAGTGCATGCAACTAGATCTCATGCATATTCATTGGGGAAATCCTGAAAACCTGACTGGAATACGGCTCTCGAGGACCGAAGTTCCCTACCCCTGGTCTAAGATTTCTGGAGGGAATCGGGACTCTATATGTTTTTATACATGTATTTTTGTAAACAGATTCCAGAGGTCATAAGTTCAAATCCCAACCAGCTCCCCAGCACATATTTTAATTGTGGCATTTTACCTTGTAGGTGCACCTTGATGATCTCACAATAAGGTCACCATTGTGCAGCTGCAAACCTCCATTTGCAATGAGGGTAGAAGCCATGCTAAGGTCTGTATATGTTTTTTTTTCTGTTTTTAAGCTTGTGCAAATGAAGTTAAGTATGCAATCTATATATTTTTGTCATGTGCTTTCTTTGCTTCAAGAATGAGCTGTTTGGAGCACTGTTTAGTTAGAAAAAAGGGTAGCTTTTAGCAAGAAAACTAAAGCTATATTTTTCATGTGCTGTGCTTCAGTAAATGGATCTTTTCCTCTAATTAGCAAATAACATTGCTATTTGTCCACAAAAATAGAAGGTTTTGCATGCAATATATCTGTTTTGATGTTCCCCATTTATGTGGTGCCTTATTAAATGTATTTTGAGCTTAATAAAGCATAAATAAAAACCCAGAGAGCTATTTAGCAGATATCATTTAGGACATCTAAACTGTGCCTAAGTTCCGCAAGAACGTCCAAAGAGTGCCCCTAAGTTCCCTCCATAGAACTCAGGTCTATTTGAAGCCTAAACTGTGCTCAAAAAGTAGACCTTATAATGCTTATAAGACCCAGTTTTACAATTGCAATGCAGCTTGCTCACTCACTCTGTAGCATACTGGTTAAACCTATACCCTTCCATCCTAATGTTGCTGGTTCAAATCCCAGTCACTCTGTCTGATGGAAGAGAAATAAAAAAAAAAGCATTAAACAAATCCGACTCCTAGTAGTACAATTATAATGAAAAACAGCATAAAATCGCCATTCTAATAACATAATAATAAAATATTATAACATTAAGGACATTGTTTGGACGTCTAAATCTCATTTAAAACCTGATTCTCTAAAGGACACCTAAAAAGTTAGACGTCTAAACAGTGCTGAACGCTGCTGAGTGCGATTCTACAAAGGACGCCTAACTTAGGCACCTAAATGGCGCCTAACATTAGACACATTTTGCAAAATCAGGGCCATCATGTCTGTATTATTTATTTTTTAATAAAATGCAATCATATCTTTTGCTTTAGCTCATGCGTGTTCAGTAGTAGGTCAGGGAAGTTACATTCAGGTACAGTAGGCATTTTCCTGTCTCCAGTAAAATACCTACTCTAAGTTTGTACATGAGGCACTGGAGGGTTACGTGACTTGCCCAAGGGCACAATGAGCTTTATTAGTAGGATTTGAACCTTGGCTTTCCTGGCTTATAGCCCTTTGCTGTACCCACTACTTCTCCATTCCTTTGTATGAGTGCATTGTGTTAGCTATAATGGGTAATACAAAAGGAATAGCAATTGATTGTTGAAGAAATAAGATTTTTGCTAGTAATTGTCCTGAGTGAATTTTCATAGGATATAACATTAAAATCTTTCTTCACAGAGTGCTTTAAAGTATGAAGATGAAGAACAGGATGAAACTGCATCAGGTACTCAAAAAGACCGAAGAAAATTGTCACCTGCTGTGCAAGAAGGTAGACGAACAAGGCGATCCTTTGGAAATGCTGCTGAAATCATGACAAGCAGTCCCTCGCCTCTTTCAGTTTTGGACAGTTTTGCACAAGATATCTCCAGTCAGCCAGATTTACAGATACAGTCTGAAGATCTTCCATCAAAATTGATTCAGATGATAGAATCTCACTCTCCAGACCATGCTACCTCTCAGGCCTTTTCATCCACTGAAACTCAGAGTGGCAGCAGAACTGTGCTCGCTTCAGAAACAGAAGGGGAAAAAACATTAGGAGAGTAAGTGCCAAGTAGCCTGTAAATAAAGTGTAGATAATTGAAAGGGAGCTTTGTCATCACCAACAATTTGTTACTGATTTGTCCATTCTGTTTTATATAGTAGCCTATTGACCTTCTCTAGGCCACATTTTCAGCTGCAGTTTTTCAAGTTCCAGATTCCAGGTACCTTTCAGATTTATTCTGTTGGCTTTCCTCATAGTGTCTCTGAATGCTTTTTTGTGCACTCTATGAAACTAAGCACATAATCCTTCTGATATCTGGTGGTAATGGCCAAATCAGTCCTGGAATAAACTGGATTCTTTTATCTGAAAACTATACCGTATTTTCACGCATATAACGCGCGCGTTATACGCGTTTTTACCTACCGCGCATACCCCTCGCGCGTTATATGCGTGAGCGCGGTATACAAAAGTTTTAAAACATAGTTCCCACCCCGCCCGACGCCCGATTCACCCCCCCCAGCAGGACCGCTCGCACCCCCACCCCGAACGACCGCTCGCACGCGCTCCCACCCGCACCCGCAATCGGAGCAAGAGGGAGCCCAAGCCCTCTTGCCCGGCCGACTCCCCGACGTCCGATACATCCCCCCCCCGGCAGGACCACTCGCACCCCCACCCCGAACGACCGCTCGCACGCGCTCCCACCCGCACCCGCATCCACGATCGGAGCAAGAGGGAGCCCAAGCCCTCTTGCCCAGCCGACTCCCCGACGTCCGATACATCCCCCCCCCCCCCGGCAGGACCACTCGCACCCCCACCCCGAACGACCGCTCGCACGCGCTCCCACCCGCACCCGCATCCACGATCGGAGCAAGAGGGAGCCCAAGCCCTCTTGCCCGGCCGACTCCCCGACGTCCGATACATCCCCCGATATTGTTGGGGAGTCGGCGGTCCTTCGGGGGGAGGGATGTATCGGACGTCGGGGGGGGGCATCAGGCTTTCAGGATGGGGACAGACCTTCAAGGGGGGACAGTGCACGGAAGTCAGGGGGGGTGAACGGAGAGTCGGAAAGTCAGGGCGGGCGAAAGGAGCGTCGGGCAGCATGCGCGGTATACCCGTGAGCGCGGTATACCAAAGTTTTTGTACATATCATCGTGATTTCTGCGCGCTATACCCGTGTGCGCGTTTTATACGGGTGCGCGTTATTTGCGTGAAAATACGGTAATTACATAGGGGTCCTTTATAAAGGGCACAAAAGATAAGTGCTCTCCTTTTTCAAGCACCTTATGCACCCATTGCACTTTATATTTATTGAAAATTGATATCATAAATATTTAATAAATTTTCATAGCACAAGTCACTTTACCAACACCAATGATGAATTTACCACCCCAGTAAGGTCATGAAAAATCAGTCAAGTAGTGCCTTGGGTATTTGAGGTCTGGTAATTCAATACAACTTGATATGAATTTGTTCTCTGGCTCATATTAGTTTTTGTTTTGGACAAAGTTTTGTTTTCTTCATTTTCAGTAGACTTTAGGTATTGAAAAGATAAACAATGGAGCTGTCAGAATCTCCCTGAGTTCCTTGAGTACCCTCAGATGTATCTCATCAGGCTCTATCACTCTGTCTATTTTTAATTTAACTAGGTCTGCACAAACAGTCTTCTGTGAATCTATCTTGGTCTACCACAAATCCATTCCCATTTGTATTTGTTTTCTGTGGTCCTACCCCTGGTCTTTCATCCATGAACACAGAACAGAAATAATTGTTAAGCAGTTCAGCCTTATCCTTATTAGTTTCTGCATATTTGCCCTATTTACCTTTGAGCCTCACAATATCATTTTGACACTTCCACCTATCACCAATCTTAAAAAATGTCTTGTCCATCAATTTTACCATATTGGCTATCTTTTCCATTTGCAGCTTTGCTTTTCTGACAGCTTTTCCAGCTTCTTGAAGCCCTTCCACATATTTTTAAGAACATAAGAAGTTGCCTCCGCTGAGGCAGACCATAGGTCCATCCTGCCCAGCGGTCCGCTCCCGCGGCGGCCCATCAGGCCCATTGCCTGAGCAATGGTCTATACCTATCTATACCCCTCAATCGCTTTTTCTTCTAGGAATCTATCCAAACCTTCTTTGAAACCATTTAAGGTTTTCTTGTCTACAACAGCCTCTGGAAGCGCGTTCCATGTATCCACCACCCTCTGAGTGAAAAAGAACTTCCTAGCGTTTGTTCTAAACCTGTCCCCTTTCAATTTCTCCGAGTGCCCCCTTGTGCTCGTGGTGCCCCTTAATTTGAAAAATCTGTCCCTGTCTACTTTTTCTAAGCCCTTCAGGATCTTGAAGGTTTCTATCATGTCTCCTCTAAGTCTTCGCGTCTCCAGGGAGAAAAGTCCCAACTGCTTCAATCTGTCGGTATATGGGAGATTTTCCATTCCCTTTATCAGTTTAGTTGCTCTTCTTTGTACTCCCTCAAGTACCGCCATGTCTTTCTTGAGGTACGGTGACCAGTACTGGACACAGTACTCCAGATGCGGCCGTACCATTGCACGATACAACGGCATGATGACTTCCTTCGTCCTGGTCGTAATACCCTTCTTAATGATACCCAACATTCTGTTTACTTTCCTAGAGGTTGTGGCACATTGCGCCGATGCCTTTAGTGATGCGTCTATCATCACTCCCAGGTCTCTCTCCAGGTTACTGACCCCTAGTGGTGTTCCCCCCATTTTGTATGTGAACATCGGGTTCTTTTTCCCCACGTGCATGACCTTGCATTTCTCCACGTTGAAGCTCATCTGCCATTTTTCGGCCCACTTTTCCAGCTGCGTTAGATCCTTTTGGAGATCTTCGCAGTCTTCCCTGGTTTGGGCCCTGCTGTATAGTTTGGTGTCATCTGCAAATTTAATGACTTCACACTTGGTTCCCGCCTCTAGGTCGTTTATGTAGATATTGAACAGGAGCGGTCCCAGCACCTACCCCTGCGGAACTCCGCTCGTGACCCCTTTCCAGTCTGAGTAGTGGCCCTTCACGCCAACCCTCTGCTTCCTGTTTGCCAGCCAGTTTTTGATCCATCGATGGACCTCCCCTTGTACCCCGTGGTTCCATATCTTTTTAAGCAGTCTCTCGTGTGGCACCTTGTCGAAGGCTTTTTGGAAGTCAAGGTAAATGATGTCTATAGATTCCCCTTTATCCACCTGGCTGTTTACTCCCTCAAAGAAGTACAATAAGTTTGTGAGGCATGACCTACCCTTACAGAAGCCATGTTGACTCGGTTTTAGTTGCCCATTTTTTTCGATGTGCTCACAGATGCTGTCTTTAATCAGTGCCTCCATCATCTTTCCCGGGACTGAGGTAAGGCTCACCGGCCTGTAGTTTCCCGGGTCCCCCCTTGCGCCCTTCTTGAAGATGGGCGTGACATTTGCTATTTTCCAATCCTCCGGGATCTCTCCGGTTTTTAAGGATAGGTTGCATATCTGTCGAAGTGGCTCCGCTATTTCGTCTTTTAGTTCCTTGAGTACCCTTGGGTGAATGCCGTCCGGACCTGGTGATTTGTCGCTCTTTAGTCTGTCAATCTGCTTGAGTACATCCTCTTGGCTCACCTCTAAATCTACCAGCTTATCGTCTTGGTCTCCTATTACGATCTCCTCGGGTTCCGGAATGTTGGTTATATTCTCCATCGTGAAGACTGACGTGAAGAACTCATTTAACCTGTCAGCTATCACTTTCTCTTCTTTTACTACTCCCTTTCTGTCTCCATCGTCCAATGGTCCCACTTCTTCTCTCGCCGGTTGCTTCCCCTTGACGTATCTGAAGAACGACTTGAAGTTTGTTGCTTCCTCTGCCAGTCTCTCTTCGTATTCTTTTTTTGCTTTTCTAACCACTCGGTGACACTCCTTTTGGTGTTCTTTGTGCACTTTTTGGTTCTCCTCTGTTTGGTCTTTTTTCCATTTTCTGAACGATGCTTTCTTGTCGCTTATCGCCTGTCTTCCTCTTTTAGCAATGTCTTGTAATATATGAAGGCTAACCTTTTTCCCCTTATCTTTTTAGGTACTACATTTAAGAACTACAGCAGCTTTCTCTTTCTTTTGCCTTTATGTACTTTTCTAACATAAATGCTTGTTGCTTTTTAAAATAGCTCTATTTCATTCAGCTGTTTCCATCCAACTAACTCCTCCTTATACACAAAGGTGGGCAAAGTCTAGATTTTATCTCACACTCAACAAACAGATCAAATCACAAGCTAATTGACTATGTGGAGTGGGAGCCAGTCATATGGTCAGATCATCATCTCCTGAACTTTTATCTAAAGAAACCAGCAACAATATTACAAACAAAAGAAAAATACATTTAAAAATGTGGAAAAATTCCCGTAGAGGAATTCTGGAAAGAAATAACTGAAAAACTAGAGCTAATGAACGAAAATTTAGATGAGGGCATTACAACCTGTCAAAATCTTGCAAACACGATTCTAGATCAAATTGCACCAATTAAAACCAGAAAATAGAAAAGGCGAAATAACCCATGGTTCTCAAAACCATGCCATGCCATGAGGAAAGGATCTGGAGAACAGAATAAAAACTAGAACACTACATTAACTGGAGGAAAGAAATAAAATAATATAAACTAGCAGTAACTGAAGCAAAAATTCATACTATGATAACCCAACCTAAAAATTCCACCAAATGTCTTTTTAATATCTATAACTCACTGATTCTACCAAAGATATAACAAAAGGGCCAACCTCCTAACAAAGACAACATAGCACACTGTTTGCAAGAAAAAATCAGAATCGTGAGAAAATCATTCATACATGATCCAGAAGATAGTGTAGATCTATATCTTGCCAAAATAATGAGAACAAAGGGATTCCAGCTGACAGATGCTGGTCAAAATTCATCTTTGGCAACCAACAAGAGATCTCAAGCTGGCTGAAGAGGATATCCAAAATCCATTGTCACTTAGATATAAGCCCATCCAACCTGTTAACTCATGGCCTCTCTAATTTTCTGTTGTGGATGACAAACCTAGTAAAAGCATTTTTAGAAAATGGACTATAATCCCAAAACAATATCAGCAATAGCATTGACACCCATACCAAAAGCAGAAAACCTTGACCTAACTAAAGTAGAAAATTTCAGGCCAGTAGCAGGGATACCATGGCCTGCCAAACTACTGGAATTCTGTTAGTATGCAACTAGTTATATTCATAGACCAAAATAGAAGAATTCACAAAGAACCATGAATGAGACAGATGAGGGTGGTTTGAAAAGTCTGGTAAAAAAGCAAGTTACTTGAACTTATGGCTAAAGTACAAGTTTAAATATCATATAGAGAACTGAACGATCTCAAGCGCTCACAAGCTAAAAGTCTGATGTATATTTCAAACTAATGACCCTATCGTGAGCTATCATTGATCTTATATGTTCTCTATTTTTCAAATTTTTTTTGTTTTAAATAGTTTTTTTGTATATTATTTTTTTTATATAAAGCAGTTTAAATTTTTTTATATATAAATCAGTTTCAACTGTTATACTGGTCTTCAAATGTGTCCCTTTTTAAGAATAAACTCTATGAAGGATTTTAGCTTCATGAATATAGGGTACTTAGCTTCCCAGCTTAACTTCACGACGGAAGATCTCCGTTTCGCTCTTATATAGTTCTCTAAGAGCTTTGTCAGGAAACCACTAACATTCACACTAAAAGAAGACAAAAATACTCTTTAAGTATAAAATCTAATAACTAAAACTTTTTAATTTGCTTGCACTCAAAAAAGAACGCACTATGGCGAAACTACAGGCCCTATATTTAAAGACCAGATATTTTTAGGAAACAGCCACACAGACACTACCATGAATCAATACAAAATTGTAGCAATTCTCTAAGTGCTATACTGCAAGAAACATGTAACACAGTATCTAAACTAGAAACCATTGAAAAGGCAAACCTGACGGGTAGCACTTTTAAAGTACCTCTCAATGCTGATGGAATCATGGGGGCACGAAATCCAAGAACAGCCTGGACCTCAAAAAGTGCAAAAAGACCTCTGGATTATCGCCGGTTTAAATGCCCGCCCGAATTCAATTCAAGTCATATGAGAGCATCTGACGTCATATCCGGTATCGCCAGAGTTCTAGCGGAACGATCATTCTATAAACAACGGAACCCTATCAAACAGAAATAGACCTAAAACTCATCTAATACACTTGTTTCACTCATAGGAACCAAAATCATTCATACTAGTTCTCAGTCAGCAAAACTGCACGACAGACATACAGGTAATACAAGATGGAATAACAATTCCTATTCATCAGAAAAACACTTGCCAATTTATGGCAATATTCAAACCTTGCGGTTGTACACAGTGCAAGCGATCAATCCATTTTTGCTCAGATCGCAAAAAAAATTGTTGCGATCTGAGCAAAAATGGTTTGATCGCTTGCACTGTGTACAACCCCAAGGTTTGAATATTGCATAAATTGGCAAGTGTTTTTCTGATGAATAGGAATTGTTATTCCATCTTGTATTACCTGTATGTCTGTCGTGCAGTTTTGCTGACTGAGAAGAACTAGTATCAAGGGATATACACTTAGTCCAGTGAGTTTCAGTTTTTCGTATCATAGGAAAAGGATAAAGATATTATATAAACAACCTACCACCAGAATCCTTATTAATGGAAGTCTTTCACAACAATTCCACCCCTCTAGAGGGACTAGACAGGAATGCCCTCTCTCCCCACTGTTATTCAATATTGCGTTAGAACCTCTACTGATAGTCATTAGGAAAAATCCACTAATTAAAGGATTTGAATATGGAGATCAAACAATTAAACTATCAGCTTATGCTGATGACGTATTATTATATATATTGCCAGTTGCCATTCCTCATCTTCTAGACCAGGGGTATCAAAGTCCCTCCTTGAGGGCCGCAATCTAGTTGAGTTTTCAGGATTTCTCCAATGAATATGCATGAGATCTATTTGCAAGCACTGCTTTCATTGTATGCTAATAGATCTCATGCATATTTATTGGGGAAATCCTGAAAGCCCGACTGGATTGTGGCCCTTGAGGAGGGACTTTGACACTCCTGGTCTAGACAGTATAAAGGAATATTCTGCTGTCTGGATACAAATTGAACCAATCCAAAACAAAAGTTATGCCTATAAATTGTATATCTTTAAGAATAGAATTGCAGAAATATGGGTTCACATGGTCAGAAAATAAAATCAAATATTTGGGTATGCTATTTGGGCCTACATTAGAGGAATCAGCATTATACAATGCAGAATACCTAATAAATACAATTAAAGAACTAACACCTAGATGGTCACCATTGAACATTTCATGGTGGAGAAGAATGGAGACAATCAAAATGATGATTGCACCCAAGATTAATTACATCTTGTAAATGTTTCCAGTACATAAGAGAAGCTCACACTCGAATTTTGTTTCCCCACTGGTTAAAGAATGTAAATTTAAAAAACACCATCAACATCTTCTCTTACATCAAGCGGCTTTATGGGGCAAAGATCTGGGTCTCACGCCTACAACTTATGTTCCTGAAGTATTTAGGTAACTAACCTGTACAATCCTACTCCACAATAACTGATCTCTAGCACTGTTAATAACTAGCTTCTAACCTTGTTAATTCTAATTAATATGTAACATTTTTTTAACCATTAGTAAACCACATAGAACTTCACGGTCCTGCAGTATATAAACTATTATTATTATTATTTAAGCCTGAAGTAGACAAACAAATGGATAATTTATTATTCCGATTTCTCTGGAACAATAAACAGCTCCGTATTGCACTTAAGAAGCTTAAAACCACTAAAGAGAATGGAGGGACAAATTTTCCAAGCTTCATTGATTATCATAACGCATACCTAATGGGACAGGCTAGTCAATGGATCAACATGTTAGAGCAGTGGTTCCCAAACCTATCCTGGGGGACCCCCAGCCAGTAAGGTTTTCAAGATATCCCTAATGAATATGCATGAGAGAGATTTGCATACCTGTCACTTCCATTATATGCAGATCTCTCTCATGCATATTCATTAAGGATATTTTGAAAACCTGACTGGCTGGGGTCCCCCAGGACAGGTTTGGGAACCACTATGTTAGAGGATTTCGAGAAGCCTATATGGCTCAAATTGGAACAACAAATATATGGCACTAATACCCTAAACTATATTGCACTAGCCCCTAAATTCAATTTACATAGTTGCAACTTAGTTATCACATCTACAAGAAAAGCCATTCAAGGCGTAGACATTCTAGCACAAATAAAATGGAAAAATGTGACACTGATACTAATTTTGAATAATGAAAATGTCCAAATACAAAATCAGACTTTAAATTGGCCGTTATGACAAAAGCATGGAATATGGACATTGAATCACTTGAAGAACAACTCTTGGATGACCTTTAATGAAATAATGAATAGATACAAAATACCTAGCCACCAATTTCTTCACTGGTTACAGTTACATCATTGCTTCAAAGATGTGTTTCCAGATTTGTCTAACCTTGACACAACTCCAGATGTGATGTTACATTGTACCAAGATTAAGAATGGTAAAGGATCAGCATCAAAATGGTACAAGATCCTAAAGTTGAATACTTTTTCTAACCCAGAATCCAATGAAATTGCTTGGAATAATGAATTGCAATCTACATTCAACTCTGAAGATTGGAAACATATATGGACACAATTATTTAAATCAGTGAAATCTGCATTGTTGTTGCAATCTATATACTTTATTTTACATCAAGCCACATGGACCATAAGGTGGTAAGAGACTACGAAGAATAAATAGCCAAGGAGGCCAAAAACTTTAAGCTGTTCTTTCGATATATTAAGGGGAAATGACCCACAAAGGAAGTGGTGGGGCCGTTAGATGACCAGGGAATAAAGGGAGTACTAAAGGAGGACAAAGCCATTGCCAACAAACTGAACACATTTTTTGTATCTGTGTTTACCGAAGAGGATATATCCAATATACCAGAAGCCGACAGGCTATACGCAAGAAATGAAGATGGGAAACTGACAGGGATGACGGTCAGTCTAGAAGAGGTATGCAGGCAGATTGATAGGCGAGGGTAATCAAGGAACTGAAAGGAGTTATAGCTGAACTGCTACAACTAATAGCCAATCTGTTGATCAAATCAGGAAAGATTCCAGAAGACTGGAAAGTGGCAAATGTTACGCTGATCTTCAAGAAAGGTTTGAAGGGAGATCCAGGAAACTACAGACCAGTGAGTCTGACTTCAGTACCAGGAAAGATGGTAGAGGTGCTGATAAAGGACCCCATCATCGATTACCTTGATGGGCACAAACTGATGAGGATCAGCCAGCACGGCTTCAGCAAAGGAAGATCTTGCTTGACAAACTTACTGCACTTTTTTGAAGGAGTAAATGGGCAGATAGACAAGGGTGACCCGGTCAACATCGTATTTCTAGATTTTCAGAAGGCATTTGACAAGGTTCCACATGAATGTCTATTTTGAAAAATTGCAAGCCATGGAAACAAGGATGGTATGCTCAGGTGGATTAAAAACTGGTTGATGGATAGGAAACAGAGAGTGGGGATGAATGGACAATACTCGGACTGGAAAGGTGTCACGAGTGGAGTGCCTGTTCTCGGGCCTGTGCTCTTCAACATATTTATAAACAACCTAGAAATTGGCATGATGAGTGAGGTGATTAAATTTGGGGACGATACAAAGTTATTCAGAGTAGTGAGGACACAGAAGGATTGTGAAGACCTACAGAGAGAAATAGATACGCTTGAGGAATGGGCCGCAAAATGGCAAATGAGGTTCAACGTGGATAAATTCAAGGTGATACATGTCGGTAACAAAAATCATATTCACAAATACAGGGTGTCCGGTGCTATACTCGGAGAGAACCCCCAGGAAAGAGACTTGGGAGTACTTGTAGACAAGTCAATGAAACCATGTGCTCAATGTGCGGCGGCGGTGAAAAAGGCAAACAGAATGCTAGGAATGATTAAGAAGAGGATCACAAGCAGATCTGAAAAGGTTATCATGCTGTTATACCGGGCCATGGTACGCCTTCATCTGGAATACTGCGTCCAACACTGGGCGTCATACATGAAAAAAGACATAGTACTACTCGAAAGGGTCCAGAGAAGGGCAACAAAAATGGTCAAGGGACTGAGGGAGTTGCCATACAAGAGGCTAGAGAAACTGAGCCTCTTCTCCCTTGAAAAGAGAAGACTGAGAGGGGACATGATCGAAACATTCAAGATATTGAAGGGCATTGACTTAGTAGAGAAAGAGAGATTGTTCATCCTCTCCAAGGTGAAGACAACAAGAGGGCACTCGCTAAAGTTAGAAGGGAAAAGATTCCATACAAATGTAAGGAAGTTCTTCTTCACCCAGAGAGTGGTAGAAATCTAGAACGCTCTTCCAGAGGCTATTATAGGGGATTCAAAACAAGGATGGATAAGTTCCTATTGGAACAGAACATATGCAAATAAGGCTAGACTTAAATAGGGCACTGGTCTTTGACCTAAAGGCCGCCACATGAGCGGTCTGCTGGGCATGATGGACCACTGGTCTGACCCAGCAATGGCAATTCTTATGTTCTTATGATCCCACTTAAATTAGCTAAAATAAGTAAAGAAAACATGGACATATGTTGGTCCTATCAAAAGGAAATGGGTTCATTATCACATATGTTATATTCATGTGCTTTTCTAAAAGTATATTGGGGTTCTGTATGTTAAACAATATCTAAAATATTTCAGTTTAAAGAAAAATTATCTATAAAAATTATCTTAACAGGTCATGTTGGTATGGATAACCCTGATGTGCTAGATGAACATCAATCTAAATTACTGTATATACTAATATCGCTGACAATTATGAACATATTACACTCATGGAAAGACTTGTCCAAAGTAGATTCTTCCACTTGGTAGAACACAGTTTGCATAGCGTCTAAATATGAGAAAATGATTGCATTTCAAAAACAAGTCGCTAGCAGTGTTTGATAAAATATGGTCACCTATATATAACTACTGTCTAAGCTAATATGATATTGATACCACTGACACTAATGATGAAATGGATGCTTAATTGAATCTGAAAATTACAATAAGAGCTATAGACCTCTGTGTATAATTCCACTATAGTGAGTAATCTGATTCATGCATTGAATGCTGGTATATATATGATAAACCCAAACAATTAGATGATTCGTCATCTTTCATTATGACATTTATAGAATGCTTTTGATGTTAAATGATAGTACAGATACCTAATAAATGATACAGCATTATGTTACCTTCTAGTTACTTTTGACCTAGATTGGTCATGGTTAGAAACAGGATATTGGGCTAGATGGGACTTTTTGTTCTGAGCCAGTAGGATAATTCTTATATTTCCAGTGCAATGTAACTTTTGTCTCAGCTATCCTAAATATGGGACAACTTTAATATGAACCCCCCCAACCCATAACCCACCACTTAGGAGCTCTATGGAAAATTAGCTTCTAGGAAGTCAGTATTCAGTGAGATGGTCACCTCTTACAGATGTACATATATGTTATCTGTATTTCTTTGTGTATTTTCAGCTAGCACGTCCTTTGAAGTTAGACCACTGAATATGCAGTTATAGTTTTAAACATAAATTATCCATTAAAAGCTAGGACTGCTAGTTCTGCATTCAGACTTAAATGGATAAGATATGTAGATAGCAGTTGAATGTCTGTGCAACTTTGCTGTGGCTCCCAGAGTACCCCTGGCTCCTCCAAGTTATACAGATATATTTTGCTCATTTATCAACTTATATGTCCATAATGTAGGGTTACTATATTTAAGTCAAGAAAGAGGACACAGCCCCACCCTGCTCCCCACTAGTTTCATCCCTACACCCCCCACCCCAATGTAACCTCTCTCTCTCCCCCCAGACTCCTCCCCCAGGCCACCCCAGAGTCTGATATGGCTCTTCAAGTATCCCCTGTCCCCACATACCTCCACCAACGTTACAATTTCAAACTTTGGGCAGCCGGCAGCATTAGTGACATGATCCTGCTGCCATTGGCCTGCCCTGGAAGCCTTCGCTCTCCAGCACCCTAGCTACGTGAGAACAGGAAGTCGCTGCAGAGCAAAGGCTTCTGGGCAGGCCAATGGCAACAGGATTATGTCGCTAATGCTGCCAGCTGTCCGAAGTTTAAACTTGCTGGAGATGTGAGGGCTGGATTGGAGAGAGTGAGTCCAAAACCCAGACAATCTCCCTCCAGTCCAGGAAACCGTCCAGACCCCCGGACAGTCCTCTAAAAAGAAGACATGTCTGGATAAATCTGATAATCCTACCAAAATGTCTGTTTGCTGGTACTGCTTTTCCAACAAAGGCACTTATGCAGTATGCAGTTGGGGGGTGGCCAAATAAATACTTTTGAAAATTGCCCCTTAGATGTCCAATATTTGCAAATCTTATCACATGCATATTTGATATGAATATCCTGAAAACCAGGTCTTTTAGGTTTGCCTCTAAGATAATGTTGAAATCAGTGGGCTAGTTTATGTTTGGAAACCACTAACAAGATTGTCTTAGTGACAGCCAGTATTTCTAAAATTCTGTATTATGATTATCCACAGTTCTTTCTTAAGTCATTGACTTAATTCTTTTTTTTAATTCTTCATCCTTACCACAGTGAATCTAATAAGCTTCTATCCACATCCATACAGCACATAAACAAGGTGAATGGCTTTGGAGAAACGAGTGTTTTCAAGTGAGTAGATCTATTTTTCTTATGCAGAGATATAAGCTTTGGGCATTTGGTGGGTTACTAATAATAAATTCAAAGAAAGAATGGGTCCATTATTGAATTGGCAGCTATGGGCTGATCTGACACTGGATATTCAATCACAGCATTGGACATTTAGGTATGAGCGCTGACCCAGAAATTAACCAACTTCTGGCCGATATTCTGACCGCTGCCCAATTAACCATAGTAACATAGTAGATGACGGCAGATAAAGACCCGAATGGTCCATCCAGTCTGCCCAACCTGATTCAATTTAAATTTTTTTTTTTTTGTAATTTTTCTTCTTAGCTATTTCTGGGCAAGAATCCAAAGCTTTACCCGGTACTGTGCTTGGGTTCCAACTGCCAAAATCTCTGTTAAGACTTACTCCAGCCCATCTACACCCTCCCAGCCATTGAAGCCTTCCCCTGCCCATCCACCACCAAACGCCCATACACAGACACAGACCGTGCAAGTCTGCCCAGTAACTAGCCTAGTTCAATATTTAATATTATTTTCTGATTCTAAATCTTCTTTGTTCATCCCACGCTTCTTTGAACTCAGTCACAGTTTTACTCTCCACCACCTCTCTCGGGAGCGCATTCCAGGCATCCACTACCCTTTCCGTAAAGTAGAATTTCCTAACATTGCCCCTGAATCTACCACCCCTCAACCTCAAATTATGTCCTCTGGTCCACACATACTTATAATAATAATAATAATAACTTTATTTTTCTATACCGCCATAGTCAAATGACTTCTAGGCGGTTCACATTGAAAGAAGGCTGGACAATCAGCGAATTACAGAATGCAAGAAGAGAAATGTTACAAAAGAAATAGGAGTTACATGAGAAATTACATCAGGTTTGTAAAGGGGAAATATCATAGTGAGTGAAGGCCATCTGTTTAGGCGATAAATTTGTCAAATAGAACGGTTTTAATTGATTTTCGGAATGCACCATAGGTCTGCCTGGCTCTATTTATGTAGTTTTCCAGCCAGGATTGCTGTCTGCTTGCTTGTAACATGAAGGTTCTGTCCAGAAAGGATTTGTATTTGCAGCCTGTGATCTTTAAAAAAGGATTGAGAGGTGACCGGTTAGTCTTTAAAAAAGGATTGAGAGGTGACCGGTTAGTCTTCAGTTCCAGGGAAGATGGTGGAAGCGCTGATAAAAGACAGCATCGATGAGCATCTAGAAAGAAATAAACTGATGAAAACAAGCCAGCATGGTTTCTGCAAGGGAAAATCGTGCCTAACGAACTTATTTGAAGGAATTAGCAAACAAATGGACAAAGGGGACCCCACAGACATCGTATACTTAGATTTCCAAAAAGCCTTTGACAAGGTACCCCCATGAACGCCTATTACAGAAATTGAAGAACCATGGGGTAGAAGGAGATGTACATAGATGGATCAAAAATTGGTTGACGGGTAGGAAGCAAAGGGTAGGAGTGAAGGGCCACTACTCTGACTGGAGGAGGGTCACGAGTGGTGTTCCGCAGGGGTCGGTACTCGGACCACTGCTGTTCAATGTATTTATAAACGATCTAGAAAAGGGACGAAGTGCGAAGTAATAAAATTTGCAGACGACGCCAAACTATTTAGTGGAGTTGGGACAAAAGAGGACTGAAGATTTACAAAGGGACCTGAACAAACTAGAAGAGTGGGCGAAGAGATGGCAGATGAAGTTTAATGTAGAGAAATGTAAATTCTTGCATGTGGGAAACAGAAACTCGAAGTACAGCTACACGATGGGAGGGCTGATAATGGGTGAAATTACCCTAGAAAAGGACTTGGGGGTAATAGTGGACAAGACAATGAAGCCATGGGCACAGTGCACAGTGGCCTCAAAGAAGGCGAATAGAATGCTAGGTATTATCAAGAAAGGTATTACAGCCAGAATGAAAGAGGTTATCCTGCCGTTGTATCGGGCGATGGTGCACCTGCATCTAGAGTACTGCGTCCAATATTGGTCTCCATACCTCAAGAAGGATATGGCGCTACTCGAGAGGATTCAGAAAAGAGCAACGCGATTGATAAAAGGTATGGAAAACCTTTCATATGGTGAAAGACTAGAGAAACTGGGGCTCTTTTCCTGGAAAACTGGAGGCTTAAGAGGGTTCATGATGGAGACTTGCAAGATCATGAAGGGCATAGAGAATGTGGAGAGGGACAGATTCTTCAAACTTTCGAAAACTACAAGAACGAGAGGGCATTCGGAAAAATTAAAGGGGGACAGATTCGGAACCAATGCTAGGAAGTTCTTCTTCACCCAAAGGGTGGTAGACACCTGGAATGCGCTTCCAGAGGGAGTGATAGGACAGAGCATGATATTGGGTTTCAAGAAAGGATTGGATAATTTCCTGAAGGAAAAAGGGATAGAAGGGTATAGATAGAGAAATACTATACAGGTCCTGGACCTAATGGGCCGCCGCGTGGGCAGACAGCTGGGCATGATGGACCTCTGGTCTGACCCAGCAGAGGCAATGCTTATATTCTTATGTTAAGATGTTTCGGTTTCTGGTTGTTCATGTGGAGTTGTGAAGTGTGGTAGCAGGTAGGAAGGTGCTAGTCCTCAGACCTGTTTGAAACAGATACATGCAAACTTGAACAGTATTCGTGCCTCCATTGGCAACTAGTGCAATTTTTTGTAGTAGGAGCTAATATGGTCTTTTTTCCTCAGTCCGAAGATCAAGCGAACTGCAGTGTTTTGCACTATTTTTAATTTTTGTACTGTTTTTTTTTGGGATACCCAGGTAGATGATGTTGCAATAGTCCAGGAAAGATAGGTTCAGTGATTGCACCAGTAATCTAAAGGATGTTGTGTCGAAGTAATTTTTAATAGTCCTTAGTTTCCACAGCATGTAAAAGCATTTCTTCACCAGTAAGTTTGTGTGGTCAGCAGTGTTCCCTCTAAGCGGGCGGGTGTTGTGAGCAAACTTTTTTCACTGTGAGCTAAAAATATCGGGCGCCAGCAAGTTATGAGCCAAATAAATATGTTGCTTTCTACCACAGAACTTCCTTACGTTTGTATGGAATCTATCCCCTTTCAACTTTAGAGAGTGCCCTCTCGTTCTCCCTGCCTTAGCTACTAAGTCTATTCCCTTCAGTACCTTGAATGTTTCTATCATGTCCCCTCTCAATCTCCTCTGCTCAAGGGAGAAGAGGCCCAGTTTCTCTAATCTTTCGCTGTACGGCAACTCCTCCAGCCCCTTAACCATTTTAGTTGCTCTTCTCTGGATCCTTTCGAGTAGTACCGTGTCCTTCTTAAAGTACCAGTGCTGGACGCAGTACTCCAGGTGAGGGCGTACCATGGCCCGGTACAGCAGCATGATAACCTTCTCTGTCTCTTCAGTCCAGCATCTGCCCCTTCCATTCACTGTCTGTCTTTCCCTGCCATCTCTCCTCCTGCCCCCCCCCCACCCCCCAATTTGGTCTAGCATCCATCATCTTCCTTCTGTTCCCCTCATGGTCTGGCATCTCTATCCTTCCCTCCCCCCTGTGGTTTTTAGCATATCTCTCTTCTCATTTCCTCCACTCAGATCTGATCATTCTCTGCTCTCTCTTCCCTTTTCTTCTCTGGTCTTCCTTCTCTATTTTCTGCCTCCATCTAAATTAAATTCTTTCTTACTATTTAGTCCCGTTTCCCTCTTTTCACTGTGTCTACACACAGCTTGTCACCCCTTTCCCTCACCCCTCCATTATCTTACTATTTTCTTCCCCCTTTATTTATCTCCTCCTTCCATCCAGTATGTGTTCTTTCCCCACTTCCATTCAGCATCTGCTCTCCCTTCTCAACTGACATCCATCTGCCTTCTGCTCTCTCTCCCTTCTTCTCACTTCCATCATCTGTCCCCTTCTCTCTCTCTCTCATCTCCTCCATTCCATCATCTGCCCCTTCTCTCTCTCTCTCTCTCTCCCCCCCCCCCAACTTCCATCATCTGCCCCCCTTCCCCTCACCTTTGTGGGTCACTTTCTTTCCCCTGAGGGTGGCTCATGTCACAGGGGAAGCTTTGGCCGAGCAGAACCGCTTGATTGACAGTGGAACTTACTTGATTGATGTCGATGCTGGGGCCCGTTGCCGTTTGAAGGAAAAAAAAAAAGGTGGAAAAAAGGAACCTGTAAAGGCGAGAGGAAGGGAAACCTCCAGGACAGCTGCTTTTTGCCCTCCTTCAGCGGCCCAAGAGTTCAGACCAGCAGCGGCAGCTCTGTATGCTTTTAACTTCGGCACAGAGCTGCCCCTAATCAATAGTTTAGCGCGGTTTCATGAGGCAGCCTCGGGGCCTTTGATAGCCGGCCCGCTTCGATGATGCGATGTGGGCCGGCCTAGCAAAGGCCCCGAGGCTGCCTTATGAAACCGCGCTAAACTATTGATTAGGGGCAGCTCTGTGCCGAAGTTAAAAGCATACACAGCTGCCGCTGCTGGTCTGGAGGTGCGGAGACAAGGCAGGAGGCAAACGCGGTGGAAGGCAGGAGTCCCGGCGAAGGCAGGAGTCCCGGCACAGCGACTGCAACAGGAAGTTGCAAGTCAGCTGACGCCGGCCTTTCGTTGCGGCGGGGACCGAATCCTTCGCGGACCGGCAAGATTTTGTTTGCGGACCGGCGGTTGAAGAACTGTGCTCTACACTGTGTGCGCTGTGACGAGAAACTTGTGCGCTGCGAGGTAATATTTTGAGCGCCAGCGCACCCCAGCGCAGCTTAGCGGGAACACTGGGTCAGCCATGGTTAAGTGTGTATCTAGTGTGATACCCAGTATTTTTATGGTTTTGGAGATTGGGTATTCGTGGTCATTTACTTTTAACGATGTTCTAGTTATTTTGTCATTGGGGCTTGCCAAAAAGACTTTGTCTTTTCTGTGTTTAGTTTCAGTTTGAAGTTGGTAGTCCATTTTTCGATTTCTATCATTGTGTGTGAGAGGTTATCTATAATTTCATTTGTGATGTCATTTAAGGGGATTGGAATGGATATATCGTCTGTGTATATGTAATGTTTTAAGTTTTATTTTTGTAGTAGATGACCTAAGGATGCGATGTAGATGTTGAACAGTGTGGGTGATAGATAGTGGGGAGCCTTGGGACACCCCCAACGGGTTTTTCCATGGGTTGGAGTAATTTCCATTGCTAGCTACTCGGTAGGATCTGTTTGTTAGGAATTCTTGGAACCATTTCTTTACCTTTCCCGAGAGCCCCATTGCATCTAGGTAAAGTAGCATGATTTCGTGGTCTACTAGGTCGAACACATTGCTAAAGTCTAGTTGCAGAATCAGAGTGCTTTTGCCTTTGTTGAAAAGATCATAGAGGTGGTTTAGTATGGAAGCTATGACTGTTTCTGTGCTGTATCCTTTCCTGAAACCTGATTGGTGTTCACTGAGGATGTTAAATTTGTCTAGGTAGTATACTAGTTGTAGGTTGACCAATCCTTCCTGTAGTTTTGTGAATAGCGGGGTGCTTGCTATGGGTCTGTAATTGGATGTCAGTGCTGTTGAGATTTTCTGATCTTTGGGGATAGGTGTAATCAGTATGTGTCCCATATCCTCGTTCAATGTTCCGTTTGTAAGGGTAGTTGCTAGCCAAGTGAATAGTTCTATTTTGAAGTCTGGTAGGGCAACTGTCATGATTTTAGGGGAGACATTCGTCAAGTAGGCAGTTTGATTTGGTGTATTTATTGAATAAATTTAGGAATTGATGCCAGCTTGGGGACTCGAAGTGGTCCCAGATCATGTCTGCTCTGGATTCCTGTTCGTGGGGTCCAAAGTAGAGAAGTGTGTTGGTTTTGGGCGTAGGTATAGTTGCTCTTAGGTCTGTGATTTTATTTTTAAAGAAATTGGCTAGGGTTTGAGCAGATGGAGTGCTCTAATTGTCCTTTTTCAGGATTCGAGTTGTGTCTGTTAACGTTTTTACTAGTTTGAACAATTCTTTACTGTTTATTTTTGTTGTACCTATTTTCTGTGCTTAGTGCTTTGTGCGTTTTTCTTTGATCAGATTTTTGTTTATTTTCATTTTTTGTTTCCAGTTTGTCTTGTCTATTTCTTTGTTTTTTTTTCCAGATTCTCTCCAGTTTTCTTAATTCCTGTTTGTTGGTTAGTAGTTCTGAGTCGAACCATTCATTTAGTGCTCTATCTTTCTTTTTGTATGTTTGGTATGGAGCTATCTAGTCTAATAGTTCCTTACTGAACTTTCCCCTTCTTGTTGGGAAATCCTGTATTTTGTCGGTTGTGGGACGTAACTCGTAGTGAGTCCAGAATTCAGTTGGGTTTATAATACCACAACTGGTTATTGTTTTTGTGTTTTTGCTTTTGTATTTCGGTTGTGATTGCTGTTTTTGCCAGCGTAGGTCAAATTTTCCAATATAGTGGTCTGACCAAATGCAGTTTTCCCAGGCCCCTGTATAGTATTGTATCTTTGGATCGAGGGTTTCTTTTCCAGAAAAGGTAACTATATCTAGTTTGTGTCCTTTTTCATGGGTTATCTCTGTGTCTGGCATTGGAAAATCGAGTGACGTTAGGAAGTTGGCAATTTTGGTTACTTCTGGCTTTCCCTTTTGTTCTAGGTGTATGTTTATGTCCCCCAGAAGTAGATTGTACGATCCTTTTAGGGTATTTACGGTTAGGAATTCAAAGAATTCTTCTCTGGCGTTTGACCATTTTTTGGGTGGGATATAAATAGAGTTGTAGTCAGTGATTCTTCTAATTGGGCATTTGTGATTTTGCAAGTTAGCATTTCTAGGTTTTCTGAAGATTTGTAATCTGTCTTGTTGTAGTCAAAGGATTCTTTTAGTATAATCGCTAGACCGCCTCCTTTTTTCCAGCTTCTTGATAGTGGGAGTATTTTGTATCCCTGTGGTAGGATTTTTTAAACAATAATGTATGTGTCAGAGACCATCCATGTTTCTGTCAGAAACAGGAAGTCCGGCTTTGCACTATCCAGTCATTTATTATGTGTGCTTTGTTTCTCACGGAACGGGTATTAAGATAGAATCCCTTAATGTTTTCATAGTTGGTTGGGGTGGGAGTTTCAGAACATATTAGCTTTTTTAGGTTTCTGTTATTGGTCTTGTTCCTGTATGGTTTGCAGGGTTTACGGGTGGTGTTTATCACTGGGATTTGAAGTGGGCCTTGTTCTGGATAGTTTTGTAGAAGTTGGTGGGAGCTTGTTGATTTGGTCAATTTGGCTGGTCTGTGCCAAGAGGGATAGGTGTGAATAGGTTGAGGGGATTTATCTTCATTGCCCCAGCATCTGGAGCAGATTAGGTACAGTATCCCTAGAAGCAGTTAGTGTTTGTTAAAAATTGCCATGTTGTCTGGAGGTTTAATGTGATGTAAGTAGTGACAGGCAGTAGCAGAATTTATGTGAGTAGTAGTTGTTGTCAGTAGCAGGCTATGCTTACTGTCTAGTTGCAGTAACAGGCTATACTTACAGGTTATATTTGCAGGTTATACAGGGGGCAGCAACAGGTTATGGTTGTAATCTGTTTATGCAGTAACAGGCTAGACAGGGGGCAGCAACTGGCTTTACTTGTAGTCTGTATATGCAGTAACAGGCTGGACTTGCGAACTATACATGCAGGTTATGTTTGCAGGCTATGCATGCGGTAACAGGCTATATATGCGGTAAAAGGCTATACATGCGGTAACATGAGGTGAACAGACTAAATCTGTATATGCAGTAACAGGCTGAACATGTGGACTATACATGCAGGTTATAGTTGCGGGCTATACATGCGGTAACAGGCTAAGCATGCAGGCTATACTTGCAGACTATACAGACAGCAGCTGGCTATCCTTTTAGTGGTAATAAGGAGTACTTATCGTGTGGTCTGGGTTTCAATCATTTCGCAAAGGCGCGTGCTAAGGCGTACGCGCCTTTGCCGTGCGCCTTAGCCGGTGCACCAAACGGCTGCGCGCCGTTCCCTCGGTTTAATTTGAGTGTTCCCGCCGATCGAGAGGGGCGGAGCTGGCTCACACGCCCGGCTGGGGGGGGCAGTTTCGATGGAGGCTCCGTGGAGGAGCCGGCCCCGATCGCAGGATGCTGCTGATTGCAGATGGGGGGCCTGAAGCGAGGCTCTGTGGAGGAGTCGGCCGGATGTTGCTGAACACTGCTAACTGCAGGTTCAGTTGTGGGGGAGCCGTTCTCTGTTCAATTTGAGTTAGGAGAGTTGTTTTGCTATCCTAACTTTACTGCACTTAGCCGGTTAGTGGACTGAATATTGCTACTAACTGGCTAAGTTGGTGTTCTGCCCTAACTCTACCTCTATCCTAGTCAGTTAGAGGATGGCCAGTTAGCCGTGATATTCAGTGGCACTATCTGCTGAAGTGCCATGGGATATTGATGGCTGCCTAGCTCAGCAGGATTTAACTGGTTAGGATCATCTTGTGCCTATTAAACCTTTTAGAATATCTACCCAACTTTTTAATCTGAAGTAAATCTAGAAACATAGATAGGGCTTCTATTAAGTATTTTCAAATTGTAAATTTGTTTATTGTCCAGGTACGAGGGGCATTCAATAATTTATCTACCTCAGTAGGAAAGAAAAGTGTTTTCAAAAACTTTTTGTTTTATTTTTCAATATAGTCCCTTGATAGCTCCATATACTTCATCCACTCTTCCTGCAATGATTTTAACCATTTGAAAAGATTTCTTCTGTTTGACCTTCAAACCAAGACATCACAGCTTCCTTGCCATCTTCATCACTTAAAATCTGCTCTCCACAGAGAGATTTCTTCAAAACTCGGAACAGGAAATAATCTGAGGGAGCCAGGTCAGGACTGTACGGTGGATGGTTCAGCTGCTGAAACCCACATTTTTAGATGGCAGCCTGTGCACCAGTGCATTGTGAAGGAGCAGTACGCCTGCTGTGACTTTTCTTCGTCTTTTCTTCTTGATTGACTCTTGCAAAGCGATCATTGTGTTGGCGTAACTCTCCCCAGTTATGGTTGTCATGTGTGGCATGAACTCCATAGGAAAAGTTTTTCATCATCGCAGAAGACAGTTGTCATGACTTTGCCTCTAGATTTTTCTGTCTTTAACTTTTTTGGGGTAGGGGATGACTTGTGCTTCTACTGCATTGACTCCATTTTGGACTCTAGATCTCTGTGATAGACCCAAGTCTTATCTCCAGTCAACAAATGCTGAAAAAAATTCACTTGGTCTTCATTGAGCATCTTTAAGTTCTCATGGCCTTCTGACATGGCATCAGCATTCTTGGAACCCATCTTGCACTAGCCTTAGACATGCCCTAATTTTTTTTTTCAAACTTTTGTTTTATTTTGTTTATTCAAAGACACAAAAAGAAAACCAAACAATCAATAAAAATAGCATATAGCAGCAATATCCTTTCCCCTATACATCTCCCCCTTTCTAAGCCTCCCTCTCTCATGGAGCCTTAATTAGTACACTTCTCCCTCCGTATTTGCGGTTTCGTTTATTTGCGGTTTTTAGTTTGCTGGCTCCTCCCCTCCAATTACATCAGTTTGCATAGAGAAATCGCTGATTCCAAGCGTTTACAAAGAAAATCGCTGATTCTCAGCACTTTCTTCACCGTATTTTGACTCTCTTTCAGGAACAGGCCAGGTCTCCCACAATGTTATTCGCGGTTTCACCATATTCACAATGGTTTTTAATAGAAAACAGTGAATAACATATGAAAAAGTTATTCACGGTTTTTCTGTATTCACGGGTCTGTTAATCCCCTATCACAGCGAATATGGAGGGAGAAGTGTATACACAAAACGCTTTAGCAATAACATATAAGCCAAGATACAGAGTATCCATGGACATGTCCAATTTTCATGAATTATTTTCCAAACTGTACCTGCCTAGATGCCAATTTCTTCAGCTGTTTGGGAAACCTTAATTTGTCTGACAAAATTAAATCTTTGATTTTCTTGCACATTTATTTGGAAGTTGCTTACACAGGCTGTCTAGTCTAAGAGTCATCTTCAATAGACTCTCTACCCCACTTAAACTGCTTGCTCCAAATTTTACTTTGTAGGATGAGGGGGCAGACTCACTATAAACTCTGCAGCCTTGTGTTCAAGGATCTCCTTTGACATTTTCCCTTCTATTGTGAGAAATTTCATCACTGAACGGTGCTCCATATCTAGCAGTTTCTTACTTGATTTGCACTAGGATTCTTTTGACATCCTGATCCTAGGAATGTTAGACTCGCACCGAGCTGCATCTTTGCATGAGTAACCTTGAGACATGTCACAACATGCACAGACTTAGTTCAACATGCATACTACTTTCTTTCATACTCAGGTAGATAAATTATTGAACATCCTTCGTAACTAGGGATTCCTCGAGAATACAAAACAATTGCGGGCTGATATTCAAGCTTATGCATTGTAGCCACTGGGGTCTCAAGGCTTGAGTAACAGTGCCCCAAGTGGCCACAGGCAAAACTGATCTAGGTACGCTTCTTAGGACGGAGACAGCCCTACAGGTCTGATACTATTAAGGAATCCAACACACCAAAATCTTGCTACAATGGAGGGGATATTGCTGGGGGCTCATTCTTCTTTCTCCTACTGTTCACATCTATTCTGTTTCTGAGTTTTCTTTCATTTTTTTTTTTTTTTTGTTACTTAAATACAAAACATTGTAATTGCATAAAGGTATTTACAATCAACATCACTCAGTTGGTCCCACCAATGATATTCTGCCACTCTTCATTACATTGGCTCCTTTACAAGAAAATGAACCCCAACTAGATGGAGACTCCCTAGGGACCCCACATTATGAAAATACTACTTCCTTCTTCCCTCTCTACTACCCAGACCATTTTGCCTCTGACAAGGATGTGGAATTACAGCAGGATTGAAAAAGGCTACCATTAAAATATCGTGGGCTGAAACTGCTCACTCCAAGTAATATAAGGGCTCCAGACCTTATGAAAGTTTGATAGCCGATTTCTACGGAGAGCAGTCAACTTAGACATCAAATAAAGATGATTCACTTTATATAGAGGATAGTAGTCAAGTGTGGGAGGTGTTTCATTCTTTTTTTCCATCCCCGATTAGTCTGGTTCAGGGAGAGTGCAGAATGACTCACATAACCTGAAGGGATATGGCAATGCAATATGGATATGGCAAGGCAATCTACCCCGTTGCCTATCAGCGATGTTCTTTTGGTCTTACCCAGCATAGAAATATTTATGTTCCTGTTCTTATGAGTCATTCTCCTTAATCCTTTGTAATTTATTTTCTTCTCCAAAATGAAACCAAGTTAAAATAAGTTTGGAAAATGGGGCAACTACATATAAAGGTGGAACTTAGCTTGTCCTATTCTGACCATCTCAAATCCAGCCTATAAATTCTACTTAAAATAAGGTTTTGCAGGTCTTTACTCTTTAACGTAGTACCAGACAGCACATGTCCAACCTGCCAGTTAAATCATCAAGATTTCTAAAAACAAAACTAAACTGAAATAGCTGCTTTGGAAATTAAATGCTATATTTTAAGTAAAGTTGCATTCATGTAAGTCAAATAAAATACATCATGGTTGATATTTAGGTAGAGGGTTTATTGTTAATGCTGAGCCCTGAAAAAAGGGGGTTTCCATGACCAGCTAGTGGCACTGCCACGTAACAGTTAAATCATCATTTTTCTGCTAAGCAGTCACAGGTAAGCCTTTACAATATGACATACATCAGAGACCCATGTTATGTTTATGTCATACTGAAATTATCCTATCCCTCTTTACTTGTGCAGACAACGTTTCCTGGAAAACCTTGCTGCAACAGAATTAGAGAAACAATCAGCATTGTCTAAAGGAAGACAAGATACATTGACAGAAGCTATGCAAAGTGGGTGTAGATCTGCTAACACAACTCCATCATCTGACAAAGCCAATGAAGGGATGCTTCCAGCAAATGTAACAAGTTTAGGTACATTTTATTTTAATGTTTTGTTTTTTAATCTTTCTTTCTGATCTCTATTAGATTTTAAATGTTTCCTTGCTAGATTTGTTTCTGTAAAATTGAGTTATATGTCCCCTAAATTTCTGTACCGTATTTTCACGCATATAACGCGCGCGTTATACGCGTTTTTACCTACCGCGCATACCCCTCGCGCGTTATATGCGTGAGCGCGGTATACCAAAGTTTTAAAACATAGTTCCCACCCCGCCCGACGCCCGATTCACCCCCCCCAGCAGGACCGCTCGCACCCCCACCCCGAACGACCGCTCGCACGCGCTCCCACCCGCACCCGCATCCACGATCGGAGCAAGAGGGAGCCCAAGCCCTCTTGCCCGGCCGACTCCCCGACGTCCGATACATCCCCCCCCCCCGGCAGGACCGCTCGCACCCCCACCCCGAACGACCGCTCGCACGCGCTCCCACCCACACCCGCATCCACGATCGGAGCAAGAGGGAGCCCAAGCCCTCTTGCCCGGCCGACTCCCCGACGTCCGATACATCCCCCCCCCCCGGCAGGACCACTCGCACCCCCACCCCATGTGCCTCAGGCCGCGCCCCCAGGTGGGACCTAAGGCTCCAGGGCCTATTCTGATTGGCCCACGCGCCTTAGGCCCCACCAGTAGGCGGAGCTTTAGGATGGATGGGCCAATCCGGCCTCATTCCTTCGTTGGCTGCCTGCCGGACAGGCGGGTTTGGCTCCCGTCTGTCCGGCCAACTACTAAAGGTACGGGGAAGGGGGGTGGGGGGGTCGTGGGGGTCGCCAGGGGGATCGCGGGTCGGCTGGGGGGCGGTCGGAGGTTCTTGGGGGGGAGGGGGGTTTGCGTCGAGGGCAGGAGGGCCTGGGATCCCTCCTGCCCGTAATGTAGTGCGGGGTGGGGTTAGGGGGTCGCCGTGGCCAGGAGGGTTTGGGCTCCCTTCTGGCCCAACTACCAAAGGTACGGGGAAGGGGGGTGGGGGGGTCGTGGGGGTCGCCAGGGGGATCGCGGGTCGGCTGGGGGGCGGTCGGAGGTTCTTGGGGGGGAGGGGGGTTTGCGTCGAGGGCAGGAGGGCCTGGGATCCCTCCTGCCCGTAATGTAGTGCGGGGTGGGGTTAGGGGGTCGCCGTGGCCAGGAGGATTTGGGCTCCCTCCTGGCCCGATATTGTTGGGGAGTCGGCGGTCCTTCGGGGGGGGGGGGGAGGGATGTATCGGACGTCGGGGGGGGGGCATCAGGCTTTCAGGATGGGGACAGACCTTCAAGGGGGGACAGTGCACGGAAGTCAGGGGGGGTGAACGGAGAGTCGGGACAGCGCACGGAAAGTCAGGGCGGGCGAAAGGAGCGTCGGGCAGCATGCGCGGTATACCCGTGAGCGCGGTATATCAAAGTTTTTGTGCAAATCATCGTGATTTCTGCGCGCTATATTCGTGTGCGCGTTTTATACGGGTGCGTGTTATTTGCGTGAAAATACGGTAGATCAAAGATGGTAAACTCCAGTCCTCAAATGCTAAAAACAGATCTATTCTGGCTAGCCTAATTATACAAATTAGCCTAGTTCTTGGATCAAATGCATGTAACTATATCTCATGAATATTTGTTGTGGAAGTCCTGAAAACCTAAAATTGATTGGAGTTTACCAAGAGCCAATTAAGGGCTAGATTCACTAAGCAAACCGATCGTGTACCGATCGGTTTGCAACCCCTTTGCGACCCAATTTTCCTCCGACCCGATTCACTAACCTTGTGGATGATCATCCTACGATTGAATCCGTGCATGCAAATGAGGGGAAACGGCATGCAAAATAAGCAGGTAGCAATTCACTAAACCAAAACTGGAACACCGGCAGGGCTGGCTGATCAAGAAACAAGCGACTGCTGGGGAACAGTCGCTCACGTCCTTTTCAACTGCATCCCCTGCTCTCTGCTCCTTTTCAACTGCATCTCCAGTTCTAATAATAATTTATTTTTATATACCGCCATATCCAAGAGTTCTAGGCGGTTCACAACAGTCAAGCTTAATACATGCAATACAAATGAATACATCAAATTAAAATACATCTGCCCCTATTCCTAGATAAACTATTAATCCCCCAATGTTCTTCTCGTTCCTTAAGATCAACTGATCAAAAACTGCTTTTCATTCCTTCTTTAAAAGAATCCTTCTACACTAGGAATACTAACTTTGCTATAACTGCCCCCACTTTATGGAACTCCCTCTCTCAATCTCTTCGGGACGAAATCCAATTACCAAAATTTAAGACTAATCTTAAAACTTATCTATTTAAAGATGCCTATGCCAAATCTTAATCTTTTCTTTTCTTTGTCTACTTGTAGATCTCTTTTACAATCTAATTTTTTTTCTTCAGCGCATATCTCTTATTCCATGCACCCCCGTCCCTTGTGTTATATCCCTTCCCTCTATCTCATTTCTTCTAAGATTATGTAACTTTTCCCTTCCTCCCCACTCATCCTCACTGTCAGGTTTGTCCATACGTTTTATATGTTTTTATCTTTCATACTAATCTCTCTAAAACACCATTAAATATTTCTTTCTTTTCTATTTAAATTTTATTGTTAACCGGTCAGATATTTGTTTTATGATCGGGATATTAAAAATCAATAAACTTGAAACTTGAAGTTAAATGCATACAATATAGAGAAAATACAAACAACTTAAAATAGAATAAAAAAGTATTGAATTAAAAGATAAGATACATTAAGATACCAGCCTGTTAAATAGTTGTGTCTTTATCTGTTTTCTAAAATCAAGATATGAGGGAGCTTCTAACACGATTTTGGCAAGACGTATTCAGTTTGGCCGCCTGAAATGAGAAGGTTCTCTCAAGGATCCTCTTGTAATGACAAGATTTTATAGAAGGATATGTAAACAGATGTATTCTTCGTGAACTCTTATTAGTGTAATTCAGGATAAAATGAGAAGTAAGATAGCCTGGTAACATAGCAGATGCATGAAAACTTAAATGCCGCCCTGCTCTCTTCTGCCCCGACTCTCTGCCATGATTCTCCTGCCGCCCTGCTCTCTTCTACCCTGACTCTCTGCCGCAATTCTCCTGCTCAATTCTCCCCGACTCTCCTGTCCTTCCCCACAGTGCAAGCCCATGGTTTTAACCTATGGATTTAAAGCGGGTTAAAACCACAGGCTCACAAAAAAGTAGGGCTTGCAAAAAAAGTGTTTCCTAAAGTTAAAAAAAAGTTTTGCTTCCTGCTGCCAGGCACGGAGGGCCAGCGCATGCTCAAACCATCTACAGTCTAACTTTAAAAACTAATTACATCCTATAGAGGATCACTAGTGCATATTCCCTCTGCTATAGTCCCACCCCTCCTCTGACCTAACGTTCTGTTTTAGTCTGGGGCAGTTTGCAGCAGAGGGAGAGTGCACTGGCGATCCTCTGCAGGCCGCAATTAGTTTTTAAAGTGAGACCGGTGACCAGGGGGATGCCGGATGATGGTGGGGATAATGGGGAAGCATGCCAGCCTTCTTGGGGCCCCCTGGTGTAGCTATAAGAAGTACACGGAAGAAGGGGGGGTCCAAAGAGAGGGGCATATGCTGGACTGAGGGGGGAGGTAGAGGGAAGAAATAATGGTTCTGAAAACAGAGGAGAGGAAGAGAGACAATGGGATGGAGAGAGGGAAATGACAGGGAGAGAAGTTGGACCCAAGGGTGATATGCAGGGAGGTGGGGATGAGATACTGGATAGGAGGGCAATTGGGAAGAGAAATGGAGCGATGGAGGACCCTGGGGTGGTGGGGAAGGAGGAGAGATGTTTGATGAAAGGGTAGTTGAGAAAATGAGAGATGGTGGGATCCATCGCTGCAGGCACTCTTTCATTCTTCAGGCGGCCAGCAGCATGCGTGAAGTAAACATGCTGCCTTCCATGGCTGGAACCTTTCCCTATGCTACTGCTTCCTGGCCCCGCTTAGGCGAGAAGTAGTAGCAGAGGGAAATCTTCACTCACGCTGCCAGTGGCCCGAAGAGCGCAAGATACTGCCTTATCATATCTCATGGGGGTGAGAAACAAATGGGGGGGGGTGTTTCACTGGAGGATCGGGAGGGATGGGGAATGGTCATTAGAGAAATGCTTGATTACGGGGAATGGAGATGAAAAAAAGGAAAGATGCCAGACCTCTGGGGAAGGGAAGGGGAGGACAGAGATGGAAGATGGATGATGAGCACAGAGAAAGAAGAAAACGTCAAATGGGCAGGAGACCCTTGCAAGTGAGCTATCAGAAGACAAACAGAAACCAGAGCCTGGGACCAACATAATTTGAATAATGACCAGACAACAAAAGGTAAAAAAATGTATTTTCTATTTTGTATTGTATTTTCTATTTTGTGATTAGAATATATAAGAACTGAAATGTTTATCCTGCCGGTGCTGGTGTTAGACATGGGTAGGGCCCAGGTCAGAAACTTGGGAGGGGATCCCAAAGCCCTCTAGTAAACCATGTTATCTTCAGCTTACAGCAGGCTTAAGGCTTTCTCTAGCTAGGGGGCAGTTGATCTAATTGTACTCCTTGGCCTAACACCATCCCTGGCATGTGTGATCTTTATATTTTGCACAGTATAGGAGGAAATTAATCTTTTTATTTCTTTGTTGTTGTACTATATGGAAGGTGTGGCTTCTTGGGATTTTGGTTTAATTTGTGTTTATCATTTTTGCTCAATTATTATGTATTTGGCATTGGTTTTCTGTGTGTGTGACCAAGGTATTCTGATAGGATGAATTTTCTATGTAGCATTCAGTTTTCCTGATAGTGGAGGGGATATTGTGAGGGGAGATGAGTTTTGTTGATCCTTTTCCTGTATTTGTGATTTATAAAATGACAGTTGTACAGCATATTGTTCCTGTTTATACTTTAATAAAATGATTTCAATATAAAATAGCTAGTCAAGACTTTTGTGGATGGGATCAGACAGAGTCCGCTGGGATGGGGACAGAGTCTGCAGGGACAGGGCGGGGATGGGAACAATTTTTTTCCCCGTGTCATTCTCTACCCAAAAGCTAATCTGTAGCAGAGTTGTGCTGGCAGTGAGAATGGAAAGCCAGGACATAACAACAGAGCCAAGAGGAAAACCAAACCAAGAAACTCTTACTCCCTTCCAGATACACCAATTTCTCCTGTAACCTCTTCCAGCTGCTGACATGCTGTTTCTTTTGGACTATTCAGCATAATGTGCCCACTTAGTCTCACACCACTGTCTCCCGTAAGATGTAACAAGGAAATGAGTGTTTTATTTTTGTGGAAAAAGGAGATGGTGTTACTCTATTCCCATTTCAATTTGAGACTCAATCATAGGTCTCTGTATTTTAGAGCTGCTAAAAAGAAGCAATGTTAAGGATATTTTTCAGACTATGGCATCAAATACTGGCACAATCCCTTCTTCCTTCCCCATGCCCTTTCAGTAAATATTAATTCTGGTGACTACAGGGCTGGAGGAGGGCAAAATATAGCTCTTGCCTACGCTTGATCCTTCTCAGCTGGCACAGAAATATTCACTAAAATCCAGTTTTCCAACCTTTGTATCTGTAGTTTAGCTTCAGTCCCTATCTCTACTTGATCTTGGTTTTCTCTCTGTTCTCATGTTCTTTCTTTTGAGAATTCTCTTCCAGCCTTCCTTCATCATTTCTTTTCCTCCTTATAGATATAGATATATAAATGTCTCTTCATGGTTTCTCTTATCTCAATTTCTTCTAGCCCGACTCCTTCCTCACCTTCATGTCTGTTATCTCCACCATCCTTCCCCCCCCCCCTTTTTTTATTCTCCATCTCTTTCTCTCTGCAGCTTGTCTCCTAAACTAAACTAAATCTTAAGCTTATATACCGCATCTTCTCTATAAAGATAGAGCTTGGCACGGTTTACAGGAAATTAAAAAAGAAGGAAAAACATAATAAGTATTAGTGATTGTATAGAGAGCAGCAAGATTTACATCTTGGAGAATAGCCAAGTTTTCAGATGTTTTTGGAATAATTGGAAGGAACCCAAATTCCGCAGCTGGGCAGGAAAATTATTCCAAAGCTCAGTAATTTTGAAATAAAGAGATTTCCCTAATTTTCCAACATAGATAATGCCTTTAAGCGAGGGGAAAGATAATTTAAGCTTTTGGATAGATCTGGTAATATCAGGTCTCGCAGAGTTCCAAGATAGTGGTATTAAAGGACGAAGAGTGCCGTGCAAGATCTTAAATGTTAGGCAGGCAAGTTTTAACAAAAGCGGGGAAACATGATCAAATTTGCTTTTTGCAAAGATCAACCTAGTTGAAGTCTTTGAAGGCTTTTCTTGGTTAGACTTAAAGAAATAGAATTACAATAATCCAACTTCGAAAGAATGATTGATTTTACAAGGACAGCAAAATGTTGGTGGTGGAAACAGGATCTCACTTTTTTTTTTTTTTTTACCAGAGAGTTAAGATGGTCGTTAAATGAAAGTGTTCTCCTCTGCCTGCTCTTCCTCTTTTCGAGACCATGTCCTCTTTTGCTAGCAACTTTCTCCCATAGAGCCTATGTTGTCTTCCTGAATTCCTCTCACCCTCACATCTTGTTTCTACTCCCCCAAAGCTCCACTATGTCCTTAATCCCATAACTCAGCCTTTCTTCCCTTTACAGTTTCTTTCTGCCTCTTCCAGTATTTCAGAGCAGCATTGTCTCTCCTAACTAGTGACCCCTTTCTATTCCCTTCAACCCTTCCTTGCTACTTTTCCTATCCCAGTATCTCGCTATCTTTTTTTTTTTTCTTAACTGCTATAGTTATTACTTTTTCAAATACTATAAGTAATATTGTCATGCCAATAAAGTTATCTAAACTATCCGTTTCATATGTCAGTGTCAGAATAATCTGCTGCACTTGCCTTCCCTATTGGCAGATGCCAGGCTATAGCAAGAACCTTCTCCACTGCAGTCTATTGGGCAGACTGCAGGGTGAGGTGGGAGCAGTAACTAAGATAAAGAAGCACTTCTTTCCTGTATTTCCTGTAGCTGTGCAGCATGGAGCTTGCTGCTGCAGATCTACAGACTTACAGGGAAACTATTGGGGGTACTTGAGCACTCATAGAGCTGGCGCATATGCTTCTAGGGTTGCAACAGCCATTTTGAACCCATGGCCTAAAAGCAGGAGTGAGTGGGGTTGCTGCTGCTACCACTACACCATTAGAGGCCCCCATAAAAACCAGGAGTGAAATCAGGAGGTGGTAGGGCAAACTAGATGGGGGGTTGACCCTCAAGGAGGTTCTTTGTTGTCAGCCTTCTTTCTAGGGAGCTATACTGGGAGAGAAGGAGATTGGATACTTTGGAGTGCAGTGTAGAAGCTGGTCCCCAAAATAAGTTAGTGAAATAAGTGTTCCACAGTTTTTGTAAATTTTATAAAGGCTAAATCAAATAGAACACAGAAAAAAAATCCTTTTTGATGCCATTGAAAAATTTCTTAATACAAGCATTTAGTAAAATAAAAGACCAATGATGATTGTGATGAGCCATGAAGGATTAAGTTATATAGCTCATATGAATCATGTCATCTCTGATGGTCTTTAAAATTTTTCTAAAAAAAAAGATGTTATAGTGTTTATAAAGATTTTAGTAAAACGTATTGTACATTGAATAATAAGGCCTATGTTCAAACCTTTATAGTGCTTGCATCTAATTGTGTTAATGTTTTCAACAGGACAGTTCCTTCATCAGTCTAATGTGGATCGCTGTAGTACCATCTCAACTGACAAGAAATTTATGATGGACATGCTGTTTGCTAAAAACAGAACTAGTTCTTTTCAAGTGACCCAAGATGATGATGTACCCAGTCATATGCACAACAAAACTTTATTACAGTCCAGGGAAAACTCAATGAGCTCTAGCTTTCAAACCGAGGCAGGAGAGGAGAGCAGTGAAACAGAACTGTGTTCAAAGACTGTGTCTAAAGTTCTGAGGGCTCAGTACAGCATAGATGCAGAAATAAATTCCAAAAATTTAGAAAAAACACAGATGACTCCATTTAAAAGAGAGTCTGAATTTGTGTGGGATCAGAAGACATCAAACCAACAAGAATTAAAGATTAATGACTTGGATTTTACAGATTTAGGTGAAGAAGATGATTTTGATGTTCTGGATGTGTTACCCATGGAAACAAATTATTTAAATTTCCCCCCTCCACCTCCTTTTACTGCATCATCACTTTCTGACATGCTTTCCCCGTCTATACCACCTCCACCTGCTCCACCACCGGGTTGCCCCCCTCCACCACCACCCCTGCCACCACCCACACAGAAGGGCATTTCTTTGCCTCTTCCTCCACCTCTTCCTCCTGGATTTTTAACATCATCTTCCCAGGCCCAACAGTCACTTCTTGATAAGAAAAGAAAGACTTTGAAACTCTTTTGGAAAGAACTGAAACAGCCTGTTAACTCTAGATGTGGCAAATTTGGTCAAATCACAGTGTGGACTTCCCTGGAAAAAATTACTGTAGATGCTGATAAAATGGGACATCTTTTTGAATCCAAAGCTAAAGAACTACCTAGCACAAAGGTACTCTTTTATTTCCTCTCTTTCTCCTTATCTGAGTGTGTGTATGTGTGGGTTGCGTATCACAGGTCAGCGTTCCCAACAACCAGGAACATGGGTGATTGGACTCTACTCCTGCTCCTCCAGACCTTGCCGTTACCAGACTAAGGAGGGGTTGGATGAGTGACAAAGAAAAAAAGTGTGCAAACATAGAACTAGGCCTGGGGCATGCTAATGTCATGAGTCTTGGTACACATTTATTTCTGGGAATAAAAAGGATGATGTCAAGGAAAAAGAGAATAGCTGCACTGCTTTTGCAGCCTATCCTTTTGTAACAGGTTTTCCAACTTTGTATTATGCAATTCTAGATCATTTGTTTAAACAAAACTGCATGTTTATGCATATTGCAGTGTTTCTATAGTATACTTGACAAACAGTAGTACTTAGTTTTATCAATGAAGGGTAAATTTTAATTTAATAACCTACACAAATTGACTACCTCTGATCACAGCCATGCTAAGAAGGTGAGAAAAAAATGAGCTGAAATGGTGCTATGACTAAGGCTACTGTTTTGTATGGAAACTTCGCACACTCAGAAACTAATTTGATTTCTCTGCCTTTAAGATTCTGGTACAGTCATTGGTTCTCAGGCATTTGGATTATTGCAATATCATCTATTTGGCAAACACTAAGAAAAATCTACTTAAGATGCAAATAATCCAGTTTTATATTGATGGGTGATCTCCTTATTTTCTGTATAGAATATCTGTAGTAGGTGGGATTCCCTACCTCCCTAAAACAACGGTATTATGGAGGTAGCTTTATAAAGGGGCACTACTTTAAAGTACCTTTTCAGATGCCTATGATAAGGATTTTTTTTATAAAGACAAGTAGGTAGCTACCTGTCTTTATAAAATAGTAGCAGGGCATTTATATCTGCCATTGAACTAGTGTAAATATCCGCACCAATATTTTTCAAGTATGAACAGAAATTATAGTATTTTGTAATCTATATTCATACTTGCATTTTCCGCCCACCTCCACTCCTATGCACACCCACTGATAAGGTATGCATCGTCATTTCAAACAGCATACTTTTTTGCTGGTTGGTATTTTATAAGTGGTCATTTATGTGAACATGTGGCTACCAAAATGATTATTTACTTTATCTCTTTAAATACATGTCCCCCTGAAAAATTACCCTCCACATTCTTAAAGATATATGGCATGATACCTTAATAGTAGGAATTATATTTGTTCCGGTCAATATTCAGTTGATAGCAGTCAGTGATTTTTTTTTTAGACACTGACCATCGCTGGCTAAACTGGACTGAGCCAGCACCAGCATTTGCCACTGGAGCATATGCAGGTCATTGGGGCAGAAGGGGCAGAAAGGGCCTTTTCCAGGGTGATGAGTTAGAAAGGAGAGTCCAATTGTGATAGGGATCGGGGGGGGGGGGGAGGTCATTCTTGTGGGAGGGAGAGAGGGAAGGAATTAAGGTTGGGCAGACTGGATGGACCATTCGGGTCTTTATCTGCTGTCATCTACTATGTTACTATATAAACTGGCAAAATAACGAACTTTGGGTAAGGAGATTATGGTTTTCCCTAGCATCTGACTAAAACAGGCACGTATTTGTTTATGTAACTGATTAGTCATCCATAAATCTTTCTACAAGCCTTTCCTGGCTTATGAAGGTGAGATGTGAGAGAGCTGAGCATAGGTTGCTTGGTGAGATCAGAAATGGGCAAAGAGATTGTGTGTGATCTGCTTTTAGCTTTTGAATTTCTGTAATTTCATCTGATTTTTGTTTTATGCTTTGTCCCACAGAAAGCAGCTGATGGTAAAAAGCAAATAACTGTTTTGGATCCAAAGAGAAGCAACGCAATAAACATAGGTCTAACAGTACTTCCAACAGTGAACAGTATTAAAACTGCTATTCTGAACTTCGATGAATATACAATTAATAAGGAAGGGATTGAGGTAAGAGATGTAGCTGATGACATTCAACTCTCACATCCCCTAAATCCAGAGAATACAGAAGAAATAATTGAGATCAACAAAAACTTGAGACAATTAGACTGGCTTAATACCAACATGCTAGCTCTAAATATACAAAAAACAAAAGCATTGCTTTTCCCATGGAAAAAGGAAATAAGTTTGAGTATCCCTTTTACTCTAAATAACATTCATCTGGATTTAGTAACTTCATTAAGAATACTAGGTGCCACCA
The DNA here is from genome assembly GCF_902459505.1 of Geotrypetes seraphini. Classification (NCBI taxonomy): domain Eukaryota; kingdom Metazoa; phylum Chordata; class Amphibia; order Gymnophiona; family Dermophiidae; genus Geotrypetes; species Geotrypetes seraphini. The sequence continues at coordinate 140,966,791 of NC_047087.1, forward strand.
TTGATGATCATGAACATATAAGTAATACCGTCAAATTTTGTTTCTATAGATTACGCATGATTCGCTCAATCTCTAAATTTCTTGAGCCAAAATCAATAAACATTTTAATCCACTTCCTAGTCATTGCTAAACTTGATTACTGTAACTCATTATTAATAAACATTACACAAAAGGAAAAAAAACATCTTCAAATAATGCAAAACACAGCTGTCAAACTTATTCATAATGGTAAAAAATATGACCATGTTACCCCATTTCTGATCAATTCACACTGGCTTCCAATAAATCACTGTATCACCTTTAAAATATTACTCTTAGTGTTTAAAACTTTGTCTTCCAATGAACCACAATTTATCAATAGAATGCTTATTCCTTATAATATACCATGTTCCCTTCGATCTACTGTCCAAAAGCTCTTAGCAGTTCCTTTTTTGAAAGTCATCGGAACTAGAAGACATGACATGTTTTCGGTGATGGCCCCCCAACTTTGGAATACTTTGCCCCAATACATTAGAGAGGAATAGGATCTCAGCCATTTTAAAAATAATTTAAAAACTTCCTTTTTAAAGATGCTTTTAATCTTTAAATTATCCTTAAATGCTAAAGTAGTTACCTTCCAGGTTTATACCATTCCTTCCCTAATGTTTCTTCCATGGCTCTGTTTTCATTTTAAAGCATTGAATTGTAACTTTACTCCTCCACCCCCTGTGTATGAATCAGTTTGTAAACTTGTCAGTCCAACCTGTTATTATTAATTTTAAATAGTATGTCTAAATGTATATTTATCTTATTCTGCTGTAACGCGCTTAGTAATTTGAATAAGCGATTTATCAAATCAAAATAAAACTTGAAACTTGGTATTTACAAAATAATGAAAGCTATTGACTTGTCTACTCTTGAATGCACCTAACGATAACGTAGTAAATAAAAGCAGGTAAAGACCTGCACAGTCCATCCAGTCTTCCATTTATGGGATACAAACTGTAGAAGTCTGTGTAGCACGAGCCTTACTTCCCCACTGCTGGACTGCCATCTAAACACCATTCCTGTCCATCATAACATATCAACAGCCATGAGGTCATTTCAGTTTTGTTTTGATACCATCCTCTGTGTTTCTGAACCATTTTTGAATTCTGTCAATGTTTTTCTCTCTACTACCTTTACCAGGAGGGCATTCCAGATTTCTACTACCCTCTCCATGAAAAAGTATTTTCTGATGTTACTCCTAAGTTTAACACCCTGAAATCTCTGTTCATATCCTCTAGTTTTATCGCTTCCTTGTTTCTGGAAAAAAGATTTGTTTGCATTTTGGAGTGCAGTGCTTCTCAAGCCTTTGATGTACTAGATCTTATTTTCAGGAGACTCATTTTCGATTAATAGTTCAACTGATTATTTTACCACATATTGATTATTGCAACTCTTTGTACTTAAGTGTTTCAGATACTCTTAGCAATTGAGTGCAGTTATTACAGAACACTACTGTGAGGTTGATTTTTGGTAGAGGTTTGATAGAACAAAACTGTAGTTGGTGAAACTTCACTGGTTACCAGTACAGGCCAGACTTATGGGTTTTTTTTAAGTGGTGTGTATAGTTTTTGATTCCTTATGGGGCCTTACCTCAGAATATCTTACAAATTTTTTATAAGCTCTTGAGTTCTAGAAATTTGGTTAGGAGCAGGAATTGCTGCTTACTTGTATTTCTATCAATTAAGGGAATTAGATTTAAACATATTTTTATCTCATCAAGAAGTTAAACTTTGGAATAGTCTTCCTTTGAACAATGGACTGGAATCCTTATATGATGGCTTCTGTCATTATTGACGATGTTTCTCTTGGCTAAAATTACTATACTAAATATTCGTAATTCTTGTTAGGTATATCATAGGAACATATTTAAAGTGTGGAATTCCTAGAGAATGTACTTGCTTTTTGATGTAATTGTATATCGCTCAAAACCTTACTGTATGGGAGTGGCAACTAATAAACATAACATAAAATCAATTTCTAGACCGAATAACCTCACAGTTTTATGCGGTTTAGAAAAAACTTGTAAAATATAACTGGGAATGAGAATGAAATTAATTACCTAAGAACCTGGAAAGCAATAGGTTTTCAAGTGTCTCCCAGATAGGAAAATGAAATAGTAAGCAATTGCTTGAAATATTTATCCCAAATGGCAGCCTGATAAGAGAGCATACGTTCATGGTATATTGTATTTTCGCTCCATAAGATGCACCTGACCATAAGGCGCACCCTAGATTTAGAGGAGGAAAAACCAAGAAAAAAATATTCTGAACCAAATTGTGCCTCTGAACCCAGCCCCCTAGAAAAATAGAGAAATATACTGCAGCAGACAGATTTTGATCACTAAATTGAAATCTTACCTTTGTTGTCTGGTGATTTCTGGTTGCACTAGATAGTTCTTTCTTTTTTTTTTCTTTCCTTCCTTCCTTCTTCAGGCTCAACAATTGGCTCTTTCTATTTCCTCCTTCCTATGTCCCGAGTTCTTGACCCCTCCCCCTCACTGACTTCCAGCCTCCCTCCCGCCCTGAAGCCTGCCTGCCTCCCTCACTCCTGTACCGAAGCCTCACTGCCGTGCTGATTCCTCCTCCCTGGTCTGCCAACAGGCACTGCCACTGCTGCAGAACAACCCCTCCGAGCTCCACAACCCCTCCCTCCCCTGGAACCAGACTTTTTAACAGGTGCCATAAGGAGTACAAAAACCTCCTTCTCCCCAAACCCTGGTAAACCCCAACCTACCAACACCATACTACCCCAAATAACCAGAGGCTCACCTCCCAAGCCGTGCTCTACCAGTGCCACTAGCACACCAGTGCCACTAGCACACCTGCATCAAGCTCCCCACACACAAAGTCCCACTGAACTTGCTGCAGGAACCAGCTGTCAAGATCCTGAAGGCTACACCGCAGGAACTGGAGCACTGCTGATGTCCCAGGAGCCTGAAAATCCCACAAGAGATCCATCGACAGAAGTTCAAACAGCCGGCTCCTCTGACCAAAACAAGGCTCCTGCACTCCTGGACCGCAACACACTTAACGCACACACCCGATGCCACTGCCAACATGGCAAAGCAGCTGGTCCGGACCTTATGTCCAAGCTCGGAGGAAGGTTGGTGGACCTAATTGCATGCCACCAGCCCTTCTCTTTCTTTCCTGCGGTGGCGAGCGGGTAAGAGGGTGGCAAGCAGCAGCAGCGGCGGGGGAGGGGTGGTGGCATGAGCAGCAGCAGAACACTAAGGGAAGGCGAAGGTATATTCGCTCATGGCGCATGAGAATAGTAGAAAATCTCATGCCCTATTTACGTTCCCTTCAGCCAAGGGTTGTGAAAGTAAGAAACATCATTGACATTGTCTTTCCTACCAAGCAGCTTATTACGACAAAGATTTCTGCCCATTATTAATTAGATCCACATCTTATGAACATTTCAGAAAACTTTTGAAAACTTTTCTTTTTTCAAAATTCTTGATCAATTAGATTTTTGTATATCATACTATTCTCTCATAGCATAATCTTTTGTTAACCACATTGAACTTATGGCTATGCAATCTAGAAATTTGCTATTATGTTATAAGACGCACCCCCTTTTCCACCCCCTTTTTGGGGGTGGAAAAAGTGTGTCTTATGGAGCGAAAAATACAGTAATAAAAATACTATAGTAACACAGATATCACATAATTGATCTATCAGATCACCCCTGCTAATGTAAAGTTAATGTTATTAATGAAGATAATGTGACATATTTAAAAACATGATGGAACCATGTTGAATTTTCATATTTTAGGATTATTGCATGTTTTTTAATTTTCAATTTTTTTTTCCAGAAAATTTTAACTATGGTTCCAACTGAGGAAGAAAAACAGAAGATTCAAGAGGCACAGTTAGCCAATCCTGATGTTCTTTTAGGATCAGCTGAGCAGTTCCTCCTAACCCTGTCTTCAGTTAGTGGCTTGAGAGACAGGCTTCAGCTCTGGGCATTTAAATTAGACTATGAGGGTATGGAAAAGGTAAATAAAATATAATCAGATTGGCTCTTTTTAACTTGGAGTTTTACTGCAGAGACAGATTGTGTGCCTGTATTGTTTTGCCAGACAGAACAATTCAGAGATGTCCTTACATATCTGTACCCCTAAATACCAAATCGCCCTCTTGGCTCATTTAAAGGGAAATATGTCTGCCAGTCTGTCCTTCTCACAATCTGTAAGGGTGTTCCCCAAAGCTTCGGTGTTATCCATGTTTAGTTTAAATCCAAAAAACATTTCAAACTGTTGAAATTCCTGAATCACAATAGGCAATGTTAAATGCAGATACCCAATATACAGCAAATAGGGCTAATTTACTGTTGATGCCCCCTAATATCCCCATCATTCCTGATTGTGCAGCTGGTGGCTCCACCAAAAGAACAAATAGCAGTGGTGATGGGGGCAACCATATCTAGTGCCCCGCTCTATTGAAATTAAACCAGGACACTCTGTTTACCTTAATCCTCACCCAAGGCATTGTATAGAAGTCCCTTGCCCACCTACTGAAATTATTCCCTAACCCTAACTTCTGCAGGACCCCCTATAGGAATTCCCATTTACCCGGTCAAATGCTTTTGCTGCATTAAACAATATCATTAAACATATCAGCCACTTTCGACTCTGTAGAGGCCTAAATGGGTCAGTCCTCAAATGGTTCAGAGACTTTCTTACAAATAGAGAATACTGTGTCTGTAAAGATGGCACAGTTTCACAAACCTGGAAATCCTTCTGCGGTGTCCCTAAGGGTTTCCTTCTATCTCCCATATTGTTTAACTTTTTCATGAGCTCCCTTCTGTCTTATGCAGATGACATCTTTCTACTCATCCCACTCGGAATTGACCCGAGTGAAACATCCACAAAAGTATCAGACAGCACAGGAAAAAAATCTAGCTCTGGGCTTTACATAAGAACTCAAGCTCTAAACACAACCAAAAACAAATTACACTGGTTCCACAACTCCTCTCAAACAGTCCTCGCATCCCTATCACTACCATCAGGATCTACTCTAAATATAGACATAACTGCCAAGGTTCAAGGAATCGTACTTGACTCCAATCTTTCATACGAACCCCAGAAAAAACCTTCTACAGACTAAAGCAACTAAGACTCATCTGACCTTATTTCCACAATAATCACTTCGCCATCCTTGTCCAAATGCCGGTCTTATCACAGCTTGAATACTGCAATTTTCTATACTTTGGCCTGAATTCCTCTCTACAACACAAATTACAAATGATTCAAAACACAGCAATCATACTGATTTTCAGATTTTAAAAATATGATGCTAAATCAGAATACTACCACAAACCTATGCATGCACAAATCACATTTAAGCTATCCTGCATAATGTTCCATACCTTACATGCTAACACTTCAGAGTCCCTGACCCCACTAACTGGAATGACATTTTCCATTCATTTTTCATATGTGCACATAATATATTCTTAACCACAAAATAAACTACACTGTATGCTTCTCAACATTCATTCCTACCAGTACACCTAGCCTTGGTCACACATGCGAACACAGATAACCCCTATGCAAATACAGGACCACAAATTAAAAGTACTAATATACACAAATGAAACCCTAAGATGCCAGGCTCTACATGCAGTACAACACCAGAAAAATAGAAATAAATTAATTTTATTTCTGAACAGTGCAAAATATAGACAGATATAAATTCTCAAAACTGACACATTTGAATCACTAAATTGAAAATAAAATCATATTCCCTACCTTTGTTGTCTATTGATTTTATTTTTTTAGTTATCTTTTCCCAGTCTCTAGTTGAACTTCCTTCTGTCTGTGCTCTTAACTGTTTCCAGGACCTTCTTATCCATTTGCTGTTTTTTCTCCTTTACTTTCTGCCCTTCATCCATCTTTGGCATTAACTTTTTTAGTTCAAAATTTTTTATTGATAATTTTAATAACATATACAATGCTAAGATATAGAATACTTGCAGAGATGCAAAAACATGGGAAACAACAACTAAACATTTTTCTGCTTTCTTGTCAAAATCTATCTACTTTTACATGTCTTCCGGTCTCATCCATCCATTTGTACCATCTCCTCTCTCTTTCTTCGTCCCTATTCCCATCTATCCATAAGAAGCATTTCTGCTATCGTTCTTCCCCTCCCCTCCATACCTGTGCACACCCCCCTTCTCCTTCATTCCTGTGCACAATCGCCTCCCTTTCTGTCCCCTTTCCCTCCATCTCTGTGCACCAGTCTGACATCTTTCTCCTCTCTTTTCCACAGCCTGGCATCTCTTTCCTCTCCCATGGTCTGACATTTCTCTCTCCTTCTTTCCCCTCTCTCATCTGCATTTCCCCCTGCTCTCATCCCTTCCCACCCCCACCCCTGGGCTAACTTAAAAAAGTTCCAGGGGACCACGTGATATAGGCATTCCCCCTCCCCATCTGTCCCTCTCCCTCCCTTCCCAGTCTCCTTTCAATCTTCTTTCTTAGAGGTGCCCCTGCGAGGTAGCCATTCTCACAAGCTGCTGGCCCTGCCCCAAAGCTTTCCCTCTGCTGTGATTCGTCCATGAGGAAACAGAAAGTTGCATTGGGGGGTGAGTTGCGGAAGAGGGAAAGTTTTGGGGCCATGCCGACAGCTTGAGAGAGTAGCTGCAGTGCCACAGCCCCTCCAAAAAAGAAGATTGAAAAGAGACCAGGAAGATGAAGGGAGGGAGAGGCACAGAAGGGGAAGAGATGCCTGGATTGCATGCTGGCCCTGGTCAAATATTTGGGGTGCATCTTTCCCCTCATCAGGGATTTTCCAGTAGTCATCTACGATGTCTAGAAGTGCTTCCAGAATCCTGATTGGAAGTTGGATAGGGTGGCGTTTGTTTGCATGAAGTCTCAAGTCTCATAGTTGTGTGAGTACTATCTTATCAAGTATTTTTGAGATAAATGGGAGATTTGAGACTGGTCTATAGCTGCTTGGATTGTCTGAGTCCATGGTGGATTTTTTAAGGAGTGGTCTTACGTTAATTAAAGATAAGATGGAGTTCAGGAAAGATTCGCTGGTAGTTAGAAGTGTGGTGGATGGTCATGGGTCCAGGATTGATGTTGTGGGGTGTAAGGAGACTATTGTACTTTTTAGGTCATCAATGGAAACTGGTTTGAAGCTTTTTAGAGTTTCTGTCTTATGTAGGTTATTTTGTATAGTTTTCGGGATGCTTGACAGAGCTTTGGCTTCTAGGTCTAAGGATTCTTGTATCTTTGATACCTTGTCATGGAAGAAATTTGAGAGGGATTCACTGTCTAGGTTTTATTTTTGGATGCAGTGTGATCCTTGGGAGGAGGTGAAAAAGTTTTTTGACTGTGAAAAAATGGCCTTTGATCTGTTTGGGATTTTGGATATTAGGTTTGTAAAATATTCTTTCAAGAGGCTTTTCCATGTGGATTTGTCTTTGGTATTGTGCATTTTGTACCAGGTTTTTTCCGCTTTCCTGACTTTCCTTTTCTGTTTTCTCAGACTGTCTGTGAACCAGGGTGAAGAGAAGGATCTTGTGTTTGTTTTGATTTTTTTGACTTTTGCTAATTTTTCGTACAGTGACTTTATGCCAGAATGCCATGTCTGTGCCTTTTCCTCTAGTGAGTTGGTCATGGAACTTGTGTTTAGGTCTATTTTGGAGATGCCTATGAAAAAATTGTGAAGGTTGACTGTCTTTGGGTCAAATGTGAAGCTGGTCTTGATGTGTAGGTTGAACGAGATTACATGGTGGTCAGTCCAGGGAACCTGAATGTTTGTCAGCAGGGTTGCTTTGTTATCTAGTAGCGGGCCTTTAGAGGTAAAGATCAGCTCTAGAATGTTCCCTGAGGAGTGAGTGGGGGAGTGGATTTGTTGGATGAAGCCAAGGTCGGACAGCGCCTTTGTGAATTCACGTGGTGCACCGGTGATTTCTGGGTATTCTGCAAAGTTAAACTCTCCTAAGATGATAATTTGTTTGTGGTTAACTGAGAGGTCACTTATAATAGTTATTAGTTCGTCAAGTACAGACATTGAGGAGGAGGGAGCTCTGTAGATTAGTATGAATATGATTTTTCTGTCATGGCCTATTGAGAAAATGAGGCTGTCCAGGCCTTCTCGTGAGATGGAGTTTGTCTTGGGTTTAATTTGGATTTTATGATAGCTGCAACCCCACCCCCATTTTTTTATAGGGCGGGAACATGCCAGTGCTTGGTAACCTTGAGGGCACAGAGCACCCAGGGTAGCCCCCGTCATTGTCCTTTAGCCATAGTTCAGTTACTAATAGGAGATCTTATCTGTTGTCTGTTATGGCATCTAGAACAGGGGTAGGGAACCTTTTTGGCTGAGAGAGCCATAAACGCCACATATTTTGAAATGTAATTCCATGAGAGCCATACAATATGTTTAAAGTTTAAACATATTTATTGGCTCTCACGGCATTACATTTTAAACCTAAATACAATTAAAGGTATGCATTTTAGGTAAGACCAACACTTTTAAAGTACAATAAGTCTCTGAATTCTTTTTAATAACATTGTTATGCTGCTCCTTACCAATGATGAATAAAGTACTTCTTACCATTGATGTGATTTCTGGTGCTGCATAGTTTTGCTGATGGCTTTGTAGTCTGGTTGATACATGGTGAGGTTAAGTTTCATGCAGGCGTTGAGACTTCCATCCATTAAATGTGATCATAGGTAGGTTGGTCTTTACTCTTAATGTTCCTTAGATGTGAGAAAGACTTCTCACATGCATACGCAGAGCCAAACATTGTCCGTACAGCAATACTCACACACTGCAGTGTGTGGTATGTGATGGGAAGCGCGTTCCAAGTTTTGACAATCAGCTGGTCCGCCGGTTGAAGTTTTTTCATTTCTCCCCACTTGTGTTTGCTCGCCAACTCTGCTTGCTGTCGTGCAAGTCTTTCCAAATCTTCATTCAGTGACTTGAACTTATTCACCCACATGTCTGAGGCCTTCAGGTCAGCAGCTTGTAGCTCAAAATCTCTGACGGAGACACAGGGGATGTAACTCAGGTCGACGCTGTCCACTGCACACTCGTGTGGATGGGTGATGAAAGACTTGAATAAATCCTCCCCTCTTGTTGTCTCTTTCATAGGCAAAACAGCAAGACTTTCCTCACGTAGTGTGTCACCGACAGCATACCTTGCAATCACACTGAACTGGAATAAATGGCTTATGTCTGTTGATTCATCCAAAGTGAGAGAAAAGAATGGTGCTGCATTTATGTCCTTCACTTGTGTTGCCTCAATTTGATTTGCCATCATGATGATACGATCGTGAACAGTTCTTGCCAACAGAGGCGTGTCTTTTATTCATTTGATTATCTTGTCTTTATCTGAAAAGTCGTCAAAAAGTTCATTGGTAACATCAAGCATGAATGTTTTGGCATACTCCCCATCTGTGAATGGCTTTCCGTTTCTCATAATTGCAAAAGCACCAGCAAAGCTAGCCGAATTCCAGTCATCTTTTTGGGTCCAAACATGGAGTTACTGCTGACTAGCTTGCACTCTGCACAGTAGCTCTTAACATGCTTTCTTCCTGCTGTCCCCCGCAGGATATTTCGATGCAAATGTAGGATGGCGTGTGTCGAAGTGCCGCTTTATATTTGACCGTTTCATCGATGCAATTTTATCATTGCATATTAGACACACTGCAGAACCTGCTCTCTCCACAAAGGCGAAGTCCTCTGTCCATTCCTGCTGAAAAGTACGATACTCCTCATCTTTTTTTCTTTTAGCCATATTCTTCAATAAAAGGGTTCTTCAATAAAAGGGCAGGGTAGCCAATTACAGGTATAGCTGGTGGGATGGACCCTTACAGGCTGTCAAGGCAGGTTGGGCCCAAGTCGGGGGCTTGATGTTCGACCACTGGTGGAAAGTGGCATGATTTGTGGCTGCCTGTGGATGCGACTTCAGGCCCTTTTGGCCACGGATGCTGCGGGGGCTGCAACTGTAGTTAGGCCAAAGCGGGGGCCTCAATTTGTGGCAGTATGTTTTGCTGGCGAGCCACTGACTGTAGCTAGGCAGAAGTGGGGGCCTCAATTTGTGTCTGTATGTTGGCTTCGAGGGCTACCAACTTTAGCTAGACCGAAGCCTCAGTTTATGCATGCAACCCGTTCTTCCACGGATGCTGCAAGATAGGGCAATGGATCGCCTGCGAATGTTGCGATACCGAAGCCGGATACTGCGATAAAATAGAAATACATAGACAAAGGTTAAATTGAACCAGTAAGAAGCTGGACTCTGCATACAGTGACACATGTCTCCTAAAGCAATAAATAAATAGAAAATGTTTTTCTACCTTTGTCTTCTGTGGTTTCTGCTTTCCTCATTTTCTTGTAACTCTCTTCCTTCCATCCACTGTCTGCCGTCTCTCTTCCCCTATATGGCATCTTCTCTCCTTCTGTGCCCCGTCCAGAAACTGTATGCCTCCCCCTTCCATCTCTCCTTTCACCCCCATTGGTCTGGCATCTCTCTCCTCTCCTTCCCTCTCCCACACCTCTCCTCTGCAATCCCTTTCCTTTTTTTCCCTCATTTTCCTTTTCAATTTATTTTCTGCATCTGTCTAGATTACGTTCTTACTACCCTCTCATCAATGTCCTTTTTTACTGTCTACCTAAAGCTTGCCACCTCTTTCCCTTACCCCTCCAGTGTTTCCCTAACTCAATCCTTTTCTCCCCATCATGTGCCCTCCTTTTATTTATCCCCTCCTTCCATCATGTACCCTCTTTCTCCAACCCTTCCATCTAGTACCTTCTCCTCTTTCTGTCCACTTCCATCCAGCGTCTGCTCCCCTTTTTCTCTCCTCCCATTTCCTTCCTGCATTTGCTCCCTTATCTCTCCCATCTGCACTTCCATCCAGCATAGGCTCCCCACTACCATCCAATGTCTGCCCTTTCTCTCACCATCCACCCCTCTTCAATCAGCATCTGCCCCTTTTCTTTTCCTCCATTATCCTTCCCCCTTATGTCTCTCCCCTTTCTCTGTACATCAATTCCATCAGCACCACACTTCCATACCACCCTGCCCCCTTTCTTTCCCTCCACTACTCTTCCATTCCAGCAGTCCTGCTCCTTTCTCTCCCTTCTTGCAGCAAGGTCCCACGATGACTGTAGCTGCCGGCTGCCAGTCCACCCCACTCCGACGTACTAGCTCTGGAGCGGACTTAGCAGCCGCATGCTGGAAGGTCCCACGATCACTTGTCTGCTGGCTCTGCTCCGGAAGAAGAAAGTTACGTCGGAGAGGGTTGACCCGGCAGACGCAAGGAGTTGCGGCAAAGTCCCGCAATGACTGCGTCTGCTGGGTCCACCCCCTCCGACGTAACTTACTTCTTCCGGAGCAGAGTCGGCAGACGAGTCATCACAGGACCTTCCTGCACCTCAGCGTAGCTGCCGACTCTGCTGCAAAGAAAGTAAGTCAGAGGTAACGTGATCATTTATTTTTTTCATCAAAAGGGGACATCTATTAATTGACTGTGTATCCTTTCTTTCATTTCTTTCTTTCTGCACTCAGGCCCAACAATTGTCCCTTTCTGTTCCCTCCCTCCTTCCTTCACATGTCCTTAGTGCCCCCTAGGGCCCCCATCCTGTGTCCTTAGTGCCCCCAGTGCCTCCGTCCTGTGTCCATAGTGCCCCTGTCCTGTGTCCTTAGTGCCCCCAGTGCCTCATTCATATGTCCCCCCACTACCTTCCAGATTTTGTCCACCCCCAAAGCCAGCCTGCCTGCCTGCCTACCTATCTCCCTCCCTCCCTGCCGCGTTAAAGCCAGCCAGCTAGCCTGCCTACATCCTTCTCTCCCTGCTGTGGGGGGAAAAAAAAACAAAAAAAACGCCTCTGTCCTTCCTTTCTCCCGGTCTGTGCCGCTGCAATTTTACCTCCCCATTGCTGTTGCTAATCGCCGCTGACAATGTCTTCTTTCCGACATCAATTCTGACGTCGGAGAGGATGTTCTGGGCCATCCAATCACTGCCTGGCTGGCTCGGAACGTCCTCTCCGACGTCAAGACATTGGAAAGAAGACATTGTCGGCGGCGATGAGCAGCAGCGGCGCGGACTGGGGAAAGGAAGGGCACAAGGAGCCAGACCTTGTAGGAGGACCCGGGTGGGTAGTAGGGCAGGAGGACCCAGACATGCCGCGAGCCAGATGTAGCCATCAAAAGAGCCATATCTGGCTCGCGAGCCATAGGTTCCCGACCCCTGATCTAGAAGGATGAGATCTTTGCCTTTTGAAGATCTGACGTTAACTAGAGCTGCTGCGATGGAGTTTGTTTTGGGTAGTTCTGTGTTTGGAATTTTTATGAGGTTGGGCATTCTGACTACTATTTGTCTCATGTGAAAACGGTTTGTCAGGTCTCCATAGCGGCCCTGGCCTGTGATAACAGGGATGTGGAAAGCCATTATGGAAAATATAAGTGTGACAGCTGAAAGATCAAACTTTTCAGAGAAGACTTAGTTCTTGAAGGATAGTTCAGCATGAATTTTTAGAGGCAGAGTTTCAGAAGAAAGGGACCATGCATAAAAATGCACAGTATGGATTCTAGCTGAGGATTTCTGAGACTGGGGAGAAGTAGATGCCGATCATTAATAAACTGGAGTAATCTGACTGGCAGGAGATGGTAAGACCAGATAGATAAAGAGGAAGACCCATGCTGAAAGCAAGTGTAAGCAGATTAAAGACAATCCGTTTGTCAACTAAGAACCAGGGAATGAAATGTATCATGATCAAAGTATTTTCTAATAGACTATAAATGGCAAAACATATAAAAACTGGATTTGCATACTGTAGATTAGATATCTGCTGAGAAAAGATAAGGTGAGTCGATGGTAATCCCCAGATAACAGAAAGAATCTACAGGTAGAATAGTGTTTTCCAGTAAATTTAGAAGAGTGGGGTAGGTAAACTTCCTGTAAACCAGCAGGTGACAATTTTATCTTTATTTATAACTAATCTGTGATCAAAGTTGAGCATTCTTGAAGAGGACCAATTGAATGGGAGAGAAGATTGGTGAGATGTATCAGAAGAATGTCATCTGCATAAAAATGAAATGAAATGCAAGTGGACTAAACAACAGTAGCAAGAGAGTTATGAATAGGTTGAAGAGGAAAGGGGACAGGATAGATCACTGAGGGTCTCCACATGTTAAGAGGTATGGGGAAGATGGTTAAGAGGTAAACGACCTGATAGGAACAATTGCAAAAAAAGAAGTAAACAAGTTAGATTTTAGATATTAATCCAAGGATGACTCATGAAAACAGCTCTTATATGAAGAGAGAAAACCAAAAGTGACATGGAGCTGCTTCTTGACCTTGTGAGAGATACCACTACAAATAACTGTCAAAGAAGCAGCCAAGTAAGGCTGAACCCCATAGGCTTTTGCTATCATTTAATGTAAAAATAAAATTAATCACAAGTATAATTTTGATAAGTCTATGTCCTTTGCATTTTTCTTTCAGGAAATTTCAGAGCCTTTGTTTGACCTTAAACTTGGAATGGAACAGCTGTTGAAGAATAGAACATTTAAGTGTGTTCTGGCAACTCTTCTTGCAATTGGAAACTTTCTAAATAGCTCTAATGTAAGTGATGCATGGTCCCATTTCATTTATTCATTCTTATCTCTATTGCCAGGATGTCTAGAATGTGAAGACTTGTTGGGAATAATTTTACAGTGAGATGCCTATGCTGCAGCTGCAAGTAGATGTCTATTGTGGCTATATTTTATAGAGAAAAGAAGTCTCAAAGCAGTTTTACTCCACAACGGTGGTTTTTATACTTCCTTACCTGTAGGTTATTCCGTACACTTGAAGGAAACCTACGAGAACTTGGAATTGGTTCTTCGTAAACTTAAATATGAAGACCATGGTTGGCAAGTGTGTGTGGACTTGAAGGTCTTGTGCATGCTACTCGGACAAGCTGGGTATACCAAATACCCTTGTTTTCTGTGTCTATGTGACAGTCAAGACCAACAAAATCACTGGACCAAGAAGAGTTGGCAGCCGAGGGTGCTAACAGTTGGTGAAAAAAATGTCCTCTGAGAAACTTTGGTACCTTCCCATAAAGTTCTTCTACCACCTCTCCACATAAAATTGGGATTGATGAAGCAATTCATAAAATCACTTCCAAGAGATAGAGAATGCTTCAAATACTTGGTCACCAAGTTTCCAGGTCTGTCAGAGGCAAAATTGAAAGAAGGTGTGTTCGTCGGACCAGACATTAGAAGACTTATAGTTGATCAAGAGTTTGTCAATACCATGACGGATCCTCAAAAAGAAGGGTGGATTGCATTTAAAGAAGTCATACAGAAATTTTTAGGCAATAACAAAGATCCTCACTACAAAAAGATTGTCGGACGACTGCTGAAAGCATTTCAAGCTTTAGGTTACCTGATGAGTTTGAAAGTGCATTTCCTCCAGTCCCACCTTGACTACTTTCCTGAAAATTTGGGAGATGTGAGTTGAGGAATAAGGTGAACGATTCCATCAAGACATTAAAGAGATGGAAAGGAGATACCAGGGAAAATGGAGCATTACAATGATGGCAGACTACTGTTGGATGCTTCAGAGAGACATTCCAGATGCTACTCACAAGCGTAAATGCACCAAGAGGAGTCTCACAGGGAAGAAGAATCGAGTTTAGTGTGTGTAGGTGTAGGTGAGCTCATTTCAGTTCAAAAAAGGATTTTCATGAAAAAAATTGTAATAAAACTAATTTTAGAAGTCTATTTCCATTTATTTTGAGGATGTCCTATGACAAAATAGAGGTAATTTTCGGATTCAGCGTACCAAAAAACAAAGATTACATGGAATAATCAAAACAGCTCTTGAAAAAAATTTTTTTACAGACCTGTGTAATCGGTGAACAAACCGTAAAAGTCTACCCAGTATAGGCTTTGCTTCTAAGTTACTGGCTTGCCATTTAATCACTGCCTTTGTTTGGTTCCATGCCTTCCATACAGGATTCTTTTGTGTTTTGCTGACTCATTTTTAAATTTCTTTACTGTTTTCATCTCTACTACTTGAAGCAGAAGGGCATTCCAGGCATCTACTACCCTCTTCAAGAAAAAGTATAGTATAATCTCATTATAACAGACTTCAAGGGACCTGGAAAAACACTCCGTTATTCACAAAGTCCATAATATCCAAAGTTGCATTTTTTAAAAACTTTAGGTCAACTTGAAACAACGTACAATCAATGAACAACAGTCACTGAACAAGCATATCAGCAACATCAAGAACAAAACTCAGCAAAACATTGATATGGCACGAAATGATTGCAAAACCAGAACTCTAAAAGATGTTCTAAAGCATTATGTCGTACTTTACTGGAAAGAAAAATAAACTGTCATTTTCTTCTGGGCTGCATTTTGATACTGTATCACCGGCATACCATGCACCTTGTAGGCGGAGCATGCATGTCCATTATAGCTGAACAAAACTATAGCTAAAAGCATCTTTGGGGACCAAATTGTTTGTCCGTTATATGCGAGTGCGCTATATGCGGTGCTGTTCTGCATGTTTATAAAAGTGCATGGCTGGGACCTTGTCCGCCATAGACGAGGTTCCATTATAAGTGAGTCAATTATAACGAGATTATACTGTACTCCCTGACATTCCTGAATTAGCACCCCCCACTCAGACATACCCACACCTGCAGACTAAATTCATGCCCTCTAGTTCTACCACCTTCCCTCTTCTGAAAAAGGTTTGTTTGTATATTAATACATTTCAAATATTTGAATGTCTGTATTGTATCGCCCTATCTCTCCTTTCCTCTAAAGTCATCAAGTCTCTCTTCATTCTTCTTGTGGAGCAAACCCCATACCATATTCGTCTCGTTTCTCTGAACCACTTCAAGTCTTTTTACATCCTTAACAAGATACAGCCTCCAAAATGGAGCACAATACTCCAAGTAGGACCTTACCAATCCAAGTTTCCAAGTTTTATTAAAGTTTTGTTACCCCCGCCTTATCAGAATTCAAGGTGGCTTTACATAAAATATAAGCAAAAACAGGTGACTTGTAGAGGGGCATCTACACTTACTTTCTTCTGCTGGTTATACCCCTCTTTATGCAGCACAGTGTGCTTCTTCTGGCTGTGGCCACTGCCTTGTTGCATTGGTTTGTCACCTTGAGATCCTCAGACCCCATGACCCCAACATCGCTCTCCTCAGCTGTGCTTATAAATCTCTCTCCTCCTATCTGGTACATCTCCTATAGATTTCTGCTCACCAAGTACAGTAAAATCCTAGTTAATCCTAGTTAACAACCCCCCTCCCTTCAGCCTCCAAAGCAGCATAAAAGGATATAAAAAGGATGAGTAACTGGTACTCAGTGAACCGGCACTCTCAACCAACCAGCAAAAAAAACAAACAACTCATCCTCCCTCCACAAAGCAGCAGCGGCAGCCAGTCCTGACAAACTCCCCCTCCCTCCCTCTCTGCAGCACCCGAAGCACCAGCAGCTGGTCCTGACCCCACAACCCTCCTCCCTCTCTCTCTCCAACCCCCGAAGCAGCAGCAGCCGGTCCTGACCCAACAATCCCCCTCCCTCTTCTCCAGTTATCGAAGCAGCAGCCAGTCCTGACCCAACAAACCCCCTTGCTCCCTCTCACCAGTCCCTAAAATAAAAGTAACGGCAGCCAGTCCTGACCTGACAACCCCTCTCCCTCCCTCTCTCCAGCCCCCTAAGAAGCAGCAGCAGCAGCCGGTCCTGACCCAACAACCACCATCCCTCCCTCTCTCCAGCCTCTGAAGTAGCAGCAGTGGCAGCTGCTTCTGAGCTGACAACCACCCTTCCTTTTCTCCAGCCCCTGAAGCAGCAGTGGCAGCTGGTCCTGACCCAACAACCCTCCTCTTTTCAGCCCCCAAAACAGCAGCAGCTGGTCTTGACCTGACAACCCTTTTCCCTCCCTCTCTCTCTCCAGCCCCCGAAGAAGCAGCAGTGGCAACCTGTTCTGATCTGACAACCACCCTTCCTCCCTTTCTTCAGCCCCCGAAGCAGCAGCGGCTGCTAGTCCTGACTTGACAATCCCCCCTTTCAGCCTTGAAGTAGTACCCAGTCAGCTGAAGCAGCGCTGTAAACAGGCTGTTTGCGGCCAGCCCTGGCAGGATCTTTCCTATGCCACATCACTTCCGAGGCAGCAGAGGAAAGGCCCTGCAAGGGCTGGCCACAAGCAGCCTATTTACAGTGTAGTTATAGCTTTGGGAGAGCCACAGGTAAGCGATACCAACAGAATGAGGGAGTGGGGGGTCCATCAGAGGCCAGAACCAGGGGGAAAGTAGACCAAAAATGTGTATGTGGGGAGGAAGGAACATAGATGCTGGATCTGCAGGGTGAACTGGAGGTGAGATGGATGGATGAATGCTGGACCCATAATTGTGTGTGTGTGTGGAGGGGAGGGGGAGAGAAAGGAGGGGTGGGAAGGGAGGAACAGATACTGTATATACAAGTGGGATGGGAGGATGATAGAGGAAGAGAGAGTGACTCAGACCAGAAAGGTGAGGTAGGTCACACATTTGGGCTGCAAAAACCCAAAGGAATGGTATGTGGTCTTCATCATAAGGCGTATAGGGACAGACTTAAATTTCTCATTCTATATACTTTGGAGGAAAGATGGAAGAGGGGAGATATGATAGAGACATTTAAATACCTACATAATGTAAATGCGCATGAGTTGAGTCTCATTTGAAGCTCTGGAAGGGCATAGGATGAAGTTAAGAACTGATAGGCTCAGGAGTAATCTAAGGAAATACGTTTTTTACAGAAAGGGTGGTAGAAGCATGGAACAGTCTCCCAGAGGAAGTAGTGGAGACAGAGACTGTGTCTGAATTCAAGAAGGTATGGGATAGGTACGTGGGATCTCTTAGAGAGAGGAAGAGATAATGATTACTGCAGATGGGCAGACTAGATGGGCCATTTGGCCTTTTATCTGCCATCATGTTTCTATGTTTCTATCAGGGCTTATAAATCTTGGACTTTTTTACTTAGGCTATGAACATTTGAGAAGGTACACTATGTTAAGGGTATATCAGTGAGCAAGATTGTCCAATAGAGGTTTTATTGCAGATGTTTGTCTTTTAGTTTTCCTATATAAGGAGAGCTAGTGTAGGGGTGGGTGAGAGAGGGGAATGGACTGTAAACTAAGCAAGTAAAAGGACCAGGGCCGGATTAAAGGGTAAGCCCAGTAGGCACGTGCCTAGGGCCCGAAAATGTCAGGGGGGCCTGCCAGTATGGTATTTCTCCCCCTAACTGACCTATCTCCCTCACCTTCGTGGTTACCATTGCTTGATTTGCTGGCAGCAGCAGCAGCGTTCCCTTCCTGCCTGCCCGTCCCGCAGTCGAACCCCCAGTGTCCCTCCCATCTTAACTCCGCTGACCCTCCCACAACCGACAAACCTCCTTCCAGCAGCGTTGGCAGGCAGCACTCTAAACAGGCTGCTTCCCGGCCTTCTCTCGCCGTTGATTCCCTCTGCCACATCACTGATGATTGAAAGAAATAAATTCAACAAACTTGTGAACCCAATGAGAAGAATGAGGACTCCTCCCTCACCTAATAATTATTTTGATTTATATTGCCACATATTGGCTCTTGCTATTCTCACTTTATCCAGGAAGGAATTTTGAGAATATAGCATCACTGATGATGTCATATGCAACACGACACACAGAAGGCCCCGGTGGGAGAAGGCTGCAAAGCTGTCTGCCAACGCTGCTGGAGTGAGGTTTGTCAGTTGTCTCGCAGTAGGTCGGCAGGGTTGTGATGGGAGGGTCAGTGGGGGTTCGGCTGTGCAGCGTGGGGGGGGAATAGAAAGATGCTGCTCAAGGATTCTACCGCATGGGGGATGGGAGGTATATAAAAATACAGTGCAAGGGTTCTGCTTTGGGGGAGAGATGGGAGGGAGGGGGGAGATGGGAGGGAAAAAGAAAAGAGGGGGCATTGGGGGGATGGGAGGGAGGGATAGAAAGATGCTGCAGAGTGAAGGTACAAGGGATGGGTGAGAGGGGAGGAAAGATGCTGCACATGTGGGGAAGAGAAAAAAGAGGAAGAATTGGGGGATGAGAGGGAGGGATAGAAAGATGCTGCTCAAGAGTTCTGCTTCAGGTGAGGGGAAATGGGAGGGAGGAATAGAAAGATGCTGCAGAGGGAAGGTACAAGGGGATGGGTGAGAGGGGAGGAAAGATGCTGTACATGTTGGGAAGAGAAAGGAAAGGAAGAATTGGGGTGGAGGGGAGGAAGGGAGAAATGATCATTGTACATGAAAAAAATAAGACATCCCCCCAAAATAATAATAATATAACCGTTTATATACCGCAGGACCATGAAGTTCTATGCGGTTTACAATAATTAAAAGATGTTACAGATTGAGTGGATTTAACAATGTTATGCCGGTTAACATTGATTGAAAGATGCTACAAATTGAGTGGATTTAACAGTTAAAAGCTAGTGATTAACAGCTCTAGGGATCAGTTATTGTGGAATGAGATTGTGCAGGTTAGTTGCCTAAGTACTTTAGGAACAGATATGTTTTTAGGCGTTTCATAAATTCCCCATAAGTAGTAGACGTAAGCAATTGTTCTAGATCTTTACCTCATAATGCTGCCTGATGTGAGAGGAGATGTTGATGATGTCTTTTAAATTTACATTCTCTAACTGGAGGGGGAAACAAAATTCAAGTGTGAGCTTCTCTTGTGTCTGTTGGCTGAGAAAGAGAGAAGGTCAGTTATGTTTTTAGTGGCTAAACCGAATAGTACCTTAAAACAGAAACAACTAAACTTGAACTTCACACATGCCTCCATCGGCAGCCAATGCAGAAGTCGGTAGGAAGGTGTAACATGGTCAAACTTCTTCAACCCGAATATCAGTCTGATCGCTGTATTTTGCACTAGTTGTAGTAGCCACATAATCTTCAGGGAAATTGCCAAGAAGGCGATTTTACAGTAATCAAGCTGACTCAGTATGAGGGATTGTACCAGAATTCTGAATAATCACACATCAAAATATGCTCTAATGGACCAAAGCTTCCAGAGAGTGAAGAAACCCTTTCTGATTATGGAGTCCACCTGGTCTTTCATGCGTTTTTTGGACCCAAAATTAATATAAGACCATGTCTTATTTTCGGGAAAACACGGTATTATCTTGCAAGCGGTGCTTGCAGGGCCGCCATCAGAAATTTCTGGGCCCCTTACTGAGCAATCCTATTGGGCCCCCCACGCACCTCTTCCTCCCCTGACCCCCCCTTCTTCCATGGGCTGAATACACACATACTTTTCTCTTTGACCAAAAGATTTGTAAGCCTGCAACCACGTCAAGGTAGACTCTTTCAGCAGCTCTCCTCCCTCCCCCTTACCTTTGTGGCCAACAATAAAATTTTAAAAACACAAAGCACGCTGTACGCAGAGAAAATGTTAATTATCATTTATATTCCGCAGGTTTTCAAAGAGGTCAAGGCAGATGACTTTATGCAATGTCACCTCAGTAACAACTATACAAAAATAGACAAATATTCCCCCTCCCTTTTTACTAAACCGCGATAGCGGTTTTTAGCGCAGGGACCTGCGCTGAATGCCCCACGCTGCTCTTGAAGCTCATAGGCTCCCTGCGCTAAAAAACGCTATTGCGGTTTAGTAAAAAGGGCCATAGTGCAAAATATAGACAGCATATATAAATTCTCAAAACGGACACATTTTGATCACTAAATTGAAAATAAAATCATTTTCCTACCTTTGGTAATTTCATCAGTCTCTGGTTGCACTTTATTCTTCTGACTGTGCATCCAATATTTCTTCCCTTCTTTCAGCCTCCTGTATGCTTCCTCTCCTCCAGACCTCATTCCCTCCCCAAACTTTTTCTTTGTTTCACCATGCCCCCTTCTTTCTTTTTCTCTCTCCATACCCCCTTTCATTCTGTATGTCTGTCTTTCTCTCTCTCTCCGTGCTCCATTTTTCTTTGTTTCACCCAGCCCCCTTTCTTTTTTTTTTTTCTGGCTTCCTGTCCCCCCCCCCCTTTCTTTCTTTCTCCTTGCCCTCCCCTATGCCACCACCATTGGGGAAATGCTGCCACTGCTGCTATCGGGAACAGGCCGGCGCCGAGTTCGCCCTGCTTCTCTTCCCTGCGGGGCCCACCAACTCTCACCACTCGACGTCAATTCTAACGTTGGAGAGGACATTCGGGGCCTGCCAGGCAGTGATTGGCTGGCCCAGAACGTCCTCTCCGATGTCAGAATTGACGCGGGTGGCGAGAGTTGGTCGGCCCCACAGGGAAAAGCAGGGAGAACTTGGCACCGGCCTGTTCCCAATGGCGGCAGTGGCACTCAAGTGGCTAAAGAGACGCAGTTTGCCAGCCTAGGGAGAACACTGGAGGGTGGCCAGCTGTGCACCCCCTTGGGGCGTAAACCCGGGGCAGACCGCCCCCACCTTGGTATGCCACTGTCTGTACCTCACTCCCTCCCTATGACCAAAAATTCTCCTTTCTTCTATTCCCCGTGTACACAACCATCTCTTTCCCTCCCTTCCTCTCTCCCAAGTCCTTGCCTTCTGTGTCCAAAAACACATTCCATCTCCCACCTCAGCATCTCTTTCCCTCCCTTCCTCTCTCCCAAGTCCATGCCTTCTGTGCAGTGGCGTACCTAGGGGGGGGGCGGGGGGGGCGGGCCGCCCCGGGTACCAGCCCTAAGGGGGTGTTCCCGGCCTTGCCGTTCAGTCCCCCGCCACCCCCGAAGGACCGCTCGCCCCCCTGGCCTCCCCGCACCACCTATGAACAGCCGCAGCAGGATCGCGAAGTCAGCGTCAGCATCCCTGCGCTGCTTCCTACGACGCGATCCCGCCCCTCCTCTGACGTCAGAGGAGGGGCGGGACCGTGGCGCAGGAAGCAGCAGGGATCGCTGACGCTGACTTCGCGATCCTGCTGCGGCTGTTCATAGGTGGTGCGGGGAGGCCAGGGGGGCGAGCGGTCCTTCGGGGGTGGCGGGGGACTGAACGGCAAGGCCGGGAACACCCCCTTAGGGCTGGTACCCGACGCTGACTTCGCGATCCTGCTGCGGCTGTTCATAGGTGGTGCGGGGAGGCCAGGGGGGCGAGCGGTCCTTCGGGGTGGGTCGGGGCATCAGGCCTTCAGGGTGGGGCGGGCGGGCAGGCAAGCAGGCTTTCAAGGGGGAGGGGGGTGACAGGCAGGCAGGCAGGCCTTCAAGGGGGGACAGGCCTTCGGGGGGGGGGGTGCAGACATTCAAGGGGTGCAGGCCTTCAAGGGGGGCAGGCAGGCCTTCAGGGGGGTGCAGACCTTCGGGGGGGGTGTAGGCCTTTGGGGGGGTGCAGACCTTCAAGGGGGTGCAGGCCTTCAAGGGGGGAAAGGCAGGCAGGCCTTCAAGGGGGGGTGCAGGCCTTCAAGGGGGGGTGCAGGCCTTCAAGGGGGGTGCAGGCCGTCAAGGGGGGAAAGGCAGGCAGGCCTTCAAGGGGGGGGACAGGCCTACAAGGGGGGGGGACAGGCCTACAAGGGGGGGGGACAGGCCTACAAGGGGGGGGACAGGCCTTCAAGGAGGGGTGCAGGCCTTCAAGGGGGGTGCAGGCCTTCAAGGGGGAGACAGGCCTTCAAGGGGGGGAAAGGCAGGCAGGCAGGCCTTAAAGGGGGGACAGGCCTACAAGGGGGTGGGACAGGCCTTCAAGGGGGGGACAGGCCTTCGGGGGGGTGCAGACCTTCAAGGGAGTGCAGGCCTTCGGGGGGGGGGTGCAGTCCTTCAGGGGTGGGGTTTAGGCCTTCAGAGGGGGACAGACCTTCGGGTGGGAGGTAAAGTCCTTCGGGGGGTGCAGGTCTTCAGGGGTGGGGTGTAGCCCTTCGGAGGGGGGACAGACCTTCGGGGGAGGGGGGTCCTGGTGTAAAAGTACACAGAGGGAGAGAGGGAAGGGGGGGTTCAAAGATACATGCATATGCCAGACTTTGGGGGTTAGAAATAATGGGTCTAAAAACAGAGGAGTGGGAGAGAGATGGTGCATAATGGGATTTAGGGAGGGAAGGAACAGAAAGGGAGAGAACTTGGAAACAGGGGATGGTGTGGAGGGGGGATAGAGATACTGGATAGGAGGATAGTTGGGAACAGAAAGGGAGAGATGGTGGATCCTGGGGTGGTGGGGAGTTGAGAAAAGGTGAATCTGTGGATGGAGACAAAAAAAAGGAAAGATGCCAGATCTCCGGGAGAGGGAAGGGAAACGGAAGGGGAGAACAGAGATGGCAGACGGATGGTTAGCACGGAGAAAGGAGACCCTGGCAAGCAAGACAACAAGAGCCTGGGACCAACAAGATTTGAATATTGATCAGAGAACAAAAGGTAGAAAAAATAATTTTATTTTCTGTTTTGTGATTACAATATGTTAGATTTGAAAAGTGTACATGAGACAGCTTGAAATGGGAACTTTTCTATTTTTGTGAATGGCAAGGCTGAGTTCAGTTAAAATATATGCTTTATAAGAAAATATAATAATGTGTTTTATAAAGTTTATAAGCATTGCTGGCATACTCGGTGAGGTGTTCCTAGTGTTGGTGGTGGTGGTAGCATGTCAGTGTGTTGAGAGGAAGAGGTAGTCTGGGAAATTCTGCTGAGCAAACTCTGGGCCCATTTCCACCCCCAGTTAGTCCACTCCACTCAACTGGTTCACACACTGAGTGGGTCTTTGGGTGTTATTTCTGGGTAGTTGTTTTAGAATCTCTTCCAGTGGTTTGTCAGTATCTCCTTCTGGTCCAAGGAAGGAAACTTTGTCAACCTTAGCATTGACCTTCAGAATATGTTTGTAACAGCGCTGCTTGTGTGGCATTAGGCTATGTAGTGATCGAAAGAAAAAAACAGACCTTTGCACATTTTTGCACTATATGGTGGGTGTATGAGGAGATTCATTTCCTGCACAGTTAAGTCCATTTTTTCTACTGAATAATAGTATAGGTACAATGAAAGTAAATAGCAAAAATGTTTGAGTAGATAATTAAGGAAATCTTTTTCATATTGCTTGCTTATGGACTGGGAAAAAAGACTGTTCAAGCAAATGTCTCCAGAACTGCTTTAATGGAAAAATGTGATTTTTTTTTTTTTAAGTACTTTGTGAAATTTATTGTTGTTGTGAAATTTATTGTTATACTTTGTTTAAACTTAAAAAGCGGTGTCATTAACAGTGAATCTAATCGAAAAATCGATTCAACAGGGTGAATCGGATCGAATGAAATATTTTTCTCTGAATCGGGCAGCACTATTGGCTACCATGAGAATGGGCTACTGGGCATGATGGACCATTGGTGTGACCCAGTTAGGCTATTCTTATGTTATGTTCTCATCTGTAGGGGCCTTTGTTTTCACTTCTTATTTTAATGTATTTTTTTCCTGGGAACTTATCAGTGTTTTTTTATAATGGGAACAAAAATGGAAGAGAATTAATGTGTGTGGAATGGGGGGGGGTAACTAATTTCTTCAGCTAAATAATTCAATCCACTTCAAACAGACATAGGAGAACTCACGCACCATTCACACACCCTCCAACCAAAAACGTCAAAAGAAAAAAACTGTTCGACAACCTCCTAGCCATTCGAGCTGCAACACTTGACCCCCAACTCTACAACCTATTGACCTCGACCACAAACTACAAAACCTTAAAAAAAGAAATAAAAACCCTTCTATTAAAAAAACACATAAAACCAAACTAACATAATCAGAACTGTCCCAAGCATCACCTGCAACTACTCCATATGTACTTCTGATGTCATGACAATTCAGACATAATTTATGTTATGTTATGTTTGGAATAATGGTTACATAAATGAGGTTCAATAAAAGAAAATTTTCTGTGGGAGCATTTGTTGGAACTTCTGTTATCCTGATTTCTTCTATCTGTGGGCTTTCTTTAGCTAACCTACTTATCTGGGGCTTTCCACTTCTGCAGCTGCCCTTTTCACGGTCCACTTTGCGCTTGCACTCTCTGGGGAGGGGGGGTTGGGTCTGGGCTTGGTGGGGTAGGTGTGTCTGGTAGTTTTGTCTGGGTGGTGGCTGGGTGTTTCTTGGGTGCTTGTTGTGCGGATTGGTGTGTCTGGTGAGCGGTCTGGGTGTTGTTGCTTGTGGGGGTTTTTTTCATTATAAAATATGGCTGAGGGTCTAGTCCGGCTTATTATTCTTGTGGGTTCTGGGGTGGGATTTGTTTGCTTGCCCCAAGTTTTGGCCTTTTGTTGTGTATTGCTATGCCTCTCATTGGCAATTTTCTCTTGGGAGAGGCTTGTTCATGCTTGTTGTTGCTGTTACTCTCATTCTGTGTTCTTTTTGATAATGTATAAGTTTCTGTACAGACCATGGTTGCTTGTCTGGACCTTTTGCCATTCTCAATAAAAATACTTTGGAAAAAAAAAAAAAAAAAAAAAAGAAAATTTTCACTGCCTGTTTCTATTCTGACCATTTATTCCATTTCATGGTTATTGCAAAAAAAAAAAAAAAAAAAATTTTACATGAGGGGGGGGGGGGGGGTGTCAAAAAATGATGGGCCCCGGGTGCCACATACCCTAGGTACGCCACTGCTTCTGTGTCCAAAAACCCTTTCCCTCCCCCACCTCAGCAT
Source organism: Geotrypetes seraphini (assembly GCF_902459505.1). NCBI lineage: Eukaryota > Metazoa > Chordata > Amphibia > Gymnophiona > Dermophiidae > Geotrypetes > Geotrypetes seraphini. The sequence continues at coordinate 140,992,402 of NC_047087.1, forward strand.
CTCTTTCCTTCCCTTCCTCTCTCCCAAGTCCATGCCTTCTGTGTCCAAAAACCCATTCCCACCCCCACCTCAGCATCTCTTTCCCTCCCTTCCTCTCTCCCAAGTCCATGCCTTCTGTGTCCAAAAACCCATTCCATCCCCCACCTCAGCATCTCTTTCCTTCCCTTCCTCTCTCCCAAGTACATGCCTTCTGTGTCCAAAAATGCATTCCCTCCCCCACCTCAGCATCTCTTTCCCTCCCTTCCTCTCTCCCAAGTTCATGCCTTCTGTGTCCAAAAATACATTCCCTCCCCCACCTCAGCATCTCTTTCCCTCCCTTCCTCTCTCCCAAGTTCATGCCTTGTGTCCAAAACGCACTCCCTCCCCCTTTTGTGTTCCCCGTTTGCCTCCCAGCCCATCTTAGCAACTTTCTCAGCAAAAAGTAGCTCGAGCCGCGTAGGCTTGTCTTCTATTTCCTGCCTGTCCCACCACGCACACATAGCCGACCAGAAGTCTTCACCGACTTCAGCGCTGACGTCGGAGGGCGGGCTTTGCTTAAGCCCTCCCTCCGATGTCAGCGCTGACGTCGGGGAAGACTTCCGATTGGCTGTGTGAGCGGCAGGGTAGTCGGAGTAGAAGACGAGCCTCGCGGCTCGAGTTATATTTAAACCCGCGGGTCCCCCATCGTCCCCATTCAGCTCTCTCTCCTGTGCACCCCCTTGGGGCGTGCACCCGGGGCGCACCGCCCCCCTAGGTATGCTACTGGCCCAGGCCCCCTGTCAGCTCCGGGCCCCTGAATGCAGGACTGGTAGTACTGCCCTGATGGCGGCCCTGGGTGCTTGGCCCAAAGCTTCCCCTCTGATACAGCTTCCTGTTTCCGCCTTGGCAGCTCGCGTCAGAGGGGAAGCTTTGGGCCAAGCACCACTTGCAAGATAATATTTGCTGTCGATGTCAGGGCCCGTTTGACTAAGAAAACAGCAGAAAGGTGACCCGTGAAGGTGAGGGGGAGGGAAATGGGCCCACTAGGGGGCAAGGTTAAGTGGGCAGATGAAGAGGCAAGAAAGGGACAGATGATGGAAGTGGAGAGAACTTGTGCCATCAGCATCAGGAGCATGTGGGAAAGTAGCAGCAGCAGTGAGGAGGTGAGGGGGCAGGATAATGCGATGGAATTGGGGTAGAGGAAGAGAAGGAGAGAAGGGGGCAGATGATGGAAGTGGGGAGAAGGGAGAGAGAGAAGTGGGCAGACGGATGAGAGGGGAGAGCAGATGCTAAATGGAAGTGGAGAAAGAGAACACATACTGGATTGAAGGAGGGGATAAAGAAAAGGCATATGATGGATGGGGGGAAGAAGAAAGTTAGTGAGATAGTGGAGGGGTGAAGGAAAGGGGTGGCAATCTGTGGGTAGACACAGTTAAAAAGAGGGAAACTGAGGACTAAATAGTACGAGACAATTTAATTTAGACAGAAGCAGAAAATAGAGGAGAGAGATTCCAGAGCATGGGGAGTAAGGGGGAAGGAGACAGAAATATCAGATCTGAATGGAGGAACGAAGCTAATAAAGGGCATGGAGAACTTGGAATCCGAGGAACGACTTAAGAGATTGGGATTGTTCTCCCTTGAGAAGAGGAGACTGCGAGGGGATACGATCTGAAATACTGAAAGGAATGGACAAAATAGAGCAGGAAAAAAAATTATTTACATTGTCCAATGTGACACGGACAAGAGGACATGGACTGAAGCTAAGGGGGGACAAGTTCAGAACAAATATCAGGAAGTTCTGCTTCACACAACGAGTGGTGGACACCTGGAATGCTCTCCCAGAAGAGGTAATTGCGGAATCCACTGTTCTAGGATTTAAGGATAAGTTAGATGTACATCTCCTTATGAGTGGCATAAGGTGATGTAAGTAAGGGTAAGCTAGATGCACATCTCCTTATGAGAAGCTTAGAGTGATATGAGGACTAAAACTATGCCAGGGTATACCTGGCGGGGCCTTCACGTGTGTGGATCGCCGGACTTGATGGACCTAGGGTCTGTTCTGGAGATGGTACTTCTTATGTTCTTAAATGAAAAGAGCGAGGGGGGGAAGGAGAGATGGAAGGAGATAGATGCCAGACTATGATGGGAACAGAGGGAAGAATATGGTTGCCAGACCAAGGGGGCGGGAGGAGGGCAGGAGGAGAAATGGAAAGATGGAAGGGGATTGGCAGACAGTTTCTGCAAGGGGCAGACAGTGGATGGAAGGAAGAAAATGACAAGATGAGGAAAGCAGAAAACGGGCAACAAGGTTGTTAGGTGCCATGAACTCGTGCTCGAATCCTAGTCCAATGTTAGATGAATATTGGAGAAGAGCAAAGAATACCAAAACCTCCTATACCAGGGGTAGGCAATTCTGGTCCTCGAGAGCCAGAGCCAGGTCAGGTTTTCAGGATATCCACAATGAATATGTATGAGATGGATTTGCATGCACTGCCTCCTCTAGATGCAAATCTATCTCATGCATATTTATTGTGGATATCCTGAAAACCTGACCTGACTCCGGCTCTCAAGGACTGGAATTGCCTACCACTGCCCTATACCTTTGCTTCATCGACTACAGCAAAGTTTTTGACTGTGCGGATTACAATAAACTATGGAGAACTCTAGTGCAAATGGGAATGCCCAAACACATAATTCAGCTGATAGAGAGCTTATATGAAAATCAAGACGACAAAGGTAGAAAAAAATTTTTTTTTTTTTTTTTTTTTTTTTTTTTTTTTTTTTTTTTTTATGTTTGAATCATTTTTATTAAACAGAATTTGCAGAACAACAGGCACAGCAAAACATTTTTCAAAACATACCAGAAATCCAATCCCCACCCACCCAACCAAACCTCCCACCCTCCCACCCACCCCCCCCCCCCACCCCGGCAGCAGCGGTGTAATCAAAAAACAAATGAATCTAAGGAATTCAAACAGGCCAAAGTTGGGATTGAACATAAGCAGTAAAAGTCAAACTAAATAGGTGCCAGCATTGATAATAGAGACGTCCAGATTTGGACGACAAATCCAGTATCTCACGGCGTTCCAACAGCATTTGTTGTAGCATTAAGGCTCTCCATTGTGAGATAAAAAAAAAAAAATTCTATTTTTTTATTTTTTGCTTTAAGATAAAGTAGTATTGTAGCTGTGTTGATAAATGTTTATAAATAGAAAATGGAAATACAGTGATCATTTCATTGGATTAATTTTAATACATTTTTGACTAACTTTCAGAGACCAAATTCTCCTTCCTCAGGTCAGGACAGGATACTGTAATAGCAGTATATTTTACTGACCTAAGGAAAGAAGGTTTGACCTCTGAAAGCTAATTAAAAAATGTATTAGTCCAATAAAATGGTATTATCTTATTTTTCATGTTTTGTTTTATTTTTATTTGTTAACTTGTAAAAGTGATTTGTTTCTCTTTTTTTTCAAATTTACATCTGTTATCTTTATATTTTGTTCAGTATTGGGGGATATGCACCACTGTTTCTTCATCCCTTAAACTGTACTGTTCCTTCGGTTTGTAACACAAGCCAGCATGCTGAATGCTTTGCACTGCTCCGATAGTCATAGAATTCCTATGATCGTCAGAACAGCGCAGAACATTCAGCCTGCCAGCCAGCACTATAAAACCTCTTCCATGCTTTTAGTTTGTGATTACTTATTCCATGCTGGGTGAGGGTGGTTCTGTGTCCTGTGTGTATGAAAGACATGGTTTTCTGTTAGCATTGACAGTCAAACAGAAAAGACAAGGGAAGTGTCTTTTCAACCAATGATAAAAGTCTTTATTGAAAAAGTGGTGGTCCCAACAAGGATCCCTGTTTCGGCATATAAAAACGCCTTCCTCAGGGGACACTTTAGCTGAAAAATGCTGAGAGCTAAAAGTGCATGAGCAGTCAGGCAACAGCATTCAGTAAATAAATGGGGGCAGGGTGGGGCATGGGGCCCAGTGTACTTGTGTGCCTAGGGGCCCTCAAATAATTAATCCTGCCCTGAAAAGGACAGATATACGAGCAAATCATAGGAGCAAGCAACCCTGCAAGTGAGAGGAAAGGGTAGTTTCTTCCCCCCCCCACACTCCCCCCTTTGTAGCATATTGAAGATGGAGGGAAAGTCAGCAATGTTCTAGGAAGAAATTAAAGAGACGCACATAGATAAGAGAGCAGTTTAGAATCTATAAATCTAAAACACAAAAATCTGAAAATATATAGAAATGCTTAGCTTTCAGGAATTCCCAGCCCTCCATGAAGCAGCCTCTCCGTTAAAGACCCCCTCCCCCAATATTCAGCACTATTTATCTAGCCAGGAATGGCTTCTGGCTGTTTAATTAGTGTTTGATTGACTTAACTGCTAATTTACAGAAGGAGATTTTAAATACTCTGCAGAAACAAGTGGCTATTAACGGCTAGCGCCAGAATATTCTTAGCATAGCTGGTATACCTGTAAGGTCATTTTGATGGTTTATACATTGTTCTCTCAATTAATTTAATCAAACATTTACTGAAATAAAAGAATGGGCTTATCGTGCAGGAAAGACCCACGTTCAAATGTGCTAAGTCAATTTCTTAATATTTTTTAAAGGGTAAAAGATGCACCCCTTTTTATAACTCTTGAGGTGTCTTTAAAATATAGGGGCGGGCAATGACGCAGCCAGGCTGAGAGGCACCCAGAGTGATGGTGCTCCTCCCCCACACTCTTCTCCTCCCCCCACTTCTTCCCAGCCCCCCTCCTGCCCAGGGCTGTGGAGTCGGTAGATAAATCCTTCGACTCCGACGCCTGTTTCTGGTACCCATGACTCCAACTCCAGGTACCCAAAATTGTCTCCGACTCCTACTCCGACTCCACAGTCCTGCTCCTGCCACATGTGCGCGCTCACACCTTCTGTACCCTGTACCACTTTTAACTTCTCCAGCGTGAGCAGTACAACCAACTTGCAGGCAGCGTCGGGTTGACTCTCCCTCTGATGTCACTTCCTAGGTGCAAGATCCAGAAATATCGTCGGTGGGAGAGCCAACACTGGTGTGAGCAGCAGGTTGAAGTTTCTGCTTGCTCCAGCGAAGAGAGAGTTACAGTGGTGGGGGGGAATGAAGGCATGTTCGTGGCGGGGGAAAGAGTGGTAAGGATTGGGGGAGCAGAGAAGAAGAGGGGTGCCGGCACCCTCATCAAGATAGTGCCTGGAACGGACAGCCCCACCTCCTCTTTACTATGCCACAGGGGGTGGGGCATGTCACTGTGCTGCAGCAGGGAATCTTAACTTCTCCTGCCCACACCCACCATCACGGTAGAATGCCTTCATTCAGACAGAGGAAAGTAATTTTCACATAAATCAATTTATCCAGGTAAATGTCGTAACATTATTCATTGCCCTCAGAATGATCCCTCCATTTAGAAAATGCCCTCTGGTGAGCTTATTCGTATTCTATACCCAAACCCTGTTATTTGTTAGATCATTGGATGGGATGTTGTGTTTCCAGAAAGTTTTTAAAAAGTATCTTTTTACATAAATGTCTGCAAATTTGCATCCTGAACTTTAAATTGATACCTGAATGTGCTCACAACAACTATAACTGTGGAAACAGACTTTAATCCGTGTAACAGCATGTCTGTGTACTACCTACTACTGATTCATATTGTGCATGTTGATCTGTAACACGTTCTGGACTCTTTTGGGAGGACAGGCTAAAAAATTGAAAGAATGAATGAATAAATAAAGTGGCCTGTTGAATAGTATACGTTTAATGCTATAATATTTTTAAAGCTTCATTATTATTTGTAAATACAGAATCAAAATTAAAAGCATGAAACACTAACGTCAACTAAGGGAAATTAAAACCTCACTTTAATGGAAATGTTAGTGTTTGTAAACATTCTTTATTTTTTTTTTCATTCCAGGCTGAGGGATTTGAACTCTCTTACCTGCAAAAGGTATCTGAGGTGAAAGACACAGTCCACAGGCAGTCACTGTTGTATCATCTTTGCAATATTGTAGTTGATAAATTTCCAGATACGTCTGATATTTATTCTGAGATTGCAGCCATCACACGATCTGCTAAAGTAAGAAAACATATTTACAATTTCCTTGAGAAAGTATATTTGATAGCTGTCATTTTTCTTTCAGCAGAATTTTTCCTCCTTGAATGTTTCTACATTCAAACTCACCTTATTGTGGAACACTTAAAGAAGTGAAAATATTTAGTGCAGTGTGTATTAATGAAAAAATAATCCTCTTTTTACTGTATATACTTCAACATAAGATGATCCGAATAGATGTTGAGACCCCCCTTTTCCCCCCAAAAAAGGAGGAAAAAATAGTTGACTTGAATATAGGTCGGGCAGCTTAATATTCAAGTGCCCTGCCATGTCAAGCTCTGCACCCAGCCCCCTCCCTGCCAAGCTCTGCACCCAGCCCCCTTCCCTCCCTCCCCTGTCAGACACTGCACCCAGCACCCTTCCTTCCCTCTCTCCCCTCCCTGTCAGGCTGTGCATCCAGTGCCCATCCTTCCCTCCCTTCCCTGTCAGGTTGTGCACCTAGCACCCTTCCTTCCCTCCCCCCTGTCAGGCTCTGCACCCAGCACCCTTCCTTCCTTCCTTCCCCTGTCAAGCTCTGTACCCTCCCTCCCAGGCTCTGCCCTCTGCCCCCTTCCTGCCCTAGTCTCATACCTCATCTGCTGATACCCAGTGGAGGTGCAGTGGGCAGGAGTGAACTTTCCGAGTTCCTACCCAGCTGCTAAGTGGCTGCTATGAGTTTCTTCGGCCGCGATTTGGCACTGCTGCTTGGTGCTGAGCGGCTTCCTTACTGGCTCCCGCGAAGGAGGCCGCTCAGCACCAAGCAGAAGCGCCAAATCGTGGCTGAACAAACTCGCAGTAGCCACTTAGCAGTGGGGCAGGAACTCGGAAAGTTTGCTACTTCCCACTGCACCCCCACTGGGGATCGGCAGATGTGACATGAGGCTAGGGCAGGATGCCGAGCCTGGCAGCGGCCTACAATAATTCTGGGAGGTGGCGTTGGATCGAATATAAACCGGGACCCCATTTTTGGGCCAAAAATCCCGGTTTATATTTGAGTATATACAGTATTTTTGGATTTGTAAACAGTGCTGCCTATTTTTCTCCTGGGAGGGAGGGCACATACACAAGCAAGGAAAGCATATGGAGCACTATTCATAAGAACATAAGAATTGCCGCTGCTGGGTCAGACCAGTGGTCCATCAAGCCCAGCAGTCCACTCACGCGGCGGCCCTCTGGTCAAAGACCAGCACCCTAACTGAGACTAGCCCTACCTGCGTACGTTCTGGTTCAGCAGGAACTTGTCTAACTTTGTCTTGAATCCCTGGAGGGTGTTTTCCCTTTTGACAGACTCTGGAAGAGCGTTCCAGTTTTCTACCACTCTCTGGGTGAAGAAGAACTTCCTTACATTTGTACGGAATCTATCCCCTTTCAACTTTAGAGTGCCCTCTCTTTCTCCCTGCCTTGGAGAGGGTGAACAACCTATCCTTGTCTACTAAGTCTATCCCCTTCAATACCTTGAATTTTTCGCTCATGCCCCCTCTCAATCTCCTCTGTTCGAGGGAGAAGAGGCCCAGTTTCTCTAATCTTTCACTGTACGGCAGCTCTGCCAATCCCTTAACCATCTTAGTCGCTCTTCTCTGGACCCTTTTGAGTAGTACAGTGTCCATCTTCATGTACGGCGACCAGTGCTGTACACAGTACTCCAGGTGAGGGCACACAGTACAGTAAGTTTGGGTGGGTTTTGGTGGGCTCTGGTGGGCTCACATTTTCCACCATGAATGTAGTGGGTATCATAGAATATGGCCACCTCTCTCTATGGTTTACTAAACTGCTCAAAAGACAATAGGAGAAACTGCCTTCACAACAGTGAAAGACACGAAAATAACAACGAAAGAGACCAGATGGTGCTCAATCCTTTATAAAACAGATTCGACATGATCATATTTTGGCCTCAAAAGGCCTGCCTCAGGAGTCGATATTGAATGATAAAACCATAGATATGGAAATCCATATATCCAAATATTACAATTAGACTCTTAAAACACCAAGATAAAAACTGGCGGCGAGTATAGTGAAAACGCATAAGACTGTACTCGCCGCCAGTTTTTATCTTGGTGTTTTAAGAGTCTAATTGTAATATTTGGATATATGGATTTCCATATCTTTGGTTTTATAATTCAACTAATCTTATAGCCCGTTACATTAATGGGTGCTAGAATATATGTGTGTGTGTCTGTCTATTTCTTTCTCTCTCTCTCTCTCCTTAGCCGCTTTCTGTATTTCTGTCTTTCTTTTTCCTCGGCTGTCCACCCATTCTCCCTTCCTTTTACCTTCCCTGTGTCCACCACCACCCCTTCACTGCTCCCCTTATACAGGAGCAGCCCTTCTCCCTTTTTTTATCTCTCCCCTGTCCAGCAGCACCTCTTTCCTGTCCCCCTGTCCAGCAGTAGGCCTCCCTTCCTTTTTCTCCCCATCTCTTCCCCTATCCAGCAGCACCCCTTACCTCGCGTCTGCCCTCCGCCGACAGCCGCCTCAAGCCACCGCGGCCTGCAGACGCCAACAGCCATGGTGACCTGCAGACGCCAAGAGCCGCCGCAGCCTCCACACCGCCTGAAGCCGACATCCACCTTGGGAGAGAGAGATGAGTGGAAGCACGCATGTGCACTCCTACCTGCGGGGACCTACAGCGCACGGAAAACGGGAACACGCTGGTAAGAGTGCACTTGTGTGCTTAGGCTTTTATTATATTAGATATCAAGACCCCTGAGGCAGGCCTTTTGAGGCCGAAATACAATCGTGTCGAGTCTGTTATATAAATAAAGGATTGAGCACCATCTGATCTCCTTCGTTGTTGTTTTCGTGTCTTTCACTACACTGCTCACCAGGCTACTCTACTAGGATGTCCCATAATAATCTGCAGCTGTCATTGAGGTTGGTATGTACATTCAACACTTGCTGTGGATTAACTATAAAAGATAATTTTTCAGTGCAATTAATAGCTTTTCTTTTTTTTGCTCTGTATTTTCTCAGGTGGATTTTGATCAGTTAGCTGACAGTTTGGTGCAATTGGAAAAAAGATGTAAAATATCATGGGAAAACCTAAAGGTGATAGCAAAACATGAGAAGTCCAACTTAAAGAAAAAAATGACTGACTTTTTAAAAAATTGCACAGAAAAAATAATTATTTTGAAAATCATACACAGACGAATTCTAAACAGGTAAGTTTACTTGTACTGTATGTATTCCATACATGTCACAATGACATGCAGTCATTGTGACATGTAAAGAGAATTGTGGATTGGGAGTGAGAGCATGAATTTATTGTTTGATGCCTTCTTAGTAGATGATTTGTTAGGTGGTTGGAGGGAGAGCAGAGTACCTTGCTGTCTTGATGCCTAATCTAATCTATAATTTGTGAGTCACTCCATGCTTAAGTAGGTTCAAGGTGATGTACAATTTGAGAAATGCAGAGAAGAGAGGGGGGAGATAAGAAAAGAGGCTGGGAGAGGAGTGAGAGGGTAGAAGGTCTTCTAAAAATGAGATAGAGAAGAGAAATTAGCAGAATATTTTACATTGAAGAGTTGAAATCTCAGATGTAAGAAATGACTTTGTGTGGAGCAACTAACTTTTTATGCCTGAAATTCTCTTTTAATGTTCATGTGTTTAAAGTTTTAGGATCCCATGGCCCTCCACTTATTGCCATGTTTCATTCCAGAATTGAAAGGCATCATGTGATGCAGCAAGGTCAGTTATCCAATTATGCCTGCTCTCAAGGGCACTAGTGCAGTTAGGAAACAGAATTGAGCAACAATATAATAATGGGCAATTTCAATTACCCCCAACATTGACTGGTTAAATGTTACATCAGGGAGTGCTAGGGTGATAAAATTCCTAGACATAATAAATGATTGCTTCTTAGAGCAACTGGTCCAGGAACCAACAAGAAGGGAACTATTTTAGATTTGGCTCTTGGTGGAATACAAGGCATAGTCCAGGAGGTAATGATGTTGGGTCCACTGGGAAACAGTGATCATAACATGATCAAATTTGAGCTGATACCTGGAGTGATAAATCTAGGGTAGCAGCATTTAATTTTTGATAAGGCAACTATGATAAAATAAGGAAAATGGTTAAAAAGAAGCTAAAAGGATCGGTTTGAAAGGTTAGGACTGTAAATTGGGCATGGATGTTATTTAAAAATACTATCATGGAAGCCCAGACCAGATGTATCTGGCGGCTGTTATAGGGGAAAACACCCTCCAGGGATTCAAGACAAAATGAAGCAGGACATATGCAGGTAAGGCTAGACTCAGTTAGGGCACTGGTCTTTGACCTAAGGGCCACCGCGTGAGCAGACTGCTGGGCACGATGGACCACTAGTCTGTCCCAGCAGCGGCAATTCTTATGTTCTTATGTACATATTAACATAGGTAGAAAGAAGAAGAAACGAGAGCTGGCATTGTTAAAGGTGAAGTGAAAGAGCTATTATACCTAAAAAAACAAACATCCTTTAAAGAATGGAAAAAGGAACCAAATGAAGAAAATAAGAACAGACAAGCACTGACAAGTTAGATGCAAAGCATCAATAAAGAAAGAATATGAATAGACTCTTGCCAAAGAGGTAAAAACTCATAATAATTATTTTAGGTACATCAGAAGCAAAAAACAAGTGTGGGAGTCCGTGGGACCTTTGATCAAGGAGAAAAAATGGTGCTCAGGGAGGTTGAGGCTATAACAGAGATACTGAATGAATTATTTGCTTCGGTCTTTACAGAAGAAGATGTAAGAGTCTACCTGAACCGGAAATGGTTTTCAAGGGTAATGATACAGAGGAACTGAAAGAAACCTCTGTGAATCTAGAAGATGTACTAAGCCAAATCAACAAGTTAAAAAGTGATACATCACCTGGACCGGATGGTATACATCCCAGGATCCTAAAAGAACTCAAACATGAAATTGCTGACCTGCTGTTAGTGATCTGTAACCTGTTGCTAAACTCGTCTGTAGTACCTGAAGATTGGAGGGTGGCCAATGTTATGCTGATTTTTAAAAAGGGTTCCAGGGAAGATTGGGAAATTACAGACCAGTAATCCTGACTTCAGTGCCAGGCAAAATAGTGAAAACAATTATAAAAAAAGTTAAAATTGTAGAATACGTAGACAAATATGGTTTAATGAGATAGCATGGGTTCAGCTGAGGGAGACCTTGCCTCACAAATTTGCTTGACTTCTTTGAAGGTGTGAATAAACATGGATAAAGGTGAGCTGGTTGATATAGATTTTTAGAAAGCTTTTGGCAAAGTTCCTTATAAGAGGCTCCTGAGAAATTTAAAGAGTCATGGGATAAAAGGCAATGTTCAGTTGTGGATTAGGAATTGGTTATCAGATAGAAAACAGAGGGTAGGGTTAAATGGCAATTTTTCAGAATGGAGGAGGGTAGCTAGTGGAGTGCCTCAAGAATCTGTACTGGGACCAGTGTTCCCTCTAAGCGGGCGGGTGTTGTGAGCAAATTTTTTTCACCGTGAGCCAAAAATATCGGGCGCCAGCAAGTTATGAGCCAACTCGCCCGATTCTCCTCTCGCCGCCCTGCCATCTGCCGTACGCCTCTTCCGATCGTGCGCTGTGACGAGAAACGTGTGCGCTGCGATGTAATATTTTGTGCGCCAGCGCACGCCAGCGCAGCTTAGCGGGAACACTGGTTCAAATGGTTTTATTTATTTCCCCAAATTTATTTTTGTTATACGCATTGAAAATATTTGATATTGCGTTTAAATCAAAATCTCAATAAACTTGAAACGAGTGCCCGTGAGATTGTGGGAGGGTTAAATACTCAAAACTTAGAAGTTTTTGCTACGCCAGCTTTCTGGTATCTTTACATACAGTGGCGTACCTAGCATATGTAACATCCGGGGCCCATCATTTTTTGGCACCCCCCCCCCATCTGTAAGAAAAACATGATTTTTAGTAACAAACCACACGTCACACATGAGTACCTAGGAAAAGGCAGCATCTTACATATTGCAGTGAGCAGTACATCAATACACCCATTGTAAAACTAAACAAGCCAGACCAGCACAGATCAATCCTACACCGTCAATCCTAACAGAAAACCATATCTTTCGAACACACAGAACACAGAAAACACCTTCGCCTAGTAAGGAATATGTAATCACAAACTAACCCCTCCCTCTTTTACAAAACTGTAGTGTGGATTTTAGCTACGGAGGTAACAGCTCTGATGCTCATAAAATTCTGAGCATCAGAGCTGCTACCACCAAGGCTGGTGCTAAAAACGCTTCACAGTTTTGTAAAAGGGGGGATAAAATAAAAATACATAGACAAAGGTTAAATTGAACCAGCAAGAAGCTGGACTCTGCATACAATGCTTCACAGAAACAGTGACACATGTCTCCTAAAGCAATAAATAAATAGAAATTTTTTTCTACCTTTGTCTTCTGTGGTTTCTCCTTTCCTCATCTTCTTGTAACTCTCTTCCTTCCATTCACTGTCTGCCGTCTCTCTTCCCCTATATGGCATCTTCTCTCCTTCTATGCCCCTTCCAGAAACTGTATGCCTCCCCCTTCCATCTCTCCTTTCACCCCATTGGTCTGGCATCTCTCTCCTCGCCTTCCCTCTCCCACACCTCTCCTCATAGTCTGGTATCTCCCCTTCCCTGATTCTCTGGCATCTCTCTCCTTTCCTTTTCTTCCATCTTTCGTTCCCCCTCCATGCTCTCACATCTCCCCCTTTCTTTTCCCTTAGACTGGCATACCTTCCTCCTACGCTCCAAGCCCTGGCATCTCCTTTAATTCCCTCCCTCATCTTCCTTCTCCCTCCAGCTGGGTACCGCAACACTCTTCCCTGCAGCTCTGCACTTCCCCACAATTGCCATGCTTCGGTTCCTCTTCTTCCTTCCTTCCTCCCCCCCCCCCCGCGGGACCCTGCGGCACCATCAACTCTTACTCCCTCTAATGTCGGCCCTGCAGCTCCAGACTTCCTCGCACCTTCTCCCCTCCCCCTTTGGATCGCTATTATTTTAAATGTTATAGCCGCGGAGCTGTATCCATCAGTGGAGATGTCTAACCTCGGCCTGCCCCGGAACTCTTACTGCAGCAGCCGCCCGTCTAGGCAGGAACAGGAAGTCACTGTTGCAGTAAGAGTTCCGGGGCAGGCCGAGGTTAGACATCTCCACTGATGGATACAGCTCCGCGGCTATAACATTTAAAATAATAGCGATCCAAAGGGGGAGGGGAGAAGGTGCGAGGAAGTCTGGAGCTGCAGGGCCGACATTAGAGGGAGTAAGAGTTGATGGTGCCGCAGGGTCCCGCGGGGGGGGGGGGGAGGAAGGAAGGAAGAAGAGGAACCGAAGCATGGCAATTGTGGGGAAGTGCAATCCCCCCAATGCGTCCCCTTACCTTACCTCCCCTTACCTTTGCGACGCGTGTGTGCGCTGTGAAGAGAAACTTTGCGCTGCGATGTAATATTTTGTGCGCGCGCGCAGGCCAACGCACCTTAGCGGGAACACTGACTGGGACCACTACTATTTAACTTATTTTTAAATGATCTTGAAATTGGAATGATGAGTGAGATGATTAAATTTGCAGATGACAAACTGTTCAAAGGTGTTAAAATGCATGTATATTGTGAAAATTATAGGCAGACCTTAGGAAATTGGAAGACTGGGCCCCAAAAAACAACTCTTAAATATGACTCTTGCCTCGATGGGCAACCAGTGTTAAGCTATATATGAAGGTATAATTCTGTTTGATTTTCTTAATTTATAAATTAATCAGACAGCTGAATTTTGTATTGTCTGCAAATGTTTAAGCAAACACTCAGGAATTCCCAGATAAACTGTTGCAGTAAACTAGATGTGGATGTGCAGCCATTTAAGCTGGGGAGTTATCAACGTGGGCTATGATTGTTAAGATGTGTTATTGTACTACCTTCAGTTATTAGTAACTAGGTTACACTGTATAAAATGGAACCCGCACTAATATAGCACGAGTTGGTGATAAAACAACACATCTTAGCAGTAGCCTACAATGATAAGCATGCTCTTAAACAGTGAGGCTGCAGGATTTTTTTGTTTTTAACTTTGGAGGCAGAAGTAAACAAAGTATAAAGGAGAATTACTACTTACTTAATCCCTTGTATAAATCCCTAGTTGAAATGAGCACTTTTTAAAAATGAGTACATGCCGTGCAATGGAGAAATGTTTTGTCATAAAATGTGTAATCCCTTTGAAAAATTGGAAATACATACGAGGGCTGTTCAAAAAGTATTCATAAAAAATACTCGTATTTAGATACAACAATCCTATATAATAAAACGCTAGCCGCGCATGCGCACTCAGACCTGCGTGATTTGTAATCCCTGATCCGTAGGTCCGTGGCCAGAGTGCGTATGCGGCGGACAGATCGGGAAAGCACAGCACAGCCGGTGACTCCCGCCTTCACTCACTGCCAAAACCACCACCTCCTCCTTCTCGCCGGCTCACCCACTTTTAAATGAAGAGAAAAGCGCTGCACCGCGCTTACACTGGCATTGCTATCTTCTGTCCACTGCGGGCCGCCCTTTCTGACTACTTCCTGTTTCCGCTAGGGTTGGCCGCAGTGGATAGAAGACGCCGAAGCCAGCGGCTGTAGCCGCCGATCTCCGTTCCTCCGGGGGGAGGGTCTGGGAGGAGAGGGATCGCGGCCACTCAGCGCCCCCACCGAGGAGCCCAGCAACTTTCCGGTGCCCGGGACCCAAGTCATTTGCCGCTCCCCTCTTCCCTTACTGCGGGCCCGACTGGCGATTTAAGCAGCGTGTGCAGCAGTCTTCACACGCTGCTTTGGGCCCTTCTACTGCCCTGATTTGCTCCGGACGTGCCAGAGTAAATCAGGGCAGTAGAAGGACCCGAAGCAGCGTGTGAAAACTGCTGCACACGCTGCTTGAATCGCCATGTGTAGTCAGGCCCGTGGGAAGGGAAGGGGGGGGCGGCAAAGGACTCGGGCCCGCGTTTGTAGTCGCGACTGTGGGAAGGGAAAGGGGGTAGAGGAAACGCTAATGCTGCTGCACAGGGAACTGGTGTGGGGGGAGGGAAATGGAAGGGGGAGGGAATGCTGCTTTGCACAGACAGACAGAGGGAGGAAGGGAGACAGAAAGACAAGAAGAAAGACACAGGGGCAGGTGCATAGGGAACTGGTGTGGGGGGAGGGAATGCTGCTTTGGACAGACAGACAGACAGAGGGAGGAAGGAAGACAGAAAGACAAGAAGAAAGACACAGGGGCAGGTGCACAGGGAACTGGTGTGGGGGGAAGGAAATGGAGGGGGAGGGAATGCTGCTTCAGACAGACAGACAGAGGGAGGAAGGGAGACAGAAAGAAAAAAAAAAGACACAGGGGCAGGGAGATATACAGAAAGACAAACAGACAAAGGGGGCCAGGGACAGAGACAGACAGAAAGAAAGACAGCGGGAGTCGCGTCAGGAGGGGTTCGGGATGCCGCAGAGGGAACTTTTCCAATGGGTGCAACTGGGCGGCTGTCGGGAGCCTCTGATCAGGGGCAGAGCAAGATAAGTGTATCATAGGGATAAGAAGGAGGGGGGAGTAAAAGGAAGGGACGCCTACTGCTGGACAGGGGGAGAAGGAAAGAGGTGCTGATGGACAGGGGGGGTGAAGAAAAAGGAACGGAGGCCTAATGTTGGACAGGAGGAGAGGAAGGTGCTGCTGGACAGGGGAGAGGTAAAACAAAGGGAGAAGGGCTGCTGCTGCAAAAGGAGAGCTGTGAAGGGGTGGTGGTGGACACGGGAGGTAAAAGGAAGGGAGAATAGACAGGGGGAGCAGGTAAGGGGTGGTGATGGACAACCAAGGAAAAAGAAAGACAGAAAGAAAGAAAGCGGCTAAGGAGAGAGAGAGAAAGAAATAAAGAGAGACACACACACATATATTCTAGCACCCGTTAATGTAACGGGCTATAAGACTAGTCTTATACTAATCTACTTCAAAGTAGTCCCCTTGGGCTGCCACACACTTCTTCCAACTGTTCTGCCACTGTCAGAAGCAGCGCTGGAACACCTCTTTTTGAGATTGCTCGCAGCTGCTCCCTCGCTTTCTACATGATGTCTTCTCTTGTCTGAAATCTGGTCCCCTTTAGGGTTGTACCCAAAAACCCAGGACTCATCACCAGTGATCACTGTGCTGAGGAAGTTGGGATTACTGTTCAGTCTCCAGCATGTCCCTTGCAATCTCCAAACGGAGTTGCTTGTGCTCGATCGTTAGCTGCTTTGGCACGAACTTTGCTGAAATTCTCCTGAAACCCAAATCCTCAGTCAAAATGGAATGAACGGATCCAATGCTGATGCTCGTCACATCTATAAATTCTCTGATTGTGATTCAACGATCCTGCATCACTAGGGTCCTCATTTGGTCAATGACGATCTCATTTCTGGATGTTGAGGGCCTACCAGAACATTCCTTCATGCTGATATGTGGCCATCTCTGAAGCAGTTGTACCACTCCTTTATCTGTTTGGTGCCCATTGCTTCGATCCCGAAGACCTGTTGAAATCTTGTGTATCGTTTCCACTTGGGAATCACCAAGAGTTACACAAAATTTAATGCTCAACTTTTTGTCATTTTGTCAAAAATGAAAATTGGACGGCGCTCGCTTACACTTCCTCACTCTTCAGCGGTATTCTTGTGACTGACAACTTCTGCAGGCAGGAAAAAATTCAAGCATGCGCATTAGGGTCGCCTACATATGTGCACCAAATCACACCTCCCTAGTTTTATTTGTTTACGCAAGAAAAATTAAGGTCTGATACTTTTTGAACAGCCCTTGTATGTAGATTTTTGTCCCACGTAACCAAGCTCCCTTGAACTTCTGTGTGGTGTGGATTTTCACATGTAAATGTTAGCCTTCTGAATTCAACAAAAACAGAAGATAGATCTGCTGTAGAATCAAATGCAAACACAAAACTTTATGGGTAGGAAAACAATGTCCAGGAGGATATTGCTAACATTTATTTCAATAGGTGTTGTTGCACTTTTGCAACTAAACGTTTCTCCATCAACATATCAGACTGCTGATGCAGGTGTTGGAGCCAAAACATGAATCGTATTGAGTCCATGTAATAAACTCATCTTTGTAAATGCCATATAGAATATTGATTGCCTCTATTGTCTCCACTGTTTTTTTATTGGCTTTCTGAAATCACCATTTACACATACAGTATATGAAATCTGCACATGTAAATACCATTATTTACCCATGGAGATGCTTCTACAATAATCCCCATTTCTTTTTTTAGGCCTTGCTTAGAAACCTTTTGAAGTTTGACACTTAGCCAATTTTAATACCTTAATTTCATGTCTTATCTTATTTCATTGTGTATAGGTTTCATTCTTTTTTACTGTATCTGGGTTATCCTTCCTCTTCTGTGAGAGATACAAAAGTTACTACTTTCTGTAAAATCATCAGTGAGTTTGCACTGGAATATAGAACCACCAGAGAGAGGGTACTGACACAAAAACAGAAAAGGGCAGCCTACAGGGAGAGAAACAAGACTCGGGGACGAATGATAACAGAGGTAAGATGTGTCCTTTGACATCTCGTTTTTAAACTCTGAATGTATTTTATTAATTAAATAGGATCACATCATATGTTTATTTATATAAAATACTAGTCTTATAGCCCGTTACATTAGCGGGTGCTAGAATATATGACACACATTTGTCTTTATTTTTTTTTCTCTCTCCTTAGCCGCTTTCTGTATTTCTGTCTGTCATTTTTTTTTTTTTTCCTTGGCTGTCCACTACCACCCCTTGCCTGCTCCCCCTGTCCATTCTCCCTTCCTTTTACCTCCCATGTGTCCTCCACCACCCCATCACTGCTCACCTTATCCAGCAGAAGCCCTTCTCCCTTTGTTTTACCTCCCCCTGTCCATCATCACCTCCTTCCTGCTCCCCCTGTCCAGCAGTAGGCCTGTCTTCATTTTTCTGCCCCCCCTCCCTGTTCATCAGCACCTCTTCCCCTGTCCATCAACCCCTTTTCTGCCCCTCCATTTCCCTCCCACTCCACTTCCCTGTGCAGTATTTTCCTCCCCCCAATACTGATTTTGAAAGGTAAGCAGCACTAATTCATAAGTAAACTAAGGCAATGTGTTCCAAAGCTTTAGCCTGTGACAAAAAGAGAACTCTGTATTCCAGTATGTTTAAATGATGCAAGCACTTGTCTATGACTCAGGCTGCCACGGTCAACATCCGCCTGGGGGGGGGGAGGAAGAGAGAGAGAGAGAGAGAGAGCTTCGGGCGGCCAGCAGCCGCCGCGGCCGACATCCACCTCGGGGGAGGGACAACGCGAGACCTGCCAGCGGCCGGATGCAATGTGAAGCAGCCATCTGTTGAGGCTGGAGTCGGGAGTCAGTGCCAGGAGTTTTAGCCACGCCTCTTTGAAAACTATCACGCCGCTGGAGCCAGGAGGCGAACAGAGAGGGTAGGGGGTGCTAGCGGCCGGCAGCTGCCGCTCCGAGGCCAGACCGTAAGCCGCGCATGCGCACTTCCTAGCTACAGCTCACGGAAAACGGACGCACGCATAGGAAGTGCGCATGCGCGGCTTACCATTTTATTATATTAGATGTCAAATATTTTGGGGTA
The DNA here is from genome assembly GCF_902459505.1 of Geotrypetes seraphini. Lineage (NCBI taxonomy): Eukaryota > Metazoa > Chordata > Amphibia > Gymnophiona > Dermophiidae > Geotrypetes > Geotrypetes seraphini. The sequence continues at coordinate 141,011,053 of NC_047087.1, forward strand.
ATTTTAGAACAGGGCATCTAGAGAGAGTGAATAAAATGTGCCTATTTTATGCAGAAAACATGAGCATTAATGTATGCTCAAAATATACACTAGAAAAATCATAGGTGCAAACCAGAGCTCCCTTACAAAGCTACATCTATTCCGAGACACACATAAATACTGAATGCAAATATGTGAGAACACATGCACATTTAATGGAGCAGTTATCAATAGCAAAATCAGGCAGCTGATTTAGGATGGGCCTGAGAGCAAAGGGGGGCCACAAATGTCACCCCCCACCCCGTCAACTGAAGACCCCCTCCCCACCAAAGAGCTTACAGCATGTTGATCAGCTACCAACACTGTCCTGAAGATGCTGCCACCAGCCTCCATGTGCCGGGACAATGCTGGCAGCCTCCCAACATGTAAATTCTTTTGGCGGGGTGGAATTCTTTGGCTGAGGGGACTTTGGAATACCCACCAGCCACAGTAAAGAAGATGAAATTTGGGGTGGGCCCTGGCCCACTTATGGCTACGCCACTGTCATGCATGTACTTATGGTACCACACCAATTTCATCCTAATACAATCTTAAGGAGTGCCTACATGTTATCCACTCAAAAATATGTGTAGTATTTGTGTGCGTACTCTTGCACAGAGTTGCTTATAAAGTGCAGTCTATTCATGGTTATAAAACTTTTGGCACACTTTTGAGATTGCCTTGTTGAGCATAGCTATAGATTCTAACTTTTTCCCTGAATGAAAATATTTTAAACTAGTGTTTAAGCCCGTTAGATTAACGGGTGCTAGAATATATGTGCAGACTTAGGATTTTCTTTTCTTTCTTTCTTTTTTTTTTTTTCTTTCTCTCCCCCCTGTCTAGCGGCATCACTTTCCTGCTCCCCCTGTCCAGCAGTAGCCCTTCTCCCTTGCTTTTACCTCCCCCCCTGTCCAGTAGTACCCTTTCCCTGTTCCCCCTGTCCAACAGTAGCCCTTCTCCCTTGCTTTTACCTCCCCCCTTGTCCAGTCCTGCTTTTACCTAACCATATTCAAGATCCCATTTCCCCTTTACCTTATCTATTTCCATCTGGCGCTGTTGGGATTTGGGCTCCGGGGGAGCTGACTTCTGCATTGTTTGCCGACGCACTCTGGCGCGGGGCCTCTGCTGGGCCACGGGGAGCTTGGTTTGGCCACACTGCATCTGTGGAGTTCGTTGTCCGGGCCACGGGAGGAGTAGGTTGCGTGTGGGAGCCGACAGAATAGCGCCTTGGCTCCCTTCGTCCCTTGCTGCCCTGCCCCCCTTCCCTTCCCACAGTCCCATTGACACATTTTTGGGTTTGAGGGTGCCGGGTGTCTTCTCTCACGATCGCGCCTGTGTCGGAAGCCTTCTCCGACGCAGGAGAGGCTCATGGGAGGAGCCGTCGTGGTGTGTTCTTTTAAAATAAACTCTGGACTGCGCGAGGTGGAGAACAGGCAAGCCACTGGCACAGCTAGGCGTGCATGCGCACACCTACCTGCAAGAGACCTACAGCTCACGGAAAACTGGCGCACGCAGGTGGGAGTGCGCATGCGCGGCTAGAGCTTTATTATATTAGATGGGTAATTTCCTAGATTTCCTTGGCTAAGCAGTTTCCTGCTGCATCTTGTGGGCTTTCGTCTCAACCAGAGCAAGCTCTTATTGATGTTGTGGCAGAATGAGCAAGTATCCAAAGATTTTTTTTATTGAGAATATTGACCATTTAACATAGTTATAGATCTAGAAATGGGAACAAGATGTGAAGTGATTAAATTAGCTGACAACACAAAGTTATTGAACATTTATAAATCACAAGAAGATTTTGAAAAAGAAGACTTTATGAGACTGTATGATACTTTTTGGATCCTCCCTCTTTTTTATTCCTTATTTATTAATTTCTTAATGCAACAATATTAGAAATCAGAAAAATAGGCAAATAAGAAAACATAACCAATCATTAATCATCCTTGCAAGTCCACATTACAGGGAGAGAAGCTGCAGAAAACATGATAAGAAAACATCTTACATTGACTGGAAATATTTTAAACAAACCCTTTTTACCGTTGGAAGTGGATTTAAATGGATTTATTCTCAGGTTTATTCAAAAGAAACAATTCTAACTGGCTTGGTTCCAAAAAAGTATAAGAATTATTTTCCCACGTAACCAGGCATTTAGAGAGAAATTTGAGGAAAAAATAACCTCCTATTGCCAGGGCTTTAGGTCTCAGTAAAAGAAAGGCCTTACGTCTAATTTGAGACATCCGAGAAAACTGAAATAGATTGACCATAAAATAATACTGACTTTTTTTGGGAAAGAAAGCCTTCATAATAATTCTCTTTTTATCCAAAGATGATAATGTAATTAACAAAGTAGACCTTTTGTCTATACATTCTTGCGTATTTTCTAGAAACCTAGTAAGATCTAAACTATCAGGAGATGAAATGTTATCCATATCACCTTCAAGAGATACTTCTCTAACACCAACAGGAATATAATACGCATTAGTAATATCACTATCCTCTAATATAATCTGCAAAATCTCCTTAAGGTAAATTTTAAAGAACTCTCTGGGAGTCAAAAAATGGGCTATTGGAAAATTCAGAAGCCTCAAATTAAGTGCTCTCATCGAGTTTTTCAGAATTTCTAATTTAGAATGGATCATTAAACTGTCCTTAATTGCAGATGATTGTACTGACTGACATAATTTAACTTGAATATCAATCTTTTCAAGTTGTTTCCCCACCAAATTTAATTTGAAGTCCTGCTCTTTGAATTTTTCAGAAACATCTCCAGAAAAATTTGTAAAACTCTGCAAATACCATCCATTTTAACAATTGCTGACATAATATCTTTCAAGGTAACATCATTTCCCTCTGATATTGAAGTACTTATTGGTTGATATTTAGAGAAATAGGAGAAACAGCAGATATTGTACTAGATTTAATTCTGTATTATTTGAGTTCTGATATTTATCAGTGATATCCTGATCTTCTTTAGATTCATGTCCTACCACCAACCTGGATTGTGCAGCAGCTGGTGACAACGCGAGTCTTCCTCCTGTCTGTTGTGGGGAAGAGTAGGACCCCCAGTTGATAGGGAGAAGTCTAAAAGGGAGGGTGGACCAGCTGTTGTTGATGGAGTCACTGGGATTAGATGTTTATCCATAGGGCCTTGAATCTCCATAGAGACAATATGCCCCTAAAACCTTCCTTCCTTTTCCCCATCTTCTTTGAACAGAATCCTGTGCAAAGCTCCAAATGTGCTCCAAAGGTGCATGTTCCTTTGGGCATGCTCCTTCAGAGCACACACCCTACGGGCCCGTGGCCGCGTCCACACACTGCTGATGTACTGTCCTGCTGGGGGACCCCCATGGTCACAGGAGTAGGGCAACTGGCCAAATGCCTGATTCTCACTGGCTCTATGTTCCCATTGATAAGGGGAGCGAATGCTGCTTGTATACCATTCTGCAGGAGGACCCCACGGTCACAGGAGTAGGGCAACCAGCCAAATGCCTGATTATCACTGGCTCTACACTCCCCGATCCTCCCTCTCAATATCTTAATTCATTCACTCATAATCTCCAAACTCGACTACTGCAATTCACTTTATAAAGGTATATTTCAAAAAGAAATTAGACAACTTCAGTTAATTCAAAACGCCACTATAAAAATCATTACGAATTCAAAAAAATATGATCACTTCACCCCTTTACTTAAAAATGCTCATTGGCTCCTAATCTCTCACAGAATTACCTTTAAAATTGGTCTACTTACATTTAAAAACCTTAAAACCAGACAACCTGCTTTCATTGATAAGTTACTCATTCCTCACAATCCAACCAGAATTCTTAGATCTTCATCCCAAAACCTTCTGTTTGTGCCTGCTCTCAAGACATTTGGCACTCATCGCACAACCTGTTTTGCTGTTATTGCTCCTCATAATTGGTATACCTTGTACACTTACATTAGGGAAGAAGTTAACTTAGATAAATTTAAAGGATTGCTAAAATTTTCTATTTAGAGGGATGCCTTTGAACAATGATACTTCTCATCTTAATATTAGTTTTTCTGCTTTGAACTGAAATAGACAGTATGAAATTCACCTTTCCCTTCCTATTGAAGATCTGCAATGTGACATAATCAGGCTCAAGGAATGGGCATCGACATGGCAGATGAGGTTCAACATGGATAAGTGTAGAGTGATGCATGTAGGTAACAAAAATCTCATGCACGAATACAAGATGTCCGGGGCAGTACTTGGAGAGACCTCCCAGGAACAAGACTTGGGAGTTTTGATCGACAAGTCGATGAAGCCGTCCTGTTTTTAGCTCACCTGTCTCATTATCTTGACACAGAGCTTCAGGACGCCGAAATGTCCTGTTTTCAGAATGAGCTAAAAACAGGCCACTGCCGCCTATTTGTCCAAGCCACCGCCGCACTAACATCTTCATGCAGCGACTGCACAAGCCTTCCCCCCCTCCGACATCAATTCTGACGTTGGAGAGGAAGTTCATGGCCAGCCAATTAATACATGGCTGACTCAGAACTTCCTCTCCGACATAAGAATTGACGTCGGGGGGGGGTGTGTGTGTGGGAAGGCTAGTGCAGTCGTTGCACGAAGATGATGTTAGTGCAGCAGTGGCTTGGACAAATAGGTGGCAGCAGCTTGGGGGGCCGGGAGAGAGAATGAAGGACAAGGGGGGAGAGAGAAAGAAAGACAAAGGGGGGAGCTGGGAAAGAGAAAGACAGAAAGAAAGGGGGGCAGGGAGAGAGAAAGAAAGTCAGAAAGATGAAAGAAAGAAATTAAAGGAAAAAAAGGATGCACAGTCAGAAGGAAGTGCAACCAGAGACTCATGAAATCACCAGACAACCAAAGGTAGGAAAAATTATTTTATTTTCAATTTAGTGATCAAAATGTGTCAGTTTTGAGAATTTATATCTGCTGTCTATATTTTGCACTATATTTAATGGGTTCGGGGGGAAGGTGTTCCGGGGGGAGGGGGAAAGAGATCCGGGAGGATCCGGTGGAGGATCCAGCGGGTGGGAGGGGAAAATCTGGGGTGGGGGAAGATTTTTAAAAATGGTCACGTTAGGCATGCATTTAAGCTACTAAGTAATAAATTTAAAACAAATCAGAGAAAATGTTTCTTCACTCAATGTATAATTACCATAAGAACATAAGAATTGGCAACCCAGGTACCAAGTACCTAGCTAGATCCCAAGTAGTAAATAGATTTTATGCTGCTTATTCTAGGCATAAGCAGTAGATTTCCCCAAGCCATCTCAATAATGCCCTCTGGACTTCTCTTTTAGGAAATTATCCAAACCTTTTTTAAACCCTGCTAAGCTAACTGATTTCACCATATTTTCCAGCAATGAATTCCAGAATTTAATGACGTTTTGTAAAAAATATTTTCTCTGGTTTGTTTTAAATCTACTACTTAGTAGCTTCATTGCCTGCCCCTATTCCTAATATTTTTGGAAAGAGTGAACAAGCAATTCACATCTACCCTTTCCACTCTGCTCATTATTTTATAAACCTCTATCATATCACCCCTAAGTCGTTTCTTCTTCTTCAAGCTGAAAAGCCCTAACTGCTTTAGCCTTTCCTCACAGGGAACTCATCCCATCACTTTTATCATTTTTGTTGCCTTTCTCTGTACCTTTTCTAATTCTGTTAAATCTTTTTTGAGATACGGCAAACAGAATTGTACACAGTATTTGAGGTGTGGCCTTATCATAGAGCAATACAAAGCCATTACAGTTTAATCTCATTATAATGGGCTCGCTTATAATGGAATATCGCCTATATTGGACGAGGTCCACTGGTCCCGGCCGTGCGCCATTATAAACATATAGAAAATCATCGCATATAGCGAACTCGCATATAACGGACTTTTGGATATAACGGACAACTAATTTGGTCCCCAGAGCCACTTTTAGCTGTAGTCTTCTTCGGCTATAACGGACATGCAGGCTCCACCTAAACGGCGCTTGGCGTGCCTGTGATACTGTACAGTCAAAATAGCTGAGAAGTCTGCTACGAAGTCGTTTTATAGCATTAGATGTAAAACGCGAAATCGTTCTTTTAATCAAAACTAAAAAGAAAACACAAGCGGATATTGTACGTGACTATGGTCTAAGCAAATCTACAGTCAGTGACATCTGGACCGTGAGAAGTACAAGACTTCTTTGTGGTTTGCAGATGGCAGTAAGAAAATGCGCAAATCCACCTATGATGATGTTGAAGATGCGCTTTTTCTTTTGTTGAAGCAAGCACACCAATCTCTGGTCCAATTCTGAAAGCGAAAGCAGTCAGTCTTTCTGTTCAACTTGGTCACGACGACTTTAAATGTAGTGATGGATGGCTGGATCGATTCAAGAAGCGCAGAGCTGTTATCTTTTGTGTCCTGAGTGGCGAATCAGAGTCTGTACTACAAGAACTTGCTGCAGACTGGCTACAGACCAAACTGCCACAGCTGCTGGACCAATATGATGAACGCAATGTTTTCAACGCTGACGAGACTGGGTTATTTTATAAGTTGTTGCCGGATCGCATAATGACGTTCAAAGGAGACAGCTGCCACGGTGGCAAGAGAAGTAAGGTGTGCCTGACATTATTGTTTGCTGACAATATGGATGGATCTAAAAAGCTACTGCTACTAGCTACTGGAAAGTTTGCCAAGCCATGTTGTTTCAAAGGTGCGAAGTCGCTTCCAGTTGTGTACAAAAGCAATCGTAAAGCATGGATGACAGCCAGTCTGCTCAGTGAATGGTCAACAGATCTTGACAGAAAATTTGTGAAGGAAAAGCGTCACATTCTGATGATCATTGATAATTGCAGTGCACATGACCCGGCTGTAGCTGAACATCTTAAAGCAATACAGCTGGATTCTTGCCACCAAACCATACTAGTCAACTTCAGCCATGTGACATGGGCATCATACAGAACTTCAAAGTTCTGTATAGAAAACGACTTATGCATAAACTTATCATAGCCATTGAGAACAGTGACATGGACAACTTTGCCATCGACATCCTGCAGTGTCTGCGATGGGCTCGGTCAGTCTACGCGGCGGCCCATTTAGGTACTCCTTTTTGGAGACCCGGATTTACCGTATCCCTCAATATGATATGCAAGAAGGTGTGCATCCAACTTGTGCTTGAATCCCAATACAGTAGTCTCCTCCACAACCTCCTCCGGGAGTGCATTCCAAGCACCCACCACGCGCTGTGTGAAACAGAATTTCCTGACATTTGTCCTAAAACTGCTGCCACTCAGTTTCAGCCTATGTCCTCTTGTCCTCGTCACATCAGAATATTTCAGTAATGCTTCTTTTTGGTCTATTTTATCAAATCCTTTTAATATTTTAAAAGTCTCTATCAAATCTCTTCTTAGTCTTCTCTTCTCTAGGGTAAACAGCCCCAGCTTCCTGAGTCGATCCTTGTAAGTCAAATTTTCCATTCCTTTGATAAGTTTCGTGGCTCGCCTCTGCACTTTTTCCAGCAGAGTAATATCTTTTTTAAGGTATGGAGACCAGTGTTGGACACAGTATTCTAAGTGCGGTCGGACCATTGTTCTATAAAGTGGCATTATGACCTCTTCCGTTCTACTCGTAATCCCCCTCTTAATTATGCCCAACATCCTGTTCGCTTTCTTTGCCGCTGCCGCACATTGTGCCGATGGTTTTAGGGTACTGTCAATCAGTACCCCAAAATCCCTTTCCTGCTCGCTTTTTACTAATTTCACCCCCAACATCTTGTACTCATATTCCTTGTTTTTGTTTCCTAGATGCATCACCTTGCATTTGTTTACATTAAAGTTCATCTGCCACTTTATCGCCCACGTTTCCAGCTTGTTCAGATCTTTCTGGAGGTCCTCGCAGTTCCTTTGAGAGCCAAACGCCTGACATAGTTTTGTATCATCTGCAAACTTTATTATATTGCATGTTGTACCCTCTTCCAGGTCGTTTATAAAAATATTGAACAAGATAGGCCCAAGAACCGAGCCTTGGGGCACGCCGCTAGTCACTTTCTCCCAGTCCGAGAATTTCCCATTTATGCTAACCCGTTGCCTTCTGTTTTCAAGCCAGTTGCCGATCCATCTGTGTACTTCTCCTCCAATTCCATGGCTTATTAGTTTCTTCATAAGCCTTGCATGAGGGACTTTATCAAACGCTTTCTGAAAGTCCAAGTAAATTATATCCACTGGTTCCCCACGATCCATTTGTTTGTTCACTTTCTCGAAGAATTGTAGTAAGTTTGTCAAACATGATTTCCCTTTCCTGAAACCGTGTTGACTATCCCTTATTAGATTATGGTCTTCCAAGTGTTGCACGATGTTCTCTTTGATTAGTGATTCAACTATTTTCCCTGGAACCGATGTGAGGCTCACAGGTCGGTAGTTTCCTGGATCCCCTCTTGATCCCTTTTTGAAAATTGGGATGACATTTGCTATCCTCCAGTCTTCTGGTATTTGTCCAGTTATAATTGACATGTTAGCCACTATTAGTAATAGTTCGCCAATTTCCTCCTTAAGTTCCTTTAATACTCTTGGGTGAATTCCATCCGGTCCCGGGGATTTGTCGCTTTTTAGTTTGTCAATTTGGGAGTAAATCATGTCCGTCACCTTCACTGTTGTTAGGCTTTCCTCTGTGGCCCCTGTGAATATCTTCCCTGTGTCCGGCATTATTGAAGTGTCCTCATTGGTGAAGACTGAGGCAAAGAATGTGTTTAACCTGTCGGCAACCTGTTTATCATCTTTAATTGACCCTTTCTTTCCATGATCATCGAGAGGTCCTACCGCCTCTCTTGCTGGTTTCTTTCCCTTTATATATCTAAAAAAGGGCTTGAAGTTTTTGTCCTCTTGCGCTATCTTCTCCTCGTAGACTTTTTTAGCATCTCTTACCACTTTGTGACACTTCTTTTTGGTCAATTTTGTGACAGTTCCAGGCTTCCGTCGTTTTTTCTCGTTTCCATATTTTAAACGAGTTCCTCTTCTCCCTCACTGCGTCTTTTACCTCTTTGGATAACCAAGCTGGTTCACCATTTTTCTTTTTACGCCTTCCTTTGGTTATCTTTGGAATGTGTAGATTCTGTGCTTCTATGATGGTGTTCTTTAGTAGAGACCATGCTTGTTCAACTGTTTGGATGTCTGCTATGCCCTTCTTTAGCCGTTTTCTAACCAAAGTTCTCATGCTGTTATAATTTCCTTTTTTGTAGTTGAAGGTCGTGGTTTTAGTCTTGATTGGTTTCTCTTTTCCGTTGCCAATGTTAAAATTGATCATATTGTGATTGCTTGTCCCTAGAGGGGCCGTAACTTCTACATCTGCTGCTCTACCAGCAATGCCATTTATGACCAAGTCTAGGATTGCATTTCATCTTGTCGAATCTCTTACCATTTGTTCAAGGAAGCAATCACCTAACATTTCAAGGAATTTTAACTCCCTACCGCAGTTTGACGTTGCCAATTTCCAGTTGATCCCCGGAAAGTTGAAGTCCCCCATGATCGTTGTATTTCCCGATTTACTTCTCTGAGTAATTTCCTCCATCATTTCAATGTCTGTTTTCTCGGTCTGTCCCGGGGGTCTATAATAAAGACCAATTCGTGTATCTGCTTCTTTTCGTCCAGGAATCTTTATCCAGAGTGACTCTAGTTTACCATTTACCTCTGTATCTCCTTCACTAACCGACTCTATGTCTTCTTGGACATACAGGGCAATACCCCCCCCCCCTTTTTGCCCAATCCTATCTCTTCTATATAGTCTATATCCATTCAATGCCGTGTCCCATTCATTCTCTTCATTCCACCATGTTTCTGTTATTCCTATGATATCGAGTTGTTCTCTTTTTCCTAATTCTTCCAGCTCGCCCATTTTATTTCCTAAGCTTCTGGCATTGGTGTACATACATTTAAACTGCACTAATTTACTGGATTTGCATGCCCTCACATCCTTTTTTGTATCCATTTGATCTTCTTCCTCGGTTCTTGAAGTATCTTCCGGTTCTTGCCGTATATCCGTGTGATTGCTTGGAGTTACCTCAACAGGATATTCTGGTGTCCGTGCCATCGACCGGTTGTCGACTGTTGGCTCTCCCCCGAACTTTAGTTTAAAGCCTTCTCAATGGACTTCTTTATGTTCTCAGCCAGGACCCTCGCTCCATGCATTGCGAGGTGTAGTCCGTCCTTTCTATAGAGCCTGCTTTTTCCCCAGAATGTTGTCCAGTTTCGCACGAAGTCAAATCCCTCCTCCTTGCACCAGTGCCTCATCCAGACGTTCACAGCTCTCAGTTCCTCCTGTCTCCTTTCGTCTGCTCTTGGTACCGGAAGAATTTCCGAGAAAGCCACCTTAACCTCCCTGACCTTCAGCTTCCTTCCCAGTGAGCGAAGCTGGTCTTTCATATCTTCCCTGTCATACTTCCGCCCGCAAACATCGTTGGTTCCTACATGGATAAGCACAGCCGTATCCTTTCCTCCTGCTCCATCTAAAATCCTGGTGATCCTGCTGGCCACATCCTTCACTCTTGCTCCAGGCAGGCAGGTGACCATTCTATCTTCTCTTCCTCCCGCAATGTGGCTGTCCACATTTCTTATTATAGAATCTCCGACTATAATTCCAATCTTCTTTAGTTGGAGGTTCCTCGGGGGTCTTAAGTCTGTATCCTCGGCGTAAGTCATATCTTCTGTCATCTGCATCATATCCTCAGATGGTCTGTCTTCTGTGCTGATTGGATTGGTGCCCCTTTCTTCTTCAAATCTTCCTCCTTCTTGGGTTATTCGGATGCTGCTCTCAATCTCTGAGGTCTCCACAATCTGATGGTGGGCTTCTTTGATGTATCTCTCCAATTCTTGAATCACCTCACTATTGCTAGACTCCTCAGTCAACCTCCCCTGTGCGTGATTAGCCTCTTTATTGGTGAGCAGTTCTTCCAGTTCCTTCACCGTTCCCTCGAGCAGCCAGACTTGCTGTTTCAGGCTTTCCAGCTCCCTGCACTGGCTGCAAATGTATGCCATAGTCCCCGAGGGGAGGTACTCATACATACTGCAGCCGGTGCAGAAGACTGGAAAGCACATCTTCTGGATTCCGTGGTTGCTCATAACCTGTTCCTCCTCGAAGCTGCCTGTGCCGTATATGTGCTATATGTATTGTCCCTCTGCACCAATAAGTATCAGCAAGTCCCCCTACAAATTAGTTTCCCTGACTTTGTCCCAACCAACCGTCTGAGTTTGTTAAATTAAGTTGTTGTCCTACCTTCCTGGCTCCTTCTTAAGTCGTCTTCGCAAAGGCGCTCTCGCTAAGGCGAGCGCCTTTGCCGCTCGCCTTCGCCGCACAGCTGCGTGCCGTTAGCGCTCTCCCCTTTAAGGGGGGGCCGAGTCGCGGAGTTGGTGACGCGCAGGGGGTAGGCGGAGCTAAGTCTCGCCTACCCCACACTGCCTGCCTGCGACCACGCTTTGCCTCCTCTCCTCAAAGTAAGTAACTTTTAACAAGTGCTTACAGAAACGCTGCTCCGGTTACTGCCTCCTCCTTGTTTCAGGAAGGCGGGAGTTGTCATGAAAATTGATTCTGACATTTCTGCAGAGACAGGAGAAGATTGTTCAGAGACACCCCCATTGACAACATTGTCTGCTTGTGACTGTGATAACATTTTTGAATGGCTAATGGAATTGCATTTCTTGGACCAGACTACATCTATGGAAGAATTTCTTGCCATTGATGAGCAGGTGCAGACATCTGCTGTGTTGACCGATCAGGAGATTTTAGCAGAAGTCAAGGCAAAGTCTGGCAGTGCCGATAATGCACAAACTGGTGAATCCAGTGATGAGGAGGCTCCAGCTGAGCTTCCACCATCTACACGTGAAGCAAGCATGGCGTTGACTCTGCTGCAGCGTTACATTGAACATAACGCTAATGATGCTGTTGAAGCAGACATATTAATGGAAAACTTGATGTGTACATCACTAAAACATATGAAAGAAATGCAGCCCAGAAGAAAATGACAGATTACTTTTTTTTCCATGACAATGCGACATAATACTTTAGAACATCTTTTAGTGTTCTGGTTTTGCAGTCATTTTGTGCCATGTTTTTGTGCAATGTTTTGCTGAGTTTTGCTATTGATGTTGCTGATATGCTTGTGCAGTGACTGTTGTTCATTGTTTGTACATTGTTTCAATTGACTTAAATAAAGTTTAAAAAAATACAACTCTGGATATAACGGACTCTGGATATAACGGATTGTTTTTCGAGGTCTCTTGAAGTCCGTTATAACGAGATTATACTCTATAACATTTTCCTCTTTGCTTTCCATTCCTTTCCTGATAATTCCTAACATTCTATTTGCTTTCTTAGCCACTCCTGCACATTGACCTGAGGGTTTGAATGTATTCTCAACAGTGACAACTAGATCCTTTTCCTGGGCAGTGACTTATAGAACCAGTATCAGGTAGCTATAGTTCGGGTTCCTCTTTCCAACTTGCATCACTTTGCACTTGCTCACATTAAATGTCATCTTCCATTTTGACACACAGTCTCACAAGGTTCTCTTGCAATTTTTCACAGTCCTCTTGCGATTTAACAACTTTGAACAACTTTGTGTCATCAGCAAATTTAATTATCTCACTAGTTATTCCCATCTCCAGAATGATAAATATGTTAAAAATCAGCAGTTCCAGCACAGACCCCTGAACCAACTTGTAATTTGCGGTATACAGAACATAAAAGTCTGCCCAACACTGTCTTCATGTTTCATATTACTGCTGTTTGGGTCAAAAACCATCTCCAGCCTATCCTTAAATTGCCATATTTGGGACACAAGACAGTACAAATCTGCCCAGTACCTGCCCAGTATGGGAAAACACATGAGAATATTGATGTAAAATTGCATTACTCACCGAGGGGCCCTTTTAATAATTAGCTGCAGTAAGTGCTAATGCTCACCTACTGCAACATAAAATGGCTTACAACAGAACACGCTCTGACATAATGCAGTACATTCCAAATCAGCGCACACTAATCTGTGTGCTAACAATTTTTTGTCTTTTTTTTTTTTTTTTAATGGAGGGGGTGTGTCAGTGGCCAGAGAGTGAATGTTCCTGTGCTAATCAGCACAGGATTACTACATGAGCTCTTACCTAGAGAATAGCATGGTGACAGAATTTGTCACCATCTCCATTCCCACGGATAACTGCAGGAAACCATTCCGTGTCATTCTTTAGTGTCTATCTCAATCTCAGTCCTTCTACACCAGTATTCTTCAATGCAAGGCTTGAGGGTCAATGTATGTGCCCATTCATACTCTGATTCTTCCCTCTCTTCCTAAAGAATGACATGTGGATGGTTTTCCACAGTTATCTGCGGGGATGGAGATGGTGACAAATTCTGTCACCGTGTCATTCTCTATGCGACACCTATTTTGTAGGTCGTGAGTGCTCATGCAGCATTTAAGTGGATGCACACTAATGGCATGCTAAGTAATTCACATTCCTACCATTTACTCTGTTCATCTTCTCATATGTGGTGCAAAGAATATTAAGGTACTTCTTTTGTGCTTTTATTTGCCCTAAACTTGTTCCAACTTTTTTATAACTATATATCAAAGTGCTTTCCATATATGAAATTAAATATGATTAAAAAAAAAAAAAAAAAACCCACATTTTAGGGACATTTTAAAATAAAATAAAAACAATTGACCTGGGAAAGATGTTGCACCTTTCATAGAAATACTTGACTGTACATACAGGTGCACATATTTTAACTTTCTTTTTCAGACAGAAAAATTTGTCAGTGCTGCAAGCAGCTCAGAAAATATTGTGACTCCATCATTTGCTGCTGATGTGGAAGAGCAGATGGGCAAAGGGCATGAAGACATGAAGAGTGTCCTTATAAGTTCAATAGAGCCCCAAGTACGGCGTAGCAGAGCTGCCAGAAGTGAGTTTTGTTTATATATATGAAAAAAGACACTTTTTATATGAGGGGGTGCTGAAAAGTTCTCAGGCCAAACAATTTCCTAAATTCTGAGCATTATTTTGCCACTGTTGCTGAAAAGAGTGTTATTTTATTTTACAAAGTGTCAATTTGCAGAATTGTAATGCTATGTTTTTGACATTGTTTCTGATCATTGATTGAACCATGTCAATGAAAAGTGTGGAATTTTCAAGTGTGGAACTTTGAGCTGTCATGAAGTTCCTATTTCTGTAGAAGAAAACTCCAAAGGAAATCCATGAATGTATGATGCAGCATCGAGTGACAAATGCCCTTCATACTCTTGGTGAAGAAATGGTATGCAGCATGGAGATTTCAAGACCGAAGATGCAGTATGCTATGAATGATTAAGAAGGGGATCACAAACAGATCTGAAAAGGTTATCATGCTGTTGTACCAGGCCATGGTATGCCCCACCTGGAATACTGTGTGCAACACTGGTCGCTGTACATGAAAAAGGACATAGTACTACTCGAAAGGGTCCAGAGAAGAGCGACAAAAATGATTAAGGGGCTGTGGGAGTTGCCGTACAATGAGAGGCTAGAAAAACTGGGCCTCTCCCTTGAAAAGAAAAGACTGAGAGGGAACGAGATATTGAAGGGAATTGACTTAGTAGAGACAGAGAGATTGTTCACCCTCTCCAAGGTGATGAGAATGAGAGGGCACTTGCTAAAGTTAGAAGGGAAAAGATTCTGTACAAACATAAGGAAGTTCTTCACCCAGAGAGTGGTGGAGATCTGGAACGCTCTCCCAGAGGCTGTTATAGGGGAAAGCACCCTTCAGGGATGCAAGACAAGGTTGGATAAGTTCCTACTGGAAACAGAACATATGCAAGTAAGGCTAAACTTAAATAGGGCACTGGTTTTTGACCTAAGGGCCACCATGTGAGCGGACGGCTGGGCACGATGGATCACTAGTCTGACCCAGCAGCAGAAAATCTTATGTTCTTATGCTCTTAAGGTCTAGTAGGCCTCAAACACTGTCAACTCCTGAAATTGTTGACCATGTCCATGACCTGATTTTAGCAGATCAGCGATATTGGCTAAAACAATTGCTGAGACACTACATATATCCAAGAAATGTGTTGGGTGTATAATCCACAAGCAACTGGGTGTGCAGAAGCTGTCAGCAAAATAGGTGCCCAAATGTTTGAATGCTGGCGAGAAATGACACGGAGTGAACACTTCCAAGTTGATTTTGCAGCATTTTCAGTAAACTGGTGCCAACCTTTTGGAATGACTAGCTACTGTTGATGAAGCATGGTTATACCACTATGATCCTTACACAAAACAACAGTCCATGCAGTGGTGGCACTCAGGTTCTCCAAGGCCAAGGAAATTCAAGACCCAAAAGTCAGAGGAAAGGTCATGGGAAACAGTGTTTTGGGATCAGAAAGGTGTTGCAATGATTTGACTATATTCTAAGGTGCCAAACAGTTAATGCAGAATACTACTGTAATGTGCTGTGCCAATTAAAAGAGGCATTGAAAGAAAAAAAAAAAAAGAGAGAGGGAAGCTGTGGCTAGGAGCTATCTTTTTGCAAGACAATGCATCTTCTCACAAGGCTGTTTTTGACACAGTTGGGGTTTCAGTGAATAGACCAGCCACCCTACTTACCAGATCTTGCTTCATCTCGTATTTTCTGTTTCAAACCTTAAAAGAGTTTGAAAGGGCAACAATTTTCAAGTGATTCAGAGGTGATTGTAGCAGTAGCAGCGGAGCAGTGTTTCAGTGACCAGACATCAGGGTATTTTTGGAAGGGTTATAGAAACTTCAGACATGATGTGCCATGTATGTTAAACTTAGGGTGAATATGTGGAATAACTTGTAAGTTTCATGACTCCACATCAGAGACCTGGTGGAAGGAAGACAATCAATGAGACACTATTACCTGGGAACAAATTATATCGCAAGGATAGAGTAGATAAAATTGGACGGGGGTTGTTCTTTATGTTAAAGAGGGAATTGAATCAAACAAAATAAATTCTGTATAACATAGCAGTGTGGAATCAATATGAATAGAAATTCCATGTGTGAAGAGAAGGAATATAAAGATAGAGTTATACTACCCTCCTCCAGGACAGAATGAACAGACAAATGAAGAAATGTTTTCAGAGATTAGGAACGCTAGCAAATTGGTCAACAGTATAAATCAGGGGTAGGGAACCCCGGTCCTTGAGAGCCGTAGTCCAATCGGGTTTTCAGGATTTCCCTAATGAATATGCATGAGATCTATTTGCATGCACTGCTTTCAATGCATATTCATTGGGGAAATCCTGAAAACCCGACTGGAATACAGCTCTCGAGGACCGGAGTTCCCTACCCCTGGTATAAATGTTACATCAGGGAGTGCTAGGGAGGTAAAATTCCTAGGTGCCATAAATGACTGCTTCTTAGAGCAACTGGTCCAGGAACTGACAAGAGGGGAGCTATTTTACATTTGGTCCTTAGTAGAATGCAAGGTTACTGTGTTGGGTCCATTGGGAAAAGGAAAAAGGACATAGTACTACTCGAAAGGGTCCAGAGAAGAGCGACAAAAATGATCAGCTGCAGTCCGTCCCTCTACAGGAGGGACAGACTGCACCTGAGCACGGCTGGGACGAGGATGCTGGCACGCAACATCCAGAGCGGCATAGACTTGGCTTTAAACTGAGGAGAAGGGGAAAGCCGATAGTTGATCTGACCTCGACACATCGGACCAAAGTATCAAACAAGGATACTAAATCAGGAAATTGTAAAAGAGGGCTCGGGGCTGAGTGGGAACTTATGGAAAATGGACCCAAGGACGCAATGCAGGGGCCCAAAGCACAAATGAACCTAGCAGGCGGAATTAAGAGGGAACAACAAGAACCAGAAGGGCATCCAAACATGGGGAAACAGGCTGAGGACGATACAGACGCACCGCAGGATGAGGATGAATGTAACAAGGCTCGGGGGCTGGCGACCCATGAGTGAGTCGGCAGAAGCGCCAAACCACGAGGAGAACCAGCGAGGAGGGCAAACAACCGGGACTTAAATTGCCTATACACTAATGCTAGGAGCCTAAGAGCCAAAATGGGAGAGCTGGAAATCATAGCCAGTAAAAAGGACTTAGACATAATTGGAGTCACAGAAACATGGTGGACTGAGGACAACAAATGGGATGTGGTCATACCAGGGTACAAACTCTAAAGGAGAGACAGGACACACAAGAAGGTTGGAGGAATAGCGATATATATAAAGGACTCCATTCCTTCAATCAGGATGGAAACAACAGTAAGGGCGGACGGCTTGGAATCACTATGGGTCAAGCTACAAGGGGGAACTGGAGCAGACATCAAATTGAGACTGTACTATCGCCCACCTGGACAACCGGAAACAATCGACCAGGACCTGGAGGCTGAATTGAGGCAGGTATGCAAAAGCGGAAGTGTGGTGGTGATGGGGGACTTCAACTACCCTGGGATAGACTGGAGTATTGGACACTCAAACTGCATGAGGGAGACCAAATTCCTGGAGGCTACGAGGGACTGTTTCATGGAACAGCTGGTCACGGAACCAACACGGGGAGATGCCACTCTTGACCTAGTCCTCAGCGGGCTAGGGGGACCCGCAAAGGAGGTGGCGGTACTAGCGCCACTAGGAAACAGCGATCACAACATGATCCAATGCAAGCTAGGAAGTGGGTCATCAAAGGTGATAAGAACCACAACAATAGCACTCAATTTCAGAAAAGGAAATTACGATGCCATGAGGAATATGGTGGGAAAGAAACTCAGCGGCAACTCAGGGAGGATGGAGACCGTAGAAAAAGCCTGGTCCCTACTCAAAGGAACGGTGCAAGAGGCACAGAACCTGTACGTCCCCAGGTTCAAGAAAGGGTGCAAAAAGAATCGAACAAAAAACCCAGTATGGATAATAAATGCAGTGAAAAAGGCGATAAGTGACAAAAAAGCATCTTTCAAAAAATGGAAAAAGGACCAAACAAAGGAAAACCAGAAGGAACACAAAGGACACCAAAGAGAATGTCACCAAGTGGTTAGGAAAGCAAAAAGAGAATATGAGGAGAGACTGGCGGGGGAAGCAATAAACTTCAAACCATTCTTCAGGTACAGCCTCTCACTCCCTTCCTCCCTTCCCACCCTCACCCATGCAGCAGCAGCCTCTCTTTCCCACCCCCTCCCAGCCTGTGCAGCAGCCTCTCTTTCCTTCCCTCCCCTCCCTACTCCCCAGCCCATGTAGCAGCCTCTCTTTCCCTCCCTTTCCTCCTCAGCCCTGGCCTTGCAGCATTTCTGTTTCTCTTCAGGTCACCAGCAGCAATTCCTACATGTCAATCAGCGGCTGACGCAGAATGCAAACACGGCAGAGAGAAGGCTTCCGGGTCAGCTGCCATTAGAATGTAGGAACTGCTGCTAGCAATCCATGGCTGCAGAGTAGACTGGCCAAGCCTGTCCAGGTCCACCCCATGGCTAAACCTCTGGATCATGTGAGAGGGACAGCAACAAAATTTGAGCATGAAAATTTAGAGGTGCCATTAGACATGACCACGTCAAGATGTTCCACTACATGTGTAGGGAAGTGAAGATCTAGTTTGATAGAAAATGAAGTAAGAGTCAAAAGAAAGAAAGCAGGACAGAGAAGAGATGGAGTGTCTACATGAACATTAAAATCAAATAATATAAGCAGGTTAGGATATTTCACAAATGCATCTGCTAAACACCAGGTCCCATTTGCTCTGAGAGAATGAAGGGGGACAGTAAAAAGAATATGGAGGGATGGAATAGCACACACTATTAATGAATAGAGTTTCATGATAAAGGGAATTATGAGGTAGAGAGATCTGTAACTATCAAAAAAGAAGAAAAGATCAAGGCTAAACTTCCACCACATCTATCCTGCCTAGATGAAAAATAGACAGAGTAACCCGGGAGTAGAGCCTAATAGAGGCAAGATTCCTTACCAAGGAGAAGCCAGGTCTCCACTAGTCCCACCAGATCTAACCTGTGAGAATTGTTCAGGTCATGAAGCAATTGGGACTTCTGGTGAATGGAGCTGCAAACAGTCCAAAACAGACTACAACAGAAAGAGATTTGGGGTTAGTTAGGAGTATAATTAACAATATTCCTAACCTCCCAGGAGCACAGGGGTTTTGTTGGACAGGAGTTGCCTGTAAAGAAAACAAAAAAACAAAACCAGGGATGGGATTTGATAAAGATATTTCCAGTGCAATAGGTTTGTCATTCTGGACAAGTGGGTAATCTTCCCATGGCTGCGAGCCATCTGCACTTCAGATTTTTTTCTGTGATCCTCTTACTTCACTGGGAGCTCTACTGTCACCTACAATTTTTCCTTTCTGAATACGAGCCAGAATGAATCTGTAAACAGATACTGGCAGGCCTGAAGATGAAGGAGAATACCTGGGCAGTGGATTTAGGCTTCAGGAAACTCCCCATGCTGATCTTTGAGGGAAGAAGATAGTGGAGTCTCCAGAGTGGGGAACCTACCTCAGAAGAGCTGCTTGAGTAGAATTTACACCACTGGATGGAGAGGTCTTCCAAGAGCTATTTACTAGGGCTCCTTCCAGAACCTTGAATTCTGGACTCTAAATTATGTTAGTCTAGTAAACCATTATTTGAAACTTAACATTTGATCCCAATATAATTCAGTAGTAATTTATTATTTTTAATTATATTTATGCTTCACTCGGTGGTCAGAATTAGACCCAATATTCAATGGCAGGGCATTCCATATTCAATAGCAGGTGTCTGGGTATCAGCATTGAATTTTGGCAGCTGTCCAGAATGTTTCAAGCCACCAGCCTTTATACAGGTTGTGGCTGAATATCATCTAGGATCTATATAAGTCCTGATTTCTATGTTCTCCCCTCCCCCATCCATCAGAATAGCCACTTCCGCGGCCTATCTGAGCTCCCTAACGGTCCAGCTAAGCATCGGGGGCACTCACTTCTGCCCTTAATAGCATCATAGTAAACATGACTGCTGCAACCTCTAAAGGTTGTTCTACGGTACTACTGCTTTACTTGTTAATCAGTGGGTGGAAGGGAGGAGTGATCTGATCTTGCTAAGGATATGGGAGGCTGAGGAGCACTTTGAAACATGCCAACAAATAGATACCAGAAGTTATGTAGGTGCCAGCACTCACCTAGCTAACCAGGCAAAATTACAACATACCAGTTAGTTATGCAGAGTGCCAGAACCCGCATTTCTCAACTCCATCCTTTTTAATGTCCCTGATCTGCTCACTTAGGTGGGTGCCATGAAATAGTGGCAGCTGGACAAGCACAACAATTTAAGCAGTTAGGAACCTCTTCTGCCACTTAAATCATTTTGAATATGGACCCATATAAATTTACAATGCAGCAGGAGAAAAATGTCAAGTTTTTGCAAGCTTATTCATTGTAAGATGTTTAGGATACTGTTGTTTTCCTTTTTTGTAGGTATAGGAATATGTAGCCCTCCAGATCTCACTGAAGCAAAGGATGATGTTACTGGTTCACCCACTGATGTCTCAGATGAAATAATGGATCGTTTAGTAAAGTCTGTAACGCAAAATCCTCATCAAAGGTTGTCTACCACCAAAGAACGCAAAAGATCTAGAGCCAATAGAAAGTCCTGTAAGTAATAATACACATTGTACCTGAAGGTTAATAGCATGTTTTTTTTAGTTTAAAAATGTGAAGCTAGGCAATTATCAACTGGTCAATAACCCAAGTCTTTCAGGAATCAGAGAATGTGATCAAAACTGAAACAAAGCACCTCCCTTCTTCTGGGCATCAGCAATAGGGACGGGATCTGCTGGTTACTGCCAAGTGACTGAGACAGACAAGTATGCAGGGCTCAATGGAATATTAATCTGGCCTAGTATGGCAGATTTATGTTTTTAAAAGTGGAGGAGAAGATAGCACGATACATAGCAGGAGGGAAAACAGTGTAGGATTCAACTAACTAGCCATGCAGGAGAAACTGGAATCTTTGACAATAGTACTTTTTTAAAAAAGGCCAACTCAAAAGATTTGCTCTTCAAAATCTCACAGCCATGACTGTAGAACCAGAGAAGGAAATTTCTGTATTTACAGAATATTGGTGGGTATTTCCACCATGCAGTCTTGAGAAGAAACTGGATGAGCAAGTAATCAAAGTTATTACATTAGTTCCCTGTTTTATTTAATAAAATTTATATTCCACATAATCCTTCGCTCTCAGTGCAATGAGGTTAACATTGGGGAAATTGAACAGGAAACTGACGCCAAAAAAACATAGAAACATGACGGCAGATAAAGGCCAAATGGCCCATCTAGTCTACCCATCTGCAGTAACCATTATCTCTTTCTCTCTCTGAGAGATCGCACGTGCCTATCCCAGGCCCTCTTGAATTCAGACAGTCTCCGTTTCCACCCCCTCTTCCGGGAGATTGTTCCACGCATCTACCACCCTTTCCATAAAAAAGTATTTCTTCAAACTACGCTGGAGCCTATCACCTCTTAACTTCATCCTATGCCCTCGCACTGCAGAGTTTACTTTCAAATGAAAGAGACTCGACTCATGCACATTTATATTACGTAGGTATTTAAACGTCTATCAAATTTCCCCTCTCCCGCCTTTCCTCCAAAGTATACAGATTGAGATATTTAAGTCTGTCCCCATATGCCTTATCACAAAGCCCACACACCAAAGCAGCAATTAAAACTTTATCGAAAAATAAGTCACCTGGCATTGATGGTATTCCAGTTGAATTGGTCAGAGGTCAGAAGATGCTATCAAGGCCCTTGCTCAACAGATTTGGAAGGAAAAAAACACGTCCAAATGATTAAAGAAGATCACTGTTCATACCATGGAAAAGTGACACCAGTGACTGTAATAACTACAGAACAATTGCATTGATTCCACATGCCAGCAAAATGTTTCTGAGAATGATACAGCAAGGGCTAAAGTCATGCACTGAGCAAGAATTACCTGAAGTTCAGGCTGGTTTCAGAAAAGATCAAGGAACAAGAGACATTATTGCCAATGTTAGATGAATATTGGAGAAGAGCAAAAATTGCCAAAAGCCATATACTTTTGCTTCATTGACTACAGCAAAGCTTTTGACTGTGTGGATCATGATAAACTATGGAGAACTCTAGTACAAATGAAGAATACCCAAATAAATAATTCAGCTGATAAAGAGCCTCTATGAAAATTAAGAAGCTGCAGTGAGAACAGAATATGGCAACACTGATTGATTTCCAATAAAATCTGGCATCAGGCAAGGATGCATCTTGTCACCTTTACAGCGAAGCCATCTTCAGAAAAGCAAATTTGGAAGAGTATTGGCTTCAAAATTGGTGGCCAAAATATAAACAACCTGCACTATGCAGATGGTACAACGCTCATCACCAGCAGCAAAAAAGACATTAGTCAAAGTTGAAAATCTATAACAGGATTAGAGCTGAACATAAACAAGATGAAGATTATGAACATGGAAAATGATGAAGATTTTGAGCTTGAAGGCAATAGAATAGAAGTTGTAAAGAATTTCAATCTCCCAGGCTCTTTTGTAAACAAAGAAACAATTAGCAGGGAAGAAATACTCTGCTGAATAGCAATGGGTCACTCTTCAATGAAGGTTCTTGGCAAAGTATTCAAAGACAAGGAAATAACACTCCAAAGATCAGACTTATCCAAGTACTCATTTTCTCAGTGATTAATTATGGAAGCGAAAGCTGGATACTACAGAAACAAGACAGAAAGAAGATTGACTTTTTTGAGCTTTGATTCTGGAGAAGGATTTTATGCATGCCGTGGACTGCTAGAAAAGCTAACAAATCGATTCTAGAAAAGATCAAACTGGCTATGTCACTCAAAACCCAAATGATGAAGTTACAACTGTCTTACTTTGGTCACACCGTCAGAAGAGAAAGATCATTGGAGAAGGACATTCTGTTTGGAAGACTGAAAGAACCAGGTGAAGAGAGCAACCTGCAATTAGATGGCTGGACATGTTGAAAACAACCATGAGGATGATTCTGGAGGACCTTACCAGACTCTTTTAAGCTCTGTACTTCATCAAGTTGCTAGGACTCAAACACAAGAAAAGGTTTGGACAACTTCCTGGAGGAAAATCCATAGTCTGTTATTGAGAAAGTCACGGGGCAAGCCACTGCTTGCCCTGAATTGGTAGTATGAAATGTTGCTACTCCTTAGATTTTGGCCACCGTGGATTGGCCACCGTGAGAATGGGCTATTGGGCTTGAAGGACCATTGGTCTGACCTAATAAGGCTGTTCTTATGTTCTTACGAGTTAATGGCGCCTAATTAATTAACATATAAACAACATTGATCAGCAGCAACCATTAATCAGTCATTTAACCTTGCTTTATCTCAGTACAACATGACCCACCAAATTCTTTAGACAATAAAAACAGTTTCAACTGTCTTCTAAAAGAGTGTTTCTACAATTTAACCTTAGCAATTGAAAATTAGTAGGATGAAGGTCCAAAAGGCACAGGGTGTGTCAAATGTATTTGCACCTGGTCTCTCACAATTCTATTCCTATGGGAAGGGTAGCAAGATCTTACCCTTACTCCAAAATGAGGCATTTCCTGCAAATCTGCCATGTAAGACCAGGGCCAGGGTGAGGCATCAGGTTGCTAAGGAGGTTGTTTTGGAAAGTGCCCTTGAAATGAATTATTTGGATTCTTTTCAGCTTGTCGTAATCTATTACAAGGAATCTAAAGAATTACATAAATGAGATTTGGGAGCCATGGCAGCCATGTTATAGCTCTCATCACAAATATCATCTAGTAATTATGTGAAAATACAGAAAGCTCAAAGGTTTTTGTGCCATTGATAAAAAGACATTGTAGAATATAAAAGTTGAATACTTTCCATGACAACACATGTATTGATTGCTCTGTAAGACTTTTCAAAGAATGTACACTTTCAGTGACTAGTTTTTGACTAATCTCACACTACTTGCTTTGAAGAAAAGGACCTTAAATGTGAATTATGAGTATGCTTGTGAGTGTTCTAATTTTATTTTTCTCTGACAGTAAGAAGAACTCTGAAGCATGATGCAAGTGATGATTTAGCACAAGCACTAGGCCTTGCCAAATCAGCAGAAGTGCAAGTTTGAATGTTTAAAAATGAAGATAGAAACAAATTCCTGGGACTCATGCATACTGTGGAGGAGACTGGAAACCAATGCAAATAGTGGTCTTTTTTCTATTGCTTGTTAAATATATTTTTCTTCCAAAGAATGAAATATGAATAGTGACATTAAAGTTTGATAAGCTAGGCCTCTGAAAGCCACCATTAATCAATCCATCTCCTCATTTGTGCCATTTCATCTCTGTTTTGTCTATGTGCTGAAAATGTGCACAGTGAAAGAAAGAAAGGAGGTCAGACTAAAGGAAAGAGATGATTCAATCTGTATAAATCTAATGTTTATATTTTACCTGATCAGTGTCCTTTTTCTTCCAGTTCCTAAAATAATCTTAGTGGAAGAGAAGTGATGGGTGAGGAAACAAGACTGTCTTTATTTGGGGGGGGGGGGGGGATTCTCCATATTTATAATGATGTGGAACCACTTGTGAATTTTGCATTCTTTCAACTTTCTGATACTTTAATTTTTTTGGGTTGACCCAATAGATTTGTCTGTGTACTACATTATAAGGGATACATTTGGCTATTAGAATCTACTTTTATTACTTGAGCTTGTTTGTTAAAGTTGCCATGTTAATCATTTTTCTGCTTAAATCAAGTAATGTGCTTCGCTGGCCAAATAAATGCATACGAGCACCATCAATCCTTTTATATTCATGTAGGTGGCTGTTTTATGCATCAGTGATGGCTCAGTATGTGGTGTCAGTATTAAGGTACTTATGGATGACAACATGGTTCCAGGCTGCAATGAGTGATTCAATCAACTCACATTTTTATGTTGGATATCTTTTGTGCCATAAGTTCTCAATCAGATTCAGATCCAAAGCTTGGGCAGGCCAGTCGAATGGCTCAATGTCCTGATCCTTCCAGTTGATCACCTGTTTGGAGCGATGGCAAGGTGCATTGTCATCTTGGAACAGGAACTGGCCTGGAAACAGCTGCTGAGCTGATAATACCTTACACTTTTGTACAAGGGTCATTTCATAAATAATGCACAGGTTGGCAACATTGGGGAATGGATAATGCAATTGCAGTAAACCTTGTTTCACTTTCAGTTCAGTACTTGAAGCAGCAGGACATGTGCACAGGAGCTCTGTAGTGTACATAGTGTGGCTGTGACAAGTGTGGGAAATGGAGGCTGCAGGTGTCTCAGCTACTGTGTCTATTGACGAACAGAGGTCGTACATTAAGAATGAAACCCACGTGGCAAAAACCCGACAGAAATCTACAGTGCGTTAAGTGAAGTTTGTGGTGAGTTAACAGTGGACTGTAGTACAGTTTCTCGGTGGGCAACTCATTTTTGGAATGGTCGTGTGAGCACAGATGATGATGCAAGACCAGGAAGGCCGAAATCAACAATTGATGAACAAAGTGTGAAACTCGTGGCTGATGCTCTTGAACAGGGGTGCCCAACGCGTCGATCGCGATCGACAGGTCGCTCGCTCAGGCGACCCCAGTCGATCGCAGAACGGGTTCCCTTCTTCCCTTCTCTTTTTTCCCCTCCTGACTGGCCCGCTCCTGAATTCTGCTGCTGCCTCCGCTGCTCAACATTTAAAAAAAAAAAAAAAAAAAAAGGCTTGGAGAACTTATGCTCCGGGGGCTAACATGTGCTTGTACTGGCTTCCCTCTGAAACCGGAAGTTATGTCCGGGGAGGGGGTAAGAAGGGAAGCCGGCACGCACATGTTAGAGCCCTGTTCGCGGGCTAAAGCGGGAGACAGGTCAGTGAAGCTTGCGATTTGCTCTTCTTGCTGCCAAGTCCTGCCTACTTTCTGTTTCCTCAAAGGCAGGACCGGCAGCATTTTTCCCAAAATGTCGATCTTGGGCCGATCAGCCTTCCTCTTCCCGACCTCAATTGTGCCGTCGGAGAGGAAGTTCTGGCCAGCGTATGCCTGGAAGAAACTGCCTGACTCGGTATGTCATGCTGTCTCTGGCAGTATTCAAATCCAGATTCAAAGCCCACTTCTTTGACGATGCTTTCAGTTCCAAACTCCAACCCACCTTCTAAGTATCAATATCTATCTTACCATTCCCTCTGTAATTCCTCCACCTGAGCACTGTGTATTGATGCACCTTCTTGGCCAGTTTGTCTTGACTAGAGTGTAAGCTCTTTTGAGAAGGGACTTCTATGTTTTGATGTAAAGTGGGTTGTATGTCTAGTAGTGCTATAGCAATGATTAATAGTTGGTCACCTTGCAATTGGTTAATGAAATGCATTGAGGAACATGGACAACCGGACCGAGGCTTGTCTACCACTGAAACCATTACTTTCTTCTTTTGTACAATCTTTACTACCATGCTGTGACTGCAGCCAACTTTGCTGGCAATCTGTTGGCACAAAAATCTTCCCTTGGCATATCACTGACACAAACACACTCCTCCAACATCAGGTTCCGAGTCTTGTTCATGATTGATGCAGAAAGTGTATGAAACCCAAAAAGCCTGCCCTTTTTATAGCTGTCCTATTACCTAGACATCTGATCTGTGATTTGCTGATGAAAGCAGACTCATGATTGGTCAGAAATACCGTGTGCTGATTGGACAGCCTCGATCCAGTTTTGACGCAAGTTCTGTAAAATTTATAGTTGCAGTCTCAACAAAATTGTAAAATTAGAAACAAGTAATCTTAAAAAGGTGATTCTAATAGCCAAATATATCACTTATAATGTGGTACACACAAAACTATTGGGTCAACAAAATAATTAAAATAAAAGGTCAGACAGTTGAAAGCATGCAAAATTCTTAAGTGGTTCCAGAATTTTGCATACTGCTGTAACTCAGCACTTTCCTACTCAGGTCCCAACTTAATCACAGCATCTTCTGTCAGGCAATGGCTCTAAGAGCTTCAATATGTAACTGGAATTTCCGATTATAGTTTCTCCCAACTAGCTCAGCTAAGTAATTACAGCAACGGTCTTCAGCCAAGCATCTGAAAAGACCAGAGAATGTCGGCAGAAGTCATTTTCCTCATCCTTATTTTTTTTTAAAAATGGAGGCAACCCCTGAATATAACAAGGGAAGTGGACCTATTGCATAAACCAACTGCTAAATTATTTAGAATACACACAACTAAAAACTTTAGAATAAAAACATATGCTTTGGCTAATGCCTGCACCAAGGGTATTAATATCATCTGTAAATAGATACAGCTAATATTAGTCACAGATTATATAGTAGTAGTCAACAAAAATATTTAACACAGTATAAGCATACAAGGATTAGTCTTAGTTGCTATATAATTTAACTGTTTTCCTACATCTATAGCAATGACTGAAAGGATGCTGATAGAGTTCTTAAAATCAAACAAGACTAGATCACTGATCCATTCGTTCTTTAATTCATATTTAGGGAAAACGCAGTTGGGTTAATGAAAGCCATTTTTCAATTGAGAGAGAGAAGCGAGTTTACTAAGGGGTTCCTCTGTACAGTATACCCAAATATTTCTTTTGCTTTTCCTGCTAAGGACAAATACAAAAATATGAACATTCTGAAGTTTTATTTCTCTTCCAATTAATCTATTTGAGAGAATTGTTATCTATAAGAAGTCCAAAGTCAAGGTCATTTGGTATAGCAAAAATTACCTTGACTTTGGTGTGTTGCTGTGTAGAAATGTCCAGGTTTTAAGGCTCAAAGTAAAGTACTGCATTCACTCAGCTCTCTTCAACTTTCCCTGGAGAAAACAAGTGAGTGAGAGAAAATAAAAACAAATGATAGTAATAGTACTGGTAACATAACAGCACGTAAGAAGATAAGCTTTTCAGTTAGCCATGCTGGAGTGAAAAACAAAACCAAATACACCTGTGCTGTGAAATATGAATAAAAAAGAAATATTTACTTATCTTTGTTTATCACTGATGGCGGGTTTGGGGTGGGGATCACTGGTGGCAGGAGGGAGTGGGGATCACAGGGGGAAGTAGGTATCCCTCCTGCCAGGGGGTGGGATGGAGATCACTGGTGGCAGGAGGGAGTGGGATTCCCTCCTGCTGGGGGGTTGTCAGGGGGTGGGGATCACCGGAGGCAAGAGTGGGGGCAATTGTAGTGATCAGCAGTAGGAGTGGAGGGTTGCTGGTGGTAAAGATCATCAGCAGTGGGAGGGAGTGGGCATCCCTCCTATAGGGGGGGGGTTGTCAGGGGTGGGGACCACAGGCAGTGGAAGGGAGTGGAGGGTTGTTAGGGGTGGGGATCACCGGTGGCAGGAGTGGGGGGTTGTCAGAGGGTGGGGCTCACCAGCGGCAGGAGGGAGTATCTGGTGAAGGATATAAAAGACTTGAAGTGGTTCAGAGGAAGGCGACGAAAATAGTAAGGGGTTTGAACCAAGAAGTATGACAAGAGACTGGAAGACCTAAACATGTATACTCTAGAGGAGAGGAAAGACAGGGGAGATATGATAGACATTTAAATACATGAAAGGTATTAATATAGAACCAAATCTTTTCCAGAGAAGAGAAAATTGTAAAACTAGAGGGCATAATTTGAGGTTACAGGGAGGAAGACTTAGGATTAATGTTAGGAAATTCTTTTTCATGGAGAGGGTGGTGGATGTATGGAATGCCCTTCCGAGGGCAGTGGTGGAGAGGAAAACTGATGGAATTCAAAAAATCATGGGATAAACAGAGGATCTCTAATTAGAAAACAAATGGTATAAATTAAAAACTAAGGCCAGTATTGGACAGACTTTGTACAGTTTGTGTCCCATATATAGTGATTCGGTGTAGGATGGGCTGGGAAGGTATCAATGGGAACTGCACTAACCTGGAACATGAGAATGTTACTTTACAATAGATATCCTGCAAAGAATGGAATGGTTGAATAAGCTGGAGTGAGCTTAGATAGCAACTTTAGCAGTTGGAATCTAGGACAGTACCAGGTGGACTTTATGGCCTAGAAATATCAAAGAGACAAGTTAATTTAATAATGTATTTTTAATGGAAATAACTAATGAGCAGACTGGATGGACTGTTCAGGTCTTTTTGTCATTATTTATTATTACTATGTTAAAACAGGTGTAGCGACAATTGCTGGCTTTGGTTTATGTGGGAGGGAGGGAGGGAATTAAATTTTGGTTCATTATCCATCCTTCTTCCCTTTCCTGGGTGTTGTTACAGCCTGCAACACTCCAGCTTTGGAAAAGGCTGAGAGAGAAGAATACAAGCGAGAAGCTAATGTGGGTTTTCTTTTGCATTGAAATATATGAACTGCAAATATTTTCCCTGCTGAGGGGAAAAACTGGAGTGCAATAGGAACTGAGGTTTCTCTGTGCGTTTATATAGTGAAGCGCTAGGAGCGCTGAAGAATGCTATGGCATGATAGTTAAGTTGAACTGTGCTTATTTGAAACTGTTTTGTCTGGGAAAGTTTTTCCTTTTGTTTTGTGGACTGAAAGCTATTTGGACTCCAGTACCAGGCTAGTTTCGCCCAAAGTCATTTTTTTTCTTTTGTGTAAGAATAAAAGGAACTGTTTGAAACCTTTGCCAAGCCTAGTCTGTCTACTATTTTCTATTTTTTTCTTGATGATTTTGAACTATTGGTGTTTAATTTTGGGAGTAATGACATGCTTGACCAGCCATCCTAAAGCCCAAGTGATCGCGGGCGGCACACTATATATATATTTGTCAGTGAAGTAATTTGAGAGTGTTTCACTATCGAGTTCGGTAATAAGGCTTGTATGTGTGTGTGTGTGTGTATATATATATATATATATATATATATATGTGTGTGTGTATATATATATATATATATATATATGTATGTATGTATGTATGTATGTGTGTGTGTGTGTGTATATATATATAGGTTTGAGACAAGGGCGAATAGTGTCTAGTAGCTCAGTGATGTCACCATGGGAGACAGTTTCAAAGTGAGTTAGGTTCCCAGTTGTAGCTTTATCTTGCCTGAGTCGCGGAAGGACAATGTCTGTAGTGTGGGGGAGTCAAGGTGAGACCGTATTTTGTCTATTTTGTCAGTGAAGTAATTTCAGAGTGTTTCACTGTCAAGTTTGGTAATAAGGCATGTATGTGTGTGTGTGTATATATATATAATAAAGCCCTAAGCACGCATGCGTACTCCCACCTGTGTGCTCCCGTTTTCCGTGCGCTGTAGGGACCCGTCTGAAGGATAAAGCCAAGAAACACAAAATCTATAAGGAGCACATCTGAAGATCTTATGAGAAGGCTGTAAGTTGCAGTATATAGTACTACCTCCCTCCCTTCCTGTAAGTTTGTCACCGCCACTGCCGTCCTTCCCCAGAACCCACGCTCACAGCAGCAGAAAGAAGAGGCCGTACAGCGCAGCGTCTCCCGCGGCTTCGGAGTGTGAACTGGCCAGGGCGACGTCAGCGGGGGCCGGACCGGAACTGGAAGGGAGAGGAGCTGCTCTCCTCCCTCCTCCCCTCCCCCCCCAATGAACTTTAATTCCTGCCTCCCAGGCTTCTCCTGCTCCGGCTGGACCCGCGTAAAAAAACCAAAATCCCCCAGAGCTCGCTTCGGGTCCGGCAAGGGCTGCGGGTCCTGAAACCTTCCCATTCAAGCAGCGTCTACAGCACTCTACACACGTTGCTTCGGGGCCTTCTACTGCCCTGATTTGCTGGGCAGAAGGCCCTGAAGCAGCAGTGTGTAGAGTGCTGCAGACGTTGCTGGAATCGGAAGGTTTGTCGGGACCGCGGGAACGGAAAGGGGGTAAGGGAAACGCTGCTGCTGCACAGGGAAGTGGTGTGGGGGGAGGAAATGCTGCTGTGGCTGCTGCACAGGGAAGTGGTGGGAGAGAAATGTTGCTGCATAGGAGGCAGGGAGAGAGACAGATAGATAGAAAGAAAAGAAGAAAGACACGGGCAGGGAGAGACACAGAAAGACAGAGAGACAAAGGGGGCCAGGGAGAGAGACAGACAGCGGGAGGGAGAGAGAGACAGAAATAAAGACACACAGACATATATTCTAGCACCCGTTAATGTAACGGGCTAAAATACTAGTATATGTATATATACACACACACATGCCTTATTACCGAACTTGACAGTAAAACACTCTCAAATCAGGCAAGATAATTAAAGCTACAACTGGGAACCTAACTCACTTTGAAATTGTCTCCCATGGTGACATCACTGAGATACTAGACACTATTCGCCCTTGTCTCAAACCTAGACCCCTGTCTGCCATGCCTACTAGTGGTTGTTAAAGATGCCTTTGTAGACTCCATCCTTCCTCTTATCAACAACTCTCTACAAACAGACATAGTGCCTGCAAACTGGAAGTCAGCTGTCAGACCGATCTTGAAAAAACCCACACTCAACCCTTACATACCTGGCAACTTTAGACCTGTCTCCAACCTACCCATCTCCAAGATTCTGGGAAAAAAAACCCAGTGTTAAACCAATTGAACTCCATCAACAAACAACGAGCCCTATCCGCCTTCCAATCGGATTCAAGAAACCATCCTCTTGACATCATCGACAACTTCAGGAAACTCGTGAATAAGGGTAATAATGTCCTACTGGTGCTGCTAGATCTCAGCGCAGCATTCCATCCTCTCCTCTCTGAAATTGGAATCTATGACACTGCGCTATAATGGTTCACCTCCTTCCTGAATAAGATCCCAAAGTGCTATTGAAACTGAAATCGATCAAATACGTCTAACCTCATATTATCAAAAGTGTGGGTACTTTGACACCATGGCTCCCAAAGCACTAAAAACCATGTCGAGAAAGCCTAACTTCACCCAGGCTGAGACCGAAATGCTGGTGCAGGAGGTAAACACTCACCACTAGCGCCTTTTCTCGCCCCAGGGAGAGAGACTCGGGGCATACTCCAGGAGCAAGCTCTGGACTGAAATTGCTCACCGCCTCAATGCAGTCCACCACCATAAGCGGGATGTGGAGGACTGCAAGAAGAAATGGTGAGCAAAGGGAGGTGCGAGCAAAGGTGGGGAACCGGCCTCCAGATGGTGACATGTCAGACCTCAGCCCCATGGAGCAGCTGGTGCTGACCTTTGTGTCAGTATCCTCCACCTATGGTGTGGGCACCCAGGACACCTCAACTGCCCCACCTGCACAGCCTTCTGGTAAGTACCTGTCTTCATCCCCAGTCTCACAGCTATGTCCCATATTCTGAGAGACCTCTCTTTCATCCGCCTTCCTCTAACCCTCTAATGGGCCAGTGAGTACACCTACTGTTCAGTCCTTCACATAACACCTGTTTGGTACTGCTGATGCCACAGCATGGAATTAGAGTCCACCACCCTTATACTTACAAATTGGAGCATTTGCTATGATCAGCAGGTGTGGTCACGTAAGGTGTGTGCACATACACTGCTTTCATCCCCTTCATAATGTCACCAACACACCGCCCTATGGTTGCTGGCTATGTGGTAATACACCTTTGGGATGCATGTTACTGCCAACTCATCTCACGTACACACAGGTAGTGCACCTGTGCTATGCGATGACATCTATATGTGCTTTTCCCCTATGTAGATGCCAGCTCTGATGAGGAGTAGCCCTGCCATAGTGGCATGGACACAGCAACTCTGCAGGATGCACCAGCTACAACAGTCAGCCAGCAGGAGCTTGAGGAGTCCCATCACACCTTCACACAGAAGCCTGCGAGTGGAGCGTGAGGACCTGCCAATTCTCCCACCACCTGAGCAGTTTGCCACTGTGGTTGGCGAGACTGAAGACGGCAATGAGGGAGGCCAGGCTGGCCGCTGGAGGGCACCCAGTCGCCAGCGTCAACACCTGGTTCGACTGGCCCAGAAGCTACTGGGCCACAATCTGACCCTGGAGGGGTATCGCCAGCAGAAGCTCCAGCTGCTGAGAGAGGCAAAACAGCAGGGAGTGGAGGCCCAACAGGAGGCAGCCAGCTTGTGCATACCAACACTGCCATCATTGGCAAGTTGGAATGCCTCCGCAGTGAGCTGCGAGCTGCACACCGTACTCCCTCCACAAGCCACCACACTGATGAGGTG
Organism: Geotrypetes seraphini; assembly: GCF_902459505.1. NCBI lineage: Eukaryota > Metazoa > Chordata > Amphibia > Gymnophiona > Dermophiidae > Geotrypetes > Geotrypetes seraphini. The sequence continues at coordinate 141,044,122 of NC_047087.1, forward strand.
CCTGCACCACCCTCCAGCACTGGCTCAGTACCAACAGGGCGCAAAGCCACACAGAAAACAAAGCACCCCCAGGTGTTGGGGCCTGTTCCATGTTTGCCTTCCTCGGCTCGCTTAAGATGGCCAGCTTTTGAACACAACACTACCTCCAGCAGTGAGAGTGGCAGCTCAGACACTAATGTGGCGCCAGTTGTTCCAGAGACTACATCTCTACCTAGAGGGGGAGCTGGGAGGGCTGTCAGGGGCCGTGGGAGACCACGTGGGCGAGGGAAGGGGAAGTAGGTGGGGGCTGCAGTTGTGTATGGGGTGGGGGTGGGTTTGGTGAGGATGTGTGTATGTAGGGGTGGTGTTTTGCACAATATGTGGGATAATAAAGGTGTTTTTGGAAAAGAACCTGTCAGTGCTGTTTTCCTGCTTCAGTTTCTGTACACTGAAACTATTGTCAGTGCTGTTTTCCTGCTTCAGTTTATGTACACTGAAGCTGACTATTGTCAGTGCTGTTTTCCTGCTTGTTTCTGTACACTGAAGCTGACTATTGTCAGTGCTGTATTCCTGCTTCAGTTTATGTACACTGAAGCTGGCTTGGTTTTGCAGTCCAGTTAAATGGCACTGGACTGATATAGTGTCAGGTGGCTAGGGTACACCATCCATGTCACACGAAGTGGGTCTATATTAGACAGTGCCGCAAAGAAAGCAGAGCTCATTAGTCTAGACAGGCCCCAGCCAAGCAGTCACCCCACACTCCCTCCCTCCAGGGATTGAGCCAGGTGATGAAACAGAACACTCATGCCACACGCTAGAGACCAAAGTGCATGAGTAAGCTGTAATAGATGTAAGAGAATGAGCTGGTGATGGTGATAGGAGGTAGGATAAGAGAGGGTTGTTTGCAGAGGTGGATGAAACGTGGGGAGACACACAGCAGTGCGAACATAAGTGGGGAGGTTGAGAGAGATGGTGAGAGTGAGGGGGTACACATACACGATATTACACACTCTTCCCTTACCTGACCACTGCACGACACACACTCAGGAACAGCTTAGACGTTGTGAAAGCAGGTCTAAGTCAAAATGCTACTTTGAACGCACAGAGCAAACTGATGTGGCTTTGGTTATCGTATTTGTACGTTTGGAGCCTAAACCCGCCCCCAGAACGCCCCCAAGTTGTAGGACTTACGTTTGACGTTTTGCGGCGTAGGACGTGCAGTTGGCCGACTTTTGATTATGGCTACTTGTACGTTTTGCCAGGTAACACGTTCAACCGCCGACTTACGCGCTTTTTTAGACGTTTTTGTGTTTTATTAACCCCATAATGTCATTTAAAAAAACAACTGAAAACCTTGTTATTTGTAAAGGCTTTTTATTAGCTATATTAGGAAGGCTATTCTAGCATTTTGCTAGCATATTTTTTTATGGAAAATGATGAGACTGTTTGCTGTTTGTATGTAATTCAGCTCTGTATGTTTTATTGTTATTTGCTTCGTCTTAAGCATAGAAGAAATTTTTTAAATAAATAAACTTATATTGTAATGGCATAATTGTACATTATGTGTTTAACCTGTAACCCGTTCAGAGTTCTTTGTTGAAAATGGAATAGAAAACAAATTAAATATACACACACACACACATTTATATACATGAGGGGGTGCTGAAAAGTTCTCAGCCCAACCAATGAACTTCTTAAATTCTGAGTGTTATTTTGCCACTGTAGCTGAAGACAGTGTTATCTTATTTTGTTAATTGGTAATTTGCAGAAACAAAATTCTGTTTTGACATTGTTTCAGATCATTGATTAAACCATATCCACATCATTCTGTTCTTGGTTGGGCTGAGAACTATTCAGCACACCCTTGTTTGTGTATATAAAAATAACATTCACTTTGAATGCTACACTCACCAAAAAGCAGTTTCTTACCATAACAGGTGTTATCCAGGGACAGCAGGCAGATATTCTCACATGTGGGTGACATCACTGACGGAGTCCCAGTATGGACACTTTAAAAGTGCATCGCCACTTAAGACTTTCAGAAAGTTTGCGATAGCCCACATGCGCAAGTGCCTTCCCACCCGATGTAGGTGAGCAGACCCTCAGGTGGGTGGGTTGGGAGAATATCTGCCTGCTGTCCCTGGATAACACCTGTTACGGTAAGTAACTGTGCTTTATCCCAGAACAAGCAGGCAGCATATTTTCACATGTGGGTGACCTCCAAGCTAACCAGAATGGGATGGTGGGAGAGTTGGCCTTCAGGAAAATGAATTTTGCAATACTAACTGGCTGAAGTGCCCATCCCGTCTGGAGAAAAATTACAGACAGTAATGTGAGGTGAATGTATGAACCGAGGACCAGCTTTACAAATTTCCTCAATAGGGGTACAACAAAGGAAAGCTACTGAAGCTGCCATAGCTCTACCTTTATGGGCTGTGACACAACTCTCTAGTTGCAGTCTAGCCCACAGTTCAACCGCCGGTCCGCAGAAAATTCCTGCCAGTCCGCGCAGGGCTGGCGAGATGGACACCGTTAAATTTCCTGCCCCGGTAGTGTTCGCGGAAATCTTCTGTTCCTCCCAGCCTCGGGCGATCAAGACAGGCTGCCGAAGTCGGGCATTCCCTCTGAGTCTCGCCTATGCGGAAACAGGAAGTTGAAACAAAATAGGCGGAACTCAGAGAGGGAATGCCCGACATCGTCAGCCTGTCTTGATCGCTGCCCCTGCCGAGTCGCCGAAGAGGGCCCCGGGGAAGGTGCAGTTAGAAGGGAGATGGTCAGTGTGCACGGGGAAGGGGGGGGGGGGGTCAGCGTATGGATTGGGGCCATCAGCAGCGTCTGTGCTCAAAGTCTGCCCACGTGCAGGATGCGGCGGGTAGGATGCCTCCGGCTCGTCTTGAGCGGCAGGGCCTGCGGTGCAAAGCTGTTTTTGCCGGCTTGGGGGGGTCACGAATGTGCAGGGCACAGCAGGAGTAAGATCATGAGGAGCCTTCAACAGTGGCTGTCTCCTCTCCTAGCAGCTCTGTACTTACCAGGGCAGTGATTCACTTTGGCAACTTCCCCTTTCCTCAGAGGCGGCAACGGACCCAAGGCTGCATAAGGAAATCACTGCTGCAGGCAAGTACTGAGAGCTGCTGGAAGGAGAGGAAGCCACTGTTGGAGGCTGGGAAGCTGCTGGATAAAGGGAGAGCTGCTACTGCATCTGGAGGGAGGTAGAAAGAGAGATGCTGCTGGGAGGGGAAGAGGGAAAGGGATGGGAAGAGAGCTACTGTTGGATAGGGGGAAGGAGGGAAGGGAGAAGGAAAAAAGGAAGAAAACAGTTGGCAGGGAGATTAGAGGAGGGAAAGGGGAGAGACAGGAATGAGAAAGGAGAGAGAGATTGATGCTGGAAAGGGGGTCAGCAGAGAAATGAGAGAGGGATAAAGATGCTAGATCTGATGTAGGAGAGAGAAAAATAAAGAAAGCAGTGAAGCTGGAATGAATGATGTAAAAAGGAGAGAGGAGGCACAGGCTGGATGGAAAGGGGAGAGGGGCATAGAAAGAAGTCAGATACATATGGAAGGGGGAGAGGCCAGACAGTGGATGGAACGGGCAGACGCTGGAAGGAAGAGTGAAAAGAAGATGAAAGCAGAGACCACAAAAGGTAGAAAAAAATCATTTTATTTCTATTTTGTCATTACAATATATCAGATTTGAAATATATATCCTGCTAGAGACATAACTGGGGACTGCAAAGCCTAACACTATTCCTATCATGTGTGACTGCAGTATTCTGTTAGCATGATATTTCTGTGTAGCATTCTGTATTAATTTAGCTTGTTCAGTTTTCTTGATAGTAGAGGGGATATATGTGAAGGGGAGGGGAGACAGGGGTTTTGTTGGTCCTTGCTCTGAATATTTATATTTATAAAATGACAATTGTACAGAATATTGTTTCTTTTTATACTTTCATAAAATACGTTCAATATAAAATCATAACTGAGGCTTGTGCAGATGGGATCAGATGGTTTGTGGGGACCGAGCTTGCGGAGATGGGGCGAAAATGTGTTTTTTTATTTCGGTCTTAGTAGTTTGCCGGTCCACAAAATAATTCTTTTATTTCTGCCGGTCCACGGGTGTAAAAAGATTGAAGAACACTGGTCTAGCCTGAGCGTAATAGAAAGATATGCAGGAAGCCAACCAGTTGAAAATCGTTATCTTGGAAATAGGATGCCCCCAACTTATTAGGCCCTCAGAGATGTCACCCAGGGATCAACACGATCATATCCCTCGGCTTTACACACCCAATCGTCATCGGGTCAAAAACTAAAGTGCAAATGGTATATTCTTTCTTTGAGGGCCAATAAAAGTTGATTGAACAACATTTAGTTACAAGGTATTAAGGGTGACTTACAATATCACCTTAGGGGAATAATCAATAGCACCTTGTAAGAGAATACAGCTAAAAATCGATTGTCCTAATTCATTAAATTTATTGATTATGGAGGAAGAAATAGAGTTTATAGGGTACTCAGACGAACAATTCAAGCGGATTTTGTCTAGACCCGCCCTCCTAGATGGAGGGGAAGACTCCCCCAGCGAAACATCATGGACGGAATGGGAAGCAACAGCCAAGCGCCTGATTAGGGCTGAATTGCATAGCAGTACACTTGTGGAATATTTGAAAAAGTCCATGATACCTAGAGGTCTGCGGGTGATAAAGGAACCCAAGGTTATGTCATCCAACAAATCCTTCATGGACAAGTGGACAGGGATATTAAATCGCTGCTCAAGGGACCTTATGATCCTATTGGTGGAAAGTACTACTGAAATCGAGCAAGACCTGAAAGTAAAACTGGTGGATATCCAACAGGATTTACAACAAAAATCATCCATGGAAGAATTTGATAAAAAGAAAAAAGAACTGGAAGAATCGATGGATAAGGTTAGAGAATCTATAAGACAGACGAAGATTAAGAAACTTCGGAGGGATGAAAAAGACTACCAGATGGGAAGGGTCTACTCTTGGAATAAAAAGAATACAAGCCAGATCATAAGGAAAAAGGTAGCATTTGAGGCCACGTCTGACGAATCAGAAGGAACAAGTGGCGAATCTACAGACACTCCTCGAACAAGACCGACAGGAGAGACAGCCCCAAAAAACTTGCGCCCCAGGACCCGGGGTCGGGGATCCAACAAGACAGGGGTAGCAGCGAGACCCAAATGACATCTTTGGTAGTAAACATCTCTTCCCAATTACTAACATACACTCAATATCAAGTGCTACAGCTAGGTCTAGGGTTTGTTGTAAAGGAAAAACCAGATTTTTTCAGGTTAAAGATTGCTTTTCATAGGTTCATCCGTAAGATCCAAATAAAATTGTTTTTTCAAAGCGATTCAGAGGAAGTGCAAAGTTCATCGGTTGAAGATCAATCTATTTGTAGGGTTAAATCCACTTGGGTTCCTCCACCCCCAGTGGATCCAACAATAGCCACATTCCGAGACCTGGTGCTAAACGATATTACCAACTATGAACAAAGATACAATCCTAACTCTCTCAGATATAATCTGCAGTATCCCCAATATGTAGCATTACAAGAACTGGCAGATAGAGATGACATAGTCATCCACCAAGCAGATAAGGGAGGGGCTATAGTTATCCAGGATCGTAGGTGTTACAATGAAGAGGCAATGAAACAATTGGGTGATACAACATCATATAGCCCCATGATTAGTGATCCGGGGGATGAGTTGGCGAAAGAAATCTTTGATTATGTCACCAGAGCATATGAGGATAAGTGTATTACAAAAAATGAATACAAATTTCTGCTTGAGAAATTTCCCAAGACGCCAATTATCCACTTTGTGCCAAAGATACACAAAGACCTCCAAAATCCTCCGGGGAGACCCATTGTCAACACAAGGGACAGCATACTAGAACCCCTCTCCAAGTTTTTGGATGTTTTTTTGAGACAAGCAGCAGCATCGGTAAGATCTTATTTGAAAGATTCTGCCCATTTCCTCAGAAGACTTGGAGAGGTAGCCCAACCCCCTTTAGGATGTTATATGGTGACCTTGGATATAGTATCCCTATATACGAGGATCCCCCAGGAAGGGGCTATTGACATCATAAAAGAGACTCTGGATGCTAGACAAGGACCACAACGAATTACCACGGAGTTCCTTTTACCTTTGGCGAAATGGGTTATAAAAAACAACTATTTTTCATATGAGCAGATATATTACAGACAAGTCCATGGGGTTGCAATGGGGGCCACCTTTGCCCCATCGGTGGCGACGTTGTATGTAGGCCGGTTTGAAGAACAAAACATTTATCCATCGAGTTTCTATAATACTCATATAAAATTGTGGCTCAGGTTCTTGGATGATATTTTCTTCCTTTGGATCGGATCTGAGATTGAATTGATCAATTTTATCCAGTGGATCAACACGGTGGACCCTGATTTAAAATTTACTGCAACATATAATAGGTCACAAATTGAATTCCTGGACATTACAATATATAGGGTGGGCAATACTTTTGATACCACCCTATATAGAAAACCAGTGGCTAGAAACACTTTGTTACATTTTGGAAGTTTCCATCCCCATAGACTTAAGACCAGTCTCCCCATCAGTCAATTTCTAAGGGCCAGAAGAATATGTTCAGATATAAATGAGTTCCAGAGGGTGGCTAAAGATATTAGCCAACGTTTTCGTCTTCGGGGCTACCCAGAAAAATGTATTCACCAAGCATATGTAAGGGCTCGGTTTGCACATCGGGACTTACTTCTCCAAGACACTGATAGGGGGTCTCGTTCTACCCGGGAGGAGGTTGATCTGGTCTGCGTATTGCCATACTCTGTAATTGTTAATAGTATGGTGAGATCCATCAGGGAACATTGGCATATTTTAAAGAACCTTAGGGGTTTGACTAATTTTCCCCTCATTACATACACTAAGGGACACACCATTGGCCAATTACTGAAACGCCGGAGACCAGCCCATGTACCATCGGGCCTGCATGCCCCCTGTTCCCATTGCCAATGGTGCGATAAGACCATTGGGGGTAATGTATGGGAAGACCCACATACTGGAAGAGTCATTCAAGCGAGAACATATACAACATGCAAATCGGCTTGGGTTATATATGTTATTGTATGCCCGTGCCCTTTGGTATATGTGGGTCGCACGAAACGTGCGATTCACCTAAGACTCAATGAACATAAATCTAGAATAGTGACGAGTAATGTATCCGCGCCCTTAGTTCAACACTGGCTGTCAAAACAACACCAAGTTGATCAGATCAGATGGCGGGTCATTGACACACTAAAGACAGAAGGGATACAGGGGAATTTGGAGGCTAAGCTAAACTACATGGAACAACAATGGATATACCGTTTAAAAACGGTTATCCCCTATGGGTTAAACTTAGAACTAGAGTGGTCATCCCTTTTATGATGTTTCGCTGGGGGTGTAAGGGCTTCCCCTAAACCAAAATGATGGGAGGATAGGAGAAAGAAAAAACAGAAAAGTAAATATTTCCCTCCCCCGGAGTGGGAGTGGGCAGAGGTTGGGTTTCCTCCCCCTTCCCACCGCACTTCCGGGTTTTGGGACATTTAAATCCGCCTCTAAGCACGCCGTGGCCATCTTGGAAAAATAACTTAGATCGGGTGGCCAGCCGTGTATAACTAACAAAAAAGGTATGAACATATTTATGGTGTGAATGTTAATACATTTTATGAGTTATGCTTAGCGTTTTCTATATCTAAACAAGGTTTCTTGTTTACAGGGATAGTAGCCCTGAAGAAACCCCCTTTTTAGGGGTGAAACATGTCGGCATATATATCCCTTACCAACTGCTACTTACCATCCCGGTGAAGCTAAGTATTTTCTTTAAAAACTCACAGTTATATTTATTGTTTTAAGATTATTAATAAGAGTTTAACACACAAGAAAAAAAGAAAAAAAGAAAAAAAGAAAAAAAGAAAAAAGAAAGAATATACCATTTGCACTTTAGTTTTTGACCCGATGACGATTGGGTGTGTAAAGCCGAGGGATATGATCGTGTTGATCCCTGGGTGACATCTCTGAGGGCCAATAAAAGTTGATTGAACAACATTTAGTTACAAGGTATTAAGGGTGACTTACAATATCACCTTAGGGGAATAATCAATAGCACCTTGTAAGAGAATACAGCTAAAAATCGATTGTCCTAATTCATTAAATTTATTGATTATGGAGGAAGAAATAGAGTTTATAGGGTACTCAGACGAACAATTCAAGCGGATTTTGTCTAGACCCGCCCTCCTAGATGGAGGGGAAGACTCCCCCAGCGAAACATCATGGACGGAATGGGAAGCAACAGCCAAGCGCCTGATTAGGGCTGAATTGCATAGCAGTACACTTGTGGAATATTTGAAAAAGTCCATGATACCTAGAGGTCTGCGGGTGATAAAGGAACCCAAGGTTATGTCATCCAACAAATCCTTCATGGACAAGTGGACAGGGATATTAAATCGCTGCTCAAGGGACCTTATGATCCTATTGGTGGAAAGTACTACTGAAATCGAGCAAGACCTGAAAGTAAAACTGGTGGATATCCAACAGGATTTACAACAAAAATCATCCATGGAAGAATTTGATAAAAAGAAAAAAGAACTGGAAGAATCGATGGATAAGGTTAGAGAATCTATAAGACAGACGAAGATTAAGAAACTTCGGAGGGATGAAAAAGACTACCAGATGGGAAGGGTCTACTCTTGGAATAAAAAGAATACAAGCCAGATCATAAGGAAAAAGGTAGCATTTGAGGCCACGTCTGACGAATCAGAAGGAACAAGTGGCGAATCTACAGACACTCCTCGAACAAGACCGACAGGAGAGACAGCCCCAAAAAACTTGCGCCCCAGGACCCGGGGTCGGGGATCCAACAAGACAGGGGTAGCAGCGAGACCCAAATGACATCTTTGGTAGTAAACATCTCTTCCCAATTACTAACATACACTCAATATCAAGTGCTACAGCTAGGTCTAGGGTTTGTTGTAAAGGAAAAACCAGATTTTTTCAGGTTAAAGATTGCTTTTCATAGGTTCATCCGTAAGATCCAAATAAAATTGTTTTTTCAAAGCGATTCAGAGGAAGTGCAAAGTTCATCGGTTGAAGATCAATCTATTTGTAGGGTTAAATCCACTTGGGTTCCTCCACCCCCAGTGGATCCAACAATAGCCACATTCCGAGACCTGGTGCTAAACGATATTACCAACTATGAACAAAGATACAATCCTAACTCTCTCAGATATAATCTGCAGTATCCCCAATATGTAGCATTACAAGAACTGGCAGATAGAGATGACATAGTCATCCACCAAGCAGATAAGGGAGGGGCTATAGTTATCCAGGATCGTAGGTGTTACAATGAAGAGGCAATGAAACAATTGGGTGATACAACATCATATAGCCCCATGATTAGTGATCCGGGGGATGAGTTGGCGAAAGAAATCTTTGATTATGTCACCAGAGCATATGAGGATAAGTGTATTACAAAAAATGAATACAAATTTCTGCTTGAGAAATTTCCCAAGACGCCAATTATCCACTTTGTGCCAAAGATACACAAAGACCTCCAAAATCCTCCGGGGAGACCCATTGTCAACACAAGGGACAGCATACTAGAACCCCTCTCCAAGTTTTTGGATGTTTTTTTGAGACAAGCAGCAGCATCGGTAAGATCTTATTTGAAAGATTCTGCCCATTTCCTCAGAAGACTTGGAGAGGTAGCCCAACCCCCTTTAGGATGTTATATGGTGACCTTGGATATAGTATCCCTATATACGAGGATCCCCCAGGAAGGGGCTATTGACATCATAAAAGAGACTCTGGATGCTAGACAAGGACCACAACGAATTACCACGGAGTTCCTTTTACCTTTGGCGAAATGGGTTATAAAAAACAACTATTTTTCATATGAGCAGATATATTACAGACAAGTCCATGGGGTTGCAATGGGGGCCACCTTTGCCCCATCGGTGGCGACGTTGTATGTAGGCCGGTTTGAAGAACAAAACATTTATCCATCGAGTTTCTATAATACTCATATAAAATTGTGGCTCAGGTTCTTGGATGATATTTTCTTCCTTTGGATCGGATCTGAGATTGAATTGATCAATTTTATCCAGTGGATCAACACGGTGGACCCTGATTTAAAATTTACTGCAACATATAATAGGTCACAAATTGAATTCCTGGACATTACAATATATAGGGTGGGCAATACTTTTGATACCACCCTATATAGAAAACCAGTGGCTAGAAACACTTTGTTACATTTTGGAAGTTTCCATCCCCATAGACTTAAGACCAGTCTCCCCATCAGTCAATTTCTAAGGGCCAGAAGAATATGTTCAGATATAAATGAGTTCCAGAGGGTGGCTAAAGATATTAGCCAACGTTTTCGTCTTCGGGGCTACCCAGAAAAATGTATTCACCAAGCATATGTAAGGGCTCGGTTTGCACATCGGGACTTACTTCTCCAAGACACTGATAGGGGGTCTCGTTCTACCCGGGAGGAGGTTGATCTGGTCTGCGTATTGCCATACTCTGTAATTGTTAATAGTATGGTGAGATCCATCAGGGAACATTGGCATATTTTAAAGAACCTTAGGGGTTTGACTAATTTTCCCCTCATTACATACACTAAGGGACACACCATTGGCCAATTACTGAAACGCCGGAGACCAGCCCATGTACCATCGGGCCTGCATGCCCCCTGTTCCCATTGCCAATGGTGCGATAAGACCATTGGGGGTAATGTATGGGAAGACCCACATACTGGAAGAGTCATTCAAGCGAGAACATATACAACATGCAAATCGGCTTGGGTTATATATGTTATTGTATGCCCGTGCCCTTTGGTATATGTGGGTCGCACGAAACGTGCGATTCACCTAAGACTCAATGAACATAAATCTAGAATAGTGACGAGTAATGTATCCGCGCCCTTAGTTCAACACTGGCTGTCAAAACAACACCAAGTTGATCAGATCAGATGGCGGGTCATTGACACACTAAAGACAGAAGGGATACAGGGGAATTTGGAGGCTAAGCTAAACTACATGGAACAACAATGGATATACCGTTTAAAAACGGTTATCCCCTATGGGTTAAACTTAGAACTAGAGTGGTCATCCCTTTTATGATGTTTCGCTGGGGGTGTAAGGGCTTCCCCTAAACCAAAATGATGGGAGGATAGGAGAAAGAAAAAACAGAAAAGTAAATATTTCCCTCCCCCGGAGTGGGAGTGGGCAGAGGTTGGGTTTCCTCCCCCTTCCCACCGCACTTCCGGGTTTTGGGACATTTAAATCCGCCTCTAAGCACGCCGCGGCCATCTTGGAAAAATAACTTAGATCGGGTGGCCAGCCGTGTATAACTAACAAAAAAGGTATGAACATATTTATGGTGTGAATGTTAATACATTTTATGAGTTATGCTTAGCGTTTTCTATATCTAAACAAGGTTTCTTGTTTACAGGGATAGTAGCCCTGAAGAAACCCCCTTTTTAGGGGTGAAACATGTCGGCATATATATCCCTTACCAACTGCTACTTACCATCCCGGTGAAGCTAAGTATTTTCTTTAAAAACTCACAGTTATATTTATTGTTTTAAGATTATTAATAAGAGTTTAACACACAAGAAAAAAAGAAAAAAAGAAAAAAAGAAAAAAGAAAGAATATACCATTTGCACTTTAGTTTTTGACCCGATGACGATTGGGTGTGTAAAGCCGAGGGATATGATCGTGTTGATCCCTGGGTGACATCTCTGAGGGCCAATAAAAGTTGATTGAACAACATTTAGTTACAAGGTATTAAGGGTGACTTACAATATCACCTTAGGGGAATAATCAATAGCACCTTGTAAGAGAATACAGCTAAAAATCGATTGTCCTAACCCAACTTATTAGGATCATAGGAGACAAAAAGTTGAGAAGATCTGTGCGGCTTTGTTCTGTCGAGATAGTAGGCCAAAGCTCGCTTGCAATCCAGGGTATGAAGAGCCGCTTCTCCTGAGTGAGTAGGGCTTGGAAAAAAATACTGAAAGTACAATCGATTGATTGAGATGGCAATCAATGACAACTTTCAGCAGAAACTTTGGATGTGTGCAAAGAACCACTTTATCATGATGGAACACTGTGAAAGGTGGATCTGTGTAGGGATGGAGGTCTGATAAGTTCTGATCTAGGGAATCATAACACAGGCAAGGTCAGCACACAGGCAGTTCTGAACAAGGTCAGACCAGCACACTGATCTAGGCTCTGTGTACAGATCCAGGCCTTGTGTGAGGATCTGAGCCCCTGTGAAAGAATTGTGAATTATTCTCATTCCCTCTCCCTTCTTGCTATGCAGCCATTCTAAGTAAAGGAAAATGCTAGCATCTTGTCACAAGATCCTTGTCACATATTAACCTGACACAGGTTTACCCTTATCCCTTATATGGGCAACAATCAGACTTTGCCTGAACAGGCCCTGAGGTAAGGCTAATCAAGAGAGCTTAAGGAGCATGCATTATAACCTTTCGACTGTCATATGCTTAGCTTATTTGAGCTATCCTTATTTGGAAAGGACATCAGCTGACAGGCATTGCATTGGCTTTGCATACGTCCAAAGACTCAGGCTCTGTCCATGTGTTAATCAGGCCCTTGACTAAGTGCCTTGACTTCCAAAAGGCCTTTGACAAGGTACCCCATGAGCGGTTACTTAGGAAGCTGTGGAACCACGGGGTGGAAGGGGACGTACACAGATGGGTCAAACACTGGTTGGCAGGCAGGAGACAGAGGGTTGGAGTGAAGGCTGGAGGAAAGTCACGAGTGGAGTTCCGCAGGGGTCTGTACTTGGACCGCTGCTGTTCAATGTATTTATTAATGACCTGGAAACGGGGACGAAATGTGAAGTTATAAAATTTGCAGATGACACTAAACTCTGTAGAAGGGTCAGAACTACGGAAGAGTGTGAGGACCTACAAAGGGACCTAAGCAAACTGGAGGAGTGGGCGAATAAATGGCAGATGAAATTCAATGTAGAGAAATGCAAGGTCATGCATATAGGGAGAAAGAACCCGATGTTCAGCTACCAAATGGGGGGATTAGTATTAGAGGGAAGTAACCTTGAAAGAGATTTGGGTGTACTGGTGGATACAACAATGAAGTCAACGGCGCAATGCGCAGCAGCCGCGAAGAAGGCGAACAGAATGTTGGGTATTATTAAAAATGGTATTACAACCAGAACAAAAGAAGTCATCCTGCCGTTGTATCGGGCAATGGTGCGCCCACACCTGGAGTACTGTGTTCAGTATTGGTCACCGCACCTTAAGAAGGATATGGCAATACTTGAAAGGGTCCAGAGGAGAGCGACACGAATGATTAAGGGCATGGAAAACCTTTCATACACTGAAAGATTGGAGAAGCTGGAGCTCTTCTCCCTGGAAAAGCGGAGACTCAGAGGAGACATGATAGAGACCTACAAGATCATGAAGGGCATAGAGAAAGTGGAGAGAGACAGATTCTTCAAACTTTCAAAACATAAAAGAACAAGAGGGCATTCGGAAAAATTAGAAGGGGATAGATTCAAAACAAATGCTAGGAAGTTTTTCTTTACTCAGTGGGTGGTGGACACCTGGAATGCGCTTCCAGAGGATGTAATAGGGCAGAGTACGGTACTGGGGTTTAAGAAAGGATTGGACAATTTCCTGTTGGAAAAGGGGATAGAGGGGTATAGATAGAGGATTATTACGCAGGTTCTGGACCTGTTGGGCCGCCGCGTGAGCGGACTGCTGGGCACGATGGACCTCAGGTCTGACCCGGCAGAGGCATTGCTTATGTGCTTATGCTGAGTTGGAGGGTGGTCACGAGGTAAAAGCATGTACCTTTCTCTGTATCCACCAATGTAAAAGCATGTACCTTTGTACCTACCAATCATGAGATGTGTAAACGAGAGTTACTATGATGTCATTAGCTTAGAAGCATAATAAAAAGGGACTCAGAGCTAGCCCCTGGCAGCGCCTCCATCCCGATTCTAAGACTGCGTGTGTGTTTATCCTTTGTGGCATTCCTACAAATGGTGCCCAAACAGGGACTCTCGCCGACCCTCGCCATGCTTGCTCCGTCTGACGATTAGACTTGGTGCACCTCATCCTCCGGGATCCCTTCAAGTATGGGCAATTCTCTGTCAGATTTACAGCGTGCTCATGTGACAGAATTGAAAAATATTCTGAGACATACAGATAGAGGCCTCTGATTCACAGTTAAACTGTTTAGTACAAGAGATAGGACAGCACTGTTCCCAGTATTAAGAAAAGGGATTATTAAAATTAGAAGATTGGCTTAGAGTCAGGAAAGTTTTGTATGCTGAGCCTATGGCCTCGGCAGCCATATTAATGTTATTGCCTCAGTGTGAGTATGCCTTGGAAATGTTAGGGACAGAGGCGCCTTTCAAGGTGGCAACGGTTTCATTAACCGTTACCCCCTGACTATTCAAGTCAGAACACATATCCAAAAATCATACCTCCAGCACAGATATATCCCCAGCTCCTTTACAGGAAAAAAAGGCACAAACATTAGCGCAACCTTTAAGCGCGTTTCAAGCAATGATAAATAAGGCAAGAGAGGAAGGGCAATTATCAGCAGAGGACATGAAAGATTTAATTCAAGCCTATCCAGTCACATATGCCCAAGATACTAATGGTCCAGGACCGATAGCTACTTATCATAAGAAGTGCCTCTGCTGGGTCAGACCAGAGGTCCATCACGCCCAGCAGTCCGCTCATGCGGTGGCCCAACAGGTCCAGGACCTGTATAGTAACCCTCTATCTATACCCTTCTATCCCTTTTTCCTTCAGGAAATTATCTAATCCCTTCTTGAACCCCAATACCGTACTTTGTCCTATCACTCCCTCTGAAAGCGCATTCCAGGTGTCCACCACCCTTTGGTGAAGAACTTCCTAGCATTGGTTCTGAATCTGTCCCCTCTTAATTTTTCCGAATGCCCTCTCGTTCTTGTAGTTTTCGAAAGTTTGAAGAATCTGTCCCTCTCCACTTTCTCTATGCCCTTCATGATCTTGTTCTATCATGTCCCCTCTTAAGTCTCCGCTTTTCCAGGGAAAAGAGCCCCAGTTTCTCTAATCTTTCAGTTATCAACCATTATCCTTTGCAATGTTGCGAGAAATTCGTAAATCTATTTTAAAGACAGGTTTAAAAAGTGATTTCACAGCCGGGTTATTTGAATCCATGGCTGGAGCGCATATTTTAATACCCCAAGATTGGAAAGACATTATGCGCATGGAATTGACTACGGGTCAATATGTTATGTGGGATAGTGAAAATAATGAGGCTCAACAGAGAGCTTTACAGTCTGGAGGGCTTTATACCCCAGGTCAGTTAGCCTCAGGAACACCAGTTAAAAGTTATGCAAGCATCAAACAGGGAGCTATCGAACCGTATATAGAATTTATACACAGGTTACAGGAAGCCATACAAAGATATGTAGATAATGAGGCTCAAAGTGATTTAATGATGAAATTAGCCAAAGACAATGCCAATTTAGATTGCCATAAAGCACTGCAAGGCTTAGGCCACAGGGCAGAGCGGCGACCGCCTGATACTTGTCCAAAATGTAGAAGAAAAAAAGAAAAAAACCCAAAACAAAACAGGAGATGAGGTTAGATGTTTATAGGTACAGGAATTAGCTTAATAGAACCAAGAAATAATAAAATACAGAGTGGATATAGAGTGCTTCTGTGTGTGAGAAAAATAGGACTGTCTGCCAGTAAGAAGGTGTGTTTTTCTTGTCTGCCTGCATGAATATGTGCTTTTTCGTGTGACTGAAGAGAATTCGGCAAAGGAGGAGCTGGTCTAAAGCTCTAGAAAATAACAACAATAAATTATATTTTTGTAAATCAGTTGAAACTGGTGACTAAGATGTGGGGTGCTAATTATCCCTCATAAATTGGAGTCACTGTTAAATTTCTAGATTTTCTCTGACATTGTGCCTAGAGTAAATTTCTTCCCCAAACTACCTGACCTTTGCACTTCTTATCAAGTTTGTTGACAAACTTCAGCCCAGGTCTTTTGTTTGCAACTCTCCAGTACTGATAGCTTTGATGTTATCTAGGTTTATCCAAAATTAGATATGAAGGATGTGTCCTTCCATAGCCTTTGCTCACGCTGGTTAAGTCAGTCATTAACTGGATGGCAGGGTTCGCTCAGAGGTTAATTTAAACTTTTCTGACAGGTAATCTCTTTAAGATAGGAGCCTTCTACGGTGATATTAATGTTTACATATAAATGAACTTGCAATTTGTTGTATTTCATGTCTTTTATTTGTGAAAAGAAACATATTTTACAGAAAACCCCCAGATATGGAATGCCTTCCAAGATAATTGCAATTACGGTAAGCTATTTCTGAGTCATGTTATTACAATTAATAGCATCCTCATTGAGTGGGTGAAAATTAAAATTTGGATTTAATTGTACTTTGGTAATCTGATGGCAGAACGAATTACTGATTCATAAAGAAAATGCTGGCTTCATATAAACGTTATGCTATTGGAGTCTGACTATCAGATAATATATCCTGCCAGTCCATCTCAATCTCTGGGGAAGGGATTTGTTATCTCAATTCAACACTGTGCTTCAGATACAATGAGTCATTCAGCCTTGCCCTTAAAGTGGCTTGCTGACATTCCATTGTGGGTTAATCAATGGCCATTAACCCAGCCAAAGTAAGAAGCTTTACATCACTTAGTTCAAGAACAATTGAATTGAGCCTACCACCAGCCCCTGGAACTCTCCAGTGTTTCTAATAAAGAAAAAAATCAGGTAATGGAGATTGCTGCATGATCTTAGGAAAATTAATCAGTGTATGCAACCAATGGGCCCTTTACAGTGTGGCTCTCCAAATCCTAATATAATTCTGATAAAAATGGAAGTTATGGTAATAGACCTTAACCTTTTCCTATCGTGTGTCCCGGATGATGGGACATTCCAAAAACGTCATTGCCATCGTGGATAAACAGTCTGTATGGACTAATAAAGAGCCAGGAACACAAAATATTTGAATTTACAGACTTATGACTTATTTACATTATGCTTACAATAGCCATAAATGATAACGTTGAATAATACAAAACTTTGCTAAAATAATTACGATTGGAACCAGCGTAACATAAAATTTATTACGATAGGAAAAGGTTAAACATTGTTTTTTTCACATTCCTCTACATCCCGATAATAAAGCAAATATCTTAATAGCAGCACTGAAAATAAAAACAGAATGGATTTCTGAATTGACCACTCATTTAAAACTTCTCAGCCCCTTATTTCATCTTTTGACTAAAGGCAAACAACCTGCAGATTTGATCTATATAACACCAGACATTCAAAAAGTGATAGCGATTATTAACTAGCATTTATTAACGCAATGGGTTGATAGGATAATATCGCACTTTCTTTATAAATCCTTCCGCAGAAAGGTCAACCTATTGAGATTTTAGGCCAGCTAACCCGATAATTGTTTACATATAGTGGAATGGATATATTTACCACATATACCCCCTAAGAATATCAGTTCTCCTCAATACATGTATAGTTCACTGATTTGTAAGGCACAAAATAGAGCATGAAACATTATGGGATTGGATTTGATGTCTATCACCGTTCCCATTTCACAAGAGCAATGGGAATTTCTTTTTAAATATAATGAACAATTGCAAATTGCATTAACAAATTACATTGGTCATATTTGCCATCAAACGTTTAATTCTAGTGGCAGCAGACATTTTGGATTTTCATTCTGCACTAAGCTTAACACCTATAATTGACGCTCTCACTGTCTATACAGACAGCAAGACACGCGGAGTCGTGCATAATTAATCATATGTTACAATGCATTGCAGTTATGGGAAAGCTGAAAACTCTAAAAAGACAATGGTTCTGCATATTCTTCCAATGTTTTTTCTGAGTTTTGCTTACAGTGGGATATCCAATTAATTCATGGTTTGCCTTATAATTCTACAGGACAAGCCATTGTGGAACGTGTCAACTGTACATTAAAATTTTATCTATTAAACCAGAAACCAGTGAAATATGCCGTTTCTAATTTGAGACAGGTTCAAATGTCTTTGTTCACTATTACAAAAAACAAATAGAACCAAGGGAGGCTGTTAAATAAATCACTTTGCTAGGATTATGCTAGTGGTGATATTTAGTAGCTGCTATGCTCTGAGTTTGTCTCCTATGGAGTGATTTTCTCCTGCTTCCAAGCTCCAGGATCATGTTCTTGTGTTTGCAATTTGATTGAGAAGACAACAATTTTCAGATAAGTGTTTTTTTGAAAACTTTTTGAGACTTAGAATTAAGACTGTTGAAATTCACTGTGAAATTGTGTCCTCAACTTTTTGGGAGTTTTTGACCGAGGATGTGTCTGCTGGCTGCAAGTGATATTTGCAACTAGCCTGTCTATATGGGTTGCTTTGATTTTCCCTATTAGACACTGAGGTCTTTTCTCCCTTAAGAGTAACACTTGGACTTGTTATCCTATACTCTTAAGGTTGTGCTATGTGGATATAGATTTGTTCACTATTAACCATTTGAACTATCTTTCAGAGTACTGTCTCCTAATCCTGTCTGGCATGCACCTGCTCCCTTAATACTCTGGGGAAGGGGTTCTGCCGCTGTCTCAACTCCTACAGGTCCAGTTTGGGTACCAAACAGACACGTCCGGCCTGCACGAACAGAAACTACAAAAGAAAATACAGAAGAAAAGCAAGCAGCTGCAGACACCAGCGAAAAAAACTACAGAAAGAAATGTCCTGTCACCAGCATTTACAGAATCCATTTCCTGAATTCGATTCCATCTTACAGAAACCACAACAAAGTCCCATACCACAGCAAGGCAACCGGAAAAGAAAGCGTTATTCTAAGACTGATCCTGTGACTTGGACACCTTAAAAGCTTGAATAACCAAGCCATTCTCACCTTGAAAAAGACTGATAATTTTCACATTAGGTGTGCAACTGTTGTATTGCCATTATATCTTAATTTACCTTCTTTGAATTGTACTTCCGAAACATAATTATGATTTCTTGCATAATCTAATAGGCCCATTATGATATTCTGTTAGCTGTTGTATTATTCTTTATTATTGTCTCATGCATTGTTCTCAGAAAAGAATTCTTTGTTTATCCTATATTTTTAATGTACTGTAACACCTGTCACAGGTAACAGGCCTGTCCCACATGTGGCAGTGATTTACATTTTTGATTATTTGCTGACACATCACACATCACATCACAAGTTCTTTTACCGATTTAAATTTAATTTGAGAACTTGGCCCTTGCACCAAATCTGTCTTGTGTGTATCCATTGTTTGTCTCACCTTCACATGAGTTAACTGTACATATTATGCATATATTTGGGCTTTTTAGGATTTGCACTGGGCATTCTTCATCTTTATGCATTTAATTCTAGGTTACTATGCCCGGCACTTCTGGGTATAGGGAAAGTAATCTTGAGGTTCTCGTTATTTAGCGATTTTTTAGGGACTCACAGTTTTGATTATAACATATGCACCTTATTAGTACTTATTGAATATGTGATAGATATACGTGTGACGTGTTTGGGGCTAGACTGTGTGTATGAGAATGTGTTTGATTAAGTGTGTGAATTGTGGATGTGTCATTATATTTGAAATGTGCATATAAAAATAAAACATTACTACCAACACCTTAGATTTTGAAGCTTCCAGAGGCACTATATAGAAATGATTAAGTTAGCGCCAGGGGGAATAAGAAAGATTTCCCTACTAACCAATTTTAGGACTGAAGCTGAAGTACCAGCTTTACATCATGGGAAAACGTAGCCAGAACATTACCCTGGGATGCCATGACCATTTATACCCCCATTGTAGAACTCCTAAAAATCTGTCATGTGCTAGGGTAAGAATTGTACTAGAACTTGCATTATCAGTGGGCTAGCTTTATGGAACTGCTCACATTTTGTAAATATTTTATATATTAATGCTCACCTTGTCCTGCCTGCAGGTTGGTTTTGGACCTGTGGCTCGCGAACATGGAATTATATTCCTGCTAATTTAACACACCATACCCAATGCTGCTTAAGTAGATTGTTCACAGCAATTGATTAATCCCAGAATTGCTAGAGCAAGACGCTCTGTCTATAACTTCAGATAATTATGCTTTAACTGATCAATGTGATAGTAATGTTAACTTGCTCTCAAAAGCTGAACTTATCTTTGACAGTCTCTATTTGGTGTACCTGGGTTAGCATTACAAAATTAATAAACCTTTATCACATTTAGCTTGTGCATTAGCAAAAAACATCGATCATACCTCACACAGCACTTAGCTTGTTAAATCAAGAACGCGGTAACCCACCAGAGTGCTGGAATGCTTTATGGGCATGGCTCCAGGTTATTCTGCAATATCTCCTCATTGGAATAGGTCTTTTGATTTCCCTCTGTTGTTTCGTGCAATGCTTGCCTTCCTTGTTTACCTTGCTCATAAGTCCTTTTTCTGGCCGCTATTGCAAATTATCCCGAGCAGATTTGCCCTACCTCCGTAAAGCCCTTAAAATAGTAAAATAAGGGGAAATGTAGGGATGGAGGTCTGATAAGTTCTGATCCAGGGCATCAGAACACAGGCAAGGTTAGCACACAGGCAGTTCTAAACCAGGCCAGACCAGTACACTGATCTAGGCCGTGTGTACGGATCTAGGCCCCTGTGAAAGAATTATGAATTATTCCCATTCCCTCTCCCTTCTTGCCATTGCAGCCATTCTAAGTAAAGGAAAATGCTAGCATCTTGTCACAAGACCCTTGTCACATATTAACCTGACACAAGTTTACCCTTAGCCCTTATTCCTTATATGGGCAACAATCAGACTTTGCCTGAACAGGCCCTGAGGTAAGGCTAATCAAGAGAGCTTAAGGAGCATGCATTATAACCTTTGGACTGTCACATGCTTATCTTATTTGAGCTGTTCTTATTTGGAAAGGACATCAGCTGACAGGCATTGCATTGGCATTGCATACTGTGATAAGTAGACTATGCCTGCTAGGAGTGTCCCTAGCACAGATTCCAGTGCAAATCCTGACACTGTCCATAATCTGCCTTATTCCCCATTTTCTGCCTCTCAGTCTGAATTTTCTTCTAGGCCTATAGAGGGAGTAAGAGAGCAGCAGTGCTAGGTTCCCATCCCTCTCTGGATCACAAGGTGAATCACCGGAAATCCTTTCCACCTGAGGGTTGGGGGCGGGGCTGCAAGCTGCTCTCCCTGAAGACTAGGCTCTTAGAAAATCAGAACAGAGAGGAACAGCAGCAGGGAAGGTCACAAGGCTCAGGGCTGGGAGCTCCTGATAGCAGCCAAGCTCCTGAGGCCATGGAGTTTGTAGAAGCTGGAGAAGAATCACCTTCCAGTCTGAATGAGGAACCATGTGACATGGAGTTGGGAACAAGCCCTGAAGCTAGTGTTGGGCTGATGCCTGAGAATGCAAATGTCACGCCCATCTTCAAGAAGGGTTCAAGGGGGGACCCGGGAAACTACAGGCCGGTGAGCTTGACCTCGGTCCCGGGAAAGATGATGGAAGCGCTGATTAAGGACAGCATCTGTGAACACATAGAAAACAATGGACAGCTAAATCCGAGTCAGCACAGCTTCTGCAAGGGTAGGTCATGCCTCACAAACTTCTTCGAGGGGGTAAACAGCCAGGTGGATAAAGGGGAATCCATCGACATCATTTACCTTGACTTTCAAAAAGCCTTCAACAAGGTACCACACGAAAGGCTGCTTAAAATGCTGTGGAAACATGGAGTGCAAGGGGAGGTCCACCGATGGATCAAAAACTGGTTGGCAGGCAGGAAACAGAGAGTTGGAGTAAAGGGCCATTACTCAGACTGGCAATGAGTCACGAGCGGAGTTCCGCAGGGGTCGGTGCTGGGACCGCTCCTGTTCAATGTATTTATTGATGACCTGGAGGCGGGAACAAATTGCGAGGTTGTTAAATTTGCAGATGACACCAAACTCTACCGCAGGGTAGAAACCATGGAAGACTGCGAAGATCTGCAAAGGGACCTAATGACACTAGAAGAATGGGCGAAAAAGTGGCAAATGAGCTTTAACGTAGGGAAATGCAAGGTCATGCATGTAGGGAAAAAGAACCCGATGTTCAGCTACAAAATGGGGGGATCACTGCTAGGGGTAAGTAACCTTGAAAGAGACCTGAGAGTGATGGTAGACACAACCTTGAAGGTGTCGGCGCAGTGCGCCACAGCCTCAAGAAAAGCAAACAAAATGTTGGGTATCATTAAGAAGGGTATCACGACCAGGACGAAGGAAGTCATCCTGCCACTGTATCGTGCAATGGTGCGCCCGCATCTGGAATACTGTGTCCAGTATTGGTCGCCGTACCTCAAGAAGGACATGGCGGTACTTGAGGGAGTCCAGAGAAGAGCAACTAAACTGATAAAGGGTATGGAAAACCTCCCATATACTGACAGACTGAAAAAGCTGGGACTGTTCTCCCTGGAAAAGCGGAGACTTAGAGGAGACATGATAGAAACCTTCAAGATCCTGAAGGGTATAGAAAAGGTATACAGGGACAGATTTTTCAGATTATGGGGAACCACAAGTACAAGGGGGCACTCGGAGAAATTAAAAAGGGACAGGTTTAGAACAAACGCCAGAAAGTTCTTTTTCACCCAGAGGGTGGTGGATACATGGAATGCGCTTCCGGAGGCTGTGATAGGCCGGAGCACATTACAAGGCTTCAAAGAAGGTTTGGATAGGTTCCTGGAGGATAAAGGAATTGAGGGGTACAGATAAGAGTAGAGGTAGGTTAAGGGATAGTCTGAGACCACTGCTCAGGCAATGGGCCTGATGGGCCGCCGCGGGAGCGGACCGCTGGGCGAGATGGACCTCTGGTCTGCCTCAGCGGAGGCAATTTCTTATGTTCTTAATGCTCCTATGGAAGTTTGCCTCATAAAAGCAAGTATTTGAATGTTGCTGAAGTTTATGCCAAGTTTGTTTTGGACTGAATTATTCTAACTCATGTTAAAGAGTGGATTTGTACTATGCTGAATTAAGCAAGGACTTTTATTTTGAAATTTTGGTTTTTCCATTTTTGAAAGCTAAATTGTGTTTTTCCTTTTTGAGTTAAGCATACTTGATGTGCTAAGACAGTGGGGTTAGCCCCGTGTTACGTGGTGGGATAGTGGGCCTAATTTCTGGCAATTCAAGACCACACGGTGCACACTGTCTTTCCAGCCTGCAGTCGCTGAAGAAGCCCGTATTTTTACACTGTCTTGTAGCTTTGTTTTGGTGGAAAAGTTTTTCCTTTCTTTTGGTTATGAACTCCACCTGGACTATGATTTAAATGAGAGTTTTGTTTGAGTTGGGACTCTTTTTGGTTTCTCAACCAGAGACTGTTTTTTTGAACTTTGTGCTTTCTTGGTATGGGAGCTTTGCTATTTCAATCCTGACAAGCAAGTTATTGTGTTTTCTTCTGTTTGAACAATAAAAAAAATTTGCTTTATTTTGACACTGAACTTATTGTTTTGGAGACTGTCCCTTTCACTAAACCCTGGAAGAACTTATCCTTGTGAGGCACATAGCGACTCACAAGAGTTTAATTGTGGCCAGTATTCCCAGGCCCTCTGCCTGGAGCGTGCCGGCTACAATACGTGCAAAGACTCAGCTCTGTCCACGTGTTAATCAGGCCCTTGTCTAAGTGCTGAGTTGGAGGGTGATCACAAGGTAAAAGCACAAAGTAGAGGGAGAGTGATCACGAGGTAAAAGCATGTACCTTTCTTTGTATCCACCAATATAAAAGCATGTACCTTTGTACCCACCAATCATGAGATGTGTAAATGAGGGAGTTACTATGATGTCATTAGCTTAGAAGCATAATAAAAAGGGACTCGGAGCTAGCCCCTGGCAGCGCCTCCATCCCGATTCTAAGACTACGAGTGTGTGTTTCCTTTGTGGCATTCCTACAGATCTGCCACTAATGCTTGAAGTTCAATGACTATCCTTGCAGAAGTGAGATAAGAAAAACAACTTTCCAGGTAAGGTATTTGAGATGAGCCAGCGACATTGGTTCAAATGGAGGCTTCATTAATCTGGAAAGAACATTAAGGTCACAGACTACTGGAGGAGGTTTGAGGTGGTTTCACATTGAAAAGTCCTTTCTGAATCTGGAGACCAGAGGATGAGCAGTGAGAAGTTTACCCTCCACTGGGTGGTGAAAAGCTGTAATAGCACTGAGATGGACTCCGATTCTGGCCTTAAGTCTACATCTGTCAGACAAGTGAAGAAGATAATCCAGCACCAGTGAAACTGAAATGGATTGTGGATCATAGTGATGGAGAAGTCACCAGGAAGAAAAACGAGTCCACTTCTGCTGATAACATTGTTGAGTGGCTGGTTTCCTGGAGGCTTCCAGAATAAGTCTCACCGGCTGAGAAAGACGAAGATCAGCAGTATTCAGCTCGAGATTCCAAGTTGTCAGGTGTAGAGACTGAAGGTTGGGATGCAACAGTGCATCTTGACTCTGCGTAAGAAGAGATGGAAATATCGACAGAAGGATGGGCTCCCTGGAACTGAGTTGAAGTAGAAGGGAGAACCAAGGCTGCCTGGGCCACCGAGGAGCTATGAGGATCATGGTGGCTGACTCCTGCTTGATTTTGACAAGTCTTTAGAATGAGAGGAGTAGGAGTAAAAGCATATAGAAACTTGTGTCCAATCCAGTAGAAATGCATCCGCTTCCAGACGAAAAGTAAAGTAAAGTCTGGAGCAAAATTGGGGCAGTTTGTTGTGGGGAGACGCAAACAAATCCACCTGAGGAGTGCCCCATTGAGCAAAGACGGGATGGAGAGCTGCAGAATTGAGCGTCTATTCGTGAGGCTGTATAAATCTGCTGAGCTTGTCCACTAAGCAATTCTGCTCCTCCTGAATGTAGACCGCTTTCAGATAGAAGTTGCGAGTGGTCGCCCATAGCAAAATCTTTTGAGCTTCCTGGCAAAGTAGGGACCCTATGCCACCCTGCTTGTTTATACAGTACATTACAACTTGAATGTCCATGCGAATCAGGAGGACTTGATTGGTGATGAGATGCTTTGAGTGTAGTAAATTGACCTGAGTTCCAACAGATTGATGTGGAACTTCCGCTCTTTGGTTGACCAATGTCCTTGGGTTTGTAGACCATCCAGATGTGCTCCCCAGGCATAGGTTGACGCATTTGTGGTCAAAACCTTTTGATGAGAGGGCAAATGAAACAGGAGTCCTCTGGAGAGATTGGATGAAATCATCCACCACTGCAGCAACTGTCAGAGACAATGTCACAGAAATAGGCTGCGAGAGATGATCCGTCGCTTGGGACCCTTGAGAGGCTAAAGCTCATTGAGGTGTTTTGAGATGGAGCCTCGCCAAAGGAGTCACATGAACTGTAGATGCCATATGAACCAAAAGAACCATCATTTGTCTGGCTGATATGGACTCGAGTTGTTCCACTTGATGGCAAAGCTGAATCAGAGTATCCAGACGATTCTGGGGAAAAAATGCTCTCCTCAGTGTGGTGTCGAGAATTGTTCCTATAAATTGGAGCCGTTGAGACAGAAGAAGTTCTGACTTGGGGACATTGATCTCAAATCCCAAATGCTGGAGAAGAGAGATGGTGTGACTTGTTGCTAACACAACCTCCTGAGAAGACAGGTCTTGTAAACCGTGCCGAGCTCCACATCCGTGGAGATGATGCGGTATATAAACTTAAGGTTTAGTTTAGTTTGATGAGCCAGTCTTCTAGATAGGGGAACACTTGAAGACCCTGAGACCTCAAGGCCACTGCAACTACAATGAGGCACTTTGTGAAGACTCTGGGAGAAGATGCCAGACTGAATGGCAGGACTTTGTATTGGCAATGTTGAGAGGCCACCTGAAATTTGAGATACTTCCTGGAACATAAGAATTGCCGCTGTTGAGTCAGACCAGTGGTCCATCGTGCCCAGCAGTCCGCTCATGTGGCGGCCCTTGGTCAAAGACCAGCGCCCTAACTGAGACTAGCCCTACCTGCGTACATTCTGGTTGGGATATGAGTGTAGGCTTCCTTCAGATCTAGAGACCATAGCCAATCGTGAGCCCATAGGGGATATAGAGTGACAAGATATAGCATTCAAAACTTTTCTCTGACTAGAAATTTGTTGAGAACTTGGAGATCCAAGATTGGTCGTAGACCTCCCATCTTCTTGGGAATCAGAAAGTATCGGGAGTAAAACCCCTGATGGAGCTGGTGTGGAGGAACTTCTTCGATGGCATTGAGAAGAAGGGATTGTATCTCCTGTAGAAGAAGAGAGGACTGTCGAGTGTTTAAAACAGACTCCTTGGAGGATCTGGAGGGAGGGTGAAGAAATGAAGAGTAACCCTCCCAAATGATTTTCAGACCCAAAGGTCTAAAATGATGAGTTCCCAGCGACGGATGTACAACTGAAGATTCCCCCCATATTGGCTGAGGGAGAGGATGAGAAATGGAGATTGACGCTATGCTCCCTAGTACCAGGTCAAAAAGACTGTGTGGACTTAGCTGGAGCAGCAGGCTGAGGCTTAGAAGGTCGTTGCTGTTGCTTCTGCCTTTGTTGCTGAGAACGTGGCGGATCCGAGGCTTTGGCAAAGAATCTCCATTGATAAGAGGTGGTAGGCTTAAAAAGTTTTGATGAAGTTGGTTTCTTCTTTGGGTTGACCAAAGTGTCCCAACGAGTCTCAGGGCTGAAAGCTTTTGGGTAGCAGTGTCTGCTGAATCCCCAAACAGCTTGTCACCAAGACAGGGAACATTGACTAAAAGGTCCTGAAGGTTCACATCGATATCAGAAACTCTCAGCCAAGCCAACCTTCTCATAGCCACTGAGATGGAATAAACCCTGGAGGTAAGTTCAAAGTATCATAAGCAGAATTAACTAGATACTTCCTCAACTGCAACACATTAGCCACTGGCTGCTAAAAACCTTTCGTTTTTCATTCAGGAATATACTTGTTGTAAGCATAAAATTGTTGTACCAGATGCTTCAAATAGCAGAAGTAGAAATTATAATTGAGAGACCTACTGGCCAACATAGAATTCTGAGAAAGCCTCCTGACAAATTTGTTCATGGTATGCCCTTCCCTTCCCGGGTAAATGGACGCATAGACATTTGATGAAGTTGACTTCTTTAAGGTAGATTCCACCACTAAAGACTGATGATCAAGGCACTGAAAGTGGAGATTCTAAATTTTTGTAGAATGTCTCACATAGGATGCCATATAGCGGGAGTTCCTTGAGACCTTGACCAGTAGGCTGGTCATAATCTAAGGTCTCAAGGAACTCCTTATTGTATTTGGAATCCACTTCAAGTGGAATCGCCAGGTCCTTTCCCATCATTCTGATAAATTTGGAAAAAGATAGTTTGTCAGAAAGAGATGTCTATCGAGTCGGGGAATGTCGGGGAGAGTCAGATGGTGCAGAATGTTCAGCTTCAGAGGATGGAGAAAGTTCCAAATCAGAATCACCAAATAAATCAGGGTCCTGGAATAAAGATGGAGATTTAGTCTTTGAACAATGCCGGTCTGGCGTCGGTGTCCGGATGTGCTTTTTCTTACTGGATACCTTGCCTTACCGGGGTCGCACTGGTGTCGATGTCTCGGAGTGCTTCCTCTTTCGAGACATCCTAGAAACAACAGGACTTCGGTCTGAATGCCTGGACGATGATGACCGATGCCGAAACCAGTGGTGAGAAATTGGACGACAGTCGGGTGCAGAAACACGCACTGAGGAAGCATTGAGGGTTGTGGTATGCTCAGGCTGGACCGACACCAGAGACATCAGCATTGGGCATAATTAGTGGAACTGATCCCCAAGCTCCTGCTGATGCAAAGCCTCCATTTTTTGTTTCAGGCTAAGCACTGGTACGGAAGGCTTAGTTGCCGATGAGACACTCCTCGATATTGGAAGCTTGCTTTTGGGACTTGTGCGAGGTTGGCATGATTTGGCACAATGCCTTCTTGACCTGAGTCCCTGATGGGGAAGGGGAAGGCTTCTTGGCCGGATTACCCAAAGGTATGGTATACTGCGACAGCGGAGCCGATGGTGTCTCTTCCGGTGTTGATTACTTCAGTGTTCGAGACTTTGATGTCATTGGCGTCGATGTAGGTTCCTCTTCCATGGCAACTCACAAAAACTTCTCCTGCTGCAAAATCCGGTTTCTGATTGTTCATTTTTGTAGTGAGGAACAGCGGCTCTGGAACCAAACACTGGAGGCACCAACTGTGAGGGTCCATGAAAGAGATGGTTTGAGCACAGTGACCGCACCTTTTAAATCTCATCAGGGGGCATGACATGGCCAGGAACACCGCCTCAGCTAAATCGATAGCTGAGGGATACGAGTAGGCCCCACCAGGCCAAAAACCAATAGACAGAAAACATAAAAACATAAGATTTGCCGCTGCTGGGTCAGAACAGTGGTCCCTGAGTCTAGCCTTACCTGCGTACTTTCTGTTTAAGCAGGAATTTGTCTAACTTTGTCTTGAATCCCTGGCAAGTGTTTTCTCCTATAACAGCCTCTGGAAGAGCGTTCCAGTTTTCTACCACTCTCTCGGTGAAGAACTTCCTTACGTTTGTACAGAAACTATCCCCTTTTAACTTTAGAGAGTGCCCTCTCGGTCTCTCTGCCTTGGAGAGGGTGAACAACCTGTCTTTATCTACCAAGTCTATTCCCTTCATTATCTTGAATGTTTCGATTATGTCCCCTCTTAGTCTCCTCTTTTCAAGGGAGGCCCAGTTTCTCTAATCTCTCACTGTACGGCAACAAATATGACTAAAAAAAGTAAAGAATACCGCGAGAGGGGGAATGCAAAAGCGATAACAGCCGTTGGACGCGACTTAGCTCAGCAGAAAACTAAGAACTGAAGGACCACGTGTTTACGTCAGGCAGGAAGGCACTCGCAAACTTTCTGAAAGTCTTAAAGTGGCGATGCACTTTTAAAATGTGCGTACCGGAGCTCTGTCGTTGACATCACCCACATGTGAGAATATGCTGCCTGCTTGTCCTGGGATAAAACCATTATTGGGACTAGTGATGTTCCATGCATGGCTTTTATCAGCCTGCGAGAGACCAGGGGAGTTGAAAATTCATAATGAATGCAGCAGCTCGAGTTTTGTCTGAACAGTCCATATTAAACTCATTTTTAAAAAATCCTAAACAATACTAATGAATGCATGCATTTCATTATTCCTTATATGAAATGTAGCCCCTCATCACATCAGCAGCCATTTCATTGCCTCATTTAAATATCTTCTCAAACATTTAAGTATCCCTACCACATATATTGACCTAGAAAGTTTGATAGGTGAAATAGAAATACTTTAAATAAAAAGGAAAACACAAGAATCTACCATATTTCCCTATATACAGGCCGCGGCCTATACATGGGTTTTACAAACCTGTGTATGGGGCATGGCCTAGTTATATGGGGCGGCCTATATAAAAATTTTAATCATCCCCCCACCCCGGTACCTTTTTTGGAGCTCCCTGGACGGCGGACCTCCAGCGGTGCAGGGCAGCAGTGATCTCTTTGGCATCCGGCCTGCCCCGCCGCTTGCTGAGGACTGAAGTCAGGTCTTGCGAGTCCCATGAGAAGCTGACGTCAGCCATTCAGTGGGCAGTGCAGGGGCAGGCTGGATGCCGAAGAGATCGCGGCTGCTCTGCATCGCTGTCCGCCGTCCAGGGGACTCCGTAAAAGGTACCGGGGGAAGATTTTAAAAGCAAGGGAAGTACCGGAAGATAAGCCATGGCTAATACCATGGGGTGGCTTATCTTCTGTTTTTTAAACATGGGCTGCCCATTTCTGCAGCCTATACATGGGTGCAGCCTATGCAGAGGGGCGGTCTATGTATGGGGAACTACAGTATATTTAATACAGGGTTTAATTTTAAAAAAAGGAAGTGAAAATATGCAGCTGGGGAGAGGGGAGAAGCAACAAGAGGGAATGGATGAGAGAACAGAATGACTGTTCTCTGTTCTATGCTGCTGCTACCCATATTATCCCAGCATGTCTCAATTTGATATGTTGAATCTCTAGGGTCATTCCATGTCAAGTGGACAAAGAGCCCACAATCGACCCCTTTGAAATCCAACCAAATTTTACAGGGGCGTTGTCTAGGGTCTCAAATGAAACTGCAAAATTTTTTGGATCTATATCAATTTGGTCAGGAGCTAGGGGTGGTTGAACAAAAGCAATCGATCCACTCCCATGCCTCGTGTGACCTAAAACGCCAACTTTGCTTAAGCACTGCGACAAAAGGAAACTACCTTGGAGTCTGAAATTTTGCAGTTTGGTACAACACCTTGGGGCAAGTTTCTGTGCCAAGTTTGAAATCTTTTGCGAACTTGCTTCCATTTCTACAGGTCAGCAAAGTAGGCAAAAAAATTCACGAATGAAAATTTTTAGCACAGTTTGGCTCCATACTGCTGCTGGTAGGTAATTCAGCTGAGGGTACAACTTTACCAGCCGACATGTACCATGAGGTACTTCCAAGATTTGCAATATGAGCTTTTACAGTCAAGTGAAACTGAAGATATGACCATCCCAAAAATATGGCTTTATGCATTTATGCAAATTTTCACGGTTTTTCAGATTCAAATATCTCTAATGTGTAGTTTTTTTTGTTTGTTTTTTGTATATTATTTGAAAGAGCATGTTTTTTTGCTACAGAAACTATCCTGTTTCATTTTGGACCCGACCTTTCTTTGGTGAGAATTAAAGCTTCAAAAATAAGCATTAGTTGCACACAAATGTTTAATATTGAAAAGAGGCAAGTTTAACACAAACCATGTTGTATGCAAATGGCAAGGTACATGAAGTTTCACAGTTAAGTTCAGATTGTTACTGTTTTATGATCCCCTTCCCTGTATCCATGCATTTTCATATACCCACTGCCACTGGTGAAAATCATGACAAGTGTATTATCCACTGAGACCACATATTTATCAGTTATTGATCCATTGTCTGAAAAACATTCCCAATAGTCAGATAATACAATATAAATTTCTAAGCTTTATTAAAGACAAAAAAGAAAAGTCCAAAAAACCACACTTATTTAAAGTGTGTATACACACTGACAAAGATCAGGAAATCGCATAAATTCAACTTTTAACTCAATTTCTTGCAAATGGTTTTGAAAATCTGGTCAATATTTGCCAAAATAGCTTGTGGATAAATGTACTGTCTACCTGATAAAGTGGTCATAGGTACATTAAGGCCTGCAATAATATGATGTTCAGGGATCCAGAAATGTCTCTGCGGGGAGGCCAGTGAAATGACCGTGCAGGACCTTGTGGCTGCAAAAAATTAACCAGGATGTCGCATTCTTCCATTGAAATTTCACATACATGACCAATCCACCAAGAATTGTCATATATGTAAGCTAAGTATTGTCCAGGTTGAAAGCTGGATGCTTGAAAGGTAGGGACATGATCAGGATCAGTATTGGACTCTAAGACACTGGCAATGAATAGGCTGGTGTCACTTGAAATTTTGCTAATGCAGAGTCTAGCAGTGTCTATGGGCTTAAATTGGTGATTTTCTCTTGTTCCAGCCACTGTGTGGCCCATACTAAACCTTTGCTCCTGAACAGGTCTTATTGCTTCAATATCCTCTTTAGCAATGCAGAAAAATTTGATTCCCAGGACAGATTTATTGCAGAATTCAAATAGATCCCTTGGTATCAAAATTTGGTTATTGAGAGGGCGTTGTAAGCTGGCATGGGTAGCTAAATGCTTGGCTGTTCCCCCAATCCCATCACATGGAGATTTGCCATGGCTGGTGCCAAAGAAGTTCCACTCAGTAGTAATTTGAAAGCCAGTATCATGGCTGCAGAGGTTAATGAAATTTTTGAAGTTTTTATATTGCATAGCAGAACCATCACTAAAGTAGTGAATATGGCTTTAAAACAGGCAAGACTTCCTTCAGATGCAGAATAAGCTTCCTCAAAAATGCATGAACAGCAATAGTATCATGACGCAAGTAGTCACTGATCATGCATATGCATAGGCTTTGGATATCAGGATTGCAGAAGTAGACAATGAAGGGGTGTAATGTTGCTTGGCTATTTTCCCAGTGAAACCCCTGAACTGTATCCTGAATGATGAAGGAATAATTTTCAGCGAAGTCCATCAAAACAATAGCATGCCCCTCCTTTATATTTGCTTTCAGTTCCTTCAGATACGCACATTGGTACTTGGAAATAAAATAGTGGCTGGCCAAATTAGAAATTTTTCCAATTAATTCGGAAGTGAAGTTCTTTATGGATAACTGTTTAGTTTCCAGTGTATCCCGATCTGTGTGAATCCAAGGTTTAAATTCTATATCATCTGGATCATGTTCACCAAAGAACTCAGTAAAATATTCCTCCAAAGGGATCTGCCCAGGACATATTTCACACCGTTGAAAAATGCAGTTTTTTGAGTTCATATCACAGACAGTTTTATTCAGAAGCACCTTGGTCATCTGGAACTGCAATTGCTGAAAGCATAAGTTTTACATTCTGGTGGATTGTGCAGACACAGACTGAATGAGTCCCCTGATGAACTTACTGTGATACACCACTTTGGCCGAAGCTCACAGAACTTTGAGAACCCAATTTCAGGCCCATGCTGACTGCGATAGGTGGTGTACAGTTCCTTCAGATTGCATAATAGCAATCTTTTCTGCTTTTACACTTTTTCACCACTGATCCGAACAGAGACGATCTTTCTTGCCGGGGCATATTCTAGAGATTTCTTCGTCTTCATAAAAATCCAGGACTTTCTGTGTAATCTGCTGAGCAAGCACTTTTCCTCTCTGTTGCTGGAACAGCAAGAATGCCACCCTGCTGTTTCTCAAATACAGAAAATGTGCACAAATTATCGTATCGATAAACAAAACTTAAACTAGCCACCAGAATGATAAGCTTTAAACAAGATGTAAAAAGCCGTACCGCATAAGTTCCTCAGAATGCCACACGATTTTAACGTATGGTAGCTGTCCTCATAGGAACCTTTATAATATGCGATTTTTTCATTCAATATATTATTTTCTTTTCTTTTCATAAGTTATAAAGTGCTTGTGCTTAATAATATAATATATAATATATGACTTATTGTCAGCGAATTTCTCCCTCCTTTTTGATGGAATTGGCGACACTGGTTCTCACCAAGAGTTACTTCTGGTGTAATGGGGAGTTTTATTTACAGACCCATGGGATAGCCATGGGAGCCTCCCTGGCCCCTTCTGTCGCAACCTTGTACATGGCCCAATTGGAGGAACAACACATCTACACCTCCCATTGGTTTCAAAACATCACTGTTTGGAGACGATTTCTGGATGATATTTTTTGCATCTGGAAATCTGATGTCCACACTTTCAATTCTTTTCTTATGTGGTTAAATCAAGTAGACCCTAATATTCAATTTTCTGCCACCATTAATCATCGGGAGATATCATTTTTAGACATGACTATTTTTAAATCACATGGGTTATTATTAACAACAATTTTTCGTAAACCCACTGATCGTAATAGTCTTCTCCGCTACCACAGCTTTCACCCACAACAACTTAAAAATAGCCTTCCTCATAGCCAATTTTTACGTTTGAGGAGACTTTGTCATTCCACTGCTGAATACAAGATCCAAGCCCGGGTACTGAAGAATCGGTTCCAACAACGAGGATACCCGAAACATGTAATACGACAAGCATATACGCGTGCCAAATATGCACACAGACATCTACTTTTACAATATAAACAAAATTCTGAAGAAGATAAATTGTTAGTATGCGTTCAACAATTCTCCCACCTGGCTTATGACATCAAAAATATCGTTCTTAAGCATTGGCACATCATCAAATTGATCATGGGGGATGAATATGACCCTCCAATTTTTGCTTTTAAGAGAGCAAAAAATTTGGGGGAACTCATCGGTCATCATAAATATAAGCAAAATGAACCCACTGTAACGAATGGTCACTATAGATGTGGCCAATGTCAATGGTGCGAGTATGCATTGGAAGGGGAAACTTGGTCTCATCCATATACTGGCCAGATCTACACTGCCAAATCTAGAACTAACTGTAAAACTGATCATGTGATTTATATGATCATTTGCCCTTGCCCAAAAATCTATATAGGGCGTACCAGTCGACCTATGCACATTCGACTTAATGAACATAAGTCATGCGTCAACACTGGAGTTGAAACTGCTCCATTAGTTCGCCACTGGTCCTTAATGAAACATAAAATCACTGATCTAAAATGGCGTATCATAGATACAGTTCATATCGGGTGGGAGGGAGGAAATTATGAACATAATTTAAACATTAAAGAATTGCGATGGATGTTTAAGCTTAATACCATGTATCCTCATGGCTTAAATCTAACCAGTGATTGGCTCACAGCGGGCATATGATTTAGTCAATGGGTAGGCGTGGCGGAAAAATTAAAGAGTTGAGAGTGAGACATGTATTGGCTAGTTTTGAGTCACATGATCCAGGATTTTAAGTTATTAGCCTCCCTTTCGCCGGTGTTCCCTCACTTCCGGCTCACTAACTATGGATTTAGCATTTCGCTAAGACAATATACTGTTCTGGTAAGCTTTGTAGCAACTTTTTAAATTTTTTAACATTGCTGGGTTCCTTTACTTTAAGCTGACATAATGCTTTGCTCTTTACAGCGTTCTCCTTCCCCGACCCTGATGAAATAATGAAACGCGTCGGTGGGGATTGAGCCAGACCCAGTTTATTAAAAAAAAGCTAAGTAACAGCTACACTTGCTACTATTATATTATATTATTAAGCACAAGCACTTTATAACTTTATAACTTATGAAAAGAAAAGAAAATAATATATTGAATGAAAAAAATCGCATATTATAAAGGTTCCTATGAGGACAGCTACCATACGTTAAAATCGTGTGGCATTCTGAGGAACTTATGCGGTATGGCTTTTTACATTTTGTTTAAAGCTTATCATTCTGGTGGCTAGTTTAAGTTTTGTTTATCGACCCTGCTGTTTCAGCATCCTGGCCTTTTAAACCATTCTTGTTGAAACGCCAAATTTCAAAGCAGTTTTCTCAATAGTCCAACTGTGTGGAGCAAGAGTGAGAATTTGTATTTTTCTCCCTAATCCATTGAATCTTTAGAGGAGAGATTCCTAGTGATGAAAAGCTGTCATTGAGGTTTTCAGATGAACTAGTAGGGTCATCACTGTCATAATCGTACTTAGGACTACTTAGATCTTGCAGTTTGACATACAGTCTTACCTGCATCTTGGGCAAAGCTTTTGGCCTGGTTTAAACTTGTGCTTTGTGATAGGTTTTAAATGATCAGCTGCAGGAAGATCAATTGGGCGTAGACCTTTGATATTGCTGTGATTCTGTTTTCTGAACGGATTACAGCAGTTTTTCTGTAGAAATTCAAACTTCGTCAGAATCAAGGCTTCATGATGAGTACAGATATTAGATTCCACTGACAAAGTAGAAAGTCCAGAGCGTCTTTTCATTAATTCTTGGTCAGGCAAAGAGAAATAAGAAACAAACTTCAAGCAGCTTTCTCCAGAATAGAAGGCAGATGGTTTCTGGCACTCAGAACTATCATAGATTCCAATACTGCAGGGCTCTACCTTATTATTAGTCTCCATAAGATAAGAGTCACCTAAAAATACAGAATAAAAGTAAGGTGAAAAATATCAGTGAGAACACAATGAAAATAGAGCAAAGCAAGTTGTACATGTCAGCAAGTGCAGAGTAAGTTTCCAAAATCCACACAGGCATAATAGCCTAGTTAACGAGGGAAAGAATCAGATGCTGCACAGAAAGAATAGACAGAAAGCAACACGTAAGCTTTGTCAAATAATGAAGTCATATGGTGTTATAAGGTCATGATGAACCTTAAAGCCAGACTTGTTCATACAGCCACTGTGCTGTAATAGTTGCAAGTCAGAACATGTTCAGAAAAGCTGCATGTATCAGACATACTACTACAACTATGTGTACATTCTTGTGAATCACATAATACTGCGTGCAAGCCCAAACACATAAAGTAATTTGTACAAGCCAATGCATGTTTTGACTGTCATCTTGCAAAAGTGCACAGTAAGTTTGTCAAACGCTGAGCATAGTGCGAGATGAGTACTTGTGGCTGGCAAAGCTTGGTTATGAGTTTTCAGATCAATATAGTTCCACTGCACATTCACAATGAAATACCAATGACCCTTCAACATAACATGTTTATGCAAGCAAGTAATGTTTATCTTTAAACCATCAATTCTCATCAAAGATCGGGTCCAGATGAAACAGAATAGCTTCTGTAGCAAAAAACATGCTCTTTCAAATGATATACAAAAAAACCCCAAAACTACACAGAGATATTTGAATCTGAAAAACAATGAAAATTTGCATCTAATATAATAAAATGGTAAGCCGCGCATGCGCAGTTCCTAAGTGTGCGACGCTTTTCTGTGAGCTGTAGCGACACATAGGAAGTGCGCATGCGCGGCTTACGGTTCTTTGAAAGACGCGGCGGTGGCTACTTTCACGATCCCCGCCTGTGTCGGACTTTCGACGCAGGTGGGGATCATGAGAGGAGCCACCGCCGCGTCTTTCAACTAAAAAAAAAAAAAGTCAAAATGGATGTCGGCGGCTGCAGACCGCGGCACCTGTAGCCCGCCGCGGCCGAGCACGGAAACGGGCCGAAGTTTTTTTCAACTTCACAGACGCTGCAGCGGCTCCTCTCACGAGCCGCTCCTGCGTCGGAGAAGGCGGCGATCGTCAGAGGAGCCGCCGGGAAGTTAGACTGCTGGAGGCTCGGCCTGTTAGGTCCGTGTGCAGGCTCCTCTCACGGTTAATGGAGGGAAAGGGAATGCTGCGGCTGCTGCACAGGGAAGTAGGGAAGGAGATAGGGAGAAAGGGACCGGTCTGATGTCGCCCTCGCCTTCTGTTTTGCTGAAAAATCCACCACCGTCGGCTGCGATTCAGAAACATTCCGCCGGGGGGGGAGGGGGGAGAACCGCGGCAGATTGAAAGCAGGAAGGGGAGCCACGGACAATGTTCCTGAATCACAGCTGAGGCCAGCGGATTTTTCAGCGACACAGAAGGTGAAGGCAATATCGGAATGGAATGGAGAGAAGAGGGAGAACATGTTGGGCCTAGGAAATTCCCTGGATTAACTTTTTTTTAATTTTTATAAAGTGCAAAGGGGGAGAGTATTAAAAGAAGTGCCAGACTGGGCATGGGGGACAGCTTATGGGGCCAGGAACAGAGGAGAGGGAGAGATGGTAGGTAATGGTCTGAAGGGAGAGAAGCTGGATCTGGGGAGATACTTGAAGGGAGGACTATTGGGGAGAGATGGTGGACCTGGGGGAGGGAAGTTGGACCTAGGGATGGAAGGGAGGGAGAAATGTTAGGTCTGGGGGTGGAAAGGGGAGAGAGATGCGGCATCTCTTTTTTTCCCTCCATCTTATTGTTCAGCATCAAGGGGGGAAGGAAGAAGAACAGAAAATGGAGGAAAAAAGAATCCATGGGAGGGCAGAGAGCTGGGATAAGAAGATGCTAGGGGATGAAGAGAAAGGGACAGGGAGATATAGACTGACCAGTGGAGAGAGGGAGGGGTAGTCTGAAAGTGGTGAGCCATTTGTATGAGGTCAAAAGGAAGATGACAAGATGAATAAGAGTATGGAGAGAAACAGAAAGAAACACAGACATATATTCTACCGCCAGCGGGAGGAAGGGAGACAGAAATAAAAGAAGAAAGACACAGGGACAGCGAGAGACACAGAAAGACAGACAGACAAAGGGGGCCAGGGACAGAGACAGACAGAAAGAAACACAGCAGGACAGAGAGAGAGACATGGAAATAAAGACAGACAGACAGACATATATTCTAGCACCCGTTAATGTAACGGGCTAAAATACTAGTAAATGCATAAAGCCATATTTTTGGGATGGTCATATCTTCAGCTTCACTTGACTGTAAAAGCTCATATTGCAAATCTTGGAAATATCTCATGGTACATGTCTGCTGGTAAAGTTGTACCCTCAGCTGACTTAGCTACCAGCAGCAGTATGGAGTCAAACTGTGCCAAAAATTTTCATTCGTGAGTTTTTTTGCCTATTTTGCTGACCTGTAGAAATGGAAGCACGTTCGCAAAAGATTTCAAACTTGGCACAGAAACTTGCCCCAAGATGTGTACTAAACCGCAAAATTTCAGACTCCTAGGTAGTTTCCTTCTGCCGCAGTGCTTAAGCAAAGTTGGCGTTTTAGGTCACACAAGGCATGGGAGTTCGTCAATTGCTTTTGTTCAACCACCCCTAGCTCCTGACCAAATTGAGATAGATCTAAAACATTTTGCAGAGTTTCATTTGAGACCCTAGACAATACCCCTGTAAAATTTGGATGGATTTCAAGGGGGGGGGGGTCGAGCGTGGGCTGTTTTCAGCATTGCGAAGATTTACAAAGGGTCCTAAACAAACTAGGGGAGTGGGCGACGAGATGGCAGATGAAGTTCAATGTAGAGAAATGCAAAGTCTTACACGTAGGAAACAGAAACCCGAGGTACAGCTACACAATGGGAGGGCTGTTATTCTAATCTAATCTAATCTAAACCTTAGGTTTGTATACCGCATCATCTCTACATTCGTAAAGCTCGACACGGTTAACAAGAGTTAGGGTAGAAAGGAACTCCAATGGAGGGAAGAGGCAAAATGAAGAGAAAATTTAGAAGACTAGAATAACCAGAGAGGGAGGAGGAGTTACATTTTTGAGAATAACCAGGTTTTCAGATGTTTACAGAAGAGTTGGAGGGAGCTCAGATTCCTAAGAGGGGAGGTAAGGTTGTTCCAGAGCTGAGTGATTCTTAAAGGGAGGGAAGAACCTAGTTTTCCTACAAGTGAAACGCCTTTTAGAGAGGGAAAGGAAAGTTTCAGTTTTTGGGTGGATCTGGCAGAATTGGGGTTAGAGGAGTTCCAAGAAAGAGGAATGAAGGGAGGGAGAATGCCGTGTAGGATCTTGAAAGTGAGGCAGGCACATTTGAAGTGGACTCTGGAGATAATCGGATGCCAGTGGAGCTTGGATAAAAGCGGTGAGACGTGGTCGAATTTGCTTTTTGCGAAGATAAGCTTAACAGCGGTATTCTGAATCCGCTGGAGTCTTTGAAGTTTTTTTCTTTGTTAGGCTAAGGTAGATAGAGTTGCAGTAGTCCAGTCTGGAAAGGATGGTGGATTGGACAAGTACGGCAAAGTGTTTTTGATGGAAACAGGATCTCACTTTTCTCAGCATGTGAAGGCTGAAGAAACATTTTTTTACTAGGGAGTTGAGGTGGTCGTTGAAGGAAAGTGTAGAGTCAATGATGACTCCCAGAACTTTACTAGAATATTCAAGATGCAGAGTGGGGCCAGAGGACAGTGGGATGGAGGTGGGCAGTTGGTCCAATTTTGGGCCGAGCCAGAGAAGTTTTGTTTTAGATTCGTTCAGTTTCATCTGCACAGTGTGGGCCCAGGATTGAAGGTTCGATATACATGAGGATATGTTCGCCGAGAGGTTGGTGAGGTTACGGTCGGTCTCGAGGAGGACAAAGATATCGTCTGCGTAAGTGTAGAGTGTTTCAAGGGGGGAGAGATGGAGGAGTTTAAGGGAGGACATATAAATGTTGAAGAGGATAGGAGAGAGAGGTGAGCCTTGCGGGACTCCACAGATCGGGTTACAGGGGGAGGAAGAAGTGCCCTTCATGTTGACTATGTAGGAGCGGGAGTGTAAGAACTTCGAAAACCAGTCAAGGACTGTGGAGTTTATGCCTATCTCGGTGAGTTGGTAAATTAGAATATCATGATGGATGACATCAAAAGCTGCAGAGAGGTCGAATTGAAGAAGGACGGCGAACTTGTTGCAAGAATGGAGATATTGAACTTTTGAGATTAAGGAGGTCAGAAGGGATTCGGTGCTGAAATAGGGACGGAAGCCGTATTGGTAGGGTTGAAGAATGGTGAATTTCTCAAGGTAGGAAGATAGTTGAGTGGATATGATGGACTCTAGCATCTTGGTAAGAAGGGGAATGTTAGCTATTGGACGGTAGCTGGATGGTGTAAAGGGGTCAAGCTCAGGTTTTTTCAGTAGTGGGGTTAAGGAAATATGGCCCATTTTTGGGGAGAAGAGACCCAAATGGAGGGCGGAGTTTATGAGAATGGTAAGAGATGAGATGGCCTGAGGGGGAGTGTTCTCATAGAGGTAGGAGGGGAAAGTATCCAAGGTACAGTTGTAGGATTTCAATTTGAGGCAGAGATTATAGACCAGGGATTCGGAAACAAGTTCGAAGGAAGACCAGGATCTGTCTGCTGGGATAGGGTAGGAGTCTGTTGGGATAGGGCTATTGAGTGAGAGTTCCCAAGAAAGGGACTGGGGGGTAATAGTGGACATGACAATGAAGCCATTGGCACAATGCGCAACGGCTGCTAAGAAAGCAAATAGAATGCTAGGAATAATCAAGAAGGATATTACAAGCAGAACGAAAGAAGTTATCCTGCCGTTGTATCGGGCGACGGTGCGCCCGCATCTGGAGTACTGCATCCAATATTGGTCGCCATACCTAAAGAAGGATATGGCGATACTCGAGAGGGTTCAGAAGAGAGCGATGTGTTTGATAAAAGGTATGGAAAACCTTTCATACGCTGAAAGATTAGAGAGACTGGGGATTTTTTTCGCTGGAGAAACGGAGACTTAGAGGGGATATGATAGACTTATAGGATCACGAAGGGCATAGAGAAAGTAGAGAGCGACAGATTCTTCACACTTTCAACAAATACAAGAATGAGAGGGCATTCCGAAAGATTAAAAGGAGACAGATTCAGAACCAATGCTAGGAAGTTCTTCTTCACCCAACGTGTGGTGGACACCTAGAACGCGCTTCCAGAGGGAGTGATAGGACAGGGTACGGTACTGGAGTTCAAGAAGGGATTGGACAATTTTCTGAAGGAAAAGGGGATAGAAGGGTATAGATAGAGGGCTAGTATACTGGTCTTGGACCTGATGGGCTGCCGTGTGAGCAGACGGTATTGGATTTCAAGAAGGGATTGGACAATTTTCTGAAGAAAAAGGGGATAGAAGGGTATAGATAGAAGGCTAGTATACAGGCCCTAGACCTGATGGGCCGCTGCGTGAGCGGACTGCTGGACATGATGGACCTCAGGTCTGACCCTGCAGAGGCACGGCTTATGTTCTTATGGTCCACTTGACATGGAATGAGCATACTGATCCTTTTGAGATGTTTATCTACTAAGGTCACCTATGATCATAATTATTTTATTTTCCTTCAATACTAGTCCATTATAAAGGGACCTTCTACAGCTTTGGCAGATGCATCCCAGTGTTTTCCACTAGCTCCCCCTCTAAGCAGATTATATCAGCAAGTTTACTGGAAAAGATCAGTTTTCTCTACCTGGTCTGCTGATAGAAGTGGATAACACTCATTTGATCAAAGCCATATGGCTGACTACAGGAAATTAAATTACAGTGGTGCCTCACACAACGAACTTAATCCGTTCCAGGAGCAAGTTTGTTATGTGAAACGTTCGTTGTGTGAAACGCGTTTTCCCATAAGAATACATGTAAAACAAAATAATTCGTTCTGCAGCCCTGTTTTCCCATAAGAATACATGTAAAACAAAATAATTCGTTCTGCAGCCCTACATTTCCCTCCCTCCACCTCACCTTATATGCAGAGTTTGCCAGCTTTCTTTTTCACCCAGCCGCACGCTTTCAAAAAGCTGTGCACGCGCAGCTGCTGAAGTTGATCAATGTTCTCCTCTCCTGCAACTTCCGGTTTCCGGTTGCGTCAGAGGAGAAGATTGAACAACAGAGCATGCGCGCATGTGCTGCTCTTTGAAAGTGTGTGGCTGGCCGAAAAAGAAAGCCGGAAAACTCGGCATCTAAGGTAAGGTGGAGGGAGATGATGGAACACTGCATTCAGACAGGAGGGTGCTGCTGTTCCCGGCTCACATTAGGAAGCGGCGAGAGTAGTTCCGCCCCCCCTCCGGGCCCCTCGGGCGACTTCGTTGTGTGAAACGAAGTTCGTTATAGGGAGCAAGACAAAAAGTTCGTTATGCGCAGCGTTCGCTGTGCGAGGCGTCCGTTATGCGAGGCACCACTGTATAAGGTAAAACATAATTGTACTATAAGTACAAACAAATCTCCCTTTCCTCTTTGTTTATAGCAAGTCTCCATCTGGAACAACCACCAGAACCTTTAAAGTCCAGGACACACAATAAAACAGACAACCCATCCTCAAAGTTGTTTAACGTGACAACTTTATTATATTAGTATACAATCTGGGGGGGGGGGAGTTTTATTCAGATACCATATCAAAATAAAAAAAACAAAACAAAAAAACAAACAGTAGAGAAGAGTATGGCTAGAGCTCATAGAAGGAGAAAAACATTACCTGAAATATATATAAAAAAAAAAAAAATCTATTCTAGCTACACCAATACAGTTATACATCACTTAAAAGAAAAAAGGTATTACATGTTTTAAAATGGGAGATAAACTCTCCTAAACCTCTGAGTTTTGC
The DNA here is from genome assembly GCF_902459505.1 of Geotrypetes seraphini. NCBI lineage: Eukaryota > Metazoa > Chordata > Amphibia > Gymnophiona > Dermophiidae > Geotrypetes > Geotrypetes seraphini. The sequence goes on from NC_047087.1 coordinate 141,086,752, forward strand.
TATCTCTTAATGTTAATATGTGCAAGTCACATAATCACGCATATCTTATGGTTAAAATTAAGTAACGTGATCAAAAATCATGGTTATTGTGTCAGTCACATGTGCAATCATTTTTTTTTAAGGTTGTATGAATGAGTTTATAAACTAATCTAGCAATAATATATTACTGAACTAGTCAGAAGGATTTAAGAACAGGCTAAGAGCCAAAAGGAGAAGACCTCAGAAGCTGGAGATTTTATTCCTACAGTCCAATCCCTCAGGCTCTCAGGAATTTTGACTTTCGGAAGCCACTATTGCTGCTGCTTCTGACATGCGCATGGTAGCAATTGTATTCTGTATGTGTTATAAGATTGATGCTAGCAGTTTGGTAATAGCTAAATCCATTTAAGCCACCACTACCAACCACTTTTCATATAAAAGCAGGCCTTTCTTCATATAAAATTCTTCACTAAGGCAGTAATACTTAAAAAAAAAAATCTAGGAAATAAATCAACTTACCATTATAATTTCCCCAAACTGCAAAACTGGAGCAAAATAATTTAAATCCAATCTTTTGTTTTCTGCTCATGAAGTTTTAATCCTATTTATGACATCAGTAATTTCCATAACAGGCAGTGATGTCACAAAAAAAGCTTTGTCTGTGAAAGCAGTAGCAAGGGATTATGCATATCAGCACAATGCTTCTTAAAAAGTCCTTACCTTCATTTACTGGACAAAAACAAAACACCTCACACAAAAATGAATATTAGGAAGATGCAGAGATTTCCATTTCTTATATCTCGCCACTTTAGATTCAAAATGGAATTTACTTTTTACACAGAGTCAGGAGACAGGTTAGTTATCTCTGTGAATCTGAGAGCTATTCTTCATGCAAAAAGAGAAAGGTGCAATACTGCTCTCATAGTAACAAAGACATATTTTTTGGCTGTCTCAGGTTCTGCTCTGGTAGGGAAGTGTTGAAGGAACTAGACATGCTGTGAAACTAATCAGTTAATTTAAAACAAGACAGTCATTTGGCAGAGTTGTGGCCCTTTCCCCCTGTGCAAGTGTGGTGGTTCTTTCTTCAGTCCAAATTTAGTTAAGAACACATTGAGGAGGACAATCCATAATCCATCTCAGCATTGACCTGGAATGGAAGAACATTGCAAGTACACAAAGTCTAAAAAAAAAAAAAAATCCCAACAATCCTTCCTATCTGATTGTCCCATGAGACACAATCAAGAGCCACCACAGCAAATGGCAAAGAGGAGGAAGCACTGCCTCTGTTGTACAACATCCCAACACCCACACGTGCACTAGTTGAGAACATTATTCAATACAAATATTTAGCTTGTTGGAATGGGAATAAAAACCTCTGGACTGTATGGTAAGGTTCACTCGGAGATGAAAACTGAAGGCTCATTATGCTGTCTGGTTCTTGCCACTTTCCCTTTATTGTTCTTCTTGGTCTGTGGCAGGTGAAAGGGAAAACAAGACTGGCAGGAAGCTTCATGGTAGGCTAAAGAACCGCAGTTTAAAAAAAAATAGCTGTGAGATATGAAAAAATAATTTTAGCAATAAAAATTGATCCACAGGTCAAATATTGGAGCCTCTCCTTTAGAAGATTTTTCCTTTCTTTTTGTTCTTTTCCATTGTTCTGAAAGAATAAAGAAAGCAGAATTAAAACAGCAGAAAGAGAGAGGAGACACTACATGCCTTTATTTTAAATAAGTCTTACAGGATTTTACCTAACCTTGAGATGCTGGCAATTGAGCAGTTCTCCCTTTCCCAGTAGCCTACTTATTTTTTAAACATCACAGACTACTACCAGTACTACTGAACCAGTAAATTAGTTTATTTTTTGGTCAATACATGTGATTCTCATACAGCAATGTTACTTACCGTAACAGTTGTTATCCAGGGACAGCAGGCAGCTATTCTCACTAGTGGGTGATGTCATCAGACAGCAGCCCCGGTACGGACGTCTCACAAGCACGTGTTGCTTGTAGAAACTTAAAAGTTTCTAGATGCCCGCACCGCGCATGCGCCGGTGCCTTCCCGCCCGGAGGTCCGGGCGTGTCTCCTCAGTTCAGGTAGCTAGCCTGAGAAGCCAACCCAGGGGAGGTGGGTGGGACGTGAGAATAGCTGCCTGCTGTCCCTGGATAACAACTGTTACGGTAAGTAACATTGCTTTATCCCAGGACAAGCAGGCAGGTATTCTCACTAGTGGGTGACCTCCAAGCTAACCTCAGTGGGATGGAGGGGGAGTTGGCGACTTAAGAGAATAAATTTTTCAATACTGTTTGGCCAAACTGTCCATCCCGTCTGGAGAGAGTATCCAGACAATAATGTGAGGTGAATGTGTGAACCGAGGACCAGGTGGCAGCCTTACAAATTTCCTCGATTGGTGTTGATCTGAGGAATGCTACTGAGGCTGCCATTGCTCTGACCTTATGGGCTGTGACCTTACAAGGAAGTGATAATCCAGCCTGGGCATAGCAGAAAGAGATACAAGCCGCCATCCAATTAGAGATGGTGCGCTTTGATACGGGTCTTCCCAACTTATTAGGGTCGAAGGAGACAAAAAGTTGAGGAGTGGTTCTGTGTGGCTTGGTGCGATCCAGGTAGAAAGCCAAAGCACGTTTACAGTCTAGAGTGTGAAGGGCCGATTCTCCGTGGTGAGAATGGGGCTTAGGGAAGAATACTGGAAGTACAATGGATTGGTTGAGATGAAATTCGGAGACCACCTTAGGCAGGAATTTCGGGTGAGTGCGGAGGACCACCTTGTCATGATGGAATACTGTGAATGGTGGATCCGCCATCAATGCCTGGAGTTCGCTGACTCTGCGAGCGGACGTAAGGGCTACAAGGAAAAGCACTTTCCAGGTGAGATACTTAAGAGAGGCCCTGTTGAGAGGTTCAAACGGGGGCTTCATGAGACGGGAAAGGACTACATTGAGGTCCCAAACTACTGGGGGTGGTTTGAGAGGAGGGTTAACATGGAAGAGTCCTTTCATAAATCTGGCGACCACCGGATGGGCCGAGAGGGGTTTCCCTTGTAGGGGCTGGTGGAACGCCGCAATAGCGCTCAGGTGGACTCGTATGGATGTAGACTTGAGCCCAGATTGAGATAGGTGTAGGAGATAGTCCAGCACGGAGGATAAGGAAGCTCGCTGAGGTTCCTTTGATTTAGAAACACACCATGAGGAGAATCTAGTCCATTTCTGGGAGTAGCATTGTCGAGTGGCGGGCTTCCTGGAAGCTTCCAAGACCTCCCTCACTTCTTGTGAGAATTGGTGAGGGGTTACGTTGAGAGGAACCAAGCTGTCAGGTGGAGAGACTGCAGGTTGGGATGAAGCAGTGATCCTTGATGTTGAGTAAGTAGTGAAGGAAACACTGGAAGTGGTACTGGTTCCCTGCTGCTGAGTTGAAGTAGGAGGGAGAACCAAGGTTGTCTGGGCCACCGAGGAGCTATTAGAATCATGGTGGCCTGTTCGAGTTTCAGCTTGACCAGAGTCTTCTGGATCAGCGGGAATGGTGGGAACGCATATAGAAATCGTTTCCCCCAGTTCAGTAGAAAAGCATCTGCCTCGAGGCGATGAGGAGTGTAGATCCTGGAGCAAAACTGAGGCAGTTTGGAGTTGTGGGGAGCCGCAAAGAGGTCTATCTGAGGCGTCCCCCACTGTGTGAAGATTTGGTGAAGGGGGCTGGAATGGAGAGTCCATTCGTGCGGTTGTAGTAGACGACTTAGTTTGTCTGCTAAGACGTTGTTCTCCCCCTGAATGTAGACAGCTCTGAGGAAGGCGTTGTGGCGCACCGCCCAGTCCCAGACTCGTAGAGCTTCCTGGCAAAGGAGGGCCGAGCCCGTGCCTCCTTGCTTGTTGATATAATACATGGCGGCCTGATTGTCTGTGCGAATGAGGATCACCATGTCGTGAAGTAGGTGTTGGAAAGCTTGGAGCGCATTGAAGATGGCTCTGAGCTCCAGTAGATTGATTTGGTGTAGTCTTTCCGCACTGGTCCAGAATCCTTGGGTGCGGAGACCATCCAGGTGGGCCCCCCATGCATAGTTCGACGAATCGGTTGTGAGAACTTTCTGATGGGGGGGAGAGTGCAACAGCAAACCTCTGGATAGATTCGAAGAGGTCATCCACCAAAGTAGAGACTGCCGAAGAGCAGGTGTGACTAAGATGTGTTTGGATAGTGGATCGGACGTCTGATTCCACTGTGATGCCAGGGTCCACTGGGGGATCCTGAGATGGAGTCTGGCAAAGGGTGTCACATGTACTGTGGAGGCCATATGGCCCAGGAGCACCATCAGTTGTCTCGCCGGTAGAGTTTGGCGAGTAGACACCGACTGGCAGAGATGAAGAAGAGACTCCATGCGTTGCAGAGGCAGGAATGCTCGGAGTCGAGTGGTGTCCAGGACCGCTCCGATGAAGGGGAGGGACTGGGTGGGTTGTAGATGAGACTTGGAAAAGTTGATCTCGAAGCCCAAATTCTGGAGGAAGTAGGTTGTAGCCAAGACTGCCGAAGTGACCTCTGGGGCTGACGGGGCCTTGATGAGCCAGTCGTCGAGGTATGGGAACACCTGTAGACCCCTGTCTCGGAGTGCCGCGGCCACTACCACCAGGCACTTTGTGAAGACTCTGGGGGACGAAGAGAGGCCGAATGGTAGCACTTGATACTGTAGGTGCAGATTTCCCACCCGAAATCTGAGGAACTTTCGGGAGGCCGGGTGAATGGGGATGTGAGTGTAGGCCTCCTTGAGATCCAGGGAGCATAACCAGTCGTTCTGCTCGAGGAGGGGGTATAGAGAAGCCAAAGTCAACATGCGAAACTTCTCTTTGACCAGAAACTTGTTGAGGGCCCGAAGGTCTAAGATGGGTCGCAGGTCGCCCGTTTTCTTCGGGACGAGGAAGTACCGGGAGTAAAACCCTCGGTTCAATTGGTCTGACGGGACCGGCTCGACAGCCCGAAGCTGAAGTAAGGTTTGGACTTCCTGAAGAAGAAGGGCGGTCTGTGTCGAGCTTGAAGGATACTCTCTTGGAGGATGGTCCGGGGGGACCCGATGGAATTGAAGAGAGTATCCTTCTCTTATGATGGTAAGGACCCATAGGTCCGTGGTTATGGCCTCCCATCGATGGTAAAAAAGATGGAGGCGGCCCCCTATGGGAGAGGCTGAGTGCAGAACGGTGTCGGTTATGCTCCCAGGAGGGGAGTCAAAAGGGCTGGGGAGCCTTAGGTGCAGCCGGTGGCTGAGGTTTTTGCTGAGACTTCTGGGGAGGTTGTCTCTTCGCAGGTTGTCTCGCAGCAGGCGTTTGTCTGGGCATGTAACGCCGCTGGTAAATCAGGGGTGGCCTGGAAGGTCGAGACTGTTGAGGTTTGGGTTTGGGCCGCAGGATGGATTGAAAAGATTTTTCGTGATCCGACAGCTTCTTGGTAACAGTTTCGATAGACTCATCGAACAGGTCAGCTCCCGCACATGGTACGTTGGCGAGTCTGTCCTGGAGGTTGGGATCCATATCGATTGTACGGAGCCATGCCAGGCGACGCATGGCTACCGCGCTTGCGGCAGCACGTGCCGAGAGTTCGAATGCATCGAAGGAGGATTGCATCAGCTGGAGGCGTAATTGGGAGAGGGAGGCTACCACTTCCTCGAACTCGAATCGAGCTTGGGTGTCTATGAACGGAGTGAACTTGTGGAGCACCGGCAAGAAGAACTCCAGATAGGAAGAGAAAAAGAAATTGTAGTTCAGCACCCGTGACGCCATCATGGAGTTTTGATAGAATTTTCTACCAAATTTGTCCATCGTTCTCCCCTCTCGGCCCGGCGGTACAGAGGCGTAGACCTGAGAGGGATGAGAGCGTTTAAGAGAGGACTCGACCAGTAGGGATTGGTGGGAGAGTTGAGGGCCCTCAAACCCTTTATGGTGCACGATGCGGTATCGAGCATCGAGTTTGCTGGGAATCGCCGGTATGGAGTACGGTGTTTCGAAACACTGCATGAAGGTCTGATCCAGCAATTTATGCAGGGGGAGCCGAAGCGACTCCGTTGGAGGGTTAGGTAAATGCATGGTGTCCAGATACTCTTTGGAGTATCGGGAGCCCGTGTCAAGGGTCACATCCAGATCATCCGCCATTTGTCGGAGGAATGATGAGAAAGACAATTGATCCGCCAGCGTCGGTCTGTGGGACGGGCTGGAGGAGGAAGAGGCCTCCGGGTCCATGGACATCGGGGAGTGGCAAGGAGAATCGGGTACGGATGTCTCCTCGTACTCCGGTCCCTCCGGAGGGGACACCTCTGATGAGGAGTATCCCATACGTTGCAGTTTTTTCTGCGGTGACACCTCCGAATGGCGTGGAGAGTGCCAGGATGAGTGTCTTGATCGATGCCCGTCTCGGTGGCGGGACGGGGATCGGGATCGTCTGTGCATCGCATGGTCTCCCGAGGCCCCCAAGTGGTGGATAGGGCTGGAAGCGGTGGATCGCAACTGGGGTTGCGATGCGGATTCTTGCGATGCTACCCAAGTCTGGTAAGGAGTACGGAAGAACTCTTCCTGACTATGCCCAGGGCTTTGAGTATCGATCGGAGGTCTGGTCCCATGTTGGCGCGGAGGCGTAATGGGCTCTAATGGCGGCATATCGGTAAGCGAGGCTTGCCGCATGGGCATCGCCGCCCTCCCCCGTTCGTTCTCGTCGATTTTCGAGGTCGAACGGCGTGGAGGAGGGGGAGGGGGCGGACCGCCCCTTTGGACCGGTACCGGGAGGTCACCCTGTATGGCAGCGATGAGCCCGGGTCCGATGGTCTGCATGAGCTCAACGAATTGAGCTTCCAGCATGGACCGTAGCGAAGCCGATAAGGAGGGATCCGCACCGAAAGGGGGTCCTCCTGCACGGTCATCGCGCTCCTTCGAGGTCGAGTGCTTCTGCTTAGTAGCTTTCGGCACTTTGATGACCACTGGTGGCACTGTGGAAGGAAGAGGTACCTGAACCGAGGAGACCGGGGCAGGCACCGACGTCGAGCTCGTGGATGGTGTCGGGATGAACGATGCCGGTTTCACCACACTCGATGCAGGAGGGGTCGATACCGGTTTCGCCCGAACCGGGGAGGTATCAGATGAAGTGGAGGCTGAGGGATCCTTAGCTGCGTCCATCTTGAACATCGATTCCCACAATAGGCAATGCCGTTTGAATGAGCGTGCCGTAAGGGTAGAGCAAGGCCTGCACGATTTCGGAATGTGGTCAGGGCCCAAACACTGCAAACAGCGCCGGTGAGGGTCCGTGAGTGAAATCGCGCGTTGGCACTTGCTGCACTTTTTAAACCCGGTGATTGGCCGGGACATAGGCCGGAAAATCTCCGCCGCGAGGTCGAAGCCAGTGGGCCTGAGCCACGTGGCCGGCCCGTTCGACCCGCCGGAGGAAATAATCTTCTTTTTTTTTTTTTTTTTTAACTGAAAAAGAAAAGTACTGTTAACTGTGATTAAAAGAAAGCGAAAACGCGGACAAGGAAGGCAAATTTAACTGAATTCAGCTAGCGCATGATGAAGTTGAACTTCTCAGCTCCGCGGAAAGAAAAGAACTGAGGAGACACGCCCGGACCTCCGGGCGGGAAGGCACCGGCGCATGCGCGGTGCGGGCATCTAGAAACTTTTACGTTTCTACAAGCAACACGTGCTTGTGAGACGTCCGTACCGGGGCTGCTGTCTGATGACATCACCCACTAGTGAGAATACCTGCCTGCTTGTCCTGGGATAATTCAGTGATTCAAAATCTAGAGAAAAAAATACTTGCTCTATAGAAATTGCTGGATTAGAACTTGGCCATTCTAGATTGTGAATCTTATATTTTCTGTCAGCAAGCAGGTTTGAGTCAGGTACATAAGTGAGGTGAAGTCATTCAGTGGCACTTAGATAGAACTACTCTCCCCAAGCTCAGAACTTTAGTGTAAAGTTCTGAGTATGTGCAATAGAGAATGACACGGTGGCGGTTAACCACGGCTAGCCGCGGGTAACCCGCTGGAACGGGGAATGAAAAATAACAGTCGCTGCGGGGACAGGGACAAGGCCATTCACCGCCTATGGAGCGGTGAATGGTCTTGTCTCCGCAGTGAGGCATTTAGGATCGCGCGATCCCCGCAGCCACCGCCCGCCCGTCCGTAGCGTTTAGCCAGCTCCCTCCCTCTACCTCACTTTAAATTCTGAGTTTGCCGGCTTCCATTTTCCTGAGCCGCACGCGTTCAAAAGGCCGTGCACGTGCGGCTGCGCGAGTCCATCAAGCTTCTCCTCTGACGCAACCGGAAACAGGAAGTTGCAGGAGAGGAGAAGCTTGATGGACTCGCGCAGCCGCGCGTGCGGCTCGGGGAAAAAGGAAGCCGGCAAACTCAGAATGTAAGGTGAGGTGGAGGGAGGCAGCTGGCTAAACTCTGCGATCGGTTAGGTGGGGGCTGCTAGACCATAAGATTACGTTTGTTCCCGGCTCATTCTAGGAAGGAGAGAGTGAAAGGAAAAAATATTCTGGGCCAAGGGTATGAAGAGGGAAAGAAAGAAACCCACAGTAGGAAAGAAAGGGGAAGACAGGCAGGTGAGCCAGATGCTGGAAGCAGGGGGGGGGAGAAAGAGGGAAAGAAGCTAGATGGGGTTGAAAAGAAGAGACACGCTGTTATGGAAGAGGAAGATAGGAGAAATCTGGACAGAGGAAGGTAACAGAAAGAGGGGAAATTATGTGCATGGGGCATAGGGACAGAGACATAAAGAGGACATGCCATGGAGATGGTATATGGACACAGGGGGGGGCAATGGCAGATACATAGGGGAGATATTAGAAATGGGGAAAATAGGAACACAGAAGCGAGATAGTTTGTGGGAATGGGACAGGGACAGAGCTCGCAGGCTCCAGCGGCTTGCACAAATTACATTGTAACATGCTACGAAAATAAGAGGGAGGGAGGTAGATAGATAGGCCACGCGAGAGGAGCTGAACGGTGGTAGAAAGGAACAGATGGTAAAGGAGGGAGGGAAGGGTGGTGGTGGAAAGGAATAGAACAGACATTGAAAGAGGATAGAGGAACAGACCCTGAAGGGAAATGTGGAAGACAGAGTGGGAAGAAGACAGATGCCAGACTATGGGGGAGCGGAGGGAAGAAGATGGGTGCTAGACCAATTGGGGGAGGGTGAAGGGAGAGGCACAGTAACAGCAAATGGAAGACGCAGAGAGAAGACACACAGTGGATGGAAGGAATTGAATGAGAAGATGTGGAAAGCAGAAACTAGACAACAAAGGTAGAAAAAAAAATTATATTTATTTATTTATTTTTTGCTTTAGGATAAAGTAGTATATTAGTTGTGTTGATAAAAATTTATAAACAAAGCCCTGCCAGCTGAACATCTCTTTCTCTAGTTCAGCAGCAGGAACTTTGATTTATAAGAAAGGAATAAGCTAAATATTACAGTAATAAGGCTTATATGGATGCTGCGGGGACGGTGACGGGGCGGTGAATGGGATGGCAGTGACGGTGACGGGGCGGTGAAAGGGATGGCGGTGACGGGGCGGTGAAGGGAATGGCGGTGACGGAGCGGTGCAGAGGATGGTGGGACGGGGACGTGACGGGGACAGATTTTTTCCCCGTGTCATTCTCTAATGTGCAACCCTTCCCACATACAGCAGCTTCCTCAACACCTCAGTTTTGTTTTTTTCTGTTCAACTGACTGCATACGAAACAAAGCTGTTCCATACATATGGTTTTCTGACGTTCACTGATTTTGTTACATTTCTCTTTCATACTGTGTTGCCCAAGCAGGATTTTTGGTTGTGTTCAAAGTGTGGTAGAAAAATTCAAAATTCCAAAGGCACACCAAATGCCTTCTGTGCCTCAGTGCTGAACACAACCACTGTACTGTAAACAATGTGCTAGAATGCCCCCAAGAGCATGAAGATATCATTTCAATTGACACAGAGCATTTAGATGCTGAGAAGTTGCTCGTAGGAAAGTTTCACAAACAGGCTTCTCTTGAGCAGGTCCCATCCATTGAATGAAAAGGCAAAGGAGAAACTGAAATGAGAAAGAACTACAAAGGAAGTACAAATAGCTTCTATATGAACAGTGAAGGACATAAGTTTACACAAGGAGGACAATGATGCCCTTGGAAAGATTAGGCTCTTACCTTGGTAATATTATTTCTAGTATTCAGACACTTTATTCCTGAACCTTTGGGTAGTCAACCCCTTCTTGCGAGAATTCTTGTAGAGAGCCTCATTAGCATTCTTTTGCTCTACCACCCATCCTTCTGGGCTGTCCTCCAATTCCTCAGTTCGTACCAAAGCAGGTGGTCAGTTCTGGAGAGAAAATAGAATAGAGAGGGGTATGGGAACTCTCCCCGAGACATGTCTATTCTGCTCATATTATTAACATACAACAGGTAAAACAAAACTTAACTATTTGCAATACTTAGCAAGGTGAAAACAAACAAGTCGTAAATCTGAGCACAACCTACACTAAGAGTATGGGAGATTCTACTGATGCCACCAAAATTATATACAGGATGAGAAAGAACATATATTCATTTTGAAAAATACCCTTCTCAAATGTCATTTCAATTTTCTTAGTCCAAGTTATCCAAAGGTGTAAATTCACTATGAATAGCTCCTGAACTTAAATCCTTTTTAGTTACTACCAAAGGGGCTGAGCCTCAGATCCCTGTGTGTTGTATGTGTTTTACAATCACACTAGGAAGGGAATTAACCTCACTGGCTCATGCTCCCCTCCTGCCCTGTTGTTAATCAAAAATACTTTTAGTTCTTAAACTTATAGTTCTTAAAACAGGGAATTAACTTTTGTTGAAAATAGGCAGTAAAAGTCGTTGTTACTCAATCTTTCCTGCTTTCTCTGCTAGTCCCTTCGCCAATGTTAAGCTAGCTGTCCGTTTCGCCCTCAGGTTGCATCAGGGCTGTGGACCAGTATAATGTTGCGGTTCTATGATTCACAAGCTCTCTGCCGTGAGTCCATAGTGATGAGAGTCCAGAGCTGAGAAGAAGGAATTTTAGCCATGCTCTCTAGAAGCATGTTAAAAAGACTGAGCTGGTTTTTGAGGGGCAGAAGACTGGGTCTTCTGAGGTCTCTGTTGTTTTTGCCTCTTCTGTGATCGAGGTTTTGTAGAAGAGGATGCTGAATACTTTTCTCTTGTATAAATAAGAAGCAGGTTTTGCAGCAAGCTTAGATTGTTGACTCTTAGTCTTAGATCTATTTAAAGAATTCCAATTTTGCTCATGCTAAGAAAGCTTTTGAGTATCTATCTACCTCTCTGCAGTTTCCAAAAGAGTTCTTCACCAAGATGTTGGCTAAGCAATCTTAAAAATTAATATCCATACTGGAAACTTGCAGCCAAGCAAGACATCTCATAGCCACAGACGTGGCAGATGCTCTTGATTTAAGTTCAAATGCCATTCTGGTCATACATTTTCTGCTGATATGGTGTTGATTCTTCTGAGACAAAGTGATGTAGGAGCCAAAAGTTGGACAACAACATCACTTTTGTCTCAGAAGAATCAACACCATATCAGCGACTTGAAGTCTTTGCATTTGTGGAGTAGTCAATTTTCTTTTGTTCTAAGACTCTCAAGACTCCTGAAGCAGGTCATCTCGGCCAAAACATGTACATGTCGAGTCATTGACTTTTTGGATGAATAAAGGTTTTTATGGAATGAGTTGAGTCCACCAGTCTCTATAGGACATTTCCACTCCTTTTATTGCGACTGGTTGCGACTGCAAAATAAGTGCCAACTCCCTTTGGAAGAACTCATGCAGTTGCTCCTGTAAAGATTGCACCAGTACCATTGTCGGTACAGAGGGTGCCACCAGAGCTGTAGTGCATTGAGATTTTGATGATGAAGAGGCATGCCTCTGAGGAGATGCTAAGTGCAATGAAAGACTTCAACTTCTTGCACAGCGCTTGGCATGCATCAACTTACTCAATACTTGAGAAGATGCCAATGTATGAGCCAATGGAGAAGTATGTGCTTACTTCTCAGCATTTTTAGGAGAAATTGATGGTACCAACGGAGCCGACACCGAGCTCGATGTTGGTACCAACGTCAATGTCAATGATTTTAACGATGTTTCTTTAGACTTCGATAGTGTAGGTGAAGATATCGTAAGAGATCCAAAAAGCTTTTCCTGCTGAAGAAGCCAAGCCTTCAAAGGAAGTTTTTTTAAGAGTAGCACAGCAGGGACAAGTATCAGCCCGATGTTCAGGACCAAGACACTGAAGGCATGAATTGTGCAGATCAGTGTTAGATATAGTCCTGTCATGCAGAAAACACTTTTTTAAACCCGCAGGAAGACTTGGACATCGATGGTAAAAAGGAAAACAATGAAGTATATGAAGACAAAAAAAGTTGGGAAGGCAAAAAATATGAAGTAAAATCACGTGTATGGAGACACTTCAAAACAACTGTTTAGCTCCGCGGAAAACTAAAAACTGATGGTTCCACAAGCTGACGTGGGGCAGCATGGCACTCACGCATGTGTGGTATGGGCAATCTCGAGACTTTTCAAGAGTAAAAGTGATACTACACTTTTAGACCGTCCATACTAGGCTCTGTAGTTCATGTCACCCATCTGTGAAAATAAGCTGCCTGCTTGACCTGGGATAAACTAGTCTCCCTTATGTTCACTTCAAACTAAACTTGCAATTCATGTAAAATTATAAAATGCATAGCAATGTGAAATTTTACTTTATTTGTATCAGAAATTTGCTGATCTAGTTGGGGTGGCAGTGGGTGATTTACTGGATGAGTGTCCCTAAATAAGAATGTTGATTGAGAGATCTAATAAACTCCATGAACAACACTCACTTGGATGCATCTAGTTTCTGTTGTTCCAAGAGACGCTGCTGGGCCTCCCAGGATATCTTTTCGTCCTCATATTGTCTCCTTTTCTCCTCCAGCTCTTTGTATTGTGCTTCTAGGTTCTTTTTCATTTGTTCATGTCGACGTTCCAGCTAAGGGAAAGAAAACCAGCATTAAGTAACACATAGAAATAAAGTCCTTTAAGAGAGATACCAATCTCAAGCTTCATTATCCTGTCAGTCAGGGCTACCTGGGATTAGGTGTGCCATGGAGGCAATATGCTCAGCTCTGGGAAGGAAGAGAAAGGGGTTATCATCACTATCAGAACAGCACTTTGAGATATTCTTGAAGATTTCCTTCCCATTTCAGTAAATGATTGTGTCTATCTGAGTGGGGAAAAACAGATTTAAGAAAAGGAAAAAAATATCTTATTATTTTTGGGCAATAAATCCCATGGCACTATCTGTTGAAGTGTGGGTGCACCATGGAAAAACTTTGGTTAAAATCAGGAAAACAGGAGGATAGGGATAATTGGAGACTGAAATTGAAAAAATGCAAAACTCTAATTATGGAAAAATGAAATAAATATTATGCCCAAAAAATTGGAGTTACAAATACTAATAGTAGAGAATTGTTTAAATTAGTTAACAAATTATTTGATATAGAATCTAAAAAGCGTTCGACTTCGGATTGTATGCCATCTGCAGATATTCTTGCTGAATTTTTTAAAAACAAAATTATTCATCTAAGATCTAATTATTGTTCACTGACTAAAGATGATGCAAGTGTAATGATGCAACTTGTTGAGGGTTCGAGGGCAGATATGAATTGGACACAGTTTAATTCTCCAGATTGGTTATTTTTTTTGTAAGTTATTTACGAAGTATGTAAAATCTAATTGTATACTTGACAATTGTCCTCTAAATTTACTGAGAAATGCTCCTTTTATTATTAAAGCTGAACTATTTAGATGGATTATACTCTCACTTAGAGAGGGTTTATTTCGCCGTTACTCCTATCATAAAAAACATAAAAGAGACCATTACCTGTAAAATCAATTATAGGTCCATAGCCAGTATTCCGCTGTTCACAAAATTGATGGAAGGACTGGTAAATGCGGATTTGGTAAAATATCTAGATAAATTTGATATCCTTCATGATCAATCAGGATTTCACTCGGGTTATAGTACGGAAACAGCTCTGGCATCGCTAATCTTTCTAAATCTTTCAGACACTCATTACCCTTAGATCTCCAATTAATATGTAAGTTACCATTTAGACTATTGTACTGCATCTAGTCTCTTTATTCGGTACTGTATTTAAACTTATTGTATGATTTTGAATTTGGACTCACTCTACTGTATTATATGTGGATTTATTGTATTGTATTAGTATTATACTATACTTGTTATTCGCTGAATGTCCAGCCTTCTTACAATGTAAACCGCCTAGAAGTCGCCTGACTATGGCGGTATAGAAAAATAAAGTTATTATTATTATTATTATTAATGGACTATCTTTATAGGCAGTTCAGTTTAGGTTCAAGCATTTTGATTCTTCAGTTAGATCTAAGTAGTGCCTTTGATCTGGTAGATCATGAGATTTTATTGTTCTGCTTAGATGCTATTGGAATCACTGGGAATGTTTGGAAGTGGTTTAAAGGCTTTTTGCAAAAAGCAGTTACGTACGTAACAAGTGTTATCCAGGGACAGCAGGCAGATATTCTCACGTATGGGTGACATCACAGACGGAGCTCCGGTACAGACCACTTTAAAAGTGTATCGCCACTTTAAGAGTTTAGAAAGTTTGCGATAGCCAGAACCGCGCATGCGCGAGTGCCTTCCCACCCAATGCATGGCATGCAGTCTCTCAGTTAAGATAAGCCAGCTAAGAAGCCAACCCGGGGAGGTGGGTGAGTTGTGAGAATATCTGCCTGCTGTCCCTGGATAACACCTGTTACGGTAAGTAACTGTGCTTTATCCCAGGACAAGCAGGAAGCATATTCTCACGTATGGGTGACCTCCAAGCTAACAGAGATGGGATGGTGGGAATGTTGGCCTAAGAAAATAAATTTTGAAATACAGATCAAGGGAGTAGCCGCAAGACTGAAAGGGCGTGCTCAGGACTGTGAATGCTGTCCTAATATGGCAAACTTCAAAAACTCTGATACGATACGATCACCGAGATGCAAAATCTATATATACTGCGAATCAACAAGGAATCAAAGAGGAAAAAGAAAAAAGAACCGGCGTGGCTCACTGTAGAGCAGGGGTGCCCACACTTTTTGGGCTTGCGAGCTACTTTTAAAATGACCAAGTCAAAATGATCTACCAACAATAAAATAAAAAAAAAACACAACGCACACTGTACGCATAGAAAATGTTAATTAGCATTCCTATTCCAGGGTTTTTCAAAGAGGTCAAAGCAGATGACTCTATGCACTATCACCTCAGTAACAACCATACAAAAATAGACAAATATACCCCCCTCCCTTTTTACTAAACCACGATAGCAGTTTTTAGAGCGCAGGGAGCTACGCTGAATGCCCAGCGCTGCTCTCGACGCTCATAGGCTCCCTGCGCTAAAAAACTCTATTGCGGTTTAGTAAAAGGGGACCTTAGTGTAAAATATAGACAGCAGATATAAATTCAGACACATTTTGATCACTAAATTTAAAATAAAATCATTTTTCCTACCTTGTCTGGTGATTTCATGAGTCTCTGGTTGCACTTTCTTCTTCTGACTGTGCATCCAATCTTTCTTCCCTTCTTTTAGCCTGTATGCTTCCTCTCCTCCAGACCTCATTCCCTCCCCCAACTTTTCCTTCCTCTTCCCTGCCCTTTCTTTCTCTCTGCCTCCCTTTCTTTTTTTTCTGTTTCTCTTCTTTCCTTCTGTCTCCCTGCCTGCCCTTTTTCTGTCTTTCTCCCTGCCCTCCCCCAAGCCACTGCTATCGGGGACCAGGACCCAAACCGCCACCAATAACAGGCCCGAAAGCCGACGCCGTCCCAAGCTGTCCCTACTTCGGCCGACCAGCATTCCTCTCCCCGACGTCAATTCTGCCGTCTGGGAGAGGAAGGCTGATTGGCCCAAGATCGCGATCGACCTATTGGGGGAAATGCTGCCGGGTCCTGCCTTCGCGGAAATAGAAAGTAGGCAGGACCCGGCAGCAAGAAGAACAAATGCTTCACTAACCTGTCTCCCGCCTTAGCCCGTAGCGAACGCTTGCTTCAGGGCTCTCAACATGTGCGCGCCGGCTTCCCTTCTCTTCCCCCCCCCCCGGACATAACTTCCAGTTTCGGAGGGAAGAGAAGGGAAGCCGGCACGCACACGTTAGAGCCACGGAGCATAAGTTGGCTACGGGCTAAAATCTCCAAGCCGGATTTTTTTGGTTTTTTTAATGTTCAGCAGCGGCGGCGGCGGCAGCAGATGACAGCTGGGCGGACCGCCCAGCTAAAAGGCCCTAGAGAGAACACTGGAGAGGAAGGCTGATCGGCCCAGTAGATCAGGACGGCAACACAAGTCTATCACGGAGCCCGGGATGGGCTCCGCGATCGACTCGCGTTGCCTTCCTGAGCTATTGGTCGATCGCGATCGACGTGTTGGGCACCCCTGCTGTAGAGGTTAAGGATGCGATCAGAGACATTAAAAAAAAAACCCGTTTAAGGAATGGAAAAGATTAAAAACGGCCAAAAACTGGAATAAGCACAAACAACATCAAAGCAGGTGCCATAAGGCAGTAAAAGGGGCCAAAAGAGACTACGAGGAAAAAATAGCCAAGGAGGCGAAAAACTTCAAGGCATTCTTTTGATATATTAAAGGGAAACGACCCGCGAAGGAAGCAGTGGGATTGTTGGATGACCAAGGAATAAAGGGAGTGCTAAAGGAGGACAAAACAATCGCCGACAGATTGAATACGTTTTTTGCGTCTGTATTTACTGAAGAGGATATACACAGTATATTTACAGACTCACCGGTCTGTAGTTTCCCGGGTCTCCCCTTGAATCTTTTTTGTAGATCGGCTTAACATTCCAGTCCTCCGGAATCTTTCCCGATTTGATCTACAGATTGGCTATTAGTTGAAGCAGTTCAGCTATGGTTCCTTACAATTCCTTGATGACCCTCGGATGGATGCCATCCGATCCTGGGGATTTATCACTCTTAAGCCTATCAATCTGCCTGCATACCTCTTCTAGACTGACCGTTAACCCTGTCAATTTCCCATTTTCACTTCCAGCATATAGCCTGATGGGTTCCAGTATGCTGGAAGTGAAAATGGGAAATTTGACAGGGTTAACGGTCAGTCTAGAAGAGGTATGCAGGCAGATTGATAGGCTTAAGAGTGATAAATCCCCAGGATCGGATGGCATCCATCCGAGGGTCATCAAGGAATTGTAAGGAACCATAGCTGAACTGCTTCAACTAATAGCCAATCTGTAGATCAAATCGGGAAAGATTCCGGAGGACTGGAAGTTGGCGAATGTTAAGCCGATCTACAAAAAAGATTCAAGGGGAGACCCGGGAAACTACAGACCGGTGAGTCTGACCTCGGTACCGGGAAAGATGGTAGAGGCGCTGATAAAGGATGGCATCATTGATCACCTTGACGGACACGGTCTGATAAGGACCAGCCAGCACGGTTTCAGCAAAGGCAGATCTTGTTTGACAAACTTGCTGCACTTCTTCGAGGGAGTAAACAGGCAGATAGACAAGGGCGACCCGGTCAACATTGTATATCTTGATTTTCAGAAGGCTTTGACAAGGTTCCGCATGAACGACTACTTCGGAAAATTGCAATCCATGGAATTGAGGGTGAAATACTCACGTGGATTAAAAACTGGCTGGAGCATAGGAAACAGAGAGTGGAGGTAAATGGACAATACTCGGACTGGAAGAGCGTCACTAGTGGGGTGTCGCAGAGCTCGGTGCTTGGACCCGTGCTCTTCAACATCTTTATAAATGATCTGGACATTGGTACGACGACTGAAGTGATTAAATTTGCGGACGATACAAAGTTATTCAGAGTAGTGAAGACACAGGGGATTGTGAAGATCTGCAATGTGACATAATCAGGCTCGAAGAATGGGCATCGACATGGCAGATGAGGTTCAACGTGGATAAGTGTAAAGTGGTGCATGTCGGTAACAAAAATCTCATGCATGAATACAGGATGTCCGGGGCAGTACTTGGAGAGACCTCCCAGGAAAGAGACTTTGGAGTTCTGATCGACAAGTCGATGAAGCTGTATACGCAATGTGCTGCGGCGGCGAAAAGGGCAAACAGAATGCTAGGAATGATAAAGAAGGGGATCACGAACAGATCGGAGAAGGTTATCGTGCCAATGTACTGGGCCATGGTGCGCCCTCACCTGGAGTACTGCATCCAGCACTGGTCACCGTACATGAAGAAGGACACGGTACTACTCGAAAGGGTCCAGAGAAAGGTGGCTAAGATGGTTAAGGAGCTGGAGGGGTTGCCGTACAACGAAAGATTAGAGAAACTGGGCCTCTTCTCCCTCGAGCAGAGGAGATTGAGAGGGGACATGATAGAAACATTCAAGGTACTGAAAGGAATAGACTTAGTAGATAAAGACAGGTTGTTTACCCTCTCCAAGGTAGGGAGAACGAGAGGGCACTTTCTAAAATTGAAAGGGGATAGATTCCGTACGAACATAAGGAAGTTCTGCTTCACCAGAGAGTGGTAGAAAAGTGGAACACTCTTCCAGAGTCTGACATAGGGGAAAACACCCTCCATGGATTCTAAGACAAAGTTAGACAAGTTCCTGCTGAACCGGAACGTATGCAGGTAGGGCTAGTCTCAGCTAGGGCGCTGCTCTTTGACCAGAGGGCCGCCTTGTGAGCAGACTGCTGGGCATGATGGACCACTGGTCTGACCCAGCAGCGGCAATTCTTATGTTCTTAAATGGGGACATGCAGGTAGACCTTCTTGAGATCCAGCACTGTAAGAAATCCCTCCTCTGTAACCAATGCAATGACAGAGCAAAGAGTTCTATTCAGAGGCGAGGCACTTTGAGGGACCGACCACGTCCCTTCAAGGCTAGGCAAGGACAAAAATACCATTCCTTCCTTGGAAGCAATGGAAGTAAATGGAATACCATACCTTGTCTTTTTTGGCCTCTGGAACTGGGATAACCATTCTGAGGACAGCAGCCTCTTCAGGGTGGACATAACAGCCATCCATTTGGCCAGTAATCAGCAGGAAGACTCCATAAAGATGTCTGAGGAGCAGGAAAACTCCAACATGAAGTCCCTCAGAAAACATGGACAGCTGACTTCCTACCAATCCAAAGAGGAGTAGGCTCCCAAAGCCACATTCTGAACTCTAGAGGCAAATGGGACCTTTAGTACTTGGCTTCCCAAAAATGTATTCTGCTTGTTGAGGAGCAGGTAAAACCTCTCTGCTTGTCCTCCAGCAATCATTATAGATGGGATTCACCCAAGTCTTTGAGAATCCACTTCAGATCCTTCCTAACCAGCAACTTTCCCTTGAAGGGAAGTCTACAAAGCTGGGTCTTTAATGTTAGATCTGCAGATATTTATGGAAACAGAGAAAACCAAAGGTAAATAAAGACCAAATAGCCTATACAGTTTGCCCAACCATACCATCTACTATCTCTTCCTCTACCCTTAGTGATCCTATGCACTTGTCTCAAACTTGCTTGAATTCAGTAGTCTTCAGATGCTGTCTTCATCGCCACCAACTTCCATGAATTTATCCCCCTTTTCAATCAAGCAGTATTTCTTCAGGTTACTCCTGAAAGTCTGTCCCTTTTCATCTTTGCCAACTATGCCAAAACTGTAGCTCCCAATCTGCTGGTAAGGGTACTGAAGCCTCACCTCAATAATAAGCCAAGTAACCTCAGGCTGATTACCCTTACTAAGAGGTGAGGTACACAGAGAAAACTACCAACCAATTTCTTCCTTCTTGTGGTCTGGTATCTCTCTCCTCTCCTTCCCAATCATGGTTGGGCATCTCTGTCCTCCCCTTTTCTGTCTGTCATCTTTCTTTCCTCCCCATCCCTGTGGTTCAGTATTTCTCTAGTATCCCTCCCCCCGCATCCCCCCTGCGCCCCCCTCCCCGTGGAATCCGATATCACTCACCCATCTTCACAGCAAGCGCTCTTTCACTCTTCAAACCACTGGCAGCACGTCCAGTTTCTTCAAAATTTGAGCCTTCCACTCTGACCTTGTGGCATGAAAAGCAGATAGCCAAACTTCCTGGATAACATGAAAATCTGAAACCACCTTTGGAAGAAAGAAGGGAACTGTACACCCCTGTCTCTGTGAACCAAAGAAACGTCTCTCTACAGCTCCAAAATATGCCTTGCTGATACAATTACTACGAGGAAAACTGTCTTGACTGTAAGGTCCAGAAGAGATGCAGTCTTGAGTGGCTCAAAGCCCTTTCAGAACAAAACTGAGATTTCACGGAGGGACAAGCTGACGCAGGTTAGGTCAAAAATGATGAACTCCCCTGAGAAATCTGGCCACATCTGGATGAGACATAAGCAAACTAGAATCACAGTGCACCCTAAACAGGTATAGCCTGCCACCTGCACCTTGAGGGAGGCCACCACTAGGCTTTTCTCTAGGTTGGTCTGAAGGAAAGTGGAGGACCACAGGAATAGGAGCCCTCAAAGGTTTAACCTGGTCTCTGGCACACCATTGCTGGAAAGCATACCAAGCCTTGGCGTAAGCCATCATAGAAGGTGGTTTTTTTGGACCTCAAAAGTGGCAATGACCATGACGGAATAGCCCCTCTGAATCAAGGCCCTGCACTTAAGAGTCATGCTATAAGCCCAAAGCACTACGGGTTCTCCATGGGAACCAGCCCCTGCAGAAGCTGGTCACTATGAAGAGGGAGCTTGAGCTTTTCATCTTGCTGAAGATGTACCAGATCCACATACCTTCAGCAAGGCCCATAGGCGTCAGAATAGGAGAGGTCACAGGGGCCATGGCCTCCCAAGGATTGGTGGTCTCCACCTGGTGCTCGCCCTCTCACCCATCTCCCGGCATTGTACTTTAAAACTTCAGCCAGTTGCTGCGCAGCGTCAACGAGGTGGATAGGGGAGTCAGGATCTGAGGAGAGGTCGCGTCATAGGACTCCACTGGAGCTAGGGTGGAGCTCCTGGGCCCCCCTCAAACCAAACAGCATTCAGCTGCCTATGGCAAGGCTAGTCCAGCGCCACTAGGGTCACCTGACAAGTACCTTGAGAAATCTAGTCCTTCTAGGCAGAAGGGGACAGGTGAGGAGCTTCTCCATGTGGGAGGGTGACAAAAAGCACAGTTACTTACCGTAACAGGTGTTATCCAGGGACAGCAGGCATATATTCTCACACATGGGTGACGTCATCTACGGAGCCCCAGCGCGGACAGCTTTTTCAGCAAACTTGCTAGAAGTTTCAAGTTTGCACACTGCACCACGCATGTGCTAGCCTTCTCGCCACTAGAGGGCGCATCCCCACCTCGTGGTCCTCAGTTCCATATCCAGCAAAGAAAAGCCATCCCCGGGGAGGTGGGCGGGTTGTGAGAATATATGCCTGCTGTCCCTGGATAACACCTGTTACGGTAAGTAACTGTGCTTTATCCCAGGACAAGCAGGCATGATATTCTCACACATGGGTGACCTCCAAGCCAACCAAAAAGAGGGCAGGTGGGAGGATGGCAATTTAGGAAAACAGGTTACGTAACACTGACTGGCCAAACCGGCCGTCACTCCTGGACAAAGAGTCCAGACAGTAGTGGGAGGTGAACGTATGAACCGAAGACCAGGTGGCAGCTTTACATATGTCCTCCATAGGAGTAGAACGGAGGAAAGCAACCGAAGCTGCCATCGCCCGGACCTTATGCCCCGTGACTCGACCCGAGAGCGGGAGACCAGCCTGAGCGTAGCAAAAAGAGATACAAGCAGCTAACCAGTTGGACAAGGTACGCTTGGAAACCGGATGTCCTATCCGATTAGGATCAAAGGACAAAAACAATTGAGGAACCTTCCGATGAGACTTAGTACGTTGGAGATAAAAAGCCAACGCCCTCTTACAGTCAAGCGTGTGAAGCGCCGTTTCACCAGGATGAGAATGGGGCTTCGGAAAAAAGACCGGAAGAACAATGGACTGATTGAGGTGGAAATCAGACACAACCTTAGGCAAAAATTTGGGATGGGTGCGAAGAACCACCTTGTCATGATGGAACACAGTGAAAGGAGGGTCCGCCACCAAAGCCTGTAGCTCGCTAATCCGACGAGCGGACGTGAGCGCAATCAAAAAGACTACTTTCCAAGTGAGAAACTTAAGAAGAGTTTTATCTATCGGCTCAAAAGGAGGTTTCATCAGTTGAGCCAAGACCACATTAAGATCCCATACCACAGGGGGAGGCTTGAGAGGGGGATGAACATTCACAAGACCCCTCATGAAACGAGAAACCAGAGGATGCAGAGAGAGGGAACGACCCTCGAGATGTTGATGAAATGCAGCAATTGCACTAAGATGCACTCGAATGGAAGTCGTCTTCAGACCAGAATTCGACAGATGCAACAGATATTCCAGCACCGAAGACACAGGAACTGAACCCGGGTCAAGGTGGTTGGTGGAGCACCAGGAAGAAAATCTGGTCCACTTCTGGGAATAACAAAGCCTAGTCGAGACTTTGCGAGAGGCCTCTAAGATTTCCCGCACTGAGTGAGAAACTGGAATCGAAGTCAAGGGGAAAGGAACCAAGCAGTCAGATGTAACGACTGAAGATTGGGATGTAACAGCGAACCCCGACTCTGAGACAGCAGAGAGGGAAAGACAGGCAGAAGCAGAGGTTCCCTGACACTGAGTTGAAGAAGCAGGGAGAACCAGTGTTGTCTTGGCCAACGAGGCGCAATGAGAATCATAGTGGCTTTGGTCGATTTTAGATGAACCAGCGTTCTCAAAATCAGAGGAAAAGGAGGGAACGCATAAAGGAACCACCCCTCCCAGTCGAGAAGAAAAGCATCGGCCTCGAGACGGTCCCGGGAGTACATCCGAGAACAGTAGAGGGGTAGTTTGCAAGTCTCGGGCGAAGCAAACAGATCCACCTGAGGAGTCCCCCAGCGGTCGAAGACTTCGCGTAGGACTCGGGAGTTCAGCGACCACTCGTGCGGCTGGAGGAGACGACTGAGTTTGTCTGCTAGACAATTCAGCTCCCCCTGAATGTAAACCGCCCGCAAGAAAATGTTCTGAGAGACGGCCCATGTCCAAAGCCGCAGGGCTTCCTGGCACAGAGGCCAAGAGCCCGTCCCCCCTTGCTTGTTGACGTAATACATTGCCACCTGGTTGTCTGTCCGAACGAGAACCACTCGATCGTGCAGGAGGTGACAGAAGGCCCGAGCGGCCAGATAAATGGCACGAAGCTCCAACACGTTGATGTGACACCGATGATCCGCGGCCGACCATAGGCCTTGCGTTCGTAAACCGTCTAGATGAGCCCCCCACGCATACTCCGAAGAGTCCGTGGTCAGGACCTTGCAATGCGGAGGGACGCGAAAGAGCAAACCTCCGGACAGATTGGTAGAGTTGGTCCACCAACGGAGCGAGCGTCTGAAAGACGGAGTCACAGTCAAACGTCGAGACAGCGGGTCGCGGTCCTGACGCCATTGCGAGGCCAAGGTCCACTGAGGAATCCTCAGGTGCAACCGAGCAAATGGGGTCACTTGGACCGTCGACGCCATGTGCCCCAAAAGCACCATCATGCGTTGAGCCGACACTACCTGCAGTTGCGAAACCTGCCGGCCCAGGCGAAGCAGGGCCTCCAGTCGTGGAGAGGGAAGGAAGGCACGGAGGAGAACCGTGTCCAGCACGGCCCCTATAAACTGGAGGGATTGAGTCGGCTGCAAGTGAGACTTGGGAAAGTTCACCTCGAACCCTAGACCCTGAAGAAGTGTGATAGTCTGTTGGGTCGCTGAAATAACTCCTTCCCTTGTCGGGGCCTTGATCAGCCAATCGTCCAGATAGGGAAAGACCTGCAACCCCCGGGAACGCAGAGCAGCCGCGACCACCACCATGCATTTCGTGAATACCCGAGGGGACGAAGCCAGACCGAAGGGTAGTACACGGTATTGTAGGTGCAAGTCCCCGACCTGAAATCTTAAAAACTTCCGAAAGTCGGGATGCACCGGAACATGGGTGTACGCTTCCTTCAAATCGAGGGAGCACATCCAGTCCCCCTCGTCCAACAGAGGATATAGAATCGGAAGCGATAACATACGGAACTTCTCCCTGACCAGGAACTTGTTGAGCTTCCGGAGGTCCAAAATGGGGCGCAAGTCCCCGGTCTTCTTCGGGACCAAAAAGTAACGGGAATAAAATCCCCGGCCTCGCTGATCGAGAGGCACCCTTTCGACCGCCCGAAGGCTCAACAAGGCCCTGGCTTCCTCTCGGAGAAGGGTCAACTGGCTTCGATTGGACGGGCACGCCCCGGGGGGCATGTCTGTAGGCTGCCTGGAGAAGTTTAACGAATAGCCCTCTGAGACGGTCCGGAGCACCCATGCGTCTGACGTAATCCCAGACCAAGCCCTGGCAAAAGCCGTGAGCCGACCCCCGATGGGGAGGGGGTTGAGCGACCTCGCGGCGGGGGCCTGCCCCCGGCCGCTCAACCCGTCAAAAAGACGGCGCCGGCTTGGACGCCCCCTGCGTAGCGGGCTTGGCGGGCCCCCCTCTATCCTGTTGGGTAGGGCGACGGGGTGGAGGCCTCGAAAAGGCCGGTGTGGATTTTTGAGGATATCGTCTAGGCGGCTGTTTAAAAGGCCTCTGAGCCTGCGGGTTAGGCTTTGGACGAACCAGAGAGGCCAGAGAGCGCTCTTGCTCAGAAAGCCTCTTGGTAGCCGCATCCAGGGAGTCGTCGAATAACTCCGACCCGACGCAGGGTAGATTGGCCAATCGCTCCTGGAGGTTGGGGTCCATCTCGAGGGTCCGTAGCCACGCCAGCCGGCGCATGGCTACCGCACAAGCCGAGACCCTCGAGGCAAGCTCAAAGGCGTCATATACCGCATGAAACAGGTAGAATCTGAGCTGGGACAGATTCGACGCAAAAGTGGCAAATTTATCCCTGTGCGACTCCGGGATCACCCCCTGAAAATCCGGCAGATCCTTGACCATGGACCTGAGGTAGGAAGAGTAGGCGAAAGCATAGTTGAGGACCCTTGTGGCCATCTGGGAATTCGCGTACAGACGGCGGCCGAATTTATCTAGGGTCCGACCCTCTCTCCCCGGGGGGACAGCAGCCGAGACTCTAGAAGGCTGCGAGCGCTTAAGAGCCGACTCCACCAAGAGCGACTGATGGGAGAGTTGCCCCTTGTCAAACCCCTTAGGGGGAAGAGTCCGGTATTTGGATTCCATCTTGGTGGGCACTACCGCCACTGTAAGAGGGGTCTCAAGGTTCCGCAGCAAGGTTTGAAGGAGGACCTTGTTAAGCGGCAGGCGGGGGGATTCCCGCTGAGGGGCAGGAGAATCCTGTTCCTCCAAAAATTCTTTGGTATAGTGTGACCCTGCCGACAGGTCCACCGCCAAAGCCTTCGCCATGTCATGGACAAACTTTGAAAAAGAAGATGTCCGTGCAGGCGGGGAGGGTGACCGAGACTTCTCAATGGAGCCGAAGGGAGAGGCCTGGCGAGAATACCCGAACTGTCCCCCGGACCCCGAACCCCAAGAGGCACGCTCCCGTGACCTCGAAGGAGTCGGGGACACAGTCCGCCGAAGAGACCCCCGTGGGGAACCCCCCGGGGTACGGGGTATGGAGGCCCGTCCCTTCCGCCTCGGTGAGGAGGCACGGGAACTCTCCCTGATCGGGGACCGTAAAAGATCTGGGTTGTCGAGGCGGAGTTCCTCGACACGCAAAGCTCCGGTCTCGGGCGGGGTCGAGCGACGACTCCTCAGAGGCGAGGCTCGAGACCGCTTAGCCTTTTTAAGGCGGTGCTTCGTCCGAGGCTTGCTCGAGGGCGAGGAACCCCGTGACGACCTCGGGGACGAGGACGAGGAGATCCGGCGTACCCGGCGCTGCTTGTCTCGGGATCGCACACTGACCTCGGGCTGTCTCACCGGGGTCGGATCCGAGGGAAGCGTCGAGGCCGAGGGAGCTTCGGCCGCTGAAAGGCCGGTGCCTGAGGCCGAGGTCGCCAACTGCGGGGCCCCCGAGACCGAAGGCGAGGCCGAAGCCTGCTGCAAGGTCTCAATGGCCCCGGAAAGCTCCGAGGAGATTAAAGCGCGAAGCAACTCCTGGAACGCCGGGATAGTGAGACCCGGAGGCAACACCTGGGGGCGCTCCGCAGAGGGCGACCTCGGTTTCGAGTATTCCCTCGGGGCTAACCCCTTCGACACCTTGGGCTGGGTCGAGGTCGACGGTCCCGCCGACGACGAGCCCGAGGATGGCTTCCTGTTAGATGAAACTGAGGAAGGAAGTGGAGACTTACCCGGGGCTTGCTTCTGCGAGGCAACCGGCTTCGCGGGGGCCGAGGGGTCCGATGTCGAGGCCGGGGCCGAAGCCGAGGCC
This sequence comes from Geotrypetes seraphini, assembly GCF_902459505.1. Classification (NCBI taxonomy): domain Eukaryota; kingdom Metazoa; phylum Chordata; class Amphibia; order Gymnophiona; family Dermophiidae; genus Geotrypetes; species Geotrypetes seraphini. The sequence goes on from NC_047087.1 coordinate 141,113,103, forward strand.
GAGCTCGAGGCCTTCCCCGTCGGGGTATCGACGGCAAAGAGATCAGCCATGCGGGCCTTGCGACGAGTAAGGGCCCGTTTCTGGAAGGTGGCACACTTAGGGCACGATGCTGTCGGGTGATGGGGCCCCAAACACCGAATACAGCACCTGTGAGGGTCAGTGATGGACAAAAGCCTATCACACTTACCACACTTCTTAAAACCCGTTACGGGCCGGGACATGGGCCCAAAACAAGGCCGGGAACAAGCGAGGTTCCTCGGCCACGGCTACCGGGAGCCCCCGGAGCGAAAAAGAAAATTGAATTTTTTTTTTTTTTTTGAGAAATAAAGAAAACAAGGAAAGAAAATCAACGTAACGCAGCGACCGCGCCGAAAATCCGAACACAGCCGCGGCGACAGAAGGCAAAAGTAGCACAAATTTATCCACAGGGCTTCTGGCTCCGCGGATGAAAATGAACTGAGGACCACGAGGTGGGGATGCGCCCTCTAGTGGCGAGAAGGCTAGCACATGCGTGGTGCAGTGTGCAAACTTGAAACTTCTAGCAAGTTTGCTGAAAAAGCTGTCCGCGCTGGGGCTCCGTAGATGACGTCACCCATGTGTGAGAATATCATGCCTGCTTGTCCTGGGATAATAATAATAATAATAATAATAATAATAATAACTTTATTCTTGTATACCGCATTACCGTGGAAGTTCTATGCGGTTAACAGAAGAAGAGACTGTACAATTACAGCGAAGATACAGTTTAGTTAATGTTATATTAGTACTTTAGACAATGCAATTTTACAATCACGTTACATTTACATTTTAGATGGTACATTGACAAAGTTAGTTTTTCAAGTAGGTAATATACTCAGGGGTAGTATAGTCGGAGTGATTATGATTGCTATGAGTTACATATAGCAGTTTACAAATAGAAGTGTAGCCTACGGCGGTAAAGGGTCTGGGGAGGGGTCGAGGTCTGAGGTGGAGGGGGGAGGGGGTCGGAGCATTCAGAAGAATTTGTCAAAAAGGTAGGTTTTGGTTAGCTTCCTGAAAGTTTGATAGGGGGGGGAATTGGAGATGAGAGTGGAGAGGCATTTGTTCCATTTGCCCGCTTGGAATGCTAGGGATCGGTTGAGGAATTTTTTGTAGAGGCAGCCCTTCGGGGAGGGAAAAGAAAACAGGTAGGTATTTCGAGTGCGAGAGGGGCCTGCAATTTCGAGGTAGTCTGATAGGTAAATTGGTGAGGAGCCTGCTAAGGTTTTGAAGCAGAGGCAGGCGAATTTAAAGATGATTCTTGCCTCCACCGGCAGCCAGTGGAGTTTGGTGTAGTAGGGGCTGACGTGGTCATATTTTTTGAGGCTGAAGATGAGGCGGACAGCAGCATTTTGTACTATTCTGAGACGTTTAAAGGACTCTTTTGCGATTTTGGATTTCTGAGCCTGCTAATGGACTGCAAGATCCAGCTCTGCTACCAGTTAATCTTTCCCAGCTGTGCAGCCTGGCAGACAAGCACCCAGGGCAGAGCCAAAGTGATCTCATCAAGCTTCATAGGAATCCTTTTCTCTGCGACATTTTCCACACTGGACACACCTCTTCACCTGGTGCATTCATTGAAAGTGGAACCATAAGCTTGCACTGACTGCTCAACATCTGCTCCTCCAAATCAGCTGAGAACCACAAGTTTGCACATTGTTCCTTGTGCAAAATTCATCAGGCCCCAGGCTGCAAGGGAATCGCTCCTGGAACCAAAGCCCTCACACTTTCTACTGCTGCATAGGTTAGAGCTTCCTCCTTCCATGATGCTATCTAGCTGCTATGCCATGCAATCTGCTCCCAGCACTACTAGCCTTAGGGGCAGCTACATTTTATATACAGAAGGTGAAGCCATCTTGCTTACCTTCAACAAGGGGAAGAGTACAAATCCTGGGCAAAATTATCTCCTAATTTACATGAAATTAAAGCCACATTTAGCAAGAAACATAAGGGACAGTGCAAAGAACAACCTAGGCCAGTGAAGGAATTAAAAATAGATTTAGACACTAGGGAAGATATCTCCTTTCCACAAGGCTGATACAATAGTGACTACAAAATAAAAAACATGAGGAAAATGAACATGTGAGAAAAATGAGACAAGATGAAGCAAGGAAAGAGATCAACTGTTCCTAGTTTAGATTCCTCACCTCTGCCTCAGAGTCTCTGAGTTTCTGTTTTTTCTCTTTCACCTTCATTTCGAACACTTGCTCCATTTCAGTCTCCATTTTCTTCATCTTTGCCACATGGTCCCTTCGCTCCTCCTCCATTTGGGCCAGAGGACTTCTGTGAATGAGAAGTAATAGGAGAGGGTTATATGTAATTTCTAATACATGCTTTATTACTTACCAAAGGTTTGATATAACCCCCTTTGAATGAATTCTAGCATACTAGCTGAACAGAGCTTTTATCTACACAGAAAGCTTTTATCTAGACAGAAAAACGTGTAATGCATAGATTTGGCCAAAACATGTCTATATTTTTAATCAAACACACTGGTTAAAAAAAACTACAGTCAAAATTGATACTCATGCAAACTTACCCTCAAGTGAGGTAAGCATCACTGGGCTCCATGGATGTTACTTGCATGCGAGAATATCATGCCTGCTTGTCCTCGGAGAATCACTATTATGATGTAGTGTTGTCATTATCTATGCCTACAGTACCATATTTAGGTTTATTTTAAACTTGATATACTGCCCTCATCAATGCATCAAAGGCAATTTACAATTAACACATGCAAATGATAAAGGAGATGGAACTTCTCTCATATAAGGAAAGGCTAAAGCGGTTAGAGCTCTTCAGCTTGGAAAAAAGAGATAGCTGATGGGAGATATGACAAATTCCTGCATGGTGTAGAATGGGTAAAAGTGAATCGATTTTTTAATCTTAATGAAGTTACATGGGAATACTTTTAAAATGAATAGGAAAAACTTCACTCAACGAATAGTTAAGCTCTGAAACTCATTCCTGGAGGATGTGGTAACATTGGTTAGTGTATCTGGGAATCAGCCACCCTGATGGCCATAGACAAAATACCCAGCCTAGGGGTGATCCTTGATGCCGACCTTTCGTTCTCTGACAACTCCCAAGTGATCCTTGATGCCGACCTTTCGTTCTCTGACAACTCCCAAGTAGTATCCGCCTCATTCTACCACCTCCGGTAACTACGGAAAATCAGACTTCTCTCAACTACACTACGCCTTGTCTTCTCCTGTATGGACTACTGCAAGCACTCCTAAACATTCATCAACTTCAATGGGTACAAAATGCCACCATCCGACTCCTGAAGAATCTCCACATACAAGATCCAATCGCCCCGGCATTGCGAGCTGCCCACTGGCTGCCAATCGACAAACGATGTATATTCAAAGGCCTGGTAATAGCTTACAAACTCTTCCATGACATAGTACCAGCCTATATGGCTTCCAAACTTCCACCCTATGCCCCAAATCGACCGCTCCACTTGTGAGATGAAAAGCAATTATCCGTGCCCTCAGGATGAGCCTTCTGCCTTGAGAATGCCCAAAAAAAGATCTTATTCGCACTACCTACTGTGACTCTGGAACAAACTACCTACCCAGATAAGATCATTAGAAGGCTTCCTGAACTTCAGGAAGGCAATAAAAACTCACCTCTTCCCCTGACCCTCTATGCGGTTGCGCCAATCAAATTTCCCAAACCTTCTGACAAAGTGCCACTGTCTCAAATCTAAAACGCTATGTCTATGCCAAAACTAAAACACTATGGGGGTAATAATCAAAAAAACCCCAAACGTCTAAAAAGTGTCCTAAATGGCTACTTGGACGATCAAAATGCCTGATCGTCCAAGTACCCATAACCAAAGCTGGTTTTTAGACGTATCTAAAAACAGCTTAGGGAGGTCACCTGACGCCATGAGCGGGTGAGGACGTGCTCCTGCTCAGCTCCGGGACCCCGCTCCTCCCTTCCCACTTTCTGCCGGTTTTCGGCTCTCACGCTGCCGTGGATCTCTTTCGCAGCCGACCCGGGATCTCATGGACAGGTATTTAACCCGGTCCCAGGAGGCGGCGCGCATGAAACCAGCGCGCAAAGACAAGGAGCGTGCGAGCCCTGGTGCGGGCAAAATGGCGGCCGCTTCCGGAACGGCGGTTACAGAGTTTTCGGCCACGGCGCTGAACGAACTGAAGGCGGCGGTGGCACAGGTCCTGGGCCCGCAGATGGAGGCTTTGACAACCCAGATGACCCGTCTAGAGCAGCTACTGTCCGACACGGCGGCCCGAACCACCGAGCTGGAACAGCGCGTGTCTGCAGCAGAGGAATCCCTAAACTCACACGAATTAGACCTCTCGGCTTTACAAGAATCGGTCCAACTCCAAGCTGCCAAACTGGATGATCTGGAGAACCGTTCTCGCCGAGGGAATCTTCATTTTATGGGAGTGCCTGAAACCATACCGGATACTCACCTGATAGCTGAGATGGAGGGCTGGCTGGAACTAGAATTTCCAGATATAGCGTCCTTGGGCCCGCTCTGTTTGGAACGAGCACACCGTCTTGGTCCGCGCCTGGCCAGAGATTCCAGGCCCAGGGTGGTGATTGTCAAATTCCTCAACTATAGACACAAAATGGAGATCTTGCGGCAGTATCGTGCTAAATGCAATACTTTGAAGTTTCGGGGCTCTGCTGTCCGGAAAAGCCAAGATTATTTAGCAGCTCTCACAGAACGCAGGAAAGCCTTTTATCCATTGTGTTCTAGATTGGAGGAGAACAAACATCGTTTTCAATTCATTTACCCGGCGGTCTTGAAGATCCAGCATGGGGGCTCCTGGCATATGTTCACTGAGGCCTCTGCAACCGCAGACTACATTAATACAACTCTGCAATCTTCTTCAGAGCCTCCATGAAATTCTTCAGGGAGGTGTGCTGTTTCTGCTTGTTGGTGGGGCTTGCAACCATTTAGCTGGAAGCCACAGAATTGTTTTTCATTGTTTCATGCGAGAGTTGTACTGTTGATTTAGCCGACCTTTTTCAAAGATTAGCACCGGAGGAACCTGCCTCTTTCGCCGGCCCTTCTGCAGCAAGGAGAGGAGCGTGGGAGCCCTGCTCCGCCCCGCTCCAGACACAGAAAAGCCGACCTTTTTCAAAGATTAGCACCAGAGGAACCTGCCTCTTTCGCCGGCCCTTCTGCAGCAAGGAGAGGAGCATGGGAGCCCTGCTCCGCCCCCCTCCAGACACAGAAAAGCCGACCTTTTTCAAAGATTAGCACCAATTACAACAACCAGTGAACATGAAGCTCTTATTGATACTATTGATCTATTTATTAAGCAATAACGTTAGGGATGTTATCTCGCACTATCCAAAACTTCACTCCGTTCATTGCCCTGTCACACCCATTAGGCTTCCAACTGACCAACAGGAAGAAAGAGTAAGTCATATCAAAATAATCACAAGTAATGGTAGACCACATCGTACCACCAAAAAAAGAACAAGGGAAATAAAACCAATCAAAACCACTACATTCGCCTTACCCATCACCACTACCTCTGTTCCCTGCGCCTACCTCAACACTAGATCAGTAAGGAACAAGGCTTTCTTAATCAAAGATTGGATCATCAACAAGCAGTTAGCCTGCCTCTTTCTAACAGAAACATGGCTACTGTCCGAAGAAGATCCAATACTAAACGACCTAATGCCAGATAACTATAAAATTTGCATGTTAAACCGCGAAGACAGAAGAGGGGGAGGACTGGCAGTCATCCTTAAGGAAGAACTTGAACTTGAATTAGTAGAATCCAAGATAACCAACCAATTAGAAATACTAGCATGCAAAATTAGTAATAAGAATCTAGAAGAATACCTCTCCTGTATTCTATTTTATGTCCCGCCAAAAAGCTGGCCAAAGGCCAGAGAGGATTTCTACGAATTCATTCTACATAATTCAATTACTCCGTCTTACAATATTATAGCAGGAGATGTAAACATACACTTAGAGAATGAGGACAATCCTGACACGAAAGATCTTAAAAACTTCCTATCCTCACTCAACTACAATCTCCCTTCATCCACACAAACTCATGAAAAAGGCCATCAGCTAGATTTGGTAGCTATGTCCTCAAAAGAGATCCTGAATCCCTCTATTTCTATATCCGACGGTAACTGGTACCACGACATCTGGTCCGATCACTTCACCTACTACTTTAACTTAATCTGGAATCAACCAAAAGAAAAAACTCACCCAAAAATAAAAAAAGAACATCTCACAAGGGGCCACATCAACCCAGAGGAATACTGGGCACATTACGAATCGCGTGAGGAAATAAATGAAGGGGATGAGTTTTGGGAACAGTAGCACATCCATCCTAGATAAAACAGCCCCTAAACGAAACAGAACAAACCGCTCAAATAAATATAATAAATGGTTCGACTCCGAACTATTAAACATGAAACAATCAGTAAGACGACTAGAAAGGATCTGGAATAAAACAGGAGAAATATTAGACCGGAACAATTGGAGATCCAACATAAAGGACTACAAACAACTGATAAAAGAAAAACGAAAAACATTCTACTCATCCAAAATTCATACATCCAATATGAGATCAAAAGGATTCAACACTAAAGAACTGTTCAACCTGGTTACAAATTTATTCGACACCACACGCCACAATCAATCCATGCACGACATAAAACTTCCATCAGCAGACGATCTAGCTCAACACTTTGACTCAAAAATTAAGAACCTAAGGAACAATTGCCCAACAAACAACATACCAGCACATCAAATAGCCAACATACATGAAAACGAAATACCTGTGGATATGTTTTGGACCACCTTTCAGGATCTAGAATGGAATAACTTCATAAAACTCTATAACAAGTACACTAAATCACACTGCATTCTAGATCCCTGTTCCCCCAACATTATGAAAACAGCCCCATTAGACTTTAAACTAACACTGTGGAATTATCTGACCAATAAATTCAAAAACGGAAAATTCCTAACGAATAACGGTCACATTATAATCACCCCAATTCCAAAAAAATCGTAAACAATCCCTAACATCTGTAACCAACTATAGACCGGTAGCATCCATTCCATTCTTCGTAAAAATAATGGAAGGTTTAGTACATACCCAATTGATGAACTACCTTGATCAGTTCTCACTACTACATGAAACCCAGTCTGGCTTCAGACCTCTGTTTAGCACTGAGACGGCGATTGCAGCGACCCTAGAATACTTACGCAACTTATTCAGCAAGGGCCACAATGCCTTAATCATGCAATTTGACATGAGCTCGGCCTTCGACTTGGTGGATCACAAAAAATTGCTACAATGCTTAGACGCAATCGGCATCGGAGGTGAGGTATTCGACTGGTTCCGAGGATTCCTTACGACCCGCACCTATCAAGTACGCTTCAACTGCAACCTCTCCAAAACATGGAGAAACCCATCAGGCGTTCCACAGGGGTCTCCATTATCCCCACTACTCTTTAACGTCTATATATCATCACTAGGCATGCAGCTGGCCCAACGGGGTATAAAAGTATTCAGTTATGCGGATGACTTCACAATCATTATCCCGTTTAATATGTCACCCTCCGAAATCATCCCCACGGCAACAGAAGCGCTAAACCTGATGGAACAATGGACCACAGAATTCAAACTGAAGCTTAATTCAGATAAAACTAAATTCTTCATAGTCTCGCCACACCCACCTATCACCACAACACCACTACGCATTAACAATCTTAACTACCCTATTCAACCTACAATGAAGGTTCTGGGGGTAATACTGGATCAAGGTCTAACTATGAAAGACCATGTGGACTCCCTAGTCAGAAAGGGGTTTTTTACTCTCTGGAAACTTAGGTCCATTAGAGCATACTTCGACGCTTCAGCATTCAGAATTCTGGTACAATCCCTAATACTAAGCCACCTTGATTATTGCAACATTACCCATCTAGCAATCACCCGGAAGCAAATGCAGAGACTTCAACTGATCCAAAACGCAGCAGTCAGGTTGATCTTCAGACTGAAAAAGTCCGATCATATAACCCCTTCCTACCGACTCCTGCATTGGCTGCCAATGGAGGCACGTACGAAGTTCAAACTGGGATGTCTCTGCTTCAAGGTATTATCCGGTCTAGCCCCTAAATATATATAACAGATCTCTTCTCATTCCCAACCAACAGACATGAGAGAAGAGCACACCAGAAATTCGTTTCCCCACCAGCCAGAGGATGCAAATATAAGAGACACCATCAACAACTTCTATCATACCAAGCAGCCTTATGGGGCAAAGACTTGGAAAAACTAATTACACACTCAAACAATTATGGTGAATTTAGGAAACACCTAAAAACATACCTGTTCTCGAAATACCTAGATAACGAATCAGAACAATAGCCCCCATCGCAATCCCCCCCCAATTTAGATCCTGTAAACTGTTAACCTCTAATCTCTAACTATGAATGTTCCTCACAATTTATGGAATTTTTCTAATTCATTGCAAACCGCATGGAACTTCACGGTCCCGCAATATATAAACTGTTGTTACTATTTTTATTGTTGCTACTATCAGATATTCACTGCTACACTCTGTAATTTGATGTCTGTGCAATTTATCTTCATTGTAAACCGCCTAGAAGTCGCAAGATTGTTGGCGGTATATAAGAATAAAGTTATTATTATTATTATTATTTACTGTTAATAGCCATTTTTGGACCTCTTGCATATTCCTTCGGGGATATGATTTTTGGGCTTTTTTGGGGTGTGGGTGGGAGGGAAGATAGGTTGGGAACAGCTCACTGATATGATATTTGGGATCTCGCTCATTATTTTTTGCTTGTTCAATATTTGCTATAGGAGTAAATATGACAGTATTTGGGTTTTCACTGTTAACTCGGGTGGGGCTGGGCGCCCGGGTGTCAGATACTTACGACATGTTGCTTTATGTTGTCTGTGTTTTGACCCTGGGTGATCACTCCCTCCGTATCCTGTCCTGGAATGTGTCGGGGATTTCATCTCCAGTGAAACACACTAAACTCTTGAGACAGATAAAACACCATAGGGCTGACTTGGCATGCTTACAGGAGACCAAATTGTCCCGGGAGGAACATCAAAAGCTGCAAAGGGGCTGGGTGGGCTCCATTTATTTGGCCTCCTCCTCGGGGAAAAGAGCTGGGGTATGTTTATTGGTCCGCAAAGGGCTACAATGTTCTGTACTGTTACTTTCTGAGGACCCTTTGGGTAGATATCTGCTCTTAAAAATTTCTTTGCAGGGCAGAGACTTCCGGCTGCTGATTGTATACGGGCCGAACACTTATTCCCAAGATTTTTTTGATTCTCTTGTGTCCTTAGGTCTCCAGGATACTTCACTGCCCTTGGTTATAGCTGGAGATCTTAATCAAGTGATGGATAATTCTCTGGATCATTCTAGTTCTTCTGCACCATCTACACCGAATTTGAACAAAGGCATCCCCTTTCTATGTCAATCGTTGGGCTTGGTAGATCCCTGGAGACTTCTCCATCCATTGGAACGAGACTATACACACCAATTGCGTGCTCACGGGTCCTTCTCCCGTTTAGATTATCTGCTGATTTCGGAATCTCTGTTTGTCCAAGTCTCTGAGGCTACCATAGGCCCGCTGGAGGTGTCCGATCATTGCCCTATTTGGGTGGACCTGGCCTGGGGGTTGCCTCCTATGGGAGCCCGTCGGTGGCGATTTCCATCCTATCTTCACGAGGACCCTATATTTGGGGATTACCTCCGGGCTTGTTGGGAGGATTTTCTGACGAACAATGCACAACACCGTACCGATCCGGGCTTATTCTGGGAAACCGCTAAAGCTGTCCTTAGGGGGGCGATCATCGCTTTCATAGCGGCACGGAATAAACGTATTTCGGCAGGCATTATTCGTTTGGAGAGAAAATGTTCTTCCTTGAAGGCGGCCTACTTGCGTGCCCCTACCGCCGCTTTGCGGGATGAACTTCACTCAACTCAAGTATCTCTTAATACATTATTACATGATCGTACTAAACGCTCTCTTATTTAGCGCAAATACAAATTCCACCGCTACGGAAATAAACCGGGCCGAATGCTGGCATCTTTAACCAAGAATTGGCAAGAATCTAGATATATTTCGAAAATTAGGCATGGCCCTATCACTTTTCATACAAAACCGAAGGACATTGCAGACGCGTTCTATCAATATTTTTCTAACTTTTATTCAGATCCAGGACCGCATTCTGGCCCCGAAGTTTTAGATTATTTACTAGACGCCGGCTTGCCTTGTTTCACTGAACAACAGCGGGAGACACTGAACAGACCCATACAGGGCATAGAGATCCAAAAAGCCATCAAGACATTGCGTTCTTGTACAGCCCCAGGCCCGGATGGGTTTTCGGCAGAATTCTTTAAGATGATGTCGCCTCACCTCTGTGAGTCCTTGATGTCCTACTATGATGAGGTCATGGAGAAAGGTGCTTTCCCAGATTTTGCGAACTCTGCCACTATTACTTTACTTCCAAAACCGAACAAACCTAGGGAGGAGGTCGACTCCTACAGACCAATATCCCTGCTCAATGTAGATGTAAAGATCCTATCTCGCTTGCTGGCCAATCGGTTGACACCTCTTTTACCGCATGTTATCTCTCCAGCACAGGTCGGCTTTGTTCAGGGCCGCCACTCTGTTCTTAACGTTCGTCGGGCTCTTCTAGCTATGGCCAGGGCGCAAGCATCCGACGTCAAGGGCGTATTGGTGAGACTAGATGCGGCCAAGGCCTTCGATCAGGTTCTCTGGCCCTATTTGTTTTCGGTTCTCGAATATGTGGGCATTGGAGGGCACTTTCTAGCTGCATTGCGAGCCCTGTATTTTTCCCCCAAGGCATCGATTTTGATCAATGGGATTTTTACACCGTCCTTTGAGGTTGGTAGGGGGAAGCATCAGGGTTGCCCATTGTCGCCCTTATTGTTCTTGGTATACTTGGAACCTCTCCTTCGGACAATTCAGAGGGATGACATCTTAGTCGGACTATCAGAGGGCTCGTCTGAACTGCGGGCATTAGCATTTGCTGATGATATCCTGTTGACCCTGGCTCATCCTCAGCGGTCCCTGGCTCGGACCCTTGAGATACTGGACGAGTTTCATCTTTTTTCTGGTCTTATCTTAAACAAGCAGAAGTCCTTAGTCCTACCCCTGCAAGAGGAGATTCGGACCTCTTGGCAAGGCCCCTTTCCATTAGAATGGACTTCCACGTCTTTACGTTATTTGGGGATTTGGATTCCGCAAGACTTAACTCAAATGTACGCGCTGAATGTTCTTCCTCTCCTACAGCGAACGGGACAGAGGCTCCGAGCTTGGCGCTCTTATCCGTTAACTCTTTTAGGCAGGATAGCCTTATACAATATGATGGTCATTCCCCAATGGTTATATCTCTTACAGATCTTGCCATTGCTACTACAATATCGGCATCTTCGTGTTCTTCATAAATCATTGTCTGGGTATTTGTGGGGCGGTAAACGTTCTCGGATTCCCCTTCGTACCCTTTCTTTACCCGTATCTCACGGAGGCCTGGGACTGTTACATTTGGGGAGACTGAATATAGCGTGTCAGCTCCGACACTTGAATGACTGGTTCTGTGGGACCTCTCATTTTTCGGCGGCCGGGGTTGAGTGCCTTGCATTTGCCCCTTATCACTTTAGCTATTTACTACACGTCTCAACGTTGCCTTTGCGTACTCAACATTATGGGGATTTATTTTTAATACCTATACGGAAAATTTGGAAACGATTATGTCAGCAGCTACATGTCAGGTCGGATGTGACCCCATGTTTGCCCATTCATGGTAATGTAGACTATGCTCCTGGTTTTGACCTGGGGGCCCCATCTCAGTGGACTCGGGGGGGGGAGTGTTTTACCTGTCTCAAGTACTACAACCCGATGGCACACTCCAATCATTTCAAATGTTGTTGGATGCTCATATATTGACTGCTAATGACTGGTTGAGTTATGGTCAACTACTGCATTATGTACAATCTCTCCCCCGACAGGCTTTATTGGAAGCAGTACAAGAAACATTATCAGAAGCTTTATGTTTAACGGCGCAGGTCCCCACTCCGCTTCGTTTCTACCATCATTTTCTTCAAGAGTTGGCGGGAGAACTGGACTATACAACTTTGGCCGATTCCTGGTCCACAGATCTACAAGTCACAGTGTCAGAATCCATTTTAAAGCGGAGTTTCAAATTGGGGTCGACCATCCTGGTGGCAGCGACGGAAAAGGAACGCTACTATAAATTCTTGGTTCGAGCTTATTATGCAAATGTGTGAGCCTATAAAGCACACATTAGCCCTTCTGCAGGCTGCCCTAAATGCGCTGCTACTAGGGCAACCCTCGGACACATGTTTTGGCTATGTCCTGGTATTCGGGCCTACTGGCGGCGCATAGGCCTTATGATTCAGCCCCTGTGGAAATGCTCCTGGATACCGACATCGACTTTTCTCTTCACTTTGAAATTTTCACTGGACCCAGTTAAACCAGGTGTGAATGCTTTTGTTCAAAGGGCTATCCTGGTGGGTATAAAGACTATTTTACAATGTTGGTTGTCTCCACAAACACCTACTGTCTCGCACTGGCGGACTCAAATGATTTATTGGGCTGGATATGAGCGACAAGCCATTCCAGATTTACATTCTAAAAAGGGCATATTATATCTCCGTTGTTGGAGACCTTTTTGTTCTACTTTATCGCCTGTAGCAAAAGCACATTTGCTTGATTGATTATTCCCTGGCGTATGTAACAGTGGCTGTTCCCGGGGGGGGGGGGTTGAACAGAGGGGGGGGGGGGTTCTTATGTATTGTATATTGTTTGGTTGCATTTCTGCATACTGTCATTTATTGATCTTTAATAAAAAACAAATTTAAACAAAAAAAAACAAAACAGCTTAGGCCTTTCCCCTGCCTCTAAACGCACAGAGAGAAAAGAGGTGTGTTTAGAGGAGGGGAAAGGGCGGGCAGTGGGCGGGAGGTGGGCCGACCTACACCTAGGCGTACAACACCTATAACCAAAACAGTTTAGTCGGCACTTAGACCTCTTTGACTTAGACGAAAGAAAACCAGGTCTAACTGCCGAAAAAGGGGCCGCTGAGCTGATGGCCGCTGGCGCCATCAGTTCAGCGGCCCGGCAACCTAACCATCACGGCAGGAGAGATGCCTCATCTCCCCTACTGCGATGCCATCACTCTTCTACCCGAATTGCTGCGACTTGCGGGTCGGCCGGGGGTTCGTCGAGGGCAGGAGGGCCTGGGATCCCTCCTGCCCATAATGTAGTGGGGGGTGGGGGTAGGGGGGTCGCCTGGGCCAGGAGGGCTTGGGCTCCCTCTTGCCCCAATATGTCGGGGGTGCCGCCGTTGGCTGGGGCAAGAGGGCTTGAGCTCCCTCTTGCCCTGATATGTCAGGGGTGCCGCGGTTGGCTGGGTCAAGAGGGCTTGAGCTCCCTCTTGCCCCGATGTTGTCGGAAGGAGGGGGGGTCGCGGTTTGCCATGGCAGGAGGGCTTGGGCACCCTCCTGCCTGGATGGTTGTGGGGAGGGGGGATTCTGTAACTGGTGTTGTTTTTGACAGACACCGGTTACAGAATCCAGCTTTTAGGCGAAGGACTGGCTCCTCCTTCGCCTAAAAGCCCTTCTGTTGGACGTTTGTGGCTTAGACGTTGTTTTGTTTCATTATGGCTAAAATGTGTAGATGTGGTGTGGGTGTACCTTTAGACGTAGTGGAGATTGGGTGTTTAGGCAGAGGAAGGCCATAATCAAAACAAGGTCGTTTGTTTTGGTTATGGACACTTTCCCTGCTTCTGGGTTGAACGTTTAGGGACTTAGGCCAAAAGGGGACTTAGACGCTTTTTTTGATTATGCCCCTCCGCATGCTTTGTCCTATGTCTGACCATGCCATGTTTTCTCATACAATGTTCTTCCACACAGTGTCATACTATTCGCCATCTTTATTCTACTATACTATATTACATTACATTAATGATTTCTATTCTGCCTTTACCTTGTGGTTCAAGGCGGATTACATAAGAATTGTTATGATATTAAGAAGTACATACTGATAAGATATTAAGAAGTACTTAAGGAATAGTTTGAACATAACATAAGCACATAAGCAGTGCCTCTGCTGGGTCAGACCAGAGGTCCATCATGCCCATCTTTGGGTTATAGAGGTGCTACAAAATTGGTTGGTGATCTTTGTCATAAATCATATGGAAGAAAGACGGGAGAGAGGGGATGTGACAGATGTTTAAATAAAGGAGGCAAATCTTTTAAAAATGAAGGAAAACTCTGGAATGAGAGGGCATATGATGATAAGAGGTGATAGGCTCCGGAGTAATCTAAGGCAATACTTTTTACAGTCTCCCCAGGGAGATGGTGGAGATAAAGACTGTATCTGAATTCAAGATAGCATGGGACAGGCATGTGGGATCTCTTAAAGAGAGAAGATGATAGCAGATGTTGTGGATGGACTGGGAAGAAGGTCTTGGCCTAAGTCATATCTTGCAAGGTTCTTCTAAATTCTAATTGCTGGAACAGGTTGAGATGGGGCTTGTGGTAATTGATAGTAGTAGGTCAACCATATTCATCTGCCAATATACCTCTAAGAGGTGAATGCCGAGCCAGAAGAGGGCTGTGACAGTAACTTCTGATGAGTCCACAATATGCTTCATTTTATTACCTAGGCATGGAACGTCTACCATCTTCTCTTGAATAGCAGGTTCCAAGTCTGAGGTATGCAGACAGGCAAGTCTGCACAACTCAATACTCATGGCAGAGGTGCGGGATGCCATATCAAAAGCATCAAAGGTTACCTAGACCATCATGTGCTTTCCACACTCCCACTCTTTGGCTACTATCTGATGGAATTCCTCAGGCTATCCTGGAGGGAGAAAGTCTGCTAACTCTGCTACACGGTGTACAACATTCCACAAGTCCTTCTTATAGATCTAATGTACGGGGGGGGGGGGACAGGGTCTTTCACTGCTTAATCTGTACTTTTCTAAAGGATTTTGTGCACAACACTGTCACAGTTGCTTTTGGGGACTCATCAAAATGAGGGATGTCCAACAGCTTGGACTTGAGCTCATTCTCAGTCTCCAACTCATATGAGATGGACTTGGCCATGTCCCTGACAAAATCAAAAGGAGGAGAGCTGCTCTAGAGGCAAATTTCCCCTTTCATGAAGAAGTCCAAAGGAAAACCAAGGGATTTCTCAGTGATTTTCTAAGCCATCAGAATAGCAATTACTCTAAAACAAATAGAGATTGATCAATGGATGCCTTTCCTTTCTAGAATTAATGATCAGAAAATAGACAGATGGACCGGTGCTATTTAACTTATTTATAAGAACATAAGAACATAAGAATTGCCTCTGCCGGGTCAGACCGGAGGTCCATCGCGCCCAGCAGCCCGCACCCGCGACGGCCCATCAGGTCCATGACCTGTTAAGTGACCCTGTCTTTCCTGTACCTATCTCTATGTTTATCTGTACCCCTCAATCCCCTTATCCTGTAGGTATTTATCCAAACCTTCTTTGAACCCCTGTAGCGTGCCCTGCCCTACCACAGCCTCCGGGAGCGTGTTCCATGAGTCCACCACCCTCTGAGTAAAGAAGAACTTCCTAGCATTTGTTCTAAACCTGTCCCCTTTCAATTTCTCCGAGTGCCCCCTTATATTTGTGGCTCCCCTCAGTCTGAAGAATCTGTCTCTGTCTACCTTCTCTATGCCTTTCAGGATTTTAAAGGTTTCTATCATGTCTCCTCTAAGTCTCCGCTTTTCCAGAGAGAAAAGCCCCAGCTTATCTAACCTATCAGTGTATGAAAGGTTTTCCATACCTCTTACCAATTTAGTTGCTCTTCTCTGGACTCCCTCAAGTACTGCCATGTCCTTCTTGAGGTACGGCGACCAGTACTGGACATAGTACTCCAGATGGGGGCGCACCATTGCACGATACAGTGGCATGATGATTTCCTTCGTCCTGGTCGTGATACCCTTTTTGATGATACCCAACATTCTGTTCGCTTTCTTTGAGGCCGCCGCACATTGTGCCGATGCCTTCAGTGTTGTATCCACCAACACACCCAGGTCTCTTTCAAGGTTACTTACCCCCAGCAATGATCTCCCCATTTTGTAGCTGAACATCGGGTTCTTTTTCCCTACATGCATGACCTTGCATTTCTCTACGTTAAAGCTCATTTGCCACTTTTTTGCCCATTTTTCCAGTTTCGTTAGGTCCTTTTGGAGGTTCTCACAGTCTTCCGTGGTTCTAACCCTGCTGCAGAGTTTGGTGACATCTGCAAATTTTATAACCTCATAATTTGTCCCCGTCTCCAGGTCGTTTATAAATATATTGAACAGGAGCGGTCCCAGCACCGACCCCTGCGGAACTCCGCTCGTGACCCTCCGCCAGTCGGAGTATTGGCCCTTTACTCCAACCCTCTGTTTCCTGCCCTCCAACCAGTGTTTAATCCATCGGTAGACATCCCCTTCCACCCCATGGTTCCACAACTTTTTAAGCAGCCGTTCATGGGGTACCTTGTCGAAGGCTTTTTGGAAGTCAAGGTAAATGATGTCAATGGATTCCCCTTTGTCCATCTGGCTGTTTATCCCTTCGAAGAAGTGCAGTAAGTTCGTAAGGCACGACCTTCCCTTGCTGAAGCCGTGCTGGCTCGCCCTCAGCTGTCCATTGCTTTCCATGTGCTCGCAGATGCTATCCTTGACCAGTGATTCCATCATCTTTCCCGGAACCGAGGTCAAGCTCACTGGCCTGTAGTTTCCCGGGTCTCCCCTCGATCCCTTCTTGAAGATAGGTGTGACATTCGCTATTTTCCAGTCCTCCGGGATCTCCCCAGTTTTTAAGGATAGGTTATAGATTTGCTGGAGTGTAACCGCTATTTCATTTCTCAGTTCTTTTAGTACCCTTGGGTGGATTCCATCTGGGCCTGGTGATTTGTCTCTCTTTAACTTGTCTATCTGTCGGAGGATATCCTCTTGGCTTACCTCTATTTGCTCTAGCTTTTCGTCCTGACCCCCACTTATGATTTCCTCGGGTTCTGGAACATTGGATGTATCCTCGCTTGTGAAGACCGACGAGAAGAACTTGTTTAACCTGTCGGCTACCTCTTTTCCCTCTCTCACCACTCCCTTCTTATTTCCATCATCCAAAGGTCCCACTTCCTCCCTTGCCGGTTGCTTCCCCTTCACGTACTTGAAGAATGGTTTGAAGTTTCCCGCTTCCCTAGCCAGTCTCTCCTCATATTCTTTTTTGCTTCCTTAACCACCCGGTGACATTCCTTTTGTTGTTTTTTGTGTTCCTTCTGGTTTTCCTCAGTTTGGTCCCTTTTCCAATTTTTGAACGATATTTTCTTGTCCCTTATCACCTTTTTCACTGCGTTTGTTATCCACACCGGGTTTTTTGCTCGATTCTTTTTGCACCCTTTCCTAAACCTGGGGACGTACAGGTTTTGTGCTTTGTGCACCGTGTCCTTGAGTAGGGACCAGGCTTTCTCTACGGTCTCCATCTTCCCTGAGCTGCTTCTGAGTTTCTTTCCAACCATCTTTCTCATAGCGTCGTAGTTCCCTTTTCTGAAGTTTAGCGCTGTCGATGTGGTTCTCTTCACCTTTGATTTCCTGCTTCTAGTTTGTACTGGATCATATTGTGATCGCTGTTTCCCAGTGGCGCTATTACTACTACCTCCTTTGCGGGTCCCCCTAGCCCGTTGAGGATTAGGTCGAGAGTGGCATCTCCTCGCGTTGGGTCCTTGACCAACTGTTCCATGAAACAGTCCCTCACAGCCTCCAGGAATTTTGTTTCCCTCACGCAGTTGGAGTGTCCAATACTCCAGTCTATCCCAGGGTAATTGAAATCCCCCATCACTACCACACTTCCTCCTTTGCATTCCTGCCTCAATTCAGCCTCCAGATCTTGGTCGTTGGCTTCCGGCTGTCCCGGTGGGCGATAGTACAGTCCCAGTTTAATGTCAGCCCCATTTCTTCCTGGTAACTTAACCCAAAGTGATTCCAAAATGTCCGCCCTTACTGCTGTTTCCATCCTGGTCGAGTGAATGTAGTCTTTTATATATAACGCTATTCCTCCACCCTTCTTGTACGTCCTGTCCCTCCTATAGAGTTTGTACCCCGGTAGGACCACATCCCATTTGTTTTCCTCGGACCACCATGTCTCTGTGACTCCAATTATGTCTAGGTCCTCCTTGTTGGCTATGACTTCCAGTTCTCCCATTTTGGCTCTCAGGCTCCTTGCGTTTGTGTATAAGCAATTATAGTCCCGGTTGTTCGTTTTCCTTGCTGGTTTCTCTTGTGGTTTGTTGCTCCCGCCGACCCCCTCTAGGGCTGCCAGCTCTCGAGTTTCGTTTTGTTCTTCCTCCTTCTGTGTTGTGTCCCCTTTATCCTCAGCCAGCTTCCCCACTTTTACATGCCCCTTTAGCTCCTGCTGTTTGCTCTTCTTTATGCTCTCCAGTTCCAGTTGTTTCTTGGACTACTGTATTCCATCCTTAAGTCCTTCTCTACAGTTTTCCCGCTCAATATCTTTGTTCAATACTCTAGTCCGATGTGTCGTTGTTGGATCGACTGTCGGCTTTCCCCTTCTCCTCAGTTTAAAGCCTTGTCTATTGCAGTCTTCACGTTGTTCACCAGCATCCTTGTTCCCGCCTTGCTCAGATGCAGTCCGTCCCTCCTGAAGAGCTTGTTCTTCCCCCAAAAAGTTGTCCAGTTCCTTACAAAGTGGAAACCTTCCTCCTCGCACCATCTCCTCAGCCATCCATTCATTTCTTGCAGCTCGGTCTACCTCCTCGCATCCGCCCTCGGTACTGGCAGGATCTCAGAAAAAGCTATCTTCCTTGTCCTCCGCTTCAGTATCCTCCCCAGGGTCTTGAACTGCTGTGTTAGTGCAGTCCTGTTGTAATTTCTTCTGCTGACATCGTTGGTTCCAACGTGGATTATCACCGCTGTCTCCTCCGTCTCAGTTCCTTCCAGGATCCTCTCTATTCTGTCAGTGATGTCCTTCGTTCTTGCCCCCGGGAGACATGTCACCAGCCGGTCTTCTCTCCCTCCTGCTATGTGACTGTCCACTTCTCTCAGGATCGAGTCTCCCATCACGATCGCAGATTTCCCCTTCTTCTTCAGCTTCCTTTTTGGTCTCCAATCTGTGTCTTCGGTGCGATCCGCAGCTAATCCCTCTGGGCTCTGGTGGGTCTCAGCCTTCTCAGTCTGCTCAATACTTCCGCAGGGTCGTTCTCCCTCGGCGCCTGGTGGGTTCAGTA
Source organism: Geotrypetes seraphini (assembly GCF_902459505.1). Taxonomy (NCBI): domain Eukaryota; kingdom Metazoa; phylum Chordata; class Amphibia; order Gymnophiona; family Dermophiidae; genus Geotrypetes; species Geotrypetes seraphini. Next base: position 141,132,428 of record NC_047087.1, read on the forward strand.
CTCCATCGGTTGATTCCTGTCTTCCATCTGTTGGTTCCTGTCTATATTGCTGGTGATCCTGTACCTCCACCATCCTGCAGGCCTCCTCGATGAATTTCTCGAGTTCCCTAACTTGCTCCTGGATGTGGTTCTCTCTGATGGAATCCTCAGTTGCCCAGCACGATTCTTCTGAGGTGCGCAGGCCCTCCAGCTCCTGGACCTTGATCTGAAATCTCTCAACCTCCTTCTTTAGGCTCCCCAGTTCCAGACACCGGCCGCACATGTACGCCTGCCTTCCGGATGGGAGGTAGTCATACATATGACATCCGGTGCAGTAAACTGGGAAGCCACGCTGGGTTCCTGCTGCCTCCATTTTTCTATCCTTCTTCCTGTAGCCCTTCCTTGTCTGGAAGTGGTGTCCTGGAGTGCAGCTAGTTTTAGGGTCTCTCTTTTGGCTCCTAGCTTCCTGGCTCCTTCGCAACGGCTCCTTCGCAAAGGCGCACTCACTAAGGCGAGCGCCTTTGCCGCGCGCCGAACGGCTGCGCGCCGTTGGCTCCCCCCCTTTTAAGGGGGGAGTCCGGGCTAGGTTGCTCTGACGTGGTGGGGGTGGGCGGAGCTACCTCTCGCCGCTACCCCTTGCTTCCCGACTCTCCTCTGCCTTCCCTTTACCTCCTCTCCGCTTCTCTCACAGCTTCTGTCTCCTAAGCTGCTCCCCTGCTTCAACTTCTGCCTCTGCTAGGCTCGGGACCACGCGGCGCCGGCTCACCTCCTTTTAAGGGGGGAGTCCGGGCTAGGTTGCTCTGACACGGTGGGGGTGGGCGGAGCTACCTCTCGCCGCTACCCCTTGCTTCCCGACTCTCCTCTGCCTTCCCTTTACCTCCTCTCCACTCCTCTCACAGCTTCTGTCTCCTAAGCTGCTCCCCTGCTTCAACTTCTGCCTCTGCTAGAGGAAATTGGAACAAGTGGTGAGATTAAATTTTCAGATGACACTAAACTGTTCAAAGTTGTTAAAACACATGCGGATTGTAAAAAATTGCCCCCGATGCTGGCTGGAGCCAAGTTTCATTGTGATTTCTTCCTTCTTCGTCTGGACTGCCCAAATGGCTTTACTTGTAAATTCAAACATAATCTAAGTTATCTTTCAGGATCGACTTTAACATAACTGGTTAGAGGGTTTGGTCAACACTTCTTGCTCCTTGCATTGCTTGAGATACTTGTACTAGAAAGCGCTGATGTAGCTCTATCCATTTTTGAAAGGTATGCTGTTGCTCATATTGTGTTTGCATATCTATCTGCGACTATTGATGCCCCCTCAACTAGGGTCTGGATTAACTTCTCCATTTTTGCCTTCAGCTGCAGGGCTGTGGTGCTATCCATAACCAACAACTACTGTACATTTAAAAAATCCTGCTTGTATGGCTCTATCTTCACTTCTTCTGGCTCCTCTCTGTGGGAAGACTACTCTCTTTGATCAATTACATGTCTCTGCACCACAGTAAGGCCAAGAAACCTTTGCGGTGGTAGTAGGTCCATCTTTTCGTGGACACGCAATTTCTACCATTGTCACAATATGCAATAGTGTGGACTTCTAGGAGGCTTGTAAAGAACAAATTGAAGTAACAGACCTTTTTTTTTTTTTTTGAGATAATATCCCAAATAAAGACACAAGAAGCCTGTTCTATCTATCTTGCAGAAAAGTCACAACTGAGCAATAAAAGATCCCTCATACATACATAGTGAATCAAAGTCTAGAACAGTGTTCTTCAACCGCCGGTCTGTGGACCAATGCCGATCCGCAGAACTTTCCTGCCGGTCTGTGCATTGGGCCCGAGACAGTGTTCTTCAACCACTGGTCCGCGGTGCGATCGATGTGGTGTTATTTTAGGGCCGGCTCCCCTCTTCCTTACTGCTGCAGGTTTCCAGATGAGGCGCGGGAAGCGCGAGGAGCCACTGCCTGTGGTTTTGTGCACTGTGGCAATAAGGAAGAGGGGAGCCAGCCCGAAAATAACACCAGGGGCGGCATAAAACGGCCAGGCAGGAGCAGGCCAGAAGGTAAGGCACAGCATGGAGCATACACAGCATGCCTCACTGCTTAAATAGTATCCTAGGCTAGCTTTGCACTGCCCTATTTTCTAACCTGCTGATTTTCTACATGGTGGATAAATCATATAGCAAAATCATTAATTTAATTTTTGATTGCATTGTTACATAATGTTCATCCACAAAACAAAGCATTAACTGAGTTAGGCAAAATTGTCTGATTCAGTGTAAACGGTTATAGGAAAGGTAGAAGTATAGCTGGTCATGTACTATTTGTTTTTAATTAGAGAAAGAGAAATCTAGTAAAAAACAAATAAATCATGGAGGGAGGGAGACAACAAAGGTAGGGGGAATGATTTTATTTTCAATTTAGTGATTGAATTGTGTCAATTTTGAAAATTTTCAACTGCTGTCTATATTTTGCACTGTTCAAAAAGAAATGCATTTGTTTCTTTTTCTTTGGGGTTGTACTGCATGCAGAGTCTTGCATCTTAGGGTTTGTTTGCATATATTAGTACTTTTAGTTATTAGTCCCATATTTGCATAGGGGTTATCTGTATTGTGGTAGGAATGAATGTTGAGAAGCATACAGTGTACATTTTGTAGTTTAATTTTGTGGTTAACCATTATGTGTAGTTAATATAAGATTACATTGTGTGTGTATATATGAAAAATGAATGGAAAAAATAGTGTTACAATTAGTACTATTATGGGGGCAGGGTCTGGGGCGGAGATTGGGCGGGGTCTGGCCCATGACTTAGCCCTGTGTTCTTCAACTGCTGGTCCACAAAATAATTTTTTTATTTCTGCCGGTCCACAGGTGTAAAAAGGTTGAAGAACACTGGTCTAGAAGGCTACTTTTTCCTGTTCTGGGCCTCTCTGACCCAAATCTGGATTTTGAATCTTCCTTAGGTGCCCTACATCTTTCTGCCGAGTTTTCCAGCCACAGCTTTTAAGATGGCCTGGTGTAGGAATGTATTTAAGGAGGACACTCCCTCACACACCACGACTCTTGGTTCTATAACATTCACTCCACATTCCCAACAATGGAGATAAAGCATTTCCCCTTACAACTTACCATACAAAAATATAAATATATTAAAACTGGTGGTCTTCTCAAGAACAAAACACTCACATTCCACTTCTAGATACTTTGAAGTAATATATAACCCTTAAAAAGACACTACCTTCTGGGACACAAAATACAACCATCCTACCTATGAAAATGCAACATTACAAATATTATACTGGGTTGTGAAATACCCATGCTCCTGCAATAGAGGAAAAAGAACAGCAAGGATAACTACAGGTTCTACTAGTGCTGCCCGATTCACTTCCGGTGAATCGATTCGAATCGATTAAAAAAAAAAAAAATTGGCCTCCCGATTCGCTGACCGATCCTCCCCCTCACCCCCTAAAGCAGGAGTGGCAGCGCTGCCTCTTTCTGGCCGGCTGCTGTCACTCCTGCTTTAGAGGGCAAGGGGGGAGGGTCAGTCGGAAAGTGCTGGTGTCTGGCTTCCCCCCCTAGCCTCCCGCTGGTATGATGACTGCAGGTGGCAGTGGTGGTTCTACTAACTGCCTCGATAGACAATCCTCCTGCTGTTGGTGCTTGCCTGCACTATGGCCCATCTGCTTGCGGCCCACACGCTGGCTCAGTTTAATTCCGCTTGCTGCCGCTGCTCCAAAAGAGCAAGGCGCGTGTAGCAATTGCACGCCACCGGCCCAAAAGCCTTCTCTCTGTTAGAATTGATGTCGGGGGAAGGCTTATGGACTGGCGGGTGCAATCGCTGCACACGCCTGGCCCTTTTGGAGTTGCGACAGCAGCGGGGGGAGGGTTAAATGGAGCAGGGGGTAAGTGGCGGGAGGCGGAATTGGTGGCAGGTCAGTTTGGTGCCAGAATCAAACGCTCCCTGCCAAGTTTTTCATAGGCAGTTGAGGACGGCTCAAACTATACAATCTGCATTTGTCCCATCTGGTGAAGAAAATGGCAAGAGCAACCCGTCAAGCCTCTGCCCATCCTCTCGCAACTTCTTATCAGCGGCGCGAGTCACGCTTTAAAACTCAGTTCCACGATTTCAGGGAAATGATGTTCAGAGCGGCTTCAAAACGGTCAGAGCGCAAGCACAGGGAGGCAGGCTTCGGGGTGAGGAAGGAAGGATCCTGCAACTCTTGCCATGAGAGGAGAGCTGAGGGGAAGGAGGTAAGGAGTGAAGAGCCAATAGGACTAGGCTATGAAGGAGTGAAAAAGTACTGAACAAAGGATGGAAATGAGAAAGGAGACAGGAAGAGAAATATAGGGTTGGAAAGAGGATAAAGAGTATTTGGATGAGAGGGATGTAGTGAGCAGAGAAAAATGTCTGGTGGGAGAAAGGGAAAGAAAGAGAACAGTGAAGAGTAGAAGAAGAGAAGCAAGAAGGGGAAAATAAGTAAATAAGAAATTGAGTAAATGCGGAGGGGGCAGGGCATGGTGGGGTAGCCTGGGCAGGGGGGCCAGGCAGGCCTTCGGGGGGTGCAGGCCTTCAGGGGGAGCCCTGGCGTAGAACTACACGGAGGGAAGGGGGGTTTAAAGAGACGTGTATATACCGGACTTTGGGGGGAGGGAAGAAATAATGGGTCTAAAAACAGAGGAGAGAGAGAGAGATGGTGGATAATGGGATTTAGGGAGGGAAGAAACAGAAAGGGAGAGAAGTTGGACACAAGGGATGGTGTAGAGGGGGGATAGGAGGGTAGTTGGGAAAAGAAAGGGAGAGATGGTGAACCCTGGGGTGGTGGGGAAGGAGGGAGAGATTCTAGATGAAAGGGTAGTTGAGAAAAGGTGGATCTGTGGATGGAGACAAAAAAAGGAAAGATGCCAGACCTCCGGGGGAGGGAAGGGAAACGGAAGGGAAGGACAGAGATGGCAGATGGATGGTTAGCACAGAGAAAGAAGAAAGAAGGAAACCCTGGCAAGCAAGACAACCAGAGCCTGGGACCAACAAAAGCCTGGAACCAACAAGATTTGAATATTGACCAGACAACAAAAGGTAGAAAAAATAATTTTATTTTCTGTTTTGTGATTACAATATGTCATATTTGAAACGTGTATCCTGCCAGAGCTGGTGTTAGACCGCAAACGTGAGCTAGGATTTAACAGAGAGAGGAAAAGTCTTTTTTGTTTGCTTATACCACAGCGCCAGTGTGGTTAGGAGAAGGTAAAGGGGGTGAAGAGACTATAAAAGGGTGAAGAAGTTATAAAATAAACCCACCAGGATGTTTAAAAAACAACAACACCCAATTGGGCAGGAAAATCGAATTGAAAAATCGATTCAATAGGCTAAATCGAATTGAAATTTTTTTTCCTGAATCGGGCAGCACTAGGTTCTACACATGAAATAACATAAGCATTGCCATACTGGAACAGACTGAAAGTCTATCAAGCCCAGTATCCTGTTTTCAACAGTAGCCAATTCAAGTCATAAGTACCTGGCAAGATCCCAAAAGAGTAAAACAGATTTTATACTGCTCATCAAAGAAGTAAGCAATGGATTTCCTCAAGTCCATCTTAATAATGGCTTAAGGATTTTTCTTTTGGAAAATTATCCAAACCTTTATTAAACCCTGCTAAGTTTTTCTGTGCCAACAAATTCCAGAGTTTAACTACATGTTGGGTGAAGAAATATTTTCTCTGGTTTGTTTTAAATCTATTACCTAGTAGCTTCATTGTGTGCCCCATAGTTCTAGTGTTTTCGGAAAGGGTAAACACGATGCGGGAAATGAAAATTTAAATATAAAAGGTAAATTTTGAGAGTAGACGGATAGCTCATATCCAGCAATGTGAGTGAAAGGGGCATGGCCTAATTGCCACATCAGTGAGAGAAAGTTATGTAGGCAGCAAATTGTTCAGTGACGTAGAAACATAGAAAAATGAAGGCAGATAACGACCAAACGACCTATCCAGTCTGCCTATTTATACCATCTATTCTCTCTTCCTCTCCTTTAGAGATCTTATATACATGTCTCAAGCTTTCTCAATTGTTACAGTTCTTGTCTCCACCACCTAAATCAAGAGATTGTTCCACAAAGAAGTATTTTCTCAGGTTACTTCCGAGTCTGTCCCCTTTCACCTCCTATGCACCCCCTCATTCCAGAGCTTCCTTTCAATGGAAAATGACTATTTTCCTTTGCGTTTATAAGATAATATGGCCTTCTTGTTCTCAGAAAAATACTGATACTTTTAGAACAGCTCTCCACCATGGCAAGACTAATCTAGCTAAGTACAGCCAAATGGCTCCAATATTCAGTCCTGTCCAACTGAATTATAGCTATGCCTCTAAACATATCCAATTTCACCTTAAGTAGATACTGAGTAGAGGAGTAGCCTAGTGGTTAGAACCCGTGCCTCAGCACCCTGAGGCTGTGGGTTCAATCACCATGCCGATCCTTCTGGGGCAAGTCACTTAACTTTCCATTGCCCCATGTACCGTAGTCAGATTGTGAGCTTACTAGGACAGATAGGGAGAAATACTTAAGAGTACCTGAATGTAAACCAATTTAAATAGAAGCAATATAATACAAAGTGTAAGTAAATAAATATTGCAAATTTAACCACTAGTGAGGAGAATGGATTTCAATGCAGGATTTTAATGTCCAGGCAATTCAAAGTTTTGCCTACCCAAGTTTCTTTACCACAAACCTATGCATCACTCTGCTTTCGTCTTTCTATCTCCAAAATTATGGAATTATCTACCACCACAGATTCGTAGTGAAATATTGTATATTTTTCCAAAATTTAAGTTATTGAAAACTTTTTTTTTTTTTTTTTTTAAATCTTAGCTATGGCCTCTTATAAGTGACTATTCTGATTGCTTTTTGTTTTCAGACTGGGTGGGCAGACCAACTGACCGACATGCGCGAATGGGATATTTACAGGGTATGAATATTCTTGATTGGATATACAGTGGAACCTTGGTTTACGAGCATAATTCATTCCAGAAGCATGCTCGTAAACCAAATTATTCGTATATCAAAGCAAGTTTTCCTATAGGAAGTAAGGGAAACTCGCTTGATTCGTTCCACCTCCCCTCCCCCCGGTACTGCTCCACCCCACCCCACCACATCCCCAAAAGACCTCCCCACCCCCGAGGCTACTGGTGCGCTTCCACATCCCCCCCCCCCCGCGAACCGGCATCACCCCCCCACTTACGAACGCCCACTCCCTCCCCCCGAAACAGCATCCCTCACCCACCCAACCAAACTGAAGGCTTACCCCCAATCCGGCATGCAGCACCGACCCACAGGAGGTGCCGGTGCCCGAAGATCCTGCCTCTTCCTGGACTGGGCCTTGAGCATCTGCACATGCTCAAGGCCTTCTGGCTCTCGTTCTCTCCGAGAATCTCAGAGAGGCGGGAGCCAGAAGGCCTTGAGCATGCGTAGATGCTCAAGGCCCAGTCCGGGAAGAGGCAGGATCTTCGGGCACCGGCACCTCCTGTGGGTTGGTGCTGCATGCCGGATTGGGGTAAGCCTTCAGTTTGGGCGGGGGAGGCCAGTTCGCAGGGGGGCGGCATTTGTGGGCAGGGGGAGCGATGCTGGTTCACAGGTGGTGGTACTCGCAAATCGAGTCAATGCTCGTTTTGCGAGTCACGATTTGCAAAAATGTTTTGCTCGTCTTTAAAACACTCGCAAACCATGTTACTCGCAAACCGAGGTTTGACTGTATTCTACTTTCCTATTTAAATTATGAAATTCTTTTCCTATTTATTGGTGTTTTTTAGATTGTACACTCTCTAGATAAGCACTGTTAATACAGTCGGTCAAAATTCCCAAGGCAACGGTTATATATTAGCAGTAGTAAGAGTTCTTTTAAAGATAAGTTTGGGTCTTTAAAAAACACAGTTTGTAGTAACATTGCTCCAATTACATGGTGAAACTGCTCATTTCTGTCTATGCTAGACCATGGATTCTCAACCTTTTTTGGTTCCTGCACCCCTTTCACTAATCAACGAAAACCTCACTCATCCTTCTTAATAATCACTATTGAATGTGTGGTTTAAGAGCTACATATGCTGCTGTTAGCTAATAACAGTGCTAACATGTCATTAAAATCACAGCAGTACACAGTTATACTACCAATAACTGTCCTAACTGCCTTCACTCTATCTAGAATGTTTCAATAAATTGTCTCAAATTTCAAGACTCTTCTCCACACCTTTTGGGGATGCAGGCACCACTGGTTAAGAAACCCTGAACTAAACTCATCAGAAGCCCTTACTTTGTGAGTTGGCCCTTAGTCTTGGTAGCATCAACACCATTACAAGTAACAGCTGCCAGTTTCTTGCTACGGTAATTCTCATAGTGCACATTGTTAGTCACATCCTTTAGGTCCTGCATATGAGTCCTAGATTTTAAGAAAAAGAAAAAAAATAGTTAACAAGATATCACCAGTAATGTCATCCATAAAGTCCAAACAAAATAAGAGACTTATAATTAAAACAGAGTCTGAAAGCACACAAAGACCACAATATACCAAACCTAGTCCAAAACAAATTCAATGAATATCAAAGCAGCAGTTTAATTCCAACATCACTACAGCAAAAAGTTGAAATGGTGTGATGTATAAAGGTTCTGCAACATAGCCATTATGAACTACTGTACAGCTAAGTGAACATGGCTAACAGACTGTCCAGCTGCTGCACCGAGGTAGATCACTGAAAGTAGCTACATTCACCACTGCATACTACCACAACACCCTCTCTGCCTTGTCATATAGGTCAGTGTTCTTCAACCACCGGTCCACAGAAATTTCCTGCTGGTCCACAGAGCCAGCACGTGCATCAGGCCCAAAACAGTGTTCTTCAACTGCCGGTCCACGGTGCATTCGATGCAGCGTTATCTTCGAGCCAGCTCCCTCTTCCTAACTGATTCAGGGCACAAAGCCACGGGCAGTGGCTCCTACGGGCATCCTGCGCCTGAACCGGAAGCCTTCTCTCTGACGTTGCAACGTGCAAGGTGCAATTAGTACTATTATGGGGGCAGGGTCTGGGGTGGAGATGGGCGGGGTCTGTCCCACGAGTTAGCCCCGTGTTCTTCAACCGCCAGTCCACGGACCGATGCCGGTCCACAGAATAATTCTTTTATTTCTGCTGGTCCATAGGTGTAAAAAGGTTGAAAAACACTGATATAGGCAGCGAGGGTGTTGTGGTGGTATGCAGTGGTGAATGTCGCCACCTTCAAGTGACCTACCTCGGTGCAGCAGCTGGATAGTCAGTTTGCACTACAAAGCCTATGTTTACATGTCAATATATCTCTTTATAAACATATCCCGATGTAAGTGAATCAATGTTCATTTAGATACATGGTCATTACCAATATTCTGTGCTCTTCTGAACACAGTTTCAAGAGGATGGACAAAATAAACCATGTATCTTTAAACTGTGTGAAATTAGCACCGATCTCTGAGGCACTCCACTACTCACCTTTCCCTGCTCCGAACAATTCCATTAATCACCACCCTCTGGCATCTGTCCGTCAACTAGCTTCTAATCCAATTCACCACTTTGGGCCCTAACTTCAGCCCTTGAAATTTGTTTAAGAGCCTCCTATGAGGAACCGTGTCAAATGGCTTTGCTGAAATCTAAATAAATTACATCTAGCGCACGTCCTTGATCCAATTCTCTGGTCACCCAGTCAAAGAATTCAATCAAATTTCTTTGGAACGATTTACCTTTAGTAAACACATGTTGCATCAGATCTTGAAATCCATTAGATTCTAAGAATTTCATTATCCTTTTCCCTCAGCAACGTTTCCATTATTTTTCCAATAACTGAAGTGAGGCTTACTAGCCTGTAGTTTCCCGCTTCATCTTTGCAACCACTTTTGTGAAGAGGGACCACATCCTCTCTTCTCCAGTCCTGTGGAACCTCTCCCGTCTCTAAATATTTATTGAACAAATCTTTTAAGAGGTCATGCCAGAACCTAGAAACATGATGGCAGATAAAGGCCAAATGCCCCATCTAGTCTGCCCATCCACAGCAACCATTATCTCTTTCTCTATTTGAAAGATCCCACGTGCCTATCCCAGGCCCTCTTGAATTCAGACAGTCTCTGTTTCCACCTCCTCTTTCGGGAGACTGTTCCATGCATCTACCACCCTTTCAGTAAAAAAGTATTTCCTCAGATTACTCCGGAGCCTATCACCTCTTAACTTCATCCTATGCCCTCTCATTGCAGAGTTTCCTTTCAAATGAAAGAGACTCGACTCATGCACATTTATATTATGTAGGTATTTAAACGACTATCATATCTCCCCTCTCCCACCTTTCCTCCAAAGTATACAGATTGAGATCTTTAAGTCTGTCCCTATACGCCATTTTAGCAGTCTTCCTCAAGACTGACTCCATCCTTTTCATGTCTTTTTGAAGGTGCTGTCTCCAGAATTGTACACAATATTCTAAATGAGGTCTCACCAGAGTCTTAAACAGAGGCATCAATATCTCCTTTTTCCTACTGGCCATAACTCTCCCTTTGCAACCTAGCATCCTTCTTTTTGCAGTCACCTTTTCAACCTGTTTGGCCACCGTAAGATCATCACATACAATCACATCCAAGTCCCGCTCTTCCATTGTGCACATAAGTTCTTCACCCCCTAAACTGTAGCATTCCCTCGGGTTTTTGCATCCCAAATGCATGATCTTGCATTTCTTAGCTGCCAAATTTCAGACCATTCTTCAAGCTCCACCAGGTCTTTCTTCATGTTATTCATACCATCCAGTGTTTCTACTCTATTGCAGATTTTGGTATCATTCGCAAAGAGGCAAATCTTACCCGACAACCCTTCAGCAATATCATTTATAAAAATGTTAAAAAGAACAGGCCCAAGAACAAAACCTTGAGTCACACCACTGGTAACATCCATTTCCTCAGAGCCATCTCCATTGATCACTACCCTCTGTCGCCTTCCACTCAACCATTTCCTGACCCAGTTTGTCACTTTGAGACCCATCCCAAGGGCACTCAGTTTATTTATTAGACGTCTATGTGGAACACTGTCAAAGGCTTTGCTAAAATCTAAATACACTACATCTAGCGCACATCCTCTATCCAATTCTCTGGTCACCCAGTCAAAGAAATTGATCAGATTTGTCTGACAAGACCTACCTCTAGTGAATCCATGTTCCTCCAATCCTGTAATCCATAGGATTCCAGAAACTTGACCATTCTTTGTTTTAAAAGCATTTCCATTAATTTGCTTACCACATAAGTAATACTTACCAGCTTATAATTCCTTACTTCTTCCTTACTTCCACTTTTGTGGAGAGGGACCACATTTGCCCTTCTCCAGTCCCAACTCTAGAGACTCATTGAAAAGGTCAGTCAGCGGAGTTACCAGAACTTCCCTAAGTTCCTTCAGCACTCTCGGATGTACACCATGCGGCCCCATCACTTTGCCTACCTTCATTTTAGCTAGCTCCTCACAAACACAACTCTCTGAAAATTGATCAGGGTCTATTACTCCTCCATCCCTATTCACATTTGTCTTCTGCAGTCCCGCTCCCAGCGCTTCAGCCATGAACACAGAACATAAATATTTGTTAAGCAATTCGGCCTTTTCTTTATCAGCTTCTACATATTCCTCCCCTTCACCTTTGAGTCTCACAATGCCACTTTTGCACTTCTTCCTAGCACTAATATACCTAAAAAGTGTCTTATCTCCCCGTTTTACCGTGTCAGCTATTTTTTTCTTCCATTTACATCTTTGATTCCTGACTACAAGACCAGCCTCTCTTAACTTTTCCAGATATTTTTGCTTGTCTTCCTCTTTCTGCGATCTTTTGTAGTTTATGAAAGCTAACCTCTTATTCCTTACCTTCTCAGCTACTACTTTTGAGAACCAAAGCAGCCTTTTTTTTCTCTTACTTTTACTTACTTGCCTCACAACAAGGTTCATTGCCCATACAATCGCTCCTTTCGGTTTTGCCCACCGCATTTCCACTCCTTCCAGACATTCTTGGAGCTCCCTTCAGTTTTTTAAGTTGTTCATAAACACTTTTTTCCTTGAACGGTGCAGTATCCAATTCTCAGGTGTAACTTTGCTAACCAATCGTGGTCCTTCTCCATGTTTTTCTTTTGTGAATATAGAACAGAAGTATTTGTTTATATTTGCTTTGTTCATACTTTCTTTCAGTCTCATAATTCCATTTTTTGTCTCTCTTTTCACTAATATATCATTTGCTCTCCTGCTTTCGCCAGACGTATCTGTCTCTTGACTTCTTTCAGCTTCACTGGATATTCCTTTCTATACGCCTCTTCTTGAGTTTTTTAAATATTTTACAATCGTCAATTCTTTTGCCTTTATTTTTTCCACCACTAGTTTGGAGAACCTTATCGGTTTCCTTTTTCTCATATTTTTATTTATTTTCTTCACATAAAGGTCAATAGCTCTTTTTATTGCACCTTTCAACTTAGACCATTCGTTTTCTACTTCTCCTATGTCTTCCCATCCAATCAGCTCTTTATTCAGGTGCTCTCTCTTGCTAAAGTCTGTATGTTTGAAATCCAGGACTTTAAGTTCTGTGTGGCCATCCTCCACTTTGGCTGTTATACTGAACCAAACTATATGATGATCGCTAATTCCCAGGTGGGCCCCCACTCTGATATTAGAGACACTTTCTCCATTTGTGAGCACCAGATTCAGTATCGCTTTTTCCCTCATGAGTTCTGTCACCATTTGTCTGAGCAGAGCCCCTTGAAAGGCATCCACGATCTCCCTACTTCTTTCCAATTCCGCAGATGGAACTTTCCAGTTCACATCTGGCAAGTTGAAATCACCCAGCAACAGCACCTCTTTGCGATCAGGCAGGCACAATTGTCTAACTCACGCCGGTTGACATGGGTAACAGTTAGAGAATCGGGGATAGGGGGTATAAGGTGTCTGTTCCTTATGGTAGACGAGATTCTGTTTCGGGCGTTAGTGCATGACACATGATTCTCGGCTGCTTCTTAGGTGGTCGTTGAGACTGGCATCCTATATAGAATCAGGCCTTTTGTGAATACTCTGGGTGCCGATGTTAGGCCGAAAGGCAGCACCTTGTATTGAAGGTGATGTGTTCCTATTTGAAAGCAAAGATATTTTCAGTGGGCTGGAAGGATGAGGATTTCTGTAGGTTTCTTTGAGATCTAGATAGCAAAGCCAGTCATCCTTCTCCCAGAGTGGATAAAGGGTTCCCAAGGAGATCATCTGGAATTTCTCTTTGACTAAATATTTGTTGAGGGCACCAAGATCCAGAATTTTTCAGAATGAGGAAGTATTTGGAGTAGAACCCCTACTGGCTATGACACTGAGTTGCAGGAGAGCCAAGAGTACTTGATAAAGGAGAGAGGTCTGCTGAGAACTGAAAGAAGATTCTTTTGGAGGTCTACTGCACAGGTGAAGAACATATCCCTGTCTCACCACACATAGATCCCAACTGTCTGATATGATAAGAGACCAGAATTTATCAAGTGGATGAGATGACCTCCAACAGGAATAGTCTGGGGCTGAGAAGGGAGAACAGTACCAATGGAATCAAAGCAGGAGCTTGAGTTGTTTGTACTTGTAGAATGATAGCCAACTCCTTTTGTACTAGCTCTCTGTTCTAGTCCTGTATCTAATGTACCAGTACCATGGATGTCATTGGTACAGAAGATGCTACAGGGTATCTAGGCATTGGTGACCTCGATTAGGAGGCACATTTTTGAGGGGACATCAGCTATAAAGATGGAGAGTATGGTTCTTTGCATCGATTTTTAGCATGCTTTGATGGAGTTGACGCCTGGAACAATGCTGAAATACATCAGGATGGTGAACTATGGTTATGCTTCTTAGCCTGTTTAGTAGCTAATCCCAATTATGGTACCGAAGAAGCCAATGTCAAGCAGGGCAAAGATGCAGATGCTGACTGGTGCTTTTCAGTGTCTGATATTGTCAATGTTCCCGATGTCCAGAATAGTTTTTCTTGCTGAAGCAATTGAGCCTTCAAAGATCTTTTTTGAAGTTTTGAGCAGCGAGAGCAAGAGTCTACTAAGCGTTGGGACCAAGGCACTGAAGACACCAATTGTGTGGATCAGTGTCTGAGATGGTTCTGTTACACTATGTACACCTCTTGAAGCCGCTAGAAGGTCTTGACATTGAGGGAAAAACCGTTAAGAGGTCGAAGGACTCAATTGTCCTGGGTGTCAAAGTTAGGCTACAGCCAAAAAAGGTTCAATGTACTTGGTCTGAAATCAGGCTGAGGAGAGTTCGAAGGCCCAAAATGAAAAGTGGAAAAGTCACAAAATGATTATTAAATAGAGGCAAGGCAACTTGAAAACTGAAGAAAATGAGAACATAAACTGGGAAAGGCACAAAAATGTAGTTTTAAGCACTTTTGGATTGACTCCCCCCCCCAAAAAAAAAACAAAACAAAACCCCACAACCCATGACTTCTTAGCTCCATGGAAAACTAAGATCAGATGGTCCTGTGAGCTGACATCAGACGGGAAGGCATGTGCAGTCTTGGGATTTCTAAAAAAAATTAAAGTGATAGTACACTTTTGCATTGCCCTTACCAGGGCTCCATGGATGACATCACCCATCTGTAAGAATATATTGTCTACTTGTCTCGAGATAACAAAATATCCATTAAACAACATTCCTTTTATCTATAGCAAGCCCAACAAATTTGAGAACAAAAAAGACATTATTTTCTGTTCTCCCAATTATTATTCTTTGATATAGATCCCAATCAATCAAGGATTTGGAACATCCAAGGGATAAAACCTAAAAACGCTAAGGTAAAGCTCTCCAGATAGGGCCCAAAAATGCAAGGCCCATAATCAGATCAGATTTACTAGATAAGTTCAAGCAAAGACATTATCGATTAGGTCAGCAGGTACTGACAAGTTGATTACAATCAACCTTTTTCAGATGACTTATGGCTTACCATCTGAAGTCTAGGAAAAGACAAAAAACATTAGATGCAGCTAATTGTATGACTCAGCTGTCCACAAAAAGTGAGAACCATTTTCACTTAGCTGTGTGAGCTCCAGATACTCATTTATCCTCCTTTAAAACATATTTAAAGAAAAAGCTAAATATAAGACTCATAACAGAGAGAAGTTTGGCAGCTTATTGGAGTACAGACTTAATACAATTATATTTCTTATAACTACTCGTTTAAAGACATGTCAGACTTTAGCAAGGGGACAACATATGTGCCATGTGTAAAGATTAGGAACGATAAAGTGAGGCTATGGGACTAAACTCTCTTCCAATCCACTACAAATAATTGATATCTGCCAGTTTCTTGTTGCTTATTTGGAACAAGATTGGCTCAGACTCACCTGATCAGCATGTTACGGAGAATAGTAAAGTCACAGTGATCTCCATTCTCCACTAAACAAGGAAGAAAAAAAATGAGTTTGGCACGAAGGCAGGGATTCTGTCAGAATCAATACTTGATAGAAGGAAATGTTTTTAAATCCCATCTAATCCTCTGCACTACTAATGAAATGCTAGGTGGCAGCCCTATCATTCACCATTTTGCCATTTGCTATCTGCAACTAATGGTACTCAACCTTGAACATCCACAGCCAGTCATTCTGAAAGATCACCAACTTGTGGTTACCTTTTTAAAACATATACAGCATGTACAACACACTCTAAATTAAGCAGTTTACAGTTTATATATTTTTCTCAGGTATGGTCCTGTGGAACAGCCCATGACCCCATGAAAGCAATCTTGTTTGGAATAATTCCACCACCAAGTACATTAGAAACTTACTACACTTGACCACACTGTATCTATGTCTCAATAGTCAGTGATAATATTTCAAGCAAAACCCATCAATAGGTGTTCAAGGTAGTGATATACAGTTCTCTACAGTCAAAGGTCATGTTCCTGTTTTGGGATATCGATCTAAGCAAGAAGTTAATTCCTCTATAAGACAACAGATCAGTGTGGCCTTTGTGGTAGCAAAAACTACAATTAATCTGCCATTTATACAATGGCCCAAGAAAAGGTTTACCTGCTATAAAGAAGAGGACAGAATTTTTTTTTTTGAAAATATGTCCATCTCATGAAATACATCAAACTGTGTTTTGAGTCATTGCTAAAGCAAAGATGCATATGAAAAGTCATTTGTATATAATTACCATCATAATGAAAACTCATTCTGTAGCTTCAACTGTTAGTTTAGAATTCTAATTATATTGATTTTAAATAAATTACATAAAAGCACAACCAACAATAATGATCTGGGGGAGCTGTTTTTCAAAAAAAAAATTTCCAAGTTAGATTAACTTTCAAATAGCAAGATTCTGAAAGGTGATCAAGATGAAAAATATTAACATGTCTGAAGATGCCTGGATTAAATGATTGTGACTTATCAGCCCCTCTCTAGTTCAAGGAAACCAATGCATTTTAGCTGATTTATCTAAATTTTAAAATGGATAATTTGACTATTGAAAAGTTCTGTTAAAACAATATATAGTACAAGCTGACCCATGAAGCGTTGTAGTCTTTGAGCCAAGACACCAGTAAAGATTTTATAATTCGTCCCCAAAAGGGGTATCAGGTGGTAGGAGTCACAGCAGGTTGGATCTTTACCCGTTTCAAAATCAAAGTGACCCCTGCCAGCCGCCATGACCAAGGAAGTTCATCCCCCTTCCATATACTATTAAACATTTCTGTTAAGGGTTTCGCTAACAGGACTCTAAAATTCTTATATAATCTACTAGTCTTTAAGCCCATTATATTAACGGGTGCTATAATAGATGTGTCTGTCTGTCTTTCTTTCTGTCTCTCTCTCTCCTTGGCCACTGTCTGTCTTTCTTTCTGTCTCTCTCTCTCCTTGGCCGCTGTCTGTGTGTCTTCCTGTCTCTCTCCTTGGCCCCTGTCTGTGTGTCTTTCTGTCTCTTTCTCTCAACTGCTGTCTGTCTGTCTTTCTCTCTCTCCCCTTGGCCGCTGTCTGTGTATCTTTCTGTCTCTTTCTTTCTCTCTCTCTTTCCTTGGCCGCTGTCTGTGTATCTTTCTGTCTCTTTCTTTCTCTCTCTCTTTCCTTGGCCGCTGTCTGTGTATCTTTCTGTCTCTTTCTTTCTCTCTCTCTTTCCTTGGCCGCTGTCTGTGCGTCTGTGTCTTTCTGTCTCTTTCTCTCTCTCCTTGGCCGCTGTATGTTTTTCTGTCTCTTTCCCTCCCTACACCCCCCCCCCCCCCCACTGTGGCAGCGCCACCAGCCTCCAGCGCAAATAAACAAATGCTCATCATCGACCCGCCCAACAAACAAATTCAGAGGTAAGGGGTGTTGGTTCGCCGCTGAGCGGGCAGAGCGCGCGGCTCCTGCAAGCTGCAACGGTGCTCTGACCCAGAGGGGAGAGTGGAGGCAGAGAAGGCTGTGCGACCAGGGAGTGGCAGTGGTTGTAGCCTTCCCACCCCTAGCTCCGTAGCTCGGTCGCCGCCAACTCCTTCTCTCCCCGATGTCAGCCCTGAACGTGCGCACGCACCGCATCCTTTAACATTCTGCCGGCCACGGAGCTACAGATGCACAGAGCCACGAAAATTGAAATGCGCATGCGCGCTAAGGGAATTATTATGGTTGATTTCTTGCTATATGGATTTTTGATATTTTGCATAGCTGATTGAGTGATTCTTATATCTAAACTAGCTCTAACCTGCTCTATAGAAAAAGGAGTCAAGTGGATGCTAAGGTTGATTGAATAACACTAGACACATATTCAAATTATTGGCCACATTAGTGAGGTGGACAGGAGATGCTGAGAATAGCAAAAAATAAAATAAGATATAAACTCAGAAGAAAAAGTCACAACACACAAAAATCCATGAAAAGGAAACTAGGGAGGGGAAAACATTTCACTGCATTTTAGCAAATAACGTAGTAATTTTATATCATCATGATTTCAAAACCCTTTCAAGGCATCCAACATTAATGATTTGAATGAAAGAGTAATTCAGTTAAACTGGTTCATTACACCAAAGCACACTTCAGTTGTTCAGACCTGCATTTAACTTGCCCAGATGTAGAAGCATCCCAAGTCAGCCACATTTCAATAAAGCAGACTATTCAAACTGGTGTTCAGTACTGAGACTCCGACACAAAGAAAAAAATGCAATAGTGGAAGCGATTTTTCTTTTACTGGTGATTCTCAGTAGAAGAGCATGCAAATTATATGCATGTTATTTGTGCGGAGAATCGCCAGTAAAGACAGTGAGGAACAGTGCTCAGTGCTTGCTCAAAAGAGTAATTGCTAGGTACAGCTCCTCCCTCCTGTCAAGGCTGCTCTCCCTGCCCCGATTAACTAGGCTGCAGGTCTCCCTAAGTCCTGCCAACTCAGATAATTTGTGGGCAGGGGAGGATTTTTTTGTGGTGGGGTCTGAGCTGTCAAGCCTTATTTTCCTGTCAGTGCCTGAGCCAATCAGCACTCAGGCACTGACAGGAAAGTAAGGTTACAACAGCTCAGACCCTGCCAGAAAATTTTGCCTGTAAAAAGTGGGTAAAAAGTTTAGAGAATCGCCTGGACCTGCTCATTTTAATATTAATGACCTCGTTGTACTACATTTGCATAGTACAATCGGAGGCTGCTAGGAAGCATGGAAAAGACCACGGAGAACTGTTCTGAGAATTGGCAAGTAAAATACTTGGACACTAAACCAGCTAGGACTGATTAAGCATTCAGCATTAAATGAACGGTGAGTTGTGAGAATCTGTCTTTGAATCCTTAGAGGGAGATGCAGAGCCCCTTAGTAAAGTGCAAGTGAGAGGCCCTAGGCAATCACAGACCAGGGACATGTAGAAATGGGGATCAGAAACTATTCAGTTTTATGTTCTTACCATTGCTTAGCACAGAGGCCACCCTTGGGGAAGAGCAGCAAAAGCCAGATATTTATCTATTTAAATAATTTCTATTCTACACTATCCACAATACTAGGTGGGTTACAAATGAAATATGTTAATAATCAATTGAACAAGAAATAACAACAAACCAAAAGTAGAAACTGTCCTTTCTCCCTGATACAAGATAGTTCATAAAACCTCCACCTTTCTTAGCATGCTTATTCAGAGACCTCTGCTCAGAGTTGGTGGAGATTAGGCAGTATCACATCGTGCTTTGGAGGGAGGTATGGCATGTGTCTTTTCAGTGTCTTTTCAGCTGATAGAAGATATCTATTACCTACTCAAAGACAGTATATAGAGGGGGAAAGGATTCCCCCCCTTCTCCTGGGTGTGCATTGCACAAAAGTGTGTGAAGAAAAGGTGGGAAGGAACTGTTCTCGTTTCTACTATGAACACCATGCAGAATTTGGAAGAGCGATTCCTCTCTCTAGCAAGGGATAATAGCAGACAGCCGCAACAGCAGCAAGCAGGGAGAAAGCTGAGAGAGCAGGGAAGACAGCAAGAACTAAAAGTGAGAGGAGTTACCCAGAATGCCCTCTGTCAGTCAGTAACAGCAGCAGGGAGGGAGGGAAAAAAAAAAAAAAAAGACATCAGTGAATGATGAGACAGAATGCTTACCCCTTCTGCCTTTCCCACTCGACCTGCTGGTTTCTGAACATTGCAACTCTCAATATGGCAGACAGCTAAGGGATATCCAAAGCAGGTCTTCCTTCCTGTTGCCTTAGAGCAGCATCCAGCAGCAACATGTAAAGCAAGAACTCTTACCTTCTGCCACCCCCCAGGGATACTGCCGGCCTCGGACCTTCTTTCCATTCACCTCAATTACTGCATTGCTGCCCACAACAGCCAGAGGCATTCGTTCCTGTCAAAGGAATGCAAACAAGACAGATTTGTCAACTGAAATCCTGCAGTGGCTTCTGCACCAGTAATCAGAAATCACCAAGATGGAAAAGAAGTTACTCGCTGTGAAAATCTCTGGGTCCTTCCTAAGTGCAGCCTACATAATATGTGAATCACACTCAAATTACAGGATGAACACAACAGAAAAGCTCTAAGGAATACAACCCCAGAACTGCTACTGAACAGGGCATGAGTACTACAGGAAAAGCCAAAGCAATATGAAAAGTCATCACCATTGTATTTCCTCTCAAAAACCCAAAAGAAGAGTGAGTATATATGCACACATATACAAATATGCACACACACACATAGAGAGATAGATAGATAGACACACACATACAAGGGTGAATCAAAAATTAAAAGAAATTGTTAAATTATGCAATAACCGGAACAGAGCTAGCAAAATGCAACATATATACTCGTACATTGCCTGTTGGATAATTTGTCCACGCACAGTGCAGCGCTTGACCTTTAGTTGTGTGGCAGCTAAAATGTCAGAAACATGGATGCTCCACTACAAGATTGCATCATGAAAGAACGTTGTGCACTAGTGTGCTTTCTTTGGGCAGAGAGAATGAAACCTGTGGAAATTCACCGTCGGATAGCACTATCAAGGAAAGATTTATGAGTGGGTAAAAAGATTTAAAGGGAAGAACAGGTGTAACCGACGAAGGTCGTTCTGGTCACCCATCAACATCGTGCACAGAACAGCACATTGACAGGGTGGATTCCTTGATTAGAAAAGACCGACTGATAATGGTGTCTCAATTGACTGCAAATTTGGATACCAACTATGGATCTGCATTCACTATAATGCATGACAACTTGGGATACAGGAAAGTCTGTGCACAATGGGTTCCCAAATAGCTTACTGATCTGCACAAGCAACAGCGTGTGGAGGTTGCGACCCAGTTCCTGAGACAGTATGAAGGTCTGAGTATTCTGCAGAGAATGGCCACTGGCGACGAGACATGGGTGCATCACTGCAACCTGGAGAACAAAAGACAAAGCATGATGAAGTAAAGGAAGTGGTGATCACCTGCCTTGAGGATCAGCTGAAAAACTTCTTCTCTGCAGGAATGCAGAAGCTAGTTGAATGATACAACAAATGCATCGTCTTGCATGAGGAGTATGTGGAAAAGAGATATGTTCAATTGCTCACAGTTACTTCTATTAAAGCTGTTAAATGTATTTTGCCTTTACTTTTTGATTTACCCTCATATATATATCTGGGCTTCAACAATGAAATTTTTATAACATAGAATGTGCATAGCAAATAAGAACCAGTCATGGATCTCTTCTAGCATCTTCTCTTTTAAGGTGTCTTCCAAATATGTTACTAATAGGCCAATATGGCATATTTCTGGTTTTGTACTGTACAAAATCAAGGTTAGAGAGTGAGTGGAAGAGAAAAGACTAGATTTGCTTAAGTGTACAGTGTTCCATTGGCATTCCAATATTCTGGCAAATACCAAGGGTATTTATTATTTGAGATGCAACACAAATTGTGCTCAGCGCAAGTTATATATTGCATTAAGTGCCCCTGCAATCTATACTACATTGGTAGTACAAAGAGAAATGCTAAAGCTAGGATAGGTAAGCATCTCAGCAATATTCGATAACAAGAAGCACCCCTAGTGGAGCATTGGCTTTAAAGTTCACAGTTCTTAAACAGTTGAGCAATCCTCAAGGTGGCAACATGGCTCTTAAATTGTTGAGTTGTGAACAGAGATTTATATACCAGTGGAACACTGTTATGCCACGTGGACTTAACAGAGAAGTGGAATGGACACTTTTGTGAATGGTTTATGACAATTGCAACTCTGTTATAGGCAATGAATATAGTTCACATTGATAAATTTGTGAAGGAATTAATGCAATCTGATCGCACTCATTGACCTCGTTGTGAAGAATGAATGGGACTGGCAAAAAGACATCAGATGATGCATCAATTTGAGCCAATGTGGACTAAAAATTAGTTGGCGTCCTTCAGATCATTACCAAAGGAAGGGTGGAAGGTATTCCCCTGAGTGAGCCATGAAAGTTTGAATAATAAGTAAATATATGAAGTTATTTAAAAAATTTTGACTTAAAGGTAGAACGGAATTTAAAAAGGTTATTTTATTTGCATTTTAGTTCACCTCTGATGAAGCCATCATAGATGAAACCGAGATCCCAGTTAGGTAATGTATAGTAGCACGAATATTTGAGTGAAGAATTTAAACGAGTACAAAGGAGAAGTTGCAGCTTTTGAAGAGAAGTTGGAATATTAATATTGATGCAGATATATGCACT
This sequence comes from Geotrypetes seraphini, assembly GCF_902459505.1. Classification (NCBI taxonomy): domain Eukaryota; kingdom Metazoa; phylum Chordata; class Amphibia; order Gymnophiona; family Dermophiidae; genus Geotrypetes; species Geotrypetes seraphini. Next base: position 141,154,545 of record NC_047087.1, read on the forward strand.
TTACTATTTTCTCTTATTTTGGCATCAAGTACCAGTAATGGACAAAGCCATATAAGTGCAATAATTGAAAATGGTGCCGTTTCACTTTTTGATTTTGAAATGAACACAATAGTGCTATAAGGTAGCCATTTTCTGAGCACTACCACATTATACTATTATTATCAGTTGGTTTGATAGATAATAAATATAAGAACTTTCTGAAGCAAAAATGAAAGTTACACTGTTCTGGGAATGAGAGATTTTAAGATTGTGGGCTACCATCCACCATTGAAGAGTGTCAGAGATCTGGGGAAAGTTGCAATGGAGCAGATAGGGATCCCATGGCACAGAAATATCAGATTGCCTGGGAAAATGCTACTGGCAAGACCTATGAGACCAAAGTGTGGGAGAGGTGACTGGAGTTTCTACTACTAGTCGCAGTTGCCAGTAATATGGTTGAGAATGGCTATAAGATGCTGTACCAGTGGTATTATACCACAGTGTACCTAAAAGCTATTTTTGGAACGGGTTCCAATCAATGTTGGTGGGAGTGAAGGGCCACTACTCAGACTGGAGAGAGGTCACAAGCGGTGTTCAGCAGGGGTCAGTACTCGGACCGCTGCTGTTCAATGTATTTATTAATGACCTAGAAAAAGGGATGAAGTGTGAAGTTATAAAATTTGCAGATGACACCAAACTCTGTAGCAGGGTAGGAACAGTAGAGGACTGTGAAGACTTACAAAGGGATTTGAACAAGCTGGAGGAGTGGGCCAATAAATGGCAGATGAGCTTCAATGTGGATAAATGCAAGGTCATGCATGTGGGGAAAAAGAACCCGAGGTTCTGCTACAAAATGGGGGGGGGGGGGTTGGTACTGGGGGAGAGCAACCTTGAAAGGGACTTGGGAGTGCTGGTGGACACCACAATGAAACCATCAGCACAATGCGCAGCAGCGTCAAGGAAAGCAAACAGAATGTTGGGTATCATCAAGAAGGGTATTACGACCAGAACAAAGGAAGTCATCCTGCCGCTGTATCGAGCGATGGTGTGACCGCTTCTGGAGTACTGTGTTCAGTACTGGTCGCCGTACCTGAAGAAGGATATGGCGATACTTGAGAGGGTCCAGAGAAGAGCTACACGGATGATAAAGGATATGGAAAACCTTTCATACGCAGACAGGCTAGAGAAACTGGGGCTCTTCTCTCTGGAAAAGCGGAGACTCAGAGGAGACATGATAAGAGACATATAAGATCATGAAGGGCATTGAGAATGTGGAGAGGGACAGATTCTTCAGCCTACAATAACAAGGGGGCACTCGGAGAAACTAAAAGGGGGCAGGTTTAGAACCAATGCCAGGAAGTACTTCTTCACTCAGAGGGTGGTGGATACCTGGAATGCGCTTCCGGAGGGTGTGATAGGACAGAGTACTTTACAGGGTTTCAAAGAGAAATTGGATAAATTCTTGAAAGAAGTTATTGAAGGATATAGATAGGGAAGATATAGGATGAAGAAGGGTACAGTTAGAAGGATATAAATAAGGTAGGAAAATAAAAAGGATTGAAGGGATAGAGGGATACATATAGAAGACTACTACGCAGGTCCTAGACCTGATGGACCTCTGATCTAACCCATCAGAGGCACTTCTTATGTTCGCCCCAGGGTTCCTTTCTACTTATTTGGTGGTCTCACCCAAAGTTATAGTGTTTTGGGAATGGTTTATGGATTTTGTCTCTGTGGTATTGAGCTTCTTAGTAAACAAATCAATGGGATGCTGTTTGTTAAATGTTGCCCCTTCAGCATTACTGATCCGCCACCGCAAATGGATTATTCAAGTAGTGGCGGCCACCTGGAAACAGAGAGAACTTCCCCTTTTGGATGGTGTACTTGAGAGAGTTAACCATATTGTTTTGATGCCTAAACTGCCTTTTGCAAAACTAGGCGCTCATTTCCAGAAAATATGGGCTCCCTTTCTTGCTTGGAGTGAGAAGTTTCAGCCTGTGCCCCTTTCAGTATTTTTAGCTCCTGCTGGTGCTCTTGTTACCCATACTAACTGTTTGGAGTTTGTTATACCTTGGGGGGGGGGGTGGACTGGGGGAGGGGTTTGGGGTTTGGGTGGTGGTAGGGGAACATTTGAGGAATTGTTTTGTCTGGTTATTATAGTTTTTAAGGGAGGCATTGTTAGCCATGTACTGAAGAGTGACAGTACATCGCGAGTGGAACCAATTGTGTTATGTTGGTTTTACTTTTCTAACCTTTGCTATTTTATGGTGCAGAATTGTTGGGGGGGTTTTTGTATTATGCTTTATATGGTTCAATAAAATTTATAAACTTGAAAAAAAAAAATCCATTCTAGAATCCTGAAGACATGCAAATGGGGTCATGTGACTTGTTGAGGCCATGTGACAAAGAAGGCATAACATCTGGGGTGTGGGAGGGCGCTTGAGGGTGGAGATAAAAGCAGGTGAATAAGATTGTGGACTTTCTACTCGGGTAGAAAAGCACGACTATGAATTGTGTTCAAGAGTGCTCCTATGAACTCCACGAATTGAGATGGCTATAGATGTGCCTTTTGGTAGTTGACAGCAAACCCTAGAAGCTCAAGGAGATGAACTGTTGAGGTGATGGCATGCTGAGCTGCTTGCGATGATGAAGCCTTAATGAATCAGTCATCTAAATAGGGAAACACGTGAAACCCTCATGAGCGAAGGGCTGCTGCAACTACCACTAGGCATTTGTGAAGACACGAAGAACAGAGGCTAGTCCAGGAAAGCCCTAATACTGGAAGTGCCGGGGGGGGGGGGGGGGGGGGGGCTTATGTGGAAGCTGAGATACTTTCTGTGAGAAGGTAGGGTGGATATATGAGAACAGACTTCTTTGAGATCTAGAGCAGTGTTCTTCAACCACCAGTCCATGGACTGGTGCCGGTCCACAGAAATTTCCTGCCGGTCCACAGGGCCGACACATGCATCAGGCCCAAAACAGTGTTCTTCAATCACCGGTCCACAGTGCGGCGTTATCTTCGAGCCGGCTCCCTCTTTCTCACTGATTCAGTGCACAAAGCCACGGGCAGCGGCTCCTATGTGCGTCCTGCGCCTGAACCAGAAGCCTTCTCTCTGACATCGCAACATCAGAGGGAAGGCTTCCAGATGAGGTGCGGGACGTGCAAGGAGCCGCTGTTGCACCTTTGTGCACTGCATCAGTGAGGAAGAGGGAGCCGGCCTGAAGATAACACTGGGGGCGGCATAAAATGGCCAGGCGGGAGCAAGTCAGAAGGTAAAGCATAGCATAGAGGGAGGGAGACAACAAAGATAGGCAGGGGGAATGATTTGATTTTTGAATTTAGTGATTGAATTATGTCAATTTTGAGAATTTACATCTGCTGTCAGTGTGCTATGTGTAGTTTAATTTTATGGTTAACCATTATGTGTTGTTAAGATTATATTGTGTGTATCTATGAAAAATGAATTTAACAAATAGTGTTACAATTAGAACTATTATGGGGGTGGGTTCTGGGGTGGAGATTGGGTAGAGATGGGCGGGGTCTGGCCCACGACTTAACCCAGTGTTTTTCAACCGCCAGTCCACGGACCAATGCCAGTCCAGAAAATAATTCTTTTATTTCTACTGGTCCATAGGTGTAAAAAGCTTGAAGAACACTGATCTAGAGAGCAAAGCCAATCTCCTTTTTCTAGTAGGGGTAGAAGGGTTCTCAGAGAGACCATGCAAAATTCTCCTTCAGCAGATTTTTGTTTAGGCCTCAGAGGTCTAGAATAGGTCAAAGGTGCACCTTCAAAAAGATAACAAACAGGATGGAGATGGTCCAGAAAAAAGCTACTCAAATGGTCGGTGGTCTTCATCATAAAGCATATGGGGACAGACAAAGATCTCAATATGTATACTTTGGAGGAAAGGCAGGAGAAGAGAGATATGATAGAGATCTTTAAACATCTATGTGGCATAAATGCACATGAGACAAGTCTCTTTCATTTTAAAGGAAGCTCCAGAATGAGAAGGCATAGGATGAAGTTAAGAGGTGATAGGCTCAGGAGTAATCTAAGGAAATACTTTTTTACAGAAAGGATGGTAGATGTGTAGAACAGTCTCCCAGTAGAGGTGATGGAAATAAAAACTGTGGTCTGAATTCTAGAAAGCATGGGACAAGCATGTGGAATCTCTTTGTGAGGGGAGGAAATAGATGCTGCAGATGGACTCTTTGGGTTTTGGCCAGATGCCAGTGACCTGTATTGGCCACCATGGGAATGGGATACTGGGCATGATGGACCATTGGTCTGACCCAGTAAGACTGTTCTTATAGACAGACTGGATGGATCATTTGGCCTTTATCTTCCGTCATGTTTCTATGTTTGTAGCTCATAATTCTATTTATGAGAATAGATGATTGAATAATGCTTTTACTAAAAGAGTGCAGTGTTCTGGCTTCCCTGCCTTGAACTGCATGAATGTTTTAGAGTAGATTCCACAATAAGAGAATGATGTTGAAATTGTGTTCTCTCAAATCCTGGACACTTTTGTATTCTGTACATTGTGTTAAGTTTTTTAAGGATCTACCTGGATTGAAAGAGGGTTCTCTCAGATCTTAAATAGGGTATCTCTCATGACCCTATGTAAAGGCAACTTGCTAGTCATTTAGTGGCAATTCATAATCAAGAAGCTCAAAAAGCTCTGAACAAGATTTTTCTTTTGTCTCCATTTTGAGGGCAAGAGCTTGATCCATTTGTTGTACAAAGCCAGTAAAAGATATGCTCTCTTACAGAAATGCATGCGTTTGAGGCGGAGAAGGATTAGAGGGTATACCATAGAATTCTTCTACCAAATAGTCTGGTAAATCCTGATTCAGATACCTGGAGGTATCAGATTCCTCAAAATATTCCCTTCTAGGTGAATCAGGGAGTGTGTATCAAAAGGAGTGTCGACTATGCATAGAGATATGGGTTAATGGCCTGACCAAAGAGAGGGTTCCTCTGCCCACAATGATGCATGTGTTGAATGGGACTGTGCCGATCCCAATGCTAGACATCAAGCAGGCGTGCATGATCTTGTCCTCAATCGACACCTCAATTTATCCTCAGGTTTGGCTGAGACAGGCATGGACACCTTTAAAGTCTGTGTAGGCTGCATCTACAGTAGCCCTGAAAAGCTCTTGTTTAAGCATAGTATGGATCTCCTCTTGGATAGTCATCTGCACCAGAAGAAACATCGGTTATGGAAGCAGTCTGCAATGCATGTTGTTTGGGCATGGGAGACCTTGATGTTGAGGCATACCTGGGTGGAAACATGATCTGCAGCAATGGAGAGTGGTCCATGGTGTGAGGAAGGGACACCAACAATGCTGTGCCATGCCTAAAAGGGGAGGAATGTTTGTGCTTCTTAGCTTTCTTATATGATGCCTCCACCAATGGATGAGGCATTGAGGAAGATGGTTGATATCTGTGTCAGTATATGTGGTGTTAATACAGACTGCAATGGATTCCAAATCTCCAGCCATGCTTAATATTGAAGTTATTGTGCTTTCAATGTTCTCCTTTGCATATGGAAACAGAGAGCACAGCAAATGTCCCAATGGTCAGAACCTAGACACTGAACACACCAGTTATGGGGATCAGAGCCTGAAATGGTCCAATTACATTGGACTACATTTCTTGAAACTGCTCGGCACTCTTTGACATGGAGGGAAAAATGACTGATTCAAAGACAAAGGGTTTAATTGCAAGGGGAGTTCAAGTGAAAAGTACATCAAGAAACATCAATGCTCCCTGGGGTGAAAAAGGCCTTGAAATTGACCAAAGCCCAAAAAATGAAAAACTGACCAGAATGAACCAAACTCAAGAGAAATGCAAAAAAATTAAAAGATGAAGAATTATGAGGAAAAAAAGACAAAAACTAATATTAGGAAGGCACAAAAACCAACTTTGAAGTTTGACATGCTGAGGGAAAACCAAAAACTACAGCTGAACTGCTTCAACTAATAGCCAATTTCTTGACCAAATTGGGAAAGATTCTAGAAGACTGGAAGGTGGCAAACGTTACGCCGATTTTCAAAAAAGGTTCGAGGGGAAATCCAGGAAACTACAGACCGGTGAGTCTGACCTCGGCACTGGGAAAGATGGTAGAGGTGCTGATAAAGGGCCGCATCATTGATCCCCTTGACGGACACAGTCTGATGAGGACCAGCCAGCACGGTTTCAGCAAAGGCAGACCTTGTTTGACAAACTTGTTGCACTTCTTCGAGGGAGTAAACAGGCAGATAGACAAGGGTGACCCGGTTGACATTGTATATCTGGATTTTCAGAAAGCGTTCGACAAGGTTCCACATGAACTACTTCGGAAAATTGCAAGCCATGGAATCGAGGGTGAAATACTCACGTGGATTAAAATCTGGCTGGAACATAGGAAACGGAGAGTAGGGGTAAATGTACAATACTCGGACTGGAAGAGCGTCACCAGTGGGGTGCCGCAGGGCTCGGTGCTTGGACCCGTGTTCATCAACATCTTTATAAACGATCTGGACATTGGTACGACGAGTGAGGTGATTAAATTTGCGGACGATACAAAGTTATTCAGAGTATTGATTGTGAAGATCTGCAACATGACATAATCAAGCTCGAGAAATGGCCATCGACATGGCAAATGAGGTTCAACGTGCATAAGTGTAAAGTGATGCATGTCGGTAACAAAAATCTCATGCACAAATACAGGATGTCCGGGGCAGTACTTGGAGAGACCTTCTAGGAAAGAGACCTGGGAGTTCTGATTGACAAGTTGATGAAGCCATCCGAGCAATGTGCGGCGGTGGTAAAAAAGGCGAACAGAATGCTAGGAATGATAAAGAAGGGGATCACGAACAGATTGGAGAAGGTTATCATGCCGTTGTACCGGGCCATGGTGCGCCCTCACCTGGAGTACTGCGTCCAGCACTTGTGAAGAAGGACAAAGTACTACTCGAAAGGGTCCAGAGAAGAGCGACTAAAATGGTTAAAGGGCTGGAGGAGCTGCCATACAGTGAGAGAATGGAGAAACTGGGCCTCTTCTCCCTTGAAAAGAGGAGACTGAGAGGGGGACATGATAGAAACATTCAAAATACTCAAGGGAATAGACTTAGCAGATAAAGACAGATTGTTCACCATCTCCAAGGTAGGGAGAATGAGAGGGCATTCTCTGAAGTTAAAAGGGAATAGATTCCGTACAAACGTAAGGAAGTTCTTCTTCACCCAGAGTGTGGTGGAAAACTGGAACACTCTTCCGTAAGCTTTTATAGGGGAAAACACCCTCCAGGGATTCAAGACAAAGTTAGACAAGTTCCTGCTGAATCAGAACGTACACAGGTAGGACTGGTCTCAAGTTAGGGCACTGGTCTTTGACCTAGGGGCCGCCGCGGGAGCGGAGTACTGGGCATGATGGACCACTGGTCTGACCCAGCAGCGGCAATTCTTATGTTCACAGATTCTTGGTTCCATGGGAAACTAAGAACTGTAGTCCTACAAGCTAACATTGGGCAGAAAGGCCGTGGCATGCATGTGATATGGGCATTGTCTAAAGCAGGGGTGTCCAACCTGCGGCACAAGGGCCGCAAGTGGCCCCGTGAAGTATTTTGCGCGGCCCTGGTCGAGGGTGATGCAGTGTTTTCTTCTGTTGCCCCTGGGTGTTTACCGTCTTGCCGGCTTCCTCCTCTGTCTTGCTGCAGCGTCTGTGCGTTTGTGTGGTCCCAGAAAAATTTTTTTCGGCCAATGCAGCCCAGGGAAGCCAAAAGGTTGGACACCCCTGGTCTAAAGATTTAAAGTGACAATGCACTTGGCAATGTCCATACCGGGTTCTGTGGATGTCATCATGCACATGTGAGAATATTATGCCTGCTTGTCCTCGGAGAAAACAGCTTTACAAATGGGGAAACCTTTATAAAATAACCACTATAATGAAATAGCTCATATTCAGAGCTTACAGTCCTCCCCAAAGATTTATTACATATAGTAACATTAAATGACAGCCGATAAAGACCTGAACGGTCCATCCAGCCTGCTCATTAGTTATACCCATTAAAAATACATGATTAAATTAACTTGTCTCTTCTTTGATATTTCTAAATCAGACTATAAAGTCCACCTACTATTGTCCTAGGTTCCAAATGCTGAAATTGATGTCCAAGCTCACTTCTGCCTATCCAACCATCCTGTTTGCAGGATATCTACCATAAAGTCTGGCCAGTAACATACTCGTATTCCTAGTTAGTAGAGTTCCCACTGATGCCCTCCCTAGCCCATCCTACACCAAATCACCACTTATGGGACACAGCCATGCAAGTCTGTCTAGTACCCTCTTTAGTTCTTTAATTTACATCCTTCGTTTTCTAATTAGAAATCCTCTGTTTATCCTATGATTTTTTGAATTCTATCACCACTATCCTCTCCACCAATTCCCTTGGGAGGGCATTCCAGGCATCTATCACCCTCTCCATGAAAAAGAATGTCACTTATAGCCTAAGTGGATTATGTTCAGGTACTCAAGCATTTTCCCTATCTGTCCTGATGGGCTCACAATCTATCTAATGCACTTGGGGCAGTGAAGGATTAAGTGACTTGCCCAGGGTGACAAGGAGCAGCGCAGGGTTTGAACCCACATCTTCAGAGTGCTGAAGCTATAGCCCTAACTACTACGCCACACTCTCCTTTACATTAATAATCCTGTCTGTCTCACATGCCCACCTGGAATTTTATGGTGAAGAGTCAATCGCGTGTGAGACAAAGACACGCTAATAATGCTGCCCAGACAATCGCACGAAGGATGTCAGTGCACTGGATTTAAAAAGTATTTTAAAGCACTCCGAGGGTGTGTGTGCGGGAGAAACCATCTACACTTTACTTAGAACTGTTGGCATTCCCATTGGGGAGGGATCCGATCCCCCCACCCCCCATTACAGAGGAGGAAACTGTAATTTTTCCCTAAAAAAGAGGGGAAAAGGCTGTTTCCTCTATAATGGGGTGTTCCCTACAACAGGAGCGCCAACAGTTCTAAGTAAAGTGTTGGGTTTCCCACACACACAACCCCTCGGAGCACTTCAAAATACTGCTTAAATCTAGTATGCTGACGTCCTGTGCGCGCTTTCGTCTATGTACCAATTTTATGTGTAGCGCCTTTTTCTATACAGCACCAATGATTTGGAATGTACTTGTGTCCACTCTTTAGTAACACGCTCTTACAAGAGATTCAGAGCCCCATTAAAAATCCATCCTTTTAGACAGATGTTCGGAGGGCTCTAGAAGCTACAGAGTGCTGTGACATCAAATTGTCTGTCTGCATGTTCTCCTTTTCCTTGTTCCTCTGTTTACTAGTTCTCCTAGCCTTGGCTATTTTATTATTATAGCTCTGTTTTCTCCTTATCTTGTCATATTTTGGCATCACTTTCAAATGGCTTTTGTTTTAGTCTTTAAATAATGAAAAAAAATATATATATATCAATAACTTCAAAAGGAGGATTCATCTAAATAGAATTTTGGAGCATAAATATTTAAGAAGTCTTTAGTCCCCATAGTTTTGTACCCAGTCACTAGGCACCCTATTTTCACCACAACCTTCAAATTAAATATAAATCCTTTGCATTAACACACCTTTATTCTCCGGGTCAATTTATTGTCTTCATCGTCATCCATCTCTGGAAATTCATAAATCCTTATCTTATGCTCCTGGATTTCTTTCATAATCTATAAAGGTAATAAAAAATAAAATTAGAGTATTTGCAATTACTTAGGAATGAAGTAAATTTCTTTATCCAAATAAAGGAGTCGTGAGGCAATAGATGCCAATCACTCAGCGATGGGCTTATCGAAAATGTACTTTATTGGTAGACAACACGATATGAAGAAGGGGATTCGGCACGGATAGTGTTTCAGCAATTCTGCCTTTGTCAAGAGTCTCTAAATTTTGTTCGAAGTCCGAGTGGTGCTTATTCCAACAGATACAATAAGTGATGTAAGTTGGACCATAAGTGCAATGAGAATTCTCTTGTAACTGTGGCAAACCCTCAAGTCACAAGTATCGTGCTGTCTTCCAATAAAGCACATTTTGGATAAGCCCATCGCTGAGTGATTGACATCTGTTGTCTCACGACTCCTTTATTTGGATTGCCTTTTTCGTCATTGAGACTCATCTCGGCTCTTCTCACAGTAAATTTCTTTATAACATCTAGCTTACCTGATCCATCATCTATATTCACTGCTCTCTTTCCAAAATCCTACTATGAGCTGCTAAACCACCTAATTCTAATTTAACTTTTCTGCAGCTTGGGATACTTGTTACTAACATAAGAATTATCCATGGATACTGAAAGTTCAGATAACATTTATGGTGGTTTAGGTCAGTGTTCTTCAATCACCGGTCCATAGACTGGTGCCAGTCTGCAAATATTTCCATAAAGGATCGTCTATAATTGCTAACCCTCCTGCCGCCTTGCAAAAGTCACACTTGTTGACAGTGTGAGAGCTGAGGGCGGAGCTGGAGAATTAAGGAACATCTATGCTGTTATTGACTGGTGTCAAGAATGATAAATAGGGAGGAGCTTTGGGCTTGAAGTTGTCTGCTATTGATGAGTGTGAGAGCCAGGGGCAGAGCATGGGCGGTTGAGAAGCTGCAATGTTATTGGCTGATGCCAAGAGCTGAGGACGACCTGGAGTAGGGGAGTTGAGTTCTTATTGGCTTGAGTTAGAGCCATAGGCGGAACTGAGGGCAGAAATTGTCCATTATTGGTGGGGTCGAGGTCTGGCAGATAACCTTCAAAGTATTTGCCACAGGGAAATTTATTACCAGGATCTAAAGTGAGCTGCAGATATGGCTGATAAGAATCAGGAGCAGGATTCAGGCTGGAGAACCATGGATAGAGGTAATAAAGTGGGTGAAGATGGAGTAAGAGAACCTTGTGGTCAAGTAAACCTGTGGCGGATCATAGTAAAGGATAGGAGGAGACGGGCTTTTAGTTTTAGGGTAGATAAAGTAGTAAGACAGGAGAAGGGCCGGCATAGTAATTAGCTCAAGGTATAGTAAGGAAAAAGAGAAGATAAATAAGGAAATACGGAACTTCTATTTAGGAGACAGGGAGCTTCTCTCTGAGTGGGGGTCGGGGAGGGACGTTCCTTCCAGAGAGAACAGTAAAAGGCAGGAAGCTTCTCATAGTAATCAGGAGCTTCCCTGTAATGCAGGTCCGTGATCTGAATACTAGAGATCAGAGAAGAGTAAAAAGTTGTTGGGACAGAAATTGGATCTTGTCATTACTTTAAGGTTGAAATCATGAGGTATTTACAGTAAGGAATGGGGAAATCCCCCTCCTCTCAGATCTTGATGAGAGGGGTGATAGAAGGAGAAATGTTGGGCATGGGGCTGGTGGGCAACAGTGAAAAAAGCTGTACATGATCCTGGGGATGAGAGAGGGAAAAATGTTGTGATATGGCAGTAGAGGAAGTGGGAGAGATGCACCATGGATCTCTCTCTTTCCCCACTCCCTGTACACGGGATAGAGAAGAGTTTTTTTTTAAATTTCAGTAGTTTGCTGGTCCACAAAATAATTATTTTATTTCCGCCGGTCTATAGGTGTAAAAAGGTTGAAGAACATTGGTTTAGGTATCACAGATTGCAGCTTTTTTTTTTTTTTCAAGGATCAGTAGAACTAGTGGATCCTTGTACCCCTAAATCCAGGGGCATTCAAACCTCTGGCCTTGCTTTGCTTTAGTGAAATCAACTAGAAGCCAAGCAATCTAAACCTGTGCTTACTCATCCCTGCTCAAGGCTTAAAAAGATATTTTAAACCCCTAAACTAAAACTTAATTTTAGTCAAGAAATCTTGGACTTGGTAGATAATGGTTAATTTTAAATTTGCAAATAAAACTTTTGTTCATAAATTATTTTTCTTTGTATGTTTGCTTTGCACTTAGCTTGCCTCTGCCTCTCCATTCTAATTGGTTTCATGTATTATATACTTTGCATTTCTGATTGTATTTCACTGAGAATCCTGTAAGCTGATCAATGGAATATAAATATGCAAAAATAGCACAGTTACTTACCGTAACAGGTGTTATCCTGGGACATCAGGCAGATATTCTCACAAATAGGGGTGATGTCATCCATGGAGCCCCGGCACGGACAGTGAAAAGTGTAGTATCGCTTTAAGCTTTAAAAAGCTTTTTAGACTGCTGCGCAAGTGCCTTCCCGCATAATGCCAGCTCGCGAGGTCGTCAGTTTGATGCTCAAGCGAAGAAGTCAATTAGGGGAGGTGGGCTGGTTGTAAGAATATCTGCCTGCTGTCCCAAGATAACACGGTATGTAACTGTGCTTTATCCTTAGACAAGCAGGCAGCATATTCTCACAAATGGGACTCCCTAGCTCGAATAAAAGGGACAGAGGGAGAGTTGGGTTCCAAGAACTCAGAAAAACTCGAGTTGCCTCGTAAACGTAGACTTAAATCTCTGATGCAAGATTGCGGAGGCAAGGGAAGAAACCTAATAAACAAATGAAGAAAGGAACCCTATGTTCCACTAGAGGTAAATGGAAAAATAAAATAAAACCTATGTACTTGGAGGTTGAAAAGATAATAAATGACCTCTTAAGAGTCAGTTGAATCTAAATATATGCGATGGATACGCCAAAAAGATTCAAGAACCAAATAAGACAGGCTACTGGCTAATGCACCTATATTAAGCAGCCGACCCAAAGAACAGTTGAAATCACTCTTATCCTTGAGTAGATATGAATGAAAATGGAAAGCAGGATTTTCTTGAAAAAAATCATAGAGAAGTCGATGCTATGGAACATAAAATCAGAACGACATAGTGGCTTACTGAGAAGAAAAACAAGCTCCTGATAAAAATATTTGTAATATCATTATTCTGTAAGATCTCACGAAAGCTGAAAAAGTAGTGTAACAAGCTTTAAAACGAGAAAATCAGTAAAATCAGCAAGGGAAAGCATAGTATCAAAACAATATGCCAGTAAGATGAAACCCCTCAAAGATTTAACAAGGAAAGTGAGAATGGATGTATAATATTTTAGTAAAAACCAAAAGTTGGTTAAGTGGTTAAGTTGGTTAAGTTGAGTGCGGCGGGAACAAGACTCCTAGCAAACAATGTCAGGAGAGGAATAGAACAGGCTTTAAACTAAAAAGAAGGGGAAAGCCGACAGTCAACCAAGTGTCAATGATTCAGAAGAAGGTATCCCGAGAAGATACTGAGAGGAAAAAATGCTGGAAGACACAACGGGCAAAAAACAAGACTTGACAGATCAAGAGGATGATAAGAAGAACGTAGCAAAGGGGGAAGAGACAATGGGCAAAAAACAAGACTTGACAGATCAAGAGGATGATAAGAAGAACGTAGCAAAGGGGGAAGAGACAATGGGCAAAAAACAAGACTTGACAGATCAAGAGGATGATAAGAAGAACGTAGCAAAGGGGGAAGAGACAATGGGCAAAAAACAAGAGCTGACAGTTCAAGATGAGGATGATAAGAAGAACGTAGCACAGGAAATGAGTATGAAGACAAAAAAACACCAGGATTTAAACTGCATGTATACTAATGCAAGGAGCCTAAGGAACAAAATGGGAGAATTAGAAGCCATGGCCAAAAATGAGATATCATTGGGGTCTCTGAAACATGGTGGAATGAAGAAAATAAATGTGTATATTCATAGTACTGCTGAGGTACAAAATCTATTGCAAAGACAGGTCAGGTCAGGAAGGAGGAGGAATAGCCCTATACATAAAGGATAACATACACTCGACCAGAGTAGACACAGCGGCGACGACCGACAAATTGGAATCACTATGGGTTAAAATACCGGGAAGAAATGAGCCTGAGATAAAGATGGGCCTGTACTATCGTCCACCTGGGCAATCCGAACTAAGCGACGAAGAAATGAAAGCCGAGATGAGGCGAGAATGTAAAAGCGGTAACACGATTGTTATGGAAGACTTCAACTATCCCGGGATAGACTGGAGTCTTGAAAACTCAAAATGTACTAGGGAGACCGAATTCCTTGAGGCTATACAGGACAGCTTCATGGAGCAGCTTGTCAGAGAACTGACAAGTGGTAATGCCACTCTGGACCTAATACTCAATGGGCTGAGAGGACCTGCAAAGGAAGTGGAAGTTGTGGGACCGTTGGGTAACAGTGATCATAATATGATCAAGTTCAAAGTTGAAGTAGGAATATTGAAGGGGAAGAGAACCACAGCGACAACCTTTAACTTCAAGAAAGGAAACTACAAAGCGATGAGAGTAATGGTAAGAAAGAAACTTAGGTACAACTCAAAGAAATCTGACTGTAGAGCAAGCCGGGTCATTATTCAAGGACACGGTGAGCGAAGCGCAAAATCTGTACATCCCCAGATTTAGAAAAGGATGCAAAAAGAACCGAACTAAAGACCCGGCATGGATAACCAAAGAAGTGAAGAAAGCGATAGGAGACAAGAAACTTTCATTCCAGAAATGGAAAAAGGACAAAACCAGGGAGAACTGGAAAGAGCACAGGAAGCATCAACAAGAATGTCACCGAGTGGTTAGAAGAGCAAAAAGAGAATATGAAGAGAGGCTAGCCAGGGAAGCACGAAATTTCAAACCGTTCTTCAGATACGTTAAAAGGAAGCAGCCGGCTAGGGAGGGGGTGGGACCGCTGGATGAGGGAGATAGAAAGGGAGTGGTGAAGGAGGAAAAAGAGGTGGCGGATAGACTAAACATGTTCTTTTCGTCAGTATTTACAAAGGAGGACACATCCAACGTGCTGGAACCTGAAAAAATCTTCACAGGTGATCAAGCAGAAAAATTAACATCAATTGAGGTAAGCCTCGAAGACGTACATAGGCAGATAGACAGATTAAAAAGTGACAAATTTCCAGGCCCAGACGGAATCCACCCCAGGGTTTTGAAGGAACTAAAGGAGGAAATAGCGGAACTACTACTGAAGGTTTGTAACCTATCCCTGAATACAGGCGTGATCCCGGAGGATTGGAAGATAGCCAATGCTACGCCCATCTTTAAAAAAGGATTGAGAGGTGACCTGGGGAACTACAGACCGGTAAGTTTGACTTCGGTTTTGGGGAAGATAACGGAAGCACTGATAAAAGACAACATAGATGAGCATCTAGAAAGAAATAAACTGATGAAAACAAGCCAGCATGGCATCTGCAAGGGAAGATCATGCCTAATGAACTTATTGCACTTCTTCGAAGGAATTAACAAACAAATGGACAAAGGGGACCCCAAAGACATCGTTTACTTGGATTTCCAAAAAGTCTTTGACAAGGTACCCCATGAACGCCTGAAACTGAAGAACCATGGGGTGGAAGGAGACGTACATAGATGGATCAAAAATTGTTTGGCGGGTAGGAAGCAAAGGGTAGGAGTGAAGGGCCACTACTCTGACTGGAGAAGGGTCACGAGTGGTGTTCCGTAGGGGTCAGTACTCAGACCGCTGCTGTTCAATGTATTTATAAACGATCTTGAAACAGGGACGAAGTGCAAAGTAATAAAATTCGCAGACGACACCAAACTATTTTGTGGAGTTGGGACAAAAGAGGACTGTGAAGACTTACAAAGGGACCTGAACAAACTAGAAGAGTGGGCAACGAGATGGCAGATGAAGTTTAATGTAGAGAAATTTAAAGTCTTGCATGTGGGAAACAGAAACCCGAAGTACAGCTATACGATGGGAGGGTTAGTAATGGGTGAGAGTACACTAGAAAAGGACTTGGGGGTAAAAGTGGACAAAACAATGAAGCCGTCGGACCAGTACGCAGCGGCCTCAAAGAAGGCAAATAGAATGCTAAGTATTATCAAGAAAGGTATTACAGCCAGAACGAAGGAAGTTATCCTGCCGTTGTATCGGGTGATGGTGTGCTCGCATCTGAAGTACTGCGTCCAATATTGGTCGCCGTATCTTAAGAAGGATATGGTGATACTCGAGAGGGTTCAGAAAAAGCGACACGATTGATAAAAGGTATAAAAAACCTTTCATATACTGAAAGATTGGAGAAACTGGGACTTTGTTCCCTGGAAAAGTGGAGGCTTAGAGGGGACATGATAGAGACTTACAAGATCATGAAGGGCATAGAGAAAGTGTAGAGGGAAAGATTTTTCAAACTTTCAAAAACTACAAGAATGAGAGGGCATTCGGCAAAATTAAAAGGGGACAGATTCAGAATCAATGCTAGGAAGTTCTTCAACCAGAGGGTGGTGGACACCTGGAATGCGCTTCCAGAGAGTGTGATAGGACAGAATACGATATTGGGGTTCAAGAAGGGATTGGATGATTTTCAGAAGGAAAAGGGGCTAGAAGGGTATAGATAAAGGATTACCATACAGGTCCTGGATCTGATGGGCGTGAGCGTGAGCGTACTGCTGGGCATGATGGACCTCTGGTCTGACCCAGCAGAGGCACTTCTTATGTTCTTATGAGTGCTTTTTTAAATTTTTTAAAATTTTATTTATTTCTATTTTACAAAAAAGTGATACAAGTAATAACACTTGATCCAGAAATACAGACCATCATATGTTACCAAGAAATTAAACAATAATAAGAATTAATTAAGCCTTCCTTAGACCACCAAATAGAGAGGTGTATCTACCAAGGGAGAACAAGGAAAACACAAAATTAAAAAAGAAAAAGCTATTAATTAACTCATCCGTTACAATTATACACAAACTTTCAATTTCTGGAGAGATTTTTAAGTCCGAAAATGATCTCAGTTGCTCTGGTAAGAAAAATATATATTTGTTTCCTAAGTAGCGAACCGTACATTTACATGGGTACACTAATAGAAAAGTGCCACCCAATCTTTTTTTACTTCATCTCTCATTATAAGAAATTCCTTTCTCCTATTCTGTGTCACCTTAGAAACATCAGGATATATCCAAATTTTTTTTTTTTTTTTTTACCACAAAACTTTTTCTGAGAGTTTCAGAAGAATAATTTCATTAAAACATTCAAGTCTTGCTCAAATTCAAAGGAAACTATTAAAGTTGCTCTTTCTGCCACTTCTGTAAGTGAAGTCTCCAAAATGTGAGAAACATCGTCCAATGGATTTGCATCCTCTTGAACTTTTTATTGATGTCGAATTGAATCACTACTCAAATCCTGTCCAAGTTTATTCACTCATGGTGACAAGTAATATATCTTATTAGTAGGTGGTATAGCCTGAATCAGCAGAGACAAAATTTCCATTAAATATTTTTTGAAGAAATCCAATGGGGAAATTCAATAATCTCATGTTTAACCTTCTGTTATAATTTTCAAATTGTTCCATTTTCCAATGGATCACATTATCATCCTTAATCTCAAATACTGTTTCTTTAAGGTTTATCACTTCAGATTGGACTTGTATAACTTGAATTAAGGATTCAGATTTCACCAACTCCAGCTTCCTAGATAAATTTTCAATTTTCCCAGATAACTGTGATATAACTCTTGCACTGATTTTTCAACCATACCTTCCAATTTATGGAGCACTTGCCAAATCCCTTCAGTGTAGCCACCGAGGAAGCTGTTGAAAATCCAGCAGCTCCTTCACTCACAACAATAGAACTAGGTTCTTCAGGTCTTCCCTCCTCTCAGTTCTCCACAATGGTAGCTAGCGCCTTCTGCTCCTGTTTTGAACTCTGGGCAACCCTATACTTGTGCTGGACACGGCGGGTTGAAAAGTTACCTTTGGGGACAGAGAAACATCATGTCCCAAAGAAGAGCCCGGTTCTCCCTTACTGAACTCAACAGCAAGATCCCTCTGGCTCGGCGTTTGTAGAACGGATCCAATGGCAAAGCGATCAAGAGTGAGTTGGAAAGGAGACGAAGTACAGGCTGGAGAGGGCACAGCACAAACAGTCCCCTTTCTTTTTGTATGCGGCATCCAGAAAAATGAAACTTGTAGCAGGTAATTCCAGCCCAAACTTATAGAAACATAATGGCAGATAAAGGCCAAATGGCTCATCTAGTCTGCCCATCCGCAATAACCAGCATCTCTTTCTCTCTCCGAAAGATCCCATATGCCTATCCCAGGTCCTCTTGAATTCAGACAGTCTCCACCACCTCTTCAGGGAGACTGTTCCATGCATCTACCACCCTTTCTGTAAAAAAGTATTTACTCAGATTACTCCAGAGCCTATCACCTCTTAACTTCAGCCTATGCCCTCTCATTGCAGTTTCCTTTCAAATGAAAGAGACTCGACCCATGCGCATTTACATTACGTAGGTATTTAAACGTTTCTATCATCTCTCTCCTCTCCCGCCTTTCTTCCAATGTATACAGATTGAGATCTTTAAGTTTGTCCCCATACGCCTAATGATGAAGACTACGTACTATTTTAGTAGCCTTCCTCTGGACTGACTCCATTCTTTTTATATCTTTTTGAAGGTGCAGCTTCCAGAATTGTACACAATATTCTAAATGAGGTCTCACCAAAGTCTTATACAGGGGCATCAATATCTCCTTTTGACTACTGGCTATATCTCTCCCTATGCAACCTAGCATCCTTCTAGTTTTTGCCGTCACCTTTTCAACCTGTTTGGCCACCTTAAGATCATCACATACAATTAAACCCAAGTCCCGCTCTAACGCCATCAGCAGTCAATCCGCCATTTTGATACGCCCCGCCTTTATTTTTTTTGTCTCCTCAAGAGGAGCTTAGTAAGGACAGAACACCAAGAAAAAAAGGGGCCTGAGCCCATGAAAGTGTATGTGTAGAAAATAAAATAAAAGTAGTTGAACTTTTAAAACTACTGGCCCCCAGTAATGGCTCGTTAGAAACTGGAAAATCAAAATATATAAAATGTTACCCTTGAGGAACGGAAAACGAGCTATGATAGATGTGGTTCCTAATGTAAGTGCCACATGAAACACAAGTACAGTGGTACCTTGGATTGCGAGCATAATCCGTTCCAGGAGCATGCTCGTAATCCAAAATGCTCATTTATCAAAGCGAGTTTCCCCATAGAAAATAATGGAAACTCGCTTTGATACATTCCCACCCCCCAAGGCCAGAGGCGCTGCTCTATCCCCCCCTCCCCGACGAGAACCGGCATTGCTCCCCCCGAAGGCCCCCCCGCGATTGTGCACCCTCCCGCCGCAATTGGGCACCCCCCCCACCGCAATTGGGCACCCCCCCCCCGCCGCTTCTTACTGTCATCTGGGCACCGGCATGTCCTGTGCGTTGGTGCCGGTGCCCGAAGATCGGCATCCTCTTCTTGCTGGGCCTTGAGCATCTGCGCATGCTCAAGGCCTGCGAGTTCACAGCTTACTCCTTGATACGCTGTCCTCGCGTGGATTCCATGAATCTGTCCTCTCCTGGTTTGCCTCCTTCCTCTCCCAGTGCAGCTTTAGTGTATGTGTTGGTGGGTCCTCTTCTGCTGCTACCCCGCTAGAGGTTGGTGTACCCCAGGGCTTTGTCTTAGGACCTCTTTTCTTCTCTCTCTACACCTCTTCCCTTGGTGCCCTGATCTCCTCCCATGGCATCTAGTATCACCTATATGCTGATGACTCCCAGATCTACCTCTCTACACCTGAAATTTCACCTAAAGTCCAAGAAAAAGTCTTTGCCTGTTTTTCTGACATTGCTTCCTGGATGTCCTGTCGTCATCTGAAACTAAATATGTCGAAAACTGAGCTGCTCCTCCTCCTCCTCCTTTCTCCATCTTGGTAAATAATACTATCATTGTTCCGGTCTCCTCTACCCGCAAATTTGAAGTCGTCTTCGATTCTGACCTCTTATTTTCTACGCACATCCAACAAGCTGCTAAGACCTGTCGCTTCTATCTCTTCAATATCGCCAAAATTTGCCCCTTCCTCTCTGAGCGCACTACCCGGACTGACAGTTTGCCAAGGTTTTAGCTAAAAAATTAGTATCCACATTTAAGAGTAAAATGGTTCTATACAACCCATTTTGGGCTGGATTTTTTCCCTCTATGGACTACTGTGATATCTGCCCAGCTTATGGTTTCAGCTAATTCTCCAGCCCACTCCCATACCTCATTAAATAGAGACTGGAGGAGACCAATCAATATGACTTCCCCTTTTTCTACTGGATTCCAACCCTGTCATACTTCCCTCAGCATTTTGAGACTCCTTCCAGCCACTCACTAGGGTTTCTACAATGAGATACATGAAATAATTAACCTAACACTTGTAACTCTGGGAGAAGACCAATCTATTATCTGCTTTCCAGCTTTAGCTTCCTGTACAAATGTAGCCCTTTTTTGGCTCTAGTTCAAAATTCTCTCCTCTGTTAAAAACTGGTCACAGGGTTGTGTCCCCGTCCTTTGAGCAAACGGATCCCTCCTGCTTACTTTAAAATTTTTAGCCTTTAAAGAACTCCTTTTCCCATTTGGGTGCAGCTTTTCCAGTAAGCCCCTCTGTTCTGTTTGCCTATTAACCTTTACCCTGGGCTTCATACATATACACACACACAAAATATGAATATGCATAGACATACCAGCCCGCATATACACAAAAATTGTGTATATTCATACCTAAGAAAATGCATATACTCGCAATACAGCTATTGATGGGGGGGGGGGGTGTACACAAATAATTCTCATCAGCCATTCTCTGACGTTCCTCCCTCACTTATTTGATTTTGTTGCTGCAAAGAACCAATTAATAACCAATAACTTATACCAAAAGAGGAGAAAGTACATAAAAAAAGTTGGAGTACCTTTTATTATCCTTAGACAAGCAGGCAGCCCCAGCATGGACAGTGAAAAGTGTAGTATCACTTTAAGCTTTAGCAAGCTTTTTAGACTGTCCATACCGTGCATGCGCGAGTGCCTTCCCGTCCGACGCCAGCTCGTGAGGTTATCAGTAGAAATGTAAAAAGAAAAAGTAACTTTGGACTTTCTTCAAACTTCATTTGAAGTTCAATGGCCTTCACAATTCCATCCTTACTTTCTGCGGTGATCATCAATGGATTTTTAGCCTTGCTTCTACTCTACCCTTGCTCACCCTCTTTGACTGTATCTGACTCTGGGGCTATAAATTGCCAGAAGATAAACACTATTGATTAATGTCAAAGTTTTTCTTCTTTTATTTCTTTCTTTGACATATAGGTCTAGAGTCAGACTTCCATTGACTGGGATTTGCCGGTATCTGTAGACAGCGATACTTGCATCGGTGGCATATTAGCATCGATTCCAGTTGATGAATGCCTTTCTGTACTGATGTTTCAACCACATTGACGCAGGTGTATCGCAGTGACGTCAATACTTCCATCTACCTGCATCGGTGGCATATTACCATCGACTCCAATTGACGCATGCCTTTCTGTACCGATGTTTCAACCACATTGACGCAGGTGTATTGCAGTGACATCAATACTTCTATCTACCTGCATCGGTGGCATATTAGCATCGACTCCAGTTGACGCATGCCTTTCTGTACCGATGTTTCAACCACATTGACGCAGATGTATCGCAGTGACGTCAATACTTCCATCTACCTGCATCGGTGGCATATTAGCATCGACTCCAGTTGATGCATGCCTTTCTGTACTGATGTTTCAACCACATTGACGCAGTGACGTCAATACTTCCATCTACCTGCATCGGTGGCATATTACCATCGACTCCAATTGACGCATGCCTTTCTGTACCGATGTTTCAACCACATTGACGCAGGTGTATTGCAGTGACATCAATACTTCTATCTACCTGCATCGGTGGCATACTAGCATCGACTCCAGTTGACGCATGCCTTTCTGTACCGATGTTTCAACCACATTGACGCAGGTGTATCGCAGTGACGTCAATACTTCCATCTACCTGCATCGGTGGCATATTAGCATCGACTCCAGTTGATGCATGCCTTTCTGTACCGATGTTTCAACCACATGGACGCAGGTGTATCGCAGTGATGTCAATACTTCCATCTACCTGCATTGGTGGCATATTAGCATCGACTCCAGTTGACGCATGCCTTTCTGAACTGATGTTTTTTCCATACCCTCATTGGTGGCATATTAGCATCTAGTCTATTTGATGCATGCCTTTTGGTACCGATATTTTAACCATGTCGATGCCGATGCATCGCAGTAGATACTGCCTTGCCAATTAAGCATTGAGTCAATTTGATGCATGGCTTTCTGGGCGATACAGGTTATTTCTGAAGTGCATCGCCTTTTCAGGCACTCACGCTTCGATGCCTGTGGCATCTTCAATACCACTTGATGTTACATGGTCATGATGCCTCCTCTTCATTGATGAAAATCGGTGCAGGTTATTGGTTGAAGTACAGAGCCTCCTCTTTATACATCGATCTGCATTGGTACCGATCCAGGTTCTTCTTACGTTGTAGCATCAATGATTATATCGAACTTGTATGCGGTATTGCCTTGCATGTAGCAGTTTTCTTCAAAACTATGGTGTCTACATCGGTGGTACCTCTCCGGAATACATAATTGAGGATTAACTCCACATCACTACCGATGTCTCCTATGCAGGTTATGTCTCCTTTTGGTATCAGTGCGGGACATAGATTCCAGTGTTTATACACTGGACAGAGCATTAATTAGAGGGGTACCAAAGATATTGGTTCCATTTCAGCTTTTATTCTTCAAGTAATCGTTGCCGTTCATCTTCAGAGCATCGGTCTGTATCCAGAGGATATCGCTCTGAATCTCAACATCAGTGATCATCTTCATCGGAGCATTGAGCATCATTGGGGCCTCATCGTTAGTCTGCACTTCAGAAATGTTCATGTTCACAATAAATCTCTGACTGCGCATCCTCATGTTTCCTGTTTTAAAAAAGGACTTTTCAATATCAACCCACCTTTCCAACCACCTATGGTGGTATAGGATATTAATGTTCTTATTAGTCTGATGAAACCTCCATTTAAGCCAATATTTTGTACTCATCTTAACTATCTTACTTGGAAAGTGGTATTTTTCATCTGCATTACTTCTGCACCTCTGTGAGTGATCTCAAATTTAATTCAAAAGTTTTGTACTTATCTTCTATGGACTCCGCTGAGCAAACTCACATGAGAACGGAAATTCATGTTAATCACATTTGGCATCACTCTTATCTTGAAGCATCAATATAGGTCCAAAAGAGGTTTCAGACACGCAGACTAGGGGGGGAATCTAATATGGATGTAGAGCCTGTTCAATTAGATTCCTTACCATGGTTTTAAACAAACAATATAATGGCGTTGAAACTACCTTTCCATATTGCTTCAGGAATCCACCATGGGGATAGTCTGTAAGGTGGTTTTTTTCTGGTTGTCTGGATACAAACATGCAAAGACAAATGGCGGCATCTAACATGGGTATAGAGTCTGTAAGTTAGATTCCTTACCATGTAAAAAAAACAAACTAAACATTAAGCAGACAAGCAGTGTTTACTTTTATATTTCTGTGTTATCAATGGACATTCTCTATATTAATCATTGAAGTGGCATGGTTCTCTGCTTTATCTCTAAGCAGGATCAACCATGTTTTTCTACTGAAACATGCCTTCCACTGTAACATCAATGTTTATAAAGTACTTTTCAGGAGGCGCATAAATTTGCTCTGAAATATTTTTCCCTACACGTGTGTCTCTTGTTGTTTAATGGACATTATCCACAACACCCTTTACTCCATCTCCTTTTTTTTTTATTATAAAGGAACCCAGTGTTTTGGGAATGGCTATAGGAGAGGAGGCCACTACATCCTTTTTAGGATGTTTTTCCTTTTACTCCAGCATATCTTAGAACCATTGGGTATAGTTCCAGTACTGAAATCAAGCAGTACCTTTGTCACAGATCCTTGTTTTTTGTATTGATCTTCATTCAGTGCGTTACTGTTTCTACATGTTACACTTCTCTGCAGTATGCTGAGATCTTATATACCATGGTTTAAATGTTGTTACCTCTAGACTACCTCCTTTTTTACCTCTCTTACCAATAGTATATTTGTTTCTACTAACGTAATAGTCACATATTTGTAAGACTCATTCTTCTTTTGAAATTTCTCTCTTTCTCATGCGAAGACTGGAAACTCCTCTATGGTGGTGCCAAAAGCCTGTACTTTTGATTCACCATTGGACTCTTTTTAAGTTACCTGGAGATCTTTACTTAAAAAAATAAAAAATAAAAAGACAGATTTTTCTTGGTTGCGAGAGGGAGAATTAAAAGTCCTTGAGCATGCACAGAAGCATGCTCAAGGCAGGCAGGCAGAAGCGGAAGCTGGAAGATCTTCTAGGCACACCCCCAAGACAACTGGAAGACATGGATGCAGAATTAATTGAAGACATAGAGAATATCACTCTACGAGGAGAAGCTGTACTGCTAGGGGACTTCAATATGACTGATGCAGACTGGAACTCATTTTCAGCGACAACCAGAGGTAGCAGGAGGCTCTTAACCTCCATAAAGGGAGCACGTCTCAAACAAATGGTAACGGAGCCCACTAGGGCCCACGCGATCCTCGACCTGGTACTCACCAACGGGGAAAGCGTCTCAGAGGTCTCAGTAGGAGATACGCTAGCCTCCAGCGACCACAACATAGTATGGTTCAACCTTAGGAAAGGCTTCCCTAGATCAAACACGAAAACAAAGGTACTCAATTTCCGGGGCACAGACTTCGCACGCATGGGAGATTTCGTCCATCAGACGCTGCAGGACCAAGCGGAGACCGATGATGTAGAAGCTAAGTGGTTAACACTGAAATCAACCATACATGAAGCAACTAGCCGCTTCATAAAATCAGTAAATAAACGACAAAGAAACAATAAACTCCAATGGTTCACCGCGGAGATCTCGCACCTCATTAAGGAGAAGAAAAAAGCGTTTCTCTCCTACAAGCGCACGGAGAAAAGAGAGGCAAAAGTAGAATATAGGACCAGGTCTACAGCGGTCAAAATGGCAGTTAGGGAGGCAAAACTTCGAGTGGAAGAAATTCTGGCAAAAAACATTAAAAAGGGGGACAAATCCTTCTTCAGGTATATTAGTGACAGAAAAAGGAACACAGGCGGGATAGTACGCCTTAGAAGACCGGACGGAAGTTACATGGAAGCAGATTCCGATAAAGCCGAACTACTGAATGAATACTTCTGCTCAGTCTTCACCTGTGAGGCACCGGGACACGGTCCGCAGTTGAAGGCAACACAAAACACAGAAGACCCGTTTCAGAATTTTGAGTTCACACCAGGTGAAGTTTACAGTGAACTGGCAAGACTCAAGGTGAACAAAGACATGGGATCAGACAATTTGCACCCAAGAGTGCTCAGAGAATTGAGCGATGTCCTGGCGAAACCGTTGGCTGAGCTATTCAATCTCTCCCTAAGTAAGTGGAAAGTTCCCCTGGACTGGAAATTAGCTAATGTCGTTCCTCTGCATAAAAAGGGTTGCAGGGCAGAGGCTACGAATTATAGACCGGTGAGTCTCACATCAATAGTGTGCAAACTCATGGAAACACTAATTAAAAGCAAATTGGACACGATCTTGAATGAAGGGAATCTTCGGGATCCCAGTCAGCATGGATTCACCAAGGGTAGGTCCTGCCAATCCAATCTCATCAGCTTCTTTGACTGGGTATCAAGAAAGTTGGACTTGGGAGAGTCTTTGGACGTCGTGTACCTGGACTTCAGTAAAGCTTTTGACAGTGTCCTACACCGCAGGCTGCTAAGCAAGATGGAATCGATGGGGTTAGGAGAGACACTAACTGCATGGGTCAATGATTGGCTGAGTGGCAGACTTCAGAGGGTGGTGGTTAATGGTACCCTCTCTAAAACATCGGAGGTGACCAGTGGAGTGCCGCAGGGCTCGGTCCTGGGTCCACTCCTTTTCAACATATTCATAGGGGATCTGACTCAAGGGCTTCAAGGTAAAATAACACTATTCGCCGATGACGCCAAACTATGTAATATAGTAAGTGAATGCAGTTTACAGAATTATATGGCGCAGGACCTGCTTACATTGGAAAGTTGGTCCTCAACCTGGCAGCTAGGCTTCAATGCTAAGAAATGTAAGGTCATGCACCTCGGAAGCGGAAATCCATGCAGGACGTACTTCTTGAACGGAGAAACTTTAACTAGGACTTCAGCAGAACGAGATTTAGGAGTAATCATCAGTGCAGACATGAAAACTGCCAATCAAGTGGAGAAGGTTTCATCTAAGGCAAGGCAGATATTGGTATCAATAGAAGTTTCGTCAGCCGAAAGCCTGAAGTCATAATGCCATTGTACAGGGCCATGGTGAGACCTCATCTGGAGTACTGTGTGCAATTCTGGAGGCCACATTACAGTAAAGATGTGCGCAGAATTGAATCGGTTCAGTGGACGGCCACCAGGATGATCTCGGGGCTCAAGGGTCTCTCGTACGAAGAGAGACTGAACAAATTGCAGCTCTACACTCTCGAGGAACGTAGGGGGAGGGGAGACATGATCAAAACATTTAAGTACCTCACGGGACGTGTCGAAGTGGAAGATGATATTTTCTTTCTCAAGGGACCCTCGGCCACAAGAGGGCACCCGCTCAAACTCAGGGGCGGAAAATTTCATGGCAACACCAGAAAGTATTTCTTCACAGAGAGAGTGGTTGATCATTGGAACAAGCTTCCAGTGCAGGTGATCGAGACAGACAGCGTGCCAGACTTTAAGAATAAATGGGATACCCATGTGGGATCCCTACGAGGGTCAAGATAAGGAAATTGGGTCATTAGGGCATAGACAGGGGGTGGGTAAGCAGAGTGGGCAGACTTGATGGGCTGTAGCCCTTTTCTGCCGTCATCTTCTATGTTTCTATGATCTGTGCCTGCGCTAGACGGGGGGGGGGGGGAGTAAGTTTAAGTTGTTTGGGCGGGGTTCGCGGGGGGGGTGCCGGTTGGAGCGAGGGGGCCTTTGCGAGCGGGGGGGGGGGAGCGATGCCAGTTATCTGGGGGGGTGGGAATGTATCAAAGCGAGTTTCCATTATTTTCTATAGGGAAACTCACTTTGATAAACAAGCATTTTGAATTACGAGCATGCTCCTGGAACGGATTATGCTCATAATCCAAGGTACCACTGTATTTTACTTCTTGCTTTAATAAGATAAGAGTTCAGGACTACTGTGGAGGAGCAGAGTGGGTTGGTCTGTTGACTTTTTCTGCAATTATGCTTTTATCAAGATAACATGACAGGTCATGGACCTGATGGGCCGTCGCGGGTGCGGACTGCTGGGCGCGATAGACCTCTGGTCTGACCCAGCGGAGGCAAATTCTTATGTTCTTATATTTACGAAGGAAAGGTCGTGGTGTGCTTTTCTTCCTACTCATATTTCCTTTAATGGGTTTGAGTACGGGAACTGTTCTCGCACATTTTCTCTGGGTTGTACATCTCAAAATCCACACACAGGTTTTTATGCAGAGTCTCTGTTAGTTCTTGCTGGTCCTCTAGTATTAGCTTCACACCAGGCAGTAGACAGGTCAAGAAGAATGAGGATCGAGTAAAGACCCTTAGATCTTGCCATGAAGGCTAAGGCTCACTTGCAAAACAAGATGTACAGGGTGATTTCAAAAGGATGGGCATGTTGTTTAGGGAAAAATGTTTTCAAAACTGAATGATCAAGGTGGAAATCTGACACCACTTTCATAGAGAACTTAGGATGTGTGTGTAGAACCACTCTGTCATGAAACTGTGCAAGGTGGCTCCACTACTAGAACCTGAAACTTGCTGACCCTGAGTACTGAAATGACCACTGCAAAGAATAAAACGTTCCAGGTCAAGAACTTCAGGTGGCAATGGTCAAGGGGCTCAATATGAGCTTTCATCAGCTGAGTGTGGACATCATGATCTCATGACACAGTAGGTGGTTTGATAAGGTGTTTTGTCAAAAAGAAACATCTCATAAAACAAGCAACTAGAAGTTGTACAGAGATGGGCTTACCTTCTACATGGTAATAGTAAATGCCAATTGTACTGAGGTGAACCCTTACAGAGTTAATCTTAAGACCAGACTTAAATGTGTAGAAGGTATTCAAACAGTTTTTGTGTAGGGCAGGAAAAAGGATCCAAGGCCTTGCCCTCACACTAGACAGCAAATCTCTTCCACTTGAAATTTTATGATCTCTTAGTGGAATCTTTCCTGGAAAGCAAGCAGACCTTGTGAGATACCCTTATGCAACTGAAGAGATGCCAATGCTATGCTCTCAACATTCAAGCTGTGAGGGTTAGGGATTGAAGGCTGGAATGCCCCTCATTTTAGATTATGAGGTCAGAAAGCAAGCCAGTCTCCAAAAAATCTTTTGAGGCTAACTCCAGAGGTAGAGGGAGCCATATGTGTCTCAGCCAGTAGCATGGTTCCCAGATCCTGCCTGAGTTTTAATAAAAGTCTTTCCCACAAGAGGTATGGGAGGATATGCATAGGTCCTTCCTCCAATTGAGGAGGAAGGCATCTGATGCTAGCTTGCCATGTGATCTCAGTCTGGAACAGAATTGAGGGACCTTATTGTTAAGATGAGTGGTAAATACGAGTAGATAAATCTTCTGAGGGTGGGGCAACCCCCTTGATCAAACAGCTGCAGGCTTAAACAGCTTGTGCAATGTCTGATCCTCTCCGAGGTCAAGGGCTGCCACCTGGTAGAGCCCTCCCTTGCACAATGCAGAATCTCCTGCTATTGAGGATCCAGACTGGGAAAGTAAAGGCATAGATACAGAATTCTCTTCATACCAGTCTTCATCCAAATGAAATCCTGTACCTTGTGCATGGCTCTGCTGTGGGGGAAACCAACCAACCTGTGAAGATCCTACCTTCCTATTTTCAAACATCCAAAGAATACTTTTCCTCCCTGTAACTCCTTCTCCCTTGCCCACTTTCCATGCCACAAATGGGCCTGCCAACTGATCAAGTCTTGGTTTTATACCATTGTTATCTATGATTTGCGTTGGACAAAGATACTGGAATTAAAAATTTAGAGAAACAATAGGGTACAACCCACTGGATCAAGCAACAGCCTCCTTTCTGCCTCATCCTGTTTGCATACAGACAATTGAGTTGCTTTCTCATTCACTTTGAAAATAAATCTTTCAAACAATGATTAATTTTGTTAGCTCCAAATGGCATCCAAATTCTTAGTAAAAGTTTAATGACTGTAAGGGTAACTCTATAACTGACCACCACTATTTAGGTGCGTGAAGAGCAAGCAGTGGGAACCTATTCTATAATAGAACCTAGACATCTGGGTTCTTTTATAGAATACTAACAACCTGTTATTGGTGCACCTTACATTCAGGAGGCCTTTCTTGCACAAGCCCTGCCAAATACAGAAAGGATGCACATAACTTACAGGATATTGTAAATTATGTGCTCAAACAAGAGCCTCATCTATTCCTGTTCATACTCCATCAGTGTGTACACTCCCTTGTGGAAGCACACACTATGTAAGTTAAGTGTGTGTTTGCAGAATAGTACTTAAATGACATACCAGCAAATACACATGTTTACATCCTCACCTAAATACATATATGCTGATATTCTAAACATTTCTGCATGAAATGGATACATACTACTACTAATAATTTCTAAAGCGCTGTTAGACATACACAGGGCTTTACACATGTAAGTACTTTCTCTATCCTTAGTGGGCTCACTTTCTCTATCCCTAGTGGGCTCACAATCAGTTTTTGTACCTAGGGCAATGAAAGGTTAAGTGACTTGCCCAGTGTCACAAGGAGCTGCAGTGTTAACTGAACCCAGTTCCCCAGAATCTCAGTCCGCTGCACTAATAATCAGGCTACTTCTTCAGTTTACAGAATTGCCCTTTATGTGGCTAAGTACTGATGACCATTACATAAAGTTCTTTATGGATGTCAGTGGAATTCTTGTGCTCTGGTCCGCTGTGAGTCAAGATAATGACAAACCTAGTTCTTAAATGTCTGCTGTCCCTCTGGGACAGCACAGCACAGCCACCTTATGATTTCTCACTTTCTTAATAACTAACATTTCTATACCTGTTTTTTGAAGGCCTGGCATTCTTCTGGTGTAAGTGTATCTGCCTTTGCAATCAATGGGATTATGTTCACTTTATCATGAAGTCTCTTCATAAATTCAATGTCCAATGGCTTTAGACTAAAGGGAAATAAAACATTCAATAAGAGAGAAGTTGAGGCTAATAGTTTAGTTCGTCATAGTAACAGGAGACCTAGATTCTTTTTTTTAAATATGTTTCATTTATCAATTCCTTTAAGCAAAGTACTACATTTACGACAAAACAGAAATAAAACATACCTTAAAACATTATTTCTCAATTTTCTCCTGTAGGTACATCTAGCCAGTTCTATCTCATGTTTATTTGTTGTGGTAAACCTGAAAATCAATTTGCATACACTGGAAATCCACTGCATGCAAATATATTTTATGTATATTCATTGTAATAATCCTGAAAACCCAACTGGCTAGATGTGCCTTCATTTAGAATATTGTGTACAATTCTGGAGGCCACACCTTCAAAAAGATATAAAAAGGATGGAGTTGATCCAGAGGAAGGCTACTAAAATGGTATGTGGTCTTCATCATAAGGTGTATGGGGACAGACTTAAAGATCTCAATCTGTATACTTTGGAGGAAAGGCGGGAGAGGGGAGATATGATAGAGACGTTTAAATACCTAGGTAATGTAAATGCCCATGAGCCGAGTCTCTTTAATTTGAAAGAAAACTGCAATGAGAGGGCATAGAATGAAGTTAAGAGATGACAGGCTCCAAAGTAATCAAAGGAAATACTTTTTTACAGAAAGGGTGGTAGATGCATAGAACAGTCTCCCAGAAGAGGTGATGGAGATAGAGACTGTGTCTGAATTCAAAAGGGCCTGGGATAGGCACGTGGGATCTTTCGGAGAGGGAAAGAGATGATGATTGCTGAGGATGGGCAGACTAGATGGGTCATTTGGCCTTTATCTGCCATCATGTTTCTATGTTTAAAGTCTTGCTAAATGTAATGCAATATAAAATTACATGACAATTTTCAAACAGCACCCGTAACATCAAAAGAGTTTATATAAGTTTCACCAATTTTAAAAGGGAATGCATGGGCATTTGCAACAGCAGATCTAAGTGGCAATTTGCAGAGTTAAACTCTGTACAGCAGTGGTCTTCAACAATTTTTATGCCACAGTCCTTTTGAATTCAAATGAACTGAAAGAGTGCCATCATATATCATCCCATGAAGTGACACTACTAACCAATGTGTCAGCGATCTTCATCCCCAGATATCACATTTAAATGTTTAATTGGGGATATCCTCAAGGAGGTGGGCATTTCTAAATGTACTCTTTATTTCTATGTCTATTGAGAAATGCCTTGTCCTTCAAGTATGCTGCTCTTCTTTCCCAATTAATTTCCTTTTTCATTGGGATGTTTGGATAGAGAAGCACATTGTAACAGAAAAAAAATTCTGAATGATGGGGCCACCATTGGCTCCCTGGCCTTGCATTGGGAACACTGCTGTAACATTGTGGAAACATCAACTATTGAAAGGTAAAGACCTGAAAGAGTATCCCTTCTCAGGGGCAACAGGAGCAAGTGGTCCTAGCCAAGAAAAGCATGACAAGGCATTGTAGAGCTACATCAGTGAAGATAAGCAATAGATGTGGAGAAGCTGGAAATGAGACCATGTTGGAGACAGATTCAAGGTTGGCTCATGGAGCTTAAAGAAACCCATGCTAAGCCCAGATGGATATGCATATTCTGCTGGGTGAATTAGGAAGTGAAATTATGAGTGAAATTGGTGACAGAGCACAACTGAAAAATATGATGGAGGAGTAGGAAGAAGCAGGGAATATTATAAACCAAGTAGCCAGGCTGCAAAAAAAACTCAGCAAGTGAATGAATCCAAAATGAAGGACCTCAAGAATAGATTGTAGTAGTGCATCCTCACTTCTGATCAGGACAGTGAGTCAGTGGACAAAAATATTTGTTTAGCTCTGCAGCATCAGCAAGACCTGAGGAAGACACCCGAGATCAAAATAGAGCAGGCACATCATTGGGATAACACTGTGTGCTTCTCAGAATATACTATTTGGCAAAAGTTTCTCAAGCTGGTGAGACCACTAGATAATTTCAATGGAACAGTCATGACCTGCAAGTGTATGTGAATATATCTCTAACTAGTCTTATAGCCCGTTGCATTAACGGGTGCTAGAATATGTGTGTGTATGTCTGTCTTTATTTCTTTCTCTTTCTCTCCTTAGCCTGTTTCTGTATTTCTGTCTTTCTTTCTTTCTGTCTTTCTTTTTCCTCAGCTGTCCACCACCACCCCTTGCCTGCTCCCCACGCAGCCATAGGGAAACAGTGATTTAATTCCCAAAAAGTCACCAAAAGATATCCACCTAAATTTCTGCACACTCTCCCATCTACTAAAACAAAATGGTACCACAATCCATTCATCTTGAGTCAGTTTCAAAATTAGAATGCTGCCTGCACTGAACTGTGAGCAAAAAAAAAATAAAAAATTAATGAATCAGGCAATGTGACATGAGCAGCAAAATATGTTTTTGCTGAGTGAGTTATTCACTATTAATGGCAAAATTCACTGCAGATCTTTGCACAACAACAAAAATAAATTCCAAAAGACAATGGTGGAAAAAGTGTTCAATAGTAACTGATTTGGTAAATTCTAAGATAGTTTCTTATCAAACTTTCTGTAGCCCTGATAACCAGAAGCTTACTTTTCATCCAAGCTATGCTTTTGGCTTTCCTACAGTTTCAAGACTGACACTGCCACCCCCCTCTTCCCGCGGTCCCGACTACGAGCCTGTCGATTCCAGCAGCATGTGCAGCAGTCTTCACACGCTGCTTCGGGCCCTTCTACTGCCCTGATTTACTCTGGAACGTCCCTGATGACATCATCAGAGACGCGGCAGAGCAAATCAGGGCAGTAGAAGGGCCCGAAGCAGCGTGTGAAGACTGCTGCACACGCTGCTGGAATCACCAAGTTCGTAGTCGGGCCCGCGGGAAGGGGGCGGCGGCAAAGGACTCGTGTCAGCGCAAGAGCCGGGGTGGAAAGTTGCTGGGCTCCTCGGTGGGGGCGCTGACCGCCCGCGATCCCTCTCCTCTGAGAACCCCCCCCCTGATGATCCAAAATGGGGAGACCGGAGGAGCGGAGCGGGCTTGTGGAGGCGATCGGCGGCTGTCTGCGGTCCCGGCTTGTGGAGTCGATCATGGTGATGTATTAAGCGCGCATGCGCACTCTCGCCGGCACATCCCAACAGATCAGATCTCAGGGAACACGCGGCGAGAGTGCGCATGCGCGGCTAGCATTTTATTATTATAGATGACTCAAAAGGTGGAAAGAATTTTGAGAGATAAAATAAAGTACCACAGATTATTCTTCTTTGACATGGCTATGATGCTAAATGGCTCAATAGTGACCGAGGACAACATTGGAAGTAATACAAGGACTGCACAATATGGGGATGATGAATCTTCAGGAGACACTGCTGCTAGTTGTAAGCAAAGCAACAAGCAGGAAAGAAGAGCACAAGTGGTAAAGAACTGAAAAAGATGGCATAAGGCTAAAGCTTAGGCAGTGGCCCAGAGCTCCTATCTCCCTGGGAGATGATACTGCATGAGAGTCAGGGCCTCAGACTCTCATTTATGGAAAAATTGACATATGGTGTTCAAGGCAAAAATATTTGGTAGGGAGATCAGTGGGCTATTTCCTGCAGTGGGCTATTTCCTTTCTTTGATCACTATTGTAGAATGAATGGAAGAACATACAAGCAATGTGAAATAATTTGTGTGGGTCCTTCTCATCCAATTTTGTTATTAGGAGTGGATATTAAGGACCCATTATTCAGCTTGTAAACTGCTCACAACTGAAGGCTAAATTGACCTACAACTAGAACTGGCTGATTAGTTTCCAATTTGCTTTACTAGAGGGAAGCAAATGTGCTTTGATTCCTTTCTAGCTGCCTCTGACACAGCCATATAGGCAAAATGTGGCCACGTCAGACTCTGGTTACATTTGTGCTTTAAATTTCAAGCTTTACCTCCACTATATCTACTCTGTGCAAGTGTCACTCATGGCTCTATAGATCCCCCGCCTCCCACTGTCCTCTGGCAACCAGGGGAGGTGGGTGGGTTGTGAGAATATCTGCCTGCTGTCCCTGGATATAACCTGTTACGGTTAAGTAACTGTGCTTTATCCCATGACAAGCAGGCAGCATATTCTCACATGTTTGACTCCCTAGCTTACTACAATGGGATGGAGGGAGTGTTGGCCATTAAGAGAATAAATTTTGGAATGCTACTTGGCTGAAGTGATCATCCCATCTGGAAAGGATTCCAGACAGTAGTGAGACATGAATGTGTGAACTGAGGACCAAATAGCTTGCTTTACAGATTGCACCTATGGGAGTGGACTGCAAGAAAGCAACTAAAGCTGCCATTGCTGGGACCTTATTCTGTTACACAACCCCCGAGCTGCAGCCCAGTCTGAGCACAATAGAAGGCAACACAGGCTGCCAACCATGTGGAACAAGTTCTCTTGATTATAGGGTGACCTAAAATGTGAGAATCAAAGAAGAGGAACAGTTGAGATGTATGTGGCTTAGCCCATTGAAAGTGATAAACCACAGTTTGTTTATAGTCTTAACGTATGAAGAGCTGTTTCTCCAGAGTGAGAATGAGGCTTGGCAACTGGAAGCACAAATGATCAATTCCAATGAAATCCTGCAACTACATTCAGTAGGAATTCAGGATGGGAGCAAAGAACTACTGTATCCTGGTAGAAAGCTTAAAAGGTGGGTTCGACACCAACGCTTGAAGCACTCACTCAATGTGCACAAGTGATGGGGGTTAAGAAATATCACTGTGAAAGTGAGATAGGCAAGAAGAGTAGAAGACATTGGCTGAAATGGAGGTTTCATCAGTCTGGTGAGACCAACCGTAAGACCCCCAAACAATTAGAAATGGTTTGAGAGGTGGTTAGATGCTGAAAATCCCTTCATAACCCTGGGAGCACAAGGATGAACAGTCAGAGAATTTTTGTTAACTGGCATGTGGAAAGCACTGATAGAACTAAGGTGAAGTGAAACTGAAGTGATTTTAAGACCTGAATTAGATAAGTGGAGAAGGAAATCCAACAATGAATATATGGAGAAGGATGAAGCATCCCGATAATGTAGAGTACACCACGATGAAAACCATATCTACTTCTGTGATTAGTACTGCTATATGGACAGTTTTCTGGATGTATCCAACATGATTATGACAGGAGCTGAAGATCAGCAAATGCTAAGGCTATCCCAGGAGCCACCAAGCTGCCAAGTACAAAGACTGCAGATTGGGAAAATCCAGTAGCAAGGCATCTACCTCTAGATGATGACAAGAGGATCGTCTGGAACTGAAGTGAGGCAGTGTGTAATTGTGGGGGAAGAGAAATAAGTTTATCTGAGGAATTCCCTAGAGAGAACACCTGACATCAGGTTGTGAAAATAAAGCATCCACTGATGTAGGTGAAGAAATCTGCTGAGCGTGTTGCTAGAGTATTCTGCGCTCCTTGGACATAGAGAGCTTTTCAAAATGTTTGGAGCAACTTCTCAGTTCCAGTCCTTTCAGTCTCTCACAAAGGAATCAGAGACCCTGTACTTTCTCCTTGGTATATACTAGGGGGACTTGAAGGGAAGAAAACTGTAGCGAAAAATCTGCAGAGTATTTAACATCAATTTGAGTTCCAAGGGGTGCAAGTGGAACTTCTGCACCTAAGAAGGGCTGTGACCTTGTGTGCGAAGATTGGCCAAGTGAGCGTCACAAGTATTTTTGGTGAGTTCATGGTCAGAACTTTCAGATGTGAAGGCATTTGCAACAGCTGCCCTGTGGAAAAGTACAAACAGTATAGCTTCCACTTAAAAGTTGACAAGCTGGAGACTAGTGAGATGCCAGGAACCACAGAGGTGTTCTACAAGGAAGACTTGTGAAGAGAAAAACACAGATTGTAGACACCATGTTTATAGTGGGACTTGAACTTGTGTCCCTTGATTCAAAGTCTACTGAACTAACTGCTAAGCCACTCTTAAGGCTCGATTGAGGTAATAATAACATCCTTCTACTGGCTTATATGAACGGAAGGTAATAGACTTTATTGCAAAAAAGAAGCAAATTAACTTGTCGTTGCTAAGTTAGGATCGCCTAGAATCATGTTGAGCAGGGCAGAGCTCGAGAGGGTTGAAGTTAGAATTTTGGAAAATCGACTTCAAACTCTCAGTGTTGAATAAAATAGCACTGGACTGTGGAACCCTTGGGCTAAAAGTTGATGCCAAAAATATCAGGCACTTGTAAACAGTCTAAAAGAAGATGCCAGGCCGAAGGGCAGAACTCTGAAGTAAAAATGTTGATGGGCTAATCAAAACCACAGATATCTGGATATCTGTGTTATCTAGAGAGCATAGCTAATTGCTATGATCTAAGATTAGCTTTAAGACCCCAGAGATAAAAGCTGAACGTTTCTTGAACTAGAAATGATGCGTAGATTCCGTCATCTTTGGAATGAGAAATACCTGAAGTAGAATCCCTAATTTTTCTGAAAAGGGGGTACTCCTCCTAGACATATAGTTGAACCAGAACCTCTATGTCCCGAAGAAGAAGGGAAGTCCTGAGAGCTAAAAGTGGATTCTCCTGAATAATTTAGAGGTATGGTGACAACATGAAAAAACAGTAACCATCCTTGATGACTGAGAGAATTCACAGGTTGGTTGTTATCAAGGCCAATGCAGTAGTAAAAATGAAGATGACTTCCGACTGGAAAGGAAGTGGATAAGAAGGAGAAAACAGCAGGTATGCTTGACCTAAAACACAGAAAAATTGAAGCCTGAGGTTTTTTGAGTGTTATTTTTGCTTTTTGGGCGGTGGCAGTCCAGAAGCAGAAGAACGCAGAAGCATATTGCCACTAATGTGAATAAGAATGCTTGCTTCGAAGTATGAAGTGTAGACCTTGGCTTGTTCAAAGTTCATTGTCCAACTTTGTGTGACTGTCTTTATAGAATCGCCAAAAATCTCTTCCCTTAAACATGGGATTTTGGCTAATGTATTTTGGAGATGGATGTCTATATCAGAGACTCTTTTTCATAGCTACTGACATAGTAGGTACTCTAGATCAGTGGTTCCCAACCCTGTCCTAGAGGACCACCAGGCCAATCGGGTTTTCAGGCTAGCCCTAATGAATATGCATGGAGCAGATCTGCATGCCTGTCACTTCTATTATATGCAAATCTTTCTCATGCGTATTCATTAGGGCTAGCCTGAAAACCCGATTGGCCTGGTGGTCCTCTAGGACAGGGTTGGGAACCACTGCTCTAGATCAGTGTTCTTCAACCTTTTTACACCCGTGGACCGGCAGAAATAAAATAATTATTTTGTGGACCGGCAAACTACTAGGACTAAAATTTAAAAACCCTGTTTACGCCCCATCTCCGCGAGCTTGGTCCCCGCAAACCATCTGATCCCATCTGCACAAGCCGCAATTATGATTTTATATTGAACATATTTTATTAAAGTATAAAAAGAAACAATATTCTGAACAATTGTGATTTTATAAATACAAATATACAGAGCACGGACCAACAAAACCCCTGTCTCCCCTCCCCTTTACATATATCCCCTCTACTATCAAAAAAACTGAACAAGCCAAGTTATTATAGAATGCTACATAGAAATATCATGCTAACAGAATACTGCAGTCCCCAGTTATGTCTCTAGCAGGATATATAATTCAAATCTGATATATTCTAATGACAAAATAGAAATAAAATTATTTTTTTCTACCTTTTGTTGTCTCTGGTTTCTGCTTTCATCTTCTTTTCACTCTTTTCCTTCCAGCATCTGCCCGTTCCATCCAATGTCTGCCCTCTCCCCCTTCCATATGTCTGACTTCTTTCTATGCCCCTCTTCCTTGTCCATCCTCCTCTCTCCTTTTTACATCATTCATTCCAGCTTCACTGCCTTCTTCATTTTTATCTCTCCTACACCAGATCTAGCATCTTTATCCCTCTCTCATTTCTCTGTTGACCCCCTTTCCAGCATCAATGTCTCTCTACTTTCTCATTCCTCTCTCTCCCCTTTCTCTCATCTGATCTCTCCATTCCACCCTGACCCCCTTCCCCTCCTGTAATCTCCCTGCCAGCTGTTTCCTTCCTTTTTTCTTTCTCCCTACCCTCCTTCCTTTTTTTCCTTCTCCCTTCCCTCCTCCCTCTATCCAACATTAACTCTCTTCCCATCCCTTTCCCTCCTCCCTCCCAGCAGCATCTCTCCTTCTTCTCCCTTCCCTCCTCCCTCTATCCAACAGTAACTCTCTTCCCATACCTTTCCCTCCTCCCCTCCCAGCAGCATCTCTCCTTCTAACTCCCTTCAAGTCCAGTAACAGCTCTCCCTTTTCCAGACCTTCCCAGCCTCCTAAAGTGGCTTCCTCCCCTTCCAGCAGCTCTCGGTACTTGCCTGCAGGAAGTTGCCGGTAAATCACTTCCCTGGCAAATTGGAGAGCTGGTGGGAGGGGAGACAGCCACTGTGAAGGCTCTCCAGGATCTTGTTCGCACATGCTGACCATCTCCCTCCACCTGCACCTGAATCTGCAGCTCTCTCCGGTCTAATCGCAACTTCCCCGCGGCCCTCTTCAGCAACTCGGCAGGGGTGGCGATCAAGACACGCTGCCGACGTCGGGACCTTCACTCTCTGAGTCCCGCCTATTTTGTTTCAACTTCCTGTTTCCGAACAGGCGAGACTCAGAGAGGGAAGGCCCCGACGTTGGCAGCCTATCTTGATTGCCTGAGGCTGGGAGGAACATTAGTCGGGAGGAACCGCAGTCGGCAGGAAATTTAACTGCCGTCTTGATCTCGTCGGCCCTGCGCGGACCGGCAGAAATTTTCTGCGGACCGACACCGGTCCGCGGACCGGCGGTTGAAGAACTGTGCTCTAGATGACAACTCAAAAATATCATAGGCTGACCTTGTTACATACTTTCTGGTCTGTAAAAAAGGTTGAATATTTTACTGATATTCTGCAAGATGCTCGAACAGAATATATTCCATAGTATGGCCTACACACCCTGTAAGTGCTGGTGCAAAAACACTTGCACTGAAATATTTTTTAGGGCTGACTCCACAATGAATGATTGATGCTGAAGATATGGTCTATCAAATCCTGGAGGAGATTCTATAAATGGAATCTAGTTGTCTCACCATGATAAAGGCATTGTGCAAGAAGTGTCTCTTTAAAAAAATCCCATGTAAGGGCAACTTGAGGAGCTCTTTGGGAGGCTCAATATAGTCCAAAGCATCCAAGTATTCAACACTTGGTCCAGTGTCAACTTCCAACAAAATAGGTAGAGCTTTGCTCAACTGTCTAATATATCTGGTAAAGACAAGTCCTTCTGGAGAAGATCTTCTAGGAGGTGTTTTCCATAGTGACAATTCTGAAGCTAGTGCTTCATATTCTTTAGGAAAGTTTACATCTTCGGTACCGATCCGATGAAGCCGATGACGAGGATCGATGAGTATCCCTTTTACATTTGAAAGCATGAGATCGACACGATGAGGACCGTCGTGGCAAAAGAGAACGTCAGTGCTTTGAGGTAATGGATCGATGACTCGATGGAAGACTTGAGGAACAATGCCTGGAGGTGGATTGTCGTCTAGATGGGAGATGACGATGCCCCTCAGAAGATCCATGAGAAGTAGCCCGATGCTTCGATGGAGAGCTGACATCAGCACCTGGAGGCCTCATACTGCTATGCTCAGGCTGGCTGGTACTGAGTGAGTTGATGGGAGCACTCACATGTAGTGCAATTTAAACATTGTACTGATCTCCCTCCTGAAAGTATGCGTCGGTGCAGCAGCTTTCCTCGAATTGGGTAAACTCAATGAGGATGTACGTTGTAATGCACCAGTACCGATGGTTCAATAGTCAGTACCCTGCTTATGAAGCCCTGTTGGTAACGCCCCTTTGACGCCTTCCAGAGCACATGGA
This sequence comes from Geotrypetes seraphini, assembly GCF_902459505.1. Classification (NCBI taxonomy): domain Eukaryota; kingdom Metazoa; phylum Chordata; class Amphibia; order Gymnophiona; family Dermophiidae; genus Geotrypetes; species Geotrypetes seraphini. The sequence continues at coordinate 141,194,468 of NC_047087.1, forward strand.
GTGAAGGCTCTTTGTCGTTGAAGTTAGCGCTAGTGCCATGCCATGTGTGGAATCTGGACTACAGGTCAGGCAATGGGGGGGGTGGATAGCAACGAAGGTTAGAGGAGGAGAAATGCTGGACTTGCCTGGTGGGGAAGGGGAAGGAAAGAAGGGGTAATGTTGTACTTAGGGAGGTGGAGAAATGGAGAGAGTTGGTAAAGCTGGCTGGGTGGGTGGGGAGAGAGGAGGACAAGGAAGATAGGAGAAATTCTTGACACGGATGGAGAAGAGCCGGGATATGCTGCATATGGGATGGGGAGGAAGGGAAGAAAAGAGGAAGAAATGCACATGGATGGAGGGGGAGGGGATCGAGAAGGGGAACTGAAGGAAAAGGGAAAATGGAGAGTTGGTAAGGCTCCACTGTTTACTCTCCTTCATTGAGAAAAATGACCATTTACCCTACCCTCTGTTTTCTATCCGATAACCAAATCCTAATCCACAACTGAACTTTGTCATCTATCCCATGACACTTTAATTTTTTCAGAAGCCTCTCATGAGGAACTTTATCAAAAGCTTTCTGAACATCTAGATACACTATATCAACTGGCTCACCTTTATCCACATGTTTATTCACACCTTCAATGCTATTTTTCTTCAAAGAAGTCAAGCAAATTGGTGAGGCAAGATCTCCCTTGACTGAACCCATGCTGATTTCGTCTCATTAAATCATGTTTGTTTACGTGTTCCACAATTTTATTTTTTATAATTTTCTCTAACATTTTGCCCGGCACTGAAGTGAGGCTTACTGATCTTTGATTTCCCAGATCTCCCCTGGAGTCCTTTTTAAAAATCGGTATAATATTGGCCACCCTCCAATCTTCAGGTACTAGAGACAATTTTAGCAACTGGTTACATTTTACTAACAGCAGGTCAGCAGTTTTATGTTTGAGTTCTTTTAGTACCCTGAGATGTATGCCATCCGGTCCTGGCAATTCATCACTTTTTAACTTGTCGATTTGGCTTAATACAACTTCCAGATTCACTGAGATTTCTTTCAGTTCCTCTGCATCATCACCCTTGAAAACCATTTCGGGTTCAGGTCAATCTCTTACATCTTCTTCCGTAAAGACCGAAGCAAATAATTCATTCAGTCTTTCCGCTATGCCCTTATCCTCCCTGAGCGCCCCTTTTGCTCCTTAATCATCCAATGGTTCCACAGATTCCCTCACATGGTTTCTGCTTCTGATGTACCTAAAAAAAATTGTTATGAGTTTTGCCTCTTTTGCAACTTTCTCTTCATATTTTTACTTATCTGTCTTTATCAATGCTTTGCATCTAACTTGCCAGTGCTTGTGTTTCTCCTTATTTTCCTCATTCGGATCCTTTTTCCATTATTTAAAGGATGTTTATTTGCTCTAATAGTCTCTTTCACTTCACCTTTTAACCATGCCGGCTCTCATTTCCTCTTCTTTCCACCTTTGCTGATATGTGAAATACATGTGGTCTGGGCTTCCACAATGGTATTTTTAAATAACATCTACGGCTGGTTTAGAGTCCTAATCTTTGCAACTAATCCTTTTAGCTTCTTTTTAATCATTTTCCTCATTTTATCGTAGTCGCCCTTTTGAAAATTAAACACCCCTACAGTAGGATTTTTTTTGCGAAGTTACTCCTGGTATCAGCTCAAATTTGATCACATTATGATCACTGTTTCCTAGCGGACCCAATACAATTAACTCCTGTACTATATCTTGCATTCCACTAAGGACCAAATCGAAAATAGCACCCCCTTGTCGGTTCCCGAACCAGTTGCTCCAAGAAGCAGTCATTTATGACATCTAGGAATTCTACCTCCCTAGCACTCCCCCATGTCACATTTAACCAGTCAATGTCCACCATACCTTTTGTTTTTTCCATTTTTGTTCTTTCCTTTCAAAAATATTGTAGTTCTTCCCCTTTCTTTTTGTGCCAGTATATTCATCTGTTTTAAAGTTTAGGGTTTTTTTGTTGGTTTTTTTAAAACTTTGATGTTATTTTAATATTTGATGTCATTTTGTTATTTTGTCTTAATTGTCTTTACCCTACTCAAAAGGCAACATGGCTTTATAAAAGGTAAATCGTGCCAAACGAACCTGATTGAATTTTTTGATTGGGTGACCGGAGAGCTGGATCGAGCACATATGCTAGATGTAATTTACTTAGATTTCAGCAAAGCCTTTGATATGGTTCCTCATAGAAGGCTGTTGAACAAACTTGAAGGGCTGAAGTTAGGATCCAAAGTGGTGAACTAGGTTAGAAACTGGCTGTCGGACAGACGCCAGAGGGTGGTGGTTAATGGAAGTCGCTCGGAGGAAGGAAAGATGAGTAGTGGAGTCCCTCAGGGCTCGGTGCTGAGGCCGATCCTGTTCAATATGTTTGTGAGTGAAATTGCTGAAGGGTTAGAAGGAAAAGTGTGCCTTTTTGCAGATGATACCAAGATTTGTAACAGAGTAGACAACGAAGAGGGAGTGGAAAATATGAAAAAGGATCTGTAAAAGTTAGAGGAATGGTCTAATGCCTTGCAACTAAAATTTAATGCAAAGAAATACAGAGTAATGCATTTGGGGATTAATAATCGGAAGGAACCGTATATGCTGGGAGGCGAGAAGCTGATATGCACGGATGGGGAGAGGGACCTTGGGGTGATAGTGTCTGAAGATCTAAAGGCAAAAAAACAGTGTGACAAGGCGGTGGCTGCTGCCAGAAGGATGCTGGACTGTATAAAGAGAGGTGTAGCTAGTAGAAGGAAGAAGGTGCTGATGCCCTTGTACAGGTCATTGGTGAGGCCCCACTTGGGAGTATTGTGTTCAGTTTTGTAGATCGTATCTGGCGAAAGACATAAGAAGACTTGAAGCGGTCCAGAGGAGGGCAACAAAATTGATAGGAGGCTTGCACCAGAAGACGTATAAGGAGAGACTGAAAGCCCAGAATATGTATACCCTTGAGGAAAGGAAGGATAAGGGAGATATGATTCAGACGTTCAAATACTTGAATGGTATTAATATAGAACAAAATATTTTCCAGAGAAAGGAAAATGGTAAAACCAGAGGACATAATTTGAGGTTGAGGGGTAGTAGATTCAAGAGCAATGTTAGGAAATTCTACTTTACGGAGAGGGTGGTGGATGCCTGGAATGCGCTCCCGAGAGAGGTGGTGGAGAGGAAAATGGTGACTGAGTTCAAAGAACTATGGGATGAACACAGAGGACCTAGAATCAGAAAATAATATGAAATATTGAACTAAGGCCAGTACTGGGCAGACTTGCATGGTTTGTGTGTCTGTATATGGCCGTTTGGGAGAGGATGGGCTGGTGAGGGCTTCAATGGCTGGGAGGGTGTAGATGGGCTGGAGTAGGTTTTGATGGAGATTTCGGCAGTTGGAACCCAAGCACAGTACTGGGTAGAGCTTTGGATTCTTGCCCAGAAATAGCTAAGAAGAAAAAATTTAAAAAAATTTAAATTGAATCAGGTTGGGCAGACTGGATGGACCATTCGGGTCTTTATATGCCATCATCTACTATGTTACTATGTATTATAAGAACATAAGAACATAAGCGTTGCCTCTGCCGGGTCAGACCAGGGGTCCATCGTGCCCAGCAGTCCGCTCCCGCGGCGGCCCCCCAGGTCCATGACCTGAAAGTGTTCCCTACCTAACCTAAAATATCCATACCCTATTAGCTCAATGTCCTGTAAGGTAAACCTCTATCTGTACCCTGTTATTCCCTTTGCTTCCAGGAAATCATCCAGTCCCTTTTTGAACCCCAGAATTGTACTCTGTCCTATCACCTCTCCGGGAAGCGCGTTCCAGGTGTCCACCACCCTCTGAGTGAAGAAGAACCTCCTTGCATTCGTTATGAATCTGTCTCCTCTCAGTTTTTCTGAATGACCTCTTGTTTTTGTTGTCCCTGCTAGTCTAAAGAATCTTTCCCTCTCCACCTTCTCTATGCCTTTCATGATTTTATAAGTTTCTATCATGTCCCCTCTCAGTCTCCGCTTCTCCAGGGTAAAGAGCCCCAGCCTGTCCAACCGTTCGGCATATGAAAGGTTCTCCATACCCTTTATCATCCTCGTTGCCCTCCTCTGGACCCTCTCGAGTATTGCCATGTCTTTCTTGAGGTATGGCGACCAGTATTGGACGCAGTATTCCAGATGTGGGCGCACCATTGCTCGATACAATGGCAGGATAACTTCTTTTGTTCTGGTAGTGATACCTTTTTTGATAATGCCCAACATTCTGTTCGCTTTTTTTGAGGCCGCTGCACATTGTGCCGCCTGCTTCATTGTGTTATCCACCAATACCCCCAGATCTTTTTCTTGGCTGCTTCCCCCGAGTACCCTGTTAACCACTTTGAAACTTTGAAAAGGCTGACCCGTTCCTCTCTTTCCCCTCCATAACGGTTCTTTTGCCCTATTCCCCTCTTGTTTTCCCATCCCTTAAGTTCTCTCAACTTGTACTTCATTAATCTCTTGTAAACTGCATAGAACTTAACAGTACTGCGGTATATAAACTGTTGTTATTATTATTAAAAAGGCGAGATAACAAAATTTAAATAAACTTGTAAACTTGTCTATAGAACCCCCTTTGTTATTTGTTGATTTGACATATTCTTTTCTATTAATTTGGTAATTGAAATCACTCATTATTATAGTGTTGCCCATTTCTCCAGCTTTCCTAATCTCTGAAAACATTTCTTCATCTGTCTGCTCATTTTTGTCCCAGGGGACGGTAGTATAACCCAACCTTTATATTCCTTCCCTTCACACATGGAATTTCTATCCATAAGGATTCCACACTGCTATCTATGTCAAGCAGAATGTTTATTTTATTTGATTAAATTCTCTCTTTTAACATATAGCACAACCCCCCCTCCAATTTGATCTACTCTATCCTTGTGATATAATTTGTACCCAGGTAACACAGTGTCCCATTGATTGTCCTCCTTCCACCAGGTCTCCGAGATGCCTATTATATCTATCTCATCATTCAGTGCTATATACTCTAACTCTCCTATTTTATTTTTTAGGCTTCTAGCATTTGCATACAGACACTTCAAATTGTGTTTTTTCCTTGCAACTACAGGCTGCTGAGAAGACAGGGAAAATTTGAGTCTTTTACTCTGCCTTCCTCTTAAACCCTCCTGGTGGAAGGGAAGAGAGGAGAAATGCTGGATATGGGTGGAGGAGGAGAGGGGATATGCTGCATATGGGGTGGAGAGGAAGGGAAGAAAAGAGGAGGAAATGCACTTGGATGGTGGGGGAGAGAAGGGGAACTGAAGAAAACGAAAGATGTGCACCTGGATGGAGAGAGTTGTTAAGAAATCTTAAACTGGGGGGGGGGGGGGGAGAAGAGAGATAACTCAAGGAAGGGAGAAATGTCAGATCTGGAGAAGAGTGGCCTAGAAAGAGGGAGAAAGAGATGTCAGACCACTGTTAGGGGAAGGGAGAGGGAAAGAGAGAAGAAAGAGATACCATTCTGTGGGAAGGGGGAAAGGGAGAGATGTCGGATCACTGGGGGGAGGGAGGGAGGGAAAGAGCGATGTGGGACCCAGTGGGGGAGGGGAAAGGAGGGAAGGAGAAAGATGTCAGACCACAGAAAAGGGGAGGGAAGGAGAGAGAGAGAGATGCCAGACCTTGGGAGAGGATAGAGATGGGAAGGGAAGACATGGAAAAGCAGATTTTGAGGAAAAAAAAAAATCAGAAAAATGGAAAAAAATTGAATGTTAAAAGTTAATGCCAAAGATGGATGTAGTAAACCAAAACAAAATTCCTCACCCGTTTGAACAATCTTATATTATCAGGCTTGGTAAGTGTTGCAGCATTGAAAAACACTTTTTAAATTTTTTGTGTGCTCATAGATGCTTCAACAGGGCGCCATATAGCGATACGAAGTCACTGATACTGCGGGTTCTTAACCACAGCACATAATCATGAGTGCTAAGGCAAACATCTGAGAAACAACCTTCCAATTGGTCAATTTTTAAGACTTCGTCACCTGTGCGCACATAAAACTGAGTTTATTGAATGGGCAAAAGATGACAAATTGGTTCTTGGAAAGGGGTTATCCAACACAGGTGGTCAAACGGGCTTATAAGCGTGCACTTTTTGCTCCCCATGATTGTCTATTACAACCTTCTAAGGCTGGTTTTGATTCTGGTTTAACGTGTGTTTTACCCTATTCTTCACATGCGTTCACTATTAAAAAGATCATTAAACAACATTCGCAAGTGATGGAGACTCACAGAGTGTTTAAGTAAATTCCTAGGTTTGCATTTGCCCAACAGCGCAATTTGAAGAAATGTTTGACCAGATCTCAGTATATACCCCGCACTCAAGTTTCAAAGTCTCCTGCTGGACATAAACCATGTGGCCAGTGCACGGTCTGTGCCTATGCAGTTACCACACAAGCTTTCATTCATCACAGCAGTATTTACACACTGCGAGGCACCTGACTGCCTCACCACAGCGGCGGTATATTTGATTTTTTTGCCCCTGCCAGAAGATCTATGTAGGCTGCACTGTGAGATCAGTACAGAGCCGTATTCATGAACATCTTAGTAGAATCCAGAGGGAAGTTATGGAGGCTCCTTTATCATAGCATTGGAAGGAGTCATCTCAAGTGACAGATCTCAGATTTTGTCTTAGATACTGTTTCATTGCCATGGGGAGGAGATCTGGCTAGAGTACTATGTCAAGAATGATTATCCCATACAATGCCCCACGCTTTCTACGATCATCTTCTTCAAACCTACTAACAATTCCCTCCTTGAAAATCATCAGCACAAGAAGAAATGATATATTTTCCGTTATGGCCCCTAAATTATGGAATTCTTTGCCAAGTTATATTAGAAATGGAAAAGATCTTTTATCTTTTAAAAAAAATTTTAAAACTTTTTTGTTTCAAGACGCTTTTGATGTGTAATACGGCATTTCTTGGACCCTTTATATTTTGTTACGATTATCAAACTCATTAATCCCCTTCCCTCCCCATTGTATTTTCCCTTTTATGTAAATTCCAACAGAAAATGAAATTGTAACTTTTCCCTCCTTTCCTCTTCATTCATGTTTGTCTCTATTTCGATTGCTAAAATGTAAACTGATCCATGTAGTTTGTTTTGTGATTGATTTGTCCAATTGTATGTGAGACCACCATCTAGTGGCTTTTAAATTGTACATCGCTTAGAAAATTTGTATAAGCGATTCATCAAATGTTAATAAAACTTGAAACTTGAGACAAGAGCAATGTTGGATTTATCGTTTAAATTCTATGCACACTGATGGACTGAATGGTACAGAATGGTATGTTTTTTTGTGTTATTTTTTTGTGATTAGTTTGTGTCATTTTGGAATTCTGCTGGGGTTTCTGCACTGGTTCATTAAGACTTTGTGTGCCTCCGTGCCAAATTCCATTTGAGGCGCGTGGGATGGCATGCGGTGCATGCGCCAGCTTGCGGCATGTGCGCAGGCTTGGGCCAGCTTGCGGTACGTGCAGTGGATTGAGTGGCAGTTTATCTCTACAACGGCAGGAGGGTGTCATGCTGGTGCTGCGAGGTATCCCAAGCTGGTAAGAAGTGGAGGGGGAGAGGGAAAGAGGGCTGCTTTGGGGGGAGGGATGTGCTGGTGGGCAGACAGCAATCATGCTTTACTCTGAGAGGGGGGGAATAGAAGGGGGCCACGGAGAGACAGGCAGAAGGGAGGTTAAACGAAGGGAGAAGGCTGCTGCTGAACACGGGGAAGTAAAACGAAGGGAGAAGGGCTGCTACTGGACATGGGGGAGGTAAAACGAAGGGAGAAGGGCTGCTGCTGGACAGGGGGAGCAGTGAAGGGGTGCTGCTGGACAGGTACTGATGGACAGGGGGAGCAGGGAAGAGGTGCTGCTGGATAGGGGGGAGGTAAAATAAAGGGAGAAGGGCTGCTGCTGGACAGGGGGAGCAGTGAAGGGATGCTGCTGGACAGGGGGAGCAGGGAAGGGGTACTGCTGGACATGGGGGAAGTAAAAGGAAGGGAGAAGGGCTACTGCTGGACAGGGGGAGCAGGCAAGGGGTGGTGGTGGACAGCCGAGGAAAGAGAGACAGAAAGAAAAAAAGAAAGACAGCAGCCAAGGAGAGAGAGAAAAAAGAGAGACACACACATCAATTCTAGCACCCCTTAATGTAACGGGCTTAAAGACTAGTGTATTAATAAGATTATATTGTGTATATATGAAAAATGGATGGAAGAAATTGCATTACAATTAGTACTATTATTATGGGGGTGGAGTCAGGGGCAGAGTTTGGGCAGGTCTGGGGCAGAGCTTGGGTGGGGGTACTCGGTTGGTATTTGTTAGGCTTAGGGGGTATTTGGCTTGAAAAGGTTTAGAAACACTGCTTTAGATTACTGATCTCTCCACTTTCTCCCTCTGTTGTTCCTACCCTCCACCATATTCCACTTTCCCTTGTAGAATCTCAGTATTTAGCTATATACTTGGATTCACAGCTTTCCTACTTACCTCAAGTTTCTTTTTATGTCTGCTCTTGTTTTCTCTCATTGTACACTCTATGCTCCCTCTGCCCATACTTGAACACAGATGCTTGTGCCACTATTTCATGCATTCATAATGTCTAAACTTGACTATTGCAACAGCTCTTATTCTGAGCTCCCCAACATGCTTCTTAAGAAACTTCACATTTTATTGAGAGTATGCTATTTTGACTGCATCTCACTTTTTCTTATACAGCCTCACTGGCTTCCTTTTCTTTCCAATATAAAATTTTCACATTAACTCATAAGGTCCTCTATCTATACTGATGTCACATTTTACTTTCTACTTTATTCTTCCATATCGGCCTTATTGGACATTACAATCTTTAACATGCAATCAAACTCACTATTCTCCTGCTTGTTTGTTCCAGGTTGAAATCTATATGTCATTCGGCTTTTTTCTTCACAGATCCCTCTCTCGAACTCTCTTCCACTATACCTCCAGTCTGAATCATCACATTCTCAGTTTAAGGTCCTGTTTAAGACCTACCTCTTCAATAAGCCTTTAGTGAACTTACCTGAGCCAGAAAGGAGGGGTGATGGTATTACAGTGCCCCTGCTCCCCCCTTCCTCTTTCTCTCTCTGCCTATCACATTTCTGCTTGTTTCCTTATTTGATTTGTTGTAGTTCTTTTCAAATGAGTTTGGACTTTAGGATTGTGAACTACCGTACTTTGATTCAGATATTGAAAAGATAGTATACCAAACAAGAATAAACCAAACTGAACTTTAGATAGGGAAAGATCATTTAATCAAAGCTGCGTTTAAAAACTCACCATCAATTTAAATCTACTATATATAAAGGAGTTCTCTTTACTGAAGAAAGAAAACATACAAGCTCTGTAAATGGCACTCACCTATGTCCAGATGGGGCAATGAAGTACAAGCAGCAGTGAACCCTGGTATCAGGGATTTGCCGACGATTTACTCGGGATTCTGCATTCAAGAAATCTTCAAACTTGCTGTCAATGTGGTTGATCACAGGCTGCCAACTAGACAGAGACAAGTCAAATTCCTGTGCTGCACTTCTCAGCAGTCACAATGCCTTAAAAGCAGAGGACAGTAATACTAAACAGTTAAATGTTCTTGAAAGTACAGTAATTAGTTCTAATACTCTAACAAAGGCTTGGCTCATCTGCAAAGGGAGTAAAGAAAGTTAATGGTAGAGGTGGAATGACAGGAAGTGCTTCTGCTATGGAACATTAAGACTATTGTTTGTATCCAGGAATCCACTGTAATAAAACCCTTAGTGCACATGCGCACTTCAAACTCCATGCGTCCATGATCCATGACTCCGTGTCGCGCATGTGCAGTGCCTGCCTCAGCTGATTTCCAGCCCCGATCTCAGACGCCAGCTGACTTTCTACCTTCTGACTACGCTATCGAGACACCTCTTCTTTTCACTCCCAGACCAGCAGCGGCAGCAGCCGCTGTTTCATTAAGCAGCCGCGGGGCATTTGCTAGGTCGGACCACTTCGATAATGCGAGGCAGGCCGGCCTAGCAAAATCCCCGAGGATGCCTGGGCTAGCGGATGCTGGACAGGGGGAGCAAGGAAGGGAGAAGCGGTACTACTGGACAAGGGGGAGCTAAAAGTAAGGGAGAAGGGCTACTGCTGGACAGGGGGAAGGTAAAAGGAAGGGAGAAGGGCTACTGCTGGACAGGGGGAGCAGGAAAGGGGTGCTGTAGGACAAGGGGGAGCTAAAAGTAAGGGAGAAGGGCTACTGCTGGACAGGGGGAAGGTAAAAGGAAGGCAGAAGGGCTACTGTTGGACAGGGAGAGCAGGGAAATGGTGCTGCTGGACAGGGAGAGGTAAAGGAAGGAAGAAGGGCTACTGCTGGACAGGGGGGATCAGGGAATGGGTGATGCTGGACAGGGGGGAGGTAAAAGGAAGGGAGAAGGGCTACTGCTGGACAGAGGTGATCAGGGAAGGGGTGCTGCTGGACAGGGGGGAAAGACAGAAAGAAAGACAGACAGGGGGTCAGGGAGAGAGAGAAAAAGAAAGACAGACAGGGGGCCAGGGAGAGAGAGAGAGAAAACGAAAGACAGACAGGGGGCAGGGACAGAGAAAGAAAGAAAGACAGACAGGGCGCAAGGACAGGGACAGAAAGAAAGAAAGACAGACAGACAGGGCACAAGGACAGAGAGAAAGAAAGAAAGAAAGAAAGACAGACAGACAGGGCGCAAGGACAGAGACAGAAAGAAAGAAAGACAGACAGACAGGGCGCAAGGACAGAGACAGAAAGAAAGAAAGACAGACAGACAGGGGGCCAGGACAGAGACAGAAAGAAAGGCAGACAGGGGGCCAGGGAGAGAGACAGAAAGAAAGAAAGGCAGACAGGGGGCCAGGGAGAGAGACAGAAAGAAAGAAAGGCAGACAGGGGGCCAGGGAGAGAGACAGAAAGAAAGAAAGAAAGGCAGACAGGGGGCCAGGGAGAGAGACAGAAAGAAAGAAAGAAAGGCAGACAGGGGGCCAGGGAGAGAGACAGAAAGAAAGAAAGAAAGGCAGACAGGGGGCCAGGGAGAGAGACAGAAAGAAAGAAAGGCAGACAGGGGGCCAGGGAGAGAGACAGGAAGAAAGAAAAGACAAACAGGGGGTCAGGGAGAGAGACAGAAAGAAAGAAAAGACAGACAGGGGGCCAGGGAGAGAGACAGAAAGAAAGAAAGAAAGAAGAGACAGAAAGAAAGGGGTCAGGAAAAGAGAAAGAAAGACATACAGAAAGAAATGCCTAAGTTTACACATCTATTCTAGCACTTGTTAATGTAAGGGGCTAAAATATTAGTGAATCTATAAACACTCACTGGGTGGTTAATCAGTCTTTAAATAGATTATCACAAACCAAGGTGCCAGTTTTTCTCCAGCACCAAATTTGAATACTAAAAAGTAACTGCATTACAAGAAAAAACAGAACAAACAGCTTAAAAAATGTCAAGGCCATAAATAGTTAATCACCCAGATAAAATGGCTTTCTAAAACTGCCTTCTCTTAGCAAATTGTTATCATGGTTCCATGGCAGGCAAACATCTTGATTCAGAGAAAGTGCTCCCAGGGGCTTAGTATGGATAGGGGAAGATTAGGTTCTTACCTCAATAATCATCTTTCTAGTAGAAGGGACAGTAGTCTTAACAACTGGGTTTCTTCCCTTCACCCGCATCAGTTCATATCAAAGCAATGGATAATCCCTAAGAAAGAGAAATAACAAGGAGGGTACGGAGAACTCCCCGTCAAGTATTTTCTGCAACAATAACAATTAATTGAACCAATGGACACATATCATAAACAAAAGGTGGAACCAAACAAACCGCCTACCTGAGCACAACCAGCATTAACATTTATGCAGCTCCTACAGTACAGCATCTCCCATAGATTTCACTACAGAATTAATGGATAACTCGTATTTATTGTTTAACAGAAGACCAAAAAAGCATCTTCATTCCCTATTGGTTGTTCACAGACAAACATCTGGAGACACTCAAATATTTCGAGGCAGAAACCAGGCTAACTTAAAATCTGACAGAGTGGGCAACAGGACTAATGTATCCTTCTACTAGAAAGAAGATTATCAAGGTAAGAACCTAATCTTTCCTTCTAGTGCAAAGGGTACAGTAATCTTGACAAGTGGGATGTACCAAAGCACTCAAGGGCAGAAAAGATGAGCCTGCTGCGAGCACCGAAGCCCCAAAGTCATGTCCCTTTGTGCTGCCATGTCCACTCTGTAAAACTTGGAAAAAGTATGGAGGGTGGACCATGTAACTGCTCTACAGGTCTCCTCAAGGCTCTTTTATGCTGCACGTGGCTGACCCGGAAACCTTCTCGCTGATTTTAGAGGGAAAGCTTGTGGGTCAGCCACATGCACCATGTGAGCCGCTGCCCACATGTCCCTGCAATAAGTGCCACTGAAGTCAGAAGGAGCAGCCCAGCTGGACGGTCCTGAAGGAAGCGACTGCAGCCCTGGAAAAACAAGTAAGGGACATGATCTGGGACAAAGGGGGAGGAAGGAGCACATTGGGACATGGGAGGGGCATGATTTTGGGACAAAGGCTGGAAGGCAGGGAGGGTGGCACAAACTCGGGACACAGAAGGAAGGGAGTGGGGCATGAACATGGGACACAGAAGGGAGCGAGGAAGGGGGCACTAACTTGGTACATAGGAGGAAGGGAATAGAAAGGGAGAATTATTGGGCATGAGTGTGTGAGTGTAGGAAAGATATGGTGCACCTAGGGAAAGGAAGAAAGGATAATTGGACATAGAGAGAGAGGAGTGAGAAATGCATGGGAAATAGAAGGACACATGTTGGATATGGTGGTGGAGAGGGAACAGAGGGACAGATTGAAGGGGTGCAATGGGGAGTAATGTTGGACGTAGTAATGGAGGGAGAAATGTGGCATGGTGCTGGAGAGGGGTGAGAGAAGGAGAAATGGGCATGGGGCTGGTGGGCAGTGGTGAAAAATGCTGCACATGATCCGGGGGATGAGAGAGGGAGAAATGTTGGATGTGACAGTAAATGACCACCTCAACTCCCTGGTAAAATCATGCTTTTTCAGCCTTCACATGCTGAGGAAAGTGAAATCCTGCTTCCGCCAACATTTTGCCGTCCTTGTTCAATCCATCATCCTTTCCAAACTAGATTACTGTAATTCCATCTACCTGTCTAACCAAAAAGAGTCTTCATAGACTTCAATTAATTCAGAACAAGTTGATCTTCGCAAAATGTAAATTTGACCATGTTTCCCCACTTTTGTCCAAACTCCACTGGCTCCCAATAATCGCCAGGGTTCATTTTAAATGTTCCTGTCTAGCTTTTAAAATCCTACACGGCATCCTCCATCCTCTAATCCCTCTATCTTGGAACTCCTCGAGTTCCGACAACACCAGGCCCACCCAAAAACTTAAACTATCCTTCCCCTCACTAAAAGGTATCCTCTTTGCGGGAAAATTGGGAAAATCTCTCTTCTTCAGAATCACAGGGCTTTGGAATAACCTTACTACCCCACTGCGGAATCAGGTCTCCTTCCAACTATTCCGTAAGCACCTGAAAACTAGTCTTTCACAAAAACGCAACGCTCTCCTCCCCCCCTATACTCAATTCACCAAACTCAATGTGTTATTCTTTTCCTTTATTAAGCTCTTGTAAACCGTGCCGAGCTCTATATTCATGGAGAAGATGCGGTATATAAACTTAAGATTTAGTTTAGTTTAAAGGGGGTAGGAGAGATGCACCCTGGGTCTCTCTCTCTTTCTCCACTCACTACAGCAAGGGAGGGAATGAGAGAAAAACAGATGGACAGTGAAAGAGAGGGAGATATATTGCCAATAGGAGTGAAGGAGAGAGGAAAAGTTTTACTCATGGTGGACAGAGAGATGTTGGTTGGAGAAGTGTATGAAGTCTGGAGGAGAGAAAGCATGCAGGAAGCAGAAAGAAAGAAGTATTGGATGCACAGTCAGAAGGAAGTGCAACTTGATACTCATGAAATCATCAGACAACAAAGGTAGGAAAAATTATTTTATTTGCAATTTAGTGATCGAAATGTGTCTGTTTTGAGAATTTATATCTGCTGTCAATATTTTACACTATATTTGTCAATTAACAATAGTTGTCAGTGAGATGACATTGCATAGTTTATAGTCATCTGCTTTGACCTCTTTGAAAAAAACTCAAATATAAATAATTAACATTTCCTCTGCATATACAGTAGTATGCTTTTGTGTTTTTTTTAATTTTGTGGTTAGCATTATGAATTAATAAGATTATATTGTGTGTATAGTGCTACCCCGTAAACTTGCAGTCTGCGATTTGCGGTCCTGATCATTCGTGGTATTTTCCGCTCCTGATTGGTGAGGCCCGACCTTAGTACAGGAAGAGGCAGTCGCACCATACCGCGAGTGATTTCCTTCACTCGCCGGCGCTCCAGCTACCCTCTCCTATCTCCCCTGCTAAAAACCGTATTTATGGTTTTTCAACATTCGCGGGGGTTCCTGGAACAGAACTTCCGCAAATATCGGGGGAGTACTGTATCTGAAAAATGAATGGAAGAAATTGCATTACAATTAGTACTATTATCATGGGGTGGGGTCAGGGGCAGAGCTTGGGCAGGGTACTCCGTTGATATTTGTTAGACTTAGAGGCTACTTGGCTTGAAGAAGTTGAGAAACACTGCTCTAGATGAGTAAGCTTAGAATGGACTTTGGTACCTATCAACAATGGAATTCTGATCTGGAAGATACCTTTCTTCAAGTTCAAGAAACACAAACTGCGGTTACTTCACAAGTATAACAACTTGAACTTAGACTGGAAGACCTAGAGAATAGATCTAGGCGCAGCAACTTATGCCTGGTGGACATTCCTGAATCGATCTCAGATGTGGATTTACAATCATTTTTGGAATCTTGGCTGGTGGACGCTTTGCAATTACAATCAAAGGCGGACCCTCTCAGGATTGAAAGAGCACACTGTTTGGGGCCCTGACACCAGGAAGCCACACAGCCAAGAATGGTTATACTTGTTGCAGGTTTCTGGGTCTCGCTGCGTCTTTGTCAAGTAGAACCCAACGTTTCAGCTATCATGCTATGGCTTTCTTCAGGGTATGCTCTGAAGTCTGCAGTGTGACTTTGGAAATAGTGAGTTCACTGACCTGATTGGGAACAGGGCAGTCCACCAATTTGAATTTTGGCAGGAAAGTCAATTGGTCAGAAATTTGAACTTTATTGTGAAAGTCTGCAAGTCTTTGGAGATATTGCAGGCGATCAGGCGAAGCTGGCGGCCAAGAAGAAGCAGTTTGCGGAATCCTGTGCAAGCCTGCATAAAAAGCAGATACCTTTTGTTCTTCTTTAGCCACTGCTTCTAAAGATCCAACATGCTAGTAAGACTCATTTCTTTGACTCAGCCTTGAAGGCCTCTCTTTTTGTGAAACAACTTTTGGGTGGCGGAGTCCACACCTTGACTTGCAACACCTACTGGCGATTGTATTCTCTAGGAAGGATTCTTCTTCAGACTTCATGATATTCGATGCGCTAATGCACCATGACCATGCGACTATGATTTCCTTGAGATACCTAGAGCTGCTTTCTTTCTAGACTTGTCTGGCTACATGTGGCCCGTTATGGATCACCACTCCTTAGCAGCCCTCATGAACAGCGCTCTGTTTCACGGGCTGCTTTAACTCTCAGGGCTCGAGAGGCCTGCATTAGACTTGTCTTCTAGAGATGCTATTGTTTGGACTGTCGCACTGTGCCTCTCTATTATTTGACCCAAGTACTGGAGGCATTTTATTTTTTTTCTCTTCTTTTTTTCCATTTCTCCTCCTCCATGTGTTTGGCTATCGGCTACTTAGTTTGTTCCTTTGGGATTTTGTTTTTTTGGATCTTTTCCACGGGGTCCAATCAATGGCTTTTAATGTTTCTGGCCCTGGGGATTTTTTTCCCTTTTCTTTTTGGAGTAGCGGCATAGCTTCTGCCAGTTCGAACATGCATTGACATTTGCATGCCAGCTGTTTCACTAAGGACTGGGTCTGCTCCTTCTTGATGCCTCTGACGCTGGTTCTATTTTTTTCTGGTTATTAGTTCTTTGTTCTCATCCCTGCATATCAGGGGATAGAGATATGCCAACCACATACATTGCTAACAGTGTTCTAAGGACTATAATGCAATAGGGCTGTACTGCAATGGGACTTGTCAGGTTTATTCCTGGAAGTTGGGAGGCAGGTGGGCACGGGATGGACCTCCACCGTTATCCTGGTCTGCACTTGGTCTAGATCAGGAGTTCCCAATACGTCAATCGCGATCGACCGGTAGATCGGGAAGGCAACACAAGTCGATCACGGTGATCTACCGGGCTGATCAGCCTTCCTCTCCCCAACGTCAAAGATGACGACACCGGGCATCCGGACAGATTTTTCAATTTGACACTTTAGTCTGTTTTTTGTCATTTGGGGGGGGGGGGGGGGGTGGAGGGGGCAGCAGCAACAGCAACCTGAAAAAGAAATCATCCTGCCCGGGGGTCGGTGTCATGCTCCAGAGCTTCAACCTCTTCCAGCAGCCTTCCTATCTGATCCTCTCCCTTCTACCTGTCCCGGCCACACCCCCTGCTCCATGGCTCTCTTTGGCAACTTATCAGTAGCAGTGATCAAGACAAGCTTCTGACATCGGGGCCTTCCCTCTGCGAGCCCCGCTTAATTTGTTTCAACTTCCTTTTTCCACAAAGGCGGAACTCACAGAGGGAAGGCCTCGATGTCGGCAACTTGTCTTGATCACCGCTGCTGATGAGTTGCTGAAGAGGGCCGCAGGGCAGGGTGTGTGGCTGAATGCATGTGGAAGGGAGAGGGTCAGAAGCAGGACTCGTGGGTGAGGGAGGAGAACGAGAGAGAGAAAGAGAGAGGGGAGGGAAACAAAAGGATATATGTCATACCGGGCTGGGCTGGCGTGGAGGGAGAACATAAGAACATAAGCAGTGCCTCTGCTGGGTCAGACCAGAAGTCCATCACACCCAGCAGTCTGCTCACACGGCGGCCCATCGGTTCCAGGACCTGCATAGTAATCCTCTATCTGTACCGTTCAATCCCCTTCAGTCCCCTTTTCTTTCAGGAAATCATCCAATCCCTTCTTGAAAACCAGTAGTGTACTCTGTCGTATCACACCCTCTGGAAGCGCATTCCAGGTATCCACCACCCTTTGGGTGAAGAATAACTTCCTAGCATTGGTTCTGAACCTGTCTCCTCTTAATTTTTCCAAATGCCCTCTCTTTCTTATAGTTTTCAAAAGTTTGAAAAAATATGTCCTTCTCTACTTTCTCCATGCCCTTCATGATCTTGTAAGTCTCTATCATATCCCCTCTAAGACTCCACTTCTCCGGGGAAAAGAGGCCCAGTTTCTCTAATCTTTCAGCATATGATAGATTTTCCATACCTTTTATCAGTCGCATCGCTCTTCTCTGAACCCTCTCAAGTATCGCCATAGCCTTCTTAAGATACGGCGACTAATATTGGATGCAGTACTCCAGATGCGGGTGCAACCACCCGATATAACAGCAGGATAACTTCTTCCATTCTGGTTGTAATACCTTTCTTGATTATACCTAGCATTCTATTCACCTTCTTTGAGGCCGCTGCTGACGGCTTCATTGTTTTGTCCACCAGTACCCCTAAGTCCTTCTCTAGGCTACTTTCACCCATTACCATCCCCCCCCCATCGTATACCTGTACTTTGGGTTTCTGTTTCCTACATGCAAGACTTTACATTTCTCTACATTAAACTTCATATGCCATTTATTTGCCCACTCTCCCAGTTTGTTCAGATCCCTTTGTAAATCATCACAGTCCTCTTTATTCCTAACCCCAGTAAAAAGTTTTGTGTCATCTGCGAATTTAATAACTTCGCACTTCAGCCCTGTTTCTAGGTCATTTATGAATACATTGAACAGCAGCGGTCTGAGTACCGACCCCTGCGGAACACCACTCGTGATCCTTCTCCAAACCGAGTAGTGGCCCTTCACTCCTACCCTTTGTTTCCTACCCGTCAACCAATTTTTGATCCATCTATGTACATCCCCTTCTACCCCATGGTTCTTTAGTTTCCTAAGCAGGCGTTCATGGGGTACCTTGTCGAAGACTTTCTGGAAATCCAAGTATACGATGTCTATGGGGCCCCTTCGTCCATTTGCTTGTTTATTCCTTCGAAGAAGTGCAATAAGTTTGTTAGGCATGATCTTCCCTTGCAGAAGCCATAGTGGCTTGTTTTCATCAGTTTATTCCTTTCTAGATGCTCATCGATGCTGTCTTTTATCAGCGCTTCCGTCATCTTCCCCGGAACCGAAGTCAGACTTACCGGTCTGTAGTTCTCCGGGTCACCTCTCGATCCTTTTTTAAAGATGGGTGTAACATTTGCTATCTTCCAATCCTCCGGGATTACCCCTGTCTTCAGGGATAGATTAGAAACATGCTGTAGTAACTCCGCTATTTCCTCTTTTAGCTCTTTCAATACCCTAGGGTGGATTCCGACCGGGCCCGGAAATTTGTCAATCTATCTATCTGCTTGAGCACGTCTTTGAGGCTTACCTCCATGGATGTTAACTTTTCTGCTTAATCTCCTTTAAAGATTTTTTCAGGTTCCGGCATGCTGGATGTGTCCTCTCTTGTAAAAACTGACTAAAAGAACATGTTTAGTCTATCCGCCACTTCCTTTTCTTCCTTCACCACTCCCTTCCTATCTCCCTCATCCAGCGGTCCCACCTCCTTCCTTGCTGGCTGCTTCCCTTTAACATATCTGAAGAACGGTTTGAAATTACGTGCTTCCTTGGCTAGCCTCTCTTCATATTCTCTTTTTGCTCTTCTAACTATGCGGTGACATTCTTGTTGATGTTTCCTGTGCTCTTTCCAGTTTTCCACGGTTTTGTCCTTTTTCCACAGCCGGAATGATTTTTTCTTATCTCCTATCGCTTTCTTCACTTCTTTAATTATCCACGCCAGGTCTTTTGTTCGGTCCTTTTTGCATCCTTTTCTAAATCTGGGGATATACAGATTTTGCGCTGCGCTCACTGTGTCCTTAAATAAAGACCAGGCTTGCTCCACAGTCTGTGATTTCTTTGAGCTGTTCCTTAGTTTCTTTCTTAACACTGCCCTTATCGCTTCGTAGTTTCCTTTCTTGAAGTTAAAAGTTGTCGCTGTGGTTCTCTTCCCCTTCGATATCCCTACTTTGACTTTGAACTGGATCATATTGTGATCACTGTTTCCTAATAGTCCCACTACTTCCACTTCCTTTGCTGGTCCTCTTAGCCCATTTAGGATCAGGTCCATTAGGATCAGTGGCATTCCCTCTCGTCGGTTCTCTGACAAGCTGCTCCATGAAGCAGTTCTGTATTGCCTCCAGGAATCTGGTTTCCCTAGCGCATTTTGAGTTTCCAAGACTCCAGTCTATCCCGGAATAGTTGAAGTCTCCCATAACAATGGTGTTACCGTTTTTGCATTCCCACCTCATTTCGGCTTCCATTTCTTCATCGTTTTCTTCGGTTTGCCCAGGTGGACAATAGTACAGTCCCATCTTTATCTCGGGCCCATTCCTTCTTGTTGCCGCTGTGTCCACTCTGATCGAGTGTATGTTGTCCTTTATGTATAGGGCTATTTCTCCTCCTTTCTGGTCCGACCTATCTTTGCGATAGAGTTTGTACCCCGGCAGTACTATGTCCCATTTATTTTCTTCATTCCACCATATTTCAGAGACCCCAATGATGTCTAGGTTCTCTTTTATGGCCATGATTTCTAATTCTCCCATTTTGTTCCTTAGGCTCCTCACATTAGTATACATGCAATTTAAGTCCTGTCATTTTCTTGTCTTCTTCTCCTTTTCCTCTGCAACGTCCTTATCATCCCTTTCTTGTCATGTCAACTCTTGTTTTTTGCCCATTTTGTCTTCCCTCTGTTACGTTCTTCTTATCATCCTCTTGTTCAGTCAACTCTTGTTGTTTGCCCGTTGTGTCTCCCCAGCATTTTTCCCACTCAGTATCTTCTCGGGATACCTTCTTCCAAATCATCGACACCTGGTCGACTGTTGGCTTTCTCCTTCTTCTTAGTTTAAAGCCTGCTCTATGCCTCTCCTGACGTTGTTTGCTAGAAGTCTAATTCCCGCCGTGCTCAGGTGTAGTCCGTCCCTCCTGAAGAGCTTGTTCTTGCCCCAAGGGTGGAAAGATTCTGGCTATAGGGTGTAGTAACAAAGTAAAAGGGGGGAAAGCTAAAAATGGAGATAGTGACACAAAGAAGAGAAAGGGTAAGCAGAACCTACTGAATAAGGATAGAGATACAGAGGGGATATGCTGAAAGGAGGGGTGGTGGTGATTTAACATAGAGGGAGAAATCCTGAAAAGGGGTTACATGGGTTTACAGAGGGAGGCAATGCTGAAAGAGGCTAGATTGGCACACGGAGGGAATAATACTGAAATGGAGGATTGATGGGGATACAGATGGAGCAATGCTGAAAAGAGGGAGAGGAGATAGGGACAGAGAGAGAGAGAGCAATGCTGAAGGGAGGTAGTGCTGAAAAAGAGGAGGTGAAATAGAGACACAGAAGTAATGCTGAAAAAGGGGGGAGATAAAGATATTGAAAGGGCAAATGGTGAACATGGGATAAAGACAAGGACAGAGACAAATGAAGATTCTGAAAAAGTGGTGAGACAGGGATATAGGTAAGATGGACAAAGAAGGGTGTTGCTGGAAAAGAGGTGGAATGGTAATTCTGACACACACAGAAGGGAAATGTTGGATCAAGGAGAGATGGGGCTCAGGCTGGATGGAATGGGGAAAAATGCCTGGCTGGCATGGAACTTCCTCTCCTACGTCAGAATTGACGTCAGGGAGCAGAATGCTGGTCAGCACGACGCTTCTGCAGGGAGAGCTTCGGGCGGCGGTGGCTTGGGGGCTGTTCCCCAATGGTGGCAGAGGCGGCAAACCGATTGGCTTGGGGGAGCAGGGAGAAAGAAAGAAAGGGGGAGGGCAGGGAGAGAAAGAAAGGGGGCATGGGGAGAGAGAGGGAAAGAAAGGGAGGCAGGGAGACAGAAAGAAAGAAGGGGACAGGGAGAAAGAAAGAAAAAGTTGGGGGAGAGAATGAGGTCTGGAGGAGAGGAAGCATACAGGAGGCTGAAAGAAGGGAAGAAATATTGGATGCACAGTCAGAATAAGAAAGTGCAACCTGAGACTCATACCAGACAACAAAGGTAGGAAAAATGATTTTATTTTCAAATTTAGTGATCAAAATGTGTCCGTTTTGAGAATTTATATCTGCTGCCTATATTTTGCACTATGGCTCCCTTTTACTAAACCGCAATAGCAGTTTTTAGCGCAGGGAGCCTATGAGCGTCGAGAGCAGCGCGGGGCATTCAGCGCAGCTCCCTGCGCTAAAAACTGCTATCGCGGTTTAGTAAAAAGGGAAGGGGTATATTTGTCTATTTTTGTAGGTTGTTACTGAGGTGACATTGCATAGACTTTGACCTCTTTGAAAAAACCTTGGAATATGAATAATAATTAACATTTTCTCTGCCTTTCAGTGTGCTTTGTGTTTTTTTAATTTTATTGTTGGTAGATCATTTTGACTTGGTCATTTTAAAAGTAGCTCGCAAGCCCAAAAAGTGTGGGCACCCCTGGTCTAGACACTTGTAATATTCTGGGGGATTTCTTGGGATGGGTGGTAGGTGTTGGAGATTGTGTGTGTTGGTGTGGCTAGGGATTAGCATGGCTGATGCTGTGTGTATGGGACCTTGGTCCTTTTGGTTATGTGTTTTTTTGGTGTATTCTTCCTGCATTTTCTGTGCTACTCAAATGCTTGGTTGAGCCTCTATCTTCTCTGCTAGAGGGGAGCCGATGGCTGAGACGGCTCCCTTCTGTTCTGCATTTGTACTCAAGTTATTCTTGCTCCTCTATGGTTAAGTTTGTATCCTGGAATGTCAATGGTACAGTATCTCCTATAAAGAGGCAAAAAATTTTATGTGCTTTAAACCATTAACGGGCTGATATTGCCTTTTTACAAGAAACTCATTTGCCTACTGTGGAACACTTGAAATTGAAATGCTGTTGGGTTGGAGAGATTCTCGAATCCCCAGCTTCTTATAGAAAGGCAGGAATGATGATTTTGTATAGGAAAGGAATGAATGTTACCACTCATAAAATATGGTCTGATCCAAAAGGAAGATACCCAATAGCCAGAGTTACTCTCAATAGTCAAGAGTTAATTTTATGTAACATCTATGCTCCTAATGTTTGGGGTGAGGACTCTTCAGCAGGATCTCCCTATCATAGTGGGGGGAGATTTTTACCAACCTTTTGATCCTATCATGGAAAAGTCCAGTCCTTTGCCTCATGATAGGTATACTCCAGATAAGAGTCTCCCCTTGTTTTCCTCCTCTCTGGCCTTATTGGATATATGGCGGGTGCTACACCCAGCGGGCCAGGATTTTATCCACTTGTCATGTGCTCATGCAATGCAGTCCCATATAGATTGCTGGTTGATATCAGACTCTTTTTTCTAGGTTCATTCTGCAGAACTGTGAGGCTATGATGTTTCAGATCATGCCATAATACTTCTTACTCTGGAATTTCCAGGGGATGTTCAGAAGGTATATCAATGGAAATTTCCCCTTTCCTTATATTCAGACATGGAGATTCATCAGTTCTTACATAATAAATGGAAAGAATAAGTGGCCAAAGCGGTCTTATGGGGAGAGATTTTGGCTTACTCCAGCACAAAGAATTTGGAGAGATCGACAGATACTGCATTTAGAACACCAAGTTAGGGAAGATCACCGATGGTATGGTATTCATCCAACCGGTATTAACAAAGCCCTCTTATTAGCTTCACAACAGGCACTTCAAGAACTTATTCATAAGCGCATTGTCAAATTGTTGGCATTTTAAGTATCAGCTATCTTTGCATGGAAACAAAAGTGGGAAAATACTGGCTAACTTGGTTTGACAGGTGAAAGGATTTTGTCCTATATTACTATTCTGGGATGATGGAGGCCAACTCGTATGCAAGGACAACAAAATGGCCGACGTCTTCCAGCGCTATTTTCAAGTTCTTTATTCTGCACCGCAAAAACTTCCTTTGGCAGGGGACATATATTTGAATCAGAGACCCTATCCTAGGGTTTTGCTTGATTTTAGGAGGATTCTCCATTCTCGGAGGATGAAGTGGCTTATGTTATCAGACATACCCCTTTGGGTAGGGCAACAGGACTAGATGGTTTATGGAATGAATTACATAGTTAACATAGTAAATGATGGCAGATAAAGACCTGGACGGTCCACCAAGTTTGCCCATAAGTTATACTTGTTAAAAAATCCATAAAACAACAAAGAAAATGGAGATCATTATATATCAGTCAAAGGAAAACTTACTAACAAAAAAACAGCAAATCCATCTAGTCCTCTTCAACGGAAATAGGAAACACATTCAATCAAATAATAGCTGAGTCCTTTTCAAGGGAGGACTTTTTCTTAAACTAGAAATAGGAAACACATTCAATCAAATAATTGGACCAAATGATCCTAAATTTTATGTGCGTTACTAACTAGTTCTATTCCACTTCAGGACTGTACATTCTCATGGTCTTTCAGAAATATTTCCAATTGTAGTGGATCCCAGAATATAAAATCATTATTCTGAACATTCAATACACATTTGCAAGGAAGTTTTAAAAAGAACATGGCTTTCAGGGCAATCACTCTAGGTTTCATAGCCAAGAAGGCCTTTCGCCCAAGTTGAGTCATCCTGGCCACGTCTGGAAACATCACCACCTTAGCTCCACAGAACTTCTCATCTTATTATTTTTTTTTTAAGTACATTTTCATTATTAAAGATTTATCTTGTTCAGAAAGACAAGAAACCAAAAGGGTTGATCTGGTTGATATAACATCTTGTGTGTCTATTCTATTTCGGTGGATATCAACTGATCAACCTCTTGTTCTCCTGGGAGTTTTTTCTTTAAGGGAATATAACAACACTTAGGAAAATTTAAAGTAGTTTCCTTATCTAACCCTAAAATTTTTCTGAGGTATTTCCTCCAGAGGATTTCAATCAGCAAGGAACAGCACTTGCCAGTAGAAGCAGACAAAATCAGCTGTTTTGCCTTTCAAACGACAGAGTACAGCACTTGCCAGTAAAAGCAGGAAACAGCACTTTTGCCTTGGTGTAATCAGCAGATATAAAGCAGACTGGAACAGGTAAGCAGGGAGTCCCCAGCACAAACGCTCCTCACAGAAAGGCACTTCCAATTCAAACAGGAGAGGCACGGTCTTCTTATAGGAAGCCAAAAGGCCCCCTTATGCAAGAATAGAGGACTTCTCTTTTGCCTGATGTAATCAGCAGCTCAGAAATCAGCTGTTTTGCCTTTCAATCGGCAGAGAACAGCATTTTCCAGTAGAAGCAGGAAAATATCAGCTGTTTTGCCTTTCAAATGGCAGAGAACAGCACTTGCCAATAAAAGCAGGAAACAGCACTTTTGGCCTGATGTAATCAGTAGATATAAAGCAGACTGGAACAGCTAAGAAGGGAGTCCCCAGCACAAATGCTCCTCCCACATCCTTCATTTTCTAATTAGAGTCAAGCCTGGCAAAAGCATCAAGAATTTATCTGAATGCTGGGCAACGTTTGTACTCAGACTCCATTGATGTCACCATCTGTAGTACTTTCTGTCCTGCTTGTGCTCGGAGAAATTATATCCCATTCTGAATACAAATGTGTGTGTTAAACTAAAATCTGATGTATACAGTGATCTATTTTCCTGCAATTAAGAATAGATACACCATCAATTTTCCAGCAACGGATGGTCTGGCATCTCCTTTAGTCCAGTGGCAAGCAGCAGCTGCAATCTGCTGCTCGTGCCAGCCTCGACTCTCCCTCTGACGTAACTTCCTGGTCCAGGAAGTGAAATTAGAGGGATACCTGAAGCCGGTGTGAGCAGCAGGCTGCTTACCACAAGTGAAGATTTAAAAAGATAGGGGGATAGGGGGAAAGAAGGAGAGGTGGTGGGGTTAGAGTGTGTTCTAAAGGTGACCACTGTTGATTCAGCCGGCAAGGGTTTGGAACCAGGACTGCCAGAAAATCAGTGGTGTACTGTACCTGTATTTTAAGATGCAAGTAGCACTTGTCGGCCTCGCATTGCTACTTTTTGTGGTAATACAGAGACATCTCAAGCACTGAACTTGAATTCTGACTCCTGAAATACCTAGTCTACAAACATTTGGTTACTCACCAGTTACTGTTGTCCACAGCATCACCAAAGCCAGGAGTATCCACTATGGTCAAAGTAAGCTGCACACCACCTTCCTTCACTAGGACCTTTGACTGCTCCACCTACACAAAAAAAGTAAGAAGGCTCGCATACTTAATCCAAGATATTGTTAGTAATATGCAATTTATCTTTAAAATCAAGCATGGTACCAGAAGATTAGAGGATGGCCAACGTAATGCCAATTTTTAAAAAAAAGAGGTTCCAAAAGTGATCTGGAAAATTATAGACTAATGAACCTGACTTGGTGCCAGGCAAAATGGCAGGGAAACAGAAAAAAAGAAAGGGGGCATGAAGAGAGAAAGGTCAGGGAGAGAGGAAAAAAAAGTTGGGGGAGGGAATGAGGTGTGGAGGAGAGGAAGCATACAGGCTGAAATTAAAATTAAAATTCAACAGACTTTCCCTCATTTTCCCAAAATTAACATAACCCTGCAAATGCCTAGTCCCTTTTAAACTCCTCTCTTTACCAATGATATAATATTTACTATCAGTGAAAAATTGTTTTAATTTTTCTATATCATTATTCACATAATTATTCAATGTAAAACACCATCTACAATATTTAACATTGTTTTTTACCACAATGTTCTTCTCCTTTCGGGCCTTCTTTTTCGGGGGAGTGGTGGATATATGTTGTATTTCACCATCCGAGCTGTCTTCAAGTTGCTCCAAACATTCCAGGTCAATCGGAGTGCATAGAGTCATCTACTTTGACCTCTTTGGATAAACCCCAGAATAAGAATGATAATTAACATTTTCTATGCGTACAGTGTCCTTTGTGGTTTTTTTTTAATTTTATTGTTGGTAGATCATTTTGACTTAGTCATTTTAAAAGTAGCTCCCTGCTCTAGAACATCGCTCCTTAGTTTTATCAAGTGGTGCAGTGAGGGGCCAGCACTTTACATCTTATCACCTCATTCTTTCTTTTTTCTCCTCATGTACAGCACGGTTCTTTATTCTAAGCAGCTCTGGCACTAACAGTACTACGGGTGCCTTATGCTACTTTCACTACCACTTGCTATCAGGTTCGGCATTTTATCATGGTTTTGGGTTTTTATTTAGTTTTTCACCAGTATTTTCATTTATTTATTAAAGCAGCCTTTTTAACAGCCCGATGCCCCTCACCTATCAGTGTGCATTCAATCCACTGCCGACACTTTTTTGGCGCCTCTTTCAACGGATCAAATATCATAGCCCCACTGACGTGTGTTCACATTTATTCTGCATATGAGTTTATCTCATCAATGCATTGACCTTTTTGGTTAGTCCATTTTACACTCTCTTTTTTAATTTCCGGAAAGCACAGTTACTTACCGTAACAGGTGTTATCCAGGGACAGCAGGCAGATATTCTTAACGCATGGGTGACGTCACCGACGGAGCCCCGGTATGGACATTTTTCACTAGAAAGTTCTAGTTGGCCGCACCGCGCATGCGCGAGTGCCTTCCCGCCCGACGGAGGAGTGCGTGGTCCCCAGTTAAGATAAGCCAGCTAAGAAGCCAACCCGGGGTGATGGGTGGGTCGTAAGAATATCTGCCTGCTGTCCCTGGATAACACCTGTTACGGTAAGTAACTGTGCTTTATCCCAGGACAAGCAGGCAGCATATTCTTAACGCATGGGTGACCTCCAACAGAGCAAACAGAGAGGGAGGAGGGATGGTTGGCCATTAGGAAAATAAATTGTGTAATACAGATTGGCCAAAGTGCCCATCCCGTCTGGAGAAGGTATCCAGACAGTAGTGAGTAGTGAATGTGTGAACTGAGGACCAAATGGCAGCCTTGCAGATTTCCTCGATGGGCGTGGAATGGAGGAAAGCCACAGAAGCAGCCATAGCTCTGACCCTGTGGGCCGTGACAGCACCTTCCAGTGAGAGACCGGCCCGAGCATAACAGAACGCAATGCAGGCAAGCCAGTTGGAAAGCGTCCGTTTGGAGACAGGACGACCTAGACGGTTAGGGTCGAAGGACAAAAGGAGCTGAGGAGATGAGCAGTGAGCCCTGGTACGGTCAAGGTAGTAAGCAAGGGCACGCTTACAGTCCAGCGTATGCAACGCCTGTTCCCCAGGATGAGAATGGGGCTTAGGGAAAAAGACAGGCAACACAATGGACTGGTTGAGATGAAAGTCCGAGACCACCTTGGGAAGGAATTTAGGATGGGTACGCAGAACCACCTTGTCATGGTGAAAAACAGTGAAAGGTGGGTCGGCAACCAGTGCATGCAGCTCACTAACCCTCCTGGCAGAGGTGATGGCAATGAGGAAAAGCACCTTCCATGTAAGAAATTTGAGTGAAGTTGTGGCAAGAGGCTCAAACGGAGGTTTCATGAGTGCTGATAAAACCACATTCAGGTCCCAGACGACTGGAGGAGGCTTCAGAGGTGGTTTGACATTGAAGAGGCCTCTCATGAACCGGGAAACCAGGGGATGAGCCGTAAGAGGTTTCCGAGGATAGGCTCATGAAACGCAGTGATGGCACTGAGGTGGACTCTGATTGAGGTCGACTTGAGGCCAGCGTCGGAGAGAGAGAGCAAATAGTCCAGTACGGTTTCCACAGCCAATGAGGTGGGATCGTGATGATGAAGCAGACACCAAGAGGAGAACCGGGTCCACTTCTGATGGTAACATTGGAGGGTGGCCGGTTTCCTTGAGGCATCCAGAATACGACGGACAGGCTGAGATAGATTCTCTGGAGAGGTCAGCCCGAGAGAAACCAAGCTGTCAGGTGGAGCGAGGACAGATTGGGATGCAGTAGAGACTGATGCTGCTGTGTAAGTAGAGTAGGAAACACAGGAAGAGGAATGGGCTCCCTGGAGCTGAGCTGGAGTAGGAGGGAGAACCAGTGTTGGCGAGGCCACCGAGGGGCGATGAGAATCATGGTGGCTTTGTCCCTGCGGAGTTTGAATAACGTCCGCAACATCAGAGGCAGTGGAGGAAAGGCATAGAGGAACCGATCCGTCCAGTCGAGCAGGAATGCATCCAGGGCCAGACGATGAGGAGAGAAGAGTCTGGAACAGAACTGGGGCAGCTGATGGTTGTGAGGAGCTGCAAAGAGGTCCACTTGAGGGGTGCCCCACAGAGCAAAGATGGAGCGGAGTGTGGGGGGATCCAGAGTCCACTCGTGAGGTTGAAGGATGCTGCTGAGATTGTCGGCCAGGGAGTTCTGTTCGCCCTCCTCGGTACCGGGTGGGGATTCTTCCCATAAGTCCGGGTCCCTGATATCAGTGTGCGCACGCCGAGATGTCGGGGTGGAAGGCTCGGTGTGGCGGGTCTTAGAAAGAGACTTGCCAGAGCGCATGGAGACGGTACCGGGAGAGGAAGACCGGTGTTGACCCCCGGTCCCGGGAAGAGCGGTGCCATTCTGGGTCCCGGGGAGACCGGTGCCCTTCCTGGTCCCGAGGAGGATCGACCTCAGAGCGGGTCTGTACCACAGGACGAGAACGGAGTGGTTCAGCCAAGAGGATTGGCATGGAAGTGTTGAGTGGCACCGAGGGGGTGGACACCGGTGGGATGGTGCGAGGCTCGGGCCGGTCTGGTACCGAAAGAAGTGGTGCCAATAGGGTCGGTAGCAGGTGCTGGAGTTGTTGCTGCAGCTGTTCCTGCAATTTGTCTTGGAGTATGGCCGCGATGCGGTCATCCAGGGGTGGCACCGGTACCGCTTTTTTCTTTTTCGGTTCCATAGGTGCTGCTCCACGCCCCGGCGATGAGGAGGCCGATGACAAGGCACTCACCGAGATCGGGGTGGAGTGTTTGCGGGGTCGGCGTGAGGCCGGGAGAACCGGCGTCGCCACTGTGGCAGGTGGGCGCTCAATGGAGGTGGAAGGCTTCTTAGCCGGCTTACCTGGTGCCAGCGACCCCGAGGAAGGATCGGGCGTTGTCGAAGTGGTCGGTGCCGTCTTTTGCGGTACCGTCGACGTCGCGGCAGTTTCCATAGCAGATCCGGTACCGAAAAGGATGTTCTGCTGGATCTGCTGATTTTTTAAGGTGCATTTCTTAAGAGTGGCACAGCGAGTGCAGGTGTCAGCCCGATGCTCTGGACCCAAACACTGTAGGCACCAACTGTGTGGGTCAGTGAGAGAGATCGGGCGTGCACACCGCTGGCACTTCTTAAAGCCCGGTTGAGGGGGCATGAAGGGAAACACAGCCTCCGCAAAATCAAAGCCGGAGGCTTGTATGATGGCAACAGGCCCCGCTGGGGCCGGCCTGAAAAATAAAGAAAAAACAAAGTTTTTTTTTTTACTATTTAGAATGGAAAAAGAAACCCGAAGGGAAAAAGAGAAAAAACAAGAAAATAACGCGAGCGGGAAGGCAAAAAGGAAGTTTTCAACGGCCGTTGAAACCACATGCGTCTTCTTCGCTCCGCGGAAACGAAGAAACTGGGGACCACGCACTCCTCCGTCGGGCGGGAAGGCACTCGCGCATGCGCGGTGCGGCCAACTAGAACTTTCTAGTGAAAAATGTCCGTACCGGGGCTCCGTCGGTGATGTCACCCATGCGTTAAGAATATGCTGCCTGCTTGTCCTGGGATAATGCTGTGATTTTATTCTTTGGTTTTAATAGAAGCTCATTTGAACAATAATTTAGATCTTTCCCAGGTTTCATCTACCCGGTGGGCTTGTCTTTGAGCTACTATCGGCTTATGTTTTCAAGATACACTCTGTATTATCAGCTGTTCATTTCCCATACATTTACTTTTGCCTTATTTAGGTCTATATAGTCTAGGCCAGGGGTGCCCACACTTTTTTGACTCGCGAGCTACTTTTAAAATGACCAAGTAAAAATGATCTACCAACAATAAAATTTAAAAAAAACACAACGCACACTGTACGCATAGAATTGTTAATTATCATTCCTATTCCGGGGATTTTTCAAAGAGGTCAAAGAGATGACTCTATGCACTGTCACCTCAGTAACAACCATACAAAAATAGACAAATACCTACCCCCTCCCTTATTACTAAACCACAATAGCAGTTTTTAGCGCAGGGAGCTGCGCTGAATGCCCAGCGCTGCTCTCAACGCTCATAGGCTCCCTGCGCTAAAAACCACTATTGCAGTTTAGTAAAAGGGGACCATATTGTAAAATATAGACAGCAGATATAAATTCAGACACATTTTGATCACTAAATTTAAAATAAAATCATTTTTCCTACCTTGTCTGGTGATTTCATGAGTCTCTGGTTGCACTTTCTTCTGACTATGCATCCAATCTTTCTTTCAGCCTGAATGCTTCCTCTCCTCCACACCTCATTCCCTCCCCCAACTTTTTTTCCCTCTCTCCCTGACATTTCTTTCTTTCTCTCTTCATGCCCCCTTTCTTTTTTTCTGTTTCTCTTCTTTCCTTCTGTTTCCCTGCCTGCCCCCTTTTTTTTTTCTTTCTCCCTGCCCTTCCCCAAGCCTCTGCCACTGCCGCAGCCATCAGGGAACAGGACCCAAACGCCACCAATGGATAACGCCGCCGCCACATGTTCTCTCTGCTTCGGGCCGATCAGTCTTCCTCTCCCCGACGTCAATTCAGCCGTCAGAGAGGAAGTTCCGCCCAGCCAAGCAGCAATTGGCTGGCCCGAACTTCCTCTACGACGGCAGAATTGACGTCGGGGAGAGGAAGATTGATTGGCCCGATAGATCACCAAGGCAAAGTAAGTCCTGGATGATCGACTCACTTTGCCTTGGCAAGCCACCGGTCGATCGCGATCGACCTATTGGGCACCCCTGGTCTAGGCATACTGTTTGTAACCAGCCATCATTTTAAGTATGTACATGCCCTATTTTAGGGGGGGGGTTAAGTTCTTTTAGCATGTTATTTTATTAATTCTGAGTTCGGTGTTACAATATATTGTTCTTGGTTTTTAGTTTACACATTATTTATTCTTTTCTATGATATGTTCACATCGCACTTTTACTCAAAAGTATAAATAGGTATCCATATTTCCATTCAAGTTTCATCACGGTGCTCTGATTTTGGCTCCAGTATTTATCACTTCCATCCATCAGGTCTGACTATCCGTTACCGTCTCATATTTTAAAGACTCACTCGTTATAATTAGCAGTGATCCACAAGTCTCTTCATAATGGATATGTCCGATTTTAGCATTTGAATCTTAGTTTGGTCTTTTCTGGTTTCCTTTCTATAGTCTGCTTTTTATCTGGAGTCTTTTCAGTTTAGAATTACATTTTATGACATTTTTGTGGGTATAATTGTCTAAATCGGTCAAGTTAGTCATTCTTTTTATTATTTTTTGCCCCCTCATACAGTGGCAGACCGCCCCGGGTGCCAGCACTAGGGGGGTACACAGCCGGCTGGATCCAGAACCTTCCAAGCTGCTCAAAATGGCACCTGCACCTCAGCGTGGCTGCCGTACTTATTCCGAAGCAGAGTCGGCAGCCGCACTGAAGTGCAGGAAGGTCCCGCGATGACTACATTTGCCACCTCTGCCTCCGGAAGACGTAAGTGATGTTGGAAGGGGTGGACCGGCAGCTGCACTCATTGCGGAACCTTGCCGCAACTCCCTGCATCTGCCGGCCCACCCCCTCCAACTTACATGTTGCAGAGGCAACAGAAGCAGTCATCTTGGGACCTTGCTGGTTTGGAGGGAGAGAGGAGCATGGAAGGGTGGTGGAGGGAGAGAAAGAGGGCAGATGCTGATGGAATTGGTGTGCAGGGAAAGGAGAGAGAGACATAAGGGGGAAGGATACTGGATGGAACTGAGTTGGAGGGAAAGAAAGGGGGCAGATGCTGATGGAAGTGGGGGGAAGGGAGAGGAGAGAGTGAAATGCCAGACCATGGGGGTGTGGGAGAGGGAAAGGAAGAAGAGGAGAGAGATGCCAGACCATTGGAGGAGGCAAGGGAAGAAGATGGATGCCAGAATAATAGGGGTGAAGGGAGAGATGGAAGGGGAATACAAGGAGAGAAGATGCCATATAGAAGGGGCAGAGAGAGGGTAGACAGTGGATGAAAGGAAGAGTGGCAAGACTATGAGGAAAGCAGAAACCAGAGAAAACAATGTAGAAAAAAATTCTATTTATTTACTTTTTGCTTTAGGGGAGATGCATCGCTGTTTCTGTGGTGTTGCATTGTATGCAGAGTCCAGCTTCTTGGTGATTCAATTTAACCTTTGTCTATGTTTTTCTATTTTATCCCCCCTTTTTCAAAAACTGTACAGTGTTTTTTTAGCACCGGCCATGCTATGAGAGTCTGAACTATTACAACCATGGCTAAAAACCATATTACAGTTTTATAAAAGGGAGAGGGGTTGGTATGTGATTACATATTCCATACTAGGCGAAGGTGTTTTCTGTGTTCGAAAGACATGGTTTTCAGTTAGGATTGACTGTGTAGGATTGATCTGTACTAGTCTGGCTTGTTTAATTTTACAGTGGGTGTATTGATATACTGCTCTCTGCAGTATGTAAGATGCTGCCTTTTCCTAGGTACACTCGTGTGATGTGTGGATTGTTACTAAAAAATCATGTTTTTCATACAGATGGGGGGGTGTCAAAAAATGACGGGCCTCGGGTGTCACATATGCTAGGTACGCCACTGCCTTCATAGTTTATATCTAATCCACAAGCCTGCTTTTAGGACCTACAGGGTATGAATCCCACTGATTCATGACAATTTCACTTCTTAATGTTATTTTATCCATTCTTTTCATTATACAATTGCCCAGATAAGCATCATTCCTTGGCGTGATTGGACCTTGAAAACTAACGGCAACAGTGTTCTCCCCAGAAATTTTTTCCAGCCATGAAAAACATTTGCTGCATTTAGTGTGCCACAAAAAAACATTTGCTCCGTTTAGTGTGTCGGAGTTTAAAAAGTTTGAGAGACGCTGCTCTATACTCTATATTTGAAAGAGGGCAAATATCTAATTATTCACTTCTAGAATTGGATACTTCTTAAATTTAATAAAAATATTATGGAACAAGTGTCAAACCTTAAAAAAGGCAGTCACATTGAGCATTGGAAAATAACTAATAATAATTAACTAATACAAATAGTACACATTTAGGGCTCCTTTTACTAAGCTGCGATAGCGGTTTTACCGCGCGCTTAGCTCACACAGAACTGCCGCACGTGCTAGACGCTAACGCCAGCATTGAGCTGGCGTTACTTCTAGCCATGTAGCTAAAAACGCTATTGCAGCTTAGTAAAAGGAGCCCTTAATTTTCCCCACTACCAAATTTCCCCTTCCCGCTCCACTCGGCTACTTTTTCATGCCACCCGGCTGGAAAAAATTTCTGAGGAGAACACTGCTTTGTGAAGGAGAAATTTCAAATGGTTTTTCTGGGAACCCTATTACCACTGCTGGTAAAGAACTAGCTCTGCTCTCTAGATCTCAAAGAAGCCTACACACACATTCCCATCCTCCCAGCCCACAAAAAATATCTTTGCTTTTAAGTGGGAACACACCACTTTCAATATCAGGTGCTTCCATTTGGACTGGCATCAGAACCCAGAATGTTCAAAAATGCTTAGTAGTAGTGGTTGAAATACTCCACTCACACAGTTTTCACATGTTCCCTTACCTAGATAACTGGTTGATCAAGGCCCCAATACCTTAAGAAGCTCATCTAGCCATGAATTCAACAGTTCATTCATTCAAACTCCTAGAATTTGCAGTCAATTATGAGAAATCGCCTCTAAAACCCACTCTAGAGTTCATTGGGGCCATCTTGCACATGACCCAAACTTGTGCCTTTGTGCCTCAATAGACACTTGATACTCTACTTCAAATATGTCAGAAAGTCTCCTCTTGACATCGCATAACAGCACATCAAATGCTGTGAAATGAGGACAGAGGGAAAGAGAAGAGAATGCCTGTACAGGTGTGTATAGGTGAAGACTTTAAGACCTCCATGACACTGGAGGTGAAGATAGGCCCTCTGAAATCCCCAGAATGATAGAAATAGGCCAACACTGTTTAAAGGCTTGAGAATACACCCTGAACATATCTGTTCTTGCTGAGATAAGCAAGTCAAGCAAGTGAAATGCTGAGAAAGCAAGTCAAGTGGAACTTATCTTTTCATATAGCAACTAACATGGACATCTGCTGAAGTATCATAAAAATAAGGAAGTGACTATAAGAGCTAAGCACATACTATTGACCATGAATATAAAATTAACTATTATACAAGAAAATCCTGAAATAGGCAGGCCCATTGCTCAGAAATCGATGACCTTGATATTAAAATGACATTTGACAGGGAAAAGGTAGCATTTTTAGTAAACAGGGCATTGCGCACAGTACGACTCAAGAAAAGCAAAATTATTAACCAATTAATAAACTGATAAGTGAAATGACATTTGTTAAGTAACCAATAGAAACTAAAAATGTAATATACACCAAAGTAGCCTCAGGCTAGTAAAAATGTATAAAAGATAGTCTTTTTGATTATGTAGGCAGAACAGATCCAAGATTCCATCAAGCTGGCTTGATATACCTATACTCTGTTACTCCATATGGTGAAAGGTTTATTCTTGTAAGCTGTTATTGTTTATTAATAAAATATACAGTGTTCTCCCTAGGGCCTTTTAGCTGGGCGGTCCGCCCAGGTAATTTAGATGACTGCCCAGCTATCATCCGCGCCTGAATTCTGCTGCTGCTGCCGCTGCTCAACATTTAAAAAAAAACCGGCTTGGAGAACTTATGCTCCAGGAGCTAACGTGTGCTTGTACCGGCTTCCCTTCTCTTCCCTCTGAAACCGGAAGTTATGTCGGGGGGGGGGGGGGGAAGAGAGAAGGGAAGCCGGCACGCACATGTTAGAGCCCCGTTCGCGGGCTAAGGCAGGAGACAGGTCAGTCAGGTCAGGTCAGTCATCTTTGCAATTTGCTCTTCTTGCTGCCAGGTCCTGCCTACTTTCTGTTTCCGCAAAGGCAGGACCCAGCAGCATTTCTCCCAATAGGTCAATCTTGGGTCGATCAGCCTTCCTCTCCCCGACGTCAATTCTGCCGTCGGAGAAGTTCTGGCCAGCGGAACTTCCTCTCCAACGGCAGAATTGATGTCGGGGAGAGGAATGCTGGTTGGCCCAAAGCAGGGAGAGCTTGGGCAGCGGCGGGCAGCTTTGGGGGCCTGTTATCCGATGGCAGCGGCAGTGGCAGTGCCTTGGGGGAGGGCAGGGAGGGAGAAAGAAAGAAAAAAAGAGGGCAGGTAGGGAGACAAAAGGAAAGAAGAGAAACAGAAAAAAAGAAAGGGGGCATGAAGAGAGAAAGAAAGAGAGGGCAGGGAGAGAGGAAGAAAAAGTTGGGGGGGGGATGAGGTCAGGAGGAGAGGAAGCATAAAGGCTAAAAGAAGAGAAGAAAGATTGGATGCACAGTCAGAAGAACAAAGTGCAACCAGAGACATATGAAATCACCAAACAAGGTAGGAGAAATTATTTTATTTTAAATTTAGTGATCAAAATGTATCTGAATTTATATCTGCTGTCTATATTTTACACTATGGTCCCCTTTTACTAAACCGTAATAGAGGTTTTTAGCGCAGGGAGCCTATGAGCGTCGAGAGCAGCGCTGGGCATTCAGCGCAGCTCCCTGCGCTAAAAACTGCTGTCGTAGTATAGTAAAAAGGGAGGGGGTATTTGTCTGTTTTTGTATGGTTGTTAGTGAGGTGACAGTGCATAGAGTCATCTGCTTTGACCTCTTTGAAAAAACCCCGGAATAGGAATGATAATTAGCATTTTCTCTCAGTGTGCTTTGTGTTTTTTTAAAAAATTTTATTGTTGGTAGATCATTTTGACATGATCATTTTAAAAGTAGCTCGCAAGCCCAAAAAGGTTGGGCACCCCTGCTCTAGAACATCGCTCCTTAGTTTTATCAAGTGGTGCGGTGAGGGGCCAGCACTTTACATCTTAGCACCTAATTCCTTTTTCTCCTCATGTACAGCACGTTTCTTTTTTCTGGCATTAAAAGTACTACGGGTGCCTTATGTTACTTTCACTACCACTTGCAGTCAAGTTCGGCATTTTATCATGGTTTTGGTTTTTTATTTAGTTTTTCACCAGTATTTTCATTTATTTATTAAAGCAGCATTTTTTTAACAGCCCGATGCCCCTCCCCTATCAGTGTGGATTCAATCCACTGCCAACACTTTTTTGGCGCCTCTTTCAACGGATCAAATATCATAGCCCCACTGTCGCGTGTTCACATTTATTCTGCGTACGAGTTTATCTCATCAGTGCAGAGACCTTTTCGGTAAGTCCATTTTACTCTCCCTTTTTTACTTTCCTGAGTGCTGTGGTTTTATTCTTTGGTTTAAATAGAAGCTCATTTGAACAATAATTTAGATCTTTCCCAGGTTCACTTTTCATCTACCTGGTCGGCTTGTCTTTGAGCTACTATCGGCTTATGTTTTCAAGATACACTCTGAATATCAGCTGTTCATTTCCCATACGTTTACTTTTGCCCTGTTTAGGTCTATATAGTCTAGGCATACTGTTTGTAACCAGCCATTATTTTAAGTATGTATATGCCCTATTTTAGGGTGGGGGGTTAAATTCTTTTAGCATGATATTTCATTAATTCTAAGTTCAGTGTTACAATATGTTGTTCTTGGTTTTTAGTTTACATATTATTTATTCTTTTCTATGACATGTTCGCATCGCAATTTTACTCAAAAGTATAAATAGGTATCCATATTTCCATTCAAGTTTCATCACGGTGCTCTGGTTTTGGCTCCAGTATTTTGTCACTTCCGTCCACCAGGTCTGGCTATCTGTTACTGTCTCATATTTTAAAGACTCACTCGTTATAATTAGCGGTGATCCACACGTCTCTTCATAATGAACATGTCCGATTTTAGCATTTGGATCTTAGTAATATGTGTTTGGTCTTTTCTGGTTTCCTTTCTATAGTCTGCTTTTCGTCTGGAGTCTTTTGAGTTTAGAATTACATTTTATGAAATATTTTTGTGGTTATAATTGTATGACATGTCTAAATCGGTCAAGTTATCCATTCTTTTATTATTTTTTATCCCCTTATACAGTGGCAGACCGCCCCGGGTGCCAGCCGTTGGATCCAGAACCTTCCAATCTGCTCTAAATGGCACCTGCACCTCAGCACGGCTGCCGTACTTATTCCGAAGCAGAGTCGGCAGCCGCACTGAACTGCAGGAAGGTCCCGCGGTGACTGCATTTGCCGCCTCTGCCTCCGGAAGACGTAAGTGACGTTGGTAGGGGTGGACCGGCAGCTGCAGTCATTGCGGAACCTTGCCGCAACTCCCTGCGTCTGCCGTACCACCCCCTCCAACGTCACTTACATCTTCCAGAGGCAACAGAAGC
Source organism: Geotrypetes seraphini (assembly GCF_902459505.1). Classification (NCBI taxonomy): domain Eukaryota; kingdom Metazoa; phylum Chordata; class Amphibia; order Gymnophiona; family Dermophiidae; genus Geotrypetes; species Geotrypetes seraphini. Next base: position 141,232,036 of record NC_047087.1, read on the forward strand.
AGTCATCATGGGACCTTTCTGGATTGGAGGGAGAGAGGAGCATAGAAGGGTGGTGGAGGGAGAAAAAGGGGGTCATGGTGGTATGGAAGGGTGGTGGAGGGAGAGAAAGAGGGCAGATACTGATGGAATTGGTGTGCAGGGAAAGGAGAGAGAGACATAAGGAGGAAGGATACTGGATGGAATTGGGTTGGAGGGAAGAAAGGGGGCAGATGCTGATGGAAGTGGGGGAAAGGGAGAGGAGAGAGTGAAATGCCAGACCATGGGGGTATGGGAGAGGGAAGGGAAGAAGAGGAGAGAGATGCCAGACCATTGGAGAAGGAAAGGGAAGAAGATGGATGCCAGAATAATAGGGGTGAAGGGAGAGATGGAAGGGGAATACAAGGAAAGAAGATGCCATATATAGAAGGAGCAGAGAGAGGGTTGGCAGTGGATGAAAGGAAGAGAATGACAAGACTATGAGGAAAGCATAAACCAGAGAAGACAATGTAGAAAAAAATTATATTTATTTATTTTTTTGCTTTAGGGGAGATGCATCGCTGTTTCTGTGGTGTTGCATTGTATGCAGAGTCCAGCTTCTTGGTGGTTCAAGTTAACCTATGTCTACGTTTTTCTATTTTATCCCCCCTTTTACAAAACTGTTGAGCGTTTTTTTAGCATCGGCCATGGTGGTAATTGAGAGTCTGAACTGTTACCACCATGGCTAAAAACCACATTATGGTTTTGTAAAAGGGAGAGGGGTTAGTTTGTGATTACATATTCCATACTAGGCGAAGGTGTTTTCTGTGTTCTGTGTGCTCGAAAGACATGGTTTTCAGTTAGGATTGACTGTGTAGGATTGACCTGTACTAGTCTGGCTTGTTTAGTTTTACAATGGGTGTATTGATGTACTGCTCACTGCAATATGAAAGATGCTGCCTTTTCCTAGGTACACTCTTATGTGATGTGTGGTTACTAAAAATCATGTTTTTCATACAGATGGGGGGTGTCAAAAATGATGGGCCTCGGGTGTCACATATGCTAGATATGCCACTGCCTTCATAGTTTATATCTAATCCACAAGTCTGCTTTTAGGACCTACAGGGTATGTATCCCTCTGATTCATGACAATTTCACTTCTCATGTTATCTTATCCATTTTTTTTAATTATACAAATGCCCAGATAAGCATCATTCTTTGACGTGATTGGACCTTGAAAACTAACGGCAACAGTGTTCTCCCCAGAAATTTTTTCCATCTATGAAAAACATTTGCTGCATTTAGTGTGCCACAAAAAACATTTGCTCCGTTTAGTGTACCGGAGTTAAAAAAGTTTGAGAGACGCTGCTCTATAAAAATTTGAAAGAGGGTAAATATCTAATTATTCACTTCTAGAAATTGGATACTTCTTAAATTTAATAAAAATATTATGGAACAAGTGTCAAACCTTAAGAAAGGCAGTCATATTGAGCATTGGAAAAAAACTAATAATAATTAACTAATACAAATAGTACACATTTAGGGCTCCTTTTACTAAGCTGCGATAGCGGTTTTATCGCATGCTTAGCTCGCGCAGAATTGCCGCACGTGCTAAGACGCTAATGCCAGCATTGAGCTGGTGTTAGTTCTAGCCATGTAGCGTGGCAATTCTGCACGCGCTAAAAACGCTATTGCAGCTTAGTAAAAGGAGCCCTTAATTTTCCCCACCACCAAATTTCCCCATCCCGCCCAAACTGGCTACTTTTTCATGCCACCTGGCTGGAAAAAATTTCTGGGGAGAACACTAATATATATTACTTATACCAGTATATTGAGTATCGTGAGATCAGTTATTGAAACAGGGCAAAAGAAAGCTCTAGCTGTACAAATCCGGGGTCAATCCAATCCCTCCACTTCCAAGTCCACAGCAGGAATTTAATTTCCTTGGCCATACCATCCGTGCTGACGGCAAATTCCTGTGCCCTACACTGTTGAAAGTAATAGACCAAATTACTACCCCTCATACAGTGTACGACATACGTGTTTTGCTGGGCCTTCTCAATTATTGCAGAGATTACATCCCTTGCCTCAGTACTCGCGTTCTCCCTCTCAGAATTTACCTCAAAGGGAACACGTTCAATTGAATTGACTTCTACTGATTCTGATATTATCACATCTTTGATAAATGACTTGAAACAAGCTCCATAGTTCATGTTACCATTACAATCTCTTCTTGTAAATTTGTATGGCATTGGCCAAAGAGAGGGGTGGGCCGCTCTAGCTTGCCAAGCAGATAACACAATTTGCTACCTCTCAGGTTCTTTCACACCTGTTGAACTCTGTTTCAGCAGCTGTGAACAGGGGGGTGGTAGCTGCAGTTAATGCAATCCAGAAAATTTATCAATTTTTGCCATATGCCTACATTATCTTGCACTCTACACATGTCCTGTCAAAGATTCTGTCTATCCCCACTGTTACTTTCACCTCCCGAAGGCTAGCTACTTACTTGGCTACCCTCCTGACACGTAACATTGACATTAAACCAGTTACCAATACTGACACTCTGTCTGCTAAGGTCAAGCCATTCCTTGAGTTCTTTGGTCCCTCCACAGTAACCTTGCATGGGTGCTCACAAGAAACGCCTCAAAAGAAGACAGTCAAACCCTATAAAGATGGTTTTCACATTTTTGTAGAAGGCTCACAAACTAAATCCAGCACTGCTTTTGCTTGGTTTGTATATAATTCCAAAGATCAGATTTGGGAAAGCGGTTGGAGCACAATGCCTGCTTCCCTTACTGCCCAAGCTGCAGAGCTAGCAGTTCTTTTGCAAGCCCTTGAGACATACCCAGATCAGAATCTTACCATTTATTCCGACTCTATCTATGCTATCAAATACATTGAAGAAAATCATGACAAATGGCATGTTAGAGGATGTATTGATAGTACAGGAAAGCCATTACAACATGTTACACTCTTAGAACGCCTCATCACAGCCATACAGTACAGACGTACATCTGCTGCAATTGTTACATCATTTACTCAAAAGGCACACCGACACGTTGACCGCCTAGCCAAGGAAGCTACCACATATCAATATATAGGCCTGCTACATGTTGGTACTAGGGCACGGCTAGATGATATCGAAACCTCCTTTGCTACAGGAATTACCCCAGATGAGTTGTAACAATGGCAGAAACTAGATTGCAAACAGTTAAAAGGGATATGGAAAACGAAAGACATGAGAACATGCATATCCACAGCTTCACTATGGTTATATGTCTAAGATTATCATTCCAAAACACATGCCCCTTTCACACACATTAGTGCCAGGTTAAAACTAGTAGTAAGGCATCCTAAACCAGATGCCACCCTGAAAGAAATTGTTCAGAAATGCCCAACTTGCATTAAGACAAACCCAAGAGGGACCCCTACCCCATTAGGAGTCATCCCTATTCCAGAAGGACCTTGCAGAAAATGGTATACTGATTACACAGATATGATCTTTGAAAATCAGGGAAAAAGATATTTGTTAGTGTGTGTGTGTGTGTCCTTTTTCACAATGGGTAGAAGCATATCCATGTGCATCAGAAACTGGAAAAGACGCTGCCCAGAAAATCTGTACTGAAATTGTGAGTAGATATGACGTTCCTGAAGCCAGTCTCTGATAATGTCAGCCATTTCAGAAATGGCCTTCTGCAGGAACTCTGCAGCTCTTTAGGTATTGAACAAAAATTTGTCACCATTTACTGCCCACAGGCGAATAGGCTGGCAAAAAAAGCTAATGACCTGATAAAGGTAGCCATGAAGAAATTTTATGCCTTTAGAATAAAAAAAATTGGTTAAAATACTTGCCTGCAGATCTGTATGCTGTCCGTAATCAGACCCTACAGTTTAAAGATCTCATTACCAGTCCATTCCAGCTGTGCACTGAAAGACTGCCATATTTTCCACCTTTCCAACAACCAGGCAAAAGAGCCTTACCCCAAGTTATATCAGAGTATATTTTCTCTTTACATACAGCATTGCAACTGCTAGAAGACAAAAGGAAATCTTCTGCAAGGGCCCCCAACGCCTTGGGTGTACAAGTACCACAAAGGACAACAAGTATACAAGATTACTTTCCAGAAGAACAACTGGAAACCGCTGGCTTTCCATGGACCATACACCACAGAAGAATCCTATCCTTTTGCGGTTAAGTTACAAGGACATAACACTTTGGTGCACCACAAAGACATTAAGCCAGCTCCTACAGAAACTCAAACTGTGTGACTGTCAGGCCTATGAATTGGTAGACTGGACTTCATTTCTCTGAGTACATTTTACTGTTGTTTTTATTTAGCATTGCAGTTCTAATAGGATATGCTTTATAAGTGATATGCACAAAGAAATGAAGGACTAGCTTATACTTTTGCTTTCAGACACATTTCACCAAACCACAATACCTTTCCCTTATGAGTGAGGATTGCCTCCCATATTCAGATCCCTAATATATACCACAATTGCTCTAGTCTCTCTAGTTATATTTTGGTTTTTCCTTTCTGTAGCCTGGTTCTTTGATTTCCGATTCCCTAGCTGGATTCGTAGTTGGACCTGCTGTCCTATACCCTTTCAAAGCCCAATTCCCTCACCACGTCCTCGTGAGAATGGGATCCACGTTGAACCTCATCTACAAATTTAATCACCTCACTCGTCGTACCTATGTCCAGATTATTTATAAAGATGTTGAAAAGCATGAGCCCTGCGGCACCCCACTGGTGACGCTCTTCTAGTCCGAGTATTGTCCATTTACTGCTCCAGCCAGTTTTTAATCCACATGAGTATTTCACCCTCAATTCCATGGCTCGCAATTTTGTGAAGTAGTCGTTCATGCAGAACCTTGTCAAATGCCTTCTGAAAATCCAGATATACAATGTCGACCGGGTTGCCCTTGTCTATCTGCTTGTTTACTCCCTCGAAGAAGTGCAGCAAGTTTGTCAAACAAGATCTTCCTTTGCTGAAACCGTGCTGGCTGGTCCTCATCAGACCGTGTCCATCAAGGTGATCAATGATGCGGTCTTTATCAGCGCCTCTACCATCTTTCCCGGTACCAAGGTCAGTAGTTTCCCTAGTCTCCTCTTGAACCTTTTTTGAAGATCGGCGTAACATTCTCCACCTTCCAGTCCTCCGGAATCTTTCCCAATTTGATCGACAGATTGGCTATTAGCTGAAGCAGTTCAGCTATAGTCCCTCTCAGTTCCTTGATGACCCTCGGATGGATACCACCCGGTCCCGGAGATTTATCACTCTTAAGCCTATCAATCTGCCTGCATACCTTTTCTAGACTGACCATTAATCCTGTCAGTTTTCCATTTTCACTTCCATCATATAGCCTGATGGGTTCCGGTATGCTTTGTAAATCTTCTTCGGTAAAAGAAGATGTGTTCAGTTTGTCGGCAATTGCTTTGTCCTCCTTTAGCGCTCCCTTTATTTCATGGTCATCCAACGATCCCACCGCTTCCTTCATGGGTCATTTCCCCTTGATACATTGAAAGAACGGCTTGAAGTTCTTCGCCTCCTTGGCTATTTTTTCCTCATAGTCTCTTTTGGCCCCTTTTACCACCTTATGGCACCTGTGTTGATGTTGTTTTGCTTGTTCCAGTTTTGGTCCGTTTTTTACCTTTTCCATTCTTTAAACAAGTTTTCTTGTCTCTGATCGCTTCCTTCACCTCTATAGTGAGCCACGCCAGTTCTTTGTTGTTTTTCCTCTTTGATCCCTAGTTGATACGCGGTATATATAGGTTTTGCACCATCCTATGTTCTACCATGTTAAGTGACATACTGTCATGTCATACTAAGTTAGCCACGCTTTTATACTATATCTGCCATACTATGCTAACCATACTTGTAATAAATACTATGTTTATCATGCTAATTTATTCCAAGATCAATGGTATAAGATTCAGACTCCTGAAGCAGGCCATTGAGTCTTATTTGATATAATAAAGTAATTGAGCATCTTAGACTATCTTTGCTGTTTTTCTTACCTTTCTACCTTGAGAAGGTAGCAGCATCTCCTGTTCTTGGCAAGGTTGACAACCCATCTCAGCTTCTGCAAAAACTCCACCACCCGAGCCATGACCCAGGTGCTCTCCTGTAACGACTTTGCTCGAATCAACCAGTCATCCAGGTAGGGATGAACTAGAATGCCCTCTTTGCGCAATGCCACCACAACGACCACCATCACTTTGGTGAACGTCCACAGAGCCGTGGCCAGACCAAAGGGAAGTGCACAGAACTGCAAAGCCCCGAATAGAGCTTGTAGGCAAGTAGGCCTCGGTCAGATCTAGAGGTCAGAAACTCCCCCAGCTGAACTGCCAGAATCTCAGATCTTAGAGTTTCCATGTGGAAGGAAGGCATGTGAAGAGCCCTATTGACCCTCTTCAAATCCAGGATGGGCCGAAAGGTCCCTTCTTTCTTTGGCACCACAAAGTAAATCGGGTACCAACCTGTGCACAACTCCCGCGGGGGAACTGGAACCACTGCGTGGAGATCCAACAATCTTTGAAGGGTCTGGCGAAAGGCTTGCTGCTTCCACGCCACCTGCGAGGGAGAAGCGAAAAACTGGTCTGGCAAGGAACGGGCAAACTCCAGAATATAACCGTCCCGCATCCACCACCAGAACCCACTGATCGGACGTGATGCCTGCCAACTTTGGATAAAAATCCCTCAGCTGGGGGCTCACCGGAACCAAGACAGGCGCCTGCAAGGAGTCACTGAGCAGGACGAGCAGCAGGGGTCCTGGCGGGGGCATTACCCGCACTCCGGCAAGCCCCATGAAAGGATTGCATGAGCTGAAAGAACCTGCCTCTAGAGAGCCCAGGGTACTGAAAAGAGGCAGCCCCTCAATCAGGGCGGAAACGGCAGAAATCACACCCACACCACAATCAGCGCCACCTTGAGCCAGAGGCCTAGGCCTATCCTCAGGCAAACGAGGCACTTTAGAATCAGTGAGAATCTGAACCAACCTGTCAAGGTCCTCACCAAACAAGAAAGATTCCTTAAAAGGAAGCTTTGTCAACTTAGCTTTGGACACCGAGTCTGTCGACCAAGCGTGAAGCCACAAGATATGGCAAGCTGCCACTGCAAATGCCAACGACTTGGCAGAAGTTCGCAAGAGATCATACAAGGCATCTGAAAGATAAGAAGCACCCAATTCAATCTTTGCCACTTAATGCTTGAGCAATTCCCAATCCTCAGTTTTACAGTCAAGGACATGCTCAGTCCAGCAAAAACACGCCCAAGCCACCAGCCCGCCACACATCACTGCTTGGACTGCCAGAGCTGTCACATCAAAACTCTGTTTAAGGAGGGACTCCAACTTACGCTCCTCCAGGTCCTTCAAGGCCGCACCACCCTCAACAGGCATGGTATGCCTTTTAGAGATGGCCGAGCCCACCGCGTCCACTACAGGCAACTTCAGAGTCCCTATTCCCTTCAGGAATGGGATACAGACGGGCCATGGAGCACGCAAAATGAAAGGGAGCTTCTGGCATCTGCCACTGTGCAAGCATAATATCCCGAATATCCTAATGCATAGGAAAAGAGTGGGAAGCAGAGCGGATCCCCTTAAGCAAGGGATTCACTGTAAGCGGGGGCTCCGACACAGTGTCCTCAAAGTGTAAAACCGAGGAGACCTGAAGAATTAACTCATGAAGCTCTTCCTGCTGAAAAATGCGCACTACAGACGCATCTTTGCCAGCTGGGGGGTGCTCGAACCCATCACTGGCGGAATCTGACACCCCAAGAGGATCCTGGAAATCTCCCCAAGGGTCCAGGTCCTCATCAATAACATCTTGCTCCTCTGGGCAAAAATCCTCATCATAAAGAGACCCTCAGGCGTTTGTATGAGAGAGGAGTAGAGGTGAGCAAAACCGCCGCTGTGTGGGGCCGCACCAGGGAAAACGTCATGGGCAACACCCCTGAGACTCCCGGTTTGGACACGGAACCTCCAGCCGCCAGCACATAAGCCTTACAAAGTGCTAACATAAATTCAGGAGGAAAAACTCCCGGTGGCCCCCAGGGACTCCCTGCCCCAGCATTGGACCCTGCCATTCCTTGCCCCTGTATTTCCAGAACAGGGGGAAGATCACCTGAGGTAACTGAGATGAAGAAGGAGGTTCCCGCCGAAATTGGCTCTGAAACCACCAAAAATGCTGCTCCTGCGGCCTGCCACTTTGGAAAAGCCTGGGACTTTCCTGACACTGAGGCCAAAGAACCGACGCGAAAAGGGAATCCCCAGCTGTTCCGGCAGCAAGGGAATCCTTTTCTCCTTAACAGTCGGCGGCTGGGGAACCCTCTGCATAGGTGTCGGGGGAAGCTCAGGCTTCCCTGTGATCCGAAACCGACTTGCAAGATACATACGGCGGGGTGCCCTGGCCACCAGCATCCACTGCCAACGAGGCTACCTCACCACTCCGGCCTGCACAATGCTTGCACAGGCCGGCCGCGAGTACGTTGCGTCTGGAGCACAATGAGCATTTTTTCCCTTTAAAAGTGCTCATTGTGCTGAAAAGCACCCTAGCTGAAAGAAAAGTGCCGGTTAGATGAGAAAATACAGTAAAAAGGCAGTTTTAAAGGGAAATGAGACCTTTAGACCGGCATACCTCAGGATTTTGTCTTTTTTTTTTTTTTTTTTTTTACAGAACAGACTCCATGGCTCTCAAAGCTGGAGGGCTGACCAACCAGGGGGCCAGGCCGCCGGCTGAGGCACCTCTACAAAAATATGGGGAGGTGGAGGAAGGTGGGGGCAGGAACCCAGCACCAGACCCGCTGGGTTTAACACCTCCAAGGTCGGACGGATCCCCAAACAGGACCCGTCCAAGCTCTATCTGGCACAAAAGGGGAACCCAGGAGTCCAAAACAAAATTCCAACAGTACTAAGAGGGGAGCCGATCTAGTCTTACTCACCTGCTATGGAAACTGAGACAGACTGAGTTGCTAGGGAGATTTTAGCCTGATATACAAGTTTGTGCTCAGTCTCCACCTGCTGGTAGCAATGAGGCATTTAACCATTTGTAAGGACTATACTGGTCTACCAAGGGATACAGAAATATACACTTCTCCCTCGGTATTCGCGGGGGTTAGGTGCAGAGCTGGACTGCGAAGTGTGAAAAATCGCGAATAACTTCTCAGCCGGCTCTGACCCACCCCCACTTCCCTCCTGCGTCCCCGGAACCTTACCTGGTGGTCTAGTGGTGAAGTGGGGCAGGAGCGATCTTCCTATGCTCCTGCCCCGTGCAGAGTCCTCATCAGAATGGCTGCTGGAAGTTCCCGTTGGAGTCTTGAGGCTACAATGGGAACTCCCAGCAGCCATTCTGATGACGGCTCTGCACGGGGCAGGAGCATAGGAAGATTGCTCCTGCCCTGCTTCACCACTAGAGCACCAGGTAAGGTTCTGAGGAGGCTTGGATGGCTTAAAAATAGGCAAAAAATGAAGATAGGTTGTTTGTAAAAAATAAATCGCGAATAACCGAATCCGCGGATACTGAAACCGTGGATTCGGAGGGAGAAGTGTACATTATTTCACATTCAGATTTAGAATCATGTACATCTTTGTATACATTGGTGAAACAAATAAATTTCAGACAAAAATGAAATGCAATACAAAAATTTTAAAAAAAATATTTCCACTAATTTACTTACGTTGAGATAAAAAATACAAATGCAATATCCCACTCTGTTCTAACAAATTCTATCCTATAATATACAAAGGCCAAAACCATCCTTTTCACAACAAAAGTTGCCCTCAAAAGGAAGGCGGCCTCTCAAAAAGATTAAGCAGTGTAGTAATGTTAAGGCTGTTGGAGGGGATACAGTAATTCTCACCTGAACAGTTTTTTTTATTCTGAGTGAGGGTCCAGGATATTCTTTAGAGTATAGCTCTGTCAGAAACAATGAGTTTATCAGTGTCGATTTTCCAAGACCTGATTCACCTAGAAAATAGAGAAAAGGGTAAGAAAGAGAAAAATTAAAGTTTAACCAGTATACTGATTCTACCATCATACCAACTGTGTCTAAGAATCTAAAAATGTTTCCCAACAGTCTATTCAGAACAACTCTAGAAATAAATATAAAGGGTATGGGAACTCACGGGTTAGCAGCAGGGCAGGAGTGCGGAAAACTCGCTCCCGTCCACTATACCTCTGGACCACCAAGAGTTTCAGCGGCAGAGGAGGTACGATGGACAGGGCAGGGAGGCGGGGACAGGGTGCAGATGCATTTTTAACCATTTTCCCTTGCCAAATTTTATTCCATCCCATTAAATTTTCTGAGAGATATTTTGCCTCCCACACCCCAGACTAATATTTCCAACCTCTTTTGTATAATTATTTTCCACTGGGTTGGAAAGAATAGAGAGCAAATAGAATATAACAACTTATTCAGAAACAAACGCAGAATAAAACTGCCTCTGCATATATCTATGGTATGGTCACACGTTAAGTTTATAGTTTATTACAACTTGCTATAAAGCCAGAACTTGCAGATCTAGGCGGTTAACAATCTAAAATCAGGTTTCAAAAATAGGAAAGGAACTATAATAAAAATAGGAAAGAGGAAAACATTCATTATAAAGGGGGGGAAAGGGGCATAGTAAGAGGGAAAAGAGAAGGGCGGATCAAATAGGATTCAGCCGAAAGAGATAGTGGCATAGCAGTAGATTCAGCTGCAGTGATTCTATGTATGATTCTAGGCAAGTGATGAAAAAGTCAGGCTTTTGTAGTAGACTTGAAGCTCTTAAATGATATTTTGGCACCAACGTGGAGGGAATGGCAAAAGAAAGCAAAAAGCACAGTATCTAGTAGATTCAAGATGAGCAGATTTAAGGCTGGGAAGGACTAGATGATGATTGATTGATTTTTTATTTATTTAGCTTTATTTATATCCAATCATACCTTTTCAGTTCAAGATGATGTACAATAATAGAGGAGTACTTTGAGATTACAGTGAGAAATGGTGTGCATAGAAATTACAGCATTAATTCGGAGTGAGAACATACAAGGATTACAGCATAGCGATAGCCGCATTAAATTAGAGTGAGAGAATACAGTTAGAGGTTACAGCATAACAGCACAAATTTAGAGAGAGAGCATATGCGCTGGGGGGGGGGGGTGCGTGCAGGAGGAGAGAAGACCAGGGCTTATGCTATCAAGTAAATTTGTCGAATAAGTGGGTTTTTAGTGCTTTTCTGAATGAGTGGTAAAACAGGGCGTTTAGGAGAAGGCCACTTAAGGTACTGTTCCAGATTCCTGCTTGAAAGGATAGTATCCTGTCAAGGAATTTCTTGTAGTGGCATCCCCTTGGAGTCAGGAATGTGAATGTTTTGCGGGATAGGCAGGGTTTATCCTGTAAGGTGAAATGACTCAGGAGGTAGGTGGGGGCTCCATTAATTGAATAGAGAAGATGGACAGAGGAGTACAAAATGGTAAGAACTGCTAGATAGCAGGGAATGCCTAGCCTATAGGCCTTAAAGGCAAGTTGTTGGAAAACAAAGAAGCCAAACTTACATAGGCTATAATACCTGTGGAGAAAAGGTAATTTGAGAGTCAAGAATAATTCCCAAATACCAAAAGAAATCTGAAAGTAGAATAGAAATCCAAAAAAGGTCTACAGTAATAGCCGAGGCAGGGAGACCTCCAGTAAACCAGCAGGCCACTTTTTGTTGTTATTGTTTATTCAAAACTAGACTGTGCTCAGAGAGCCAATTGAAAAATAAGTCTAGACCAGTGTTATCACAAACTATGTGCCGTGGCACACCAATGTGCCTCCTGAGATTTTAGGTGTGCCGTGACACACAGGCGAGAAGAGTCGTCCACGCTGGCTGACTGCCTAAAAAGGACGTGCCTCTGAAATTTGGCAGCTAAAATTTAATGCTAAGAAAAACAAGGTCATGCATTTGGGCTGCAAAAACCAGAGGGAACAGTACAGTTTAGGGGGTGAAGAACTTATTTGCACGACAGAAGAGCAGGACTTGGGTGTGATTGTATGTGATGGTCTTAAGATGGCCAAACAGGTTAAAAAGGTGACGGTGAAAGCTAGAAAGATGCTAGGTTGCATAGGGAGAGGTATAGCCAGTAGGAATAAGGAGATATTGAGGCCCCTATATAAGACCAGTGAGACCTCATTTAGAATATTGTGTACAATTCTGGAGGCCGCACATTCAAAAAGATATAAAAAGGATGGAGTCGGTCCAGAGGAAGGTTACTAAACTGATATGTGGTCTTCATCATAAGACGTATAGGGACAGATTTAAAGATCTCAATAAGGCTTTCAGGGTGGGGACAGGACTTCAAGGGGGAGAGGAGAGTCGGGGCGGGCGAAAGGAGAGTCGGGCCGACCAGAGGAGAGTAGGGGCGGGCGAAAGGAGAGTCGAGCGGCCAGAGGAGAGTCGGGGCGGGCGAAAGGAGAGTCGGGCCGACCAGAGGAGAGTAGGGGCGGGCGAAAGGAGAGTCGAGCGGCCAGAGGAGAGTCGGGGCGGGCGAAAGGAGAGTCGTGCGGCGACGGGAGAGTCGGGGCGGCATGCGCGGTATACGGGTGTGTGCGGTATATAAAAATTTCTTTACATAAATTTGTATTCCCCATGCGCTATACCCGTGTGCACGTTTTACACGGGTGCGCGGTATATGAGTGAAAATACGGTAATCAAAGGAAATACTTTTTTACAGAAAGGGTGATAGATGCATGGAACAGTCTCCAAGAAGAGGTGATGGAGACAGAGACTGTCTGAATTCAAAAGGGCCTGGGACAAGCATGTGGGATCTCTTGGAAAAAGAAAGAGATAATGGTTACTGCAGATGGGCAGACTAGATGGGCCATTTGCATCGTTCAAAAAATGGAAACAGGATCAAACGCAGGCCAACCAAAAGGAACACAAGGAAAGCCAGAAGGAGTGCCACCGAGTGGTTAGGAGAGCAAAGAGGGAATATGAAGAGAGACTAGCGGGAGAGGCAAAAAATTTCAAATCATTCTTCAGGTACGTAAAGGGGAAGCAACCAGCGAGGGAGGAAGTGGGGCCCTTGGATGATGGGGATAGAAAGGGAGTAGTGAGGGAGGAAAAAGAAATAGCTGACAAGTTAAATGACTTCTTTACGTCGGTCTTCACGAGGGAGGACACATCCAACATTCCGGAACCAGAGGAAATAGAAAATGGAGATCAAGATAACAAGCTGGTCAAATTAGAGGTGAGCCAGGAGGATGTCCTCAGGCAGATAGACAAGCTAAAGAGCGACAAGTCGCCAGGTCCGGATAGCATTCACCCAAGGGTGCTCAAGGAATTAAGAAATGAAATAGCAGAGACACTTCAGCAAATATGCAACCTATCCCTAAAAACTGGAGAGATCCCGGAGGACTGGAAAATAGCTAATGTCACGCCCATCTTCAAGAAGGGTTCGAGGGGCGACCCGGGAAACTATAGGCCGGTAAGCCTCACATCGGTCCCGGGAAAGATGATGGAGGCACTGATTAAGGACAGCATCTGTGACCATATCGAAAAAAAAGGACAGCTAAGGTCGAGCCAGCATGGGTTCTGCAAGGGTAGGTCGTGCCTCACAAACTTGTTGTACTTCTTTGAGGGGGTAAACAACCAGGTGGACAAAGGAGAACCCATAGACATAATTTACCTAGACTTCCAAAAAGCCTTCGATAAGGTACCACATGAGCGGTTGCTCAGGAAGCTATGGAACCATGGGGTGCACGGGGAGGTCCACCGATGGATCAAAAACTGGCTGGCAGACAGGAAGCAGAGGGTTGGTGTAAAGGGCCATTACTCGGACTGGCAAGGGGTCACGAGCGGGGTTCCTCAAGGATCGGTGCTGGGACCGCTCCTGTTTAACATATTCATTGACGACCTGGAGGAGGGAACAAAATGCGAGGTCATCAAATTTGCAGATGACACCAAACTATTCAGCAAGGTTGAAACCACGGTTGACTGCGAGAATCTCCAAAGGGATCTTACGACATTGGAAGAATGGGCGAAAAAGTGGCAAATGAGCTTCAATGTTGGGAAATGCAAGGTCATGCATATAGGGAGAAGGAACCCGATGTTCACTTACAAAATGGGGGGATCAATGCTAGGGGTCAGTAATCTGGAAAGAGACTTGGGAGTGATGGTAGACACGACATTGAAGGCGTCGGCACAATGCGCCACAGCCTCGAGGAAAGCAAACCAAATGTTAGGTATCATTAAGAAGGGTATCTCGACCAGAACGAAGGAAGTCATCCTGCCACTGTACCGGGCTATGGTGCGCCCGCATCTGGAATACTGTGTACAGTACTGGTCACCGTACCTCAAAAAGGACATGGCAATGCTTGAGGGAGTCCAGAGAAGAGCAACTAAACTGATTAAGGGTATGGAAAACCTTACATACACTGACAGACTGAAGAAGCTGGGGTTGTTCTCCCTGGAAAAGCGGAGACTCAGAGGAGATATGATAGAGACCTTCAAGATCCTGAGGGGCATCGAAAAGGTTGACAAAGACAGATTTTTCAATTTGAAAGAAACCACAAGAACAAGGGGTCACTCGATGAAATTGAAGGGGGACAGGTTTAAAACAAACGCAAGGAAGTACTTTTTCACACAGAGGGTGGTGGACACATGGAACACCCTTCCGGAGGCCGTGATAGGAAATAGCACAGTACAGGGTTTCAAGGAAGACCTGGATAGGTTCCTGGAAGACAAAGGGATTGAGGGGTACAGATAAGAGCAGTGGAAGGTTTAGAGATAACTGTAGAGGTAGGCAATAAAATTAGTCAGGGACCGCTGACCAGGCAATATGCCTGATGGGCCGCCGCGTGAGCGGACCGCTGGGCTGGATGGACCTCTGGTCTGCCCCGGCGGAGGCGACTACTTATGTACTTATGTACTTATGTACTTATGTTTCTATGTTTCTATGAGAGGCATGTCCTGTAAGAAGTCAGTAGGGATAGATGACTCTCCTCCTGGCCGGCATCTCTCCTCCTCTCCCCTTTTTTTTTTTTTTTAATAATTTTCACAACAGTTCAATATCCAGAACAGTAAAGAATGGAATTTTAAGCTCATACATCATAAAGGAGAAAAAAAAAATCATTAATTATCTAACTTCCATCTAACCCACATTCCGAAAGGACTAACTTCCTTTATAAGGCAATATTTAAAACAAGAAAACCAAGGATTCCCCTTAACAGAAAAGGTCATAACATAATAATTTATAAACATAATTAATCTCTAAGAAAAGGAAAAAATTCCTCGAACTTTAGGTGAAACTAATACAATTCTTCTAAAAAAAATAAGTTAGTTTAACTCTTATATTGTTAATTCATATTCAAAAAAGCTCTCCAATTGAATTGAGTCCCAGAAAATATATTCCTTACCCTGCAGTTGCACTAGGCACTTGCAGGGGAACTTTAAATAAAAAGTGGCTCCAAGAGCCAAAACTAGATTTCAAAGAAAGAAAAGCCTTCCTTTTCATCTGAGTGGATCTAGCCACATCGGGAAATATTAATACTGTGTCACCACAGAATTTTTCTTGTTTATTTCTAAAGTATGTTTTCATGATTATACTTTTATCTAACTCATTAACCTGAGGAATCTTCTAAGAATTCAGTAAGATTTAAATCAGTTGATACCAATTGGTCTACTTCTTTTTCAGAATCTACTTTTTTCTTTTGTGGGATATAATAACAATTGGAAATAGCCAAAGAGGCTGAGTAGCCGTGAACTTTCAATAGCAAAGCCATAAGGCCAAAGTGGGAGGGATTTTCCAACTGAACCGGTCCTTGTGTGAGGAAGTCCAAAGTCACCGGAAACCGAACAGGAGTGCTCTGCGACTGCCTCATCAGATCTGCCTACCATGGATGGTGCGGACAATCCAGAGCTAAGAAAATTCTTGAGCCCGGAAAGCGAGAAATCTGATGTAACACCCCGCCTAGCTTCGGCCCGAGCGGAAACACATACAGCAGAGTTCGTGGAGGCTAAGGAAGATCTAACGCATCCTCCTAAGTCTGTCCCTCTCGTCTGCTGATTAACCGAGGCATTATGGCACCACGAGCCGAGGCCATGAGATTGACCTCCAGGAGATCCCACTTGTGAACGATGCTGAAACGGATCTGATTGTGTGTGCTCTTTTGAAAGCCAAGGAGCCTGTCACCTTCACTACTACAGTAGATTTCTTTAGCGACGTCACTCCAGAAATTGGCTCAAATTTGATCACATTATGATCACTGTGGAAAAATCAGGGGGCAGTGTGTGTCTTCAAAATCTGTTTTTAACTGTTTCTACAGCTAGGGCCTTAGTCTCCCCCTCCCCTAAAATCCTGTTTTATGAAGATTTGGTCAGTCCTGAGGTGATTTTAAGCTGATTTTAGCACTAATATTCACCAGTGGTAGTCATCTTTGATTTTCAGGCCCTGAGCCGTTCTCTGAAAGGCTGCTACCAGTTCTTGTACCGCAAGAACTGGCAGTCAATCAGAGAGCGGCGCAGGGCCAGATAGGAAGCGGACAGGAGCGCAAAAATCGCTCCTACCCTATACCCTGCTGGACCACCAGGGATTAAAAATGGTGAAAAAAAGGGTAATATGGCCGGGAGGGGGGGGAGGAGTTAAAAAAATTGTTAGTCGGCCAGGATGGGAGACGGGAGGGATCCCTCCTGTCCCGACCTACCAGGTCATACCCAACAAGTCCGGGAGGGGGTCAGGTGGTCATTGGGTGATGACCTGAATATAGGATGAGACCCCCATTATTGGGCCATTTTTTTGGCCCAAAAATCTCATCCTATATTCGAGTATATCCAGTATTTGTAAATGGATCTCTATCAAAGCCTTTAATTCAGTAGCATAATTACCATATTTTTTGCTTCATAAGATGTACCTGGTCATAAGACACACCCATCTGTAGAGGATGAAAAAACCAAGAAAAAAAATTTTGAACCGAATTGTGTGCCCTGTATCCTGTCCCCCACCTCTTATGGTCTAGTGGTAGGCTGGGACGTGATACAAGGCATGTTTAGTGATAGGCACGTGTATTGGCAGCCAGACAGCTAGCTCCCAGCCAGTCCCAAGCAAGCTAGCCAGCTAGCTCCCAGGCTCCAAGGCTCCAGCCAGTCCCAAGCCAGCCAGCCAGCCCTTAGCCAGTCCCAAGGCAGCCAGCCAACCAGTCAACCCACCCCAGCCAGCCAGCCAACCCCGAGAACTGACAGGTAGCCATTCGGAATGCGAGGGACCAAGCAGGCACGCAAAAAGCGCATGCCTGCCTCATGCACCGCTGTGCCACTGCCGGAAGGGAGCAGGGGAACCGAGGCAGAAGCGCGGAAAGCACACTGGACCGCCGGGATGGGAAAGCACAGTTACTTACCGTAACAGGTGTTATCCAGGGACAGCAGGCAACTATTCTCACATATGGGTGACGTCATCGACGGAGCCCGGATGCGGACGCCTCACAAGCAGACTTACTTGAAGAAGCTCGAAGTTTCGAGTCGCCTGCACCGCGCATGCACGAGTGCCTTCCCGCCCAGCACAGGGCGCATCTCCTCAGTTCAGATAGCTAGCAGAGAAGCCAACCAGGGGAGGTGGGTGGGTTGTGAGATACTTCAGATAAGCCTTATCAATTGGTTCAAATGGAGGCTTCATGAGTTGAGTAAGGACAACATTGAGGTCCCAAACCACAGGAGGTGGTTTGAGAGGAGGTTTAACATTGAAGAGTCCTTTCATGAATTTGTAAACTACTGGATGAGCAGAGAGGGGTTTCCCTTCAATAGGCTGATGGACTCGGATAGATGTAGACTTGAGGCCAGAATTGGATAAGTGCAACAGGTAGTCCAAAACAGAAGATAAGGAGGAATGCTGAGACTCCTTATGATGAGAAAAACACTACGTAGAAAATCTAGTCCACTTTTGGTGATAGCATTGTCTAGTGGTAGGCTTCCTAGAAGCTTCTAAAACATCTCTTACTGATTGATAAAACTGAAGAGGAGTTACATTGAAAGGTACCAAGCTGTCAGGTGTAGAGACTGCAGGTTGGGATGAAGCAGAGATCCTTGACTCTGTGTAAGCAGAGAAGGAAAAACTGGTAGAAGGTATGGCTCCCTGGTGCTGAGTTGAAGTAGAAGAGAGTACCAAGGTTGTCTTGGCCACCGAGGAGCGATTAGAATCATGGTGGCATGATCGTTCTTCACTTGACCATAGTCTTGAGAATGAGAGGAAATGGAGGGAATGCGTAGAGGAAGAGATTCGTCCATTCCAAAAGAAAAGCATCTGCCTCGAGGCGGTGAGGATAGTATATTCTGGAGCAGAACTGAGGCAGTTTGAAGTTGTGGGGAGCCGCAAAGAGGTCTATCTGAGGGGTCCCCTACTGTGAAAAAATGTGATGAAGAGGCGAGGAATGGAGAGTTCATTCGTGAGGTTGCAGAAGACGACTCAAGTTGTCCGCCAAGCAATTCTTCACCCCTTGAATGTAGACAGCTTTGAGGAAGGTGTTGTGGCGGATTGCCCAGTCCCAAACCTTCAGAGCTTCTTGACAAAGGGAGGCAGATCCCATCCCTCCTTGTTTGTTGACATAATACATGGCGACTTGGTTGTCCGTCCGGATGAGGACTACCTGGTCGCGAAGAAGATGTTGAAAAGCGCTGAGAGCCTTGAAAATCGCTCTGAGTTCCAACAGATTTATGTGACATTGACAATCCGTAATGTTCCAGTGGCCTTGAGTACGGAGACCATCGAGATGAGCGCCCCAAGCATAGGTCAAAGAGTCTGTCGTGAGGACCTTCTGATGAGGGGGCATTTGAAAAAGCAAGCCTCTGGAAAGATTGGAAGAGAGCATCCACCAACGGAGAAACTTCTTCAAGGAAGGAATGACTGAAATGTGTCGAGAAGGAGGGTCGCAAACTTGCGTCCATTGAGATGCCAGGGTCCACTGAGGAATTCTGAGGTGAAGTCTGGCAAAAGGAGTCACGTGTACTGTGGAGGCCATGTGACCCAGAAGTACCATCATGTGTCTCGCTGAGATGGAAGAGCGGGAAGACACAGTATGACAGTTGAAGAAGAGCTTCCAGACGTTGCTGTGGAAGAAAGCTCTGAGTTGAACAGTGTCCAGAACAGCTCCAATAAATTGTAGATTCTGTGAGGGCTGAAGTTGAGATTTGGGAAAGTTGATATCGAATCCCAAACTTTGTAGGAACCAGGTAGTCCATTGGGTCGCTACAATAACCCCTTGAAATGTGGAATCTTTGATGAGTCAGTCGTCGAGGTAGGGAAATACCTGAAGACCATGGTTTCGGAGAGCTGCCGCTACCACTACTAGGCACTTGGTGAACACTCTGGGAGACGAGGCCAGCCGAAGCATAGTACTCTGTATTGATAATGCAGATTCCCCACCCGAAATCTGAGGTATTGACGGGAGGTGGATGAATGGGGATATGAGTGTAGGCCTCCTTGAGATCCAGAGAGCATAACCAGTCGTTCTGCTCGAGAAGGGGATAAAGAGATGCCAGGGACAACATTCAAAACTTTTTTTTGACTAGAAATTTGTTGAGAGCCCTGAGATCCAGAATGGGCCGCAGATCGTCCGTCTTCTTCGGAACAAGGAAGTAACAGGAATAAAAACCCCTGTTCTGCTGTTCCAAGGGAACTGGTTCGATGGCATGGAGAGAAAGCAGAGTTTGAGCTTCCTGAAGAAGAAGGGCGGTCTGGGATGGATTGGAAGGATACTCTCTTGAAGGAAGCTCTGGTGGATCCCCAGTGAAATGAAGAGAGTATCCTTCTCTGATGATGGTAAGCACCCAGAGGTCGGATGTAATTATCATCCATCGGTTGTAAAAATGATGGAGACGACCTGCTATAGGGGGAAAAGGAGACAGAGACAGAACGGTGGAGGTTATGCTCTGTTGTAAACAGTCAAAAAGGCTGAGAAACCTTAGGTGCAGCAGAAGGTTGGGGTTTCTGTTGCTTCTGAGATTGCTGTTTTTTCAGAGGAGGACGAGTATAAGGAGCTGGGTTTGGAGCAAAATGCCTTTGATAGATAAGAGCAGGGCGTGCAGGCTTAGCAGGAGCTGGCTTTGGCTTAGGTCTGACTATAGAAGCAAATGATTTTTCATGGTCAGATAATTTCTTGGTGGCTGTCTCGATGGATTCATCAAAGAGTTCGTTGCCCTCACAAGGAATGTTAGCCAAGCGATCTTGAAGGTTAGAGTCCATGTCAATAGTACGAAACCAGGCAAGACGATGCATAGCTACAGATAACTCAAAGGCATCATAAGATGATTGGAGGAGATGCAGACGAAATTGAGATAAAGAAGCAATGACTTCCTGAAACTCAAAATGCATTTGGGTATCCAAATAATTCAAAAACTTTGGTAGAAGAGAAATAAGGAATTCAAAGTAAGTGATGAATTGAAAATTATAATTGAGGACTTTAGAGGACATCATAGCATTCTGATAGATGTGACGTCCGAATTTATCCATAGTTTTTCCCTTCCCTTCCAGGAGGATGGGACCTTTTCAAGGAGGACTTGACGAGCAGGAATTGATGAGGTAACTGAGAGTTATCAAACCCTTTGCGATGCACAGTCTTATACCTAGAGTCCAATTTTCCTGGAACAGCCGGTATGGAAAAAAGTGTTTCCATGCAACGACCAAAAGTCTGATTCAAAAGCTTATGAAGTGGAAGCTTAAGAGACTCTGCCGGAGGCTGAGGAAGATGCATGACTTCGAGATACTCCTTAGAAAATTTGGAGCCAGTATCCAATTGAATATCCAAGTCTACAGCCATCTGTCGGAGGAAAGACGAGAAAGATAGCTGATCTGCCAATGCTTTGCCTCAAGAAGAACTCGAGGACGTCGAGGCAGCCTGTGTCGAAGATGAAGCTTCAGCAGGGAAAAAGGCATCAAAGGAACCTGGTGACTTGGATGAGGCAATCAAGACTGGGACATCCTCGAGATCCAGCATCGGAGACCTCGAACGAGGAGTCGGTGGTCTGATCAAGGTTGGAGTAGATCGAGGCTTTGAGGAAGATGGTCTGTCGTGAGACAAAGAACTATGCCTGGAAGGATGCCTCGATGAAGGCCTCGAATGTCGGTGAGATCTGTGTCTGGAATCAGATCTCGAGGATCGAGGAGACTTTGCCTCAGAGACGTGGGCAGCCGATGCTGATGTATGAATAGGTCTAGAGGCTGTAGATCGAAGCTCCAGAGGCTTGGTGGAGGAACCTCGATGCACTCTCAAAGACTCTGCTCCTTGTATAGAGTGTGAGGATTCTCGTCGAGGCACTCACAAAGAATCTGCTCCTTGCTTTATGTGCTTGGATGCTAAACCAGACACTCGCAGAGACTCTGCTCCCTGCAAAGAGTGTGTAAGTTCAGACTGGGGCAAAGGAAGTGGCTCGACCTCATGGGAGTCTGCTAAATGCCCAGGCTGGATAAGAGGAAGCAATTTGGGTCCCATGTTATTAAGGAACTGAATAAACTGCTTCTCTAACATGGTCTGGAAAGAAGTCGGCAAGGATGGATCCGCGTCTGAAACCGGACTACCTGCTTTGGCTGGAGGTTCCTTCGAGGTAGTGTGAGCGTACTTCGACCTGGAGTCTTAGACACTTTAATCACCACCAGCGGAACCGACTGCTGAGCTATCTGACCTGAGGAAATAGGAGAAGATACAGCAGATGACGTCGAAGCAAAAGCCGCTGCAAACAACGAAGATCTGATGAGGCTCGAGGTGGAAGCAGTAGGCGCAGAAGGAGCTTCGGTGGGAGTCGAGGCCGAAGACACCTTCGAAGTCGAGGGATCCGTAGAAGACTCCATCTCGAAGAGCTTGTCCACCAAAATGCAACGACGCTTAAAAGCACGAGGCTGAAGTGTTTGACAAGGCAGGCACGACCTAGGATGATGTTTCGGTCCAAGGCACTTGAGGCAGCATCCGTGAGGGATCATAAGTGAGATCGCACGCTGACACTTGCTACATCTCTTGAAGTCCGTGGCAGGCCGGGACATAGAAGGAAAAATAGCCGCCACAAAATCGAAGCCCTCAGGCTGCGGCCAAGCAGCATGTCCCGGAAAACGAATGGAAGAAGAAAAATTTTTTTATTTTTTTAACTAAAATAAAAGAAATAAACTAAAAACAGCAATTTGTGAGGAAAAAAACCACAAACCGCGGTTGAGAGAAGGCACAAAGGAACGAAGTTAAATGCAGAAAGTCAAAGGCAGACTTCTCGGCTCCACGGAAAACTGAGAACTGAGGAAACACACCCTGCGCTGGGCGGGAAGGCACTCACACATGCGCGGTGCGAGCGACTCGAAATTTCAAGCAAGTCTGCTTGTGAGGTGTCCGCATCCGGGCTCCGTCAATGACGTATGTGAGAATATGTGAGAATACCTGCCTGTTTGTCCTGGGATAAAAAAAGGTACGGGATTTTTGTGGGTTTTTTACATTTGCTCCTTAAGACACACCCTTATTTTGGAAAAAGTGTGTCTTATGGAGCGAAAAATACAGTAAAAGAAATAACTACTTCTGAAGTTTATAGGGACGGACGGGAATGGATTCAATTACTTGTGGGGATGGGCAAAGACGGATTCCAGCGGGGACAGGTGGGGATGGGTTCAATTCCAGTGGAGATGGGTCCAATTCCAGCGGGAACAGGCTTGATTTTTGTCCCTGCAAAACTCTCTAGTCTCTATATTACAGTCTTTATCAGTAAAGGAATGACAAATACAGGAGGAAAAAAGGAAAAAAAAATTTAAAGGATGTGTATGCACATCTCTATATACTTTTAAACTCAGGGAGAGTAATGTAGACGTAGAAAGGATCAGAAATGGGGAAAACTTTACAAAATGTACAGAAACTGAGGACTTGTCTCTGCACTAACACATTAAGAATGTGGGAAACTCTGTCCTTATTCCTCTGAGAATCTTCTGACTGCTCTCCTGCTACTTTTCCCAGATGTTATGTTCCTCACTCCCTGCCAAAAAGAGCCATATAAATCAATTCTAAAACACAAGCACAGCTGCTTCTCATTACTAAGATCTGAGAACCTTCAACTATTCAATGAATAGGAAGGAGCGATGAGGGGAAAGTGAAGGGGGACACTGGATTACATGTATTCCTTATCTTCCTTTATCCTGCTTCTCTCAACCCTTGGCCACCCCTTCTTCTTGATTTCAAGATTTAAAAAAAAAAAAAGTTATGAATGTGTTGCCAAAATATATAAAGCGGCAAAAGTAAAAAAATGAACTAAGCACAGAAGAGCAAGGAACTATGGTTGACATGTTAAGTTTACTTGTACGTGTTAAATTTAAAAATTAAATCAAATTTAAAATGTGGACGATCCAATGCTCCCCTTGTTGAACACTGTGGTCAAATGCAGCATAAATTCTCTGATTGAAATGTTTCTGCATCGATAAAGAAATATCCAACATCCGGGATGGTGATCGCAAAAGAAAGTTGTTACAAAAAGAGTCTCGCTGGATTTTCAAATTGGGTTTACTCTTAAACCAGGAGGATTGAACACCATGGTTGAATGGAGTTCATTCTTTTAGATTTATTTTTCAATGAGTAGCTTTCATATGTTCTAAATATTTTAACATTAGGGGATTGTAGTTTTACATTATGGTGGCACTTTAAGGTTTAAATTTATGTGTGTTATGAATAATTAATGAAGTGGATATTTAAGCGCCTGTGTGGCGTACTAGTAGTGCCAGCGCCATTTTCTGCTATGTAACTGAGGAGCAGAGCTGCCCAGTGAGTAACCGTATGAATTGTTTGTTTAATATTTACAATATAGTGCAATAGAGTTTAATAATTTAACATTGTGATATGTTTCTTGTAATTGTTTTAGCCTCAAGTAAGACCCCTGAAGAAGCCGAAGACAAGGCGAAACGGGTCCCGTTGGGCATAACGGAAATTATATCATTCCACAACCAGCATCATGTTAAGATAAGTGCTGTTTTTGGTTTCATTTGCACAGTAGCACTTTTGAGTTGTTTGCATAAAGCATTTGCACTTTAGTAAAATGTAGAACTCAGTGAATGATATCTTTAACCTGTACAAGCTGTTAAGAGAAATCGTATATGATTTAACAGCACAGGTATCTGAGAGTTTCTACAATATATTGTAGATATTATTGCATTCACAAGTCCTTTTCCTTGGTTGATCTGTCGATCTGTGGACTTGTTTCCACTGTATGGTTTTTGAGTGTTGTCTCTATAATAAATACGCCAAAACCTTCTGCCGACTAGACAACTGCCCACCCACCATCATAAGAGCATCCCCCACCACCTTCAAAGGCCATGCTCTCCGACTGGATCTCTCAACTAATAGCAAACGGCGAATTCCCAACCAATCTAGGTCACATTCTCATTTCGCCCATTGTAAAGAACCGCAGAGACCCCCATACAGTATAATCCCGTTATAATGGACTTCAAGGGACCTGGAAAAATAGTCCATTATATTCAGAGTCCTTTATATCCAGAGTTGCATTTTTTTTAAAATTTTATTTAGGGCAACTTGAAACAATGTAAATCGATGAACAAGTCACTGCACAAGCATATCAGCAACATCAAGAACAAAACTCAGCAAAACATTGGTATGGCACGAAATGTTTGCAAACCAGAACACTGTGCTGGAAAGAAAAATACTTGGTCATTTTTTTTCTGGGCTGCATTTTGAAACTATATCGCCGGCATGCCACGTGCCTTGTAGTGGAGCCTGCATGTCCGTTATAGCCGGAAAAAAACTACAGCTAAAAGTGGCTCTGGGGACCAAAATAGTTGTCCAGTATATCTGAAAGTCCGTTACATGTGAGTCTGCTATATCCGATGATTTTCTGTATGTTCATAATGGCGCTCAGCCGGGACCAGCGGACTAAACTAAACTAAACCTTAAGTTTATATACTGCATCATCTTCACGGATGTTGTGGAGCTCGGCACGGTTTACAAGAACTTAAAATATAGGAAGAGAAGGAAAAAAAGGTTTATATGAACTTATATATAGAAGAGAAGAGTAAGGGGGGATAGAATTACATTTTAGTGAAAAGCCAGGTTTTCAGTTGCTTGCAGAATAATTGGAAGGAGCCCAGGTTCCGCAGCGGGGTAGTAAGGTCGTTCCAAAGACCTGTGATTCTGAAGAGAATGGATTTTCCCAGTTTGCCTGTATAGCGAATAACGTGTAGAGAGGGGAAGGATAATTTATACCTTTGGGCGGGTCTGGTAGAGTCAGGACTCGAGGAGTTATAAGATAGTGGGATTAAGGGAGGAAGGATGCCGTAAATAATCTTAAAAGCCAGGCAGGAGCATTTGAAATGGATTCTGAAAATCAATGGGAGCCAGTGAAGTTTGGCTAGGAGTGGGGAGACATGGTTGGACTTGCGTTTTGCAAAGATCAACTTGGCTGCAGTATTCTGGATTAGCTGGAGTCTTTGAAGACTTTTTTTGATAGGCTTAAGTAGATGGCATTGCAGTAGTCTAATTTGGAGAGGATGATGGATTGGACAAGGACGGCGAAATGTTGTTGGCAAAAATAGGATCTTACTTTCCTCAGCATGTGGAGGCTGAAAAAGCATGATTTAGCCAAGGAGTTGAGGTGGTCATTGAGGGAGAGAGAAGAATCGATAATGATGCCAAGGACCTTGCTTTAGAACTCAAGCTGCAGTGCAGCGCCTGAGGGTAGTGCGAAGAGGGTGGGCAGGTGTTCTAATTTTGGGCCGAGCCAGAGTAATTTTGTTTTTGATTCATTCAATTTCATCTGTACCGAGAAGGACCAGGAATGGAGTCTCATTATGCAAGCTGTAATGTTCTCTTGGAGGTTGGTGAGGTTCTGGTCTGTCTCAAGGAGGACAAGGATGTCATCAGCATATGTGTAGATTGTTTCAAGGGGGGATAATTGGAGGAGTTTCAGGGAGGACATATAGATGTTAAAGAGAATAAGGGATAGGGGTGATCCCTGAGGGACACTGCAAGATGGTGTCCAAGGAACAGACATGGTGCCATTGTGTTGACAGTGTAGGAGCGAGAGCGTAGGAAGTTTGAGAACCACTTTAGGACGGTGGATTCAATTCCTATCTCGGAAAGTTGATAAAGTAGTATGTTGTGGTGGACAACATTGAAAGCTGCAGAGAGATCGAATTGTAATAGGACAGCGAATTTGTTACGAGAATGTAGCTGTTGCATCTTAGAAATTAAGGAAACTAGGAGGGATTTGGTGCTGAAGCTGGGTCTGAAGCCATATTGGTAGGGATGGAGAATCTCTCTAGGTAAGAAGAGAGCTGGGTGGTGACTACGGTCTCTAGTTTAGTTAGGAGAGGGATATTTGCTATGGGGCGGTAGTTAGATGGTAAGGAAGGGTCGAGATCAGCTTTTTTCAGAAGAGGGGATATTCTAAGATGGATAGCCAATTGGCTGGAGAGCAGATTGCAGAGGGTAAGCATAAATGGGAAGTTCTCGGACTGGGAAAAGGTGACAAGCAGTGTGCCCCAAGGCTCGGTCCTTGGGCCAATTTTATTCAATATATTCATAAATGACCTGGAAGAGGAAACAACGAGTAATATAAACAAGTTTGCAGATGACACGAAACTATGTCGGTCAGTTGGATCACAAATGGACAGTGAAGAACTCCAGAGAGATTTGAACCAACTAGAGAAATGGGCGAAAAAGTGGCAGATGAAGTTCAATATAGAAAAATGCAAAGTGATGCACCTGGGCACGAAAAACAAGGAACATGAATATAAAATGTTAGGTGTGACATTGGGCAAGAGCGAACAGGAAAGGGACCTGGGGGTACTGATAGACCGGACCCTGAAACTGTCGGCACAATGCGCAGCGGCTGCAAAGAAAGCAAACAGGATGTTGGGCATGATAAAGAAGGGAATCACAAGTAGATCGGCTAACGTCATAATGCCACTTTACAGAGCAATGGTCAGGCCACACCTGGAGTATTGTATCCAACACTGGTCTCCCTACCTAAAGAAGGATATAACCCTGCTGGAGAGGGTGCAGAGGCGAGCCACAAAGCTAGTAAAAGGTATGGGAAATTTGAGCTACAAAGAATGCCTCAGAAAACTAAGGTTGTTCACCCTTGAGAAGAGAAGACTGCGTGGGGATATGATAGAGACATTTAAAATACTAAAAGGATTTGACAAAATCCAGCAAGAAGCATCGTTATTCACGTTATAAAATGTGACTTGGACGAGAGGTCATGGACTGAAATTGAGAGGCGATAGGCCCAAGACAAATGTCAGGAAGTTCTGTTTCACACAGCGAATGGTGGACACTTGGAATGCTCTCCCAGAGGAGGTTGTGATGGAGACCTCCATTATGGGATTCAAGGGCAAGTTGGATGCACACCTCCTTGCAAATCATATTGAGGGACACAGGTAAACAAGGTCTCATCTGGGAACACCTAGGTCTTCATCAGGAAGCACCTAGTTAAGCCTCCGCGTGTGCGGGTCACCGGACTTGATGGACCAAGGGTCTGATTCGGTGAAGGCATTTCTTATGTTCTTATTTCTGTGGAGAATAGGCCCGATAGTAAAGCAGAATTTATAAGCCTGGTAAGGGAAGAGATGGCCTACGCGGGAATGTTTTCGTAAAGGTAGGAAGGGAAAGGATCCAGGATGCAATTGCAGGATTTCAGTTTGAGACAGAGTTTAGAGATCTGGGATTCGGATACAAGTTCAAAGGCAGTCCAGGATCTATCAGCAGGGATAGGGTTGGAGTCGTTGGGAGGCAGAGTATTGTAAGAGACTGCTGGGGGGAAAGAACTCCGTAAGGTAGTAATCTTTTCATTGAAAAATTTAGCTAGGTCGTTTGCGGATGGGGGGAAAGGGGAAAGGTGGAGTTGTTTTTTGAGGTTAGGTTGTGCCAGATGTTGAACAGTATACTATTTTGATTTTTTGATCTGGTGATTTTATCTCCATAGAAATTCTTCCCTGCTTTTTTTTAGTACTGTGTTATAGAACTTGATGTTGTCTCTCCAGGATTGTCTGTCTGAAGGGGATTTCGATTTTTTCCATTTACGATATCCGATGATTTTCTGTATGTTCATAATGGCGCTCGACCGGGACCAGCGGACCTCGTCCACTATATGCGAGATTTCATTATAAGCAAGTCTGGTATAACAGGATTATACTGTATCAACAACATCCAACTACAGACCAGTAGCCAACATCCCCTTCTTCATCAAACTGATGGAAGGTCTGATCAACGCTGCCCTTACAAATTACCTGGATCAGGGGTAGGCAATTCTGGTCCTTGAGAGCCAGAGCCAGGTCATGTTTTCAAGATATCCACAATAAATATGCATGAGATAGATTTGTATCTCAAGAAGAAAATCCATCTCGTACATATTCATGGTGGAATCCTGAAAACCTGACCTGGCTCCGGCTCTCGAGGACCAGAATTGCCTACCCCTGACCTAGATAAACACTCAATACTTCATGAATACCAGTCAGGATTCTGCTCACACCACAGTACCGAAACAGCCTTAGCCTCCATCATAGATCACATTGCACAACTACTCAGCTCAGGAAACCACACACTCATTCTCCAATTCGACCTTAGCAGCACCTTCGATCTGGTGGACCACAACAACCTACTCAGCTGTCTAGACACCATAAGTTATCAGTGAGCAAACATACTCAACTAACCCCTGTGGTGTCACTCAAGGCTCCCCTTTATCCCCCGCCCTATTCAACCTATACATGTCCTCCCTAGGCCAGGAACTATCCAAACTAAACCTCCAATCCTACACCTACGCAGATGACATCACAATCATTGTCCCCATCTCGACACTGTCATCCGAAACCTGTCATTTCATCTCATCTATCATCAACCAAGTAGAACAATGGTCAACAAACTCTAAACTAAAACTAAACCCAGAAAAGAGCAAAATATTTATGGCCTCCCCAACAAATAAGCCAATCGAATCTGCTATCAACCTAAATGGAAGAAATTTCCCAATTAACCCTACCATCAAAATCCTAGGAGTCACTCTAGACCAGGCCTGCACAACTCAAAAATGATCCAGGGCCGAAACAAAGTCGTAAAATGTAGTGAGGGCCGCAAGTAGTGGCCACGGCTCGAGGCACCTGGAAGTGCACGGATGTTGCTGTGATGACAACACGCACATGCATGACATCATCATATCGACATACACATATGCACAGAGGCCTTCCAGATGGGCCCCGAAACACCAGTAGGGGGTGCCAGCAGGGAAGATGTTAGGAGAAAAGGAGAGGCACTGGCGCCGGCTGATTGCCTACAGCAGTTTCTCAACTTCAAGCTAAGTACCCCCAACCACATATCTCCCAAGTTCCACCCTAAACCCACCCAAGCTCTTCCCCCTTTACTAATTGTAATGCAATTTTTTCCTTTCATTTTTCATATACACACAATACACACAGCAGATATCAATTCTCAAAACTGACACATTTCAATCACTATATTGGAAATAAAATCATTTTCCCTACCTTTGTTGTCTGGTGACTTTATTTTTCTGTGATTTTAACTATGTTTCCAGGGCCTTCTTATCCATTTTTCTCTCCTCCTTCACTTGCATCCATCTTTGGCATTAACTTAACATTTGATTTTCCATTTTTCTGCTTTCTTCTCAAAATCTACTTTTCCATGTCTTACCTTCTCTTCCTATCTCTCTCTCTCCTTCCCTCCCCCCAAGTAGTCCAACGTCTCTCTCCTCCTTTCCCCCCTTCCAAGTCTGGCATCTCTCTCCTCTCCTTCCCGTAATCTGGTCTCTCTCTACTACCACTACTATTATTATTTCTATAGCACTACCAGACTCCCCTCCTTCCCTTCCATTCCCTGGTCTGGTATCTCTCCCTTCCTTTAGTCATCTCTCCTCCACCCCCAGTGTAACATTTCTCTCTCCCTTCCTCCTTTCCACCACCTGAAGTCCATCTCTCTTCCCTTCCTCCTTTCTGCCCCTCCCAGTCCAACATTTCTCCCTCCTTTCAACCAGTCCAACATTTCTCTCTCTCTTCCTCCTGCATGCTTCTTCTCTGGTCCGCCTTCCCTCCCCTAACCAACATCTCTCTCTCTCTCTCCCCCTCCATGCTTTGGCACCTCCTCTCCCTCTTTTCCCTGTGGTCTGGCATTTGTCTCCTTAGTTTCCCTTCCCCCCCAATGGCCTGACATCTCTCTCTTCTCTTCTCCTTCCAACTCCCCTTCCTTCTCCATTATCTGGCATATCCTTTCCTTCCTCTCCCTCACTCCTTCCTTCCTTCCACTGGTCCGGCATCTGTCTCCTTCCTTCCCCCCCCCTCTCCCCATGGCCGGCATATTCCCTCCCCCTCTATGGTCTAGTATCTCCTTTTCTTTTTTCTTTTCCCTCCCATGGACTTGGTATCCTCTCCCTCTTTCCTTCTGTGGCTCCCTTTTTGAGTTTTTTGATGTGCTCTGAAGATATAGGATCAAATAGCAAGACATCACAAGCAACTGTCCGTTCACAGGCTGTTCACAAGCAACAATCAACAAAGATCCATCCGGGGAATACTCCAAGTTGAAGATAGCTCCGTGGGTCCTGGTGCTGAGATTCACCGAGTCCACGGGACTGATGGAGCTGTATAGGCTCATCATGCTCCGGTAGTTGTTGCGGGCCAGGTCCACGTAGAGCCTGCACTACATGCAGCGCTCCCTCAACCAGCAGAACAGCTTCCCGTGTCCTTCCACAGCTTTCCCCGGTGAGGAGGACAGCTTGGAGATATGACTGCAGTGCAGGGTAGGACCCTTTTGTCATGCTGCTCCTTGGTTGCCGCGTCCCCCTCCACCGAAGGCCCGCTCATGCTGACGACACTGCT
This sequence comes from Geotrypetes seraphini, assembly GCF_902459505.1. Lineage (NCBI taxonomy): Eukaryota > Metazoa > Chordata > Amphibia > Gymnophiona > Dermophiidae > Geotrypetes > Geotrypetes seraphini. The sequence continues at coordinate 141,262,791 of NC_047087.1, forward strand.
CCCTTGCTGCGGTCATTTGTGCCCTCAAAGCCGTGGGCAGCGGCTCCTCGTGCAATCCGCAGCTGCGTCGGAAGCGTTCCCTCTGACATCACGATGTCAGAGAGAAGGCTTCGGATGCAGGTGTGGATCGCACAAGTAGCCGCCACCTGCGGCTTTGAACGGAAAAACAACTGCAGCAAAGGAGCTGGCCAGAAACTAAACACTCAGAGGAGGGAGGCACAGAAGGGCCACAGTGAGAGCCGTATCGGGCTGCATGCGGCCCACATGTTGTGCAGGGCTGCCCTAGACCAACAAATGACATTCGTAAGTCCATACCAACACCCTAATCAAAAACTGCTTCCACTTACTATGGAAACTACACACACTAAAACCATACTTCGACTTCACATCATTCAGACTGTTGATCCAGTCTCTAGTCCTAAACTCACTGGACTACTGCAACATAATGTACCTAGGATCTCACATAAAAACCATCAACTGCTCTTTGACTCATCTTTGGCTTGAAAAAATCTGTCATCACCCCACACTACAAAAAATTTCACTGGCTACCTATTAGAGAATGACACGGTGACAAAATTCATCACCGTTCCCGTCCCCGCGGATAACCACGGGAAATAATCCCATGTCATTTTCTAGTGTCTATTTCAACCTCAGTCCTTCTACATCAGCATTCTTCAAAGCAAAGCTTGTGGGTCAGTGGTTGTGGCCATTCATACTCTGATTCTTCCCTCTCTCTTTAAAGAATGACATGAAGATGGTTTCCCGCGGTTATCCGCGGGGACGGGAACGGTGATGAATTTTGTCACCGTGTCATTCTCTACTACCTATCAAGGCCAGAATAGTTTTCAAATTCGGTTACTCTGCTTCAAGCCTCTTTTCGGCTCCACTCCCACCTACCTCCTGAAACACCTCACCCTGCAGGACAAACTCCGCTTTTCACGCAGAACATTACTGTTCTCATTTCCTTCCCCCAAAGGATGCAAATTCAAAAGATCCCTCAACAGGACACTCTCCTTTCAAGCAGGGATCTGGAACAACACTTTAAGTGGCCTAATCCTGAACTCTAACATACCATTCTTTCAGAAAACACGAAAAACCCACCTATTCGACAAATTTACCCGATTCCCCAAATCTGCGCTACACCCACCTCATTTTACATGTTCCTTCCTCCTACCCTATGTCACCCCATCTCATAACTGTCTATCTACCCCTTCCCTAATCTAATTGATGTTACCTCGCTGTCCTTACAGCACCTTTTATTGTACACCATCTTGAGGTATGACAGGATATAAATAAAGCTATAATTATTATTACAGTTGTAAGTCATTAAGAGGAATTTGAATTGTATGCGGATAACAGACAGGGAGCCCATGAAGTGACTTGAGGAGAGGGGTAATGTGGGTATAGTGACATTGGTGGAATACTAGCCGTACAACAGATTTCTGAACAAATTGAAGGGGAGAGAGATGGTTTAGTGCAGTGGGCTCAAACTTGCGGCCTGCCAGGTACTAGTTTGAGGCTCTCGGTATGTTTATCATAATCACAAAAGTAAAATAAAATAATTTCTTGATCATATGTCTCTTTAGCTATAAATTATTAAGACTTAGCCAAAAGGAAAGATTTATAAACCATAAACAGTTTTACCTCATGCAAATTGTTATTTCTTTAATAAGACATTAACTATTTTTCTGAGGCCCTCCAAGTACCTACAAATCCAAAATGTGGCCCTGCAAAGGGTTTGAGTTTGAGACCACTGGTTTAGTGGAAGGCCAGTGAGAAACAGGTTGCAGTAGTCTAGGTGAGAGGTGATGAGGGTCTTAGCAGTGCGCTCAGAAAGGAAGGGTCTGATTTTAGCAATGTTGTAGAGAAAGACAATGACAGGTTTTGGTAGTCTATTGGATATGTGAAGAAAAGGAAAGAGATGAGTCAAAGATTACCCCATCGCTCATGTGAGACAAGGTGATTGACGCCATTACCTGCAACAATGAAAACAATGGTGGATATTTCTATAAAATACAGTAAGCCCGAATGGGCTGAATGCGTGTATTGAGTGGTCAGTGTTCTATTAGCAATTGGATCATTCTAGTTGCTCGTTTCGTGACATCATGGATGCTGATTTATGGATGCCCTGAAAAGGGGTAGTTCCTTCAGGAATCAGAAAGAAATAAATTTTTGGCAACTGTGTGCCTGAACGCCATGTTCATTAAATCAGTTGTTGAAGAAGAATCAAGTGTAAATGATTGGTAAATACAGCACCCAGAAGCAGCTGTTGGGGAAATGGGCAACCCTTATCGGGTGATTTTGAATTTTTGATGTGGGTCCAGATGGTGAAAGAGATCATGGTAATAATGAAGGAACAGATCGAATGGTTTTATAAATACAGTATCTAGGAATTTTACCTTCCTAGCACTCCCTGGTGTAACATTTATCCAGTCATTGTTGGCGTAACTGAAGTCATCTTACTACTTAAAAATAAGGAGAAAGCATGTATAATACCAATATCTTATAGAATACCACCATGCTTAATAAACCCAATAGGGATTGGTCACTCCTGCAACTCCAATCAACTATCAAATTACACCAAACAAAACACACAAAAAAAAGACCTCAATTTGGCTTCATAGTTCTGAAAAAACTCCACTTAATCCACGTCCTTATTGAATATTACAAAAATTATTTGAGTGTCTGAGATGACCAATCTCACTATATCCAGTAATGTAGAAATATTATATGCAATGAATCAATAGTGTATTTTTTGCACTATACGACGCACCTGACCATAAAACGCACCCTAAATTTAGAGGAGGAAAACAAGAAAAAAAACCATTCTGAACCAAATTCTCCCTGCCAGGCTCTGCACCCAACCAAGCACTCCTTGCCATGCTCTGCAACCTGTCCCCCCTCCCTGCCAGGCTTTGTACCCTGTCCCCCCTCTGGTGGTCTAGTGGTAGGCAGGGACAGGGCACAGATATCAAGGCAGATGACTTTTTTAAATATGCAATGTCACCTGAGTAACAACTATAGAAAAATAGACAAATATAGTGCAAAATATAGACAGAAGAAGATATAAATTCTCAAAAACTGACACATTTTGATCATTAAATTGAAAATAAAATCATTTTTCCTACCTTTTGTTGTCTGTTGATTTCTTTCTTTCCTTCCTCAGGCCCAAAAATTGTCCCTTCCTCTCTCCCTCCTATGTTCCCCTCACTGCCTTCCAGCCTTTATCCTCTCCCCCCACCCAACTCAGCCCCAACAATTACTGATATCCCTTCCTTCCTCCCTCCTATGTTTCCCTCACTGCCTTCCAGCCTTTGTCCTCTTCCGCCCCCCCAAGCCTGTCCGCCCGCTGAATTTAATTATCTCCCGCTGCAATAGCTGTGAGGATACGTCAACGAAGCAGCAGTGGCGGGGGGTTGGACTCCTGGCTCAGCAGCGGGTCAAGGGACGAGTGGGGAGCTGGCATAGAGCGAATTGCTGGGAAAGGCCAGGCGGATGCAGCGATTGCATGCTGGTGGCCCAGAAGCCTTACCCCCAACGTCAATTCTGATGTCAGACTGAAGGTCTGAGCCAGCCATCAGAATTGACGTCGGGGATAAGGCTTCTGGGCCTGTGGCGTGCAATCGCTGCACCCGCTTGGCCTTTCCCTTCCTCTACTTATGGCGGCATTAAGAGACCAGGAGCAGCGGCAGTGAGCGGCAGTCAAAATAAGGTAATGGCCGAGAGTTGGGGGGAGGTTGGGTAATCGCTCCATAGGATGCACCCTTTTTTCCACCCACTTTTTTGTGGGAAAAAAGTGTGTCTTATGGAGCGAAAAATACGGTAATTTGAAAGTCTGATAATGTAGTGAATAATTCAAAACTTAGCTGTGCACCAGATTGACTGCTTCTTGGAACAAGTGGTCCAGGAACTGACAAGAGGGGGAGCTATTATAGATTTTGTCCTTAGTGGAATGCATGGTGGAATTTTTGTGGAAGGGAGATGTTTAAAGAGGAATCTGAACTATGAATAATGCTCTTTTTTCATTAACGATTGATGATATGTAATCCTACTGTAGTTTCCTGCAATTTTTAGTGGGTTATGTTGCTCTTTGAATCATTTTGAATGTTTTATGCTGTAAACTGCATAGGTATAAGAGGTTAAGAAATTTTAGAAATAAATAATGGTATTGTACAGGAAGTAACTGTGTTGGATTTGAACTGATATCTGGAGTGACATCACTAAAGAAATCTACTGTAGCACAGAAGGTGGTAGGTTTCTTGGCTTTCAAAAGAATGCACACAACCAAAGCCGAGCGCTCAAAAACCATGCCATGAGACCACAGCGCTCTGATCTTGCAGGATGATCGGACCTTGAGAGAGAAGTCTCTCGGATGGCTGAAGCCTCAGTGGCTGGCCAATCTGAAGACACACCAGGACTGCATACCACAGGTGTTGAGGCCAGTCCCGGGCCACCAAGACAACCCATCCTTGATGACTGGCCACTCTTCTTACGACTCTTCCCACCATGGACCAGGGCGGGAATACGTACAGGAGTTCCTCCATCGGCCAAGGCTCGTATCTGCGGCTGAAGAATCGCCGTCACCATGAGGTCAAACGAAGGGATGCTCCACCGTTCGACAATGTTCTGAAACGCCTGAGGTGAGAAAGACCACGTCCGCAGGTCGAGTTTGCTTCTGAGAAAGTTTGCCTTCACTTTGAAAAGGTGACACACTGAGGGACAGCACCATGATCTGTAGCCGCCACTGCCTCCTGATCGCCTGTACTCCAGACTCCAAAAGGGATCCCAAATCATCAACAGACAATAATGAATTAAATTTGGATCTGTACTGGAGATTCTCAAGGAATGATGTGACTGGAGCCAGCAATGAAAAGTAGCCTTTGAGGAGCCCGGTGTCACCAGATAAGTTTATTTGTGCACTTGGTGGGTCTTGTCTTCATTTGGAGATGTGTATTGCAGCAAGTAAGTGGAGTATTTTTATGCCAATGATATTATGTTAAAACATCTTATTTTACTTATAGTAAGGTGCTGTTGTGTTTGAGGCTTTTGTCATCACTATCTTTTTTGATTGCATACCCACCCTGATGAGCAACCTTCCAATGGACATTCAAGAAAATATTTATTTAGCTTTTTAATATTGATGATTTTGTTTTAACTCTAATTAGTGTATGCAAAACTAATCTATTTGGAGAAATTGTCCTTAGACAAATCATTGAACAAAGAGATTTAAATTGCATGTTCTTAATCTAAATTTCACTAATCTATAAAACGATTGTGCCAAGGGTTCTTGGGGCTTGCATCCATGCTTATTACTCTTGAATGCTGCATTGAATGGATCTGTTGTTTTCTTTCAACCTAACAAACTATGAATTGGTCTAACTCTCCCAACAACTTATAAATTATTAGCATGGAAAGCACAGTTATTTACCTTAACAGGTGTTATCCAGGGACAGCAGGCAGATATTCTCTACATGTGGGTGATGTCATCCACTGAGTCCCGTCGGGGACAGCTTTTCAAGCAAACTTGATTGAAGATCTTAAAGTTTGCTAGTGCTGCACTGCGCATGCATGTGCCTCCCCGCCTCACTAGAGGGCGCGTCTCCTCAACGTGGTCCTCAGTTCAGATAGCTAGCAAAGAAGCCAACCCGGGGAGGAGGGAGGGTTATGAGAATATCTGCCTGCTGTCCCTGGATAACACTTGTTACAGTAAGTAACTGTGCTTTATCCCAGGACAAGCAGGCAGCATATTCTCTACATGTGGGTGACCTCCAAGCTAACCAAGAAGGGACGGTGGGAGAGTTGGCAATTTTAGAGAACAAATTACGCATAACCGACTGGCCGAATATGCCGTTGCGTCTGGAAAAAGTATCCAGACAGTAGTGAGAGGTGAATGTATGAACCAAGCAGATCTTCTCAATAGGTATGGACCTGAGGAAAGCAACAGAAGCAGCCATCGCTCGGACTTTATGCCCCGTGACCCGACCCTGCAGCTGGTGACCAGCCTGAGCGTAGCAGAAGGAAATACAAGCAGCTAACCAGTTGGACAAGGTGCGCTTGGAAAGAGGACGCCCCAACCAATTTGGATCGAAAGATATGAATAGCGGAGGAGCCGTCCGATGAGATTGGGTGCTTTGGAGGTAAAAAGCCAACACCCTCTTACAGTCAAGAGTGTGAAGCGCCACCTCTCCAGGATGACAGTGGAGCTTAGGAAAAAACACCGGAAGAACAATGGACTGGTTGAGGTGGAAATCCGAAACCACCTTAGGCAAGAACTTAGGATGAATACGAAGGACCACCTTGTCATGATGAAAAACAGTAAAAGGCGGGTCCACAACCAAAGCCTGCAGCTCACTGACTCTGCGAGCAGAGTGAGGGCAATCAGGAACACCACCTTCCAAGTGAGATACTTCAGATGAGCCTTTCAATGGGTTCAAACGGAGGTTTCATCAATTGAGCCAGAACCACATTAAGATCCCAAACCACCGGGGGAGGTTTGAGTGGAGGATGAACATTGAAGAGGCCCTTCATAAAATCGGGAAACCACCGGATGGATAGAGAGCGGTTTCCCATCAAGCAGCTGATGAAAGGCAGCAATCGCATTCAGGTGGACTCGAATAGATGTCGATTTGAGACCAGACCGAGACAAGTGCAACAGATAATCCAGCACAGAAGACAAGGGAGCCGACAGAGGCTCCAAACGATGCTCAGCACATCACGCAGCAAATCTAGTCCATTTCTGGGAGTAGCATTGTCGAGTAGAACCCTTCCTAGAGGCCTCGAGAACATCCCTCACCGACTGAGAAAAAACGAAGGAGGACGTCAGGTGGAAAAGAACCAAGCAGTTAAGTGTAAAGACTGCAGATTGGGATGCAGTAGCGACCCCCAACTCTGAGACAGCAGAGAAGGAAACACAGGCAGAAGTAAAGGCTCCCTGACACTGAGTTGGAGGAGAAGGGAGAACCACGGCTGCCTGGGCCACCGAGGAGCGATCAAAATCATGGCGGCGTGAGATGACTTGAGTTGCACGAGAGTCCTCAGGATCAGAGGAAAAGGAGGGAATGCGTAGAGGAACCAGCCCATCCAATCCAGAAGGAAAGCATCCACTTTGAAACGATCCGGGGAGCAAATCCTGGAGCAGAAGCGAGGAAATTTGTGGTTGAGGGGAGAGGCGAACCAATCTATCTGCGGCGTCCCCCACTGAGCAAACACCTGATGGAGCGACCATTCGTGCGGCTGAAGAAGGCGACTCAAATTTGTCCGCCAGGCAGTTCCACTCGCCCAGAATGTAAATCGTTTGAAGGAAGATGTTGTGGCGTATCGCCCATTCCCAGAGCCGAAGAGCCTCCCGGCACAGAGACAGGGAACCCTTACCCCCCTGCTTGTTTATATAATACATCGCCACCTGGTTGTCCTTGTGGACCAGGACCACACAGTCTTGAAGCAAATGCCGAAAGGCAACCAGTGCACTGAAAATGGCCTGAAGTTCCAGCAAGTTGATATGGCAGAGACGGTTGGCGTTCGACGAAAGACCCTGAGTCCGGAGGCCGTCAAGGTGAGCCCCCCAGGCATACGCTGAGGAGTCTATTGTTAGGACCTTCTGCGGCGGGGGCGTGAGAAAGAGAACACCTCTGGAAAGATTGGAAGAGAGCGTCCACCAACGGATGAACGCCGCAAGGAGGGAGTCGCCACAATGTGCTGAGAGGTGGGATCCCGGTCCTGTCTCCACTGAGACACCAGGGACCACTGGGGCACCCGGAGAAGAAGTCTGGCAAAAAGGAGTCACATGAACGGTGGAGACCATGTGACCTAACAGGATCATCATCTGCTTGGCCGAGGCTGCGGACTGAAGGGAGACCTGCCGGCAAAGACAGATGAGGGCGGCCCGCCGAGGTTGAGGCAGAAACAAGCGGAGGCGAACCGTGTCCAGAATCGCCTCAATGAACTGCAGAGATTGAAAGGGGCACAACTGGGACTTGGGGAAGTTGACCTCGAAGCCCAGACACTGAAGGAACGTAATAGTCCGTTGGGTCGCTGAAATAACCTCCCTCCGAGACGATGCCTTGATAAGCCAGTCGTCGAGGTACGGGAACACTTGAAGGCCCTGTGACCGCAGGGCCACCGCCACCACCACGAGGCACTTCATAAAGACCTGTGGGGACGAAGCAAGCCCGAAAGGGAGGACACGATACTGCAGGTGAAGGTCTCCCACCTGAAAGCGAAGGAATCTGCGAGAGGCCGGATGGATCGGGATGTGAGTGTAGGCCTCTTTCAGGTCCAGGGAACACAACCAGTCCCCCTTGTCAATCAGGGGATACAACGTGGGAAGAGAGAGCAAACGGAACTTCTCCTTGACCAGGAACTTGTTCAGCACTTGTAGGTCCAGGATAGGGCGCAGGTCACCGGTCTTTTTGGGAACCAGAAAGTACCGGGAGTAGAATCCAGTGCCCTGCTGACACAAGGGGACCTCCTCCACCGCCTGGAGGCGAAGGAGAGCATGCGCTTCCTGGAGAAGAAGGGGGAGTTATACTCTGTTTGAAGGACACTCTCTTGGGAGCAGGTCCGGAGGAGGAGTCCGGAAGTGTAGAGAATACCCCCTCCCTGATGACCGAGAGGACCCAGTTGTCCGAAGTTATCAGCTCCCAGCGGTGATAAAAGACATGAAGTCGGCCCCCTATAGGGAGGTGGGAAGGTGCGAGGCTGAAGGGGCCCGGCCCGCCCCCACAGGGGTAGTCAAAAGGATGACGCAGACTTAGCCGCCGCAGGGGTCTGAGGCTTCTGAGGGGCTCTCTGCTGTTGTGGATGCCGAGGAGGCGGCTGGGAAAAAGCTGGCGTGGACTTTTGGGGATAACGCCGGGGAGGCAACTTGTACGACTTAGGAGGAGCGGGCTTTGCCTTGATCCTGACCAAGGAGGCAAAGGAGCGCTCATGCTTGGAGAGGCGTTTGGTTGCTACCTCGATGGAGTCGTCAAAGAGTTTGTTGCCCAAACACGGGAGATTCGCCAGCTTGTCCTGCAGATCCATGTCAACTATGTGGAGCCAGGCTAGGCGGCGCATGGCTACCGCAAAGGTGCAAACCCTTGAGGAGAGTTCAAAGGCATCATAGGTCACCTGGAACATATAAAGATGAATCTGCGACAGCGTATCCATGAGCCGGCGAAATTCCGTCCGGCGAGGAACAGGCAAGTCCTCCAGAAAAGAGGGCATGGATTTGATGCACTGTTTCAGATATGATGTAAAAGTAAAATTATAGTTTAGGACCTTGTTCGCCATCATTGAATTCTGGTACAGGCGCCTACCAAACTTGTCAGTCCAGCCTTCTCAGCCCGGCGGGACAGCCGCGTAGACCTTGGAAGGATTAAACTTCTTCAAAGAAGACTCCACCACCAAAGATTGGTGGGAGAGTTGAGCCCTTTCAAACCCCTTACAAGGGACCATCTGGTACCTGGACTCCATCTTGGATAGAATGGTTGGAATAGAGTAAGGTGTCTCCAAATTCCGGAAGAAAGTCTGCTGCAAAACCAGGTTCAAGGGGAGGTGAAGGGATTCCTTTGGTGGATAAGGAAGCTCCATCTCCTCCAAATATTCCCGGGTATACTTGGATCCCGACTGGAGGTCCAGTTGCAGTGCTTTGCCCATGTCCATCATGAACCTGGTGAAGGAGGATGGCTTGCCTGCAGAATGCCCCTCAAGGGGCGAAGCTGAGCGGGACTTCGGGGCAGCAGAAAACAAGGGGGAAGCCTCCCTCAAGTACTGCGCTGGCAGGTCAGTGTCCACAATCATGGACGTCGAGGAGGCCCCTCTGAGAGAACGAGGGGGAGTCGACGACAGCCTGCGCTTATAGAGCCCGGAAGGCAAGGACCCAGGGGTCCGAGGAAAGGAGGTCTGGGGAGCCTGCCTCGGCGAGCCTCGGGAAGAAGAGTCCTTCCGACTCGGCAGAGAGGCTGGTGTCTTCGACCTCAAAGCCCTTCGGTGCGGAGACCGAGACGGCACGGGAGAACAGCGAAGACGAGGGTCAGACAGGACTAGGTCCGATGCCTTGATGGACCCCATAGTGCGAGGGCCTGGCGACCTACCCCGCCTCGGGGGAGAGTCCCTGGGCCATTTGGCGGACCGCTGCCTTGAGGAAGAAGTACGTTTTGGATGGTGCTTCAACCGAGGAAGAAGAAGTCCGCCACGAGGGAGTAGGCAAGGAGGCACTTGAGGACGAGTGTCAAGACCGACACACCTTGCCTCGAGATCCCTCGGCGCAACGCTCAGGCTGGTCAACGACTAGCGGGGTCGAGGCCGGAGCAAGCTTGGCAAAAGCAGAGGAGATCTGCGAGGTTAAGACAGCCTTAAGCATATCCTCGAACATGGGCACCGAGACCAAAGGGTTTGGACGAACTGGTGCAGTAGTGAGCTCCACTGAGGGCAACCTCGATGTAGAGTATTCCCGTAATGTGGAGGCACACTTAGGAGGAGGTCTCGTCAAGGCCGGCAGGACTACACTCACTGCCTGGTTGGCCAGAGACTCCGAGGACGGCTTCTTTGGTAGCTGAGCTGAACCTGAAGAAGGAAGAGGAGACTTACCCAAGGCCGAGGTCTTTGAGGCCGGAGCTGTCGAGGCCTTCGAGGTCGAGGGAGACTTGCTCAGGACCGAGGTCTTCGAGGCCGACGTCAAGACTGAGACCGGGGTCAAGGTCTTATCCGCATTTCCTCTGCCGAGTCAGACTATAGGTCCATCATGCCCAGCAGTCCGCTCCCGCGGCGGCCCCCAGGTCAATGACCTGTAGTGATCTATTACTCTACTACTCTATTACTTTATAGCCTTTTGTACTGTATAGTACCCCTCTAGTTGTACCCCTGGATCCCCTTTTCCCTCAGGAACTCGTCCAATCCCCTTTTGAACCCCAAAGTCGTACTCTGCTCTACCACCCCCTCTGGAAGCGCATTCCAGGTGTCCACCACCCTCTGGATGAAGAAGAACTTCCTAGCATTTGTTCTAAACCTATCTCCCTTCAATTTTTTTGAGTGCCCTCTAGTTTTTGTTGCCCCCGCCAGTCTGAAGAATCTGGCCCTCTCTACCTTCACTATACCCTTCATGATCTTATAAGTTTCTATCATATCCCCTCCAAGTCTCCGCTTTTCCAGGGAAAAGAGCTCCAGCTTCTCCAGCCTCTCAGCATATGAGAGGTTTTCCATGCCCTTTATCATTTTTGTCGTTCTCCTCTGGACCCTCTTGAGAATCGCCATATCCTTCTTAAGGTACGGCGACCAGTACTGAACGCAGTACTCCAGATGCGGTCGCACCATCGCCCTATACAGCGGGAGGATTACTTCCTTGGTTCTGGTAGTGATACCTTTTTTGATGATGCCCAACATTCTGTTCGCCTTTTTTGAGGCCGCTGCGCACTGTGCCGCCGGTTTCACTGTTCTATCCACCAAAACCCCCAAGTCCTTTTCTAGGTTGCCTTCCCCCAGTACCATCCCCCCCATCGTGTAGTTGTACATCGGGTTCCCTTTCCCTATGTGCATAACTTTACATTTCTCTACATTGAAGCTCATCTGCCATTTATTTGCCCACTCAGTCAGTTTGTTCAGGTCCCTTTGAAGTTCTTTACATTCCTCTACAGATCTAACCTTACCTGAGAGTTTTGTGTCATCCGCAAACTTTATAACTTCACACTTTGTCCCCGTTTCCAGGTCATTAATAAATATATTAAATAGCAGTGGTCCCAGCACTGACCCTTGTGGGACCCCACTCGTGACACCTTTCCAGTCAGAATAGTGTCCCTTTACTCCTACCCTCTGTTTCCTGTTCGCCAGCCAGTTTCTGATCCATCTGTGTATGTCCCCTTCCACCCCGTGGTTCCACAGTTTCCTTAGTAGGCACTCGTGAGGTACTTTGTCAAAGGCTTTCTGGAAGTCCAGGTATACTATGTCTATGGGGACACCTTTGTCCAAATGTTCATTTATCCCCTCAAAGAAGTGCAGCAGGTTCATTTGGCAAGATCTTCCAGTACAGAAACCATGCTGGCTTGTTCTCATCAGCTTATTTCTTTCTATATGCTCATTGATACTGTCCTTGATTAGTGATTCAGCCATCTTCCCCGGAACTGAGGTTAAGCTGACCGGTCTATAATTCCCCGGGTCGCTTCTGGATCCCTTCTTGAAGATAGGTGTAACATTTGCTATCCTCCAGTCCTTCGGTATTACCCCCATTTTCAAGGATAGGTTGCAAATCTGCTGCAGTAACTCCGCTATTTCATCTCTAAGTTCTTTTAGTATTCTTGGGTGGATTCCGCCGGGCCTGGAGATTTGTCAGTTTTTAGCTTATCTATCTGTTTGAGTACGTCTTCGAGGCTTACCTCCATGCACAATAATTTATCCTCTTGGTCCCCCTTGAAGAATTTTTCCGGTTCCGGTACATTGGATGTGTCCTCCTTCGTGAAGACCAACGAAAAGAACGTGTTTAATATGTCCGCTACTTCTTTTTCCTCCTTTACTACTCCTTCCCTGTCCCCCTCGTCCAGGGGTCCCACCTCCTCCCTTGCCAGCTGTTTCCCTTTCACATATCGAAAGAAAGGTTTAAAGTTCCGTGCCTCCTTTGCAAGTCTCTCTTCATACTCTCTCTTTACTGTTCTGACTGTTCTGACTCTTTACTGTTCTGACATTCTTTTTGGTGCTTCCTGTACTCTTTCTAATTTTCCTCGGTTTGGTCCTTTTTCCACGTCCTGAAGGATTTTTTCTTATCTCCTACCACCTTCTTAACTTCTTTGGTTAACCATGCTGGGTCTTTCGCTTGATTCTTTCTGTACTCTTTTCTAAATCTGGGTATATACCGGTTTTGCGCCTCGTTCACCGTGTCCTTGAATAAAGTCCAGGCTTGGTCCACCGTCTGTGCCTTTCTGGAGCTGTTCTTGAGTTTTCTCTTTACCATTTGTCTCATGGCATCATAGTTCCCTTTCCTGAAGTTGAACGTTGTTACAATGGTTCTCCTCCCCTTTGCCATACTTAGTTCCACTTTGAATTGGATAGTGTGGTGGTCACTGTTCCCTAAAGGTCCTACTATTTCCACTTCTTGGGCAGGTCCTCCCAGCCCATTGAGGATTAAATCCAGAATAGCTGTCCCTCTCGTTGGTTCCTTGACAAGCTGTTCCAAGTAGCAGCCCGCACAGCCTCTAGGAACTCCAATTCCTTTGAACATTTTGAAGCTCCATGGCTCCAGTATCCCCGGGTAGTTGAAATCTACTATGACTATGGTGTTTGCGTTTTTACATTCTTGCCTCAACTCGGCTCTCAGTTCTTCATCCATTGCTTCTGTTTGCCCGGGTGGGCGGTAGTACAGTCCTATCTTTATCTCGGTTCTCTTTCTTCCTGGTATTTTAACCCATATTGATTCCAAATGGCCATTTGTTGTTGCTGTGTCCACTCCGGTCGATTGAATGGTATCGCTTACGTAAAGTGCTATTCCTCCCCCTTTCTGTTGTGTCCTGTCTCTTCGGTAGAGCTTGTACCCTGGTAGTGCTGTGTCCCATTTGTTGTCCTCGTTCCACCATGTTTCCGTGATTGCTATCATGTCTAGATTCTCATCTTTGGCCCTGGTTTCTAGTTCCCCAATTTTGTTCCTCAGGCTTCTTGCATTAGCGTACATACAGTTTAAGTTTCGATAGTTTTGTTTTCTTGTTATTTTCCCTTGCGATTAATCATTTGTTCCGTCCTCTTCACGTTCTGCAGACTTATTGTCTCTCTTGTCTTCCCCCTGTGGTGCATGGTATGTTTCCTCTTTACGTTCATTCCCTTCTTCTTGGTCCTTATTGTCTTCCCCATGTAGTAGATTCCTCCTGTACCTTTCCTGATTTGTCTGGCTCCATTGGTATTTTGTTGCTTGCTTGACGTTCATGGTGTCTTTCCAGCACTTTTCCCACTCAGTATCTTTTCGGGATACTGTCTTCCGAATCATCAACACCTAGTCGACTGTCGACTTTCCCCTTCCTCTCAGTTTAAAGCTTGCTCTATTCCTCTCTTGACGTTGCTTGCTAGTAGTCTAGTTCCCGCCAAGCTCAGGTGCAGTCCATCTTTCCTGTAGAGTTTGTTCCTGCCCCAGAACGTTGTCCAGTTCCTCACGAAGTGAAATCCCTCTTCTTCACACCATCTCCTCAGCCACAATCTTGGCCCGCCATCGACGAAGAGTCCAAGGCTGAAGGGTGGCACAACAAGGACAAGATTCCGTAGGGTGGTCAACACCCAGGCAAAGGATACACCAACAGTTCAGGTCTGTGATGGAGATCACCCGACCGCACTGTGTGCACGTCTTAAACTCGGTAAGAGGCCGGGACATAAGGCAGGAAGAAATGCCGTGGCCACTACGAGGCCCGGCAGCCTAGGAAAAACTGGGAACCTTTGGTTCGCAGAAAACAAAAAAAATCTTTTTTTTTTTTTGAAAGTCGATTGAAAAGAAGAAAAGACACGGCACAGCAACTTCCAATAAAATAATAAAAGAAGCCGCGGTGCAAGAAAGGCACTTAGATTTGCAAAGAAGAGAGACAGGGCTTTCTGGCTCCACGGAAAACTAAGAACTAAGGACCACGTTGAGTAGACGCGCCCTCTAGTGGGGCGTGAAGGCACACGCATGCGCGGTGCAGCACTAGCAAACTTTAAGATCTTCAATCAAGTTTGCTTGAAAAGCTGTCCGCGACGGGGCTCCATGGATGACGTCACCCACATGTAGAGAATATGCTGCCTGCTTGTCCTGGGATAATAATTTTTATCATACAGTGAAAGAATAAAAGACTGAAATGAGCTGTTACTTACCCACCACCATAAGAGTGAACTCAAAGCCCCTCTTCACTGATTTCCGATATACCTGGTTTGGCAAATTAGCAAAACCTACATAGCCATCCACATTCCGCTGCTGCTGTAAATATAAAAGGAAAAGTCACAGTGAAAAACAAGTTCTGAAGTAGTAGAATGCCTCCTCTTGTGCCCATCAGACCTTCCAACAACCACAGTTCATCTAACACTGCTGTGGGGAAGGAGGGCAGGGCAGGAGGCAAGATTCCCCCAGGCTCGGTCTCCAAGAGGGACCTGGCACTGACCATAAAAGCCATCCTAATAGGGTTGCTCCACAGTCCTGCATCTCCCTCTCAAGGGTTTACCAGCAGCAATGACAGAAACTCCCCCAAGCTGCCTGCAGCTGATATGGAAACCTCCTCTCCACCGCTTCCCGCCCCCGCCTGATGTAACTTCCTGACTTGGCAGAGAGCCGCAGACAGCATGCGAGAGTCGCTGCAGGCAACCCCCCTTGAGAGAAAGGCTTGTGAAGATAGACCGGGTGGGAATGAACTTTACCTTACCTTTGACGATGGTGCCGGGAGGGGAGGGGGGAGGAGAGCAGTGTAGAAGCAGCAACCCTTACGTTGTTTGCCTTTGCCCTAGGCCTGGCTTTATCTCTCAGTAGTCCTGTTCAGGATGTATGTGTGTTTCTGGTGTGCCTTAGTTCACCTAAAACACCAACTTCAAAACTCAGTCAATATAGAAATCTATTCTAGCTGTGATCTACACAAATTTAGGAAAGCTGAAAAACAGACAATGGTGCGACAAGGGCCAATGCTGACCAAGTTCCAGAAACAACTAATAGTTCCAACATCAACAAGACCATGTTTTGACAAACAAATCATATCGAGAAGAGCTGTTGAAATCTAGAGTAAACAAAACCAAGCCAAAAAAAAATTTATACAGAAACTGAAAAAGCAGTTCCCAAATCTTCATCTAATGCTTTCAGCATTTCCCCAATTGCATAGAATGTATTTCTATCCCCGCTCTTGCTTTTCTATCTAGCAATATTGAGTGAAACATATCCCACTTGGTTCTTTTTAGTTAAGTAGTTAGTATTTATATACCACTTATAGCCTAAGTGGTTTACATTCAGATACTTAAGCATTTTTATCTATCTGTCCCGTTGGGTTCACACTCTACCTTATGTACCTGAGGCAATGGTGAGATTAAGTGACTTGCCCAGGGTCACAAGGAACAGCATGGGGATTGTAGCTCTAACCAGTATGCCACACGTTCCCAGTTTAAAAGAGTTGCTAGTACATTACACTATATTAATATTTCTAGAGCGCAAAACCTTATAGATCGATGCGGTTCACAAAAAGATAAAAACTGGACATTCCCAGTGATCTACAAAACTTATCAGATCGTATTAGTGTTCTAGAAATTGTGTAAATATTGATTTTAGTAGTTTTCTAAAATGTAAGTAGGAACAAGACTTAAGAACATAAGAAGCGCCATCTCTAGATCAGACCTTCGGTCTATCAAGTCCAGCGATCAGTACATACGGAGGCCCAGCCAGGTGTACACCTGGCATAATTTTTAGTCATCACCACACAAATGATATTCATATATTCGTAATATCAGAAATCCTGTGCTTCAATTCTTCACACAGGATTTCTGATATTACGAATATATGAATATCATTTGTGTGGTGATTAATTTTGAAGATATTCAGCTTGTATTGTGTGAACAGTTATACTAAGACCTCAAGCAGTAAAAAATGGCGACTTCATGGCAAACTGGCCTGGGCTTTACTGAACATGAATGGCAATCTACCCTACAAGCTCCTTGTTTGTTCTCTGGTGATATCTCTACTTCTAATATATCACTATGGGATCATCTATTCAATTTACAGAAGGGGTTAATTAAACAGGAGCTTCACAGTGCCTCTTTAGTAGATTACTGTAAGAGAGAGATAATACCAAGGGGACTTAGAATGCAGAAAGCCCCACGTCTGTATAATGATGATGAGAATTTTGTCTCGCAATGGAACAAAATTTTAAACCGTTGTTCCCTTGAGCTGATGGTACTGATTATCCGCACCGCCCAGAGCAAGATCAGTGAAGAAAAATTAAGAATTGAAACAACAATGCAAACTATGCAAAATGAAACTGATTTTGAATCTCAAAAAGGTTTACTTGACTCTAAACTTGAAAAAGTAAGAGCAGACCTGAAGCTGCAAAAGATCAAGAAATTCAAAAGAGATGAGAGATTACTCTGAAGGGTATGTCTATTTATGGATGAAAACAAACCCAGAAAAAACCAACGAGGGAGTTAAACAATCAGTACGTTTTCATTTATCATCAAACTCTTCCTCAGCAAGTGATGGTAGTAATTTTTTACCTCGAGGATATCAAGGAAGACGCAGAGGGCAGAGAAAAACCAGAGGCAGAAACCAGAACAATATACGACCCAATACTCGATCCCAACAACAGAGCAAATAGCAATTGTGAATTTATCTCATTATGAACTGACTACTGCAGAGTATGATCCTTTCCAAAGGTTTGACTTTTGTGCCTGAGTCTAAAATTGATTCACTCCAATTGAGGGTAGACCTAGAAAAATTCTTTAGAAAACTTCAGCTCAGATTACATTTTGCTAATAACAGTGATGATAGAATGGACCGCTCAGTAGTCAAACAGAAATCCTCCTGGACTCCAAGTGGTCCGTTGGACCCAGCGCCAAGTCTATACAAAGACTTAGTGATGAAAGATATTGAATGTTTGGAATCTGAAAAATTTTTCTACTCGTGGAACATCTCTAAATTGGAACGTGAAGCAATTTCTTCTCTACAATTGAACCAGGACATTATCATAAGACGTGCCGACAAAGGAGGAGCAATTGTGATCCTGGATCGTCAACAATATACATCTGAAATTCTACGTCAACTAACAGATACTTCTGTATATATTCCTTTAGATGACGATCCAACTAATATGTAAAAGAAAGAAATATCTGTACTTGTGGGACTGGGATATCGGCAAGGGTTTATAACTCAGAGTGAACTGAATTTTTTGAACCCTCAATACCCGAACATACCTTTCTTCTATATTTTGCCTAAGAACCACAAAAGTTTAACCTCCCCTCCCGGCCGCCCGATAGTGTCTTCATGTGGTTCACTATTAGAACGGGTGAAGGAATATATAGATGTTTTTTTAAAACCGTTTGTGCCTTTAATTCGATCCTTTATTCAGGGCACAATTCATTTCTTGCAGATATTGTCTTCATCTCAACCTAAAAGAACTACAATACTAGTAACTCTTGTACGTTCATTGTACACAAATATTCCACAAGATTTGGTTCTAATTATTATAGAAGAATTTTTGGATAAAAGGATGCGTCCGCACCAAGTACCATCTAAATTTTTAATTCAATTATTGACTATATCGTTGAAGAGAAATTACTTTATGTTCCAGGAGGTCTTTTATCAACAACTGAGTGGAACAGCTATGGGAGCTACATGTGCCCCATCACTAGCTAATTTGTTTATGGCTAGCTTTGAAGATAAATTTGTATACACATCTAAATGGTTTTCGAAGGTCTCTCTCTGGTGTCGTTATATTGACGACATTTTTTTATTATGGGAAGATACAATACCGAATCTATTTTTGTTTATAGATTTTTTTGAACAACTGTTTACCTACAATTAAGTTTGATATAACTTTTGATATGGTGAAAATCCCATTTTTGGATGTATTAATTACAATAAATGAAAATCAGTTTGAGACATCCATATATAGGAAAGAAACAGGCAGAAACACTCTTTTAGAATTTTCTAGCTCCCATCCAATACATCTCAGGAAAAGTCTTCCATATTCACAATTTCTCCGGTATCGGAGAGTATGTTCAACTAAACGTGAATTTAAAAATCAAGCTAATATTTTAAAGGATAAGTTTCAGACTCGTGGATACCCGAAGGCATGTATAAAAAAAGCCTATACAAGAGCATTGTACAATCAAAGAGATTCACTCCTTGAATATAAAGAGCCTGAACCTGAAAAGTTAGTATGTGTGCTAAGGCACTCTCAAAAAACTAGGTTCTTTGCTAAAACTTTGAAAAAACATTGGAATTGTCTATCTATTCATCCAAGCTTCCAGAATATACAAATAACAACAGCTTACTTACTCTAGGAATAAAAATCTCCAGGAGTTAATTAGTCCTACAAGTAAGGGGGCTGTTCAAAATCAGAAGGATGTTTTGAGACAGGGTGAGCAAGTGGGTCACTTTAAATGCGGACACTGCTCCGTATGTAATAACATGTAGGAAGGTTTATCTTTTGTGAATCCCTCAGATCATAAGGAATATTTCTTGACATCGCATACATCCTGTGAGACTAAGGGGGTAATTTATGCTATTTGCTGTCCCTGTAATTTACTATAGAGCAAACCTCACGACAACTTAGAACTAGAGTGATCGAACATAGGTCATGCCTGACCTGTGCAAAAATAGAGGCACCTATGGTGCAGCACTGTTTAGACACCAATCACAAATTTTCTGATATGCGCTGCTGATAAAGGGGGTGATTTTAAAGTACCGTATTTGCCGGCGTATAAGACGACTTTTCAGTACCTTAAAATCCTCCCCAAAGTCGGGGGTCGTCTTATACGCCGGGTACTGTTTACATTCCCTTACTTTACATGCCCTAACATCTCCTTCCTTACCTCCTGTCTGACTTCTCTGACTTCTAATACTGTTAAAGGAAACCTTAATAACTAAAGGTTTAAGCACTGTTACTAGCGATCCAAGCTGGTCTGACATAAACGATGCTAATTCCCCAAATAATGGAAATCATTATTCACCTATAAATATTAGCAAACAGGAGGATCTGGAGCCAGAATCACGTTCTATACGATACGCCCCTGGGTCGGCTCTGCTTACAAAACCCAACTGGTGTGGGAGGGGTACAATTTGCTGCTTCTTCAGACCAGAGCCCGGGGGCCCCGCCTTCTGCACTTTTCCCCCGCCCACCAGCCCGCCTCACCTTTTGCCTCCGCCTACCACGCAGCGGGCCGTCAAAGCGCAACCAATGAGAGGAGACTTAGCTCGCTCGCCCACCAGTGAGCCCGCGCGATGGATTGAAGTCGTGTTGCCGGCCGGGTTAAGCTCGCCCTGGGGTTCGGAGAGCGAGGCGTGCTACGGGGGAGGGGAGCCGGTGCCGGGATGTGGTGGTTAGACGGAGCGCTGTTCCGGCTCGTCCGGTGAGTAGTGGGTCCGCCGGCGGGCTTTATCCTTTCTGCTCCGCTTCCTAACTGTGGGGGGTCTGGTGATAATAAGGTCTTTTCTTAGCCAGTTTATTTAAAAAGATAAATAAACCAGGTTTTGCTATAGGAATGCGTGCACATGTCGGGTCTGTGCAGCTCTGGGGGGAGGGGGTAAGTAAACATTTGAATTAAAATTGTTGAAATAAATTCTGATGTTCTTTTAAGTTTTATTTGTTGTGCAGAAGGTGTGCGGAAGAAGGGGTAGTCTTATACGGCGAATATATAACAAACTCTATATTTTAACTGTAAAAGTTGGGGGTCGTCTTATACGCCCAGTCGTCTTATACGCTCGCAAGCCCAAAAATATGGGCACCCCTGCTCTAGAACATCGCTCCTTAGTTTTATCAAGTGGTACAGTGAGGAGCCAGCACTTTACATCTTATCACCTCATTCTTTCTTTTTTCTCCTCATGTACAGCACGGTTCTTTATTCTAAGCAGCTCTGGCACTAACTGTACTACGGGTGCCTTATGCTACTTTCACTACCTCTTGCAGTCAGGTTCGGCATTTTATCATGGTTTTGGGTTTTTATTTAGTTTTTCACCAGTATTTTCATTTATTTATTAAAGCAGGATTTTTTAACAGCCCGATGCCCCTCCCCTATCAGTGTGCATTCAATCCACTGCCGACACTTTTTTGGCGTCTCTTTCAAATATCATAGCCCCACTGTCGCGTGTTCACATTTATTCTGTGTACGAGTTTATCTCATCAGTGCAGCGACCTTTTTGGTAAGTCCATTTTACTCTCCCTTTTTTACTTTCCCAAGTGCTGTGGTTTTATTCTTTGGTTTTAATAGAAGCTCATTTGTACAATAATTTAGATTCAGGTTCACTTTTCATCTACCCGGTCGGCTTGTCATTGAGCTACTATCGGCTTATGTTTTCAAGATACACTCTGTATTATCAGCTGTTCATTTCCCATACGTTTACTTTTGCCCTTTTTAGGTCTATATAGTCTAGGCATACTGTTTGTAACCAGCCATCATTTTAAGTATGTTTATGCCCTATTTTATGGGGGGGGTTAACATCTTTTAGCATGATGTTTCTTTAATTCTGAGTTCGGTGTTACAATATGTTGTTCTTGGTTTTTAGTTTACACATTATTTATTCTTTTCTTTGACATGTTCGCATCGCTTTACTCAAAAGTATAAAAAGGTATCCATATTCAAGTTTCATCACAGTGCTCTGGTTTTGGCTCCAGTATTTGTCATTTTCTTCCACCAGGTCTGGCTATCCGTTACCGTCTCATATTTTAAAGACTCACTCGTTATAATTAGCGGTGATCCACATGTCTCTTCGTAATGGATATGTCTGAATTTAGGATTTGGATCTTAGTACTATGGGTTTGGTCTTTTCTGGTTTCCTTTCTATAGTCTGCTTTTCGTCTGGAGTCTTTTGAGTTTAGAATTACATTTTATGACATTTTTGTGGTTATAATTGTGTGACATGTCTAAATCGGTCAAGTTATCCATTCTTTTAAATTTTTTGTCCCCTCATACAGTGGCAGACCGCCCCAGGTGCCAGCCCGCCCCAGGTGCCAGCCCTAGGGGGGTACACAGCCAACTGGATCCAGAACCTTCCAAGTTGCTCTAAATGGCACCTGCACCTCAGCACGGCTGCCGTACTTATTCTGAAGCAGAATTGGTAGCCGCACTGAAGTGCAGGAAGGTCCCGCGATGACTACATTTGCCGCCTCTGCCTCCGGAAAACATAAGTGACGTCGGAAGGTGTGGACCGGCAACTGCAGACATTGTGGAACCTTGCCGCAACTCCCTGCGTCTGCCGGCCCACCCCCTCCAACATCACTTACATCTTCCAGAGGCAGAGGCAACAGAAGCAGTTATCATGGGACCTTGTTGGTTTGGAGGGAGAGAGGAGTATAGAAGGGTGGTGGAGGGAGAAAAAGGAGGTCAGGGCGGTATGGAAGGGTGGTGGAGGGAGAGAAAGGGGGTAGATGTTGATGGAATTGGTGTGCAGGGAAAAGAGAGAGAGACATAAGGGGGAAGGATACTAGATGGAATTGGGTTGGAGGGAAAGAAAGGGGGCAGATGCTGATGGAAGTGGGGGTAAGGGAGAGGAGAGAGTGAAATGCCAGACCATGGGGGTGTGGGAGAGGGAAGGGAAGAAGAGGAGAGAGATGCCAGACCATTGAAGGAGGGAAGGGAAGAAGATGGATGCCAGAATAATAGGGGTGAAGGGAGAGATGGAAGATTAATACAAGGAGAGAAGATGCCATATATAGAAGGAGCAGAGAGAGGGTAGACAGTGGATGAAAGGAAGAGAGTGACAAGACTATAAGGAAAAAAGAAACCAGAGAAGACAATGTAGAAAAAAAATTATATTTATTTATTTTTTTACTTTAGGGGAGATGCATCGCTGTTTCTGAGGTGTTGCATTGTATGCAAAGTCTAGCTTCTAGGTGGTTCAATTTAACCTTTGTCTATGTTTTTCTATTTTATTTCCCCTTTTACAAAACTGTAGAGCATTTTTTTAACACCTGCCATGGTGGTAATTGCTCAGAATTCTATGAGAGTCTGAACTGTTATCATCATGGCTAAAAACCACATTACAGTTTTGTAAAAGGGAGAGGGGTTAGTTTGTGATTACATATTCCATACTAGGCGAAGGTGTTTTCTGTGTTCTTTGTGTTCGAAAGACATGGTTTTCAGTTAGGATTGATCTGTACTAGTCTGGCTTGTTTAGTTTTACAATGGCTGTATTGATGTACTGCTCACTGCAATATGTAAGATGCTGCCTTTTCCTAGGTACACTCTTGTGTGATGTGTGGATTGTTACTAAAAATCATGTTTTTCATACAGATGGGGGGGTGTCAAAAATGATGGGCCTTGGGTGTCACATATGCTAGGTACGCCACTGCCTTCATGGTTTATATCTAATCCACAAGCCTGCTTTTAGGACCTACAGGGTATGTATCCCTCTGATTCATGACAATTTCACTTCTCATGTTATCTTATCCATTCTTTTTATTATACAACTGCCCAGATAAGCATTATTCTTTGACGCGATTGGACTTTGAAAACTAATGCCAACAGTGTTCTCCCCAGAAATTTTTTCCAGCCATGAAAAACATTTGCTGCATTTAGTGTGCCACAAAAAACATTTGCTCCGTTTAGTGTGCCGGAGTATTGTAAACTATTGTATTTATTGCCTCATTTTTAAGATTCTGCATTTTGTATTTCTTTTATCTCTGCATATTGTATTTCTTTTATCTCTGCATATTGTAATTCGCTGACTGTCCAGCCCTCTTCAATGTAAACCGCCTAGAAGTCTCACGACTATGGCGGTATAGAAGAATAAAGTTATTATTAAAAAAGTTTTGAGACACGCTATTCTATACCATTTGAAAGAGGGCAAATATCTAATTATTCACTTCTAGAATTGGATACTTCTTAAATTTAATATAAATATTATGGAACAAGTGTCAAACCTTAAGAAAGGCAGTCATATTGAGCATTGGAAAATAACTAATAATAATTAACTAATACAAATAGTACACATTTAGGGCTCCTTTTACTAAGCTGCGATAGCGGTTTTACCGCGTGCTTAGCTCATGCAGAATTGCTGCACATGCTAGACGCTAACGCCAGCATTGAGCTGGCATTAGTTCTAGCCGTGTAGCGCGGCAATTCTTCACGCGCTAAAAACGCTATTGCAGCTTAGTAAAAGGAGCCCTTAATTTTCCCCACCACCAAATTTCCCCATCCCGCCCCACCTGGCTACTTTTTCATGCCACCCAGCTGGAAAAAATTTCTGGGGAGAACACTATCTACTTTAGTGTCACCATTGTTACAATTACCCATACATAGGTTAAATAACTTTAAATAAATGACTCTCAAATTTAATTTTTTGATGGTTTTACAATTTTATTATTTTAATTATCTAATCTAATCTAATCCTTAGGTTTGTATACCGCTTCATCTCCACGTTCGTAGAGCTCGACGCGGTTTACAGTAGGAGAAATAGGAAGGAACTACAACAGAGGGATAGAGGTAGAAGTGTGAAGAAAATTTAGAGGACTTGGGATGCCAAGATATAAGAGTTTCCTTGATTCCTAAGTTGGAGGGAGACTTACATTTTTTGAGAAAAGCCAGGTTTTCAGATGTTTGCGGAAAACTTGGAGAGAGCTCAAGTTCCGAAGAGGGGAGGTAAGGTTGTTCCAGAGCTCAGTGATTTTGAAGTGAAGAGAGGTCCCTAGCTTGCCTGTGTGGGAAATGCCTTTTAGCGAGGGGAAGGATAGTTTTAATTTGTGGGAGGATCTGGTGGTATTAGGGTTTGAGGAATTCCAAGAAAGAGGGATAAAGGGAGGGAGGATACCATATAGGATTTTGAAAGTTAAACAGGCGCATTTATAGTGTGTCAAGAAAAACATTTGCTTCATTTAGTGTGATAGAATTAAAAAAAGTTTGAGAGACACTGATTTATGGGAAAAGTTCAAGCCAGATTGTCAACAAGTAGCCTGGACATCGATTAAAGCCATTGTAGCCAGATCTTTAGCTGCTGGTAAAACATCATGCTTGGAAGTAAAAAAATAAGAAGCTATCATATGACCAAGGAGAGTCAGGATCCACTAAGGAATCATCTTAATAAGCTGCAGTAAACGTTAGCGCATTCTTACTGCGACCTACAATTGTTTACTGCAGGGAAGGGAGAGGAGTCATCCTGTGGTTAATTCAAAAATCTGCCCGCACTACTCATACCTAAAAAATATTTTTTCATTTTTGTTAGAGGGCGGGGGCGTGTCTGGGGGGGGGACAGAATAAGCATTACTATGGGCTAACTAGTAGCACAGGATTACAGCATGAACCCATACCACTTATAAAACAGGTGTCAGCAAGTACTCCCATGGTAATACTTTTTAATGACTGCATGTTATTAGCAACATTAGATGTGACCATTAATAGAAAAAAATATGAAAGAAGCTATTTTCTAACTGTGATATAAAAAGGACCTTAATGCATAGGAATCCCCCACATAGGACATACTAAGGCCACATTTTACCACAGCTTAATAAATTGCCCCTAAAATAATTGAGGGGAGCAAGGAAGTGAAGGAAAACAAAAAGGGGAAAGAGAAAATGATTTGCATACCGCTTTTGGGGGGGGGATTACACATTCAAAAGTTGTTTACATATGTACAGTATTAATAGAGAAAGCAAGTATAGTAGGGAGAGGTAGAAATAGTAGAGGAAGGTAGGAAAATTAAGGAGATAATACAGGAGTAGAGACAGACAGGCAGGTAAAGACAGCTGGGAGGCGAGAGAGGAAACAGGGTGAGAAAGGGAGGGGAGGTGGGAAGGCATGAGAATGAATACTGAAAGTCATAGGATGCGAAACACAGTATATAAATTACTCGTCCCTGGACACAGTGAAGAATTTTCTCAGCTCAGCACTCACTGAATTGGTTCCTATAACAGAAGCTGGTAGTGGTAACTTCTGCCAGCATAACAGGATTTGCTATCACTACAAGGAATGAAGATAGGAAAGACGACCTATTGGTGTTAGAAAGCCCAAGCGAAAAGAATTCTGGGGTAGAGACGGACCACTATAACGGATCGGAAGAGATGGACGAGGGGTGCAGGATATGTCCAGACTCACCGCGATGGCGGCCGCTACGGACTCGGGTCTCTCGATCATTATGGGTCCTGGACAGATTCAGACTATGGTATCAGTCGGACTTCAGGGTAGCAATTCCTTTAAATCCAGGCAGCAGAACAGAGATGTGTGGGAAACGCGGCTAGGCAACAAAAATCCGCGAGATCTACAGCAAAGCAACGCGAGTGTTAGGGGAGGAGCCACCATCCTTTCTCCCTCTTTCTCTCCCCACCACTCTCAGTGTTTCAGTCTAAAGCTGCCGATTGGTCAAGAACGAAGACACGCCTTTTTCTATTGTGATTTCGTTAAGAACTTGCCCCAAAATTCGGCCATGGGATTGTTTGGTCGCGTCATGAACAGATGGGAAATTGCATGCTGGTAGTTGTGGTTGACGTGTGTTGACGTTTTATTTTTTTTCAGTATTTGAAAATCAGTAGGTCTCAAAAGTTGAAAATCAAGGGAATGTACAACTGATATTTTTCTGGTCCTATTCCTGTATCGTTATTTTTTAATTTATATACCATCTAAACCTAGGCGGTTTCCATACAAGCATACATAATAAAACAACAGTACAAACAAGATCAACAAAAGCTGTATCCTCAAAACATTTTACCCCAAACTGTCTCCTTACTTTAAAAAAATCACAAAAATGCAGTATCAAAAAAAGTTGAGTCTTCAATAGCTTTTTAAACCCCAACCCTATCAGCATATAAGTGTATCTGAGTTAGGGTAGCATTCCACAATTTCACACAGGCAATAGCAAAAATGGAAGCTCTGGTATCTTCTGCATATCTTGCTTCACAGCCGTATCCAAAACATTGCATGTTCAGATCTCAATGAGCTGCCAGGGTGATAAACTGACAACAACTGTTTAAAATTAGGGTTACCTGGCCATGCCCCATCTACAGTGTCCTGCCCCAACCCTGCCTCCCACTAGTCTCACTACATACCACCCCCCCCCCCCCCTCACTAGTGCAGCCTCTCTCTCTCCAGGTCACCCCAAAGTCAGGTATGGCTCTCCGAGTCTCCCCTATTCCCAGTACCTCTGCAATTTCAAAACTTTGGACAGTTGGCAGGGTTAGCAACAGGATCCTGCTGCTGTCAGCCTGCCCCAGAAACCTTCACTTTGCAGCAATTCCTGTTCCTGGACAAACTCCAGTTCAGGAAACCATCCAGACACCCAGACAGTCCTCTGCTAACCCTACTTAAAATACAAAGATATTGAATAATACAGAGCATGATAAACAATAGATACCACCTTATAGTAGACTGCATCACCAGCAACCAATGCAGTTGGTGCTGTGCTGGTGTTATATGAGCTGTTCTTACCACACCCGTAGCAAGCTATGCTGCCACATTTTGGACTAACTGCAATGCCCAACACCTGGTCTTTGATATACCAAGGTACGAGGTGTTATAGCAGTCCAACCATGACAAAACCATCCCTTCTACAACAGTTTGAAATTCAAAAGACGATTCAACCGATGAAGCTGACCCAAAACAAGTCTGAATAGGTATCTTTTGCTTTTTTTTATATACTTTATTGCATTCCTTGTAGTTCATACAAAAAACTCAAGCTACAAATGTAACCATAAACAGACCAGAGTAAAATATTTACTAGAAACAAACGCATGAGAAAGAGGAACTTTTAACAAACAGGAATCTAATACCAAAGGAGATATTTTTCCCCCCGCCCCCCAACCAGCAGATGCAGGACAACCAAACAAAAAGAAAAATACGGCTGATGTAGCTACAATTTAAGTATTCAAAAGACTACTTCTTGCTCTAGGTCAGTGGTAGGGAACTCCGGTCCTCAAGAGCCATATTCCAGTCGGGTTTTCAGGGTTTCCCCAATGAATATGCATGAGATCTCTTTGCATGCATTGCTTTCAATGCATATTCATTGGGGGAATTCTGAAAACCCGACTGGAATAGGGCTCTCGAGGACTGGAGTTCCTTACCCCTGCTCTAGGTGTTAAGGTGTACCCGAAATGTTCCCAAATGTCAATAAAGATTTTGCCTTTTTTAGAGTCAAAGTCTGCAATATCTCTTCTCTCCATGGAGGCCTATGCAATCATCAAAGAGCACCACTGGGCCAACGTTGGAGCCTGTGATGTAATCCAACATTGAAAGAAACACTTCTTCCCCAGTAGCACAGTTCCCTTTGGTCGAGGAGCGATAGTTGTGTATTGGCCAAAAAGCATCAGAGGAGTCGGGCACCACCCACAATGCCACAGCTTAGAGATCTCTGATGCCAAGGAAGTCCAGAAGGCCAAAATTAAAGGGCAAAACCAGAACATGTGTCCCAAAGATGCCATGGCCATATTACACTTAGTACAACAATCAGACTGTTGCAGAGTTGCCAAATATTCTCTCCGAGTAGATGTATACAAATGTATTTTGTCACATACACCGCATAATTCAGTTCTGTAACTATATCTAACAAGAATTTATGATTACATTTCAAAGGTACCGGCAAGCGTGCATCTAACCAGTAGGTATCATTAAAAAGTTCTTGTCTTTCCACCATTAGAGCATCTGCCGGCAAAGATGTAACATAATGATATAATTGCCTATAGCTAAAGGCATCTAATCTAATCTTCTGTTTGTGTGTCGCACATACCTATTCAGGCTCTAGGCGACATACAGAGAGGGGTTGAAAGGGGATCAGGAGGGGGACTAAAAGGGGCCTTGAAAGGGGGAGGATAAGAGGGGGGCTAGAAATCATAGTTGTCTAGGAGCTCATCTAGCGAAAGAGGTGGAAAGATTAATTTCTAAAAAGTCAAGTAGGTTCAGCTGTCAAAGAGAAAGGTTTTCAGTTTTTTCCGGAATGTTGTATGTTTAGTTTCTTTTCTGATCATTTCTGGCAGGTTATTCTGAGATCAAACTCCTGACAAAGCTCCACAAATGGATTCATCCTGCCCTGCCTAGTGACTACCTGTGTTAAATAATGGATCCCCTTATGCGCCCAACAATGAAATCGCAAGTCTGAATAGTTTTAACAATTTCATATTTTATAGTAAGACCAGAATCAAGTCTCACACCCAACACAGTCATTTCCTTCCTCACTGTTACACTAACACCCAATACATTCATATGTTCCTGCCACAAATCATCACTCCTCCCAAACAAACATCACTTCTGTTTTTCCTACATTCAAAGTTAATCCATAAGCAGTCATCCAATCCACATCATTCCTCATATAAAAATCCAAACGAACATTCAACTCTGATCCTCAAGCTTCTTCTACTGGACAGAAAAATAAAATATCATCTGCATATTGCCTAAAAAAACAAACAAACCACCCAAAGAATCAAACAACAAATCAACCAATGCCATGGTTGGGCTGATAAATTTTCAGCGGCCCCTCATTTCTATAGTTCTGCCAGATATATGCAGTGCTGTGCATTAAACATGTACGAAACAATCCCTGCTCAATTAAGCTTACAATCGAATCAAAACAAACAGGACAAATAGAAGTCAGGGAATTTCTCACAGAGGCTATATTTCAATTAAAATTTTTAATCATAATTTTTCCTGCTGCATCTCCTTGTGACTCTGGCAAGTCACTTAATTCTCCATTTCCTGAGGTAGAAAATAAGTACCTGTATAAAATATATAAATCGCTTTGATTGTAACCACAGAAAAGCAGTATATCAAATTCCATCCCCCTTCCAATAAGAGGAAAACCACTACAATGCATTACCCCTCATTCCCAATCTTTCCAGTTTCAACAATAGCCGTAAATCCACTGAATCAAAAGCCCCTGACACATCCAAAGATATCAAACAATATGTTACATATTGTCACAGGGTGATTTTAGAGACAGAAAAGACAGGTCATATAAAGTCTACTCCCCAGCCTAAACCCAGAAAGGTCCACAAGAAAAGTACTCCTGAACAGCAGTGTTCTCATTTGTGTTCTCCTGCTTGTGGTTGGGAAAGAGGGGAACAAAAGATCATAGGAACCAATGACCCTTGAGAGGCAGTTCCAAGGGGAAAGTTAAATCAGGTGAATCAGAACAACATCTATGGGGGATCAGATTCACAGCAACACCAGGTAACTTCCAGAAAACACCAGATTAGGGAACAAGCCCCAGCTGAAGCCTATCAGGGTTCTTATAAAAACAAGCAGTTGGCTGCAGGGAGGAAACCACACGAACAGAACCATCATGGAGAAGGATGGACCTGTGAAGAGAACCCAATGGGGCCCTCAAGGAGGGACTTTGGGGACCCCTGATTTAGACCCAGGAGAAGCATTGAACAGCATGGAGCCTAGGTTAGCCCCGAGTTAGATTTAAACTTTGATACTGCTGATATTGAGATTACTGAAGATTGCCTGGAAGATAATATTGAAGAGGTTTACCCAGATGATTCTATGGATTTTGATGAAGCAAACTCTGGATTAGAAGACACTGTTATGTAGGGTTACAATATGGCTCCAGAAAAAGGAGGACAGATTGAAACCAATGGAAATAAAACCCAGATGTCTCAATCCGTCCTCCTTTTTCTGGACCCATATGGTAACCCTACTGTTATGGAGACAGACTGTGGTTAAAAGCAATGCTGGTTTTAATCCATGTTTCAGCAGTGAAGATAAAGTTTGACTTTTTTTTTTAAGTAACTCTGTGGCTGAGAACCTGTGACAATATTGCTGAATGCTAATGCTCTAAGGCAGGGGTGCCCAAAAGGTCGATCACAAAGGCAACGCGAGACGATCGCTCGTTGCCTTTGCGTTCTCCCTGTTCCCCAACGCTACCACAGGCCAGCAGCGATTACAGAAGCGCCGGGCAAGCCAGATCCCTCCCCCCAACATCAATTCTGACGTCAGGAGGGAAGGCTGCTGGCCTGTTGCGGCGTCAGGAAACAGGGAGAACTCGGCGGCAAAGGCGGTGGTGGTTTGGGGGCCTATTCTCAGATGTCGGCGGTGGCTTGGGGGCCTGTTTCCAGACAACAGCCCCGGTGGTGGTTTGGAGAGACAGACAGACAGACAGGGAGACAGAAAAAAGAGGGCATGGAGACAGAAAGAAAGAAAGGGGGGCAGAGAGACAGAAAGAAAGACAGCAGAGAGAAAAAGAAAGAAAGGGAGGCAGGGATCCAGACAGAAAGAAAAGGGAGGGGGCAGGGAGAGAGGAAGGAAAAGTTGGACTTATGGAAGGACAGAGATGTTGGTTGGGGCATGGAATGAGTTCTGGAGGAGATGAAGCATGCTGGAGGCAGAAAGGAGGGAAGAAATATTGCATGCACAGTCAGAAGAAGAAAGTGCAACCAGAGACTCATGAAATCACCAGACAACAAAGGTAGGAAAAATGATTTTATTTTAAATTTAGTGTCCATTTTGAGAATTGATATCTGCTGTCTATATTTTGCACTATGGCTCCCTTTTACTAAACCGCAGTAGTGGATTTTAGCGCAGGGAGCCTATGAGCGTCGAGAGCAGTGCGGGGCATTCAGCACAGCTCCCTGCACTAAAAACTGCTATCACGGTTTAGTAAAAAGAGAGGGGGTATTTGTCTATTTTTGTATAGTTGTTACTGAGATGAGATTGCATATTTTAAAGTCATCTGCCTTGACCTCTTTGAAAAAAAAAAACCCTGAATATAAATGATAATTAACATTTTCTCTGCATACAGTGTGCTTTGTGTTTTTTTTTAAATTTTATTGTTGGTAGATCATTTTGACTTGGTAATTTTAAAAGTAGCTTGCAAACCAAAAAAGTGTGAGCACCCCTGCTCTAAGGATTGTGTGATTGCTATGGCCAAATTTAAAGGAGGCTGTGCTGGACAATAGAACATAGTCCAGGTAGAGGCTGGTAGAGGTTTTGGCTAGATTTTTGGGTCCTACTTTTGGGGAAGGACCAACCACCGGTCAATGTGGGAGGAGGCCCTTCTGCCCTGAGTGTTTGGCTATAAGCTCTGGGTGACATGAATCCAGTCAGATCCTACAAATAAAATAGCTTTACTGAAAGAATAGACTTGCATTTGTTATGAGAAGATTTCCCTGTTTGGAAGGCTTAGCTCTGAAAGGAATAAGACTAAACTGGAGTCCTACTTTTGGTAGGCCTCAGGCCTGTTTAGGCCATTTGCTCAGTGAAAATATATTTTTTTTCTGTTTTTGGTTTTGACTGACTTGGAATGTTGAAGCTGAAATTGATCACTGCTAAAGTTTGAATATGAATGCCTTTTGAGAAGAAAGTAACTTATGAAATGCAGAAGTTTGCCTGCTGTTTTGAAATGTGATGTTGGATTGCCTGATTATTTTGGAAACAGTGTATCGCTGAGAAGTATTTGCAATATTGATATTTTGTTGAATTTAACTACCTGCATAACAACTTTATTTTGAGCTTTAAAAACTAAATTGAAGTGCAGTACATTTGATCCACCACTCACACAGCTGATAAACTGCTTGGTCAGTGCTGTGCGTTCCAGAAACTCCAGGCCAGACCCGCATGGTCAAGGCCATGCCTGGTGACAATACTGCTCAACACCTATCCTTAGAACATCCATAACTGACACCAACAATAATTCTACACTATTGGCCTAACAAAACCCAAATTGATATGGGTTCAAGCAATCCACACAATCGATAAACAGCTGTTTGAAAAACAATCTTCTCCAAAACTTTCCCCAAGAATGGAACAGTAGATCCAGAAACACCCTTTCTCACAATGATTCACTGAAGCCTGGATTCTCTAAATCAGTGTCTCTCAAATTGTGTGCCAAGGCACAATGGTGTACCCCAAAGAGATTCCAGAATTTTTCTTTATTTTTAAAAATTCCCTTCATAAGTACACACTAGAACATGTATGTCGTGTACTCAAGAGTGTGTCAATGTTATCAGTGTCTCTGTGTGTGTGTAAAGATACAACCACCCAGACAAGTATCATTCTTTGACATGATTGGTCCTTGAAAACTAACAGCAAGTCATTTTGGCTTTATTTTTTTTTATAAGAAACTTATCCTAACTTGAGCAACAAATCAAATAAGATTTTGTTACCATTTGGATCTTCTTATCTCTGACAGAAATCAAATTGAATAAAATAGAACGATTGCAGATGGTGGATGATGAAATGCGTGTTTGTCGACTTTCGAGCCACATTTTGTGTTAATTTGCACTCTAAAACAAGCACATCCATTGCATTGATTAGCAATTCTATTCTACTTTATTTTCACCATTTTTACAATTCCCATTACATAGCATAAAGAACTTTAAATAAAACATTTTCAATTTTTTGTTGGGTTTGAAATTTTATACTTTAAATTTATAATGTGCCGCAAAAAAACATTTGCTCCGTTTAATGTGCCAGAGCTAAAAAAAAGTTTGAGAGACACTGTCCTACATAGTAAAAGAGGGGGTAAGTAAATTTTCCTTAGACCACTAACGCATAGCGCAGGTTTTAGCACAGGAAGTGTCGGTAACTGCTCCAACGCTCATAGGAGTTATATGAGCGTTGGAGCAGTTACCGACACTGTCGGCACTAAAATCCACATTATGTGTTAGTAAAAGAGGGGGTTAATTCTTTACTAGTTTGATTTATTGGAAAATGTTATTGTCTGTGCTTCTATAGTAAGTATTGGTACTTCTGTTTTTACTTTTATTATAAAAAGTAAATTTGACATGGTCACAAAGTGTTACAAAATATTTGTAAATTATATGAAATTGAGTTTATATTGAGCATAAAAAATGATACAAAAAATTGACGGACTGATGAAGAATTGAAGTTCTTTCTTTTTTTATTTTTTTATTTATTGAAATTATAATAAACATAAACAAGTATTTGCACTTGCATACAGATTTAGATACAAACTATAAACAGTCTTTTAAGAGACTGATAAAATGAAAAGGAAAATTATATACAGTACTTATTTAGTCCACAATCTTAGGATCCAAGAACAAAGAAAAGACAATAAAAAGGTATGCCAAAACTCAAAAGGACAGGTTAGGAGACAAGATATTAACCCCAGACAGCCGGTTCTAGATTGCTGGTACAGCCATTGAACCAGTAACTACTCCCCCCCCCCCCCCCCCCCCCCTCTTCCTTAGCCACAATGAACTCAAGTAATTTTCGGCTCAAAAAAAGAATTTTTACCCTCAAATGACATACCGCATTTAGAAGGAAATTTCAAAATAAAGGATGCTTCTAAGGCAATAACCCTAGGGGCTCCTACACTAGAATACCATGCAGTACTGGTCTATTTAGCGCGGGCCGGTAGCGATGTCGCCGCGTTAATGTCACCATCGCGTGGTGCATGCCGCATTAGTAAACAGGGCGCAACAAAGGCAGGTATTAGCGCGCAGTAATCCAACAGCATTCTGCCTATTCATCTTATGGGTCCAACTTTTCTACATGTCCTGAGTACAGTAGTTTAGTGCAATCCAATACACACACACACCCCTTAAACAAAACTGTGGTAACTTTGTTTGTTGAGCATGTGGGAGCTGTGCTTCTTCCTATGGTTCCCATGAGTGTTGAGAGAAGTGGTCAGGCTACAAAAAGCACTAGTCTGCTTCTGTAAAAGGTGTGTATGGTGTTTACTCACGCAGACAACAGCGTATCATTAACCTTAATGCTGTCCTACTGTCGCTTCATTCTCATACATTAATGTCACTACCAATCTGTCCTAGTGGTGTTTGTTTAGTGCTATTCAGGGTGCATTGTGTCCGGTGCTGCACCTGACACTCCATGACACTCCTTGTTGTTTGCTCATAAGAATCCTTACCATGCTTGGGGAAAAGAGGGGGGAGGGGTGAATTAGTGTAGCTCTGATCTCACTATGAGTAAACAATACTGTGTGCAAACACACATGTTCCCTATATAAGGCTGTATGTGTAACAGCACAGTTTTACTGTACACATGGTGAGGTCGGTGGATGAGGCCAGCAACTGAAACAAAAACACCTCTACCCTGAGGCTCTGTCATATGTAACTCATGAGGAACATTTCAACTGCTTTATTCGGTCAGACCATTGGTCGGACCTTCTCACGGTCACCAAGGCAGCTCTCTAGTATCTTGGCAAAACCCAAAGAGCGCTATCTGGCTACCTCCTCATATCAAGATCACTGACTAGGGACTTTTCCTCAAGGAACCGATAGCCACAGGTATGTTGCCCAACGACCCTGTAGGTGGACTTTTCCTCCAGGAGGCCTCCCGCTCCGTGTTCTATGAGAACTGAGTCTTGCAAACATTACAACTGCCTTACTGGGTCAGGTCAACTGTCTCTCTAAGGCAGTAGCCTCTTTTCATGGTGTCTAATATATTATTCTTAAAAACCTCAAAGTGAAAATGCTCCAATGAAGTATCCAGTGGGATTTGAACTAGGAACCTCAGAGGTTGGGAGGGTTGGGGGGGGTGACATCAAGTTTACCAGTACACCACAGCTCCTCTACACATACACATATGACAGCATAGATGGTAATGTATGTATCAACGTTGCTACACTCTAGATTGTTCTGTGATTCTCACACTCCATGTCACAAGTGTTAGGGCCCATAGACAAGAATGGCAGTTCAAAATGCAAAGGGGTAGTGTGGAAAAGTGCCTCTTTCCAACACAGTAGCTTCACTTGGATGCAGAGTAGCCTGAAGCCTTGTTGTGAGCTATTGGTTGATTTAAATCAGGGGTGCCCACACTTTTTGGGCTTGCGAGCTACTTTTAAAATGACCAAGTCAAAATGATCTACCAACAATAAAATTTAAAAAAAAACACAAAGCACACTGTACGCATAGAAAATGTTAATCATCATTCCTATTCCAGGGTTTTTCAAAGAGGTCAAAGCAGATGACTCTATGCACTGTCACCTCACTAACAACCATACAAAAACAGACAAATACCCCCTCCCTTTTTACTAAACCACGATAGCAGTTTTTAGCGCAGGGAGCTGCGCTGAATGCCCACCGCTGCTCTCGACGCTCATAGGCTCCTTGCGCTAAAAACCTCTATTGCGGTTTAGTAAAAGGGGACCACATTGTAAAATATAGACAGCAGATATAAATTCAGATACATTTTGATCACTAAATTTAAAATAAAATCATTTTTCCTACCTTGTCTGATGATTTCATGAGTCTCTGGTTGCACTTTCTTCTTCTGACTGTGCATCCAATCTTTCTTCCCTTCTTTTAGCCTGTATGCATCCTCTCCTCCTGATGTCATTCCCCCCCCCCCCCAACGTTTTCTTCCTCTCTCCCTGCCCTCTCTTTCTTTCTCTCTTCATGCCCCCTTTCTTTTTTTCTGTTTCTCTTCTTTCCTTCTGTCTCCCTGCCTGCCCTCTTTCTCCCTCCCTGCCCTCCCCCAAGCCACTACCACTGCCGCTGCCATCGGATAACAGGCCCCCAAAGCCGCCGGCCAAACTCTCCCTGCTTCGGGCCCACCAGCATTCCTCTCCCCGACGTCAATTCTGCCATCGGAGAGGAAGTTCCGTTGGCCAGAACTTCCTCTCCGACGGCAGAATTGACGTCGGGGAGGGAAGGCTGATCGGCCCAAGATCGACCTATTGGGAGAAATGCTGCCGGGTCCTGCCTTTGAGGAAACAGAAAGTAGGCAGGACCTGGCAGCAAGACGAGCAAATCGCAAGCTTCACTGACCTATCTCCCGCTTTAGCCCGCGAACGGGGCTCTAACATGTGCGTGCAGGCTTTCCTTCTCCCCCCCCCCCGACATAACTTCCGGTTTCAGAGGGAAGAGAAGGGAAGCCGGTACAAGCACACATTAGCCCCCTGAGCATAAGTTCTCCAAGCCGGTTTTTTTTTTTAAAATGTTGAGCAGCGGCGGCAGCAGCAGAATTCAGGAACGGGCCAGTCATGAGGGGAAAAAAGAGAAGGGAAGAAGGGAACCCGCTCTGCGATCGACTGGGGTCGCCTGAGCGAGCAACCTGTCAACCGCGATCGACATATTGGGCACCCCTGATTTAAATGAACACTAGTCCAAAAAAGGTCACACACCCCCACACACACACCCACTTCCTGTGAGCTATTGGTTGATTTAAATGAACACTAGTCCAAAAAAGGTCTCACCCCTCACCCCCTCCACACACACACACACACACTTCCTGTTTAGCTTTAAACTTAATACAGTTGGTAGAATTCTTGTTTAGTCTGAAAGTGGAAGGAGGTTGTAGAACAGACAGGACAAGTTTTTCAGTAAGTGCAATCTGGGTATATATATTATTAATCTGTGCACGCACACACACAGAAAGTTAATAGGATTTCTTATGCACATACTAACAATTCTGTGTTTCAGTCTTTCTAGGACCCAGTGCTGGCAGCCAGGCCTCTTCCTCCTTTTTATCAGGTGGAGCTGCTACCGCAGGTAAGATAGTGCCTGGCATAGATGGGGGAGAGAGAGGGCTAACAGTGAAGGAGGAGGCAAGCTGACATGATGTTTTGGATTTCCTGTCTTTCTAGGACCCAGCTCTGACACTCAGGCCCCCTCCTGTGCACCAGCCAGACCATCCAGTCCTCCAGGTAAGAGAGTGCATGTTATAGATGGGAGGAGCTTGGGAGAGAGGGTGGGGGTGTAACATTGAGGGAGACAATCTAATTCTCTGTGCTTTTGCAATTTCTGTCTTTGTAGGAACCGCCCCAGCCAGCCACGACCCCTCCTCAGCCCCAGCCAGCCCAGCCTCTAGGCCAAGTAAGAAAGGGCATGGCCTAGATGGTGCAGGGGGGGACATACGTCGGCAGGGCAGGAGGTGTGGAATAGGCTAGGCCAGGGGTAGGGGTGTCCTCGAGAGGCGCAGCCAGGCCAGGTTGTGTGGATATGCACAATGAATATGCATGAGATAGACTTGCATCTCAAGGAGGCAGTGCATGGCAATCCATCTCATACATATACATTGTGGATATCCACACAACCTGACCTGGCTGCGCCTCTCGAGGACACCCCCCCCCCTTTATTGCCTAATCCTGGCCTAGAAGATGTGACAGTGAGGGGAAGAGAGAGTGCTAAGTAAGGGGGAGGGGGTACGAGATTGACCTTGAAGGAGGAGATGATGTGAGTGTGTCTTTGCATGTCTTCCAGTCTCTGCAGGCTCAGCCTCGCCCAGCCAGCCCCATGCCTCTGCTGAAGACGTGCCAGCCTCTAAGGCAGGTAAGAGGGGCAGATGAGGGTGGGACCACAGCAGCTTTCTCTCTTGGCCTAGCGGAGAGGAGGGAGGGGGGATTAACCTTGAGGGAGGAGAGGCTCTGACCCTCTGTCTCTCCATGTCCTCCTGTCTCTGTAGGCAGCGCCTCACCTAGCCAGGACACCACCTCCCTGCCACGCAGCCAAGCCTGTAGCCCAGGTAAGAAAGGGCCTGGCATAGATGCAAGATGGGATGATAGGGGAGGACAGACATCGGCAGGAGGCGTGGAATTGGCGAGAAGTGACAGTGAGGGGAAGAAAGGTTTCTGCAAGGCAGGAGGAGGGGGGAAATGACCTTGAGGGAGGAGGCAATCTGACTGTGTTTTGTTTGTTTCTAGGAACTACCTGGACAGGTCTGGCCTTCCCCTCCTCTAGCAGTGAGGAGGTGGAGCAGGAGGTGGGGTGTCATCATCTCCCAGCACCCTCTCCCTTCCCCCCCCCCACCAACACCACCACCACTGCAGCAGCCAGCAGCCTGTGTGGATGCTCTGGGGGAGCTCCAATGTCTGCATGCCCTCCAGACTCCATTTTAAGAGGATGGAGGCATGCGGGCAGGCAAGGGTGCAGGAGATGGCTGGGATGAGGCAGGACGTGAGAGCAGGGATGGAGGGAATCAGGCAGGACATGAGAGCTGGGATGGAGGGAATGAGAGCTGGGTTGGAGGGAATGAGGCAGGACATCAGGGAGCTCACTGCAGCAATTCTGCAGCTAGCAGAGGCCAGGGGACAGCCAGCCCCTAATCAGAGAGGTCTGGGAAGGGGGCATTCAAGGGGTCGGGGGAGACCCCCAAAAGTGCCCCGACTTGGGCATTAGGGTGTAGTTTGTGTTGGGGGAGGGGGGAAGGTATGTGTTGAGGGAGGGAGGGACACATTGTACATAAATAAAACATTTCTTTATTGCACTATATACTGTTTCCTTGCTGTAGTCATTTTGTGATTCTTTTCAAAGTGCTAGGTAGACACTTGAGTGTGTGTGCATCACGTATTGACCCTTAGTCTCCCCCCTGCAAAAAGCTTTTGCATCCTATTGGATTGGATTCTGACAACGGTGAACACGAGGTTAACTCTAACTGCCTTATCCGTCTTTGAAATGGCTGTTCAGGCTTGTCTGATGCGGCTAACATGGTAATATCAGAATGTACTGGCTGGAGTCAAGAAGTATGCCCAGTGCGGTGACTTTACATAGCACTGTTGCTGCGGTTCTCCCCCCTCCCTTTTAAACCTTGGGTGACATCCTTCCAAAATTACAAGGAAATATACTTATGGAGTTCATCCGACCCACAATTGGTAGAATGGCAGTCACCCACTTCCTGGGTTTGGGCACTTGTAATAATGCAATAGTTCAGAAAGGGTCTTGAGATCTGAAACTTTGAGAGTCAACTCTTGCATTGTGCCTCAGGATCTACCTGGGGGATGGGGGGGCGCTAACGTGCCTCCCCCAGAATTTGGTGATGTGCTCTGATGTTCATTGTTTGTAAGACGATGAACAAATTGTACCCTTCAGTGCTTGTCTTCCTCCCTGCCCCCTTCCTAGCAAGCTTCTAAAACGAAGGCATGATAGACCTTCCCCCCCACCCCCCAGTGGGAATCCCCACCCCCCAGAGGTTTTCCCAGCATGTGTGCAAGACTACGACACAGTTTGAGTCTACCCCTGAAAAAGCTCCATAAGGAATATTTCCAGCTGGCACAGTGTTAACAGGTCAGACACTCCAAAGATTTGTATGAGTGTCAGAGGTGTTGACGGTGTGCCCCCACACACTCCAAAGGATTCCATTGCTTCATAAGGTGAAATATGTCTTTGCAAAGCTAGTATTGTACTCCATTGCTCAGTAATGTACATACAATGTTTGAGCTTTGATTTTAGGTAAGATGGTGGAGGGGAATTGTCAACTTTCACAGATGAGAGACCACACAGAATAACATTGCAGCCATCAGCTCTTTAGGGGAATGAACGTGCACCATGTGAGCATTCCCACTAGTTTGCAAAACACCAACTACTGCGGTCAAATAGCAACCCCCTACATCTTTTGATCTGAGCCAAAGGGTTGGGATCCAGAGAACAGAGGACATATTGAGACAGTCAGGCCTTTACTTGCATTTGGAAGTGGAAATATTTGCAGATTGCTATTTATATGGTGTTCTCCCAAGGGGAGCTCAGAAGAGCTACTGTTTACATGGAGTGGGTAATGCATGCAGCATGTCCATTTCCATGGCCCAGTGGTGGTGGTGGGGGGGATAATATGAAGCGAGTTTGACAAGGTGACAGGGAGCAGCATGGGTTCCAGGCTGTTGGTAGAAGCACTGCACAACGCTCCCCCCCTCCCCCCTTCACATTTCCTCCTTGTTTCATTGTAGTAATGGGCCCATGAATGTCATCAGAAGAGAGGCTGATAGGGATGGGAGCTGGCAAAAGCTAAAGTCAAAGTGTAGAATAAGGTGTACAGCACTCTGACTGGTGTGATGAAAGGGATGGCATTGTGGTTGGCCACAAGAAGCCACACGTCACTATGCCCCTGAGGAGTTCAATACTGTTAAAATAAAGAGACGGAATCTGGGCAGGTGAAAGGTGAATCTGATTTAAATGTGCAATAGGATGACAATCATTGAAAGCTTCTACACGAGCTTCTGGCGAGAGGCTACACGACATGAGCTTCTGTAAAGGTGCTATGATACATTATCTTCGGAACAGGTGTGAGGTGTTACAATGCACAGCCTCTATACACAAAAGCTCTGTGGTGGTCTTAGTACTGGATCATCCTACCTTTCTGCACTTTTTGATACCAAATCAGTTGGGCCTACCTCTTCATGAGGTTCGCCATTTCCACAAATATTTAGCCCCAAAGATCAGGTTTTCTCTCTCTCTAGTTTGCTTTGTAAAACTTTCAGCTGTTCTTTTTGAACCTTCATTCCACCGCACGAGTGCCATTACCCAGAACATTCTTACCCTGGTGCTTTGCTGTTAGATGTGTTTGAAGGACTGCTCCAAAGACTTCACCACCCACAGCTGCAGGTGCAAGCTGAGGTTGCCTCACATCCGGAGACGGCTTCACACAGGTATATATGTCCAGACAGTTCCCACATTTCCTTCTTTGTGAAGAGGAGAATATAGTCATCTGGCTGAGAAATGTGAGAGAAAAGTTTCCATGTTGGCATTCAATGACACCATATAAACCAAATGACCGCACCTTCTGGGTCTGACTTTAGGAAAGTCTTTCCTTAGGTGGGGGGGGGGGAGAGGGGGAAAGGAAAGAAAAAGCTGCTTGCGCCCTCCGACAGAGGTTTAAGCTGCTCGGGCCGCTTTAAGCTGAAGAGAAAACAAACAATCCAGTCTGTGATGTCTCCCTGGAGGTTTGGCCTACAGCCGGTCCTTCCTCAGTCATCTCTATTTCCTAGCCCAATCGTAGCTGGGGTGAAGGGCAGTGGTGTGGCTCTCCTCCTTCAGCTTCCACCTGCCCTTTATGCTTGAAGCAGGGTACAGAATCTAGCTGCAGAGCCTGCCTCTCTCTCTCTACTGGCTTCTCAGGGGCTGCCTCTAAGTCACAGCCTCCTTTTTCACAGCTGTAAATGTCATTGGCTTAGAAAGAATGGTATGCGGCTGAGCCACCGGTCCGTGTCCTGTTCAGCCTCCCTGTCTGGAGATTAGGCAGCAAACTCCTGAGTATTGCTACTGAATTGCTCAGCTCTTCTGTTTAGGGAACGGGAGTCATTGATGCTACTATTTTTTTTAGGGGGGTAAGAGTAAGCCGGTGCTGATGCAGAGTGGGACATGTGTGTGTAGTTTTATCTAGTAGAAACCTAGCTGCAGTGTTTTGTACAGTTTGGATCTGTGCGATCATATCGCTTGATCAACCTGGGAAGATTGGATTGCAGTAGTCAAAGATAGTGACTACTGGGGATTAGGACTACATTGGACATTGGTCGGTGGGAGAGGTAGCGTTTGAAGACTTGAAACCAAGTTGAGTTTGGCCAAAGCCTCTTTAAAGATCCATAGGATCGGTGTTGACATGTGTAGGCTGGCCTCCAGCCACACAACCGGGTATGTAAACCTCCCCCCCATTCTTGGACAATTCAACAGTACTGATGTTTAGTGTTTGGTGGAAACCGGGGGCTCATTTGCTTGAAAGCATCCAATGATTTTGCCTAGGCCCATCTCAATCGGGAGCATCATCTGCATATATGTCCAAAATCACATCAAAGATGAACTCAATAAATCAATCGATCTCAAAAGTGCTGGCATAGAAAGCAATGCTGTTCCTATCCCCCTCTTCTCAAAAGATTTTTCAGCAGAACTCACACCACACTGGAGCTACCCTCCCCCACTTTCCAAGTGATTTTCTAAGCAGCCTAGGGGAACATGAGGAATAGCATGGGTGAGATGGCAGATCCTAGCTGTACCCCTCCCCCCTCCAATCTCATCTTCTAGTTGTGCATGGCACATACCTATACAGGCTTAGGGCACAGTTTCTTTCCGGTTGCTGGAATCCCCTTGCCATTCTACTGTGCTTAGGGTTTAGGATGAAACTGATTCCATCCATTCCCTAGCTCTTCCCTCGAGGGCCAACGTCTCAGTAATGTGATCTTTGCAGCGGCCGATAGGTCTAGGAACCCCGGTAGCACGTCTTGTCTACTGCTACTCGTGCCATCTGAATGCTGAGTTGTCTGCGGAATGGTGATTGGAGGGGGGGAGGTCACATGTGGCTGATGTTGCCGTGCTAGTTTGCCCAGTAGTTAGGATATCCACGGCTGGTTTCCTACGGGTTTGTAGTTGGAGAGGTGTTGTGAGCCTTTGGTATAGGTTTGACGATGGAATGTTTTTGTCTAAGTGGAACTTGTCGGGACTGTAATGAGTCATGGATGAGGGAGAGTGCTGGCGCTCTCATCTGCTGAATCAGACAGCTGTGGAGGAAGGGGTGGGCCCGGTGTCACTCTTCTCTATAGTTTCTTTACTCCTAATTCAGTGATTGTTTGAAAGTTGCCCATGATGTGTCGAGTTGATCCTTGGTATTTGTCCCTAGATGATGTTGTCTGTTGTCCTCCTGTAGCTTTCTTCTTTTCTCAATGAGGAGATTGCTGATATCTTCACTGGTTCGGGCGCATTCGATGGCAATAGTGTGGAATGGCTGATGTGGGTGGAAGCGCAACCGCCGAGCTGACCTTGTTTCCCTGTAGTGAGAGGAAATAAAATGAAGGAAGTGAAGAGGATGCTGTCCTTTGAATAGAACATAATCACACGACCTAGATACATGCATTGTTCCTACACCTATACGAATGAATCATTTCTATAACGCTACCAGACTCACAAAGAGTAAGGAAACAGTCCCTGCTCAATAGAGCTTACACATGAAACAAGGAAGACGGACAAACAAGATGTCATGGATAAAGTGAAGGGGTTTCATGGGCAAAGGGTTGATGGTGAAATCCAAAAGGTTGGTTTTCTGTCTGCTTGTAAACAAGGACAAACTCAGGTAATTGATTGCAGGCATAGGGGGAGAAGGTTTACTGATCTGAGGAGCAGAGCTATCAGAGAGGCGTATAAGGAGAAAGAACACACTTGTAGTGAGCAATAACAGCTTGAAGGGTATGCCGTGGCGGATAGGGAGCCGGCCAAGTGACTGAAAGAGAGGGGTGACGTGAGCATTGGGAGGTTAGTTGAAGATGAGTCAAGCGGCAGAGTCTTGCACAGATTGGAAGGAGAGAAGAGATGACCCTGAGGGATACCAGGTAGGAGTAGATGATAATACTGTAAGTGTGAGCTTGGACACGGGAGGGAGGGTGGGTTGTGGGCTAAAGCTAGAGGTGAAATGATGAGGGAAGTGAAGGTAAAAGTTCCTGTACTAGGAGTAAAGCCCACATAGAATGTAGCATACCTGAAAAAGCACATCCTTAAATGCGGTCTTATGGGGGGAGACAGGCACGTCGAGATGAGGATAGGGTTGGTGACGTGGATGGGAGGCTGAGCTGACCTTGTTCCTGTAGTGAGAGAGAAAAGAGTAAAGGATCTTAATAGGAGGCCAGAAAGAGCTCACTCATAGGTGGCCAAATGTGGACTTGTGGGGTGAGTGGAAGCATAGCCGCCGAACAGACCATGTTCCTGTAGTGAGAGAGAAAACAGTGAAGAACATTAATAGGATCCCATCCTTTGAATGTAGCATCCCAGAAGAAACACAATCCAACAGTCCTTGAATGTGGAATAGGTGGGGAGAAGGGGGGGTGACAGGCCTCTAGAGACATGAATAGGGTTGGTGATGTGGGTGGAAGCGCAGCCGCCGAGCTGATCTTGCTCCTGTAGTGAGAGAAAAGACCATTAAGAGGATTGCAGC
The DNA here is from genome assembly GCF_902459505.1 of Geotrypetes seraphini. Taxonomy (NCBI): domain Eukaryota; kingdom Metazoa; phylum Chordata; class Amphibia; order Gymnophiona; family Dermophiidae; genus Geotrypetes; species Geotrypetes seraphini. Next base: position 141,306,915 of record NC_047087.1, read on the forward strand.
CTCTGAATGTTGCATCCCAGAAAGAGCATAATCCAATATCCTGGAATATGGAGTTATGGGGAGATGGCCATTAGGATTAAAGAAGCCTTTTTGAACCTACACTAGTCAAGTACATATACAGTAGATGTGTAGATATTGTCCTATCAATGTAATCAGGATATGGAGAATGTTCTCTCAGAAGCCCCAACACGCACCGGCCATGTGGACACGAGCCAATGGAACAGAGAATCATCATAGCTGCATTCTGTTCTCCGAGAACCTGATCTCATTCGCAGACAAAACACAGGTGAAGCATTTAGTCGTCTATGACAATGAAAACAAACAGAACTGCTACTTATCTGAATAGATGGAATGGCCTTCCAAATGCCAAGCAGCCAGGTGGTGTGTGATGGCAACACCTCCGACTGATCCATCTCTCTGTAAGCAAAAAGATGAAAAGCCATCGTTAGACCCAAAAAACCATGGGTAGGGGTTCAACATAGTCCCCCCCCCCCTTTAACTGTGGCAAAGTGGACAAGTTTCCCCTCCCTCATGTACCTTTAAAATGAACAGCTGTATGCTGAGCATTCCTGATATAGTCCATTTTGACCGATGTGGGAGAACTGAACAGAAGACAACTGCTGTGCTGGGATCTAACCTATGTATATGGCATCCTCCGTACTGTGGCACACCTACACATAGCGGTGCCGTGAATAGGAGGAGATCCCAGCTGCGCTTGGTGCGGAAAAGATGGGGGGGAAGACAGATGAACATGTGCTGGCTCCTTGACAAAGCTGCGGGGCCACGGTAACAACTTGGACGCTTCGTAGAACTGCTCTCAGTGCCAGAGCTGTAACCGCCACGGCTGGCCCTATGGACATGAGCGTGCCATTGTAAAAGAGAGGGCTAGTTCATTGACACTGGCCTAGTCCCACTTGGCCCCCACCCCCACCCCCAAAGACATCTGTGACACTTACAGGAAAAATGTTCCTCGACGAGTCACTGCTGGACCTGCCTACTGCTCAGAGTGGTAGCGCGAGCAGGTGCAGGCCGACATGATGGATCCGGTGGAAGATCGGGCTAGATTTCTACGGGTACACGGTGCCTCACTGCGATGTTGTTGAGCATGCAGCACGCCAGCACAATCTGGGCCATGGTATCGGGGGAGTACTGGAGTGCTCCATCAGACCGATCCAGACACCGAAACCTACTTTTGAGCACCCCGAAGGTGCGCTCGATGACCCCACGGGTGGCAATGTGGGCGTTGTTGTAGGCCCTCTCCGTGGGTGTCTGGAGGTCACGCAGTGGAGTGAGAAGCCATGGGAGACAGCCGTATCCGGCATCACCTGGGAGAACAAAGAAGCACAGATTACCACTGTTATTAGAGGCTTTCCTGAGTTTTCATCTGCCAGAACACTTGCCTCACCCTGCTGAGGACTGGTTTAGGCCTATAGCATGTCCTTCCCTGCCCTACAAATGTAACCAGCTCCTGACACACCTGTACTCTGGGAGCACCCTGCTAACCAACAAACTTACAGGTGACCACATGAATAGCAAATTCACTCCCCCCCCACCCCATTTATCTTCTGAGCAGGGACTCTGTAGGAGAGTAGCCTTGCAAAGGTCAGCATCAGGCTGGGAGTGTGAACACACTCCCCAGCCTGGAACGGGGTCACCTGTCATGTGTAAACATGCAACAGCGGTGGGTGTATTCAAACACAGCACAAACAGGACATATTTTGCCTCACTAACTGGCCCCCCGTACTAGGTAAACACCCATTGTAATGCTAGCCTAATCAAAGGAGGCCATAAGTATGCACCATCCTAAGTGTGAGATTGCCATCTTATATGTTGACGGCTGTCTTATCACACACCCAGGATTGTGGAGACGGCACCTGGTGGCAATTGGCACCCGGCTCGAAAAAGAGGAGGAGGAGGAGAGGGAAGGGGGGGATTGAGACATCTAGCCTTTACTTCAGTGGTCTCAAACTCAAACCCTTTGCAGAGCCACATTTTGGATTTGGCGGTACTTGGAGGGCCGCAGAAAAAATAGTTAATGTCTTATTAAAGAAATGACAATTTTGCATGAGGTAAAACTCTTTATAGTTTATAATTCTTTCCTTTTGGCTAAGTTTTAATAATAATATTGTAATTTATAGCTAAAGAGATATGATCAAGAAACTGTTTTATTTTACTTTTGTGATTATGATAAACATACCGAGGGCCTCAAAATAGTACCTGGCGGGCCGCATATGGCCCCCGGGCCGCGAGTTTGAGACCACTGCTTTACTTATATTTGGGGCAATGGAAGTAAAACCCGGATATCGCAATCCGTCGGTAGGATGTTGGTGCTTCCTAAACCAAAGCTACAGAGCGTAGAGATGCACGTCGTTCCCCGTGACACTTACCTAGGAGCAAGCCGTTGCCATGCCTGCCCTCTTCAGACTGGCAGAATATGGCCGATTGTCGCAGGATGTAGGCATCGTGGGTAGATCCTGGAAATCTGGCTCCACATTCATGATCAACATATCTGTGTCGCACACCACCTGCACGTTGAGGGAATGGAAATGCTTCCGTTCCAGTGACAGGCTTCCGTGGCACTGGGCAGGACTGATGCTACGTGTGTACAGTCGATGGCCCCCATGACCTGTGGTATTCCGGCGACAGTCTCAAACGATGCTCCTAGGGCTTCCTGTGCTGCCCTGGTGTCTGGCAAGGAGATATAATTTCTCACTCTGGCCATCATGGCGCCGAGTACCTGGTGGAGATACCTTGAAAATGAGGGTGGAGATATCCCTGCCACGGCAGCAGCGGAGGGCTGAAAGCTGCCGGACCCCAGAAAGTGCAGGACAGACAGCAGCTTGCAGATCCTGGGGATGGCTCTGGATCTAGCAGTCAGGGGCTCCAGATCGTCCCGGAGCTGATGGTACAGTTCTGCGATGGTGTCAGAACTGAGGCGGTACAACGCGACCACCTGGTCTTCCCTCTGGCCTCGCAACAGCCTCCGAATCCGAAAGAGGCGAGGGAGACGTGGCCGTTGTTCGGCCCTACGAGGCTGCCCGCGCCTGTCCTTCTGCTGAAGCTGGCCTACTGCTCCTGCTACTGGTCTCTCCTGGGGGGATGCCTCCTCACACGCACATGCACCCTGTGTCTGTGCATGTTCTTCCTCTACCAAGAAGAACGCCAGTGTTGCAGCACAACTGTAAACAGCCATGACTACAAACACTTCCTGGTTGTTTGAACTGCCAGTCTCGTTATATTGGCTGACAGGGAGATGTCATCATGCGGATTACCGCGCGTTAGTCCCCATACGCAGCGCGTGACATAAAAAACGGTTAATTACACCTATTTTTGAGGCGTTACACGGAGACACGTGACACGCAATAGAGCCGCGCTACGTGTCTGGCTTTACTGCGCGATACATAATTTCTGGTCCCCGCCTACGCCACACCTCCGTTCCGCCTCTATCTCTGCCCCTGACCGCGTTAGGGCTTTTGCGCATGAAATACCGTGCACTACTACCTATTTTACCACATGCTCTACCTAACGCAGCCGTAACGCACGGTACTCCATAGAAACATAGAAACAGACGGCAGATCCCACGTGACGATCCCATTTTGTCTTAAAATCAGGCACGCTGCTGGCCTCAATTATCTGTAGCGGAAGATTGTTCCAGCGATCAACCACCCTTTCGGTGAAGAAGTATTTCCTGGTGTCACCATGTAGTTTCCCGCCCCTGATTTTCCATTGATGCCCTCTTGTTGCCATGGGGCCCTTGAAAAAGAAGATATCCTCTTCCACCTCAATACGACCCGTGAGATATTTGAACGTCTCGATCATGTCACCCCTTTCTCTGCGTTCCTCAAGTGAGTACAGCTGCAATTTATTCAGCCGTTCCACATACGGGAGATCCTTGAGTCCCGAGACCATCCGGGTGGCCATTCGCTGAACCGACTCAAGTCTCAGCACATCTTTGCGGTAATGCGGCCTCCAGAATTGTACACAGTATTCCAGATGGGGTCTCACCATGGACCTATACAAAGGCATAATGACTTCGGGCTTACGGCTGACGAAACTCCTACGTATACAACCTATGATTTGTCTTGCCTTAGATGAAGCTTTCTCCACTTGCTTGGCAGTCTTCAGACCAGCGCTCCAGTAGGAGTAGGTCGTGCACCATACTGTCAGGCATTGAGTTATCGACAGGCACTGTTTTTTTGTCTGTTGTGTTCTTGCCTACTACATTGCATAGTTTGGCGTCATCGGCAAATAGCGTTATTTTACCTCGAAGCCCCTCAGCCAAGTCCCTTATGAAGATGTTGAAAAGGATTGGGCCCAAGACCGAGCCCTGCGGCACTCCACTGATCACTTCCGTCATTTCGGAGGGGGTGCCGTTCACTACCACCCTCTGAAGTCTACCTCCAAGTCAGTCCCCAACCCATGCTGTCAATGTGTCTCCCAATCCTATAGAGCTCATCTTGCTCAACAACCTGCGGTGTGGTACGCTATCGAATGCTTTGCTGAAGTCCAAGTATACGATGTCCAGGGACTCCCCAACATCCAGCTTCCCCGTCACCCAGTCAAAGAAGCTGATTAGGTTGGATTGGCAGGACCTCCCCTTGGTAAATCCGTGTTGACAGGTATCTCGTAGATTCTCCTCGTTCAGGATCATATCCAATTGGCGTTTGATTAGAGTCTCCATTAGCTTGCTCACTATTGATGTGAGACTCACCGGTCTGTAGTTTGCAGCCCCCGTCCTGCATCCTTTTTTGTGGAGTGGAATGATGTTAGCCGTTTTCCAGTCCAATGGGACTCTACCTGTACTAAGGGAAAGATTGAAGAGCGTGGATAGCGGTTCCGCCAAGACGTCACTAAGCTCCCTGAGTACCCTGGGGTGTAGGTTGTCTGGTCCCATTGCTTTGTTAACCTTGAGATTAGACAGCTTACAGTGGACAGTGCTGGGCGTAAACTCAAAATTACGAAACGGGTCCACCAGGCTATCCCTTGTCTGCAGCTGAGGGCCGGATCCCGGCGCCTCACGGGTGAAGACTGAGCAGAAGTATTCATTTAAAAGTTTAGCTTTTTCGGAGTCCGATTTTACATAGTTCCCGTCTGGTTTCCTAATGCGTACTATCCTGCCTGTGTTTCTGTTTCTGTTGCGTTAAACCCCTACCGCAACTTGATAAAAGGAGCCCTAGGCAGTGGCGTACCAAGGGGGGGCGGTCCGCCCCGGGTGCAGCCTTAGGGGGGGTGCACAGCCAGCCAGGTCCGGAGAATTCTACCGGGCCGATCAGCCTGTCTCTCCCCGACGTCAATTCTGCCGATGGCGGCGGCAATGGCTTGGGGGAGGGCAGGGAGAAAGAAAGAAAGGGGGCAGGCAGGGAGACAAAAGGAAAGAAGGGAAACAGAAAAAAAGAAAGGGGGCATGAAGAGAGAAAGAAAGAAAGGGAGGCAGGGAGAGAGGAAGAAAAAGTTGGGAGAGGGAATGAGGTCTGGAGAAGAGGAAGCATACAGGCTGAAAGAAGGGAAGAAAGATTGGATGCACAGTCAGAAGAAAGTCCAACTAGAGACTCATGAAATACCCAGACAACAAGGTAGAAAAAATGATTTTATTTTAAATTTAGTGATCAAAATGTGTCTGAATTTATATCTGCTGTCTATATTTTGCACTATGGCCCCCCTTTTACTAAACCACAATAGCGGTTTTTAGCGCAGGGAGCCTATGAGCGTCTAGAGCAGCCCTGGGCATTCCCTGCACAGCTCCCTGCGCTAAAAACTGCTATTGTGCTTTAGTAAAAAGGGAGAGGGGGTATTTGTCTATTTTTGTATGCTTGTTACTGAGGTGACAGTGCATAGAGTCATCTGCCTTGACCTCTGATAAAACCCCAGAATAGGAATGATAATTAACATTTTCTCTGTGTACAGTGTGCTTTGTGTTTTTTTTAAAATTTTATTGATGATAGATCATTTTGACTTGGTCATTTTAAAAGTAGCTCGCAAGCCCAAAAATGTGGGCACCCCTGAGCTAGAGCAACCGGAAGTTGCATCAGAGACGAACTTTACGGCAGCCATATGCAACTACAACGCTCCGGCTGCTGTAAGAAGGCAGTTTAGACATCGCCGGCCACAGGGCAGGGAGGTTTGTCGGACCGGGCCTGTTGTCTTGGCCGGGGGGGGGGGGGAGAAAGCACCACGAAGGTAAGGGGCAGGGAGGGAGAAAGGAAGAAAAGGTGGGGTGGAGAGGAAAACAGGGTAAATCAGAGGGGGGAGAAGGACGCTGAAAGCACATGGGGAAGACAGAGTGGGAAGAAGATGCTGAATGGAAATGAGGAACAGAGAGCGGGGAGAAGATGCTGCAGGAAAATGGGGAAGAGAGAGTGGTGAGAAGACGCTGAAGGGAAATGAGGAAGAGAGAGTTGGGAGGAGATTCTGGCAGGGAAGAAGACAGAGATGCCAGACTATGGGAGGAGCAGAGGGAAGAAGATAGGTGCCAGACCAATTTGGAAGGAGGGAAAAAGGGAGAGGCACAGTAACAGAGCAAATAGAAGATTCAGAGAGAAGAGAGACAGTGGATGGAAGGAAGAAAGTAACAAGAAGATGAAGAAAGCAGAAACCAGAGAAGACAAAGGTAGAACAAAAATTTTCTATTTATTTATTGCTTTAGGAGACATGTGTCACTGTTTCTGTGGTGTTGCATTGTGTGCAGAGTCCAGCTTCTTGCTGGTTCAATTTAACCTTTGTCTATGTATTTCTATTTTATCCCCCCTTTTACAAAACTGTGGAGCATTTTTTAGCGCCAGCCGTGGTGATAGCAGCTCTGATGCTCAGAATTCTATGAGCATCAGAGCTGTTACCACCGTGGCTAAAATCCACACTATAGTTTTGTAAAAGGGGGAGGGGTTAGTTTGTGATGACATATTCCATACTAGGTGAAGGTGTTTTCTGTGTTCTGTGTGTTCGAAAGACATGGTTTTCTGTTAGGATTGACGGTGTAGGATTGATCTGTACATTAATTTTACAATGGGTGTATTGATGTTGTACTGCTCACTGCAGTATGTAAGATGCTGCCTTTTCCTAGGTACTCATGTGTGACATGTGGCTTGTTACTAAAAATCATGTTTTTCATACAGATGGGGGGGGGGTGCCAAAAAATGATGAGCCCCGGGTGTCACATATGCTAGGAAACCACTGGCCCTAGGTCTAAAAAACCAGAAAGTCTTTTCTTCTTTTCTGCATCCCTTTAGAAATGTCAGGAAAGAGTCTAATAGTTGAGCCAAGGAAAGTATCATTCATATGCCTAAAGTAAGTACGTAGAATTAAATCTCAATCAAATGTCACAATTACTACTATTACTATTAATTATTTCTATAGTGCTACCAGATGTACGCAGCGCTGTACAGAGTCACAAAGAGTAAGAAAACAGTCCCTGCTCGAAAGAGCTTACAATCTAAACAGGCAAAACAGATAAACAAGGTAGTCTTCTCCGTTATTTCCAATGAATGCTCAAGAAAGTTCGTCAGATCTAATTTATTCTCCTGTGTTCCAGTGCTTTTGCCCAGGGTAGAAACGACCTGTTTCTTAACCCCCAATGAAATTTATTGGGCTCTTGTTATAGGTGGAAACTTTCTTCTGGTAAACTTTCTTCTTTGCATCATTTCCACAGGAGAGATTATTGGAGATTTAGGAAAATTCAAGTCTTAAATTATTTCTTCTTTGCTGATTTTCCATATACTCCAATTTTCTTTGAATAAAAGATCTTTCTTTGGTTATCTCCACCTCCAGAGATTTTATTTGAGTAATCTGTCCTTCATGCTTCTTAATAGATCTTTTAACATTACCCCTTGTGCATTGACCTAAGTTCTGATAAAGTCACAATCAGAATGTACTGTAGTTAGGGCTTTTTTGAGGTTGGAGTCCATGGTTACAGTCACTTTCCATAAATCCTCCATACTAACTTTTGAAGGTTTATGCAGGCTTAACTAACTCTTCAAACTGTTGTACTACAGAGGGTAAAATCTCACCTGCTAGTGCATTGGGCACTGATGGTCGGGCTTGATGTGGAGACTGTCCCTCCAACTGCTCCACTCCCACCGCTCCTCCAGGGCTCACTAGCTGTGTTGCCATACACACAGACTGGATTACCGCCTCCTTATCAGCTCTAGACCCACTTCAAGGCTGAAGAGGAGCCTGTCTTTGGATTGGGCTCAGTGAGGCACGATCGAAACTAAGGTCTGCCAACAAAACTCAGCATTCTCCCGAAGTCTGGTGTGTCTCCTGCAGGCGCTGCATCAAACTGGTGTCCAACATCGTCTGAATCAAATCTCTCGTGCTACTAACCACCGGAGGTCCAGGTAGAGAAGTGCCCTGGTGTGCCACAGGGATCGGTGCTGGGGCCGTTACTCTTCAACATATTTATCAATGACCTGGAAACGGAGGCAAAGTGCGAGGTTATAAAATTTGCAGATGATACCAAACTGTGCGGCAGAGTTAGGTCCAGGGAGGAGTGTGAGGACCTGCAAAGGGACCTGGAGAAGCTGGAAGACTGGGCAAACAAATGGCAAATGCGCTTTAACGTGGAAAAATGCAAGGTCATGCATATAGGGAAAAAGAACCTGTTGTTCAACTACAAATTGGGGGGGGCATTGTTGGGAGACAGCAGACTTGAGAGAGACTTGGGTGTGCTGGTGGATGCATCACTGAAGCCATCTGCACAGTGCGCAGCAGCCTCGAAAAAAGCCAACAGGATGCTGGGCATCATAAAGAGGGGCATCACAACCAGGACGCGGGAAGTCATCATGCCATTGTATCGAGCGATGGTGCGTCCACATCTGGAATACTGCGTTCAGTATTGGTCGCCATACCTCAAGAAGGACATGGCGGTACTTGAGAGAGTCCAAAGGAGAGCAACGAAACTGGTAAGAGGGCTGGAACACTGCCCATACGCCGAGAGGTTGGATAGGCTGGGGCTCTTCTCTCTGGAAAAAAGGAGGCTCAGGGGAGATATGATAGAGACCTTCAAGATCATGAGGGGCATAGAGAGGGTGGATAGGGACAGATTCTTCAGACTGAAGGGGACAACAGGTATGAGGGGGCATTTGGAGAAACTGAAGGGAGATAGGTTCAAGACAAATGCAAGGAAGTTTTTTTTCACCCAAAGGGTCGTGGACACTTGGAATGCGCTACCGGAGGAAGTGGTCAGGCAGAGTACGGTACAGGGATTCAAACAGGGATTGGACGGATTCCTGAGGGATAAAGGGATCGTGGGATACTGAGAGAAGTATCCAGGAAATAAGTATAGAAACCCGACCAGGTCGTGCATGTGCAAGACCGGAGGGTTAGGACTTCGATGGGAAGATAGGACTTCAATGGGAAAGGTGCACCAAGGTGGCAAGGGGGCCCCTTCTGGTGATTCAGACAGGTTTGGGCCGCCGCGGGAGCGGACTGCTGGGCATGATGGACCTATGGTCTGACCCGGCGGAGGCACTGCTTTTGTTCTTCCCCCAAACAATATGCCACTCAGAACAAGCAGGACACGACACGCTGAACATGACCTCGCTACCAAGGCAATCTCAGTAGCGGAAGAAATTTGAGGCATGAGCAATGGGAAAGGGAGCTGATATAGCGACACTATTGCAGAGCTCAACCATGTATATCTATCCTTGCAGCCGTCTTGGATTCTATCGAAGAACTGAAGTTTAAACATAAATATTGCTCTGATGGTCCGAAGATTGAAACTTTGAGTTTAAATAAATATGCATATGTGGTTGAATTGAGTTATTTGAGATTGTGCTAAAGAAACAATTAAATCTGGTGCTTTTACTCTAATGCCTGTGCAGTGAAGATATTCCCTATCTTCCTGAATTCTAATCCTACCCTTTGTCTATTTAGCAATGGCTAAGATATTTTGGATATCTTGCTACTGGCTGAATTCTCTGGTTCCACTTATTTGGCTGAATTCTCTGGTTCCACTTATTTGGCTGAATCACTGTTTATCACATCAAGTGTAACTTCAAATGTTTAGAAACTGTTTTAAGCTGTGTCTTCAGATGTGCTTTCCAAATGGTTCCATCGGGATTTTATGCACTGCATTTGCAATGATGATTTTTAGAATCAATGCTCTGCACTCCTCATTGATCAGCTGTAGTAGTGTTATATTTTACAAAACTTTTATATTTCAATTTTGTTTTTCATATTTCTTGAATTGTAATTTCTTTTATAACTTTAACTTTCAAACAACTGTCTTAAATCATGCACTTATCTGAGTGCCATTTGTGTGTATCCGGCTACCTCAAGGATGTCCCCTAAAGAATATAAATGATATTTCTTAAATGCAATGATACATGCTCCACAATGTTTTCTTCTTAAATTCTTTAGGGGACATCCTTGAGGCAGCTGAATAGGCGAAACATATCGGACGGTAATTATCATGGTAATGGTTCCCATGTCACTCTGTTTCAGACCCCAGAAATTGCACTTCATGTGCTTGGTATCATCCAATCATTGACATTTTTCTGACTTGTTTAGTGAGCTGTCCCAGACATGTGTTAAACTTACCAGAAAGCTAACCATCTGGCACACCAGCACACATGCAGGAAATCCTTATCTTTTATGAAGTATATTTTATTGAATAAATATAATAAATTTAATCACATTTAGCAGACCTAATTGTTGCTCTGATCCATTCCAAAAGAAAAAAATAACATCAATAAATTGAGACCATTGCTCAGCAAACTGTTCTGATGGAAAAAAGTTTTGTTCAAGAAAAACTATAAATTTGCTATTGAAAGAGCCATTGCAGCTCACATTACAACACCCAATACTTGTAGAAATAAATGGTCCTTAAAATGTTTTTATGATCGATTTAGCCAGAGCAAGCAAAAATTAAGTTGGTACCCACTGTGATTGTTCGTTTTTATTCAAGTAGTGTTCCAACAGGTTTACACTGATTGGTTAGTATGAGTACTGCTCTGCTAATCAGGTTGTGGGGGAGGATGAGAGAAAAATAAGAAAAAGAGGACTGGGGCTGAGAGTGGAGGTAGAAAGAATGGATCAAAATGGGAGTGCAGAATCACTAATATATGTTTGTTTATTATTATTTATTTATTCAATTTTCTATATCGTTCTCCCAAGGGAGCTCAGAACGGTTTACATTAATTTATTCAGGTACTCAAGCTTTTTTCCATGTCTGTCCCAGCAGGCTCACAATCTATCTAATGCACCTGGGGCAATGGGGGGATTAAGTGACTTGCCCAGGGTCACAAGGAGCAGCGTGGGTTTGAACCCACAACCCCAGGGTGCTGAGGCTGTCATTTTAACCACTGTGCCACACACTCCCTTATGGGCAGACAACTTTATGGGTAGACTGGATGGACCGTTCAGGTCTTTATCTGCCGTCATTTACTATGGTACTATGTATTTGTTATACCGTATCACCATATTACAGACTTCAGCGGTTTATATTCTGAATTATATCAAATAATGACCTCAGCGGTTTACATTCTGAATTATATCAAATAAGAGAAAAAGAGCAGACAACCTTGAGTTCAAATTGAAAGGAGGAGAATAAGAGCAGAAAAATAATCAGAGCGTAGGGAAAAATAAATAGATAAATAAAATATTAAGATTTTCTCATAAACTGGACAGATCAATCAATCAATCATTAATTACAAAAACAAGTATAATAAAAAAGAAAAATAACAGGGAGTATTTTAAAATCTGTCATTAAGGCAGCTTGGTCTCCACAGTACGACAACTTCTGCAATCAGGATGGCAAAGGAAGGCGTCACTGCCCAGGTCCAGGAGCAGCCGAAGGCAGGTTAACTGAAGAAGTTCACAGAGGCAGGAGGGGCCAAAAGGCCGAAGGCAGCAAGTCGAGGAGAGAAGGAGGACTCTTCAGGGTTAATATACTTGTCCTGGAAGGTAAAATGCTAGTTATAAGTGGTTCTAAGCATTGGTAGGACTCAACAACCCTCTCCTCCCATTATACTTTCCCCCTTTCCTTCTTCCTTTTTTTATATCCCAGAAAGTCCAAAGCACCAGGTCAAAGAACTGCCTGTGCAATTGGTACTAACTAGAGATGGGACAGCTTGCTTATTAGCTAGATGTGGTAATAAAGCTCCAAGAATTTGTGTGTCAGCCAAGAGACACATTGAGCAAGCCAAGTAAATAGCACTCTGGTAGGGGCTGCTGCTACTGGCTAACAGAGGTTTGATTTGGGAAAATATCCAAGGCAGGTGGCACTGCTGAAAAGTGAGCATGGCACATGCTGCACTTCTAACAGTGCTGCTGCCACGGTATCTCCTGATTTTGTTTATTTAAAAACATATCCTTCATTAATTTGAGGACTTGAGATTGTTAGATTTAGAGATTCTTAGTATTATGGAAATTATTTTCTTTTATTTTTATGAATGATTAGACAATCTTTCTGTACAAAATGTTTTGATTTTGTTAAAATTTAAAATGATAAATAAAGAATTTAAAAAAAAAACATATCCCACACCCCAAAATCTATGCGGGTTACATAAAAACATACGCAATACATAAACAAACATACAAAACAGCACCTACCCATCACATATTAAGAAAAGGCTTCTTGGAAATAAAAGGGCAAATTCTGTAAAGGATGTCTAAAAGTTAGGCATAGGCACACAATAAAGAATCATGCTCAGCAGTGCTCAGTAAATGTAAGTGCATCTACATAGTTAGGTTTGCTTTATAGAATTGCCTTTAGGCGTTGCATAGACGTCTTCACAACGTCTATAACATTACTAGTGTTTAAGCCCGTTACATTAACGGGTGCTAGAATATATGGCTGTCTGTCTTTCTTTCTTTATGTCTCTCTCCCTGCTCCTGTTTCTTTCTTCCTTTCTTTCTGTCTTTCTCCCTCCTGCAATTTTTTTCTCTCTCTCCCTGGCACCCTTTGCCTGTCTGTCTTTATTTCTGTGTCTCTCTGGTCCCCTGTCTGTCTTTATTTCTGTCTGTCTCTCTCCCTAGCCTCCTTTGTCTGTCTGTATTTCTTTATGTGTCTCCCCCCCCCACTTTCCTTTGCAGAAGCAGCAGTGCTATTTCCCTTCCCCTCCAGATCCCTGTGAAGTAGTAGCAGCATTTCCCTCCACCCACCCCCCATTCCCTTCTCTCCCCCCCCCACTTTCCTTTGCAGAAGCAGCAGCGGTATTTCTCTTTCCCTCCAGGTCCTTGCTGAAGCAGTAGCAGCATTTTCCCCCACCCCCATTCCCTTCTCTCCCCCCCACTTTATTTTGCAGAAGCAGCTGTGATATTTCCCTTCCCCTCCAGATCTCTGAGAAGTAGTAGCAGCATTTCCCCCCACCCACCCCCCATTCCCTTCTCTCCCCCCCCCACTTTCCTTTGCAGAAGCAGCAGTGCTATTTCCCTTCCCCTCCAGATCCCTGTGAAGTAGTAGCAGCATTTCCCCCCCCCCCCCCCCCCCATTCCCTTCTCTCCCCCCCCCCCACTTTCCTTTGCAGAAGCAGCAGCGGTATTTCTCTTTCCCTCCAGGTCCTTGCTGAAGCAGTAGCAGCATTTTCCCCCCCCCCCCATTCCCTTCTCTCCCCCCCACTTTATTTTGCAGAAGCAGCTGTGATATTTCCCTTCCCCTCCAGATCCCTGTGAAGTAGTAGCAGCATTTCCCCCCACCCACCCCCCCATTCCCTTCTCTCCCCCCCCCCCCACTTTCCTTTGCAGAAGCAGCAGCGGTATTTCTCTTTCCCTCCAGGTCCTTGCTGAAGCAGTAGCAGCATTTTCCCCCACCCCCCATTCCCTTCTCTCCCCCCCCACTTTATTTTGCAGAAGCAGCTGTGATATTTCCCTTCCCCTCCAGATCTCTGAGAAGTAGTAGCAGCATTTTCCCCCACCCACCCCCCATTCCCTTCTCTCCCCTACCACCACTTTCCTTTGCAGAAGCAGCAGCGGTTTTCCCTTCCCCTCCAGGTCCCTGCTGAGTAGTAGAAACATTTTCCCCCACCCCCCATTCCCTTCTTACCTTGAGCTGCCCTGCTCCGTTCGGCCCCTCCCCCTTCCCTTCCCGTGTGCTGGCCTGCTGCGGCTGAAGGTTTTTTTCGGCGACTCCTCCTGTTAAAACTCCCCCCCCCCTCCCGCAACCGCTCCTGTTCAAAGCGGCCTGCTGAGGTTCGCGGCCGCTGTAACGAACCTCGCAGGCCGCTCTCCAACTCGGTAGCATGTTCCCTCTGACGCGATTGCGTCAGAGGGAACGTGCTACCATGTGGAGAGCGGCCTGCGAGGTTCGTTACAGCGGCCGCGAACCTCAGCAGGCCGCTTTGAACAGGAGCGGTAGCGGCTGTTGCAGGAGGATTGGGGGGGGGGGGGAATTCGTGAGCGGCGGCAGGACCATGAGGCGGGATTGAGTTTTTCGGCTTCCTCTATCTGGGGAAACCGCCGTGCCGAACTGAGCTGCGCGTGGGGCCGTAGTAAGCGCGGGGCATGCTGCAGTCTTGGCGGCCACGGACATACGGATCATGGAAGCACGCCGATAAGACTGCGCATGCGCCGCCTACGGTTTTATTATATAGATTGTGTTTTAGCATTATGATGTCATTAGAACAGCTATTTTATGCTGTTTTTTTACATTAAAATTGTATGCAGTAAAATGGTAGGCAGAAGGCAGCTACTTTTATCATATTTCCTTTCTGTCCTGGTGGGCTCAATGGGATTAAGTGACTTGATCGGGGTCACAAGGAGTAGGGAAGGGTTTGAACCCACAACCTTGGGGTACTGAGGCTGTAGCTCTAACCACTGCACCACCTACCCTCAGATAGTAAACCACATGTCAATTCAAAAGCCAAGTTTATATCCTCTTGATTCATAAGCAGTTATTTCTCTAGGATAAAAATCAAACATGTACCTTCAACACTTGTCTAGTTCCTCTTTTGACCTCTGTGTTCCTCAAAGCACATGAAAAAAATAATACAGTATATATTGCATACTATGCCTTCTATTTTTGGGAGTAAAGAGAACTCCTTTGCAAAACCAGGTCCACTTTTGGGCATTAGTTGGGCACGAGTTATGTGGACACGACTTAGGCATCACTTAGACATGCCGGAGGCATCCACATATAGGTGAACGGGGCTTCTATTTTTTTGAGGTATAGAGGACTCCTCTTTAATAATAATGGAAAAAGATATTTTTAATAATGCATTACTTAAGCAAAGCACATGATAAAATGTATTGCATACTAAACCTCACTCCCAAAGTTTAAGAAAATAAGACAAACTCTACTCACAATGGATGTGGCTCAGAGCAAGTAGATATTTCTGATTCACAATTTTGACATCATTGTGACATCATCAATATGCACCTAGATAGAAGATTGTCAAAAAATAGGACTATGTGCTGGGGTATCTGACCATACTAGGGATTTGAACCCATGACCTGTGGAAGATGGAAGCAGTGTTTTTAACCACTGAACCACATGCACTTCCTTTTAAGCAGGGGTTTCTGTCATGTGAGATTGTAGCCATCTCAGGGTAAAAATAAGATTCCCTCTGGACCCTGGAAAGGGCAGAGTGCAAATATAAATAGCAAAGTTCACAACCCATTCTGTCTTATAAGACCAAAAAGAAGTTGAGGTACTGGTGGGGGGGATTGGAACTCATAACCTGTGGATGATGGAAGAAGTGCCTTTTAATCACTGAGCCACAGGCACTTCCTTTTAGGCAGAGCTTCCTATTATTTTTTAGTGACATTCTGCCATCTAGGTGCATATTGATGTCACAATGATGTCAAAATTGTGCATCAGACATGTCCAATTACTCTGAACTATAGCCATTGTGAATAGGGTTTTTCGTTTTATTTTCTTAACCTTTTGGAAATGAGGTTTAGTATGCAATATATATACTGTATATATTTCATGTGCTTTGCTTGAGTAATACATTATTAAACATCTTTTGAACTTAATATCAAACTGGAGTCCTCTTTACCCCCCAAATTAGAAGCTCCGTTCACCTATATCTGGACGCCTCGGCACATCTAAGTGATGCATAAGTTGCACCCATCAAACACGCCCAACTAGTGCTCAAAAGTAAACTTGCTTTTGCAACCGCCTACATTTTAGGCGAAAATGTAGATATGTTAGGACGTTAAGCAGCACACAATTCTGTAAATGGACATCTATATCAAAGCCATGCCCAAGATTATCCTGTTAGGTGCAGCTTTTTCCAATGGGCGTCCACAAAATTGTGGATGCCTGGATGCCTATTTTGTGAATCGCGCACAGCTGTTGGACATCTAATTTTCAATTATTGCTTGTTAAAGTCATTAATTGGACTTATTATCCAATTTATTTGGACACCTAAGTTGCTGGAAGCCCACATTGTGGACGCCTAAAGGTAGGTGTACTTTACAGAATATGCCCAAATATGTCTTCCAACATTTACAAAAAAATAAAAATTAAATTGCTTGATGAACTGATTCCACAACCAAGGGCCTGTCATACAAAATATCCGAGAGCGTACTGAATCCTTGTGAATCTGTTTTAATGATGGTATGTCTAACAGCTACTTAGACTGTAAGCACAAATAACGAAAGGGCACATAAGGTATGATTTTAAGTAGCCACAACAAAAGGCAGCTGTTGACATAATGCCCTGTAAACCAGAACCACAATCTTAAACTGTATCCTCCAGAAAACTGTGCAAGTTATCAATAATGGAGACACATGTTCTCTTCATGATATCACATATGCCACTGCATTCTGGGCCACCTGCAATGCCCTTAATGACTTCTGAGCTAATCCACCCAACAGGACAGTAGAGTAATCCAGATATAACACAAAACATTGCGTAGCTTATTGAAAATTAGTTGGAGATAACAGATCTTGAAATTTCAACATCAAACAAATTTTAAGAACACAATTTTTCACCACTGCTGTGATATGGTTCCAAAATGACAAAGAGCAGTCCTGAACACCCCTAAACTCCTAATTACAAATTGAATGAAGATCTGTACCCATTGTACAAAAAAATTGCAGGTGCTCTCAATGATCCAGAAATAGACAGCCACAGAATCTCCATAATATTTAAGGAGAGAGTGAAAAATTAGAATATGAATGGCACAACCACCCTTAAGCCTTTCATTAAAGGACTGATGTTGAGATAGACACTAAAGAATGACACGGGATGGTTTCCCACAGTTACCGGTGATTAATTTACTAACTGTCTCATTACCTAATTCAGACACAGACAATTTAATGTCATCCAATTCACAATAGCAGTTAAATTGATAGTAATGGAAAACCCTGTTCACAATCCTCAGGAAACTTGGAAAAGAACTGCAAATCTTCTGCATATAGCTGATATTTCACCCCAAGACTAGCTAATACCTTACCAATAGGAGCCAGAAATCAGTTAAACAACATAACCGACAGGGCATGCTAGCAGTCAAGAGAGAAAATGCTGACTTTTCAACTCCCTTTTGAGATGCAAAAACTCTGATTAGGAATGACTGAAACCACCTAAACACCATGCCTGAAATACCAAATGAATGTAGATGATCCAAGAGTGAGAGATAACAAAAGCAACTCTACTATGTCCTGAGTGAAATCCAAATTGGAAATCATCTAAACAATCTTTAGTTTCTGTAACACAACCTTCTCCATTTTACTTTTTGAAAAACCCCCATAAGATTTGAAATAGGGCGAAAATGTTCCACCTTTGTTACATGTAAAGATGAGCCTTTAAGAAGCGGAAAGTCTGGTGCCCATTTCAACACATCAGGAACAAAAACCCCCTTCATGAGGTCAGACAGCCAAAATAAGTGCTTGAGCATTTCATTTTGGACTGCCACAAGTCTTGCAGTAAGAGCCATGATCTCACAGTTCATGTCACAAAATTTGGCTTGCAATGAAATGCTCAATAGAAAATGACACAGTGACTGTTTCCACAGGAACTAGGAAAAAATTGGCCCATTTGCAGTGGGTTCAGGGACAAGTGTTTTTTTACTGCCCTGTGGGAGCGGTAAAGGACCTTTGTTCCTGCAGTAAAGAATGACTGCTGCAAGTCGCCTCGCACCCCTCCTGGCAGCAGCCCCCCTCACGATCGCAGATCCTGCAATGCCAGCAAACCCTGCCCCCTTTAAAAGCTGCAAACCCCTCCCCCACGACTCTAATAAAAATCGCACCTACCAAGTACACAATGAGGGAACCTTCTCTCACACCTGGTGCAACCCCTGTGGAGTTCCCCAAGGCTCCCCCCTATCTCCTTCCCTGTTCAATATTTACATGGCTTCACTGGGACACATGCTATCAGACAGAAACCTGAAATCCTACATTTATGCAGATGACATCACAATAGTCATCCCCATCTCCTCATTATCCCAAGAAACAGAGCAACACATCTCATCGGTACTCACCATGGTCGAACACTGGACCACTCGGTTCAAACTAAAACTGAATCCAGAAAAAACTAAATTCTTCCTTGCAAGTCCCAATCACAAATTAACGACCACCACCCTGCAACTCAACGGAGCTACTTACCCTATCAACCCCACCATCAAAATTCTTGGAGTCATCCTAGACCGCTGCCTAACTTTCGAAGAACACACCAACGCCCAGGTCAAAAAATGCTTTCATACCCTCTGGAAACTCCGTACCATCAAACACTACTTCGACTTCCCCTTCTTCAGACTGCTGGTCCAATCCCTAGTCCTAAGCACCTTGGATTACTGCAACATCATATACCTGGGCTCCTACAAGAAAACCATTAAGCGTCTGAGACTCATTCAAAACACCGCTGTCCGCCTCATTTTTGGCCTCAAAAAGTCAGATCATATTAGCCCTTTCTACAGAAAACTCCACTGGCTACCTATAGAAGCCAGGGTCATCTTCAAATTCGCCTGCCTCTGCTTCAAAACCTTAACCGGCTTATCCCCGATATACCTGTCACACCACTTTGCATTCCCAGGTACCAACCGCACAAGCAGTATCAATCTGTTTGCCTACCCATCTCCAAAGGGATGCATCTACAGGAAATTCCTCGACAGAACTCTCTCTTTACAATCTGGCAGATGGAACAACTGCCTGACCTCCCTCATCACACATGCCCCATCCTACCTATCCTTCAGAAAATCCCTCAAATCTTTCCTCTTTGATAAATTCTTCTAACCCCTTCCCTTCCAGCCAATCTCCCGCTGGAACCGCTCTGTCCCCAACATTGTGATAACCGATTCCCTGTATCTCCGCTGCATATTGTGACAATTAATTCTCTGTATCTTCGCTGTATATGTACAGTCTCTTGCATTGTGAATCGCTCTGAACTATTTTGTGGTATTTGCGGTATACAAAAATAAAGTTATTATTACTAACGGGTTGCCACCTTTGTGCCTCCCAACCCAGGTCTTGTAGTATTTAAAAAGCTTTAGCGACTGAAGAGGCAGCATCACATGCTTGCTCCAGGGCCCTCTTCTGGCTGAGTTCCTCCTTCCGATGCAACTTATGGTTTTACCAGAAGTTTCCTCAGAAGGAGATTCTCAGCTGGAAGAAGGCCCCGGAGCAGACCTATGATGTTGCCTCTTCGGTCCCTGAAGCTTCTTAAACATTGTTAGGCCTGGGACATGAGGCGCAAAGGGGCCGATCTGATAAGGGAGTCGCAGGTTTGGTTTTTTTGCACCTTTTAAAGGCGGCAGGGTTTGCTGGCGTTGCAGGAACCCTTGATTGCAAGGGAGGGCCTGCTGCTGCACCCACAAAGAGGGGAGGGGATTGCTTGGGATCTGGATCCATAGGGGGGTGCTGACTGGCTGGATCCAGAGCTGGAGCTGAAGGGAAGGAAGACATGTGCTGGGTCTGATCTGGGGATTGAGGGAAAGGGAAAGAGCTGCTGGTCCCATGTGTGGGAGGACTGGAGCTGGAGAGAAGGGAGAGATGCCAGACTCATACTTGGGTGCTGAAGGGAGGGGATATAGGTGCTCATGGGAAAGCGGCTAGAGGGAATGGAGAGAACTGCAGGGAGGAGGAGAGAGATGGAAAGGGAAAAGAAAAGTTGAACCAAGGGGATGAAGGAAGAGTGAGTGAAATATTGAATATAGCTGAGGGAGGGAAGAAAGAGACATGTAAGAGGGGAGAAGCTGGACACAGGGTGATGGTGGGCATGGATGGGAGCATAGGAACAGGGGCAAATAGGGGAATGCTGCATGGGTGTGGTATATGGACACACCGAAGATGGCTAGACATGGGGGAGAATAAGAACGCAGAAGGAAGATGCTGGACTTAGCGGGGGCATAGGAATATAGAGGAGTGATACTGAATGCAGGGGGTGGGAATCATAAAATGGTGAGATGATGGAGGCAGGGAGATGGGCACAGGAGAAATACTAGAAAGGAACATATAGGAGACATAGAGAAGGGAGATGCTGAACATGGGGAACAATACATACACAGAGATAGAAGATGGATGGTGAGCATGGAGAAAGAAGAGATGTCAAATGGTTAGGAGACCCTGGCAAGTGAGTTAAGAGAAGACAAAACAAACCAGAGCCTGAGACCAACATGATTTGAAGAATAAAATGATGAGACAACATAAGGTAGAAAAAATAATTTAATTTTCTATTTTGTGATTAAAATATATCAAATTTGAAATATGTATTCTGCTAGAGTTAACAAGCAAAAAGGACATGTTATTTTGCTCTTTTAGATCGGCAAAGGCGCTCTTTCAAGAGCAGTGTTGATTTTATTCCATTCATTATACTTTTACTCAGTTTTGGCTATATTTTTGTACAGATTTGGCTATGAGATTTCTATTTTTAATTTTCATTTATACAATGTTGTATGCCATGTTTTATTCATTTTTATTGCTTGTTTGTTTTGTATTGTAGTACATGTGATCCCTGAGGCAGGCGTTTTTCACGCCCAAACACAGTGCTACACATGGAGCTCACTTGGACTTTCCAGCATGACAATGATCTGAAACATAAGGCCAAGTAGACTCTTCAGTGGCTGCAGCAGAAAAAAGTGAAGGTTCTGGAGTTGCCGTCACAGTCATCATTGAGCTATTTTGAGAAGAACTCAAACATGCAGTTCATACTAGACAACCAAAGAATTTACAGAATGTGTAGACTTTTTGCCAAGAAGAATACATAGCTGTATGACATGAGAAAATAAAGGGCCTCATTCACAACTAGCAGAAAAGAGTGCAAACCTTAAGAACTAAGGGCTTCATAATAAAATTTTTTTTAAAAAGTACAAAAAGTCGCCTAAGTCGGTACTTGAACTATCAAAAAGACAGATTGGCCAAGTACTGATAATCAAAGCTAGTTTTAGACGTATCTAAAACCAGCTTCGGTCTTTACCCTGCCTCTGTATGCCTAGAGTGAAAAGGGGCATTTGTGAAAGAGTGGTTAGGGTGGGAAGTGGGCTGACCTAGACTTAGTTGTCTGACAGCCATAACCAAAACACTTTGACAGGTTGCCAGACAGAACTTATACGTTTTGACTTAGATCAAGTCAAAACAGGTATAAGTTCCGAATCGGACCACTGAGCTCAGGCAACCTGTCTTTCCCCCCCCCCCCCCGCCCTCCAGTAACTATTGCGACAGGAGAGATCCCCCACAGCTCATCGGCAGTAGGGAGCCCAAGAGCCCAAACCCCCCAAACCCCTGCGATACCCGGCAGGAGGGAGCCCAAGCCCTCCTGCCAGAAGGCAAACAACCCCCTCAAACCCCTGTGATGCCCGGCAGGAGGGAGTCCAAGTCTAAGATTCAATTGGCCCATGGGGCCTTAGGCAACTGGCCCAATTCTGGATGCCCATGTGCCTAAGGCCCTCCGAGGGGTGGGGCCTTAGGCGCCTGGGCCAATCAGGCTCTAGGTCCCTCCCCGGTGCATCCCACAATGCACCAGGAAGAGGCAGGCCCGCCATTTGGAGGAAGGACCCGTCCAGCTGGCCATCTTTTCAGGTTAGGGGAGTCCGGCAGGGTTGGGTATGCAGTTAGGGGGTTCAGGGGGGTGTTTGCCTTCTGGCAGGAGGGCTTGAGCTCCCTCCTGCCGGGCATCGCAGTGGTTCAGGAGGGGGGTGTTTGCCTTCCGGCAGGAGGGCTTGGGTGTTGGGGGGGTTGTTCTTTGGCAGGAGAGACTGGGCATCTCTCCTGCCACGATCGGGGGGGGGGGGGGGTGGCGGGAACGACGATTATTGGATTCTGTAACCGACGTTGTTTTTGACAGACGCCGGTTAAAGAATCCTGCTTTTAGGCAAAGGACTGGCCCCTCCTTTGCCTAAAAGGTCTTGTTTTGGGCGTGTGGGATATGGGTGATTTTTGGGGGTTGGGAATGTATCTTAAGGATAGACATAGTGGTGGTTTGGGCAAGTAAAAAAAAAAAAAAAAATCCTCATTTTGTACGTGTTTTTTGAGAATGGACATTTCCCTGCTGCCTACTTTCTGCGTCTAGGACTTAGATGTGTCTTTTGATTATGCCCCTCTAAGGATATGCAAACTTTTGAACAGAACCATTTGATTATTTCCTTTATTGCTATGGTTTGTTTAATGATTGTGCTAATCTATGATGTATAATGGTTTAATTTGAAACACATAAAAAATAAAAGAAGTGTGTTTTGTCTGATCACTCATATTTTCCACAAATGGTATACATCTTAGACAAATTCTACCAGGGGTATGTAAACTTATGAGCACAACTGTATATAGCAAGAATTTGGAATTAAAGCAAAATGTAAATAACATTCACACTTGAAATAAAGCATAGGAAGATGTAACCTCCATGCAATGATAGGTACAACTCTAGTCACATGAGCTGGTTTAATAGACCACACTGTCCATCTACCATCATACACTATGGGGCTCATATTAAAATAAAAAAAAGTCCAAAAAACACTATGGGGCTCATAAAAAAAAAAAAAAGTCCTAAGTCGGTAGTTGGACGATCAAAAAGACAGATCGTCCAAGTACCGATAATCAAACTGGTTTTAGATGTATCTAAACTGGAATTGGCCCAGGTGCCTAAGGCCTCTTCTATGGGTGGGGCCTTAGGCGCCTGGGCCAATCAGGCATTAGCCCCTTCCCCGGTGCATCCCTGCCATTTAGAGGAAAGCAGGCCAAATGGAGGGAAGTCTTGTGGGTCTGGTGCTTGTACGCGCCTGGCCAGGCTCAGGGAGGCAGGAAGAAAAAGATTGCAAAGGCAACGCAATCGACTCACGTTGCCTTTGTGATCTACTGGTCAATCGTAATCGACCATTTGGGCACCCCTGTTCTTGAGCAATAGAGGAGTATTATGTTACTAGCTGTTGGCTGCAAGGCTCATTCAGCTCTGGCTGCTGCATGAATCAGCAAGTGATTGTGTAAATGGTGTGATTTAATGTTTTTCAGAGACGTGGCTCAAGGGCCAGGAAGGATTGCTTATTGGCACCATTCACCAACACAGACAGCATTTATTATTTATTTCTACAGTTCCCAAGCTAGGAATTCTGCATTAAACAGGAATATTGGGACAAATACAATACAATGGGAGAAAAGGAAATAGCACAAAATTAAAGGGGGAGAACAAGTAAGAAAAACCAGAAAAACCAGAGAAAGAAAATAGACAACTAAGAAATTCAGGCCTGGATTCTCTAAATGATGCTGGATTTTTATGCGCCAGTAGACACCCAAGCTCAGTGAAAAATGCCATCCAAGCATTTTTCACTGATTTTCAAGGCACCTACTGGTGCCTAAAAATTCAGCACCATAAAGTACCTATAGAGATGTGATTCACAGCGAAAGTAGGTGCCGAAAATATAGGTTTTGAAAACTCTGGCCTACATTTCTGGTGGCTACCTTTGCCAGAGTCACGATTCATTAACCAGTGCCATTGCGTGATTTACATGTGATTGGCAGCTGCTTTAAGGCAACCGCCAACAACAGAGCCGGTTAGAGAAACTGGCCCATAGTGAAGATTTCAGAATGTTTATTGTATGTTCAGACCCCAGGAAGACTGAAAGATAAACATGACTAGATGACTATCATGATATTCCATTATTGAGATCAATCACATAGATCTCAATAATTTGATTTTGCCCCTCTAAGTCCCCTTTTGGCCTAAGTCCCTAGGCGCAGAAAGTTGGCAGCAGGGAAATGTCCATTCTCAAAAAAAACATCAAAATGAGGGTTTTTAAATCGCTGCCTGGCTGGCCTGGAACTTCCTCTCTGACATTAGAATTGATGTCGGAAGTGAAGGCTTGTGGGCCCAGAGCTTCTACGCACCAGGCCTGGCTCGAGGAAGCAGGGAGAAATCGGTGTGGTGGCTTGGGGGGGTTTAAGGAAAGAATTGGGGAAGTGGAGGAATCGGCGCGATGGCTTGGGGGGAGCAGGGGGAGAGAGAAAGAAAGGCAGAAATAAAGAGGGGGTAGGGGGAGAGAGAAAAAAGACAGGCAGGCAGGGGGAGAGAGAAAAAAGGCAGAAATAAAGATGGGGGCAGGGGGAGAGAGAAAGACAGGCAGGCAGGGGGAGAGGGAAAGAAAGAGAGACAGAAAGAAAAGGGGAGGGAGCAGAAATAAATAAATAAATATTGGATTTACAGAAGAAGGAAGTGCAACCAGAGACTCATGAAATCACCGGACAAAAAGGTAGGAAAAATGATTTTATTTTCAATTTAGTGATCAAAATGTGTCCGTTTTGAGAATTTATATCTGCTTTCTATATTTTGCACTATGGCCCTCTTTTACTAAACTGTGATAGTGGTTTTTAGCGCAGCAAGCCTATGAGCATCGGGAGCTGCAAGGGGCATTCAGCGCAGCTCCCTGCGCTAAAAACCACTATCGCGATTTAGTAAAAGGGGAGGAGGTATATTTGTCTATTTTTGTATAGTTGTTACTGAGGTGACTGAATAGTTTAGTCATCTGCATTGACCTCTGAAAAAAAAAACCTGAATACAAATGATAATTAACATTTTCTCTGCGTACAGTGTGCTATGGACTTTTCCTCCAGGAATTTGTCTAAATCTTTCTTAAAACCAGCTACGCTATCTGTTTTTACAATAACTTCTGGCCACTTCATTTTTAAGCTTAGATCTTTCCTTCCAAACAGAGACCTTGCTAGATGTCAAATACAGCACAAGGTAACTTCACATGGACTTAGCTGTGCAGGAAATGTGAATCTCCTCATACACCCACCATATAGTGCAAAAATGTGCAAAGGTCTGTTTTTTTTCTTTCGATCACTACATAGACTAATGCCACACAAGCAGCATTGTGACAAACATATTCTGAAGGTCAATGCTAAGGTTAACAAAGTTTCCTTCCTTGGACCACAAGGAGATACTGATAAACCACTGGAAGAGATCCCAAAACAACTACCCAGGCACAACACTCAGTGTGTGAACCAGTTGAGTGGAGTGGACTAACTGGGGGGTGGAAATAGGCCCGGAGTTTGCTCAGCAGAATTTCCCAGACCACCTCTTCCTCTCAACACATTGACACACTGCTGCCACCACCACCACCACTAGGAACACCTCACTGGGTAGGCCAGCAGTGCTTATAAACTTTATAAAACACATTATTATATTTTCTTATAAAGCATATATTTTAACTGAACTCTCTGACATCCTCAGCCTGATGTCAGAGGAGGGGTGGGACCGCGGTGGAGGAAATAGCGCTGAAGCAGCGCAAAGATCGCTGGCATCGTGATCTTGCTGCAGGCTGCTTCTCTACGGTAAATAGTGCAGGGAGACCGGGGGGGAGGAATCCGGAAGCCAGGGGGGAGAACCAGACATCAGGGGGGGGGAACCGGACGCCGGGGGAGGACCGGATGCCAATTACTTCAAGGCCGGGAGCACCCCCTCAGGGCTTGCAATCGGGGTGGACCGCCCCCCCCGCCACTGCAACATAGGAGCACCAGTCTGCACCACCCCTAGGAACTGCACCCCCGCTCCCCCCTCTCTTTGGTATGCCACTGCGTGAGGAATGGGATTATGGTCTCCAAAAGTTTGTAAAAAATGTATTAAAATTATTACAATAAAAAGATTACCTTATTTTCATTTTCTATTTTTAAATATTTATCAATACACCTGCAATACTACTTTATGCTAAACCAACAAAAAAATATTTTTTTCTACCTTTTGTCATCTCTTGCTTTCCTCCTCTATTCCATCCAGCATCCATCCTCTTTCTCTGTCTCTTCCATTTTTCTCTTTCTGTCTCTTCTCCCTCCTCCATGCTCTGGCATCACTCTGTTCTCCTTTCCCTCCCTTCCTTCCCATCCCAACTCACACCATGATCTGGTATCTGCTTCCTTCCCCATGCCCTGGGATCTTTCTCCCCTTTTCTTCCATCTCTCTCTCTAAGCTCTGACATCTCAGTCACCTTCCCTTCCCTCCCCCCATTCAATGGCATCTTTTCCTCCCTCTGCATGGCCTGGCATCTCCTTTTCTTCCTCTTTCACTATGTCCTTTCCTTTCCATGGTCTGGCATCTCTCTTTCATTTCCTCTCCCTTTCCTGGCCGTCCTTCTCCCTCCCTCTCCCCAATCAGGTACAGCATCTCTCTACCAGTCCCCCCTCTCTCTCTGTCACACTCCAATCGGCAGTGCAGCATTCATAATTTGCTGGTCTTGCCAGCGTTGGGCCTTCCTCTTGGCTGGGTCCCTCCTACTTCCTATTTTTACAAAGTCAGGATCCAGCAGAGAGGAAGGCCCAATGCCAACACGAGCAGCAAATTGTGAACACTGCTGCTGCTACCAGGAAGAAGTTCTTGACATTAGCAATAGCCCTCAGAGGAGTCAGAGCACCCCTTATGGGCTGCACCTGGGGTGAATTGCCCCCCCTTCGCCTCCCCTCACCCCCTTGGTACTCCACTGCTGCTAATCCCATCCCATCCCATCCCAAGGAGTCCGTCTACCCTCTCCTGCCAAAATTTCTATCTTTAATTGTTACCAGTTTTTCCCACTGTGCCCGTCCTTCGTTCAAATGTACCAACTTAACAACTTACTTCTCATCAACATCTTATGTTATCTTTTTCACCTTCGCAGCCTTGCACCTTTGTAATTCAAAGCGCAATCTCCTTTCTCTTCTCCTACTTATGCTCTGAATAACGTCGACTGTATAATGCTACTCATTGTGAAACCATGTAATACACAGCCCTGTAACTCTCCTGTTACTATCACTAGATGTTCAATGCTATACTCTGTAATTCGCTGTCTGTATAGTTTCTCTTCATTGTAAACCGCCTAGAAGTCGCAAGATTGTTGGCGGTATATAAGAATAAAGTTATTATTATTATTATTATTATTAATTATGCTTGAACCCGGACTCAGTCAAACTCAAATCAGGAAATTCTTGAAAAATAGATTATTGTCCACTGCTGTGCTGTAAGTCTGTCACTGTTTGATGTGTTCATTAACTAAAAGCCCTGTAAACATTTGCTATGATTAAAATATTTCTTTATATCAGTTGGCCATCTGGGAGGCGCGAGATGCCGGAGGGACTAGGAAGTGAAAGATGTTGTTCTTGAATATATGGGAGCCATATCTGCAAGCCTTGCATCCAAAGGACCGCAGTGCGGTCTTAAGATGGGTCCTAATCTGTGCGCTCAGTTAGTTGGGCTGGGAGAGTACTGGTGAGTATAGGTGGGGTGGAGCGGAGAGTACCATTGGAGGAGAGGGGAGGGGAGATTGGGGAGGGGAGGGGAGGGGTATTGAACGGTTCTGGCACTTAGTTACAGTTGGGCTCAGTGGGTATAGGTGGGGAGAAGGGATGGTGTGGCATCTTTGGGGCTCATAAGAGTCCAGGGCCTTGGAGTGCTTTCAGCCGCTTTATACTCGCTCGCCCTATGTAGAGTAGGATGGAAGGGGAGTTTGGTAGCTGTTACTTTTCTTCTGTACCTGCTTGTTATTTTGTTGCATATGATGCATCATTGTTTGTCCTGTGCACCCTTGGGGTTCCCTGGCATTGTCTTTGTTGTTGTTTGCATCAATAAAAAATTGTTTGAACCTAAAATATTTCTTTAGCAAAGGTAGCAACCATTTTTATTTTTTGTGTCCTCCCTTTTGTCTCCACAAATATAATAACCCTAGTTTAAGTCCACATAGTTCAGTAGCTATTGTCAGTTTATGGAGCAACAGAATACAAATCCAGCAACGAAATGGTTACATGAGTTAAGTTTGAGTAGAAGAACCCCACCCTGATTCAGTATCAGAATTACTGATTGCCTTGTGTGTGTGCTCCTTGACTTTACTGCAGTATAGTACAGTATCTCTGCAACTGGGATTCACAACGGTGACAACCATTACTAAAGTACTGAAACTTTATGAAATACATATAATCTGGGGAAGATATAAATAGGCTGGCTGATTATTCTGGTGTCGGTTTTTCAGGTAAGAATTTGAATCTTGGTTTTGTGTCATTGTCCTTGCCTTATAATTATGATGATGATAGTATTGCCAGCTTCCTCTATGTGTAGGAATCACATTTCAAATTGTAAGGCAAGGATGGGTGCAAGAAAGGAAGTATACATTTCACCTTCAGATCCAGTCTCCATAAGCAAAATCTTCTCTTCACCCTCCATCTATCGTACTGTCTTTCCTTTTTATTACTGTCCTGTCCATACATTTTATTTCTTTTGCTACAGTATTACTGAATATGTATACCCTAGAGGAAAGGAGAGACAGGGGAGATATGATTCAGAAGTTCAAATACTTAAAGGGTATTAACATAGAACAAAATCTTTTCCAGAGAAAGGAAAATGGTAAAACCAGAGGACATAATTTGAGGTTGAGGGGTGGTAGATTCAGGGGCAATGTTAGGAAATTCTACTTTACGGAGAGGGTGGTGGATGCCTGGAATGCGCTCCCGAGAGAGGTGGTGGAGAGTAAAACTGTGACTGAGTTCAAAGTAGCGTGGGATGAACACAGAAGATTTAGAATCAGAAAATAATATTAAATATTGAACTAGGCCAGTTACTGGGCAGACTTGCACGGTCTGTGTCTGTGTATGGCCGTTTGGTGGAGGATGGGCAGGGGAGGGCTTCAATGGCTGGGAGGGTATAGATGGGCTGGAGTAAGTCTTAACAGAGATTTCGGCAGTTGGAACCCAAGCATAGTACCGGGTAAAGCTTTGGATTCTTGCCCAGAAATAGCTAAGAAGAAAAAAAAAAAAAAATTAAATTGAATCAGGTTGGGCAGACTGGATGGACCATTCGGGTCTTTATCTGCCGTCATCTACTATGTTACTATGTTACTGTATTAATCAGATTTTGTAAACCACTTTGATTCTTATTCTGAAACAGTATATCAAGTACAAAATCCCCCTGCCCAAACAAACACATTCACTCTCCTGTCTGTCTTCTCCAGACTCGGCAGTGAGGAATGGTGTTGAAGTGCTCATTGTAAAAGTCACAGTAGGACATAATGTAGCTGCATAAACTTTGAAGGATTTCAGCTCATACAGTCTCAGCCCTTCTCTAAGTCATTGTAGAAGATGATGCTGAAGTACTGAGTAGTGAAAAGAGAGCTTACAGTTTGACCCCCTCCCAATTCAGCTCTTACAGGAAAATGGTGTAGGAGCATTGAGAGAGCAGTGGAGAGACACCCCCCCAAGAAAGAGGCTTGAAAGTACTGGTAGACAAGTCAATGAAGCTATCCGTGCAATGTGCAGCGGCGGCAAAAAGAACAAACAGAATGCTAGAAATGATTAAGAAGGGAATTACAAACAGATCGGAGAAGGTTATCATGCCGCTGTACCGGGCTATGGTATGCCCCCACCTGGAATACTGCATCCAGCACTGGTCGTCGTACATGAAGAAGGACATAGTAATCGAAAGGGTCCAGAGAAGAGTGACTAAAATGGTTAAGGGACTGGAGGAGTTGCCGTTCAGTGATAGATTAGAGAAACTGGGCCTCTTCTCTCTTGAAAAGAGGAGACTAAGAGGGGACATGATTGAAACATTCAAGATACTGAAGGGAATAGACTTAGTAGATAAAGACAGGTTGTTCACCCTCTCCAAGGTAGGGAGAATGAGAAGGCACTCTCTAAAGTTAAAAGGGGATAGATTCCATGCAAACATAAGGAAGTTCTTCTTCACCCAGATAGTGGTAGAAATATGGAACGCTCTTCTGGAGACTGTTATAGGAGAAAACACCCTCCAGGGATTCAAGACAAAGTTAGACAAGTTCCTGCTGAACCAGAACGTACGCAGGTAAGGCTAGACTCAGAGCACTGATCTTTGACCTAAGGGCCACCGCGGGAGCAGACTTCTGGGCACAATGGACCACTGGTCTGACCCAGCAGCGGCAATTCTTATGTTCTTATGATGAAATGCGGGTTTACATCAACTCAATTTTCAAATGACAAGACTGTCATAAGACATTTTTAATCATTAATACCATTTTTATTTACTTTCTGATTTCTGCTTAATTTCTGAAAGAAGTTACTTTTGATTCTGTGCTCCCACCATAATGATTCTAAGTAAAGGAGCATCAGAGTACCACTCAGATGGGCACACTGATACTTGTACAATATGTACTGTATACAGAATGACTAGTTAATAAGGAGACTTTCCAAACATAGGAACGAGCTGTAATAAAACTAGCATACTTTTTTTCTTGCTTAAAGAAAGCATACCGATATAAGAAATATGTGGAGAAGGGCAACCAAGAAATAAAACCAAAGGAAAAGCAAAAGAACCAAAATTCAAGCAAGTTAATTTTGAAGAACGCTACCAGTATTGCTGCTTTTACTCTTCTCACAAATGGCTGGGTTTATTGTGCTTGCTCTTGCACAATCTCTGGGCAGCAGAATAGTTAGAATCAATGTGTTTGGTTTCTCAGTGCCTCATGCAGGAGGAGGTTTGCGATAAGCTGGTTAATTATTGTACAGTATTATTTTTTAGGTAACTAACTGTAAGAATACAGGGAGCATTTCTGAAATGGAAGAAGGTGAGTGTGTTTCAGTCAGCAGACATGTACATAGTTGCCAGTTTCTAGAGGGAAAATGTGAGGCCAATTTTGACTTTTGACCTGCATCCGGGTATACTGTATAACAAAACATCTACAGACATTTTAGAAAGGCAACATAGACATAATTCTCAATAGAAATGAATGTTTCAAGGCTGGCTAAAATATACGCTTGCACTGAACATATTTACACAAGTGTTATTTTAAAAAGTGCATGTATACATTGCAATTCTTGCCCTGCTCTGCATTGCTTTTATCAGCACATATACTTGTATTTGTATATACTTCTGTGCAATTTTCTAAGAGCTATTTTTCTATGTGAAACACATGGCAAGATTAATAGTATCTGATACCCTAGACCAGGGGTGTCAAACTCAAATCACATAAGGGGCTGAAATCTAAAACACAGGCTAAGTCGCAGGCTGAATTTTTATTAAGATACTTACCCCCTACTTTACTAACACCCCAGCGCCGGCAGCAGCAGAAACTGCTCCGCTCACAGAACTTCTATGAGCATCGGATCAATCATTGCCGCCAGCAGCACCAAAACCTATGTGCCAGCAAAGGAGGGGGTTAGTCTTAGTAGAAGTATAGAGTTACAACCTCTCCAACCCCACGCCAGCTCTGTGATGTAAACAAAATAAATAAAAAAGACTTTTTCTCTCTCTTTTAGGTCCTAGTTCACGCTTGCTGTCTAACACCAGCTCTGACAGGATACACATTTCAAATCTGTAATCACAAAATAGAAAATAGAAAATAAAATTATTTCTCCTCTTCTCTCTTGCTCTAGTCCCTGTCTCCAACATATTGATTTTTCCCTTTCAACTTTTCTCCTTTTTTCTTTTCTGCTTCTGTCCACTCTTATCTCACCCTCTTTCTCATCTTTTTCCTTCTTTTTAAATTTTCAGCTACCTATCAATTTTCCATCTTCTCTTGTTCTTTAGCTCTCCCATTTCCCATATCACTCCTTTCCCAGCCTCCTATTTCCTTCTATCTCTCCTCCTGTCTCTTCTTGGTCCAACATTTTGCTTCTTCTGTTTTCTGTTGTTCTTCTTCCCTTCTCCCTTGATGTTGAACAATAATATGGAAGAGAAAAAAAAGAGATACTGCATCTGTCTCTCCCTTCCACCCCTAGGCCTAACATTTCTCCCTCCCTTCCATCTCTAGATCTAACTTCTCTCCCTTTCTCTTCCCAACTGCCCCCCCATCCCATCTGTCCCCCTATCTGCCTCCCTCCCTCCCTCCACCCAGGTCCACTATTTCTCCCTTTCTCTTCCCAACAGTTCTCCCTTAAAGTATCTTTTTTCCCTTTTCCTCCACACCACTCCAGGTCCAACCTCTCTCCCTTCATCTCCCTCTCTCCTCACAGCCCAGCATGTCTTTCCCTCCTGCGCTGGTCTGATGTCGCCGCCAAGCTGAAAAATCTGCCAGCCTCGGCAATTCAGCAGTGTTGTATGTGGCTCCCCCTCCTGCTTTTCGCCTGCCGCGGTCTGTCTCCAATGACGCGCAGCTTCCTGTTTCTGCCTGGGTGGACCATGGCAGACAGAAAGCAGGAAGGGGAGTCACGGACACCACTGCCGAATTGCTGCCAAGGTTGGCAGACTTTCCAGCATGACGGCGTCATCAGACCGGCATGAGAGGGAAGACTCGCTGGGTTGTGAGAAGGGGAAGTTTGAGAGCATTGCCGTGGGCCACATAAAAAGGCCAAGCGGGCCAGATTTGGACCGCAGGCCTTGTGTTTGACACATGTGCCCTAGACAAACCTTCAGTTATGCACCATCCTAATGAACAAAGCCCCACACTCCTCTTCCTGTCCCTAACTCCCAAGTGGCCAGTATCTCCTTTTCTCCTCCCTATCCCCTCCCCCCACCAAAAGGGTAATTTTGTAACTGGGCACCTACATTTACATGCCACTTGTGCATATAAATGTACAGAATACTGTCACTTTTGCAGTTAAGTGTACACTTATGCATATATGTGGCAGCATAGTAAGCACTATTCTGTAAGGGCATATGTAGGTGCCATAATGTGTAAATGCAAGGGGTTGTTCACAAGAGCAGAACATGGGAGGGACATGAGTGATGGGGCCACTTACAGAATACTGTAAGTTACACACACACTTGGCACATTTAGGAACCTACAGTTACATCAGGTCTATGGATGGTGTACCTATGAGCATCTAGAATTTAGGTATCTTGATACTAGGTTATGCTAGTATTCGTTAATTGAATCTGGATTGTCAGATGCTCTTATAGAATAAGCTCTCACCACTTGGACATCTAGCAGTTTGGGTTTTGAAAATGGCATTTTCTAGCCTCTGAATTAGGATATTTTGCGGAAAACATCCAAAGTTGGACTTAGGTATCCTATAAAAAATGGCCTTCATAGATACTTAGCAAATCAAAGTGACTACAAAGTGAATATCCTGAAGAAGCAAGACAGAAATTAATACAGCAGCTGACTGTATTCAGTCCCTGGCTTGCTTAGACATTTTCTTTTTTTCTGTCCCCTGCCCTTTGTCCTTTAGCTGCAGTGGAAAGTTTACAAACCTTGAACAGTAGCAAATCACCTAGATCTCATGGTATACAGCTCAGAGTGCGGACAGAATTGAAAAATGAACTTGCAGAGCTATTATTAGTAATTTCTAATTTATCTTTAAAATCCAGCATAGTACCGGAAGACTGGAGGGTGACCAATAGTGATTTTTAAAAAGGCCTCAGAGGTTTATTGGAAATTATAGACCAGTGAGCCAGACATCAGTGCCTGGCAAAATTATAAAGAGACTATTATGAAGAACAAAATTATAGAGCATATATATAAGCGCATAGATTAATGAGACAAAGCCAACATGGATTTAGTTAAGGGAAATCTTGCCTCACCAATCTATTACGTTTCTTTGAAGGGGTGAATAAATGTGTACTGTAGATAAAAGTGAGCCGGTCGATATTGTGTATTTGGATTTTTTAAAAGGCATTTGGCAAAGTACCTCATGAAAGACTCCTGAGGAAATAAGAAAGTTATGGGATAGGAGGTAATGTCCTATTGTGAATTAGAACAGATTAAAATATAGAAAATAGAAAGTGAGGTGTCCATTATCCCCTTGGCTTTTTGACATTGTTCTGGAACCCTTGTTATTGGCTATTCAACAGGCAAAGGAGATATAGGGTATTCCTTATATAAGGTCTCTGCTTATGCAGATGATATCTTGCTTCATTTGAGGAATCCGGAATCCACCATTCCGTATTTACTGGAATTGATAAACCGATTTGGTAAATTCTCTGGGTACAAAATAAATTGGAGCAAATCAGGGGTTCTTCCGCTAAATGTACATTGTCCAAAAGGATTATTTGACTCGTTCCCTTTTCTTTGGAAAGAAGAGGGTATAAAATATTTAGGTATATGGATCCAAAAAACACTGGAAGATACAATGAAAGTAAATGAAAAATTCTTATTGCTTAAGGTCTCAGAAATGTGTGAGCCATTACATCTGTCTTGGTGGGGGAGAGTCCAAACGGTTAAAATGATGATTTTGCCTGTGGTATGCTACCAGTTTATTTTCAGGGGTCCTTTTACAAGAAATTAAATAGTATTCTTACCAAGTTTATTTGGCTGGGTAAAACTGCTCAAATTGCTTTAGTATCTTTACAAAAACCAATTGAGGCAGGTGGGGTAAATTTTTCAAATTTTTATAGGTACCATCAGGCAGTGGCGTACCAAGGGGGGGGCGGTGCACCCCGGGTGCCAGCCCTAAGGGGGTGCTCCCAGCCTTGCCGTTCAGTCCCCCCCACCCCCGAAGGACCGCTCGCCCCACTGACCTTCCTGCACCACCTGTGAAGCAGCCCGCAGCAGGATCGCGAAGTCAGCGTCAGCGATCCCTGCGTTGCTTAGGCGCTGCTTCCTACGCCGCGATCCCGCCCCTCCTCTGACGTCAGAGGAGGGGCGGGACCGTGGCGCAGGAAGCAGCGCAGGGATCACTGACGCTGACTTCGCGATCCTGCTGCGGCTGCTTCATAGGTGGTGCGGGGAGGCCAGGGGGGCGAGCGGTCCTTTGGGGTGGGTCGGGGCATCAGGCCTTCAGGGTGGGGTGGGCGGGCAGGCAGGCAGGCTTTCAAGGGGGAGGGGGTGACAGGCAGGCAGGCAGGCCTTCAAGGGGGGACAGGCCTTCGGGGGGGGTGCAGACCTTCAAGGGGTGCAGGCCTTCAAGGGGGGCAGGCAGGCCTTCAGGGGGGGTGCAGGCCTTCGGGGGGGGTGTAGGCCTTTGGGGGGGTGCAGACCTTCAAGGGGGTGCAGGCCTTCAAGGGGGGGGGACAGGCCTTCAAGGGGGTGGGACAGGCCTTCAAGGGGGGGACAGGCCTTCGGGGGGATGCAGACCTTCAAGGGAGTGCAGGCCTTCAAGGGGGGGTGCAGGTCTTCAAGGGGGAGACAGGCCTTCAAGGGGGAAAAGGCAGGCAGGCAGGCCTTCAAGGGGGGACAGGCCTACAAGGGGGGGACAGGCCTACAAGGGGGTGGGACAGGCCTTCAAGGGGAGGGACAGGCATTCGGGGGGTGCAGACCTTCAAGGGAGTGCAGGCCTTCGCGGGGGGTGCAGGCCTTCAAGGGGGGACAGGCCTTCAAGGGGGGGAAAGGCAGGCCTTCAAGGGGGGACAGGCCTACAAGGGGGGGGAGCAGCTACAAGGGGGTGGGACAGGCCTTCAAGTGGGGGACAGGCCTTCGGGGGGGTGCAGGCCTTCGGAGGGTACAGACCTTCAAGGGGGGGACAGGCAGGCAGGCCTTCAAGGGGGGGACAGGCCTACAAGGGGATCGGACAGGCCTTCAAGGGGGGTGCAGGCCTTCAAGGGGGGATAGGCAGACCTTTAAGGGGGGACAGGCCTTTGGGGGGGACCATGATTTAGAAGTACACGGAGGGAAGGGGGTGTTCAAAGAGACGTGCATATGCCAAACTTTGGGGGGGGGAAGAAATAATGGGTCTGAAAATAGAGGAGAGGGAGAGAGATGATGGACCATGGGATTTAGGGAGGGAAGGAACAGAAAGGGAGAGAAATTGGACACAAGGGATGGTGTGGAGGAGGGATAGAGATACTGGATAGGAGGGTAATTAGGAAAAGAAAGGGAGAGATGGTGGACTCTGGGGTGGTGGGGAAGGAGGGAGAGATGCCGGATGAAAGGGTATTTAAGAAAAGGTGGATCTGTGGAGGGAGATGAAAAAAAGGAAAGATAC
Organism: Geotrypetes seraphini; assembly: GCF_902459505.1. Classification (NCBI taxonomy): domain Eukaryota; kingdom Metazoa; phylum Chordata; class Amphibia; order Gymnophiona; family Dermophiidae; genus Geotrypetes; species Geotrypetes seraphini. The sequence continues at coordinate 141,342,999 of NC_047087.1, forward strand.
CAGACTTCCTGGGAAGGGAAGGGAAATGGAAAGGGAGGACAGAGTTGGCAGATGGATGGTTAGCATGCAGAAAGAAGGAGACCCTGGCAAGCAAGTTATCAGAAGAAAACCAGAGCCTTGGACCAACAAGATTTGAAATATAACCAGACAACAAAAGGTAGAAAAATTAATTTTATTTTCTGTTTTGTGATTATAATATGTCAGATTTGAAATGTGTATCCTGCCAGAGCTGGTGTTGGACTGCAAACGTGAGCTAGGATTTAACAGAGAGAGGAAAAGTCCTTTTTGTTTCTTTATTTTATTTACACCACAGCGCCAGTGTGGTTAGGAGAAGCCAAGGGGGGTGAAAAAGCTATAAAACCCACCAGGAGTTTTGAAAAAAATCACCCAACTGGGCAGGAAAATCGAATTGAAAAACCAATTCAATAGGGCTGAATCGAATCAAAAATTTTTTTCCTGTATCTGGCAGCATTAGTTTGCGCTACTGTCTTAGACTTTAGGACCTGGGATTGGGGATAGATGGCATCCTCAGTACTTTATAATGCAAGTGAAACGAGGATTTGGTCAGACTTTTGAAGGGTCTGCAGAAAAAAAATATTGTATAGGCCGGGGACATGAGACAGCAGGAAATGGGAACTTTTCTTCCTTCTATTTTTGTGAATGGAAAGGCTGAGGATGTCAGAGAGTTCAGTTAAAATATGTGCTTTATAAGAAAATATAATAATGTGTTTTATAAAGTTTATAGCATAGCTGGCCTACCCAGTGAGGTGTTCTTAGTGGTGATGGTGGCAGCGTGTCAATGTGTTGAGAGGAAGAGGTGGTCTGGGAAATTCTGCTGAGCAAACTCCGGGCCCATTTCCACCCCCCAGTTAGTCCACTCCACTCAACTGGTTCACACACTGAGTGGGTCTTTGGGTGTTGTTTTGGGATCTCTTCCAGTGGTTTATCTCCTTCTGGTCCAAGGAAGGAAACTTTGTTATCCTTAGCATTGACCTACAGAATATGTTTGTAACAGCGCTGCTTGTGTGGCATTAGGCTATGTAGTGATCGAAAGAAAAAAACAGACCTTTGCACATTTTTGCACTATATGGTGGGTGTATGAGGAGATTCACATTTCCTGCACAGCTAAGTCCATGTGAAGTTACCTTGTGCTGTATTTGACATCTAGCAAGGTCTCTGTTTGAAAGGAAAGATCTAAACTTAAAAATGAAGTGGCCAGAAGTTATGGTAAAAGCAGATAGTGTAGCTGGTTTTAAGAAAGATTTGGACAAATTCCTGGAGGAAAAGTCCATAATCTGTTATTAAGACATGGGGGAAGTGTCTGCTTGCCCTGGATCGGTAGCATGGAATGTTGCTACTCTTTGGGTTTTGACCAGGTATTAGTGTCCTGGATTGGCTACCATGAGAATGGACTACTGGGCATGATGGACCATTGGTCTGACCCAGTTAGGCTATTCTTATGTTATGTTCTCATCTGTAGGGGCCTTTGTTTTCACTTCTTATTTTAATGTATTTTTTTTCTGGGAACTTATCAGTGTTTTTTATAATGGGAACAAAAATGGAAGAGAATTAATGTATGTGGGATGAGGGGGTAATTAATTTCTTCAGCTAAATAATTCAATCCACTTCAAACAGACATAGGAGAACTCACGCACCATTCACACACCCTCCAACCAAAAACGTCAAAAGAAAAAAACTGTTCGACAACCTCCTAGCCATTCGAGCTGCAACACTCAACCCCCAACCCTACAACCAATTGACATCGACCACATACTGCAAAACTTCAAAAAGAAATAAAAACCCTTCTATTCAAAAAACACATAAAACTGAACTAACACAATCAGAACTGTCCCAAGCATCACCTGCAACTACTCCATATGTACTTCTGATGTCATGACAATTCAGACATAATTTATGTTATGTTATGTTTGGAATATAAGAAAATTTTCACTGCCTGTTTCTATTCTGACCATTTATTCCGTTTCATGGTCATTACAAAAAATATTTTTTTACATGGGGGGGGGTATAAAAAAATGATGGGCCCCGGGTGCCACATACCCTAGGTACGCCACTGCCATCAGGGTATGTACGTCAGGGTATGTATTGGATCCTTCCTGAGCTCATGGGAAATCTTCCGAATTGGCTAATTCTGGAATGTCAGCTTAAGTCCCCATTGAGATTGAGTCACCTAGTGAGTATCAAACTACTCAGAATGTATAAGGACAACAGTATATTGTTTGCTACATGGAGTACTCTACAATTTATTAATAAATTAACAGATATTCCAGTACAACAATCCACGTGTCAATCTTTGTGGCTGAACTGTAAGATACAAATTGGTGAGTCTAAGATCCTCTGGAAGCACTGGCTGCAGGCGGGTATATGCACTCTGGATGATGTGTTATCAGATGGAAAACTGCTTGACTTTTCACGATTGCAATAAACATTTGGTATCTCAAAGTCTCAAATATATAAATGGTTGCAGTTGAAGCAAGCCATCCAGAAGGAGTTCCCTGAATGGTGAAACTTAAAAACTCAGTATAGCCTGCCGGTCCTTTGCTTCCAGACAGATTTCCTAGGACTAGGTAGCCAAGTGGTAGAAATTAATATCTGAATTTTTGAATAAGAAACCAAAAACGAGCCTTCGGAATATTTGGAGCATTGAGATTAAGCAACAGATTTCTGCTACTCAGTGGCCATATATTTGGTCTTGGAGGATGAGATGTACAGCGTCAGCATCTATGAGACAAACGTGGTTTTTTGGGGTTTTTTTTGTTACATAGAAGATTTTGGATCCCTGTTGGTTTACAGAAGTTAGATAGTTATAAATCAAATAGATGCTGGCACTGTCATCTTGAGATTGGGACACTGGATCATCAGCTCTTTTATTGTCCGTTAATACTTATCTTCTGGCATTCTATTTGGGGTCAAATTAATATGATTCTGGAGACCTGTGATTCTGCTATTTTATGATATGGTAATTTGTGGGACATTATTATCCCCTAAGCCACTACTTGATAAATATAAAAATAGATTGTTGGGAATCATGACTGGGATAGCCATCCAAATGATCACAAAAAATTTGAAAACTATGATTGTCTAAATTTTACTTTTTGGTGGCACACATTATGTTTGAGTTATAGGTTTGAGAGAATGTTTTCTGATCAAAGGGGTAACAATAAATTATTTAAATTGACATGGGATCCGTTGAATAATTTTATTAATAATTGAATGATACTTCCCTATACTTTTGTTCATTCCTTACACATCTAGGGAGGGGGGAAGAAAGTGTATTGTGATTGTTGTAAATGATGGATGTAATATTGTTTGATTACTTGATTATATTGAAATAAGGAGGGGGAGGGGTGAAAATAATTTTTATGGTATTTATTGAAAGTTGTAAGTGTTGTCTTTAAGATATTTTGTAATGTACTCCTGTATAACACTGTTTAAGTTTGAAAATGAATAAAGGATTTTTTTAAAAAAGAAAGTGAGGCTAAATGGTCAATATTCTCAATGGAGAAGGATAAATAGTAGGGTTCCAAGTGAAACATTCCACAATCACACAACTCCAAAGAAACTAATTATTCAACACTCCAAACACCTAGGGTATATACTCACTTGTTCCCTACTCAAAAGGAGGGAGAAATGTTGGACATAGGGTCGAGGGCAGGGAGAGATGGTGCATGGGGAGAGAGAAAGAAATATTGCATATCTTAATGGAGGGGAGGAAGGGAAAGATGCTGCATGAAGATGAATAGAGAGGTTTGACCCAGGGCACAAGGTAAGGAGAGAGAGAGAGAGAGAGAGAGAGAGACAGCAGACAGCGGGAAAGAAACAAATGTTGGATATGGCAGTGAAACGTAGAAATCCTGCCAGAGCTGGTGTTAGACAGCAAGCATGAGCTAGGTCAGCACTGGTATGGGGTTGGAAAGGGAAAAGGGGGGAGGGCAGGTGGAAAGGCTACAAAATAAACCTGAAAGGATATTTGGAAAAAAAATGACCAATTGAGCAGGAAAAGCAAATCAAATTGAAAATCAATTCAATAGGCCAAATTAAATCGAATCAAAAATTTTTTCCCTGAATTGGGCAACACTACTGTGCAGGAATTGCTGCTTTTTAACATATTTATAAATGATCTAGAGATGGGAACACTAGTGAGACAATTAAATTTGCTAATGACACAAAGTTGTTAAAATTTAAGAGGATTTGAAAAAATTACAAGAGGACATTGTGAGACTGGGAGAATGGGCATCAAAATGGCAGATGATGTTTAATGTGAGCAAGTGCAAAGTGATATATGTGGAAAAGAGGAACCTGAACTATAGCTACTCAATGAGGGTGCCACCTTAGGAGTCACTACCCAGGAAAAGGATCTAGGTGTTATCATTGATGATAAGTTGAAACCCTTTGCTCATTGTGCAGCAGCAGCAGCTAAGAAAGCAAATGGAAAGGAATGGAAAACAAAGATGAAAATGTTATAATGCATTTGTATTGCTCCATGGTGTGACTGAACCTTCAATACACTATGCAATTCTGGTCACCGCACTCAAAAAACAAATAGTGGAATTAGAAAAAATACAAAGAATGGTGATGAAAATGATAAAGTGGCTGGGATGACTTCCCTAAGAGGAAAGGCTAAAGTGACTAGGGCTCTTCACCTTGGAGAAGAGACAACTTGGACTAGATGACAGAGGTCTATAAAATACTGAGTGGAGTGGAAAAGGTAGACGTGAATCACTTGTCTACTCTTTCCAAAAAAATATTAGGACTAGGGAGCATGCAATTAAGCTACTAAGTAGTACAGTGCATTCCTGCTATTCGCTGCAGCATAGTTCCTAAAAAGCATCACAAACCGCAAATTTGCAGAGTGAAACAATATCTCTATGGGAAAATAGGAGTTAGGTTCCAACCATACCTATGATCCCTCAAAATCATAGAAAATAGCACAGAAAGCTTTTTGGGAACTGGGAGAATTACTGCCTACATATGATAAAGGAGAGGAAAGAGTACCAAATATTAAGATTGCCAATAGGTGGCTCAGAGCCTGGTCTCATCAAGAAGACTTTAGGTACATAGCAGGATGGGGAAATACATGGAAAAACAAGAGTCTATATTGTAATGATGGGCGGCATCTTACTATGGCAGGGAAAAAAATTCAGGCAATATATTTCTAGACATTTAAACTAGAAGGTGGGGGTGGTATATGTATGCAGGACACTTACAATGGCCATCCCCAGCAAAAGACAGGAAGTGGCAGTAGTAAAGATAGTAATGCAAGTAATAATATTAGCAATACATTTCTTAGCAAGGCAACAGGAAGTGAAACTAAACAAAAACTAGACAAAAAATAAAATTGTCACTGAGAAGTAGCTGGAAAGCAGTGACCACAAACGCTCGCAGTCTAGGCAACAAAAATCATGATCTACAAGCTCTGATGTTAGAGCAGACTTGGATATTATATCAATCACATAGACATGGTTCAGTGATTCCCATGGATGGGATGCAAACATACTGGGCTATAATCTTTTTAGGAAGCACAGAGATGGTCAAAAGGATGGAGGAGTAGCTCTCTTTGTAAAGACCGATATCCAAGCGACTGAAATGCAGGGGGCCTGGGCGAAGGAAGAAGCACTGTGGATAGGTTTGAAATGAGAATATGGAACTTCTATCTATGTCAACTCTTTTCTCAAAATGGCTGCCATGACCTCTTGTGGCAGTCTTGCGAGATTGTTTTCAAAATGGATACCACCTGTACCTTTTATGATCACTACTGATACTAAGCTTCTCTCCAACATTACTCCTTATAACATATTGTGTTTCACTGAGGACTAAGTCTAGGGTAGATTCCCCTCTTGCCAGTTCCAGTAACAAGAAAAAATTACATTTATTGATCTTTGAACACTGGAAATTTAGATCCTAGAAAAATGTTGCAATTTTCTAATGCAAAACATTCATACATAGGCCCAGATTACCATGCTGACTATTTATTTATTTATTTCTCTATACCGTTTTCCCAGGAGAGCTCAGAACAGTTTACATTAATTTATTCAGATACTCAAGCATTTTTTCCCTGCCTGTCCCGGTGAGCTCACAATCTATCTAATATATCTGAGGCAATGGAGGGGATTAAGTGACTTGCCTAGGGTCACAAGGAGCAATGTGGATTTGAACCCACAACCCCAGGGTGCTGAGGGTGTAGCTTTAACCACTGTGCCATACTCTTTAAGTCAACCAAGCCAGCTATCTGTTGACTTGGAAGAAATCCTACATATTATCTTGGAAGATGAACAGTTCAAATGTACAAAAATGACAAAGCACATATTTGTTTTACAATTCACTGTACTGCTTCTTTTCTTCGTTTCTCACAGGATCATGGGACAGACTTTGAAATGCCACCAAAAGAGCTATGCCAATAAATCCAAATCAGGTTCAAAGAAAAAACACTCAAAATATACTGATGATGTTTCTGGCTCCCTGATTGTCAAGTGTCATCAGGTCAACATCAACTTAGCATCAGAGGAGGAGCTGATGACACTGCCAGGCATCAGTAGAGTTATGGCACACAGCATCACAGTTTATCGATGTCAGTTAGGTGGCTTCCGCAAGGTTGAGGACCTCTCACTAGTGACTGGTTTTGGGGCAGAGAAGATGCAACAGTTGCGTCCTGAGATCTGTGTAGGGGCTGTTCGAGCTTCTCCACTTTGCAGCAGTGTATCCACCTGTGACCTATACTCCAGAAAAAAAGTAAATGTAAACACAGCTACTCAAGATCAGCTGCTCCAAACAGGAGGAATCTCAGAAGAGCTTTCTTTAGCCATATTGCTCTACCGGAATCACCATGGAGCATTTCGACAACTAGAAGATTTACAAAATGTTAATGGAGTAGATTCTGTGGCACTCAAGTGTATTGAGCCCTTCATAACTGTTGAAATGCCAAGACCAGCTACAGTCTATGCAGACTTAAAGTGGGAAAGTTCTGGCAGTGAGGTTACACCTCAGACTCAGCAAAATTCAATTGTAGGGATTCCATCCAGTACTTCAGAATCCACATTGTCCGTAAAATCCCTACCACAGCCCTTCAGCAGATCATATGTAAAGAGAAATGTGATAAGAGTTGGGAACTGGGACTTCCAGGGCCTGACCCTGGAGAAGGCTCAGAACCCAGAAGTGAGGGGAATGATCTGTCTAACTCTGTTGGAAAATGGGTGAGTAGCCAAACAGGGAATAAGGATAAGAATAGGTGAAATCTAAGCAAATGAAAATTTACTAGCAAAGACAGGTCATCAGAGCACTGTTCCAAATGTTAGGAGAAATGGCGGTAGTGGCAGTTGTGGAGACGATAAGAGTATGGGCTGTATTGTGAACTTTCGAAAGAGCCACCTAATTCTGGTACAATCCCTGGAATAACATAAGAACATAAGACTTGCCTCTGTCGGGTCAGACCGGAGGTCCATTGTGCCCAGCAGTCTGCTCACGCGGCGGTCCCTCAGGTCCAGGACCTGATAGTGCTCCTACCCTAAAACTCACATACACTTTTCGCTTTTGTCCTGTAGAGTAACCTTCTATCTATACCCTGCAATCCCCTTCGCTTCCAGGAAGTCATCCAGTCCCTTTTTGAAACCCACTATTGTACTCTGTCCTATTACCTCTTTTGGAAGCGTGTTCCAGGTGTCCACCACCCTCTGAGTGAAGAAAAACTTCCTTGCATTCGTTTTGAATCCATCCCCTCTCAGTTTTTCCGAGTGGTCTTAATCAACACGGCAGAAGGCCAAGTCTTTCTTCCAGAAACATGTAAGCAGTATCAGTGACAGAATCATAATATAGTGATTCACCCAAAAAATTCACTTTGATGTGGCCACAAAATTAATTCTATTTCACACTCTTTACTAAGGGGTCTTTTTACTAAAGTATAGTACATGTGTAGTACATAAGAACATAAGAATAACCTTACTGGATCAGACCAATGGTCCATTAAGCCCAGTAGCCTATTATCACAGTGGCCAATCCAGGTCCAGGCGTAGGTAGATTGCTCCTACCCCATTTTACTGCTAGCTTCGGGCTGAGTCGGTCCAGCGGATGGCCACTAGGATGGTCTCCGGACTTAAGGGTCTCTCATACGAAGAAAGACTGGGCAAGTTGCAGCTCTACACTCTAGAGGAGCGTAGGGAAAGGGGTGACATGATTGAGACGTTTAAGTACATGACAGGTCGTGTTGAAGTGGAAAACGACTTATTCTTTCCCAAGGGACCCTCGGTCACAAGGGGGCACCCGCTCAAACTCAGAGGAGGGAAATTTAATGGTGACACCAGGAAGTATTTTTTCACAGAAAGGGTGGTGGATCACTGGAACAGACTTCCAGTGCAGGTGGTCGAGGCCACCAACGTGCTCGACTTTAAGAATAAATGGGACATCCACGTGGGATCCCTACGTGAGTTAAGGAACTAGGTCATCAGCATTCAGACTTAATGGGGTGGGTAAGTGGGGTGGGCAGACTTGATGGGCTGTGTCCCTTTTCTGCCGTCATCTTTCTATGTTTCTATGACCACCAGGCTTCAAAAAATAAGTTGTGGAGGGGTCCGGAAGATGGAAGGGAGGTGGTGTGGGTCATTGTCAGCCCTAAGTAAATTGTGGAGAGGCCGGGAGGCAGGAGAGAGGCAGAGGTGGGTTAGAGTTGGCCCTAAGTAAGTTTAAAAAATAAGTTGTAGTGAGGTCCAGTAGGGGGATAAAACCCACAAATAATCGAAGTTGTGAGTGCCAAACCTGTGAATATGGGGGGGGGGGGGGGTATAGTTTATAGACTGTTCTTTAATTGACTTTGAATAAAGTTCCAATTTGGTTCTCTCATACCTTGGACTGAGCTGTTGTTTATCCAAATGGATGGTGAAGAGTTTAAGTGGGGTGAGTGAGACTCTGGAGTTGCCCATCCTCCAGCCTACCGGATTTGTCCAGCCCCAAGCTCATGGACTGTGAGTCCATGAGGGACTGTAAGCATTAGTATTGTAGTATTGTATTGTAGAAACAAGCCAAAAGTAAATATCTTTTTGTGAGCCCTGGTGTCAGGTAGGCGACCCCCGATCTAAGATTACCAGATGTCCAGGTTTCCCTGAACATGCAGCTTTTTAATTTTATAACTTCTGTTCAGGGAAACCAGACATCTAGTACCCCCCTAATCAGCTCGCACACCTATTCGGAGTCCTCTCTTCTCCCTTCCTCGTGAAATCCGGTGCTTGCTCACCCTGTGCTGCTCTAAGTCTTTGGGCTGTAAGTCTTCGGGCCGTCAGAAGCTCCTCCTCTGCTACTGCTTCCTTTCCCCACATAGACAGAAAACAGTAGCAGAAAGAAAACTTCCAGGTCACCGAAGGCAGCATGTTTATGTCAGTCACGCTTCTGATAGCCTGAAGACTTACTGCAGCGCCAGGTGAGCAAACACCAGATCGCGGGGAAAGGGGAGATAGTATGAAGAGAGTAAGAGAGATGCTGGAACGTGGTGATGGGGAGAAAAGGGAAGGAAAGATATCAGACTTCCAGGAGAGGGAATAGAAGGGGCAAATAAAGATGCCAGACCATGGGGGGGGAGAGGAAGGAGAGAGATGGGGAAGGGGGGGAGAAGAAAGAGATGTCAGACCAGGGAAAGGAAGGGAGGGATTCCAGACTAAAACAGGGGGAGGGGAAGGGAAAGACACAAAGGGGGAAGAGGGAAAGGTAAGAGGGGAAGAGGGAAAGGAAAGGAAAGGAAAGGAAAAAGGGGAGAGAGATGCCAGACTTTGGAAATGAGAGGATAAAGATCCCAGCCCATGGGAGGAGGAAAAGGGAAAGACACATGTCAGACCAAAGGAGAGAGAGGAGATGGTACATAGGGATGGGGAAGGGGAAAGGGAGGGATAGAGAAGGGATGGAAGAAATGCTGTTTATGGATAAATGGGAATAGGGGAGAAGAAAGAGGAAGGCGATGGCACACATGGATGGTGGGGAAGGGCAGAGAGAGGGAGGAGATAGTGCGCATGGATAAATGGGAAGGGAAGACATGGAAAAGTACATAGATCCGAGGAGGAAGCAGAAAAATGGAAGAAGGTTGAATATTAAAAGTTAATGCCAAAGATGGATGTAGACTTCAGTCAAAAAAGATTCAGGGTAAAGGAGTGAAGATACTATTTATTGCTTTAAAGTATGAAAGATTCAGCAATGAATGGGTGGCAAAATAGGGGGGGTTACCTTCTGAAAACCCCCCTCCATGTCTCTGAGCTGATCTTTACATATGTATAGCTTTATTTAGGTAATTTTTTGGGCACTGCTCTGATATTATTATATTAGATTATTATTATATCAGAGCATTATATCTGCGCATGCTCTAGGCCCAGCCCAGCCAAGAGGGAGGATCTTCGGGCACTAGCATGTCCTGTGCATTGGTGCTGGTGCCGGTGCCATATCGGGGTAAGGGATGGTGTTTAGGAGCTCGGCGGGGGATGCCTGATCACCGGGGGGGGGGGGGCACGCGAGCGGGGGGGATGCCAGATCGCAGGGGGATGCCAGATCGCAGTGGGGGGATTCACAAATCGAGTCAACACTCGGTTTGCGAGACACGATTTGTGGGAATATTTTGCTCGTCTTGCAAAACACTCGCAAACCGTGTTACTCGCAAACCGAGGTTTGATGTATTTCTGTTTCTCTGTTGTACAGCATGCAGAGTCTAGCATCTTAAGGTTTCATTTGTGTATATTAGGACATATAGTTTGTGGTCCTGTATTTGTATAGGGTTTATCTGTGTTCTGGTAGGAATGAATGTCGTGAAGTGTTATTGGTGTCATGGCCCCAAGTAGGAAGATATTTGTTGGCAGTTTGTCTGGGTTTTGGAAGGCTCTGAGCATGGGGCCACATCTGGAGGGCCTCTGCACATGTGTGGATGTCGATGTGATGACATCACATGCATGCACATGTGTGTGATGTCATCACATCGACATCCACACATGTGCAGAGGCCCTCTAGACAGGGGCCAAAGCTTGGGGAAGGAGACACTCGGTTCATATGGGGATAGGGCTGGAGGCACAATGAGGTGGAATGGGGCAGGGCTGGGGGCGGAACAGGGCTAGTTTGGGCTGGAGGTGGAATGGGGTGGGGTCATGTGTCCTCTTTTTTTGAAAGAAGAAATCTGGTAACATTACCCCAACCCAAAGAGCTGGTCGGAGTTTCATGCTGCATGGCTGAGGAGGGAAACCAGGGCTACAATTAGTTGCCTTTCCCAGTGGTGTACCTAGCATATGTGACACCCGGGGACTATCAATTTTTGACACCCCCCCTTATCTATATGAAAAATATGATTTTTAGTAACAATCCACATATTGCACAACAAGAGTGTACCTAGGAAAAGGCAGCATCTTAAACACCAACACATACATTGTAAAACTAAACAAGCCAGATCCTGCACAGTCAATTGATCCTGCATAGTCAATGCTAACTGAAAACTATGTTCTTTTCATACACACAGAACAAAGATACACCCTTGTCCAATATGGAATAATCACAAACTAAAAATAGAAATATGTAGACAAAAGTTAAACTGAACCGCCAAGAAACCAGACTCTGCATACAATGCAACACCACAACACCACAAAAACAGTGATACATGTCCCCTAATACTTTGCAAAATATAAAGACAATAGATGTAAATTTGAAAAAACTGATACATAACAATCACCACTTTACAAATTAAATAAAAATAAAACAAATAAAGAGAAATAAAATACCATTTTATTGGACTAATCCATTTTTCAATTAGCTTTCAGAGAACATAAGAACATACGAACTGCCATCTCCGGATCAGACCTTAGGTCCATCATGTCCGGTGATCCACACACGCAGAGGCCCAGCCAGGTGTACACCTGGCATAATTTTAATCACCCTTATCCCTCTATGCCTCTCGTAAGGAGATGTGCATCTAGTTTGCTTTTAAATCCTAGAACGGTGGATTGCGCAATAACCTCCTCCGGGAGAGCATTCCAGGTGTCCACCACTCGTTGCGTGAAGCAGAACTTCCTGATATTTGTCCTGGACTTGTCCCCCCTTAGCTTCAGTCCATGTCCTCTTGTCCATGTCACATTGGACATTGTAAATCATTTTTTTTCCTGCTCTATTTTGTCGATTCCTTTCATTATTTTGAAAGTCTCAATCATATCCCCTCGCAGTCTCCTTTTCTCAAGGGAGAACAATCCCAGTCTCTTAAGTCATTCCTCGTATTCCAAGTTCTCCATACCTTTTATTAGCTTCGTTGCTCGTCTCTGCATCCTCTCCAGCAGTTTTATATCCTTCTTTAGGTTGGGAGACCAAAGTTGGACACAGTCTTCCAAGTGTGGTCTGACCATTGCTCTATAAAGCGGCATTATAACTTTCTCCAATCTACTCGTGATTCCTTTCTTTATCATGCTTAACATTCTATTTGCTTTCTTTGCCGCTGTCACGCATTGTGCCGACGGTTTCAGGGTCCTATCTATCAGTACACTCAGGTCCTTTTCTTGTTCGCTCTTACCCAGAGTTGCACCTGACATTCTATACTTGTCTTCCTTGTTCTTTCTGCCTAAATGCATTACGGTACTTTGCACTTTTCCACATTCAACTTCATCTGCCATTTCTCTCCCTTCCATGCAACATCTGCCCTCTCTTTGCCCCTTCCACCCAACTTCTGCCCTCTCTCTCTACCCCTTCCATCTACTGCCCACACTCTCTCTGCCCCTTCCATTTACTTTTCACCCTCTCTCTCTTCCATATGGCATCTTCCCTCTTTCTATGTCCCTTCAATAAACTGTATATCCTGTGTCCCTTCTCTCCTTTGCACATGATTCATTTCAGCTTCACCCCCTCTCCATTTTTCTGTCTCCACCCCCTCCCTATGCTTTGGCATCTATCTTTTTCTCTTCTCCTTTCTTTCCTTCCTTCCTTCCTTCCCACTCCACACCATGGTCTGGTATCTCTATCTCCTTCCCTTCACTCCCCCCATGCCATGGCATCTCTTCCTCCCCTTCCATGGTCTGGTATCTCCTTTCCTTTTTTTTCCTTTCCCTCCCTCCCATGGACTTGGCATCTCTGGTTCCTCTCCCTTGTCTTCCTTCTCCCTCCTTCCCTCTCTCTCACCAATTAGGTGCTGCGGCAACAGCATTTCTCTTCCCCCTTCCCTGTGCAGCAGCAGCAGCATTTCTCTCCCCCTTGCCTGTGCAGCATTCCTACCCCCACCCACTGCCTATGCAGAATTTCTAACCTCCTTCCCTGTGCAGCAGCAACATTTCTATGCCTCCCCTTCCCTGTGCAGCAGCAACATTTCTACACCCCTTTCTCTGTGCAGCAGCAACATCTCTCTTCCCTGCCCAGCATTTCTGGCTGGTTCCCCTGCTCAAAGCCGCGGGCGTCTAAACTTCACGCGATCCACGGCTGAGTCAGAAGCCTTCTCTCTGATGTCATGATGTCAGAGGGAACGCTTCTGACGCAGTCACGGATTGCGTGAGGAGCCAACGCCCGGGGCTTTGAGCAGGGGAGCCAGCCAGAAGCTGAACAACCACCGGACACCCCTGTTTACAGGTTTACTGCCATTGTTGCTGGTTAAGGAAAGCAGCAGCAGAAGAATAGGGAGGGTGGCCGGCTGTGCACCCCCTTGGGGAGTGCACCCGCAGTGGACCGCCCCCCCCGGCCTTTCCTTACCATGAACAATTTACATATCCAACCCACTTTGCTGTTGACCTCTCCCCTACTTCAGTGATGTAACAATTTTCAAAAGATTACATTTCATTCATTGACTGCTGCCAAAGAAATGTCAGTTATAAAGCAGTCATTTCTTTTGACAATAAATCTGGCTTGTAAAATCATTTTAACCAGATATTTCATCTTTTCATTTTTCCTTTAGGGAAAGGAGAGATTCATTTTCCCTTTCCTAATCTTCTTGTTGCCCTCAACTTACACCAGAGTTTCCAGACATTTATTTGTCCTATCTGTGCAGTAGAACAGTTTTTTATGTGCTACTTCCAAAGGCACTCATGTTTGGTTTCTAAAGCTATCTTAGTTCAACCTCATTGTGAGATTTACAGCCCTAACTGACCTTCCCGTACACTAGAGATGGTATGCTGAACCATAGGGTTATCCATTGTGCTCACTAGCAGACTGCAGAAGATGTCAATCACAGCATTTCAACTCCTTCTCCACAATATTTGCTGCCCCCTTCAGTTCTTCCTTCTGCAAGCAAGCATGAAGGTGTCTCTCTGATCTGCTCTGTTTATTTCTTTATTGTTTTATGGATTTTTTTCAGTTTATTGGCTTGTTCACAGATTTATTTGTGCAGTGTCGGAGATCCCAGCTTAAAGGGACTGCTTTGCCTGTTTGGAGAGAAGCAGACGTTTAAGTCTGCAGGTGGTATGTGTATCCCTCAGGGACCTGTACAGCCAACCTGCTGAAGATTTGTGGAGCTCAGGGGTCCGAGCCCTCAGCACTTGCTCACTTCTTTGATCTGGTAAGGAACTTCAGTGCTGTTAGGCATCAATAGCTGTCCTTTGGGATACTCAGGATTCTAGCCTCCCCCCTTTTTCTGTATCATGTGTCGTGGTCTGGGGAAGGTAGCGGATCAGTGTAACTAAGGACTGACTGGCAGCCCAAAGATTTTGGTGTGGCAGCTGACCAGCTGCTTGAGACGGAGAACTCTTCCAGATCTACACTTTAAGGGAGTTGAAGTAGGCTGCAGCACCATTTCCTCAGCACATGGTCTGTGATACAGACTATGATGGCCTTTGAGGAAAATCAGGGAGGGGGAGGGGTTTCTTAAAGTGTTTTTTGTCTGTTACTACAGATAGGTCTTTGGTCCCTCTCCACTAAAATCCTATTTTTTAATTTTTTTTGTCAACCCTGAAGTGTTTAGAAGCTGTTTTTTTGTCACCAAAACATTGCCATAGTGGCCATCTTGGATTTCCCAATTTTTTTTCTAAGTTCTCCAACTTCTCCAAAACATCTCATTTTGCTTCAAAATTGACAGGGATGGATGCCTTATTTGTGCTGGATGGATGGATGGATGAAGAGTGCCCTTGCACCATGTGCCGTGCAAGGGCACGCTTCCGACTTAGTCCCTCTGCAGCCTTCTAGAGCTGAAGAATGGCAAATGGTCCTGTTGGGGGAAAGAAACACCTCCTGGAGCCCTACGACAATGTAAGGGAATAGATGCTTTGCAGTCCAAGAAGAGGTGATTACACCATACTAAGGGGGAAGGAGAGTTACCCACTCAGGCCTTTACCCCGGAGTTCATTAATCTCCTATGGAAGGCTTATGCACAAGGCTGGACTCCACCTGTCAGGTCCGCTGGCGAACAGCCCAGTGCACATGCCACTCTAGATATTCAGAGCGTTTCTTCTCTGAAAGTGGATGCTATTCTGGACTCTGATGGTTCATCAGACAAGGACCAGAGGTCATATTTAATCCCTTTATTGTCCAAAAGTGAGGCTTCCCTAGTGGAAAAAAATCAGCTTCTCATATGAACAACCAGGAGGTGATATTAGCTATAGACCAAGGAGAGGATCCCTCCACTCGACAACTCTTTAAGTCCTCTGCATTGCTAGAGATCGTTATTGAGTCCCTTTGAGAACTAAAGATAGATAATCTGCAAACCCCATCCTCCCAGTGTTTTCTTCTGAGCGGGGTCCAGACTCAACCCATATCTTTTCCGTGGCACCTGGGCATGAGGATCCTAATCACCTAGCCCTAGGAGACCCCTGAAGGCTCCCTTAAGATGGCTAAAACCATGACTAAGTGGTATCCCATGGATTAGGAATTCCAGCAAATGTTTGCTATGCCAAAGATGGATTCCCTGTGAGCTTATACACTTCACTGCCAAGTGAGGGAGGCGTAGTTTTCAAGGATCCTCATGACCACAGAGTGGATATGGTTCTCAAGAGGCCTGTCATTCCAGGCTATGAAATCAGAACCTGATGGAGGCTGAGCCTCTGCTTCAGATTGTGTTATCTGGAGTACACTGGTTTGTGGATTCACTGGCAGACCCGCCAGAGAATGTGGAAAATGTCCAAGCAATGTTATGAAGGCTGCTAGATATTCAAGCTATAGAACCAGCTCCTTCAGAAGACTCGGGCTCAGGTAGATACTCGATATACTTTTTCATGCCCAAGAAAGGCTCAGAGGAATGAAGACCTATCCTGGATCTTAAACATGTCAACACGGTCCTAAGAAATTCTCAGTTCCAGATGAAGACCATTCAGTCCATCATCATAGCAGTAGAGCCAGGAGAATTTCTGGCCGCCCTGGCTTTGATGGACATTTACCTTCACATCCCAAACTTCTCGGAACACAGAAGTTCCTAAGATTCCATGTTTTGGAGAATCACTACCAATTCTCAGCACTTCCCTTTGGGCTGGCGACAACACCCTGAACCACAGTTATGGTGGTAGAAGCCGCTCATCTCCACAGAGCGGGTTGGCAGATGTACCTGTACTTGAAAGACAGGTCATCAGAGCACTGTTCCAAATGTTAGGAGAAATGGAGGTAGTGGCCGAGTCTTTCTTCCAGAAACACGCAAAAAGAAGCTTCATGGTCAAATTACAGACCCATTGACCAAGCCAGCGACTACTACATGACATTACTTTCAGATCCTTGGGTCGGTGGTGGCCTTGATAGAAGTGATGCCCTGAGTGAAGGCACACATGCACCCCCTTCGGCACATTTTGTTGTCTCACTGATCACTTCAGAAAAACTACCTGCAAGTTTCACTCCCTTGGACAGTGGCAGCCAGAAACAACATGAGCTGGTGGTTCCACCCACAGTCTCTCGTAAAGGGAATCCCGCTGTGAATCAATTCCTGGATTATCCTAATGATGGATGCCAGCTTGTTTGGCTGGGGGCCTCATTGCAACGGTCACCCAGTTCAAAGACAATGGTCTATCAACAGGCTGGTAACACACCTGCAGGCAATCTCTGCAGCACACATGACCAGGATGGACAATATTCAAGCAGATTATCTCAGCAGACAGACAGACATTATACCCAGGAGAGTGGTTTTTGTCTCTGAAAGCATTCTAGGCCATTGGGAGACAATGGGGGGTCATCTGATGTTTGCCTCATGCTGACTGCAAAGAACAAAATGACAACTCAGCTGAAGATGTGAGCCCAGAAGTGCAGGGCTAGATGCACTGGTTCAACCATGGTCAGAGACCAAGCTACTGTACGTGCTCCCATCCTGTCCCATGATAGGCCGGGTAATCTGCCGAATAGCAAATCACCTGGGAATGGTAGTTCTTGTAAGACCAGATTGGCCCAGGCGCCCATGGTATGCGGATCTTGTATGCTTGCAGAAGGAACAAAGTCTCAGACTCCATGTGCACCCAGACTTGCTCTTAAGGGAGCTGATTGCCCTAAAAAATCTGAGATGCTTTGGTCTTATTGCATGGCTCTTATGCGTGCAGCACTGGTCCAAAAAGGATATTCAGAAGTAGTCATTGCTACTCTCCTTAGGGTCAAAAAGCCAACAATGGTTTCAGCATATGCTAAGGTATGGAAGATGTTTCAGTGCTGATGCAGCAGAGAAAAGTTAAAGCCGGGTAAAGCCCCAATCTCATCGGTTACTGGTGTTCCTCTAAGAGGGCCTTGACAAGGGATTGTCAGTGGTGGCTGTTAAAGTTCAAACAGCAGGGCTCTCAGGTTTCCGGGGCTGAGAGAAGAGAGCCTCACTGGTGACCCATCTGGACATAGTCAGGTTCTTGAAAGGTGCCATGAGACTAAGTCTGCCAATTCAAGACTCATTTCCATCCTGAAATCTTAATATAGTCTTAGAAGAACTCAGCAGGGTGCTGTATGAGCCCTTACAGGAAATCTCCCTCATGGATCTATTGGTCAAAGCAGTCTTCTTGGTTGCAATTAGGAGAGTCTCAGAATTGCAGACACTGTTGTGCAGAGAGGGAAAGGAAAGAGAAGAGAATGGGGACTTGTATACCACTTTTTTTTGTGGCTTTTGGCATTCAAAATTGATATTCAAAGCAGTGAGCGCTAAGTGACTTGCCCAGGATCACAAGAAGCAGCACTGGGATTTGATCTCACAACCTCTGGGTGCAGAGGCAGCAGCTCTACCAGTGAGCCACTCCTCAGGATCACAGAAGTGGGAGTGATCTTGTGTACAGTTCCCTCCTTTTTACCGAAAGTCATCTCAGTGTTTCATGTCAACCAAGAGGTTAGACTGCCAGCATTTCTTCCACAAGGTCCAAGATCTTAAAGATTTTGGACATCTGGAGAATTTTCTTGAGTTATCTGGAGATGACGGGTTTTGTCTCTCGGATCATCTTTTCATATTAACCAAGCAGGCGAGATGAGGCAGACCCTCTTCCAAGGCCATCATCTATACATGGATTCATAGAGCAATATCCTCTGCATACATCAGTTGCAGCAAACAGCCACCTGTCTCGTTGAAGATAAATTGAACAAGAGGAGTGGCCTCCTCCTGGGTGGAAACTTGGGCAATTCCACCTGAAGAGATTTGTAGATCAGCAACCTGGTCTTCCATTCATACCTTCACCAAATTCTACAAGGTGGACATAGCAGCACAGTATTTTTATTTATTTATTTATTTTTATTTATTCAATTTTCTATACCATTCTCCCAAGAGAGTTCAGAACAGTTTACATTAATTTATTCAGGTATTCAAGCATTTTTCCCTGTCTGTCCCAGTGGGCTCACAATCTATCTAATGTACCTGGGGCAATGGGGGGAATTAAGTGACTTGCCCAGGGTCACAAGGAGCAGTGTGGGTTTGAATCCACAACCTCATGGTCCTCAATACTATGAGCAGGCTATCCCATCCTACAGTTTGGGAACTGCTTAGGTATGTCCCTGTGGTTCAGCATAACATCCCTATTGCACTGGAAAAAGAGATTAGGTTCTTACCTTGATATCTTTTCCAGTAATAGGTTTGGTATGCTGACCTCCACCCCCTGCCCATCAATTTATCTGATGCACATGCTTTCTGACTCAAGCTTAATGGTCAGCTCCATAGCTAAGATTTCATTGTCAATCAGATTACTGGATAGGATATAGGATATATAGGACTGTATATAGGTATCATTCTGGATGCTAAACTATCCTTAAAAGCTCAGATATCAGGTAGCCAGTGCTGTTTAGTACTTTTTCACATCGGGACAGGCAGTCCCGCAGCAGCCCGACCCAGCTTGCTGAGAGGGTCCTCCGGGGAGCCTTTAAACATCGGAGCAGCCGAGAGTGAGCCTGTAGCCAGTGCTGTTTAGCACTTTTTCACATCGGGACAGGCAGTCCCGCAGCAGCCCGACCCAGCTTGCTGAGAGGGTCCTCCGGGGAGCCTTTAAACATCGGAGCAGCCGAGAGGGATCCTGTAGCCAGTGCTGTTTAGCACTTTTTCACATCGGGACAGGCAGTCCCGCAGCAGCCCGACCCAGCTTGCTGAGAGGGTCCTCCGGGGAGCCTTTAAACATCGGAGCAGCCGAGAGGGAGCCTGTAGCCAGTGCTGTTTAGCACTTTTTCACATCGGGACAGGCAGTCCCGCAGCAGCCCGACCCAGCTTGCTGAGAGGGTCCTCCGGGGAGCCTTTAAACATCGGAGCAGCCGCGGTACGCGGCCCGCGGTCGTGAGCCTCGGGTCGCGAGCTGAAGGGGCGTGGCCCTTTTGAGCCCCTTCAGAGCCCAAGAGGAGCAGGGAGCAGAGCTATCGACTCTTCAATATGGGCAAGAGGAAGGTTAAAGCAACACCATCTGCTGGGACAACAGGCCCGATGGATCGTCATCTTGTGGTTCCTATCTTGCCACATGTTGAGGAACAGGTAACTTTTAACATTCAAGCTGTTTCCTTATCCTCTGGGGAACCAACACCACCTCCTCAACCATCATATTCCTTACGGTTAGAAGAATCTCCTTCCCCTTTCAAGGAAGGAATAATTTCTTCTTCCCCTCAATCATCTTTACTATCTGGTCTGGAGGTTTCAGGACAATCCCTGGGGCAGACTAAAGAACTAACCCCAGTACAAATGATTACTGGGCAAAGCTCGGATGCTCTCCCCAGGGATAGAGTGATCACTCTAAATGATGTTTGGCTTAGTATTAACAGAATAGAGTCATCTTTACAAAAAACCGTTTTGAACTTATGTCAATTTTCATCTGATGTAACTGTGAAAATTAAAGAACAAAATGATAAAATTGGAGAAACAGCTGTGAAGGTTGAAAAGTTAGATCAGGTAGTAGGTAATTTACAAGCTAGTGCTGTTTCTAATATAAAGGATAGTATGATGACACATGCTAAATTAGAAAAAATGGAAAATGCTATCAGAGTTAAAAATCTTCGCCTATTAAATTTTCCAATCACACATTACCTTTCACCGATGGAGCTCTTGAGAATGTATTTGAGGGAGATATTGCATTATACTAAAGTGGAGACCTTTGAGGTTGATAATCTATATTACATCTCAAGAGATACCAAGGAAAAGGTAGATGAAGGTGGAATGGATAGAATAGTGTTACCTGATAGTTTGAATGTATCACAGTTTTTGGAGTCATCTAAAGACATAATTGATAAACGAGCAACTCTTCTCGTGACCTTTAAGACAGAGCTTGAAAAACAAGATATTTTGAAATTATATTTCCTGAAAAAACAAGAAATGTTTTGTGGTCAACGGGTGATAATTTTTCCAGATGTCTCTAGACAAACCCAGTTCAAGAGGAAACAGTTCCTTCAGCTAAAGCCTAAGGTTTTGGCAGTCGGAGCTACTTTCTTTTTGAAATTTCCCTGTAAATGCTTGATTTCATATGGAAGTGATAAATACGTGTTTTTTGATCCAGCCCAGGTGGAAGATTTTATTAAAGATAAACCTTTGTTGAAAGTTTAATTTTTATTATTTAGTTTACTTTTGGAGGATTAGGTATAATATATATAAAAGCCATTTGTCTGTTCCTAGATAGTACATATAAAGATTTGATGTTTTAATTTAAATTACTGGCTATCAGTAATAATGTGGACTAGGATATGGTTGATTAGTTTCCTCATATATTTTTGTTGTTCCTTAAATGGAATTTACATTTGTAATTTTTGTGTTCATTCATGAATGTTTGTTACTAAGGTATTGTAATGAATAATCTAATAAATAAAGAATTAAAAAAAAAAAGCTCAGATATCAAAGGTGGTACAACTTGCATATTATACTATTTGAAAATTATCACATTTGAAAAATATTCTCTCAAACTGGGACTTTCGACAAGTTTTACAATTTGATTATTATAATGGCATTTATCTAGGTTTACCAGCTGTTCGGATCAAAGCTTTACAGACTGTTCAGAACTCAGCAGCTCGAGTCTTGATGGGTATGTCCTGATATGAGCACATTTCTCCAATTTTGAAAAAATTACATTGATTTCTGATACAGTTTTTTGCCCAAGCTTTTATCTTGGTATGAAGATAGCCCACTCTTTTACTAAGGTGCACTAGCCAATTTAGCGTGTGCTAAATGCTAACGCATCCATTATATTCTATGGATGCGTTAGCATTTAGCATGTGCTAATATTTAGCGTGCGCTAAATTGGCTAGCGCGCCTTAGTAAAAGGACTCCTAGATTTATTTCCACTGATATATTTTTGATACCTCGATATTTTGTAAAGCCTTAACGAGAATGTTCTTTTCATTCACCTTCCACAGTTTTATTGTTTTTGTTTCTTAATTAGAATTGCTATTGTTATGTATTTTTATTGTGTATGTTTATTGTGAACCGCTTTGGTTTAAAGCAGAATATAAATGTTTTAAATAAATAAAAGGGAGGAATGATTGAGCTCCATAAATGTTCATACTGTTTATATTTCTTGCTTAACTTGTAATTTCTTGGATTCGTTATTCCTCTCTGAGGCTTGTTAATGTTTTATCTACATTATTCTTCATTGATTAGTTTAATTTCATCTGAGATCAGACACCTGGTTTCAGAGAATTCCCCGTATCCTTCCTTCTTCTGTCTTCTTCTGTAGGGCTGTTGCTAGCTTTGGTACGAACTGAAGGGGGCAGCAGAGACTATGGAGAAAGAGGAGGAGTTGAAAAGATGTGATTGACATCTTCTGAAGTATGCTAGCGAGCATAGATGGATAACCCTATGGTTCAGCATACCATCCCTATCTACTGGAAAAGATATTATCAGTGTAAGAGCCTAATCTGTTTTTATAGGTTCATTATATGGAGGTAGGATACCAATATCATCCTCTCTTTCCTCTGACTCAATATGAGGCTCATTTTCAAAAGAGAAATATGTCCAAAAAAGAAGCATAAAAGGGAAGATGGACATTTTTCTCCCCCAAACCCTTCCAATTTGTATTTTCAAATCCTATTTTCCAGATGGATTTCTATGCTACTCATCTTAAAGGGACATGTTGGAGGTGTGGTTTGGACGGGACCTTTTTCTGCCATAATCAAACATTTTTAAAATGTTCAGGGCACAATTTGGCTGTTTGGGACTAGATCTGTTTTAACAACAAATACTGTATATACTCGAATATAAGTTGATCCGAATATAAATCGAGACCCCCATTTTCCCCCCAAAAAGGAGGAAAAACGGTTGACTAAATATAAGGTGTGTGGCTTAATATTTAAGTGCCCTGCCCTGTCAGGCTCTGCACCTAGCCTCCTTCATGCCAGGCACTGCACTCAGCCCTCTACCTTCCCTCCCTCCCTGTCAGGCTCTGTACCCAGCCCTCTTCCTTCCTTCCCTCCCTCCCTCCCTGTCAGGCTCTGCACCCAGCCCTCTTCCTTCCCTCCCTCCCTGTCAGGCTCTGCACCCAGCCCCCTTCCCTCCCTCCGTCCCTGTCAGGCTCTGCACCCAGCCCCCTTCCCTCCCTCCCTCCCTCCATGTCAGGCTCTGCACCCAGCCCTCCTTCTCTCCCAACCCCCGTCAGGCTCTGCACCCAGCCCTCTTATCTGCCCTGTCCTCGTACCTCCTCTGCCAATCCCTGATTGTCCAGAGGTGCAGCGGGCAGGAACAAGCTTTCCACGCTCCTGTCCCGCTGCTAACCCGGTTGGTGGTGGCTATCATGAGATCGTGTTTCTTCAGCTGCTGAGCGGCACTAAGCAAGAGCATGCTTTGGTGCTCCTGCTCGCCACTGAGCAGCTTCTTGACTGGCTCCCACGAATTCTCGCATCATGCAGCACTTGCATAAAGCAATAACAGACTGACATTCAAAATATCTAGGTGCCTTATTTAAGGAGGAAGGCATCTAGATTTGGCAAAAAGAAAATTCTCTGTCTGCCAACACCTACAAATTGGGTAAGACCAGAGGAGAGATAAGGTTGGGGGAACAAAATTAGGAGCTTGGGACTAATGTCTAGTGTTGGATGCCGAACTGGAGCCCCAAGTGTTAAAGCATTGAATTAGCAGCCTAAATGTAGGCACTTCAGTTATAGGCACCTATATGTCTATTTTCTGCTAATTTAAGCACCTGCATTTTGAAATCATGGGTGCCTAAGTTCAGTGAAAATGGGTTCCTAACTTTGATGCCTACTTTTAAGAATGTTTTTTTTGTGTGTGTACCCTCAAAATAAGGAAATCAATTTCAAATTGTTTTTTGTGATTCAGAATTTGCTTCCAGGATCAATGCATGCAGTTGAGTTGGGAGTGCACTGATTTACAGTATGAAGGGTTATGCATGGACTTGGAGTACTGGGGAAGTAACTAAAGTTCTATTGGCACACAAGAAACACCAGATCCCCAATATAGAAAATAATATACAATGTAAATCAGTGGTTCCCAAACCTGTCCTGGGGGACCCCCAGTCAGTCAGGTTTTCAAGATATCCCTAATGAATATGCATGAGAGAGATTTGCATACCTGTCACTTCCATTATATGCAAATCTCTCTCATGCATATTCATTAGGGATATCTTGAAAACCTGACTGGCTGGGGGTCCCCCAGGACAGGTTTGGGAACCACTGATGTAAATGAATATATTATAGCACTATGTAATTTGGGGAATATTTCAGGCAGGCTGCTGTTTTGACTAAGTTGAAGGGCCTCTTTAACCTTTTACTGACTCATGTCTTTCTCTGTTCTTTCAGGATAAGCTTGCTGGCTATGCAGCAAGTTCTGGAGGAATTAGCTATAGAAAAGGTAGGCTAATGGTGCATTCTTATTGATTAGAACATATGAAATGCCGAATAGATCTCTGGCGATCACTATAGATTGGGATAAAAAAAAAAATAGTTGGATTCTAAGTGAGGATACAGATTTTTGGAACAATAGTGAATTATGTAATGATTTAACCCTCTCTCTGTTCCTAGATCTGCAAAGAGATAGAAACCCCATCCATCCTTGCTCTGAAAGATTGGCCAAGTCCACGGGGCAGCTGGAGATACATAATTCCAGAATGTGATGATGGAGCACAGGTGCTGATACATCTGTTATATTTTATGGCAGGGTTTGAGTACTGAGCTGCCTCCTCAGTAGGAGATTCTGAGAATGTAGTTTTCAAGCTGATAAATACAAAGGGGTGCTGAAAACGTTTTAACCCAGACAAGAAGAGAATGGTTCAGTCAATGATCTGAAAATGTCAAAACATAGAATTTTGGTTTTGTAAATTGGCACTTAACGAAATAAGATAACACTCTTTTCAGCTACACTGGCAACATAATGCTTAGAATTTAGGAAGTTGGTTGGTTGGACTGAGAACTTTTCAGCACCTCCTCGTATCTTCTCAGAGGGACTTCTTGATTATTATATGTTTTCCCATGATTCTCCAAACTTTTCTGTAGAGTGCCTTGAAAGTTTCTGGGCGGTCAGTAATCAGCAAGACAATCATAACACAAAGAAGTTAACCATATACAGTAGAACCTCCATAGTTGACCACCTCCCTACATTGACTACCTCCTTAAGTTGACCTAATTTTCATAGACTGGACATGCACCACATCTACTCAATAGAAGACTGACCTCTTTATATTGACCACCTCTGTAAGTTGTATCTTTACCACTTGGACTGTGACACACAATATTAATTTATCCTCTATAACTTGACCAGTTTAGTCCACTCTACACCAAGGGGTAGAAGGTGTGGGCTTTGCCCCTTAGTTGTATTATTTTTTCTTTAGTATAAGCTCTTTTTTCATGTTTTAACATTACCACATGTTGGATTAGGTACAATATCCTATTATTTAAAACGTGTTGCTGAAGATTTTTTTAACATGAAGGATTGGTCTGAATTGTAGGTACTGTACATCCTACAATTACTGAAAAGTTTTACAGTTAAGACATGGTAGCCCAAAGGAAAGAACTCAAAGAGCTGATGTTGAAGGAAAGGGTTGATCTTCTACATTTTCTGGAACATCCAAAAACGTAAACATGAGTACTTGGAGAGATATGATAAGGAATGTGGAGATCTACAGTGGAAAAGGAGGAAAACTTCCCTCAGTTAAGTCAATGAAGCCACATTAAGCTGGCCCAAGACAAATGTCAGGAAGTTCTGTTTCACACAGTGAGTGGTGGACGCTTGGAATGCTCTCCCAGAGGAGGTTGTGACGGAGACCACCATTCGGGGATTCAAGGGCAAGTTGGATGCACACCTTCTTGCGAATCACATTGAGGGATACGGGTAAACAAGGTATTCATCAGGGAACACCTAGCTTAGCCTCTGCGTGCGTGGGTCGTTGGTCTAGATGGACCTAAGGTCTGATCCGGTGAAGGCATTTCTTATGTTCTTATGTTCAAACAAATGAGGACAGTTAATGCCCAAATATCCAGGCCAATGATCCAAGAAGTTGCTAAAAATTTTGCACAGGAATTCAGAGTGGCAGATTTCCAAGCATCAAGTGGTTGGCTCAAGAAATTTAAACTGTGACATGAAATCTCCCAGAAAGTCTTGTGTGGTGAATTCAATGAAGTTCCAGTAGAAATTGTATAAGAGTTCATCCAAAATTTCCCAGACTTTGCCAGAGGCTTCAAAGATGATGGCATCTTTAACACTGACAAGTGTGGACTCTTTTACAAGACAGGTGCCTCATCATGAAGGCTAACAAATGTAAGAGGAAAAAACTTTCCAAAGAGCATGTCATAGTTCTGCTTTGTGCTAGCTCAACTAGAGAGAAACTAAAGCTTTTGGTGATTGGTAAATCAGCAAAGCCATGCGCATTCAAAAACCTGAAGCTCAAAGACCTCCCCGTCACTTGGAGATCAAACAAATGCGCATGGATGACTGGTGCCCTATTTGAGGAATGAGTAAGAGTATTAACCGAGATATGAACGACGAGAGGTTGGATAGGCTGGGGCTCTTCTCTCTGGAGAAAAGGAGGCTCAGGGGAGATATGATAGAGACCTTCAAGATCATGAGGGGCATAGAGAGGGTGGATAGGGACAGATTCTTCAGACTGAAGGGGACAGCAAATACGAGGGGGCATTTGGAGAAACTGAAGGGAGATAGGTTTTTTTCACCCAAAGGGTCGTGAACGCAAGGAAGTTTTTTTTCACCCAAAGGGTCGTGGACACTTGGAATGCGCTACCAGAGGGAGTGATCAGGCAGAGTACGGTACAGGGATTCAAACAGGGATTGGACGGATTCCTGAAGGATAAAGGGATCATGGGATACTGAGGGAGGAGCTGGGATGTAACACAAGTATAGAAAGCTAACCAGGTAATGAGTATAGAAACCAAACCAGGTCGTGCATGTGCAAGACCGGAGGGTTAGGACTTCGATAGGAAGACAGGACTTAAATGAGAAGCCAAGGTGGCAAGGGAGCCCCTTCTGGTGATACAGACAGGTCGTGACCTGTTTGGGCCGCCGCGGGAGCGGACTGCTGGGCAGGATGGACCTGTGGTCTGACCCGGCGGAGGCACTGCTTATGTTCTTATGTTCTTATGAAGAAGAAGAAGAAGAAATGGTCTATTCTACTGACAGTAGACAATTGTCCTGGCTACCAGCAAGTGAATCATCTTACAAATGTGACACTGAAATTTCTGCCTCCAAACATGATCTTAAAAATCCAGCCTCTTAACTAAGGCATCATCAAAACATTTAAAATGCACTACCGAGCCCAGCTCCAGCAGTGGGTCATTACTAAAACACAAACCTGTGGTCTGCCTGTGGAAGCAACTTCATCCACTGCATCAGTTAACGCTCTGGATGCTGTCCTCTGGATCAGTTCTGCTTGGAATAAAGTTCATCCAGAAACAATACAGAAGTGTTTCAAGAAAGTTGGATTTGTCACAACACAAAAGCAAGATGTTTTGGCTCCATCAGACAGTCCATCTCCCATGGCAAAATTCAAAGGAGTTGATTTTGAAGGATTTGTTGCAATAGTTGAGATGAAGTGGCAACCTGTAATGAATCTGACCCAGAAGCAATTTTCCAAGCAATATTGACCAATGTAAAAGTGCATGAAATAGCTGATAAAGTGAAAGAAGCAAGTGAGGATGAAACAGAAATTACAGAGACTCTAAAAGAAGAGGATGTCAGGCATCTAATAATGCAGTTGAAGTCATTTGCTGTAGAAAAATGCCCAGGTATGCTGAGTGGTGTAGCCAGGATTGAGAGTACTTTCTCCACTTACCTTTGTAATAAGAATAAGAAACAGACCAAGATTGACTCTTTTTCTTCAGAAAGAACGATTAAACCATGAGAAAACAGTAAATGTATTGATTTGTATTATACTATATGTATGATTTTACTGTGTTTTGATTATGTATGATTTCATATGATATTCTCTAATAAAAGATATAAAAGAAAGTGAAGTGCTTGTACATATCAGTACATTAGGCTTAGTTCCTTATATTGACCACCTCCATATATTGACCAGTTTGTTACAGTCCCTTGGGTGGTCAACTTACAAAGGTTCTACTGTAAATCATGTTGAATATTGATGCCAGAAAAGAAAGGATCCTGATGCTGATGTTATAATTCACTTGGGAACCAATGACATGGTTAGAATCTAAACTGGTGAAATACATAAGGCAGACTCCTGGTTTCCCTCCTGCTTCATCTCTCCTTTCTGTTCTTTTCTTGCTTTTATTATTTATTTTATATGCAAATCATTTTGTCCTACTAGATTAGTTAAAGTGGTATATCAAGCACCAAGAAACATAAACATTGCAGAATTTAGGTGACAAGCTTCTCCAGAAACCAAAGACCATAGCATTGTCAGAAGTATTATATGTTTATACATGGACAGTTGTTTAAGCTAGAGGAAGGGGTAGATTGGGACCATCACTCCTGATAAGCAAAAGATCATATAGAAAAACTTCAAATTAATGAGTTCATTAGTCTACTCTTCAGCACCAAGAGTAGAAATGGAGAGCAGGCTTGAGGCTATGAGGAATATAAGCAAACCAAAAAGAAATAATTGGAAGGATAGAGCTGATAGGCCGCTTAAATTGTGGGTCTGTCTTTGGCTGCTATAAATTTAGCTGGCCAACACTAAATATCTCAACCACTACAACCCTGAGGACTTAGTAGCCAATAAAGTCCAACCTAAATGCCAAAAAAGAAGAAGAAATTGGCTCACAATTAGAATTCTCCCAGAAGGGAAAGTTTGAAAGAAAAAGTAAAGTTAAATAGTATTAAACGGGCCTTTAATACATGAGCCCCTTATATATAATGGACATCAGTATGAGCTTTTCAGGTGGCACACAGAGTTTTTTTGGCTCAGGCATTGATGACTAGCATCAAACAGACAAGAGTCTAAATAAGAACTGCCTCATACATCATATTGTCCTTTATAGTATGTGAAAAAAAACAAACATAAATGGTTTAATTCCTTTCAAACGTTCACTCCTGGAAAAAATAAAGCAAATAATCTCCCAAGACGTAATGATATAAAGTACCAAAGGCTGTAAAGTGACATACACCACAAACTGAGATTCGCAAGTGGTTATAGATTTAAGAAAATATGCTTTTTTTGTAACAGGATGGACCCATTTGTTACCTGACCCATTTGCTTCAAAAGAAAAAAAATCAAAAAAAGAGATAACATATGCTGAAATAAAGTGCCAGTGCAAGGTTTAAAAGCTGTTTATCTTCTTTTTTCAACACTGAATATCGACATGGCCAGCTAAGTGTTTAGCGTCTAAAAATAGAGCGGATATTCAATGCCAGTCACCGAAAAAGGCCCAGCATTGAATATGTGGGCTCAGAACTGACCATGGGAGTCAGCTCAGCTATCTTGTGGTCTGAACATCAGCCTCTAGATCAGGGGTGTCAAAGTCCCTCCTCGAGGGCCGCAATCCAGTCGGGTTTTCAGGATTTCCCCTATGAATATGCATGAGATCTATTTGCATGCACTGCTTTCATGGTATGCTAATAGATCTCATGCATATTCATTGGAGAAATCCTGAAAACCCGACTGGATTGCGGCCCTCGAGGAGGGACTTTGACACCCCTGCTCTAGATGTTTAAAGCTTTTATGAATTTTCTAATAGAAGTCTCAGTATGGCTCCAGAAAAAAGAGGAGGGATTCAGATATCCAGGTTTTACTTCCATTGAAAGCAATGGAAATAAGGAGGACAGACTGAGATATCTGGGTTTTACTTCCATTGAAAGAAATAGAAGTAAAACCCGGATGTCTCAATCTGTCCTCCTTTTTCTGGAATAACCAACCAAAGTGGAACTAGACCAATAGGGAGATATCTAATTAATCAATGTTTAATTTATTTTTTATTTGTTATATATATATAAGGAGGAAAAAAGACCTTATAGTAATGCTGCCTGATTTTCAATTCGAATCGATATTATTTGAATAATGACCAGACAACAAAAGGTAGAAAAAAAATAATTTTGTTTTCTGTTTTGTGATTACAATGTAAGTTTGAAATGTGTATCCTGCCAGAGCTGGTGTTAGACTGTGAACGTGAGCTAGGATTTAACAGAGAGAGGAAAAGTCTTTTTTGTTTGTTTATTTTGTTTACACCACAGCACCTGTGTAGGTAGGAGAGGGCAAAGGGGGTGAAGAGGCTATAAAATAAACCCACCAGGATGTTTGAAAAAAACACCCAATTGGGCAGGAAAATTGACTCAAAAGGTTGATTCTGTAGGCTGAATCGAATTGAATTTTTTTTTTCCTGAATCGGGCAGCACTACCTCATAGGGTAAAGCAGACTAAATGTGTTCAATAGTGCTGCTGTGAATCACCACAATAAAATAATGGGTTAAAAAAAACCTCCTATTCATCCATGCAAACAAATCTAATTGTAAAGCAAAAGTATACCATTTGTCAATAAAATAAAATTATGTAGCACTTATCTTAAATCCCTTAGGGGGCACCCGTTTCACTAGCGGGAAAGAACCATATGTGTTTGCTATCCGCCATGACCAGCATTGCGTGGTATAATGCGGCAGCAATAATCAAAGCTCCCCGAGTCAGCTCCTTTTCCTGGAGCCATATGGTAACCCTATGTAATTGGAATGTAACGACCAAAAGATTATGCATGTATTTCTAACCCA
This sequence comes from Geotrypetes seraphini, assembly GCF_902459505.1. Classification (NCBI taxonomy): domain Eukaryota; kingdom Metazoa; phylum Chordata; class Amphibia; order Gymnophiona; family Dermophiidae; genus Geotrypetes; species Geotrypetes seraphini. The sequence goes on from NC_047087.1 coordinate 141,373,429, forward strand.
TACCTTCTTTCTTGAACAGGAAGTAGAAAGAGTTGCATTCATGTGGGATACCACTTCAGGCCTGGAGCTGGTTAATGCTATTACCTTGGAGACGGAATTGGTAGAAAGAGGGCAGCAGATACATTGCAAACCACTATTTGGACACTTTAAGGTAGACATAAAGCTTATGAACTACATCACTACACAGAAGTTAATGTAAGCCAATGAAAATGCACTAGAATCTTCCATGGATCCATATTCTATGAGCGGTGGAGCATTTAATTCTCCGGGACATGGTAGAAACCTCTACCGTGGCTTAGTAAAAGGGGGGATTAAAACCACTTTGGCCCTACAAATAGTGTTAGGTCAGAGCAAGGGTTTTCCTCTTAACTTAACAAATAGCTTGTGATATTCAGCTACTATCCATGTAGATATCCAGTTAAATTTAGTACAGCAAAAATGCTGTCCTAAATTAAATCATTTAGCTATATGGATAGCAAACCAAATATATGGTAGTCACTGTCCACAGAGTGGCAGCAGTCATCACTCTCAATTATATTCAGTAACACTCACTGTTTAAATAGTGGGGCTCAGTATACATGCATAATTTAAATGCCATGGCCAGCATTTAAAAGGAATACTGAATATGGTGTCTAAATATTGACCTCACAGGTTTTCAGTGGAAAATGTCATGTTTTTTCCTTACAGCACATGATATATTGTTTTGCTTATAAGCAATCCATTCTCTGTGGTCTTTTGTGACCAAAACACGGGTCGTGTTGGGTCCATACCACAATTCTTTTACTGTGTTGCTTATGTATTGCATCATTTATACTACAATTGGCTAATAAAGACTCTATCAAGATCATCAGTTCCACAGTTGCTTTCCTTGTTTTTGCTCTCCTGCTTTCTTTGTGGAACTTTTTGGTGGATTGTTTGTTCTCTGCCCTAAATTTAAGACTGCTATTCATGTAGCCTAATTTTGATTCCTAATGCAGAAAATCAATGCCAAGCTCCTTTTTCCTCACACTAAATTCTCCCCCCTCCCAGTTTAGGAGTTTAATGAAAATTAAAGGTTCCATTTAATAAAGGATGCTAAAACGTAGGTGCCACAAATTTGAGCAGTAAGTGCCAATTCTGTAATGGCAATATTGTGCATAGTTGCAATAAAAGAATATTTTACTTTCTTAAGATTTGCTTTACCACTTTACCTAACAAGAGGAACCAAGCGTTTTACAGGCTAAGTCCAAAAAAGATCAGGAAAAGAACTACAATTCAATTGACAGGACAAGAGAACATTCATACTCAGACAGTGGCATAGCGAAGGAAGTTGATACCTGACATAGCCGCTCCATGTACATTGCCGCCCCATGTACCCCCAATGCACTCTTCTCCATTGTCCCAACATTGCCGCACCCTCCTGCTGTTCCCTGCTTCTCCGATTTTATCACAGCTCCTGCTCTTCCCTGCTGCCCCGATTTTGCCTCCCCCCCCCCATCATACCTCCTCACATCTTTGCCAGTAGCGAGCAGGCTGGGATACCCGCTGCTCGCACCAGCTAAGCTTTCCTTCTGATGTCATTTCATGGCCCCACAAACAGGAAGTAATGTCAGAGTGAGGTACAAGGCCAGCGAAGATATGATGAGGTAATGGTGGGAGGGTACCCTTCAGAGACCCATCTCATTGTCGGGAGGGAGGGGAGAGATGCAAGTGCCCCGGCCAAGTTGGCGCCCATGGTGGTTTGCCCCCACCTCTCTCACTGTACCACTGTATTCAGGTAAATTAGAAAGTGGTAGGATAAGGAAAGGAATAGACAGGGTGATAGAAGAAAGAGACAGGGAATGGGAATAGAACAATGAGGGAGACAATCATGGAACCTCTTCTAGAAGCAACCCAGCAAGGCTATGTCAAAAAGCCAAATTTTAATGGCTGATTTAAAATGGAAGAGGGATAGTGCACTACAAATCCTCAAGGGGAGTGTGTCCAAGATGACAGGGGCAGTAAAACAGAAAGCAGAGTTCCTGATATATTCATGTTGGGCTTGTTGTGATCCTGGGAGAACTAGTCAGTGGTTGTCAAAAAACCTAAGAGAGCAAGAAGGTGTATAAGGAATGGTGAGCAAGGAATGGTGAGCAAGGAAAGATAGGGGGAAGTCCAAATTGAAGAGTCTTAAAAGTGAATAGTAATGTCTTGCATTGAATTCAGAAATAGAGGGGGAGCTAGTGTTGCATCATGAGAAGGGAAATGTGGTCAGATTTCCTAAAGTGGCAGATAAGATGGATAGCTGATTTCTGTAGGGTTTGTAGAAATAGACTGGAAGCTACTGATGCATCATGAGGAGATGGGAAATGTGAAGAGGAGGAGGAAGCAATCACCACCATAAAAAATTGGTCTAATAGAAAGGAGGTGTAAGTTTACATTTTGGCACCTACCTCTATGCATGCACACTTATATCATGTCAATGGCTGGTGTAATTGTCCATACCCCCAAACTGGCAATTACACACATAACTGACAGTATTCTACAACTTAGCCCCTAATTACCTGGCACACTCCCTACCTATCCATATTCATACCCTGCCATAGATATTAGGTGCTAGGTTTATAGAATAAGGATGGAAGTCATTTATACCAATCAGGATGAATAAAAATCAATTTTTTTTAAATTTACCTACAGATAGTATTCTATTTAAGTCCAAAAGTTATTCATCATGAAATAAGGATTCATTTTTAAATACGTAGTATGAGGCTTTATATTCATGTAATGTTTAAATTTTTTGGTAAATGAATTCTATTAATCCATTCATATTTATTTATTTATTTGGTTTGGGTTACAAAGAATGGGTTACAAAGTTGACATACATAATGCGTAGATAAATGGGTTATAAATTTACATGTGAACAGTATAGTTTGATCGTCTTGGGCTGTCATATACAGAGTCAAGTTTAGCATACAATTTGGTCACCTTACGTTAACTTAAAGTTATATCATCTTAAGTTTACATACATAGAGTGGATCTAGTTTAGGGTACTTTTAGTGTACATTTAATTGGAAAGGAGTGACTGAATAGTCATTTGGGTAAAGGAGGTGGGATGGTGGATTTGATGATCCATTGGTCCATCACAATGATGAGGACTAAAAAGATGCTGTGGTTAAGGTAAATGAATTCTAAGTGAAGGGATTTTTGGGAAGAGGTAAGTTTTTATTGCTTTCCTAAAGCTCAGAAGCCCTTTGAGGGATCTGATATGAGAAGGCAGTTGCTTCCAGTAGCTTGGTAGGAAATCTGAGTAGGATCGGCGTCTGGTGCTCTGGAGCACCGAGGGGTATCTGCAGACTTGTTTCTTCCTGGGAGTGGAGTGGTCTGTTAGGGATGTATGGAGGAAGCTTGGCTGCTATGTAGCTGGGCCCCATGCTCTGTTAGGGCATATATGCTATTACTAAACCCTTAAAGATATAATGTTTGGTAATGGATAGCCATTGGGCTGATAATAGCGCTTGTGAGACGAGGTCACGAACCTGGAGGTCCTTTGGAAGTCTTAACTACCGCGTTTTGTATGCATTGTAGGTACTGGAGATTTTTTTTTTGCAATCTACATCTAACTGGTATCCCACTGTGCCGCCTCTCCCCCTTACAATCTGTGCAAAACTCTGCTACATGGCTCCTCATCTTCCAACCTTGCTACATTCATGGCTCCCTATCCACCTTCATGTACAGTTCAAACTCCAAATGTGTTCATTCTGCTGCCCCTCAATATCTCTCCTCTCTTCTTATATACCTTCCAGAGAACTCCGTTCCTCAGATCCTATTAGATTCTATCAGCTGCTCTTAGCAGTACCCTTCTCCAGACTTTACTCCTTTCATCTATCTGCTCCGTACGCCTGGAATAAACTACCTGAGGTTGTCCGCCAAGCCACTTCCCTTAACTTGTTTAAAAGCAGACTGAAAGAGCCAAAGGGGTGGGCAGAAGGGGTTGTGTTTGTTTCTTTTTCTGCAGGGGGGAGTACGATTGATGTTCTTATCAGTATGAATCTCTGATTAGCGTTGTCCCTTCCCATCTGTGTAATGGATTTGAGGCCTACTTATGCTATGTACTCTGTTTGTTATTCATATGAAAATTTTTAAAAAGCAGACAAAAACCCACCTTTTTGAAGTAACTGTCAATCCATAACCCTACTTCCCACTGCCCTAGCCAGCAGATTAACCATTCCCCTAACTGTATCCATGGCATCCTGTTTGTCTGTCTTGTATGTTTAGATTGTAAGCTCCTTCATGCAGGGACTGTTTCCTTCGTGACTCTGTACAGCACTGAGTATGTCTGGTAGTACTATAGAAATAATTAATTGTAGTAGTAGTTCATTGAAAAGTGTGTTGCAGTAGTCCATGCGGGAAAGAAGAAAGGCATAGAGAAGTTGGGTGAAGGGTTCAGAGATGTACAGTTTCTTATTTTCTGGAGCTGCCAGAGATAGTAGAATGAGGAGGAGACTACCTGAGAGATATGACAGGAGAGTGAAAGGTTTGTGTTGAGAACGGACCTACTCCCACTCGCCTCTTCCAAAATGGGCCTTCCCCTCCCCGATGCATCCTGGGATGCACTGGCGAGGTGCCTGGGGCTCTGATTAGCCCATGTTGTTTAAAGTCCTTATACAACCTGGGCCAATCAGAGCCTCAGGCCCCTCCCCAGATGCACCAGGAAGGGGCCTGAGGCTCTGATTGGCCTGGATACTCATAGGAGGTGCCTTGGGTGTCCAGGCCAATCAGAAGGGGGGAGGGGAGTGTTCGCTTGGCAGCAGGAGAGAGTGGGCATCTCTCCCGCTGCGGGGGGGGTGGGGTGTGCTTCTCAAAATGGCTTTTCTAGCAGTACGGGCACCCCTGGTCCAGTCGCTGATTTTTGTTGCCAAAAGCCAATGCCGCTCTTGGAGAATGGTTCAGCGATTTTAAAGAATCCACCGAAGTGCTCATTTTAATGTTGAAAAGCCCATTTATATGTCAGTGTTGGAGACTGCTAGAAACCTTGCTAAAAACAGAGATAAGCAATTTTGATAATCTGCCGCTAAAATGCATGCAGGCTAAACCGTTGGGAAAACAATTTAGCAATGGCGTTAAACTTTTGAGAATCTGGGCCCTAAGGGTGGGGAAGATAAAGTGTGAATTTCAAAAACATGGGGCTCCTTGATATTTGATGCATGCTACATCCGGATGAGACTGACTTTATCTACTATTCTCAAGTACATAAAGTGTATACCAGATTAGATTACATTTTAGTGGCCACACCTCTTTATTCTGTTCTGTGTTCACAGCTGAAGTGCCAGGAGTGGGACCACAGAAGACAAATGCAAATAGGGCTGGATGTGTGGTAGACCCTGATCGATTTTCAGAGGATTGTGTTCGTGAGGAACTAGCTAAACTAAAGGTGGACAAAGCAATGGAGCCGGATGGCGCACGTCCAAGGGTACTGAAGGAACTTAGGGAAGTTTTGGCGGCTCCATTGGCTGACCTTTTCAATGCTTAATTAGAGCCAGGAGTGGTATCAGAGAACTGGAAAAGGGCAGATGTGGTCCTTCTTGTGACAGGGACTCCTAGGTGGCTGCTATGGACCTGCCTAGGGTACCCTACCACAAGGTCAAAAGCTGGAAATGTGACCTGTAACACCCCTTATGCAGTGTCTCCCAGGCCCACTGTGGTGTAATCTCCTGAGGCTCTTGGGATTAACTAGGCCATAGCCTGAGTACTGCTATCTTCAGTAAACCAGACAGCACATCATATTTTTTGTGAGAGAAAAAAAAACATGTATTATTTCTTTAAGGCTTCTCTGTGCACTCCAATTCATGTCAGGTAGCCTTATGCATTTGCCCTCAAAGTCAACTAAGCAAACCAGGGAAAAAACTTCTCCCAAATAAAGAGTCTAATTTTATAGTCCATAGTAGTCCTAGTTCATCTGGATTATCCTGCTCCAGCTCAAAAGGGAAAAAGAACCAAACATTTTCTTCTTTTGCTCCTTTCACAGCTAACTAGGCTCTTACATTAGCTGGACTGGTAATGAGCCCAAGTTTACCAGAAAGCCTGGGGGCAGTGCTGGTCAAACACAGGGCCGCCATCAGGGCAGTACTACCGGTCCTGCATTCAGGGGCCCGGAGCTGACAGGGGGCCCGGGCTCCCCCAGGGTCCTAGGCAGTGTTCTAAGGCAGGGGCGCCAGTAGCTCGCCAAGGGAAAGTGAGTCGATCACCCAGGACTCACTTTGCTTTGGTGATCTATCGGGCCGATCAGTCTTCCTCTCCCCAACGTCAATTCTGCAGTCGGAGAGGAAGTTCGGGCCAGCCAATCGCTGCCTGGCTGGGCGGAACTTCCTCTCCGATGGCAGAATTGACGTTGGGGAGAGGAATGCTGGTCGGGCCGAAGCAGGGAGAGCATGCGTCAGCGTAGGCTTTGGGGCCTGTTATCCATTGGTAGGTCCTGTTCCCCAATGGCAGCGGCAGTGGCAGTGGCTTGAGGAACGGAACGGCAGGGAGAAAGAAAGAAAGGGGGCAGGCAGGGAGACAGAAGGAAAGAAGAGAAACAGAAAAAAAGAAAGGGGGCATGAAGAGAGGAAGAAAAATTTGGGGGAGGGAATGAGGTGTGGAGGAGAGGAAGCATACAGGCTGAAAGAAGGGAAGAAAGATTGGATGCACAGTCAGAAGAAGAAAGTGCAACCAGAGACTCATGAAATCACCAAAGGTAGGAAAAATGATTTTATTTTAAATTTAGCAAAGTGGAGGCAGTATTACCACAGTTTTCAAAGGAATTTGCTCAAATAACTTAATAGTTAACTGGGTAAATTTCCAGAGATGAAAACTTCCCTTCACTTACTATGCACAGTTCTGAATTTATATCTGCTGTCTATATTTTACAATATGGACCCCTTTTACTAAACCGCGATAGTGGTTTTTAGCGCAGGGAGCCTATGAGTGTCAAGAGCAGCGCTGGGCATTCAGCGCAGCTCCCTGCGCTAAAAACTGCTATTGTGGTTTAATAAAAAGGATGGGGGGTATATTTGTCTATTTTTGTATGGTTGTTACTGAGGTGACAATGCATAGAGTCATCTCCCTTGACCTCTTTGAAAAAAAACCAGAATAGGAATGATAATTAACATTTTTTCAGCGTATAGTGTGCTTTGTGTTTTTTAATTTTATTGTTGGTAGATCATTTTGACTTGGTCATTTTAAAGTAGCTCACAAGCTCAAAAAGTTTGGGCACCTCTGAGCTAGAGCGTTGAAACTATGTATTTCTATTTTATCCCCCCTTTTACAAAACTGTGGAGCGTTTTTTAGCGCAAACCGTGGTGGTAGCAGTTCTGATGCTCAGAATTCTATGAGTGTCAGAGCTGTTACCACCATGGCTAAAATCCACACTACAGTTTTGTAAAAGGGTTAGGGGTTAGTTTGTGATGACATATTCCATACTAGGCGAAGGTGTTTTCTGTGTTCTGTTTGTTCAAAAGACATGGTTTTCTGTTAGGATTGACGGTGTAGGATTGATCTGTGCTGGTCTGGCTTGTTTAGTTTTACAATGGGTGTATTGATGTACTGCTCACTGCAATATGTAAGATGCTGCCTTTTCCTAGGTACTCATGTGTGACGTGTGGTTTGTTACTAAAAATCATGTTTTTCTTACAGATAGGGGGGGTGTTACATATACTACGTACGCCACTATATGTAAAGATACCAGAAAGCTGGCGTAGCAAAAACTTTAAGTAAATTGTTATTCTTCTAAGTTTTGAGTATTTAACCCTCCCACAATCTCACGGGCACTCGTTTCAAGTTTCAAGTTTATTGAGATTTTGATTTAAACGCAATATAAAATATTTTCAATGCGTATAACAAAAATAAATTTGGGGAAATAAATAAAACCATTTGAACAATAAACATACAAACATATCCATAGATGATTAAAATTACATAAGGAGTACAAGGATAAACTACATTTGTTTAAAAATGCGTTCTCCGCGCCTGCTCATAAATTTGTTGACTGGAAGGATCCAGCAATGTGGCCAGATGTCATTCAGGACAAAGACAGAGAAAGAATTGTGCAATTTGGATTAATGATGGAAGATGATTTAAAGCAAATGGCACAGTCTATGAGTAAAGATCTTGACGGACATTCTTTTTATGAATATCTCCTCTATGCCAAATCACCCAATGGACGTGAGAAGATTTTAAGGGACTGGCTTAGGTGGAGCATTAGCAGAAAAGTATGTGTGCATTCGGCCCATGGAAGAAGGGGGGGGGAGGGGTGTGTGGGGGGCCCAATAGGATTGCTCAGTAAGGGGCCCAGAAATTTCTGATGGCGGCCCTGGTCAAACAACACTACAGCTGCTAACCCTTAGGGTCCAGGTATTTTAGCATGTCTTTCCATAAGCATTTCACAAACCAGGAAGCATTAATAAAGAACAAAACCAAAAAAACATTTTCAAAACTCTTGTCCTTAGAGTCACATCCTACACAGTTCTCTTGGCCAGCCACATGTTCAGCTTGTAATGCAGTCTCAAGGCAAAACCAATAATGCAGCCACTCTAGTGTTTAAAACATTCTGATATGCACCCAGTGCTTAGTTCAAGTCCATGTTTCTCCTCTGAGCTCTGCTCTGGGGTTTCTTAAAGGGCCAGTATTAAAAATTCCTATTCTGAGCTGTTTCTTTCTTTCCTTCTGGACAGCCTGAGCTTTAAAGCTGGGCTCAGGGGTAGGACTGGGCCAATGACAAGTGTGGGATTCTGGGTCCGATCTACGCAGGGTCCCTGTCACACTGTCCTCAAAAGTGGAAGTAAGGAAGCAGTAGGGAACTACAGGCCAGTAAATTTGACTTCTTTGGTAAGTAAATTAAAGGAAATGCTTTTAAAATAGAGAATAGTGAAATTTCTGGAATCTAGTGGATTACAAGACCTGAGCAACATGGATTCACCATAGGCAGGTCTTGTCAAACAAATCTGATCAAATTTCTTTGAATGGGTGAACAGACAATTAGATAGAGGGAGAGCGCTAGATGTGGTGTATTTAGATTTTAGCAAAATCTTTGAGCTTTGAGAATGTTCCACACAGGTGTCTAATAAATAAACTGAGTACCTTCGATATGGGCCCCAAAGTGACAGACTAGGTCAGGAACTGGTTGAGTGGAAGGCGACAGAGGGCAGTGGTCAATGGAGATCACTCTGAGGAAAGGGATGTTATCAGTGATGTGCTTCAAGGTTCAGTTCTTGGGCCTGTTCTTAACATTTTTGTAAGCTATATTGCTGAAAGGCTGTCTGGTAAGATTTGCCTCATTGCGGATGATACCAAAATCTGCAATAGAGTAGACACCCCTGGTGGTGTGGATAACATGAAGAAGGCCATAATGAAACTTGAGGAATGGTCTGAAATTTGGAAGCTATGATTTAATGCTAAGAAATGCAAGGTCAAGCATTTGGGCTGCAAAAGCCCGAGGGAACAGTACAGTTTTGGGGGTGAAGAACTTTTGTGCAAGAAAGAAGAGCAGGACTTGGGTGTGATAGTATTTGATGATCCTAAGGTGGCCAAACAGGTTGAAAAGGTGACAGTGAAAGTTAGAAGGATGCTTGGGTACTTAGGGAGAGGAATGGCCAGTATGAAAAATGAGGTATTGATGCCCCGGTATAAGACTCTGGGGAGACCTCATTTAGAATATTGTGTAAAATTCTGGAGATATAAACAGGATGGAGTCAATCCAGAGGAAGGCTACTAAAATAGTTGGTGGTCTATGTCATAAGGTGTATGGGAAACTAATCTTCCCTGACCCTAAAACAGGGGTGAAGGGGAGAGACAGCTATATCCACAGAAATTCAAAACAGGAGTGATAATAATAATAATAAGAGATAAACGGGGAGCCCTCAGTCACACAGTACACCCTCAGGGATTGAATGACTACATTGAGTGGCACTGTGCTATTTAATGCCACTTCTATTTTGTTTTTCACTTTCATCAGACTCAACATACTTTTTGAATTTCCCGGCCTTCTTCCGGGTTTGACGTTGGACGTAATGACGTCACCTGATTTGCAGTTTATGAGTGGAGGCCATAAACCGGGTTCAGCGCCATTTTCTTCCATTTCATCCTGGCGGGTGTCCGAACAAGTTACATTACATTGCAGCGCCCAGCAGCTGTTTTCCTGAGGAAGGGGGTTTGTTATACCCTCGAAATGGAGTTCCGTTGATATGCTTGGATAAGCCTGTCATAGAAACATAGAAAGATGACAGCAGAAAAGGGCTATAGCCACCCTACTGATCCACCCCCTTAGTCTATGCCCTAATAACCCAATTCCTTAACTCAACCTTCGTAGGGATCTGACATAGGCATCCCATTTGTCCTTAAACTCCAGCACGCTGATTGCCTCGATCACCTGCACCGGAAGCTTGTTCCAATGATCCACCACTCTCTCCATGAAGAAATACTTTCTGGAGTCGCCATGAAATTTCCCGCCCTTGAATTTGAGCGGATGTCCTCTTGTGGCCGAGGGTCCTTTGAGAAAGAAAATGTCATCTTCCACCTCGACACGTCCTGTGATGTACTTAAATGTCTCAATCATGTCTCCCCTCTCCCTACGTTCTCCCTGTAATTTATTCAGCCTCTCTTCGTACGAGAGGTCTGTAATCATCCTGGTGGCCATCCGCTGAACTGACTCAATTCTGTGCACATCTTTACGATAATGTGGCCTCCAGAATTGTACACAGTATTCCAGATGAGATCTCACCATGGCCCTGTACAACGGCATTATGACTTCAGGCTTCCGGCTGATGAAACTTCTATTAATACAACCCATCATCCGCCTTGCCTTGGATGAAGCCTTCTCCACTTGGCTACCTAGAACCTTGACCTATGGAGTAGTTAAGTATTTTTTCGGACTTTGCACTTGTTTTTCTGTCCCTGCTTGGATGGTTGATTTTGGTCGCCTCTGCACCCTCAGATGAGAGGCAGAGACAGTTCATATACTTTCAGTGTTTATATTTGCACTTTTAGCACAAAGATTGTTGGTGCACTAGTACACATTGAATCACATTTCGGGTGAGCCCAAGGATGTTCCACAGTTTATGCTCATATGGGCACAATATTGTGACTGTTAGCATATCAGGGGTCATGTATATACCCTATGGTGAGCTGTGTGACTAAGGGCTCCTCATTTATCTCTTATTAATATTATTATCACTCCTGTTTTGAGTTTCTGTGGATATAGCTGTCTCTCCCCCTCACCCCTGTTTTAGGGTCAGGGAAGATTAGTTTCTTTACTGTTTTGAGTCTCTTCCCTTTTTGAGTTTTTGAGATTTCACCATAAGGTGAACGGGGACAGGCTTAAAGATCTCAATATGTATACTTTGGAGGAAAGGCAGGAGAGAGATGATATGATAGTGACATTTAAATACCGTATCTATGTGGCATAAATATGCATGAAGGATGAAGTTAAGAGGTAATAGGCTCAGGAGTAATCTAAGGAAATATTTTTTACAGAAAGGGTGGTAGATGCATAGAATAGTCTCCTGGTAGAGGTGGCAGAGACAAAGGCCGTGTCTGAATTCAAGAAAGCGAGGGACAGGCACATGGGATCTCTTAGGGAGAGGAAGAGATAGTGGATGCTGCAGATGGACAGACTGAATGGGCCATTTGGCCTTTATCTGCTGTCATGCTTCTATATTTCTATCTGCTAAAAATAAATTTTGAAAAATCAGAAGCACTGGTGATTTTAGCTTCATGTAAAGCCTGCCAGATGTATCTATCATATATAGGAGAAATATTGTTGATAAATTGAACTTTATTAAATTGTTGTGCCACAGGTGGAAAGACCTACCCATATCCTTCGTACTGCACTTGTGAAAATAGTTTTCCTACCTAAATTGTTGTATCCTCTCCAGATGATGCTCCATTGGATTATGGGAAGGATGAGTCTTTTTATAGAGAGGTGTGAATTCTTTTATTTGGAGAGCCAAGCAAGTTAGGATAAGCTGACCTGAGATAGAGGTAGGGGAGGGATTGGTCTTCTTGATATTCGACTGCAAAATATTGCCGCCTGCTTTGCTGGGTATATGAAATACACACAGGCTCTTATAAATTTGCTCCTGAATATATTTGGACAGACACTGCTTTCTCTTGCTCGATATTCAGTGGTTTGTATAGGTGAAAGGGGAACACAGTCATATCACCATTGCTGCAACCTTTGCAGATGGAGAGTAAGTTTAGGAGGTACGACTGGCCCTTTCCCTTTTCTGGAGTTTGCAGGCAGTCCAAACTTTCCTGCAGGTCAGGAAAATTTCCCCTTCCTTGGATGGAGTAAACAGAATTGCAGATATATTGGTCAGTTTTTGGAGCTAGGGCAGGGGGCAATATCTTCTTTTCAGGATTGCTAGTGGGGATGGGGGGTGACCCAGTGGTACCTTTCGTGCATATTTTCAAAAGCAGAGCTATTATCACTCGCTAGGAAGGCAATGGGGTAGATATCCCTCTTTCTTGAAGATGGATTTTACATTTCTGGCCCTACTGCCATCCCACAAGAAACTTACTACTGTTACAGGCTAGACAGGGAACATAGGCCTTCTTTTCTTGCATAGCTAGACACTGATTTAGGAGCACAGTTGGGAGAAGAGGTGTCAGAAAACAACTTGTCATCTAGTTTTCTTATGGCCACTAGGGTCACCCCTAATGTAGGTCTACATGAGATCCATCTAAAGCTACTCCATAAAGCTTATATTATGAGGAGCAGGAGGTAACAAGTAGGTCTGTGGTCAGATGACTTGTGTCCTTGATGTAACATACATCTAGGGACACTTGTACATCACTTTTTGGAATGTTCTTTGTCTAGTTTCTGGCAGGGAATTTTGTCCAGACAGGAAGGGATTATAGGTTGCTTCCCAGAATAGTCTTATAAAATTATATTGTTGGGTATCAAGGGAGTTCTTATGAAACACGCATCTCCTGCTTGTGGCTTTTAGTCTGACATAAAAGGTTATATTACAACATTGGGTGGGAGAGATTCTGCCTCATTATAACACTGGATACATCTTATGACACAGATGACAGAGTGGGAATGCCTCAGATTAGATTAATTGGAGCAGGCATGGAATAAAATTTATCTTGCTCTTTGGCAGCATTTCTAGCATGGATATTGGGTATTATTTTGGTCATGGGATGGGGTAAGAAAGGGGGAGGGAACTCAAAACAAAAAAAAACATAAGAAAGGAATGGTTACAACTGTAGATTTTGTAATTTATTGTTCATTTTCTTGGCATGGTTCATACCCTTGATGTGACTATACCAACTTCTAATTCTTTAAGTTGCATTTTGCTATAGATGCTTTGCTGTAGTTGTATTACATTCTGCTTACTAATAAAGAAATTTACAAAAAAAAAAAATCAGTTTTACACATCTCTGATATACTTAGGGGTCCTTTTATCAAGCTGCGCTAGCGGGGTTAGCGCATCGGACATTTCATCACGCGCTAACCCCCGCGGCCGGCTAAAAAACTAACGCCTGCTCAATGCAGGTGTTAGCGGCTAGCGCGGCAGGCAGTTTAACGCACGGTATTATGCGCGTTAAACCCCTACCGCAGCTTGATAAAAGGACCCCTTAATCCCATTATTTGATTTGAACATGAAACCAATTACACTAGGTGCTCTGTTATATTCTGTAGATGGAAAAAATAAAGACATACTCAGTGGAATGCATTCAAAAAAACATGCTTCTTTTCTACAAAACATATAAAGAAAAAAAAAACTGGTTTGTTTTGGATATTTTGGATTCAGAAAAAATGTATATGCATAAAATGTTATTTATGTTTGAAAAATTAAAGTTATGCAGATCAATTAATTTTACATGCACTAAGCTAGAGATTTTATGCACCTAAAGTCACTTTAATGCACACAATTAAGGTCTATAAATTTTCAAAAATAAAATCACCCTCAAAAATAGCTGGTTCAATGTGCCTGCTTTTCAAGCATAAACTTTCAGCACCAAAACTGAAAGCATATCCCTCTTATTTTTGGTACAACTCAGACTCTTTTCAATAATTATTCTTTATTAGGACACTGATATTTACTCACTTTATAACTATCTTTTACAGATAGACAAACTGAACTTCAAACTTCTCAATATTTACTTGAAACCTGGCAAGACAGAGGACATCTCCTGCTCTTCTGCTGTTCACCTGCAGGGTCTAAAGCCTTACTTGAAAGGTAAGCACAATATACAGTGAAGCCTGATAGTGAGTGTGGTTGTCATATGAATAATTGTGTAAGGACCCATTGGCTTCCTTACCAAGCAATGTAGCTACATATGCTGGGATAATTTTGTAAGTACCTTTTTGAGTGTAAATGCTGTTCTATGCACTCAAGTCACTTACAAAACTACCCCTTACATGTGCATCTGTTAACAAACCTGTCCAACAAGTAAATGAACTACTTATAAGAAATGAGAAACAATGTAGAAAAGTGATGGCAGATAAAGGCCAAATGGCCCACCCAGTCTGCCCATCTGCAGCATCCAGTATCTCCTCATCTCCCTAATAAATCCAATTTGCCTGTCCTATGCTTTCATGAATTCATACAGTCTTTGTCTCCACCATCTCTATCAGGCGACTGTTTCACGCATCTACCACCCTTTCTGTAAAAAAGAATTTCCTTAGATGACTCCCAAGTTTTTCTTCATTTAAAAAAGACTCATCTCCTATACATTAATGCCATGGAGATAATTAAATGTCTCTATGATATCCCCTCTCTCTCACCTTTCTTTCAGAGTATACATATTGAGTTCTCAAAATCTGTTACCATATGCTTTATGACAAAGACCACTAACCAGTTTTGTAGGAGCCCTCTGGAACAACTCCATCCTATTTACATCTTTTTGAAGGTACAGTCTCCAGAATTGCACACAGTATTCCAAATGGGGCCTCACCAGAGATTTATACAATGACACTATCATCTCCTTTTTCCTATTGGCAATTCATCTCCCTAGGCACCTGAGCATCCTCCTGGCTTTGACCGTCACTGTGAATGGGCCGAGTGGTCATTGCCCTTCACCTCTCCACTCCTAGGCACTGTTCTTATACCTCTGTTCTTCATACAACCTTCCTGGTCTCTTGGACTACTAAAGATCATGCCAGCTTTTGCCAGTTCCTCTTTTTGCCATCAGTCACTCACTCTGGTCATCTCTAGACATTCTGTTAGCTAGTCCCTCTAGCCATCACCAGTCACTCACTCTGGGCCCTACCAGTCACTGTGGTTGCCGGCCTCTTGGTTCCAGCCAGTCCCTTGGAGTCCCATGAGCAAGGAGGTGGAGGAGCTGCAGTCCTTTAAGGAGCTGCAGGCTGAGCAGAACAGCAGGATCAAGGAACTGGAGCTGGAGGTGTTGTCCATGTGGATCATGCATGCAGACAGCTTCCAGCAGGTGAAGAGCAAGTTCATGCAGGACAAGACTAGACATGAGAAGGAGTCCCGCCAGCAGGTCCAACTCCTGTCTAGGAAGGCAACTAAGGAAGCTGGCTACTCTTTGGCTTAGCATACTATGAAGGTGAGGTCATCACTGGTCTGTCACACCACTTCACTGGTCTCTCACACCAGTCTCTCCATCAGCCACTGTCAGCCCAAACTTCCCCAGTACACTGGTCTCTCCACAGACCCTCTGGTCACCGGTCACTCCCTGAGAACTCTCCCAGACCTTCAGGCACTCCACTGAGGACTCTCCCTTGTTCCTCAGGCACTCTCTCTGTGAGCACTCTCCAGGTCAATCAAATGCCCTCTCAATAATAATAATAATAATAATTTTATTCTTATATACCGCCAAAGCCGTGGTAGTTTGAGGCGGTTTACAACAAAGAAGAGCTGGACAATCAGTGAATATAGGTACAATGTAAGATCATCAAAATACAGGAGAGCATGATACAGAGGTGAGGCATGATAGATCTTGGGAACAATTCGGTTGGAGATGGAGAGGTAGGGCTTAAAAGGACTTGGTTACAAATTGGTTGAACAAGTTTGTTTTTACAAGTTTTCTGAAACTTAGGTAGGAAGAGGAGTGCGTGATGTTACCCAACCAATCGTTCAATTGACCTGCTTGGAAGGCAAGTGTTCTGTACAGGTATCTTTTGTAACGGCAGGCCTTTAGTGTTGGATGGTTGAATAGATGGATTCTGCGTGTGGATCTGGATGGACATTCTAGGTTGAAGTGGGAAACCAAGTACATGGGGGCCGAACCTAGAATGGATTTGAAACAGAGACAGGCAAATTTGAACACCACTCTCGCATTGAGGGGCAGCCAGTGGAGTTTTAGGTAGTAGGGAGTTAGGTGTTCCCAGTTTTTTAACCTAAAGATCAGTCGGATTGCCGAGTTTTGGATGATTCTGAGTCTTCGAGTGATTTTTTTTTTGAAAGACCCCAGATAAATGATGTTACAGTAGTCGAGTGAGCATAGAACGGAGGATTGCACCAGTAAGCGGAATGAGACAGCATCGAAGTACTTTCTGATAGTTCTTAATTTCCACAATGTTGAGAAGCCTTTTCTGACCAGCAAGTCAGTGTGAGCTTCAAGAGTAAGGTAGCAGTCCAGAGTTACTCCCAGAATTTTTATTGAATCTGTAATCGGAAAGACTTGACCATTCAAGGAAATTGATGAATCTTTGATTTTGTCGTTCGGACTTGCCAGGAAGAATTTGTTTTTTTCTGAATTGAGTTTTAATTTAAATTCGTCCATCCATAGTTCGATTTGCTTTAATATGGATGTCAGGTGGTTCTTCGTCTCAGGGGATAGGTTTGTTAGGGGAAAGACTAAGGTGATGTCGTCAGCATAGATGTACAATTTGATTTTTAAACTTTGCAATAGGTTCCCCAGTGCGGCAAGGTAAATGTTGAACAGTGTGGAGATAGGGGGAGGGAGCCCTGCAGGACTCCACACGAGTTTACCCAGCTGAAGGAATGAGTGTTGTCACTATAAACTTGGTAAGATCGTTTGCTCAGAAAACCCTGGAATCATTTTAACACTAATGTGTTAAAATGATTCCAGGGTTTTCAGAGAGACCGATTGACTCCAAATAATCCATAAGAATAGTATGATCAACTAAGTAGAAGGCACTTGTGCCCTAGCTAAATAAGCCCTCCTCTGGTCGTCAAGCTTGAGGGCTCTCCAGTCCCTCCAAGTTCTACAAGGTAAACTCTCACTCTGGGCTACTACTGGTCTCTCCGGTTGCCAGCCTCTCAGGTCTCCTCTCTCTGAGAACTGTCCAGGTCTCTCAGATGCTTTCTCTCACTGGGCCCTTTACTGGTCATCAAGCTTGAGGGCTCTCCAGTCTCTCCAAGCTCTACCAGGTAAGCTTAATACAGGACAAGGTCTCTCCCTCTCTCTGCTGCACCATGCCCCCTGTCAGCACTGGACAGCGCCTCTATTACAACGGCCCCCCCTGTCAGTACCAGCCAGTACTGGGATTACTGGGAATTAGGCCGAAGCCAGCATTCCTCTTCCTGAGGGCTTCCCAGCTCCCGAAGGAGCTCTTGGTTTTCTCTGCTCTCTGCTTGGGACCTGTCCTTTCCTGTTCCCTCAGGGTGAGTGGACAACTCCCAGCACTTCTTCAGGATAGTATGCTCAGGCTTCCTTTGCTGACCTGGGACAGGAACTTCACCTTTTCTACCTGTTTTGCCACATTAAGATAATCTGACATACTATACGGTTCTCTTGAATTTTTGCAGCTCAAGTGCATGATCCTGCATTTTTTAGAATTAAATCTTAGTTGTCAATTACCGGACCCTTCTTCAAGCTTTGATAGGGTAGAGTGGCCATTTCTCTTCAAAGCTTTGTCCTGGTTTGGTTTCAATGAATCCTTTATTCAAATGATAAAAGTGCTGTACTCCCATCCTACAACTAGACTTCGCATCAATAATGTCTTATCAGAATCCTTTCGTCCATCAAGAGGAACGAGACAAGGATGTCCGTTGTCGCCGCTGCTGTTCAATTTAGCTCTGGAACCATTGCTGATTGATATTCGAACTAATTCCTCAATTCGTGGTTTTCAAATAGCTGATCTCAACCTCAAACTGACTGCTTATGCAGACGATGTGCAAATATATACTCATCTAGAATCCATTCCGATTGTTCTCAATACAATAACTGCATACTCCTCAGTCTCTGGTTACAAACTTAACTTGACTAAATCGGAAGTCATGCCGCTTTCTGGAGTACCTTGTGGAGATGATGTCAGGGCTATGGGCCTTAAGTATGCCCCTACTAGACTGAAATATTTAGGGATTTACTTTGGAGTTTCTGTGGAGGAGACTCAGGACTATAACATCTCTTATATCATGGATATTATCAATCATACCACTACAAGATGGTCGCCACTCAAACTGTCCTGGTGGGGTCGTTTGGATTCCATTAAAATGGTTTTAGCGCCAAAGATCACATACATACTGTCTATGATTCCATTCCTATTTCCTCTTACTGCTTATAAGAAATTTGAGGCGGCACTGGTCAAATTTTTATGGAATGCCAAAACACCTCGTATCGCCCTGAGGAAATTAAAGTGTACTAAGGATAATGGAGGTGTTAACTTTCCTAGCCTTTATGAGTATCATGTGGCATTCTTGTGCAGACAAGGTTCTCACTGGTTTCATGATTCCTTGGATTCACAGACACCTGCTTGGCTACATTTAGAACGTGCCTTATTACCTGAAGAAAATCTCAGATACCTACCATTTGCTCATAAGGAACATGTGACACGTAATAATATTATACTATCTTCTACTATAACCGCTCTTCAGGAACTAGATGAAATTGCTCCCATTCAATGGAATAACACCACTAGTTCACCCATCTGGCGTAACCCTTGCCTGCAAATTCAGGGTCGTTACATTGAATGGAAGTCATGGCGCAGGAAGGGTATATGGTCCATTGGTCAATTGTTAATTGGAAATCAATGTATGGATTTTGAAACATTATCTAAGTCTTATAATATAGAATCGAATCGCCAGTATGAATGGCTTCAATTGAAACACTGCTTAACAGCTCATTTAAAGAAAACTAAATTAACCAAAGATGAACCTACTTTGCTACATTGGATTGTCCTTATCAATGCTACCAATGGTCAAGCTTCAGCATGGTATAAACTACTACACAAACATAAATATAATCCTCCAGTAGTATTACATGACAGCTGGGCTCGTGATGTCTTGATTCCAGTAGAACATCTTGACTGGAAAGAAATTTGGCTTTCCTCATTTAAAGCTCTAAAATCATCTGCCATCTGGCATACTATGCTGTTTTTGTACCATCGAGCATACTGGACGCCACTCAAATTATCCAAACTCGGATCATCTACTTCAAATAAATGCTGGTCATGTATGTCCGAAGTAGGAACATTAGTACATATGCTCTATAACTGTACTCATTTACTGCCATTCTGGTCGGATGTGTGGTGTACTATTAGCCAAATTTTACATATTAGTGAGGATGTATCCCTTGCTATTGTTATTTTTGGTGCCAGTGCTTTGAAAAAATATCAACTTGATAAATATGAATCTAGGTTACTAAAATGTTTACTACTTATAGCGTTTCAATCCATTTTATCTAATTGGAAGGATTTTTCATTATTACACCACAATTCATGGTGGAACACGGTTTGTCTCTTTTCCAAATATGAAAAGATAGCAGCTGAAAAGACTAACTCTTATCTTATCTATAATAAAGTATGGTCTCCTGTTTTGACATATTGCATATCAAAATAGTTCATTGCATAGGTACATGTGACTCTTACCAATGCTCTTTAGTGAATATATGATTACATCAATGTTTTATATCAATATGTTATATTCTGACCTTATCTAATCTTTATTTGACATAACCTGCACAACTGACACTTACATGTATGTTTTACTGCAATACTGGTTTTGTAGTTTTTCTGTTTTGTGTTTTGTACTGTTTACAAAATTCAATAAAACTAATTGAACTTAAAAAAAAAAGCTTCGCTAGATCCCACCCCATGTTATCCACCCCATGTTATCCTCCATTTTCTCTGCATGGAACAGTCTCTCAGAAGAGGTAATGGAGACAGAGACTGTGTCTGAATTCATGAAAGTTGGTTGCAACTGAAGCAGGCCATTCAGGCAGGGTTCCCTGAATGGAAAAACCTTAATAATCAATATAGTATGGAGTTCTTATGCTTTCAGGCGGACTTCATGGGTCATCAGGCCGCCCAGTGGTATAAATTGCTGACTGGATTTATTTAAAAACAAACAAACACTGGTCTGAGAGACATTTGGAGCATTGAGATTAAGCATCAAATTACTGTGTCTCAATGGTCACGAATTTGGACTTGGAGGATGAGATGTACAGTGTCGGCATCTATGAGACAAACTTGGTTTTTTCTGTTACATAGAGCATTATGGACCCCTGTTCGGTTACAAAAATTGGATAGCTCTAAGTCTAATAAATGTTGGCACTGTCATCTCAAAGTAGGGACTTTAGATCATTTATTATTCTATTGTCCATTTATTATGAATTTTTGGAAATCAATTTGGGACCAAATTAATTGTTTATTAGACAACCCAGTGGCATTATCATATGATACTGTGCTGTTTGGTATGGCAATGAGAGCAAAAAGTCAGATTTCTACAAACAATAACAAATTATTACTTATAATGACTGGGGTTGCCATTCAACAAATTACGTATAATTGGAAAAATTGGAGTAGATTAAATTATAATTTTTGGTGGAATTCCTTATGTCATGTTTATAAAATGGAGAGATTTATTGCAATATAGCGGGGATGTTTCAGGAAATTTCAAGATGTGTGGGAGCCGTTAACAAAGTATTGTACTGATTAGATGACATTTTTTCCCTTAAATTTACAAGTTCAATTGTGAGAGGGGGAGGGGGAGGTAATTTTATTGTTACTTATTGTATAAGGTATTGATTATATGATAGGAAAGGGTGGGAAGGGTGGGAGATAAGAGCATATCATTTATACCATTGATGATTATTAAGTGATATATTTATTGTTAATTTGTTTGGACATATTGTCACACTTATTGTAAGTTTGAAAATGAATAAAGAATTTTTAAAAAATAAAAAAAAATGAATTCATCAAAGCCTGAGATAGACATGTGGGATCTCTTAGGGAGAGGAAGAGATAGTGGATGCTGAAGATGGGCAGACTAGATGGGCCATTTGGCCTTTATCTGCCATCATGTTTCTATGTTACTTGTTTGGAGAACCATATTGATTTCCTTTTTCTCTTGTTTATTTATTTTCCTCACATAAAGTTCAGTAGCCATTTTAATTTATTTATTTATAGCCTCAAAATACCCCATCTGGAGTCAGGGAAAAGGGAACAAACCAACCCATCCCCCTAGCTCCCCTATTCTCCTATCCGGGCTCTACCAAAAGTTTCCACTTCCCCATAAACCACAATCCCTGTTAACCAATCCCTAATACCTAATAAGGAAAAGAGCGCCAGTGGAGTAGAACTCCCACTCCCTCTAACCCCTTCTTCCTCCTCCCCCCTTCCCATCCATCACCAGCAGCCAAGCTTTACAACAAAGCAGCACTAAAGTTAAAGGAATGCAGTGACAGCAGTCCAAGCTGAAAGGCACAATACATTGGCGTAGTAAGTCCGTATCCACCGCCCCCCCAGCCATCAAGTTGGCTAAGAGTCTCCAGCAGCCCAGAGAATATGATCCACAAAAACCTGGCTTCTTGAATTATAGTGAAAATCATCTGCCCCTGGCCCACCATCTCACAAATCCCAGCCTGTTCTCCATTGGTGAGACTGGACACATTATAGAGGAAAGGCTGAAAGAGCACAAGAGACACCGCAAGCTATGCAACACTGAAAAATCAGCTGTAGCCCTCCATGGCAGGGAAACTGATCATACAATTAGATTTGAAAAGTCCTGGAGAAAGAAGACCACTGGTGGCCAAGAAGAATCAAAGAGGCAATAGAAATTGTAAGACACCCCAATAACTTCAATGCAGATAAAGGGCTCTCCATAAACAAAGCATGGCAAACTCTCATCCAAAAGAAACTTAGTGCAAAAAGGACTGGGGCCGAAGACAAGTGCCTTTTCCCTCCATCTCACAAGTCCCAGCCTCTTTTCTGACAATCATCCTGGATTTCCAAAATACAAACTTCCCTGTTCTCAATCAGGTCAGCCCAACAAACTTTCCCGTCAAAAATTCAAATTTCTTGACCCACAGACTGCCCTGGTCTCAGGTCCGTGAACCCGCTATATATAAAGAGCACTGCAGACCTCACAGCATACCCTGAAAAAAGCCACAGCATGATGGCTGGAACATCTGTTCCTTCTATAAACACACAGCAAGACCCAGAAACCTGCTACAATGCATATCTCTACCATCGTCCCTGACAACTACTCCCCCTACCTTACCAGAAACAATTATGTATGTTCTCCTGAGCTCAGCCCGAAAGCCGAAATCATTATAACAGGTGGCGGCATCGACGACAACGTGGTTGACTCTGCTCCAGGAAGGTCCCGCGATGACTGCGTCTGCCGGCCATCCTCTTCCAACGTCATTTACATGCTCCGGAAGAAGTAAGTGACATCGGAAGGGGATGGACAAGCAGACGCAGTCATCGCAGGACCTTCCTGGAGCAGAGCCGGCCGTATTGCCTTTGATGCCACGGGGTTGGGAGCCATCGCTGTTTATGCTGGGGGGGCCATCGCTGTTGATGCTGCGGGGAGGGGGGCTGTTTCCGTTTGGAAAAAAAATTGCAAGGTGAGTCATCTTTTTACCCTCCTTTAGCAGGTCCTCCTGACAGTTTCGGGCCCTATGCCCGTGCCTATTGGGCCTACCCATTAATCCGGCCCTGTCTGCCACCATCACTAATAAAACGTAATTCCTTTCATTCACAGCTTGATCAGCCTTTCCACCGGTTCTCACAGCCTTTCTACTGGTTCTCTTCCTAAACTCTGGAAGACCCACTATAAGACCTATCCTTAAACACCCTTCCCTTTGCTCCAATGACTGTTCAAATTTCCATCCAATCGCCAATATTCCATTCCAGGCCAAGCATATGGAAAAAATGTATTTAACCAGCTGTCTCCCTTCCTCGAAAAACGTGCTACAACCTAACGTGCAATATCCTAACGTGCTAACCAAACAGGGTTAAGGCCCCACCACTCTATTGAACTGTCTCTGCTTGGCCTCGTTACTGCTATCCAATACTTTCTTGACCAAAGGAAGTCAGTTCTACTAGTATCTCTAGATTTAACAGCAGCATTCAACACGATAGATCATTTCTTGTTACTAAAGAGACTTCAATCATTGGGAATCTCAGGTACAGCACTAGATTGGTTTAAATCTTATTTCACGGAACACACCTATCAGGTAAATCTTCATAACTCAGTTTCTGAGCCCTACACTCGAGAATTTAGAGTTTTTCAGGGTTCCGTACTTTTGCCCATGTTGCAGTGGCATACCTAGCATATGTGACACCCGGGGCCCATCATTTTTTTACACCCCCCCATCTGTATGAAAAACATGAAAGCTTTTCGGGAGCTTGGTGAGGGCGTGAAACCTTCTGTAAACACTTTAGCTTTTTCTGAAATACTGCCTGCATATGGAAAGGGAGAGCAAAGAGTGAAAAACACAGAGGACTTTAATAGATGGCTCAAAGCCTGGTGTCATCAAGAAGGCTTCAGGTACATAGGAGGATGGGGAAATACATGGAAGGACAAGAAGCTATATTGCACTGATGGGCTACATATTACTACAGCAGGAAAAAGAAACCTTGCAGAGAAATTTAGACAATATTTTTCTAGGCATTTAAACTAGAAGGTGGTGGTGGTGTATGTACGAAGGACAATTATAGAGACCATCCCCGGCAAAAGAAAAGATGTGATAGTAGTAAAGACTGCAACATAAGCAGTATCAGCAACTCATTTCTTAGTATTGCAACGGAAAGTGAAACGAAACAAAAATCCATACGAAAAAGGAGATTATCGCTGAAAAATAGCTGGAAAGCGATGACCACAAATGCTCGCAGTCTAAGCAACAAAGTTCATGATCTGCAAGCCCTGATGTTAGAGGCAGATCTAGATATTGTCGCTATCACAGAGACATGGTTCAGTGAATCACATGGATGGGATGCAAACATACCAGGATATAATCTTTTTAGGAAGGACAGAGATGGTCAAAAAGGTGGAGGAGTAGCTCTCTATATAAAGATCAATATCCAAGCAACCAAAATGCAAGGGACCTGGGGAGAGGAAGAAGCGATATGGATTGCTCTGAAAAGAGAAGATGGAACTTCTATCTATGTGGGTGTAGTCTACAGACCTCCGACTCAATTGCAGCAAATTGATAAGGA
This sequence comes from Geotrypetes seraphini, assembly GCF_902459505.1. Classification (NCBI taxonomy): domain Eukaryota; kingdom Metazoa; phylum Chordata; class Amphibia; order Gymnophiona; family Dermophiidae; genus Geotrypetes; species Geotrypetes seraphini. The sequence goes on from NC_047087.1 coordinate 141,397,742, forward strand.
TCTGATTGTGGATATCCAAAAGTTTGGAAGGAAAGAGGAGGTTCTGCTGTTGGGAGATTTCAACCTGCCGGATGCGGACTGGAATGTTCCGTCTGCAGAATCGGAAAGAAGTAGGGAGATTGTGGATGTCTTTCAAGAGGCTCTGCTCAGACAAATGGTGACGGAACCCACAAGGGAAAAAACGATATTGGATCTGGTCCTCACAAATGGAGAGAGTATCTCTAATGTTCGAGTGGGTGCTCACCTGGGAAGTAGCGATCATCAAATGGTTTGGTTTGATATAACGGCTAAAGTGGAGAGCGGCCGCACGATACTTAAAGTCCTAGATTTCAAACGTATGGACTTTAATGCTATGGGAGAGTACCTGAAGAAAGAGCTGTTAGGATGGGAGGACATAAGAGAACTGGAAAGACAATGGTCTAAGCTGAAAGGAGCGATAAAAATGGCTACGGACCTTTATGTGAAGAAAATCAATAAAAACAAGAGAAAAAGGAAGCCGATATGGTTCTCCAACCTAGTGGCTGAGAAAATAAAAGCGAAAGAGTTGGCGTTCGTGAAATATTAAAAAAACCAAGAAGAGGAGAGCAGAAAGGACTACAGGGTGAAACTGAAAGAAGCCAAGAGAGAGATATGTCTGGCGAAAGCACAGGCGGAAGAACAAATGGCTAAAAATGTAAAAAAGGGAGACAAAAATTTTTTCAGATATATTAGTGAAAGGAGGAAGATGAAAAATGGAATTGCTAGGCTAAAAGATGCTGGAAACCAATATGTGGAAAGTGATGAGGAGAAAGCGAATGTGCTAAACAAATACTTCTGTTCTGTGTTCACAGAAGAAAATCCTGGAGAAGGACCGAGATTGTCTAGCAAAGTTACACGAGAAAATGGAGTAGATTCTGCGCCATTCACGGAGGAGGGTGTTTATGAGCAACTTGAAAAACTGAAGATGGACAAAGCGATGGGACCAGACGGGATCCATCCCAGGATACTAAGGGAGCTCAGAGAGGTTCTGGCGAGTCCTATTAAAGATTTGTTCAACAAATCTCTGGAGACGGGAGTGATTCCTGGGAATTGGAGGAGAGCGGATGTGGTCCCTATTCATAAAAGTGGTCACAGGGATGAAGCAGGAAACTACAGGCCAGTGAGCCTCACTTCAGTTGTTGGAAAAATAATGGAAGTTTTGCTGAAAGAAAGGATAGTGTACTTCCTTGAATCTAATGGGTTACAGGATCCGAGGCAACATGGCTTTACAAAAGGTAAATTGTGCCAAATGAACCTGATTGAATTTTTTGATTGGGTGACCAGAGAGCTGGATCGAGGACATATGCTAGATGTAATTTACTTGGATTTCAGCAAAGCCTTTGATACAGTTCCTCATAGGAGGCAGTTAAACAAACTTGAAGGGCTGAAGTTAGGACCCAAAGTGGTGAACTGGGTCAGAAACTGGCTGTCGGACAGACGCCAGAGGGTGGTGGTTAATAGAAGTCGCTCGAAGGAAGGAAACGTGAATAGTGGAGTCCCTCAGGGATCAGTGCTAGGGCCAATCCTGTTCAATATGTTTGTGAGTGACATTGCTGAAGGGTTAGAAGGAAAAGTGTGCCTTTTTGCAGATGATACCAAGATTTGTAACAGAGTAGAAACCAAAGAGGGAGTGGAAAATATGAAAAAGGATCTGCAAAAGTTAGAGGAATGGTTTAATGCCTGGCAACTAAAATTCAATGCAAAGATATGCAGAGTAATGCATTTGGGGATTAATAATAGGAAGGAACCGTATATGCTGGGAGGAGAGAAGCTGATATGCACGGACGGGAGAGGGACGTTGGGGTGATAGTGTCCAAAGATCTAAAGGTGAAAAAACAGTGTGACAAGGCAGTGGCTCTGTCAGAAGGATGCTGGGCTGTATAAAGAGAGGCGTAGTCAGTAGAAGGAAGAAGGTGTTGATGCCCCTGTACAGGTCATTGGTAAGGCCCCACTTGGAGTATTGTGTTCAGTTTTGGAGACCGTATCTGGCGAAGGACGTAAGAAGACTTGAGGCGGTCCAGAGGAGGGTGACAAAAATGATAGGAAGCTTGCGCCAGAAGACGTATGAGGAGAGACTGGAAGCCCTGACTATGTATACCCTAGAGGAAAGGAGAGACAGGGAAGATATGATTCAGACGTTCAAATACTTTTTCAGAGAAAGGAAAATGGTAAAACCAGAGGACATAATTTGAGGTTGAGAGGTGATAGATTCAAAGGCAATGTTAGGAAATTCTACTTTACGGAGAGGGTGGTGGATGCCTGGAATGCGCTCCCGAGAGAGGTGGTGGAGAGTAAAACGGTGACTGAGTTCAAAGAAGCGTGGGATGAACACAAAAGATCTAGAATCAGAAAATAACATTAAATATTGAACTAAGGCCAGTACTGGGCAGACTTGCATGGTCTGTGTCTGTATATGGCCGTTTGGTGGAGGATGGGCTGGGGAGGGCTTCAATGGCTGGGAGGGTGTAGATGGGCTAGAGTAAGTCTTAACAGAGATTTCGGCAGTTGGAACCCAAGCACAGTACAGGGTAAAGCTTTGGATTCTTGCCCAGAAATAGCTAAGAAGAAAAAATTAAAAAATTTAAATTGAATCAGGTTGGGCAGACTGGATGGACCATTCGGGTCTTTATCTGCCGTCATCTACTATGTTACTATGTTACTATGATTTTTAGTAACAAGCCACACGTCACACAAGAGTGTACCTAAGAAAAGGTAGCATCTTACATACTGCAGTGAGCAGTACATCAATACACCCATTGTAAAACTAAACAAGCCAGACTAGTACAGATCAATCCTACACAATGTCTTTTCGAACATACAGAACACAGAAAACACCTTCGCCTAGTATGGAATATGTAATCACAAACTAACTCCTCCCCCTTTTACAAAACTGTAGTGTGGTTTTTAGCCACGGTGGGAACAGCTCAGATGCTCAAAGAATTCTGAGTATCAGAGCTGTTACCACCACAGCCAACACTAAAAAATTATCTACAGTTTTGTAAAAGGGGAGATAAAATAGAAATACGTAGACAAAGGTTAAACTGAAGCATCAGGAAGCTGGACTCTGCATACAATGCAACACCACAGAAACAGCGATGCATCTCCCCTAAAGCAAAAAATAAATAAATAGAATTTTTTTTCTACCTTGTCTTCTCTGGTTTCTGCTTTCCTAATCTTCTTGTCACTCTCTTTCTTTCATCTGCTGTCTACCCTTTCTCTGCCCCTTCTATATGGCATCTTCTCTCCTATTCACCTTCCAGAAACTTTATGTCTCCCCCTTCCATCTCTCCCTTCACCCCATTGGTCTGGCATCCATCTTCTTCTCTTCTCTCCTCCAATGGTCTGGCATCTCTCTCCTCTCCTCTTCTTCTCTCTCCCACACCCCCATGATCTGGCATTTCACTTTCTCCTCTCCCTTCCCACCACTTCCATCAACATCTGCCCCCTTTTTTCCCTCCAACCCAATTCCATGCAGTATCCTTCCCCCTTATGTCTCTTTCCCCGCACACCAATTCCATCAGCATCTGCCCCCTTTCTCTCCCTCCACCACCCTTCCATCCCACCCTGACCCTCTTCTCACCCTCCACCACTTTCCATACCACCCTGACCCCTTTTCTCACCCTTCACCACCCTTCCATACCACCCTGACCCCCTTTCTCACCCTGTCTCCACCCTTCCATACCACCCTGACACCCTTTCTGTCCCTCCACCACCCTTCCATACCACCCTGACCCCCTTTTTCTCCTTCCACCACCCTGCTGTGCTCCTTTCTCCATCCAAATCAGCAAGGTTCCGTGATGACTGCTTTTGCTGCCTCTGCTCCGGAAGAGGTAAGTGACGTCGGAGGAGGGTGGGCCGGCAGATGTAGGGAGTTGCGGCAAGGTCCTGCGATGACTGCGGCTGTCGGTCCACCCCCTCCAACATCACTTACCTCTTCCGGAGCAGAGGCGGTAGACGCAGTCATCGTGGGACCTTCCTGCACTTCAGTGTGGCTGCCGACTCTGCTCTGGAATAAGTACAGCAGCTGTGCTGAGGTGCCATTTAGAGCAGCAGGGGAGGTTCCGGACCCGGCCAGCTGTACAACCCCATTGGGCTGGCACCTGGGGTGGCCACACCCCCTGCCCCACCCATAGTACGCCACTGCCATGTTGTTCAACCTTTCTCTGGCCTCACTATTGACTATAGCCCAATCATTTGGCTTTACAATCTTCGCTTATGCCAACAATATTCAACTTCATCACTCTATCCAAAACACAGAACATCAGTGAGCTTCAGGAAATCAATCGAAAACTTTACATGATCTGTGACTGGCTTGCAGAAAACATGTTCTCTCAAAATATTGAAAAGACTAAAGCCCTCTTATTCCCAGTGAGAAATAACGAATCTCTGAAGATCCCTATTTGTATCAGATCGACCCCAATTAAATTCAACACAGCCATAAAGCTTTCAGGTGTTAACCTCGATGATAAACTTTCCTTTGACAAACAGATCAGCTCAGTAGTTCGCAAGTGCTTCTTCAAGCTTAAAATGATCCGTTCCTTACATTCTCTTCTAGACACCAAATCTCTTACAATTCTTATTCATTCGTTAGTGATATCTCGTTTAGATTACTGTAACTCACTCTACCATGGCATCACATAAAAGGAAATCAGAAGGCTTCAAATCATACAAAACACGGCGGTTAAAATCATATAAAATCATCACCCCTGTCCCAGTCAATAGATCCTGGACTGCCTTTGAGCAAGTATCCGAATCGCAGGTCCTCAAGCTCTGCCTGAAATTGAAATCCTGTAACTGCACCTTGGATCCATTTCCATCCTATCTATTTGAGAAAATACCCACACAGGCCATCTCATCTCTCACCAAACTCATAAATTCTGCCCTACTATCAGGCCTCTTCTCACCTGAAATGGGACACATTGCATTGACCCCCCTACTGAAGAAGGCTGACCTAGACCCCTCCATCCCATCCAATTATCGCCCTATAGCAAACATCCCACTCCTAACCAAATTGCTTGAGTCCATTGTCTCCTCCCAACTCTCAGCCTACTTGGAAAGATTCTCTATCCTCCTACCGTATCAATACGGCTTCAGACCCAACTTCAGTACTGAAACCCTCCTGGCCTCCCTAACCTCGAAGATCCAACAACTCCACTCTCACAAAAAATTTGCCGTTCTACTCCAATTCGACCTCTCTGCAGCCTTCGACGTTGTCCATCATGACATTCTAATCCTCCTACTCTCCGAGATAGGCATCAGCTCCACGGTCCTTGACTGGCTCTCGAATTTCTTACGTTCTCGCTCTTACATCGTCACCAAGAATGGTACCTCATCCTCCCCGTGGAAACCGACATGTGGAGTTCCACAAGACTCCCCCCTATCCCCTATCCTCTTCAACATTTATATGTCCTCCCTGAACCTCCTCCACCTTTCCCCCCTAGAAATACTCTACACTTACGCTGACGATATCCTGATCCTCCTCGAGACCGACGCAAACCTCACCAATCTCGCAGCAAACATCTCTTCATGCATAACCAAACTTCAATCCTGGGCTCTTGCTGTACAAATGAAACTAAATGAATCCAAAACCAAACTACTTTGGCTTGGCCCCAAACTTGATCATTTACCCACCTCCATCCCACTGCCCACAGGCACCTCTCTACAACTAGAGTTCTCTAGCAAAGTTCTGGGCATCACCATAGATTCCTCGCTATCCTTCAACGACCACCTCAACTCTCTGATAAAAACATGCTTTCACAGCCTTCACATGAGGAAAGTGAGGTCCTGCTTCTACCAAAAACACTTTGCCGTGCTCGTACAGTCCATCATCCTCTCCAGATTGGACTATTGCAATTCCATCTACCTTAGCTTAACAAAGAAAAGCCTCCACAGACTCCAACTAATCCAGAACACCGCGGCCAAACTTATCTTCTCAAAAAGCAAATTTGACCATGCCTCTCCACTCCTGTCCAAGCTGCACTGGCTTCCTGTCATCTCCAGGGTCCATTTTAAATGTGCCTGCTTAACCTTCAAGATGCTCCACGGCATCCTTCCACCTCTTATTCCTCTATCCTGGAATTCCTCAAATCCATTCTCCACCAGATCCACGCAAAAATTAAAACTATCCTTCCCCTCCTCAAAGGGTATCTCCCTCGTCGGTAAACTCGGGTCCTCCCTCCACTTCAGAATCGCTCAGCTCTGGAATAGTCTCCCTTCCCCTCTCCGCAACTTGAGCCCCCTTCTACCATTCCGTAAGCTTCTGAAGACTTGGCTCTTCTCCAAAACGTAACCCGTCCCCTCCCTATTATTATCACACCTAACCTCTCTCTTACTTACTTTTATAAACCCACTAGAGTTCCGTTGCTTCCTAACCATGTAAACCGTGTCGAGCTCCACCTGTGGAGATGATGCGGTATATAAACCCAAGATTTAGATTAGATTAGATTAGATATACATGGCCAAAAAATATGATCATGTGACACCTCTCTTAAAAGACGCACATTGGTTGCCAGTAGCAAGTCGGATCACATTTAAAACATTATTTCTCATGTTTAAGGTACAATCTGATCAGCTTTCATTGATAGATTATTGACACCATATACGACCTCGTGGATGCTTCGATCGATCCAACAGTTTCTTCTTACAGTTCCCTCTATGCGCCAAATAGTTTACGACACCATCCGTAATGCCATATTTTCAGTTGTGAAATTGCTGTATGTCTGGATGTCAAATTTATTATTTCTTTCAAACCGACGCCTCAGCCCCACCACTCCACCGCATATATTGTTTTATATCGCGGGAAGCATGTTGTGGTGCTTCATCATTGGCTGCCAAGCTTTGAAAAAAAAATTTTTTAAGCTTTAAACTTTCTTTTTTACTTATTTTTCTGAATACTACATATCAAAATGATTTAAATTTATTTCCCATCATCTTATAAATTTTATAAATTTTAGAAGTAAGCGGTACTTATCCTCAGCCAAAAGCCCAGGGAGCCAATATATGCGGTGGAGTGGTGGGGCTGAGGCGTCGGTTTGAAAGAAATAATAAATTTGACATCCAGACATACAGCAATTTCACACTTTTAAGATTTTCAAGACTGTACTGGATATACTTCATTTATAAATTTGCCATATTTCATTTGCTTGATATTTTCAGTTGTAGCACCATCACTGTGGAATTCCCTCCCTATCAATTAAAGACAAGAGTGCTGTGCCTCCAAGTTTAAATCAGGCCTAAAAACCTTTTTATTCCAAGATGCTTTCAACATCTACATCACTTCTTCAGCCTTAGAATTTTCCTCACAAGCTTTTACATTTCTCTTCTTCTCTTTTATTTTTTTTTTCAGTTTTTCTATACCGTTCTCCCAGGAAAGCTCAGAACGGTTTACATGAGTTTATTCAGGTACTCAAGCATTTTCCCTTTCTCTCCCTTGTTCCTCACATTCTACCCACCCTCTTGGTTTATCCCCTTCCCTAATCCTTTATTTTATATGATGTATCCTCTTCCCATTTTCCCTTTGTGTCTAGTGACATCTTTTAATGTTTTAATCAGTGTACATCTCTCGGTTCTGTTTATGTTTATTTAAAATTTTGTACAAAAGTTTTTCTTTTATGTAAACTGCTTAGGAATTTTAGGTGGTATATCAAATGCAATAAACTTGAACTTGAACATTTAACCCTGCCTCTGGAAACTGCATTTAACCCTGTCTATGAAAACTGCATTTAAGCCTGCCTCCTGAGACCTGTATCAGAGCCTGCCTTTGGGGTTAGCGGTAGTTAGCCAGTGATTACAGTGAGCCTAGGACAGGTGGGAAGAGTCTGCCTCAATGTGAGCACAGAAGCCGGTGCTGTTGGGGAGGGATAGATAGGAAACTCCTGTTCCATTTTTTTTTTCTTTGCATCTAGTTAGCCCCTTTCCTTTTTTTTTTTTTTTTTTTTTAGATTAGGGTTTGCCTTTATTGGTTTGTTTGTGATCCAGAGTTCCTAAGCCAACAAGCTGTGAAGATGTGGACGCCAAGGATCATGGTACCCAACACAAAACAGCTGCAACGTTTCCAGAAACTTTCTTAGACTGGTAGCATTGTGTGCACACTTTGACTACATTAAGCCTCATTTATGCATGTGACATTCTGCAGACTTGAGTATTTGAAGTAGTGGTAAGCGTGTCAAACTGATTGCAGATTATAGAAGTTAATCAGGCCATTGAACTGTTGCCAATCCGGATGGGTAACCTGTAACATCCTTTTGCCTCTGTAATTTACCCTATAGTATTAACATCTTGCATTATCTAATTGTATCAATTAGTTCCTATTTGAAGAGCTCACCCACTCTTCTCCTATTGCTATCGAATAAATCATACAATTTCTTTTCTTGTCGAATCACTTGGTTGTGTGGAGTTATTTGGGAACCCTGCTAGGTACCGTGACACTTGCATCAACTTAAATCTAAAGATAGTTATACCACTCCATCAGCATTTTAGTATTTTTATGTTAATGATTTTGTAATTTAGGCCTCCTTTTGTTTTATATATTTAAATCATTTTTATTGAACATGAGAAAATACAATTGGTATGATGATTAGATATACAAAAAGATTGTAAATGTAAACAACAAATATCAGATTTAAACAATTTCAATTTCAACTTTCAATCTCTATGCCACAAACCCATTTCCCATCACCCATTCAATTACCCACCCAATTTCCTGAACAAATAAACATATAAATATAATAATTGAAAAATAAATAATAATAGTAATAATTATACCTACCCATCTCTCCTTCCAAGACTGCTTAAAAAGAGATAAAACAATTTAAGGTCTACCTAACAAAACATGACTGCGAGCAGCTAGAGTCAATGGTTCTAAAAATGGCTTTCAAATAACAAGTAAAATCCTACCTTGTTTCTTATCCCAGTCAGAAACAGACATAGCTTCCATGAGCACTAGATATAACATTCATGCTCTCCAGTGACCATAATTTGGTCCCATAGGCTCTATCCATGAATAAAGAATTGCTTTCAACCCTGAAAGAATCGCCCTTTTCATAAAATCTTTAAAACCCTTAGGTACTGGATGTTGTATGTCAAAAAGCCAAAATAGGCTGTAACTATTATAATATCATTTAACATGTCACATACTACTAACCTTGGAAAAAACCTCTGACCAAAAATTATAAATCAAAGGCCATTCTCAAAACATATTTAGTAGTGTCGCCTTTTGTTTTACTATATTTTGATTCCTTTCTCCTCTTACATTTAAATATAAACCACTTTGATATGTTTTCTATTGCTGTATATCAAATAAAAAATACCTTGAGATTGTAAATCCTTTAGGAATGACTTGTGTTTGATCTCAGCAGCTCTCCAGGGGGTTGTATTGATCTAATTGTTTTCTATGCTTTGACAGAAGATGCACATGTGTTGGTGATGGGAAACTTAGGATCTGAGCTAGAATCCAGTGCTATAAGTTTGCTGCAGGATTGTGGATTTCAGCAATGCATTCAAGTCAATATGCACACCACAGGGAAAGGCAACATTTTACCTCAGAACACGAAGACTACCAGAAATGAAACTGATACTGCAGAGCAAGATGGCACTCTCCTTCAAAATCTTGCATCCAGCAATCCATCACAGCAGAACATAAATTATAGAGAGACAGAAAACCCTTCATCCAACATTTGGTCCAGTTGTTTAGCACAAGCAGTGTCTACAGGTAATAATTCAACAAATCCAAAGACTCTCCTACCTCCAAAACCCTTCAGCCTAGGGTTACCAGATATGAAGCAAAAAAGAGGAAACGTGGCCCCGCCCCACTAGTTACCAGACATCTTGATGTCCCTGGACATGTCCTTCTGAGGACATGTTCGGGGGTCCAGATGGCTTTTCAAAATCCAGCACTTTGTCCGGGTTTAGAAAAGAAATTGCATCGGGAGAAGGCATCCGCGCATGCACGAATGCCTTCCTGTCCAACAAATAGGCAGCAGGGGGCGGGGCTGGGGCGGAGCTGAGGGTTGACTTGGGGCATAACAGGGTGGGGATGGGTGGAACTGGGTGGGCCTGGGGGCAAGTCTAGGGGGTCCGGATTTTACTGATGTAAAATCTGGTAACCCTACACCCCACCCCACCTCAGCCCCACCATAATCTTCACATCTTTCCCAAGCTCAGAGCCATGGCTAGAGGACCTCCGAGCATGTGTAGATGTCCTCCAGACACAACTCGGAGCTCTTGTCAGAACCGAGGCCTTCTAAAACTCAGACAAACTGCTGGGTTTTAAAAATCCATTCAGACACTCGGACAGTCCTCTAAAAAGAGAACATGTTTGTGTAAATCCACACATCTGCTAACCCCTACCCCAGCCACCATAGGCATCTCCCCTAGGCCTACCAGAAGGATGTCTTTGTGTTCTGAGTAGAATGGGTATCATGATCCCCATTTGCTTCTGCCCATACTGGCTTTGGGTTCCAAATGAGAGCTGATATCCCCCTTGTGAGACTACCTTGGGGGTCACAGCTGCTATTATGAACCCAGAGCTGCCTTGGCAGAAGTGACCAGGGATTGCTGCTAGTGGTGAAGAACTGAAAGATTTAAAAGGTACAGAAGAATTGGGGGCAGAGTTGAGAGATTCTGGAACGCTTTCAAGGGAAGGAAGGGAGAGATGATGGGAGTCTTCAGCTGACAGGACTTGGGGGAGCCACAGAGGTGCGTCTCTGTTGGGTGGGCCTGAGCCCATCTGTGGCTACATCACTGCTCACCCAATACCAGCACAGTTCAAAGTACAGACTCACCCAGTTCACGCTCATCCAGCACCAGCACACTCTGCATAACCAGTCAGCACCTGTATACTTGAACACAGAGAAAGAGGGACTGCACACAGAGACAGTGAGAAACACAGTCCAGGCAGGTCAGGAACTACATTCGACATGGGTTGGGGACAGTGGGACTGGTGTTGGAAGGATGCACCAAAAGAGGATGGGGGGGGCCTAATCTACAACAGGCGATGGGTGTGAATAGAGGGGAAGCAGGTGTGGACAACGGGCTCAAAGAGAAACAAACACAACAGGCAGGCCTCAATAGGTAGGGTTCAAACAGTTCAAACTGGGGCACAGAGAGAGCAAACAAACCACAATCCACATCTCCACTCTCATTTACCGCCCCCCCTCCTTTTTACTAAAGTGTAGCATGGTTTTTTGCGCCGGCCACAGCAGGAACAGCTCCTACGCTCATAGGAATTCTATGAGCATTGGAGCTGTTACTGCCACAGCCATTGCTAAAAACTGCTTTTGTAAAAGGGGAAGTTATTTAGCAGTAGCATAGGTGGGTCACAAAAGACAGAATGCAGCTTCACTTGTTTGTTTTTTTTATATCATTACTTATTTCTCTGGAGCCATGGTCTGATATGGCCCATTTTCTAACTTAATGGGCCCAATATTCAGCGCTATTTAGATGACTGGGATCGATTCCCTTCCAGATAAATAGCACATAACTAGTTATCCACCAGTATTCAGCGGGAGTTTGCGGGCTATCTCCCGCTGAATATCTCCCGCTGAATATCACATTCAGTGGATAGCACAAGACATAGCCAGTGAATGTCATGTGACATAACCGGTCACTGCCAATAGTTACTGGCTCGACAGCTAACTTCAGTGTAAAAAGCAGGTCTATCTTTGGCTGTTGTGACTTAGCCAGCCAGCTGATGAATATTGGCTTAGCTGGCTATGTCTCAACTGCCCAAAAAACCCTGAAAATTCAATGCCGGTTGCTGGTTGCCGGATATGGCATCTACATTGAATTTCTGAATTTGCCATGAACTGCAGGAGACAGGCATCTATCTCCCGAGGTCTGAATATCAGGTGGAATGTGTCTTTATACCATTTTCCCAGATGTCGTTTCATCCCATTCCAGTAATTTTCAGTTATTTTTTCCTCAGACAGACTGGTCTGCCTCCACTTTATGTGGACATTTACTCAGTTTTTCATATAATCAAGAGGGGTATTACAACCAGAACGAAAGAAGTTATCCTGCCGTTGTATCGGGCAATGGTGCATCCGCATCTGGAGTACTGCGTTCAATATTGGTCGCCGTACCTTAAGAAGGGTTCAGAGGAGAGCGACACGTTTGATAAAAGATATGGAAAACCTTTCATATGCTGAGAGATTGGAGAAACTGGGGCTTTTTTCCCTGGAGAAGAAGAGACTTAGAGGGGATATGATAGAGACTTACAAACACATGAAGGGCATAGAGAAAGTGGAGAGGGACAGATACTTCAAACTTTCGAAAACTACAAGAACAAAAGGGCATTCGGAAAAGTTGAAAGGGGACAGATTCAAAACAAATGCTAGGAAGTTTTTCTTCACCCAACATGTGGTAGACACCTGGAATGCACTTCCAGAGGGCGTGATAGGACAGAGTACGGTATTGGGGTTCAAGAAGGGATTGGACAATTTTATGTTGGAAAAGGGGATAGAGGGGTATAGACAGAGGATTGCTACACAGGTCCTGGACCTGTTGGACCGCCACGTGAGCGGACTGCTGGGCACGATATACCTCGGGTCTGACCCAGTGGAGGCACTGCTTATGTTCTTATAAGTGTTTATGCTAAGATGTATAAGTAAACTGTGCTCTGTGGACTTAAATCCCCAGAAAACTTTGCTTTTCACAAGGCTGCAACTACAGAGCATAAGCCCACTTTTCTTCAGTTTGAGTGTGAACAGTTGTCATATTTGTCAGACTGCATGGCTTTATGAGAACCTGGGTCTAACATTGTATTTCTACCAGGTTTTCACCCTTTATCTCTGCTAATCTAATGCAGCTTAGGTTGGAGCATAGTGTTATTTTCCACAACATGTGTGGACTAGAGGTCTGCATGGGAATGGGGATCGTGGGAATCCTGCGGGTCCCGTGGGAATCCCCCCAAACCCACGAGACTCCCACAGGGACCCCCCTCTAGCCAATGGGACTCCCACGGGGATGGAAGGCTTTGGAAGCAGGGTTCGTCCATATAATATAATGGACATGTCAGCCTTAGTAAAAGAGGGGGTTTATAAGTTAATGACTTGAATAGAAAACAAAAAAAGGGTTCCACCAAAGAGATTCCACAAGGAAAACAGCAGCGCAAACACAAAAGAAACTGTGGAATTGATGATCCTGTCAGAAGTAATTGCTGCTTTTTATGGGGGATGGGCGGGGTGGAGGTAATTCCTTGCGGGGATGGGTGGGGACGGAGAGGATCATGACGGGGACGGGTGGGGACGGAGAGGATCCTGGCGGGGATAGGTGGGATTTCTGTCCCCGTGCAACTCTCTAGTGTGGACACACTCCCAGCTTCCCTGTGAATACAATATGCTGGTAGAGTGAGAAGATTCGGTGACAGAGTTGAACTGCCTTGAATTCATCAATTGTGTTTATTCTTTACTTTATGTTATTAAAGAAAGTTGTTCAAGAACTACATAGTGGCTGATAATACTAAGGGCTCCTTTTACAAAGGTGCACTAGCGTTTTTAGTGCATGCACTGGAGTAGCGTGCGCTAGCCGAAAATCTACCGCCTGCTCAAAAGGAGGCGGTAGCAGCTAGTGCGCGGGGCAATTTAGCACACACTATTCTACGCGTTAAGGCCCTAGTGCACCTTCATAAAAGGAGCCCTAAGATTACAGAAGTAAGGGTTAACTGAATAGGAGCCTCATACAATTGTCAATATAACTCAGAGTGAGTTCAGTAGTCCATGGCCATTCAGAGGAGTCCTTGTTTTTTTAGTACAAAACCTGAGGAAATCTATGGTAAAGACTGTTCAGTAAAAGCTATAGACAGCACACAGACAGCCTTGACCTCTTTTGTATAATTATTTCTAACTTCCATTGGGTTGGAAAGAAAAAAAAATCTATACTGATCTTGAAGAAAACTGACTTCTCTATAGTTTGATGCCTTCTATTGAACCAGTATAAATTTAAAAGAGCAGTTCTATAAGAGGTGGCTAAATGTATGCATGATTTACATGCACTAATTTATAGATCAGGCCCACCTATGCACATAAGTGACATCACTTGTGTGCCCAAGTAGCATAGCATAGAACTGCAAGGAAATATTAATATGGGAGGAGCAACGGCTTGCATATAGAATATGTAAACCACTTTTAATGTTCCCATAGAAAGGCAGTATACCCTTTACCCTTTGTCACCTAGCAATTTGCACAATGTGTAGAATACTATCAGTTGTATGCTTTGCAAGGCGTTCTTAGTCATGCTCACTTACACCTGCCATGGTGTAAATGACTACACCTTCCATTAGGCATGCCAAAATGGATTTACACTACTATTCTGTGACAGCTTAGGTGCACCCCAAAACTGTTATAGACTTGGCTCTAAGCAATGCATCTTTGTGGTACCTAATATTAGGCACCTAAGCTTCTGAGACCAGATAAAATAATGGTGGTTTTTTTTTTTTTTTTCTTTTGAATGCTTGGCTTCTTTTTCTTGTGCAGGACATTGGGGAATGATTCAGGATAGACTTAGAAGTCCCAATATATCAGACTGCAGCTCAACGAATGGAGTCTTTTCTCAGTATTGTCCATTTTGGGTGGAATTTTACAGACAATGAATTAAAAGCCAGCACCAGATTTTGGAGCAACAGAGGAGCAGCCTATCCAAGACACCCCAATAACTTCAATGGAGATAAAGGGCTCTCCAAAAACAAAGCATGACAACCACTCATCCAAAAGAAATTTAGTACAAAAAGGACTGGGGCTGAGGACAAATGCTTTTGCCCTTCAATCAAAGTGACCAATGGACTTTCCTGTCAAAATTCAAATTCGTGACCAATGGATTTTCCTGGCTCAAGGTCCTCAAGCCCCAGCCAATCAGGTTTGAAGACCAACTATACTGTATATAAAGACAAACTGCAGACCTCATAGAACACCCTGAAGAAGGCCACAGCATGATGGCTGAAACGTTGGTTCTACCTAACCAGATGGGGTGAGACCCGAACAACTGCAACTATCATCAGTCTATCCAATCTTCAACAACACTGATAACACTGTGAAAATGCCAGACAATGGTTGTTAGGGAAAAACACTTAGAACTGTATTATGAACTATATAAACAGTACAAAATATTAAGTCTGCTGAAAATGTTTTGCAGCTCTGAGTTTATGAACAACTGCATAACACAATTTAAGAATGTGTTTACAATGAGTAAATGGAGAGAGAACAGTCAGCTCTCACATCAAACTATCAATAAGATTTGGAATAAAAATTGCAAGTTGTTTGAGTAGTAAAAGTTATTTAGTATAGCATTTTTCTGACCTTGCTTCAAGTCTCATTCTGGCCGATATTCAAAATTTTAACTAACCAGGAATGGCTCCTGACTGCACTTTAGTGCCTAACTGTGGAGATTTAGTGGGTGATATAGGATGCCCGGCCTCAGCAGCTGTCTATGTGGCTTTTGAGAATCGCACTCGGGCATCCTATACAGGATCATGTCGGGCCTGATTTTATATAGGACGCCCATTCTCAGCAGCCACCTAAGCGGCTTTTGAAAATGGCACACAGACATCCTATATAGAATCGCCATCCCGATTCTCTAACCAGCGTCCATGTTACAGATGCCATTTAGAGAATCATGTTGTCACTAAGCTGATTGCGGCAAGGAAATCTCCCTGCTGCGATCAGCTGCGTGGCAATGGCAGGGAACTGCCCCCCTCCACCTGTGCGAAATCGGGCGGCAAGAGAGATGTCCACTCCCTCCTGCCATCATCCCTCCGAAGTATCCCCCTGAAGCATCCCCCCATTAGGAGGAGTGCCCAATTCCTCCTTCTGGAACCCCCGTGCAACCCCCTGCAGGAGTGTCCAATTCCTTCTGCTGGAACCCCACAAGCAATCCTTGGCAGGAAGAGTACCAAATTCCTCCTGCTGGAACCCTTCAACCCCCCCCCCCCCCCCAACTGCAATAGGCAGGAAGGATGCCCACTCCCTCCTGCCAGACCCCCCCAAAACACCCCTCCACCCAACAACCAACCAACCCCAACCTACCCGTGAGCATCCTTCCACCTGCTAACCCACCCACCTAGCAATGCCCCTAAAATGGAAACCACCGCCCAACTCCACACTGTACCTTGTAAACAGAAGGTCCGGCTGGAGGGAGGCATGCACCCTCCAGCCAGCAGGCCTGCCACTGGAAAATTGCAGGCCTTCCCATTCCCGGTGCATTCTGGGATGCACCGGCGAGGAGACTAAGGCCCTGATGGGCTCAGATGCCTAAGGCCCCTCCCATAGAAAGGGCCTTATGCACCTGGGCCAACAGGAGTCTTAGGCCTCAGTAGATGCTTCAACACTGTCAATTTTTGCCTTTTCTGATGGTTTTTTCAATTAACTTAGGCATTGGCAGTGGCCTAAGACTTGAATTGGACAGAAACCTAATGCCCTCTCATGAGAATGGCTTTAGGTATCTGGCCAATCGGAGTCTTAGGCCACTCCCAGTGCATCCCAGAATGCACTGGGAAGGAGACCTAAGACTCTGGTTGGCCTAGGAACATAAGGCCCCTCTTATGGGAGGGGCCTTAGGTATCTGAGCCCATCAGGCCTTAGGCTCCTTCCCGGTGCATCCCAGACTTCATTAACACTAACATTTATTTTGCCTGATAGTACACATGTGAAAGGACACATATTTGACCTTCTTAGCTATCTGGATTCAAATAATCAGCAATCTTTAATTTCTAATAGGGAATGGCAGAGGGTACCATGGTCTGACCACCTTTTAGGGAGTTTCTATATTATTTTTATGTTAAAAATCAATAAAACTGTTCAAGGAATAATGATAAATGTAAGGAGAAAGATAAATATAAAGGAGTTTTGGTCTCAATTATTAGCAACTCCCCCAAACTCCCCTAATGATTGTAACACTGACAAGATATTGAAAACATGGAAGGAGAAATCAGCAAAAACATTTGACTTCATGGCATTTCTAACCTCTAAGTCAGTTTCCTACACCAGTAAAGCTCCCTGGTATTCCACCTGCTACTGTGACCATAAATGAGATTGTAGAAGACTAGAACGTAAATGGGGAAAAAAGTAAATTAGAGGCTGATAAATTAATTTGAAGAAGGAAAATCACTGAGTATAATCAAGAACTAAACAGAGCCTGGAAAACGTATTATGGAAACAAGATACTCTAAATAGTTCCAAACATCAGAGTAAGGTTTTATTTAAACTTTAGAAATCTCTTTCTAGCATAACTAAGTCCACTCAAAAGAATAGTGGACCATCTGCAGATGAATTTGCAAAGCTCTTTCATGATAAAACAAAGTTATTAGGACATCTTTTACTATTGCAAGCCATGATGATTTAATATCCTGTAGGGAAACTTTAGATGTACAGTACCAGTAGATAGATGTTGGAGTGATTTTGAACATAGTAACACTTTCGCTATTGAGTGTATCTCACCAGCGCAGAAGTTATTGTTTTTATTATTTAATCCACAAGCCTGCTCATAGGACCTAAAGGGATCCCTGAGGAAGACAATAGTGTTGAAACATGGACTGTTTTGGACAGGGGCTGTGGCCTTCCCAAAAATTGCCACTTACTTATGTCCCTGGTGGTCCAGAGGTGCAGCAGGCAGGAGCGAGCTTTCCGCTCTCCTGCCCACTGTTAACCCGGTTGGTCGTGGCTGGTTTCTTCTGCCGCTGAGCGGAATTGAGCAGGAGCACGCTTTGATGCTCTTGCTCAGTGCTCAGTGGCTTCTTTGACCGGTGCCCTCAAATTCTCACAAATTGCAAGAATTTGTGGGAGCCAGTCAAAGAAGCCGCTGAGTGCCAAGCAAGAGCATCAAAGTGCACTCCCGCTCATTGCCACTCAGCAGCAGAAGAAACCAGCCGTGACCGACCAAGTTAGCAGTGGCCTGCCCGTTGCACCTCTGGACCACCAGGCCAGAGGAGGTAGGAGGACAGGGCAGAGTGCAGAGCGAATGAGGGAGGGAAGGGGCTAGGTGCAGAATCTGTCAGAGGAGGGGAGGGGGCTGGGTGCAGAGTCTGGCAGGGAAGGGCTAAATGTAGAGAATGACATGGGGAAAAAATTTGTCTCTGTCCCCGTCCTGTCCCTGCGAGCTCAGTCCCCGTCCCAGCAAGCTCGGTCCCCGTCCCATCCCTGCTAGCCATCTTATCTCATCCGCACAAACCATCTCCCTTCTGTGTTCCTATTTTCCCCATTTCTAATATCTCCCCTCTGTATCTGTATACTCCCTCCTGTGCTGGCATTGCCCCCCCCCCCCACCCGTGTCCATATACCATCCCCATGTATCTCCCCTTTATGTCTCTATCCCTATGCCCCCATGCACATAATTCCCCCATGTATCTACCCTTTATGTTTCTGTCCCTATGCCCCCATGAACATAATTTTCCCCCATGTATCTCCCCTTTATGTCTCAATCCCTATGCATGCACATAATTTCCCCTCTGTTTCTGTTACCTTCCTGTGTCTAGATTTCCCCTCTCTTCCTCTTCCACACCAATGTGTCTCTCTCCTCTCCAACTCCATCTAGCTTATTTCCCTCTTTCTCCCCCTGTTTCCAACATTTGGCTCACCTGCCTATCCTCCCCTTTCTCTTTCCTGCTGTGGGTTCAATATTTGCCTCCCTCTTCATCCACTTGGCCCAGCATCTCTTTCTCTTTCATGCCCTCCTTCTTAGTATGAGGGAACACACACAGTCATGAATCGTGCAGACCAGCAGCCCCCTCCCACCCGATCGCCACATCCCGCCATCTCCCTCCCTCCCTCACCCTCATCTTATGTGATGAATTTAATTTTTCTTCTCCCAGCGGCACACTTTCAACAATTCGTGCATGCTGCTGCTTCAATTGAATCTTCTCCTCTGATGCAACCGGAAATAGGAAGTTGCATCAGAGGAGAAGATTCAACTGAAGCAGCCATGCGCGTGACTTGTTGAAAGTGTGCTGCTGGGAGAAGAAAAATTAAATTTGCCACATAAGGTGATGCGGCGATCAGGCGGGAGGGAGCTGCTAGACTGTGCAATCCATAACCGCACATGTTCCCTTCACTGCAGAGACAAGACCATTCACTGCCCCACAGGGCGGTGAATGGCCTTGTCCCCATCTCCATTGCAACCACTATTTTTTTCGCTCCCCTTTTCGGCGGGTTACCCATGGCTCCCCGCGGCTAGCCATGGGTAACAGTAACTGTGTCATTCACTAGCTGGGTGCAGAGTCTGACAGGGGAGTGAGGGAAAGAAAGGGGCTTGGTGCAGAGTCTGATGGGGGTGGCTGGGTGCAGAGTCTGGCGGGGGGTGGTGGCTGGGTGCAGAGTCTGGCAGGGATATGCTCAGTGCAGGGGGTAGGGAGTTGGGAAGGCAGGGATGACAGATGCTCAGGGGGTTGGGAAAGACATATACTGTACCTACTGGGAGGACAAATGCATGGGCTGGAGGGTTTAGAAAAGAGGAAAAGGGAGATGCTGCACAGGTGGAGTAGTGGGAAGGGAGAGAAAATGCCAGACCATATGAGGGGGGAAGAGAGAAGGCAGAGATGTCTGACCATGGGAAAGGGATGAGATGGCACAAAGGGATGCAGGGTAAGGGGAGGAGATGGTGCACAGTGTTGAAGATTTCCTGAAGTTTACAGGTGTGATAGGTGTCACAGATGATATGAAAACTACTAGACTTTGTGAATGAATCAAAACTGAGTGTATATAAATTTAGGGAATTAAAATGAGCTCTAGTGGAAAAGTCTGAGGCATTGTAATTAAAGATTGAAAAGTTTAAAGTGCTGGATCTGCACTCTAGCTATGCTAAGGAAGTTCAAAAGTTTAGTTTGACTTTGTGACTCTTTAAGACAAGAGTAAATTTATTTACCATTCTTCATATATGGAATTTATAGATAAGGTTCTCAAAGGAGCAGGAAACTTGGGGTTTTTACAGAGAGAATCTGTTCCTTATAGAACATATAATGCTAATTGGGAGGTCATACAGAAGTCAGGATGTAGGCTTTTTACTGACATGATTGGTGTCTGAAAAGGTCAGAGATCAAAAGTGACTTAATGCATTCTTGGAAAGGAAGTCATGTGATCAACTGTGCCATTGTATTCTAAAGCAGTGTTTTTCAACCTTTTTTGGGCAAAGGCACACTTGTTTCATGAAAAAAATCACGAGGCACACCACCACTAGAAAATGTTAAAAAATTTAACTCTGTGCCTATATTGACTATATATAAAGTAATTCTCTTGAATAGGAATCAAATAAACACAAAGAAAGTATTTTATAATTACTTTATTATGAAATATTAAGTAAACAGAATAGTGAAAAATTATAAAATACTTTATTCAGTGCGAAACCTGGGCCTGTTTGGCTGAACACAAAGCTGATATTCTGGCTGGAATCGAAGAAAGACACACACGTAGCTCTTCGTCAACAGCTCTCAGTCTCTCTCTGTATTTGGTTTTTTAGCATACAAAAATAGACAAATATACCCTCCATCCTTTTTATTAAACCACAATAGCAGTTTTTAGCGCAGGGAGCTGCGCTGAATGCCCAGCGCTGCTCTTGACGCTCATAGGCTCCCTGCGCTAAAAACCACTATTGCGGTTTAGTAAAAGGTGACCATATTGTAAAATATAGACAGCAGATATAAATTCAGAACTGTGCATAGTAAGTGAAGGGAAGTTTTCATCTCTGGGAATTTACCCAGTTAACTATTAAGTTATTTGGGCAAATTCCTTTGAAAACTGTGGTAATACTGCCTCCACTTTGCTAAATTTAAAATAAAATCATTTTTCCTACCTTGTCTGGTGATTTCTGGTTGCACTTTCTTCTTCTGACTGTGCATCCAATCTTTCTTCCCTTCTATCAGCCTGTATGCTTTCTCTCCTCCACACCTCATTCCCTCCCCAACTTTTTCTTCCTCTCTCCCTGACCTTTCTTTCTTTTTTTCTGTTTCTCTTCTTTCCTTCTGTTTCCCTGCCTGCCCCCTTTCTTTCTTTCTCCCTGCCGTTCCCCAAGCCACTGCCACTGCCGCTGCCATCGGGGAACAGGACCCACCAATGGATAACAGGCCCCAAAGCAGACGCCGACGCATGCTCTCCCTGATGTCAATTCTGCAATCGGAGAGGAAGTTCCGCCCAGCCAGGCAGCGATTGGCTGGCCCGAACTTCCTCTCCGACTGCAGAATTGACGTCGGGGAGAAGAAGACTTATTGGCTCGATAGATTAGATCGCCAAGACAAAGTGAGTCCTGGGTGATCGACTCACTTTGCCTTGGCGAGCTACTGGTGCCCCTGCCTCGGGCCCCCTGTCAGCTCCGGGCCCCTGAATGCAGGACTGGTAGTACTGCCCTGATGGCGGCCCTGCGGCACACCAGGCAACATCTCGCGGCACACTAAAACACTGTTCTAAAGCATGATAATTACTACAAATGATATCACATAGGGTATAAATCTGTTTGTCCTTGCTTTCTCCCTTTGGAGAGCACTGAAATTGTGATGGCCTCTATTGGCTTTCCCCAGGCATAAGAGAACTATTAATAAACCTTATTTGCTTATTTCATGGCTTTTTCTAATTTCTGTTATTTGAATTCACAGAACGGAGTCTCTAGCCCAGTCATGTGGAAGAGAGAATCCATTCTGGCAATTCTTTTGGCCCCGATGTTCAAGTCTTCCAGCCTGGTTTGAACAGCAATGGGTGCTACAGGGAAGAGATAAGAAGAAATGCTTTTTTTAAAAAAAACCAATTATTATTTATTTATAACTTTCAAATAAATTTTACAAGAATATATCTTGCTACATGGAACACAGAGAAGAACATAAACACCCATGCTGAATATATACAGTCCCCTGCATTGTAAGCTGCTCTCAACTGCATAGTAAGCTGCTCTCAACTGCATAGTACATTCCCTTGCATTGTATCTTCGTTGTGTATGTACAGTCTCTTGCATTGTGAACCGCTCTGAACTGTTTGTGGTATTGCGGTATACAAAAATAAAGTTATTATTATTAACATAAGAATTGCCATCTCTGGATCAGACTCTTGGTCCATCAAGTCCGGTGATCCGCACACGCGGAGGCCCCGCCAGGTATATCCTGGCATAATTTTAGTCCCCATATCACTGTATGCTTCTCAAGGGAGATGTGCATCTAATTTACCCTTACTCGTATCACTCTATGCCACTCTTAAGGAGATGTGCATCTAGTTTACCCTTAAATCCTAGAATGGTGGATTCTGCAATTACTTCCTCTGGGAGAGCATTCCAGGTGTCCACCACTCGCTGCGTGAAACAGAACTTCATGATATCCATCCTGGACCTGTCTCCCCTCAGCTTCAGTCTATGTCCTCTTGTCCATGTCATATTTTAGGAAATTAGAAAAAACAATCTTAACCAAATCTTAAACCCCTTCCTTAGACTACAATAATGGTGGGGGCGGTCGACGAACATAAAAGGAGAAATTAAAAGTATATCATTCTAAAGAAAGGCTTAATGTGATTTAAATGACTGCATTATTTGAAAAAATCCCTCTTTACTCATTCCTTAACGATCTTCTTGACATCGAGGAACTGCTTCAAGTAATCTGGAGAAAAAAAAAGTGTACTTAAGTCCCAAGTACCTAACAAGGCATTTACAGGGATAAGCGAGAAGAAATGAAGCACCCAGGTTAATTGTTGCCTGACGTAGGGAAAATAAATACTTTCTTCACTCCTGAGTGGTTTTAGATACATCAGGGTATAACCATATTTTCTGACCCTAAACAATTTCTGAGAATTCTTAAATATAATTTCAAAACCATATTAGCGTCCAGATGTTAAAGTTTGTTCAAGAAGAGCAGCCACATATTCAAAATCAATCTGAGTCTCTTGACCATTCTTTGTATCCTTTTCAGAAGCTTTTCTATTTGGCAGATAGTAAATCTTATTGACTGGAGGAATATTATTTAGGGGAATTTTTAAATTCTCAAATACCTTTTAAGAAAATCAATAGGTAAAATACCGGGGGCCTGTGGAAAATTCAGGAAGCGAAGATTTAACTGACAGTTAAAATTTTCTATCTGCTCCAATTTTCTATGAATTAAGGTATTATCCTTAATTGTTGCTGCTTTAAATTGCTGCAAATATATTTCTTCCTGTGTTTGCTTGGACTGGACTGTAAACTCTGTTTTCATCAAGTCCACAGTTTTAGTTAAAGTGTCCAATTTAGTTGTAATATTGGATACCTCTTCCGTGGATTTAGTCATTTTAATCTCCATACGTAGGAGCAGTAACCAGATGTCATTCAAGTAAGTCTCCATGGGACCGGTTCAATTCTTGCTCTCTTGGTTGTAGACATCAGCTGCTCTGCCGTTGACGCTGTGCCCTAGCTTAGAGACCCCATATATCCACTTCCGGGATCGTGTTTCTCCTGCTCAAGAGCCCTGGAAGCAGCTGGACACGTAGGATTGAGGATAGATGGAGGCAATAACAATTTTTGAAGGCCCAAAAGGACAATGCCGGGCTATCCAATCCTCCAGATGATCGCACAGTCATTGGTAGAGCCAAAAAGAAGCGATCGACCATCTGCTGGGGAGGGGGTAGATGCTAGTGCCGGTGAGGGTATGGCTCTAATTACCCCCTTCCTCTTTGTATGAGGCATATCAACAGCGCTGAAAACTTACAGCGTCTGCAAGCAGGTAGGCAAAAAGTACTCGGGAGATCCACCTGCTGTCGGCTCTTTCTAGAATCTTACTAGCGACTCTCACACCGCTGCCATCTTGACACTCCCCACTCAGCCCAAGAAGAAATGCTTCTTATGGATAGATGGTATTAGGGGAGAAGAAAGAGGAAGGAGATAGTACACATGCAGGGCCGCCATCAGGGCAGTACCACCAGTCCTGCATTCAGGGGCCCGGAGCTGACAGGGGGCCCGGGCTCCCCCAGGGTCCTAGGCCACAGTCTAGGGGGAGGGGCGGACCGCCCCACGTGGACAGGAGAGAGCTGGACGGGGGACCCACGAGGCTCGTCTTCTGTTCCTGCCTGCCCTGCCGCTCACATATAGCCGATCGCAAGTGTTCCCCGATGTCAGCGCTGACGTCGGAGGGAGGGCTTAAGCAAAGCCTGCCCTCCGACGTCAGCGCTGACGTTGGAGAATACTTCCGGTCGGCTATTTGTGCGAGGCAGGGCAGGCAGGAACAGAAGACGAGCCTCGCGGCTCGAGATGTATTGAACTCCGCGGGTCCCCCGTCCAGCTCTCTCCTGTCCACGTGGGGCGGACCGCCCCTCCCCCTAGACTGTGGCCTAGGACCCTGGGGGAGCCCGGGCCCCCTGTCAGCTCCGGGCAAGAAACAGAAGACAAGCCTCGCGGCTTGAGCTTCGTTTTGCTGAGAAAGTTGCAAAGATGGGCTGGGAGGCAAATGCGGAACACAAAAGGGGGGAGGGAGTGCATTTTGGACACAAGGCATGAACTTGGGAGAGAGGAAGGGAGGGAAAGAGATGCTGAGGTGGGGGAGGGAATGGGTTTTTGGACACAGAAGGCATGGACTTGGGAGAGAGGAAGGGAGGGAAAGAGATGCTGAGGTGGGGGAAGGAATGGGTTTTTGGGCACAGAAGGCATGGACTTGGGAGAGAGGAAGGGAGGGAAAGAGATGCTGAGGTGGAGGAGGGAATGGGTTTTTGGACACAGAAGGCATGGACTTGGGAGAGAGGAAGGGAGGGAAAGAGATACTGAGGTGGGGGAGGGAATGAGTTTTTGGACACAGAAGGCAGGACTTGGGAGAGAGGAAGGGAGGGAAAGAGATGGTTGTGTACAAGGGGAATAGAAGAAAGGAGAATTTTTGGTCATAGGGAGGGAGTGAGGTACAGAAAGTGGCATACCAGGGTGGGGGGGGGGCGGCCTGCCCCGGGTTTACGTCCCAAGGGGGTGCACAGCTGGCCACCCTCCAGTGTTCTCCCTAGGCCAGCAAACTGCGGCTCTTTAGTCACTTGAGTGCCACCGCCACCATCGGGAACAGGCCGGCGCCAAGTTCTCCCTGCTTTTCCCTGTGGGGCCGGCCAACTCTCGCCACTCGCGTCAATTCTGAAGTCGGAGAGGACGTTCTGGGCCAGCAATCGCTGCCTGGCTGGCCTTGAATGTCCTCTCCAACGTTAGACGTCGAGTGGCGAGAGTTGGTCGGCTCCGCGGGGAAGAGAAGCAGGGCGAACTCGGCGCTGGCCTGTTCCCGATGGCGGCAATGGCAGCCTATTCCCCAGTGGCGGTGGCATAGGGGAGGGCAGGGAGAAAGAAGGAAAGTGGGGACAGGAAGCCAGAAAGAAAGAAAGGGGGCAGGGTGAAACAAAGAAAAATGGGGCACGGAAAGAGAGAGAGAGAAAGACAGA
Source organism: Geotrypetes seraphini (assembly GCF_902459505.1). Classification (NCBI taxonomy): domain Eukaryota; kingdom Metazoa; phylum Chordata; class Amphibia; order Gymnophiona; family Dermophiidae; genus Geotrypetes; species Geotrypetes seraphini. Next base: position 141,423,082 of record NC_047087.1, read on the forward strand.
CATACAGAATGAAAGAGGGTGTGGAGAGAGAAAGAAGGGGGCAGGGTGAGAGAGAGAAAAACAAACATACAGAAAGAAAGGGGGTATGGAGAGAGAGAAAAAGAAAGAAGGGGCAGGGTGAAACAAAGAAAAAGTTTGGGGAGGGAATGAGGTCTGGAGGAGAGGAAGCATACAGGAGGCTGAAAGAAGGGAAGAAATATTGGATGCACAGTCAGAAGAATAAAGTGCAACCAGAGACTGATGAAATTACCAAAGGTAGGAAAAATGGTTTTATTTTCAATTTAGTGATCAAAATGTGTCTGCTTTGAGAATTTATATATGCTGTCTATATTTTGCACTATGGCCCCCTTTTACTAAACCGCAATAGCGTTTTTTAGCGCAGGGAGCCTATAAGCGTTGAGAGCAGCGTGGGGCATTCAACGCAGCTCTCTGCGCTAAAAACCGCTATCGCGTTTTAGTAAAAAGGGAGGGGGAATATTTGTCTATTTTTGTATAGTTGTTACTGAGGTGACATTGCATAAAGTCATCTGCCTTGACCTCTTTGAAAACCCGCGGAATATAAATGATAATTAACATTTTCTCTGCGTACAGCGTGCTTTGTGTTTTTAAAATTTTATTGTTGGTAGATCATTTTGACTTGGCCACAAAGGTAAGGGGGAGGGAGGGAGGGGAACTGCTGAAAGACATCTAGTAATCCTTGAAGGCTTGACTGTGCAGGGAATTTAATCATGTTTTGTTATGTGACTGGCATTATTTAGACTTTAATTTCTATGAATGAATAGAATGAAAATGATATAAATTACTTGCTTGTTTTTATGTGCGTGTGCTGAAGGAAAGTGGAGAGAGAGTGGGCTGAGGACGCTGAAGGGAAATGGGGAAGAGAGAATGGGGAGAAGACGCTGATTTATAAATTGACAATTGTACAGAATATTGTTTCTTTTTTATATTCATCCATAGCTGCATGTTAATGATGTGCTCATATGCACTTATTTATCATCATAACATATACATCATCATTAACATGCAGCTGTGGATGTGTAAGGATGAGGAGGATGGATGGGAAGGAAGGAAGGTGCACATATCAACATATCGTAAATTTTTAACATGCATGATGCAGCTATAGGCAAGCAGAAGAGGATGGGATCATACAGATGTGTATGTTCAGATATGCGCTCAGATGTGTAGTTTTTTCTGATATATTTATTAAGCTTACAGTATTTATAAAAACACATTTAATACTTGTTACAAAAAATATTGTGCAATTGTGATCTACTTCTGGCCTACAAAGGTCAAAAGAAATCTTTAACTGAGATTTTACATTCAAAAGTGAATTATAGCTACTAGCACTATTATTTATTAGTTATTTATTATGCAGATGTTTGTTAGTTTGTTATTAGTTCAGTATTAGACATATGTTAGTTTAGAATAGATAGGTATAGATTAGTTTAGGTTAGGTTAGGGCCCTGCTGAAAGAGTCTACCTTGACGTAGTTGCAGGCTTACAAATCTTTTGGTCAAAGAGTGCGGCGACAGAGAAAAGTATGTGTGTATTCGGCCCATGGAAGAAGGGGGGGTCGGGGGGGAAGGGGTGCGTGGGGGGCCCAATAGGATTACTCAGTAAGGGGCCCAGAAATTTCTGATGGCGGCCCTGTACACATGGATAGATGGGAAGGAAAGGCATCGAAAAGTAGATTTTGAGAAGAAAGCCGAAAAATGGAAGAAAGTTGAATTTTAATGCTAAAATAGACCACTTATCTGAAAAGGTCGGTTCACAGCTCCTTTTCAGATAAGTGGTCTACTGTTAAACAGCTTTTGAAGAGCCATAACATTTACCACTCCAGTAGAAGTGAGAATCCTTGCTTAAAATTCAAGCACCTTTCTGGCGTTATTGTACCACTGCTGTGGCGCCTTGCTGAAGAGCTTATGAGCATATTTAAATATTTAAAAGCCTTTAAATGTTATATGATGATATTATTTGAGAAACTTGCCCAGTATTGATGAGAGGGGGGTCTTTTGTGTTTTGTTTTATTTTGAAAGTATTGCCCCCTTAAGTGGACTGCAATTTAAAATCCCCAGTTTGTTTGGAAAGATGGATGTATGGCAGAAAGTAAAGGAGAGAAAAACAGCAAATGGATAAGGTGGCCCTGGATACACAGTTAAGAGCACAGACAGAAGGAAGTGCAGCCAGAGAGTGATTGAATTGTGTCAGTTTTGAGAAATTACATCTGCTGTCTATATTTCGCACTGTTCAGCAAGAAATGCATTTGTTTCTATTTCTCTAAAGGAGGACAAAGCCATCGCCGACAAACTGAACACATTTTTTGCATCTGTATTTACCGAAGAGAATATACACAACATACTGGAAGCCGACAGGTTATAAGCAGGAAACGAAGACAGGAAACTGACAGGGTTGACGGTCAGTCTAGAAGAGGTATGCAGGTAGATTGAAAGGCTTAAAAATGATAAATCCCCGAGACCGGATGGCATCCATCGAGGGTAATCAAGGAAATGAAAGCGGCTATAGCTGAACTGCTCCAACTAATAGCCAATCTGTCGATCAAATCAGGAAGGATTCTGGAAGACTGGAAAGTGGCGAATGTTACACTGATCTTCAAGAAAGGTTCAAGGGGAGATCCTGGAAACTACATACTGGTGAATCTGATCTCGGTACTGGGAAAGATGGTAGAGGTGCTGATAAAGGACTGCATCATTGATCACATGGACGGACACAACCTAATGAGGACCAGCCAGCACGGCTTCAGCAAAGGAAGATCTTGCTTGACGAACTTGCTACACTTCTTCGAGGAAGTAAACAGGCAGATAGACAAGGGTGACCCAGTCAACATTGTATATATGGATTTCCAGAAGGCGTTCGACAAGGTTCCGCATGAATGACCACTTTGAAAAATTGCGAGCCATGGAATTGAGGGTGAAATACTCACATGGATTAAAAACTGGCTGGCGGATAGAAAACAGAGAGTGGGGGTAAATGGACAATGCTCGGACTGGAAAAGCGTCACGAGTGGAATGCCACAGGGTTTGATGCAAGGACCCGTGCTCTTCAACATATTTATAAACGACCTGGAAATTGGTACAACGAGTGAGGTGATTTGCAGACGATAGGAAGTTATTCAGAGAAGTGAAGACGCAGGAGGATTGTGAAGACCTGCAACATGACAGAAACACGCTCGAGAAATGGGCTGTGACATGGCAAATGAGGTTTAACGTGGATAAGTGTAAGGTGATGCATGTCGGTAACAAAAATCTTATATACAAATACAGGATGTTCGGTGCAGTACTTGGAGAGACCACTCAGAAAAGAGACTTGGGAGTACTGGTCGACAAGTCAATGAAGCTGTCCGCGCAATGTGCGGTGGCAGTAAAAAGGGCGAACAGAATGCTAGGAATGATTAAGAAGGGGATCACGAACAGATCGGAGAAGGATATCCTGCCATTGTACTGGGCCATGATACGCTCTAACCTGGAATACTGCATCCAGCACTGGTTGCCGTACATGAAGAAGGACACAGTACTACTCGAAAGGGTTCAGAGAAGTGTGACTAAAATGGTTAAGGGGCTGGAGGAATTGCCGTACAGTGAGAGATTAGAGAAACTGGGCCTCTTCTCCCTTGAAAAGAGGAGACTGAGAAGGGACTTGATCGAAACATTCAAGATAATGAAGGGGATAGTCTCAGTAGATAAAGACAGGTTGTTCACCCTCTCCAAGGTAGAGAGAATGAGAGGGCACTCTAAAGTTTAAAGGGGATAGATTCCGTACAAATGTAAGGAAGTTCTTCTTCACCCAGAGAGTGGTAGAAAACTGGAATGCTCTTCCGGAGGCTGTTATATGGGAAAACACCCTCCAGGGATTCAAGACAGAGTTACACAAATTCCTGCTGAACCAGAACGTACGCAGGTAAGGCTAGTCTCAGTTAGGGTACTGGTCTTTGACCTAAGGGCCGCCGTGTGAGCAGATTGCTGGGTATGATGGACCACTGGTCTGACCCAGCAGCAGCAATTCTTATGTTCTTATGTTATCTTAGGGTTTTGTTTGTATTTATTAGTACTTTTAGTTTGTGGTCCTGTATTTGCATAGGGGTTATCTGTGCTCTGCCCGTGTGACCAAGGCCAGGTGTTCTGGTAGGAATGAATGTTGAGAAACATACAGTGTGCTTTGCGTAATTTAATTTTGTGGTTAACCATTATGTATTGTTAATAAGATTATATTGTGTAAATATATGAAAAATGAATGGAAAAAATGGTATTACAATTAGTACTATTATGGGGGCGGGGTCTGGGGCGGAGCTTGGGCCCCCCCAACCAAAAAGCGTTCCGTTGCCTATGGTGTTGAATCCATATGTTTTCAGTGATTCAGGCCCTAGACATTTTTATGTGGATTATCTATTTGTTCTACTACTACCACTACTATTAATTATTTCTAAAGTGCTACCAGATGCATACAGTGTTGCATAGAGTCACAAAGAGTAAGAAAATAGTCCCTTCTCGAAAGAGCTTACTATCTAAACATGCAAGATAGACAAACAGGATGTCATGGATAAGGTTAAGGGGAACGGTAATCAGTAGGCTGGGTTGGAGGGCAGAGGAGTAGGGTTATGGATTGAAAGCTAAATCAAAAAGGTGGGTTTTCAGTCTGCTTTTAAACAAGGGAAGGGGCCTTGATTCCTTGATTAATTATAAATAACAGAGGTGAATTTTTGATCTTCACACTCTTGAACCTCACGGACTCAATGAAGAATTAGACTGGATGTCTTTAACTTGATTAGTCTGATGCTCTTGTATTTTGGGGAGAGCCTTGTCTAGCCTATCACAATCGTTCCCTGTCTTTATGACGTGGGATGGGCAGAGCATCACTTTAGACTTGTTCACTGGATCAGTGTTGATGCCCGCCATGTTTAAAAACTTCTTCAACTGAAATTAGTAATTTTATGGTATATCTATGAACTGTAAATTATTTTAATGGGTCATAGATTGAGACTATAACTTTGCTCTGTTTGTGATTTTTTAGTATTGCCATGCCCTGAAGTAGTACCGTTGCATACAAAATATGCATGTCGGTGTTGACATTCTTCTGTTCCTGGTATTAGCTAATGTTTAAACCAGGACTTCAAAGATAAGTCTCGATTAAACTGTTTATTCAAGCTCATAACCTGAATTTGAAAGATATAAACTAATAACAAGATTTCTATATATTCATTAGTGCAGCGTCTCTCAAACTTTCTCAAGCCGGGGCACACTAAAGGTAGTGGCCACAGCTCGAGGCATCCAGACAATGGATAAGAAGGCATTGGAAACAGTTAAAAGCACAGAAAAATAAAGTCACCAGACAACAAAGGTAGAGAGAATGATTTTATTTTCAATTGAAATGTATCAGTTTTGAGAATTTATATCTGCTGTGTATATTGTGTGCATATGAAAAATGAATGGAATAAATAGCATTACAATTAGTAAAGGGGGCAGGATCTGGGGAAGAGCTTGAGTGGGTCTAGGGTGGAGTTCTGTGGTTGGGGGTACTCAGTTGATATTTGTTAGACTTCCTTGCTGGCACGCCCTACTGGCATTTCAGGGCCTGTCTATAGGGCCTCTGTGCATGCGTGGATGTCAACGTGATGATGTCACGCATGCCCATGATGTCATCACGGCTCTAAGACCCCTAAGAGCAAAGTTATAGTCTCAATCTATGACCCATTAAAATAATTTACAGTTCATAGATATACCATAAAATTACTAATTTCAGTTGAAGAAGTTTTTAAACATGGCGGGCATCAACACTGATCCAGTGAACAAGTCTAAAGTGATGCTCTCCAACCCCAAATCCTACCTGCCCCATCCATCCCCCCCCCCTTCCAACCACCCATCCCAAGACAAGAAAGAAAGAGGAGAAGGAAAAAAAAAAAAAAAAAGGAAAGAGAGATGAGAGATGAGAGGAAAAGGCAAGAACATGGATTACATCCTGTGACAGGTTCAGCAGCTTAAAAGTTCATAAGTCTACTCCTTGCGGCAGGAGAAAAGGAATTCTAGAAGGGTCCCCAGATGCGCAGAAACCGCTGGTCTCCTGCAGATTCCAAAGATCAGAGCTGAGTACGCTCCATTTTTAGCAAAGTGGTCATATATTGGCGCCAGAGGTGAAGAGTAGGTGCCCGCTGCTCCAGCCAAAGCAACAAAATAGTCTTTTTTTCCTTGAAGCATCGCCCATTGAAGAAAAGCAGGGTAGCCCTTTGGAGTAGGAGATTGCAGAGAGAAAACATCAAAAGAACATTTGCCTCCAGCTTTACTCCACACTGCCAGAGAGAGGGCCCGCAATAACTGATCCCAAAAATGTTGCACCGGAGTACACTGCCAGAACATATGTCCCAAAGTAGCTTCCCGGCCTTCACACTTGGGGCAGCCAGAGGTCATAACTATTCCAGCTAAATAAGCCTGGGGGGGAGAGATATATAGACGAAGAGCAAATTTATCCTGGAGCTCCCAGCTGGCTGCATTTCTTGTGACTTTGCGAATAGAAAGAACAAAGGATTTGAAGGTAGCTTCCGACAGCGTAATGGAAAGATCGGACTCCCACACTGCAGCATAAGCTCTGTACATAAGGGCCAGAGAAGAGTCCAATAGAGCTCTGTGATGGAATTATAGAGGAACTTTATTTTTTTTTTTTTTATAAATTTTTCAAATTATTTAACAAGCATATAATCTTGTACAGAAAAGTGTGATCAAGAAAACATATAATTAATTATTTCCAAACTTGAAAATAAACCAGAACTACATAAAAGGTAATAAGATCTTCAACTTAATCCCACACTAGTCCTCAAAATTAGATCCAAGATTAAAGAATTAGGAGTGAGTATAATACAATAACAATTAAACCAAATCACATTATCTGTTGCTGAAAGAGAGCTTAAATTAATTATTGAGACACAGATGTTTCTCCTTTTTCAAGGCGCTTCATAGAGAGGAAAGCCATCAAATGAGCCGGTTCAGAGAAAATATATTTAAAGGTACTATATCTGATTACACACTTACAGGGATATCTAAGAAAAAATAAACCCCCTATCTGGGTCACACCTGGTTTTAATAATAAGAATTCCCTCCTTCTCTTTTGAGTTTCTCTCGAAACATCAGGAAAAATTTGGATATGGAAGCCAAGGAAATCTCTAGATCTATTTTTAAAGAAAAGTTTAAGGATCCAATCTCTGTCTGGAGCCAAAGCCACAGTCAGTAAGAGAGTGGCTGGACTAGCCACCTCTCTATCAGATTGTTCCAATAAAGCTGTAACATCCAAAGAACTTTCCTGTGGTTTTCCATCCTTGTCTTTTTTTTGAGAGTCCTGATTCTTTTTAGGCAAATAATACACTCTTGACAGTGGTGGCAGAGTTCTCAAGAATTTTTAGGATTTCCAGAAAGTAACGTTTTATCATGTCTCCTGGAGAAATTGACAAGACCTTTGGAAAATTAATCAAACGCAAATTGTTAAACCGACTATTATTTTCAAGTGCTTCCAATTTTCTTCTTATAGTCAGGTTATCTTTCATAATTAAATCTTGGTTACTCTTAACCATTTTTAAGTCCTTCTTTTCTTCCTGAATTTCAGTTTTTATTACTACAATGTCTTGTTTCAAAATTTTAATTTCTTCTTTCTGGATTTCTAATTCCTTTTCTAAATTCTTTATCTGAGGGTTGAGGGAATTTCCCAAAATAGAGACTAAATCCCAAAGCGAATCCAGTGTAACCTCTGGGGGCTTAACAGGAGCAAAATAAGGTATTTGTGCAGTACTAATTTGCTCAGTTGAATGATTTACTTCCCCTGTGCCTTGTTGCCCCTTAAGCACAGTTATCTCGGACGCTGGTTCTTTCAAAAGGAAAAATTCCTTTTGTGTTGTTCCCTGTAGCGAGCCCTCCAGTTCACTGGCCTCTCGGGAAGAGAATACTGCCTCTTCGGACATACTCTCCTCTCGCGGAGAGCTGGCTCCCAGCGGCAACGGCTGTAGGGGAGGCGTCCTGACGTCGGGGCTCAGTGTGACGTCTAGCCCGGGGGTATCCGCCGTAGCACTCCTCTCAGCCGGCGCTCCCAACGGGTGAATCCCCGAACGGCTCTGCTCACTTTGAAGATGTCAGAAAATGTCATCAACTGTAAGAACCACGGGTCCCGAGCACTGGGAGGCTCCACCAACGCTCTTACCTCTTCTTTTTGGCATTTCTAAGCGGTAAGAGAGACACTCTCCAGCGTCCTGCCAGCAATCAGATAGCGGCAGCCATCTTGGATCCAGAGGAACTTTATTTTGAGTCCGTAGGGTAAATAAAAATCCCAATTCCTCTTGAACATCTTCAGTCAAATCAGTCCAACAGAGACTCTGAATGTAGTGGCGAAGTTGTAGGTATGGAAAAATATCCCGCAGAGAAATGGAAAACTCCCTTTGTAAATCCGAAAAGGGCATCATCTGGCCCTCTTCTGTAAGTACATGGAAAAGGTAATGGATGCCTTTCTGCGCAGAGCGTTGGAAGTCTGGAGAAGAAGTACCCACAGGAAAATGCAGATTGTCTCTAATAGCCAGATAAGGCGAAGCCTTGGCAGAAAAATGATGACGCCTGGAGATCCATCTCCATGCAGCAATGGCTGTTGGAAGTGAGACAGCGTGGCAACAGGCGGGGGACGCAATCGCAGCACATGTAGGTAGCAGCTGAAGTGCACAGAGCCTAGAAGGGACAGTTCAAGGCGTGTAGCAGTAAAGTCCTCAGTGGATCGAAACCAATCACTTACATGCCTCATAGCAAAAGCAACAGTAAGGTATTTAACATTTAAAAGGCCCAGGCCCCCCATAGAGACTGGAATACAAAGAGGGTAGCCTTGCCCTCTTTCCAAGCCATAAGTAAACTTGCAAAGACCTCTGCAATCGCCGATCATCTCTAGCCCTCAAAAATAGAGGAAGCATCTGGAAGACATACATCCACTTTGGAGCTAAAAGCATGTTAAACAAATGAATTCTACCAAGCAAGGAAAGAGGGTAGGCTCGCCAAAAATTCAACTTTACAGCAGTGTCTTGCAATAAAGGTTGCACATTAAGAGCATACAAATTAGCAAGAGAAGCCAGAATTAAAACCAAGGGAGGCATCTGAAGGAAAGGTTCCCTTGTCATATAAGGAGGAGAAGAAGTCTTCGAACAAGCGTGAAATTTGATCTGGCTTAGAGTGTAGAGTGCCCGCAGAGTCTTTAATAGCTAAAATATGTCTGGAACCCCCCCCCCCAAGTCTTAACAACAGACGCCAACAACTTCCCACTTTTGTTACCATAATGAAAAAACTTGCCCTTTCTATACAGCAGCATGCGTGTAGTACATTCGTGTATCATAGAGTCCAAAACCAACTGAGAGGTCAGAAAAATCTCCCTGTTAGCCCTAGAAGGGACCCTGACATACATCACTTTATGCTTCTTAACTTGTTTCTCCAATCTCAAGATACCAGCTGCCAATCTCTTGTTGCGAGCACTAACATAAGCAATTATATCGGCCCGAAGCATCGCCTTCCCCACTGACCAAAATAGAGAGGGGTCCGTAATATGCTGCAAATTATTATGAGCATAATCCTCCCACCTGTTATAAAGGTAGGTCAAAAAGTGGGGATCCTTGTATAAGTAAACAGGAAATCTCCACCCCCCCTTGGTGCTGATAACATTGGGAGGATTTCAATTCAATCCACACCATACAATGATCAGACACCTCCCCAGGGCCCACCACCGTTGAAGAAATGAAGGGAAACATTCCCCGCTGGACAAAAATATAATCCAGATGAGAATAAGTAGCATGAGCCCTGGAGAGGTGTGTATAGTCTCGTTCTCTCGGGTGCAAAGAGCGCCACGTATCTACTAAGTTCAAAGACGTAGTAAAAGTCACCAGATCATTACCCGCTCCCTCACCACCCGACGGGAGACCCGTGGATCTATCCAAAAGAGGGTCATGAACCAAGTTCATATCCCCCACCACCATCAAATTATCCAAATTAGCAGCAGTGCAAATGCGCAGCAGATCTCTATAAAACTGCGTATCCCTGTGAGCAGGACCATAAACAACTAATAAAGAAATAGCCAGGCCTCGCAAGTTTAAATCCAGGAGCAGATATAGAAACATAGAAACAGACGGCAGATAAGGGCCAAGGCCCATCTAGTCTGCCCACCCTAATGACCCTCCCCTACCTTTGCCTTGTGAATAGATCCCATGTGCCGATCCCATTTGGCCTTAAAATCAAGCACGCTGATGGCCTCAATCACCTGCAGTGGAAGACTATTCCAGCGATCAACCACCCTTTCAGTGAAAAAGAATTTCCTGGTGTCACCTCGTAGTTTCCCGCCCCTGATTTTCCACGGATGCCCTCTTGTTGCCTTGGGTCCCTTGAAAAAGAAGATATCTTCCTCCGCTTTGATGCGGCCCGTGAGATACTTGATCATGTCCCCCCTCTCTCTGCACTCCTCGAGCGAGTATAGCTGTAGTTTGTCTAATCGTTCTTCGTATGGGAGATCCTTAAGTCCCGAGACCATCCGGGTGGCCATTCTCTGAACCGACTCCAGTCTCAGCACATCCTTGCGATAATGCGGTCTCCAGAATTGCACACAGTATTCCAGGTGGGGCCTCACCATGGATCTATACAAAGGCATAATGACTTCCGGCTTACGGCTGACGAAACCCCTGCGTTTGCAACCTATGATCTGTCTTGCCTTGGATGAGGCCTGCTCCACCTGACTGGCAGCCTTCATGTCCTCACTGACGATCACCCCCAAGTCTCGTTCTGCTACCGTTCTTGCTAGAATCTCACCATTGAGGGTATAAGTCTTGCATGGATTATGGTTGCCTAAGTGCATAATCTTGCATTTTTTGGTATTGAAGCTAAGTTGCCAGGTCCTAGACCAGCGCTCTAGTAGGAGTAGGTCGTGCATCATGTTGTCGGGCATTGAATCTTCGTCCGTTGTGCATTTGCCCACTACATTACTTAGTTTGGCGTCATTGGCGAATAATGTTATTTTACCTCAAAGGCCTTCTGCCAAGTCTCTTATAAAGATGTTGAATAGGATCGGGCCCAAGACCGAGCCCTGTGGCACTCCACTGATCACCTCTGTCATTTCGGAGGGGGTCTCATTCACCACTACCCTTTGAAGCCTACCTCCAAGCCAGTTTCCAACCCATTTCGTCAATGTGTCACCTAATCCTATAGAACTCATCTTGCTCAGCAACCTGCGGTGTGGCATGCTATCGAATGCTTTGCTAAAGTCCAGGTACACGATGTCCAGGGACTCCCCAACATCCAGCTTCCCCGTCACCCAGTCAAAGAAGCTGATCAGGTTGGATTGGCATGATCTCCCCTTAGTAAATCCATGTTGACGGGGGTCCCGTAGATTCTCCTCATCCAGGATCTTATCCAATTGGTGTTTGATTAGAGTTTCCATTAGTTTGCTCACTATCGATGTTAGACTCACTGGTCTGTAGTTTGCAGTTTCCATCTTTGAGCCTTTCTTGTGGAGTGGAATGACGTTAGCCGTCCTCCAGTCCAACGGGACGCTGCCTGTACTAAGGGAGAGGTTGAAAAGCGCTGACAGTGGCTCCGCCAAGACATCACTCAACTCCCTAAGCACCCTGGGGTATAGGTTGTCAGGCCCCATTGCCTTGTTAATCTTGAGCTTTGACAGTTCACCGTAAACACTGATGGGCGTAAACTCGAAGTTACTAAACGGGTCAACTGAGTCAGCCCTTGTCTGTAGCTGAGGGCCAAGCCCCGGCGCTTCACGGGTGAAGACTGAGCAGAAGTATTCATTTAATAGCTGGGCTTTTTCGGAATCCTTTTCCACATAGTCTCCGTCTGGTTTCCTAAGACGTACAATCCCGCCTGAGTTTTTACTTCTGCCACTGATATACCTGAAGAAGGATTTCTCTCTCTTCTGGATATTCCTTGCCAGAGACTCCTCCATGTGGAATTTAGCCTCTCTAACTGCTGTTTTGATGGCTTTTGACCTGGTCAGGTAGTCTGCTCTAGTGTCTTGTTTCCCCGATTGTTTGTAAGAGATGAATGCTTTTTTCTTCTCCTTGATGAGGTCTGAGATCTCCGCAGTGAACCACTGCGGCTTATTGTTCCTTCGCTGTTTACTTACTAATTTAACATAGCGGTTTGTCGCTTCCTGTATGGTGGCTTTCAAAGTTGACCACATTTCTTCCACACTATCGGTTTCTGCTTGGCTTTGTAGCGCCTGGTGAACAAAGGAACCCCTGTCTTGGAAGTTTGTGTCCCTGAATTTGAGGACCTTGGTCATCGTGGTAGATTTAGTGAAACCTTTCCTAAGATTGAACCATACCATGTTGTGGTCACTGGAGGCCAATGTTTCGCCCACCGAGACCTCTGTGACACTTTCTCCATTGGTAAGTAATAGGTCAAGTATTGCCTGATCCCTTGTTGGGTCCAACACCAGCTGCCTGAGACCAACTCCCTTCATAGAGTTTAATAGCCTCCTGCTGCTGCCGGAAGCAGAGGTGAGTGTATCCCAATCCACATCAGGCATGTTGAAGTCACCTAACAATACTGTGTCCCCACGCAAGGTGATATTTTCTATATCTCCGATTATTTCCATATCCAGGTCATCCTGTTGTCTTGGGGGTCTATAAATTACGCCAAGATACAAGCATTTATCCTTCCCTCTGGCCAAATTAACCCAAAGGTATTCCCCAGTGTATTGGACATCTGAGATTTTTGTGACCTTAATGTCATCTTTAGTATATAATGCTACACCTCCTCCCAATCTGCCCTCTCTGTCCCGGCGAAGCAAGTTGTAACCCGGTATGACCATGTCCCACCCGTGGGAGTCTGTGAGCTAGGTCTCAGACATTGCCAACACATCCAGGTCGGCATTCCTTATTTCTGTTTCCAATTCCAGGATCTTGTTTCCCAAACTGTGTGCATTGACGTACATAGCCCTCCTTGTTGTATTTTTGTTATGTCTCAGTGGGGATATTCCTGCTTGAGCTACTTGAACACCTTTAGCATTATTTGCATTATTTGTGTTCCCCCTAGACCCAGAACTACAATGTGTATTCCCCAAAGACCCAGAATTACAATGTGGCCCATACTTATGATGTGCAACTACCCCCGACTCGAAAGTGTGTGTACTCGCCCCTGACCCAGACCCAGAATTTTGGTGACTACTTACCTCATCCTCAAAAAAGTATTGGCAGTTTAGTTCGCCAGGTATGTTGTTTGTGTATGTGCCCTCACCCGACTTACCTAGTTTAAAGCCCTGTGAAGTAGGCGGGCTAGACGGTGTCCAAGGACATTCTTCCCTCTTCTGGTCAGGTGTAGCCCATTGTGTCCCTGTAGTCCTTGCAAAGCTTCTCCATGGTGCAGGAACCCGAAGTTCATCTCCTTGCACCATCCTCGCAGCCAGTCGTTCGCCCTCTGTATGCAATCATCTCTGGCTCTGTCCTTATCCCTCACTGGGAGAATCGAGGAGAAGACCACCTGCACATCCATCCTCCTCAGCTTCTCCCCCAGGGCCCTGAAGTCTTCCGGTATGCTGTCCGGGGTGCTCCTGGCGGTGTCGTTGGTTCCAACGTGGATTAGAATCATGGGGACGTGGTCTCGGGGCTTGATGAGTCTGTCAAGGCAAGCGGTTACATCCCGGATCCTGGCCCCTGGCAAACAGCAGACCTCTCTTGATTGTAGGTCTGATCTGCAAATTGGTCCCTCGGTGCCCCTCAGCAGCGAATCCCCGATGACCACCACTCTGCGCTTCTTAGGGATGGGCCATACTGTTGATTCCGGAGCTGGAACCGTCTGCTGGACAACTTCTTGTACCTCGTTCTCAGGACCTTCCTGTAGCAGCTGATATCTGTTCCTCAGGGCGATTTGTGGTGTCGATGTAGAGCTGCCCTGTATGTGAGAAAAAGAGACAGAGTTAGGTCCTCTGTGTTTTCCTGTGGAGGAAGTCACTAGCTGCCAGGAGTCAGCGTCTCCAGCCACTTCCTGCATTCCGGCGGTTTGTCTCAAGTTAGCAGGTTTGGATGCTTTGGGTGTTCCCAGGGTGGTCTTGTCAGGTTTCTGTTCAGTGATCTGAGACAGCTCCTGGATGACACCATCGATGAAGGTCTCGTCGTCTCAGATGCTCCTTAAGCGCTGAACCTCCTCTCTCAGCCCTGAGAGTCTCTCTGACGGAGGGTAACTGTGCAATGTAACGATTTACGTATGAGAACCGCCACCCCCCCCCCCCACGCCGGACCCCAGAGGAGGAAAAGTGGACAGTGCCAACCCACGAACATTGCAATTTGAGGTGTTAAGAATCAGAGAGGCGTGTCTCTTGGAGGCATGCGATGTCAGCACCATGTCTCTGAAGGGCCTGTAGAATTTTGGTTTGTTTTATTGGAGAAGTAATACCCCCCACATTCCCCCTCCAGGACCTATTTTCTAGGTCGTCCAGCTTAGTAGCCTGTTCAGCGACCTGCTTTTCTAAGGCTGCGATCTTAGGAGCTGTCTCCAAATTGCCATCCTCCAGCGTAGATACTTGCCGTTCCAGCTCTCCCATGCGCCTCTCCGTGTCCGCCAGTAAGGCATCCACCTGCCCCAGCTGACATGACAATTTTTCTAGCTGGGGCTCCAGCGCACATTTCACAGCGCTAGGGAACTATGTCAGCTGGGCGGGTGAGAACTCCTCTAGGGGAGCCGGCAACTGTGGCTGCGGCCCCATCTTGTCTACTCCCTCCCTGCCTGCCTCCTATAGCTTCTTTGTTGATTTACTGGCCATACTTGCTATGGAGGGGTGTAAAAATTTGTCCACGAGAAAAGCGGCAGCCCGAAATTGAAGGTAAGATGCAATACCGGCAGCAATGTGGAGCGGGGGTCCGGGAGCAGAGCAAAAACACAACCGCTCCACTCACATCGTCACGTGACTCTCTCTCCTGAGAAATGTATAAATATGATTAAGGTTCTATACACTGCACCCCCCAACCAGATTATTCATTAACAATAAATTGTCAGACCCTTTTTATCCTACAAGAGGTACAAGACAGAGTTGTCTGCTTTCTCCATTGCTATTTAATATTACTTTAGAACAACTGTTAATAGCGATATGCCATAATCCGAACATTAAAGGAGTGATGTGGTTTAACTGAGGTAAAACATTTGGAATATACTAATGGCATATTACTAAATACTACACCTGAATCAATTCAACATATAATTCATACCATTAGTTCTATTCATCTGTATCTTTATATAAGCTTTAATACAATAACTGAGATTACGCTATTAACTTGTCCTGAGACTCTATGACCATTAAAGAGATGAGATTTCAATGGTCATCTACCAAATTTAAATATTTGGGCATTTATTTTGGGCAGATGGTAGAAGAAACAGTTGATTATAACATTATTCACTTATGTGAGTGTATACCATATATACTCAAATATAAACTGGAATTTTTGGGCCAAAAATTGGCCCCAAAAAATGGGGGTCCCATTGGGCCAACGCCATTTTTCCTCCTTATTTTTTTTTGGGGGGGGGAAATGGTCTCGACTTATATTCGAGAATACAGTGAGGAGCAAAAGTTTGTGAACGCCACTATTCTGTGCAAACTTCAGTGCAAGAAACACTCAGAGGTACATACAAACAATCCAAGAAATATTTTTTTAATGAAGTACATGCACAAAAATACTGTAGTTGTTGACTAGTCCAAAATTAATACAAATAAGCAAAGTTTGTGGTTGTTAAAGACTTTTTTCAGCATTTTGAGTGTTGTCCTTTGTTGTCAAGTACAGCTTGGATTTGGGTAGGCATTGAATGGCATAGCTGCTGGCAGTATTCCGGTGTGATCTGAGTTGTCCACACCTGTTTTATTTTGTTCTCCAGATCGTCTAGTGATGTTGGATGCATGTCAGCCAGACCTCTCTTCATTATCACCCATGCATTCTCGATTGGATTGAGATCGGGAGAGTTTCCAGGCCATGGAGCCAGTAAATGATATCCAGATGATGCTATCCATGCTTTAACTGCTTTAGCTGAATGGCATGGTGCTCCATCATGCTGAAAATGATTGGTACCATGTATGGACATGAATACTGGTAACTTGTCTTTCAGAACCTGCAGGTAAATTGGTCCCGTCATGGTTGTGTTTTTAGGCATCATCCAGATTCCAGCTCGTCCATGTGCCGAAATTGCACCCCAAACCATCACTTTTTCACACTGCTTTACTGTAGGCACTACATATTTTGCATCGTACCTTTGTTTTGCAGGTCTCCAAACCCTCCCAGTGTAATTCGTAAACTGAGTGAAAGTGGCTTTATCACTAAACATCACTTTCTCCCAGTCTGCAGACTTCCAGCTTCTGTATTTGTTGCAAAACTGAAGACAATCGGCAATGTTCCTGGCAGACAAGGAAGGTTTTTTTGCTGGACGACATGACTTCAGACTACCATCAAACAATCTATGACAAATTGTCCATCTGCTAAGGTTCTGAAGGTGAGATGGTACGCGAGAACAGAGTCAGGTGGCATTGATATGAGGAGATAGCTTTGCAGTCATTACAATTTTCCGATCATCCCAGCTAGTTGACGCACGAGGACGACCACTCCGTTGCCTGGAATGAAATGATCCAGTATCTTTCACATGTTCAAGCGTAGCATGAACCACTCCAAGTGAAATTTTCAATGATGATGCAATTCTGCAATATGAGAGACCTTCGTTTCGTAAAGCAGTAACCTGTGCCCGGGTTTCAGGACTGAGTTCTGCTCCTCTTTTAGGCATATTTCTGCAAAAAAAACAAAAACAAAAACAACAACAAACTAAAATATAATAAATTTTTAAAAGAAAACACATTTGTATCCAAAAACATCTGAAATCTCAATTAAGATTGGCTGGAAATACAATTATTGTGTGTTTGGTACAGTTCACAGTTATTTAATAATTAATTATTAGAAATAAAAGTTATTAGATAAATTATTAGTAAATACCACAAAATATTATTAGTTACGTATATAAGCAACACAGGCAAACACCTACAAATATGAACAGTAATTATTGTAGTATGAATTTTTCAGAAATGCTAGCATCAACACACATACCGTAGATGTAAGATTTAAATCTATTCACCTGTGTTCTGATGGGTTTAGTCCGAATTTCTTCAAAAAAACCACTGAACTATCACAATGTTTATACAGAAACATGCTTTCAAGTAAACAAACATTTACTGAAAAACACTGGGAAATAAAATAGACCATTATAGCCTTAGTTTCCTTAGCACACTTGCGAGATCTATAACTTCTAACTGGATGTTCACATACTTTTGCTCCCCATCATATTGTCTACGACTGGGGTGCCCACACTTTTTGAGCTTGTGAGCTACTTTTAAAATGACCAAGTCAAAATGATCTACCAACAATAAAAAAATTTTAAAACCACAAAGCACACTGTACGCTGAGAAAATGTTAATTATCATTCCTATTCCGAGGTTTTTTCAAAGAGGTCAAGGCAGATAACTCTATGCACTGTCACCTCAGTAACAACCATACAAAAATAGACAAATATACCCCCTCCCTTTTTACTAAACCACAATAGCAGTTTTTAGCGCAGGGAGCTGCACTGAATACCCAGCACTGCTCTCAATGCTCATAGGCTCCCTGCGCTAAAAAACGTTATTGTGGTTTAGTAAAAGGGGGGCCATAGTGCAAAATATATACAGCAGATATAAATTCAGACACATTTTGATCACTAAATTGAAAATAAAATCATTTTTCCTACCTTTGTTGTCTGGTGATTTCATGAGTCTCTGGTTACACTTTCTTCTTCTGACTGTGCATCCAATCTTTCTTCCCTTCTTTCAGCCTGTATGCTTCCTCTCCTCCAGACCTCATTCCCTCCCCCAACTTTTTCTTCCTCTCTCCCTGCCCTTTCTTTCTCCCTGCCTCCCTTTCTTTTTTTTCTCTCTTCATGCCCCCTTTCTTTTTTTCTTTCCTTCTGTCTCCCTGCCTGCCCCCTTTCTTTCTTTCTCCCTGTTCTCCACGAAGCCACTGCTGCCACCATCGGGTAACAGGCTCCCAAGCCGCCGCCGCCGCCATCAGGTAACAGGCCCCAAAGCCGCCGCTGCCCCAAGCTCTCTCTGCTTCCCTGCATCGGGCTGACCAGCATTCCTCTCCCCGACGTCAATTCTGCCATCGGAGAGGAAGTTCCAGCCCAGCCAAGCAGCGATTGGCTGGCCCAAACTTCCTCTCCGACGGCAGAATTGACGTCAGGGAGAGGAAGGCTGATGGGCTCCGTGATTGACTCGCTTTGCCTTGCGATCTACTGGTCGATCACGATCGGCCTATTGGGCACCCCTAGTCTACGATGATACCCAGATCCTTTTCTTGGGCACTAACCCCCAAGGTGGACCCTAGCATCCAGTAACTGTGACTCAAGTTATTCTTTCCAATGTGCATTATTTTGCATTTGTCCACATTAAATTTCATCTGCCATTTGGATGCCCAGTCTTCTAACTTCCTAAGGACCACCTGCAATTTTTCATAATCTGCATGCATTTTAACAACTTTGAACAGTTTAGCGTCATCTGCAAATTTAATCACGTCACTTGTTCCAATTTCCAGATCATTTATAAATAAGTTAAATAGCACTGGTCACAGTACAGACCCCACTGTTTACTCTCCTCAATTGAGAAAAATGACCATTTAATCCAACCCTCTGTTTTCTAACCGATAACCAATTCCTAATCCACAACTGAACTTTGCCACCTATCCCATGACACTTTAATTTTCACAGGAGCCTAAAATACAAGGGAAGAATACAAGGGAAGACCATTAACCGGGGGGGGGAGGGGGGGAAGGACGACACACACGACTATTTAGAAAAATGTTAGAATAAGCCATACAAGGTCAAACATCTTGTACATCAATATAATTGGATTCCCTTCCATATTTTAATGGAAAAATATGGCTTGCCTGGGCATCAACATTATAGATGGATTCAACTTTTGTATTGTATTAAATCATCTCACTTGCAATATAAGTTAAAAGATGAGCAACCAGACTTTATGACTATTTGCTCTTCCTTACTGTATAAAAAAGGAGTAGTATCTCAATGGTACAAACGCTTTAAAAAGGTTAAACAACCAATTGGTTTGCAAAGCACTTGGGAGTATGATATGAATATAAAGATAGATGAATCACAATGGAAGCAGGTTTGGTTATCAATTACTAAGGCACTTAGTAAGCAAGTATAATACAATCCACCTTTTTCTTAATGCACAAAGCATTATGGGCGCCACTGAAAATGTCTAAAATAGATAACAATTTGCAGAACCTTTGTTAGACTTGTAAGACTGCGATTGGAACATATACTTGCCCTTTTATGAAATCCTATTGGGAACAAATATGGAAAACCATTTCTGAACTTTTATCATATCAAATTGTTACGTTAGGAGATATGGGTTTGGAAATTACACTAGATGTTTATAAGGCAAAGTTGTTGGAAAATTTAATATTGATTACTAATAAATCAGTATTATCTAATTGGAAATATTTTTCACAATTGGAATATAACAAATGGTGGCATACGCTGTGCTTATATGAAAAAGTTTTTGTCGTATGGCAACCTAAGTAAATTAAAAAAAAAAAAAATGGGATCCTTTAAGTAACAATGGTTAATGTGATCAAACATTTTGACTTCTAACTTTACCATAAGTTGGATATTTGATATGGTATGACTTTCTCCCTGATTTGCGTTATGTCAACATTGTGCCTGTAAATACATTATGGTGATAAGAGGTGACCCGGGGAACTACAGACCGATAAGTTTGACTTAGGTTCCGGGGAAGATGGCGGAAACACTGATAAAAGACAGCATCGATGAGCATCTAGAAAGGAATAAACTGATAAAAACAAGCCAACCATGGCTTCTGCAAGGGAAGATCATACTTAACAAACTTATTTCACTTCTTCGAAGGAATTAACAAACAGATGGACAAAGGGGACCCCACTGACATCGTATACTTAGATTTCCAAAAAGCCTTTGACAAGGTACCCCATGAACACCTACTACGGAAACTGAAGAACCATGGGGTGGAAGGAGACGTACATAGATGGATCAAAAATTGGTTGGCAGATAGGAAGCAAAGGGTAGGAGTGAAGGGCCACTACTCTGACTGGAGGAGGGTCACGAGTGGTGTTCCGCAGGGGTCGGTACTCGGACCGCTGCTGTTCAATATATTTATAAATGATCTAGAAACAGGGACGAAGTATGAAGTAATAAAATTCGCAGACGACACCAAACTATTTAGTGGAGTTGGGACAAAAGAGGACTGTGAAGATTTACAAAGGGACCTGAACAAACTAGAAGAGTGGGCGACGAGATGGCAGATGAAGTTTAATGTAGAGAAATTAAAAGTCTTGCATGTAGGAAACAGAAACCCGAAGTACAGCTATACGATGGGAGGGTTGGTAATGGGTGAAAGTACCCTAGAAAAGGATAAGACAATGAAGCTGTCGGCATAGTGCGCAGCAGCCTCTAAGAAGGCGAATAGAATGCTAGGTATTATCAAGAAAGGTATTACAACCAGAACGAAAGAAGTTATCCTGCCGTTGTATCAGGCGATGGTGCGCCCGCATCTGGAGTACTGCATCCAATATTGGTCGCCGTACCTTAAGAAGGATATGGCGATACTCGAGAGGGTTCAGAAAAAAGCGACACGAATGATAAAAGGTATGGAAAACCTTTCATATGCTGAAAGATTAGAGAAACTGGAGCTCTTTTCCCTGGAAAAGCGGAGACTTAGAGGGGATATGATAGAGACTTACAAGATCATGAAGGGAATAGAGAATTTGGAGAGGGATAGATTCTTCAAACTTTCGAAAACTACAAGAACGAGAGGGCATTCAGAAAAATTAAGAGGGGACAGATTCAGAACCAATGCTAGGAAGTTCTTCTTCACCAAAAGGGTTGTGGACACCTGGAATTCGCTTCCAGGGGGGTGTGATAGGACAGAGTATGGTATTGGGGTTCAAGAAAGAATTGGATGATTTCCTGAAGGAAAAGGGGATAGAAGGGTATAGATAGAGGATTACTATACAGGCAGTGGCGTACCAAGGGGGGGGGCGTGGGAGGTTGTCCGCCCCGGGTGCCAAGCCCTGAAGGGGTGCTCCTGGTCAGGTCCGGTTTCCCCCCCCTGCGCCGGGTGTCACGTCTGGAAACAGCCTGCAGCAAGATCGCGATACCAGCGATCATTGCCTGCTTCGGCTGTTTCCTCCACCACGGTCCCGCCCCTCCTCTGACATCAGAGGAGGGGCGGGACCGCGGCGGAGGAAACAGCCGAAGTAAGCAAAGATCGCTGGCATCGTGCGATCTTGCTGCAGGCTGTTTCCCCAGGTAAATGAAGCGGGAAGGCCGGGGGAATAAGCAGTGCTTCGTGGTGGTGGGGCCGAGCGGTCCTTCGAGGTAGTGGGGGGGGGGGCAGCAGGCCTTCAGGGTGGGGCAGGCAGGCAGACCTTGTGGAGGGGGGGAGACAGGCCTTCAGGGGGACAGGCCTTCATGGAGAACAGGCAGGCAAGATTCAAAGGGGGGACAAGCCTTCGGGGGGGGTGCAGGCCTTCGGGGGGGTGCAGGCCTTAGGGGGGGACAGGCCTTCCAGGGAGGGCACAGGCCTTCAAGGGGGGACAGGCCTTCAAGGGGGACAGGCAGGCCTTCGGGGGGGGGGGGGTGACAGGCCGTCGGGGGGGTGCAGGCCTTAGGGGGGGACAGGCCTTCCAGGGAGGGTACAGGCCTTCAAGGGGGGACAGGCCTTCAAGGGGGGACAGGCCTTCGGGTGGGTGCAGGCCTTCGGGGGGGGGGACAGGCCTTCAAGGGGGACAGGCAGGCCTTCGGGGGGGTGACAGGCCGTTGGGGGGGGTGCAGGCCTTAGGGGGGACAGGCCTTCCAGGGAGGGCACAGGCCTTCAAGGGGGGGACAGGCCTTCAAGGGGGGGACAGGCCTTTGAGGGGGGTGTAGGCCTTCAGGGGGAGGGCAGGCCTTCAGGGGGGTGTAGGCCTTCGGGGGGGTGTAGGCCTTCAAGGGGGGGACAGGCCTTCAGGGGGAGCAGGCCTTCAAGGGGAACAGGCAGGCAGGCCTTCAAGGGGGGAGACAGGCCTTCGAGGGGGGTGTAGGCCTTCGGGGGGATGCAGGCCTTCGGGAGGGGTGCAGGCCTTCGGGGGGGTGCAGGCCTTCAAGGGGGGGCAGGCCTTCAGGGGGGCAGGCCTTCAAGGGGAACAGGCAGGCAGGCCTTCAAGGGGAAGACAGGCCTTTGTGGGGGTGCAGGCCTTCAAGGGGGGGGGACAGGCCTTCAAGGGGAGCAGGCAGGCAGACCTTCAAGGGGGGGACAGGCCTTCAGGGGTGGGATGCAGACCTTTAAGGGGGGACAGGCCTTCAGGGGAGGGGGGGCCCTGGTGTAGAAGTACACGGAGGGAAGGGGGAGGGGTTCAAAGAGACGTGCATATGCCGGACTTTGGGTGGGAAGAAATAATGGGTCTGAAAATAAAGGAGAGAGAGATGATGGACATGGGTTTTAGGGAGGGAAGGAACAGAAAGGGAGAGAAGTTGGACACAAGGGATGGTGTGGAGGGGGGATAGAGATATTGGTTAGGAGGGTAGTTGGGAAAAGAAAGGGAGAGATGGTGGGGAAGGAGTGAGAGCTGCTGGATGAAAGGGTAGTTAAGAAAAGGTGGATCTGTGGAGGGAGACAAAAAAAGGAAAGATGCCAGACATCCGGGGGAGGAAAGGGAAACGGAAGGGGAGGACAGAGATGGCAGATGGATGGTTAACACGGAGAAAGGAGACCCTGGCAAACAAGTTATCAGAAGACAACCAGAGCCTTGGACCAACAAGATTTGAAAAATAACCAGTCAACAAAAAGGTAGAAAAACTTATTTTATTTTCTGTTTTGTGATTACAATATGTCAGATTTGAAATGTGTATCTATCCTGCCAGAGCTGGTGTTAGACCGCAAATGTGAGCTAGGATTTAACAGAGAGGAAAAGTCCTTTTTGTTTCTTTATTTTATTTACACCACAGCGCCAATGTGGTTAGGAGAAGCCAAAGGGGGGTGAAAAAGCTATAAAATAAACCCACCAGGATGTTTGAAAAAAACACCCAATTGGGCAGGAAAATCGAATCGATAAACCAATTCAATAGGCTGAATCGAATTGAAATTTTTTTTCCTGAATCTGGCAGCACTAGTTTGTGCTACTGTCTTAGACTTTAGGACCTGGGATTGGGGAGAGATGCATCCTCAGTACTTTATAATGCAAGTGAAATGAGGATTTGGTCATATTTTTGAAGGGTCTGCACTCTGCAGAAGAAAAATATTGTATAGGCCGGGGACATGAGACAGCAGGAAATGGGAACTTTTCTTCCTTCTATTTTTGTGAATGTAAAGGCTGAGGATGTCAGAGAGTTCAGTTAAAATATGTGCTTTATAAGAAAATATAATGTGTTTTATAAAGTTTATAGCATTGCTGGCCTACCCGGTGAGGTGTTCCTAGTGGTGGTGGCAGCGGCAGCATATCAATGTGTTGAGAGGAAGAGGTGATCTGGGAAATTCTGCTGAGCAAACTCCGGGCCCATTTCCACCCCCCAGTTAGTCCACTCCACTCAACTGGTTCACACACTGAGTGGGTCTTTGGGTATTGTTCCTGGGTAGTTGTTTTGGGATCTCTTCCAGTGGTTTGTCAGTATCTCCTTCTGGTCCAAGGAAGGAAACTTTGTTAACCTTAGCACTCACCTACAGAATATGTTTGTAACAGCGCTGCTTGTGTGGCATTAGTCTATGTAGTGATCGAAAGAAAAAACCAGACCTTTGCACTATATGGTGGTTGTATGAGGAGATTCACATTTCCTGCACAGCTAAGTCCGTGTGAAGTTACCTTGTGCTGTATTTGACATCTAGCAAAGTCTCTGTTTGGAAGGAAAGATCTCAGCTTAAAAATGAAGTGGCCAGAAGTTATGGTAAAAGCAGATAGTGTAGCTGGTTTTAAGAAAGGTTTGGACAAATTCCTGGAGGAAAAGTCCATAGTCTGTTATTAAGACATGGGGGAAACATCTGCTTGCCCTGGATCGGTAGCATGGAATGTTGCTACTCTTTGGGTTTTGACCAGATACTAGTGACCTGGATTGGCTTCCATGAGAATGGGTTACTGGGCATGATGGACCATTGGTCTGACCCAGTTAGGCTATTCTTATGTTATGTTCTCATCTGTAGGGTCTTTGTTTTCACTTCTTATTTTAATGTATTTTTTTTCTGAGAACTTATCAGTGTTTTTTATAATGGGAACAAAAATGGAAGAGAATTAATGTGTGTGGAATGGGGGGGGGGGGGGGGGTAACTAATTTCTTCAGCTAAATAATTCAATCCATCTCAACCAGACATAGGAGAACTCACGCACCATTCACACATCCTCCAACCAAAAACATCAAAAGAAAAAAACAGTTCGACAACCTCCTAGCCATTCGAGCTGCAACACTCGACCCCCAACTATTGACCTCGACCACAAACTACAAAACCTTCAAAAAAGAAATAAAAACCCTTCTATTCAAAAAACATATAAAACCGAACTAACACAATCAGAACTGTCCCAAGCATCACCTGCAACTACTCCATATGTACTTCTGATGTCATGACAATTCAGACATAATTTATGTTATGTTATGGTATGTTTGGAATAATGGTTACATATATGAGGTTCAATAAAAGAAAAATTTCACTGCCTGTTTCTATTATGACCATTTATTCAGTTTCATGGTTATTACAAAAAATATTTTTTTACATGGGGGGGGGTGTCAAAAAATTATGGGCCCCGGGTGCCACATACCCTAGGTATGCCACTGTATACAGGTCCTGGACCTGATGGGCCGCTGTGTGAGCGGACTGCTGGGCATGATGAACCTCTGGTCTGACCCAGCAGAGGTACTGCTTATGTTCTTATACCAGGGCTAATCTAAGATGTTTAAAAACTTTGTATTTTATATTTTGCTTTGTTTTGTAATATGTTAAAAATCTCAATAAAATATTTGATTGAGAACAAATCCACATCCAAAAGAAAAACACATAAAACAGGCTATTGGGATGTAGGAGGGGCCAGCATTTGTAGTAGACTGGCCACACAGACATCTCAGCAGAGCAGTGGGACACCTCAGGGGGCACTGCAATGAAGTTCACATAATAGGTTTTGGGTACACATCTCACCATAACCTCCCTATATTGTGTGGTGAACACTCCAAAACCCACCCAAAACCTACTGGACCACCTGCAGGCATAAGGGTTATTGTTGTGGTGTACAGTTGGGTCCAGTAGGTTTTGGGTGGATTTTGGTGGGCTCACATGTTCCACCACAAGTGTAGTAAAGTGGACTATGGGCCTGGGACCCCTTCTCTGCAGTCCACTGCACTGACCAGCAGGCTATTCCAGAGACCTGCTTGCTGCTCTAATAGGACTGCCCAGAACATCTGAAGCTGTCATACAGGCAGGTATGTACTATTTCATTTACATCTTTGGGATAGGGAAGGGGTCAGTGACCACTGGAGGAGTGTGGTGGTGGTGGTGGGGGGAACCATCTGGTCAGTTTGGCCACCTTTTCGGCACATATCCGTTGTTAAAACATGTCTATCTTCAAACACCGCATTATGCCCTGGATGTTTTCTAAACCATCAGGTCAGAAGCCCGCCCTATTCCCACCCACATCATGCCTCTAACACCCCACCCCCCCTGATGAACTGCAGCTGAACAGCATATAAAATAAGTTTCAGAAATATCAAATTGGAAGGGTTTAGTGAGAAAAATATCCATCTGCCCCTTTATGCCACTTTTTGGACATTTTCTTTTTGAAAATGAACTCTATAGGCATTTATCACTATTAAGGATGTGCATTTGGTTAATTTTAGGTAGGGTTACCAGATTTCCTCTTTTAAAAAAAGAGGACACCAGGCCCCATCCTATTCCACCCCCAGTCCCGCCCCATTCCACCCTCAGGCCTGCCCTCACACAAACCTCATGTCTCCTTCCCTGAGCTTGGGGCTGTGTCTGGAGGGCCTCTGCACATGCAATGATGTCATGCACATGCGTACATGCGTGTGATGTCATCGCTTCGCCATCCACACATACATAGAGACCCTCCAGACGCAGCCCCGAGCTTTGGGCCATTCAAAACCCAGACAAACAGCCGAGTTTTGGAAATCTCTCCATGCACCCAGACAATCCTCTAAAAAGAGGGCATATCTGGGTTTTCCCAGACATCTGGTAACCCTATGTTTTGGGAATAGCAGAAAATAAATTTGCTAAAGGTTGGCTGACTCAACTTCATACCTGGTAAGATTGCATGCTCAGGCATGTTTGAAATCAGGGGTGTAGCAATCGTTGAGTGAGCCCAGCAAAATGCTCAGGGCTGCCCAACGTTAGGGGTGCCTAAAATTGGAGCTTCCTTATACCCACTACATGCTTGGATCCAGTGTCTCCCCCCCCTCCACCTCCCCCGTGTGGGTCCAGCATCTGCCTACCTCCATTCCACCCCCTCCCAGTCCTCCAAATGCTGGTGGGTTGCAGCAGAAGCAGGGCTGAAGGTGCTCTCTGTCTGGTGGGGCCTTTCATCTGCCATGTCCTGCCCAAAGGAATTTGCCTCAGCTTTAGGAAATATGCATCCTCCCCTCCTCCCTCAGACCCCACTACCTTGGAAACAATAGTGTTATAGAGGGTCCCCATATCAATTTTTCTATCCAGGGTCCATTCAAGCCTAGCTACACCACTGTTTAAAACCATATGTGGTCCATAAATATTAGAGCTCTACCTGCACTGCACTATTGATAGTTCTCTAGAACACTTCTACCTTCTCACAAAACAATGAAAGCATGACACAGTCTTCTGTTTTATTATTCATTTTTACAGGTTTTTTAAAAAGCAGCCCTGTGTTCTGTGGACACAAAGGCCAGCAGCAGGAAAAGGGCATAAATTGCTTTCTTCAACACTGTTCAGCATGTAAGAATGAGAATACTGTTCTTCCATCTCATACTAAGCTATATGATTGTTTTAAAGGGGGAAAACATTAAGCTACCCCATGGTACATTTCTTACCATACATTGAAAAAGATTCACCAACTCATGCAGTAAGCACTACTTTCCTGCCTAAAAGAACTGTCAAAGAGATGACAAGGAACCCTGGAAGCACTGGAGTGGACCACTAGAGCCAAAGCCTGACATTTGTCCCACATGATATTGGAACTAAGAAGACGACCAGAGATTGAAAAAATCAAGGGCAGAGATTAGTTTTTTTGCATGATCCCCAACCAAAAAGGTGTTCTATTGCCCTTGAATGGAAGACTCACAAAAAGAGAAAGGTCCTACTGCTGCATCCATCGTTTTCCTTCCAAAAGGAGGAAGGACAGTTCATATGCCCTGTGTACAGTAGCTAACCTCGAACATAACATATTTCATTAACTTGTTGATGTAATACACTGCGCTGCACAAACGACTCCTGATAAGATCACAAAAAGACACCTCTTATTGCTCTGTAGAGAGCTCTGTAGAGACCTATAAGGTTCTGCCTAGTTGGAAGTCAGACCTCTATAGTGGCACTGTGAGAGTTTATATCCCTGTAGCTTCTAGAACAAGGGAAAGGTTCTCCTGACCAGTGAGCTAATGGTAGTAGGAGACTTCTTTTGGAGGAAAACTGAGACTGATACAAAACCCCAGCTTCACGCCAATCTTTGCTTTTGGCTTCTCCAGGGGATGAAAAAGCAGAAGAAGGAAGCAGTGTTTGGCTGGCAAAGCCATTAAACTACAAAGGAGCTCTTAAAAGGCAGCTGACGCAGTACTCCTGAGGAAGGAGGAGTTTGGCTGGATAAGCCAGTGCATCTCTGCTAAAAAAGCAGTGGAGGAGAAATAAAGTAGGCATCTCTAGAACAGTAAAGAGCATCAGGGAGCCACTAATCCTGGAAAAGGAGAGAGAATATAGTGGATATGCCCTGGACTTGGTTAAGGAGGATCAGGCAGTAACAAGGCATCACATCTGTGATCAAGTCTGAATTCACACTATTCTACAAGGAATAGCAAGAAAAGGAGATAGAGGAAGGGAGAGTATAAAAGTGATATTTGAAACTGAGTGATATTTGAAACTTATCCACAACCCTTTAAGACTTTCACTAAATCCTTGAATCAGAACAAAAACTGATTTGAACTGATTTACTGAGAGGGGATGTAGTATGGAGAGAGTACATTTTGGTGCCAAAGGCCTCCCAATATTTCTTAGTCACAACCTGGAACCATAAATTAAACCTATAAAAACCAATGTACCCCCAGTTTGTCACACAGCAGAATGCAGATTGTAACTCAGAATAAGGTAGAGTTCTTATTATCCATAGACATGAAGACCAGATAAATGAATGTTCTGGACTGGGTGTCTTACTTCCTTTCATAGATCTCCTTTACTCACAGTCATGATTAATGCCATATTATTTTCTGTTTTCCAGTGGTAGACAGGCTCATGTTTAGATTGTCCTATAATTTCCGGATTCTGTCCTTCTCTGCATTCATGCTGTATTATAGCTGCAAACAGGAGTATCATGGGACCTGAAACAAATCTATTGAAATGGGTCTCCTCTAAAGGCTGAGAAGCAAGAGGGTTCCCCAGAAGGTAGAAGACTTGGTGAAAGAGATAACCTCTTAGGACTGTCTCCCACTTCCTGAGATTTCTGTTTTACTCTCTGCTGCAATTCTTGGCCCACATCAATTCTTGATGTAAGTGTTGCAGCTACAGTGACAGCACTGGGCCCTCCAACACTTGAGGCCAGGGTAACTTCCTTCTTACCTCCTTCCCAAGGATGGCCCTGACTGTGCAGATTCCTACAGGATGTAGCCAAACACAGCTGCTCCAGGAATTCAGAGTGAGTACTCAGACATGTCTGTACATAGAAACCAATTTGCAACAATCTATATGTGGATTACTTAGACCATGGCTGGAAAACATAAATCCTGCAGAAAGCTAATCACCTTCTTCTCACATTTGATAACCAGAACTAGCTACAAACACCCAGATGGGAATATTCAGACTCTGCACCTCCTTCCCTCTACTATTTTCAATACTAAATACTACTGCACACAGAGGCATCCCTATAGATACTACTGTGCCCAAAATCTCAGATATCTGTGTCTACCAATCATAAATTCAAGTGTGCATGCACATGCCAAATCCTGTAAAATCAAAAAAGATCCAGTATAACTAACATAAATGAGTCAAAATGTCTTACTCAAATTGTTATTATTAGACCTTTATCCAAATACTAAACTTCTTATTGAAGTTGCATGTTAGCTATCATTACTGGACCATCATATATAACACACATATCATATTAAGTGTTCTATGTGATAATTATAGCTAACAATAAGATTAGTATATGGGGAAGGTCCATAACAAGTCTTGGAATTTTCTAATCATTTTCGTATCACTCCAATTCTAAAACATTCTCAAGCATTTTTCCTCTTTTTACATAAAACATTTGACTCCATGAAACAAAATGTTTGTTTTCAGTGTGCAGGTGTGTTTCTAGCACTAGGTAACTCAGTCTTCAAATCCCAATTATTTTTTCTTGCAGTGCCTAGGAAATAGGAACCTTCTCCCCTCTCCCTTCCACAAAGTCACTTAAGTAGGTTAAAGTCGGTATTAAATCACATTCCCCACATAAGGGCATGAAAGAATTATTATATAATCATAATCAAATAGCTTCACAGGAATACTCAGTCACCACCTCAGATCATAATAATATTTTGCTGGCTAAACTCTTTGGTTTTCCACTCTTATTGGTCAGGAAGTAGGTGGGTATTAGTAAGATGTTTTCTTAAAATAACCCAATCTTTTCATAAAATTAGTTAATAAATAAAACCTTCATCGCTAATGGTTTTGGGCATGTCATCCATTACATACCAGTGAAGATTACAAATCAGAAGCTGAAGTGACCAACTCCTCTGGTTTCACTCTGATGTATCTGTCCAAATAATCTAACAAAACATTTAAATTCCGCACCACAGAAAAGGTCTTAAGTTTGAGGTAAACTGTCTGGTGGCAAAGGCTGGGAAACATGTGATACAGATGACAAGGAGAGTCACAGTCAATCTGGGAGTAGGTAGATCAGCTCCTCATCACTCAGCTGGTTTGTGGCAATGATGTGGTCTAATTGCTTCTGATAACGATCTTGATCCTGCATGAAATGGGGTATTCGTGATTTCTCCAAAACTGCACTCTGTTTCAACCGTTCAATATCTTCATATGAAACCTGCCAAGGAAACAAACATGGAACTGAGGGATCACCAATACAGACTTGGAAAAGAAGACCTATAATATTTACATACCTTTGCAAGAATTTAAGAGGTTTCATAACAACCACTATCTTTACTTAGCACGGCTATCACTAGGTTGCTGTACTGTATTTTCTAATCTAGACCAGTGTTTCTCAACATACAGTACACGTACCATTGGGGGTACATGGGCCGCCTGTTGGGGGTACACGGCCTGGCTGCCACCAGGGATCCCACCCTGCCTGTCTGCCCGTCCACTGCACCACCCCCTGCCCCCGAAGCCAACCCTGCCACCTTGCTGGAGCCGACACGCTCCATCAGCAGCATCCAACAGCAACTTCGCGTAGGGACAAGCCAGAGCATGTGCAGCGACACACACTGCACGCAGCTGACTCACAAGCCTTCCACCTTACATCAATTCTGACGTCGGGAAGAAGGCTTGTGAGCTAGTCACGTGCAATGTGTGAGTTGCTGCAAGTGCCCTGGCCCGTCCCTGCACGGAGTTGTTGCTGATGGAGCATGTCGGCTCCAGCGAGGTGGCAGGGTCAGCTTCGGGGGTGGGAGGTGGTGCAGTGAGCGGGTAGACAAGGAGGTAGGGAGGGATCCCAGTGGTGGCAGCTTCAGCGGGGGGTAGCCAGGGATCTCCAGCGGCGCTTGCAGCTTCTGTAGACAAGTTGGCTTCGGGAAGGGGCACAAACTCGACACGGAAGGAAGGGAAGGGGCATGAACATGGGGGCTTGGCTTGAAGAAATTGAGAACACTGATCTAGACAAGCTACATTTCCCTTTATGCAGATTGAATAAGAAACCCTGCTACCACATTGAAGCTGGGTCAGCGGGAACGGTTACTCATTTTCATAGAGGCTGGCTGGTACATCAGTGGAGGCTGGGTTAAAGTTGCAATTTCAAATACAGTGGTACCTCGGTTTACGAGTGCACCGGTTTGCGAGTGATTTGCAAGACGAGCAAAACATTCACAAAATCGGCGCCTCAGAAACCGAGCGTGCCTCGATTTGCAAGCGGCGTCCCCCGCGATCCGGCACCCTCCCCCCCACGATCCGGCACCCCCCCCCCGCGATCCAGCCCCCCCATGATCCAGCACCCCCCACCACGATTCGGCACCCCCCTGCCGCAATCTGAAGTCCCCCAGACCCACCCGAACCCGCTTCTTACTGTCATCTGGGCCTCGGCACCGGCATGTCCTGTGCGTTGGTGCCGGTGCCCGAAGATCGGCCTCCTCTTCTTGCTGAGCCTTGAGCATCTGCGCATGCTCAAGGCCCGCGAGTTCACGCTCTCTCCGAGATTCTCGGAGAGAGCGTGAACTCGCAGGCCTTGAGCATGCGCAGATGGAAGCAGCGGCCCAGCGTGGAAGCAGCGGCAAAGAGAGAAGGAGGAGTGAGAGGAAAGAAGCCAGGGGAGCTGGAGAGCCGGAGAGAGAAGCCAGGGGAGCCGGAGACCAACTAGCAGTGGCAAGGAGCAGGTAGCGGCGAGAGGAGGCTCCGCCCACCCCCACATCAGCACAGCGTCATCGCCCGGACTCCCCCTTAAAAGGGAGGGAGCCAACAGCACGCAGCTGTTCGGCGCGCGGTGAAGGCGAGCGGCAAAGGCGCTCGCCTTAGCGAGAGCGCCTTTGCGAAGGGCCTTTGCGAAGAGCCGGGTTGCTACATCCAAGGACCCCAAGAAAGGAAGACAGCAAGGTAAGGAAGTATACACATACACGCACACATACAAGCAAAAAAAAAAAAAAAGGCAAAGGGGCAGCAAACACAGAAGAAAAAGAAGGAGTAGGCCCATGGGGGACCACACACAAAGGGAAGCGTCAGGCAAGGAAGGCACTGAAGAACAGAAGTAGGGGCAGAAGACAAAGTACAGGTAGGCCAAGGAGGTAGCACCCACACACACATACACAAAGACAGCAACAAGCACAGCAGGACTAGGAAAGGCGGACTCAAGAGAGAACACAATACACGAGCAAAAGGAGAAGGCAGGTACAGAAGGCATACAAGAGGCAAACAATACACACGCACAAGCAAAGGGAAACAGAGGACGAAAAAGGTAAGGAAGAGCCAGGCACAGGAGTGAACATACTAGCAAAGAGCACAAGGGCTCCTAGAGGGCAGACAAGAATGGAAGCTGAAGGAACCCGGAAGATGAGCTTCCCAGTGTACTGCACGGACTGCCACCTCCCCTCTGGTTGGTAGTCAAATGTGTGTGGACGATGTCAGGAACTGAAGAGCCTGAAGAGCGAAGGTAGTCGTCTGAAGCTTAGGATCCAGGAGCTGGAGGGACTCTACATCTCATAAGACCCCTTCCAGACAGCCGAAGACCCCATGCGAGAGAGGTGCATCAAGGAATAAGTCAGGGAGCTCGAGAAGTTCATCGAAGATGCCTACAGGAGAGTGGAAGAACAGGAACATGAGAAGTGCAGAAATGAGGAAGACACACAGAGCGGAGGTCAGGAAACATCTGACACCAAGGTAGAGGATATCCAAGGAGGAACTTTGCTGAAGGAAGAGGCGAGACACTATCAGTGCCTGGAGCGAGAAGAAACGAAGAACACCAAGGACACAGACCTGCGACCGCAACGGAGGCTGAAAAAAGGAAAATCTGCAATCCTGGTGGGAGACTCAATCCTAAGTCAAGAAGACAGTCATATAGCAGGAGGGAGAGAGGATCGGCTAGTGACCTGTCTCCCAGGGGCAAGAACGAAGGACATCGTCGACAAGATTGAAAGAATCCTGGAGGGAGCAGAGACGGAAGAGACAGCAGTGATAGTCCACGTCGGGATGAACGATGTCACCAGGAGAGACTACAGCAAGAATGCACTGACTGAACAGTTCAAGATCTTAGGAAGGAAACTGAAGATAAGGACCCAGAGGATAGCCTTCTCAGAGATCCTGCTAGTGCCGAGGGCAGAAGCGAAGAGGCAGACGGAACTGCAATCAATAAACGCGTGGATGAGGAGATGGTGTGAGGAAGAGGGATTTCTCTTCGTGAGGAACTGGACAATGTTCTGGGGCAAGAACAAGCTCTTCAAGAAGGATGGTCTACACCTGAGCACGGCGGGAACTAGACAACTAGCAAATAACGTCAGAAGAGCGATAGAGCAAGCTTTAAACTAAGCAGAAGGGGAAAGCCGACAGTCAACCTACTATCGACAGTTCGGGAGACAGTATCCAGTGAGGGTACTGAGGGGGAAGAATGCTGGGAAGATGTATGTGGCAAGCAACAGGCTATGGAAAAACAAGGGAGACAGAAGAAGCGAGAGGAGGACAGGATGAACATACTGCAAGGGGAAGTCCAAATGAAAGTGGACAATGGGAAGGAACAAGAGGAGGACAATAGGAACACACCACAAGGGGAAGGCAATATGAACATACCACAAAGAGACAACATTCAGGAGTTGGCAGGTCAGGAAGGGGACAGAAAGAAGAATGAAACGCAAGGGAAAATAGCAAGGAAGGGAAAATGCCAGGACTTGAACTGCATGTACACTAATGCAAGGAGCCTAAAGAGCAAAATAGGGGAATTAGAAGTCATGGCCAATAATGAGAGCCTAGACATCATAGGGATCATGGAAACATGGTGGAAAACAAATGGGACATAGTACTGCCGGGGTACAAACTCTACCGAAAAGACAGGACTTACCAGAAAGGAGGAGGAATAGCACTATACATAAGGGACACCATTCACTCGACCAGTGTGGACACAGCAGCGACAAATGACCTACTGGAGTCAATGTGGGTTAAAATACCAGGAAGAAACGGATTCGAGATAAAGATGGGACTGTTCTACCGTCCACCTGGGCACACTGAAGCAGAGGATACAGAAATGGTAGCCGAGCTGAGGAGGGAATGCAAGAACGCTAACACCATAGTTATGGGAGATTTCAACTATCCCAGGATAGACTGGTGTCTTGGAAATTCCAAATGTACTAAGGAAACGGAGTTCCTGGAAGCTGTTCAGGGCTTGGAGCAACTTGTCAAGGCACCAACGAGAGGGTCAGCGATTCTGGACCTGATCCTAAACGGGCTGAAAGGACCCGCAAAGGGAGTGGAAGTAATGGGACCGTTAGGAAACAGTGACCACAACATGATTCAGTTCAAAGTGGAAGTAGGATTACCAAAGGGAAAGAGAACCAAGGCAACAATGTTTAACTTCAAGAAAGGGAACTATGATGCCATGAGACAAATGGTGAGGAAGAAGCTCAGAGACAGCTCCAAGAAAGCTCGGACTGTGGAGCAAGCCTGGTCCCTATTCAAGGACATGGTAAACGAGGCGCAAACCTGTATATACCTAGATTTAGGAAAGGATGCAAAAAGAATCGGACAAAAGACCCGGCATGGATAACCAATGAAGTAAAGAAAGTGATAGGAGACAAGAAAAAATCATTTCGGAAGTGGAAAAAAGACAAAACTGAGGAAAATTGGAAAGAGCACAGGAATCATCAAAAAGAATGTCACCGAGTGGTCAGAAAAGCCAAGAAAGAATATGAGGAGAGACTAGCTAAGGAAGCAAGAAATTTTAAACCATTTTTCCGATATGTGAAAGGGAAACAGCCAGCAAGGTTGGAGGTGGGACCTCTGGATGAGGGAGACAGGAAGGGAGTAGTGAAAGAGGAAAAAGAGGTGGCTGATAAACAAGTTCTCGTCAGTCTTTACAAAAGAAGACCCATCCAACGTGCCGGAACCGGAAAAAATCTTCAAGGGGGATAAAGAGGAAAAATTATCATGCATTGAGGTTAGCCTCGAAGACGTTCTCAGGCAGATAGATAGATTAAAAACTGACAAATCTCCGGGCCCAGACGGGATCCACCCGAGAATACTGAAAGAGCTCAGAAACAAAATAGCGGAGTTACTACGGCATATTTGCAACCTATCTTTGAGAAATGGGGTAATCCCAGAGGACTGGAGGATAGCGAATGTTACACCGATCTTCAAAAAAGGATCGAGAGGCGACCCGGGGAACTATAGACCGGTGAGCTTAACCTCAGTTCCAGGGAAGATGGCCGAATCACTGATCAGGGAAGGTATCAATGAGCATATAGAAATAAATAATCTGATGGGAACAAGCCAGCATGGTTTCTGTAAAGGACGATTATGCCAAACGAATCTACTGCATTTCTTTGAGGGGATAAGCAAACAATTGGACCAAGGTGACCCCATAGACATCATATATCTGGATTTCCAAAAAGCCTTCGACAAGGTTCCCCATCAGCGCCTACTGAAGAAACTGTGAAGCCATGGGTGGAAAGGGACGTGCACAGATGGATCAAAAATTGGCTGGCGGACAGGAAGCAGAGGGTAGGAGTAAAGGGACACTATTCTGACTGGAAAGGGGTCATGAGTGGTGTCCCGCAGGGGTCAGTGCTAGGACCGCTGCTGTTCAATATATTTATTAATGATCTGGAAACGGGGACAAAGTGCGAAATTATCAAGTTCGCGGACGACACAAAACTCTCCAGCAGGGTCAGAACTGTTGAGGAATGCAAAGAACTGCAGAGCGACCTGAACAAACTGAATGGGCAAAAAGATGGCAGATGAGCTTCAATGTGGAGAAATGTAAGGTCTTGCACATAGGGAAGGGGAACCCCATGTACAGCTATATGATGTGAGGGAGGGTACTGGGGGAAGGCAACCTAGAAAAAGACCTGGGGGTATTGGTGGATAAAACAATGAAGCCAGCGGCACAATGTGCAGTGGCCTCAAAGAAAGTGAACAGAATGTTGGGCATTATCAAAAAAGGTTTCAGAACGAAGGAAGTTATCCTGCCACTGTATCGAGCAATGGTGCGCCCACATCTGGAGTACTGTGTCCAATACTGGTCGCCGTACCTTAAGAAGGACATGGCGATACTCGAGAGGGTCCAGAGGAGAGCAACAAGGATGATAAAGGGCATGGAGAACCTTTCATATGCTGAAAGGTTGGACTAGCTGGGGCTCTTTACCCTGGAAAAGCGGAGACTGAGAGGGAACATGATAGAGACTTATAAAATCATGAAAGGCATAGAGAAGGTGGAGAGGGACAGATTCATTAGACTAGCGGGGACAACAAAAACAAGAGGTCATTCAGAAAAACTGAGAGGAGACAGATTCAAAACGAATGCAAGGAAGTTTTTCTTCACTCAGCGGGTGATGGACACCTGGAACGCGCTTCCAGGAGAGGTGATAGGACAGAGTACAATACTGGGGTTCAAAAAGGGACTGGATGACTTCCTGGATGCGAAGGGGATTGCAGGGTACAGATAGAGGGTTACTTACAAGACATTAGGGGAATAGGGTATGAACATTTTAGGTTAGAATCACTTACAGGCCATGGACCTGGGGGGGCCGCCGCGGGAGCAGACTGACGGGCACGATAGACCCCTGGTCTGACCCGGCAGGGGCAATGCTTATGTTCTTAAGAAGAGGAGGCCGATCTTCGGGCACCGGCACCAATGCACAGGACATGCCGTTGCTGGTGCCGAAGTCCAGATGACAGTAAGAAGCGGGTTCAGGTGGGTCTGGGGGACTTCAGATTGCGGTGGGGGAGGGGTGCCGAATTGCGGTGGGGGGTGCCGAATCACGGTGGGGGGTGCCGGATCGCGGGGGGGGTGCCGGATCGCAGGGGGGGCCTTCAGGGTGAGCAATGCCGGTTCTCATGGGGGGGGATAGAGCAGCGCCGCTGGCCTCGGGGGGTATGAACATATCAAAGCGAGTTTCCATTATTTCCTTTGGGGAAACTCGCTTTGATATATGAGTATTTTGGTTTACGAGCATGCTTCTTGAACTAATTATGCTCATAAACCAAGGTACCATTGTATTTGCTTTTTATACACCAATTGTTTGCCATGGAAAGCCATTACCTTTCCTAAAGCTGTCAGTAGCTTGAAATCAATGTTGTGCCGGTGCCGCAGAATCCTGAGAATTCCATCCAGGTACACCTGATCTTTACTAAAGCACCCTAAAAGGAAATGGAAGAAAAACTCTCAAACTCATTTGATATCTCTTCCATGCATCTACTATATAGCTCAAGCACATTCTTATCCTTACCCTCACCCAAACAGTCATGCTTATTCACCTTTCTCTGTTGTGTCTCTAAGACCCCTTTTTGCCCGTACACAATACTCCCATCGCACCACAGGGTCCAGGACAAACTGCTCCAGGTCCTTGAAGAGCTGGCAAAAAGTCATCTGACTAGCGCAGCAGACTGTGTAGTAGAGGAGTGCTGCCCGCCATAAATATGGATTCTTCCGGAAGAGAACACTATGCAGGCTTGCAAGACCTTCTTCTGTTGGATTGGCAGGTTTCAGCCCAAACTGTTTCCGCCCATCTGAGTTGTGCCATGGCTGCCGAGAGTTATTCACCCCACGAATGTAATGAGTTCCTGAAAAACACCACAACAGAAGGTAAAACAATAGTTGCAAGGCCTCTGCAATACTGATTGATATTGTAAGGTTTAGCCCCCAAAAAGTAAGGTTTTGGAGGGGTAATGTTGAAGCAAAGGTGGCCTTACAATCCGCCAGGTCCCAGGTTCGATACCCTAGTTGAAGATTCAGTAGGAAGTAAAATCAAATGACAAGCACAGCCAGAAGTGATAACATAAAGAATATAATGTAGAAATAAGCTTAATATTAGAGAAAGGCAATCTTTAGAAAGATACATAAGCTTCACTGGGTTACAAATGGACAGACAGAAATAGACATAAGCTTTACAAATACAGAGTGGATTCAGAGACTGCTTCTGTGCTCTTGTGAATGAGAGAGAAAAGACAGCTTCCTGAATAGGTGCTGTGAGGACAAAGAAAGAGAGAGGGGGGGAGGGGTGATGTTCCAGAGAGAGAGAGTGGGGTGTTGCAGAGAGGAGGCTTTTATAGGTTGGAATCTTATTCTAAAATAGAAACCATTGTATGTCACAGTATCTTTCTGTTTACAATTTGTAAACTGAAACAAATGGTTAGTTTAATTGATAAGGAAGATGTGATACTTGCAGACATGGTAGATGAGATTAGTCTCTGGCTTCTTTGTCCCATTCAAGTAGCATATCTTCTTGATAAACAATCCAGTCTGGCTGGATGCTTAATGTATGTGAATTCTGTGTAGGAGCATTTAAAGTCTATCTGCATCAACATTCCAGAGTCAGATTGATATAATGTCCCATAGGCCTCTGCTGACATTGGTTAGGCCAACCGAAAATGCTGAGGCTGACAGATATATGTTATCCTTTTGCCCTGTACTAATATATGTAGGATGATTGATTATAGTATAAATTTTTCTATACTGAAAATCACCTCAGAAAATTATAACTCTGTATTGTAACACCTTTACAGAAGCTCATGTATTGTAACACCACTATAGAAGCTCATGTAAACCACTCTGAATTTACTCCCCAGTCATTATTGAAAGCTTCTATACCGCTGCTAAACAACAATAAACAATTTGTTCCAAGTCCTTACTTCATTCCAATTTTCTTACATAGTATATTTTCAGTGCACGTGAGAGAGGTTGGTAGCACAAGAAAACAATCAAGAGTTCAATTTCCAAGTCTATGATCAGTGATTACTCTGTTGAGAAATACCAGCTACAGTGCCAATGATAAGTGACATGGACACCTATTTAAAGGAGACAGTACTGAAAAATCAAGTTCATTTCATCTGGCCCATCAGATGATATTCAACAAGTCTCAGCATGGAAATTAGAAAAGCAGAATGTACTCTAAAGCTGTTTCTCCTCCTCACCTATGACTGACACTAACCTATCTCATGCCGCAGCATCCCCTCCAGCCAGTACTGCCGTGCTCCAGAAAGGTTAATGGTGAGAGTAGGACGACTGTTTTCAATCATCATCACTGCCTGGGACAGAAGATCTTCTGTGAGATTCACCACTACCTGTCAAGAAAATCAGCAAGAATATAGACAGTTTCATCCCATCTCTCTTATGATTTTTCAAGGGAGTAAGAAAATGAAATATTCTCCATCTGAGGCTACCAAATCAGCATGCATATTTAAGAGTTCCCTAACCAAATTAAGCCACAAAAAGAGGCAAAGATGACCTGACTGTTGTTTTGTCTCAGCATCATAGTGGTGTACCCATGTTTCATCAACAGTAACTAATCGTCCAAAAAGTTGGCACCAACTCACTGAAAATGCTGCAAAATAAACTTGGAAGTGTCCAAGCAACTTCGTTTCTCGTCAGCATTCAAACATTTGGGCACTCACTTGGCTGACAGCTTCTGCGTACCCAGCTGCTCGTGGATTATACACCAAACATGTTCCCTGGATATCTGTAG
This sequence comes from Geotrypetes seraphini, assembly GCF_902459505.1. NCBI lineage: Eukaryota > Metazoa > Chordata > Amphibia > Gymnophiona > Dermophiidae > Geotrypetes > Geotrypetes seraphini. The sequence continues at coordinate 141,462,669 of NC_047087.1, forward strand.
TGTCTCAGCAATTGTTTTAGCCGATATCCACTAATCTGCCAAAATCAGGTCATGGAGGTGGTCAACAATTTTAGGAGCTGACACTGTTTCAGGCCTCTCAAATCTTGCTGCATCTTCAGTCTTGAAATCTCCCATGATGGAAGATTTCACACCACTTCACTGTGGAATATGATGGGCATTTGTCACTCAATATTTGAATCATACATTCATGGATTTCCTTAGGAATTTTCTTCTGCAGGAATAGGAACTTCATGACAGTTTGGAGTTCCACACTTGAAAATTCCATACTTTTTGTTGATCAGAAACAATGTCAAAATATAGCATTATGATTCTGCAAGTTGGCACTTTGCAAAATAAAATAAAATTTTTCAGCTACAATAGTAAAATAATGCTCAGAATTTAGCAAGTTGGTTAAACTGAAAACTTTTCAGCACCCCTTCATATTGATTCCTATGAGTCCCAACACTGTTCTATGCTGATGCTGCTTCCCTGGTCCCTTCAGTCCTTCTAGCACAGTGGTCTCAAACTCAAACCCTTTCAATGGCCACATTTTGGATTTGTAGGTACTTGGAGGGCCACAGAAAAATAGCTAATGTCTTATTATAGAAATGACAATTTTGCATGAGGTAAAAACTCTTTATAGTTTATAAATCTTTCCTTCTGGCTAAGTCTTAATTATAATATTGTAATTTATAGTTAAAGAGACATATGATGAAGAAACTGTTTTATTTTACTTTTGTAATTATGATAAACTGAGGGCCTCAAAATAGTACCTGGCAGGCCGCAAGTTTGAGACTACTGTTCTAGCAAATCCTCTTGCATTGCCTACAACTGCCACATGGTGAGGAGAGGGCAATAAATCTTTTCCACTGCTGTAATCTGTGCTCTCCTGGGCTCTATTTGGGCTTATGAAGCATTGGCTAAGGTGAGGCTGCCAGCCAACAAGAGCTGCTTGCCTTGTCAGCCAATGAAGTGCTGTTTTCATTCCAGGAAAGCAGAAACTCATTGGCCAGAAAGAACACTTTGCCTGCTTGTTAGGAGGAGAAAGAAAAAGTTGCCAGCTTTTCCCTCCCTTTTACAAACCCACGAAAGCGGTTTCTAGCGCAGGCCGGTGCATTGCTCCTGAAGCTCATAGGAACTCTATGAGTGTTGGGAGCAGTGCAGAGCATTCAGCACGCCATCCAGCACTAAAAAACGTTTTTGCGGTTTTGTAAAAAAAAGGGGAAAGGGTTTATCAGGTATGTGATTATGCCAGCTGCAAACCTTAGGCACCAGGCTCGATTTTTAGTTGTCTTGGTGACCTAGTATCTGGGGTTTGTTGATCCCTGAACTAATGCATTTTCAAAGCTCAAACTAAATATTAAACAACTGAAAAGTATTTTGAAACTATGTAAGGGGACCCATTTTTTTTCTGGACACCACATTATAAAAACAAGGTCTTAATGTAAGCTGCTACTAGTATTAACAGCACTTACAGACTTGTAATCATTTGCACAATGTTTTGGGTTTAAAAAAAAAATTTTTTTAAGTGTTATCCAATAAAAACAAAATAGCTAATGTCAAATTCAGAAAAGCGTACACCGCCCTGATGGCTTTTTGCTCTAGAGTAGTAAATCAACATTTTAACAAACCTCAAACCTGAAGTGAATATCTAAGAACAGTTCTGAAACAGCTTCTTGTGTGAGAAAATATATTTTTTAATGTTTTCTTTAAATGTTTCCTGACCTAGCAATTGTGTTTGGGGGTACTCTTTAGGAATGTACACAGCCAGCCCCAAAACTTTCACAGGAAGCAGGATAAATGCTGTCGGGCTCTCTGGAGTACCTCAGGGAAGACGGTAGCTCTCCTTAGCACAATGCATGTTTTACCACAAGTATTAGCACTAAATTTGAAAGACTGAGATCATACTGTACATAGCCTGGCTTATGAGTGAGATTCACTACTGTCATAGTATGCACAAAACTAACCCAATTAGAGACATTACTCCCAAAATAAGTCCCAGGAAGCGTTTATAAAGCTTATTCCATTTTCCAAAAAGTCTTTTGCACAGTGGGAAATGAAGAATCAAATCAGATGGTGTATGCCAGCTATGGAAGAGGGATTAAAACTGTGCAAGCACCTTTTAGTTCAGTGGTCTCCAACCTTTTGATTTGCAGAAAAGTGCCACAAAGGGGCATGAGAAAGCTCTGGAACACCAGAAGATACTACTACTACTAATCATTTCTATAGCACTACTAGACATATGCAGCACTGTAGGTATTATATGCAGATACTTCTCCGTCTTTAGTGGGCTCATGAGCTAAGTTTTTGCACCTGGGGTAATGGAGGGTTAAGTGACTTGTCCAGGGTTGCAAGAAGCTGTAGTGGGAATTGAACTCAGTTCCCCAGGATTTCAGTCCACTGCAATAACCATTAGGCTACTCCTCCATTCCAAGCTCACACATGTAATAATAAATACTAATTTTGATTCTACAAGGATATATTTTTAAAAATTCACTTTATTTCGGCTTATTAACAGTTGAAAATCCCATAAATGTGACTCCTGAGTGACATAAATTTACTGAGCGTGAGCATTTCATGGTTTATCAAGCTTCCTCAAAACACTGAACTACTCTACTAACTCTCCTCTCCTGTATAAAAATATTTGGAAGCAAATTATTTTTAAGATAGATTTTTGTGTTGCCCAATGTTACTCACTGGTGATCTACATCTGGAATTAAATTAAATTATTTCAATTAAAGGCCAGCAGAGATCATGCACATTAGTGAAGCTGGTATGAATAATTCTATCCTGCCTTTGGAAACACCTTCTGTGGCCTGCCTGTCAGACACACTGTCGATGGACAGTGCTTAAAAATTGAATTTGCTCATCTGAAGGATGCAGCAAAGTTGGAAGGCAGGTAGAGAATATGCCATGCGAAGCTTTGCTGCATAGCGTGTGCCTCATCTTGACATACCTGCGCATACGTGCTCATAAATGTGACCGTGTATGGCATGCAGGCACATGCAATTCTTTTCTCTACCCACCTCTCAATGGTACCACATCTTTCTGGTGAGCAAATTCAATTTTTCAGCTGTCGGTTATGGGGCTGCAAAAATGGACTATCGGGCTATGTGCAGGAGACCACTGTACTAGTTCCATGCCATTATTTACAGCTTGCCAAGGGAGTGAGTACACAAGCTCATCCAATTATGCACCAAAAAAAAAGAATATTCATCCCATAACAGACCAAGAAAGTGAATAAATATTTCTCCACAGTCTGCCAAAAGGAGAGTTTATAAATATTTATCTCCAAAACCTTCTGTGTCTGTATCAAAATACAGTAGTCAACTTAAAATGTGTCAAGCAATCTTAATACTCTTCCTACCTCTCCTGAACATTCCTCCTTCTGCGTGTACTTCCGGATGTAAGACCAGATTTGACACTTGCTCAGCAAGTTCCCTCCAGTGGTCACCTCAAAGCTCTCATAACTCCCATATTTCTCCAGGACTGCACGCATGATACGGATTGCCTGCAAAAGTGAAAGAGCTGAGGCCTCTTGAAATGTACAGATACCCTGTTTCCCCGAATATATGACACTGTCTTATATTTTTAAAAACTCCAAAATATGCACAAGGTCTTATTTTCAGGGGGATGTCTTATTTTTCCATGAAGAAGAATACAGTACACATTTATTGCTGAAAAAAAGACATTTATTACCTGTATATGGTACAGGTCATCACAAACCAGAAAAGCTGTATCACAAACCAGAAAAAACTGTATCACAAACCAGAAAAACATTTACTGTATAACAGTTTACAGTATGATACATTTACACATTTAATCACTGACAATCAAGTCATCATCTTCTGGAACATCATCATAATAACTCACACCCTGAGGTTCCAGATCAATTACTTGGGACTCCATTTCTTTCACAATCAGTGGACCAAATCTCTCATGTTTAGCAATAGCAGTGTCCTCAAATGAGTACTTCTTATCAAGGTAGCCTGCTCGTAATGCATGTTCAATGCAACTGTCAGTGATTTTATCCCATGAATTCTTCACCCAAGTCACAACCTCTTGCAGTTTAGGTTTCACAAAATTTCCACGCTGATTTCTCTCCATTCTATTTTCAATGTAGTCATTAATTTCCATGCGCAAATTGTCCTTGAATGGCTTGTTGATTGCAATATCAAGGGTCTGGAGATAGGCCGTCATTCCCGCAGGAATCATTATTTGATCTATTTTTCTTTCATGAAGAAATGACTTCATATCTTTAGCACGGTGAGTGCTAGCTGCATCCCAGACTAGCAGATCTCTTTGACCTCCTCGCATAACAAGTGGCAGCATTAAATCTACCCACTTTCTTATAACAGCTTGTGTGGCCCAGGCTTTTTCAGTTTCAAGGACAAAAATTCCTGAAACACGTTCAATCTTTTCCTTCTTGCCCTTAGAAATTATTAGAGGTAGGACTTTAGTGCCATTCAGACGAATTGCCAAAATACAGGTCACACGTGCACTTTCATAAGCAGTGGAGGGAATGTACACTGAGGAGGCACCCCGCTGTTCAATTGTTGTTTGAGATGATTGGCCCATAAACACTGCAGTTTCATCCATAGCAATCATGTTGGAAAGCTTGTATTTAGAGAAGTCAATCTCATCAATAAAGGACTTGAATGCAAGTGCTCGCTTAATCACTTGAGCATCTTCCAGCCTAAACAATGTCGTGGATCTTCTTAAAGACAATTCACTTCTCTGAAGGAAATTATCCAGCCAGTGTTGTGATGCTTTGAAATTTTCAGAGGCTATGTTAAACTGTAGCGCCATTGCAAGGGCGAATTCTTGAATATGAGCCCTATTCACAACCAAAGCCTTTGTTCTCCTGTCAACAACCCATTCACAGATCAGATCTTCCAGCTCAGAAAATATTGGTTTCCGACCTGATCCACACTTGCGTTTGTTAGAATTTCCCTTTTCCACTTGTTCAACTAGTTTACCATACTCTGCTCGCCACTTGCGGAGCAATCGTATATTCAACATTTTTTCTTTGCAGAAAGCAGCAAGATTTTGGCCCCAAGAATCTTCCACGATTCTCCTCTTGTACTCCACAGAGTAGCTTTTTCTTTTTGTGGCCATGCCTAAGGGTAAAAGAATAAAAAATGGCACTAGGGTATCCTGGGTGGGGGGAGGGTGATCTTTTAAAATGATACAGAGGGCATCAGAGGGGGGAATCAAAATGGCACAAGAGAATCAGGGGGATGGGTGGTTACCATCTTAACAGTATGGAGAGAAAAACGTTAGCTTGCCATGTAAAAGGTAAATAAAAATTGGCATGCAAATCCTTTAAACCAGATTTTTGATTTTACAGTTAACAATCTGGTTTAAAGGATTTGCATGCCAATTTTTATTTACCTTTTACATGGCAAGCTAACGTTTTTGGAAATGTGTCTGTAACACGGTAAATGTACACTTGTAAAGTTTGAACTTGAAATCAGCTTTCAAATCTGTTAGAAAACAGCATCCTCCACATACCGTACAGATCAGATACAGATTTGCAGTTTGCTTTTAAAACACTAGATGGCAGCATCACTATGTACGGTATCACTACAAGTACCGTATTTTCACGTAGATAACGCGCACCCGTGTAAAACGCACACACGGGTATAGCGCACGAAAAACACAAATTTATGTACAGAAATTTTTATATACCGCGCACACCCGTATACCGCGCATGCTGCCCGACTCTCCCGTCGCCGTCTGACTCTCCTTTCGCCCGCTCCGACTCTCCTCTCCCCCTTGAAGTCCTGTCCCCACCCTGAAAGCCTGATGCCCCCCCGACGTCCGATTCACCCCCCCCCCCCCGCAGGACCGCTCGCACCCCCACCCCGAAGGACCGCTCGCACGCACTCTCACCCGCACCCGCACCCCCACCCCCACCCTGAAGGACCGCTCGCACCCCCACAGCTTCCCGATCCCCCTCCCATCATGTACAAGCTTATACCGGTGTCCTGCTGCTACCTCTTGGCGGTCCCGACTCCCCGACACGATCGGGGCAAGAGGGAGCTCAAGCCCTCTTGCCCCAGCCAACCGCGGCACCCCCGACACGATCGGGGCAAGAGGGAGCTCAAGCCCTCTTGCCCCAACCAACCGCGGCACCCCCAACACGATCGGGGCAAGAGGGAGCTCAAGCCCTCTTGCCCCCGACTCCCCGACACGATCGGGACAAAAGGGAGCCCAAGCCCTCTTGCCTCGCCGACTCCCCAACTCCCCGACAATATCGGGCCAGGAGGGAGCCCAATTCCTCCTGGCCCTGGCGACCCCCCCCCCCGCTAGTTGTTCGGGCCAGGAGGGAGCCCAAGTCCTCCTGGCCCTGGCGCCCCCCCCCCCCGCTAGTTGTTCAGGCCAGGAGGGAGCCCAAACCCTCCTGGCCACGGCGACCCCCTACCCCCACCCCGCACTACATTACGGGCAGGAGGGATCCCAGGCCCTCCTGCCCTCGACGCAAACCCCCCTCCCCCCAACGACCGCCCCCTCCAAGAACCTCCGACCGCCCCCCCAGCTGACCTGCGACCCCCTGGCCGACCCCCACGACACCCCCACCCCCCTTCCCCGTACCTTTCTGTAGTTGGCCGGACAGACGGGAGCCAAACCCGCCTGTCCGGCAGGCAGCCAACGACAGAATGAGGCTGGATTGGCCCATCCATCCCAAAGCTCGCCTACTGGTGGGGCCTAAGGCGCCTGGGCCAATCAGAATAGGCCCGGGAGCCTTAGGTCCCTCCTGGGGGCAGGGCCTTGGGCACATGGTCGGGTTGGGCCCATGTGCCTCAGGCCCCGCCCCCAGGTGGGACCTAAGGCTCCCGGGTCTATTCTGATTGGCCCAGGCGCCTTAGGCCCCACCAGTAGGCGGAGCTTTGGGACGGATGGGCCAATCCGGCCTCATTCCGTCGTTGGCTGCCTGCCGGACAGGCGGGTTTGGTTCCCGTCTGTCCGGCCAACTACAGAAAGGTACGGGGAAGGGGGGTGTGGGTGTCGTGGGGGTCGGCCAGGGGGGTCGCGGGTCGGCTGGGGGGGCGGTCGGAGGTTCTTGGGGGGGGGCGGTCGTTGGAGGGAGGGGGGTTTGCGTCGAGGGCAGGAGGGCCTGGGATCCCTCCTGCCCATAATGTAGTGCGGGATGGGGGTAGGGGGTCGCCGTGGCCAGGAGGGTTTGGGCTCCCTCCTGGCCCAAACAACTAGCGGGGGGGGAGGGGTTGCCAGGGCCAGGAGGACTTGGGCTCCCTCCTGGCCCGATATTGTCGGGGAGTTGGGGAGTCGGCGGGGCAAGAGGGCTTGGGCTCCCTTTTGTCCCGATAGTGTCGGGGAGTCGGGGGGGCAAGAGGGCTTGGGCTCCCTCTTGCCCCGATCGTGTCGGGGGTGCTGCGGTTGGCTGGGGCAAGAGGGCTTGAGCTCCCTCTTGCCCCGATCGTGTCGGGACCGCCAAGAGGAAGCAGCAGGACACCGGTAGGAGCTTCTACATGATGGGGGTGGTCGGGAGGCTGTGGGGGTGCTTGCCAAATAGTGCCTTATTTTCGGGGGGGGGCCTTATATTTCCCAGGTGGGGAAAAAAAGGGGGGTGTCTTACTAAAGGAGGAGGTCCTATAATGGGGGAAACACGGTATGAAACAACTACAGATCTGATCATTTTGGAGATAGTTTTATAACAGGTATCCTAGGGTAAAAATGTAACCATTTTTAGCCTATTATATAAAAACACATAGACATGTTGGACTCTTTATGAAATACTAGGGGTAAGCTGGGAGAAATTGCAGTAGATTGAAGCCGTGGACATTTATACCAGCTTGGGAACTAGTGTAAAAGTGTTCATGTACAATCTGCATGAGTGTACATATTTTATAAAGAACACATGTACTTTGTTATGCCACCCATATTCTGCCTAAGCTCCACCTAGAAGTATGTACAGTGCGGTCAATGTGCATATTATTATGGGTATTAACCCCTCCCCACACAACTGTGATTAGTCAAAGCAAAGTAGTTCTGGTCCTAATACAAAGTTGATTCTCCAAGAAATTGGCCTAACGTACTGAAATTTAGAATTTTCCTCAATTTCTCAATGCTTTTAGTCATATTTCTTTGCTATAAAGAACATAAGAATAGCCTTACTGGGTCAGACCAATGGTCCATCTAGCCCAGTAGCCTATTTTCACGGTGGCCAATCCAAGTCACTAGTACCTGGCCAAAACCCAAGGAGTAGCAATATTCCATGCTACCAATATAGGGCAAGCAGTCTTTCTCAATAACAGACTATGGATTTTTCCTCCAGGAACTTGTCCAAACCTTTCTTAAAACCAGCTATGCTATCCGCTCTTACTACATCCTCTGGCAACACGTTCCAGAGCTTAACTATTTTCTGAGTGAAAAAAACCCTTCCTCCTATTGGTTTTAAAAGTATTTCCCTGTAACTTCATCGAGTGTCCCCTAATCATTGTAATTTTTGATGGAGTGAAAAAGCGATCCACTTGTACCTGTTCTACTTCATTCAGGATTTTGTAGACTTCAATCATATCTACGGCAAGGAGGTCAAGTTCCTGGAAGCACTAGGGACTGCTTCCTGGAACAAATGGTGGGAGAGCCGACGAGAGAAAACACTACCTTGGACTTGATCCTGCATGGCATTACAGGACCGACAAAAGAAGTAGAAGTCACGGTCCCGCTGGGGACGAGCGATCATAACATCATCAACTTTAAACTTGACATCGGGAAAGGGAAACGTACCAAAATCTTAACCACGACCTTAAACTTTAAAAAGGAAAGATACGATAGCATGAGAACCATGGTGGAACAATGGCTCAAGAAAAAGTTGGACAAAGTTAAAACGGTAGATCAGGCATGGTCCCTACTGAAAAATACTATCATAGCGGCACAAAATCTCTACATTCCGCAGATTTCCAAAGAAAGGAAAACTAAAGGCAAAAGAGAACCGGCATGGCTTACTAGAGAGGTGAAGGAAGCCATAAAAGAAAAGAAGGACTCCTTTAAAAAATGGAAACGCAAGAAAACAACCGAAGCTTGGAACAAACACAAAGATGATCAGAATAAATGTCACAAGGCGGTGAGGGATGCCAAAAAGGACTATGAGGAGAAAATAGTGCAAGAGGCCAAAAATTTCAAGCCCTTCTTTAGATATGTAAAAGGAAAAAAAAAACTGCAAAAGAGGCGGTGGGACCGCTGGATGACCAGGGAAGAAAAGGGTACATCAAGGAAGACAAACAAATTGCAGACAGACTAAATTCCTTCTTTGCGTCTGTCTTTATGAAGGAGAACACCACAACAATACCAGAAGCAGTGAAAGTGTTCAAAGGAGTAATAGAGTACAGCCTCACCACAGTAGAAGTGGACTTGGACCAGATATACTATCAGATCGACAATCTTAAAAGCGACAAATCCCCTGGACCTGATGGAATTCACCCGAGAGTCTTAAAAGAACTGAAGGTTGAAATCAGAGAGCTTTTGCAAAAACTTGTCAACCTGTCAATTAGAACTGGACAGATACCGGACGATTGGAAGATAGTGAACGTCACACCAATTTTCAAAAAAGGATCAAGAGGAGAACTGGGCAACTACAGACCTGTGAGTCTTACGTCTGTCCCTGGAAAGATGGTTGAAGCACTGATCAAAGATAGCATAGTCCGGCACTTGGATACACACAACCTGATGAGAGCCAGTCAACATGGCTTCAGGAAAGGGAAATCATGTTTGACAAATTTACTTCAATTTTTTGAGACCGTGAACAAACAAATTGATAGTGGAGAACCGATGGACATAATATACTTGGACTTCCAGAAAGCATTCGACAAGGTTCCACATGAAAGACTTCTCAGGAAACTACAAAGCCATGGAATAGAGGGAGATATACTAAGATGGATAGGCAAATGGCTGGAGAACAGAAAGCAGAGAGTGGGCATAAATGGGAAGTTCTCAGACTGGGAGAAAGTGACCAGCGGTGTGCCCCAGTGCTCGGTACTTGGGCCCATCTTATTTAATATTTTCATCAATGACCTAGAAGAAGGAACATCCAGTGAGATCATCAAGTTTGCAGACGACACAAAGCTATGCCGGGCAATCAGATCGCAGAAGGATAGCGAGGAACTCCAGAGTTACTTATGTCAGTTAGAGAAATGGGTGGAGAAATGGCAGATGAAGTTTAATGTGGAAAAGTGCAAAGTAATGCATTTAGGCAGAAAGAACAAGGAACACGAGTATAGAATGTCAGGTGCAACTCTGGGTAAGAGCGAACAAGAAAAGGACCCGGGTGTACTGATAGACAGGACCTTGAAACCGTTGGCACAATGCGCGGCAGCGGCAAAGAAAGCAAATAGAATATTAGGCATGATAAAGAAAGGCATCATGAGTAGATCGGAGAAAGTTATAATGCCGCTTTATAGGGCAATGGTCAGACCACACTTGGAATATTGTGTCCAACATTGGTCTCCCAACCTAAAGGATATAAAACTGTTGGAGAGGGTGCAAAGATGAGCAACGAAGCTAATAAAAGGTATGGAGAACTTGGAATACGAGGAATGACTTGAGAGACTGGGATTGTTCTTCCTTGAGAAAAGGAGACTGTGAGGGGATATGATCGAGACTTTCAAAATACTGAAAGGAATCGACAAAATAGAGCAGGAAAAAAAATTATTTACAATGTCCAATGTGACACAGACAAGAGGACATGGACTGAAGCTAAGGGGGGACAAGTCCAGGACAAATATCAGGAAGTTCTGCTTAACGCAACGAGTGGTGAATACCTGGAATGCTATCTCAGAGGAGGTTATTGCGGAATCCACTGTTCTAGGATTTAAAAGCAAACTAGATGCACATCTCCTTACGAGAGGCATAGAGGGATATGGGTGACTAAAATTACGCCAGGTGTACAATGGCTGGGCCTCCGCGTGTGCGGATCACTGGACTTGATGGACCGAAGGTCTGATCCAGAGATGGCAGTTCTTATGTTCTCCCCTCAGCTGTCTCTTTTCTAAGCTGAAGAGCCCTAACATTTTAGTCTTTCCTCATATGAGAGGAGTTCCATCCCTTTTACCATGTTGGTCGCTCTTCTTTGAACCTTTTCTAGCACCACTATATCTTTCTTGAGATAAGGAGACCAGAATTGAATGCAATATTCCAGATGAGGTCACACCATGGAGTGATACAGGGGCATTATAACATTCTTAGTCTTTCTAACCATCCTTTTTAAATAATTCCTAGCATCCTGTTTGCTTTTTTGGCTGCACATTGGGCGGAAGGTTTCATCGTATTGTTTACGATGTACAGTGACCAGTGCTGTACGCAGTACTGCAGGTGAGGGCGCACCATAGCCCACTAAGGCGGCATGATAACCTTCTCTGATCTGTTATGATCCCCTTATCATTTCTAGCATTCTGTTCGCCCTTTTCGCCGCCATAGCACATTGCGTGGATGGCTTCATCGACTTGTCGATCAGAACTCCCAAGTCTCTTTCCTGGGAGGTCTCTCCAAGTACCACCCTGGCCATCTTGTATTCATGCATGAGATTTTTGTTACCGACATGCATCAAGTTGAACCTCATCTGCCATGTCGATGCCCATTCCACGAGCCTGATTATGTCACGTTGCAGATCCTCGCAATCCCCCCGTGTCTTTACTACTCTGAACAACTTCATATCGTCCGCAAATTTAATCACCTCACTCATCGTACCTATGTCCAGATCGTTTATAAAGATGTTGAAGAGCATGGGTCCAAGCACCGAGCCCTGCAGCACCACACTGGTGACGCTCTTCCAGTCCGAGTATTGTCCATTTACCCCCACTCTCTGTTTCCTGTGTTCCAGCCAGTTTTTAATCCACATGAGTATTTCACCCTCGAAATTACAAACCAGTAAGCCTGACTTCAGTCCAGGCAAAATAATGGAAACAATTATAAAAAATAAATTGTGAGACACATAGACAAACATGGTTTAATGGGACAGATTCAGCATGGGTTCAGCCAAGAGAGGTCTTGCCTCACCAATTTGCATGACTTCTTTATAAGCGGAATGGAAATGTTAAAATAAATAAATAAATACAGGTGCTTTAGTCAGATTGTGAGCCTACTGGACAGTAAGGGATGTTTTTAAGCATCTAATATTAGATATTTCATTGTTTGTGAACCACTGTGAACTTCGAATGAGGTATTGGCGGTTTACAAATAAAAATTGTATTCTATTGTATAAAGGTGAGCCAGTTGATGTAGTGTATCTACATTTTCAGAAAGCTTTTGACAAAGTTCCTCATGAGAGACTCCTGAGTAAATTGTGGATTACAAACTAATTATTAGACAGAAAACAGAGGGTGGGTTTAAATGGCCACTTTTCTCAATGGAGTAGGGTAAATAGTGGAGTGCCACAGGGATCTATATTGAGACCAATGCTATTTAACATACTTATAAATGATTTGAAAACTGGAATGATGAGCGAGATGATTAAATTTACAGATGTCAAAAAAACTATTCAAAATGGTTAAAACATAGGCAGACTGTGAAAAATTGCAAGAAGATCTTAGGAAATTGGAAAACTGGGCATCCAAATGGCAGATGAACTTTAATGTGGAGAAATGCAAAGTTAAGCCCACTGGGAAGAATAATCCAAATCATAGTTACTGGATGCTAGGGTCTACCTTAGAAGTCAGAATCTAAGAAAAAGATCTAGATGTCATTATTGACAATACGCTGAAATCTTCTGTCCAGTTTGTGGCAGCAGTCAAAAAAGCAAACTGGATGCTAGGAGTTATTAGGAAAGGGATGGTAAATAAGACCAAGAATATTATAATGTCTCTATATCGCTCCATGGTGTGACTTCAGCTTGAACACTCTGTTCAATTCTTATCGATGTATCTCAAAAAAGATATAGCAGAATTAGAAAAAATTCAAAGAGCAGCAACCAAAATGATAAACGGGGTGGAAGTCCTCTCATATAAGGAAATACTAAAGAAGTTAGGGGCTCTTCAGCTTCAGCTTTATTGGATATTTGATATATTAAGTATCCAATAAATCATAAACATATGATTGAGATCTACAAAATCCTGAGTGGTGTAGAATGGAGGAAAGTGAATTGATTTTTTACTCTTTCAAAAATTATGAAGACTAGGGTACACATTACATGGAAATACCTTTAAAACAAATTGGAGGAAATATATTTTCATTGAATGAACAGTTAAGCTCTGGAACTCATTGCCAGAGTATGTTGTAACAGTGGTTAATGTAGCTGGGTTTAAAAAAGGTTTGGATAAGTTCCTGGAGGAAAAGTCCATAGTCTCTTATTGAGGCAAACATGGGGAAGCCACTGCTTGCTCTGGGATTGGTAGCATAGGATGTGTGACTGAAACTAGCTATTCTGTTAGCATGGCATTTCCATGTAGGGATCTTTAGCAATCAGGCTTGTTTAGCTTTCCCATTAGATGTACTGATGTTCTAAATTAGAGAGCTGCACAGGGACAGAAATCCCACCCATCCACGCCCGTCCCCACCAGGATCCTCTCCGTCCCCACCAGGATCAAACACTGGTTGGCAGGCAGGAAACAGAGGGTTGGAGTAAAAGGCCAATATTCAGACTGGCAATGGGTCACGAGCGGAGTTCCACAGGGGTCGGTGCTGGGACCTCTACTGTTCAATATATTTATTAACGATCTGGAGGCAGGGACAAAAATGTGAGGTTATCAAATTTGCTGATGAGACCAAACTCTGCAGCAGGGTTAGAAACATGGAAGACTGCGAAGACCTACAAAGGGACCTAACGAGACTGGAAGACTGGGCAAAAAAGTGGCAAATGAGTTTTAACGTAGAGAAATGCAAGGTCATGCATGTAGGGAAAAAGAACCCGATGTTCAGCTACAAAATGGGGGGAACACTGCTAGGGATGAGTAACCTTGAAAGGGACCTGGGGGTGATGGTCGACACATCACTGAAACCATCGGCGCAATGTGCGACAGCCTCAAAGAAAGCAAACAGAATGCTGGGCATCATCAAAAAGGGTATTACAACCAGGACGAAGGAGGTCATCATGCCGCTGTATCGCGCAATGGTGCGTCCGCACCTGGAGTACTGTGTTCAATACTGGTCGCCGTACCTCAAGAAGGACATGGCGATACTCGAGGGAGTGCAGAGGAGGGCGACTAAACTGATAAAAGGTATGGAACATTTTTCATACGCTGACAGGTTAAAAATGATGGGGCTGTTCTCCCTGGAAAAGAGGAGACTTAGAGGGGACATGATAGAAATCTTCAAAATCCTTAAGGGCATAGAGAAAGTGAATAAGGACAGATTCTTCAAACTGTGGGGAGCCACAAGCACTAGGGGTCACTCGGCGAAATTGAAAGGGGACAGGTTTGGAGCTAGGAAGTTCTTTTTTACCCAGAGGGTGGTGGACACATGGAACGCACTTCCGGAGAATGTGATAGACCAGAACTCTGTACAGGGGTTCAAGGAGGGTTTGGATAGGTTCCTAGAGGATAAGGGGATAGAGGGGTACAGATATAACTTGAGGTAGGTTACAGAAGTGGTCAGAAACCACTTCACAGGTCGCAGACCTGATGGGCCGCCGCGGGAGCGGACCGCTGGGCGAGATGGACCTCGGTCTGACCCAGTGGAGGTAACTTCTTATGTTCTTATGATCCTCTCTGTCCCCGCAAGGAATTACCTCCATCCCCGTCCGTCCCCATAAAAAGCAGCAATTACTTCTGACAGGATCATCAATTCCACAGTTTCTTTTGTGTTTGTGCTGCTGTTTTCCTTGTGGAATCTCTTTGGTGGAACCCTTTTTTTGTTTTCTGTTCAGGTAATTAACTTATAAACCCCCTCTTTTACTAAGGCTGACGTGTCCATTATATTATATGGACGAACCCTGCTTCCAAAGCCTTCCATCCCCGTGGGAGTCCCGTTGGCTAGAGGGGGGTCCTCGTGGGAGTCCTGTGGGCCAGACGGGGATCCCCGTGGGTCCCGCAGGATTCCCACGATCCCCATTTCTGTGCAGACCTCTATTCTAAATCCCACTGCAATATTTGTAATATTGTGTCTTCAGGACAGCTCTTTATTGAGTTTTAAAGCTCGACTACTAAGATATAGTAGATTTGTCTATAGTTCCTGTGTGACTCTGAGATTTTATATTACTTCACAGCATGTCTATTAGTGTTACTGATATACTAGAATCAAGCATTTTTTTTAAATGTTGAGTTCTATGGAGAAACGTCCCAGTTCTGCATTAGACCCATTGCATTTCTGTAGATGGAGATTTTATCTTTTAAAAAAATGTGATAACCACAATGCAGTTTTTACCACCAAAATACATGTAGTTATAAAATTTTACAGGTATTTGGTGTTATAAACTGCGCTTTGATTCTTGCTCTTCACTATTTGCTCCTTGGTGGGTGACATACATATATCTTATAAGTTTTCTGGCTCTATTTGTGCTGGGGAACACAGACACAGTTTGTGTTGATTCTGCTGATTTGTTCTGGGACAGGGTTATTTAATTTTGTTAATGAAGTTAGCTGCTTGGGACAATGGAGGTTCGACTCCCCACAGCTATGCTCTGGTTGAGAGAGATAAAGGAAGCTTTAGATAAGACACTGTTGCTAAGACAGCACCTTTAGATTTAGACAATGAAGCACATATGCTGTTTATCCACCCTACCCCCCTTTCTTGTGTTGATTATTTCTTTGAAGTTTATGTATCCTGTCACCAAATATGGTTTGTACTCACGTCATCTGCTAATACCACTGACCCATGTATAAAACTGGATGTAAGACTAATAATAAACAGGCAATTTCTTTAGGACAAGTCTGTGTATCCTTCCTGCCTAAGGAAACTGCCTCCAGATACTGAACAAGCAACAGGGCAGTTTCGGGACCAAGAAACGGACCCCGTTCGATTCAATTTGGGTGTGTCGTCTGGGATGGACTGGACATCACCAGCAGCTTGTGAGTATTTCTGAATTTTGAATTCTGTTCTTTAATGCTCACTGGATGTTGGCATCCTATTCCAAACCTTTATTTATTAAGTAAGACTTTTGGGAAGTCTATTTGTATTGCGGAGTTTTTGGGAAGCTCCCGCCGTGAAAATAAGCGGCTGCCGTTCTTTCGGAAAGAACAATATTATTTATAGAAACGCCTGCCTACTCTATCGCCTGTGTCTTTGCATGCGCTTTTCTCTTCTATCGCTTTAGAGATAAGATTTTATAGAGTATAAGATTATATTGTATATTACTGTACTGTATCTCGCTTATAAGGTAAAGTAAGCGAAAAATTTCTGCATTGTTATATTGTTTTTGTTATGGGTCATAAAGGCACTTAGGATTCTTCCTCTCCTAGACAGATGAGACTTGTAAGGCTTATGTTGCCCGTATGTGTGACACTCTCCCTCCAGCTCACATCTCTCTGTGTCACCAGTCCTTCCCCGTATACATTTGCACTGCTTATAAGTTTAACACTAAGGTAGGACATGCTGTTATGTGGAATGAATTGCAAGCAGAGTTTGATAGCAGAGTTTTTAGTCTAAGAGCTTTCCTTTGCAGCTTGTACACAAGAACTGTTTCTTGTCTCCTTCTCGAACGTACAATAGTTTGACTCTGACTCATATTTTGCGTTCCTGGACTTCCGGTTTGGGCTTAGACAGCATGGCTGCGTGAGCGTTAAGCTCCCACTTCCTGTTCAGACAATCATCTTACTTCGCTGATACCGACTACAATTCTGGTTCATTTAAACACAGCTACTTATCTTCTAGGGCACGCTGTTTATCATGGCTACAAAAAAAATAATAAAACAGAGGCTTTACCCTCCAACAAATGCCTCAAGTCTGCTCCTCCTTCCCCTGATAAAAATGGCTCGGCTGCAGACCTCGTGGAAGAGTGTGACCCGATACTAGCAGAACTACAAAACATCAAATCGCTAATGAAATCGCATATTGACATTTCAAAAGATATGCGTATAGAACTTGAAACGATTCACTCGCAATTAGCCGCCTCACAACAGCATTTTGACCTTGCTAATAGAGTGTCGGCGGTGGAAAAAGACATCCCAGTGATTCGTTCTAACTCTGCGGCCATCTTGAAACTTTCAACGGAGCTCGAAGATATGGCTAATCGTAGCCGAAGATCCAACTTGCGTATCCTCGGAGTACCGGAGGGGGCCGAAGGAAACGATACCCTCTCGTTTATAACAACTTGGCTCCCCAAATTTCTAGACCTAGATTTCACTCTGACATTGGAATTCAAACGGGCTCATCGTTCGCCCTCCACTCCTCAACAGGGCGCCAGACACCCGCGGCCTATTATAGTCAAAGTACTCCGATTCCAACAAGCACTACTGATTTTGACTACCGCCAAAGGAAAGGCTTCGATGCTCTACCAGGGCAGGAAGATAATAATTGTTCCGGACCTAGCTCCTGCAACTGCCGCCAAGCGCAAAGCATTCCTGGCTTTGCGCCAAGACCTCAAAGATCTAGGAGCACAGTATGGACTTTTTTATCCGGCCCGTCTCCGTGTGACATATCGTAACAAGACAGACAACTATTCTGATCCTGAAGTATTGCGGTCCTGGATTCATCAGACCAAAATGGGGTGAACTGAGTTTTCCGATCATCTCAACCCTCATCTACCTTGTCTTCGCAGATGCATCCTCTCCACTATCAGACTGCACCAGAACAATAACCGGCTAGATCTCCATTCAGACCTTTCTTCTTGATCTCCACTTTTTTACAGCCTCATCATCAGCGTATTTTTTGGACGTTATATTTTCAGTCGCTACACTGTTGGTTTGGCTCTCCATATTGTTTTTCAACCCCTTCTTTCTCCTCCCAATACCTCCTCCCTCCTTTTTCATTTTTCCCTTCGATCCCCTCTTGTTATCTCTCTTGTCTTTTTTTCTTTAGCAAGTTTTCTTCTCCTATCAATTTGTATAATCCTTATTTAATATATGAACTGTCTTCTAATATGTTTTTCTTACTTTTTCTATTTTTTCCTGAACTTCTTCCATAGCGTAATTACACTCATCCTGCCTGTCACTGTTTCCTTTCCGTTCTTTTCTATGTGCCGTCCCTGTACTGATCTCCTTATTACATACATTCGTTTTCCATAAATCCCTCTCTCCCGCTGCCTCACTCTCTAGCTCATCTCATGAAATACAACAATCCATCTGTGGACCTGATCGTTTCTGCTCCTCTCTTCTTTCCCTAAGGTACCATTTTACCCTTGCAATGAACTGTTTGTACTCTTATGAATTAATACTTAGACCCTCCTCTTGATTAACTGCAGTTAACTTGTTTGATGAAATTCATCCTACTATCACACTCCTACTGTACTTGTAATTATAATAAATCATAAACATTTTTAGGATCTCAAACTCTGCTATCCCTACGGATTAAATGCACCTACTTGATGAATGAATTTAATCCTATTACCACACTCCCTTCATCTATCAAATGTAATGAATTTTCAATAATATTATGAATTTTGCTTTAGATCTAATTACTGATTAATTATACCCTGTTTGATTGATGAAATTAATTTTGATACCAAGCTCACACTATATTTTTAACCTAATGAATGCTCCATGTTATTTTGAATCTAGGTTTAGACACTCTTTCTGATTAACGGTACCCTGATTGCTTGATGAATTTTATTGAGATGTATATTGAAATGTTATGTTCCCTCTGTTCCTCTCCCTTTATGAAGTGTTAGTAATATCATGAATTCTGGGTTAGATATTCCTATTAATTAACTGTATCCCACTTGACTGATGAAGTTTGCTTATTATCCCGCCCCCACTATCCCCACATCATGATGTACTGTTTTTTTTTTTAACACTCTGCATATACTTTGTATTGTTTTACTATTCTCTCTACTGACTTTACATTTTATTATGAACTATTATTCTTCTTCGAGTGATGCACTCTCCCTTTTTGACTCACCTAACTCCTGATTTCTCCTGCTTTTGTTAATATGCCAACACTCCTTGATCTGCTCACCAATTATTTGCAGTGCAATAGCCGTATATGATCTTAATATGTTGATGATGTGTTTCTTCTCATACCTTTTTATGACCTACTGGTGCTGTACTTATATGGTGGGGTTGGATACTAAAGCTGATGATGGGTCTGTGTTTATTCTCAGGGATTGCTGCTACAGGCTGTTTTGTTTCCTATTATGCCTGTTACCCTCCCTTTGATTCCTCTTACTGTTAGAATCCCTCTATTGACCTGTTCTGGTATTCTGTTCCTTTTAATATTTCCACGACTACTGTTAAAATTACCTTTTAGGGTTGAAAGGTATATCATTTTCCTACTTACCATTGTTGGTATTTACTTTCCTTTTCTGTACAATCATATGACTAGGATATAGCTACTCTGATACAAGTTTTTTGCTATGTTATTGTATTACTTACCATTGTTGGTATCAGCATTATACCTCCCGGCTGTGTAGTGGGTTGCTTGTTGCCTTGCCACTGCTTCTTAGGCAAACTGGCACTCTCTGCTCTCTTCCTCTCCTCCTGGAGGTGGTTCTTGACCTTTACTCACTTATGGAATTTCCTTCTCTCTTGCTTCTTTCCCTTATTCTTTCTTAGGGCGGGCATCCCCTTCGGGGATATATATCTCATACAATTTCTACTACACTACTTTGACATCCATTAAGATCGCTTCCTGGAATGTCAACGGTATAAACCAATCTTTAAAATGCAGGAAAATTATGGACTATCGTAAACTAAAAAATTATGATATTCTTCTTTTACAGGAAACTCATCTTAATTCTAAAGACTGTTCCCTACTCAAGATTCCTGGTTTCCTCACACACATATTTTCTCCAGCATTTCATAAGGGGAGTTTCCATCTTACTTAAATCATCTCTCCAGGCCAGTATCCTTCATCAATCTTCAGATCTTGAGGGTCGGTGGATAATTGCCACAATACTCATAGGAGATTTCAGACTCTCTCTTCTCAATCTCTATGCACCAAACATTGATACTCCCTCTTTCATGTTAACACTGCGTGATACTCTTTTAAATTTTTCTGATTGTCCTTTGATAGTTGGCGGAGACTTTAACCTTCCACTGGATGTCCTTTTGGACAGACAATCTCCGTCTCCCTTTCGCATCCCTAAAATGTGGACTGAACTTCATCACGTCATTACGGACCTAGGCCTTTGTGATCCTTGGAGACTTTTACATCCCGATGAGCGCTCATTTACATTTCACTCTGCTCCTCATCGGTCTTATTCCAGAATCGACTACTTTCTCGTCTCCAAGTCCCTCCTTCCTCAAGTTCGAGCCTCCACTATACATCCTATCATACTATCCGACCATGCTCCTATCGGATTACATATTGAATTACAGCATGTTCTTCCTAAACATATATGGCGCTTCAATACCTCGCTTCTTTCAGAATCCACCTTTCAGGACAAAATTCATAGTTTTATTTCTGAATTCTTTACTAACAATACTCCTTCTACTCCTTCTTTCAATACTGTTTGGGAGGCTTTCAAAGTAAGTCTCAGGGGTGAAGTGATCAGCTTCCTAGCGTGGAAACGGAAATCGGATTCATCTAAACTCGACGCATTGGAACGAGATATTTCCATATTGGAAAAACAACAAATTCATGACAAGCTTGCTCAGGTCTCCCCGGAACTTATTCAGAAACGAGTTGAATATAACTCACTTTCTCGTCTTAAGGCTCAAAATGACTTTCTCATTTCTAAATCTGGTCTGTATACCTCGGCCAACAAAGCTGGTCGCTTTTTAGCTTGATATTTGGCCAATCGTAAGCAACGCTCGAGAGTTGCTGCCTTGAAGAGGGAAGATGGCACTTCTGTCACTGATGACGCTTCTATTTCTCAGATTTTCACTTCCTTCTACGAGAAGCTCTACTCTTCTTCTGCGAATTCTTCCACAAAGCATACTACTACCTTTTTTCAAAACATAATACACCCTTCTCTATCTCAATCCCAGGCCTCTTGCCTTGGAGCACCTATTCTGGAATCAGAGATCTTGAAAGCTATTAACTCGCTCGCCTCTCATAAATCTCCAGGGCCAGACGGCTATCCAATTGAATTTTACAAAACTTTCTCTAGTGATCTCGTTCCTCTGTTGAAACAACTTTATGACTATCTATTTTCTTTCCCGGCTGATCAGGGGAATTTTACAGAGGCTCACATCATTGTTCTCCCCAAGACTGGGAGGGATGATACTAATGTAGCTAACTACAGACCCAATCTCCTTGCTAAATACTGACTAAAATTCTGGCGAAAATCCTGGCTCTCCGATTGGATAAAATTTTGGGTTTCCTTGTTCACCCAGACCAAGTAGGCTTCATGCGAAACCGTTTTATTGGAGACAATGCACGCACTTTTAACGCTATTCTTGATTTGGCTCACTTCTCTGCCGATCCCCTGATTGCGATATCCTTAGATGCTGAGAAAGCTTTCGACATGGTTGAATGGGATCACTTATTCGCCTCTTTATCATGGTTCGGTTGTGGTCCGGATTTTATTGATTGGGTTCGGATCCTTTATGCTAAACCTTTTTCTAGACTGAGGATCAACGACTCTCTTTCCTCTCCTGTCCGTCTTCATAGAGGTATACGCCAGGGTTGCCCTCTTTCTCCTCTTCTCTTCAACTTAGCTCTTGAACCCCTTTTATTAGCCATCCGTCAACATCCTCATCTCCTAGGCGTACAGGTAGGATCCTTACAGGTTAAAACTCTAACTTATGCTGATGACTTACTTGTATTCCTCTCCAAACCTGCCTCCTCTATCCCTATCTTGCTTCAACTGGTTTCTGACTTCTCCTCAGGATCGGGCTACCGTATTAACTGGGACAAATCCGAAATCATGCCTCTTAACGATGTCATCTCTTTATCTGACTGTGGTCCAGTCTCCTTTCGTTGGGCAGAATCCTCCCTGAAATACCTCGGAACTCTTTTTCATCAGGACTCTGATACCATGATGTCCATCAACTTATCAGCCATAGCTACCAAAGTGGATGCTCTCTTAAAAAGGTGGTCTCCTCTTTCAGTGTCCTGGTGGGGGCAACTGGAAGCTATTAAAATGACCATATCCCCGATTATTAACTACTATCTCTCCATGCTGCCTAAATTAGCCCCCAAAGCTTTTTACAAATCCATGGAGAGCAAACTATCGGAATATCTCTGGAATAGAAAACCTCCTCGCATATCATTGAAAATTCTTAAATCATCCAAGGAAGATGGGGGGGTGGGATTTCCTGATTTCTTTCTATATCATGTTGCAGCATTACTTCGCTACAGCTCTATATGGTTACAAGATATGGACTCGAATAATGACTGCGCTGCTTGGGTTCACATTGAACAACATCTTACAAATCCTATTCCCATTTCTTGCTTACCATATATCTCTCCTTCCGCTCTCCAGTGTAAATCCATTACCATCTCTGCAACTCTTCAGGCTATACAACATTTTGATGACTTCTCTAATTCTGACAGAAGACATACTTTGTCTGCTCCCTTGTGGTACAACTCCTTATTCAATATAGACAATCGTTTCGTTCACTGGCACTTATGGATTGATAAAGGTATATGGTCCTTGGGTCAAGTAATGAACAAGGAAACCCTCTTGTCCTTCTCTCAGATTATGGATAAATTCAACCTACCCCCTTCAGAATGCTTTCGCTGGCTTCAACTTTCTCACTGCTTGAAGAAATGTTCTCCATCTATTTTCACCTTCTCTCAGGCTTCCCATTTTATCACCCTATCTCAGCAGGGCTTTCTCCTAGGACATTCGACCTCCCTCTTCTATAAAGAACTTAGATCGCATCTTTTCCCCAGATCCAATAGGACCACCGACACTTGGGCGACCTTTATCACTTGGCAAGGCTCCAACAAAGATTGGGAACGATATTTCTGTAAAATCATTCGACCCACCGCCTCAGCTAGCTTGACACAATCTCTCTACTTCTTAGCATACCATGTTTTCTGGACACCTCACAAGATGTTTCGAGCTGGCCTTAGGGATACTAACCTTTGTTGGCATTGCTCTACAGAATTGGGCGATCTTCATCATATGATCTACGCCTGTCCCATTCTCGCTTCATTCTGGACGAAGGTTTGGGGACTTATTCGGCGCATACTACCTATCACATCTGAATTCACCTTTGACATTCTCCTCTTTAGGGCTTTGGCAGTGACAGACCCGCTTACCTATAGTCAACAATCTCTCCTTAACATATTAATTGCCCTTACGATCCAAATGATCCTCCATAACTGGAAATCTGCAGATATCCTTAATATTGTGTTTTGGTGGAACTCTGTTCTCATGATTCACTCATACGAGATCAAAGCGGCAGAATTCTCTAATAGATCCCCAACTGTATCTCGCATTTGGGAACCTATTCAACACTTTTCCCTATAACCGTTGACACTCCGGATGG
The DNA here is from genome assembly GCF_902459505.1 of Geotrypetes seraphini. Lineage (NCBI taxonomy): Eukaryota > Metazoa > Chordata > Amphibia > Gymnophiona > Dermophiidae > Geotrypetes > Geotrypetes seraphini. The sequence continues at coordinate 141,486,098 of NC_047087.1, forward strand.
CTCTATTAAGATCTTCTGTACTCTATAATTGTTAAACATGGTTTTTGATGCCCGCCCTACTTACCTTCTTCTTGATTCTCTCCCTCTCTTCCACTTTCTTGATTTATCTACTTCATATCACCGCATCTCTTTCTTCCTTCTCTGTCTTCCTCCTCCCCAGGATTATGATACATATAGCATTGGGATATCTCGGTGCCTTAATATTGTTAGAATGATATATGATGCTTTTATATGTTATGGTACTAATGGCTGTTATTGTATCACTTCTTCATGGACTGTTATTTGCTCTCAATGCATTCCTTACTGAATAACTTTGTGTTTTGTTTTGACTTTGAAAATCAATAAACATATTTGAACTCATATTTTGCGTTCCTCCTTCGGCTGCTCCCTCTGTGTTCTGTGCTGGCTTATAAAAAATAAAAATAAAAAATTCAGTTTTACAGGCTTCCTTTCTTGTGCAAGGCTAATGGTTTTTTTTAGAAGATTAGCGAGTTGTAAATTCTCACTGTGCTGTTGCAGTCTGAATTAAACAAAGCACAAAAGCACTGTCAGAATTTACTTACACTATCAGGGTCCGCGCATGAACGCTGAACCTTCCATGGGAATTAATGGGGTTTTGACTAAATCCTATCGTACCACACCCCTGTCTGTAGCCCATCCAGATACAGGCTTCATTCTTTTTCAGCACTTCTTTCTTATTATTCCCCATTGCCCTGTCAGCCTTCTTGGTCATGATCTTTTCTTCCCTCTTCTCATCCAGCTCACTACAGATGATACAGGATGTTTGCATGTCCTTTCCTCCGTCATTCCCATTCGCCCTCCATCCACCCTTTACCTTTCCACTTGCCCTGACATGCTTTTGCCCCTTCCTCCAGACTCCTCGGTTTGGGCTTCCGCTGACAATGATGTATGCTTCTCTGAAATCACTCACGCCTGTTTTCATTAAGCAGTACCCAATCTCCCGGGAAAAGGAGAGAGTCATGATTCCACTGATTGCTTCTTTTCTTTCCTCTGATATTATTAAAACCACCATCTCTTCCTACAATACGCCCATCAATCCTGTTGTCAAAGCTGATGGCACCCCCCGTTTCGTCCAAGACCTTAGGGCTGTTAATGCTTTGGTGATTCCTATTGCACCCATTGTCCCTGATGTTCCTTCCCTCCTCTCCTCCATTCCACCTGCAGCCACTGTTTTTTCTGTCATTGACCTGAAGAATGCTTTTTTTCTGTCCCTGTTGATGAGGCTACTCAGCCCCTTTTTGCATTTACATTTAAGCAACAGCAATACACTTGGTGTAGAATGCCCCAGGGCTATGTTGACTCCCCTGTGGTGTTCTCCATTGTCCTTCGGGCTACTCTGCAGCCATGGACTGCTCCTCATGGTTCTGTCCTCATCCAGTATGTGGATGACCTCCTCTTATGTTACATAACTCAGGAGACCTGTCAGGCTGATAGTTTAGACCTTTTACAATGGTTGTCTGTGTGTGGTCCACAAGGTGTCACGAAAGAAACTACAATGGTGTAAATCTGAGGTGGAATACCTGGGTTTTGTCCTATCTCATGGTCAGAGGAAAATTAGCACCTCTCGCATTGCTGCTGTTCTGGGTCTGCCCCGCCCAGCTACCAAGAAGGACATGCTTACTTTTCTTGGTATGATTGGTTACTGCCGCCAATGGATCCCTGATTGTTCCTTCTATGACCAGATTCTGAGACAGACCCTGGGTTCTGAAATGACTGATCTTATCAGATGGACTAAAGAAATGTTGGATGCTTTTGGACATTTGAAATGTGCTTTGGTTTCTAGCCCAGGCCTGGGTCTTCATGATTATGACCAAATGTTTCATCTCTTTGCTCGAGATAATTGTGAAAGCATGACGGGTATCCTGGCACAGGATCTTGGCGGTAAATTACGCCCTGTTGCCTTTTTTTCTAAAGTTACCCCTGTTCAAGTTCAAGGCATGCCTGCCTGCTTGAGAGCCCTGGCTGTATGTGCTATGGTGGTAGAGATGGCTACTCCTCTGACCCTTGGTCACCCCACTACCCTTCACACTTCTCACGATGTCCAAGCCCTCCTTCGCAACATTCATACCTAGCATATGTCTGCTCAGCGCCTTAGTGGTTATGAGGTTATCCTTCTTTCTAATCCTAATCTCACCATCAGATATTCTGCCCCGACTTACGGCCCCGCCTTCCTTTTAAATGGGCTTCTGGGTCTCAAGGGTGAACAGGATTCCCTTACTCCTGATCATTCCTGTGTCTCTCTGATACACCAAGACACTTCCCCCTGCTCTGACTTGTCCTCTACCCCTCTCCCTGATACTTCCTCTATTTTTGTTGATGATTCCTGCTCATGCCCTAATGACAACACCTTCCACACAGGATATGCTGTGGTTGAACTCCCTGACATTATCCATGAGGTCTCTTCCCTTCCCTTCCCTATCCCTCGGCCCAGGCTACTGAACTCATTGCCCTTACTCGCGCCTGTCACCTTTTCTCTGGTGAACGCGTTAACATTAACACTGACTCCAAATATGCCTTTGGTGTTGTACACGACCACGGTGTTATCTGGCAACGTCGTGGCTTTGTGGTAGCCGTTGGTAAGCCCATTTCCCATTCTTCCCTTGTTTCAGACCTTTTCTCTGCCTTGCTCCTGCCTGCTGCAGTTGCTATCCTTCATTGTCTGCACACACTGGTCTCCAGACTGAAGCTGCCAGAGGTAATGCTCTGGCCGACAGCGCTAATGCTCTGGCCGACCGCGCTGCTAAACAAGCTGCTTTGAACCACCCTCCCTCCTTTGTTCTTCTTCCTCTTCTTTCCCCTCCTGCTTTTCCCCCTTCCTCTCTTTTTTCTCAGCTTCAATCCTTTGTTACCCCCTCTGAACTTGATGCCTGGCATCTGGCAGGTGCCCAAAGCCGCCCTTCGGGTGGACTTTGGTGCAAAGAGGGGAAACCCTGTATACCAGCCGCTAGATCTCCCTTATTCATTGCCCAATATCATGGCATTGGTCACCACAGTGCTCGCTTGACATTTCAACTTCTTGCCAGTGATTTTTTCATTCTTGACCTTCGCTCCCTGATACAGATATATATAGCTTGATGTCTAACCTGTCTCCGTGCTAATCCTAACATACCCCATAAAGCACCACACCAGCACCTTACTTACCCAACTTCTCCTTTTACACACTTACAGATTGACTTTACTCATATTCCTCATGCCACCAGGACCCGCCAGGATTACGCCCTTGTTATTGTTGACATGTTCTCCCGATGGCCTGAAGTTTTTCCCACTACAAATGAAACTGCTCAGACTGTGATGAACATTTTACTTCGCGAAATCATCCCTAGGTGGGGATGTCCCACACACATCAACTCAGATAATGGTCCTGCTTTCACTGCCAGAGTATGCAAAGATTTAGCTACCGTACTCCGTATTGAGTGGAAATTTCATCTCCCATATCACCCACAGAGTTCCGGTATTGTCGAACGCATGAACAGGACTATTAAAGACAAAATCAGGAAAGCCACAGCTGGCACGTTTGTAAATTGGAAAAAATTCCTTCCTATTGTTTTAGCTGAAATTAGGATGCAGCCTCACTGCACCACTGGCTACTCTCCCTTTGAAATTCTCATGGGATGACCTTTCCCCGCCCCGTGGGTAGACAAACCCTCAATAGTTGAGAGTAGTGATCTCCCTTGATACAGGAAGAATACGTCCGAAAGCTCATTGAAACATTAGGGCATGTTGAAAGAAACGTGTCTTACACCTCTCCTTTCTCTCCACAGATTCCTACCCATTCCTTTCAGCCTGGTGATGAAGTCATCGTCCAGAAGCTTTCCAAGGATAGGAAGCAGGTGGATTTCCCCTTTAGCCCTCCCACCACTGTGATCGCTGTGACCAGGACCGCTGTACTCACTGAGGAGTCTCCTATTTGGATCCACGCAAGTCGTTTGAAGAGGGTTAACCTAAAACCCCAGAAGCAAGTCAACCCTGCGCAATTTCACCTCCTCTAGTGAAACAGCATGATGATCTCATCACAGCATTTTACCAACCTTATCATTCCCCTACTGGCAGCGTTGCTGCTAGTTTATTTTCCTGTATGGATCCTTTCCAACTGTGTCTACAGGGATGATGTGTCCTGGGTCCACGACACTTTCTGCCCATACCCATCTGTAAATGACACTCCTACTGTAAACCACACCCCAGGCACCTCTTTGCGAACACGACGTCAAGTTGGACTTCCTCCCAAGGGCTGCCCTTCAATTGGAATCCAGAAAGATAGACAGTATACTACCCTTTGGTATAATTCCAGCAGTGTGCATGTGGCCACCTTCACTTCTGAGTATTGTGACATTGTGGACTGTTCATCAATTGATGTCGCATGGCTATGCCATTGGTCCTCTGAGATTCCTAAACATATACATATGTGTTACTGACTCACGCTGGGGGGATAAGTGTGCATCCTGGGGAGCGGTAGGGTGGAACACTGGCACTGACTGGGCTTATAAACCAGAAAGTGCTCAGAAAAGAGTGGACCAAAATGGTAAATCTCTGCTTAGCCGTATGACCCTTCATAAGGTCGGAAACTGTTATAGGAAAAGTATTCCTGAACAAATTATTAAGCTTTCTCTTACCATTGAAAACCCTAGACCTACTGATGAAAGTATGTACGTTATGGGCATGTGGTTTAAGGGTGAGTCTAGCTATCTGCCCCGCCAGTTTTACTTACGGAATCTATCTACCTCCACTCATCCTCTCCCGCAATTTTGTGGGGCCCCCAAAAATACTAATCCACTAGCCCCCAAATTAAATAAATTTACTGACATGATGGCTATTGCCAACCCCACCTTTGAAGATACTATGGCTGTTGAGGTAGGTTTTTCAGAACGTAACCTTTGGTTAGAATGGATGAAATTCACTGCTGATCAATATAATTAGAGTAATTGTTACATATGTGCTCAAGTTAGACCCCATTTAGGAACTGTACCTCTGGACCTCCCTCATGGTATCCAACCATGCTTTTTTGGGTTATTTACCAATACCTCCTCTAATTTTACCGATCCCCTTTGTGCGCTGTGGCGTTCCAAATACCCTTGCTGCCTGGACAGAAAAAGTTTGACATAGCCGTTCCCATCTATAAGGGTAATTACACATGTCATGTTTCTAATCTGACACAGGGTAGTTTTTTAGGCAATTTTCCCCCTGGTTATTGTTCTGTCTTGGATTATAGGTATGCCTCACTGTTGCAGCATCAGATTTTCACCCTAGGTGATATTTACTGGCTCTGTGGAGACCTTCGGCTCCGTGTTAAACTGCCCAGCCAGTGGATAGGCCAGTGCGCTTTAGCTAAAGTTATCATGCCCCTGCATATCCTCTCTAAAGGACATCCTTCCTATTCACACGGTTCCCCCTCTCCTTTGCCTCGACATAAACGTGATCTCCTTGGTAGTTTTGATCCACATGTATACATAGATGCTTTAGGGGTCCCAAGAGGGGTCCCAGATGAATTCAAGGCCTGAGACTAGGTTAAGGCTGGGTTTGAGTCCCTTATTCCCCTTATTACTATCAATAAGAATGTTGATTGGATTAATTACATTTATTATAATCAGCAACGCTTTGTGAATTACTCTACGGACGCCTTGCAAGGTATTGCTGATCAGTTAGGCCCCACTTCTCAGATGGCTTTCCAAAATCGTATGGCCCTGGATATGATCCTTGCTGAGAAGGGGGGTGTCTGTAAAATCCTCCCCAATACTTTATCCTGTTGCACCTTTATTCCTGACAATACAGGTCCCACAGGTAAAGTTACTATGGCCATTAAAAAATTTGAAGAACTCTCTGCTGAACTTAAACATAATTCTGGTTTATCTAATCCTTGGGATCAGTATTTTAGTTGGATGCAGGGATGGATAAAAGACCTTCTTCTTGTTATAATCTTTATTATTATCTGCATTCTTGTTACTTATGTAATTTTTAGACTTTTTCTGTGTGGCTTGACTCATGTTACAGCTCCTAAACCCCCTCCTCAAGAGACATATCTAGAATATCTCTCCCTCCACGCTCATGCTGTGCATTTATGATGTCATTTTCATGACGTAAGAGGGGATTGAAGGGACATACATATATCTTATAAGTTTTCTGGCTCTATTTGTGCTGGGGAACACAGACACAGTTTGTGTTGATTCTGCTGATTTGTTCTGAGACAGGGTTATTCAATTTTGTTAATGAAGTTAGCTGCTTGGGACAATGGAGGTTCGACCCTTCCACAGCTATGCTCTGGTTGAGAGAGATAAAGGAAGCTTTAGATAAGACACTGTTGCTAAGACAGCACCTTTAGATTTAGACAATGAAGCACATATGCTGTTTACCCACCCTACACCCCTTTCTTGTGTTAATTACTTCTTTGAAGTTTATGTATCCTGTCACCAGATATAATACCACTGACCCATGTATAAAACTGGATGTAAGACTAATAATAAACAGGCAATTTCTTTAGGACAAGTCAATCCTTCCTGCCTAAGGGAACTGCCTCCAGATATCTGAACAAGCGACAGGGTGTGTGCAGGGCGGTTTCGGGACCAAGAAATGGACCCCGTTCGTATCACTTCCCCTGCAGGCTCTGCACATGTGTCAAAGTCACTTTTCCAACAACAGATGGGGTGGGATTATGGCAGACCTCTGTGAAACTAATTTACATGCAAAGTCATTTTAACATCAATCACCATTTTCAAGTTGGACAATTAATCAGCCCCACCGCAACCCAGACGACTTTAACAACTTGGACATTTTTTCAAATATTCTTTCACATATCAGCACATACATGTGTATGCTTTCCATTTCAGAAATCTACGAGCTCAATATTCAGAAAACTCTAGCTCTTAAATTTGAGCTCCTAAGCTGGCTTCCTAAATTTGTGCCCTATTGTCAGCCAGAGCATAACTTTTCAGCTGATATTCATCTTTTAATTTAGGAGATTTTGCTCATAATTTTGGCCTGCCATTCGTTCCTAGATTTATTAGCCTAATTTATAAGGCTAAAACTGAAAATCAATGTTAAAAAAACTCCTAATGTCTTTTCCCTGCCCTAATCCACCCGTTACCAACTTTTTATGCTCCTAAATTTAAGAGTTCAGTGAAATTTCAAGAGCCCTAGTGAATTTTCAAAGAGGCCAATTTATGAGCATAACTCCAAAAATTAGGAGAATAAGTCCTTTGAATATCAGGCCCTACATGTATGTTTCTCCAAGCTGTCACGTAGCTTGATATTTCCCAGTGTCAGTCTCAAGATGGTGTGATGGGAGGACAAAAAACACTGGAAGATTATAGGGGCACCCTCCTCTAAACCCTCCAATACAAGCATCTTTAATTAACCTAGACATCCCCAGGAGCAGCTGTAAATCCAAATGCTGATCTCGGAGGACATAAACATGCATCCTTCTTCTGAAATGGAAAATACACATGTGCATTTTAGTCCCGCCCTTGTCCCATCCACAATACACACATATCATACCCTCTTGCTATTGGCTTGTATTTGCAATTTCATTTGAACATGTACATTCTGGCTTTCTACAGTTGGGTTTTAAATGTGTATGCAATATACGAGTTTAAATACCAGTTTATGCATGTCCAAATCATGAACAGGGTTTCTATAATAACTATCTAGATGAAATAGCATACACTAATATATTTCAGCATGTGCTAAAAATGAAACAAAAGCAAAAAAATCCAAAAGTTTTCTGCCTGTGCGTTGCTAGAATTTTTACCTGATTGTTGAATTGATTTGATGCTTCGCTGTATCTTGTCAGCACTGCTGTGGGAAATGGCTCCTCATATTGAAACTGAGGGTTGTAGGTGAAATTGGACTTGAAAAACTTTTCTTTCTCTTCATCTACATTCAAAGGCCTCAGTGCCACCAGCAAGCAAGGACTTTTGCTGCCACCACGCTGTCCGATTCCACTGCTAGGCCTGGCTAAATGAGGTAGGGATGCTGCACTGCGGATCTGCCCTCTGGCACAACCACTACCACTGCTATTAACTGTACAAGTGCTCTCACTACGGCGCATCCAGGTACAGTGCCCACTGTACAAAGGGCATGCTGAGGACCTCCTGACCTCTGACCTTGGTTCTGCGTTTTTCGTGCCTTTGAGTTTTGTTGTTGCTTTTGCCTTTGATGGTGAAACAGTAGGACAAGGAGAGGAAGAAGGAGGGACACAGGAATACAGACAAACTCCATTTTGCTCACAGTGCTTCCTCTGTTCTGCCTTCCAATCAGATACATCACTGGAAGTGCTCAGAGTCCGTTCATACGACTGGGTCCCTGAGCTAATCACCATTCTTCCATGTAGGAAGAACCCAGGCCAAGAGGAGGTGTCCTATAGCAAACTCAAATCTTCTCCCATTCTTTCAATCACCTATTAGGAAGGAATTGAACAAAAACTACTGTTAGGCTTCCTATATCATTCTACAAAGATGCTCTGACAAACTTTTTTTTTCAAGGGCTTTAAATGTGGCCTACTAAAGCCCTAAGTGCTGGAAAAAATTAACAACTCTTTCAAAACATCATCTATAGATGTTTAATGAAAGCTAAAATATTTCATAATAACCATCCATTTCTCTGCATCCAGATATGCAAGGACAGAACCACCTCCAACTCTGAAATATTAGCTGTCCTCAAAATAATTCATAAATCCCCCCTCCTTTTTTTTTAAACTCTGACACACTTCATGTGCATGTGGCAGATCTGAAAATGTTTTAAGAATTCATTTTCCTATACCACAGAAACTAATATAGTAGGTGTGTCTTTATTTTATACTGCATTAAGTATAGGGAGATGGGTGAAAAGAACTATTTCCCCTGACAGTTTTAGTTACATTTTTTAAGTCTTTAACCAGAAGTATTGTCATCCCAGAGAATTGACAAAATTCTTATTCAAAAGGCAGTAGCCTCCATCGACATAGCTCCTATCATCCATCAGACATTCCCTAACAATGTAAGATTAAATGGCACATGCACTCAACTGTACTATCAAATTGCCTTTAAAAAGCTGCAAACGATTAATATGTCAGCAATTTCTACAGGGTTTAGTCCCTTGCTTTCCTGCCCAGACTCGCAGCCGCCTGCTCACAAGGGTACAATGATGACAGCATCATCTCGGCTGGTCCTGGAGCATCCGACCCGCAGCTCAAGTGTTCTTCTCTCCAGGGCCTGCGTCCTAGCCTTTCAGTCCAACTGGGAAAGCAAGGCAGCAGGCTCGCCACAGCCAGCCTTGTCAATTGTGCGGATGTCTCCGGACTGTGCAGATTTTTTGTTTTTCTATCTGCACGGGGGAGTGTCCGGAGGTCAGGAAAAGGACTCGAATATGCGGAAAACGTCCGGATCCTTCACTATCCACGCGAATGCGTCGACGCCCCCTCCTCCGCTCCCCGCCCCGGTGCTAAGCCCCGCCCCGGTCCCACCCAACCCGAGCTGCAGCTGTTAGCAGAGGGCGTCACAGCGGACTCCGCCGGCAGCTTTGCCCCTGTGAGTGCCCGACTCAGCTGCTCGGGTCACGTTTCTACCGCGGAGAGGCGAATGCGGGACGACGGGTCCCAGGAGCTTCGCTAACAGGACAGAAACTAGAATCCTAGGAGCATCAGTTGGACCGGGTAAAATGGTGCCGTTCATCCAACCACAATGGTTATCACACCACCAAGCGAATAGAAATCTGAAGCTGATTTACCACCAGCGTCCACGCTACGGAAGAAACTGCGATCCCCGCCTCCAAAGCTCACCCTCAGAGCAAATGAAGAGGCTGTAGATTCCCATTCCACTACCCTGTGCTATTTCTGTAATACTGCCTGTCTCGGTACGTCAAGCTCTGTTTCTGGGGGAAGGGGTAAAACGCGGACCTGACGGACCTCGCGGATCTAAACCCGTACGGCCTTAAAAATCTGAGGTCCGTGTCGGTCCGTGTCCCTGCCGCTTGCACTTTCTGTCGCTGACAGATCTTGATTGAGATTTGAGCGCTGACGGATCCTTCTCAGCATAGGGAGGGAAAAGTGTTAGGATCCGTCAGCGCTAAAAATCTCTTCCAGGTCTGTCAGAGCCAGAGACTAGTGCTGGAGCGGCAGAGCAGAAGCCAAGAGAGCGGGGAAAAGAAGTCTCCAAACTCCAGCACTAGTCTCTGGCTCTGACAGACCTGGAAGAGATTTTTAGCGCTGACGGATCCTAACACTTTTCCCTCCCTATGCTGAGAAGGATCCGTCAGCGCTAAAATCTCAATCAAGATCTGTCAGCGACAGAAAGTGCAAGCGGCAGGGACACGGACCGACACGGACCTCAGATTTTTAAGGCTGTACGGGTTTAGATCCGCGAGGTCCGTCAGGTCCGTGAGGTCCGCGTTTTACCCCTTCCCTGTTTCTGGCAGTATTCAAATCCAGACTCAAAGCCAACTTCTTTGAAGCTGCTTTCAATCCCAAACTTCAACCCACTGGCTAAGCACCAATAGCTGTCTTAAAATTCCCTCTGTAATTCCCCCATCACCAAGATTTGTCTTATCGTTCCCTCTTTATTTCTCCCATCTGAGCACCGCCTATAGATCAGGGATGGGCAACAAGGGCCGGAATCTAGTTGGGTTTTCAGGATTTCTCTATTGAATATTCATGAGATCTATTTGAATGCACTGCCTCCCATTGTATGCAAATGGATGTCATGCATATTCATTGGGGAAATCCTAAAAACCTGACTGGATTCCGTCCCTCATTGCCCACCCCTGGTATAGATGCACCTTCTTGTCCAGTTTGTCTGTCTTGACTAGATTGTAAGCTCTGAGCAGGGATGCCTATGTTTTGATGTACAGCGCTGTGTAAGTCTAGTAGCCTATAGAAATAATAAGTAGTAGTTGTACTAACTCTTAAATACCTGAGGGTGTAATGTGAATGTTTCCACGCTCAGAGGTCCCCAGAACTGTTGCAATTATTCAGTTTATATCCTATCATTGATGCTAAGTTTTACAAGATTGCTCTGTTCAAGGCTGCTCCCATGGGTGCAATATCCCTTTCCCCAAACTTAACTTTTTATTTATTTTTAAAGTTAAGCCCCAGAAGATTAAGTATCTAGAATAGATCATGATGAAAATGACTAGGAAGATTCAAAGAAAGATAACTTAAACGTGGTTACTGAATTTGAGATGGTTTATAGCTTATTGGTACTGAAGGGAATAGACTTGGTAGGAAAGGACAGGTTGTTATTCACTCACTTCAAGGTAGGGAGAACGAGAGGGCACTTTCTAAAATTGAAAGGGGATAGATTCTGTACAAACATAAGGAAGTTCTTCTTCACCCAGAGAGTGGTAGAAAACTGGAACGCTCTTCCAGAGGCTGTTATAGGGGAAAACAGCCTCCAGGGATTCAAGACAAAGTTAGACAAGTTCCTGCTGAACCGGAACATACACAGGTAGGGCTAGTCTCAGGGCGCTGGTCTTTGACCAGAGGACCGCCACGTGAGCGGACTGCTGGGCACAATGGACCACTGGTCTGACCTAGTAGCGGCAATTCTTATGTTCTATAGGGCCTTTTCTGCCACGCATGTTAAAGCGGTGTACAGTAGTGCTGCCCAATTCAGGAAAAAAAATTTCAATTTAATTCAATTCAGCCTATTGAATTGATTTTCTGATTCAATTTGATTTTCCTGCCCAATTGAGTGTTTTTTCAAACATCCTGGTGGGTTTATTTTATAGCCTCTTCACCCCCTTTGCCCTCTACTACCCACACTGATGCTGTGGTGTAAACAAAATAAACAAACAATACTTTTCCTCTCTGTTAAATCCTAGCTCACGTTTGCGGTCTAACACCAGCTCAGGAAGGATACACATTTCAAATCTGACATACTGTAATCACAAAACAGAAAATAAAATTATTTTCTCTACCTTTTGTTGTCTGGTCATTTTTCAAATCATGTTGGTCCCAGGCTCTGGTTGTCTTTTGATAACTCGCTTGCCAGGGTCTCCTTCTTTCTTCTTTCTCCGTGCTAACCATCCATCTCTGTCCTCCCCTTCTGTTTCCGTTCCCTCCCCCAAAAGTCTGGTGTCTTTCCTTTTTTTCATCTCCATCCCCCTGCAGCTACACCATCCCCAGATCCACCATCTCTCCTATTCTCAACTACACTTTCATCCAGCATCTCTCCTTCCTTCCCCACCATCCCATGGTCCATCAGCTCTCTCTTTCTCTTCCCAACTATCCTCCAATCCAGTATCTCTAGCCCCACCCCTCCTCCACACCATCCCTTGTGTCCAACTTCTCTCCCTTTCTGTTCCTTCCCTCCCTAAATCCCAATGTCCCTCTCCTCCTCTGTTTTTAGACCCATTATTTCTTCCCCCTCCCTCCCCTTCAGTCCAGTATATGCAGGTCTCTGAAACCCCCTTCCCTCCCTCCGTGTACTTCTATATCAGGCCCCCCCCCTAGGCCTACATGTTTCCTCAGCTTCCCCTGTCCACCATCCATCCTCCCTCTGAATCCCTTATCTATCATATCCAGCATCTCTCTTCTGTGTCCCTGTCCCTTTTCTCCTCTCCAGTAGTGCCCCCTTTGTGTCCCTGTTCCTATGCTCCCTCCACGCCCAGTATCTTTTCTCCGTTTCATGTCTCTCCCCATATCTAGCTTCTTCCTCTTTCTTCCTTACCTCCTGTATCCCCTTCCCCGGGTACAGGCTTTCTCCTACTATCTCTCCTGCCATCCTGTACCCTGTGCATCTACTTTGGAGCAGTATCTGTCCCTCTTGTACCCTTCCCCTTGTGGTCTTGCATTAGTCCAGCACTTCTCCTCTACTTTCCTCCCCCTCTTTTTGGTTTGGTCTCTCTCTTCCCTTCACCCCAGGTCTGGCATCTCCCCTCCCCTACTCTCTATTGCCCCTTCCTCTTCCTTCCTCTGCACAGGCCTGGCAGGCATCTCTCAATCTTCAACATACGAGTATAGCAACTGTGTTATACTGCCCCCCCCCCCCACTGTGAAGGCCTGCTCCCCCCCGCAAGCCTGCATGTTCCCCCAGCTTTCCTACTTTTACCTTAAGCTAATACGGCAGCCTGCAGGATCGCTGGTGCTATAGCGATCCCTGCAGATGCTATCGTCAGCAGCCCATTCTCTCTGCTACGATGGGCCGCTGAGGACAATGGCAGCTGCAGGGATCGCTGTAGCACCGGTGATCCTGCAGGCTGCTGTATTAGCTTAAGGTAAGAGCGTGGAAGCAGGGGAAACATGCAGGCCTTTCCGACTAACCCTCCCCCCTCAAGCAGGACCAGCAGCGGTCAGCCAGCAAGAGGCAGTGCTGCCGCTCCTGCTTTAGGAAGGCACAGGGGGGGGGGGAGTGGGCTGGTCATCGAATTGGGAGGACGATTTAAAAAAAAAAAAAAAAAAAAAATCAATTTGAATCGATTCATCTGATTCGAATCAAAAATCGGGCAGCACTAGTATACAGGCTAAACAAGATAAGGAGGGCTGCAGGCAGATACCCAAGATTTACACATAACCAAAACAGGACAAGAAATCACAAAAACATAATTTCATAATGATAAGAACCAAATAAGTTAGAAATATCATTAAAACATCCAATCTGATAAAATATATAGATACTAATGTTTAAGCCCATTACATTAACAGGTGCTAGAGTAGATGTCTGCTGGGTTTTTTTTTTTCTTTGTCTCTCTCTTCTTGGACGCTGTCTGTCTTTCTTTCTGTCTGTGTCTCTCCCTGACCCCCTGTCTGTCTGTCTTTCTATCTGTGTCTGTCTCCCTGGCCTCCTGCTTGCCTGTATTTTTCTGTTGCGCCACACCTGCCTGTCTCTTCATGGCCCCCTTCTGTTCCCCCCCTCCAAGAGCAAAGCATGATTGCTGTCTGCCCCCCCCAGCACACCCCTCCCCCCAAAGCAGCCCCCTTTCCCTCTCCCCCTCCACTTCTTACCAGCATGGGACACATGATTGCTGTCTGCCCCCCAGCACACCCCTCCTCCCAAAACAGCCCCTTTCCCTCTCCCCCTTCCCCCTGTTGTGCCATGCCTGCCTGCTCTGTGGCCCCCTTCTGTCCCCCCCCCGCCCAGAGCAAAGCATGATTGCTGTCTGCCCCCAGCACATCCCTCCCCCCAAAGCAGCCCCCTTTCCCTCTCCCCCTGCCCCCTGTTGTGCCATGCCTGCCTGCTCCGTGGCCCCCTTCTGTTCCCCCATCCCAGAGCAAAGCATTGTGCTGCGTTCTGCCAGAGTTTAGCTGGTTTGGGCATCAGGTGCGGTGGGGGGGGGGTTCTCCGCTGTTTGTGCTAGGTTGCTGAGTGGCTGTGGGGACATGGTGTGCGTGTTTGGGTGCGGGGTGGACCTTTTATTTAGTTGGTCGGGTGTTTGTGTGTGGAGGAAGGACTTTGCTTGTGGGTGTGGGTGTGGGTGCAGGTTGTTGGTGGCGTTGGATTGTGGAATGGCTCCTAAACAGCCTGCTAGTGCTTGGGGTGGAAGGGGCAGTGGAGTTCGAGGTCGGCACTCTGGGGCTGCTCAGGTGTCTCGGCCTTCTGTAGCAGCTGCTGCTCATTTGGCTGCTTTGCCTGGTAAGCGGGAGGGCTGGACGTGGTTCCTGTCAGCCAGGTGCTTCTGGCCCTGCTGTTCCTTCAGCCCATGCTGTGGCCAGCGGCCTGCGAGGTTCGCTACAGCCAGCTGGCGAACCTCAGCAGACTGCTTTGAAGAGGAGCGGCAGTGGTTGGTGAGTGAGGGCGGGAGGGGGGAGTCGCCAGCGTGTTCCCTGCCTCCGTGTTCAAAAATGGAATTCGGCACGGACCCAGAGACCACGGTGGCAGGGATCACACTGTCCTAAGTGCGCAGGCACGCTTAGGGTTTTATTATAGAGGATAGTATAGATAGATAGAGCAAATCTATCTATCTAACAGGTCAACCAGCCAATTCTCCAAATGCTTGTTTAAAAAATGTCTTCACTGCTGTTTTAAACTTCTTGAAAGATATCTAGCCTCAATAGCTAGGGGAAGGCTATTCTATGGCAGATGTCACAAAATAAAATGCACTATTGCATGCAAGCAAGTGCCAGTATAAAGAGCACCAAATAGAGGTCCTTTAGAGCAGTGTTTTTCAACCTTTTTACACCTATGGACTGACAGAAATAAAAGAATTAATCTGTGGACCGGCATCGGTCCTTGGACCAGCGGTTGAAGAACACTGGGCTAAGTTGTGGGCCAGACCCCGCCCATCTCTACCCAATCTCCACCCCAGACACTGCCCCCATAATAGTACTAATTGCACCTTGCATATCCCGTGCCTTATCTGGAAGCCTTCCCTCTGATGTTGCAATGTGGCTTTGTGCACTGAATCAGTTAGGAAGAGGGAGCTGGCTCAAAGATAACTCCGCATCGATCGCACCGTGGACCGGTGGTTGAAGAATACTGTTTTGGGCCTGATGCACGTGCTGGCCCTGTGGACCGGCAGGAAATTTCTGTGGACGGGCACTGGTCCATGGACCGGTGGTTGAAGAACACTGCTTTAGAGAACAAAGCAAACATGGCAGACAATAATATCATGAGAATAGAAATACTGCAGGACACCTACATGTGAGAATACTTTGGAATTGTATCCTTGACCTAAGAGGAAGCCAGTAATACTGTAACAATAAAGGAGTCACATGATCAAACTTTCACACACAAAAGATGTATGGCTTTATTTTGCAGAGTTTGGAGTCTTTTTACATTATTTTGAGGGCCATTTTCAATATGACATCCAAATCTGAGTTTGGACATTTTGCAAAAGACGCACAAAAATCCAGTACCAATCAGACCCATTTTTAAAATTGCAAGACTTTGATCTTGTTTTTTTGAAAATGGCCATTTTTCAGAAGTGTATCTATCTTTTTGAACTATTTTTGAAAAAAAACCCCAAAAATACCCAACCCCCACACATGTCCAGAAGAAAAATACACAAAGCAAGCCATTGTGATGTAGGAAGGGTCAGCATTTGTAGTACCCTGGCCACACAGACTTCCCAGCAAAGCAGTGGGAAACCTCAGGAGGCATTACAGTGAACTTCACATAAAAAGTCTTGAGTACATATCTCACCACAACTCTCTTATATTGTGTAGTGAGCCCTCCAAAATCCACCCAAAATGTACTGAACCATTATATAGGTGTTACCTGCAGGCATAAGGGCTATTGTTGTGGTGTACAGCTGGGTCCAGTAGGTTTTGAGTGGGGTTTGGAGGGCTTATGCAATCTGCCATAAGTGTAGTAGTTAGAGTGAGATATAGGCCTGGGTTCCCTTCTCTGCAGTTCACTGTGCACTGACTACCAGGCTACTCTAGGAACCTGTTTGCTGCTCTAGTAAGACTGCCTACAGCAGACATATCAAACTCTGGCTCACGGGCCAAATTTGGATTAAATTTGGCCCGCGATCTGGCCAGAGATTTGGCCGAGATTTGGCCCGCCATTCCTTCCTGCAGCAGAGAGAATAGAACATAAGAACATACGAATTGCCATCTCCGGATCAGACCCTGGATCCATCAAGTCCGGTGATCCGCATACGAGGAGGCCCCGCCAAGTGTACCCTGGCATAGTTAAGGGAGATGTGCATCTAATTTACATTACATTACATTACATTACATTAGGGATTTCTATTCCGCCATTACCTTGCGGTTCAAGGCGGATTACAAAAGGTTAATTTAAAAAAGACAGTATTACAATGATTAGCTAGAGAGGTAAGTTGTAGATCTTAAGAGCATTTAGAGGTCGTGTTGTTATTGCTGTTTCAGGAATTTCTTGAAAAGTGTGGTTTTTATTTCTTTTCTGAACGTCCTATAGTCTGGGGTGGTCATCAGAAGGTTGGAGATCTGGTTGTCCAGTCTTGCGGCTTGAGTGGCTAGGAGGCCGTCGTGTAGTTTTGTTCTTTTTACTTCCTTGATTGGGGGGGGGTATGAATGGGGAGTGCGTTTTTCTGTGTCTGGTACTGGGTGCTTGGATGAGGCGATTGTTCAGGTATGATGGGCTGTCTCCGTGTAGGGTTTTAAATAATATGCAGTAGAATTTGAATTGGATTCTTTCTTGGATTGGGAGCCAGTGCGAGTTGATGAAGGCTTCAGTGATGTGGTCATGTTTTTTCAATGAGTAGATGAGTCTCAAAGCTGTATTTTGGATTGTTTGGAGTTGTTTTATCGTAGTTGCAGGACATGGAAGGAAGAGTATGTTACAGTAGTCCAATATACCTAGTATTAGGGATTGTACTATAAGTTGGAATTGTGTTCTTTCAAAGAATTTTCGGACTTGTCTCAGGTTTCTCATGATTGCGAATGATTTTTGAATTGTTTTATTTATTTGCGGTTGCATAGTGCAGCATCTGTCTATGGTCATGCCTAGTAGTTTTATGGTGGTTTGGATGGGATATTTGGTTGCGTTTATGTCTAGGTTGGTTGTGGTTTGGATCTTGTCATTTTCTAGGAGGATGAATTTGGTTTTGTCTTGGTTGAGTTTAAGTTTGTGATTTTTCATCCAGGTTGTGACTGCTTCAAGTGTTTGGTGAAGTTTGTCTGTCATGGTAGGTTTCGAATGATCGTATGGGATGAGGATGGTGATGTCATCCGCATAACTATAGGAGGTTATGCCTAAATTGTCCAGATGCGTTCCTAGAGAAGCAGTGTAGAGATTGAAGAGGGTAGGGGATAGTGGAGATCCTTGTGGTACGCCGCAGGGGTTTGACCAGGATTCTGACTTTTCTTTGTTTGATTTTACACTGTAGGTTCTGAGTTTTAGGAATCCTTCAAACCAGGAGTATACTTTATCTGAGATGCCTATTGCATCTAGGATCTGTAGAAGGATGTTGTGGTCTACTAGGTCGAATGCCGCCGATAGGTCCAGTTGTATGAGTAACATTTTTTTCCCTGTACTAAGTTGTTGTCTGACGGTATCCATAAGGGAGCCTAGTAGTGTCTCTGTGCTGAAGTTTGTTCTGAAGCCTGATTGCATGGGGTGGAGTAGGTTGTGGTCCTCTATGTAATTGGTGAGGAGTTTGGCTACTAGGCCTTCTATAATTTTGACATATAGCGGAATTGAGGCTATAGGTCTAAAGTTGGATGGGAGGTTTTGTGGTGCTTTTGGGTCTTTTTGGATTGGGGTGATGACAATTTCGCTGAGGTCAGCAGGGAATGTGCCTTCTGTGAGCGTGAATTGGATCCATTGTAGAGTTATGGTGCGGAATTTTACACTAGAGGTGGTAAGGAGATATGAGGGGCAGTGGTTGAGGTCACAGGAGGCATGGCTGTATTTTTTGTAGAATTTGTTGAATTCTGACCATTGTATGTTAGGGAATTGAGTCCAAATTCTGTCTGCTGCGATTGCCTCTTTTCCTGTAGGGTGGATTGTGATTGGATTTTGATGGGATGGGTTAAGGATGAGTGTGGCTCTGGTGTTGGTGATTTTGTTCTTGAAGTGTTCTGCTAAGAGGGTGGGTGATGGTGGAGGTGTGTTCGTGGTGGTAGTGTATGGTTTGGTGTCTGTTAATTCTTTCAGGATTTGGAATATTTTTTTTGGAATCTTGGGTTTCCGTGCCTATGAGATTAGTATAGTAGCTTTTCCTCTTATCTTTTAGTAGATTTTTGTATTGTTTGTTGATTTTTTTTCCAGTCGGTTTTTGTTTGATCTTGGTTCTTTTTTCTCCATTTTCTTTCTAATCTTCTACACTGTCTTTTGAGTTGGAGTAATTCATTATCAAACCATTGGTCTGATTTCCTGCTGGTTCTGGTTTTGGTTTGTAGGGGTGCCAGATCATCAAGGATGTTGGTGGATACATTTTTCCAGTGGGAGATGAAGTTTTTTGGGTCGCAGTCTTGGATAGTTTCGTCTACATTTGACCAGAAAATGGTTGGGTCGATATGTTTGCGTGAGGTATATGTGGTTTTTTTTGATTGAGGTGTGTGTTTGGTCTTGGTCCAATTGATGTTGAAGTTATAAATGTAGTGGTCTGACCATAGGGATGGGGACCATGTTCCGTTAGGAGTTTGGATTGCTGGATTGGATGGTTGGTGAGACATGAATGCAGCAATGTCCAGTTGATGACCTTTTTCATGAGTGGTTTGTGGGTTTAGGATCTGGAAGGATAAGGCATTGAGGAAGGATAGACAGTTATTTGCTGGTGTGGAGGTTGTGTCTTCTAGGTGTAGGTTTAGGTCTCCTAGGATGAGGTTATATTCAGCTGTTAGTGAGTTTTGGTAGATGAAGTTTTCAAATTCAGGTCTCACTGTGGTCCAGTTTCCTGGTGTTATGTAGCAGAGCAAGCAGTTTAGAGAGTTTTTTAGTGTTGGGTTTGTGAGTTGACACGCTAGGAAATCCATTTGTGGAGTGGATGTTTTCTCAAGTATGTTTAGAGTTAGGGAGTTCTTGATTATTATTGCTAGTCCTCCTCCTCTTTTTTTCTCTCTGCAGGTTACTGTTATTTTGTATCCTGGCGGGCATACTTCTTTTATTCTAGGGTCTGTGTCTGAGGTTAACCAGGTTTCAGTGAGGAATAGGCAGTCAAGTTTTTCTGTTTTTATCCAATTTTTTATGTTTTCTGTTTTGGGTCCTAGAGATCTGATGTTAACATAGGCACATGTAAGGGAGGTCGTGTCGGTCTGGGGAATGTAAGTTGTTTCCGGGTATATGAGTGTTGTGGGAGTTGGTTGAGATTTTGTTTTCGGAGGTGTTGATCTTCTTCTCCAGGTGATCGTGATGGGGTGTTGAGTGCTGGTGTGGTGGTTCGGGTTTCTTGGTGTGAGTATTCTTCTGTTGGGAATTTGGAAGTTGGTTGTACTGGCGGTTGAGGTTGTGGTGGGTAAGTTGTTTGCTGTTGTTTTCCAGCTAGAGATGAGGAGGATTATCAGAAGGGTGGCTAGTTTGTGTGTATGCAGGGAGAGCTTCATGTTTGATGTCTGCTTCGGAGTGTTCGGAGTGTTAGGTAGAGGGAATGGTTCTCTCTTAGAGTCCTGGTTGGAGGAGGGGGAGGAGCGGGGATCTTTCGCTCCTTACCTTATAATGGAAGTCGGCAGGAGGTCCGGTGGAGTGGACTCTGGGGCGTTGGTGTTCCCGGTTCCAAGGTCCGCTGGTGCTCCTCTCAGGTGCTCCTCTCAGGTGCTCCTCTCAGGTGCTCCACGAAGGCGCTCACTAAGGCGCATGCGCCTTTGTCGTGCGCCTTCGTCGGCATGCCGAACGGCGGTGCGCCGTTGGCGCTGTGTCTGTTTTAATCAAATTGTCCTCCTGCGGGATCGGGGGGGCGGAGCAGGGCTCCCACGCCGGCCCGGTCTTGCTGGAAAATGGCGAGTGCTGGCGCTGTGTCTGTTTTAATCAAATTGTCCTCCTGCGGGATCATTCTATGCCACTCTTTTTTTTTTTTTTTAATCTTTATTCATTTTCAAACTTACAATAAGTGTGACAATATGATCAAATTAACAATAAATATATCACTTAATTATCATCAATGGTACAAATGATATGTACTTATCCTCACCCTTCCCACCCTTTCCTATCATATAATCAAATATTTTGTACAATTTATAATAATAATAATAGAAACCTGGTGGACAGAGGAAAACCAATGGGATGTAGCGCTGCCGGGGTACAAGCTCTATAGGAGGGACAGGACCCACAAGAAGGGGGGAGGCATAGCACTATATATAAAGGACTCTATCCACTCGATCGGGATGGATATGGCAACGAAGACAGAGGGGCTGGAATCGCTATGGGTCAAATTACCGAGAAACAAGGGTGCGGCCATAAAACTGGGGCTGTACTATCGACCACCTGGCATGCCAGAGGGAGTCGGACATGACTTGGAAGCGGAATTGAGACAGGAGTGCAGGACTGGAAGTGTAACAGTGATGGGGGACTTCAACTACCCGGGGATAGATTGGAGTACGGGTCACTCCAACTGCACTAGGGAGACAGGATTTGTAG
Source organism: Geotrypetes seraphini (assembly GCF_902459505.1). NCBI lineage: Eukaryota > Metazoa > Chordata > Amphibia > Gymnophiona > Dermophiidae > Geotrypetes > Geotrypetes seraphini. The sequence goes on from NC_047087.1 coordinate 141,507,019, forward strand.
AAGCGGTGAAAGACTGCTTCATGGAGCAACTAGTCAAAGAACCGACGCGAGGGGGTGCTACTCTTGACCTCATCCTAAACGGATTAGGGGGGCCAGCGAGAGGGGTAGAAGTGGGAGGACCACTAGGCAACAGTGATCACAACATGATTAGATTCACACTAGAAAGAGGGACACCCGTGGTTAGGAGGACTGCAACAACTGCGCTGAACTTCAAGAAAGGGAACTATGCTGCTATGAGGGAAATGGTGGGGAGGAAGCTCAGAAACATCTTTAGGATGGAGACTGTGGGAAGCGCCTGGACCCTATTCAGGGACACCCTGCAGAAAGCGCAGAGAATGTACGTCCCCAATTTCAGGAAAGGCTGCAAGAACAAACGATCAAAGGACCCGGTTTGGATGTCAACAGAAGTAAAAAGGGCGATAGAGGACAAAAAAGCATCTTTCCGGAGGTGGAAAAAGGACCCAACAGAGGAAAATCACCAGACGCATAGGAAATGCCAAAAGGAATGCCACCGAGAGGTAAAAAAAGCAAAGGGGAAATACGAAGAGGGGCTAGCCAGGAAGACAAAAAACTTCAAGGCATTCTTCAGTTACGTTAAGGGAAAGCGACCAGCGAGAGAGGAGGTGGGGCCGTTGGACGATGGGGACAGGAAGGGAGTGATTAAGGAGGATAAAGAGGTAGCTGAGAGGTTGAACACGTTCTTCTCGTCGGTTTTCACGAGCGAAGACACAACTAATATACCGGACTCAGAGGAGCTCATGAGTGGGGAACAGGCTGAAAAATTAGAGCACATAGAGGTAAGTAAGGAGGATGTCCTCAAACAGATAGACAGATTAAAATGTGGCAAATCACCGGGCCCGGACGGGATCCACCCAAGGGTTCTGAAGGAACTAAGACAGGAAATAGCGGGCACAATCCAACATGTTTGCAACCTATCCTTGAAAACTGGTGAGGTACCAGAGGACTGGAAAGTGGCAAATGTCACACCTATCTTCAAGAAGGGATCGAGGGGTGACCCCGGGAACTACAGGCCGGTGAGCCTGACTTCAATTATAGGGAAGATGGTGGAAGCTATGATCAAGGACGGCATTTGCGAGCACATCGAGAGGAATGGCCTACTGAGAACAAGCCAGCACGGATTCTGCAAGGGAAGATCATGCCTAACGAACCTTCTGTACTTCTTTGAGGGAATAAGCAGTCGGGTGGACAATGGGGAGCCCATAGACATCATTTACCTCGATTTTCAAAAGGCTTTCGACAAGGTGCCACATGAAAGGCTACTTAAGAAGCTGTGGAGCCACGGGGTGGGAGGGGATGTGCACAGATGGATCAAGCACTGGTTGTCAGGTAGACTGCAGAGGGTTGGAGTAAAGGGTCAATATTCTGACTGGCGGGGAGTCACGAGCGGTGTGCCACAGGGATCGGTGCTGGGGCCGTTACTCTTTAATATCTTCATCAATGACCTGGAAAGGGAGGTAAAGTGTGAGGTTATAAAATTTGCAGACGATACCAAACTGTGCGGCAGAGTTAGGACCAGGGAGGAGTGTGAGGACCTGCAAAGGGACCTGGACAAGCTGGAAGACTGGGCAAACAAATGGCAAATGCGCTTCAACGTGGACAAATGCAAGGTCATGCATATAGGGAAAAAGAACCCGCTGTTCAGCTACAAATTGGGGGGGGTATTGTTGGGAGACAGCAGACTCGAGAGAGACTTGGGTGTGCTGGTGGATGCATCACTGAAGCCATCTGCACAGTGCGCGGCAGCCTCGAAAAAAGCCAACAGGATGCTGGGCATCATAAAGAAGGGCATAACAACCAGAACACAGGAAGTCATCATGCCACTGTATCGAGCGATGGTGCGCCCACATCTGGAATACTGCGTTCAGTATTGGTCGCCGCACCTCAAGAAGGACATGGCGGTACTTGAAAGAGTCCAAAGGAGAGCAACGAGAATGGTAAGAGGGCTGGAACACTGCCCATACGCCGAGAGGCTGGATAGGCTGGGGCTCTTCTCTCTGGAGAAAAGGAGGCTCAGGGGAGATATGATAGAAACCTTCAAGATCATGAGGGGCATAGAGAGGGTGGATAGGGACAGATTCTTCAGACTGAAGGGGACAGCTAATACGAGGGGGCATTCTGAGAAACTGAAGGGAGATAGGTTAAAAACAAACGCAAGGAAGTTTTTTTTCACCCAGAGGGTCGTGGACACTTGGAATGCATTACCGGAGGAAGTGATCAGGCAGAGTACGGTCCAGGGATTCAAACAGGGATTGGACGGATTCCTGAGGGATAAAGGGATCATGGGATACTGAAGGAGGAGCTGGGATGTAACACAAGTATAGAAAGTTAACCAGGTAATGAGTAAAAACCAACCAGGTCGTGCATGTGAAAGACCGGAGGGCTAGGGCTTCGATAGGAAGGCAGGACTTAAATGGGAAGCCAAGGTGGCAAGGGAGCCCCTTCTGATGATTCTGACAGGTCGTGACCTGTTTGGGGCCGCCGCAGGAGCGGACTGCTGGGCAGGATGGACCTGTGGTCTGACCCGGCGGAGGCACTGCTTATGTTCTTATCCCCCCACCTCCCTCATAATTGAACCTGTAAAATTAAGGGAAAAAAATGTCATCTAATCCAGTATTTTTCAACCTTTTTACACCCGTGGACTGGCAGAAATAAAAGAATTGTTTTGTGGACCGGCAAACTACTAGGACTAAAATTTAAAAACCCCGTTTCCACCCCATCTCCGTGAGCTCGGTCCCCACAAATCATCTGATCCCATCCACACAAGCCTCAGTTATGATTTTATATTGAATGTATTTTATTAAAGTATAAAAAACCCCAATATTCTGTACAATTGTCATTTTATAAATAGAAATAATATAGAGCAAGGATCAACAAAACCCCTGTCTCCCCTCCCCTTCACATATATTCCCTCTACTATCAACAAAACTGAACAAGCCAAATTATTACAGAATGCTACAAAGAAATATCATGCTAACAGAATACTGCAGTCACACATGACAGGAATAGTTTTAGGGGAGTGCAACTAGGGCAACTACCCCCTGGTCATAGAGTGCCCTAAGCCAGCTGGAAACTAAAGAAGCACTGCCTGAGCTTTGCAGTCCCCAGTTATGTCTAACACTAGCTCTAGCAGGATATATACTTCAAATCTGATATATTCTAATCACAAAATAGAAATAAAATTATTTTTTTCTACCTTTTGTTGTCTCTGGTTTCTGCTTTCATCTTCTTTTTACTCTCTTCCTTCCAGTGTCTGCCTTCTCTGTCTCTTCAATACAGCATCTGCCCCTTCCATCCACTGCCTGTCCTCTCCCCCTTCCATATGGTATCTGTCTTCTTTCTATGCCCCTCTCCCCTTTCCATCCAGCCTGCGCCCCCTCTCTCCTTTTTACATGATTCATTCCAGCTTCACTGCTCTCTTCATTTTTATCTCTCCTACACCAGATCTACCATCGTTGTCCCTCTCTGCTTATTTTTCTGCTGATCTCTTCCCATCATCAATCTCTCTACTTTCTCATGCCCGTCTCTCCCCTTCCCCTCCTCTAATCTCCCTTCCTTTTTTCCTTCTCAGGTTCCCTACTCCTCCTGTCCAGCAGTAACTCTCTTCCCTTCTTCCCCTCCCAGCATCTCTCCTCCTTCCCTCCAGGTCCAGTAGCAGCTGTCCCTTTTTTTCCCTTGCCCAGCAGCTTCCCAGACTCCTTTCCCTCCTCCCCTTCCAGCAGCATCTCTCCTTCTCCCTCTCCAGTAGTAGCTGTCCCTTTTTCTCCCTTGCCCAGCAGCTTCCCAGACTCCTTTCCCTCCTCCCCTCCCAGCAGCGTCTCTCCTTCTCCCTCTCCAGTAGCAGCTGTCCCATTTTTTCCCTTGCCCAGCAGCTTCCCAGACTCCTTTCCCTCCTCCCCTCCTAGCAGCATCTCTCCTTCTCCTTCCCACCAGGTCCAGTAGCAGCTGTCCCTTTTTTTCCCTTGCCCAGCAGCTTCCCAGACTCCTTTCCCTCCTCCCCTCCCAACAGCATCTCTCCTTCTCCTTCCCTCCAGGTTCAGTAGCAGCTGTCCCTTTTTTTCCCTTGCCCAGCAGCTTCCCAGACTCCTTTCCCTCCTCTCCACCCAGTAGCATCTCTCCTTATCCTTCCCTCCAGGTCCAGTAGCAGCTGTCCCTTTTTTTTTTTTTTTTACCATGCCAGCAGCTTCCCAACCTCTAACAGTGTCTTTCTCCCCACCCAGCAGCTCTCCTTACTTCCCAACAGAGTGATTCAGGAAGGCAGCCTCGGGTCCTTTGTTGGGTTGCGCTGCCTCTGAGGAAAGAGGAAGTTGCATCATCAGAGGCAGCCGCGACTCAGCAAAAGCCCCAAGGCTGCCTTCCTGAATCGCTGCCCTGGTAAGTAAAGGAGAGCTGCAGAGAGGGGAGAAAGCTACTGTCGGAGGCTCCCCAACATCTCCTGCGTGCTTGTACGTGGTGACGTGTTGTCGGGGCAGCGGCTGACTTAGGAGAGGAGAGGTGAATCTGCATGCATGCTCGTTCAGGATGGCGGCCGGCTTGGATGGGAGCTGGGAGGCGCTGACGGACGGCAGAGGCATCGGCTGAAGCGGGAGGGCTGCCGCACAGGGACCCCGAGGGAAGGAAGGCACCACTTTGGAATCGCTGCAGCACCCGCAGGCAGGTATTCACCCTTGGGCCACCATTGCTGAGTGCTCGTTTATCGGGGCAGTGCTCGGTTTACGAGACAAAAGTTTGCTGAGTGTTTTGCTCGTCTTGCAAAACAATCGCAAACTGGTGCACTCGTAAACCGAGGTATCACTGTATAAGTAATTTGTTGAATGGCAACCCCAGTCATTATAAGCAACAATTTGTTATTATTTAAAGAAATCTGACTTTTTGCTCTCACTGCCATACCAAACAACACGGTATCATATGACAATGCCACTGGATTATCTAATAAACAATTAATTTGGTCCCAAATTGATTTCCAAAAAGCTATAACATATGGACAATAGAATAACAAATGATCTAAAGTCCCTGCTTCAAGATGATAGTGCCAACATTTATTAGACTTAGAGCTATCCAATTTTTGTAACCGAACAGGGGTCCATAATGCTCTATGCAACAGAAAAAACCATGTTTGTCTCACAGATGCTGACATTGTACATCTCATTCTCCAAGTCCAAATTGGTGTCCATTGAGACGCAGAAATTTGATGCTTGATCTCAATACTCCAAATGTCTTTCAGACCAGTGTTTGGTTTCTTTTTAAGAAGTCCAGATAATAATTTATACCACTGGGCAGCCTGGTGACCCAGGAAGTCCGCCTGAAAGCATAAGAACTCCATTCTATATTGCTTATTAAGGTTTTTCCACTCAGGGAACCCAGTCTGAATGGCCTGCTTCAGTTGCAACCATCTAAAACTTTCTGATTTATTGAGGCCATATTTATGTTGCAACTGTGAAAACTCAAGCAGTTTACCATTAGAAATAACATCATCCAATAAACGTATTCCTGCTCTCATCCAATGCTTCCAGGCGACCTTTTCTCTGCCAATTTGAATCTTGGAGTTTAGCCAAATAGATTGATTTGTAGATTTGCAAATTGGAATAGTTGTTAAATTACTTACATAACGCAATGTTTTCCATGTATCAGCTAGTATTTTATTATCTTTACTGTACCTAGGCATTTTGATACTGAGCACATGGCATTGGAGACATGAGTTGCCATTCTAACCACAACCAATCTGGGAATTTTTCCATGAGCTCTGGGAGGACCCAATACATACCCTGGCGCAAAATATAGGATTGATGATACCTATAAAAATTGGGAAAATTTACCCCTCCCTCTGAAATTGGTCTTTGTAAAGATACCAAAACAACTCTAGGAGTTTTACCGAGCCAAATAAATTTTAAAAGAATGCTATTTAATTTTTTATAAAAGGACCCTTGAAAATAAATGGGCAACATACCCATCTGATAACAAACCACAGGCAAAATCATCATCTTAATAGTTTGGACTCTCCCCCACTATGAAAGATGTAAAGGATTCCATTGCTCACACATTTCTAATACCTTCTGTAATAAAGATTTTTCATTTATTTTCATTGTTTCTTCCATCGTATTTTTAATCCAAATGCCTAAATACTTTATACCATCCTCCTTCCAAAGAAAAGGAAATGAATCAAACAAACCTTTTGTACAGTGAACATTGAGTGGAAGAATTTCTGATTTATTCCAATTTATCTTGTATCCTGAAAATTTTCCAAATTTCTCAATCATTTCAAGTAAGCAAGAAACGGTTGTTTCAGGATTTCTCAAATAGAGCAATATATCATCTGCATAAGCAGAAACCTTATATTCCCGATCTCTATAAGGAACACCCTGAATCTCCTTCACTTGCTGAATAGCCAATAACAAGGGTTCTAATACAATATCAAAAAGCAGAGGAGATAAAGGACAGCCTTGTCTAATCCCCCTCTGTAACTTAAAACTTCTGAAAAATTATTATTAATATACAGTTTAGCAACAGGGGAGCTATACAATGTTTGAACCATTTGTATAAATCCTGAACCAATACCAAACCATTCCAATGCTTGATACATGAAGGTCCATTCAACTCGATCAAAGGCCTTCTCTGCATCCAGAGATACAGAGACGGATCATTTAAGGCTTTTGACAAATTCAACATATGAAATGTCAGCCTAGTGTTGTTAGAAGAATGTCTTTGAGCAATGAATCCTATTTGGTGCATTCCAATAATAAAAGGGAGAGCTTTAGTTAAACGTATAGCCAAAGTTTTAGACAAAAGTTTTCCATCTACATTAATTAAAGAAATAGGCCAGAGTGGGATCCTTATTTGGCTTTGGCAAGACTATAGTTAATGATTCCGCCATGGTACCTGTAATACAACCTTTGATTAGTTGATTCTGATATAAATTTAACAAATTTGGTAATAGGGTAATTTGAAATGATTTGTAGAACTCTACTGTAAAACCATCCCCACCTGGAGCGGATCCAACTCTAAGGGACTTCAATGCTGCTTGTAATTCTTTTATTGATATAGGCTTTTCTAAGTTTTCTTTTATATGCTCAGGAATTTTCGGCCCCTTTATTAATTTTAAAAATTCCAATCCATCCTTTTCTCTATCTAAATAAGGCTCAGAAGAATATAGATCTCTATAAAAATATAAAAATTGTTTTAAAATAGGACCAATTTGTGAAAAATCATTTCCTTTGCCATCTTTTATCAACACTACTTTTTTTTCATTTTTTTGCTTTTACATAATTTGCCAATATTCTTCCCGCCTTATTTGAATTTGCATAATACATTGCCTGTTGAGAAAATAAATCTTTCCTTATCATTTTGGAAGAAATCTCATTATATTTCTCTTTAGCTTTCAAGAGATCTTGTACTATAGAGTATTCCCATTTGTCAATCAATTTTGATTCTAATATCTTTATATCTTGTTCCAAACTATAGAATTTTTTTTGAATTTTTTTTTTAATGTAAGCCAAAAAAGAAATAATTTGACCTCTCATGGTTGCCTTAAAAGCATCCCACAGCGTTTCCATAGAAATATCTTCCACATTATTCATTTGAAAATAATAATTTATTTTCAACTGTATTTCCTCAATAAAACTTGGTTCCACCAGCAATGCATTATCAAATCTCCATACAGGTCTGCTATCATCTTGATCAATTATTTTAATTTTAATCCACACACCCCCATGATCAGACAAAATGAGTGGATCAATGGAGGCTTGTGTTACTTGCTGAACTAATGCATTTGAAACAAATATATAATCTATTCTTGAAAATGATTTGCAGTTGCACTCTATAGATGTTAGATGCTAAGATTATAGAATAGGGTTGTAAATTAGTTGCTGTATGTGCATAACTGCAAGTTAATGCCAATTAATGGCAGAGTACTCATTTAGCACCAATTAACTAAATGTTATTCTTTCACTGGGCTTGTGGCCCAGGCCCACACTATTGCAGCAGACCCAGGATATGGCTGGTGGGGATCCCCAAGCCCCGCCAGCTGTAAACTCCTAGCATCCCTCCCACCACGTACCTCTAAAATGCCACTTCTTCGCTGTCAGCAAGCAGCGATTGATGCACACTGCTCAGCACTGACTCACAGCCTTTCTTCTGATGTAGTCTACCTATGTGGAAACAGAAGTTGCATCAGAGGGAAGTCTGTGAGCTGGTGCTAAGCAACATTCATCAGTTGCTGCTTGCTGCTGGTGAAGAAGTGGTATTTAAAAGGTATGCAGAGAAATGGGTGAGTTGAGAGCCTGGATCACCTGCAAAGTCAGGGGAAAGGAGTCAAGAACCTGAATCACCTGCAGGTATGGGGGAGGGGAAGGAGTTGAGAGCCCAGATTGCTTACAAGAGGGGGGGGGGAAGGCTAGGCAGAGAGGGTATGCAGGATTCCTGTGCCCACCCAAAACTGAATGTCTGCCTACACCACTGAACTGAACACTCAATTGCACACCTAACTGCAAATTCACTATAAATGTTTAGGAACATAAGAATTGCCACTGCTGGGCCCCTCTCAATTGCTGCCAAGGTGGATTTTGCTCTGGTAAAAATAAGCTACTGGTAGAAAGATCAGTGTATTCTTCCCATTCCCCATTGTTCTCCAGGTGGCTGCAGCAGGGGCTCTTACCTCACTCAACCTCTGCTGGCTGTCCTCCGCAATGAGATCCAAAGGGATCCTATTTGGGGGAATTTTGAAGTTGCTTTATATTATGATGGAGGGGGAGGGAGCTAATGCTCTTGTTTGCCAGGGCTTAGCAAAGAGTAGATCCTGCCCTGAACCATAATGTTGTAGCAGGTTTTTGTAGATTTGCAGCTTACTCGCAAGCCAACCATAAAAAGATGAAACATGCAACTTTTTACTGCCTCTCCAAACCCCGCACACCCTCATCAAAATAATAACTTTTATTTGTATACCGCAATACCACAAGCAGTTCAGAGCGTTTTACAGAGGAAGAGACTGTACATATACAGTGATGTTACAGAGAATGTTGTCAAATACATTGGTAACAATTTCAATTACATTAGTGAGCTGAAGGAGGTTGGGTATAACCGGAAAGATGTCAGAGATACAGCAGGTAAGGCAGTGATATAGCAGAGTAGGAAGGAGTCAGAGAAATTTATCAAAGAGATAGGTTTTGACTGATTTCCTAAATTTTCTCCAAGCCAGGGAAAATTCGGAGGAAAATAAACCAGGGCTTGCATGGAGGCGGAGCAGGCAAATTTCATATTAGCATTTCGTCTGACCTTTAGCTGATCTGGTTTGAGGCAGTCTGATACTTACTTCGAGATGTCTGTATCGTTAAAATCGTCCTGAAAATGACATTACGGTTAGACCATTGAATTTTGTAATTGATTTTGTTTTGTCTGAAAATAAAACAAAGTAGCCTGATTCTGCCTTCGCAGCCAGTGCGAAAAGGACTGGTTGAAAGAGCTGAAGATAGAAGTGCTGTGACATCCAACACATGTCATAATAGCACTTGATAATGGGTTGGGGTGTTTTTTTTCCCCGAGCATAAACTCTCAAAGACAGTTCATTTGTCACACACATTGAAGGAAATCTTCAGTGGAAAAAGAAGTTCAGTAAAATACTAGGTGCCACTTGATTCTTGCAAGAGCTGACATCCTGAAAACACTAAAGGTATTGTCTACTGCACCTGAAAGATTTTTTTTAAAAGTACGTCATTACAGTAGAGGAATCTTCTCAATAATTTTAAAAACGAAGAAACAATACACATGGGAAATTTTCACCACTTCTGAAAACATGATAATGCTTACCATGTTCCAAAAATAGAGCAGTTAGGACTTTTCCCTAAAGCAGAGTCTAGATACGCCACGGGGAATTGCACGAGTATGTATGTGTGTGCGTAATTAATTACCGCATGTAGACTTTTAGAGGGTGTTTTACCAGAGATTAGCTCATGTTAGCTACAACTCAGGGACCATAGGAATAAAATAGGTCCTATGGCAGATAACCTTTTAGTAAAACACTCCTCCTGTGTGCAGACAGGCCCCAGCAGAAAACAACGCAAACTGCTGCGCTGATCATTACTTGCCCCAGTAGATTAAGCATGCTTTTTCTGCCCCAGCCACCCAGTCTTTACTTCCGGGTTACTGGAGTTGCCAGTGTCCCTGTTCCTGTATACCAGCGCTGAATTCACCGTTACCTCCGGGTTCGTGCCCTTATCGCCCCTGCTGCAGTCTTGAGAATGAGTGAGGGCCCCGATGGAATTTTTTATTATTTTTTTTTAATGTAAACCAGCGTCCCAGCTCTCATGGTTTTGCTTCTTTGGGTTCTACCTCCTGGAAAATCTTCGGCCCTAAAACAGGCTCGTGGGTTTTGCAACACCAAAGCCGACGGCAGGCGTCAGAATTCCTACTAGGGCAGCATTTACAACATGGGATGCTAATATAATTTTCAGGGCTATAGGTGAGACATTCTAGATAAACGGGTAATATCTAACGTGACCATTTATTTTTTTTCTTCAAAACGGGACGGGGCAGGGGATTTACACACACAAGACACAAAAGAGCATCCATAACAGTGGTCTCAAACTTGCGGCCTACCAGCTACTATTTTGAGGCCCTCAGTATGTTTATCATAATCACAAAAGTAAAATAAAACAGTTTCTTGATCATATGTCTCTTTAGCTATAAATTACAATATTATTATTAATACTTAGCCAAAGGAAAGATTTGTAAACTATAAAGAGTTTTACCTCAAGCAAAATTGTCATTTCTTTAATAAGACATTAACTATTGTGTGGGACCGAGCCGGGCATCATTGAGCCCAGAGCAAAGGCAGATCCCTCCCCAACCCGGAATCAAACTGATGCAGGGGCTAGAGGGCATCCTGCCTCCTAGAGAAGGAAGGTCGGATCCCAGTATGAGAGGGGCGCCTACACTTGACTCTTTGGAAGAAAGAGCAGGTGAACAAAGTCAGCTAATTCCCTGCACCAGAGGAAAAGAGGTGAGAGACGCTTCGGGAGGGAGAGCTGTTATTTTTGAGGAGTTGGAAAAGCCTGAAAGGATTGATATGGAAGCGCTCTGGCAGGCCATATCAGTCATAGATTCCAATCTGAAATTAACTTTTTCTACTTTGAAAGTGGACTATGGCAGTGTTTTTCAACCTTTTTTGGGCAAAGGCACACTTGTTTCATGAAAAAAATCACGAGGCACACCACCATTAGAAAATGTTAAAAAATTTAACTCTCTGCCTATATTGACTATATATAAAGTAATTCTCTTGAATAGGAATCAAATAAACACAAAGAAAGTATTTTATAATTACTTTATTATGAAATAAAAATTATAAAAATTATAAAATACTTTATTCAGTGCGAAACCTGGGCCTGTTTGGCTGAACACAAAGCTGATATTCTGGCTGGAATGGAAGAAAGACACACACGTAGCTCTTCGTCAACAGCTCTCAGTCTCTCTCTGTATTTGGTTTTTATAGCATACAAAAATAGACAAATATACCCTCCATCCTTTTTATTAAACCACAATAGCAGTTTTTAGCGCAGGGAGCTGCGCTGAATGCCCAGCACTGCTCTTGACGCTCATAGGCTCCCTGCGCTAAAAACCACTATTGCGGTTTAGTAAAAGGTGACCATATTGTAAAATATAGACAGCAGATATAAATTCAGAACTGTGCATAGTAAGTGAAGGGAAGTTTTCATCTCTGGGAATTTACCCAGTTAACTATTAAGTTATTTGGGCAAATTCCTTTGAAAACTGTGGTAATACTGCCTCCACTTTGCTAAATTTAAAATAAAATCATTTTTCCTACCTTGTCTGGTGATTTCTGGTTGCACTTTCTTCTTCTGACTGTGCATCCAATCTTTCTTCCCTTCTATCAGCCTGTATGCTTTCTCTCCTCCACACCTCATTCCCTCCCCCAACTTTTTCTTCCTCTCTCCCTGACCTTTCTTTCTTTTTTTCTGTTTCTCTTCTTTCCTTCTGTTTCCCTGCCTGCCCCCTTTCTTTCTTTCTCCCTGCCGTTCCCCAAGCCACTGCCACTGCCGCTGCCATCAGGGAACAGGACCCACCAATGGATATCAGGCCCCAAAGCCGACGCATGCTCTCCCTGACGTCAATTCTGCAATCGGAGAGGAAGTTCCGCCCAGCCAGGCTGGTGATTTCTGGTTGCACTTTCTTCTTCTGACTGTGCATCCAATCTTTCTTCCCTTCTATCAGCCTGTATGCTTTCTCTCCTCCACACCTCATTCCCTCCCCCAACTTTTTCTTCCTCTCTCCCTGACCTTTCTTTCTTTTTTTCTGTTTCTCTTCTTTCCTTCTGTTTCCCTGCCTGCCCCCTTTCTTTCTTTCTCCCAGCCTCCTGTCCAGCAGTAACTCTCTTCCCTTCCTCCCCTCCCAGCAGCATCTCTCCGTCTCCCTCTCCAGTAGCAGCTGTCCCTTTTTTTCCTTGCCCAGCAGCTTCCCAGATTCCTTTCCCTCCTCCCCTCCCAGAAGCATCTCTCCGTCTCCTTCTCCCTCTCCAGTAGCAGCTGTCCCTTTTTTTATCTTGCCCAGCAGCTTCCCAGATTCCTTTCCCTCCTCCCCTCCCAGAAGCATCTCTCCTTCTTCTTCTCCCTGTCCAGTAGCAGCTGTCCCTTTTTTTTATCTTGCCCAGCAGCTTCCCAGATTCCTTTCCCTCCTCCCCTCCCAGAAGCATCTCTCCTTCTTCTCCCTATCCAGTAGCAGCTGTCCCTTTTTTTTCCTTGCCCAGCAGCTTCCCAGATTCCTTTCCCTCCTCCCCTCCCAGAAGCATCTCTCCGTCTCCTTCTCCCTCTCCAGTAGCAGCTGTCCCTTTTTTTATCTTGCCCAGCAGCTTCCCAGATTCCTTTCTCTCCTCCCCTCCCAGAAGCATCTCTCCTTCTTCTTCTCCCTGTCCAGTAGCAGCTGTCCCTTTTTTTATCTTGCCCAGCAGCTTCCCAGATTCCTTTCCCTCCTCCCCTCCCAGAAGCATCTCTCCTTCTTCTCCCTCTCCAGTAGCAGCTGTCCCTTTTTTTATCTTGCCCAGCAGCTTCCCATATTCCTTTCCCTCCTCCCCTCCCAGAAGCATCTCTCCTTCTTCTTCTCCCTGTCCAGTAGCAGCTGTCCCTTTTTTTATCTTGCCCAGCAGCTTCCCAGATTCCTTTCCCTCCTCCCCTCCCAGAAGCATCTCTCCTTCTTCTCCCTATCCAGTAGCAGCTGTCCCTTTTTTTTCCTGGCCCAGCAGCTTCCCAGATTCCTTTCCCTCCTCCCCTCCCAGAAGCATCTCTCCTTCTCCCTTTCCAGTAGCAGCTGTCCCTTTTTTCCCCTGCCCAGCAGCTTCCCAGACTGATAGTGGTTTTCTCCCCTCCCAGCAGCTCTTCTTACTTCCCAGCGCAGCGATTCACGAAGGCAGCTTCGGGTCCTTTGTTGTGTCGCGCCGCCTCTGAGGAAAGAGGAAGTTGCATCATCAGAGGCAGCCGCGACTCAGCAAAAGCCCCGAGGCTGCCTTCGTGAATCGCTGCGCTGGGAAGTAAAGGAGAGCTGCAGAGAGGGGAGAAAGCCACTGTCGGAGGCTCCCCAAGATCTCTCCGGCCCAGCACACGCTTCCGATGCTGATCTTGCCGGTCCTGCGCGGACCGGCAGGAAGTTCAAATGAGTCAATCTTGCCGGTCCTGCGCGGACCGGCAAAAATTTCCTGCGGACCGGCGGTTGAAGAACTGTGGATTAGATCGCCAAGACAAAGTGAGTCCTGGGTGATCGACTCACTTTGCCTTGGCGAGCTACTGGCGCCCGTGCCTCGAGCCCCCTGTAAGCTCCGGGCCCGGCGGCCCTGCGGCACACCAGGCAACATCTCGCGGCACACTAGTGTGCCGCGGAACAGCGGTTGAAAAACACTGGACTATGGTACTGTCTTTACCAAGGTGGAGCAACAAGGGGTAATATTAACTAATTTAAAGGAAAAATTGGAGAAGAAAGAAGAGGATTTAGGACAAATGAAAAGAGTGGAATTGGAAAGGATTAAAGAGAGCTCCTATATATCACGTAAAATGGAAAATTTTGAGAACCAACTAAGGAAAAATAACTTAAGAATTCTGAACTTTCCAAAATGTCCCATTATCTCACCAGTAGAAATGGTAAGAAAATATTTTCAGGAGACCTTGGCCATTCCAATGGAGAATTTACAGACAAAAGTGAGAGCTTATTACCTGAATATTAAACGGCCACAAGGGGAGTCTACTCCTATTGAAAAGCTACCAGCTCAAAATGTGGACATGGATTTGTCAACTTACTTAGAAAATTCCCTTGAGGTCGTGACCGAGAGAACTACTTTGTTGCTTACATTAGCCTTGGAAAGTGATAGGGAATTTAATTTACGTTTGTATTTCCGTCATATTAATGACAAGTTTTTGGGCTCTAATGTGCAAATTTTTCCTGATTTAGCTCAAAAAAACTCAGAGACGTAGAAAAGAATTCTTGGCCTTAAAACCAAGAGTTCTTACTCTAGGGGCTACATTTCTGGTTAAATTTCCCTCAAAACGTTATGTGCTATTTCAAAATAAGAATTTTTTATTTTTTGAGCCCAAACAGTTATTGGAATTTATTGCTTCTAAAGAAGGTTTGGTAACCATGTCTAAATAGGCATGACCTGTGGGATAGGATATCTTGTGCCGTTGCTCTAATATAATTTTTGTTGATTTGAAGTTTATTTCCTTTCTTGATCTCATAAATATTGTGGGCTAAATAAGAATTAATATTACTTGTTTATATTCTGTTGGTTTATTAAGAACATAAGAAATGCCTCCGCTGGGTCAGACCTGAGGTCCATCGTGCCCAGAAGCCCGCTCATGCGGCGGCCCAACAGGTCCAGGCCCTGTGCAGTAATTCTCTATCTATATCCAGCAGGAAATCGTCCAATCCTCTTTCTTAAACCCCAGTACCGTACTCTGCCCTATTATGTCCTCTGGAAGCGCATTCTAGGTGTCCACCACACGTTGGGTAAAAAAGAACTTCCTAGCATTTGTTTTGAATCTGTCCCCTTTCAACTTTTCCGAATGCCCTCTTATTCTTTTATTTTTTGCAAGTTTGAAGAATCAGTCCCTCTCTACTCTTTCTATGCCCTTCATGATCTTAATTTCTTCATCTCTGATCTGTATCAAGTTATGATTGCATACTTATCTAATATTAAAATTCAATAAAAATGTAAAATTTTAAGCAAGTACCTACAAATCCAAAATGTGGCCCTGCAAAGAGTTTGAGTTTGAGACCACTGGTCTATAAGCATATACAGTACTTATTTTGCACACCTTTCCTTTAAAACGATACTAAAGATATAGAAGTACCCCCTTTCCTCTCCTCAAAATCCTCAGTTGATAGAATGCAATTTTAGCTGAGGTCCTCATGGGTGATTGTCTAGATCCATGTAAGCATGTCAGCCTCAGTCACACTTCAGAGGGTCATGTAGTTGGCAAAAGCAGAAAGGCCAAGAGGACAGTCACATACATACTCTTGAATCAATCGTCTGCCCTACCCTGGCTTCCTACTTACTAATATTATGTCAGCTAAAATATCATTGGGCCACAGCTTCTGTAGCCTACCTCATTCTAATGCTTTTGATCCATCTCCCTTTAGCAGCTAGAAAGCTTAGATCTAGGGCCAGAGGATGGTCTCGTTGAAGAGTGTTCTTCAACCGCCGGTCCGCAGAAATTTTCTGCTGGTCCACAGGGTCGGCACATCCATCAGGCAGAAGACAGTGTTCTTCAGCTGCCAGTCCACAGTGCGATCAACACAGCGTCTTCGGGCTGGCTCCCTGAGTGCTGCAGTGCACAAAGTCGTGAGAAAAGGCTCCTACACGCATCCTGCGCCTGAACCAGAAGCCTTCTCTCTGATTTCGCAACGTCAGAGGGCGTCAGACATCCAGATGAGGCGTGGGACGTGCGCTGCCCATAGCTTTGTGCAATGCAGCACTCATGGATCTGGTGATGAAAGTCGGGCGCTCGGTGTTCAATGCAGAGGTTGGAGCTTACCCCTGGCAGCCACTGACCGAGCCGGGTGCTAAGGCTCCTTCGAACCACATGTGTTCCCCTCGCCATCTTAAAGCATGAATAGCAATTTTCATTTTTGATTAGTAGGAGATTAAAGGAAGGAGCCAGACTGTGCGCAACCCCAGGCCGCTGGTCACTTCAGCCCCAGAAGTTCATAGGAGGCAGCTCTGCTGGGTTCTTGAGCTCCCTTTCCCCCAGTATGGAGCAAACTCCTTGACTGTGGCCAGTGAGAGAGTAATTTTTGTTGGGTTTAGCACCCCCCCAGTCATATAGAATAGTTGGCTCTTAAGCATATTAGAGCCGTTGCTCTCCCCCCCCCCCATGTATTTTCGCATGTTTTATATCCCGCTAATCCAAACTCGCACCCTTGATCCCAAATACATTGACTACAGCTTTCTGATTTTTGTACTGGCGAGGATAGCGACTCAGCGGTGATAGTTAGTGCAACTAGATAATAAGGAGGTGCGGCTAGTGAAGGGATGAAAGGACCTTTGGGGGTGTACGCTCAGGTTGATTTCCCATGCATGATGGTATGTCCCTGAAAAATGAGATTTTTTTTTTTTTTTGGAATCACGAGGAGAGCGGGTTTATGCTAGCATATACCGGGTACATTTTGCCCATGATAATTGGACTATAGATTTGATTTATGAGCTGATTACCCCTTGGACTGGGCCAAAGATAACACTGGGGGGGGGGACAGGCCAGAGTGTGGTGGAAAATTGGAACGCTCTTCCGGAGGCTGTTTTGGGGAAAACACCCTCCAGGGATTCAAGATGAAGTTAGACAAGTTCCTGCTGAATCAGAATGTATGCAGGTAAGGCTAGACTCAGGGCATGGGCCGCCGCGGGAGCGTACTGCTGGGCACGATGGACCACTGGTCTGACTCAGCAGTGGCAATTCTTATGTTCTTATGAGTTACCTAGTCGCAGAACTAGTAGATGTGAACGTCATCTGAGCTGCAAAACGGGTAGCATCTTCCAGCTTATCAAAAAGATGAGGTTTCCCTTCATAATAAATCTTAAACTTGGCAGGAAAGAGCAATGCAAACCATATATTCTTACGATGTAAATCAGTGCATAATGGGATATGGGCTCTGTGTTGCATGGGCCCCATAGTTGAATAATCCTAGAAACAAAGTACCTGCTTGTTGTCATACACCAGTGGACCCTTCACCCGAATTGCATGCAGAATTTCCATCTTTTCTTTTTTTTTTTGTTTGAAATAGTTTTTATTAAACAGAAAAGCACTGCACAGCCAAGAAAAAACATTGCATTACAGATAGGATTGGGAGTGTACAAAACAGCGAATCAAGTCATATAGGGGAGCCCCCCCATAAAGGAGGGGGAAAGTCAACCCCCCCAGGCCCCGAAGAGGGCAAGACAAACAAAAGCCACCCCAACTCAGTCCGCATAGGCAAGAGGCATATAATACACACAAGCTGAGCAGTACAAGTCAACGTTTTACAATTAACAGAATCCCCAAATTAAGTACATAAAAAGAAACCCCAATAGTCATCCAGCTCATACACACCATACACCAATCACACCCCAGCCGCACCCATCCACACAATCACATACCATCGACCATCCAATCCAGCAAAATAACCAGATATATCCCCCCCCCACCCCCCCAGTTCAGTGAAAATGAGTGTGGGCAAGACATGCACAGTCACTCACAAAGAGCCAACTTCCAACATAGTGGCATCCCATAGAGAACGGTACAGGCGCCAGGACGCTGAAAGCGGCTCTGGATGAACGCGGAGTTCCCAGCGAGCCACCTCGAGTAAGGAACGCTTCCAAACCAGCACCTCGGGGGCATTGACATCCATCCAGAGACTGAGCACTCCACGCTTAGCCACCAAAAGAGCGGTGTATAGAAAACGCCAGTGCTCCGAGCTAAGGCCCTGGTCAAGCACCTCTCCCTCACACCCCAGTAGAATAAGTAAGTAGGACCACTGAAAAGGCAGCTGCACAACCCGAGCCAGAAATTCCAATACCCCATTCCAGTAAGTTTCCAGCTGCGGACATTCCAATAACATGTGTACAAGGGTGCCACGCATACGCTGACATTTAACACATAGATCAGATTCCCAGAGGCCCGCCCTCCTGCCCCGCACCCTAGTAAAGTATGTGCGGTGTAGTATTTTGAATTGTATTTCCTGCAGGGAAACATTCCGTGCCCCCCGAGGGATGCTGGAAAAACATGCAACCAACATCTCAACCCCGACCGGCTCCCCGAGCTCCTCAGCCCATTGAGAAGCCAAGCCAAGGAGCCGAGGATCCGGTCGTTCCTCCCGGGCCATCCCATACCAAGTAGAAAGAGAGTTCAGAGAGGTAGGAAGAGAGAGAAAAATGTGATCAACCTTCAGGAAATCATGGCCAGTAGGGGCGCCTTTTCTATAGGCCTCATAAAAATGCCGTAACTGCAAATAAGCAAAGAAAGGCATATCAGGGAGAGACCAGTGACGGCGGAGGTCAGCAAGGGGAGGGAATGTCCCCGCCTCAGATGTCAATGCCGCAACATGCCCCAAGCAGAAGCATGCGCCGAAACTAGCCTCCAGGCCGCGTGCTGCACCGACACCCGGTGAGAACTCAGGGTTGCCCCTCACAAATTGAAAAGCCCAGTTGTCCCGCGATCCCCCCCCAATTCGGCGCCGCCACCAGAGCAGCGCACGTCTCAGCGGATCTAGCCAAAGGGAATTACAACCCGTCCTGGGGCGTCGCCATCTAGGGATATCAAGACAAGCCAGTGCACAGTACGGGGCCACCCAGGAATCAAACAATCTCGGGGGGGCAAATCGGGAACCCCGCGTGTATAGTTCATGCACCCATCGCATCAGGGCTGCGACATTGTATAGCCGGATGTCCGGGAGCGCTAAACCACCCCGAGCTCTGCTCTGCGTAAGTCTCCAAAACCCCACACGGGCCCTCCGATTCCGCCATACAAAGGAGCCAACAAAGGACCTGTAGGCCCTCTCCTCAGTCGCTCGCAGCCACAAAGGGATCATCTGTAGAGGGTAAAGGATCTTAGGCAACAGAACCATTTTAACTAAGGCAATACGACCAAAGAGCGACAGGGGGAGGTCGCCCCATCGATGGCAAGCATCCCGAAGCTGGGCAAGACGATTCACAATGTTGCTTCGATAGACCACAGCCCAATCAGCGCTGAGAAAGATCCCAAGATATTTAAGCTCTCCCACCGCCCACCTAAAAGGGAAAGAGGGCAAAGCTCGCGATGCGCAAGGCACAGTAACCGGGAGCGCCTCGGACTTACTGAAATTAATGCATAGTCCGGAGAAGGCCCCAAAAGAATCAATGAAAGAAGTAATGCAAGGGATAGAAGTCCGGGCATTGCCGACAAAGAGTAACATATCATCCGCAAACATGGTAATCTTGCACACCTCCGCCCCCACTCGGATGCCCGCCACCCCGGTGGCATCTCGTATCTTAGCCGCCAGCGGTTCAAGCGAAAGTATAAACAGCAGCGGCGACAAGGGGCACCCCTGCCGGGTCCCTCTCCGTAAAGGAAAAGGAGCCGTGCGCTGGCGGTTAATAAGGAGCTGAGCGGTAGGAGCTGTATACAAACGGACCACCCATTCAAGAAAGGGTCCTGTAATGCCAAAGCGGCGCAGGACCCAGAAAAGGTAAGGCCAAACAACCTTATCGAAGGCTTTTTCGGCGTCTAAACTAGCCAGCAAGTCGTCTCCCGATCGTTCCTTGCCCTCTCTCAAAGCCACCAGAGCCTTAAGAATGTTGGCTGAGGAGAAACGACCAGGCACAAAACCCACCTGGTTAGGGTGTACAAGCATAGGGACAACCTGCGCTAGGCGCTTAGCTAAGATGGCCGTAAGGAGTTTCATATCCTGGTTAAGCAAGGATATGGGTCTATATGAACCCACCAAGGTGGGATCCTTGCCCGGTTTAGGGAGCACTACGACATGGGCATGGTTCTGCTCCGGGAGAATTCTATCCGAGGCCTGCATATCACCAAACATAGCGCATAAAGCAGGGCCCACATGATGTTGTAAAATCTTATAGAACTCGGGCCCCATACCGTCCGGTCCGGCAGCCTTAGCAAGTTTCAGACGGCCAATAGCTACGGAGATCTCTTGACAAGTAATAGGAGCATTGAGCAGGTCGCGGTGCGTCTCCGAGGCAGTCGGAAGATCCAGGCCTCTAAAGAAAAGATCACGAACCTCGGTATCGTACGCACCCGCGCTATATAAATTGCTATAAAAACGTACAAATTGAGTCTGGATAGCCGTCTCTGTCCGATGTGACACATTCGAAGAATCCCGAATATGGGAAATACACGCAGCGCGACGGTGTGGACGAACCAGGTTGGCCAGGAGCTTCCCCGCCCGGTTACCCCACCTATAAAGTTGAAACTTGTACACGTCAAGATGAGTCAAAGCCCGCGCAGAAAGGATGGCGTCAATTTGTTTGCGCAGTCGGAGATAAGATTGTCGAGCTGCCTCGGAGCTGTGCCGCAGATGATATAACCGACATTCCCTCATCTGTTTTGCCAGCGACGTAAGTTCAGCATCCCGGAGCTTACGCTTACGAATAGAGTAGGCTATTATGCAGCCTCGGAGGTAGGCCTTCGCCGCTTCCCAGAATATCGTGTCCGAGACCTCAGTCCCTTCATTTGTCTGCTTATACTTAGACCATTCCTCGATGAGGTAGGTGTGAAATTCCTCGTCAAGGTACAGGGAGGGATTAAAACGCCAAACACGATCACCCTGAGAGCCACTTCCCCACTGAAAAGTCAATTGCACAGCAGCGTGATCACTAAAAGGGACGTCCAATATGTGGGTGCGCACCACCTGTCCGATGGTACGAGAGGGAAGTAAGAAATAGTCCAGACGAGAATGACAGTGGTGAACCCCTGAGAAAAAGGTAAAATCCACCTCCCCAGGGTGGTACACCCTCCACACATCCTGGAGGTCCAGTTCTCCCATCAGGAAATTCACCCCCCGGCGCTCATTGTCCGCCGCCACTGGTCTCGGAGGCTTACAGTCTATAGAAGGGTCGCTGGTGATATTGAAGTCCCCTCCCACCAGAAGTTCGTAAGTCGGTAATGCTATCAAGTGGGCCACTAGAGTAGAGAAGAAAGAGGGAGTGTAGACATTTGGAGCGTAAACATTACAGAGTACCACAGGCCTGCCATTCAAAGTCCCCACCCAGATGATAAAGCGGCCCTGAGGGTCCCGGATAACTCTGTGTGTGACCGCTACCACCGCCTTATGTATGAGGATAACCACCCCCCTCTGTCTAGATGAGTAAGAGGACGCCACTACTTCCCCCACCCAATCACGCTGCAACTTCTGATGTTCGCAAGCCGTGAGGTGAGTCTCTTGTAGAAAAGCCACAGAGACCTTTTCCTTCTTCAAGAACAACAGAACCTTCGTGCGCTTTACCGGCGAGTTGATGCCTGCCACATTCAGCGTAAGACACACCAAGTCAGCCATAGCCGTGGGAAGAACCCAGCACCAATGCACCGTCCCAACGAAGCAGCCCAAATTCCCCGAGGGTCTCCCAGCTAAACCCCCAAGTACAAGCGATGAAGCCCCCTACCCCCCACCGAACTAGGGAATCACCCCCCCACAACCAAACCCCGTCTCCCTGCCCCGTATCCACAGCACACAAACATACACACCCAAGCGCACCCCACACAAACAGTCCCCAACTCACCATACATACCAAGCCCCTTCCAGTCTTCCTCCCGCCATTCCCACCCCCACCCATCCAACATCCCGACCATCCCCCCCAAACTAAAAACATATTTCTGAAAGCCCCCCCCAACCCCCTCACGCAAAAAAAACCCATAGAACCTCGAAAATCCACCCCACCCCCAGTAACAAAACCACCCCCCACAAACATGTCCAAGGGCGACAAGGAAGCCAAACAAAACAGGAAAGAAAACAAGGGGCATATAGGAAAATACCAGACACTCAAAGTCCAGAGTCCAGGATCCCTGCGTGGAAAATGAGAATGCAGCAACCTAGTCCAGGCATCCGGATAGGCATGTCCAAAGCAGGTGGTAAAGCTGAGGTAGCGTCAGGTACAGCAGGGTAGCACACCCCTAAAGCATCCAGCAGGACAGCCAGGAACTCGGCAGAGTGGGGAACCAGTTTAGTCCCCGGAGTCCCTCCATAAGCGAAGCACAAGGCAGAGGCTCAAGACTGTCAGGCCCCCGATTCAGGTACCAGATATGCAGAGGTCACAGATAGTCTTAGGGCAGCAAAGCAAAGCAGTGCTGCTCATGGGTCCGGAGGTACAGGCGCCAAAGATCTGATATAAGCCTGTAACGCCTCCACATCCTCGCAAGTCTTCGGTCCCCTGGCTTCAAACACCCGGACCCGTGCAGGGTATTGCACCACGAAGCGTAGGCCTCTATTGCGGAGCTCGGTGCAATGAGGCGCCAGGGCACGCCGGCGGGCAGCCACCTCTGCAGAATAGTCATTGAAGAGTAGAATCTTAACGCCCTCACGCTCCAGCGCGCCCTTTTTCCTGTACAGAGCCATGACCTGGGCCTTATCAGCAAAATTCAGATACCTGGCGATGACAGGTCGGGGCCTGCCCGCGCCCTCACGGCGCTGGCCCAGACGATGCACCCTCTCCACCAAGGTGCGCGATCCCTCAGGGGTAAAACCCACCGCGCCAGGCAGCCACCTCTCCACTAACTCGCGCAGTTCAGCATCTCGGATATTTTCAGCCAGGCCCACCAGTCTGATGTTGTTGCGGCGGACGCGGTTCTCCTGGTCTTCCAGCCGCTCATGGAGGGTCGCGCACTGGGCCTGCAGGGCCCTAACCTGCGTCTCCATCTCTCCAGAGCGGTCCTCCTGGGCTGTTATGCGGGATTCCGCGTTCTGGAGACGTTGACCATGACGCTCCAGGCAATCCCTCACATCCTCCACCGTTGCCTGGAGCTTAGAGAGCCGCTCGTCTATCGCCGCTGAGATGGTCCGGGTCAGTTCTTTAACCGCGTCGTCCTGCAGGAACACTCGCGGCGGGGTCGCATCTCCGGACGCCATCTTGGGAGCTCCGTGCGCACGCTGAGCCCGAATCGGCCGCGGGGTCTTAACGGGCATAACTTGCCCAAGAATTGTAGCAAGGAGCCGCCGATGCAGCCGTTAGCTCCCCTCAGCGGTCCGCTCTAACCTGCACCTAAGGAGTGAGAGGATCCAGGCTGAAAGGCTTTTAATAGCGGGGTTTCAAGCGCGAGAGGGTCGGAGCACGAGCAAGGAGCCGCCGCTCAGCTCAGCGTCATCACGTGACCCCTTCCATCTTTTCTATGTAGTTTAAAAGTTTGAAAATCAAAATGCGGGGTTTCTCTACTTGCGCTTGTTTTGGGCCTAGTCATAACATAGTAATATAACATAGTAGATGACGGCAGATAAAGACCCGAATGGTCCATCCAGTTTGCCCAATCTGATTCAATTTTAAATTTTTTTAAATTTTTTCTTCTTAGCTATTTCTGGCAAGAATCCAAAGCTCTACCCGGTACTGTGCTTGGGTTCCAACTGCCAAAATCTCTGTCAAAACCTACTCCATCCCATCTAAACCCTCCCAGCCATTGAAGCCCTCTCCAGCCCATCCTCCCCCAAACGGCCATATACAAACACAGATCGTGCAAGTCTGCCCAGTACTGGCCTTAGTTCAATATTTAATATTATTTTCTGATTCAGATCCTTTGTGTTCATCCCACGATTCTTTGAACTCAGTCACCGTTTTCCTCTCCACCACTCTCTCGGGAGCGCATTCCAGGCATCCACTACCCTCTCCGTAAAATAGAATTTCCTAACATTGCTCTTGAATCTACCACCCCTCAACCTCAAATTATGTCCTCTGGTTTTACCATTTTCATTTCTCTGGAAAAGATTTTGATCTACGTTAGTACCCTTCAAGAATCATATTTCCCCTGTCTCCTTTCCTCTAGAGCAGTGGTTCCCAAACCTGTCCTGGGGGACCCCCAGCCAGTCAGGTTTTCAAGATATCCGTCCTCCTACAATTTGACCTTTCCGCTGCTTTCGACATTGTTCACCATGATATTCTTGTTTACCAACTCTCTGAGATAGGTATCAACTCGGATAGGTTGGTTCTCTAAATTCCTCCGCTCTCGTTCTTACATTGTTAACATGAATGGCACCTCATCTTCCCGCTGGAAACCGAATTGTGGAGTCCCGCAAGGCTCTCCACTATCCCCTATCCTTTTCAACATCTATATGTCCTCCCTAAAACTCCTTCACCTATCCCCCCTTGAAACAATTTACACTTATGCAGAAGACATCCTCGTCCTCCTCGAGACCGATTCGAACCTCACCGACCTGTCTAAGAACATATCCTCTTGTATAATGAACTTACAATCCTGGGCCCACACTGTGCAAATGAAATTGAATGAGTCCAAAACAAGACTTCTTTGGCTCGGTCCAAAACTAGATCACCTACCCACCTCCATCCCACTACCCTCTGGCTCTTCTCTGCAGCTTGAGTTCTCGAGCAAGATCTTGGGCATCATCATTGATTCCACATTGTCCTTCAATGACCACCTCCAATCCTTGGTAAAAAAATGCTTTTTCAGCCTTCACATGCTGAGGAAAGTTAGATCCTGCTTCCATCAAAAACATTTTACCCTCCTTGTCCAATCCATCATCCTCTCCAGATTGGACTATTGCAACTCTATCTAATTAAGCCTAACTAAGAAAAACCTCCACAGACTTCAACGGATTCCGAATGCCGCGGCCAAGCTCATCTTCGCTAAAAGTAAATTTGACCATGTCTTCCCGCTCCTGGCCAAGCTCCACTGGCTTCCGATAATCGCCAGGGTCCACTATAAATGCACCTGTTTAACTTTCAAAATCCTATATGGTATCCTCCCTCCCTTTATCCCTCTTTCTTGGAATTCCTCAAACCCTAATACCACCAGATCCTCCCACAAATTAAAACTATCCTTCCCCTCGCTAAAAGGCATTTCCCACACAGGAAAGCTAGGGACCTCCCTCCACTTCAAAATCACTGAGCTCTGGAACAACCTTACCTCCCCTCTTCGGAACTTGAGCTCTCTCCAAGTTTTCCGCAAACATCTGGAAACCTGGCTTTTCTCAAAAAATGTAAGTCTCCCTCCATCTTAGGAATCAAGGAAACTCTTATATCTTAGCATCCCAAGTCCTCTAAATTTTCTTCACACTTCTACCTCTAACCCTCTGTTGTAGTTCCTTCCTATTTCTCCTACTGTAAACCGCGTCGAGCTCTACGAACGTGGAGATGATGCGGTATACAAACCTAAGGATTAGATTAGATTAGATATCTCTAATGAATATGCATGAGAGAGATTTGCATATAATGGAAGTGACAGGTATGCAAATCTCTCTCATGCATATTCATTAGGGATACCTTGAAAACCTGACTGGCTAGGGGTCCCCCAGGACAGGTTTGGGAACCACTGCTCTAGAGTATACATATTCAGGGCTTCCTCATACGTCTTCTGGCGCAAGCCTTCTATCATTTTCGTCGTCCTCCTCTGGACCGCTTCAAGTCTTCTTACGTCCTTCGCCAGATACGGTCTCCAAAACTGAACACAATACTCCAAGTGGGGCCTTACCAATGACCTGTACAGGAGCATCAACACCTTCTTCCTTCTACTGGCTACGCCTCTCTTTATACAGCCCAGCATCTTTCTGGCAGCAGCCACTGCCTTGTCACACTTTTTTTCGCCTTTAGATCTTCGGACAGTCTGTGTGCCTGTTCTGTTCGCACTGGTCCTGTGGATGATAGCAAGGCTAGGGTCTGCACCCCGAAGCTCCATATCCACTATACTTTCAGCGAGTCCAACCAGGCGGAGGTTTCACCTTCACGATCTGTTTTCCAGATCATTGCATTTATCTTCCAGAACATCTTTTTTACTTTAGTGTATATGCGCCCACAATAGACCAGGGAGAATTTTTTGCCAATTTAGAATGTGTACTGTTGGAATTCAAAAAGGAGACTTTTGATAGGTGACGATTTCAACCTCACTTGTGAACCCTCTGTTGATAACTCCTCTCGGGGTATACACTATGCTGCTAAAGATAGAAAATGCCTATAAAGTGTTTTCTAGATAGGTTAGGACTAGAGGATGTGTGGCGTCTGTTTCATCCAGGTGAGTGAGACTATACATTTTATTTGGCCCTGCATGGTTCTTTTTCCTCGGATAGATATGTGGTTCTTGAAGAGATGTTTTTGCTCTAGGGTACGGTGGGTCCGTGTAGATCAGGGCCACAATCCAGTCGATTTTTCAGGATTTCCCCACTGAATATGCATGAGATCTATTAGCATACAATGAAAACAATGCATGCAAATAGATCTCATGCATATTCATTGGGGAATTCCTGAAAACCCGACTGGATTGCAGCCCTCGAGGAGGGACTTTGACACCCCTGGTATAGCTGCTCAGATTTGATCAGATCATTTTCCAGTGCTGCTAGATATTTTACTTTGTTCAGATTCATCGGGAATGCATTATTGGACTTTATCTGGCTTGCTATTAATGGACCCCATATACTTGAGTTGCTAGAGAAGGATCTTAAGGAATATTTTATACAGGAGAGGTTACTCCAGTTTCACTCTAGGATGGAATGGGATGCTTCATTGTGGCCATTTAAGAGCCACCAGTTCAGCATGGCCCTTTCATGGCTACCATTTCAGCATGACCCTTTCATCACAGGACAAGTTCAGTGCGGCCCTTCACAGAAATGCTGGATTGAGGTGGAGTGCCGATGGAGGGCGGGGCGGCATTGCTGGAATGAGATGGAACGCTGTTGGGAGGGGTGTGGATTGAGGTGGAGTGCTGATTAGAGGTGTGAGGATCCATATGTGCCACATGCTGGATCGCGAGCCCCAGCGTGGTAGTGCAGAACACCATGGAGCAGGTGGGGGCCAGAGTGCTTTTCAGCCTGGTCCAGATACAGCAAGTGGGAGTCTAAGATTGGAGGGATCATATGCTGGACTTGAAATAAGTTTTTCATATTATGTGAAGGGCCATGCTGAACTCATCCTGCACAATGAAAGGGCCATGCTGAAATGGCTGCGATGAAAGGCCCGTGCTGAATGGGCGACTCTTAAACAGCTGCAATGGATTATCCTAGACCCCTCTGGGAAGGCTGTAAGGTCTACATGTGGGGAGTGTGTAACTCTCGTAATAGCTATCAACGTCATGCTCGACGAGAGTTGCATCTTAGTCTCCACACTGAAATTTGTAGACTAGAGGGATTACATAAGGCAGGCCCACAGTGAGCATTAGTGCTGCCCGATTCAGTAAAAAAAATTTTGATTCAATTCGATTCAGCCTATTGAATCAATTTTTCGATTCGATTTTCCTGCCCAATTGGGTATTTTTTTAAAACATCCTGGTGGGTTTATTTTATAGCCTCTTCACCCCTTTTGCCTTCTCCTAACCACTCTGGCGTTGTGGTGTAAACAAAATAAACAAACAAAAAAGACTTTTTCTCTCTCTGTTAAATCCTAGCTCACATTTGCGGTCTAACATCAGCTCTGGCAGGACACACGTTTCAAATCTGACATTGTAATCACAAAACAGAAAATAAAATTATTTTTCTACCTTTTGTTTGGTCATTATTCAAATCTTGTTGGTCCCAGGCTCTGGTTGTCTTCTGATAACTTGCTTGCCAGGGTCTCCTTCTTTCTTCTTTCTCCATGCTAACCATCCATCTGCCATCTCTGTCCTCTTCTGTTTCCCTTCCCTCCCCTGGAGGTCAGGCATCTTTCCTTTTTTTCATCTCCATCTACAGATCCACATTTTCTCAACTACCGTTTTATCCAGCATCTCTCCCTGCTTCCCCACCACCCCAGAGTTCACCATCTCTCCCTTTCTGTTCCTTTCATCCCTAAATCCCATTGTCCACCATCTCTCTCCCTCTCCTCTGTTTTTAGACCCATTATTTCTTCCCCCCCAAAGTCCGGCATATGCACGTCTCTTTGAACCCCTCCCTCCCTCTGTGTACTTCTGCACCAGGGCCCTCCTCCCTTGAACGTCTGCACCCCCTTGAAGGCCTACACCCCCCCTGAAGGCCTGCATGTCCCCCCCTGAAGACCAGCCTGTCCCCCCTGAAGGCCTGCACCCCACCTCTGAAGGCCTATACCCCACCCCTGAAGGCCTGCCTGTTTCCTCTGAAGGCCTGTACCCCCCTCTGGAAGGCTGCACCCACCCCAAAGGCATGTATCCCCCCCCCCCTGGAAGACCGAGTTGTCTTCTCTCTGCCTACCTACACCCTCCCTCCCCCCGGAAGGCCTGCGTGTTCAATTTACCTAATTTCAGCAGCCTGCATTAGATTGCTGGCTCTAGCAATCTTTGCAAGGTGCCATACGTCTTCGGAGTTGTCTTCTCTCTGCAGCGGTCCCACACCTCCTCTGATGTCAGAGAAGGGGCGGGACCGTGGCAGAGAGAAGACAACTCAGACGACGTATGGCAGCTTGCGAAGATTGCTAGAGCCAGCGATCTTATGCAGGGCAGGCTGCTGAAATTAGGTAAATTGATGCGGGGAAGCCACTTCCTGACTGACCCTCCCCACTCACCCTCTAAAGCAGGAGCGGCAGGCCAGCAAGAGGCAGTGCTGCCGCTCCTGCTTTAGGGGCGAGGGGGGAGGGTCAGTCAACGAATCGGGAGGCCGATTTTTGTTGCTGTGGTAAATCGATTCAAATCGATTCACCCGAAGTGAATCGGTGAATCGGGCAGCACTAGTGAGCATCGGTGATGGCTAACCTTGAAACTAAGAGGAGAAAGCTCAAAGAGCTAGAGTTGGAAGGTATAGCAGAGACTCTTTTAAAAGTTCAACAGGAATGTTTTGAATGGGGAGATAAAGTGAGAAGAATGTTCGCCAATAAGCTTAAGAAAACGCAGGCGTGGAGTGTTAATCTGTGGGTGTGAGATGAGAGTGAGCAGGTAGTTACCAATTACACTATCCGTCGGAAGACTATTTGACAGGGATTTCTTTGCCCACTTTGGCCCCCAGTGCTTGTGATTACCTTTCTTCTCCTATTACAGTGGAGTAGAGAATGGCAAGGGGACAAAGTTTGTCCCCATTCCTGCAGGCATTATCCTCAACCCTGCAGGCTCCATCTCCATCCCCGTCTCATCCGCATAGACTCTATCCTCATTTGTACAAACCTTGAATACTTATGATATTATATTTAAACTAGTCTTTAAGCCCGTTACATTAATGTGTCTGTCTGTCTGTCTGTTTCTTTATCTCTCTCTCCTTGGCCGCTGTCTGTATCCTTCTGTCCTACCCCCCTGAGCAAAGCTGTCTGTCCCCAGCACACCTCCCCCCAAAGCAGCCCCCTTTCCCTCTCCCTATCTCTCCATGGCCCCTTCTGTCTCCCCCCAGCACACCCCTCCCCCCAAAGCAGCCCCCTTTCCCTCTCCCTATCTCTCCATGGCCCCTTCTGTCTCCCCCAGCACACCCCTCCCCCCAAAGCAGCTCCCTTTCCCTTTCCCCCTGGCTCCCGGTATTGATTCCCTTCTTACCCTCCCAACATCCAGGCGTCTTCTGGCCTGCTCCTCTTCACCAAAGCAGCCTGCGATCGTGGTGGACGGCTTTAGTGAACCTCACAGGCTGCTCTCCAACTCGGTAGCACGTTCCCTCTGATGCGATCCCGTGCATCAGGGAGCGTGCTACTGAGCCTGGAGAGCGGCCTGCGAGGTTCTTTAAAGCCGGCCACGATCGCAGGCTGCTCTGAAGAGGAGGATCAGCGGCAGCGGCGAGTGAGGGTGGGAGGTGACACGGCGACTCCTTCTTCTGCAGGTGGAGAGCGGCTTGCGAGGTTCGCTACAGCGGCTGGCGAACCTCAGCAGGCCGCTTTGAAGAGGAGCGGGAGGGAGGAGTCGCTGGTGTCTTTGGCGCAGGCGCCCTGAGGACTGGCACAGAAGCACACCTCAGGGCGCCAGCGCTCACAAATTTTTAAGAGCGCATGCGCCTCTAGCATTTTATTATTATTGATAATTTTATTAAAGTATAGAAAGGGGCAATATTCTATACAACTGGTTAAAAATCACAGATAAGAGCTTTCCATTTTTATCTGGTTTTGGTACAACCTTCCCAGAGTTTCAGTTGCTTATTTTTTAACATAATCTAGGAAGGTAATTGGATTGTCTTTCAGACATGGGTGTAGAAGAGAACCTAAACGGTGTAGTGGATTAACAGGAAAATAAATGTCTATCAAGGGTCTCTTTTACGAAGCCGTAGAGATTTAAAGGGCTAGCACGGCTTTGTAAAACAGGCCCTAAATGTTAGAAATGTTCCTTGATGCCAGCAATGATGGATGAATCTGTTAGAAAGAATGACTGCGGAATGTTTGGAGACTAGTAAGTCATTTAATAAAGTGTGGAGTCCATTGACTGCATTTGTTGCAGTGCAATAAGGGTCATGTATCTTTCTTTTTCATTAGATTTCCTTACACATCCAGGGTGGGTGGGTGGAGGGAGAGAAATGCATTTTGTGGAATTAAACTACTTATTAATAATATTGTAATCACATATGTATTATTGTATTAATGATTGAGATGAGGATGGGAGAAAATGATTGTTTTATGTATTATTTGTGTAGTTAATAGTGCATTTTATGCAGTTTTTTATGTTCAATCAATTGTATTGCACTATCAAAGTTTGAAAATCAATAAAGATTAAAAAAAAAAAGATGTTTGAGCAGCTAGGCACATGATGGAAGGACAGTACAGATAGCAGATAACATAGTAACATAGTAGATGACAGGAGATAAAGACCCGAATGGTCCATCCAGCCTGCCCAACCTGATTCAATTTAAATTTTTTAATTTTTTCTTCTTAGCTATTTCTGGGCAAGAATCCAAAGCTTTATCCTGTACTGTGCTTGGGTTCCAACTGCCGAAATCTCTGTTAAGACTTACTCCAGCCCATCTACACCCTCCCAGCCATTGAAGCCCTCCCTAGTCCATCCTCCATCAAACGGCCATATACAGACACAGACCGTGCAAGTCTGCCCAGTACTGGCCTAGTTCAATATTTAATCTTATTTTCTGATTCAGATCCTTTGTGTTCATCCCACGCTTCTTTGAACTCAGTCACAGTTTTACTCTCCACCAACTCTCTTGGGAGCGCATTCCAGGCATCCACCACCCTCTCCGTAAAGTAGAATTTCCTAACATTGTCTTTGAATCTACCACCCCTCAACCTCAAATTATTTCCTCTGGTTTTACCATTTTCCTTTCTCTGAAAAAGATTTTGTTCTACGTTAATGCCCTTCAAGTATTTGAACGTCTGAATCATATCTCCCCTGTCTCTCCTTTCCTCTAGGGTATACATATTCAGGGCTTCCAGTCTCTCCTCATACGTCTTCTGGTTCAAGCCTCCTATCATTTTCGTCACCCTCCTCTGGACCGCCTCAAGTCTTCTTACGTCCTTCACCAGATACGGTCTCCAAAATTGAACACAATACTCCAAGTGGGGCCTTACCAATGACCTGTATACAGGGGCATCAACACCTTCTTCCTTCTACTGACTACACCTCTCTTTATACAGCCCAGCATCCTTCTGGCAGCAGCCACTGCCTTGTCACACTGTTTTTTCACCTTTAGATCTTCGGACACTATCACCCCAAGGTCCCTCTCCCCGTCTGTGCATATCAGCTTCTCCCAGCGTATACGGTTCCTTCCTATTATTAATCCCCAAATGCATTACTCTGCATTTCTTTGCATTGCATTTTGCAGATCCTTTTTCATGTTTTCCACTCCCTCTTAAGTGTCTACTCTGTTATAAATCTTGGTATCATCTGCAAAAAGGCACACTTTTCCTTCTAACCCTTCAGCAATGTCACTCACAAACATATTGAACAGGATTGGCCCCAGCACTGATCCCTGAGGGACTCCACTACTCACCTTTCCTTCCTTCGAGCGACTTCCATTAACCACCACCCTCTGGCGTCTGTCCGACAGCCAGTTTCTGACCCAGTTCACCACTTTGAGTCCTAACTTCAGCCCTTCAAGTTTGTTCAACAGCCTCCTATGAGGAACTGTATCAAAGGCTTTGCTGAAATCCAAGTAAATTACATCTAGCATATGTCCTCGATCCAGCTCTCTGATCACCCAATCAAAAAATTCATTTAATGTCATTTAATAGTAATTCAGTGAAATCCTAAAGCAGCTTCTGCATTTTTTTTTTTTTTTTTTTTAAATCATTGAATTCAGTTGCCAAATGTCTAAGATGTGTGTAAGTGTTTACATATTGATTCTAGTCTCAAGATTTTAGAAAATGACATGGGGACCCTTCCCTGTGTCATTCTCTACAGTAGAGAACGTGCTGGAGGCCATTTTACATCTTTCCCCACGTAAAGCTCCAGTCTTGGCTTCTCAAATCTGTTCTATAAGAAGTTTGCCAACCTCATTGCTTAGCCACTCATGAGGATGTTTAATTTATTGTTAGGGGAGGAGGGCCTCCCTCTCCCATTTAGACAGGTGGGAATAAATTTGATTCCTAAACCTGGACATGAGCTGGACAGTAGTGTCTCTTATAGGCCCATCTCTTTGCTGGGAGTGGATTATAAGATCTTCACTCGGATCCTGGCACTGTGTCTTCAGCGGTATATGCCTGATCTTACCCATGGGGACCAATCAGGATTTATCCAGTTAGGCAGGTGAGTGATAATATTCACTAACTTCTCAATCTTATTTGGTGGCGAGACAGGAGCCCTATTCGGTGGTAGTGCTGGGAGTCAACACAGAGAAGGCCTTTGACAAGGTGCCACATGAAAGACTACTAAGGAAGCTATGGAACCACGGGGTGCAAGGGGAGGTCCACCGATGGATCAAAAACTGGTTGGCGGACAGGAAACAGAGGGTTGGAGTAAAGGGCCATTACTCAGACTGGCAATGGGTCACGAGCGGAGTTCCACAGGGGTCGGTGCTGGGACCGCTACTTTTCAACATATTCATTAACGACCTGGAGGCAGAAACAAAATGTGAGGTTATTAAATTTGCGGATGACACCAAACTATATCACAAGGTAAATAACATGGAGGACTGCGAAGATCTCCCAAAAGATCTGACAACACTGGAAAAATGGGCCAAAAAATGGAAAATGAGTTTCAACATAGGGAAGTGCAAAGTCGTACATATAGGGGAAAAAACCCGATGTTCACTTACAAAATGGGGGGATCAGCGCTAGGGGTGAGCAACCTTGAAAGGGACCTGGGAGTGATGGTAGACACAACGTTGAAGGCGTCAGCGCAGTGTGTAACAGCCTCAAGGAAAGCAAACAAAATGTTGGGTATCATTAAGAAGGGTATCACAACCAGGAAGAAGGAAGTCATCCTGCCACTGTATCGTGCTATGGTGCGCCCGCACCTGGAGTACTGTGTTCAATTCTGGTCGCCGTACCTCAAGAAGGACATGGAGATACTTGAGAGAGTCCAAAGAAGAGCAGCTAAGCTGATAAAGGGCATAGAGGATCTCTCGTATACTGACAGACTGAAAAGGCTAGGGCTTTTCTCCCTGGAGAAGCGGAGACTTAGGAGGAGACATGATAGAAACCTTCAAGATCATGAAGGGCATAGAAAAAATAGACAGGGACAGATTTTTCAAATTAAGGGGATCAACAAGTACAAGGGGGCACTCAGAGAAATTGAAAGGGGAGAAGTTTAGAACAAACACTAGGAAGTTCTTTTTCACACAGAGGGTGGTAGATACATGGAACGCGCTACCGGAGGATGTGATAAACAGGAGCACGCTACAGGGGTTCAAGGAAGCTTTGGAGACAAAGGGATTGAGGGGTACAGATAAGAGTAGAGGTAGATTATAGGGATGGGATTAGAGGTAAAATTATAAAATTAATCAGGGATCACTGTTCAGGCACTAGGCCTGATGGGCCACCGCGGGAGCGGACCGCTGAGCAAGATGGATCTCTGGTCTGACTCAGCGGTGGCAACTTCTTATGTTCTTATGATAGGGTCTCATGGCACTTTAAGATGGCTACTCTGTGTCATTTTAGTTTCTCTGGGAATTTTTTACAATGACTCTCTAATTTATAAGGACCCTATAGTTTATCTTCACATTAATAGAACCTATAAAGATTTTGTTTCCTCTTGGGAAGAGGCACACATCAGGGATGACCCTTGTCCCTATTGATTTTTGCATTGGTTATGGAGCCTTTGGCTCAGATAGTATGGGACCATCTGGATATTTGAAGGATTTCGGTGGAAGACCAGGACCATAAAATTTTGCTCTATGTGGACAACCTTTTGTTTACTCTCATAGATCCTCTGTCTTCATTTCAAGCGGTGCTGGATACACTACATCTGTATCAATATTTCTCGTGATTTAAGCTTAATGCTACTAAATCTAAGCTACTTCCCAATAATGTTCTGGATCCCTTGTTATCAATATTTCATGGATATTTTTCTTTTAAGTGGGCTACACAATATATTAAATATTTAGGGATTTTAATACCTGCTGAATTGGAGAAACGTTTTACATTTTAATTATTCCCCTCCATCGAGTGCTAGATGATCTGAATAGGTGGGAGGGATTTAGTGTGTCCTGGGTGGTCAGAATTAGTACCATTAAGATGGCAGCCTTGCCTCATTTTCTTTATCTGTTTCATAGTATCCCTCTCCCTAAAATATATCTTTATAAATTTCAGTGGAGAGTGTTTGCCTATATCTGGAGGTACAGACCCCCAAGAGGCGGAGAGCTTGGATGTATCTTGCTTGATGTTAGGGTGGCTTGAGAGTGCCAGATTTATTTTTCTTATTATAAAGCAGCCACCTTACAGTCTTCTGGAATCTTTCCCGATTTTGATTGACAGGCACATGCACAAAAAAAGACAAAAAAATCAAATTGAAGATGGGTAGGAGGAATGCCCACTCCCTCCCGCCACCAAGCAGTGCCCCCCAACACCCCTCCCAACAGCAAGAGAGATGCCCATTCCCGCTGCTGTTGTCAAACCACCCCCCACCCGATACCCCCTGGCAGCGGGAGAGATGCCCATTCCCTCCCACCACCAAGCAACGCCCCCCCATGACACCCTCCCCCCCACCGGCAGCGGGAGAGATGCCCATTCCCTCCTACTGCATGCAGCCCCTCCCCCTGACATGCAGCCCCTCCTCCAGCACCCCTCATGCCTCCGACCC
The DNA here is from genome assembly GCF_902459505.1 of Geotrypetes seraphini. NCBI lineage: Eukaryota > Metazoa > Chordata > Amphibia > Gymnophiona > Dermophiidae > Geotrypetes > Geotrypetes seraphini. The sequence goes on from NC_047087.1 coordinate 141,542,232, forward strand.
CCCTCCCCTCCCCTTGTTTACAATGGCTGGCCAGAGGGATGCCTACTCCTTCCGGCTAGCAGGCCCAACTCTTCAAAATGGCGGGCCTTCCCCTCCCCAATTCATCCTGGGATGTACCGGGGAGTGGCCTAAGGCTCTGATTGGCATGCCATGTAGGCCCATCTGGCCCTGATATAAACAAACTCGTATGATAACCATTGGTACCTGTTCCACAGATTATCATATGGTACTGTCAGACTATTTCATAACCTTCAGAAAAATAGCCCTGAACTTTCCAATTTGAAGACACTAATAATAATAATAATTTTATTTCTTATATACCGCCAAAGCCATAGTAGTTCGAGGCGGTTTACAACGAAGAAGCGAAAATGGTACAATGGTACAATCAGAGAAAATGGTGGCAGAGAAAAATGGTATAAACCGAGAAAATAGGAACAATCAGCGAAAAAAATGGTACAATCAACGAAAATAGGTACAATCAGGGCAAAAAATGGTACAGGGAAGAAGGTCAAGACAATCTGCGTAAAGGATTAATCCAAGAATGTAGGTATAACAAAGGGGTAAAGTGGAAGTGGGCATGTAGGTAAAAAAAACAGGGGGAGCAAACAGCAGGTGAAGATGCGGTTTAAAGGGAAGCAGTTTAATGGGAAACCGGACATGGTGAGATAGAAGGGGCCAGGGTAGGGTGAAGGGTCTTAGGGCGTGAATCAGGTGAAAAGATTAGTTTTTAGTAGTTTCCTGAAGTTTAAGTAGGATGAAGTGCGTGAGATGATGTAGGCTAGCCAGTTATTGAGCTGACCTGCTTGGAAGGCAAGAGTTCTATTTAGATATCTTTTGTAACGGCAGGCTTTTAGGGTAGGATAGCTAAACAGGTGGGTTCTACGTGGGAGTTTGGATGGGCGGTCTAGGATAAAATGGGATACCAGGTAAAGGGGGGCCGAGCCAAGGATGGATTTGAAACAGAAACAGGCGAACTTGAATTGCACTCTTGCTTCCAGGGGTAACCAGTGAAGTTTGTGGTAGTAGGGAGTTAAGTGTTCCCATTTTTCTAGTCCGAAGATCAGTCAGATTGCCGTGTTTTGGATGATTCGCAATCTTTGTGTGGTTTTTTTGAAAGATCCCAGGTAGATGATGTTGCAGTAGTCGAGGAGACTTAAGATGGAGGATTGCACAAGAAGGCGGAATGAGAGAGCGTCAAAGTACTTTCTGATGGATCTTAGCTTCCATAAGGTGGCGAAGCCTTTTTTGACCAGAAGGTCGGTGTGAGCTTCGAAAGTAAGGTTGCGGTCGAGAGTCACTCCAAGAATTTTTAAGGAGTTTGTTATGGGAAAGACTTGGCCATTCAGGGAGATTGAGGTGTCATTGATTTTGTCATTTGGACTCGCCAGGAAGAATTTGGTTTTATCTGAGTTGAGTTTCAGTTTGAAGTCGGCCATCCATAGTTCAATGTGCGTTAGGATTGAAGCTAGGTGATTATTTATCTCGGTGGTTATGTTGGTTAGGGGAAAGACTAAGGTGATGTCATCGGCATAGATGTAGAATTTGATCTTCAAGTTTAGCAGTAGATTACCTAGAGCGACCAGGTAGATGTTGAACAGCGTGGGGGGCAGGGGGGAGCCCTGTGGGACTCCGCAGGTGTTGGCCCAGCTGGCGGAATGGGAGTCGTCACTGTAAACTTGGTAGGAGTGCAAGACACCTCAGATAACACATACCAGCACACACCCTTTATCACACTCACTATGGAAAAAGGCATTCTATGTGTGAAAAGAGAGGCAGGTTTAGTTGTAGCTATTTTCAGAGCTCAAAACTGATGAAATGATGTCTATCCAAGTGCATGTGGAGCTATGTTGGTATGATGGCCAGAAATGAAACATCCACCAATTTCTCCCGATATACACCCTCATATGAAGGCACTAACTGAAAAGAAAAGAATCTGTTGAATAACGTAAATATATATTTTCTGTTATAAGAGAGAATATTTCAGTAACTTTGGCAGCAAAGCTGCTCATTGCAAGCCACATTTCAATTGCTATTGCTTCAGTTACATCATAAAATCACCTCTCATGTTATTTTTAACTATATTCTTAACTGTTTGACCATGTTCTCTCTTATATGTGCAAAACACAGTTCTTGCTAATCAGTAAGTGCAAAATAATCTCTCCAGCAAGTGTCCTAATAAATTTTGCCATCTAAATAATGGATTTTACATGACTATTGTTTCAGCATTGGCACTTTGTTCTGACTAATGCTGCCCGATTCAAGAAAAAAAAATTTTGATTTGATTCGATTTTTCGATTCAATTCGATTTTCCTGCCCAATTGGGTATTTTTTCCAGACATCCTGGTGGGTTTATTTTATAGCCTCTTCACCCCCTTTGCCCTCTCCTACCCACACTGGTCCTGTGGTGTAAACAAAATAAACAAAAAATACTTTTCCTCTCTCTGTTAAATCCTAGTTCACGTTCGCGGTCCAACACCAGCTCTGGAAGGATACACATTTTAAATCTGACATATTGTAATCACAGAATAGAAAATAAAATTATTTTTCCTACCTTTTCTTGTCTGGTTATTTTTCAAATCACGTTGGTCCCATGTTGGTCTGGTTGTCTTCTGATCAGGCTCTTCTTCTTTCTTCGTGCTATCCATCCATCTTCCATCTCTGTCCTCCCCTTTCTGTTTCCCTTTCCTCCCCCAGAGGTCTGGCATCTTTCTTTTTTGTTCATCTCCATCCCCCCACAGCTACAGTGATGGACCCCACCATCCCAGATCCACCATCTACCCTTTCATCTAGCATCTCTCTTCTGTGTCCCTGTCCCTATTCTCCTCTGCAGTACTGTCCCCCTTGTGTCCCTGTTACTATGTTTCCTCCATGCCCAGTATCTTATCTCTCCCCATATCCAGCTTCTTCTTTCTCTCTTCCTTACCTCCTGTATCCCCTTCCCCAGGTACAGGCTTTCTCCTACTATCTCTCCTGCCATCCTGCACCCTGCCCACCTACTTTGGAGAAGTATCTGTCCCTCTTGTACCCTTTCCCTTGTGGTCTTGCATTTCTTCTCCCTCTCTCCTTTAATCCAGTACCTCTACTTTGCTTCCCCCTCCCTCTTTTTGGTTTGGTCTCTCTCTTCCCTTCACCCCAGGTCTGGCATCTCCCCTCCCCTCTCTTACTCCTTCCTCCTCCTCCCTCTGCACAAACCTGCCTCCCCACGGTGAAGGAACTCTTCCTCCTTTTCCCTCTGCACAGGCCTGCCTCCCTGCCATGAAGGCCTGCTCTCCGCCGCAAAGACCTCCACCCGCAAAGGCCTGCCCCCCTGCAGTGAAAGCACTCTTCGGCCTGCTCCCTGCCACAAAGACCTGCTCCCCCCGCAAAGGCCTGCCCCCCTGCCATGAAGGCACTTTTCGGCCTGCTCCCCGCCGCAAGCGCTTGCTCCCCCCACAAGCCTGTATCTTCCCCCAGATTCCCCGCTCTTACCTTTAGGCTAGCACGGCAGACTGCAGGCTCGTTGGTGTTATAGCGATCCCTACAGCTGCCCGTCTTCAGAACAGGGGCAGGACGTAGCAGAGAGAAAGTGCCGCTGAGGATGATGGGCAGCTGCAGGGATCGCTATAACGCCAACGAGCCTGCAGGCTGCCGTGTTAGCCTTAAGGAGGTAAGAGCGCGGAAGCTGGGGGAGGCCTTTCTGACTGACTCTTCCCCCTCAAGCAGGAGCGGCAGCAGACGGCCAGCAAGAGGCAGTGCTGCAGCTCGTGCTTTAGGAAGGCATGGGGGAAGGGTCAGTCATTGAATCGGGAGGCCGATTATTTTTTTGAAAATTGAATCAATTCAAATTGATTCAACTGATTTGAATTGGTGAATCGATTCGAATCGTGAATCGGGCAACACTAGTTCTGATAATACAGAAATGAAACATGACATACAGGATCATATTTCCTCCTGTACAATCTTTGCCTTATTTGGGAAACAGCCTAAAAAGAGAAGGGGGCAGTTAATGAGAGCACCTCCATGTGGCCCATTTGAAAGACTGCAACTAGAAAAACAGATTTTATTTACTGTGGTTAAATCCTTTTCACAGTGGGTAGAAGCATTCCCGGTACCAGATCAGACGATCAGGACCACAGCTGAAGTTCTCACTATGCAATTTTTTACACACGGAAATTCCAAAAACCATTGATTCTGACAATAGTCCTGCTTTTGTTTCTCAGCTTATCAAGGAATTGAGTTTCTAGCCATAGAACAGCAATTGCACATCCTATACCACCCACAGGCAGCAGGGCAAGTAGAAAGACTGCACTAAACTATAAACACCTATCTCAGCCCTTTGCTGAATCTGACTGGAAAAATCAGGGATCAGGTACTGCCTTTGGTCCATATGCATATCAGAGGTAATGTTTGTAAGTCCGCAGATTTTGCATCTTCATGGACGCGGCAGAGGAAATTAGGCCAGTAGAAGACCCGAAGCAGCGTATTTACTGAGCCTGGGACGCTGCTGGAGCTGCGAGGTTTGTCGGCCATGTAGCGGTGGGAGGGTCGGTTGGGAGGGTCAATGGGGGTTTTTGGTGTGCCGGGTAGGGTCGGTGGGTGGGGGAGAGGGGGGAGTCGCGGTGTGCTGGGAAGGGAGTTGAAGGCGATGGGGGGGAGTTGAAGGGGAGGGGTGAGTCGCAGCATGTTACCTGGCCGGTCCTTAGATGCGCGCATGCGCACTCTTACCGCCACAGCCCAACAGATCAGGACTCAGGGAACACGGGATAAGGGTGCGCATGTGCGCTTAGCATATTATTATTATAGATAGTTCCCTTTTAGTCTTGTATCTATCTGCTCTCCTTTACTCAAGTCGTATTACAGGAACTATCATCCGAATATACATGATTGGTTGGGTTAATTTCAGGACAAGCCAGTGTTCTACTTATTAAACATCACCAGATCCAATGAACACCTCCTGTCTCCACTTCTCTAGAAAGAACACAAGAATTGAAAGCACCCCTAGAGCAGTTCTTTTTAGGTCCCCCTGCCTTGATTATATATAATATTTCCTGGATGCTCGTTCGAGTAATAGTAGGAGGTTAAGCAAAAATTGAGTGGGTAACCTTTCCCCTATCCTTTTGTTTCATATCTTGCCCTTTTTGATTTGATTTATAAATTGTATTTAATCCTTTTTTATTTTTTCCTTCTTGTGTTTGTCCGGTCCACAGTAGTTTTAATTGTCTGGTTTGAGCTATATATTTTTTTCTTTTTTACCCCAATTTTACTAGTACTTGTAAATCACATTGAATTAAGATTTTGTGATCAAATCAAATTTTTATTAAACTTGAAACTTGTCAGGATAAAGGTACCTGGAAGATTTCTTATACATGGGTTCAGAGTAATCAACAGCATAACACTGAGACTTCTTTCTTTTTTGATGTATCTTCTTACTACTCCTCCCACCCAGTACCTCAGCTCCTCCTAGAATCTACCTTTCTGATATCATTCTGTTTCAGGAAGGAAAGCCCTTCTAGATTAAATATGATGCACCACCCAGATGTTTTATATGATGTAGAATACCAACCATTTCCTTGGCATTTATTTCCAAAGTTGTTTATAGTCATTCATAGATACAAGTGCTCACAGTTTGTTGCTAACTACATACATATGCTCAATACTTGGTTTGATATGCAGCTGAACCCCAAACCAGGCCACTTAGACACAAGCGTGAATTATTGGATAGCATTTTAGGTGGCACAGGCACCCCACTGGGTGTCCTTAATACAGTTGCTATAGAGGTACTCCACAATCCAAACATGTTTCTAATGGGTTTACCTCACAGCATTTGACAGTCAGTACTTCAGTCTCCAGCATTTTGCTTAATGTAAAGCCTGATATTCAGTACTGGTACCTGGATAGTGCTATCCAATTGTCAGGGCTATTTTGGCTGCTAACCAGGTAGCCACTGTGGGAACAGTCCCAAGTTGGTCAGAGAAACATAAAGGCCAAATGGCCCATCCAGTCTGCCCATCTGCAGCATTCACTATCTCCTCTCTAAGAAATCCCATGTGCCTGTCCCACCCTTTCTTGAAGTCAGACAGTCTTTGTCTCCATCACCTCTGCTGGGATACTATTCCAGATGTCTACCACCCTTTCTGTAAAAAAGAATTTCCTGCTTATTAATAGAAAAAATACTTCTGCCCAAACTGGAAAATGACCACACAAGAAAAATATTTGTCCTAATCTGTCCTGAGTGTGATCTCTAGCAAGCGCTATATTCCTAGATTCTCTGACCTTCAGTGTTTTAAAGTTGCTTTCCTCTTGATGCTTCTATTGTAGTCCATTTTTAGGGCCTTGTTTACTAAAATGATATAAGATTTGCATGCATTTACCAAGCATTAATTGTCAAAATTAACACGTGGTAACTAAGAAACCTCTGAGGGCTCTGTCTGGGGCATATCCAGCAGTTTCCTTTTCAGTTAACACAGAGAAAATGTCATTACCTCTCAGTAAGTGCATTGCATATAATTCATGCAGTTAAACTGCACCATGATATTGATCCCATTAATTGTCAATACATAGTAGTTATCTCCACCTATTCCACTCTCTGTAATGCTTTAATTGTTAACAACATGCATTAACTCTTAACATGGCAGCCATGCTGTTAGCACATGTAATGCAGGTTAGTAAATAGGCCCCTTGGTGTTATAAGTTTGTCCTCTAGACACTATGATCATTTTTCTGTCTCCCAAAAATTTGGCAATAATTGTAGCTTCAGGAGATTAGGAAATAGGTCAGTTAGATATATTTTCATTAAATACATTAGCAGTCCAACTATAGCAATTTGGGCTTCAGCAGAGGAACAAACGCATTTTGTGACCTTCAAAGAGCAGCCAGCTTCTGTTGCCTCCATGGTTAATTTTAGCATTTAATTTTGGATTTAATCAGGCACATTTGCCCGTACGAAGGCAGAATGGGAGCACACGGGCAGGAACCAGGATATTGGTAAAAATAGCATGGTAATTCTCTGGCAGGGATGAAGGACTCTGCTGCATCATCTCAAAAATCAAATTCTGAATTTCTTTGGAAACATCACCTCGGATCTCCAGCAGGACAGAAATATGTTCATCACTGGAACAAAAAAAGAAGTCAGACAGAAAGTGATGATCCTACCCATGGAAAGACATTTTATTACTATCTACTTCATAAGTTAATGAATACACACACATTCTTCCCTTCAATTCCATTTGCCATATTTTCACACATGTAATGCATGCATATGTATAAGTTGAATGTACATGTAAGAAAAACATGCATGATACACGAACATTATATGCATGAAATTTGATAGGTTTTGACTGCACTGGGGCCTTTCTCCCATCTCTCCCACCCTCGTGTCTCTACCTTCTCTACACAAATCCTGTCTCTCTTTAATCCCACCGCTGCCACTGTGCGAGTCCTGCATTTCCTCTTATCTCCTCACTCTCATTCCCAGTTTTTCTTACTTCTTATGGTCTCTAGCTATGCAGCAGCAATCCACAGGTGCATTCTTCCATCAGCATCAGCAGAAGACCACCTGGCTGAATCACTCCTAGTAGAGCTGTACAGTTGGAGACCATAAGAAGGGTAAGGGTAGGCAGAGAGGGAGAAATGGAACTTTCAGGGAGGGGAGAGAAGATTAAACAGACTAGGACTTGCATAGAGAAGGGAAAGAGGTGGAGTTAAATCTAAAAGAAAAAAAAAATTGTATAATGCGCTCACACATATAGCTCAAAGGGGTGGGGGAGAGGTGAATCACCCAGGATGTAAAAACACATCACAATGTGCGTTATTTTTTGAAAATATGTAAATAGCAGAAAATAAATTAGTGTGTTTTAACTAAGAGCAGACTAGAGTAGATGTATCAGAAAGCAAGATTACAGAGAGAAAAATGAGACACGGAACAAGAGTGTGAATCAAAGAGATAGAGTATCAACATGATAACTCAGTAATAAATGCTAGCCTTTGTGGCAGACCTGGGTTTGATTCTTGTGTCTGGTTTCTGCTGTGGCTGATTTTTAAGTGAGGATCATTTGGGTTCCAAAAGGCCTAAAGGAGAGCCAACAATTATTGTGCTACTTGGGGCCATGATGCCAATAACACTTCTTGACATTCATTCCTACTAGAACACCTGGCTTTAGTCACACAATGCAGAACACAGATGAACCCTATACAAATACAGGACCAAAAACTAAAAGTCCTAATATACACAAATGAAACCCTAAGATGCCAGACTCTGCATGCAGTACAACACCAGAGAAATAGAAACAAATGCATTTCTATCCGAGCAGTGTAAAATATAGACAGCAGATGTAAATTCTCAAAACAGACATATTTCAATAACTTAATTGAAAAGCTGGCATTGGCTTTTCCTCTGATGTCACTTCCTGGCCCCGCGACCAGGAAGTGATTTCAGAGGGAAGCCAGGCCAGCACAAGGAGCAGGCCGGAGAAATTGCTTACAATGGTGAAGATTTAAAGAGGTATGGGGGGAAGGGAGGTTGCAAGCATGGTGTTGGGGGGGGAAGAGGTGCCAGCATCCCCCCCCCCTCTTACCACACCTCCTACTACACCACTCTTCCTCTCCTGCCTTCGATATCTAAGATTTCTGGTTGACTTTTTCTCATGGATAAATGCCTTAAAATTTGAAGCAAAAGAGGCCATGGCTATTTCCCCTACAATCCTAATTGTACTTTCCATTTATGTTGCTCTCCTATAACTAATGTAGTTCTACCCCCATTCCTCTGGTATCAAGTCAGTCCTTGTTCGACCTTGTCTAAATTTTTAAGTTGTAATATGATGATGGTGTGCGGCCGGCAGGAATAGTAATTTCTGCTCGGTGTTTGCTGGCTTTTGCGTTTCTAAGCATTAGAGCTGCTTTATTGAGCTGCACTTTAAAGCTTTCAAACCCATGCTGAGGGTGCTCCTCATTTCAAAAATTTAAATTTGAGGTTTGTATTTTATTCATTGTGGAGACTAGGGAGTCAACTTGTCTGCAATGCCTAGTTCATATCTTCGTATGCTTTATCATGTACATCGCTTAGAAGTTTTTATAGGCAATATCAAATTTTAAATAAACCTGAAAAACCATCTGCACCATCTCCTCCCTCCCTCTGCTCTTCTCCTCTCCATCCATGTTCACCATCTCCTCCCTCTCACTCCTTCCCTTCCCCTATGGTCTGGTATCTCTTCCTTTCTATTCCATCCTCCCCCCTATTGTGGTCTAACATCTTTCTGTCCTCCTTCCCTTCCCTGGCATCTCTCTCTCCTTCCTTCCCTGACATCTTCCTCCGCTTCCTGTGGTCTGCTATATCTCTCCTTTCTTGGCAGTCTGGCATATCTCGCTCCCCTCCAGTGATCTGCATTGCTGTCCTCTCCTTCCCTTCTTTTTCCCACAGAGGTCTGGCATCTTCTTAGCCTTTCTTCCCCATCTCCACAGTCCAGCATCTCTGTACTACCCTCTCCCTCCCCCTGACAGAATCCAGAACTTTTTTATCCTTTTTGTTTCCAGCACAGCACTCTTCAGGCCGTGGGCAGTGTGAATGAAAATTAAGCTTTCCCTTTGATATAGCTTCCTACTGTGGGGACAGGAAATTGTAGCAAAGGGGAAGCTTCTGTGGTCACCGAAGGCAGCGTGTTTACTTTACTCACGCTGCCCATGGCTCGAAGAGTGCAGCACTAGAAACAAAAAGGGTAAAAATGTACCAGATCCCGACAGTGGAAAGGGAGGATAATATTCCGCAAAGGCTCTGCAAGCTGCCCCAGAGGTCTCGGAGGGCCGCCATTGGCTCGTGGGCCTTGCAATAAAGACTACTGCTCTAGAGGCTGTAACTGCAATATTAATGGCCAGATTCATGGTGCACACATGCCATCATTCACAAGGAGGCAAAATCTATGGTGCCCTGGCTAAGGACCTTTGCTGTAATGGTTGTACTAGATGAGAGGAGGTTATAAACAGAGAAGAAACTGAACATTGCAAATAAAGGCTTATGGTATCACAGCCCAAAGCCAGATCTGACTGATCTGAAAGTCCAAAACAAAGAATGGCAACTGCTTGGTCAAAACCCCACCATAAAAAACATCCATTATTGCTGTCTTTTCCTTCAGTGTCATAGATTGGTATGACTAACTTTGTATAAGTACCTTGGCTGATACTGGGCTATTGTCTTGTGAATGGGATGATTTCCCCTAATCTTTGCATCAAGATTTACAAAGACTAGGGGACACTCAATGAAATTACAGAGTAATACTTTTAAAACCAATAGGAGGAATTTTTTTTTCACTCAGAGAATAGTTAAGCTCAGGAATGCATTGCCAGAGGATGTGGTTAATGTAGCTGGTTTTAAAAAATGTTTGGACAAGTTCCTGGAGGAAAGTCCATAAACTGCTGTTGAGATAGACGTGGAAGAAGTCACTGCTTGCCCTGGATCAGTGGTATGGAATGCTGCTACTATTTGGGTTTTTGCCAGGTACTTGTGACTTGGATTGGTCTCCGTGAAGATGGGATTCTGGGCTAGATGGACCATTGGTCTGATCCAGTAAGGCTATTCTTATGTTCTTAAATAGGTGTTACTTGCTTTCTGAATATTAACTTGTAAAGTATTGAAATATTGCCTTGTAAGGAGTATTTCCTGTTCTAGTGGGTATTAACTTCTAAGAAAAATATTACCTGATATCTGGGTACTTTGCTACAAACCCTGAAACTTCTAGAGAGAGCAGAGAAGGGTCCTTCAGGCGGATCAATTCTTGGAGGGCAAGAATAACTTCTACGCTCTGCTCAGTCTTATCCAGGCCCTTCAGAAAGGAACAAAAAAAATAATAATAATAATGCAACCACAACAAAGATATTTATAAAGAGTACCTCTGTATCCACTGCTCACATCTGTGGAATAAACTGAATTTTAGGGCCCCCAAGAAAAAATTTCATAAGGCATCCTCACAATGGGAAGATTCATTTCAAAAGATTCAGAGGCAGTTGCAACTGAGTCTCCTTCTTTGGGCCTCCCTAAACTGCAGGTATTGCTGAGCAGAATTTACACCATTGACAAATTCTGGTGCAGGGAGAAGAAAGGGGCCCAACAACTCTCCACTGCAACAGTGACAGAGGTAGAGTACAGTAAACACGAATTACCTTTTAAAAAAATCTGCTGTGCAACCATCTGTTGGCTTTCTTCAATGAAAGTACTTCAGATCTTACTCCAGAGCAGCCAAAGAAGCACATGAACTTCTCATCTCTCACTGCTGGTACCAAAATCACATAGCTGTTAATTTAAGACTTTGGCTCAGCAGCAAGAGGTGAGGTGCTTATGCACTTCTCTTGCTGTTGAAGGTTCTGTAACTAAAGCACACAGGCCAATGGCATGCCGACATCTGCACGCAGGACGATTATGCACCACTTTTTCCAGCGGTTTTACGGCTTACTGGGAGCATTTTGAAGGGGGTTGGGGGGTGGAATCCCTCAGTCCACTTGTAAGTGGTCATGCTCCCATTGGGGGGAGGTTTGGGAGGGGGAACCTCCCCAATTCACTTAAAACTTCCATTCTCTTGCTGTTTGGGAGTTTTCAGTGTATTGGGGGGGGGGGTTCCTGCACACCCCTCCCCAGCGGGAGCACGAGCATTTATAAGTATAGTGGGGAGGTTCCCCCACACTCGCCCCTCAAAATTCTCCCAGTAAGCCATTAAAGCACTGGAAACGGCAGCGCACAATTTTCCTGCGCACAGGTGTTGGCACGCCATTGTCGGCATACCATTGACGTACATGCAATTGACGTGCCACTGCTGTTGAAAGGTAGAGCTGAAGTAATTTTATTAGAGAAAATTGGTGGGAAGTAGCATGGCAACTTATTTTGAAAAGAATATTTGCCACGCTCTGCCTCCTTTAAGTTTTAAGGGCTGGCAGGGGGCTGGGGAGTCTACTCCCACCTCAGCCACGATGGGGGGGGGGGCTCATTTTCACTTACATAGCTTGCCCATAAGATACAATTATACCTAAATCAGTGATACCTATCTTTACTCTTCACTGATATAATAATGAATTTTAGTACTGTCATGTACATCACTGGGCAGCAGAAAATACTACTGCATCAGTAATGGACATTGGTTTAGTAGTATAGCTATACTATTTTCTAGACACTTACCATTGGTCACTCTTAGCACACCACCTAAACGGCTTTATGAAACCATCACAGTTAGGCTAGAAGATTCTTCCCCATGGACTTTCATGGAGGGGCATAATAAAAAAAAACGTCTAAGTCCCCTTTTGGCCTAAGGCCTTAAACGTTGAAAGTAGAAGCAGGGAAAATGTCCATTATAAAAAAAAATGTCCAAAAGGAGGTTTTTTTTTTATAATGGCCTGCCTCTTCGTTCAGCTGTTTAAACGCCCAGACCACCACTACGTCTACACTAACATCATATAATCAACCTAAAAAAAAGCCTAAGTCCCAAACGTCCAAAACAAGGACTTTTAGGCGAAGGAGGATTCTGTAACCGGTGTCTGTCAAAAACAACACCGGTTACAGAATCCCCCCTCCCCTACAACGATCGGGGCAAGAGGGAGCCCAAGCCCTCTTGCCCCGTGGCACCCCCAAACTCCGGTTGGCCCAGGTGTCTCAGGCCCCACCTGTGGGTGGGATTTGAGTCGCCTGGGCCAATCAGATCGGACGGACGGGCTTGGCACCCGTCCGTCTGACCAACGTTTTTGTAGGTATGGAGGGTGGGGGTGGGGGTCGGAGGAGGGCCCTTGCGTCGAGGGCAGGAGGGCTAGGGCTCCCTCCTGCCCCGATAGTGTCGGGGAGTTTGGGGGTGCTGCGGGGCAAGAGGGCTTGGGCTCCCTCTTGCCCCGATAGTGTCGGGGAATTTGGGGGTGCCACTGGGCAAGAGGGCTTGAGCTCCCTCTTGCCCCGATAGTGTCGGGCAGTTTGGGGGTGCCGCGGGGCAAGAGGGCTTGGGTTCCCTCCTGCCCTGATCGTTGTGGGAGTGGGAAGGGTGGATCGCGGCAGGGGAGATGAGCCATCTCTCCTGCCGCGATCATTGCTGTAGGGAGTAGGCAGGTTGCTGGGGCTGCTGAGCTGATCGCAGCAGCCACGATCAGCTCAGCAGCCCCTTTTCGGCACTTATACCTGTTTTGACTTGGTCTAAGTCAAAACGTATAAGTGCCGACTAGGCAACCTGCCTAAAGTTTTGGTTATACCTGCTGCACGCCTAGGTCTAGGTCAGCCCACCGTCTGCCCTTTCCCCTCCTTTAAAAATGCCTCATTTCTCTCTGTGCGTTTAGAGGCAGGAGAAAGGCCTAAGCTGGTTTTAGATACATCTAAAACCAGCTTTGATTATGGGCAGTTGGACGATCAGGCTTTTTGATCGCCCAAGTAACCATTTAGGCCACTTTTTAGACTTTTTTTTTTTATTATGAGCTCCTTAGTCTTTATCTGACTGCATTTTTCTATCTTGCCTGCCTATCCATGCTATCAGTGCAGTTAGCCCAAACTTCCTTGAATTCAAAAACATTTTCCATCACCATCTCCATCAGGAGGCCATTCCATGCATTCACTACCCTTTCCATGAAAAAGTTTTTTCTGAGGTTACTTCTAAATCTCTCCCCTTTCACCTTCATTCTATGCTTCCTCAATCCAGAGCTTCTTTTCAATTGAGATTCTCCTCATGTGTATTTATGTGTATACACATCTTTATCATATTGCCGCTATCACACCTTTCCTCCAAAATATATATATTGAGATCTTTAAGCAGTGGTGTAGCGAGGGTAGGAGATGCTCAGTGCAGTGCAATGTTAAAAGAACAGATCCAAGAACAAAACATTGAGGCCCACCACTGGTAACATCCCTTTCCTCAAATAGATCTCGATTGACCACTACCTTTTGTCGCCTTCTACTCAGCCAGTTCCTGATCCAGTCTGTCACTTTGATACCCTGAGAGGACCCAATTTATTAGACGCCTGTGTGGAATACTGTCAAAGGCTTTGCTAAAATCTAAATACACCACATCTAGTGCATTCCCACTATCCAATTCTCTGGTCACCCAGTCAAAGAAATTGATCAGATTTGTCTGAGAAGACCTGCCTCTAGTGAATCCATGTTGCCTTGGGACCTGTAAATCCACTGGATTCCAGAAACTTCACTACTCTGTTTTAAAAGTGTTTCAGTTAATTACTTACCTGCCTGTGGGTTCCCTACTTCTTCCTTATTTCCACTTTTGTGGAGAGGGACCACATCTGTCCCCCAGTCCTCCCATACCACTTCCAATTCTAGAGAAGCATTGAAAAGGACAGCCAGCGCAGCAGCCAGAACTTCCCTAAGTTCCTTCAATATCCTCAGATGTACACTATCTGTCCCCATTGCTTTGTCCATCTTCAGTTTAACTAGCTCCTCAAAAACACAATCCTCTGAAAATCGATCAGGGACTACCAAACCTCTATCACTATTTATATTTGTCTTCTGCGATCCTGCTCCCGATACTTCAGCTGTGAACATAGAACAGAAATATTTGTTAAGCAATTCAGCCATATCTTATCAGCTTCTATATATTTCTCCCTTTCACCTTTGAGTCTCCCAATGCCACTTTTGCACTTCTACCTATCACTAAGATATCTAAAAAATGTCTTGTCCTCCCATTTTACCATTTCATCTATTTTTTCTTCCATTTATATCTTTGCTTTCCTGACAACTCAACCAGCTTCTCTCAATTTTTCCAGATATTTTAGCCTGAATTCCTTTTTCTTCTATCTTTTGTAGTTTGTGAAAGCTAACCTCTTTTTCTTTACCTTTTCAGTTACTACTTTTGAGAACCAATGTGGCCTACTTTTCCTCTTACTTTTATTTACTTTCCTTACAAAATGGTTTGTTGACCTTACAATAGCTCCTTTCAGTTTTGCCCATTGCTTAACCTACTTCCCATCTAGACAATTCCTTGATGTAATCCCCCATCTAAACAAAGTTAATCTTTTTAAAGTCTAGAAGCTTTACTTCTGAAAAAACTCTACACCTGTCTTAATATTAAACCACACCATGCGGTGATCACTGGATGCCAAATGATTACCCACTGTAACATCAGAAACTCTTTTCCCGCTTGTAAGCACTAAATCCAGTATGGCCCCATCCTGCATGGGTTCCACTACCAACTGCTAGAACAGTTCTCCTTGTACAGAATCCAGGATCTCCCTACTTACAGAAGACCCCACTATAGGGATACCCTAATCAACATCTGGCATGTTAAAATTACTTATTAATAATACTTCTCCTTTTACAGCTATATTCTGAATGTATACTATTAAATCTCTGTTCACTTCTATCTGTGAAGGAGGCCTGTATATCACGCCAATGTAAATATATTTTCCATTCTCTCTTTCAAGATTGACTCATAATCCCTTTTTCTTACCCTGCAAATCCTACAATTGTGTGGCTTTAATATGTTCTCTAACATATAACACCACTACCCCTCCTTTTCTTCCTACCCTGTCTTTCTTGAACAGATTATAGTCTGGTATAAATTATATCCCAGTCATGATTCTCTGTGATAATGACTAAATCCAACTCAGCCTCTTCCATCACAGCCTCTAGATCCAGAACCCTGTTTCCCATACTTTGAGCATTGGTATACAGTGGAACCTTGGTTTATGAGCATAATTCGTTCCAGAAGCATGCTCGTAAACCAAAATATTCATATATCAAAGCAAGTTTCACCATAGGAAATAATGGAAACTCGCTTTGATACGTTCCCCCCTCCCGAGGCCAGCGGCGCTGCTCCCCCCTGCTCCCCCCCTGCTCGAACCAGCCCCCTCCCCTCTGTGCGAACCAGCACCCCCCACCCGACCAACTTGAACTCATCCCCCCCGTCTGGCACCGACACGAGAACGGCATCACTCCCCCCCACTCGAATCGGCACCCCCCCGCGAGAACAGGTACCCCCCGCCCGACCAACTTTAACTCACCCCCCATCTGGCACCGGCAAGAGAACCAGCATCACTCCCCCCCCGCTCGCAAAGGCCCCCCCGCTCGAATCGGCACCCCCCCCCGCAAGAACAGGCACCCCCCACCCGACCAACTTTAACTCACCCCCCAACTGGCACCGGCACGCAGCCCACAGGACGTGCCGATACCGCTTGAAGATCTTCCTGCCTCTGCTGGCATTGAGCATGCATCTGCTCATGCTCAAGCCCTTCTAATTCTCCCTCTCGCCGAGATCTCCGAGAATCTCAGCGAGAGGGAGAATTAGAAGGGCTTGAGCATGCGCAGATGCATGCTCAAAGCCGGCAGAGGCAGGAAGAAGATCTTCAAGCGGCACCGGCACGTCCTGTGGGCTGCGTGCCGGTGCCAGAAGGGGGGTGAGTTAAAGTTGGTCGGGGGGGCCGATTTGAGCGGGGGGGAGCGATGCCGGTTCTCGTGCCGGTGTCAGACGGGGGGTGAGTTAAAGTTGGTTGGGCGGGGGGTGCTTGTTCGCGTGGGGGGGGCCTTTGCGAGCGGTGGGGGGAGGAGCGATGCCGGTTCTCGGGGTGGGTGCTCGCAAATCGAGTCAACACTCGGTTTGCAAGACAAGTTTTGCGAGAATGTTTTGCTCGTCTTGCAAAACACTCGCAAACCGGGTTACTCGCAAACCAAGTTTGACTGTATATAGCTTTCCAGATATTGCCCCCTTTTCCCTTTTGTGCAGAGGTATTTAGTGATTCACTTACCTGAGGGCTTATACTCACCTGGGGGCTTTAATCACCTTGCCCCAACAATTCTAGTTTAAAGCCCTCCTCAGCAGGTTAACCAGTCAGCTGCTGAAGACACATCTTCCCTTTGATAGATGCACACCATCCCTGCTCAGTAGCCCATGGTCCAGGAAGCCAAAACACCATCCACGGAGGCACACATTCATCTCCAGGATGTGAGCTTCTCTGCCTGGGTCTTTACCCTCAACAGGAAGGATTGACAAGAATACCACCTGCACACCTGATTACTTCACCTTCTCTCCCAGAGCCACAAAGTCACTTTTGATACATTTGGAGGGGTACCTAGCAATATAAATAGTGCAAACATGGATGAGCAACATTGGATTATAATCATTAGTCTTGAGTCTTGGCAAGCTCTCCATAACATCTTGGATTTTGGCACTAGGCAGATAGTACATCTCCCAGGACATCATGTCTGGTCTGCAGATGGACGCCTCTGTACCCCTCAGAAGAGAATCACCAACCACCACTACTTTACACCTCTTAATGGTCATGGATACAGCAACTTTATGGATTTCGAGCTTTGGTCCTTCCTCTCCCTGGCATGTTCTCATCTCCTCCACTTTCAGGGCTGTATACCAGTTCTTCTGAATCCAGCTTTCCTCCCTCAGCAAGGCCTCTTCTTCCCCAGTGCTGGAAATCTTTGATGCATCATGGAGCATTCCATCAATGTATCTCTCATTCTCACGGATGCTTCTCAGTCTTTCCACCTCCTCTCTCAGTTCCTTTACTTCCTTCAGGAGGGATTCAAGCTGAAGACAGCTTGCAAATGGAACCACTCCCTCTGCTTGAGTAACATTTTCTGTCTGCACAGAGACAGAAGCTGTAACATGAGCAACAGCTTTGGTTACCCGATGCTTCCCAGCCATACTGTGGTTGCAGAAGTACTTGCATCTTTTCCCAGGTAAGATATTCCAAAATGGAGCTTTTCTTTCCCTTAGCAGATCCTCACTCCGCACCTCTTTAGCTGTGCTTCTGAAGTGTAAATAATGTCAGCTATACCTCCTGGATGAGTCACCCTTCACTAATCTGTCCTTTTGACTTTTCTCTTTAAACAGGCACTATTGTTTAATTGAAAGGCATCTTTTCCCAAGTTTGAATGCCAGCAGGTAAGATATTCCAATTGAGTTTTTATATTCTTGGTCAGGACATATCCTTAATCCTTCTTATGTTCGCTTTCCTGTTTTGATGACACCATAGCAGATGTGGTACCAGTTGCTATGTAGAAGAATAAGTTTCGCTTGACTTGCTTATCTTAGCATAAGTTTTGCTTGGCTTGCTGATTTCAGCAAGCATAGATTGTGCAAAGGCTGACAGCTTTAGTCAGAGCATTCTCAGCCATCTTAGGCCTTTAGTAGTGTTTATTGGTCTATTATTCTGGGGGATTTTCAGGGGGTTTTGTCTTCACCTCTGGTTTCATAGATGACTTAAAATCTTTACCTGTATACCTGTACAGGAGACTCTCTCTCCTCCCCCTCCCTTATCATTCCCCTCTTCGAAGCCTAATAAGGCTTCGATACCCCAAAGTCAGGGTGTCGGTGGAGGTCACTCTGATGTTGATCACGGAGTACAGACATAGGGCCCAAATACTCGAAAATTGAGCTTGATAAAGTATTAAAAGGACAAGTGACTAACCCAACCCAAACTAAACTATAGGGACAATTGTTACAGTATGACTCAGTAATCATAAGAAATCAGATCAAGTAATCAAGAAGATATAATGCCACAATAATTCATTATACTTTGTAATATAGTTTCATAAGTAAATATGCTTATTCAATAATTGCTTTGATTAAAATGAGATTTTTTAACTGTGTATCCTGGGACTCTGATGTGCTCTGAATATCTGAAGTGTTAGTGTATATTGTTGATGTTGGCTCTGCATTTGAGAGAGAGCGGGCAACTAAACATTTGTGTGGACGCATGATCTGATATTCAGGATCAGTGGTTCGTGGAGCAAGCTCACAATATATGTAGTCTTAATAAGACTGATGCAGCAAGGAAGGCAACAGGGGACCAACAAAAAGATAAGGCAAAGAATTCCTAAGAAAATCATGATAGGACGAACAGCTCCAATGTTAGGAAACCAGGAATTGAACCATAAAATCAAGATAGGGCGAAGAGCTCCAATGTTAGGAAACCAGGAACTGAACCAATCTGGCTTAATTCCATTCCAGGTTTGACCCGGAACATGTACTACCTCTTTCATTCCATCTGTAATGTCTTTCACTACCTGACCTACTTCATCTATATGGAGGCAGCAATTGGATAAATTAAACTTACCACATATGCCACCTTCAGTTGCCAATAGGTAATCTAAAGCTAGTCTGGCTAAAATGTTAAGGGCTAATGAGGTGGCATTTGTGATGGCTTCAACTACAGCTTGTAGTCTGATAAGTCTGTTTAAAATATAGATGGGGGTCCAGTATCCCCACATGCCGTCTTCAGCCCAAGTGGCTGGCCCATAGTAGTTAATGATACGTGAAGGGGGCCAATCATTATCTTTCCATTCACCTATTTGTAATCCTTTTGTAACATCTACTGCACGTTTGCTTCTGCCTCGGGATTTATACACTTGGAAACCTAGGTTCGTTCCATGTTCAAGTGGGAGTAGAAAGAAACTGGGCCTGATTATGCCAAGAGTGCATGTACTACCCACCTGTATACCTGTACAGGACTCTCTCTCTCCTCCCCCTCACTTATCAAACCTTTGGCGGTCAAGCTTAGAGATGATCCTCGCATCCAGGGAATTAGGATAGGAGATAGGGAGAGTCGTATAAATCTTTTTGTTGACAATATTCTGCTCTATCTAGATAGACCCCCAGGTGGACCTGGACAGGGCACTCGAGGTGGTACGCTCCTTTGGCAACATCTCTGGTCTGCAAGTCAATTGTGCAAACTCGGAGCTTTTGCCCTTGGATACCACTAGCAGGGAGGCCTGGCATTTGGCTCTCTCTATACCCCCTGTTAGTGGGCCGATTAAGTATCTTGGGGTGTATTTGAGGCCACAGTTTTATCCCTCATATATCAATATAATGTCCATCGTCCTATTGAGCAGATCAAGGATCTCTGTAACAGATGGCGGGAGCTGCCGCTGGGCTTGTGGGGCAGAATGGCTCTGACCAAAATGGTCCTATTGCCGAAGCTCTTATACCCATTACAGACCTTCCCTGTTTGGATCTCCACTGGGGATGAGAAGGTCTTTCGCTCCATTATATCTACGTTTATTTGGTGCCACAAAAGAGCTCGCATTGGCTACAATAAGCTGATGTTGGATAGATCCCGGGGCGGGTTGAATCTTCTGGACATCAGACTTTACAGTGTAGCGGTTTTGTTTCGGTTTATCCATGAGGGATGGACAGGCCATTTCAAGTACTCCCCAGAGGGGTGGTTCGCTTCCTGGTGTGTACCGCATTCTCTTTTGGCTTTATTACATATGCAACCATCGGCGGACCCAGGGGATCCCATAAAATGTGACTTCTACAACCGCTTTGGTTAGCATGGAAGTGGTGGAGGAGAAAGCAACAGAAAACACCTGCTGTGTCAGTGCTGCTGCCATTGTGTGGTAATCTTGCCTTCCTCCCAGGGATGGGTCCTTCCTGGTTTCGGGAATAGGAGCATAGGGGGTGTAAGACCTTGCGAGACGTGTGGGATGGGGGCGGGGATGGATCATTCCCCACCTTTGCCCAGCTTCAGCAGTGGTGGGATATGCCATAAAAACATTTTTGGGCATATCTCCAAGTCCATCACTACTATACTTCCCTACAAAAGAGATGGGGGATGCTTGGCTCTGTGGTCCCCTGGATGCACAATTTTTTTTCTGATCCTTCCTGCCATGAATAAACTCTCTACTTGGTGTCATGTGCTATGGGTGACTTTGTCTCTAGGTCCTATTGACAGAGTGGCCTCTGTGTGGCGGAGGGAATTGGATTTTCCGGGTGAGCAAAAAGAGTTCCTTGATTTGTTTGGTCATATTCAGACCATGAGTGGCTTCTCAGATCTGCAGGAGATGCAATTCAAGATACTACACAGGGTGTATATCTTTAGGAAAGAAGGGGCAAATATGGGACTATGGGAGGGGGATATTTGCAATAAGTGCCATCGCTCCTCTGGGACTTTGGTTCATCACTTCCTAGAGTGCTCAACCAAGGCGTTATGGTTACATGTTCTTCCTTTCCTGGAGAAGATCGTGCAATGCACTATTCCCTGGGATTATGGTATGCTCTTACTAAGAGATCAGAGGGAACTGGAGGAGACGGACTCCTTTACTCATTGGCTCCATAGGCTTGCTCAGGTGGCCCGCTATGAAATACAATGAACTCCCAAGGGGGAGAGGGTGGAATATCGTTGCTATGTGGGGCTTTGGAAAGCTGCCTTGTTATTGTGTCCCAGTGATCAGCTGGAACAGCCGGACAACCCATCTTGAATATCCCCATTTCTTTCTTTGGGTCCTACAGAGCGGTTCCCTAGGGAGGGGTGAGTACCTGAGTGTATATGGTGGTGTGTATGTGGTGCGCAAGCTGAGATTTTGATGGTGTGATTGTAGTTTGAGAAAGTGAATTGCGATTGGGGGGGATTATATGGTACAAAAAATTACAGATTGCAACTGGACTGTATATGGATACCATATCCATTTTTCCTGAATAATGCCTGTTTTGCATTTCTCATACAGTCTGTGCTTATTTCGCACATTGCGTCCTTGTACTGTTGGATGCCTGTACACTCTGTGTTGCAATCGCTAATAAACATATTTTCAAAAAAATAAAATAAAATGTAATTATGTTCTTCAGAGGATTGCTGATGCTGTAACGATTCTAACAGGCTGCCCACAGCCTCCATTGTGCTTTCTCTCTACTTCGGTCCATCCCACCTCTGACGCAATGTCCTGTTTTGCCTGGGTAGACTGTGGAAGAGGGAAAGTGCAGCAGAGGCTGCAGGCAGCCAGTTAGAATCACTGCAGAGCATAATTACATTTTTAAGTTAGACCAAGAAGGCCAGGGGGATGCTGGATGAGGATAGAGACAAGCGGGAAACATGCCAGTCTTATCCTCTGCAGAGCATAACTACATTTTAAAGTTAGACCAGGAAGGCCAGGGGAATGCTGGATGAGGATGGAGACAAGGGGGAAACATGCCAGTCTTCGGGAAGACCCCTAAAGACATGGGGCCCAGGGCAACTTTGCCCCTCTCTAATGCCAGCCCTGCTCAGAGCAGCCCTTTTCTAGCTATCCTTTGATTTGAACAGCAGACTCTCAGAATATAGTAATATTCTAAGACATCAGAAGAAATGTTCTCACCATTTTGAGGAAGAGCTGAGTAAGCTCTAAAGCATCTTCAGACATTCGATCAGAGAACTGCAGTCTCTCTTCTGTGTTCCTGCACAGCAATCTCTTCTGCATGAGTGCTCGCACATACTCAATGATGACCACTCGCTCACTCTCCAACAGCAAAAACTGAAGCAGGAATAGAGAGCCTCAACATAAATAGATACCTAATTTAATTGAGCTTTATTTATTATCATGGCATGTAACTTTTAGCTATTTCCCTGGAGGGCTACAATCTAAAGAACCAGTGCAGAAAACTACCATGAGCAGGAGCACATGGTTAAAGAGAGATATACACAAGTGTTAATGGGCAAACAATGCAGAAACCGGTTTGGGGCAGGAGTTAGCTCATGTGGTAGATATGAGCACAAGACATTAAAATGTAGGAAGTAGAATATTAGCTATTCCACCCTGATGCACAGAGGTTTTATTAAAGGAAGCACAATGCAAGCACAATCTGAGAAAATTACCACTAGGTCTGAGCCAGCATAGAAGAGTTAGCTTGCACTCTGCATTAGGATGGAAAAGCTAATAAGCACCTCCAGGCCTCCCAGACCTCCAATGCTGTCTCTTCTCCCTCTCTGAGATGACCCCCAATCCTCCAATCATCTACCCTGATTCCCAATCTCCCCCAAAACATCCCTGATAGTCTAGTGGCCTCCATCCCTACTCCCACCTGACTTCCCTGCCCCCCAAACACAACCTGATAGTCTGGCACTCCCTGCCTCTCTATGACCCAGCCTTTCTGTCCCCCAAATTTTTTTTAAAAAACCCAAACCATCCCTAGTAGTTTTGAAGTATATCTTTCCTATGATCTGACTCTCCTGCCCCCAAAATTAAAAAAAGAAAACACAATCCTGGTAGTCTAGCCCCCTCCTCTCATCCTGACATTAAAAAAAAAAAATCCCTGATGTTTTAACAACACCCTCCATCCTGACCCCTCTCCTGGTCTCTGCCCAGACCACCAAATAATGGAAAAAATTTGTTGTTTTTTTTTGGCAAACTGACCGCCATTCCCCTGTTGCATCGGGCAGTGTCAGGACCACTGTTTCCCAAGAAGGTGGCACAGAAGTGGGAACCTGTGGGTTTCACTCCTGCCTCTTCAGGATACACCACAGGTGGTTATGAGGGGCCTGGGGGAGGAGTAAGGTGTGCTGATAGAAATCAAAGAAACTGTATTTTCCTATGTCATTGGTACCTACATGTCCCAAGACAGTTGGCTGTTCCCCAGCAATATCTAAAATCCTATCTAAGTGATAAGTGAGGTCTGCCACCTTCACACCAGACAGGCAAGTGACCAGGCGATCCTCACGCCCAGCAGCCACACAACTATCTATCTAATGTCAGGGCATGGGAAATCATGCTGGGGAAAGGGAGGGAGGCCATTAGACTACCAGAGACTTTGACACCAATGCAGACTGCCAGTGACTTTAAAAACAAATGTCCCCCTTCATATTAGAGCATTAACCTGTCTCTACTCACAAACTGATTGGAAGGACTGCAGATTATAGGAGAGTGTGGCATAGTGGTTAGAGCTACAGTCTCAGCACCCTAAGGTTATGGGTTCAAACCCTAAATTGCTCCTTGTGACCCTGGGCATGTCATGTAATCCTCCACTTCCCCAGGTACATTAGATAGATTGTGAGCCTGCCAGAACAGATAGGGAAAATGCTTGAGTACCTGATTTGTAACCTGTTCTGAGTTCCTATGGGAGGATGGACTAAAAAATCAAATACATAAATAGTGAGCATTTTTAACACAGCAGGAAGATTTTAGGAAACTGGAAGACTGAGCATACAAATGGCAGAAGAAATTTAATGTGGATAAGTGCAAAGTGAGACACATTGGGAAGAATAATCCAAGTCATATCGTAGACAATACACTGAAATCCTCTGGCAGCTAAAAAAGCAAATTAGATGTAGGAATTATTAGGAAATGCATGGAAATGAAGAACAATATTATCGTGCTCCATGATGCAACCTCACCCTGAGTATTGCATGTGATTCTGGCCATTGTATCTCAGAAAAGATATAGCAGAATTAGAAAAGCTTCAAAGAACATAAGAACAGCCAAACTGGGTCAGACCAATGGACCATCTAGCCCAGTTTCTTGTTTCCAACAAGATCTGGCCAATCCAGATCACAGTACCTGGCAAAACCCAGATAGTAGCAATATTCCATGCTACCAATCCGGGCAAGCAGTGGTTTCCCCCATGTCTGTCTCAATGGCACGCTATGGACTTTTCCTTCAGGAACTTGTCCAAACCTTTCTTAAACCCAGCTACAGTAACTACTGTAACTACATCTTCTGGCAACAAGTTCCAGAGCTTAACTATTCTTTGAGTAAAATAATATTTCTTCAAATTTGTTTTAAATGCATTGCCAAAGGATGTGGTAAGAGTGGTTAATGTAGCTGGTTTAAAAAAAGATTTGGACAAGTTCCTGGAGGAAAAGTCCATACTCTGTTATTGAGACAGACATGGAAGAAGTCACTGCTTGTCCTGGATTGGTAGGATGTAATGTTGCTGCTATTTGGGTTTTTGCCAGGTACTTGTGACCTGAATTGGCCACCCGTGAAAGCGGGATATTGGGCTAGATGGACCATTGGTCTGACCCAGTAAGGCTATTCTTATGTTCTTCAGTTATGCCACATAGCCTTCTTGCAGGGGTTGGCAGTGGCATAATACATGGTGAGGGATGCTGAGAATGCAAGAAAGAAAGGTATCTTCCCCCTCCCCCATCACACACCAGTGTCATAAGTATTTAATTATTGACATACTGGGACAGAGCAAAGGTCCATCAAACTCGGTATCATATTTCCAATAGTGGCCAGTGAAGGTCATAAGTACTTGGCAATCCCCAAAGAGTAAAACAGAGACTGTAAGCAGTGGATTTCCCACAAGATCATCTTAATAATGGTTTAAGGATTTTTCTTTTAGGAATTTCTCCAAACACACTAACCACTTTTACCATGTTACATTACATTACATTAGTGATTTTTATTCCGCCATTATCTTGGGGTTTAAGGCGAATTACATAAGAGGATTTCTGGACATGTCCAGAGGTGTAACAGAGTAGAGCGGGTTGCTTCAGAGGATTGGATTTCTTGAATAGCAGGGTTTTTATTTCTTTTCTGAAAGTTTTGTAGTCTGGGGTCGCAATTAGTAGATTGGAGAGTTGGTGGTCTAGTTTTGCTGCCTGTTTGGCTAGAAGGCCATCGTACAATTTTTACGTTTGATGTCTCTGATTGGAGGGTATGTGAATGGTATCTGGGTTCTCCTGTGTCTGGTTGTGGTAGTTTGGATTAGGCGGTTGTTCAAGTAGGCTGGGCTGTCACCATTTATGGATTTAAATAATAGTTTAAATAGTATTCTTGCTTGAATTGGGAACCAGTGTGAGTTAATGATTTCGGAGAGGTCTTGTGGGAAAAGGCCATCTGTGAGCATGGTTTGTATCCATTGCATGAGGAGAGTGCAGAATTTTAGGCTGGCGGTTTTTAATAGGTATGGAGGGCATTGGTTTAGGTCGCAAGCTGCGTGGCTGTATTTTTTATAGAGTTTGTTAAGGTCGGACCATTGTATTGTGGAGAAGTGGGACCAGGTTTTATCTGCTGCAGCTGATTCTTTTTCTTTGGGGGGCATTGTGATCTCGTCTAGGTAGGTTGGGGTTCCTGCGAAGTTTGTCCTGTCAGTTGTAATTTTGTTTTTAAAGTATTCAGCTAAAAGGGTGGCTGAAGGGGGAGGGTTGTCGTTTTTGGCTAGGTAGGGTCTGGAGTCTGTGAGTTCTTTTAGTAATTGGAATAGTTTTTTTGTGTCTTGGGCTTCTATGCCTATTTGGTTTGTGTAGTATGTCTTTCTTTTTTATATTAGTTTTAGTTTGTATTGTTGGTTTAGTTTTTTCCATGCTGCTCTTGTGTGTTCTTGGTTACTTTTCTTTCTAGTCGTCTGCATTGTCTTTTGAGTAGGAGTCGTTCGTTGTCGAACCATTTGTCTGATCGTCTGCTGATTCTTATTTTTGTTTTTATTGGGGCTAGCTCGTCTAGGGTACTTGTACTTATATTGCACCATTGTGAGATGAAGTCTTTGGGGTCACATTCTTGGATTGTAGTGTCTGTTTTATTCCAGAATTTGGAGGGGTCGATATATGTACAGTGGAACCTTGGTTTACGAGCATAATTCGTTCCAGAAGCATGCTCGTAAACCAAAATACTCGTATATCAAAGTAAGTTTCCCCATAGGAAATAATGGAAACTCGCTTGATACGTTCCCACCTCTCGCTCGCAAAAGCCCCCCCCCACGCAAACCGGCACCCCCTGCCCAAACAACTTGAAACTTACCCCCCAACTGGCACCGGCACGCAGCCCACAGGACGTGCCGGTGCCGCTTGAAGAACTTCCTGCCTCTGCCAGGCCTTGATGAGCATGCATCTGCGCATGCTCAAGGCCTTCTAATTCTCCCTCTCGCTGAAATTCTCAGAGATCTCCGATAATCTCGGCGAGAGGGAGAATTAGAAGGGCTTGAGTAAGTTTCAAGTTGTTCAGGCGGGGGGTGCCGGTTCGCGTGGGGGTAGTGCCGGTTCAAGCGGGGGGGTCTTTGTGAGTGGTGGGGCACGATGCTGGTTCTCGGGGGGGGGGGGGGTGCTCGCATATCGAATCAACACTCGGTTTGCGAGACAAGTTTTGTGAGAATGTTTTGCTCATCTTGCAAAACACTCGCAAACCGGGTTACTCGCAAACCGAGGTTTGACTGTACTTGATTTGTAGGTTAATCTTTGGGATTTTGGTTTTGTTTTGACTTTGGCCCAGTTGATATTGAAGGTGTATGTTTAATGGTCTGAACAGATGGACCTGGACCATTTTCCATTTGAGGTTTGAATCTCTGGTAGAATGGGCTGTTGGGTCATGAAGGCTGCAATGTCTAGTTGGTGACCTTTCTCGTGTGTGGTTTGTGGGTCTAAGATCTTGTAGGTTAAGGCTTCGAGGTAAGAAAGTAAGTTTTCTACTTGCTTAGAGGTATGGTCTTCGAGTTGGAGGTTTAGATCTCTATTAATTCCATTGTTTAATTACATGTTGAGTGAAGAAATATTTTCTCTGTTTTGTTCTAAATGTACTTAGTAATTTTCATTGCAAGCCCTCTAGTACTTTTACATAGGCAACTAATTCTTTAACTATTTCATCCGGTGCGTATTACTAATCTTTTGTAAACCGCATTGAAATACCTGGTTATGCAGTCTAGAAATTGATTTATTGTATTGTATTTTACAAAAGAGTAATCAAGCAAATCACATCTACTTGTTCCATTTTCCTCAATATTTTATAGACCTCTGTCTTATTTTTCCTCAGCTATTTCTTCTCAAAATTGAGAAGCCTTAACTCCTTTAGCATTTCCTCCTAAGTGAGTCATTCCATCCCCTTTATAATTTTGGTTGCCTTCTCTGTACCATTTCTAATTCCACTATATCTTTTTTGAGATTCAGTGGCCAGAATTGCACACAGTATTCAAGGTGCAGTCGCACCATGGAGCAATACAAAGGTATTATAATATTTTGTATTTTGTTTTTCATTCCTTTTGTAATAATTCCTAACATTCTATTTGCCTTTTTTGGTCACCATTGTAAACTAAGCAGAGGATTTCAATGTAACAACAACAATAATGCCAACCATGACACCTCAGTCTTCTTTTTCCCTCCTCTCTTACTATAGGGCCTGTATTCCTAAACTTGATACCACTGTCAGCTAAACGCCTGTGTACAGTGGGTTCCTCTCTCCCACACACTTGACTGGGCCATTCAGCCACTTTATAAATACATTTATCTTCTTAAGCTCTCACAAAATGTCTTCTTTTGCCACAGAACCAATATATCTTGTCAGCTATACTGTATGTTTCATTTTCATAGTTAGTTGGGTTTCTTATATACTCTCTTCTTTGTTTTTCTTTTCAAGATCAGGATAAGCACAGAACAATGCCAGACCTGGTGGAACAGCAAGTCCTTCTTGCACCCCTTTTCCCACTTAGCAAATGCAGAGTGTGTGGTGCAGTAGCTAGAGCTACAACTTAGAATGCTAGGAATAATCAAGAAGGGTATTACAAGCAGAACAAAAGAAGTTATCCTGCCATTGTATTGGGCGATGGTGTGCCCGCATCTGGAGTACTGCATCCAATATTGGTTGCCGTACCTAAAGAAGGATATGGCGATACTCGAGAGGGTTCAGAAGAGAGCGACGCGTTTGATAAAAGGTATGGAAAACCTTTCATACGCTGAAAGATTAGAGAGACTGGGGCTTTTTTCGCTGGAGAAGCAGAGACTTAGAGGGGATATGATAGAGACTTACAAGATCACGAAGGGCATAGAGAAAGTGGAGAGGGACAGTTTCTTCAAACTTTCAACAACTACAAGAACGAGAGGGCATTTAGAAAAATTAAAGGGGAACAGATTCAGAACCAATGCTAGGAAGTTCTTCTTCACCCATCGGGTGGTGGACACCTGGAACGCGCTTCCAGAGGGCGTGATAGGGCAGAGTATGGTATTGGAGTTCAAGAAGGAATTGGACAACTTTCTGAAGGAAAAGAGGATAGAAGGGTATAGATAGAGGGCTACTATACAGGTCCTGGATCTGATGGGCTGCCGTGTGAGCGGACTGCTGGGCATGATGGACCTCTGGTCTGACCCAGCAGAGGCACGGCTTATGTTCTTATGTTCAGCACCCTATAGGCTCTGTCAGTCTCGAACCCGCCCTTCAAAATCAGGAAGTAACTTCAGAGGGGGGCATGATTGAAACCAGCAGAGCCTTAAGTGATTTGGCATGAGGGAAGGCTCCTGCAGCGTCTGTCTTCGTTATTCCCAGCCAGTTTAGCGGGACTAGGACAGGACTGAAGGCAGGGCTGCTCACAATCTGGATATGCCACTGACTCCTCACTCCCCCTTCCTCCCAGTGGCCAGCAAACAGCATGGAGGACTACTGCGGCAGCCACCAGGAGGAATCAGCTGCCTGCCTTGCATGTCGGGCCTGCCCCTGACCCATGACTCCATTCCCCAAAGCCCAATAGGCTTAAATTTGGATATTTTTTTTAAACTACAGTGGTAGACTCAAATATAAACCAAGACCCCCATTTTATTTTTGGGCCATTTTTTTGGCCCATAAATCTCGGTTTATATTCGAGTATATACGGTAAATAAAATAAAATTCCATACATGGAACCTTTTCAGTACTGATCACCCTAAGACCAGAATAGGTAATTGTGGTTCTTGAGCACCCCAAGCAGGAGATAAATTTGCATACCAAGGAGGCAATGCATTCAGATCTATCTCCTGCATATTCATTGTGATAACCTGAAAAATTGAGATGCCTGGGGCTCTTGAGGACAGAATTGTCATGTCACAATATAACATTTCTATCCCCCAATACCTTGCAGTTCAATGCAGGTAACATAAAAAAAGAAGACTGCATACAGATAGTGGAATACATGATTAACCTCATTAACCTCATTATGAATTATGGCAGTTGCAGGCATATTTAATCATAGCAAATGGATTTTAGTTAATGAACACACATCAATCTACTTTACAAAAACATCAATTCTACTTTACAAAAACTTCTGGATTTGAGTTTGATAGAGTCTGAATGCAAACGTACTTGTTAGAAAAGCAGATATCCCTCTACAACTTTGGCTGAAAGTTTCAAACATTCTAATTTTTAGAGAATCATAGAGTGAATTTCTTAAAAGAGGAATAGATCGAAGGAGATTTTTAATGAATGAGAGCTAGAGCTCAACAATCCTTACCCCTCCAATCTTACCTTAAACATGGGGCTTCGGGCCCGGGAAAAATATATGTAGTAGTGGTCCATCAACTGACAGACACAGTCAATGAACTCTGAATTCATGAGCCAGGACCGGGAAGGCAGTTGTAGAAACAGTGGCTGTACAAAGATAAAATAATATTTTCCTCAGGAAAGAAAACAGAATATTTGCCTCATGTTCTCTTATTGACTCTTTTACTTGCTAGGGTCCATTCAGTCATTAATTCTGCCTGTTAATCCACTACGGATTCTGTAAAAATGGTGGTCAATCCCAACCCATGAATCGGTATTGTAGAAGTGACACTCACAGCTTTCAGCACCTCCCACATTGCAGTGAAAAATAGTGCCCCCCTTCAGTTGTGTCCCAAAGCAATCGATCATCACCGGAACAAAACACAAAGAAGATTGGGTATGGAGAACTTCCCCACCAACATCAAACAGTTCTGTTCTGCTCTGCTCAGTAACATTCAAGAAACATAGCAGCAATAAGAACCAACCTGTTATGTGCAATAAGCACTAACATTAAAGGAATCAAAGGCTGACTAATGCACTTACATATTCAGGACCATCTTATACATGGCTGTCTGGCTGGCAGTAGATGAACCTCAAGCCTGGAAATGAGAAATATCCAAGGCAGAAAAGGCAGGTGGTTCAGAATAGACAGGACAGGTCGTACAGAATCTGTAGTGGATTAATAGAAAGATTACCAACAGTAAGAACCTAATCTTCCATTCTGTTACATCCACTCCAGATTCTGAACCTATTAGTAATACTTCCCCTTTTACAGCTATATTCTGAATGTCTACTATTAAATCTATGTCCACTTCTACTATCTGAGAAGGAGGCCTGTATATCACACCAATGTAAATACATTTTCCATTTCCTCTTTCCAGATTGACTCACATTGCCTCCTTACCCTGCAGATCCTGCTTTAATATGATCTTTAAAATATAACACCACTCCCCTGGGGGGAGAAGGGAAGGGGGGATGTTGAGGGGTTGGGTTTGGTGGTGTTATCCTGTTGTTTTGGAAACTTGAGCTTGTGTTTGAGGTTGTGTTTGCTGTATTTTTCATGTGCTGAGCTCAATAAAAATTATTTGACAATGACACCACTCCCCCTCCTTTTCTTTCTACTCTGACTTTCCTGAACAAATTATAGCCCTGTATAACTATATCCCAGTCATGATTCTCCATAAATAACATCTCTGTTATTACCACTAAATCCAACTTAGCCTGTTCCATGACAGCTTCTAGATCCACCCTGGAAACCATTGATGATTTTATACATCCATCCAATAATAAAAGGTTTAAGTTACAGCATAAGACTGATTATGGCACAGACCATGTGGTCTATGTTATAGTTTGCCCTTGTTTGAAGATGTACATGGGACAAACTTTGCGTTAATTTAGGACCCAATTGGGGGAACACCGAAGCAGCATTACTAGTCAGAAAGTAGAGCAACCTTTAGTACACCACTGGGTAAAAGAACACCATCTTTTGCAGGATTTGAAATATACTGTGGTTGACCATGTCCCCCTGTTGATGGGGAGGTGACAGAAAAGCTTGCCTGCAATGTAAAGAACAACAGTAGATTTACAATTTGAATATGGAGGAACTGCAACGTTTAAATAAAAATTGAGTGATGTCACTTTTTTGACAGAAAAATTTATTATCTTTTTCTAATCTTTTTCAGTTTTTTTAGTAAATTATCATTAACACCGTGATGGTTTCACTGGAAATAAAGCAGTCTTTAAACATCTAGCAGCCATCTTTGTGTGGTGTTTCTGAGCACGAAACTGTGCCGATACAAATGATTTTTATTCAAGTGTATGAGGTATGTTTTGAGATGTCTGGTTTCTAGTACTATAAGTGACAGTTTGTGGATATACACTTTTTGCAGGTCTGGTCCTGTTAATTCCCTGAAGCAGCCACAAGGCGAAACGCTTGGCCATCATCGGTGGGGCCGAATCTTGTGTCAGTGCTTTCATAAGATACGTGCCATAACATCTAGTGCTCTTTATATTCTTTAAGTATTTCTAAGAATCTTTAAAAACTGTTTCTGGAGATGTTTTTAGCTGATGAAGTGATTGCCCTTTCTAGTTGTGTGTCATTATAGGCAATAGGAAATCTTACTGTAAGAAAATAACTCTCGAGGAACCCTAATGCATTGAAACAAATCCTACCTGTTAATAAGGCTTTGGAAGCACTTTTGGAATCTCTTACGCCTGTCCCTGTCCTTTATTGTAATGCAAGATCAGTTTGTAATAAACAACAGATTAAGGACTTATTATGTGATCTGGATCCTGGATTCATGTGCATTACTGAATCCTGGATATCTTAAGATGATACTTTCTCACAGAATGAGCTTTGCCTTCCTGGTTTTAGCAGTCTTATGTCTTTTAGAGATAATAAAAGAGGTGGTGGATTAGCAGTAATCTTTAAATCCTTTTTTAAGGTGCAACTAATTGACAAGGCTAGTACTCCAGAATTGGAGTACCTTCTGGCATCTGTTAAAGATGAACTATCACAGTACCCTTTGGGCATCCTTTTATTATATCACCCTCCAGTTCCATGGAACAGAACCTGCTCTATTGTAACTGAAATTAAAGCTCTTTAGTCAAATTTCAAATTTCAAAATAGTCAAATTTCAGAGATTGCTAGTGATAGGTGATTTTAACTTACACCTTGAGGATACCACCAATAAGAATGTCTTGGATTTCAAATCCTTTTTCCATTCTTTGAGTTTATCTTTACCTTGTATGGTATCCTCTTTGGTAAATACAGACGCAAAAAATGTGTTCAGTTTGTCGACGATTGCTTTGTCCTCCTTTAGCACTCCCTTTATTCCATGATCATCCAACAGTCCCACCATTTCCTTCGCAGATCGTTTCCCCTTAATATATCGAAAGAATGGCTTGAAGTTTTTTGCCTCCTTGGTTATTTTTTCCTCGTAGTCTCTTTTGGCCCCTTTTACCGCCTTATGGCACCTGCGTTGATGTTGTTTATGCTTATTCCAGTTAGACTCCCGCTGTGATCTTAGATTCGGGCGAATCCCTGAAAATTGAATTCACATCATTGATACTATATGTCATTATTGATTTCTCACTCACATTTAAGGATCAAATCAATTCTCTTGTAAAAAAAAAAAAAAAAAAAAAAAAAGCTTTTTCAGCCTCCGTATCTTAAGGAGAGTAAGAGGATTAAGAGGGTGTTTTCTCCCACAACATTTTTCTGTCCTGGTTCAATCGGTTATCTTGGCTCGTCTGGACTGTTGTAATGCAGTGTACTTGGGTTTATCTAAGGTTAGCTTGTAAAGACTCCAGTTGATTCAAAACACTGCTGCCAAACTCATTTTTGGTAAGAGTAAATTTGATCATGTTTCTCCTCTGCTCAAAGAATTACATTGGCTTCCTATTTATCTTAGAATTCGATTCAAGTGTATCTGTGTTGCATTTAAGATCCTATTTGGTTTCAGGTGTGAGTGTGGCTTGCTCCTTGGAGTTTCTGGTGACTAGGGGGTGGGGGCTGGGACATCCCTCTGGTATCTTGATACAGGTTTTTCTGTATCTGCATATTTTCCTTCCGCTTGTTTTTTTCTAGAACATAAATTAACTTCTTGGAATGGGGAGGGGGGGGTATTCACTCACCTATTAAATGGTATAAAATTATTCAGTTGTTGAACCGTACTAGGACATCTTTGGCTTTTTTGCAGGAAACTAGACTGTCCACTGCAGAACACGCTAACTGTGCACTTAGTGGTTGGGTGACCATTTGGAGGCCCCGGCTCTGGGGCCAAGTGGTGATTTTGATCCGTAAGGGTCTTCAATTGCAGACTCATAAGGTCATCTGGAATCCTGGGGGGCGCTACCTAATCTTAATAATAAGCCCTTACTTTTATGTAATCTTTATGCTCCTAATAATCCCCCCCCAAAAAAATTTTTCAGACGCTGTGTAACCAATTGCTGCAATTTGGGAATATTCCCCAGATCATTGGGGGGTGGGGGGATTTTAATGAGGTTCCTGACCCACGGTTGGATCGCTCTGCCTCCTTTGGGAGGGAGGCTCTTAAGGCTTGTATGGGGGTTGGCTTCTTCTTTGGATCTTCTGGATGTCTGGAGAGTTTTGCACCTGGTGGAGTGGGATTACTCTCATCTCTCTCGAGCCCTTGGTACGTTGTGTCGAATTGATCTTATTCTTATTTCTAGAGAACTGCTTCCTGTTATACAGGAGGTAGTGATGGGCCCCATTAAATTTCAGATCATGCGTGGGTGGGACTTGGTTGGTGTTGGGGGCCTTTCAGGGGGGGTGCCCATTGGAAATTCCCTTATCATTTATATAAGAATAAGTGTTTTCAGGATTTCTTGTTGTGCAAGTGGGGGGACTTTATGCATACCAATCAGGCTCATAGAGAGTATCCCATCCTTTACTGGGAAACAGCAAAAGCTGTGTTATGGGGGTAAATCATGGCTTTTGTGTCCTTTGAGACTAAAGCGCACTATAGAGCAATTCTTGCGCTGGAGTAATGGTTTTGAGACGGCATTATGCCTGTTGGGCTTCGCTGGCGCTCAAGTCACAGCTGCTGGTGGTGCAGCAAGAACTGAATGAGCTTATTCACTGCGGGGACGCAGAGGTCTAGGGACCATTATAAGTTTCAGCTATTTTGGTTTACTAACAAGAGTAGTCGTATGTTGGCTCGCTTAATTCGGTCCCATCGTGGGTCTGGCAGTGTTACGGCCTACGTGACTCTCAGGGTTCTTTTCGTCATAAGACGGAAGAAGTTAGTACTATTCTACGGAATTTTTTTGCTGCACTGTATGACTCACTGGGCCCAGACCTTCTGGATAGGAGGGTATACTTAGATAGTTTAGATTTGCCTCATCTTTATGTTCGCGACATGTTGGAGTGCTCTATTACTGCTGAAGAGGTGGAATGGGCGATTTGTGCCTGCCATTTGGGCAAAGCGCCAGGGCCGGACGGATACCGTGGCGAATTTTATAAGTTGCTTGTTGAGGAGATCGCTCCAGTGCTGGTGGAGATCTTTAATTTAAGTATGGCTAAGGGCTTCCTCCCTCGGTATTTGAATCTGGCCCAGATTATTGTCCTGCCAAAACCTAGCCAGGATCCGGTTCTGCCAGAATCCTATAGACCCATCTCCCTGCTGAATTTTGAGACGAAGCTGATGGCTAAGGTCCTTGCTAATCGTCTGGCCCGGATGTTGCCCTCTTTGGTATCCAACCAGCAGGTGGGATTTGTGCGGGATCGTCCAGTATCCAAGAATATTCAACGTATTTTGTTGGCTTTGGAGAAAGTTGGTACGGACGGAACCCCTTCCTTATCAGTTTCAACACCGAAAAGGCTTTTGACCGGGTGAGGTGGGGGTTCCTGTTTAATGTGCTTCGGGCGTAGTGCTATCCAGGCGTTGTATAGTGATTCGGTAGTGCAGATCTCGGTGAATGGAGGTCTTTCGACCCCCCCCCTTTGCGATTCGTCAGGGCACTTGCCAGGGCTGCCCTCTTTCACCGCTTTTGTTTGCATTATCCTTGGACCCTTTGATTAGAGAGTTGCAATCTAATGGAGACATCCGTGGCCTTCAGTTGGGCGCTACTCATTTCAAGGTCACGGTGTTTGCTGATGACCTTTTAGTCTTTTTGACCGACCCGCATCGATCCTTGCCTGCTCTTTTGGAGAGCATACAGGAATATGGGGACTTTTCCAGTTTTGCTCTGAATCTGAAGAAATCGGAGGTGCTGGAGAGGGGAGTTTCCTTTGCAATGGGCTTGGTCTTCTTTTTGGTACTTAGGGATCCAATTGTCCATGAATGTTCAACAGCTTTACCGCTAGAATGTGGACTGTTTGCTTTCTATCACTGGCTCTGTTCTGACTGCCTGACAGGAGTTGCCGCTTTCGCTGATGGGGAGGATACACCTCTTTCAGATGGTATTGTTCCCAAAGTGGCTCTATGTTCTCCAGACTAGTGCTGCCCGATTCAGGAAAAAAAATTTCGATTCAATTCGATTCAGCCTATTGAATCGATTTTTCGATTCGATTTGATTTTCCTGCCCAATTGGGTGGGTTTTTTTCAAACATCCTGATGGGTTTATTTTATAGCCTCTTCATCCCCTTTGCCCTCTCCTACCCACACTGGCACTGTGGTGTAAACAAAATAAAGAAACAAAAAAGACTTTTCCTCTCTGTTAAATCCTAGCTCACGTTCACAGTCTAAGACCAGCTCTGGCAGGTTAACACATTTCAAATCTGACATATTGTAATCACAAAATAGAAAATAAAATTATTTTTCTACCTTTTGTTGTCTGGTCATTATTCAAATCACAACAGCCTGCTAGGATCACTACAGCGCTGGCAATCCTCTGCAGGCTGTTCTACTTGGCTGCCTCCCTCTCCCCCCCCCCAAAAAAAAAAAATGGACTTCTAGTTTAGTTACTGATTTGCAGTGCTAACATTTCATAGGTAAAGTCAGTGCAGCTAAAATCTAGATATCCCATAACACATTAGGATCTTTATATGCCGTCATCTACTATGTTACTATGTCACAAAGGCAACAAATGGCAGCACTTCAGCAGTCTGGTAAATTCTTTCTGACTCAACTCATCTGAAACACACACAAAAGAGCTCCACCTCAGAAACATATCATGTTACAATTCATCTAAAGGCCAATACACTTCTAGACCTGAGCTACTAGAGTGAAAGCAAAGCAGAAAAATTCAAGAAATGACAGAATTATTAGACAGATAGAATAGCAACTTCTTATGTTTCAAATACATCTCCCTCCCCTTATGACTGTGGCAAAGCTAGAGATTATTGCCCCCACCCTCCCCTACTTCTATGACCAGGCCTAAGTGCCTCTTATATGTTCCCTTTTGCCTTGATTAATCTTGCTCTAGTCTTATTCCAAAAGACAATAGCAGTACACGGAAAGTGAAAGTGGAATGGTGCACATTTAAAAAGGAATGAAGGAATTTTACAAAAAGGAGAATGTTACTTGTATAGGGTCACATCCACATGCCCCTGAGGTTTGGAGAGGGGCTCTGAAGGTCTCCCTCCACCATCCTCTGACAACTCATCATGTGCAGATTCCTGGGGGTGCCGGGCTTCTAGGACCTCTTGTGGATTCAAGTATAATGTGACTGGGATCGTAGCGGCTGAACTTATAATCAAGCTAAGCGGTGCGAGAATGCAAAGGGACCTGAGCAGCAGCCACCAGAAAGCAGGAACCAAAATAAACACTCCAACTAAATGGTAGGCGTATCTCCGATACCTTGTAAAAGCCTACATTCGGTCCCCGAACCTCCACCACCAGTTCCTCCATATTGCTCAGTGCAATAGGATGGGGGAATCCTGCGCCCGCTTCCTGGGCCTACTACTGTTGTTTTTCCTTCAACGCCGTGCCCGGCGCATGAATTCCTATGGGCGGCTCTAAGGCAGGCTCGGTCCCTTTTAATTAGCAAATAAATGAAACCGAAACAGGAAACCCACAGCCACCACACTACACGACTGACCCTCCCCCCTCATCCCCTAAAGCAGGAGTGGCAGTGGACAGCCAACAAGAGGCAGTGCTGCCGCTCGTGCTTTAGGAGACCTGAAGACATGGGGATGAGGGTTGGCCCCAAATTGGCCAGGCCGATTTAAAAAAATAAAATGAATCGATTCAAATCGATTCACCTGACGTGAATCAATGAATTGATTCGAATTGGAAATCGGGCAGCACTACTCCGCTACTTTTGCAGAAAGATGTTCGGGCATTATACTCTTTGTTATCAAAGTTTTGTTGGGGAGGCAAGAAGCCTAAATTGCGTTGGCCTGTTGGGATCGGGGAGCCTTTGGGGTGTCGAATATTGTTCTTATAATCAGGTTTGCCTTTTACGACACGTTTGGGATTGGGTGTTGGGTACTGATCTGTATACTGACATTTCTTTTGAAAGGGATTATTTCTATCCTGTACATCTCCTTTCTATTCTCCATGCTAACTTAGCAGAGGTGCTTCCTCCCGGTAGGGGTGATGTGCTGCTCTGACCCCTTTGGGTGCTGTGGCGTCAGGACCCCCATATTAGTGTTATGTTGCCTTTGACTGGTAATCTTTCTTTTCTCCTGGGGTTAGTCCCTTCTATTTTTGGTAAGTGGTGGGCTAGGGGCCTTGAGTGTCTTTTCCATGTTTTACGGGATGATGGGAGGCTCCTATCCTGTCAAGAGTTGCAGCAACATGGCGTCTCCCCTCCAGGGCTTGCTTATGCTCATTGTCAATTGTTATATTACGTGGCATCTTTGCCCAGGGGCTCTTTATCTTTGGCCTTTGGGATCCATTTCCATGCCTTTCTGGAGGGGGGAGCGGATCCCAGGTCCAGAGTCTCCATTTCCTTTTTTTATAAGTAGCTGGTCCCTCCTGAGATTTTTCTTCTATATTGGAGGCTTGGCAGCGGGATTTGGGGAGGGAACTTGGGACGGATCTTTTGCTCCGACCTCTTAAACATATCCTCATTCTAGTACATAA
This sequence comes from Geotrypetes seraphini, assembly GCF_902459505.1. Lineage (NCBI taxonomy): Eukaryota > Metazoa > Chordata > Amphibia > Gymnophiona > Dermophiidae > Geotrypetes > Geotrypetes seraphini. The sequence continues at coordinate 141,580,578 of NC_047087.1, forward strand.
TGCTGAGCTCCAGGAATGCCACTATATTGAGAGCGTACACATCCCAGAGTCAAGCTTACCATATGGGCTGTGTTGACACCCAACTTTGTACTACCTGTATTACTGAAGTGAATTCTTATTTTCATGGCTTTTGGCTTTGTGAGAGTGTGCAGGGTTTTGGGGGGTATATGGCCTCTTTTCTGCGGGAACTGTTGCATGTTCCTGTTCCTCTCTCTGCGCTCCATATGCTGTTTGTTCACTTCTCCATGTTTTCTGTGTATACCTCTGCTGAAAAACTTTTTTTGAGTAAATGTTATATTTTGGGGGAAAAAATGTATATTGAACTATTGGTTGGCAGATGTTCATCCCTCCTTCTGGTATTGGAGAAATAAACTGCATGAACTGATGGGATGGGAGGCCCACATGGCTTCCTCCTCTCATCACAGAAGTAGAGACTTTGTCAACCAATACTGTAAAATGGGGGGACATGACTGTTTTCAGATGTTAGTGATAAGATAAAGTGCAAAAGTGGCATTGTGGGGCTCAAAGGTGAAGGAGACGAGTATGTAGCCATTGATAAAGATATGATCAGTTTTAGCATTTAGCGGGATATCAAGATTTAAATAAGCACAACATAAGGTGAAATTGTTTAACAAATATTTCTGTTCTTTGTTCACAGATGAAGGCCCAGGAACAGGAGGAGAGAGTAGAATTGAAAAAGAGACAACAGCCACTAGAAACAGAAGAAAGACAGGAAAGCAGACAAGTAATTGGAACCAACATAATAGAACATGAAACTGTCCAGAAAATAAAGGTAGAAAGATATGGGGGCAAGCCACTGCTTGCTCTGGATCGGTATACATCAAACAAGAACACTCTATTGAATAAAGATCAAATTGAACAAAACTAAGCAACTGATAGTGAATTAAAAGTGCTCAGAGATATGGAGTGATAATAGGGCGGACCCAACACTACCACCTTACTACCCAATCATCGCTTAATTCAAAGCACCAGTTGTAAATAGTTATTAAATGTATGGCATAATTTCAGGTGCATTAAGCTACCAAACTTTGTAAAAAAATAACAAAATCAACGATCTGAAACAGCAAACTTATCTTGAGCTTACAGGTTCCGACGTGACCTAGACACATTTCGCTCCTGCCTCAGGGAACCAATGAGAATATACAGGGCTACTTGTACCGTGTGGGCGAGATAGAACTCTAAAAGTAGCAAAAACAGATAAAACATTTAATACTTTATTTTCACTAAGAATTAAAACCTTAAACAATATGATAAAAAGATTATTCCAGACTATGGACAAGACTTACCACATTACGAACGTATATCATTCAAATGAACGGCATTCAAAAGGTACAACTCTTAATGGGATAGCCTCCTCACAGCGTGTCGGCTAGGTTAAAACGTGTCCCTAGGGGGCTACGGATGAGAACTGAACCGTGTTTGTTTTTGGACAATGCTAATTTCATACAAAAATGGAACGCTATTCTTAATAAATGCTCATGCTCATATGACTTAATGTTGTTGATTATAGAAACAACAAAATTGGAATTAGACCAATAAAAAATAGATGTACTTTCACATGAGGATTATCTTAAAAGTATTACATCAGAGGATACATATGCAGTCCAATTTCAAAAACTGGTAAAAAAACTTGAAGATTTCAAAACAGAGTTGAGAGGCTCTAAAATTAAAAAATTACGTAGGGACGAGTAGACTATCAGCGTGGGTATGTGTATAGTTGGATGGACAAGTCCCGAAGGAGACCTGTTAAATGTCCTACTTATGCTCAAACTACTAGTGAATCTTTTGAAAAAGATATACAACAAGCTGCTAGAAGTATCACCATCTCCACAGGTAGTGCTACAGTCCCTCAGAAGAAGCCTTTTTTACCAATCAACCTCAAAGTGGGGAGTTTGAGACCTTCCAGACACAAGAACCTAAAAACATAAAACAGTCCAACGTATTTAATTTATCCAGTAGGGTTCTTACTAACATTGAAATTGAAGTTCTCAATAATGGACTTTCATTTGTACCTACTTCGAAATATAGTTCTTTGGACACACGTATCTGTTTACACAAGTTTATACGCAAATTGAGATTGAAGCAGTTTTTTCAGGATGTCAATATAAATACTGCTACCCAAGGACTTGGAGCTGATGTGGATATCGCTACTCAGGATAGTTCTGACAGACAAGTGAGTCTTACGTCTAAAAGACTTAAATCAATGTGGTACCCTCCGGGAGTGATTGACCCGCACATACAAGTCTTTCAACAGTTGGTGGAAAAGGACATAATTTTGTTGGAATCTCAGAACCTTGCTGCTAAGGATAATTTAACTCGCTGCCATAGAGCAGCGGTAGAGTCACTATCATCTGATAAGAGTATAGTCATTCACTCTGCTGACAAAGGTGGGGGCATCGTGATATTAGACACCTCCTCCTATATCCAAGAAGCGCAACGCCAACTTCTTGATTGGACTTATTACTAACTTGTGCAATATGATCCTACGGACGAATTGGCTGAAGGCATTTCACATATACTTTTGCAAGCCTTAGAGTCTGGTATTATTACTGAGGGGGAGTACAAGTTTTTGAGATGTCCTTGCCCTGTGATTCCAGTCATATACTTTGTTCCGAAAATTCTTAAGTCGTTGGTAGATCCTCCGGGACGCCCTATAGTGGCTGGAATAGGTTCAGTATTGAAACCATTATCGGAATATATTGACCTTCAGTTGAAAGATCAAGTTCCTTTGAGTGCATCCTATATTAAGGACACGGGACCATGATTACCTTTTTGGACACCTTCATAAATGTTCCATCTCATGCCATATTAGTAACGTTTGACATTACAGCCTTATATACCAACATACCTCAGGAGGCCGCTATCAACATCATAAGGAAACAGTTTCAGAAAATGGATTTTTTCTCAGCGAATTTATTTTTTGCTCAGCGAATTTATTTTTTTATCACTATAGCACAGGTAGCTTTGTATAAAAACTATTTTCAATTTGACCAATCTTTTTACTTTCAAATTAAAGGGACCGCGATGGGTTCTAAGATGGCTCCCACAGTTGCCTGTCTATATGTATCATCATTTGAAGAAGAATACCTTTATCCAGCTGAATGTTTCTCCAAATTCCTCCTATGGAAGCGGTATATTGATGATATTTTTGCAGTGTGGTTAGGCATAGCTGCTGAGTTATCTGAGTTTGTGATATGGTTAAATCAGGGTGATCCCAATTTAGTTTTTACAGCTAATTCAAGTCTTCATAGTTTACCAATTTTGGACATAAATATTGCCTTGAAGGAAGGTAGTTTCTATGCTACCATATATAGAAAACCCACTGATAGAAATAATCTGCTTCAATATCATAGCTATCATCCTAGGCATTTACGGGATAATATCCCCACTGAACAATTTTTAAGTTTGCATCGCCTGTGTTCTTCCCACAGTGACTTTGTCAATAAAGCAGGAGACATGAAGGTCCAGTTCAAAGCAAGAGGGTATCCGGACAAAGTTATTAAAAGGGCTTATAAAAGAGTTTATTATGCCCCACAGGATATTCCTTTTACAGCCAACAAAAATGTTTCCAGTGAAACCTCCATAGTGTGCGTTGTACCTTATTCACAGTATGCATTTAAAATTAAACACATTATTCAGTCCCACTGGCATATTCTACAATATCATGATACTTTCCAAGAGCTCCCTAGATTCGCTTATTATCGGGGCCGCAATTTAAAACAACAACTTATGAGATCTCAGTTCAGTTCAGTACCTGTGGGTATTGTTACGAAGGGTGTTCATTCTCCACGCACTTCGTGTAATGTATGTCAATATACAGTCCCTTTACACGAGTTATCTGTGCCAGCATGGGTACATCGTTGTACATCTATCACATTTATTGACTGTAGCACTAGCGGTGTTGTTTATAATAATAATAATAACAGCTTATATACCGCAGTACCGTGAAGTTCTATGCGGTTTACAAAAGATTAAGCAAAGGTACAAATTGATTGACTTCAAGAGGGTAGAAGAAAGAGAATTAATAGGACATGAAATTCATTGTTAAGGAAAAAGTGATCAATAGGACAAGTTAATCGCTATTGGGGGAGAGAGATGAGTGGATCAATTGTCTAGATGCTTTAGGAACAGGTGTGTTTTTAGACGTTTCCTAAATTTCTCATAAGTAGTGGGCGAAAGTAATTGTTTTAGGTCTTTACCCCATGATGCTGCTTGGTGTGAGAGAAGGTGTTCATGGTGTTTTTTTCAGTTTGCAACCTCTCACTGGGGGGGAAACAAAGTAGCACTAGCGGTGTTGTTTATGTGATCCAGTGCCCATTAAGTTGTTATACATAGGGCACACAGTAAGAATTATCCGAGTACGCATTAGAGAACACATATCAAGAATTACCACGCATGTCTTAGAAGCCCCACTTACCCAACACTGGCTACAAGCGAATCATCTTGTGTCTACCTTACAGTACTCAGTTTTGGATACCCCTAGATTATCTCAGGGTGGGTAACTTGAAAGCGAGGCTTTATGCCCAAGAACAACATTGGATCTATAAGTTAGATACACTACAACTCATGGGACTTAATAGTGAAATTGAGTGGCGTGCGTTTTTATGATTCTTATGGATGGTGTTTTGATATATGAGGATGTAGTAGGGTTCTCCTTTTGTTGGGTCTGGTTACTGTTATTCACTCCCTGCTCTTTTAATTTAATTTAATTGTTTGTTACTGGTTAAGTTTCTCTTGGCGTCATGATGCAATGAAGTGATAGGTCTTTAAACATTTGTAGGGAGTCAGTGTATCAGCTGACGTGGTTTGGTTGCCCTGGTTTGGGTTTGGTCTTTGTCATTATCTCCCTGCCTTGTTAGCTTCATGTTATTGGTTAAGCTCCTCTTGGCGTCATGACGCATTGACGCGATAGTTCTTTAAATTTAGGTATGGAGTCGGTGTATTAGCCAACACGCTGTGAGGAGGCTATCCCATTAAGAGTTGTTCCTTTTGAATGCCGTTCATTTGAATGATATATGTTAGTAATGTGATAAGTCTTGTCCATAGCCTGGAATAATCTTTTTATCATATTTAGTATTGTTTAAGGTTTTAATTCTTAGTGACAATAAAGTATTAAATGTTTTATCTGTTTTTGTTACTTTTAGAGTTCTATCTCACCCACACGGTACAAGTAGCCCTGTAAATTCTCATTGGTTCCCTGAGACAGGAGCAAAACATGTCTAGGTCACGTCAGAACCTGCAAGCTCAAGATAAGTTTGCTGTTTCAGATCGTTGATTTTGTTATTTTTTAAAAAGTTTGGTAGCTTAATGCACCTGAAATTATGCCATACATTTAATAACTATTTACAACTGGTGCTTTGAATTAAGCGATGATTGGGTGGTGAGGTGGTAGTGTTGGGTCCGCCCTGTTATCACCTCCATATCTATGAGCACGTTTAATTCACTATAAGTTGATTAGTTTTGTTCAATTTGATCTTTATTCAATAGAGTGTTTTTGTTTGATGTATACTACTGCCATTTGATCACTCTACTCTAATTTTTTGAGAGAATTTTGCCCTACATATTTATTTGACTGAGTCTGCTCTGGATCGGTGGCATGGAATGTTGCTACTCATTGAGTTTTGGCCAGGTACTAGTGACCTGGATTGGCCACCGTGAGAACAGGCTACTGGGCTTGATGGACCTTTGGTCTGACCCAGTAAGGCTATTCTTATGTTCTTATGACAAACACAATAGGAATGGAGGTGTGGTAGTCCTTGAATGATATTCAGAGGACTGTGTTTGTAAGGAGCTAGCTAAACCAAAGATGGACAAAGCAAGGGGGCCAGATGGCATACATCCGAGGGTACTGAAAGAACTTAAAGTTCTGGTAGCTCTGCTGGTTGACATTTTCAATGTTTCTCTAGAGCAGTGGTTCCCAACCCTGTCCTGGAGGACCACCAGGCCAGTCGGGTTTTGCGGTTAGCCTTAATGAATATGCATGGAGCAGTTGCATGCCTGTCACCTCCATTATATGCAAATCTCTCTCATGCATATTTATTAGGGCTATCCCCAAAACCCAACTGGCCTGGTGGTCCTCCAGGACAGGGTTGGGAACCACTGCTCTAGAGCACAGGTGTCAAAGTCGGTCCTCGAGGGCCAGAATCCAGTCGGGTTTTCAGGATTTCCCCAATGAATCTGCATGAGATCTATTTGCATGCACTGCTTTCAATGCATATTCATTGGGGAAATCCTGAAAACCCGACTGGATTCCGGCCCTCGAGGAGGGACTTTGACACCCCTGCTCTAGAGTCAAGAGTAGTCCTGGAGTACTGGAGAAGAGCAGATGTGGTCCCTCTCCACAGAAGCAGCGGATATAAAGAAGAGGTTGGAACTACAAGCCGGTAAGTCTGCCTTCTGTGGTAAGAAAAATTAATGAAAATGCTTTTAAAACAGGGAATAGTAAAGTTTATAATCCAATGGATTACAGGATCTGAGGCAACAAGATTTCACTAGAAGCAGGTCTTGTTAGACAAATCTGATTAATTTCTTTCAGTGGGTAACCAGAGAATTGGATCAAAGGTGAGCAGTAGATGTGGTGTAGTTAGATTTTAGCAAATTCAAAAGAAAGGTGGATGAGGGGAGATATAAGAGACGTTTAAATACCTATATAGCATAAATACATAGCAGGGAAATCTTTCAATTGAAAGAAAGCTCTGGAACAAACAATGCATATTCAAAGGCCTAGTAATGACCAACAGGCTCTTCCACAACATGGTACTGGCCTATATGGCCTCCAAACTTCAACCCTACACCCCAAATTGACCGTTTCGCTTGCAAGAAGAAAAGTGACTACAAGTGCTCTCTGCCTTGAAAATGCCAGAAAAAGATCTTACTCACACTACCTACCACACCTCTGAAACAAACTACCTGCCTGCATAAGATCACTAGAAGGTCTACTGACCTTCAGGAAGGCAATAAAACTCATTTCTTCCCCTGACCCTCTGTGAGAGTATACTGATCCAAATTCCCCAAACCTTCTGATAAAATGCCCTGACCTCCACTGTCTCGAGTCTCATATGCTATGTGCTTCATTCTATGTCTGACCATAACATGTTTTCTCATACAATGTTCCTCCATACTCTGTCATACTATTCGCCATCTTTGTCCTACACTATACTATACTATATATCATATCTACCATACTATGTTTACATGTTACAATCTCTCATACCATGTCTGCCACACAATGTTTGCTATTCTATGTATTCCAAGCTATACTTCATCATGCACGCTTGCCTTACCATTTCTGCTAAGTCATGTCATACTATGTTAGTCATGGTTCATAATACTATGATTGCCATAATACCATGATATGCTCTGCAGTACTATGCTTACCATGCTATGTCTCACCATACCATGTTTGTCATGTTATGTTTTCCATGTTTTGATAACTATGTCTGCCATCTCTGTCAGACAATGATTGCCATGCTATCTCCTACCATACTATATATGAGTGTGACACAGGGGTTATAGCTACAGTCCCAGCACCCTGAGGTTGTGGGTTCAGACTCATGCTGCTCCTTGTGACCCTGGGCAAGTCACTTGGTCTCCCATTGTCCCAGGTATATTAGATAGATTGTGAGCCTACTGGGATAGACAGGGAAAAATGCTTGAGTACCTGAACAAATTCAAGTAAACTGTTGAGCTCTCCTGGGAGAACAGTATAGATAATTGAATAAATAGATAAAATAGACTTAGAAGTAACCAGAGGAAATTCTTTGCTTTGGCCTCTATGGAAGAAGATGTATGAGATCTACCTGAACCAGAAATGATTTTCAAGGGTGATGATGTGGAGGAACTGAAAGAAATCTCGGTGAATCTGGAAGATGTACTAAGCCAAATCAACAAGTTAAAAAGTGATAAATTGCCTGGACCAGATAGTATACATCTCAGGGTACTAACAGAACTCAAACATGAAATTGCCAACCTGCTGTTAGTAATCTGTAACTTGTTGCTAAAATCGTCTGTAGTACTTGAAGATTGGAGGGTAGCCAATATTATGCCGATTTTTTTTTTAATGGTTCCAGGGGAGATCCAAGAAATTACAGACTGGTAAGCGTGACTTCAGTGCTGGGCAAAATGGTAGAAACAATTATAAAAAATAAAATTGTGGAACATGTAGACAAACATGATTTAATGAGACGGAGTCAGCATGGGTTCAGCCAAGGGAGATCTTGCCTCACCAATTTGCTTGACTTCTTTGAAGGTATGAATAAACATGTGGATAAAGGTGAGCCGGTTGATGTAGTGTATCTAGATTTTCTGAAAGCTTTTGATAAAATTCTTCATGAGAGGCTCCTGAGAAAATTAAAGAGTCATGGGATAGGTGGCAAAGATCATCTGTGGATTAGGAATTGGTTATCGGATAGATCATTTTTTTTTTATAACGGAGGAGAGTAAACAGTTGAGTACCGCAGGGATCTGTATTGGGACTGGTGCTATTTAACTTATTTATAAATGATCTGGAAATTGGAACGATGAGTGAGGTGATTAAATTTTCAGATGGCACTAAACTGAAAAATTGCAGGCAGACCTTAGGAAATTGGAAGACTGTGTGTACAAGTGGCAGATGAAATTTAACGTGGACAAATGCAAAGTGATGCACATTGGTATGAATAACTCGAATCACAGTTACCAGATGCTAGGGTCCACCTTGGGGGGGGGGGGTTAGTGCCCAAGAAAAGGATCTGGGTGTCATCGTAGACAGTATAATGAAACCTTCTACCCAATGTGTGGCGGCGGCCAAAAAAGCAAACAGGATGCAAGGAATTATTTTAAAAAGGAATGGTTAACAAGACTAAGAATGTTATAATGCCCCTGGAGTATTGCATTCAATTTTGGTCTCCTTATCTAAAGAAAAATATAGCAATGCTAGAAAAAGTTTGATAAAGGGATGGAACTCCTCATGTATGAGGAAAGACTAAAAACATTAGGCCACCTGCTGGTTCTCCTAGGCTTTTCCTTTAGAAAGCTAAGCTTCTAGCCAAGAAAGTTATTTTAGGGATGTGGACCTCCGCAGCACTACTATCCTTTAGGACATGGCGTAACAGAATCCACTCTCTCATGCTTCTGGAGAAGAATCGGGTGAGGGGCTCCTTCTACAAATTTGGTGTCTGTATATTGATTCTCTACCTTATAAAGCTCGCAGTCTAGTCTTGAATTCCCTGTGAGTCTGGTGGATTCGGTGATGGCTTGCCATGGATTCCCTGCAATTATTATTTCTTTTTCCCTTTCACTGCCATGTCTCTCTATGCCGCTTCCTTCTATCCTTGTCACTCCTCGAGATTTGATACAGTTGGTGCTGCTGCTCCGCTGTTCTATGTTGGGATTTTGAGACCTGATTTTTATGATTCTTTAGTTTACGTTTTTGGGTTGCTAGATGAAGGGTTTTTTTTAGGATTTACTTTCTTTCCATTAAAATGGGGGAGGGGGCTGGTTGATCGCACTGATTATTCAATATCTTGTTTGTACAGTTTATTTTGCTCTGTTGATAGATGGTCATCAATACAAAATAGTTCAACTGTGCAATGGTTAAGGGGTGTGGGAAGTGTAGAGGGGCTTCTTATTGTAAAGTTGGTGGTGCTTTATACATTCTTTTCTATGGTTGTGCAGTGTTATATACTGTTTGTACTGTGATCACCAATAAAAATTGTTTGAATCTAAAAAGGTTAGGGCTCTACAGCATGGAAAAGAGGCAGCTGAAGGGAGATATGAATGAAGTCTTCAAAATCCTGAGTGGTGTTCAAAAATAAACCTGCCAGGATGTTTGAAAAAAAAAAAAAAAAATGTCCGACTAGGCAGGAAAATCAAATCAAATTGAAAAATTGATTCAATAGGCTGAATCGAATCAAATTTTTTTTCCCTGAATCAGGCAGAGATCAACTTCTTCAATTTCCTGCCGGTCCACGCAGGACCGGCAAGATCAAGGAGCGCAGGGCCGGAGAGATAATGGGGAGCCTCAGACTGTGCTTTCTTCCCTCCCAGCGGCTCTCCTTACAAGCGCAGCGATTCAGGAAGGAAGCCTTGGAGCTTTTGCTGAGTTGGGCCACCTCTGATGATGCAACTTCCACTTTCCTCAGAGGCGGTGCGACCCAACAAAGGACCTGAGGCTGCCTTACTGAATCGCAGCGCTGGCAAGTAAGGAGAGTTGCTGGGAGGGGAGAAAGCTGCTGGGCATGGTGAAAAAAAAAAAGGGACAGCTGCTACTGGACCTGGAGAGAGAGAAGGAGAGATGCTGCTGGGAGGGGAGGAGGGAAAGGAGTCTGGGAAGCTGCTGGGCAAGGGGAAAAAGGGACAGCTGCTACTGGACCTGGAGAGGGAGAAGGAGAGATGCTGCTGGATGGGGAGGAGGGAAAGGAGTCTGGGAAGCTGCTGGGTAAGGGGGAAAAAGGGACAGCTGCTACTGGACCTGGAGAGGGAGAAGGAGAGATGCTGCTGGGAGGGGAGGAGGGAAAGGAGTCTGGGAAGTTGCTGGGCAAGGGGAAAAAGGGACAGCTGCTACTGGACCTGGAGGGAGAGTGAAGGAGAGATGCTGCTGGGAGGGGGGAGGGAAAGGAGTCTGGGAAGCTGCTGGGTAAGGTGGAAAAAGGGACAGCTGCTACTGGACCTGGAGAGGGAGAAGGAGAGATGCTGCTGGGAGGGGAAGAGGGAAAGGAATCTGGGAAGCTGCTGGGTAAGGGGGAAAAAGGGACAGCTGCTACTGGACCTGGAGAGGGAGAAGGAGAGATGCTGCTGGGAGGGGAGGAGAGAAAGGAGTCTAGGAAGCTGCTGGGCAAGGGGGGAAAAAGGACAGCTGCTACTGGACCTGGAGGGAGGGAGAAGGAGAGATGCTGCTGGGAGGGGAGGAGGGAAAGGAAAAGGAAGAGAGTTACTGCTGGACAGGGGGAGGAGGGAAGGGAGAAGAAAAAAGGAAGGAAACAGCTTGCAGGGAGATTAGAGGAAGGGAAGGGGAGAGATAGGAATGAGATGGGAAGGGGGGTCAGCAGAGAAATTGAGAGGGACAAAGATGCTAGATCTCGTGTAGGAGAGATAAAAATGAAGAGAGCAGTGAAGCTGGAGTGAATTGTGTAAAAAGGAGAGAGGGGCATAGGCTGGATGGAAAGGGGAGAGGGGCATAGAAAGAAGACAAATACCATATGGAAGGGGGAGAGGTCAGACAGTAGATGGAAGGGGCAGATGCTGGATTGAAGAGACAGAGAGGGCAGACGCTGGAAGAAAGAGAGTGAAAAGAAGATGAAAGCAGAAACCAGAGACAACAAAAGGTAGAAACAAATAATTTTATTTCTATTTTGTGATTAGAATATATCAGATTTGAAATATATATCCTGCTAGAGACATAACTGGGGCTGCAGTATTCTGTTAGCATGATATTTCTATGAACTTGGCTTGTTCAGTTTTCTTGATAGTAGAGGGGATATATGTGAAGGGGAGGGGAGACAGGGGTTTTGTTGGTCCGTGCTCTGTATATTTGTATTTATAAAATCACAATTGTTCAGAATATTGTTTCTTTTTATACTTTAATAAAATACGTTCAATATAAAATCATAATTGCGGCTTGTGCAGATGGGATCAGATGGTTTGCGGGGACCGAGCTCCCGGAGATGGAGCGTAAACGGGGTTTTTAAATTTTAGTCCTATTAGTTTGCCGGTCCACAAAATAATTCTTTTATTTCTGCCAGTCCATGGGTGTAAAAAGGTTGAAGAACACTGGTATAGAGTAGAGAGCTGCACGGGAACGGGGACAACGGGAATCCCGCGGGACCCGCGGGCATCCCGCGGGTTCCCCCTTTGGGTCACGGGGATCCCGTGGGGACGCCCCTAGGGTCGCGGGGATCCCATGGGGACGCCCCCTAGGGTCGCGGGGATCCCGTGGGGACGCCTCCGAGGGTCGCGGGGTTCCTGCGGGGCTGGATGTACTCAGTCGCGCGGCTCTTCTCCCTACCTTCTCTGCTTGCAGCACAGAGCCGAACGGAAGTCTTCCCGATGTCAGCGCTGACGTCGGAGGGGAGGGAGGGCTTAAACAAAGCCCTCCCTCCCTCCGACGTCAGCGCTGACGTCGGGAAGACTTCCATTTGGCTCTGTGCTGCAGGCAGTGCAGGTAAGGAGGAGAGTAGCCTCGCGGTTCGAGTGGCTACCAAGGGAGGGGGCGGTCCGCCCCGCCACACCCCGCCCCGGTTGCAGCACAGCCGGCCAGGTCCCCTTACTTTTGTGGCACTTCCACGACCGACCGACAACAGCCCCGGTCCGACAATCCTCCCTGCCCTGTAGCCGCGAATCTAAATTATCTTCTTACAGCAGCTGTAATAAGGTAATTTAGATTCGCAGTTAAGGGCAGGGAGGTTTGTCGGACCGGGGCTGTTGTCAGTCGGTCGGGGAAGTGCCACAAAAGTAAGGGGACCTGGCCGGCTGTGCTGCACCCGGGGCGGTAGAGAAGGAGTGGGGAGAAGGACGCTGAAAGGCCATGGGGAAGACGGGAGGAGGGGGGGAAGGACTCTGAAAGCACTTGAAGACAGAGGAGGGAAAAGGACGCTGAAAGCACATGGGGAATACAAAGGGGTGGAGAAGGACGCTGAAAGGCCATGGGAAGGGCGGGGGGGGGGAAGGACTCTGAAAGCACTTGTGGAAGACAGAGGGGGGAGAAGGACGCTGAAAGGACATGGGGAAGACAAAGGGGTGGAGAAGGACGCTGAAAGGCCATGGGAAGGGCGGGGGGGAAGGACTCTGAAAGCACTTGTGGAAGACAGAGGGGGGAGAAGGATGCTGAAAGCACATGGGGAAGACAAAGGAGTGGAGAAGGACGCTGAAAGGACATGGGGAAGACGGGGGGGTGGAGAAGGACGCTGAAAGGCCATGGGGAAGACAGAGGGAGAAGGACGCAGAAAGGACATGGGGAAGCAGAGGGGGGAGGACACTGAAAGCACATGTGGAAGACAGAGGGGGGAGAAGGACGCTGACAGGACATGGGGAAGATGGGGGGAGAAGGACGCTGAAAGGAAATGGGGAAGAGAGAGTAGGGAGAAGACGCTGGCAGGGAAGAAGACAGATGCCAGACTATGGGGGGAGCGGAGAGAAGAAGATGGGTGCCAGACCAATTTGGAAGGGGGAAGAAAGGGAGAGGCACAGTAACAGAGCAAATGGAAGATGCAGAAGGAAGAGAGACAGTGGATGGAAGGAATTGAATGAGAACATGAGGAAAGCAGAAACCAGGCAACAAAGGTAGGAAAAGAATTATATTTCTTTTTTTTTATTTTGCTTCAGGATAAAGTAGTATATTAGTTGTGTTGATAAAAATTTATAAACATTAGAGGCTCTGGTAGAAACCCATTTGCAAAGTATGTATTCTTCCCAATTAATATTTTCAAATTAATAAAGTCTTTTTGCTTATTTGTAAATGGGTTTCTACCAGAGCCTTTAATTCAGTAGCATAATTAAATGAAATAACTATTTCTGAAGTTTATATGGACGGGCGGGGACGGAGGGGATTCCTCGCGGGGACGGGTGGGGACGGAGGGGATTCCTCGCGGGGACGGGTGGGGACGGAGGGATTCCTCACGGGGACGGGTGGGGACGGCTGGGATTCCTCACGGGGACGGGTGGGGACGGCTGGGATTCCTCACGGGGACGGGTGGGATTTCTGTCCCCGCGCAACTCTCTAGTATAGAGTACCTATCTTGATAAAGCATCATAATTTTACTGTTATATATCTTATTTGCTTCATTTATATTTTTCTATACTTTTCTCCCAGGGAGCTCAGAATGGTTACATAAATTCATTCAGGTACTCAAGCATTTTTCCCTATCTGTCCCCATGGGCTCACAATCTATCTAATGTACCTGGGGCAATGGGCGACCAGGTGGCCCCCATCAGGGTCACAGGAAACAATGTGGGCTTGCACCTGCAACAACAGGGTGTCAAGGCTGTAGTTATAACCTCTGCACCACACTCTCAGACATCATATGGTAGAAAATAGCAAAGCATGGTAAAACATAAAACGGCAAAAACATGGTATGGTGAGACATAGCATGGTGAGTGCAGAATGGCAGAGCAGGACTTGATTACTGCAATATTGCTTATGCAGGGATTACCCACATAAACAAATCAAGCAGCTGTAGTCAGTTTAAAATACTGTTAATCAAATATTATATCATGCATGCAAGTATGATCATGTCATGCCACTCTTTTACCAATATCACTGGCTTCTATTTTTATTGCAAATTCAATTTAAGGTTCTCATACTTGCTCATAAGTTGTTTTTTTTTATTCAGGGATTTCAAATGCTCTCTCTCCTCACTGCTAATTACCTATGTTTCAGTCTGTTTTCTCTAATCTTAGAAATTTTGACTGTAACTTTTGGGTCTTCTCTCAACTGGATTTCTACTACTTAGCCCCATTTCTCTGGAATGCTCTGCAGCCTTCCTGCCATTCAGAATGATCTTCAAAGAAATTTAGGACCTCACTTAAAACCCATTTGATTGGTTTGGCTTTTGGTTCAGGGGGCACGTGAGTAGGAGGCAAAGGGAAGGCTATGGATTAGGTCATCACGTCTGCCTGTACAGATACTTTCTATTCTCTTACTTGTTAAATATCTATTGTATTGTATTATACTATGCTGAGGAGAGGAAAAGGCTGGAGGAGGGTTTACAAGGGTAACAAATAATAAGTATTCTTTTCTTATTTTGTATTTTGTAAACACTAGATATTTTTTTCTATACAAGTATTTCATGTACTTATATCATTAAATTAGCAATGGGAAAAAATGAATGGCTTCACTGAAATATACCATAACTATGAAATTGGGGTACTGGTACCTGCATATCAAGAAGTAGTTCATCCATCAGGAGACGGCAAGCTTTCTTCTGAGTTTTGTCTAAAGTAGCTTGAAGAGAAGGCAGTGGCTTCTCAAATGGTGAGCTGACTGACCTCTCTTGCTTCAGACAAGAGATGGAGGAACTGGTAGGAGAATAAATAATTTGAGACTTATGGAAATGCTGGTGCAGTAAAACAGCTGTAAAAATAAGTTTATAAGGTAATTTAACATTTACACTGAGAAGCAGAATGATGGGGAAAGCCATAGTCACTCAGGAGTTCATGATTCCGAGTGAGGAATCTTTAATAAGGTACAGTTAAAACAGGGAAATTAGTTTCTTGATAGTGAGCAAGGCTGTAGCGAGCTATGTGTGTGTAATGCGGCCACACAGGATGCAAGGGAGTTGGGGGCTCCAGAACTGTATTCATTACCTTTCTGCTTGGCTGCGATGTAATGTGCAGGATAGGAGCTCTAGGGGGGTTGTCACATGTGGTGTATTTCCAGCTTGGGACAGTTCTGATAGTGAGTATGTGGAAAAAGTTGAATTAGCTCAAGTGGATTTAAAATAAGAGGTATTTAAATAGGAATGATTTCAAATTACTTAAATCACTACTAACAATAAACAAATTACGAAAAAGATTTTAAAAAATACATGGTTGCTGTCAGTATCCAAGCAACCTACAAAAGCTGCCTCTATCATCTAGACCAGTGTTTCTCAACTTCCTCAAGCCAAGTACCCTCTAAGTCTATCAAACATTAACCGAGTACCCTGCCCAAGCTCTGTCCCATACCCCACCCCCATAATAATAGTACTAATTGTAATGCAATTTCTTCCATTCATTTTTCACATATGCACAACATAATCTTATTAACAATACATAATGGTAACTACAAAATTAAACTGCACAAGGCACACTGTATGCAGAAAAAATTTTAATTATCATTTATATTCTGCCTTGACCTCTTTAAAAAAAAAAAAAAGATCTAACAGACACCAAACCCTACACAACCACTAACAATATCCCACCCCCCTCATCTACCCTCTTAGCAGATCACTTCAAGAACAAAATTACTAACGCCAGAGCCACCCTCAATTTTACCCCATCCCACCTAAACGTAATCACAATTCACTCCACAGAAAAAGATTCAACTTCAGCAGACAGAACATGGTCTCAATTCCCCAACATACAATGGTCCGAACTCAATAAACTCTACAAAAAATACAGCCACGCCTCCTGTGACCTCAACCACTGCCCATCATATCTTCTTACTACCTCCAGTGTAAAATTCCGTACTCTACTTCTACAATGGATTCAAACCATGCTCACAGATGGCATTTTCTCTTCTGACCTCAGCGAAATCATCATCACCCCAATCCAAAAAGACCCAAAAGGACCACCAGACCAACCATCCAACTTCAGACCTATTGCCTCAATACCGCTATACGTCAAACTTACAGAAGGCCTAGTAGCCAAACTCCTCACCAACTATCTAGACGACCATAACCTACTCCACCCTATGCAATCTGGCTTCAGAACCAACTTCAACACAAAGACACTACTAGGCTCCATTATGGACACAATCAGACAACACCTTAGCACAGGGAAAAAAATGCTTCTCATACAACTGGACCTGACTGTAGCATTCGACCTAGTTGACCATAACTTCCTTCTGCAAATCTTGGATGCAATAGGTATCTCAGATAAAGTATATTCTTGGTTTGAAGGCTTCCTAAAATCCAGAACCTACAGTGTAAAATCAAACAAAGAAAAATCAGAACCTTGGTCAAACCCCTGTGGTGTACCACAGGGATCCCCACTATCTCCTACCCTCTTTAACCTATACACTGCCTCTCTTGGAACATTTCTGAACAATCTAGGCATAACCACCTATAGTTACGTGGATGACATTACCATTCTCATACCATATGATCAGCCAAAGTCCACCATGACAAATATACTACATCAACCTGGATGAAAGATCACAAACTTAAACTTAACCCAGACAAAACCAAATTCATCCTCCTCGAAAATGACAAAGTCAAACCCATAACCAATTAAGAACTCAACTCAATCAACTATCCCATCCAAACCACCATAAAACTACTAGGAATGACAATAGACAGATGCTGTACCATGCAACTGCAAATAAATAAAACAATACAGAAATCCTTCGCAATCAAGAGAAATCTGAGACTAGTCTGGAAATTCTTTGAAAGAACACAATTCCTGCTTATAGTACAATCCCTAATCCTAGGACTGCTGGACTACTGCAATATCCTCTTCCTCCCATGCCCTGCTACTATGACCAAACAACTACAAACAATCCAAAATACAGCTTTGAGACTCATCTCATTGAGAAAACATGACCATATCACAGAAGCTTACATCAACTCACATTGGCTACCAATCCAAGAAAGAATACAATTTAAATTCTACTGCATGTTATTTAAAACCTTAAACGGAGACAGCCCATCCTACCTGAACAACCGCCTCATCCAAGCATCCACAACCAGACACAGAAAAACGCATTCCCCATTCATTCCTCCTCCGATCAAAGAAGTAAAACGATCAAAACTACACGACGGCCTCCTAGCCACAAAACTAAACAACTAGACCTTCTGATGACCACCCCAGACTACAAGACATTCAGAAAAGAAATAAAAACTATACTTTTCAAGAAATTCTTGAAACAGCCCTAGCTTCACGTACTTTTAACAACTCTATAAATGACAAATGATCTACTCTTTACTACCCTAGTAATGACAATTGTGCTTCCATTGTAACCCCCTTTTATAATCTTTTGTAAGCCGCCTTACTCTCAACTACCCGAGAAATTACAAAAGATCTACTCTTTACTAATCTAGTAAATCAATTTTTCTCCCATTGTAACCCCCGTTTATAAATCTTTTGTAAGCCACCTTGAACCGCAAGGTAATGGCGGAATAGAAATCCCTAATGTAATGTAATGTAAAAACAGACAACTTTAAAATATGCAATGTCACCTCAGTAAGTGCTACAGAAAAATAGACAAATATACTGTAAAATATAGACAGCAGATATAAATTCTCAAAATGGACAAATTTTGATCACTAAGGGCTGCTTTTACTAAGCTGCAATAGCGGTTTTGGCACGCATTTAGCACACTAGATGCTAACGCCAGCATTGAGCTGGTATTAGTTCTAGCCGCGTAGCGCGGGTTTAGCGTGCGTGGCAATTCTGCACGCGCTAAAAACACTATCACAGCTTAGTAAAAGGAGCCCTAAATTGAAAATAAAATAATTTTCCTACCTTTGTTGTCTGGTGACTTTTTTTTTTTTCTAATCATTCTTTCCCAGTCTCTGGTTGCATTTTAAATTTGTTTCAAGTTTATTTAAGCTTGATCTCCTGCTTTAATTACCAAAGCGGTGTACATTGTACAGAATTTATAATAAAAGAAAAAGTTAACTGGTGGCAGTCCCAGATTGGTATCCAGTGCACATATTAAATTATGCTGTCAAGGCCAAACTCATGGAACTGTGCAAAGCCAAGAAGGCCCTCATATAAATAATGCAAAAATTTTGCTTTTTCATGACAATTCAGCACGCAGACTGAACACTTATGCCTCAGTGAATCTGACCTGTTGTATTACATGAACACTGGAGGAGGGGAGGCACATCATCTATAGCAGGCTTAGACAAGGAAAAAGCATTTGATAGCATTTGTTGGCAGTACTTATTATAGGTGTTGGGACAGTATGGTATAGAAGGCACATTTGTGGACTGGGTGAAGAGATTATATGTACAACCTCAGGCCTGTTTAATGACCAATGGGAAACTAACAGTATTTTGATTGAAAAGAGGCATCCATTAGGGTTGTCCTCTATCACCACTCTTTCTTCTCCTGACCATTGAATTTTTAGCCAAAAATAAGACATTATAAATATCTCAAAGGCATAATGATAGGTACCTAGACATACTGAGATAGCTCTTATCCTAGTATAAGATTTTAGGAAAAAATCTGGATTGAAAGTAAACTGCGACAAGTCTGAACTCCTATCTTTGATGGGAGTCAAGAATGAACCCTGGTATAGAACTCTTCCTATTAACGTGGTTGATAAGCCAATGTGTTTTCTGGGCATATTTCTCAGTGCTAGCTTTAAGGTTATGTATAAATACAACATTTTAAATCAACAGAAAATAAATCTAAGATTTTTGTTTTCATTGTTGGAATTTGCTATTGTCCCTGCCAGGTAGGATAGCTCTGGTCAAATTAATTATGGTATCTAAGCTACTCTATCCATTGCAGATTATCCCAGTGTGAACTGAGAAGAAGGATAAAAGATCCTTACACTCAATTATTGGGCCTTTTATCTGGAAATATAAATATGTCTGAGTGAGTTATTAAAAACTTACTTTGGACAAAGACTTTGGAGGGTTCCTGGGAGTCCCAGACATGGGCCTTTATAATATAGCAGCATTGATGTGATTGATACATGAGGGCGTCACGGTTCTGAATCAGTTCACTCCATCGGGATGGATGAAAGGGTGGAGTGCTTCATTTTCATTTATGAAATACAATTATACAGCAACTCACACCCAGAAACTTCTTTTTTTTTTTAAACCTTTAAAGGTAGTTTGGAAATGGTGGCAAAAAAAGAAAAAAAATCCTATGTTTGCTGGGAAATGGGAATTTCCCTCCAGAAATGGGGCGCATCTGGTTTCACCAGTGGGCTCAAAAAGACTATGGGCTAGATGTACTAAAGTCAGTCGGTAATATCAACTAAATCACTGTTGGTTGATTCTCTGGCCGACTGTGGACCAGCGATCGATGCGCTACCAAGTTTGCATGCAAACCCAACACTGCGGGAAGCCTAGGAAAGTGCGGAGGCAGCTGACCGGCAGAAGGGAGAGTCAGGAGTGGAGAGAGGCAGGTGCGGAGAGCGGAGAGTCAGGAGCAGGAGGGTAAGCAGGGGACAGCTGAGAGCAGGCATGTGAGGAAGAGGGGCAGAGGCGAGAGATAGCTCCGCCCACCCCTCTGACATCACCAGCACGCCAAGGCCGAGCTCCCCCTTAAGAGGAAAGGAGCCAACGGCGCTGTGATCACTGCGGGAAGCCTAGGAGAGTGCGGAGGTGGCTGACTGGTAGAAGGGAGAGGCAGGAGCGGAGAGAGGCAGGAGCGGAGAGCAGAGAGTCGGGAGCAGGAGGGTAAGTAGGGAACAGCTGAGAGCAGGCACGTGAGGAAGAGGGGCAGAGGCGACAGATAGCTCCGCCCACCCCTCCGACATCACCAGCACGCCAAGGCCGAGCTCCCCCTTAAGAGGAAAGGAGTCAACGGCGTGGCGATCACTGTGGGAAGCCTAGGAGAGTGCGGAGGTGGCTGACTGGTAGAAGGGAGAGGCAGGAGCGGAGAGAGGTGAGTCGGAAGCAGGAGGATAAGCAGGGGACAGCAGAGAGCAGGCACATGAGAAAGAGGGGCAGAGGCGAGAGATAGCTCCGCCCACCCCTCTGACGTCACCAGCATGCCGAGGCCGAGCTCCCCCTTAAGAGGAAAGGAGCCAATGGTGCACAGCCGTTCGGCGCGCGGCGAAGGCGAGCGGCAAAGGCGCTCGCCTTAGCGAGAGCGCCTTTGCGAAGGGCCTTGAGAAGGGCCGAGCAAAGGCAGCCAAGGACTTCAGAACACCAGAGATCTGCAGGAAGGTAAGGAAGAAGCGAGCACACACGTAAGGAGAGCATACACACAAGAGCACAAAAGAAAACAACACAAAAATACACACACAAGACAAGAAAGGATAAAGAAGCAGCAGGCTCCAGAGACAAGAAAAAGGCCCAAGAGAGGACAACTGACCCACAAAGCTAAAAGCGACAGAAGAAGTAGGCAGGGAAGAGCCAAGCACAGGAGAGAGCACACACAAGCCCGCAAAAGGCAGGGGAGAGAGCATCTAGTGGACTGTGAAGAAAGGGAAATGGAAGCAGCAGGAACCCGGAGGAACTTCCCAGTGTACTGCACGGAGTGTCATATGTATGACTACCTCCCCTCAGGAAGGCAGGCATACGTATGCGGTCGGTATCAGGAACTGGAAAGCCTGAAGAAGGAAGTTGGTCGACTGCAGTGCAGGGTTCAGGAGCTGGAGGGGCTCCATATCTCGGAAGCACCATTCAAGACAGCTGAAGACCCCACAAGAAAGAGCCACATTGAGGAGCAAGTAAGGGAGCTCGAGAAATTCATCGAGGAGGCCTACAGGCAGGTGGAAGAGCAGGATCATCAGCAGCGCTGGAGCAAGGAAGCTACGTCCACACGAGATGGAGGACAGAGACCAACAGATGGAAGACAGGAACCATCAAGACTGGCCGGTACCCTGAAAGAGAAGTACTGAACTACACTGAGGATACAGACTCGAGACCAGTGAGGAAGCTGAAGAAGGGGAAATCTGCAGTCGTAGTGGGAGACTCAATTCTGAGAGAAGTGGACAGTCACGTAATAGGAGGGAGAGAAGATCGGCTAGTGACCTGTCTCCCAGGAGCAAGAACGAAGGACATCGCTGACAGAATCAAAAGGATCCTGGACGGCGCAGAAACAGAAGAGACAGCAGTGATAATCCACGTTGGAACGAATGATGTCAACAGGAGAAACTACAGCAGGACTAAGCTAACTGAACAGTTCAAGATCCTAGGAAGGAAACTGAAGCTGAGGACACAGAAGATTGCATTCTCAGAGATTCTGCCAGTAGATAGGGCAGACGTGAAGAGGTAGACAGAGCTACAAGCAATAAACGCATGGTTGAGGAGATGGTGCGAAGAAGAGGGATTCCACTTTGTGAGGAACTGGACAACTTTTTTGGGGAAGTACAAGCTCTTCAGAAAGGATGGACTACACCTGAGCACAGCAGGAATGAGGCTGCCAGCGAACAAAGTCAAGAGAGGAATAGAGCAGGCTTTAAACTAAGAAAAAGGGGAAAGCAACAGTCGACCTGACATTGATGATTCGGACAAGAGTATCCAAAGAAGATACTGAGCGGGAAAAATGCTGCGAACAAGCAAAGGATGAACAACAGGAGTCCAAGAAACATATGAAACTGATGAACAATAAGAGAGGCAAACAGATAACATTAGAGGATCAGGCGAAATCGAAAAATCAGGTTGCGGACGAAAAAGATGCACCAAAAAATGAGGAAGAAAGGAGCAGAAATCAGGGACTGGCAACTCAAAAAGGGGATGGCAAGAGGAGCAAAACACAAGAAAAACCAGCAGGGATAAGAAAAGACCAGGACTTAAATTGCTTGTATACAAATGCAAGGAGCCTAAAGACCAAAATGGGAGAATTAGAAGTCAAAGCCAAAAAAGAGGACCTAGACATCATTGGAATCACGGAAACATAGTGGAATGAGGATAACCAATGGGACGTAGTACTGCCAGGGTACAAACTCTATAGAAGAGACAGGACTCACAAGAAGGGTGGAGGAATAGCACTATACATAAAAGACACCAATCCCTCGTCCGGAGTGGATATGGAAACAAAGGCGGAAGGATTGGAGTCATTATGGGTTAAATTGCCAGGAAAAAATGGCCTTGACATAAAATTGGGACTGTACTATTGTCTGCCTGGACAAACGGAAGCAAACGACAAAGAACTGGCAGCAGAATTGAGGCGGGAAGGCAAAAACAGGAACATGACGGTATGGGGGATTTTAACTACCCCGGGATTGACTGGAGTATTGGAAACTCGAACTGTGCAAGGAACACAGAATTCTTAGAGGCTGTGAGGGACTGTTTTATGGAACAGCTCGTCAAGGAACCAACGAGAGGGAATGCCACTCTCGACCTAATCCTCAACGGACTAGGGGGACCTGCAAAGGAAGTGGAAGTAGTAGGACCACTAGGAAACAGCGATCACAACATGATCCAGTACAAATTAGAAGTAGGTACAGCAAAAGGGAAGAGAACCACAATGACAACGTTCAACTTCAAGAAAGGGAACTATGATGCTATGAGAGCAATGGTAAGAAAAAAACTCAGAAACAGCTCAAGGAAAACAGAAACCGTAGAGCAAGCCTGGTCCCTATTCAAGGGCACAGTGCATGAAGCACAACATATGTACATCCCCAGTTTTAGAAAAGGGTGCAAAAAACCCGAAAAAAGACCCAGCATGGATAACCATTGAAGTGAAGAAAGCGATAGGAGACAAGAAAAAATTGTTCCGGAAATGGAAAAAGGACCAAACCGGGGAAAACTAGAAGGAACACAGGAAATGCCAAAAAGAATGTCATCGAGTGGTTAGGAGAGCGAAAAGGGAATATGAAGAGAGGCTAGCCAAGGAGGCAAAAAATTTCAAATCGTTCTTCAGATATGTTAAAGGGAAGCAACCGGCGAGGGAGGAAGTAGGACTGTTGGATGAAGGAAACAGAAAGGGGGTGATAAAGGAGGAAAAAGAAGTAGCCGATAGGTTAAACAAGTTCTTCTCGTCAGTCTTCACAAGAGAGGACACATCCAGTGTACCAGAACCCGAAGAGATCTTCAATGGAGACCAAAAAGATAACTGTCGACAATAGAGGTGAGCTATGAGGATGTCCTCCAACAGATAGATAGATTGAAAAGTGACAAATCACCAGGCCCGGACGGAATCCATCCAAGGGTACTAAAGGAACTAAGAAATGAGATAGCGGAAATACTCCAACGAGTTTGCAACCTATCCTTGAAAACTGGCAAAATCCCGGAGGACTGGAAGATAGCGAATGTTACACCTATCTTTAAAAAGGGGTCGAGAGGAGACCCAGCAAACTACAGGTCGGTAAGTTTGACATCAGTTCCGGGCAAGATGGTAGAAGCACTGATAAAGGACAGCATCTGTGAGCACATCGAAAGAAATGGGCTAATGAAAGCGAGCCAACATGGCTTCTGCAAAGGAAGATCATGCCAAACAAACTTACTGCACTTCTTTGAGGGGATAAACAGCCAGTTGGACAAAGGGGAACCCGTAGACATCATTTACCTCAACTTCCAAAAGGCCTTTGACAAGGTACCCCATGAGTGGCTACTTAGGAAGTTGTGGAACCACAGGGTGGAAGGGGACGTACACAGATGGGTTAAACACTGGTTGGCAGACAGAAGGCAGAGGGTTGGAGTAAAGGGTCACTACTCGGACTGGAGGAGGGTCATGAGCGGAGTTCCACAAGGGTCGGTACTCGGATCGCTGCTGTTCAATGTATTTATAAATGACCTGGAAACGGGGACAAAGTGTGAAGTGATAAAATTTGCGGATGACACTAAACTCTGTAGCAGGGTTAGAACTGTGGAAGAATGTGAGGACCTACAAAGGGACCTGAACAAACTGGAGGAGTGGGCGAATAAATGGCAAATGAACTTCAATGTAGGGAAATGCAAGGTCATGCATATAGGGAAAAAGAACCTGATGTTCAGCCACCATATGGGGCGATTAGTACTAGAGGGAGGTAACCTTGAAAGAGACTTGGTGGACATAACAATGAAGTCAACGGCACAATGCGCAGCAGCCTCAAAGAAGGCAAACAGAATGTTGGGTATTATTAAGAAGGGTATTACAACTAGAATGAAGGAAGTCATCATGCCGCTGTACTGTGCGATGGTACGACCACATCTGGAGTACTGTGTCCAATATTGGTCGCCGTACCTAAAGAAGGACATGGAGATACTTGAGAGGGTCCAGAGAAGAGCGACAAAAATTATAAAAGGTATGGAAAACCTTTCATACACAGAGAGGCTAGAAAGGCTGGGGCTCTTCATCCTGGAGAAGCGAAGACTCAGAGGAAACATGATAGAGACTTACAAGATCATGAAGGGCATAGAGAAGGTAGATAGGGACAGATTCTTCAGCCTATTGGGAACCACAAGGACAAGGGGGCACTCAGAGAAATTGAAAGGGGACAGATTTAGAACCAATGCTAGGAAATTTTTCTTCACTCAGAGGGTGGTGGACACCTGGAATGTGTTTCCGGAGGATGTGATAGGACAGAGTACATTAAGGGGATTCAAAGAGAAATTGAACAAGTTCCTGAAGGATACGGGGATTGAGGAATATAGATAGAGGTAGAAATAGGATCATGAAAAGGTATAGATGGAAAAAAAAAAGGGATTAAAGGGTTTTAGACAAAGGATCACTTACAGGTCATGGACCTGATGGGCCACAGCGGGAGCGGACTGCTGGGCCCGATGGACCCCTGGTCTGACCCAGCAGAGGCAACTTCTTATGTTCTTATGTAGATCAATCACTCAGTGAGCGATTGACACATGCGCAGAGCCCTAACAGCAGTGATAGGGGAAGCAGCCTTCTGTCACTGCTATTAGGGCTTCTTTTTTTTAATGGCACAGATGTTGTGCATGTGTTACACATGCACATTATGCCCCATTTTTAAAAAAAAAGAAAAAAGCCCCCCTGCGCTGATGGCCCTCTCCAACGACCCCCCACAAACTGGTACCGCAATACCCCACAGCAGCGAAAATGGCAGGAGGAATGCCTTCTTCCTGCTGCCTGGCTGAATACTTCCGCGCCATGCCCCCACCCAGTCCTGGATGCCCGCACCACTGACCCCCCCCAAACCATCCCCTACCCTCCCAAAAAAAGGCAGGAGGGATGCCCACTCCCTCCTGCCATTGGATGCACCCCCCCCCTCAATTCCCTGAACACCTTCCCCGTGTAACTTTGATAGGCGTTGGGAGCTGGAGGGAAGCATGGTCCCTCCAGCTCCAAGGCCCGCCCATGGAAATCAGGACTTTAGGCCTCTCACCATGTGTCACATGGGATACAGAGGGAGCAGCCTAAGGCCCATATTGGTGTCTGAACCAATCAGGGCCAAGGCTCCTCCCTCTGTATCCCATGTGATACATGGTGAGAGGCCTAAGGTCCTGATTTGCTCAGACATCAGATCTTAGGCCCCTCCCTGTGCATCACATAGGATACAGAGGAGAAGCCTAAGGCCCTGTGGCTCAGATGCCTAAGGCTCCTTCCAAGGGGAGGAGCCTTAGGCATCTGAGTCAATCAGGGCCTTAGGCTCCTCCCTCTGTATCCCATGTGATGCATGGGGAAGGGCCTAAGGTCCTGATTTGCTCAGACGTCAGACCTTAGGCCCCTCCCTGTGCATCATATGGGATACAAAGGGATGAGCCTAAGGCCCTGATTGGCTCAGACGCCTATGGCCCCTCCCAAGGGGTGCACCAGGGTGGGGAGCATCCAGAGGCAGGAGGGAGTGGTCATCACTCCTGCCTTTTTTTTTCAGGAGGAAGGGGGGTCTCCGTTGGCAGGAAGGAGTGGGCATCCCTCCTGCCTTTTCTTTTCAGGAGCTTAGGGGCTAGTTTGTGGGGGGGGGCCTCAATTGGCAGGAGGGAGTTGACATTCCTCCTTACAATTTTCTCTTGTGTGAGGTGGTGGGGACATCATGTCAGGATGGAGTGGGCATCCATCCTGCCAATTTTCTCACATGCAAAATATCTGTGCCATTGAAAAAAAATGAAAAAAACCCCAGGCAGACCTGTCAGTAACTCCTGTCATTTTTTTCCGATAGCTAAAACCCCCCTGGGTTGTTGGTTTGTTTTTTTGCATGACCAAGTGATGTTAGTGCATCAATCACTTGGCTACTTTGGATGGGGTTTTAGCTAATTTGCATGGCTGGATCGGAAAATGGTCGATTGAGGGGAGAAACATTGTGCATTGAGTTAGTTAAAGCGATCGTCGCTAAAGCAGGTTTAGCGATGACGCTGACTTTAGTGCATCTAGCCCTATGTCATCATGGGGTTATTGCTAACAGCATTTCCAAAGGGCAATTCCTCTCATTTGCACAAATTCAGACTAAAAGGCATATTCCTAATAATCATTTCTGGGCTTACTGGATCGGTAGCATGGAATATTGCTACTCCTTGGATTTTGGCCAGATACTAGTGGCCTGTATTGGCCACCGTGAGAATGGGCTACTGGGCTTGATGGACAAGTGGTCTGACCCAGAAAGGCTATTCTTATGTACTTTCAAGTGCACCACTATTGGGAGTCTACAATGTCAATGGGGAGAGGGTGGACTAGTGAGACCTTAGATTCATACCTTACACATTTACTGAAAAATATTAACTATCCATTTGATAAAAACTATTAAAAACCACTGACCTATTAATGGATATGGACAAGGTGAAGTGACTATGAAACAGGAAGCTACGGAGGACATACACCCACCCACAGATCTTAGGGTAAAGGTAGTGGAGGGTACACAAACAAATGCTGCTTGTGAATAGTGGATCTTTAAAAAATTTCTGTGTAATTTAGATTTTTAAGGTGGAATCCTTTTTCTTTTATCTTGTTTCATCAGCCAAAAGAAAGCAGTTTGTAGCAAAGCAGCATTGGTGTGCAGCATGTAGCAGAAAGCTGGAAACGTGTATACCGTGCTTTAGTCTTTTTTTTTTTTTTTTATTCTGCGTATTAATGTCCTTTACCATCTCCCAGAGGAAACTACAACAACCTTATTCTCTAACATATATGCTATAGTTAATTTGGTGAACCTCCAGGAAACTCAATTTAAAATACTTCATAGAGTTTATATTACCAAAGAACGAGGGGCACATATTGGGGTTATGAAAAGGAAGGGAATGCTCTAAGAATCTTAAGACTTTGATAATTTTGATTCATTACTTCCTAAAATGTCCAACTATCACACTATTGAAAAGACAATACAAAAGCAGGCAGAATGGGATTACAGTGCAATATTTCCAATAGATCATTGATTAACCAAGGGCTTTCCCTCCCACGGGGACAGTTGGTTTATATACCAAAAAAAAGTAATATTGCAGTTCTGGCCATCCACAGAAGGGCCCCTTCTCATATATGATATCCGAGATTGCAAGAACTGACAAAATTTAAAATCAGCACCTACCGCAGTGTTTGCAATTATAGTTCAATCACTTATACTTTCTTTGTATTATTGTAATACTAGTCTTATAGCCCGTTACATTAACGGGTTCTAGAATATATGTGTGAGTGTCTGTCTTTGATTCTTTCTCTCTCTCTGTCTCTTCTTTGCGCTTTGTCTTTCTTTTTCCTTGGCTGTCCACCACCACTCCTTGCCTGCTCCCCCTGTCCACTCTCCCCTCCTTTTACATACCCTGTCCTGCAGTAGGCCTCCCTTCCTTTTCCCCCCTGCTCTGGAGCACTGGGACACTGAATGGTACATCGAGTAGAAATCCTATGTGATGGATGCATTGTAAATACTTGAAACCTGATTTCTCATTCCCTGCAGCCCTCCCCTGTCTGTCCAGTCTAGTCTCTCTATTTTCTTCCCTTCACCTATTCTCTTCCTTGTACCTTGCAGATCCGGCATCTCTCTCTACCTCCTTCTTCCTCTCCCTAGCCCACAGTCGTCAGTTTGGGACTTTTCCTCTGAAATATACTGCCCACAGAAAGTTGTGACAAAGTGAAGGTCCCCATGGCAAGCTAGAAGCAGCCTGATTTAATTGCCGCTGGTGAATATAGCAAGTTTGGAAGGCTGGGTGGGGTGGGGTGAAGGGAAAGCGGGCAGAGTGAAGAAGCAAGACTTGCCCGAGTTGAGCTGCGGCCCCCTCCGCTGCCTCTCACCGAGCCTGCATGACCAGATTTGGCGTGCGCAGTCGGGGGGGGGGGGGGCTCCAGCCCTGCAAACACTGAAAAAGTTCAAGATCCCTCTCGGTGGCAGAAATGCGAGCGGCGGAGGCTGCAAAGCGTGCACACAACAGCGGTATCGGCGGCAGCAGTAGCAGGAAACTGATGACCTCAAACTCGCACAGGGAGGAAGGAAGGAGGAGGAGGAAAGAGTCCAGGCAGCTTTTCTGATTGGGGAGAGCTCTTATTTGCCGGCTCCAGAACGAAGGTGAGTTGTGAGTGTGGGGCCGTTACTGCAGCGGCGCAAGGTGGAGAGCAGAGAGGCTGTGGTGACGCACTCTCGCCTAGCGCTGGAGGAACGGAGATCGGCGGCTGGCTGCGGTCCCGGCTTGTGGAGGCGATCGGCGGCTGGTGACGTATAAGCGCATGCGCACTCCTGCGACCACAGACCTACTGATCACGGAAGCACGCAAATAGGAGTGCTCATGCGCGACTAGCCTTTTATTATATAGGATAGTATTCCTGGGATGTGCAAAAGGGCTGTTGACACTACAGACAGTACAGAATACTGCTGTTAGGGTGATCTTTTCAATCTCTAAATATGACAGAATTACATCATGTACTATTAAATTACATTGGTTGCCAATACATGCAAGATTAATTTTAAGCTTTGTGTGACAGTTTTTAATTATGATCAAGGACCATTGTAACTGCTGGAACTACTCTTCTTATCAGTAGGTAGATCAGGACATGATTTAAGGAAGAAGTTTTACCTTCAATTGCCTTCTCCGAAACAAATTAGGTCACTTACGCAATGGAATGCATCTTTTTATTTTCAGGCATCATAAATCTGGAATGATGTACCATTTTTTATTAGATCAGACGTTCATTACACTGCTTTTAAAAACATTTTTATTTAAGAAATTTCTATCTGAAATTGATTATGATGTATGTTCGTTGCATTTTAAGGAATTTGGTAGTATAGTATGTTTAACTGGGTCTGTTTCCAGTAGCTGAATTTATTGTGTGATCCGCAATGAACTCATAAGGGCTTTGGCGGAATACTAATGGTAATATAATATAATGGCACTTGCTAGAAAGAGTGCACTATATGATCCTTTGGCGTACCTTCCAAACTATGTTCCAGGGAAACCTAGAATTTATACATAAGAACATAAGAATTGCCGCTGCTGGGCAGACCAGTGGTCCATCGTGCCCAGCAGTCCACTCCCGTGGTGGCCCTTAGGCCAAAGACCAGTGCCCTAATTGAGTCTAACCTTACCTGTGTATGTTCTGGTTCAGCAGGAACTTGTCTAACTTTGTCTCGATTCCCTGGAGGGTGGTTTCCACTATAACAGCTTCCAGAAGAGCGTTCCAGTTTTCCACCACTCTCTGGGTGAAGAAGAACTTCCTTACATTTGTATGGAATCTATCCCCTTTTAACTTTAGAGAGTGCCCTCTCTCTATCTTGGAGAGGGTGAACAACCTGTCCTTATCTACTAAGTCTATTCCCTTCATTATCTTGAATGTTTTGATCATGTCCCCTCTGTCTCCTCTTTTCAAGGGAGAAGAGGCCTAGTTTCTCTAATCTCTCACTGTACGGTAACTCCTCCAGCCCCTTAACCATTTTAGTCACTCTTCACTGGATCCTTTTGAGTAGTACTGTGTCCCCCTTCATCTACAGTGACCAGTGCTGGAAGCAGTATTCCAGGTGGGGGTGTACCATGGCCTGGTACAGCGGCATGATAACCTTCTCTGATCTGTTTGTGATCCCCTTCTTAATCATTCCTAGCATTCTGTTCGCCCTTTTTACTGCCACCGCACATTGCGCGGACAGCTTCATTGACTTGTCGACCAGTACTCCCAAGTCTATTTCCTGGGCGGTCTCTCTGAGTACCGCACTGGACATCCTGTATTCGTGAATGTGGGGATGGTGGGGTGGGAGTGTGTTTATGAATGAGTTGATGGTTCTTAGTACACTGATGGCTAAGAACTGATGTGTGAGGGCGCATTGCTGGGAAACTGACTTTTGGATAGTACAGAGAAGAGTAGCTGATGGTGACCTAATTGAAGTTTTTTATCTCTGCTGATTTGTAACATGCTGCATTCTTATCTTTTGTATTGTTTTCTATTATGTTTCTCTTTGCATTGGAATGTTATTGTTTCCTTGTAATGTTGTTCAAAAAATAAATTACGAGGGTAAATCAAAGAGTAAAGCAAATAAATTTAATGGCTTTAATAGAAGTAACTGTGAGCAATTGAGCATATCACTTTTCCACACAATCCCCATGTAAGACGACACATTTGTTGTATCGTTCAACTAGCTTCTGCATTCCTGCAGAGAAGTTTTTTCTCTGCTCCTGAAGCCGGTTGAACACTGCTTCCTTTACTTCATCAGCTTTGTCTTTTGCTCTCTAGGTCGCAGTGATGCACCCATGTCTCGTCGCCAGTGGCCGTTCTCTCCAGAATACTCAGACCTTCATACTGTCTCAGGAACTGGGTCACAACCTCCACACGCTGTTGTTTGTGCAGATCAGTAAGCTATTTGGGAAACCCATTGTGCACAGACTTTCCTGTATCCCAAGTCATCATGCATTCTGGCAAATGCAGATCCATAGCTGATATCCAAATTTGCAGTCAGTTGAGACACTGTTATCAGTCAGTCTTCTCTAATCAAGGCATCAGCTCTATCAATGTGCTCTTGTGTATGTGATGTTGATGTGTGACCAGAACAACCTTCGTTGGTTAAACCTGTTCTTCCTGCTTTAAAACTTTTTACCCACTCATAAACCTTTAATTGATTCATAGTGCTATGTCCATACTGAGTCAATATCCGATGGTGAATTTCCACAAGTTTCACTCCCTCTACCCAAAGAAAGCGCACTACTGCATGTTATTCTTCGATGGTGCAATCTTGCAATGGCGCGTCAATGTTTCTGACCTCGTGGCTGCTACATGACTAAAGGCCAAGTGCAGCACTGTGCGTGGATGAACTATCAAAAAGGCAATGTATGAGTACATATGTTTCATATCACTAGCTCTGTTCCAGTTATCGCATAATTTAACAATTGCCTTTAATTTTTAATTCGCCCTTGTAATTAATTAATTAATTAATTTTATTTATTTAAAAATGTATACACCACATAAAAACTACGTGGTTTACAAAATTACATGCATACATATTTAAAAATGCTAAACACGTTTCAACAAGACAAACACAATAAAACATTAACTAAAAGATGAGTAGGAGAGCAAAAGGATAGGTCCACATGGGCTGGGCGGATAGAACAGACTGAAAAAGGTGTGCACTTTGATTAATGGGTGGCTTGCTCAAAAAAGCTTCTTTGGCTTTTCTAGCCTCTGGGAGAGCTATTCTATCCATGATGCTGTCATATGATGTCACTAGCGTGTGGCTGGCTCATTCTGCTTGTCCATGGAGCAGGGTGTGAACCACCATATTTGGTAGTGAGGAATGAAGGCAGACAGTAGCAGCTGAATCAGGGAGCAAGACCCAACAGTTAAGCAGCATCTGGCCCAACAGACCTGTGAGTCTCACATCAATAGTAGAAACATAGAAACATAGAAAGATGACGGCAGATAAGGGCTATAGCCCATCTAGTCTGCCCACACTGTTGACCCACCCTTTTAAGTCTACTGACCCCCCTTGATTATAGTTATACTGCCATTCTATTGACCCGCTCTTTCAGGTCTATACCCCACTGACCCTATTCTTTTGCTTGACCCTCGTAGGGATCCCACATAGGTATCCCATTTGTTCTTGAAGTCTGGGATGCTGCTGGCTTTGATCACCTGCACTGGAAGCTTGTTCCAATGCTCAATCACTCTTTCCGTGAAGAAGTACTTCCTGGTGTCTCCACAAAACTTCCCTCCCCTGAGTTTGAGTGGATGTCCTCTTGTTGTCGAGGGTCCTTTGAGAAGAAAGATATCTTCCACCTCGACACGTCCCGTAATGTACTTAAATGTCTCAATCATGTCTCCCCTCTCCCTACGTTCTTCGAGAGTGTAGAGCTGCAATTTGTTCAGTCTTTCTTCGTACGAATGACCCTTTAGCCCCAAGACCATCCTGGTGGCCATCCGCTGAACCGACTCAATTCTGAGCACATCTTTACGATAGTGCGGCCTCCAGAATTGCACACAGTATTCCAGATGAGGTCTCACCATGGCTCTGTACAACGGCATTATGACTTCAGGTTTCCTGCTGACGAAGCTTCTCTTGATACAACCTATCATCTGCCGTGCCTTACATGAAGCCTTCTCCACTTGAGTGGCAGTTTTCATGTCTGCACTGATGATTACTCCTAAATCTCGTTCTGCTGTAGTTTTGGATAAGGTTTCTCCATTCAAGGTGTAAGCTCTGCATGGAATTCCGTTTACGAGATGCATGATCTTACATTTCTTGGCATTGAAGCCCAACTGCCAGGTCGAGGACCAACTTTCTAATGTACGCAGGTCATGCACCATAGTATCCTGTAAATTGCCGTCTCTTACTATATTGCATAGTTTGGCGTCATCAGCGAATAACATAGTATGTATGTAAACTTATGGAGACGTATATATGTATGGAGACGTTGATCAAACACAGATTGGATATTATTCTGGATGACGAGAGGCTGAGGGATCCCCAACAGCATGGATTTACGAAGGGAAGGTCTTGTCAATCCAATCTGATAAGCTTTTTTGGACTGGGTAATGAAACAACTAGATAGGGGAGAATCCCTGGATACAGTGTATTTAGACTTCAGTAAAGCCTTTGATAGTGTCCCACACTGTAGGTTATTGAACAAAATGAATACAATGGGACTAGGAGAAACATTGACTGCTTGGGTTAAAGACTGGCTCAGTGGTAGACTTCAGAGGGTGGTGGTAAATGGTACTCCCTCAGAAACGTTGGAAATGACCAGTGGAGTGCCGGAGGGCTCGGTCTTGGGTCCGATACTATTTAATATCTTTGTATGAGACCTGCCCCAAGGACTTCGAGGTAAGATTACATTATTTGCCGATAACGCTAAGCTATGCAACGTAGTGGACAGCGCAACCGTTCCTGACACTATGAGGCAGGACCTACTTTTACTGGAAAAATGGTCAAATACTTGGCAACTGAGTTTTAATGCCAAAAAGTGTAAGGTTATGCACCTTGGTAACGGTAACCCCTGCAAAACATACACCCTGAATGGTGAAACCTTAAGAAGAACTGTCGTAGAACGGGACCTGGGTGTAATCATTAGTGAAGATATGAAGACTACCAATTAAGTGGAGAAAGCTTCAACCAAGGCTAGACAAATGCTGGGTTGCATCCGAAGAAGTTTTGTCAGCCGAAAGCCTGAAGTTATAATGCCGTTGTACAAGTCCATGGTGAGACCTCCTCTGGAGTACTGTGTTCAGTATTGGAGGCCACATTATCAAAAGGATGTGAAGAGAATGGAATCGGTTCAGCGAATGGCCACTAAGATGGTCTCAGGACTCAAGGATCTCCTATATGAAGAACGTCTAAGCAGGCTGCAGTTATATTCTCTCGAGGAACACAGAGAGAGGGGAGACATGATAGAGACGTTCAAATATCTTACAGGCCGTGCTGAGGTGGAGAAAGATATCTTTTTCCTTGCAGGTCCCATGGCAACAAGAGGGCATCCACTCAAACTCAAGGATGGGAGACTTCATTGCGACATCAGGAAGTACTTCTTCACCGAAAGGTCTTCCACGTCAGGTAGTCGAAGCCAGTAACGTGCTCGACTTCAAGAGATGATGGGATAAACATGTGGGTTCACTCCGGGGAAATACTTAGGAGGAGGGTTCTTTTAAAGGGAGGGTTTTTTGAGTGGGCAGACTTGTTGGGCCGTCAGCCCTTTTCTGCCATCATACTCTATGTATCTAACAGTGATTTGAAGGCCTTGTACCATCAGCAAAGCAGGCCAGCTGCATTTCATTGCCCCGATGTACTCTGCAACACAGATGCATCTTCTCTGGGCATAGGTCACAGAGAAGGTCAGCAAAACTCCAAGTCCCCTTAGTCAAAGACTGTGGAAGAGGGTTCTCTGGGGCTTAGTGTCATGTCCTTACCAGAAGCGTAGCCAGGTTTTGGAATTAGGGGACCAGACAATGTAAAAAAACATAGGCGCTAGCACATGCAGATTTATAAAAATCGCATAGGCACCGTTTTGTTTGGGAGTTCATTTGGGGAAGCAGCCACTCCCCTTACACCCAACTTAGCTACGCCTCTGGTCCTCATCTTCCTCAGAAAGGGGTTCTTTTTCTCCATTCTAAAGACATTTTCAGCTGATCCTGTCTTTCAATCCAGACATGATCCTAAAAACAGAAAAGAAAATGGGCAAGAGACGAAGACGATAGTTGAAGAGAAGAGGTAAAATATAAGAGAACAGGAAGATCCGTTCACATGTCGGGAGGATAGAATAGACAGAGGAAATGGGTGGGGACCTTAAGGAGAGTTAATCTATCTACTGTGCCATCAGATGACATCATACGTGTGTGGCTGACTTTTCCTGCTTGTCTAAGGAGAAACAAGTTCTATAGAAGGAAATGTGTACAATGGCACAGGGCTTCACTGGAATAAAGCAATGAACTGGCTACACAGAAAGGAGTGTTCGCACTAGGACTAAATGGTAAATTACATGGTAACTTCAGAAGAAACATTATCCCTGATTTATTACCTTAGAGCAATGCAGTTGTTTATTGTTGCCAGTAGATAAGGTACATAAAACTTTGGTACAGATCTTATCTTGAGGTGCTCTTTCCCATACTCCACCAGTGTTTCACGCAACCTGCAAATGAATTGAAAGGGATACAATGAATGAGCAGCAGGATAGAGGCTAACAAGGTGAGGCTAGGGCCTTTACTCACCTGCAAAAAAAGGAATCAAACTCATGAACAGCCATGGAGATCATCTTATGCTGTAGTGAGTCTCCTATCAAGGAAGCTACCTGAATATTCTCATCTAGGATCTGTGGAGTAAAAGACAATGGAAGGATCCTATATTTCACTATGAATATACTCTTGACAGTGAATTACCTCTTCCTTTTCATATCATATGCCTTAAAAAAAATTAATTCTCTGCTGTAGCCATGAAGACAACACACTTCATTTTTTACTGCAAAATTTTGGAAAAGTGTTTGGACTCAAGCTGCAGAAATAAATGGACATTTCAATGACTGTTTTCCCAGTTTTGTTCTAAAATACTAAAAATGTCATGCAGAATAAGATTCATATAGCAAACAAAGTCATTCTCTGGGGATGATACAATTGTCACTTACTTGCATGATGATGGCTGGAAGGGTAGAATGGTAAAATCCTTCATGATCCATTTCTGGCTCCTGATCACGGTGCCAGTCACTAGACTCGGCCTCTAATGCCTTCTGCATCCATTCTGTCATGCTGGCCTGTGGAAGACACAAACCTCTCTTGGCCTCTATAGGAAATAATGTGAGCGACTGATATCCTGCAAGTGCAAGCTGAACTAGAAACACAGGCCAAGATTCATTTTAAAGTATGCGCTACAGTTTTCAAGATATTACATAGCTAGGCTCCACAGTACATGTCATTGATTATCTTTCCAGCTTACAACAGTATATCAAGAATGAGACACCTTATGATTTTGCATCTGCCATCAGTTAAAAGAACTAGATATACAAAGTTTTATCAGTCTTCTTATTTTTTTGTAGCAGTAAAGATGTGCAACAATACCTATGAAACTTAGATATCTAAGTGGTTACTTATTATTCTGGAAATTCTTGAAAACATGGTTATTTGAAATATATTTATCATAGGCTGTTGATAGACATCCTTTACTTAGAAGGGTTGTTTTTTTGTATTGTCTGAGCAGGAAGGAGTTACATTTAGAACATAAGAATTGCCATGCTGGGACAGACCGAAGGTCCATCAACCCAGTATCCTGTTTCCAACAGTGGCCAACCCAGGTTCCAAGTACCTAATTAGATCCCAAGTAGTAAAACATATTTTATGCTACTTATCCTAGGAATAAGCAGTGAATTTCCCCAAGCCATTTGAATAATGGCCTATGGACTTCTCTTTTAGGAAATTATCCAAACCTTTTTTTAAAAAATCCTGCTGAGCTAACTGATTTCACCACATTTTCTGGAAACAAATTCCAGAGTTTATTTACACATTGTGTGAAGAAATATTTTCTCCAGTTTGTTTTAAATCTACTACTTATTAACTTCATCGCATGCCTAGTATTTTTGGAAAGAGTAAACAAGCAAGTCACAGCTACCCTTTTTACTCTACTCAGTATTTTATAGACCTTTAGCATATCACCCTAGATGCCATCTCTTCACCATGCTGAAGACTTTACCTTTTCCTCATAGAGAAGTTGTCTCATTGTTTTATGCGCTTGGAGAAACTCCATAGAACAGCTTCTCAGACAACTGAGAACTTATGGTCCTGTGAGCCGATGTTGGGCAGGAAGGTATCAGTGCATGTGCGGTACACACAGTTTTCAAAAGACTTAAAGTGACAGTCAGCTTTTTGAGAATATACTGGCTGCTTGTCCTTGGATAACACTGGCTTCACCTACTGTAGCAGGCCTCGCTTACCCATTCTTACCCTAGCTGAGATTATATTCATATACTATTATTCTATGTTTATCTATATCATCCAACTCTGCATGAACCCTATGCTATCCATTAAAACATTTATTGTGTATTGTATTGGCATTGTACTATAGCTTACTATGCCATACTTTGGCTAAACGGGTTGAAAAAGCGACGGCGAAAGCTAGAAGGATAAGAGTGCATAGGGAGCTAGAAGGTTGAGTGCATAGGGAGAAGAAAAGCCAGTAGGAAAAAGGAGGTATTGTTGTCCCTGTATAAGACTCTGGTGAGACCTCATTTAGAATATTGTGTACAATTCTGGATGGAATCGGTCTAGAGGAAAGCGACTAAAATGGTTGGTGGTCTACATCATAAGATGTACAAGGACATACTCAAAGATCTCAATATGTATACATTGGAGAAAAGGTGGGAGAGGGGAGATATGATAAGATGTTTAAATACCTATGAAGCATAAATAGGCATGAGGCCAGTCTCTTTTAAATGAAAGGAAACTACAGAGTGAGAGGGCATGGGATGAAATTAAGAGGTGATAGGCTGAGGTATAATTTAAGGAAATACTTTCTTAAAGAAAGGGTGGTAGATGCATGGAATAGAGGTGGTGGAGACAAAGTGTGTTTGAATTCAAGAAAGCGTGGGAGAGGCATGTGGATTCTCTTATGGAGAGGAGATAATGGATGCTGCAGATGGGCAGACTGGATGGGCCATTTGGCATTTATCTGCCATTACGTTTCTATAAAATCAGTAGAGCCTTTCTATGTTTGTATTGTTATTTGAATATTTTTACTGTTGTAAATGTCTATTGTCTATATTTGACTTATTCTTGCTATACACTGCATTGAGTGAATTTCATCAAAAAGGAAGTAAATAAATTCAAATAAATAAATATTTCAAAAGGACAAAATATACAACTATTATAGTCCACAAAAAAAATGGGAGGGAGGATAATTTCACTAATCCATTAGAAAATGTACATGCAAGAAACCCCACAAATATCTCACAGCTGAAAGAATTCTACATTGAGGAGTAGGCCAATCTTTCCTTAGACCTTTGCCAAAGACTGGTGTAGATAGCTACAAGAAGCGTCTCACTGCAGTTATTTCAGCCAAAGGGGGTAACACTAGTTATTAGGGTGTAGGGTGTCCTAATTTATTCCTTAGTTAGAATATACATTTTTATGGATATCTTTTGTTTCATGAGTAAATCAAGGAAAAGTTTTGTTGTTTACCTGTACATCACTTTCTTTTCCAGAGATAAATTAAAAAAAAAAGATTTGACATCAATATGTGAACATTTCTTAAGAAAGAACTGAATATTTCATGGGGTGTCCTAATTTTTTCACAACTATGTTTTTAACAATTTAGCATAAGTATTAATTTGTGTATGCTAAAACCAGATATATTTGATATGTAAGTGTGTGCTTTAAAGATCAGTCCACTAGTTCACTGCCTCTGATTTTGTTTTTCTTGCAAAATAACAGAATCACCCCCTCTTTTGACGTTCCTCTGGTCAAACTGATCAGAAGTATACAGGGAAGCAATGTGGCTGTGTTTGCGCATGTATGGGAGACTCTCCCGGTACCATAATAATCATCCATGCTGTTGAAAATAAGTACAAATTGGGACAGAATGTATTTATTTAATAGCACCCTATTCTCCTACTTTATGCACAGAAAAAACTGTTCTTCTTTCCCTCTTTAACATAGTAGATGACAGCAGATAAAGACCCGAATGGTCCATCCAGTCTGCCCAACCTGATTCAATTTAAATTTTTTCTTCTTAGCTATTTCTGGGCAAGAATCCAAAGCTCTACCTGGTACTGTGCTTGGGTTCCAACTGCCAAAATCTCTGTCAAAACCTACTCCAGCCCATCTTCACCCTCCCATCCATTGAAGCCCTCTCCAGCCCATCCACCCCCAAATGGCCATATACAGACCGTTTAAGTCTGCCCAGTGCTGGCCTTAGTTCAATATTTAATATTATTTTCTGATTCTAGATCCTCTGTGTTCATCCCATGCTTCTTTGAACTCAGTCACCGTTTTCCTCTCCACCACCTCTCTCGGGAGCGCATTCCAGGCATCCACAACCCTCTCCGTAAAGTAGAATTTCCTAACATTGCTCTTGAATCTACCACCCCTCAACCTCAAATTATGTCCTCTGATTTTACCATTTTCCTTTTTCTGGAAAAGATTTTGTTCTACGTTAATACCCTTCAAGTATTTGAACGTCTGAATCTCCCCTGTCCCTTCTTTCCTCTAGGGAATACATATTCTTTTTTAAATAAATGAAAGATCAAGTTCATTGTTGACTGGAAAATTCATTAATCTTGGTTAATCTATTCAACAAACTAAAACAGTATTTAAGCTAATTACTGGTTGCCATTTAGGCATCCTATGCGAGGCTGTGATACTACTGACCACTGTGTGTCAAATGGCATCACCCCCACAGCATCTCAGTGGGATTAAGATCAGGGCTTTGACTCGGCCGCTCCAGGACTTTCCATTTCTTATTTTTCAGCCAGTCCTTGGTTGGATTTACTGGTATATTTTGTGTCACTGTCGTGGTGCAGGGTCCAGTTCCGCTTCAGCTTTAATTTTCTTACAGATGGTCTCACATGTTCCTCAAGCACCCTCTGATACACGATAGAATTCATGGTGGATTCTATGATGGTGAGCTGGCCAGGTCATGCTGCAGCAAAGAGCATCCCCAAACCATGACACTTCCACCACCATGCTTCATAGTTGGTATGAGGTTCTTTTCCTGGAATGCTGTATTTGGTGTACACCAAACATGTCCTTTTTTCTGGTGTCCAGATAATTCAATTTTAGACTCATCTGTCCATAGAACACTATTCCAGAAGTCTTGGTGTTTGTCTAAGTTCTCTCTGGCAAACTTCAGTCTAGCCTTGATGCTTCTCTTAGAGAGCAAAGGTTTCCTCCTTGCACACTCCCATGCAAGTTAAATTTGTGCAGTCTCTTTCAGATTGTAGGAGACATGCACTTTCACATCAACAGTAGCAAGAACATGCTGTAGGTCCCATGATGACACTTTAGGGATTTTGGAAGACTTCTTTTAACATCTTGTGGTCTGCTCTGGGGATCAACTTGCTTGGACGGCCAGACCTGGGCATGTTGGCAGTTGTTTGGAAAGTCCTCCACTTGTACACTATTTTCCGGACCGTGGTATGGCTAATGTCAAATTCATTTGATATCTTTTTAAATCCCTTATCAGACTTATAAGCTGCTACAATCTTCTTTCTGAAGACCTCAGACAGCTCTTTTGATCCCACCATAGTGTTCACTTTCACCACAGCAGTCATGAGCACATCAAACTAAATGTCTGAGGTTTAAGTATGGCAAATCTTCAAAATGCTGAGTAACGATGTTATAATCATGTGCACCTAATGTGATACATATGTGTGTGATTAGAGCCACTTTAAGTGGGAGGATAAGTGGGAGTGTCCTAATTTATTCCTCAGTTAGAATACACATTTTTATGGATATCTTTTGTTTCATGAGTAAATCAAGGAAAATTTTTGTTGTTTACCTGTGCATCACTTTCTTTTCCAGAGATACTGGTAAATTAAAAAAAAAGATTTGACATTGATATGTGAACATTTCTTAAGAAACAACTGAATATTTCATGGGGTGTCCTAATTTTTTCACATGACTGTAATTCTTTGTGCAGGAATTTTATTGAACATAGAAAATCTGGGCATTAAGGGAGCTGTTTGTTTTATTTATTATAGTGTATGCATGATGCAGATCATGTCTTTTTGGTTTTAATATAAGTTTGGGTTATTAAGAATGGTTTTATTGTAAGCTGCATAGGGTTTAGGCAGATAATAAATATTTAAAATAGATATAACCAATGTATAGAGGGTTGAGCTCTGCCAGAGAGCCTTCAGGAGGCCCATATTGTGTCTCTGCCAAAACCGGAGTGAGATCCTCTGTATCTGGCCACTTATAGGCCCATCTTGCTTCTTAACTACAAAACTAAGCTTCTAGCAAAAGTATTGGCTAATAGATTGATGCGGGTGTTGCCTAATTTGATACATGAGTCGCCGGTTGGTTTTGTAAAGGCTATATTGTTCGTAATATGCGGCAACTTATTGTGGCTATGGAGATGGCGGTTAGAGCTCACAGGCCTTCTCTTGTAGTTAGTTTTGATGCTAAGAAGGCCTTTGATCAGGTCTGCAGGGATTTCCTTTATGTGTTGCTTCATTCATATGGGTTTCAAGGCTATTTTGTGCAGGGCATTCAAACTCTTTATTGAAATTCTTGTGCTCATCTTTGGGTCAGTGGCCATCTCTCTGATTCCTTTCCTATTTGTAGAGGCACCAGGCAGGGCTGCCCCCTATTTCCTTTGCTTTTTATACTTACACTTGATCCACTTATCCAGGATATTTATGCCAATCTAGAAATTAAGGGGGTGCATTTGGGAGATCATGAATTTAAGATGGCTGCTTTCACAGATGATTTGCTGGTGCATCTGTTGGAACCCAGCTTTCTCTTGAGATTTTACTGGAGATTTTTTGAGAATATGGGGATTTTTCTGGTTTTAAGTTAAACTTGGATAAATCAGAAGCTATGTCTCTTATGAAGAACTTATGTAGGGAGTGGGCCCTTCCTTCCCACTTAGATGGGCAACAGACTCTTTTTGGTATTTGGGAATTTTGCTCCTGTGCCAGACTGCTGATTTGTATACTTTTGAATGGTACCAGGAGGCAGTTGGAGACTTGGACATCCCTCCCGTTATCACTTGCTGTCTGGATTAGTCTCTATAAGATGTCTATATTCCTTAAGTAGCTGTATTTGCTACAGGTGCTTCCTTTGAGACTGCGGATGGGGGATCCAGTTGGTTTATACAAACTGCTTCGCAAGTTTTGCTGGGCGGGTAGAAAACCTAAGCTCCCATTGTCCCAGTTATTTGGAGGTTGGGAGATAGGTGGGTTGGGACTACCTGGTCTTCAGACTTATAAAGATGCCTGCTTTAGAGCCATATTTGTGATTGATTGAAGGAGTCAAGACTATGGCTATTTATCTTTTGAATGGGCATTTTTGGCTCCTTATCATTTCACTTCTTTATTGCAGGCCCCGTTAAGCCTTTTTCCGCCCCATTTTAGATCCAGTTGGATGGTACAGCCCTTGCGGGATGCTTGGCAAATGCTGGTCCTCTGTTTGGGAGGTAACCCATGGGTCTCTGAACTTTTGCCTATTCGGGGGAATTTAGAATTCCCTCTGGGAATGGAGAACAAAGCTTTTTTATGGGAGCCCTCAGGGATCTCTCTTTTAGAACACTTGTTAGATCCTGAGGATGCGTTTCCTTCTTTTCAAGAATTTTCTCAGTGGGCTCTTCCGGGTTGGGACATTGTTTTGCCTTTCACCAACTTAAACACTATTTTATTTCCTTAGACTCTGTTGCAGTTGTCTTTCATTTAGCTGCTAAATTACAGGGCAGTTTTGATGCTATTACTCCTGATTGTCCTTCAATTTCGGGCCCTAGTTTCTAGTAGACCTCTAAAAAAAATTTTCTTCCTTAAAAGCTAGTTGGGAACACGATTTGGGAACTTCTGTAGCTCACTGGGATGTGGGGGCTAGTTTGCGAACCATACCTACTATTGTTTCAATGCCTCCTTAAGAGAATGTAGGTACTGCTTTATTAATCGGGTGTACATAACTCCGTCACAGCTCCATCACATGGGTTATTTAGTCAATGATTTGTGTATAAAGTGCTCTTTTGAGAGTGCTACCTTTATTCATGTTTTTTGGATCTGTCCGGGTGTGCGCCTCTTTTGGAAGCAGACATGTGCATATATGTGACAGATCTTGGGCCAGGTAGTGCCCTGTACCCCTGAGCTGCTGTTACTGGGACTGCCCGGAGACTGTATCTTTTGGGGGTGGGGGACCTTACAATAAATTAGGAAGCTTAGTCTATTGGGTCATAAAACAATACTACAGGTCTGGACCACCTTATTGGACTTGGAGGGCGCACATTTCTCAGTTGATCATTTGGGAGGTACAGGATACTAAGACAACTTATAAGAGAAGGAAGTTATTTTTGTCCCTTTGGGAGCCTTACTTGCAATCCCTAGCACTGAGATCCCGAAGTCAGATAATGAATAGGTTGGGGGCTACATCTTCCTAGGGCAGGGGTAGGCAATTCCGGTCCTCGAGAGCTGGAGCCAAGTCAGGTTTTCAAGATATCCACAATAAATATGCATGAAATAGATTTGCATCTCAAGCAGGCAGTGCATGCAAATCCATCTCATACATATTCATGGTGGAGATCCTGAAAACCTGACCTGGCTCTGGCTCTCGAGGACCGGAATTGCCTACCCCTGCCCTAGGGGAATTGAGTCAGGTCATATTCTCTCTGAATCTCTTAATCTTTCAGTTTTTTCTTATACACTTGGTTGTCCCCCTACATGTTTTCTGAATCTTCTATAATCCCTTTTTCTTTTTCTAGATTGTGTTCCTGGACTCTAGGTTTGATATCTGCGGGAAAGTTTGGGGGGTATGGATGTTGGAGATGCAGGTTTCGAAGATTTTTTTTTTTTTTTTCAGTTTGCAATTACATTTTGGTACTGATCTCTGTTTATGATTCCCTTTTATTGCCTTTTGTAATAAATATTCTACTAGGAGGGGGGTTGGTTCTTCTGCTGTTTGTTGTGAATGTAATTTCCTGTGCTTTGTATTGCTGTTTGACTATTTTTACTATATAAAACCAGATTTTACACTAAAATAAATAAATGATAATGCAGTACAGCAGATGTGCCCAAAAGGTCGATCACGATCGACCAGTATATCGCAAAGGCAACGCGAGTTGATCGCGTTGCCTTCGCGTTCTATTTGCTTCCCGACTCAGAAGCGCCGAGCCGACCAACTTTCCCCACCCAATGTCAATTCTGACGTCGGAGAGGAAGTTCTGGGCCAGCCAATTGCTGCCTGGCTGGTCCGGAACTTCCTCTCCAACTTCTGAAATGACGTCGGGGAGAGGAAATCTGGTCGGCATGACGCTTCCGTGTCGGGAAGCAGGGAGAACTTGGGGCGGCGGTGGTTTGGAGGCCTGTTCCCCGATGGCAGCAGTAGTGGCTGGGGAGCAGGCAGGGAGACAGAAAGAAAGAAGGAAAAAGAAAGAAAAAAAGGGGGGACAGGAAGACAGAAAGAAAGGGGAGGGGGCAGGGAGAGAGGAAGAAAAAGTTGGCGGAGGGAATGAGGTCTGGAAGCTTACAGCAGGCTGAAAGAAGGGAAGAAATATTGGATGCACAGTCAGAAGAATAAAGTGCAACCAGAGACTCATGAAATCACCAGACAACAAAGGTAGGAAAAATGATTTTATTTTCAATTCAGTGATCAAAATGTGTCCCTTTTGAGAATTTATATCTGCTGTCTATATTTTGCACTGTGGCCCCTCTTTTACTAAACCGCAATAGTGGTTTTTAGTGCAGGGAGCCTATGAGCATCGAGAGCAGCGCAGGGCATTCAGCACAGCTACCTGTACTAAAAACCGCTATCGCGGTTTAGTAAAAAGGGAGGGGGTATATTTGTCTATTTTTCTATAGTTGTTACTAAGGTGACATTGCATAAAGTTATCTGCCTTGACCTCTTTGAAAACCCGCGGAATATAAATGATAATTAACATTTTCTCTGCGTACAGTGTGCTTTGTGATTTTTTAAATTTTATTGTTGGTAGATCATTTTGAC
The DNA here is from genome assembly GCF_902459505.1 of Geotrypetes seraphini. Lineage (NCBI taxonomy): Eukaryota > Metazoa > Chordata > Amphibia > Gymnophiona > Dermophiidae > Geotrypetes > Geotrypetes seraphini. The sequence goes on from NC_047087.1 coordinate 141,625,317, forward strand.
TTGATCATTTTAAAAGTAGCTTGCAAGACCAAAATGTGTGGGTACCCCTGCAGTACGGAATTGATGCAATTAACACTGTGCAGTAAATGCCAGGAAAACAACTGCAATGTTCTTGCTCCAGGAAAAGGATTAAATATGTATTTAAAACTATTGCCTATTTTTGAATGCATTTTTGTACAAGCTACAGATCTTTATGCAATGACTTGTAACATTAGAATATTAATGCTTACTTTGTACAGTGAGGGAAAGTGGCAGAAACCACATTGCTGCCCTCAAACAGCTGCATGTCCTGTTACACACAGGTAAAAAGTGGCTTCAAGAACAAATGTGCAGCCTTCCAGAAAGAACACAGAACCAAAAAGATAAACTTGCTGACAGTTTTGTTTTTCCCAGTCTGTGAGGACAGGGAGCATCCTGTCCTGCCCCAGTCAGCAGCGGGGCTGGACTGGGATCGGTCAAGAAGAGGAGAGCTGAGCTCTGTCCTCTCTGTTCCAGTCAGAGCAATGCTGCCAAAGCATTCCCCTGATTCAGAACTTCCCTCTGAATCCCCTGAGGGTGGGCCACTTTTACTTTATAGAATTCCCAGCCAGCCATGCTTTTTTGGGGGGGTTTCTTTTTGTTTACTTTTTGCTGATGCAGTTTGATTGGCAGCCTATTCAACCAATCAAACCACATCAAGCAAAAAGTAAACAAAACAAAAAAAGCATAGCTATAGGGTTGGGCAATCACTGAAGGCCCTAACCACATGCCGCTGCTACCACAAATGTATCAATTACAGTGTGGCCCTGGGTCCCTTTCTCTACAATCTACTGTATTGGCTACTAGGCTACTCCTGGGACCAGTTTGCTGCTCTAATAGTTTCAGACATGATGGTCATTTTCATCATAGAGCCTGGTACATACTATCACTTTCACATCTTTGAGGAATGGGAGAGGGTCATTGATAATGTGACCATACGTCCCGTTTTCAACGGGACAGTCCCGTTATTGGACCGACCGTCCCGTTGTCCCAAGCCACTGCTTCGGGACGCTGAAATGTCCCGTTTTCAGGGACAGCGTCCCGAAGCTGTGCGCGGGGACAAGGGGACGATCGGTCCAGCGCCAAACCCCCACAGTGTTCTCTGTGCCTGCTTGCCGCCATTTTCTCCGGACCCTAATCCTGCTGCTGCTGTTGATATTCCTTCCGTTTAGCTTTACTATCCCGCTTCGGAGTCTGACCTCCCTCCAACTCTTCCGAAAAATTTTAAAACATGGCTTTTCTCTAAAATGTAACGACCTCTCCCTCTTCGATATACTAAGTCTCTAAACTTCTCTGTACCAAGTTCTTCTACTTTTCTTTGGAGTTCCTTTCTATATCAATTCATGTAAACCGTGCCGTGCCGAGCTCTACTTAAGGTTTAGTTTAGTTTAGTTTCCTGGGCTGACTCCAGAATTCAAATTGAACCCACGCTCTGGGGCTCTAACGTGTGCGTGCCGGCTTCCCTTCTCTTCCCTCTGAAACTGGAAGTTACGTCCCCGGGGGGGGGGGGGGAGCAGAAGAGAAGGGAAGCCGGCACGCACACATTCGAACCTCGAAGCAGGAGTTCACTACAGGCAGCGACGGAGGGAAGCTAAGGGAGACACGGAGGAAACCTTACAATTTGCTTCGGGCCTTCCTCGCTGCTGGGTCCGACTCCTGCCTACTTTCTGTTTCAGCGAAGGCAGGACCCGGCAACAAGGAAGGCCCGAAGCAAGGAAAAGCAGCAAGTTATAAGCTTCCCTCCATCGCTGACCTATGGAAGATAGGTCAGCGATGGAGGGAAGCTTGCGACTCTGCCGTTGGGAGGAATGGGAAGAGAAATGATGCTGCTGCACCCAAGGGGGGGAGGGGGGAATAGAAAAGCTGCTGCTGTACCAAAGGGGGAGGGGGAAAGAGTAAAGCTGCTGCACCTGAGGGGGGAAGATAAAAGCTGCATCTGCTGCACCCAAGGGGGGGATAGGGGAAGAGAAGTGCTGCTGCTGCACCCAATTGGGGAGGGGATAGGAGAAGGGAAGTGCTGTTGCTGCACCCAATTGGGGAGAGAGAGGGGAGAAGGAAGACCAGGGAGAGGAGAGGAAAGAAATGCCAAGACCATGGGAGAGAGGGAAAGGAAAGGAGCTACCAGACCATGGAGGGGGGAAAGATATCAGGGTATATGGAGGGAGGGGGAGGAGACAGATGCCAGACCAGGAGGAATGAAAGAAAGGAAGAAGAGATGCCAGATAATGGAGTGGGAGGGGGAGATGGAAAGAGAGGAGAGAGATGTGAAGGAGATAGAGATGCCAGACCATGGGGTGGAGTGGGAAGGAAGGAAAGGAGAAGAGAGAGATGCCAGAGCATAGGGGAGGAGGTGGAGACAAAGGCTGGAAGGCAGTGAGGGGGAAATAGGAAGGAAGCACCGAGGACACTAAGGACACAGGAAGGGGCACTAAGGACATAGGAAGGAAGTACTGGGGGCACTAAGGACACAGGAAGGGGCACTAAGGACATAGGAAGGAGGCACTGAGGGCACTGAGGACATAGGAAGGAAGGAGGGAGGGAATAGAAAGGGACAACTGTTGGGCCTGAGTGCAGAAAGAAAGAAATGAAAGAAAGGATGCACAGTCAGAAGGAAACGCAACAAGAGACTCATGAAATCACCAGGCAGCAAAGGTAGGAAAAATGATTTTATTTTCAACTAGTCTTATAGCCCGTTACATTAACGGGTGCTAGAATATATGTGTGTGTCTGTCTTTATTTCTTTCTCTCTCTCTCTCTCTCCTTAGCCGCTTTCTTTCTTTCTGTCTTTCTTTTTCCTTGGCTGTCCATCATCACCCCTTGCCTGCTCCCCCTGTCCATTGTCCCTTCCTTTTACCTCCCCTGTGTCCACCACCACCCCTTCACTGTTCTCCTTATGCAGCAGCAGCCCTTCTCCCTTTGTTTTACCTCCCCCCTGTCCAGCAGCACCTCTTTCCTTCTCCCCCTGTCCAACATTAGGCCTCCGTTCCTTTTCTTCACCCTCCCTGTCCATCAGCACCTCTTTCCTTCTCCCCCTGTCCAGCAGTAGGCGTCCCTTCCTTTTTCTCCCCCCTCCTCCTTCTTATCCCTATGATACACTTACCTTGCTCTTCCCCTGATCAGAGGTTCCCGACAGCCGCCCAGTTGCACCCATTGGAAAGGTTCCCTCTGCCGCATCCCGCACCCCTCCTGACGCGACTCCCGCTGTCTTTCTTTCTGTCTCTATCCCTGGCCCCCTATGTCTGTCTGTCTTTCTGTGTATCTCCCTGCCCCTGTGTCTTTCTTCTTTTCTTTCTGTCTCCCTTCCTCCCTCTGTCTGTCTGTCCGAAGCAGCATTCCCTCCCCCCTCCATTTCCCTCCCCCCACACTAGTTCCCTGTGCACCTGCCCCTGTGTCTTTCTTCTTTTCTTTCTGTCTCCCTTCCTCCCTCTGTCTGTCTGTCCAAAGCAGCGTTCCCTCCCCCTCCATTTCCCTCCCCCCACACCAGTTCCCTGTGCACCTGCCCCTGTGTCTTTCTTCTTTTCTTTCTGTCACCCTTCCTCCCTCTGTCTGTCTGTCCAAAGCAGCGTTCCCTCCCCCTCCATTTCCCTCCCCCCACACCAGTTCCCTGTGCACCTGCCCCTGTGTCTTTCTTCTTTTCTTTCTGTCTCCCTTCCTCCCTCTGTCTGTCTGTCCAAAGCAGCGTTCCCTCCCCCTCCATTTCCCTCCCCCCACACCAGTTCCCTGTGCACCTGCCCCTGTCTCTTTCTTCTTTTCTTTCTGTCTCCCTTCCTCCCTCTGTCTGTCTGTCCAAAGCAGCATTCCCTCCCCCTCCATTTCCCTCCCGCCACACTAGTTCCCTGTGCACCTGCCCCTGTGTCTTTCTTCTTTTCTTTCTGTCTCCCTTCCTCCCTCTGTCTGTCTGTCTGTCCAAAGCAGTATTCCCTCCCCCTCAATTTCCTTCCCGCCACAACAGTTCCCTTTGCAGCAGCATTAGCGTTTCCTCTACCCCCCTTTCCCTTCCTGCGGGCCCGACTACAAACCTGGCGATTCAAGCAGCGTGTGCAGCAGTCTTCACACACTGCTTTGGGTCCTTCTACTGCCCTGCTGTACTCTGGCACGTCCCTGATGACATCATCAGAGTCGTGGCAGAGCAAATCAGGGCAGTAGAAGGGCCCGAAGCAGCGTGTGAAGACTGCTGCACATGCTGCTTAAATCGCCAGGTTTGTAGTCGGGCCCGCGGGAAGGGAAGGGGGCGGCGGCAAAGGACTCGGGTCCCGGGCAGCGGAAACTTGCTGGGCTCCTCGGTGGGGGCGCTAAGCGGCCGTGATCCCTCTCCTCCCAGACCCCTCCATCCCCCCCTCCCCGCTGGAGGAACGGAGATCAGCGGCTGGCTGCGGTCCCGGCTTGTGGAGGCGATAGGCAGCTGGTGAGGTATAAACGCGCATACGCACTCCTGCGACCACAGACCTACTGATCACGGAAGCACGCAAATAGGAGTGCGCATGCGCGGCTAGCCTTTTATTATATAGGATTTAGTTATCAAAATGTGTCTTTTTTGAGAATTTATATCTGTACTATATTTGTCTATTTTTCTTTATAAAGGGCAATTATCAAACCCATTTGCCTAGGTAAACAGGAATTTGGGTATCAAAGCAGGCTATGAAAACTGCATTCTCTCAATATGGCTAAAACTCTGCATTGTTCCACATCTCACTTACTTTCAGCCATATTTAAAGGAGGCATTTACAAGGGCACAAGCAGTTACAGATTGCATTTTGAAACATGCCTATTTGCCATAAAAAGCTTATGTAATGTAATGTAATGTAATTTATTTCTTATATACCGCTACATCCGTTAGGTTCTAAGCGGTTTACAGAAAATATACATTAAGATTAGAAATAAGAAAGGTACTTGAAAAATTCCCTTACTGTCCCGAAGGCTCACAATCTAACTAAAGTACCTGGAGGGTAATAGAGAAGTGAAAAGTAGAGTTAGAGGAAAAATAAAAATAAAATAAATATTTTAACAAGACAGCATTGATCTAAATAATTTGGAAGGTAGAAGAGAGAAGAGAAAGGAAAAGAAGCAGAAGGGGGAGATGCCTATGTCTCCTCCCCTGCGATGTTCTCCCATCCATGCATTCCCTCCCAGACACACTGCCCGTGCCCCAGCCGCTCCAAGGAGGCTGCCCCAGATGAGGCCCACGGTGAATGCAGGATTCTCTCCTCTGCGGGAAAGCCGCCCGGAGCCGACAGTCGATCTTCTTAGCGGATTGCACCAAAAGCAGATACAAATATCGGTGAGTACTTTGTACCAATGGTAAGTTTCAAAACAAACATGCATATGCATGCTTTTTGTTTGAAAAACAGTGCAGAGTCCACAGGCAAAGGAAACCATCAGATCATCTAGGGCCATTTAAATATCACTGGCAACATATTGTATATTTTGAACTACTTTATGCACTCATCCCCAGATTCTATATATGTTGCCCAAAACGACACCGATCCATGAAGTGTGCCCAACTAAATTGGCTCACAAGCTAATAATTAGGTGCTAATTGGTACTATTTGGCACAAGTTTGAATTTGTGCACATATCTTGCTACACGCCATTCTGTAACAATGTGCACCCAAATCCCATGGCACACAACTCTAAAGGGGGTGTGGCCAAGAGAGATACATGAATGGATCAGGGGCATACCTATAATTTGTACACAGTAATATACAATGATGTGCAAAGTCTGGAACCACTTATGAATTTCGCATTCTTTCAACTTTCTGACCTTTTATTTGTTGACCCAATAGTTTTGTCTGTGTACCATATTATAAGGGATACATTTGGCTATTAGAATCAACTTTTTAAGATCACTTGTTTCTAATTTACATTTTAGTTGATCCTGGAACATAGCTTCTACAGATCATGCTTCAAAACTGGATCAAGACTGTCCAAATAGCAAGCATTATTTCTGACCAATCAGGAGACTGCTTTTATCAGCTAATCACAGTTCAGATGTCAAGGTAACATGGAAGTTTCAAAAAGTGTGGGCTTTTTGGGTTTCATACACTTTCTACTAGAGAATGACATGGTGGTTGTTACCCGCGGGAATGGCGGTGACGGGGCAGTGAAGGGGACAGTGGGCCGGGGACGGGGCAGTAACAGGGACAGATTTTTTCCCCGTGTCATTCTCTACTTTCTACATCAACCATGAACAAGACTTGGAACCTGACGCTGGAGGAGCTTGTTCATGTGTTAGTGATGAGTGAAGAAGGATTTTTGTGCTACCAAAGTCGGCTGCATTCACAGTGCAGTAGTAAAGATTGTACAAAAGAAAAACCTTACGGGTTCAGTGGTAGGTAAGCCTCGATCTGGTTGTCCATGTGTATCAACATTACGCCAAAACCGTACACTTTGAAACATTTCATTGATCAATTGCGAATTGACCTCACCTCAGCTACTAACAGACGAGTGTCATGTCAGTGTCAGTTCATCAACAGTTCATCACCGGTGCCTGCAGTTTGATCTCCAAAGCATGCAACAAGCCACTGATGACTGGCACAACTGGATGGTCAACGGGACGAAGTACATCACAATACTGCAAAAGTGCATCAGCTCAGCAGCTATTTGCAGGCCAGTTCTTGTTTCAATAAGACACCTTGCCATCTTTCCAAACAGGTGATCAACTGGAAGCATCAATACATTGAGTCAATCGACTGGCCTGCCCAATTTCCAGATCTGAATCTGATCAAGAACTTGTAGTACAAGGTGACACAGGAGATATCCAAGAAATATCCAACATCAAAACCTGAATTAAGTCACTCATTGCAGCCTGGAACAACATTGTTACCCATGATCACCTCATTAAACTGGTTCACTCAATGGTGACACAGTGCAGACAGGTGATCAAGAACAGAGGGTGGCCCACCAAATACTGAGCCATCACTGACGCACAAAATGGTTTTTTTCAAGGCCATCTACATGAATATGAGGGATTGATGTCTCTAGTATGTACTTTTGTGGCCAGTGAAGTGCATTACTCAATTTACAGAGAAAAATGATTAACATGGCAATTTTAACAAACATACAGGCAGTCCCCGGGTTAAGAACAGGTTACGTTTTTAAACCTGTTCTTAAATCGGATTTGTATGTAACTCAGAACTTGTAGATTTTAAGATTCTTACTGCTTACCTCTGCTCCAGGCTGACAAAATGGCCAACTATCCCTACCAGTATTCCCTCTAAGGTACAGCATGTACAACCACACACTGTTTTTAATGTGGCCATGCATAATTCCTGAATCTGTTACAGGAGAGGTATAGGAGTCTATGCCACTGGAAACACTGCCCAGTGAAATCAAATGAAGCCGCAACCGCATTCTTAAGTATGAGTCGTACTTAAGTCGGGCATCTGTAACTCGGGGACTGCCTGTACTTAGAAATTTAATGCCAAGCTAGAATAAAAAGTTGATTCTAATAGCCAAATGCATCTCTTATAATGTGGTACACAGATAAATCAATTGTCTCAACAAAAAATTAAAATAAAAGATCAGAAAATTGAAAGAAAGCAAAATTCACAAGTGGTTCCAGACTTTTGTACACCACTGTAAAATACCGGTGATGTAAGCCCAAATTGGGCACTGGGAATTATACCTGGTTTCAGTAGGTGTAAGTTATGGCACTCAATGCTATTCTATAATGGGTGCTCATCTTTGAGTACCCATTATATAGCAGAATAGTGCTGAGTGCACATTTTTGAGCACCATGTACTAAATCTACTGTCTATTATACAAAGTAATGCATGGAACAGCACCCATCTACCTAAACAACAGACTACACCGTAACCTCTCACACAGATCAAGGAGAACTCAGAGCCTATTCACTTATCCCCCTCTCAAAGGAACACGACGAAAGAAACTATATGACAGCCTTTTAGCAACACAGGCAGCAAAGATCGATATTAACATCACCAATCTACTGACCAAATCAATAGACATAAAAGCATTCCGAAAAGAAATCAAAACTCATCTCTTCAAAAAACACTTCCCATCATCATAACCTCACAAAAGTATTAGAAAATGCGCTCATGACTACCCTAACACCACCACCAGCAACACCTTGAATCCGGACAGTATTATCTCCACTCATCTAAACAACAGAACCCGGACATTATTAACTCTACTCGTCTAAACAACCTATCACTATCTACTATCCATTACCAATTTCTCCTGGAAAAGTCCAGAATAACAATTGTAACTTAACGCATCCTTGATTATATGTACTGTAAAGCTACTGGAAATGTCCAGTCTTCTAAATTGTAATCCGCTTAGAACCGCAAGGCACAAGCGGAATAGAAATCACAAATGTAATGTAATGTAATGTAATGTTTATGTTTTATTAACATTTGATATACCACTTAAGCATATTACAGATCTAAGCAGTTTACAATAAAATACAGGTACTTAGAACTTCTCTATCTGTCCCTATTATCAATAGGATCACATTTTGTATTGGATAAATGCTGCTATGCATGTTAACAGAGTTGAGTGTACCAATTTTTGAAACCAGAAAGTTGGTAGTCCTCCCGCGGGACTACTTGTAAGGGAAAGAGGATAGTTCAGCCCCCGTTTCTGTTCAATCTTTGATCTTCATGCTGATACTACCACCTGTTGTACATTTACTTCCAAATTGAATAATATGGACATCTATCCACTGGAAAATGGGAGTTACAAAGATCACAAAGCATGCTGACTGGAGGTTTGTATGAGCAGGTGATTTAGAGTTGTTCATTTCCCTGAGACAGTTGGTTCTTCTGTTCCCCCATCCAGCCCTCTTCATGCCACATAAATTTGTCCATATCTTACTCTGGGTCTTTTTCACTCTCTCATACTCACCTTAACTTTACTAACGTATTTTCTCTGAAGTTGTTCTATCACTTCGGGAGCGAGCAAAGGCCCAAGTGAGGTGATATCCACATCGGGGCAAAGGTCAGGATGACCCATCATCTCTGCACTACAGCAAGTTTGGTTGAGACAAGAAATCACAGAAAAAAGAGTTTTTCAGCTTCAGGTTTCTGTCATAGAGTACATTATAAGTAGGTCTCTGCACAATAACAAGGATAGACTCTTCCATTTGTTACAGTCATTGCCTATGATATTACACAAAGTACTGGCTCATTAAATCCATTCTGTGTGCTCCCTCTTATTCTTGTTCCTCATTCTGTGTTGGGTGACTGACATGTACCTGAGTTCGTCCATCATGCCCTTTCCCTTACCTTGTTTAAAAGTAACAACCTGAAAACCTACCTTTTTGATATAAACTTTAATCTAGCCCTATTCCCCACTGCTCACCACCCTAGCCAGCAGATTAATCACCCCCTAACTGTATCCCCCACCCTGGCATCCTGTTTGTCTTGTCTGTTTAGATTGTAAGCTCTTTTGAGCAGGTACAGTCTCATTTGTGACTTTGTACAGCACTTTTTGCATCTGGTAGTGCTCTAGAAATAATAATAGTAGTAGTACGTACACATCCCCTCCCTTCTATCACACACACACACATTCTTCCCTCTCTTCTCTTGTACACATGGGGCCAATTTTCCAAAGGAGTTATATATTTACCAGCAAAAACTACTCTAACTACTTCAGCACTATCCACTCAGAGTGATTCTAAAAAGCAGCACCTATTTTGCGCCTACCGGTATTAGGTAAAGGAAAATTGGTGCCTATTCTATAAGTTGTGTGTGTAAGTGTGGCACTACTCAGACTTCACCTATGTGAATACCCACCTGGAAATGATTAGAATACTGGCATTTATGTTACATCTCACTTTAGGCAGCTCCATATATGAGAGGCATTTAATAATGGTTGTACTTGCCCATCTGGGCTGTTTGCCATTCTCAATAAACAAATCCTTTTCCTGCAATGACTTTAACCCCTTTGAAAATAATTTTTCTGTTTGACCTTCAAACCAGGATGTCACAACTTCCTTGATGTCTTCATCACTTGAAAACCATTGTCCATGGAGAGATTTATTCAAAACTTGGAACACAAAATATTCCGAAGGAGCCAGTTCAGGATTGTAGGGTGGATGGTTTAGTTGCTGAAACCCACATTCTTAAATGGCAGTCTGTGATTGTCGTGACATGTTCACTGGTGCATTGTAGTGAAGAAGCAGCATGCCTGCTGTGAGTTTTCCTCGTCTTTCCCCAGTTATGGTTGTCTTATGTGGCATGAACTCCAGAAGCAAAAGTTCTTCATCATCCCAGAAGACAATTGCTATGATTTTGCCTGCAGATTTTTTTGTCTTGAACTTTTTTGGGGGTGGAGGATAACTTGTTCTTCTACTGCATTGACTCCAATTTGGACTCAAGATCTCTGTGATAGACCCAAGTCTCATCTCCAGTCACCAAATGATGAAAAAAATGTACTTGGTCTTCACGGAGCATCTCCAAGTTCTCCTGACAGCACTAGAACATCGTGGCCCTGACATGGCATCAGCATTCTTAGAACCCATCTTGTACTAACCTTGGACATGTCCAACTTTTCATGAATTATTTTCCAAACTGTACCTGCTGAGATCCCCATTTCTTCAGCTGTTTGGGAAACCTTAATTCATCTGTCCGACAAAATTAAATCCTCGATTTTCTTTCACATTTCTGTGGAAGTTGCTTCCACAGGCCGTCCAGTGTGAGGGTCATCTTCAATGGACTCTACCCCACTTAACTGCTTTTACTTTGTAGGGTGATGGGCCAGATTCACCCTAAACTGCAGTCATGTGTTCATGGATCTCCTTAGGCTTTTTCCCTTCTTTTGTGAGAAATTTTATCACTGAATGGTGCTCCAAATCTAGCAGTTTTTTACTTGATTCACACGAGGACTCTCCTGACATCTTGTTTCTTGGAATGTTAGACACACAGCCGTAACTGTGCATTAGTAACCTTGAGACATGTCACAAATGTACAGACTTGCCAAAATGTTCACTTGGGTTGACCATAATGGCAGAGGAAGGCAATAGGGAGTAACTAGGAACTGATATAAAGAGGAAATTCAGAATAGAAAAATGCAATGTGCTTGAGTCAGGAAAGATAGGAAACCAGTACTACTCAAAGAGTATATGGTAACTTGATCTTAAGTCTGGCACTTTGAGGAGTTTAATTACAATTACACTAATTACAACTACAAAGGAAAATTATAACCCACATACAGTGACATCTTCATTTTTCCAAATGCAATTATTGAACAGACTGAAGCCAATGTTATCAAAATATGATTTTCAGATAGTAGTTCAACGTATGATATTATAGAAATTGGATGATTGCAATGCCTTGTACCTGGGGATGAGATCCTCTAAGTGTAGAGCACAGCAGGTAGTCCAGAATGCTGCTGAACGAATGATTTTTGGAAGTGATAGGTCGGGACATGTGACTCCCCCCCTTTCGCAACAATTACACAGGCTTCCTTTTAAATGTAGAATTGTGTTAATTTTTCAGGAAATTTATCAGGATATTTATCACAAGTTATTCAACATCTACATGGCATCACTGGGACACTTGTTATCTAACCGTAACCTGAAATCCTATATCTACGCAGATGACATTACAATCATCATACCTATCACCTCACTGTCACATGAGACAGAACAATACATCTCAACCGTCCTCACCATGGTAGGAAACTGGACCACACGCTTCAAACTGAAACTAAACCCAGAAAAAACCAAGTTCTTCCTTGCAAGTCCCAACCACAAACTAACGACCACCACCCTGCATCTCAATGGTTTAACGTATCCAATCAATTCCACTATAAAAATTCTCGGAGTCACCTTGGACCGATGCCTCACTTTGAAAGATCACACCAATGCCCAGGTCAAAAAATGCTTTTCCACCCTTTGGAAACTCCATTCTATCAAACATTACTTTGATTTCCCCACCTTCAGTTTGCTGGTCCAATCCCTAATCCTAAATATCCTGGATTACTGTAACATCATATACCTGGGCTCCTACAAGAAAACCATTAAACGACTAAGATTCATCCAGAACACCGCCGTCCGCCTCATCTATGGGCTTAAAAAGTCAGACCACATCAGCCTTTTCTACAGAAAACTTCATTGGCTACCGTTTGAAGCAAGGGTCATCTTCAAATTCGCCTGCCTCTGCTTCAAACCCCTATCTGGCTCAGCCCCAATATACCTGTCACGCCACTTCATCTTCTGTACAAGCAATGTCCACCTTTTTGCCTATCTCTCCCCTAAAGGATGCATCTACAAAAGATTCTTGGACAAAACCCTCTCTTTCCAAGCTGGCAAATGGAATGACTGCTTGACCACCCTCATCTCTCTTGCCCCAAATTATCTATCCTTCAGGAAATCTCTCAAATCATACTTCTTTGATAAATTCCTCTAACTCCCGCCCTCCCAACCAAACTACTAATCTCAACCTCGCCTCCCTCCCTACCCTTCCTCCCCCTCTTCCCCGGTTATTGTTCCCATCCCCTTTCTGCACCCCCCCTTGCAACAGTTATTGGATCATTTTGTAATGGCCACTGGTTTATACCATACACTTGATAACTAATTATCTGTACCTTCATTGCATAAATACAGTTCTTATCTCCTGTAAACTATTCTGAACTGTTTTCTGATACTCTGTAACTTCGCTGTATATGTACAGTCTCTTCTCCTGTAAACCACTCTGAACTGTTTTGTGGTATTGCGGTATACAAAAATAAAGTTATTATTATTATTATTATTATTATTATGACATTGTATCATCCACATTGCCTGTTAAAATCTGAGATAGTTTATTATTTATATTCTGCCTTTAAACAAGGCAGATTACAACCATACATACATAATTAAAATAAATAGGAAAAAACAGACATGTCACTAGATGGAACGCAGCGAGTGAAATATGCTGAGACTAGGCCAAAGGCGATTTCGATGGCAGGGGTGAAAATGTGGAACATCTTAGTTGGACAGTTAAGGATGATGGACAATATACAAAATTTTAAAAAGCTGCTGAAAACAACCTTATTTGTAGAAGTGTATTCTTAAACATGTTGAGGGGCATAATCAAAACTTTAAAATGTCCAAAAACCCTGCCTATGTCAACATTTGGACGTCCTAATAGCAGGGATATCTAAGTGTTAATAATCAAAACAAACTTTCTGGATGTTCAGCAGCACTTCTAAGCTGCTGTGTGTCCAGAGCTCAAAGGGGCATGTTGGGAGGTATGTTATGGGCGGGAATCAGGCGGGCTTCCACCTGGATGTCCTAAAGCAATAAGCAAAGATTTTCCAGGATATTCTAGGCAGAAAGTACAAGCTGGGACTTAGACCAAAGTAAAACAGGTCTAAGTGCCCCAAAGTGACCAAACTGACAAGATGACCACTGGAGGATTTAAGCCAGGCATGCCACCGCCTAACTCCCTCAATGGTCACAATCCACTCCACCACACAGAGATGGAGAAAAACCCAGCATATTGAAGGCTTGCTATCAGTTGATCACGGCAGAGAAATCCCCATCAGCTGAGCCGGTTTTGGGGATTCCTGCTGGCTAAGCTGATGGGGATTCCCCCTGCCAAGATCAGCTGAGCCGTGGAGCCCTAAACCCCTCCCCCCAAACATCCCCGTACCCCCCGCACCCCCCATCACCATTTTGAACCAATCAGGGCATTAGGCCCCTCCTAAGGCATCCGAAGATACATTGGGAGGGGAAAGGCCCTTCATTCACAGCACGCAGCCCTGTAGGCAGGAGGGAGTGGGCTTCCATCCTGCTAATCTGTCGGCAGGTCTGGGGTGTCCGGGGATGTGGGATGGGGGGTCCAACAATGTTGGGGGTTTTGGTGGGATGTCAGGGGTGGTCCAGCATGGTTGGGGGATCTGGGATGATGTTGAGGAGGGTCCGGGGATGTCAGGGGGATCCAGCAGTATTGGGGAATGTGGGGTAATTTTGGGGAGGGCCCGGGGATTTTGGGGAGATATGGGGGGAAGTCAGGGAGGGTCCAGGGATGTCGGGGTGGTCCAGCAATGCTGGGAAATGTGTGTAGAGGAGGGGGATATACGAGCAGAATCACCAACTTGCTGCTCGCGGCAGCTCACTTCCTAGGTGCGGGATCCAGAAGTGACACCAGAAGAAGAGAGCAGATTGGAGTTGCTTCTCATGTCAGTAAAAAGCTAGAGGTATGGTGGGGGAAAATGAAAGCGCGCACGCAGCAGGGAAAAGAATGGGAAGGAGGGGGGGCAGAAAGGAGAAGGGGTGCCAGTGCCTTAGGAGTTGAAAGCAGCCTTGAAAAAGTGGGCATTTAGCTTGGATTTGAATACTGCAAGAGATGGAGCTTGACGTAATAACTCAGGCAGTCTGTTCCATGCATATGGCATAGCAAGATAGAAGGGATGGAGTCTGGAGTTGGCAGTGGAGTAGAAGGGTACAGTTAGGAGGGTCTTGCCCAATGAATGGAGTTCATGGGGGAAGCATAGGGGGAGCTATGTGAGGAGAGAGATTGAGGGGCTGCAGAGTGAGTGCCCTTGAAGGTCAGTAAGAGGAGTATGAATTGGATTCAGAAATGGATGGGGATTCAGTGAAGTGACTTGTGGAGAGGGGTACATAAGAACATGAGAACTGCCATAATGGGACAGACCGAAAGTACATCAAGCCCAGTATCCTGTTTCCAACAGTGGTCAACTCAGGTCCCAAGTACCTAATTTGATCCCAAATAATAAAATAGATTTTATGCTGCTTATCCTAAGCCCAAGCCATCTCGATAAAGGCCTATGGATTTCCCTTTTAGGAATTTATCCAAACCTTTCTTAAACCACGCTAAGCTAACTGATTTCACCACATTCTCCGGCAATAAATTCCAGAGTTTAATTGCACGGTGTGTGAAGAAATATTTTTGGAAAGAGTAAACAAGTGATTCACATCTACCCTTTCCACTCAGTATTTTATAGACCTCTGTCATATCACCCCTGAGCCGTCTCTTGTCCAAGTTGAAGAGACCTAGCTTTAGCCTTTCCTCATAGGGAAGTCATCCCATCCCTTTTATCATTTTCTTTGCCCTTCTCTGTACCTTTTTTAATTTGCTATATCTTTTTTTGAGATATGGCAACTAGAATTGTGTACAATATTTGAGGTGAAGTCGTACCATAGAGCGATACAAGGGTATTATAACATTTTCATCTTTGTTTTCCATTCCTTTCCTGATAATTCCTAACATTCTATTTGCTTTCTTAGCTGCCGCCGCACATTGAGCTGAGGGTTTTAACATATCCTCAACAATGACATCTAGATCCTATTCCTGGGCAGTGATTCCAAACATAGAACCTTGTATCACGTAGCTATAGTTTGAATTTCTGTTTCCCACATGCATCACTTTGCACTTGCTCACATTAAATGTCATCTGCCATTTTGGTTTCCAGTCTCCTAAGTGAGCATGGAGGCTCTTGGGAAATATAAGTTGTGCAGCAGAATTTTGCACGAATTGGAAGGGAGAGAGATGGTTGACTAGAAGACCTGAGAGAAGCAAGTTGCAGTAATCTAAGCAAGTGGTGATGAGAGTTATGGTTATGTGCTCAGAAAGGGGAAGATGGATTTTTATATTATAGAGGAAGAAGTGACAGGCTTTAGCAATTTGTTGGATCTGAGCAATAAAGGAGAGAGAGGAGCTAAATATGACCCCAAGATTGTGACCTGACGATAGGGAGGAGGAGAGTGTTGTCCAAAGAAATAGAGAATGTGTGTGTGTGTGGGGGGGGGGGGTAGACGGGTTTAGCCATATTCAGTTTTAGATGGCAGCGAGACATCCAAGCAGCAATAGCAGACAGGCAGGCTGAGACTTGGGTGTGTGTTCATGTAGAGCAGTGGTCTCAAACTCGTGGCCCGGGGACCATACGCGGCCTGCCAGGTACTATTTTGAGGCCCTCGGTATGTTTATCATAATCACAAAAGTAAAATAAAACAGTTTCTTGATCATATGTCTCTTTAGCTATAAATTACAATATTATTATTAAGACAGCCAAAAGGAAAGATTTATAAACTATAAAGAGTTTTACCTCATACAAAATTGTCATTTCTTTAATAAGACATTAACTATTTTTTTCTGAGGCCCTCCAAGTACCTGCAAATCCAAAATGTGGCCATGCAAAGGGTTTGAGTTTGAGACCACTGCTGTAGAGATATCTGGTGCAGATAGATAGATCTGGAAGCCATCAGCATAGAAGTGACACTGAAAATCATAGGAGGAGATCAGTGTACTGAAGGAATGGGTATATATGGAGAAATGGAGAGGTCCCAAGATAAAGAACCCTGAGGTATACCGATTGACAGTGGGATAGCAGTGGAGGAGGATCCCCCATTGCATACACTGAAAGTGTGATGAGAGAGATAGGAAGAAAACCAGGAGAGAACAGAACTCTGGAATCCCAGCAAGGGCAGCGAATCAAGGAGTAGGTGGTGATCAATAGTATTGAAAGAAGCAGATAGATATATAGAAGGATGAGAATAGAAGGCCTTTGGATCTGGCTAGGAACAGGTCACTAGAGACTTCAGCAATGGCAGTTTCCGTGGAATGGAGTGAGTGAAAGTCTGATTGAAGTGGATGAAGAATAGCTTTAGAATGAAAGGAAGTTAATGCATTGGTGGCGAACAGCATGTTCAAGTAGCTTGGATAAGTAGGGAAGGAGGGGTGATAGTTGAAGGGGGATGTGGGGTCTAATGAGAGTTTTTTGAGGAGAGGTATAACTATGGCATGTTTGAAGACATCGGGAACAGTTTCAGTGGAGAGTGATAGGTTAAGGATGTGACAGATAGAGGGACGTTAGTGGGAGAAATAGTGCCAAGTAGGTGGGTGGGAATCGGATTAGCGGAGTAGGTAGTGCGTTTGGAGGGGGAGTGAAGGTATGCAGTTTCCTTTATAGTGACTCTGATTCCATTTTTATTGGCAGAGATTGTCCTATCTGCCTGATGAACTTGGCAAATGAGAGACTCTCTGGTGGTGATCTTCTGTGAGGAGGTGAAGGAGATAGGTCTGATGGAATCCCATAAGACTCCTCAGCAGAGAGCTCTGGGTAATTAGAGGAAGGATGGTGAGATAAATCAGAGCTATATTCTTCAATGTCCTGCCTTAGAGATGGAGTGTCAAGATGTTCTTCGATGTGAGCGAGCAAGAGAGTGTTGAGAAACACACTTTGAGATGACCTATGATGCCAATCCGATGAGTGTCTGGACTTGGAAAAAGAACCTCAATGTCTCGATGATGTAGCTCTCCTGGAACGCGAATGTTGACAGTGAGGAGTTCGAGTTCTAGGTCTCGATGGTAGCTTGGAGCACTGCTTGAACTGGGCTGGTACCGGATTCCGGGGAGATTGAGTAGTTATGGATGTAACATGTCAGCTAACTCCCTTTGCACCAATTCCCTGATTTATTCTTACAGGGATGGCAAAAAGTTAGAGATCTGTGAAGACAGTGGAATGGAATTAGACAATTAGCATTTGGGCCTAAAATGTTTTTACTTATTGCAGGGTTTGTTTACTAGATTTCTGAAAGAGTATCTTATCTTATGTGGTCCCCACCCCCCTCCCAGCTCCCACCACCACTTTGGAAAATCTGAAGTTATAGGTAGTTGTTTTTCCACTCAGGGCCTATTCCATTTTAGCTATGTCACTGCTTCAGGTTAACACAAGTTTAATTGATTTTGAATGTACTGTTATTTAAGGTGCTGAATGGTCACAAACATGCATGTCCCTATATAATATGCATAGTTTGCATCCTTTACTATGAGCCTGTCAGCATATGTATGTTCTGCATATCTTTATATTAGGAATCAGATGGATACAAACTGGATACAAATCTCGCTAATAAACTGCCACTACCCTACCAACCTCAGCGAAATCATCATCACCCCGATCCTCAAAGACCCCAAAGGACCGATAGACCAAACAGACCCATTGCCTCTATTCCATTCTACGTCAAAATAATAGGACTAGTTGCCAAACTCCTCTCCAATTACCTAGAAAACCATAACATACTCCATCCCACACAATCCAGCTTCAGAAACAACTTCAGCACGGAAACACTACTAGGATCTCTCTTGGACACAGCCAGACAACATCTCAGCACAGGAAAAAAAATGATGCTCATACAACTAGACCTTACCGCTGCTTTCGACTTGGTGGACCATAACATTCTACTACAAATCCTGGATACAATAGGTATCACAGATAAAGTATACACATGGTTTGAAGGATTCCTTAAATCAAGAACCTATAGAGTAAAATCAGACAAACAAAAATCTGAACCTTGGTCAAACCCCTGCAGAGTTCCCCAAGGATCCCCTCTATCCCCGACTCTCTTCAATCTCTATACAGCCTCCCTCAGCTCTCACCTGGACAAACAAGGCATAACCTCCTACAGCTATGCCGATGACATTACCATTCTCATACCCTTCGATCAACCTGAACTCTCCATGACGAACACAATATACCAAACACTAAAATCAATACCAACCTGGATGAAAGATCACAAACTGAAATTGAACCCAGATAAAACGAAATTCATCCTCCTAGAAAACAACAAAATACCAACCATAACCAACATTGAAATCAACGCAATCAACTACACCATACAAACCACCCTAAAACTGCTAGGAATAACTATCGACAGATGCTGCACCATGCAACCGCAAATCAATAAAACAATACAAAAGTCATTCTTAGTCATGAGAAACTTAAGACAAGTTCGGAAATTCTTCGAGAAAACTCAATTCCAGCTCATAGTTCAGTCCTTAATACTAGGCCTACTTGACTACTATAATATCCTCTACCTCCCATGCCTTACAACCATAACAAAACAACTACAAACTATCTAAAACACAGCACTAAGACTCATCTACTCATTAAAGAAACATGATCACATTACGGAAGCATATCTCCAATCGCACTGGCTTCCGATCCCAGCAAGAATACAATTTAAATTCTACTGCCTACTATTTAAGACTTTATATGGAGACAGTCCAAACTACCTGAATAACCGCCTCATCCACAACACCGCAACCAGACATAGGAAAACTCACACCCCATTCTCATACCCCCCAATTAAGGAGGTCAAACGGAAAAAAACTATATGATGGCCTCCTGGCCACTCAAGCAGCCAAACTAGACAACCAAATCGCCAATCTACTGACGGCATCCCTCGACTACAAGACTTTTAGAAAAGAAATAAAGACCATACTCTTCAAGAAAACTCTGAAAAAAAGAAATAATACCTCAAGTCTCAAACTCCACCTCTCACTAAAGCCAACTACCACAAACAAATAACCTTACCCATTTCTTACTCTTTTTTGAAAATGACCAATTTTTATTTTTTTTTGTAAGTTCTTGTTGTAATACATCTTGGATAATTCTTTTGTAATCCGCCTTGAACTGCAAGGTAATGGCGGAATAGAAATCCCTAATGTAATGTAATGATGGCAGGCATATTACAAGATTTAGCATCTCCATACTCAAATATTTGCAGTAAGCATTTTCATGAATTGACTCCATAATCTTAAGGTTAAGTATTGTTGTCTCACCACCCCTCCTTCCTGTCACCTCTCTTGTGCAGTAAGCTGTTGAATACACAGGTAAGCAATTTTCAGTCCTTTCATATGGGTAAACAGTTTTTCACCTGCATAAATAGGGTTGATGAAAATTGCCCCCCCCCCCCACACACACACACACTTTACAGTGGACCACACTGTCACAGGCATAAGCATGGCCTCTGCCGAGTCAGACCATGGGTTCATCATGCCCAGCAGTCCGCTCCTGCGGCGGCCCCCCCAGGTCCATGACCTGTAAGTGATCTTATACCTAAAACATTCTATTCCTTAATCCTTTAATATCCTGTATGGTAACCCTCTAACTATCCCTTCTATCCCCTTTTCCTTCAAGAAATCATTTAATCCCATTTTGAAACCCAAAATCATACTCTGCCCTACCTGAAGCAAAAACGGGTGAGATTAGGTCAGGAGGGAAAATATGCAGTAGGTTTTTATTTTGAAAGCCCTGTGCATATTTTCTGCATGTAGTTAGACCTGCTTCAAAGTACAACCAAAACAGGCCAGAGGACTCAATTTTCCCATGAAGAATGTGAATAGAATTTCTTAAGAAAATCTGCTTTCAGAACCACCATTCTGAAATTGCTGTAATAATGTCCAATTCAGTACTATCCATCAATAACACGTGTTATACTGACCTGTGGTACACACACAAAGTCCAGTTCAGCACAGTGAACATCTCATTTTTGGTAAGGTCCCAGCTGATGATGTCCTGTAGGTGTCCAGAGATGCTCTGGTGATACATGGCTAGAAAGGCATAGAAAATGTCATAGTGTGGAGGGCAGCACTGCACCATGAGGTGCTTCACCACGCACAGTTCATCCATAATGTTATTCTGCAGGGCAGCTAAATGACTGGCCAAACCTGGACCCTTAATGTCCATCTGGGTTGCCCGAAATTGTGCAGAAATAGCCTCTTGGATCACTTGAAAAAATCTTTGCCTCCAGCCTTTGGGGCGTCCGGGAGGGAGAAAGTGATGTTGACTGCTGCCTTCCAACATGGTTGAGTCGATCCTCTCCTCTCTCTCAATGATACGAACAGCTGAGACAAAGAGCGCCGGGTCCTTGCGAACAAAGGTCAATCCACACCCTACCACATCCCATAGCTCCCGAGCCAGGGCATCGCTGAGCTCCTGCACCCCACTGAAGTAGGACAGGACAGTGTCTGCATCCTCAGAACTCAAGGTACCACTGCCACGGTGAAACTGGTAGAGAATGTTATCCCGCCAGCACTCTAGTTCCATGAGCTTTGCATGAGCCTCCAGTAGCTGACGGCTGTCGATGAGACCATGAGTCTGAGAGACTATTTCAGGCACTATGGAAGAGAGGGAGAAAGATAAGTACACAGAGTTGGGATTCTATACAGCACTAAAAATCAAAAGGTATCAGCAGTAGTTTGTGATTCCAGAGTCACCTACAAGTAATGAGGGAATTTTCTTTATGTAAAACAGTTATCAAACTGCACTGCACTACATATGGATTTAGCTTATTGTAATCCCCTAAAGAATCAGTGAAAAAAAACAAAGCACTTGATAACATTAGAAAGTTTGATTACATTCTCAGAAAGCTGGGTGAAAAAGCAGTGTTGATAATCCATAACAGATATTTTCTATATACAGCTGGATTAGTAAGACACACAAGTAGCTGATGTCAACTAATGGTGCCAGAACAGAACTGCTCTCCCAATGCTCAGTACTTCAGCATAAGGTTCTGATCATGTGCAGCCCCTTCCTGCACACTGCAGTCTCTCTCTCAGAGAAGTGGAAATAATTAGGGGGGAAATTCTAAAAACGATGCCTAAATTATTGAAGAACGCCGTTAGAAACGGCAAAAATCGGCCAGGCTGAAGTGCACCTTTGTAAGCACTTTAGGCTGCCAAATACCAAAGCAGGCATGACCAATGTTGGAAGTAGCATTAGGCGGCCTAAAGCACTTACATAGACACAATCCACACAAAGATAAGCGACAGAAATATAGGCCTATTTTTGCTTGGGGATCCCGACAATAGACCACAGCCTGCCATCAGCTGATCGTAGCAGAGGAATTCCCAATCAGCTGAGCGGCAGAACTCCCTGAGTAGTCCTGCCAGCTCGGCTGATTGGGAATTCTCCTGCCATGATTAGTTGAACCAGCAGGCAGTGGCGTACCTAGGGTATGTGGCACCCGGGGCCCATTATTTTTTGACACCCCCCCCATGTAAAAAAATATTTTTTGTAATGACCATGAAATGGAATAAATGGTCAGAATAGAAACAGGCAGTGAAAATTTTCTTATATTCCAAACATAACATAACATAAATTATGTCTGAATTGTCATGACATCAGAAGTACATATGGAGTAGTTGCAGGTGATGCTTGGGACAGTTCTGATTGTGTTAGTTCGGTTTTATGTGTTTTTTGAATAGAAGGGTTTTTATTTCTTTTTGAAGGTTTTGCAGTATGTGGTCGATGTCAATTGGTTGTAGGGTTGGGGGTCGAGTGTTGCAGCTCGAATGGCTAGGAGGTTGTCGAACAGTTTTTTTCTTTTGACGTTTTTGGTTGGAGGGTGTGTGAATGGTGCGTGAGTTCTCCTATGTCTGTTTGAAGTGGATTGAATTATTTAGCTGAAGAAATTAGTTACCCCCTCATCCCACACACATTAATTCTCTTCCATTTTTGTTCCCATTATAAAAAGCACTGATAAGTTCCCAGAAAAAAAATACATTAAAATAAGAAGTGAAAACAAAGGCCCCTACAGATGAGAACATAACATAAGAATAGCCTAACTGGGTCAGACCAATGGTCCATCATGCCCAGTAGCCCATTCTCATGGTAGCCAATCCAGGACACTAATACCTGGTCAAAACCCAAAGAGTAGCAACATTCCATGCTACCGATCCAGGGCAAGCAGACACTTCCCCCATGTCTTAATAACAGATTATGGACTTTTCCTCCAGGAATTTGTCCAAATCTTTCTTAAAACCAGCTACACTATCTGCTTTTACCATAACTTCTGGCCACTTCATTTTTAAGTTTAGATCTTTCCTTTCAAACAGAGACCTTGCTAGATGTCAAATACAGCACAAGGTAACTTCACATGGACTTAGCTGTGCAGGAAATGTGAATCTCCTCATACACCCACCATATAGTGCAAAAATGTGCAAAGGTCTGTTTTTTTCTTTCGATTACTACATAGCCTAATGCCACACAAGCAGCGCTGTTGCAAACATATTCTGTAGGTCAATGCTAAGGATAACAAAGTTTCCTTCCTTGGACCAGAAGGAGATACTGATAAACCACTGGAAGAGATCCCAACACAACACCCAAAGACCCACTCAGTGTGTGAACCAATTGAGTGGAGTGGACTAACTGGGGGGTGGAAATGGGCCCGGAGTTTGCTCAGCAGAATTTCCCAGACCACCTCTTCCTCTCAACACATTGACACGCTGCCACCACCACCACTAGAAACACCTCACTGGGTAGGCCAGCTATGCTATAAACTTTATAAAACACATTATTATATTTTCTTATAAAGCACATATTTTAACTGAACTCTCTGACATCCTCAGCCTTTCCATTCACAAAAATAGAAGGAAGAAAAGTTCCCATTTCCTGCTGTTTCATGTCCCCGGCCTATACAATATTTTTTTTCTGCAGACCCTTCAAAAGTCTGACCAAATCCTCGTTTCACTTGCATTATAAAGTACTGAGGATGCCATCTCTCCCCAATCCCAGGTCCTAAAGTCTAAGACAGTAGCGCAAACTAATGCTGCCAGATTCAGGAAAAAAAATTTCGATTCGATTCAGCCTATTGAATTGGTTTTTCAATTCGATTTTCCTGCCCAGTTGGTTGATTTTTTTCAAAACTCCTGGTGGGTTTTATAGCTTTTTCACCCCCTTTGGCTTCTCCTAACCACACTGGCGCTGTGGTGTAAATAAAATAAAGAAACAAAAAGGACTTTTCCTCTCTCTGTTAAATCCTAGCTCACGTTTGCAGTCCAACACCAGCTCTGTCAGGATACACATTTCAAATCTGACATATTATAATCACAAAACAGAAAATAAAATTAATTTTTCTACCTTTTGTTGTCTGGTTATATTTCAAATCTTGTTGGTCCAAGGCTCTGGTTTTCTTCTGATAACTTGCTTGCCAGGGTCTCCATCTTTCTTCTTTCTGCGTGCTAACCATCCATCTGCCAACTCTGTCCTCCCTTTCCATTTCCCTTCCCTCCCCAGGAAGTCTGGTATCTTTCCTTTTTTTCATCTCCCTCCACAGATCCACCTTTTCTTAACTACCCTTTCATCCGGCATCTCTCCCTCCTTCCCCACCACCCCAGAGTCCACCATCTCTTCCTTTCTTTTCCCAATTACCCTCCTATCCAGTATCTCTATCCCTCCTCCACACCATCCCTTGTGTCCAATTTCTCTCCCTTTCAGTTCCTTCCCTCCCTAAATCTCATGGTCCATCATTTCTCTCCCTCTCCTCTATTTTCAGACCCATTATTTCTTCCCCCCCCCCCAAAGTTTGGCATATGCATGTCTCTTTGAACACCCCCTTCCCTCTGTGTACTTCTAAACCAGGGTCCCCCCCAAAGGCCTGTCCCCCCTTAAAGGTCTGCCTGTCCCCCCTTGAAGGCCTGCACCCCCCTTGAAGGCCTGTCCCAACCCCTTGTAGGCCTGTCCCCCCCCCCTTGTAGGCCTGTCCCCCCACCTTGAAGACCTGCCTGCCTGTCCCCCCCTTGAAGGCCTGTCCCCCCCCTTGAAGGTCTGCACCCCCCCCAAAGGCCTGCACCCCCCTGAAGGCCTGTCCCCCCCTTGAAGGCCTGTCCCACCCCCTTGTAGGCCTGCCTGCCTGTCCCCCCTTGAAGGCCTGTCCCCCCCCTTGAAGGCCTGCACCCCCCCTGAAGGCCTGCACCCCCCCTGAAGTCCTGCACCCCCCTGAAGGCCTGCACCCCCCCTGAAGGCCTGTCCCACCCCCTTGTAGGCCTGCCCACCCCCTTGTAGACCTGTCCCCCCTTGTAGACCTGTCCCCCCTTGAAGGCCTGCCTGCCCCCCCCTTGAAGGCCTGTCCCTTCCCCTTGAAGGTCTGCACACCCCCCCGAAGGCCTGTCCCCCCCCTTGAAGGCCTGCCTGCCTGTCACCCCTCTCCCCCTTGAATGCCTACCTGCCTGCCCACCCGCCCCACCCTGAAGGACCGCTCGCCCCCCTGGCCTCCCCGCACCACCTATGAAGCAGCACTACCTATGCTCCCGGCCTTGCCGTTCAGTCCCCACCACCCCCGAAGGACCGCTCGCCCCACTGACCTTCCTGCACCACCTATGAAGCAGCCGCAGCAGGATCGCGACGTCAGCTATCCCTGCGCTGCTTAGGCACTGCTTCCTGCGCCGCGTTCCCGCCCCTCCTCTGACATCAGAGGAGGGGCGGGACCGCGGCGCAAGAAGCAGCGCCCAAGCAGCTCAGGGATAGCTGACCTCGCGATCCTGCTGCTTGCTGCTTCACAGGTGGTGCAGGAAGGTCATTGGGGCGAGCGGTCCTTCGGGGGTGTGGGGGGACTGAACGGCAAGGCCGGGAGCACCCCTTCAGGGCTGGCACCTGGGGCGGACCGCCCCTCCCGCCCCCCCCCCTTGGTACGCCACTGCCAGCAGGGAAATCCGATTCCTCTCTCTCCCTCCCACCCACCCACTGACAGACGCCCCCAGTACCCCTCCAAGGAGAAACCCCGAGCCCAACATCCCCCCCACACACACACTCTTGTACCTTTGATGGAACATCAGCAGGAGAGGTGTCCACTCCCTCCTGCAGCAGGCCCGACTCATCAAAAAGGCAGCCCTTCCCCCTTCCTGGTGTACCTTGGGATGTATTGGGAGGAGCCTAAGACTCTGATTGGCCCAGGCACCTAAGGCTCATCCTAGTGTTTCTTTTGGTTGTGATGCATTTGTTCTATTAGTTCTGTTTTGGATTTCTCTTCCATTCACACATTTCTCCATGCACTCATTATCTCCTGCATCGATTATTTCAACTGTTTATTGTGGAATCACTACACCCTTACTTTGATGTCTCCAAACACTACAGAACTCAACTGCTCGTTTTTTGTGTAAAGCCAAGCATCATAATAACATTACCCCACTTCTGATCCAATTACATTGGCTACTGGTTCAATATGGGTGTCAGTTTAAAAACTTTTGTTTGACTTTTAAAGTCTTACATTTGGGAGTGCTATCATATTGGCCCACTGTCACTATTCGCTACATACCATCTCGCAGTCTACATTCACTAGATTCCCAGATTGTCCTTCCTTCTGCCAAAATGGTTCACTATGAATCTACCTTTCTGCAGCCTATTTTTTTTTGTCTCCTTCTCTTTGAAATAATCTCCCCCATCCCCCACCTACCTCTGTACCTTCGCTCTGAATTGGCTTTCACTAAATTCATAGATCTGTTAAAAGCATATTTTTTCAAAAGGCATTTAACACCACCTTGCCTTGAACCGTTCCCTTCTTTACATGGAGCTGGTTGCTGGTGGGGGGGGGGGGCAGTCACCTGCAGTGTAGCACTTGACTGATCTTGCCTATTTTATTCTGAGTGACTCTTTTCTTTCCTGTCTTCCATTTGCATGCCTTTCTTTTTATGCCTTTATGTTTTATTTTATTGTAACTTGCATAGACTTTTTCAGCTTTAGTGGGATATCAAATATTTTAATAAAGACAAACACAATACTATACCCACAGTGGTCAGCATTTTTTAAATGCTACTTGCCACAGCCAAAAAAATCTGGATATTTAGTGGAGAATCCAGATAGTGGCTGCCATTGAATATTCAGACAGAATGGTGAGATGCCAGCACCATCCAGACAAGGTAGTCTGTACAGATAGCAGATGTCGAGCTAACTCAAGGAACTGTGGTGCCCTGGACATGTCCTCTTTTAGAGGACATGTCCAGATGGCTTTTCAAAACCTGGCACTTTGTCTGGGTTGTGAAAAGCTTCCAGCTCAGGATGTCGGATGGCATCTGTGCATGTATGGATGCAACACGGTGATGTCGCGCACATGCATGTGACATCATAACGTCACACCTGCTCATGCGCAGATGCCCTCCTGATGCAGCTCCAAACATGAGAACAGGTTGAGGAGATGGGGCTGGGGCAGAATGGAGCAGGACTGGGTAGAATGGGGCAGGCCTGGGGGACCATGAGTCCGGATTTAACAATAGTAAAATCGTGTAACCCTAGCATTGTCCCTCCCCTCTCCACCTGCGATCCAATACCGCTCCCTCCCCTGTTCACAATCCAGAATCTCCCCCTTTCTCTCAAGCCCCCCTTACCCTCCTTTGACTCTGCCAGTGATAAAAGGCACCACAATCCCTTCCCCCTGCTTGCAGTCCAGCATCCCATCTCTCACCTGTCTCTCAAGCCTCCCATTCCTTCCCCTCATCTATATTCAAACTCCTAGGGGACACCAGCAGTGGCAGTGATTTACACATGCTGCCTGAGCCAGGCCCAGAGCCTTCCCTCTGCCATATACCACCCCACTGGAAACAGGAAGTTGTCAGAGGGGGCAGGATGCAGCAAAGAGAATGCTCTGAACTAGACACACTGTAATTAAGAGACTGACTCAATAAATAACTTGTGGGTGGTGTTATTTATTGAGTCAGTCTCTTAATTACAGCCTAACGTCTTTTCTGACTCCTTTGATACATTGTCCCTGCTGTATTAGAAACACTGGACTAGACACAGGCAGCATGTGTGAATCACTGCTGCCACCAGTGCTCTCTAGGAGTCTGAAGTATACCAGAGGTGAGCGGGGGGTGGGGGTGGGGGTGGGGGGGGAGTTTGAAGTATTTGAGTTATGTTTGTATTTTATTTTGATTTTGGTTTTGGTTTTATATAAACTACCACCCCTCAACCTCAAATTATGTCCTTTGGTTTTACCATTTTCCTTTCTCTAGAAAAGATTTTGTTCTACGTTAATACCTTTCAAGTATTTGAACGTCTGAATCATATCTCCCCTGTCCCTCCTTTCCTCTAGGGTATACATATTCAGGGCTTCCAGTCTCTCCTCATACATCTTCTGGCACAAGCCTCCTATCATTTTTGTTGCCCTCCTCTGGACAGCTTCAAGTCTTCTTACGTCCTTCGCCAGATACGGTCTCCAAAACTGAACACAGTACTCCAAGTGGGACCTCACCAACGACCTGTACAGGGGCATCAACGCCTTCTTCCTTCTACTGGCTACGCCTCTCTTTATACAGCTACGCCTCTCTTTATACAGCCCAGCATCCTTCTGGCAGCAGCCACCACCTTTTCACACTGTTTTTTTCGCCTTTAGATCTACGGACACTATCACCCCAAGGGCCCTCTCCCCATCCGTGCATATCAGCTTCTCACCTCCCAGTATATATGATTCCTTCCGATTATTAATCCCCAAATGCATTACTCTGCATTTCTTTGCATTGAATTTTAGTTGCCAGGCATTAGACCATTCCTCTAAGTTTTGCAGATCCTTTTTCATATTTTCCACTCCCTCTTCGGTGTCTACTCTGTTACAAATCTTGGTATCATCTGCAAAAAGGCACACTTTTCCTTCTAACCCTTCAGCAATGTCACTCTCAAACATATTGAACAGGATCGGCCCCAGCACCGAACCCTGAGGGACTCCACTACTCATCTTTCCTTCCTCCGAGCGACTTCCATTAACCACCACCCCCTGGCGTCTGTCCGACAACCAGTTTCTAACCCAGTTCACCACTTTGGGTTCTAACTTCAGCCCTTCAAGTTTGTTCAACAGCCTCCTATGAGGAATTGTTCCAAAGGTTTTGCTGAAATCTAAGTAAATTACATCTAGCATATGGTAACACATTTTTTAAAATAAATAAATAAATAAATGAAAGGACCCTAGGTGCCAGAAGTGCTGACCTATTAAACCCTGGCCTACATTTCTGACACCTAGGGCCCTGCTCACTGTGATTCTGGAAGCAGCGCCTGTCTGTGATTGACACATAGCATGTGTCTGTTTTGTAGGTGACTGCCATGGCAGGCGCCGCTTCCAGAATCAGCCCCTAAGACTGTCGGGCAGAGTTTTCCCCTTTCTTCTGCACTTTGCCTTAAATTGTAAACCCATTAGGTATAGAGAAAAATCCATAATACTCGGATATCTGAATGCAACTACCTTCAGCTACATCTGAAAAGATGCAGGTTAAATTTAATTTAAAAAATGTACAAATGGTTGTTAACTAAAGCCTATGATCCCCAATATAGTATTTTAGAAGGAATGCAACATGTGACAGATCTGATTGTATGAAAGAATGTTCTAAAACGGTGTTTTCCAATCTAGTCCTGGAGCCTCACCTAACCAGTTTGGTCTTCAGATTAGTCACAGTGAATATTCATGAGATATTGGCATGCTCTTTATCTCTAATGTATGAAAATATCTCTCGTGTATGTTGATTGTGCATAGGCTGAAAACCAGGATGGTTAGGTGAGTCTCCAGGACCTGATTGTGAAACATTCTTAGACAGGGCATACTTTGGTCCTGCTAGCAGCTCCTCACCTGAGAAAACATGAGGCAGGTTGTGAACCACTGCAGTAAGTTGCACATGCTCTGTTACCACTTCTCGGAGCTGCTCCAGTCCCTGGAAGTTGTTGCCCTTTCCCCGCCACTCCTCTTGCACCTCACCTAGAGAATGGCGAATGCCTCGCACGTCATCAAGAGCATACCGTAGCTGCCCCAGGCCAATGTTGACCCCCTCGAGGTAAGATTGGACAGCTGACTGCAAACAGAAACACATGATCAAGCATGATTAGCACTAGGCAGTCATAATGCAGTGAAATATATCTATTGGCTAACAGGATAGAGGCTTCAAAGTTTGAGTATTGATTGGGTATCAATTTGAAGGATGTTGTTTGTTTTTGCTTCCAAAAACATGAAAAAAATAATCATCTCCAAAATTAACAAGGTGTTAAGAGTGGATAGCGTAGCTGGTTTTTAAGAAAGGTTTGGACAATTTCCTGGATGAAAAGTCTATAGTCTGATATTGAGAAAGACATGGGGGAAGCCACTGCTTGCCCTGGATTGGTAGAATGGAATGTTGCATTTTTCAATTAACTTAGGCCTCGCCAGGGCGCCTACCGATGCCTAAGTTTAGGTGCTAATTATAGAATTTTCCTGTAAATGAAAATGCAAAATTCATTTTCAAAGCTCACATTACCATCATCAATCTTTATCTGTGAATGAAATAATTGTGTAAATAACACCAAAATCAGTGTGTTATCAAAGTAATAAATAATGGTGATACTGGTGAAGTTCAGTCATACTTCAGTGAACTTCACCAGTATCACCATTATTATTATTTTGATACACACTGATTTTAGTATCATTTACATATTTATTTCATACACAGTTAATGGTGTGGCAGCCATGTTAGTCCATTCTTAAAGATATGTAGAAATAGAAAGAAAAAAAACAAAAACAAAAAAATCCAAGTGACACCTTTTTTTATTGGACTAACTGGAGCATAGTTAGATTAGCTCTAGTTAATCCAATTAAAAAAAAGTATCTATTGGATTCTTTTTGTTTCTAAATATATAGTTAAAGAAAATTGATGATGGGACGTCATGTGACTGGTTAAATATACAGTTAAAGAAAATTGATGATGGGATATCACGTGACTGGTTACAAGATGGTTGCTTAGCTAATCTCTCCGCTCCAGCCCACTCCATAAAATTCAATTTTAGCCCTCTTTTTCCTGCATTTCAGGTCAATGGACTATATATATATCTTTAGTGATGTCCTTGAAAGCAACAAAACTGGAGGGCTCCCTTCCATCTGGTTCAACCACGACGCATAATGCGTCTAAATGATCTAAGCATGAACCACCCTCACCTGAGAAGGCCTGTTCCTCTGGCTCTAAAGATAATGAAGCCTCTATCACTAACGACTTGCAAATACTGCTCGAACTCATGCAAGAAAACTTGGCGGCAACTGCTGATATCAAATCCGAAATCAGTAATATTATGCTACAACTGAAACAACATAGTGCACGCATCGATCTTACCGAAGAGAGACTTTCAACACATGATACCCAGTTTCTCGACATGCAGCGTGGTCTCCACAAGATGTCCTTACTACAACGAGATATGGAGGACATATCGAATAGAATGTGCCACAATAATGTGCACATAATTGGGCTTTCTGAGAGAATCGAGGGTAATGATATTATTTCACATCTGCACACCTTTATTCCCAACATTCTGAAACTTCAATTCGGTCCATCCCTAACGAAATCTGCAAGACCAATAGTTCTTAAAATCCTATGATACTCTTCAGATCTTGCAAGCCACGAAAACTAAATCTTCATTATTGGTGAAGGGAAAAAAGATCCTTTTCATTCCAGATCCATCGAAAAAGTCTGCACAAATCGGAAGAATTTTCTTTCAATGTGACTTCACCTCAAAAGTATTGGAGCACAATACGGATTATTTTACCCCGCCAAAATGAGAATCACATACCGTAACACAAGAAATTTTGATGAGCCTGCAGATCTACAGAAATTTCTGGATGACAACGTGAGTGACATGAACTGAAACACCTGAACTTATGATCTCTATTTAATTTTGCCTCGTGGGCTAAGCGTAGTTCATTTTGCTTCCTTTCCTGGGCTGGGGAGAGGTGTGCTGAGTACACCTTGTCAGTATGCAATCCCAATTTTGAATCTTTGTTTTTCAACTGAGATTGTTCGATGCAAGCATGAATCTTTTTTTCTTTTCTTTATCTCCTTACCCTCACTTTTGGAGCTTTTTGCTGTACTCTCTACCTTTATTCTATACTGCTGCACTCTCTACCTTTAATCTATACCTTTATTCTTTACTCTCTACCTTTATTCTATATAGGCACAACTTCTCCCTTTCACTTTTAGACCTAGCTTTATTTGTAAAACATTTTTAATTATCTTCCTGATGTTTTTCCTTAAATGTTCTTCTACTTTCTTTAACAATTGTAGTTCACCCCTCTTTCACTAAGTATCACTAATTAATTGTGTACATCGATTGTATAAATTGTTTTATTTTGCCCCCCCAAAAAAACTTTATTGTTATACGCATTGAAATATTTGATACTGCATTTATATCAAAATTTTAATAAACTTGAAACTTGGTTCCATCAGCTGGAGAGATCCTCTCACCATCGGCTTTCATCACCCTAGTTAACTTTAATGTTAAGAGCATCATTAGCCCTATCAAAAGGAAACACACCTCAGAGCATACATCTGCATAATCCAGGAATCACACCTCAGTCTTGAAGAAGCACAGAAACTAACTGGTGGATGGGTCCAACATTGCTTTGCAGCTCCAGTAAATGGGCAAAAATCTCTCAACTTTCAACTTTCCTCTCACAAATTTGACCCTAATGGTTGGTCATATATTGACGGCTCTATCGCTGGAAAACCAATTTTCAACATATATGCCCCTAATGCAGATGACCCATTCTTTTTCCACTCTTTTCACACTGTTTGCAAATCTTCTTTGTCATCCAGCACTATTCTTGCAGGAGACTTCAATTTTCCTATGGACCCGTTCATTGATAGATCTTCTTCCTGCCGGCCAGCCAAACTCAGGGTTCAGTCCTCGCTATCCAAACTGATGAACACATATGGCTGGTCTGACATTTGGAGAATCTTTTATCCTACTACAAAAGATTTTACCTTCTACTCAGCGCCGCATAAAACCTTTTCTAGGATTGACTACATCCTAGGCTTCAAAGATATTGTGAACGTCACCACCTCTGCCAAGATACATGACATTACCATTTCTGATCATGCGGCCATTTCATGTTCATTTAATTGGTCAGACAAATCCGCTCATAGATTCTGGAGGATGAACAATTTACTACTACAAGACGAAGATTTTATATTTCATATCACCAAGGAATCAGCGGCTATCTTTTCCATCAATCTTCACTCTGTTACCGAATACTCTTTGCTGTGGGAAGCACATAAATCATGGCTGTGTAGCGAGTCCATCAGCTACTCCGCCTTCCGTCTTAAACAACGGAAGAGTGATCTCCGCCGATTAGAAACAGACTTTCATCTGCAAGAGACCCAACTGTATGACAAATTTGATCCATTGGAATACATAAATTTACAGCATCTCAAATTCCAATATAATGAGATCTTCAGCAACCTTGCCTCTGTCTCTCTGTTTCGCCGATCCACTTCCTCTAACAAATCTGTTCACTAGTTAGCTATGTACCTCAAAGGCCGAGTGAAACATCGAGTGTCTCACATCAAATCTTCTTTGGGGAAGCTACACACAACCATGTGTGACATCCTAGAGGAATTTCATACCTTCTATGAATCTCTCTATACATCTGAATCCTCATCTTCGGACCATCAGATTATGGACTTTCTTCAGTCAATCGAATTACTATCAGTGTAATTCGACTTTACAACAGAGAGGGAAAAATACTTGAGTACCTGATTGTAAAACCGCTTAGACAACCTTGATAAGCGGTATATAAAAAACCTAATAAACTTGAAACTTGAACAGCCAATCTCCCTTCTTGAAATTTCCTGGGCCATTTCTTCCATGGCATCTGCAAAAACTCCAGGCCCTGATGGTCTGCCATCTGAATTTTATAAATCATTCTCATCTCTACTCACCCCACATCTCTTGGCCTACTATCAGGACCTCATCGTCTTCCCAACATGAAGCTAACATCATTGTGTTCCCAAAACCGAACAGTGATGTAAAATTGGTGAAAAATGATCGTCCAATCTCTGTACTAAACTTGGACTATAAAATATTTGCTAAAATACTTGTTTATAGAATGGAAAACATCATGCCAACTCTGATTCACAAGGATCAAGTGGGATTCTTAAAGGGAAGATACGGAGAAGATAATACTAGGTTGTTGTGCCACATACTCCACTCTGCCCTGTCTACTAACCACCCTTTATTAGTAGCTTCTCTTAATGCTGAAAAAGCTTATGACAGGGTAGAATGGAAGTATCTGTTCTGTGTGCTGTGAAGATTTGGCCTTCCTGAAGTCTTCAGCCATATGATTTCACTGCTATACAACCAACCTGTTGCCAAATTGATAGTAAGGGTATCACCATAGCTAACATAGAATTCAAACTATCAGCTTACGCCAATGATGTTATACTATACTTTTCAGAACCTGAAACATCGTTACAGTCCTTAGTTCACTTTATTTCTGTATTTTCCACCATGTCTGGTTACAAGGTCAACTGGGACAAAATGGAACTCATGCCCCTTACTGATACTTGCACCCCATTTACCATCTCCTCGCATCCATTCACATGGGTCACCTCAGGTATAAAGTATCTAGGCATACCCTTTTATAGAGACATTAAAACTACTTCTAATCTAATTATCTCCAAATTAATCACCCAGGTTAGAGATTTACTGTCCTCATGGTCCCCCTACACCTATCCTGATGGGGCAGACTAGATACGCTGAAAATGATGATAGTCCCTAAAATTACATATATGCTCAATATGTTCCCTCTCCTATTTCCCGCTTCATTTTACAAACAACTGAAAAAACTAATGCTTACTTTACTCTGGAATAATAAACCCCATCGAATATCTCTTCAAAAATTGAAGGCCCCAAAAGACTTGGGAGTTAATTTCCCTGACCTTAGCCTTTATCATAAAGCATTCATATTGACACAAGGTGCGGAATGGCTTTGCTCCCCTGACTGCTCTGACATCCCGAATTGGCTATGCCTCAAGGTGTCTTATATGCAGCCTATTCCTCTTATCAGATTGCTAGGTTCCTCCCACATACAACAATTCTTACACAACCCTCCAATCAATACCACTTTTAAAATTCTGATGGAACTTGATAAACATTTGGAACACCCCTGGCTTCAATCTGCCTTATGCCCACTATGGCGCTAATGTAACTTTTTGATAGACAAGAAACCCATATTATGGTCCTGGTACAAACACCATATATGGGATACCTCTTCCTTGTGTCATCCAGATGGTACCTGGCTTACCTTCAATGATTTGATAGAAAAATACTAACTCAGTTTTATCAGTAGTTACAGCTGAGGTCTTCTATCAAAAAGTTGGATTTTAACCCTATAGCCTCAACTCACTCCCCCCCTCTTCTCCTCTCTAAGCAATACCTGGCAATCATTCATAATGCATCCAACTTTTACAAACTGCTTAAATGTACCCACTCCTGCCCAACCATATCTTTGTAAAGATCATGGGAAGATGACTTCGGTATTTCCATCTCGGATAGTACTTGGTCTCATATCTTAAAATCCACATTCCATACCTCTAGGTCTGCTTCTCTCATGCAATGCATGTTTTTCCTTTTGCATAGGGCGCAATGGACCCCCGTTAAAATCTCATAGGATTAATCCCTCCTTCCCGCAAACTTGTTGGACCTTCAAAGTAGAGATTGTACCCCTTAAACATTTAGTTTTCTATTGCCCCTCCATCAGTGGCGTCCCAAGGGGGGGGCGGGGGTGGGTGGGGGGAGGTCCGCCCCGGGTGCAGCCTTAGGGGGGTGCACAGCTGGCCATGTCCGGAAAATTCTACCGGGCCGATCAGCCTGCCTCTCCCCAACGTCATTTCTGCCGTCAGAAAGGAAGTTCGGGCAAGCCAATCGCTGCCTAGCTGGGCGGAACATCCTCTCCGACAGCAGAATTGATGTCAGGGAGAGGAATGCTGGTCGACCCAATGCAGGGAAGACGCAGGGAAGGAGAGCTTGGGGTGGCAGCGGCTTTGGGGCATGTTACCCGATAGCGGTGACTTGGGGGGCTGTTCCCCAATGGTGGCGGCAATGGCTTGGGGGAGGGCAGGGAGAAAGAAAGAAAGGGGGCAGGCAGGGAGACAGAAGGAAAGAAGGGAAACAGAAAAAGAAAGGGGGCATGAAGAGAGAAAAAAAGAAAGGGAGGCAGGGAGAAAGAAAGGGCAGGGAGAGAGGAAGAAAAGTTGGGGGAGGGAATGAGATCTGGAGGAGAGGAAGCATACAGGCTGAAAGAAGGGAAGAAAGATTGGATGCGCAGTCAGAAGAAGAAAGTGCAACTAGAGACTCATGAAATCACCAGACAAGGTATAAAAAATGATTTTATTTTAAATTTAGTGATCAAAATGTGTCTGAATTTATATCTGCTGTCTATATTTTGCACTATGGCCCCCCTTTTACTAAACCACAATAGCGGTTTTTAGCGCAGGGAGCCTATGAGCATCGAGAGCAGCGCTGGGCATTCAGCGCAGCTCCCTGCGCTAAAAACTGCTATTGTGCTTTAGTAAAAAGGGAGGGGGGTATTTGTTTATTTTTGTATGGTTGTTACTGAGGTGACAGTGCTTAGAGTCATCTGCCTTAACCTCTGAAAAAAACCCCAGAATAGGAATAATAATTAACATTTTCTCAGCGTACAGTGTGCTTTGTGGGTTTTTTTTTAATTTTATTGTTGATAGATCATTTTGACATGGTCATTTTAAAAGTAGCTCGCAAGCCCAAAAAGTGTGGGCACCCCTGAGCTACAGCATTGAAGCTGCGTGTTTCTGCCCTAAAGGTCATTTCTGACGCAACCGGAAGTTGCATCAGAGACGACCTTTATGGCAGCCACATGAAACTACAATGGTCCGGCTGCTGTAAGAAGGCAGTTTAGACATCACTGGCCACAGGGCAGGGAGGTTTGTCAGACCGGGCCTGTTGTCCGGGCCGGGGGTGGAGGGAGAAAGCACCACGAAGGTAAGGGGCAGGGAGGGAGAAAGGAAGAAAAGGTGGGGTGGAGAGGAAAGCAGGGTAAAACAGAGGGGGGGGAGAAGGACACTGAAAGCACATGGGGAAGACAGAGGGGGGAGAAGGACGCTGAAAGCACATGGGGAAGACAGAGGGGGGAGAAGGACGCTGAAAGCACATGGGGAAGACAGAGTGGGAAGAAGATGCTGAATGGAAATTGGGAACAGAGAGTGGGGAGAACATGCTGAAGGGAAATGAGGAACAGAGAGTGGGGAGAAGACGCTGAAGGGAAATGGGGAAGAGAGAGTTGGGAGAAGACGCTGGCAGGGAAGAAGACAGAGATGCCAGACTATGGGAGGAGCGGAGGGAAGAAGATGGGTGCCAGACCAATTTGGAAGGAGGGAGAAAGGGAGAAGCACAGTAACAGAGCAAATGGAAGATGCAGAGAGAAGAGAGACAGTGGATGGAAGGAAGAGAGTAACAAGAAGATGAGGAAAGCAGAAACCAGAGAAAACAAAGGTAGAACAAAAATTTTCTATTCATTGCTTTAGGAGACATGAGTCACTGTTTCTGTGATGTTGCATTGTATGTAGAGTCCAGCTTCTTGCTGGTTCAATTTAACCTTTGTCTATGTATTTCTATTTTATCCCACCTTTTACAAAACTGTAGAGCATTTTTTAGCGCCAGCCGTGGTGGTAGCAGCTCTGATGCTCAGAATTCTATGAGCGTCAGAGCTGTTACCACTGTGGCTAAAATCCACACTACAGTTTTGTAAAAGGGGGAAGGGTTAGTTTGTGATGACATATTCCATACTAGGCGAAGGTGTTTTCTGTGTTCTGTGTGTTCGAAAGACATAGTTTTCTGTTAGGATTGACAGTGTAGGATTGATCTGTTCTAGTCTGGCTTGTTTAGTTTTACAATGGGTGTATTGATGTTGTACTGCTCACTGCAGTATGTAAGATGCTACCTTTTCCTAGGTACTCATGTGTGACATGTGGCTTGTTACTAAAAATCATGTTTTTCGTATAGATGGAGGGGTGCCAAAAAATGATAGGCCCCGGGTGTCACATATGCTAGGTACGCCACTGCCCTCCATTCAAACCTATTGGAACTCTGTATGGAATACAATATGCTCCTTATTTCATATTAATGTATCTTTAACATATCAGATGCTGTTATTGAAATCTACTGCATTTATAAGTGAGTTATTTCCAGATGATACGTCGCTAATGGATATTATACTCACTTTAGCTCTTAAGATTCTTTTCAGTTCCTGGAAAGACCTATCTAAGGCCTCTCATCTACAATGGTGGAACTTAGTCTGTTTAACAGATAGATTTGAAGCATACTTAGCCAAAACATCCAACATTTCCTCAATTTCAGAGAAAATGGAACTCTTAAGGTCTATTTGCATTGCTCCACCCCTTGATTTCTTTTCTTTTTATTTATACCTTTATTGTTTTCCTTCCT
The DNA here is from genome assembly GCF_902459505.1 of Geotrypetes seraphini. Taxonomy (NCBI): domain Eukaryota; kingdom Metazoa; phylum Chordata; class Amphibia; order Gymnophiona; family Dermophiidae; genus Geotrypetes; species Geotrypetes seraphini. The sequence continues at coordinate 141,663,053 of NC_047087.1, forward strand.
CCTTTATTCTCTATTCTTTTTTCTTATGATATATATTTTACTGTTTAGATTCGTGCTACCTGATGACCTTTCATTTACTGTTGAATTTATCGTAAGCTATACCAAGGTTATACAGTTGTCACTTTAATCAATACTTTTTTTAAATTTGTCTCTCTGTTATTATATTACGTTTGCACTACTTTTATGTATAACTTACAATTTCGAGTTCATGTTTATATGTATTTCTATATAAAAAAATTTTCAACAAACAAACCTTGACTAAAAATTTAAAAAAAGAAAATTGATGATGGTGATGTGAGCTTTGAAAATAATTTTCTGCATTTATCAGGATAATTTACACTGGGTTTTACAAAATGGCTCTAGAAGTTTTTAGCATGTGCCGGCAAGGTAAATGCTCTAATGCTCAAAGAAATTCTATGAGCATTGGAGCATTTACTTCGCTGGTCCGCCCTAAAAACCTCTAGCGCTGTTTAGTAAAAGGAGCCCTTAATGCTAAGCTCAGTCACACATGGTAAACAGTGATATAATTTCTGATGATCTTTTTCTACATTAATATTTTAGGAGTTTTTTTTAACATAAGTGGTCAGCTCATACAATTTGCATTACTCCAAAAAGATTTTTGAAAGTAACTGACTTTTTTTCTTTGTGATTTAGGTGTTATTTATTAGGATAAGAATATATACACCATAAGCATTTTATATACTTTGTGCCTATGCCGGTAAGAGAAGAAAAGACCCTTGAAAAATTTAAATCAAAATTAAAAAATCACTTATATAGGGACGCCTTTAATTAATTTACCTTTGTAGCTCAGTTACCATTTCCACTCGAAGTAGGCAAACACTGATCTAATATAACTCCTATTGTTTTATCCTTTTTTGTTCTCTTTCCTATACTAAATTGTAGTTCCTTCCCGCATCTCCCTCTTATGGAATGTATGTCTGTCTTCCCCCAATATTGTTTGTCTCCCCAATTTAAAAATTTGTTTATTGTTCATCGCTTTGTAATCCATGAAAAAAGTGATTTTATCAAATTTGCATTATACTTGAAACATTATGGACATAATCCATTAAAATACAGCATACTTGTATATTTATCAAAGGAACTATATAACATCTTACATTTTGGGCCACATATGATTAAAATTCTCACTTCCACTGCATCCTCACATAGGGCTCCTTTTATAAAGCTGCGCTAGCGTTTTCAGTGCGTGCTAACCCTGCACTATGCGCCAAAAACTAACGTCAGCTCAATGGTGGAGTTAGCGTCTAATGGGAATGGCAATTTAGCGCGCGCTAAGAACACGCTAAAACTGCTAGCGCAGCTTTGTAAAAGGAGCCCATAGTGTGTTTTATGCTGTGCTCACTCCTCCTTACCTTTAATCGGGATTGTATGGAATTGTTACGTTGGGTCTCTCGTTTCCGATAGTATCCAAGTCCCTCCAACTGGTCTGGGCGGTAGAAGATCCCAGAAGCCCATTTTAAGGCAGCCCCCCTCGCTAACTTTTCTGCCTTCTCTAATTCTGGCCACTTCTCATCTGCAGATAAAGAACATAAGTCAGCAGAGGCTATACCAGGAGACACAAAAGGGGAAGGCTCATGTCTGTGCTTTGATATGAAAGCAAACATATTGGAACATGTTTTGAGCTCTGAAAGTTGAAAAATCATGTTATAAGTGATGAGCTGGGAAAATGTTTGAACATAGGGAGGGTAATTTTCAAAGCAATTTCCAGAAATAAGCTTGTAGGAATGGGATTTTATAAAACTGCCTGCTTTTATAAGAGCCAATATTTCAAAATAATTGGGGGTGCCAAACATAGTACAAATTACTGCTCCCTGGATACAAATAAAGGAGTATGCTCAATATTGGGGGATGCTGAGCACCCACTGCATCCTCATGGCTGGCTTATGTGCCTACTCTGTTTGTGGGGTCAGGATTTGGAACTACATCCACTTTTCAGAATTTTCCAAAACTATGCACGTTTTTACTCAGAAAACCAATTTGTGCAATCATCAGCTGTACTGTAAAAGTGCACTCGGTTTTATTCTGCGTAGCTTCCAAAGTCTGTGGAGGAAAAAGAAAGTGTGTATTTTTCTTCAAGCAGGCAGTTATAACTATCCTTTAAGAAGCTGCCTGCATCACTGAAAAGTCCTTGGGTACTCTTTATGCATTTTGCTTTTTATTTATTTATTTGTTCAATTTTCTATACCGTTCTCCCAGGCGTGCTCAGAACAGTTTACATGAATGTATTCAGGTATTCAAGCATTATTCCCTGGCTGTTCCGGTGGGCTCACAATCTATCTAATGTAGCTGGGACAATAAGGGATTAAGTGAGTTGCCCAGGGTCACAAGGAGCAGTATGGGTTTGTACCCACAACCTCAGGGTGCTGAGGCTGTAGCTTCAACCACTGCACCACACACTCCCATCAGTTCCAAAGTGAAACGACACTGATACTCTTTTCTTTGCAAAAAGGCAATAAAAAGTACTCACAGAGAACTGCACTAAATTTTTCTGCAGGTACTTTTCCAACAAAAACAATGGAAGTAGTTTGGGAAATGCAAAATTACATTTTAAAATCCCTGCTGCTCCTGAAAATACATCCACTGAATGCAGATACATGTATGTATGTTATAGAATAACTGTGACGAGGTATATGTCCCTTCACCAGCCAGAAGAGGGAAGACTCAGTATCAGAAGAAGGAGCTCATTTGCATATGGATGCTGCAAAGACACCTGGGAGCTCTGTACTCACCCTGAGTGAAAAAGGGATTTGAAAAACAAGACAAAGAACCTAAAACAGTAGAGCTCATTCTGGAGCCCAGGCGACCCTCAAGGTGAGGAAAGTTGATGAAAGCCTAACCCTCGGTAAGACTAACCTTGACCAGCTATGCCTGGTAGAGTTTGGAGTGACCGGAAAGTCCCCGGAAACCAAGGGACCAGAGTGCTCATGCTTGATAATCAGCCATGCCTAGTGGTGACTGAGTGACCAGGAGAGTCCTCAGGGAGACTAAGTGACCGGTGGCAGGAAGGTTCACAGAGGACCTATGCACCGGGGGTATTGTGGCTCTGAGTGACTGGTGGTGGGAAGGTCTGCGAGGACCAGTGCACTGGGGGTATCATGGTTGATGGTGACTGGCGAGTGGCCAATGGAGGGACCAGAGGAATCAGCCAGAAGACCCAGAAGGAAGCAGCCAGAAGAATCAGAGGTCCTAGGCTGTTGGTGACTGACAAGTGACTGGCGGAGAGAACCGAGAGGACTGGTGGCAACCAGCAGAGAGACTGGTAATGGTACCAGAAGCAGCCAGAAGACCCAGAGGGAAGCAGCCAGAAGAACTAGAGACCCTTGACTGATGGTGACTGGCGAGTGACCAGCAGGAGTTCAGGCCTGAATTTCAGCCTGCCTGTCCGACATTGCCACTTGGATGTCTCGTCGCCATCTCAAACTGAATATGGCTAAAATTGAACTCCTTATCTTTCCAACTAAACTCGCCTCCCCCCTCCTGCCGTTCTCTATCTCGGTGGATAACACTATCCTCCTCCCTGTCTTGTCGACTTGCAACCTTGGGGTGATCTTTGACTCCTCTCTCTCCTTCTCTGCTCAGATCCAACAAACCGTCAAATCCTGTCACTTCCTCCTCTATAATATTACCAAAATCCGTCCTCTTCTCTCTGAACACACTATCAAAACCCTTATCCACACTCTCATCATCTCGTGCCTAGACTATTGCAATGTACTTCTCTCGGGCCTTCCGTGCACCCGTCTCACGACTCATATTCTGTGAGAGCCACTATTCTCACATTACCCCTCTCCTCAAGACACTTCATTGGCTCCCCGTCCATTTTTGAATACAGTTTAAACTCCTCCTGCTGACTTACAAGTGCATTCGCTCTGAAGCCCCCCCGATATCTCTCCTCACTCATCTTCCCCTATGCTCCCCCCCCCCCGAGATCTCCACTCATTGGGCAAGCCCCTCTTATCTATACCCTTCTCTTTCACTGCCAAATCCAGACTCCGTCCCTTCTTTGTTGCAGTGCCGTATGCCTGGAACAGGCTGCCTGAATCAATACATTGTGCTCCGTCCCTGACAGTGTTCAAATCTCCCCAACCCTGAAATGTCCTGTCTAAATTAGATTGTAAGCTCTTCTGAGCAGGGACTCTCTATTGTATGTTAAAATGTACAGCGCTGCGTATACCTTTCAGCGCTGTAGAAATAATAAATAATAGTAGTAGTAGGTACCGGAAGCAGTCAGAACCATGGCAGGATTAATTCTTCAAGGACTCCTAGGCACACAAGTACACTGGGGCCCCCTGGCCCTGCCCCACCCCATTTATTTTTTCTTATTTACTTCTTTATTTCCACTTGTATTTTTTTTAATTCTGAACAAACAAAGATTAACATACCAGTGCACAGCTATTTAAGGGCCTGTTTTACAAAGCCGCACTAGTGGCTGCAGTGCGGTAACGTTCCCGAAGCCCATAGAGATTTAAAGGGCTTTGGGGATGTTGCCGCGCGGCTATGTAAAACAGGCCCTAAGTTTGTCAGTGTTTCAATTATCACATTTTATGTGACATATACACTTGTCCCAGGGCCAGTGGCGTACCTAGGGGGGGGGGGGGGGGGGGGCGGGCCGCCCCGGGTACCAGCCCTAAGGGGGTGTTCCCGGCCTTGCCGTTCAGTCCCCCGCCACCCCCGAAGGACCGCTCGCCCCACTGACCTTCCTGCACCACCTGTGAAGCAGCCCGCAGCAGGATCGCGAAGTCAGCGTCAGCATCCCTGCGCTGCTTCCTGCACCGCGATCCCGCCCCTCCTCTGACGTCAGAGGAGGGGCGGGACCGTGGCGCAGGAAGCAGCGCAGGGATCGCTGACGCTGACTTCGCGATCCTGCTGCGGCTGCTTCATAGGTGGTGCGGGGAGGCCAGGGGGGCGAGCGGTCCTTCGGGGTGGGTCGGGGCATCAGGCCTTCAGGGTGGGGCGGGCGGGCAGGCAAGCAGGCTTTCAAGGGGGAGGGGGTGACAGGCAGGCAGGCAGGCCTTCAAGGGGGGACAGGCCTTCGGGGGGGGTGCAGACCTTCAAGCGGTGCAGGCCTTCAAGGGGGGGCAGGCAGGCCTTCAGGGGGGTGCAGGCCTTCGGGGGGGGTGTAGGCCTTTGGGGGGGTGCAGACCTTCAAGGGGGTGCAGGCCTTCAAGGGGGGGAACAGGCCTTCAAGGGGGGAAAGGCAGGCAGGCCTTCAAGGGGGGGGACAGGCCTACAAGGGGGGGGGACAGGCCTACAAGGGGGGGGGGGGACAGGCCTTCAAGGGGGGGACAGGCCTTCGGGGGGGTGCAGACCTTCAAGGGAGTGCAGGCCTTCGGGGGGGGGTGCAGTCCTTCAAGGGGGTGCAGTCCTTCAAGGGGGGGAAAGGCAGGCAGGCAGGCCTTCAAGGGGGGGACAGGCCTACAAGGGGGGGAGAAGCTACAAGGGGGTGGTACAAGCCTTCAAGTGGGGGACAGGCCTTCAAGGGGGGAAAGGCAGGCAGGCAGGCCTTCAAGGGGGGACAGACCTACAAGGGGGGGGAGAAGCTACAAGGGGAAGGGACAGGCCTTCAAGGGGGGTGCAGGCCTTCAAGGTGGGACAGGCAGACCTTTAAGGGGGGACAGGCCTTTGGGGGGGGACCATGATTTAGAAGTACACGGAGGGAAGGGGGTGTTCAAAGAGACATGCATATGCCAAACTTTGGGGGGGGGGAAGAAATAATGGGTCTGAAAATAGAGGAGAGGGAGAGAGATGATGGACCATGGGATTTAGGGAGGGAAGGAACAGAAAGGGAGAGAAATTGGACACAAGGGATGGTGTGGAGGAGGGATAGAGATACTGGATAGGAGGGTAATTAGGAAAAGAAACGGAGAGATGGTGGACTCTGGGATGGTGGGGAAGGAGGGAGAGATGCCGGATGAAAGGGTATTTAAGAAAAGGTGGATCTGTGGAGGGAGATGAAAAAAAGGAAAGATACCAGACTTCCTGGGAAGGGAAGGGAAATGGAAAGGGAGGACAGAGTTGGCAGATGGATGGTTAGCATGCAGAAAGAAGGAGACCCTGGCAAGCAAGTTATCAGAAGAAAACCAGAGCCTTGGACCAACAAGATTTGAAATATAACCAGACAACAAAAGGTAGAAAAATTAATTTTATTTTCTGTTTTGTGATTATAACATGTCAGATTTGAAATGTGTATCCTGCCAGAGCTGGTGTTGGACTGCAAACGTGAGCTAGGATTTAACAGAAAGAGGAAAAGTCCTTTTTGTTTCTTTATTTTATTTACACCACAGCGCCAGTGTGGTTAGGAGAAGCCAAAGGGGGTGAAAAAGCTATAAAACCCACCAGGAGTTTTGAAAAAAATCACCCAACTGGGCAGGAAAATCGAATTGAAAAACCAATTCAATAGGGCTGAATCGAATCAAAATTTTTTTTTCCTGTATCTGTCAGCATTAGTTTGCGCTACTGTCTTAGACTTTAGGACCTGGGATTGGGGAGAGATGGCATCCTCAGTACTTTATAATGCAAGTGAAACGAGGATTTGGTCAGACTTTTGAAGGGTCTGCAGAAAAAAAATATTGTATAGGCCGGGGACATGAGACAGCAGGAAATGGGAACTTTTCTTCCTTCTATTTTTGTGAATGGAAAGGCTGAGGATGTCAGAGAGGTCAGTTAAAATATGTGCTTTATAAGAAAATATAATAATGTGTTTTATAAAGTTTATAGCATAGCTGGCCTACCCAGTGAGGTGTTCCTAGTGGTGATGGTGGCAGCGTGTCAATGTGTTGAGAGGAAGAGGTGGTCTGGGAAATTCTGCTGAGCAAACTCCGGGCCCATTTCCACCCCCCAGTTAGTCCACTCCACTCAACTGATTCACACACTGAGTGGGTCTTTGGGTGTTGTTTTGGGATCTCTTCCAGTGGTTTATCTCCTTCTGGTCCAAGGAAGGAAACTTTGTTATCCTTAGCATTGACCTACAGAATATGTTTGTAACAGCGCTGCTTGTGTGGCATTAGGCTATGTAGTGATCGAAAGAAAAAAACAGACCTTTGCACATTTTTGCACTATATGGTGGGTGTATGAGGAGATTCACATTTCCTGCACAGCTAAGTCCATGTGAAGTTACCTTGTGCTGTATTTGACATCTAGCAAGGTCTCTGTTTGAAAGGAAAGATCTAAACTTAAAAATGAAGTGGCCAGAAGTTATGGTAAAAGCAGATAGTGTAGCTGGTTTTAAGAAAGATTTGGACAAATTCCTGGAGGAAAAGTCCATAATCTGTTATTAAGACATGGGGGAAGTGTCTGCTTGCCCTGGATCGGTAGCATGGAATGTTGCTACTCTTTGGGTTTTGACCAGGTATTAGTGTCCTGGATTGGCTACCATGAGAATGGGCTACTGGGCATGATGGACCATTGGTCTGACCCAGTTAGGCTATTCTTATGTTATGTTCTCATCTGTAGGGGCCTTTGTTTTCACTTCTTATTTTAATGTATTTTTTTTCTGGGAACTTATCAGTGTTTTTTATAATGGGAACAAAAATGGAAGAGAATTAATGTGTGTGGAATGGGGGGTAACTAATTTCTTCAGCTAAATAATTCAATCCACTTCAAACAGACATAGGAGAACTTGTGCACCATTCACACACCCTCCAACCAAAAACGTCAAAAGAAAAAAACTGTTCGACAACCTCCTAGCCATTCGAGCTGCAACACTCGACCCCCAACTCTACAACCAATTGATATCAACCATAGACTGCAAAACCTTCAAAAATAAATAAAAACCCTTCTATTCAAAAAACACATAAAACCGAACTAACACAATCAGAACTGTCCCAAGCATCACCTGCAACTACTCCATATGTACTTCTAATGTCATGACAATTTAGACATAATTTATGTTATGTTATGTTTGGAATAATGGTTACATATATGAGGTTCAATAAAAGAAAATTTTCACTGCCTGTTTCTATTCTGACCATTTATTCCATTTCATGGTTATTGCAAAAAAAAAAAAAAAAAAAAAAAAAAATTTTTTACATGGGGGGGGGGGGGGGGGGGGTGTCAAAAAATGATGGGCCCCGGGTGCCACATACCCTAGGTACGCCACTGCCCAGGGCCACTACTGGCAAATTTCAGTTTTGTCATAACTGGTTTTCTCCAATTGTTTAGTTTGTATTTCTGTATGTTGAATGTGGCAATAGTATTTGCCATGTGTATGCATTCCCACGATTACATAACTGCAGCTATATGTGAGATATACACAGATCTAATCATTAGCATGTGGCTTCATTAGCACATTTCCTTTTTTAACTTTTATTTTTTATTTCTATCTTTATTTTCATTTTTATTTTTTGTTTTGACACAATAGTTTTCTTATATTTGCTCTGTTTGCAATCTTCACTTTGGTATGAAAACTCTTTTCTTTGTAAATGCAGTTTCTCTTCCCTGTGTTTTAGATATTATGTTTTATATTCATTACTAGTATTTTAGCCCGTTACATTAACGGGTGCTATAATATATGTCTGTTCCCTCCCGTTGTCTTTCTTTCTGTCTGTCTCTCTCCCTGGCCCCCTTTGTCTGTCTGTTTTTTTGTGTCTATCCCTGCCCCTGTGTCTTTCTTCTTTTCTTTCTGTCTCCCTTCCTTCCGCTGTCTGTCTTTCTTTCTGCTCAGCTGTGGCTCCGCACACTTCTCTCTGTCACATCCAGTCAGAAAGGAAAGAGGAAATGATGTCAACAAGGCAGGAGGCAGCAGAGAGAAGCCTGAAGGGCTGCAGTAGGCAACGAATATGAATCTATGGCCATTGGTGACATATCATTCCAAAACCAGAAAAATTTTAAAATTCAAAATGTATTTGATTCCAAGCGTTTTGGATAAAGGATGTGAACCTGTACTCTGAAGTCTATGTATGAAACATCCTTCTTTTGTTATATTAGCCAAGCTCCTCTAAGTAAAATTATGTCCATAACTGTCCCAAAGTTCCACTCAGTCTCTCTGCTGTGATCTTGGCATAAATCTTTAGCAGCAGCCACAACAGCAGCATTCACTCCCCTCCATTTCCCTCCCCCCACACCACTTCCCTGTGCAGCAGCAGCAGCATTTCCCCTACCCCCCCTTTCCGCGGTCTGGCCTGCTCCCTTATTCCCTTACCGCCCCCCCTTTCCCTTCCCGCGGTCCCAACAAATCTGACGATTCCAGCAGTGTCTGCAGCACTCTACACACACTACTTCGGATCCTTCTACTGCCCTGATTTACTCTGGCATGTCCCTGATGACATCATTAGAGATGTGACAGAGCAAATCAGGATAGTAGAAGGCCCCGAAGCAGCGTGTGTAGAGTGCTGCAGACACTGCTGGAATCGGCAGGTTTGTAGTCGGGACCGCGGGAAGGGAGGGGGGGGGGGGTAAGGGACTACGGGAGCTTGTCAGACATCGGGAAGGGATGGGAGGGTCAGACTGCGAAAAAAACATACCGAGTGAGTGGGGAGCCAGCAAAGGAGTGTTTTTGTTCAGTGCTTCTCTTCCCGGGCCGCTATTTGGTTTCTGCTGCCGCAAGCGTGGGGTCATTTTAAGCGCGCATGCGCACTCTGCCAGCCACGGAACTACAGATCAGGCAACACAGTGGTAAGAGTGCGCATGTGCACTTAGCATTTTATTATATTAGATTTGTTTTTTAATAAGGTATGTATGGTATATTTATAATTTTTTTTACATTCTTTTAATTCAATTTTAATGTTATATTGTTTTTTTTACTCTTAGTTCATATGAATATGTATGCATACTTTTTTTTTTTATTTTTTTATTTTATATTTATCAAATTTTACATTTTATAAATCAAGTATCCACTTGTACAGAAAGTTGAAGAAAAGCAGAAAAATAATACTCATAGGTAAAATACATAATAATCAACTAAATAAAAATAAATGTTTAGCTTAAATTCAGCTCAAGTCCTCTAAATTAGATCCAAAATGGATGAGGCGGACATATTAACAGATGCTGACAAATATCAAATCAAGTATTAGGAAAACAAAGTCCCTTAGCTGAGGAAGGATATCATTTATTCAATTGGACCTCGCTTGATTTCCCTTCATCCAGTCGAGTTCCTGCCAGAAAAGCTGTCAACTGGAATGGCTCAAAGAATACATATTTCTTCATATGGTACTGTATTACACATTTGCAAGGGTGTCGTAGGAAAAAGGTCCCTCCAAGAGATATAACACCTGGCTTCATCAAAAGAAACTCTCGCCTTCTTCTCTGGGTTTCCCGTGCCAAATCTGGGAACATTAATATTTTATGTCCAAGAAATTCTTTCATTTTATTCCTAAAGTACATTCTAAGCAACCAGTTTTTATCTGGTGCAAGGGCCACCGTAAGAAGCAATGTTGCCGGAGATGCTAGCTCTCTGTCCGAAAGTTCCAAGATTGCAGAAACATTAAGTGGTTGATTATCCTCCTGTTGTTTAAGTGGTAATTTAGTAGTTTTCATTGGTAAGTAATATACTTGAGTAAGTGGTGGTAATGTATCCTCTGGAATACCCAAAATCTCTACCATATAACGTTTCATCATATCTCTAGGTGTCACAGAGGCTATCTTAGGAAAATTAATCAAGCGGAGATTATTATTACGAGAAAAGTTCTCTAAATTTTCCAATTTTCTGCGCAAACTCGTGTTATCTTTTACCATTGCTTCATTAAGCTGTTTTGATGCTTTTAACTCCTGTTGTATATTCAGAATTGAGTTCTTGGATTCATCAACTTCAACTTTTATATTTTTTATATCATTTTCTTGAAGAGTAATTTTATTTTCCAGCTGCAAAAGCTGGGGCTTAACAGACTTGGCTAGGTCAGCAACTAAATCCCAGATTGAGTCCAGTGTTACTTCTCTGGGTTTTTCAATAACATATGAAAGATTGGGAATTTGAATAGTCTCACCGGTTATCAGTTGATTCTGGCAATCCTTCTGCTGGGCTGAAATGATCCCTGATGTTTCCAAATCCTCTGTACTTCTTGGACTCACCTGGAAACTCAGGGAGTCCATCTCCACGCTCCCCTCTCTGTTCTTCCTGGCCTCCGAGGGTAGGTGCTTGCTTCCTTCCGGGAGCTCCTCCACTCGTGGGGAGCTGGTAACCTGAGGAGGTGGGGGAGGTGCCCTAGCGTCGGGGCTGAGCGTAGTCTCTAGCCCCAAGGAGATCACCTCATTTCCGCCTCTCTGAGGCGTCTCCAGCGGGGGGGGTGCCGACGCTGCCGGGATATCCTGCATCCGACGCAGGAGCTCTTCAATATTGCCGAAAGAGGGGACCGCTGAACGCCGCGAGGCTCCAGCGGCGCTGCGGCCTCTCCTCTTCGGCATCTCAAGTAGGTAATCGCTCCAAAGAGAAAATTTTTTCAAATCAGACTTCTCCGGCGTGCTACTCAGCGTCCGGGACCATCGGCCATCTTGGATCCAGCCTCGTATGCATACTTTTTGTTGATTGTAATTGTGTGTTTTTAGGTTATAGACTACTGATGCAGGTCAGTTGGGCCGAAACATGTATGTACATGTCGAGTCACTGAGTGGATAAAGTAGAGCCGTGACACACACCAGCTTACCTGTTTTCTCTGGACATCTCCACTATTTGTTTACAAATAACACTGTGATCCAGACTTAGACAATGTAACCAGGGCAGGATTAATTCTTTGAGGGCCCCTAAGCACACAAGTACACTGGGCCCCCTAGCCCTGCCCCGCTCATGCCCCACTCCCACCCATGCCCCACTCCCACCCCTGCCTTGCCCCCATTTATCTACCTTTTTACTTATTTACTTCTTTATTTCCACTTGTATTCTTTTTTCTTTTATTATAAAATTTAAAACAAACAACAAAGATTGCCATACCAGTGCCAGTGTACAGTTTTAGTTCTATACAAGCCCCAAACATCTCTGAACAAATCCCCCCTTCCTTCCTTCCTTCCCTTCCCACCTACTTGTCCAGGACTTTAACTATGAACCCTTTCCATACGTATATAAAAGTGTTCAAATGCATTGTAAAGCAGTAATACTATCCAAAACATAAGTTTATATTAATAACCAAGTTTGCAACTCCTCTCAACTGCCTCACTCTATGTCATCCAACTTTAACCCATATGTATGTATAAAAACCCAAATCTGTAACTCCTCTGGTCCACCAATGAATCCAACGTGGAACAAAAGAAGATCGACAGAGAATAAGGAGATTCAAATCAGATTTATTCAAGGTGCTCCCAGGAACCATGCCTGATGCATATTGCCAAACAGGGCTGGTTAATGCTAACAAAAACCATGTCTTTCATAAACACAGGACACAGAACCACCCTCACCCAGTATAGAATAAGTAATCACACACACCTTTTTTTTTTTTTTTTTTTACAAAAGCATGAAAGAGGTTTTTAGCGCTGGCTGGCGGGCTGAATGTTCTGTGCTGTTCTGACAATCATAGGAATTCTATGACCATTGGAGCAGTGCAGAGCATTCAGCATACTGGCTTGTGCTACGAACCAAAGGAACAGTGGTGCATATCCCCCAATACTGAACAAAATATAAAGATAGCAGATGTAAATTTGAAAAAAGAGAAATAACAAATCACTTTACAAATTAACAAATAAAAATAAAACAAAAATGGAAAATAAGATAATACCATTTTATTGGACTAATACATTTTTTAATTAGCTTTCAGAGGTCAAACCCTCCTTCCTTAGGTCAGTAAAGTATACTGCTGTTACAGTATCCTGTCCTTACCTGAGGAAGAAGAATTTGGTCTCTGAAAGTTAGTCAAAAATGTATTAAAATTAGTCCAATAAAACGATCACCATATTTCCATTTTCTATTTATAAACATATCAACACAACTACAATACTACTTTATCCTAGAGCAAAAAAACTATAATTTTTTTCTACCTTTGTCGTCTTGATTTTCATATAAGCTCTCTATCAGCTGAATTATGTGTTTGGGTATTCCCATTTGCACTAGAGTTCTCCATAGTTTATTGTAATCCACACAGTCAAAAGCTTTGCTGTAGTTGATGAAGCAAAGGTATAGAGGGTTTTGGTATTCTTTGCTCTTCTCCAATATTCATCTAATATTGGACTAGGACTCGAGCACGAGTTGATGGCACTTAACAACTTTTGTCTCCCAGTTTCTGCTTTCCTCATCTTGTCATTTTCTTCCTTCCATCCACTGTCTGCCCCTTCCAGAAACTGTCTGCTAACCCTCTTCCATCTTTCCATTTCTCTTCTTGTCCTCCCCTGTCCCCTTGGTCTGGCATCCATCTTATTCTCTCTGTTCCCCTCATGGTCTGGCATCTCTCTCCTTCCCTCCCCCTCTCTCTTCTCATTTTCTCCACTCAAATCTGATATTTCTGTCTCCTTCCCCCTTTTTCCCCTGCTCTGGCATCTCTCTCTTCTCTATTTTCTGCTTCTGTCTAAATTAAATTGTCTCTTACTATTCAGTCCTCAGTTTCCCTCTTTTCACTGTGTATATCCACAGATTGACACCCCTCCACTATCTAACTCTATCTTCTTCCCCCCATCCATCATATGCCCTTTTTCTTTTTCCCCTCCTTCCATCCAGCATGTGTTCTCATTTCTTCCAGTATGAGTGCTTCCATTCAGTATGTGTTCTCTTTCCCTATTCAGCATTTGCTCCATTCAGTATGTGTTCTTCCATTCAGCATTTGCTCTCCCCTCTCATCTCAACTGACATCCATTTTCCCTTTTCTCTCTCTCCCTTCTCCCCACTGCCATCATCTGCCCTGCACCCTTCTCTCTATCTCCATTCTCCCCACTTCCATCATCTGCCCCTTCTCTCTCTCTCTCCCTCCACCCCAGGCAATTCTATCATGTTATCCTGCCCCCCACCTCCTTACTGCTGCTTTCCCACATGCTCCTGATGCTGACAGCACACAAGTTCTCCCCACTTCCATCATCTGCCCTGCCCCCTTCTCTCTCTCTCCCTTCTCCCTAGATAAGTGCCTAGCTTCAACCTCAATTTGGTCATTCTAATTACAGGGGACGTGGGAGTGTAATGATGGTCCCCTTGATAACTGCTTAATGGCTCGTTTGCAGGAGTTCTGGGAACTGAACACTTCACATTTATATTCATTAAGGGACTGTTTATAGTTGTTTGATTATTTTGAAATTTGAAAGAAAACACATCCTACGGTTTTAAATTTAGCTCAAAGCTTCAATAGGACCTTTTAAGATTGTAAACTCCTAATTAGTAGTGGGGATAGATAGATAGATAAAGGGAAGGGGGGAAATCTGATGCCTGACACAAATTGGGGTGAATGCTGGGCCATGCCAACCATTAGGCAAACCTAGGCAGTTACCTAGGGCAGCTGATTCTTTGGAGGGGGCAGGGAAAGCAAAGAGCAGTTGTACTCAAAACAAAACAATAGATCCTAGTTCATATATTTTAATTTGCTTTTCTGCAACAATACATACGAGATGTAAAATGCTCAAATATTAAGGAGTAAAAAGGAAAAGTTAAGAATGACAGCACAGTTTATTACACTATAATATAATTAGCTATAATGTGGCTGATATTCAAAGGTACTTATTCAGTTAGCAAGAAGGATTTTTAGAGGCCTGATTCTATAAATGATGCCTAAAGTTAGGTGCCTAGATCGGTGTGCATAGCTGATCCAGGTACCTAACTTAACCCCCCTTTATCAAGCTGCACTTCCAAGCAACACAAGCTAAATGCCAAGCTGCTCATTCTAATCCTATGGGTGGCTCGGCATTTAATTTATGTTGCTTAGCAGCATGGCTTGATACAAAAGGGGGGTTAATTATTCAGTTAGGTAATTAGCACCATAATTGAAATCATAATTAAAGAATGATTAAAAATCATTAATTAAATGGTAGGCGCCTAATTTGGTAGACACCTACATCTTCCAGGTAGGCACCTAGACTGAGGTGCCTACCAGAAAGTAGGCCTGGCTAGGAGCGGATCTTGGGCATGTTTTGCTTGTAGGCTTCAGTATTTAGGTCAAGGTAACCCTGGCATAAATAGGGGGCGCCTACGGTTTTGATGCCTACCAGTGCCTAAGTCCAATTAGGTGTCAATAGGCTTGATTCTACAAATAGTGCCTAACTTAAGACTGACAGCTGCTAGGTGCTGCATTGCTCAGCTTACATTTTAGGCATCATTTATAAAATTGGGGCTTAAGTAGATACTGTTGTTGAATATTTCCTCTGACCACCTCAGCACTATTCAGTTTTTTGTCTTTTCACTCCAGTCCCCTGTTGCTCATCTCTCTTTCCATCCAGAGCTTCTTATTCTCCAGTCTTCAATAGCTTTCTCTTCCCCATATATAGCATCTCTCCCCCTTTCTCATCCCCTGTCCAATGTCTAACCCCTTTCATTCTTATAAATATAAACATAAAAATCAATTTTTATACCACATAACCGTTAAGTTCTATGTGGTTAACAAAATTAAGAATCAACAGTTAAGTAAAAATATCTGTATCCTAAAATTTAGAAAACAAATATGTTTTCAGTTGCTTCCTAAAATATTGGTAAGACATAAAGCTAAATATCATAGGCTTTCAATCTTTATCCCAGGAAGCTGCTTGAAAGGAGCAAAGACGTTGATGATATTTTTTAAACTGTCAACCATTAACTGATGGAAAAGTGAAAAAAAGCATGGGAACGCATTGACTTAGCACCTAATTATTTACTAGATTCATTTTCTTTTACTAAGCCAGTTAGAACTTTATAACAAATACAGCCAAATTTAATCAAGTCTCAATGGGTAACCAATGAAGTTCACAAAAAAAGGGGTGACATGGTCATAGTTTTTCAGACCAAATATTAATCAAACGGCGGCGTTCTGAACAATAGTCTGGAAAGATTCTTTTGAATGCCTGCAAAATGTACAATGTTACAATAATCCAGCTGGCCTAACACTAAAGATTGGACTAATAATAATTATAATTTGAAAGATGAAATGCCAAAGTATGCTCTTATGCTACACAACTTCCATATCATTTGAAAACTAAAGCATCAACTTGATTACTCATGGTTAGATTCTGATCCAGGATTATCCCCAAGATCTTAATGGTGGTTTGAATTGGGTAAGCTGTAGTATTTAATATCAAGGCAGTCTCAGTGTGATTTTGACAAGGTGATGCAATAAAGAATTTTGTCTTCTCCAAATTGAGCTTTAATTTAAACTCAGACATCCATTCTTCAATGATCTTAAAAACCTTTTCAACTTTAAGAGAAATATGTATTCCTTTATTCCTTTTTTGACCCCAGTTGCTTCCCTGTTACATAGTAACATAGTAGATGATGGCAGATAAAGACCCGAATGGTCCATCCAGTCTGCCCAACCTGATTCAATTTAAATTTTTTTTTTTTTAAATTTTTTTCTTCTTAGCTATTTCTGGGCAAGAATCCAAAGCTTTACCCGGTACTGTGCTTGGGTTCCAACTGCCGAAATCTCTGTTAAGACTTACTCCAGCCCATCTACACCCTCCCAGCCATTGAAGCCCTCCCCTGCCCATCCTCCACCAAACGGCCATACACAGACACAGACCGTGCAAGTCTGCCCAGTAACTGGCCTAGTTCAATATTTAATATTATTTTCTGATTCTAAATCTTCTGTGTTCATCCCACGCTTCTTTGAACTCAGTCACAGTTTTACTCTCCACCACCTCTCTCGGGAGTGCATTCCAGGCATCCACTACCCTCTCCGTAAAGTAGAATTTCCTAACATTGCCTGTGAATCTACCACCCCTCAACCTCAAATTATGTCCTCTGGTTTTACCATTTTCCTTTCTCTGGAAAAGATTTTGTTCTACGTTAATACCCTTCAAGTATTTGAACGTCTGAATCATATCTCCCCTGTCTCTCCTTTTCTCTAGGGTATACATATTCAGGGCTTCCAGTCTCTCCTCATACGTCCGCAAGCCTCCTATCATTTTCGTCGCCCTCCTCTGGACCGCCTCAAGTCTTCTTACGTCTTTCGCCAGATACGGTCTCCAAAACTGAACACAATACTCCAAGTGGGGCCTCACCAATGACCTGTACAGGGGCATCAACACCTTCTTCCTTCTACTGACTACGCCTCTCTTTATACAGCCCAGCATCCTTCTGGCAGCAGCCACTGCCTTGTCACACTGTTTTTTCGCCTTTAGATCTTCGGACACTATAATCCCCGTCCATGCATATCAACTTCTCTCCTCCCAGCATATACGGTTCCTTCCTATTATTAATCCCCAAATGCATTACTCTGCATTTCTTTGCATTGAATTTTAATTGCCAGGCATTAGACCATTCCTCTAACTTTTGCAGATCCTTTTTCATATTTTCCACTCCCTCTTCGGTGTCTACACTGTTACAAATCTTGGTATCATCTGCAAAAAGGCACACTTTTCCTTCTAACCCTACAGCAATGTCACTCACAAACATATTGAACAGGATTGGCCCCAGCACCGAACCCTGAGGGACTCCACTAGTCACCTTTCCTTCCTTCGAGCGACTTCCATTAACCACCACCCTCTGGCATCTGTCCAACAGCCAGTTTCTGACCCAGTTCACCACTTTGGGTCCTAACTTCAGCCCTTCAAGTTTGTTCAACAGCCTCCTATGAGGAACTGTATCAAAGGCTTTGCTGAAATCCAAGTAAATTACATGTAGCATATGTCCTCGATCCAGCTCTCTGGTCACCCAATCAAAAAATTCAATCAGGTTCGTTTGGCATGATTTACCTTTTGTAAAGCCATGTTGCCTCGGATACTGTAACCCATTAGATTCAAGGAAGTATACTATCCTTTCTTTCAGCAACACTTCCATTATTTTTCCAACAACTGAAGTGAGGCTGACCGGCCTGTAGTTTCCTGCTTCATCCCTGTGACCACTTTTTATGAATAGGGACCACATCCGCTCTCCTCCAATCCCCAGGAATCACTCTCGTCTCCAGAGATTTGTTGAACAAGTCTTTAATAGGACTCGCCAGAACCTCTCTGTTATCAGTGTTGTTGAAAGTACTAAGTCAAAGTACAATACTTAAGTAAAAATAAATGTATATTTTGATATTTAAGTAAAAGTACAGAAAATATTCAAAATTTTACTTAATTAAAAGTAAAATAGTTATTGCCTAATATACCTTCATTTTACAAAACCGTAGTGCGATTTTTAGCGCCGGTCATGGCGGTAACAGCTCCAATGTTCATAGGAATTCTATGAGCATTGAAGCTGTTACCGCCCCGGCCAGCACTAAAAACCATGCTACGGTTTTGTAAAAAGGGGGGGGGGGGGAATAATACTTTTTGAGTAAAAAGTGAAAATACTGCAAATACAAAGAATAAAAACTTGTTACTATTTTTATTCCAACAACTCTACAATTCATTGCTTTTTTGAAAATGAAAATCCACATTGCTTTTTTGAAAATGACTGTTACTCATGTGGTGTGTTTGTGAGTCAATCCAGCACCGCTATAAAGGTTTAACAATTGTACTAGCAGAAAATGGAGATAAAAAGTTCCTTCAAATCAGGCCAGGTTGCAATATTACGGATGTCTGATGACTGGGTCTGCAGGTTATAAATCAAGGGAATCTCTGAAACACTCCCATGTAGCAAAAAAATACTTTTTCATATTATTGTCTTTATCATTTGCATTAGAAGTGGAATTAGAAGATAGCCCTACTTCTAGGGAGGAAGTCTGCTTGTCTGACCTTAAGACTGAAGGGTTCCCACATCTTTAATGTTCTTGAATCAATTCTCAAAAGATAATCACACAGAGATTGCCATCAGATGAAAAATTGTTAAAACCATAACAGACAGTGATTCCAACTCTGTAAAAACCTTCTTTATAATTGGAAAGCATGACGATGATGATAAAGATGAAGATGCAAGTGTTTTGAGTGTGGTAAAGGCACCAATGTGGGCAGCTATAACATCAGGCTGAATTAAGGACCACCTTACTATTTAGGGAAGCCCTTACTGCAGAACGTGGCCATGGGCATGTGGTCATTGGTGAATACACAAAGAGGCATGACCAAAGGGGCAAGTCCCGCCCCTTTGGAGCCCCTTCAGAGCCAGCTGAGGAGCCAGAAGCAGATGAAGCTGGTCTCTATGGGTAAGAGGAAGATCAAAAGTTCTGCAAAGAAACCGACTCCAGTTATGGGTAAGGTGACCATACGTCCCGTTTTGAACAGGACAGTCCCGTTTTCGGATCGCCTTTTCTGTTGTCCCCACACACAGCTTCGGGACACCAAAATGTCTCGTTTTCAGGGACAGTGTCCCGAAGCTGTGCATGGGGACAACGGGACAGGCGATCGCTTCCTGTCTCTCCCCTGCTGCACCAAAAAAAAAAAAAAAGCCTCCCTCCAGGCCCAATTTAAACTTCCCCCCCAGTCCACCGCCGCTGCTCCTCTGCTGCCACTACTTGCACCCGGAAGCCTTCTTCCCAACGTCAATTCTGACGTCGGAGAGGACCTTCCGGGCCAGCCAATCGTGCCTGGGTGGCCCGGAACATCCACTCCGACGTCAGAATTGAATATATCCAATTACAGACCTATAGCAAACATTCCGCTTGTTGCTAAGTTAATGGAGGGGATAATAAATGCTGAACTAATTACCTATTTAGATAGGTTCAGTATACTACATAATAACCAATCTGGTTTCAGTCCTGGTTTCAGCACTGAAATGGTCATGGCCTCACTATTAAACCATCTATATTCCCTTTTTAGTCAAGGTACCAGTGCTATGATTTTGCAGCTGGACCTAAGTTGTGCCTTTGACCTAGTAGATCATACTATTTTATTGAATTGTTTAGAATCCATTGGTATCTCAGAAAATGTTTTCAATTAGTTTCAGGGATTCCTAGGTAAAGGATTTTACCTAGTATTCAAGGATGACAATTTTTCTTACAATTGGAATAATATCTGTTGTGGTACCACAGGGTTCCTCCCTATCCCTGACTCTGTTCAATATCTATCTAATCTCATTGGGAAATTTGCTACAAAGCCTAAAGGTCAATTTTTATATTTATGCAGACAACATCACTGTAGTGATCCCTCTAACCTGCCTGTTGTCAGACTTTATTAATCTCTTAGCTAATATCTTGAATCAAATTGAGCTTAGGATGATAGTTTTCAAATTGAAAATTCGATTCATGCGAATGAACAAGAATACAAAATTGAACATACTATAAAAATATTAGGTGTAACTCTTGACAAACATCTAACCCTGGAAAAACATACAGATCTACTGTTTAAGAAATATATATAGGTCTTATGGAAGCTTCGCACCATCAAAAAATTATTTGATGAATCGTCTTTTCGTTTATTGGTGCAATCATCCATCTTGAGTATTTTGGATTACTGTAATATTATATATCTAGGAGCCTACAAAAAACTCTCAGAAAAACTGAGACTAATTCAGAATACTGCAGTTCATCTTATCTTTGGTTTGAAAAAATGGGAACACATCACCCCTTATTTTCAAAGACTCCACTGGTTGCCTGTGGAGTCTAGAGTTCTCTTTAGGTTTGCCCGTTTTAGCTACAAAGCAGTTTTTGGGTTGCTTACCAGATTACCTTGCTTCTCAGTTTACTTTGAATTGTTCCAACAAGAGCACTCGTAGAATAAATCTATTTAATTATCCCTCTCTGAAATCAAGTCAATATAAGAAGTTTTTTGACAGAATTTTCACATTCCAGGCAGCTAAACTAAATACATGGCTTGGAAAATCTATACTCGAGGCTACCTCTTATGTTGACTTCAGAAAATCATTGAAGACTCGTTTGTTCGACAAGTTTTAAATCTTAAATTATGTCACTATCTTAAGGTTTATGAATTCCTACAGCTGTCTATATTCTTAATTATGCCACTGTTTTAACTTTAATATATTTTAACCAATCTATTTTATTGTATTTTAGACTGATTGTTTTATTGTGCATTCTAAACATTGACTGTATGCATTTTTTTTGTTGTAAACCGCTTCAAACTTCTGGTATAGTGGTATATAAGAAATAAATTATTATTATTAGCTGATGAGAAGCCCCGAGCCCCACCAGCTAAAAGATTCTGATGCCTCTCCCTCCCATGTACCCTTAAACTGCCACTACCTCCAGCTCCAGAATCTCAAGCTACATTGCTGCCACCAAAGCCATATATCTTTTAAAAAGCAGCTTTTCATCGGCTGTGAGCAGCATGACTGATTCACGCTGCTTGTGCCAGCCCCATAACCTTCCTTCTGACTTCACCTATGCAGAAACAGGAAGTTGCGTCAGACGGAAGGCGGTGGGGCCAGCACAAGCAGTGTTAATTAGTCATGTTACTCTTTGGGGGTGAAGAGCTACTTTCTAAAAGGACTCTGGAGGGGAGGGCAGTGGTATGAGATACTGGAAGGGGGAGGGGGCAGCAGCTTGAGACCAGAGTGCAGGGGGCAGCACATGTGGTGAGATCACCTCTGGGGTTGTGTTCTTCCTGGTTCACCTAAATTTGTCTTTATGGCTACACCCCTGTTTAGAACAGGGATCATTAGCATGACTAAGAAGAAGAACCCCATAAATTCCTCCCATGATCCATCACAGTGATCCTGCATGGCTAACAGATTGCCTATTACATTCCTGGATCTCCCCCAGTTTTGTTCTTAACTCTATTGTGGCTAGTGCTCACAAATTAGCTGATAAAGGAGGACACTGACTGGGGACATATTTTACCCATCACCCTGTCTGTTTTTGTGAACAAAATAATATTTACCTTTTCCCCTCCTTTTTTTTTTTTTACGCACACCATTGTACATCATAAAGGAGTGGAAAGGTAGCAAAAATGAACACAATAATTATTTAAAACAATACTAAACAAAATTAGAACTGACAAATCCCAAAGCCAAAGTCTGAACACCTGTCCCAATAACTCCAGATGCTGGAAAACATGTTTCTAAAGTTCAGGAGATAGTACCAAGATCACTTGCACACTGAACATAATAGTAGGCAGAATGGGACTTTTTTGAGCAAAATATTTCTAGAGAATAGAGGGAAATGTGCTGGAGCAGATTCTCCTTTCTATTTGCACCCCCTCCTCCCCTCCCAAGTTAACAGAGACGAGCAGTAGGATCGTGGGTTCACAAACCTTTCCTGCTTCCTGCGAAGTCTTCCACTGCAGACATGCCCAAGAGCGGCTCTCAGTCTGCTTTCTGCAGCCAGTGTCCGGGGCTCAGAGCACAAGGTGGCGGGGGAAGGGCTGGAGAGAGAATGTGGCTTCCTTTACCAATTGCACACAAACATCCTCTAAGATTCATTGTATTCCAGAGAAGAGCCTCATACTCAGGATGCCGAGAGGAAGTTGCCTGGCATTGTGTTCTATGCAATTGGGTGTGATGAGAGCATGCATGCGCTGGCTGCATCTGCACTGCTCAACTACATGCACTGTCCTTCAGCGGGAACTAGAGAGCAGAGATTACGCGGATTCAATTATTGATGGGGTGTTGCTGTTTTCCAGAGCTGAGAAAAGCAACTGGAACATGGGAGTGGCAAGTCCTAGGAATTCTACAACTGCATTCTCTGTTCCTATAATGGTGCATCGGTAGAGGGCAGAAAGGGCAAAGGCAGAGTAGGGGGTACTGGCTATGGAGTTCTAGAGACCAAGGCAAGACTTCTGCAGTTTGGGGGTAAGGTGGGGTGAAATAGTGGAAAATTGGCCAGCAAGAGAGGCATGAGAGGGCAGGAAGGAAGAGGGACGAATGGAAAAAAAGGAGCTTTGAGTTGGTGATCCTGTTTGGGACAATGACTGATGTCCTACTAATGTTTTTCTTTTCCTCTTCCTAATGGCCAGAGAAAAAAAATCCTGCAAAAAAAAAAAAAAGATGATGATGATTCAGCAAATCAGTAAAATGGAGCACATTGCTGCTGAATGCTGGCCTTTGTAAAGCTTTCAGTCTCTTGATTAGTGTTCTGTTGGCACAAGACAGATACTTTTTGCTGCACTGCACAATGTGCTGCAAAACGTTTTAAAATAAGAATGACTCCCTGAAATATGTAGATACTACGGAACATGGTAAAAACCAGGATTTGCAGGATTCTCAGGATCTCCAGGATGTAGGGCAGACCACCTTAAGAATGGAATGCTCATTTTTTTAATGACTGCAACAGGCTGTCTTTCAGTGGGGAATTTCTCTGTAAAGTCCCGCCCCCTATGATGCAGTTCTATTCTTCTGTGGGTGGGCTTGGCAGAAGACAATGATGTCAGCAAAAGGGGAGGGGACTTCCTGCAGAATGACAGAAAATCAGTCAACACAGTTGGTACAAATTGCAAAGCTAAATAGTGGAAGCTGTGGCAGGGAGTGATTGTGGGGGTCTGAAAGAGGCATTAAATACAATCAATATGTTCCAGAAAGAAGAAATAAAAATAGCATACAAAATAAAGTGAAGGGGTGGCGGGGGGGGGGGGGGGACAGTGGCAGGAAACATCCACATTTTGTACTCCTTCCTTATCAAAAGCACAGGACCTACCAGGATCCTGCAATTCTGACCCCAGGAAGGGCTGCATCTATCTGGTTTCAGCACCCTCAACCAAGAAACATCCTCAAGGCAGGAAACATCCATTTCATGCTCTCTTTCCCCATCAAAAGCACAGGATATGTCAGGATGTTTCAGGATGTACCAGGATCCTGCAATTCTGACCTCAGGAAGGGCTGCATCTATCTGGTTTCAGCACCCTCAACCACCTATAAGACAGGAAACATCCATTATCCCAATCAAGCAGACAGCATATTCTCACATGTGGGTGACGTAATCCTTGGAGCCCTGGTAAAGACAGCTTAAAAAGTGTATTGCCACATTAAGAATTTTAAAAAGTTCACGACTGACCACACCACACTTGCGAGAGTGCCTTCCTGCCCTACCTAGGCTTGCGACTCCTCAGTTTTAAGTTTTCCGCAGAGCTAAGTTGTATTTTTTGAATGTCATTCAATTTTGTCTTGTTGCCTTCCCGCTCTCATTTATTTTCTTTTCTCCCTTTTTTCTTTCTTTAAAAAAATAATAAAGCGGGGTTTATTTTTTTCCTCTTGCAGGCAGAGAGCTAGAGGAGGTGAAGGTGGTATGGGTGAGAGTAGGAGAAGTGAGGGGGCACCTGCTGCTGTGATGTGGGTGAGGTTCAAGCAGGGAGAGAGTGGATGATCGAATGAGAGGGAGAAAGTGTTGGATCTTTAGAGAGTGGAGAAGAGGATAAGAGGAAGGGAGAGGCAATGGGTTTAAAGAGTGAGTGGTGAGGTGTTAAGGGATTCAGTGATCATTAATACCAGCAGGAGGGGGAGTAAGGGAATCATAACAGTGGAAGGAGGAAGAGGAACAGGGAAGAAACTTGCTTGTGGGCTAGTCTAGAGAGCAGAGTGTCACATGTCCATCTCAGTCATTGAGTTTGATTTGCCTGAGGTGCTCTTCCCAGCGATGTCCCATCCATTGATGGGTTATAAGAACTTTAGCAGGTGTAGCCCATATCTCTCACCGACTCACATTGTTGGTGTCTATGGTGCCTGGGCCTGGAACATCATGTTGAGTCCTGTTCATGTTGTTCATTGCTTCAGAAACATACCATCAAAAACCACAAATTAAAGCAGGAAAAGTTATTTGGCACCAGCATGAACGTCGATAAAACTTCCCAGCCATCAAAACCGACACTGGTGTCGGAGGACATCGCTCCCTCTGGTAAGCCTGTTAAGAAGCCACCAGCTTCCTGGTCTGTGTTGCAGGCCACTATGGCATTGAGTCCAATCATGCCAGCCAAGTGATAACCTCTCTTATGACTCGCTTCTTTTCCATCGAAAGTCACCCTCTCCGAGGCGAGCTGAGGCACCTTTGGTACCGGCAGAAAAGCCGACGGTACCGGTGCTGTCTTTTTGGGAAAAGCTGGATGTGCTTTTCCGCTTAGAATTTGGTGACATGTTTCACCTTATAACCTCTGCACTGACTGCTCTGGTACCGGCTCAGCCTGAGCATGACACTGTGAGGTCTGCTCTTCGGTACCTCATCGAAGCACCTCATAACACCGATCATCTCATCAATCCTGCACATCATTTTCTTGTCATTCAAGTTCATCAAGGCATCGTCGATCATCGCCTTCTCATTCCAGCAAATGTTCTTCCAAGAGGAAACACCATTCTCTTGCAGATACTTCCCAATGTCTCAGGTCTCTGACACGATCCCTTGTAAGAAACATCACTCTTCTCATCATGCTTGTAAACATACCAAGTCTTCCACACTGACTTCATCCAAAAAGAAGCATCCTCCTGACCACGCTTCTAAATGTCCACGGTCCCCAACTTCAGCTTCGACTTCATCATCTGATGGGTATCGGTGCAAACACAGACATCATCACAATTCATCTTCATAACCGCATGGAGAAGTCCGCATCTTCAGTTTGATTCAGATGCTGACTTCTCCATTTCCTCTACTGAGGTTTGTGACATGTCTGAGGAAAAATCTCCATGCCAGTCTCCTCCTAGAGTTAAATCTCCCATGGGAGGGCCATTGGGGGGTTGGTAGGAAGGGTTGGGCACCCTCCTGCTGCAATTGTCGGGGGGGCGGGTTCTGTCGGCAGGAAGGGTTGAGCACCTTCCTGTCACGATTGTCGGGGGGCAGGTTCTGTCAGCAGGAGGGCTTGGGCGCCCTCCTGCCACGATCGCTTGAGGGAGGGGAGACTTGCAGCCATAGCCGCGGCTACTATACTAATCATGGCAGGGAGATCCTTGCCACGATTAGGTATTGCGGCCGCGTCTACTTACCATGTAGGCCAGCATTTTGCAAGCCTACATTGTAAGCGTCTCCCATTCTGCTAGGTTCGCTTAAGGCTACCGCCTAGAATTAGGTGAGCTTAGGCGGGCTTGCGGGCCTCTCTAGGCTCCCTGGAGGCGCCTTTAATATAGGCAGCTTGCCTGAGGAGCATTTTTTTTTTTTTTTAGAAAAAGTGCCTCCCGATTGGCTGATTAGACAACTGTAGGATGCATACAGCTGCCTACAATCAGGAGCACTTTGCAGAATCAGGGCCCAAAAGTCCATTCCAGTATGCCCATCCGCAGTAACCATTATCTCTTCCTCTTTCTAAGAGATCCCACGTTCCTATCCCACGCTTTCTTTAATTCAGACACGGTCTCTGTCTCCACCACTTCTTCCAGGAGACTGTTCCATGCATCTACCAGCATTTCTGTAAAAAAGTATTTCCTTAGATTAGTCCTGAGACTATCACCTCTTAACTTCATCCGTTGCTCTCTCATTCCAGAGCTTCCTTTAAAATGAAAGAGACTTGACTCATTCACATTTATGCCAAATAAATAGTTATTTAAATGTCTCTATCATATCTCCCATTAATGTAATTATATTTACCATTCCTTCTTTCCAAATTGATCCGCAGTGCCTCTTCCCAGGGCCGGATTAATGGCCTAGGGCCCAAAACTGTCAGGGGGCGCCACTAAAGGAAGGTAAAAAGTCAACTCACCTTGCAATTTTTTTTTCAAATGGAAACAGCCCCCCCCCCCCCCCCCCGGCGATATCAACAGTGACAGCCCCTCCCCCCGGCATCAACGGCAATACGGCCAGCTCTGCTCCAGGAAGGTTCCGCGATGACTGCGTCTGCCGGTCCATCCCTTTCCGACATCACTTCTTCCGAAGTAAGTAAGTGACGTCGGAAGGGGATGGACTGGCAGACTCAGTCATTGCAGGACCTTCCTGGAGCAGAGTCGACAGCTTTGCTGTCCATGCCACCAGCTGTTCTAATGATTTCTGCTTTCGGGCTTCCTTTTGCCAAGGAGATCAGAGAGCAGAGCCGGCAGCATGGGACCTTGCATTTGTTTGGAGGGAGAGAGAAAGGAGCATTGAAGGGTGGTGGAGGGAGAGAAAGGGGGCAGGGTGGTATGGAAGGATGGTAGGAGAGAAAGGGGCATATGCTGATGGAATTGGTGTGTAGGGAAAGGGGACAAAGACATAAGGGGGAAAGATACTGGAGGGAATTGGGTTGGCGGGAAAGAAAGGGGGTAGATGCTGATGGAAGTGGGGAGAAGGGAGAGGAAAAGTGAAATGCCAGACCTTGGGGGTGTGGAAGAGGAAAGGGAAGAAGAGGAGAGGAAAGACATGCAAGGGAAGTGAAGAAAATGGATGCCAGACCAATGGGGGTGAAGGGAGAGAAGATGCCATATAGAAGGGGCAGAAAGAGGGTAGACAGTGGATGAAATGAAGAGTTACAAGAAGATAAGGAAAGCAGAAACCAGAGAAGACACGGTAGAAAAAATGTTTTTATTTTTTTTGCTTTAGGGGAGATGCATCGCTGTTTCTGTGGTGTTGCTATTTTTCCAGGTGGTTCAATTTAACCTTTGCCTACATATTTCTATTTTATCCCCACTTTTGCAAAACTGTAGAGCATTTTTTACTGCTGGCCATGGTGGTAACAGCTCCAACGCTCAGAATTCTATTACTGCATAGGTCCTGGACCTGTTGGGCCGCCGCGTGAGCGGACTGCTGGGCACGATGGATCTCAGGTCTGACACAGCAGAGGCATTGCTTATGTTCTTATGTTATGTTACCACCGAGGCTAAAAACCACACTACAATTTTGTAAAAGGGGGAGGGGTTAGTTTGTGATTACATATTCCATACTAGGCGAAGGTGTTTTCTGTGTTCTGTGTGTTCGAAAGACATGGTTTTCTGTTAGGATTGATCTGTACTAGTGTGGCTTGTTCAGTTTTACAATGGGTGTATTGATGTACTGATCACTGCAGATTTTCTAGGTACACTCTTGTGCGACATGTGGATTGTTTCTAAAAATCATGTTTTTCATACAGGTGGGGGGATGTCAAAAAAAATTATGGGCCCCAGGTGTCCCATATGCTGAGCACGTCACTGTGCTGAGGTTTTGCTTTTTCCCTTGGAAAAAAAATGACACACTTGTGACATCAGTGTCTCCCCTCTCTCTCTCTGTGCTACTAATTAAAAATAATAAATAGTAATACCATTGAGTGGCAGCAGCGAGAAGGGGGGCAGTGGCTACCGTGCAGGGCAGGAGAAGAAGAAGGAGGCGGTGGCTGGAAGTGGCACAGGACGCAGTTCCGCGGGCTGCTCTGGGGAATACTAGATTTTAAAGTGAATCTTGCAGTGGTGTCTTTGGCTGGTTACTGCCTGGAGAATGAGGCAAGCTGCAGGTCAGTGAGGCTCTACCCAGGGAATGTGTCATGTGATCCGGGGAGGGCGGGAGCTGCAGGCAGGTAGGTGATCCTCCTGTCTAGGGAACGCTGGCTGCAAACGGGGTGGTGGATGGGGATGTTGTGTTTAATATAGTAACATAGTAAATGACAGAGGATAAAGACTTGATCGGTCCATCTAGTCTGCCCCTAAGTTATACCAAATCCATGATTAGATTAACTAGTCTCTTCCTTGGGGGCGAGGCATGGGTGGGGCATGGCCAGGGATAGGGGGCCCAGTGTACTTGTGTGCCTAGGGGCCCTCAAAGAATTCTGCCCTGCCTCTTCCTTGCCCTGCAGATCCTGCAATTGTGTGGCTTTAATAAGATCTTTAACATATAACACTGCTCCCCCTCCTTTTCTTCATGAACAGATTATAGTCTTTAATAAGATCTTTAACATATAACTACTCCCCCTCCTTTTCTTCATGAACAGATTATAGCCCAGTATAACTACATCCCAATCATGGGTCTCCGTGATCACCACTATATCCAACTCATCTTTAATCACAGCTTCTAGATCCAGAATCCTGTTTTCCATACTTCAAACATTAGTATATACTGCTTTCCAGACATTGCCCCTTTTCCCATCCGTGTAGAGCAGCGGTCTCAAACTCAAACCCTTTGCAAGACCACATTTTAGATTTGTAGGTACTTGGAGGGCCACAGAAAAAATAGTTAATGTCATATTATAGAAATGACAACTTTGCATGAGGTAAAACTTGTTATAGTTTATAAATCTTTCCTTAATTGCTTCTGATAATTTCAGCTATACACAGCTGAAAGCAGTGCAACATGCAGAAAGTGAAATTTAGATAGTTTTTCCACTTTCTGCATGTTGCACTGCTTTCAGCCGTGTATAGCTGAAATTATCAGAAGCAATTAAGGAAAGATTTATAAACTATAAAGAGTTTACCTCATGCAAAATTGTGATTTAGATTCTAAAGTATCAATGCAAGAGACAAGATTTTGGTGTAGTCCTCTAAGGTTTTTCTGTAGAGGAGAGAATCAATATCCGACTTGTGCCTGGAAAACTTGTGCCTTAAGTGTCTGGTGGTCGCATCTGCAACCGCCTTCAGCTCTCACCTCCTCCAGCACCAGGACACAACCACCATCTTATATCAAGCAGTCACCGCAAGGAGAGGTGCCAAATTTTGCAAGAGTTCACGACATTACGTACACATGCACAAATTGCACTGCCTCCAGTGGTTACCTTACATTCTGGAACGTTGCCCGCCTTCCCTGCTACCCCTGTCCAGCAGTTGCCCTTCTCCCTTCCTTTTACCTACCCCCTCTCCAGCAGCACCCCTTCCCTGCTCCCCTGTCCAGCAGCACCCTTTCCCTGCCCCCTGTCCAGCAGTAGCCCTTCCCCCTTCCTTTTACCTCCCCTGCCCAGAAGTAGCCCTTCTTCCTTCCTTTTACCTCCCCTATCCAGCAGCACCCCCTCCCTGCCAAACAGTAGCCCTTCTCCCTTCCTTTTACCGCCCTCTCTCCAGCAGCACCCATTCCCTGGTTCCCCTGTCCAGCAGTAGCCCTTCTCCCTTTTACCTACCCCTCTCCAGCAGCACCCCTTCCCTGATCCCCCCTGTCCAGCAGTAGCCCTTCTCCCTTCCTTTTATTCCCCCCTGTCCAACAGTAGCCCTTCTCTCTTCCTTTTATCTCCCCCTGACCAGCAGTAGCACTTCTCCCTTTCTTTTACCTCCCCTTGTCCAGCAACACCCCTTCCCTGCTCCCCCTGTCCAGTTTCATCAGGCAGTCTTTCGGCTTTTGTTAGGACGGCCCATCTCACATTATCAAAGTGGGCCGGCCTAGCAAAGACCCGGAAGCTGCTTGATGAAACAGAGGCTGCTATCGCTGCTGGTCCGGGGCTAAGAAGTGGCGTCCCGGCAGCTTAGGCAGAAGGCAGGAAGTTAGCGGCGTCAGACATTGGAGCAGAAGATCAGCTGAAGCAGGCACAGGTGATCGGCAGCAGGCGAATTATTGTACTGTTCATGTGGAGCATAGATGCACAGATTTTGAAGTGTGCATGCGTGCTAAGGGTTTTATTATAGCGGATGATTAATATCTGTTTTGATTTTGGTTTCTTTATCGCTGTTGTATTCACCTGTAATAACTGAGCTCCTCTTTGTTATGTTTATAAGCTTTTATTGTGTGTTTAATTATGCCATGCTTCTATTCATGTTATGCTTTAAATGTCATATGTTTTTTTGATTTTGATTGGTTTTATACATACTTTCTTTGAACATGCTACAAATTACACTGTTTTTATTCACAATATGTTTTCATTCAAGTCATGTTCTGATTATTTGATGCTTTATATCACAAGTGTCAAACTCAAGGACTGCGGTAAGAATTTGGCCCACCTGGCCATTTTATGAGGCCCACAGAGTGATGCGGCATTTTCATTACCACCTCCTCCTTCTCTTATCTTCCTATACTCCTGCCTTTAAGCACACCCCATTAACAATTCTCCTGCACTGGCATAAAAACTGTACTGATTTTTTTCCAACTTTGTTGTTCATTCTAAATTTAGTTGCTTTGTAGTAAATTCTAAAAGATGCGGAGGTATGGGTGTGGTTATAAGGGGAGATGAGGAGGCCACAACAGCTAAATTTATAATGTACTACCAAGTCAATGCTTGTTTTCCTTATTTCTCTCTCTACCTCCTCCTTCTCTTGCCTTTTTACACTTCTGCGTTAAAGCATACCTCATTAACAATTCTCCTGCACTGGCATAATACCTGCACTTGCTAGTTCATAGTAAATTTATTTGGTTTGTAGTTCATTCTAAAAGATGTGGAGGTATGGGTAAGGCTATAAGGGGAGATGAGGAGGCCACAACAGCTAAATTTATAATGTACTACAAAATCAGTGCATATTTTCCATATTTCTCTCTGTACTTCCTCCCTCTCTTGTCTTGCTACACTCCTGCCTTTAAGCACACCCCATTAACAATTCTCCTGCACTGGTATAAAACCTGCTCTGGTTTGTTCCCATTTTGTAGTTCATTTGTACACTTAGCTGCTTTGTGGTTCATGTGTACATTTAGCTGCTTTGTAATTTATGTGTAGATTTAGCTTTCTTTATAGTTCATTTGTATATTTAGCTGCTTTGTGGTTCATATATACATTTAGGTGCTCTCTTGTTCTTGTGTACATTTAGGTGCTTTGTGGTTGTTGGGTACATTTAGGTGCTTTGTGTTTCTTGTGTACATTGAGCTGCTTTGTGGTTCATTTGTACTTTGAACTCATATTTCTCTCTCTACCTCCTCCCTCTCTTATCTTCCTACACTCCTGCCTTTAAGCACACCCCATTAACAATTCTCCTGCACTGGTATAAAATCTGCTCTGGTTTGTACCCAGTTTGTAGTTCATTTGTACACTTAGCTGCTTTGTGGTCCATGTGTACATTTAGCTGCTTTGTAGTTTATGTGTAGATTTAGCTTTCTTTGTAATTCATTTGTATATTTAGCTGCTTTGTGGTTCATATGTACATTTAGGTGCTCTCTGGTTCTTGGGTACATTTAGGTGCTTTATAGTTCTTGGGTACATTTAGGTGCTTTGTGGTTCTTGTGTACATTGAGCTGCTTTGTGGTTAATGTGTACATTGAGCTTTCTTTGTGGTTCATTTGTATATTTAGCTGTTGTGTGGTTCATATGTACATTTAGGTGCTTTCTAGTTCTTGTGTACATTTATGTGCTTTGTGGTTGTTGGGTACATTTAGGTGCTTTATGGTTCTTGTGTACATTGAGCTGCTTTGTGGTTAATGTGTACATTGAGCTGCTTTGTGGTTCATTTGTACATTGAGCTGCTTTGTGGTTCATTTGTACATTGAACTCTTATTTCTCTCTCTACCACCTCCCTCTCTAATCCTCCAACACTCTTGCCTTTAAGCACACCCCATTAACAGTTCTCCTGCACTGGCATAAAATCTGTTCTGATTTTTTCAAACTTTGTTGTTCATTCTAAATTTAGTTGCTTTGTAGTTCATTTTAAAAGATGTTGAGGTATGGGTATGGCTATAAGGGGAGTTAAGGAGGCCACAACAGCTAAATTTATAATGTACTACAAAGTCAATCAGTATTTTCCTTATTTCTCTCTCTACCTCCTCCCTCTGTTGTCTTGCTACACTCCTGCCTTTAAGCACACCCCATTAACAATTCTCCTGCACTGGTATAAAACCTGCTCTGGTTTGTTCCCATTTTGTGGTTCATTTGTACACTTAGCTGCTTTGTGGTTCATGTGTACATTTAGCTGCTTTGTAGTTTATGTGTAGATTTAGCTTTCTTTGTAATTCATTTGTATATTTAGCTGCTTTGGGGTTCATATATATATTTAGGTGCTTTCTTGTTCTTGTGTACATTTAGGTGCTTTGTGGTTGTTGGGTAAATTTAGGTGCTTTTTGGTTCTTGAGTACATTTAGGTGCTTTGTGTTTCTTATGTACATTGAGCTGCTTTGTGGTTGATGTGTACATTGAGCTGTTTTGTGGTTCATTTATACATTGAACTCTTATTTCTCTCTCTCTACCTCCTCCCTCTCTTATCTTACTACACTCCTGCCTTTAACACACCCCATTAACAATTCTCCTCCACTGGCATAAAAACTGCACTGATTTTTTTCTAACTTTGTTGTTCATTTTAAAAGAAGCGGAGGTATGGGTGTGGGTATAAGGGGAGATGAGGAGGTCACAACAGCTAAATTTATAATAAACTACCAAGTAAATGCTTGTTTTCCTTATTTCTCTCTCTACCTCTTCCCTCTCTTGCCTTTACACTTCTGCGTTTAAGCATACCTCATTAACAATTCTCCTGCACTGGCATAATACCTGCACTTGCTAGTTCATAGTAAATTTATTTGGTTTGTAGTTCATTCTAAAAGTGATCGGAGGTATGGGTGTGGCTATAAGGGGAGATGAGGAGGCCACAACAGCTAAACTTATAATGTACTACAAAGTCAATGCGTATTTTCCATATTTCTCTCTGTACTTCCTCCCTCTCTTGTCTTGCTACACTCCTGCCTTTAAGCAAACCCCATTAACAATTCTCCTGCACTGGTATAAAACCTGCTCTGGTTTGTTCCCACTTTGTAGTTCATTGTACACTTAACTACTTTGTGGTTCATGTGTACATTTAGCTTCTTTGTAGTTCATGTGTTTATTTAGCTGCTTTGCGGTTCATATGTACATTTAGGTGCTTTGTGGTTCTTGGGTACATTTAGGTGCTTTGTGGTTGATGTGTACATTGAGCTGCTTTGTGCTTCATTTGTACATTGAACTCTTATTTCTAACTCCTCTCTCTCTTATCTTCCTACACTCCTGCCTTTAAGCACACCCCATTAACAATTCTCCTGCACTGGTATAAAACCTGGTCTGGATTGTTCCCAGTTTGTAGTTCATTTGTACACTTAGCTGCTTTGTGGTTCATGTGTACATTTAGCTGCTTTGTAGTTTTTGTGTAGATTTAGCTTTCTTTGAGGTTTATTTGTATATTTAGCTGCTTTGTGGTTCATACGTACATTTAGGTGATCTCTGGTTCTTGTGTACATTTAGGTGCTTTGTAGTTCTTGGGTACATTTAGGTGCTTTATGGTTCTTGTGTACACTAAGATGCTTTGTGGTTCTTGTGTACATTGAGCTGCTTTGTGGTTAATGTATACATTGATCTTTCTTTGTGGTTCATTTGTATATTTAGCTGCTTTGTGGTTCATATGTATATTTAGGTGCTTTCTATTTCTTGTGTATATTTAGGTGCTTTGTGGTTGTTGGGTACATTTAGGGGCTTTGTGGTTCTTGCGTACATTGAGCTGCTTTGTGGTTCATTTGTACATTGAACTCTTATTTCTCTCTCTACCTCCTCCCTCTCTTATCTTACTACACTCCTGCCTTTAACACATACCATTAACAATTCTCCTGCACTGGCATAAAAACTGCACTGATTTTTTCCAACTTTGTAATTCATTTTAAAAGATGCGAAGGTATGGATGTGGCTATAAGGGGAGATGAGGAGGCCGCAACAGCTAAATTTATAATGTACTACCAAGTCAATGCTTGTTTTCCTTATTTCTCTCTCTATTGCCTTCTTTACACTTCTGCGTTTAACCACACCCCATTAACAATTCTCCAGCTCTGACAAAATACCTGCACTTGGTAGTTCATAGTAAATTTAGTTGCTTTGTAGTTCATTCTAAAAGTGATCGGATGTATGGGTGTGGCTATAAGGGGAGATGAGGAGGCCACAACAGCTAAATTTATAATATACTACCAAGTCAATGCTTGTTTTCCTTATTTGTCTCTTTACCTCTTCCTCTCTTGCCTTCTTACACTTCTGCGTTTAAGCATACCTCATTAACAATTCTCCTGCACTGGTATAAAACCTGCTCTAGTTTGATCCCACTTTGTAGTTCACTGTACACTTAACTGCTTTGTGGTTCATGTGTATAATCAGCTTCTTTGTAGTTCATGTGTACATTTAGCTTTCTTTGTGGCTCATTAGTATATTTAGCTGCTTTGCGGTTCATATGTACATTTATCTGCTTTGTGGTTCTTATGTACATTTAGGTGCTTTGTGGTTCTTGGGTACATTTAGGTGCTTTGTGGTTGATGTGTACATTGAGCTGCTTTGTGCTTCATTTGTACATTGAACTCTTATTTCTCTCTAACTCCTCTCTCTCTTATCTTCCTACACTCCTGCCTTTAAGCACACCCCATTAACAATTCTCCTGCACTGGTATAAAACCTGTTCTGGTTTGTTCCTAGTTTGTAGTTCATTTGTACACTTAGCTGCTTTGTGGTTCATGTGTACATATAACTGCTTTGTAGTTTATGTGTAGATTTAGCTTTCTTTGAGGTTCATTTGTATATTTAGCTGCTTTGTGGTTCATATGTACATTTAGTTGCTCTCTTGTTCTTGTGTACATTTAGGTGTTTTGTGGTTGTTGTGTACATTAAGCTTTCTTTGTGGTTCATTTGTATATTTAGCTGCTTTGTGGTTCATATGTACATTTAGGTGCTTTGTACTTCTTGTGTACATTTAGGTGCTTTGTGGTTGTTGGGTACATTTAGGTGCTTTATGGTTCTTGTGTACATTTAGGTGCTTTGTATGTACATTGAGTTGCTTTGTGGTTGATTTGTACATTGAACTCTTATTTCTCTCTCTACCTCCTCCCTCTCTTATCTTACTATACTCCTCTCTTTAACACACACCATTAACAATTCTGCTGCACTGGCATAAAAACTGCACTGATTTTTTCCAACTTTGTAGTTCATTTTAAAAGATGCGGAGGTATGGATGTGGCTATAAGGGGAGATGAGGAGGCCACAACAGCTAAATTTATAATGTACTACCAAGTCAATGCTTGTTTTCCTTATTTCTCTCTCTACCTCCTCCCTCTCTTGCCTTCTTACACTTCTGCCTTACCCCATTAAAAATTCTCCTGCACTGGCATAATACCTGCACTTGGTAGTTCATAGTAAATTTAGTTGGTTTGTAGTTCATTCTAAAAGTCATCGGAGGTATGGGTTTGGCTATATGGGGAGATGAGGAGGCCACAACAGCTAAACTTATAATGTACTACCAAGTCAATGCTTGTTTTCCTTATGTTTTTAACCTTGTTTCTTTTATATTGAATTGTATTTCTCCCCATAATTTTACCCTTCTTTGATCATATATGTTAATCAGTCCTGTTGCTTATGTTTAGTCATGTGATTTTATGTTATGTACTTTTATGATATTTTAACATGTTTTAATATTAAGTCTTTTTAATTTGTATGTTTACCCTAACTTTGTAATTTATAGCTGTACATCGCTTAGACCCTGGTATAGGCGATTTATCAAATCTTATAATAAACTTGGAAACTTGGTTTTCCTTATTTCTCTCTCTACCTCTTCCCTCTCTTGCCTTCTTACACTTCTACATTTAAGCATACTTCATTAACAATTCTCCTGCACTGGCATAATACCTGCACTTGCTAGTTCATAGTAAATTTATTTGGTTTGTAGTTCATTCTAAAAGATGTGCAGGTATGGCTATGGGTATACCATTTCAAGCAATGATGAAAAAGGCCAGAGAGGAAGGGCAATTAGAGGCAGAGGATATGAAAGATTTAATTCAAGCCTACCCAGTCACATATGCCCAAGATCCTAATTGTCCAAGGATAGATAGCTACTTATCAACCATTATCCTTTGCAATGTTGCGAGAAATTCATAAATCTATTTCAGAGACAGATTTACAAAGTAATTTCACAGCTGGGTTATTTGAGACCCTGGCTGGGGCGCATACTTTAATACCACAAGATTGGAAAGACATTATATGCATGGTATTGACTACGGGTCAATATGTTATGTGGGATAGTGAATATCAAAGGGAAGCTCAACGGAGAGCTTTATAGTCTGTAGGGCTTTACACCCCAGATAATCATTTTCATATTGATAGGATTCAGAATAATATAGCACTTTCCTTATTAATCCTTCTGCAGAAACACCAACCTATTGTGGTTTTAGGCCAACTAACCCCAGATAATCGTTTACATATAGTGGAATGGATCTATTTACCACATACGCCCCTAAAAATATCAGCTCTCCTCCCTACATGTATAGTTCGCTAATATGTAAGGCAAGAAATACAGCCTTAGACATTATGGGATTAAGAACATAAGAAGTTGCCTCCGCTGGGTCAGACCAGAGGTCCATCGTGCCCAGCAGTCCACACCTGCAGCGGCTCATCAGGTCCATGACCTGTTAGGTGGTCCCTGACTTTTCCTATAACCTATCTCTACTTCTATCTGTACCCCTCAATCCCCTTATCCTTCAGGAATTTATCTAAACCTTCCTTGACCCCCCCCCCAGCGTGTTCTGTCCTATCACAACCTCTGGGAGCACGTTCCATGTGTCCACCACCCTCTGAGTAAAGAAGAACTTCCTAGCATTTGTTCTAAACCTGTCCCCTTTCAATTTCTCCGAGTGCCCCCTTGTACTTGTGGTTCCCCAGTCTGAAGAATCTGTCCCTGTCTACCTTCTCTATGCCTTTCAGGATTTTGAAGGTTTCTATCATGTCTCCTCTAAGTTTCCGCTTTTCCAGGAAGAATAGCCCCAGCTTTTCCAACCTGTCAGCATATGAAAAGTTTTCCATACCTCTTACCAATTTAGTCGCTCTTCTCTGGACTTCCTCAAGTATTGCCATGTCCTTTTTGAGGTACGGCGACCAGTACTGGACGCAGTACTCCAGATGAGGACGCACCATTGCACGATACAACGGCATGATGACTTCCTTCGTCCTTGTCGTGATACCCTTTTTGATGATACCCAACATTCTGTTTGCTTTCTTTGAGGCTGTCACACATTGTGCCGATGCTTTCATTGTTGTATCCACCAACACACCCAGGTCTCTTTCAAGGTTACTTACCCCTAGCAATGATCCCCCCATTTTGTAGCTGAACATCGGGTTCTTTTTCCTACATGCATGACCTTGCATTTCTCTATATTAAAGCTCATTTCCCACTTTTTTGCCCACTCTTCCAGTCTCGTTAGGTCCTTTTGCAGGTCTTCACAGTCTTCCATGGCTCTAACCCTGCTGCAGAGTTTGGTGTCATCTGCAATTGGTATCTATCACCGTTCCCATTTCACAAGATCAATGGGACTTTCTTTTTAAATATAATGATGAACTGCAAATTGCCTTAACAAATTACACTGGTCATATTTGTCATCATTATCCTAAAGATAAACGATTAATTCTAGTTGCAGAAGGCGTTTTGGATTTTCATTCTGCACTAAGCTTAATACCTATAATTGACGCTCTGTCTATACAGATGGCAGCAAGACACGTGGAGTCGTGCACTGGACCCAAGAAAAAACTTCTCACGTCTTATTCACTCCCCCGCAACAATCCGCTCAGTGATCAGAAGTAGCCGCTTATTCTTGCACTGCAAACCTTTTCCCATTGTCCATTGAACCTGATTACAGTCTGTACATTCGTAATTTAATTTACCAGCTTCCTGGTGCCTACGTCATCTCGGCAATTGATGACAACTTACTATCATTGTTTCTTGAATTACTCTCGTTATTGTCGACACGTAAACACTCTCTTAGCGTGTTTCATATTCGTAGGCATGAAAATCTTCCTGGAGTCATTTCTGCAGGAAATAATATTGCGGACGCTGCAACCAGGAAGGTTTTTGCACAATTTACTACCCCCATAAAAAAAATCATGCATTCTTTCACAAAAATGCTAAAGCCTTGGTAAAAATGTTTAAAATTACATTAAATCAAGCTACAACTATAGTTCAATCTTGCCCACAATGCTCACAGCTTCATTCGGCTGCTGAGTATGGTGTAAACCTCAGGGAACTTGCAGTAAATCAAGTGGATGTCACACAATATCCCCCTTTCGGGAAATGGAAATATCTACACGTTACTATTGACACCTATTCTGGTTATCTTTGGGTAACGTCACAAACTGGAGAAACAACTAATCAAGTAATTAATCATATGTTACAATGCATTGCTGTTATGGGAAACCCGAAAACTTTAAAAACAGATAATGGTGCTGCAATGCTTTTTCTGAGTTTTGCTTACAATGGGATATCCAATTGATTCACGGTTTGCTTTATAATTCTACAGGATTAGCCCTTGTAGAACGTGCAAACCGTACACTAAAATCTTATCTATTAAAACAGAAACCAGTGAAATATGCCGTTCCTAATATGAGACAGGTTCAAATGTCTTTATCCATTGTTTTATTCACTATTAACCATTTGAACTATTTTTCAGAGTACTCTGCATATGATAAACATCATCAAAAGGCAGTTCTATTACCACAACCTTTGGTTAAATATAAACTGTCTCCTAATCCTGTCTGGCATGGACCTGCTCCCTTAATAACCTGGGGGAGGTGCTATGCGGCTGTTTCAACTCCTACAGGTCCGGTTTGGGTACCGAGCAGACACGTCCGACCTGCATGCGCAGCTGCTGACACACCTCCTGTTCCTATCTCCGAAACTACAGCAGAAGCTGCTAATACGCCGCCTGTTCATATCTCAGAAGCTACAGCAGCAGAAAGAAATGTCGTGACACAAGCATCTGCAGAACCCCATTCCTGAGTTTGATTTCATCTTAAGGCGACCACAAGTTCCCATACCACAGCAAGACGACCGGAAAAGAAAGCGTTATTTAAGACTAATCCTGTGACTTGGGGACACATTAAAAGCTTAAGTGACCAAGCCATTCTCACATTGAAACAAAATGACAAGAACATGACTCCTGAAAATTTTACTGCTATTTTTGCACAATTAACTTATAATTCTTTAATGATTGTTATTTGTTTGTTAACTTTTCTTAGTCTTCCTTTACCTTCTGCTGGGGAATCATGGGAGCAAAGAATGCAATATAACATTTGGGAAAAAAATAGCAGATATCTCAGAGAATGACAACTTTTGCTTACAGCAAAGCATAGATGCACACACTTTGCTAGGTTCTTGTTTAATTCCAGTATGTAAAGCACCAGGGGGAATAGGAAATATTTCCCAACTAACCAATTTTATGACTGAAGATGAAGTATCATATACCATGTTTACATCATGGGGACAAGTAGCCCGAAAATTATCCTGGGATGCCATGATCATTTATACCCCCATAGTAGCAAATCACAAAAATCTGTCATGTGCTAGGGTACAAAATTGTACTAGAAATTGCATTAACAATGGACTAGCTTTATGGAACTGTTCGCATTTTGTAAATATTTCATATATTAATGCTCACCTTGTTCTTCCTTCAGGATGGTTTTGGACATGTGGAAAGCAAACATGGAATTATATTCCCGCTAATTTAACACACAATACCCAATGCTGCCTGAGTAGATTAGCGGCAGCCTTAGTAAATAAAAAGCAATTGATTAATCCCAGGATTACTAAAGAAAGATACTCTGTCTCTATAACCTCTGATAGTTATGCCTTAAATAACCAGTGTGATAGTAAATGTCAACTTGCTCTCAAAAGCTGAAATTGTCTCTTTGGCTGTCTCTTTAGTTGGTGTACCTGGGTTAGCATTATATAATCAAAAAACTTTAGCCTGATTAGCTTGTGCATTAGCTAAAAACATTAAATCATACCTCACACGCACTTAGCTTGCTAAATCAAGAGCAAAATGAAATACGGACAGCTGTGTTAAACAACAGAGCCGCTATAGATTATCTCTTACTATTACATCATCACGGCTGCGAAACCATTAAAAATGTGTTGTTTCAATCTCACCGATAACAGAAACAGTATAAATGAACAAATTCAGCAACTACATGAATTGG
Source organism: Geotrypetes seraphini (assembly GCF_902459505.1). Lineage (NCBI taxonomy): Eukaryota > Metazoa > Chordata > Amphibia > Gymnophiona > Dermophiidae > Geotrypetes > Geotrypetes seraphini. The sequence goes on from NC_047087.1 coordinate 141,703,540, forward strand.
ACTCTAATATGCGTCAAGACATCTTACCTCAGTGGTGAAATGCTGTATGGTCCTGGATTCCATCTGGCCAATTTATCCGGGTCCTTTTGCAATATCTACTCATTGGAATAGGTCTCGATTACTCTCTGTTGTTTTGTTCAATGCCTGTCTTCTTTGTTTAACTTATGCATAAGTCCATGTCATGGTCGATACCGCAAATTATCCCGAGCAGATTTGCCTTACCTCTATATTATGTTCAAAGTTTATTTTAGCTTTTCCTCAGTTTTCACTCTCCCCTCCCTGAAGTTCTTTCCATTCATGTTCTCTTCTTTTTTCTAAAAGATTGAATTGTAGTTCTGCCCTTTCTTACCTTATGTTTCTATTAGTCTGTAAGTCCGTCAGTCTAACCTATTATTTTAAAAATTAAATGGCATATTTAATCGCATGCCTATACTTTTTATTAAAGTTGTATTTCGCTTAGTAAATTAAATAAGCGATTCATCAAACCAAAATAAAACTTGAAACTTAAAAATAGTAAAGGGGAAATGAAGGGATGCAGTTCTGAAACAGGGCAAGATCAGCACACTGATTTCTAAGCCCTGTGGAAGAATGCTGAATCGTTTCCTCTTCCCCTTTGTCACAAATTAACCCTTATCTTATTTAAGTAGTCCTTATATGGAAAGCTACTTCAGCAGACAGACTTTGCAGAAGCAGGCCTCTGTCGCGCTCTGAGCTTAAGGGTGATCACGAGGTGCATGCATTATAACCTTTAGAATGTCATATGCGATGGTAAGCTTTAGAATCATTAGATGTGTAAACAAGGGAATCACTTTACTGTAACCTTTATAATGTATTCAGATGTCACGTGAGATGGTAGCCTTGAGAATTACATTAGACATGTAAACAAGGGAGTTACCTTGGCGTAATCAGCGCTGTAAATGCATGTTGAGACTGTAACCTTGCAAATCATTAGATAAGTAAATAAGGGAGTTAAGATACTCAATAAAAGGATTAGAGGCTTTCCATTTAAGGACGTCTCATCCCAATCTGAGTCCTGTGTGAAGCCTCATCCCTACAGATTGGGAACAGGGCAGTCCACCAATTTGAATTTTGGTAGGAAAGTCAGTTGGTCAGAAATTTGAATTTTGTGAAAGTTCATAGAATGGAAAAGTCTCTGGTAGGCTTAAAGATGTTCTCCCTGTGGAGCTGGGTTAGATGTTCTCTCAGGGTTTCGGCAGCTGGCATTGTGCTTGTTGCAGGTTTACGAGTCTCGCTGCATCTTTGTCAGGTAGAAACTGACGTTTCAGCCATCCTGTTGTGGCTTTCTTCAGGGTATGCTCTGAAGTCTGCAGTGTGACTTTGGAAATAGTGGTTTCACTGACCTGATTGGGAACATCTTTAAACCTAACAGAGACTTTTCCATTCTATGGACTTTCACAACAAAATTCAAATTTCTGACCACAGGTGAAAGGACATAGCTTAACACACCAGACACCTCTATTAACAGACTTAGTAAAATTAGCCCCATTATTTTGTATTAATATAGGGTATAGTGTGCAGCCTTGAAGGAAATTCAGACATCAGAGGAAGATTTTTCTCCAATAACTTGAATGTCTGGTTTTATATGGTTTCTTTCCTAGAGAACCTGGTATATTGGGATGTCAGCATTGTAATCATAGCAACACAAGCAACCCAGAGCCTTGGTTTCCCATGTTGAGAGAGAGAAAGAACTTCACATATATAGAGGATCAATGTAATAACCATGAAAGCTTTTGGAAAAGAGAACCTGGTTAGTTTAAGTACAATTGAATCCTCAGGTCTGTCTCCAAGAATCTCTGCCAGCCTCATGCCTTTTATTAGGATTTAGATCAAAATTGCATAAACATATTATCTGATAAAAGAAGTCATTAATCACGTCATTTTCATGTCAAAAAACCCCCATTCCCATGCCTGAAAAACAAACAAACATAGGCACCAGGACTAGATGCAATCAGATGTGATGATGTTCCACAGAAGATGCATAAAAGTTATCACTAGTGCATAACATAATAGAGCATATTTGATTCTGTTTACCCATCAACCTGCTCTGCATCTAAAGGTTGTACCCTTTCTTAGTTCCCTGTTCGCTTTCTATATTGCTTAATAACCCTTGTTCTCTTTAGCCTCAAGGTTGCTGCAGATGTCCGGAATGGGCATTTCATTAGCAAGCATTTTTACTTGCTTCTTATCAGGGCACAGAGCAATGAAACTGTAAACAATTTAATCAACATAACACTTCATTCTCAGGGACAATCAAGCTGTAAGCATAACATTTAATTGCCAGGGATTTGATTTCCACAGCAAAACTCTGCTCTTATGTCTAAAATTTCACAGCTTATGCAAAACTGCTCTTGTTAAAAAAAAAAAAAAATCCCCCTCTGATTCCCCCCCCTCCCCAGGATCATACATGATGCCCAATTTCTCCATAACACTGTGGCCAGTGAAAATATCATGACAAGTAGCTGGATAAGCATCAAATTCTTGAGTAAAAGAACTATAAGCACTATGTTTGCACAGATGAGGGAGAAACACCAGTCTAACAGTGTCCTCGGGCCAGCCTTCACAGTATCCAAAACAATGGCTGACTCACTAGTATTCTGCTTACAAAGTTTAATTTCTGCCATCCGGTGCTACAGCTGCAGATGCTTCAGGTGTGGCTGCAACAGAAGCTTCTGATGTGGTAGCTGACTCCACAGGATCTTTAGATGCTACAGGGAAAGGTAGTGAAGCAGTCTTCTTGCATTGGGAGAGATGAATCCATGTGGAAAGTCCTTGTAGCTTTACTGTCGAATGTATGGCCCATGGTAGGTATCCAAAAGTGATGTGCGTGGTCTGGGTACCTTCATATGCACGTAATCCCCAGGTTGCAGGCAGATACAGTTGGAAGGCTTACCTGTTGGTAGCCTGAAGTATTTCACCTGAATGCAAATAGAAAGCAAGTGGATAAAGCAATTTATCAGGACAAATAACCAACTCGCCCTTTTTTCAATACCCCTCCACTGTAGGGTTCTCTAATGGGGGTCAGTTGAGGTGAAATGTTCTTTTAATTGTTCCAACGCAGTTATTTCCGGGGGCAGCTTGGGGCATAAAGGTAACAAATAAATTGGAGTTAGTTTCCCAAGGGCTGCTGCTTTAGTAGATTGATCTGCAAACTGTTTCCCCTTACTGGTTGTATCCAGCCCTCTAGTATGCACTGCACACTAACACAGCAACCCGGGCTGGGTGCTTAATGGCCTTCAATAGTCTGAACATATTCAGCATGCTTGATGAGCCTATTGGAGGAAGTCAAAAATCCCCTTAGTGCCCAAATTTGTCCAAAGTCCACAACAATTCCCAAAGCATAAGCACCATCAATGTAAATGTCTATAGCTTTAAACTGTCTCAATTCACAAGCTCTGTTCATAGCAAACTGTTCAGATAGTTGTGTGCTGGAGAAAGACAGAGCCCCTTTCTCCAGGACACTATCCTGGGTGCACATAGCATAACCTACTCTTATATTCCTTTGTTGGTCTCTCAAAGCAGACCCATCAGTGTATAATATTAGATCAGCATCAGTCAAAAACGCAGGAGACAAAGTAGCCTGTGACTTTGTATCTAATGTAATATGCTGCAGGCAATCATCTCCTTCTGCTAATCCCACTCCCTCATCTGTAGGGAGAAAGGTGGCAGGATTCATTACCACACATTTCTCAATAGTAATATATTATTTAGTCAGAGCAAGCTCGATATGCATAAGGCGAGTATTCGCAATATGCTAGAAGTTGTGAGACTGTGTGTTCAATGTGCGCTGAGGGGATGTTGCAACACCAAGAAATCAGTTATTTGTACAGCATATGCAGTAGCCACTAGACTCTGTAAACAATGTGGTATCCCTTTCACTAAAGAATCAAATTGTTTGGAAAAGTACCCCAAAGGCTTCAAACCAGTCAGAAACTTCTGCACTAGTATACAAGTTACAACAGTTTTAGTATGGTGTACAAGGCTGACAATTATTCTTTAGTTGGGGTTGGCAATTCCCCTTCAGTATCTTTTAACATTGCATAGAGTGGTTCGGCTATTTGTGTGAAGTTAGGGACCCAATGCCTACACAATTTAACCCCAAGAACCTGCGCAAAGTAGACACATGGCAGTAATTCTGTCAGGAATTATCTTTTTCTCTTCCTTAGTCAGGCACACGCCCCAGAAAGATGACATTTATTTTTACAATACTATAGTTTACTCCTATTCACCTTAAGTCCTATTTGGTGTAAGTACTATAACAATTCTTTTGCAGCATGTTTACAAGCATCTAAGTCAAGGGTCCCCAAAGTCCCTCCTTGAGGGCCGAATCCAGTCAGGTTTCAGGATTTCCCCAATGAATATGCATTGAAAGCAGTGCTGTACATAGATCTCATGCATATTCATTGGGGAAATCCTGAAAACCCGACTGGATTCGGCCCAAAAGAGGGACTTTGGAGACCCCTGATCTAAGTTATCTGAACATAACAATAAATCATCTACAGCTCTCCCTCCGGATTTGCGGTTTCATTACTCACGAATTTGGTTATTCGCAGTTTTTGGGCCCAGGACCTCCCCTTTGTGAATTGCTCCGTCAAAAGCAGAAGGTGAAAAATTTCTGCAAGTCAGGGTTTAAAGCTACTGAGAAGGTGGGGCTTAAATCTATAGCCGAAAAGTAGGCTGAGGTGGATGGAACCAAAGTCCAGATGCAATGTGGGTCTTGTACCATTGGAAAGTTTGGTAGCAGTTCAGTGCTCTCAGGTGGTTATAAAATTTTAGTGAGACTGAAAAAGCAACCACCTGCCCCTTCCTCAGCAAGAAACAAGGGTTTTTTTGTTTTACTTTTTTAAATCTGTTCATTTACATGATACCTCAAGAATATTAGCATACTCGAAAATTTTGCAACTATAGAAACATTGCTTCCCTTCCCCTCCATTCATGATCTACCTTGGGGCCTCTTTTATAAAGCCACGGTATTTGGCTGGTGCACTTACTGTGGTAGCGAAAAAGGGGCCCTTGTTTTACTAATTTTCTTCTTTTCTCAATCACAGCAGTAAGATGAGAAGGTGAATGGCTGTGCATCAGGCTGCAAACTCTTCCTCTGCCATCCTAGACCTGACCACAGCTCCGTGATTGAAATGAGCAGCAGGGTCTAGCCTGGAAGAGGAGAAGAATATAATCCAATATGCGGCAATACACTTTTTCTCCTACCATTGCAATCTCCATCTCAATGGGGCAGTGAAGAGCAAGCAGGCGACACTGTTGCCTGCATAGAATTCTGCACAAATTCTTTATTGTACAGATGCACAGAATAAAACTGCAAACTAGTAGCCACTCATTTTTTTTCACCTTGAAAAACTGTACTGCTAGAAGCACAACTGCATAAAGGAACAGTTTGTAAACAGTTTTTCTAGTACAAAGGTCAATCATTCAGAAGATCTACCATCAAAAACTCCCCACTGTACCTCCCTCTCCCCTAACCTCCCCCCAAAAAAACCAAACAACCCCCCCCCCAAAAAAAAACAAAAAAAAAAACACAACAATCTGGGTCTCAGACAATTGGAGCAAGATGGTGTCTTGAGCAGTTTGCTGTGAAGAGAGCTCCCATTCTGAGGGCAAACTTTTCTAAATTAATATTGCTGGGAATAACTTTTTCTTATGCCTAAAAGAAGGGGGAAACAAGAGTTTTCCCTTCTCCTACCTCTGGCTCTTCAACACCGCAACAGACTGTAATAACAGGAGAGAAGGAGCGAAGGAGAAGCAGGGGCAGCGGCGAGAGTTAGCTCCGCCCACCCCCAACATCATCTATTGAAGCACCCCTTAAAATGGGAGGGGCCAACGGCGCTCAGCCTTAGTGAGAGCGCCTTTGCGAAAGGGCGAGTCACTGCAAGAGAGAGAGACAGAGAGAGAGAATCCAGAAGATAAGCTTTCCAGTGTTCTGCACAGTCTGTCATATATGTATGATTACCTCCCCTCGGGGAGGCAGTCATATGTATGCGGTTTGTGTCAGGAGCTGAAAAGCTTGAAGAAGAAAGTTAGGCAACTGAAGGACAGGATACAGGAACTGGAAGGACTTCACATCGCAGAAGACCCAACAGGACAGCTGAAGACTTCACGAGAGAGACACACAATGAACAAGTCAGGGAGCTCGAGGAGTTCGTTGAGGAGGCCTACAGGAGGAGGGTGGAAGAACACGATCATCAGAGGAAAGACAAAGATACACCCACATGGAATGGAGAACAAGAGGAAGCTGACTCCAAGGAAGAAGAAACCCACAGAGGAATCCCGCAGGAAGGGGAGGCAAGGTCTTGCCGATGCCTAGAAGAAGAAGCAGCGAGGCACATCGAGGACATAGACCTGCGACCGGAGCAAAAACTGAAGAAGAAAGTCTGCAATCCTAGTGGAGACTCAATCCTAAGGCAATTAGATAGCCACATAGCAGGAGGGAGAGAGGATTGACTAGTGACCTGCCTTCCAGGAGCAAGAGCAAAAGACATTGTCGACAAAATTGAAAAGATCCTAGAAGGAGCAGAGATGAGAGACTACAGTGATGATCCACATTGGGACAAATGATGTCTACAGTAGAAATGCACTGATCAAACAGTTCAAGATTCTAGGAAGAAAGTTGAAGATGAGGACTCAGAAGATAGCGTTTTCAGAGATTCTACCAGTACGAGGGCAGATGTGAAGAGGCAGACGGAACTACAGTCAATAAATGCATGGATGAGGAGATGGTGCGAGAAAGAGGGGTTCCACTTCGTGAGGAACTGGACAACATTTGGGGGCAAGAGCAAGCTCTTCAGGAGAGATGGACTGCACCTGAGCGCGGCGGGAACTAGACTTCTAGCAAACAACGTCAGGTTTTAAACTAAGAAGGGGAAAGCCAACAGTCGACCAAATGTCGACGATATGGAAGAACGTATCCCGAGAGGATACTGAGTGGGAAAAATGCTGGGAAGACACAACGGGCAAAAAACAAGAGTTGACAGATCAAGAAGAGGATGATAGGAAGATCGTAGCACAAGAAAAGAAAATGAAGGCAAAAAAATACCAGGACTTAAATTGCATGGATACTAATGCAAGGAGCCTAAGGAACAAAATGGGAGAACTAGAAGTATGGCCAAAAAAGAGAACCTAGACATCATTGGAGTCTCTGAAACATGGTGGAATGAAGAAAACAAATGGGACATAGCACTGCCGGGGTACAAACTCTTATCACGAAGACAGGTCAGGTCAGAAAGGAGGAGGAATAGCCCTATACATAAAGGATAACATACACTCAACCAGAGTGGACACAGCAGTGACGACCAGAAAATTGGAATCACTATGGGTTAAAATACCAGGAAGGAATGGGCCAGAGATAAAAATGGGTCTGTACTATCGTCCACCTGGGCAAACCAAAGCAAACGATGAAGAAATGAAAGCCGAGATGAAGCGAGAATGCAAAAGCGGTAACACGATTGTTATGGGAGATTTCAACTATCCCGGGATAGACTGGAGTCTTGGAAACTCGAAATGAGCTAGGGAGACCGGATTCCTGGAGGCTATACAGGACTGCTTCACGGAGCAGCTTGTCAGAGAACCAACGAGAGGGAATGCCTCTTTGGATCTAATCCTCAATGGGCTAAGAGGACCTGCAAAAGAAGTGGAAGTAGTGGGGCCGTTGGGAATCAGCGATCAAAATATGATCAAGTTCAAAGTTGAAGTAGGAGTATCGAAGGGGAAGAGAACCACAGCGACAACTTTTAACTTCAAGAAAGGAAACTATGAAGCAATGAGAATAATGGTGAGGAAGAAACTTAAGAACAGCTCAAAGAAATCGCAGACTGTAGAGCAGGCCTGGTTTTTATTTAAGGACACGGTGAGCGAGGAGCAAAATCTGTATATCCCCAGATTTAGAAAAGGATGCAAAAAGAGCTGAACAAAAAACCCGGCGTGGATAACTAAAGAAGTAAAGAAAGCGATAGGAGATAAGAAGAATTCATTCCAGAAATGGAAAAAGGACAAAACCGAGGAAAACTGGAAAGAGCATAGGAAGCATCAAAAAGAATGTCACCTCGTGGTTAGAAGAGCAAAAAGAGAATATGAAGAGAGGCTAGCCAGGGAAGCACGAAATTTCAAACCGTTCTTCAGATATGTTAAAGGGAAGCAGCCAGCTAGGGAGGAGGTGGGACCGCTGGATGACGGAGATAGGAAAGGAGTGGTGAAGGAGAAAAAAGAAGTGGTGGATAGACTAAACATGTTCTTTTTGTCAGTACAAAAGAGGACACATCCAACGTGCCGGAACCTGAAAAAATCTTCAAAGGAGATCAAGCAGAAAAATTAACATCCATGGAGATAAGCCTTGAAGACGTACACAAGCAGATAGATAGATTAAAAACTGACAAATCTCCGGCCCCGAACGGAATCCACCCTAGGGTATTGAAAGAACTAAAGGAGGAAATAGCGGAACTACTACAGCAGGTTTGTAATCTATCCCTGAAAACAGGCGTGATCCCAGAGGATTGGAAGATAGCTAATGTTACGCCCATCTTTAAAAAAGGATCGAGAGGTGACCCAGGGAACTACAGACCAGTAAGTTTGACTTCTGTTCCGGGGAAGATGGCAGAAGCGCTGATAAAAGACAGCATCGACGAGCATCTAGAAAGGAATAAACTGATGAAAACAAGCCAACATGGTTTCTGCAAGGGAAGATCGTGCCTAATGAACTTATTGCATTTCTTCGAAGGAATTAATAAACGGATGGACAAAGGGGACCCCATAGACATCGTATACTTAGATTTCCAAAAAGCCTTTGACAAGGTACCCATGAACGCCTACTACAGAAATTTAAGAACCATGGGATGGAAGGAGATGTACACAGATGGATCAAAAATTGGTTGGCAGGTAGAAAACAAAGGGTGGGAGTGAAGGGCCACTACTCAGACTGGAGGAGGGTCACAACTTGCACTGTTCCCTCTAAGCTGAGCAGCAGTCCTCCACCTGTCGTCGTGCCAGTGGATGGTACTGTTTCACTATCACATTTTCAATAGTGAGAGATAGGCATGCTGTGCAGAATGCCAGGCAAACTTCCTGTACCTAGTGATGAAGACACAATATTGAAGCACTGCCCCCTAATGGTAGCAATGCAATTGGAGGACTCTCGCCCAGCTTAGAGGGAACAGAGGTCTAAGTGGTGTTCCGCAGGGGTCGGTACTCGGACCGCTGCTGTTCAATGTATTTATAAATGATCTAGAAACAGGGATGAAGTGCGAAGTAATAAAATTCGCAGACGACACCAAACTATTTAGTGGAGTTGGGACTAAAGAGGACTGTGAAGATTTACAAAGGGACCTGAACAAACTAGAAGAGTAGGCGACGAGATGGCAGATGAAGTTTAATGTAGAGAAATGTAAAGTCTTGCATGTAGGAAACAGAAACCTGAAGTACAGCTATACGATGGGAGGGCTGGTAATGGGTGAAAGACCCAAGAAAAGGACTTGAGGGTAATAGTGAACAACACAATGAAGCCGTCGGCATAGTGCGCAACGGCCTCTAAGAAGGCAAATAGAATGCTGGGTACTATCAAGAAAAGGTATTACAACCAGAATGAAAGAAGTTATACTACCATTGTATCGGGCGATGGTGCGCCCGCATCTGAAGTACTGCGTCCAATATTGGATATGGCGATACTCGAAAGGATTCAGAAAAGAGCAACACGATTGATAAAAGATATGGAAAACCTTTCATATACTGAAAGATTAGAGAAACTGGGGTTCTTTTCCCTGGAAAAGCGGAGACTTAGAGGGGACATGATAGACTTACAAAATCATGAAAGGCATAGAGAAAGTGGAGAGGGACATATTCTTCAAGCTTTCGAAAACTACAAGAACGAGAGGGCATTCGGAAAAATGAAAAGAGGACAGATTCAGAACCAATGCTAGGAAGTTCTTCTTCACCCAAAGGGTGGTGGACACCTGGAACGCGTTTCCGGAGGGTGTGATAGGACAGAGTACGGTTTTGGGGTTCAAGAAGGGATTAGATCATTTCCTGAAGGAAAAGGGGATAGAAGGGTATAGATAGAGGATTACTATACAGGTCCTGGACCTGATGGGCCGCCGTGTGAGCGGACTGCTGGGTGTGATGTACCTCCGGTCTGACCCAGCAGAGGCACTGCTTATGTTCTTATGAACAGCTTTTACAGTCCAACCTTCTACATTGGGCGTATCCGCTGCTTTGAGTGGGGAAGCCCACAGCTTGGATGCCCCCAATGCCTGGAGAAACATCAGCAGGGGTACTGCAGGAGGGCTTACCATGCATATCGAGTGAGGCACGTTCTGCAGCCGAAGTAGACCCGGAAGTGATTTCAACAACGCTGACTCCTGGGTTGCAGCCGCTGATTCCTGGGATCATGGAGCCAGTGGGAACCAGCGGTGGTGAAGTCAACAGAGCCCGGAGTTTATCCTCCGGGGAAGAAGCCAAAGAAAATCTAGCAATTATCTCCCCCCTCAAGCCGCTTGTGAGACCACAGGCAGTAACACTGGATTCTATCTGGTTGGTGAATGAGAACTTACACTCGGTATGCACTAACTTTGTTTCTATTACTTTAAACTCCATCTCTAGGATAAGTCTTTTAGAGATTTCTGTTCAACAGTAGCAGGTAGTCTTGAATAATTTAGAGAAGTTAACAACTGAGACAAAGAATTTGGTTATCAAACAAATGACTGATAAAATGATGCTCTTAAGGAAGATTGAAAACCTAGAAAACTAACAAAAAAGCAGTTACTTACCGTAACAGGTGTTATCCAGGGACAGCAGGCAGATATTCTCATTGATGGGTGATGTCACCGACGGAGCCCCAGTATGGACACTTCAAGAACTTGGAAAGTTCTCGATAGCCTGCACCGCGCATGCGCGAGTGCCTTCCCACCCGTAGGCGCGTGGTCCCTCAGTTAAGATAAGCCAGCTAAGAAGCCAACTCGGGGAGGTGGGTGGGTTGTGAGAATATAATAATTATAATAATAATAATAATAACAGCTTATATACCGCAATACCATGAAGTTCTATGCGGTTTACAAAGATTAAGCAAAGGTACAAATTGATTGACTTTAAGAGGGGAGGAAGAAAGAGGGTTAATAGGACAGGAAATCCATTTTTGAGGAGAGAGTGATCAATAGAACAAGTTAATCGCTATAGAGGGGAGAGAGAAGAGAGGATCAGTTGTCTAGATACTTTAGGAACAGGTGTGTTTTCAGACGTTTCCTAAATTCCTCATAAGTAGTGGGCGAAAGCAATTGTTCTAGGTCTTTACCCCATGATGCTGCTTGGTGCGAGAGAAGATGTTCATGGTGTTTTTTCAGTTTACAACCTCTCACTGGGGGGGGGGAACGAAATTGGAATGTGAGCTTCTCTTGTGTCTGTTGGCTGAGAAGGCGAAAAGGTCAGTTATATATTTAGGGGCAAGTCCGTGTAGTGCTTTGAAGCAGAAGCAGGCAAATTTAAACTTTACGCGCGCCTCCATTGGCAGCCAATGCAGCTGCCGGTAGTAGGGTGTCACGTGGTCAAACTTCCTCAGCCCAAAGATCAGTTTGACCGCTGCATTTTGCATCAATTGTAAACGCTGCATGTTCTTTTGGGAAATTGCTAAATAGGCGATGTTACAGTAGTCAAGTAGACTCAGTACAAGGGATTGGACTAGGGTTCTGAATGCCGCTGTATCAAAATAAGCTTTAATGGATCTGAGTTTCCAGAGAGTGAAAAATCCCTTTCTGATCAAGGAGTCCACCTGGTCTCTCATGGTTAGGCACTGATCCAAAGTTACACCTAGTATCTTTATGGTAGGTTGGATAGGGTAATTAAGATTATTGATACATAGTGGTGATTTGGTGTCAAGCAGATGTGGTGAAGCAACGAAGAAAGTTGTCTTTTCTGAATTAAGTTTGAGCCTAAAGGTTGTCATCCAGTGCTCCATCACGTTTATGGCTTCTGAAGCTTTAGGAATAGTTTCAGAGATAGAATTAACGAATGGGATTGATGATCGTAAAATCATCTGCATAATTAAATAGTTTTATCCCTAACTGGGTTAGCTGCGTGCCTAGTGAGGATATGTAGACATTGAAGAGCAATGGAGATAGCGGAGACCCTTGTGGCATACCGGATGGATTGCTCCAGGTATCTGAAAGTTCATAATTAAAACGTACTTGATAACTGCGGGAAATAAGGAAGCCACGGAACCAATTCAGCACTTCGTCCCTGATACCAATGGCGTCTAGGCATTGCAGCAGTTTCTTGTGGTCTACTAGATCAAAGGCAGAACTCATATTGAATTGCATAACCAGGGCATTAAGGCCCTTACTAAACAGTAGGCGTAGATTGTCTAAAATAGCCGCAATTACTGTCTCAGTACTGAATAACGGTCTAAAACCGGATTGAGTTTCATGTAGGAGAGAGAACTGATCCAGATAATCCATCAGTTGGGTGTGTACCAATCCCTCCATAATTTTTACAATAAACGGAATGGATGCTACTGGTCTGTAGTTGGATATTATAGCTGAAGATTCTTTTCAATTTTTTAGAATTGGGGTTATTATTTTGTGACCATTATTAGAGAGGAACTTCCCAGTTTTTAGGTTATGAGCTAAATATTGCATCAACGATAGTTTAAATACTAAAGGTGCTGCTTTCATGATTTCTGGGGGGCATGAGTCCAGAACGCAATAGGATTTAGAGTATTTGTTATATAGTCCCTCTGCTTCTTTTTAAAAGAAAGCAGGTAGTTGATTCTGCCTGCTGTCCCTGGATAAAACCTTCATCGCCAGCGGGAACTGCCTTTCTCCCACACTGAAACCGGCGGGCAGGCAAGCAGGGAGAGCAGGAGACTGATCCTGCAGGTGTGGGAGTTGATTCGCCCCTCCCCCTTCCCCCTGAACCAGCGGAGGCCTCTTTTTAAAACCATCACCGCCAGCGGGAATTGCCTTTCTCCTGCACTGAAACCAGCGGGCAGGCAAGCAGGGAGAGCAGGAGACCGATCCTGCAGGCGTGGGAGTCGATCCGCCCCCCCTTTCCCCCCGAACCAGTGGGGGCCTCTTTTTAAAACCTTCACCGCCAACGGCGCACTGCCATTCGGCGCACCGGCAAAGGTGCATGCGCCTTAGTGCGTGCCTTTGTGAAGCGACGACTTGTGAAGCGACAATCGTGTCAGTCTCCAAAATATCCAAGTATAACAAATATATTACAGTATTGCACCTGTGCTTAGCTGCTGGTATTGTTGGACTCCAAAATATCCTGATTGTATTACCATATTGCACCTGCCATAGCCGATATTGGTGAGGCCCCACTTGGAGTATTGTGTTCAGTTTTGGAGACCGTATCTGGCGAAAGACGTAAGAAGACTTGAGGAGGTCCAGAGGAGAGCGACGAAAATGATAGGAGGCTTGCGCCAGAAGATGTATGAGGAGAGACTGGAAGCCCTGAATATGTATACCGGTATAAACCAACCAGGTCGTGCATGTGCAAGACCGGAGGGCTAGGACTTCGATAGGAAGGCAGGACTTAAATGGGAAACCAAGGTGGCAAGGGAGCCCCTTCTGATGATTCAGACAGGTCTTGACCTGTTTGGGCCGCCGCGGGAGCGGACTGCTGGGCAGCATGGACCTGTGGTCTGACCCGGCAGAGGCACTGCTTATGTTCTTATACCCTAGAGCAGGGGTGCCCAACGCGTCGATCGCGATCGACCAGTAGCTCAGGAAGGCAACTCGAGTCGATCGCACTCGTGTTGCCGTCCTGATCTACCGGCCGATCAGCCTTCCTCTCCAGTGTTCTCCCTAGGGCCTTTTAGCTGGGCGGTCCGCCCAGCTGTCATCTGCCGCTGCTGAACATTAAAAACCCCCCCAAAAAAACCGGCTTGGAAATTTCAGCCCCTAGCGAACTTATGCTCCGGGCTCTAACGTGTGCGTGCAGGCTTCTCTTCTCTTCCCTCCGAAACCGGAAGTTATGTCCGGGGGAGGGGGGGAGGAGGGAAGCCTGCACGCACATGTTGAGAGCCCTGAAGCAAGCGTTCGCTACGGGCTAATGCGGGAGACAGGTTAGTGAAGCATTTGTTCTTCTTCCTGCCGGGTCCTGCCTACTTTCTGTTTCCGCGAAGGCAGGACCCGGCAGCATTTCCCCCAATAGGTTGATCACGATCTTGGGCTGATCAGCCTTCCTCTTCCCCACGGCAGAATTGACGTCGGGGAGAGGAATGCTGGTTGGTCGAAGCAGGGAGAGCTTGGGGCCTGTTATTGGTGGCGTTTGGGTCCTGGTCCCCGATGGTAATGGCAGTGGCTTGGGGGAGGGCAGGGAGAAAGAAGGAAAGAAGAGAAACAGAAAAAAAAGAAAGGGAGGCAGAGAGAAAGAAAGGGCAGGGAAGAGGAAGGAAAAGTTGGGGGGAAGGAATGAGGTCTGGAGGAGAAGAAGCATACAGGCTAAAAGAAGGGAAGAAAGATTGTATGCACAGTCAGAAGAAGAAAGTGCAACCAGAGACTCATGAAATCACCAGACAAGGTAGGGAAAATGATTTTATTTTAAATTTAGTGATCAAAATGTGTCTGAATTTATATCTGCTGTCTATATTTTACACTAAGGTCCCTTTTTACTAAACCGCAATAGAGGTTTTTAGCGCAGGGAGCCTATGAGTGTCGAGAGCAGCGCTGGGCATTCAGCGCAGCTCCCTGCGCTAAAAACTGCTATCGTGGTTTAGTAAAAAGAGAGGGGGTATATTTGTCTATTTTTGTATGGTTGTTACTGAGGTGATAGTGCTTAGAGTCATCTGCTTTGACCTCTTTGAAAAACCCTGGAATAGGAATGATGATTAACATTTTCTATGCATACAGTGTGCTTTGTGGGTTTTTTTTATTTTATTGTTGGTAGATCATTTTGACTTGGTCATTTAAAAAGTAGCTCGCAAGCCCAAAAATTGTGGGCACCCCTGCCCTAGAGGAAAGGAGAGACAGGGGAGATATGATTCAGACGTTCAAATATTTAAAGGGTATTAACGTAGAACAAAATCTTTTCCAGAGAAAGGAAAATGGTAAAACCAGAGGACATAATTTGAGGTTGAGGGGTGGTAGATTCAGGGGCAATGTTAGGAAATTCTACTTTACGGAGAGGGTGGTGGATGCCTGGAATGCGCTCCCGAGAGAGGTGGTGGAGAGTAAAACTGTGACTGAGTTCAAAGAAGCGTGGGATGAACACAGAAGATTTAGAATCAGAAAATAATATTAAAGATTGAACTAGGCCAGTTACTGGGCAGACTTGTACGGTCTGGGTCTATGTATGGCCGTTTGGAGGAGGATGGGCAGGGGAGGGCTTCAATGGCTGGGAGGGTGTAGATGGGCTGGAGTAAGTCTTAACAGAGATTTCGGCAGTTGGAACCCAAGCACAGTACCGGGTAAAGCTTTGGATTCTCGCCCAGAAATAGCTAAGAAGAAAAAAAAAAAAATTTAAATTGAATCAGGTTGGGCAGACTGGATGGACCATTCGGGTCTTTATCTGCCGTCATCTACTATGTTACTATGATATCCTCGTATATCTTTGATAGTACTGTATTACCATATTGCTCCTGCCATAACCGATATCCTTATATATCTTTGTAGTACTGTATATCCTCCTTCAGTAAGTACTGTATATCCTCTTTCAGTATAGCCTTGCATGTCCTTGATAGTACTGTATACCCTCTTTTAGTATTTCCTGTGGACGTCTTCATCATCCGGACTAGGCCATACAGACCGGATCTCTAGACAATAAGTAGGCCCCTCTTGTTCCTTCTTTGTTATACGATTATGTCTTTACGGTTCGATGGTTTAAATTGCCGCCACTTATGAAACCACGAATGGAATGACACCTCTTAAGGTTAATTGTCTAAGCTACATTCCAAACAGCTACCATAGGTCACCTCAGACCAATCCAAGTAAATTAGCTGACAACTATAATCAATAATCTAACCCTCCTTACCGAAAGAACTGCATCATGGCCTACCCAAATCCTCGACTGTGCTTGTTACTAGTTCTATTCTACTTGATTAGTTTCAGACTCTGCATAATCAACTCACTTACCCCTGCCCCAATCCCAGTCCTCTACTCCACATTTCGCACAGCAAAGATTAAACACTCACCAATCTCACACCGCATATTATATGATTACACGGAGGCAGGCCCATTTCCAATACCAATTCTACCACGACTACGCAGACCAACTAAGCCATACACAAAGAAACGATCATTAAAAAAAAACCAAAAAAAACTAGCCTATTCGAGAGGAAGTGACGTCACCTCGCTGAACGGCAGCGTGAAGCAGAAGCTCCGTCGGGCTTTTGTGAACAATTGCGAGTGGCGCTTCCACAGCGTTGTTTCTTTGCCACTATTTTCGGCTGCCGGGGTCCCCCTGCTGATGGCGACTCGAAAACGCTTGGACAAATTTAAATTTTTCGGCAATCCGCCGGAAAAATCGGGCCCGGAGGTGGTGAGTGGCATGGGAGAAAAAAAAAAGATGGCGGCCGGGCCGGCGACTCAGTCAGAGTCGGAAGATGAAGGCATCTCCGATCAGCGGGGGGAGGCTGGAGAGGCACCGAAAAAGTCCATGGCTGCCTGGTTTACGGAGCTGAAAGCTGAAATAATCGGGGTGAGGGGAGATGTGCGGGCGGCGATTGCAGAGCTCCGTACGGAGGTCAGTGAGCTGGGAACTCGTGTTTCAGCTTCCGAGGACCACATGGCTGCTCTTACTACCACAGTATCCACTACCTCCGATGTTACGGGTCGCCTATCGACTGAGCTCCGGGAACTACAGGCACAAGTTGAAGACTTGGAGAACCGCTCTCGGAGATGCAACCTGCGGTTCAAAGGCATCCCTGAAATGGAAGCTTTTCGGGACAGTAAAGAGGTGGTGAGAGCCTTTTGTGCACATCTACTGAGGGCTGATGGAGCTGAAGTCCCTGAGTCTATCGTTTTGGTGCGGGCCCACCGCAGTCTGGGAGCTCCCAAGGCCCAGGGCACACGAGATATAATAGCCTGCTTTGGAGAGTTTACACTGAAGGAACGTATTTTATTGGCTGGCCGCAGACAAGCAGCTCTCCGATGGAAAGATCTGGCAGTGGGGGTTTTCCAAGATTTGGCGTGGTCTACTTTGCAGAAGCGCAGAGCGTTTAAAGATGTCACACAAGTGCTGCGCTCTGGGGGCCATAAATATCGGTGGCTATTCCCCTTTGGCATATGGATGACCATTAACGGCACATCTCGCCGAGTGACCACAGTGTCGGAAGCTTGGGCGGAGATGAGAGCTCTGGGCTGCGGAACTCTGATGGAAGGGGACAGACCTCCGGCAGTAGCATCCACTTCTGCGCAAAGTGAGCCTTGGAGTACAGCGTTGCGCTCTGGCAAGAAATCTGCGAAATCCCAGACCTGAACGTGTTTGGACACTGGTACAACTATTTTGATCTGCCTCGTGGGAGAATTGGAGACATTGGTTTGACACTGCTCCCTTTGAATGGGGCTTGTTGGTTTATTACGTACTGTTCTCATGGTATAAGTTTGAAGTTGTATGGTACTCTGGTTGTTGGGGTCTGGGATCCGGTGGGTTCAGTGTTTGCAAGTATGGGGTGTGAGGGGTTGGGGGAGTGCTTGGAAGATGAGTGCAGGATAGAGAGGGGTGGAGTGGCATATTGTGACAGTGGGGGAATTCATTTGTTGGAAGTTTCATTGACTTTATGGATGAGTGATGATTGCCTTTGGGGGAGGATTGCACTTTCTACACGCTGGCGAATCCTGAGGTCCGGGATTCGAAATAGCGCAGGGGAGGGGGGAGGGGGGTGGGCTCTGGGGGGGTTAGGGTGGGGAGAGGGACAGGGAAGGAGGGTGACAAGCTTTTCATTATAGGTTCGTGGAATGTTAATGGACTTAATAGTCCGGGTAAGCGCAGTATTGTATTTAAAGAGTTGGCACGCTTGCAATGGGATGTTTGTTTACTCCAAGAAACACATTTAAGGCCTCGAGATGTAGCAGTCCTACAATCTCCATATTTTGATCAAATCTGGACCCACCAGGGGTCGGTGCCGGGGAAGAGGGTGGGAGGGGTGGCCATATTGGTTAGAAAGGGACTGGGTCTAGTGGTTCAACAAGTCTTTCGGGATGGGGCAGGGAGATGTTTGGCTCTAGTGGCTACCTTACAGGGCCGTTCCATCACTATTATAAATCTGTATGGTCCCAACACTGGTCAAGCAAAATATTTTGGGTCCCTTAGAACTGAATTGGTGGGTTTTGTGAAAGGCTCTGTTTATCTGGGTGGAGATTTTAATGTTACCCCAGATGTTCATCTGGATCACTCTATGGGAGGGACTCGTTCTCCGACTAGGGCCGCTAGAAAAGCTCTTCTATCTTTGTTTTCTTCTCTGGGTTTGGTAGACAGTTGGAGGTTGTCTCATCCAGCGCAGCGCTCTTACACTCACTACTCTCATGCACATAGATCGTATGCGTGCATTGATGGGGTATGGGTTCATCGTAATTCCTGGGGCGGGATTCGACAGGCCGAAATTGGTGCTATCCAAATTTCTGACCACGCGCCAGTGTGGGTAGCCTGCGCGGGTTATTGGGAGGGGGTGGGACGTCGCTTTTGGCGACTTAATGAGTCTTTATTAAAAGATCCAGCTGTAATTCGAGAGGTGGGTGCGACCGTGGCTCAGTACCTTCAACATAATGATAACTCTACGGTCACAGATGCGACTCTGTGGGATGCACTGAAGGTGGTGGTACGGGGCGTTTTTATTAAATGGGGTGCTCGCCGAAAGCGTTTGCGGGCGCAGCGTTCTTTAGCACTTCATGAACAACTGGAGCATAAGAACTTAAGAACATAAGCGTTGCCTCTGCCGGGTCAGACCAGGGGTCCATCGTGCCCGGCAGTCCGCTCCCGCGGCGGCCCCCCAGGTCCATGACCTGAAAGTGTTCCCTACCTAACTTAAAATACCCATACCCTGTTCACTCAATGTCCTGTAAGGTAAATCTCTATCTGTACCCTGTTATCCCTTTCGCTTCCAGGAAGTCATCCAGTCCCTTTTTGAACCCCAGAATTGTACTCTGTCCTATCACCTCTCCGGGAAGCGCGTTCCAGGTGTCCACCACCCTCTGAGTGAAGAAGAACCTCCTTGCATTTGTTATGAATCTGTCTCCTCTCAGTTTTTCTGAATGACCTCTTGTTTTAGTTGTCCCTGCTAGTCTAAAAAATCTGTCCCTCTCCACCTTCTCTATGCCTTTCATGATTTTATAGGTTTCTATCATGTCCCCTCTCAGTCTCCGCTTCTCCAGGGTAAAGAGCCCCAGCCTGTCCAACCGTTCGGCATATGAAAGGTTCTCCATACCCTTTATCATCCTCGTTGCCCTCCTCTGGACCCTCTCGAGTATTGCCATGTCCTTCTTGAGGTATGGTGACCAGTATTGGACGCAGTATTCCAGATGTGGGCGCACCATTGCTCGATTGATGCTGAAAAGGCTTTCGATCAAGCGATTGACGAAGTTGCATCAGAGACATCAGGACCCCTTAGTATATGAACATCTTGTTAAGGTTCGTGCGGAACTCTCCTTACTACAGATGGAGGAGTACGAGTTCTTGCGGTTGCGCCTACGCCACACTGTTTATGAGTATAATAACACACCTGGATCTCGCTTAGCTCGACTTATTAAGCTGAAGCAGGCGAGAGCGACTATTACAAAGATTAGGGATACTGCGGGCACTGTGCATTGTACCGATTCGGCTATTAGTTCCGTCTTCCTCGCTTTTTATTCAGACTTGTATCGGCCATCGGTGGGGCAAGATTCCGCTGCCATTGAGGGGTACCTTTCTGAGTTGCGGCTGCCGCAGCTTTCGGACACTGATAGAGATTTGCTTAATGAGCCTATTGAATTAGGGGAAGTTCTGGGAGTCATTGCTAATTTGCAGTTGGGTAAATCGCCTGGGCTAGATGGGTATACTAATCAATTTTATAAACTTTTTCGTGAGATTTTGGCTCCATTATTGGTCCACATAGCGAATGGAGTACGGGGAGGTTCCCCGTTGCCCAATTCAATGGGGGAGGCAGGGATTTCGGTCTTGCTTAAGCCGGGCAGAGATCCTATTGGGTGCGGGTCGTATAGACCGATTTCGTTATTAAATACTGATGCAAAAATTCTAGCGAAAGTTTTGGCTCTTCGTTTGGGAAAGGTACTACCCTCTCTGGTACATTTGGATCAATCTGGTTTTGTTCAAAAGCGGCAGGTTTGTGATAATATTAGACGAATGTTACATCTTTTGTGGGCTGCACAGCGGACTTCTGCAAAAGTTGCCTTTTTGGCGATTGATGCTGAAAAGGCTTTCGATCAAGTGGCATGGGAATTTTTATGGCAGGTGATGCATCGGATGGGGCTGGGCTCTTTCTTTTTGGCTTGGGTGCAAGCCTTTTATAGGGCTCCTAAGGCTACTGTGCGTATTAATGGGATTTATAGCGAATTTTTTTCCATAGGGAGAGGCACTCGACAAGGCTGTCCTTTATCTCCCTTGTTGTTTGCTCTCTCTATGGAACCCTTAGCCATTCGTATACGGGAACATGGGGATTTATTGGGGGTGAAGATGGGAGATCTTGAACATCGTTTAGCACTGTTTGCCAATGATGTGTTGTATGTTCGGGACCCGGAGGATTCATTGCCGATTCTTGTTGCCCTTTTCTTGGAGTATGGATAAATCTGAACTGTTGAGTGTTACCTTGGGAGAAGAAGACCAACGTCGTTTGGCTGTCCGGTTTCCTTTCCGTTGGGCGCCGGGGGTTATTCGTTATTTGGGGATTCGTTTACCTGCGGACTTATCCCAATTGTTTACTGTTAACTATGCGCGGCTTATTCAACAGATTAGGAATGATATTCAACGCTGGAATGGGTTTTGGTTGTCATGGTGGGGTCGCATAGCAGTTCTTAAAATGAATGTTTTACCCCGCTTGCTTTTTCTTTTCCAAACATTACCGATTTCGGTCCCTACTCTAGTTTTGAAGCAGTTGCATACTCTGCTTTTTTCGCTTTATTTGGCAGGGGAGGCCTTCTCGTATCTCTAGGGCCGCGCTGTGGGCGGCCAGGGCTAGTGGGGGGCGGGTGGTACCGAATTTATTTTGGTATTTTCGAGCAGCTCAATTGCGACTTTTATTGGATTGGGAGATTGCAGAGTTTAAGTTGGCGGTCCGTCTGGAACAACACTTTGTGGGGCGCCCCTGTTTGAAATATTTACTTTGGTCATCTTCCATTGGTACTAGGAGGTTCGTGGTTCCGGGAAACCCATTTTTGGAACATCTTTTGAAAGTGTGGTGTGATACCCGTCGCCGTTGGGGGGGGGGGGGGGGTGGTTCCGTCGATTTTGGGGGCGGTGCGGGAGGAGCCCCTGTTCCCCGTTGGGGGGGAGAGTTCTGCATTTGTGCGGTGGGCACATTTAGGGTTGCATACTTTTCGGGATGTGCTTCAAAATGGGGTCCTGATGTCTTTTGAAACCTTCCGGCTTAGTGCTGCCTTGCCCAGAGGAGACTTTCTAGCCTATTCTCAAATACGTCATTTTCTTCATTCTCGGGAGTGGGATCGGGGATCTTTTCAGTCTAATGATCCCTTTGCTCATATGTGGTTCACTCTTAAGAGCCTTCCTAAGCCTATCTCTGTTCTTTACCAATATATTCGGGGCTCCTATTCCTTTCCGTCTCTTTATCAGTGAGCTTGGGAGTTGGATTTAAACTGTACATTTTCTGTTCAGGAGTGGGCTCTGATTACCACTGAGGTAGGCAAGGCCACCTCGTGTGCTCTCATTAAGGAAAATGCTTACAAAGTGGTGCTGAGGTGGTACTATACGCCGGAACGTCTTCACCATATGTATCCCGGTGTTTCAGCTTTGTGTTGGAGATGTGGGATGGCCTTGGGGACATTTTTGCATATCTGGTGGGCCTGTCCCATCTTACAGCCTTTCTGGAGGCAGGTGGTGGGGTGTTTATCACAATTGTTACAAATATTGTTACCTTTTTCTCCGCAGGGGTGCTTGCTAGGCCTTTACAATGTATGTTTATATTCATGGCAAACTAAGATCCGACGTTGGGGCCTGGCGGCAGCTAAATGCTTGATAGCTGCTCATTGGAAACAGGGGCAGGCGCCCATCCAATTGGAATGGACTGTTAAACTTCAGTTTATTTGTAATATGGAACTGTCTATAGCAAAGCGTCATGGTTATTATTATACTTATACCCGGACTTGGACACGAATCCTTGATAAAATTACATCTTTGTCTTGAGCTTATTTCTGTGGGGGGGGGGAGGGTTGAGGACTGAGGGGGCTCTCCTGAAGAACCAACTGGGGGCCCTCTTTGCTGGAGGTGGAGCTTGGGGGTGGGGGGGAGGGATTTGTGGAGGTCTGGTTGTTGCTGGGTATCAGGGGCTTGATTGTATAGGTGGGGGTACTTCTGTGATTTGTACATTTATTGCAGTGCTCTCTGATTGATGGCTGTATGTTCTGTTGTCCATGATATTCATGGTATGGTTTGTATATTTTCAAAACTTTTCAATAAAGATTTATTGATTAAAAAAAAAACAAAAAACTAGCCTATTCCCACCTTTTTCCAATTGACCCTGCCAACTACCAAAACCTACACGGCTTTTACTTAAATATAAGATCCATGAGGAACAAATCCATACTGATTAAGGACTGGTTAAAAGAACTCAACCCTGACTTTGTTCTTTTCACAGAAACATGGCTGCTATCTGATAATGATATTATTGTCCAAGACTGCCTTCCCCCAGGCTTCAAGATACTATCGTTAGCTAGAGCTTGGGGAAGGGGAGGAGGTATAGCTATAATTTTTAGAGACCACTTAAACTGCTCTATTCTAAGCTCAAAATCTACTTCCAACCTAGAATTCCTTTCACTCTCACTTTCATCCAAATCCCTAGCGGCTGCTTTAACGACAATACTGTTCTACGTTCCACCAAAAAAATGGAACCTAGCCAAAGAGGAATTCTCTGAATTTTTACTATCCAATTCTTTATTAAGCCCCTACAACTTACTATGTGGAGATATTAATATTAACCTCGAGAAAACAGACCAACCGGAATCTACAGAATTTTGGTCACTCATCTCATTAGGCTACTTCAAACCTCCTCCAGTTAAAACCCACCAAAGAGGCCATCAGTTAGACTTAGTTACTTTCTCTACTAGAGAACTGCCCAATCCCAAAATTTACTGGAAACAAGAACACTGGACCGACTCACTATGGTCTGATCACAGACTCTGCAATTTTGAACTTGACTGCCAATTAAAGACAACTAAACCAACACACAATAACTCCAAAACAAGAAACAAAAAATTTCAAACTAGCAGAGGTAAGATAAATCCTGTTGAGTTCTGGTCTCACTATGAGATTGCATCTGACCAAAATGAAGAAACCGAACAATTTATGAACTCATGGACTAATGACAGCACTAACATTCTAAATGAAATGGCTCCCATCAAAATCCGTAGAAAGAGACTTAGAAATCTAGAGGGATGGTTTGATACAGAGCTGCTGATGACAAAGAGAGAATTAAGAAAATCGGAAAGACTATGGTTAAAATCAGGAGCACAAGAGCATAGAATTGCCTGGAGATCAAAATTAAAAAACTACAAAAACCTTTCCATAGAAAAAGAAGAAACTTCTATGCCCATAAAATCGGTAACGTTTCAAACAATAGTAGCAGCCTTTTTAAACTGGTAAATGATTTATACAATATCGAAACATTCACCGACATTCCCGAGGAACCTACTTTAACCGCAAACAGCTTGGCTGATTTCTTCAATTCCAAAATTCAAAAATTGAGATCTTCTCTAACAGCCCCAGCCAAGCCCCACTGGTGTTACCCCATTCTGCAAGACTCTGACGATGCCAGAACCGATCTTTATTGGAACAAATTCCCAACCGTCGACTGGCAAACTTTTTGCAAATGCTACAATAAGTATGTTAATTCCTACTGCAAATTGGACACCTGCCCTCTAAACGTCATGAAATCTGCCCCTATCAAGTTTAAGGTCAAGATGTTGACATGGGTAAACTTTCTTCTATCCTCAGGGAAATTCCCCGTCGAGCAAGGCCACATTATGATTAATCCAATCATAAAAAATGCTAAAGAACCATCCAACATTGCCTCTAACTTTAGACCCATCGCCAATATCCCTCTGGTAACCAAAATATCTGGAGGAGTGGTAAACACCCAACTCACTACATATCTGGAGAAACACAACATCTTACACAACAACCAATCCGGCTTCCGATCAGGGCACAGTACCGAAATAATTATAGCCTCGCTGTTTGATTACCTCCACCTTCTCTTCAGCCAAAGATCAAGTGCTCTGATATTGCAACTAGATCTGAGTAGCGCATTTGATTTGGTTGACCATGCTATTCTGCTGGAATGTTTGACATCCATTGGAATCTCAGGCCACGTTCTCAATTGGTTCCATGGGTTTCTGAGAAATAGATCTTTTAAGGTGTTTAAGGACGATATCATCTCTTACGGTTGGGACAACCCCTGTGGGGTCCCACAGGGCTCCCCTTTGTCCCCCACCCTTTTCAACATCTACCTCGCCTCCCTAGGAAACCTCTTACAGAGTCTAGGGCTCAAATTCTTCATCTACGCAGACGATATCACCATTGTCATGCCACTATCCTGCTTTACATCAGAGCTGCTAAATTCTCTATCATCTATTCTAAATCAGATCGAACTTTGGATGTCAGCGTTTCGTTTAAAGTTAAATCCAGAAAAAACTAAATTCTTCTTAGCAGTCCCAAATGACAAAATCAAGGAAACCACACTACATGTGAATGGGCTGGACTACTGTACTGAGCAATCCTTAAAAACACTAGTCGTCACTTTAGATAAGCATCTCACCTTGGAGAAACACTCCGACCTAGTATTCAAGAAAAGTATCTCAGTGCTCTGGAAACTCTGCACCATAAAAAAATACTTCGATGACGCCTCCTTCCGTCTGCTGGTACAATCTTCTATTCTGAGTGTCCTGGACTATTGTAATATCATATACTTAGGCGCCTTCAAGAAAATCACCAGGAAGCTGAGGTTGGTCCAAAACACTGCCGTCCGTCTCATCTTTGGCTAGAAGAAATGGGAACACATAATCCCTTTCTACCACAAGCTGCACTGGCTGCCGTTCGAATCCAGAGTTCTATTTAAGTTCTCATGCATCTGTTATAAAACAGTATTTGGTATGTCGCCGGATTATCTTTACCCTCACTTCAACCTGAGCCACAACAACAAGAGCTCCCGCAGAATAAACCTGTTCGCTTTTCCCTCACTAAAATCGTGCCACCTGAAAAGATTCTTCAAAAGAACCTTCTCCTTTAAAGCGGCTACACTAAATTCATGGCTCGCCCAAACTATACTTGATGCCTCTTCATATCTCAATTTTAAAAAGCAAATTAAAACTCAGCTATTCAACAGTCCGAATCCCAACCATACCACATGACCTACCCCTCTCATGCTTCTAAGACTGTGGCTCCCTCCTTACGGCTTGCATACTTTTTCCTTATCGGCTCTTTCCTCATGGCGTGTATACAGTTCTCCTGCACGTACTTATTGTATCTATTACATGTATTTTGCTGCATGTACTTACTGCTGCATGTACTACAGCATGCACTTATGCATGTCCTTATTGTACTTTATTCTCTTTGTACATGTTGCATGTATTTTTTTTTTTTTTTTTGCTCCCTTTACTTAAATTGTAGACGTATAACCAGCATGTTACTGTTTATAATTGCTTTGCTCGTTTTGTTGTCAACTGCACTGTTTTTACTGAATCTATCTGTTGTGAACCGCCTAGAACTCCCTGGGTATGGCGGTATACAAAATAAAAATTATTATTATTATTATTATCATCCCAGGACAAGCAGGCAGCATATTCTCACTGATGGATGACCTCCAAGCTAACAGAAATGGGATGGAGGGAGTGTTGGCCAAAGAAAATATAATTTGAAATACAAAATGGCCGAAGTGCCCATTCCATCTGGAGAAAAAATCCAGACAGTAGTGAGAAATGAAAGAAGGAACTGAGGACCAAGTGGCAGCTGTACAGAGTTCCCCAAAGATGTAGTTAAAAGGAAGAACAACCAAAGCTGCCAGAACTCGAACTCAGGAACTGGGACGATATCCCCGTGCCAGGCCTGTCTGAGTAAAGCAGAACAAGAGACAGGCAATCAGCCAGGTGAAAAACATTCTCATGAATATAGGATACCCAAACTGGGTTGAACCAAAAGAAAAAAAAGTTTGGGAGAAAATCGCTGCGAGGTGCAGGAAACAACACAGACAGAAGGACTGACTGAGCGAGATGAAGAGACTGTGGACATGAACACAGAATCACCTTGGTTTGATGAAATACTGGTAAGGATGAATCTGCTAGCATTGCAGGAAACTCACTGACCCTCCTGACAGAGGTGAGAGACATAAGGAAAATCAAGTTTCCAGGTAAGAAATTCAAGTTGAGCTGACACCATTGTTAAAAATGGGAGCATCAACAAACAGGAAAGAGTTATAGGAAGAGTCCAGATGACAGAAGGAGATTGTAGAGATGGTTTCACAGGGAAAAAGAAATTCCATCAATATACCTGGAAACCCAGAAGAAAAAACTATAGCTCAAATGACAAGAGAAGGTATGAGGTGTGGTTACACACATTAAAAACCCCCGTCATGAATCTGGAAACCAGAGGAGAAGCAGAAAGAGGTTGCAATAGTATTAAAAAGAAGTCAGAGATATAGACTCGAGATTAAATCAAACAAAGAAAAAATACCACTGGCTAGGAAGGTGAAAATAGGCAGATGAAAAAGACACCAGGAAAAAATACGAATCCACTTTTGATATTAACAAGGTTGAGTGGCTGGTGTCCTGGAGACATCCAGAAATCAACAAACGGGCTGAGAAAGATGTAAATGAAACGGATGCAGCCCAAGGAAAAACCAATGAAAATTGGAATAGAGAATGACACGATGACAAAATTCATCCCTGTTCCCGTCCCCGCAGATAACCGCGGGAAACCATCTTCATGTCATTCTTTAAGGAGGGAAGAATCAGAGTATGAATGGCCACAACCACTGACCCACAAGCTTTGCTTTGAAAAATGCTGGTGTAGAAGGACTGAGGTTGAAATAGACACTAGAAAATGACATGGGATTATTTCTCGCGGTTATCCGCGGGGATGGGAACGGTGATGAATTTTGTCACCGTGTCATTCTCTAGATTGGAATAAATCAAAGATTCCCAAGTCTGAGTGAACCGAGTAGGAAAATTAGAAGAAAATAGGGCTCCCTAAAAATTAAGTTGATGAAAAAGAGAGAACCCATGTTGCCTGGGCCACCATGAAGTAAAGAGCAGGATGGTGGGTACATCTCTTGTGAGCTTGAATAAAATGCTCTACAGGAGAAGAAGTGGAGGGAATGCATATAAAAATATGTCCGACCAATCCAGGAGAAAAATAACTGTGGCCAGGCGAAGGAGGAAAAAAAAGAGTAAAGAATCCTGCTGAAATTGTCTGCTAGGAAATTCAGCTCCCCATGAATAGCAGCATGAGCAGATAACAAATTGCCCCTCAAGCGGGTCGCCTGATAACAGGAGAGCACCCTAGTCTCCTTGCTCAATTACATGTAGTGAATAACCACTGAATTGACAGTCCAAGGGAGAAGGACTTGAGGACAGAGTAGATGATGAAAAACCATGAGGGCGGGGAAGTGACGTCAGCTCACAGGATGGCTGCTTGAACAGAGAGCTCCGTGGAGGCACGGGAGAAATATTAAAATTGCAGCGTTCTGACCGAAGGAGTTATATTCTTTATGATACTGTGGCACAACAGCGGAGATGGAGACCCGTAAGAAGTTGGACAAATTTCGATTCCCTTTGCCTGAAGGGGAGAAATCGGCAACCGCGGGCAGTAGCGGACTGCCGGGATGTAAAAAAAAAATGGCGCCGGCGCACGTGGAATCGGACGAGGAAGAGATTGCCATCGAGAGCGCACCAGTTGAAGCGATCACCCCCCAAGTATTACAAGAGTGGTTTCGAGATCTTAAGAAGGAAATGGTGGGTGTTCGCCAGGATTTAAAAGCTGCAATGACGGAACTGCGGTCTGAGGTGGCCGAGTTGGGAGGTCGGGTGGGAGACACGGAAGATCGCGTTTCGGAGATGACACAAGATCTGCTGAATATGCGAGCTGAATTGAATCAAATGCCATCCTCCATCCAGATGTTGCAATCTCAGGTGGAGGATTTGGAAAATAGATCACGCAGATGCAACTTGCGTTTTAAGGGCATTCCAGAGCTGGAGGAGTATAAGGATGGGGCTGCAGTGGTGAAAAAGATCTGTGCTGATTTACTCACTGAAGCACATGGCTCCCTGACTGATCCAATAGTGCTGGTGAGGGCACACCGCAGTTTAGGTCCTGCACGAAGCACAGGGCCTAAGGACATTATTGCTTGCTTCCAGGATTTTGGGATTAAAGAAAGCATTCTACAAATAGCGAGGCGCAAGCAGGAATACCGCTGGAATAATATCTCGGTGGGCATCTTTCAAGACTTAGCCTGGACCACTCTGCAAAAACGTCGGAACTTTCAACAGATAACGCAATTGCTGCGAGCTGAGGGCCATCGCTACCGCTGGTTATTTCCCTTTGGAGTATGGATCACGATTGATGGCAAATCCAAACGTGTTGGTGATGTGGATGAGGCGTGGGCAGCCCTGAAGGAAATGGGGTGCAAGAATGTTCCTGAGGTTCCAGTGCCTGTATCTAAGAAGGCGGAGAAGCGTTCTACTGGAGTTTGGTCCACTGTTGGACGTGCGGGGAAGCGGCATTTAAAGGATCAGACCTGATGGATTGAGGGGATTATTACCCATTTTTTCTTTGCTTCCTCCCCGTTTTTCTCTAGGACGTTCGGTCCTAGTTTAGGGGAGTCTGGCATTTGCCAGGGGTTCTTTAGATTGATTTTTGAAATGACTAATTTGATTCTGCATATTCAGAAAGAGGTTATGTATAGAATTTAGTACGAGTTTTCCATGACAAGAATTATTGTCTGTGGGATTATTATTATTTTACTTATACTATTACGGATGTTGTTCATTGTAATGGGCATTTGTGGTTTTTGGGGTATGGATGAGTGACGCTAGTATAAAAGGGCTCAGTTGCCTTCTGTGGGGGGGAGACCTTACTTCTTCTCCTTGGCTGCCCAGATCTTGGGCATGTCAGGGTCGTATAGACAGCAGGGGGGGAGGGAGGGGGGGAGAGGGGGTAGGGGGGGGGGGTTAGGGGGGGTCACTTGAGGAATGATAGTTCTCTTGTCCTAGGCTCGTGGAATGTTAATGGATTAAATAATCCTGGAAAGCGTAGTATAGTTTTTCGTGAACTGCATCGGCTGAAGTGGGATATATGCTTGCTGCAAGAAACTCACTTAAGATCGAGGGACGAGCGGTTACTGCACACTCAACATTATGATCAAGTGTGGACTCATAGGGCTCGAGGCACACAGAGGGTGGGGGGTTTAGCTGTTTTGGTTCGTAAGGGGATAGGGCTGGAGGTGGATGAGGTTTTCAAAGATAGGGAGGGACGCTGTTTAGCTATACGGGGTAAGATACAGGATAAAATGACTACTATTATTAATATATATGGGCCTAACACTGATCAATCACATTATTATTCTGGTCTCACAGATGACTTGACTGCTTTCGCAAGGGGAGCGATTTTTTGTGGAGGGGATTTTAATGTGTGCCCAGATCTATCATTAGATCACTCCAAAGGGGGACGAGTGGTTCTCCGACGTCATAGTAAGGCCTTGATTAGGTTTATGCATCTATTGGGATTGGTGGATTGTTGGAGATTGCTACATGGTACTCAGAAGACTTATTCTCATTTCTCTAATGCTACTCAGACTTACACGAGAATAGATGGTATTTGGGTACATAGAAATCTTTGGGGCGGGATTCAAGAGGCGGAGATTGGTAACATTCAGATCTCCGATCACGCTCCTGTCTGGGTGGTATGCAAGGGACTTAGGATACAATCAGGTAACAGATTTTGGCGTTTAAATGAATCACTTTTAGGGGACCCTATTGTATTGCAAGAAGTGCAGGATTCTATTGTAGACTATCTATATATAAATGACAATGGGGAAGTAAGGGATGGGACACTTTGGGATGCACTGAAAGCTGTTATTCGGGGTATTTTTGTTAAATGGGGGGCTTGTAAAAAACGGGACAAAGCTAAGCGCTCTTTGGGATTGAGGGTGCAATTGGTGGATTTAGAAAAACAACATCAATTAGATCCTAGGCCTAGGGTGTATGAGGCCTTGAGTAAAGTTCGATTGGAATTACACCAAATGCAACTGGAGGATTTAGCTTTTAGAAAGACACAATTGAAACAGGCTATGTTTGAGAATGGAAATCGGTCTAGTGCTATGCTTGCCCGCTATTTGCGAGCTCGAAGGATGTCTGCTACTATTCAGAGTATTCGTGGAACTGATGGAGTTAGGTATAGGACTGATAAGGATATACATAACCAGTTTACTACATTTTTTGCAGAGTTGTATCGTGGGGACAACTTGAGTGAGGGATCTAAGATTTCAGATTTCTTAGATATGGTCCCTTTGCCAAAGCTCTCGGATTTGGAACAAGAGAGGTTGGATCTTCCCATAACGGAGGGGGAGGTGTCTGGGGTCATACGGGGTTTGAAAGGAGGGAAATCTCCGGGATTAGATGGGTTATCGAATGTGTTCTATAAGACCTTTAGGGAGCAGATTGTTTCACTGTTGGTGAGGGTTGGTAATGGAGTGCGAGACGGGGGCTCTTTGCCATCTACTATGGGAGAAGCAGGGATCACAGTATTGTTGAAACCGGGACGGGACCCGGAGCAGTGTGGAGCATATCGTCCCATCTCATTATTAAATGTTGATGCTAAAATTTTGGCGAAGGTGTTAGCATTGAGATTGGGACGAGTGTTACCGGGACTTGTCCATGTTGATCAAGCTGGATTTATCCAGAAGCGTCAAGTGGGAGACAATATACGTAGAACTTTACATTTGATCTGGGAGGCACAGCAACAAAATAGTAAAATGGTCCTATTATCCATAGACGCTGAAAAGGCCTTTGATCAGGTCAATTGGAACTTTTTATGGGCAGTAATGGAACGGATGGGAATTGGGGGAATGTATGAAAAATGGATAAGGAATTTTTATTTGACACCGAGGGCTTGTATTAAAATTAATGGGCTTTATACAGATTTCTTCTCTATTACAAGAGGGACCCGACAGGGTTGTCCTCTCTCCCCTTTACTGTTTGCTTTGTATTTAGAACCTTTGGCTTGTTATATTCGGGATTTGGGGGCAGTTAGAGGAATTCATATTGGAGATCGGGAACATAAATTGGCGCTATTTGCAGATGATATTCTTTTTTATGTGACGGACCCGGAGACTACTCTGACTGGGTTGTTGGAGGTATTTGGGACATTTAGAGGTCTATCTGGTTTTACGATCAACATGGACAAGTCCGAATTTTTGAATATTTCTTTGGAGGAGGGGGAGGCGCAGAGGTTGGCTGACACCTTTCCGGTGAGGCGGGTACTGGGGCATCTTAAGTATCTTGGTATTTTGATTCCATCTGATTTATCGTGTCTTTATGATCTCAATTACTCTAAGATAGTGCGTTTCGTGCGGAGAGACTTGCAAGCTTGGAAGGGTTTGTGGTTGTCCTGGTGGGGGCGTATAGCTGTTGTCAAAATGAATATCTTACCCCGTCTATTATTTTTATTCCAAACGCTGCCCATAGCGGTGCCGAGGGGGCTTTTGAAGCTATTGCATAAGGAATTTCGATATTTTATTTGGCAAGGGAAACATCCCAGGTTGAGTCAACAAGTACTTTGGTCTGCTAGGGAAGATGGGGGACAGGCAGTGCCCAATCTGCACTGGTATTACGAGGCTGCACAACTCCGTTTTATTTTGGATTGGAAGATCGCAGTGTTTAAACCTGGGGTTCAAATAGAACAAAGCTATGTTCCGCATTGTACACTGAATAATTGGCTGTGGATCTCTTCCTCGCTGTCAGAGCGATTGCAGGGGCAAGGGAACCCGTTCTTTTGTCATTTAGTACGGATGTGGGGTTCTTTATATCAAAGGGAAAAGAGTGGTAGGGGAGTTTCCACGCTGGCTCCTATCAAGGGGGAACCGCGGTTTATGGCAGGATTGGAAAGGAGGGCGTTTCGGAAATGGGAATCTATGGGGATTCTTACATTTCGAGATGTACTAGTTGGGGGATGCTTACCTACTTTTGATGCATTGGTGACTAAGAAGCCTGGGTTAAGAGGCGAATTTTTTGCATACATGCAATTGAGACATTTTATGATCTCGGAAAGTTGGGATAAAGGGAATCCCCAGGGGACTGAATCTTTGGAAAACTTATGGCTTTTGTTGAGTAGAGTACCGAGACCGATTTCCATTCTTTATAAGTTCTTGCGCGGTAGAGTGGTGATTTCCTTTCCTTTTAAACAACAGTGGGAACGGGACCTCCAGCTGCATCTTTCTGCAGATGATTGGTCACGTATTTGTATGGAGGTACAGAAAGCATCTCATTGTATATTGGTCCAAGAAAATGCTTATAAAATTTTAACACGCTGGTACTTCACACCTGCACGGTTACATATTATGTACCCTCAAGTTTCAGACTCTTGCTGGAGATGTGGTAAGAGCCCTGGATCTTTTATGCATATTTGGTGGGACTGTGGGGTGATTCAGAAATTTTGGGTTATTGTTACACGATCTTTGACATTGTGGATCCAGGATCCATTGCAACTTTCACCTCAAGTTTGTCTGTTAGGGTTACATAATGTTAGAGAAGTTCCTTGGCAGACAAAACTGGTCAGAATGGGGTTGGCGGCGGCCAAATGTTTAATAGCATTATATTGGAAGAAGTTAGCCGCTCCACCAGAAGAGGAATGGTTAGAGAAATTGCGAAAACTTGCACAGATGGAATGTATAGCTGCTAAGCATTATGGTTATTATGACTTACAAAGGCGGACTTGGGACAAAATATTTCAGTACATTTAATTATTTCCTCATGTGGGGTGGGAGGGTGGGATAGAGGGTGAGGGGAGGTGTGGTTCATTGGGAGTCTTTTTGAAGGAACAACGAAAGGACTCCCTCATGGTGTTTATTCGATGGGGGATATTATTGATTATATTGGTTTACTTTATGTAGGGTGGCGGGAGTGAGATATATTTATGTTAGGGGGTTTTCTCCCCTTTTTTTTTTTTTTTTTTTTATACGCTTTATTGAAAGATTGTAATATTACGGATTGGTTTACAAATGGTGTTTGTATTGTTTATCATCATTATAAAATTCTAATAAAAATTGATTAAAACAAAAAAAGAAAAACCATGAGGGCCTACAAACATAACTTGAAAAATTAGGAAAAGGATGGGGAATTTGAGGCCTGACAGTCGAAAGACCCTGAGGCTGCTGACTGCCCATATGGACTCCCCCCACCATGCAGAAAAAAGAAGCATCAGGCATGATGACCAGGCAAGGAGGGAACAAATAAAAAAGGGGACCTCCGGATAGACCAGAGGAGATCAGCCATAATAGAAGCAACTGCAGATCAAAGATATACATGCTTTGAGAGACAAGCCCTTGCCTGATACCACTGGAAAACAAAAGATCACTGAGGAGTACAAGAATGTAGTCCGACCCGTGGCAAAATAGAAACAGGAAAAGCCCTGTTGCTCAAAAGAACCATCATGTGTCTGGCAGGAAAGGATTAAAAAAAGAAACAACTGCAGACCCAAACGGATAAGAAGAAACACTCTCACAAGAGTGGTGTCAAGGAGTACCCCAATGAAACAGAGACATGAATTCGGGTATGTAAACTGAAAATCTAAAGAAAATGAGATGGTTGAGAAAAGCGTCTGAACCATTTCTCAGGAAAAAACAGCCGGGGAAAAACCAGATGTTTAAAAAAGGAAAAAACGAGAAGGCCCTGTAATCGAATAGATGTGGCCAGCACAATCAGACACCTCCTGAAGAATCTGGGAGCAAATGCCAGTCGAAAGAAAAAAAAAACCAAAACCTATACTGGTAAATAGAACGGCTGAGTAGAACTGAAAAGCAGAGCTTGAAAGCCATATGAATTGGAGCATGTGGCGGCTGCCTGGAAAACCAGGAAGCAGTCGTCCAGTGTCTTTGAAAATCAATAGAAAGAAGGGAGGAGAATCCCCAACTCCAGTAAGCGAAGACAAGTCTTCAAGGAAAATCAGGAGGAGAAACCAGGAAGGACTGCATAAGATCCCACTTAGACTCTCAAGATAAAACAGAGTCTGAGAGCAGGGTGAAAACATTAAGGCCCTGATTCTGTATAGGACGCCCGGGAGAGGTGTCCTATACAGAATCGGGCCTACACTAACCCCGATTCTGTAACCGGCATCCATGTTACAGACGCCGGTTAGAGAATCAGGTTAGAGTAGAGGCGGCTGCTACACTTATCGCGGCAAGGAATAAGTATAGCGACCGCCTGTTCGATCGCCGGCAGGAGGGTGCTGAACCCCTCCTGCCGGAAAGCCATCCCTGCCCCCGAAATTCTAGATTGCCGGCAGGAGGGTGCCGAACACCTCCTGCCGGCGATTGGGAGTTTGGGGGGTTTCCGGCAGGAAGCCTGATTGGCCCAGGTGCCTACGAACCTGGGACAATCACACTTTAGGGTTAGTGGGGATGGGCGGACCCGCTATGCCTAAGGTCTGATTGGTCTAGGCTTCTAGAGCCTGGGCCAATCAGGCCTTAGACTTAGTGGGGATGGGCCGGGAAGGAATGGGCCCGTCTCATTTCGACGAGGCGGGCCTGTCGGCTGGACGGCAGCAAGACCCGTCCAGTCGGCCAACATTTAAAGGTTAGTTGGGGGGGAAGTTAGTTGGGGGGAGGTTAGGGGAGTCATGGGGGGGAAGGTCGTTAGCATCAGGGGTCCGGCACCCTCCTGCCGGCGATCTAGAGTTTCGGGGGGCGGGGGCGACTTTCCGGCAGGAGGGATTCAGCACCCTCCTGCCGGCGATTGGGAGTTTGGGGAGGTTCCGGCAGGAAGGGTTCGGCACCCTCCTGTTGGTGATCGGACAGGCGGCCGCGGCCGCTATACTTATTGCGGCAGGGAGATCCCTTGCCGCAATAAGAATAGTGGCTGCGTCTACTTACAATGTAGGCCAGCCAGCCAGCAATGTAGGCCGAAAGGACGCTGGGCACCGGATCACCGACGACAGCTGGTGCCAGATTCTTGGCGGCGCCAACGGAAAACTGCTTCTGAAGGATCCACATGAAAATGCGCTGAAGAGGAAGAAAGCAAGGGAAGGGGAAAAAAAAAAAAAAATCGGCAAGGCCGAGTTCCTGACATTGCCAAAATAACAGAAGGATGACGGTGAAGACAAGTTCCACAACAAAACAACCGCGTGGAATAAAATTGAGCAGGAAAAACCTGCACAGAACAAGAGCCATGAAGTGGGGAGAAAACAAAATGGCGATCCATAAGGCCCCACCAAGGCCAACCGATGCAGTGCGGGCTATCGAGAACTTTCCAAGTTCTTGAAGTGTCCGTACCGGGGCTCCATCGGTGATGTTACCCATCAGTGAGAATATGCTGCCTGCTTGTCCTGGGATAACATTTGAATTTAAGGATTCTTAATTTTCCGATAGCTAGGTTTATGTCTCCACAGGAACTATTTAAGAACTTTATGTTAACAGTCTTAAAGGTATCAGAATCAAGTCTCCCCCCTCCCCCCCAATACAGAGAATTTACTACTTTAGTAGCTGAAAATACACAATTGGATGTTTCTGCTATATTGCAATGCCCTGCTTAAGGCCACTCAATTGATTCAACTTCAGACCAGCATTACAACATACACTTCTTGCCCAGGCATGTACTAAAGGCAAGATAACCCCAGCCACTCAAGAACTAGGGAGGAGAAAAGTTCCTGGAAATGCAACCATGAGTGATATAACGTGGTTATTCTTGGAGTGACCAAGGTCAGGTAGTGGAGAGTACATCTTATTTCCTGAGATAAGCCTCTGCTCAAGGGGCATAAAGGAACAATCTCCAGAGTGCATCAGGGTCTGATCCTCCTGTCAATCCCAGAGGTCTGACCTGGACTGCAAAGTGTTCCAGTTTCTGCCTCAGCAGCTTGTACCACTGCTTGGCTACTTCACCTGACTCTGCTCTGCATCTTCAGAATTCCTCTGCTAACCTGTATCACCTCTCCAGGAAAGCATCTGTAGTTCTGTTATACCTAGGGGAAATGCTTGGAGGCAGAATTTCAGCCTGTAGGTAGGGTGATCATGTGTTTACTCTAGAAGTGAGAGCTTCAGAAATTACAGAACATTACAATAAAACTTCTATCAAAAGCCAAAAAATATGATGTCACCCCACTTTTAATTTCGGCTCACTGGTTACCAATTGCACACTGGCTAACATTCAAAATTTTAACTTTACATTTAAAAGTTAGGCAAGACCACACTCCAGTTCTCATAGACAGACTATTTATTCCTTATGGGGGACATTCTATAAATGGGCCAAAACTTAGGCATCTGTAGGCACCCTACTGGTGCCTAAGTTAACTGAGAAACGCCATTTAAAATGGGAAGAATAGAGCACCTACCGGTGCCTAAATAAAAGGCACCGTAATCCTATCTATGTAGGCAATTTAGGAAACCGAATGCCAAAGCAGGCTTGGCCAACGCCTTTGTAAGCACGATTTATGCAAAGATAGGCATCAGAAATGTAGACCTGGAAAACCCAGGCCTACATTATGTTAGGAGTTTTTTTTTGCTAGAATGAACTGTCTGTATGTGTTGTAGGAGCATACACCCAGATTCTCTAACTGGCACTGAAGTCAGCAGCCTCCAGTTGCATGTCAGTCATGTGATTGCACTGGTTAGAGAATCATGCCAGGGTCTGCCATCAGCTGATCGAAGCAGGGGAATCCCCAATCAAATGACCTGGCAGGACAGTGTGTGGGGATATCGGAAAGGGGGCTGAGGGGTTGCTGGGGTGTGGAGGGGTGTCGGGCACGGGGGTGTGGATGGGGCTCTCTTTAGAAGGGGTCTGGAGAGAGAGAGAGGAAATGGGGATCTTCTTGCTGGTTCAGCTGATTGCAGTAGGGGAATCCCCAATTAGCTGAGCCAGCAGGACTCCCTGTAGTTGCAGTTTTAGGAAGTCCTGCCAGGTCATCTGATCGGGGATTCCCCTGCTTCGATCAGCAGATGGCAGGCCCTGGCATGATTCTCTAACCAGTGCAATCACGTGACTGACATGCAACTGGAGGCTGCTGACTTCAGTGCCAGTTAGAGAATCTGGGGGTATGCTCCTACAACACATACAGACAGTTCATTCTAGCAAAAAAAATTCCTAACCATACCTTCCGTTTATCACATTACCTACATTACCATCTATGAAACCATATTTTCTGTACATCATATTTTCGCATGAAACCTCTAGTCAAATTCAAATCCAGCCTCAAAGCCTTTAAAGATGCATACATTAAGATATAATAGGCTATTTTTAAGAATACAGTTATTTTACAGCCTGCAACATCAAATTGCCTATGCTACCCCCTGCCCACTTTCCTTACGTTATTTCCCCTAGTTTCTTTCCTATCACAACATTGTAGTTCCTCCCCTCTTCCCTCTATCTTTTTGCTTCACTGTGTCCTTCTTAATCTTTTTATTTCTTTTTGTTTTGCTGTTATTGATTTCATATGCCCCCTTTTAATTTTTTAATTGTACACAGCTCAGACATACATCAAGACTGAAATAAACTTGAAACTATATTTCCTAAGCATCCTAGCTTGTTCAATTCATAAATCTTACACCTCAATCATACTATTTGACCACTTCAGTTGCTACTTGTTTTAGCAATACACTAATTCTATTTTCTAATACCTGATCTGGTTCATTGCTCATCTGTATTGTATTGTGGTTCAGGGGCTAGAACTTAGATTTAAGAAGGAATGTTGATACAAAACTCAAGAGTGCTACATTTAAATTCCATTATACCTTCATGTTCCTTATTGCACTGGTTTCCTGTTGGGACCCAGGAGCCATGTGGGCAACCCTGATTTAACCTGAGTTATGCCTACATGGTCACTAATAAGAGCCATGTAGTTCTAATAAATTTGCCCTCCAAAAGAGAATTCAATGTCATAATACTACATGACAAAAGACCTCCCTATCCTCCATCCCACCCATATTGTTTCTCATAAGAGGCTCCTACATAAACTGAGCAACTTGGGGATGGTTTCAGA
Organism: Geotrypetes seraphini; assembly: GCF_902459505.1. Lineage (NCBI taxonomy): Eukaryota > Metazoa > Chordata > Amphibia > Gymnophiona > Dermophiidae > Geotrypetes > Geotrypetes seraphini. The sequence continues at coordinate 141,741,886 of NC_047087.1, forward strand.
GTTGGTAAACTGGATCAGAAATTGTTAAATGTGTAGGGATGGAGATCTGATAAGTTCTGATCCAGGGCATCAGAACACAGGCAGGGTCAACACACAGGCAGTTCTGAACACAGGCCAGGTCGGCACACCGACCTAAGCCCTGTGTGCGGATCTAGGCCTGTGTTTGGATCTGAGGCCCTGTTTCTCATTCCCTTTCCCTTCTTGCCATGCAGCCATTCTAAGTAAAGGAAAAATACTAGCATCTTGTCAGAAGACTTTTGTCACATATTAACCTGACATTTACCCTTTTTCTCTTATCTTGTTTAAGCATTCCTTATATGGGCAACAATCAGACTTTGCCTACAGCTTAAGGCTAAGGAGCATGTATTATAACCTTTGGACTGTCACATGCTTATCTTATTTGAGCTGTCCTTATTTGGTATGGTAAGGACATCAGCTGACAGGCATTGCATATGTGCATAGACTCAGGCCCTGTCCACGTGTTAATCAGGCCCTTGTCTAAGTGCTGAGTTGGAGGATGATCACGAGGTAATCACGAGGTAAAAAGCACGTACCTATCTTTGTATCCACCAATGTAAAACCATGTACCTTTGTACCCACCAATCATAAGATGTGTAAATGAGGGAGTTACTATGATGTCATAAGCTTAGAAGCATAATAAATAGGGACTCGGAGCTAGTCCTTACTAACGCCTCCTCCCGATTCTAAGATTGCATGTGTGTTTCTTTTGTGGCATTCCTACATAAATGGTAGTTAAAGTAGGGTAGTGGTAAATGGGAGTTCACTGGGGCTGTTTCTATTTTTTTAAATTCAATTTTCTATACTGTTCTCCCAAGGGAGCTCAGAATGGTTTTACATGAATTTATTTAGGTACTCAAGCATTTTCCCAGTCTGTCCCAGTGGGCTCACAATCTATCTAATGTACCTAGAGCAATGGGGGGATTAAGTGACTTGCCCAGGGTCACAAAGAGCAGTGTGGGTTTAAACCTACAACCTCAGGGTGCTGAGGTTGTAGCTTTAACCACTGCGCCACACTCTCCCCTATTCAATATCTGTGACATTGCCAGAGGATTTAGAATCAGAAAATAATATTAAATATTGAACTAAGGCCAGTATTGGGCAGACTTGCACGTTCTGTGTCTGTATATGGCCATTTGTTGTAGGATGGGCTGGGGAGGGCTTCAATGGCTGGGAGGGTGTAGATGGGCTGGAGTAAGTCTTAACAGAGATTTTGGCAGTTGGAACCCAAGCACAGTACCGGGTAAAGCTTTGGATTCTTGCCCAGAAATAGCTAAGAAGAAAAAAATTAAAAAATTTAAATTGAATCAGGTTGGGCAGACTGGATGGACCATTCGGGTCTTTATCTGTCGTCATCTACTATGTTAGGAAAAGAAAAAGAAAAAAAAAAGGTTTGCCATTTTACAGACACAAAGATTTACAAGAGTGGTCACCCTTGAGTAGAAAACATGAGAAATGACACACAAAAACTAGAAGAATGCATTCAATTTGAACTGCATAATATTAACCCTCTTCTTACCTCCTCTAAGTTTTTCCAGTCTGTTCTTTTCGCCATGTGTGTCCTCTCTTGCCCACCTTGCCTGCTCTAGAAACCTGAAAATATAAGTATATATTGGGCTTGAAATGTAGGGAATATCTGGATTTTAGGATTTGTGGGGAAATAAGTTACTGATATGCCTTCCTCCTGCCATAAAAGTCCAGATTTTTCAATTATTAAATAATATGAAGGAAAAAAAAAATGTTGGTCCTCATAAAGTACACATAAGCAAAATATGTACTGAAAACTTGACCCAACCCTAGAAATGGGGATAGGGAATAATTCCCAGATCTCAGAGTAATTCTCAGAGTAATTCCCAGATCTCAGAGTAATTCTAGATTCTCAGAGAATCAAAGTAATACATCAATATTATTGTCAGATAATACATGCCAAATGTTTGTTCATTTCTGATCTAAGTAATGGGACTCTTCTTCCCAGAATTCTTTCTATACCAGAGGTTCTCAACCAAGTCCTCAGGATGCATCCTTTCAGGTTTTCAGAAATCCTCAAATATGCATGAAAAAATTTGTATACAAAGAAGGTAATGCATGCAAAATTTATCATGCATATTCATTATGGATATCCTGAAAATCTGTTCACTAGGGGTGTCCCAAGGCTGGGTTGAGAACCAGTGTTCTACACAAAGGCCCTCCCCTAACTTTCTCTATCCTAGTCTAAAGGATGCCTGCTGTCATCCCCAAACCAAGAACCCCCCCAACCTCATCCCCCCAAAAAAGATTCCTCTCTCACCTAATACTGTTCTCACCTTCTCCTCAGGATATACAGTCACTTGTTTGGGGGAAAATAGAATTCAAATGTGATATCCAAATTCATGCTCATATGCAAATAAGTAACTCAGTTCAAACTAGATTATTGAAATTACAGTATTTATCGTGACTCCCAAAATATGCAGCATGATATAAAAACTAGTCATCTACTACCCCCTTGTCTCCTTTCAAAAGTTACATCACCCATACTTATTCTGCAAGAGGGGAATAAATATTATGTACTTGCTTTCTATTCCACAAACTAGAAGGCAGCTCATGAGTCTCAGAGTAATTCTAGAGCTGAAGTAACAACATCAGTTTGGTCAGATAATACATACCAAACACTCATCATCGACAAGAGCTGAATTTGAACTCCACCTTCCACTCCCTTCTCAAGTCTCTCTTACTCTTCCATCTTCCCTGCAGGTGCTGACTTTGGCACAGCAATAACCAATAAAATGAAGTGACTCTACCCTGATCAAACTCACACTCAAATTAATGAACTCTATCACCAAATAAGGTCACCCAGGTTCCATAAATCATCTTACAGCTCGTCAGCACAACCAGTCTGAAGCTTTCACTGGCATGCCAAGATACGCACTGAACCACTGCAGGGTTGTTGGCAGCCTAGATGCTTCAGTCACTTAGGATTACCCATCTTGAGAGGAATCTCCATAGCATGGTTCCTTCACTTTTGCTGCCCTATTAAAGGAGAAGAAGAAAAAAAAGAAAAAGGAAAACACTCACACAATGAGGAACAGCGGGCCTTGAAGCCTTACCAGAACTGAGGACATATTACCATGTAAATCAGACAATATGTACCAATTACATATCACTGACCCTCACACATCCCTAATGAAACTGGCTAAAGCTTTAAAATTTCTTTCTTTTTTTTTTTGTAAATCTTTATTGATTTTTAAACTTTGATAGTGCAATGCAAATGGTAAAGCATACAAACTGCATAAAAACACACTATTAACTATACAATTATTACATAAAAAAATAATTTTCTCCCCTTATCTTAATTATTAAAACAATAATACATATGATATGATTTCACTATTATAATGAAATAATTTAACTCCTCAAAATACGTTTCCCTCCCCCCACCCTCCCTGGATGTGCAAGGACTCTAATGGAAAAAGAAAGAAAGAAACATAATCCTAATTATAATGCAATAAAATTAGTTAATGGACTCCTTACATCATTAAAAGACTTATTGGTCCCCAAACGTTCCGCCATCATCCTTTCATACTTATACGTAGTACACAAAACTACCCACCAAAAAGTAAAATTAATCCTATCATGGTTTTTCCAATTACGAGTAATCAGTTGAACCCCTTTTCCTGTCAAGATCATGAAAAGCTTTAAATTTCTTACCTGTTAAGATAACCTACAAGGAAAACCAAATGCACCATTTATAGGAGATAAATTTCCTTGTAAAACTAAGATTAACTGACCATTTGTGGGCTAAAACTTGGAGAGAAATGCTGAAATGACGACTGACTGGCCATCAGAGTGATTGGACACCCATATTAGTGTTACATAGATGCCCCACTTTGAGTGATGAGCTGGAGACCATTTTAATTTGTTAGATTTTGAGTTTGGAGGAAGTATATAAGAAACTCTATATTCAGGTATAGTAAGGCCTAGGTTCTATAAACGGCACTTACAGTGGCAGGCACTTCCAGAAACGGCACCAGCCAGGGAGCAATCAAGCATAGGCACTGTTAACAGAATCAAGGCTTATGTCTAACATAGACGCCGGTAAATTAGGTCATGGTTTTGCAGGCCTGCATTCAATTATGATGTAGTCAATTACTGCACTGATTAACACCAATTAAGTTAGGCAGCGGTAGGGCGCCTATCATTGCCTAACTTATGGAGCCGTTTAGAGAATTTGGGCCTAAGTGATTTTCTGTCCCTGGGAGGGCTCAATCTATGTTTGTACTTGAGGCAACAAAGGGTTGCAATTTGGCCAAGATCACAAGCTGTTACACTTGGATTTGAACCAGGCTACCTTGGTTATAAGCCTGCTGCTCTAACCACTGAGGTACCCCTCCATTCCGGACTATTGATTGAATGGAAATGACATAAGAACATAAGAATTGCCACTGCTGGGTCAGACCAGTGGTCCATCGTGCCCAGCAGTCCACTCATGCGGCAGCCCGTAGGTCAAAGACCAGTGCCCTGAGACTAGCCTTACCTGCGTACGTTCTGGTTCAGCAGGAACTTGTCTAACTTTGTCTTAAATCCCTGGAGGGTATTTTCCCCTAAAAGAGCCTCCAGAAGAGCATTCCAGTTTTCTACCACTGTCTGGGTGAAGAAGAACTTCCTTACATTTGTATGGAATCTATCCTCTTTTAACTTTAGAGAAAGTGCCCTCTCGTTCTCTCTACCTTGGAGAGGGTGAACAACCTGTTTTTATCTACTAAGTCTATTCTCTTCATTATCTTGAATGTTTCGATCATGTCCCCTCTCAGTCTCCTCTTTTCAAGGGAGAAGAGGCCTAGTTTCTCTAATCTCTCACTGTACGGCAACTCCGCCAGCCCCTTAACCATTTTAGTCGCTCTTCTCTGAACTCTTTTGAGTAGTACTGTGTCCTTCTTCATGTATGGCGACCAGTGCTGGAAGCAGTATTCCAGGTGAGGGTGTACCATGGCTCGGTATATCTTTCTCCGATCTGTTTGTGATCCCCGCCTTAATCATTCCTAGCATTCTGTTCACCCTTTCGCCGCTGCCGCACATTGTGCGGACGGCTTCATTGACTTGGTGACTCCCAAGTCTCTTTCCTGGGGGGGTCTCTCCAAGTACTGCACCGGACATCCTGTATTTGTGTATAAGATTTTTGTTACCTTACACTTACCAACGTTAAACCTCATTTGCCATGTCGCAGCCCATTTCTCCAGCGTGTTTATGTCATGTTGCAGGTCTTCGCAATCCTACTGCATATTCACTACTTTGAATAACTTCGTATCGTCTGCAAATTTAATCACCTCACTCGTCGTACCAATTTCCAGGTCATTTATAAATATGTTGAAGAGCACGGGTCCAAGCACTGAACCCTGCGGCACTCCACTCGTGATGCTTTTCCAGTCCGAATATTGTCCATTTATCCCCACTCTCTGTTTCCTATCTGCCAGCCAGTTTTTAATCCATGTGAGTATTTCATCATCGATTCCATGGCTCGCAATTTTTCGAAGAAGTCATTCATACAGAACCTTGTCCAACTCCTTCTGGAAATCCAATATGCAATGTCGACCGGGTCACCCTTGTCTATCTGCCTGTTTACTCCCTCGAAGAAGTGCAGCAAGTTCGTCAAGCAAGATCTTCCTTTGCTGAAGGCATGCTGGCTGGTCCTCATTAGATTGTATCCATCAAGGTGATCAATGATGCAGTCCTTTATCAGCACCTCTACCATCTTTCCCGGTACCGAGGTCAGACTCACCAGTCTGTAGTTTCCCGGACCACCCCTCGAACCTTTCTTGAAGATCAGTGTAACATTCGCCACCTGCCAGCCTTCCGGAACTCTTCCCGACTTGATCGACAGATCAAGCAGTTCAGCTATAGCCCCTTACAGTTCCTTGATTACCCTCGGATGGATGCCATCCGGTCCTGGGGTTTTATCATTTTTAAGCCTATCAATCTGCCTGCATATCTCTTCTAGACTAACCGTCAACCCTGTCAGTTTCCCGTCTTCGTTTCCTGTGTATAGCCTTTCGGCTTCTGGTATGTTGTGTATATCTTCTTCGGTAAATACAAACGCAAAAATGTGTTCAGTTTGTTGATGATGGCTTTGTTCTCCTTTAGCACTCCCTTTATTCCATGGTCATCCAATGGCCACACCACTTCTTTCAGGGGTCATTTCCCATTAATATATCGAAAGGCTTGATATTTTTTGCCTCCTTGGCTATTTTTTCCTCTTACCGTCTTATGGCACCTGCTTTGATGTTGTTTGTGCTTTTTCCAGTTTTCATCCGTTTTTGACCTTTTCCATTCCTTAAACAAAGTCTTCTTGTCTCTGATCGCTTCCTTCACCGCTACAGTGATCCACGCCGGTTCCTTGTCCTTTTTCCTCTTGTATCCCTTGTTGATACGCGGTATATATAGATTTTGTGCTTCGGTGACTGTGTCCTTAAAAAGGGACCATGCTTGCTCTAGCATTTTTACAGTGCTTTTCCTCTTCTTAATCTTCTTCCCCACCATGAGTCTCATCCCTTCATAATTTCCTTTTCGGAAGCTCAGTGCCCTGGCCGTCGTTCTGGATCGATGTTTTGCCCCTGTGTCCAGGTCGAAGCAGATCATATTGTGATCACTGCTTCCCAGCGTCCCTTCTATTTCTACACCTTGCGCCGGTCCTCGTAGTCCATTTAAAATTAAGTCCAGAATTGCATTTCCTCTCGTATTTTCCTTGACAAGTTGTTCCAGGAAGCAATTGCCTACAGCATCCAGGAACTTGGTCTCCCTACCGCAGCCAGAGGTGCCTAGGTTCCAGTCTATCCCCGGATAATTGAAGTCACCCATGATAACTGTGTTTCCTCCTTTTAATATGTTCATTTATTCAATGGATATGTTGTGTTGTGGTAATGTCCACAAATAAAGATTTAAAGTCTCAAAAAACATTAAATGGAAAGGTTTCAGGATCCAGAAAAAAAATATAGCCATCTTGCAAAGATGGTCTCACAATTAATATAATAGACTATTCTGCAGGCAAGGATGCTGGTTAATGGGGTCGCACACCTTCATTTTTGGTCATTAGTAACACCCGGCAGGGCTGTCCACTACTGCCATTGTTATTTGTTCTATCCTTGAAGCCCTTGTTGCATGTCCTTGCGACCTCAGGGGTTGTTTCAAGACACTCAGTGCAATTGGACCAGGTTAAAATACTAGCTTATGCAGATTTGTTAGTGGCACTGACAGATCTTTGTAGATCACTCCCTACTCTGGTACCCCATATAGTTGATTATGGCAAACTCTTCTTGTTTTTTTTTTTCATTCTATCCAAATTTAAAGCCCTTCCTCTGATTCCTGAGGTTTGCACAATGTGGGAAGGGATCTTCCCCCTGCAATGGGTAGATCATTTGTTCAAATACCTCAGGATTACCGTATAGCACAGTTACTTAATAATAATAATAATAACAGTTTATATACCGCAATACCGTTAAGTTCTATGCGGTTTACAATAGATTAAGCGAGGTACAAATTGATTGAATTTAAAAGGGGGAAAGAGGAGAGTTAATAAGACCGGAAATGCGTTGTTGAGAAGAAAGAGATTAATAAGACAGAGGAATCACTATGGAGGAGAAAGAAGATGAGTGGGTCAGTTGTCTAGATACTTTAGGAACAGTTGAGTGTTTAGACGTTTTCTGAATTCCTCATAAGTAGTGGGCGAAAGCAGTTGATCTAGGTCTTTATCCCATAATGCTGCTTGATGTGAAAGAAGGTTTTCATGGTGTTTTTTCAGTTTACAATCTCTAACTGGGGGGGAAACGAAGTAGGAATGAGAGCTTCTCTTGTGTCTGATGGCAGAGAAGGAGAAAAGGTCAATTATGTATTTAGGGGCAAGTCCGTTTAGCGCTTTAAAGCAGAAGCAGGCGAATTTAAATTTTATGCGTGCTTCCATCGGTAGCCAATGTAACTGCCGGTAGTAGGGTGATACATAATCGAATTTCTTTAGTCTGAAGATTAATCTGACCGCTGCATTTTGCATTAGTTGCAAGATGAGTTAATTTTAGTGGAGTAGAATGCTTTATGTTTGTCTTTTATCATTTGTTTGTATATTTTTATAATAGCTCTCCATTTGTTACGGTCTGCTGATTCTCCTGTTTTTTTCCAGGTTCTTTCCAATCGTCTCGCTAGTTGTTTCGTTTTTAGAAGTTCGATATCGAACCATTTGTTATATTTGTTTCCATTGCTTTTGCTATTACGTTTGGGGGCAATTTTATCTAGAATGGATGTGCTGGTTATCATCCAGTGATCCCAGAAATCGATTCCTTCTATCTCTGTTTGCAGTTCGTAGTGCGACTAGTATTCTTCTGGATTAATATAGCCTCTTGTGTGGTGTTCTCTTTTTATCATTGGACGTGTTTTAGTTTTACTATAAGACCAGATTAACTTGAAATAATAAGTAAAATGGTCAGACCAGATATCTTGGCACCAGGAACCTTGCAGTAGAGAGATGACAGGGTCTGGGATTTCCTTTATGGACATGGCCACATCTAAATGATGACCTTTTTCATGTGTTTGTGTGGGTAAAGGGAGGTTGTAGTTGAGTAGGGATAGAAAGTGTTTAAAATCTTTCGCGTTTGTGTTACTCTTCATCTAAGTGTATGTTTATATCTCCTGCAATGATATTGTAGGAAGAACATAAGAACATAAGAAGTTGCCCCCGCTGAGTCAGACCATCTTGCTCAGCGGTCCGCTCCCGCGGCGGCCCATCAGGCCTAGTGCCTGAACAGTGGTGATTAATTTTGTAACTTACCTCTAATCCCATCCCTATAATCTACCTTTACTCTTATCTGTACCCCTCAATCCCTTTGTCTTCCAAGTACCTATCCAAAGCTTCTTTGAACCCCTGTAGCGTGCTCCTGTTTATCACATCCTCTGGTAGCGCGTTCCATGTATCCACCACCCTCTGTGTGAAAAAGAACTTCCTGGCGTTTGTTCTAAACCTCTCCCCTTTCAATTTCTCTGAGTGCTCCCTTGTACTTATTGATCCCCTTAATTTGAAAAATCTGTCCCTGTCTATTTTTTCTATGCCCTTCATGATCTTGAAGGTTTCTATCATGTCTCCTCTAAGTCTCCGCTTTTCCAGGGAGAAAAGCCCTAGCTTTTTCAGTCTGTCAGTATATGAGAGGTCCTCCATGCCCTTTATTAGCTTAGTTGCTCTTCTCTGGACCCTCTCAAGTACCTCCATGTCCTTCTTGAGGTACGGCGACCAGAACTGAACACAGTACTCCAGGTGCAGGCGCGCCATAGCACGATACAGTGGCAGGATGACTTCCTTTGTCCTGGTCGTGATACCCTTCTTAATGATACCCAACATTCTGTTTGCTTTCCTTGAGGCCGTGGCACACTGCGCCGACGCCTTCAATGTTGTGTCTACCATCACTCCCAGGTCTCTTTCAAGGTCGCTCACCCCTAGCGCTGATCCCCCCATTTTGTAAGTGAACATCGGGGTTTTTTTCCCTATATGCATGACCTTGCATTTCCCTATGTTGAAACTCATTTGCCAATTTTTGGCCCATTTTTCCAGTGTTGTCAGATCTTTTTGGAGATCTTCGAAGTCCTCCATGTTATTGACCTTGCGATATAGTTTGGTGTCATCTGCAAATTTAATAACCTCACATTTTGTTCCTGCTTCCAGGTCGTTAATGAATATATTGAATTATGTAAGACAAATTCACAGAAGTCTTCTTTGGCTTTTGGCCAGCTTTTTGGTGGGACATAGACTAATATGCAGGCTAGGGATTCTTCTAACTAGCAGTTGCTAATTTTGCAGGCTAAAATTTCTAGTTGGTCCGTCACTTTGGAATCTAGTAATTCGAACTCAAAACCTTCTTTAAGAATAATTGCTAATCCTCCTCCTTTTTTTCCTGGGCGGTTTAGCGTAAGGATTTTGAAATTGTCTGATAGGAGGTCAATTATTATTGGATCATCTTCCGATAGTAGCCATGTTTCGGTTAGAAAAAGACAGGCTATTTGCTTGCTAATGATCCAATCATTAATTAGGAAGGCTTTATTCCTGACAGATCTAGTATTGAGATATGCACAGGGAATAGATGCGGATGTGGTAGGTTCGGTAGAGGTAGTGGTTTTGATGGGTTTTATTTGCCTTATTCATTTTTTGAGGGTTCGTTGATGTCTTCTTTTATTTGAGATGTCATTAATGTGATTTGTTGTGTTTTCTTGTGGGTTTGTGATGTGTAAAATAGATGGATCAGGGTAGTTGATTGATTGCAATTGTGGGTGGGGTGAATTAACGTTGAGAATATGCTGCCTGCTTGTCCTGGGATAAAGCACAGTTACTTACCGTAACAGGTGTTATCCAGTGACAGCAGGCAGATATTCTCAACATATGGATGACGTCACCGATGGAGCCCCGCAGCGGACAGCCTCGAAAGCAGACTTGCTTGAAGATCTTAATAAGAGCTTCCGAGTGCTGCACCGCGCATGCGCGCATGCCTTCCCGCCCGAACTAGGGGGCGCATCTCCTGTGAGGATCCTCAGTTCAGATACCTAGCTAAGAAGCCAACCAGGGGAGGTGGGAGGGTTGCGAGAATATCTGCCTGCTGTTCCTGGATAACAACTGTTACGGTAAGTAACTGTGCTTTATCACAGGACAAGCAGGCAGCATATTCTCAACATATGGGTGACCTCCAAGCTAAGCAAAATGGGATGGAGGGAAAGTTGGTAATTTAAGAAAAAAGAGTTTGCATAACAGATTGGCCAAAATGGCCATCCCTCCTGGATAGAGTATCCAGACAGTAATGAGAGGTCAAAGTATGAACCGAGGACCAAGTGGCAGCCTTGCAGATTTCCTCAATTGGAGTTGATCTGAGGAAAGCTACAGACGCCGCCATAGCTCGAACCTTGTGGCCCGTCACTCGACCCTGCAGAGGAAGACCAGCCTGAGCATAGCAAAAAGAGATGCAAGCAGCCATCCAGTTGGAAATGGTACGCTTCGAGATAGGGTGGCCCAACTTATTCGGATCAAAGGAGATGAAAAGTTGAGGAGATGTTCTGTGAGGTTGAGTGAGTTGGAGACAGAAAGCCAAGGCCCGTTTGCAGTCCAAAGTATGAAGTGCCACTTCTCCAGGATGAGAATGAGGCTTTGTAAAAAATACTGGCAGAACAATAGATTGATTGATGTGAAAGTCTGAAACAACTTTAGGTAAGAATTTAGGATGAGTACAGAGGACCACCTTATCATGGTGAAAAGCTGTGAAAGGTGGGTCCGCAACCAAAGCTGTAACTCACTGACTCTTCGAGCAGACGTGAGGGCAATCAGGAATACAGCTTTCCAAGTGAGATATTTAAGGTGAGCTTTGTCAATTGGTTCACAAGGAGGTTTCATCAGTTGAGCCAAAACAACATTAAGATCCCAAATCACTGGAGGTGGTTTAAGTGGTGGATGAAGATTAAATAGTCCTTTCATAAAACGGGAAACCAGGGGATGTGCAGAGAGAGGTTTCCCATCAAGAGGCTGATGAAAAGCAGCAATAGCACTGAGATGGACTCGACTAGATGTAGATTGAAGTCCAGATTGTGACAAGTGAAGCAAATAGTCCAGAACAGATGCCAAGGAGGAAGACATTGGCTGCAGCTGACGTGCGGAACACCAAACAGAGAACCAGTCCATTTCTGGCCGTAACACTGTCAAGTGGACGGCTTCCTGGAAGCAAGTAAAATATTGTGGACAGACTGAGAAAATTGAGAAGCGTCTGTTATGTAGAAAGGTACCAAGCTGTCAAGTGTAGAGACTGTAGATTGGATTGAAGCAAGCATCCTTGACTCTGAGTGAGCAGAGAAGGAAAAACTGGTAGAAGTAGAGGCTCCCTGGTGCTGAGTTGAAGTAGAAGGGAGTACCACGGTTGTCTGGGCCACCGAGAAGCTATCAGAATCATGGTGGCGTGCTCTGACTTTAGTTTGACTAGAGTCCTGAGAATCAGAGGAAATGGAGGAAATGCATAAAGGAACTGAGCCCTCCAGTCCAGGAGAAACGCATCCGCTTTCAGACGTTGAGGAGTGTAAATGCAGGAACAAAACTGAGGCAGTTTGAAGTTGAGGGGGGGATGCAAAAAGATCTATCTGGGGGGTCCCCCAGCGGGCAAAGATTTGACGAAGTGTGGGATAATTGAGTGTCCATTTGTGAGGCTGTAGAAGACGACTCAAATTGTCCGCTAAACAATTGCATTGACCCTGAATGTAGACAGCTCTGAGGAAGATGTTGTGAAGAATTGCCCAATGCTACAGCTTCGGAGCTTCCTGACATAGGGAGTGAGACCCCGTACCTCCCTGTTTGTTGACATAATACATGGCCACTTGGTTGTCCGTCCGAACAAGGACCACCATGTCGTGGAGGAGATGTTGAAAGGCTTTTAGAGCATAGATCGCTCTGAGTTCCAACAGATTGATATGACACTGACAGTCTGTTGAAGTCCATAGACCCTGAGTACGGAGACCGTCGACATGGGCTCCCCAGGCGTAGGCGGATGAATCGGTTGTGAGAACCTTCTGATGAGGGAGATTGTGGAACAGCAAATCTCTGGAAAGATTGGAAGAGAGCATCCACCAACGGAGAGACTTCTGCAACAAAGGAGTTATTGTAATTTGTTGAGATGGCGGGTCCGTGGCTTGTTGCCATTGAGATGCCAGGATCCACTGAGGAATGCGAAGGTGAAGTCTGGCAAAAGGAGTCACATGAACTGTAGAAGCCATGTGACCGAGCAGGACCATCATTTGCCGTGCAGAAATGGATGGAAGACGAGAGACCTGATGACAAAGTCAAATGAGGGTATTTTGACGTGGTTGCAAAAGGTACTCTCTGAGGTGGACAGTGTTCAGAGTTGCCCCAATGAACTGGAGAGATTGAGATGGGATTAACTGAGACTTGGGAAAGTTTATCTGGAACCCCAGACTTTGGAGGAATACAATAGTCTGTTGGGTTGCTGCAATAAGACCTTGGGTGCGAAGAGCTGCAGCTACCACCACCAAGACATTTTATAAATACTCTGGGGGAGGAGGCCAAGCCGAAAGGAAGAACTCTGTACTGCAGATGAAGATCCCCCACTTTGAATCTGAGGTACTTGCGAAAGGCTGGATGAATGGGGATATGAGTATAAGCCTCCTTGAGATCCAGCGAGCACATCCAATCTCCCTGATCCATCAGGGAATACAAGATCGGCAAAGAGAGCATCCGAAACTTCTCTTTGACTAGAAATTTGTTGAGAGCTCTGAGGTCCAGAATAGGTCGCAAATCCCCCGTCTTCTTCGGAACCAGGAAGTAGCTGGAACAGAACCCTAAGTTCCACTGGGACAGAGGAATCTCCTCGACAGCTCGAAGGTGAAGAAGAGCCCGGGCCTCTTGAATAAGAAGAAGGGGAAGTTGTGACTGATTGGAAGGACATTGTTTGGAAGGATGGTGATCTGGAGGTACCTGAAGTAAGCGAATATTTTGAGTAAGAGAGTATTTTGGACCTTTTATCCACTCACTAATTCAGGAGAGTCTAATCACAGCTATTGTCCCCTCCCTCTGGAAAACCGCTATCATTACCCCTATCATTAAAGATCACAAAATTAGCATAAATGATTCCACGTGGAGGAGAGTGTGGCGCAGTGGTTAAAGCTCCAGCCTCAGCACCCTGGGGTTGTGGGTTCAAACCCACGCTGCTCCTTGTGACCCTGGGCAAGTCACTTAATCCCCCCATTGCCCCAGGTACATTAGACAGATTGTGAGTCCACCGGGACAGACAGGGAAAAACGCTTGAGTACCTGAATAAATTAATGTAAACCGTTCTGAGCTCTCCTGGGAGAACGGTATAGAAAATTGATAAATAAATAAATAAATAAAATAAAAAAACTATCGGCCAATAGCTAACTTGCCATTCTTGGGGAAATTAACAGAGAAACTCATATTTAATCAACTCTCTGACTTCATAGAGAGCACTAATGCATTACACCCAAACCAAACAGGTTTTCGAAAATTTCACAACACAGAATATTCACTAATAGGACTAACTTCAAACATTCAATATCATTTGGACCATCACAAATCCGTCATCCTTTTCTCTCTAGATATCTCAGCAGCTTTTGACACCATAGATCATGACTTACTGTTACGTAGGCTAGAATCAATAGGCATTACAGACAATGTCCTAAATTGGCTAACTTCATATCTCACTAATCGTACTTCTTCCGTTAAGTTCAATAATGATATGTCCAAAACTTATTCTGCTACATTTGGTATCCCTCAAGGATCCATCTTGTCCCCTCTTTTGTTTAACCTATTTCTTTCCCCACTGCTAAGCATTTGCCAATCCATAGGCTTCACCCCATTCGCCTACGCTGATGATATTCAACTTATACATCCCTTAGATCCAAAATGTGACAAAGAAATCAAATCCATTAATCACAAACTGGAAATAATACATACCTGGCTTAATTCAAATAAATTAGCTCTCAACATAAAAAAAGACTAAATCTGTACTATTTACTTGGAGAAAAGATATAACTCTGTTAAATTCATTTACCCTCAATAACACTACACTAAACTTAGTCCCTTCAGTTAAAATCCTCGGAGTAGTAATCGATGAAAAACTTACCTACCATGATCATATTTCCCTCACTATTAAAAACTGTTTTTTCAAACTACGTCTTATTAGGTCGATATCCAAATTCCTGAGCCCTAATTCCATTAAGATACTAATCCATTCTCTAGTAATAGCAAAACTCGATTATTGCAATGCACTTTTTCTTAATATCTCACAGAAAGAAAAAAGGAGATTACAATTGATCCAAAATACCGCTATTAAATTAATATATAATGACAGGAAATATGACCATGTCTCTCCACTACTGATAGATTCTCATTGGCTCCCAATTAGTCACAGAATCACCTTTAAAATAATACTGCTCATCTTCAAAACTTTGGCCTCCGATGAACCCCAATTCATATCTAGACTCTTAATACCCTACAATTCCCAACGCTCACTTCGTTCTGCTGGTCAGAACCTTCTTTCAGTCCCCTCCCTGAAAATCATTGGTACAAGAAGAGCAGACATATTCTCCGTGACGGGTCCCCTATGGTGGAACGCCCTTCCACAATACATTCGTAACGAAAAAGATGTGTTTAACATTTAAAAAAACTTTTAAAATCCTATTTATTTAAAGACGCTTTCAATATTTAAATGCAGAGTTAGATTCCTAAGAATGCTGTGGTTTACTTCCCATTTCCTTTTGTTTTTTCCCTTCTTCTACCCCAATTGAAAATTGTAACTTTTATCCTTTCCTTCCCAATCTCATGTTTGTTTACGACATAAGAGTATTGTTAAATGTGTACCTCTTTTATCTTACTATATTTTTGATTTGTACATCGCTTAGTGATTCTAATAGGCGATTTATCAAATTTTATTAATAAACTTGATAAAACTTGATAAACTTGATCCCTCGCGTAGGATGGTGAGAACCCAGAGATCTGAGGTGATGAGTTCCCACTGGTGATAAAAAATGGACAGGCGACCCCCCCCTATGGGAAGAGGAGAATTCTGAAATAGGGAGATTGGAATGCTCAAGCTGAGAACGTCAAAAAGGCTGAGCTGGCTTGGTGGTAGCAGGAGTTTGTGACTTCTGTTGACGCTGCTGTTGCTGAGGACGGTGAGGTGGAGGCCTGGAAAAAGCAGGAGTCGTTTTCCGAGGGTAACGACGTGGAGTCTGTTTATACGCCCTAGCTGGTGTAGTCTTGGGTTTAGGGCGAATGAGAGAAGCAAAAGAGCGTTCATGTTCTGAGAGATGCTTAGTGGCTGCTTCAATAGAGTCATCAAACAACTCATTCCCTTGACAAGGCAGATTTGCCAAACGATCCTAGAGATTGGGATCAACAATACGTAGCCATGCCAGTCTACGCATGGCTACAGCAAAGGCAGAGACTCGGGAAGACAATTCAAAGGCATCATATGAGGCTTGCAACATGAAGAGTCTCAACTGAGAGAGTCTTGAAGATTTGCTTGAACTCAGAAAAACGCGGCTTTGAAATATCTGGATAAAAGGAAGGCAACAATTTGAGAAAATGGTTGAAATAATTGGTGAAAATGTAATTATAGTTAAGAATTCGATTTGCCATCATCGAATTTTGGTATAAACGACGAATTTTGGTATAAACGACGACCAAACTTATCCATAGTACGACCCTCCCTGCCTGGAGGGACTGCAGCATAGATCTTGGAAGGATGGGCTTTCTTCAAAGATGATTCCACCACCAAGGATTGATGAGAGAGTTGGGACTTCTCAAACCCCTTACAGGGAACAATGTGATAACGGGATTCCAGCTTAGAAGGGATAGCAGTAATGGAATAAGGAGTCTCCATGTTACGAATGAAAGTCTGTTTAAGAACTGGAGTCATGGGCAATCTCAAAGACTCTTTAGGTGGATGAAGAAGTTCCATGTCATCCAAATATTCAGGAGTATATTTGGAGTCCGAATGAAGATCCAGTTTAAGAGCTTGTCCCACGTCAAACACAAACTTGGCAAAGGAAGTTGACTTGGGATCAGAGGCTTCATCAGGAGAAGGACTACGAGACTTTGGAGCCACCGAGTAGGAAGGAGAAGCCTCCCTAGAGTATTGAGAGACTGGTTCAGACTTGAGTTGCATTGTCAAAGAAGAAGCTGCACTGTGAGGTGGAGTCATGGAATGTTTTCGCTTCAGGCTCCGTGATGGAGAAGCACCCGGAGTGCGAGGCACAGAATGAGCCGAAGCAGGAGGAGAAGAGTCCCGGCGAGCCGGCTTCAAAGGAGCAGTCCTCGACCTGGATGGATTTCGGGTCGAGGCTGAGTGCAGTCGAGACCTGTGCTTCGAGGTGGAAGAGCGAGGCAGAGAAGTCTCGGTATCTAGAGAAGAGTGCACTGCAGAGGGCTCAAGACGAAGCTTGGAAGCAAGATGCCTCGAATGCTTCGAGCAGTGCTTCGAACAATGTAACTCAGGTGAAGAATCACTGGAGGATAACCGCTTCGATGCACGAGACCTGCCTCGAGACACGATGACTGGAGGATCTGGTTGGATGTCAGGATGATCTACCCGAGTCAGAGTCGAGGTTGGAAGCAGTTGAGCTACGATGGAGGATATCTGAGTGGTCAAGATGGACTTGAGCATGTCCTCAAGCACTGGCACCGAGACAGAAGGATCTGATCTCGTAGGTGCAGCAGTGCGCTCCAAAGAGGGCAACCTCGAAGGTGAGTATTCCCTTATCTTGGAGGCACGCTTAGAAGAAGGGCGTAAGGAGGACTCTGGCGGCTTTTTAGGTATGGCACCTGAAAGAGACACAGGAGCCTTACCCACCGAGGACGTCTTTACCGAGGTCACTGTTGAGACTTTCAAAGGTGTCGAAGCCGGTGCAGGAGTGGAAGTCACGGTCGAGGCCTTCGAGACCGAAGCTCCAGCCGACGCCAAGGTCGAGGCCTTCGAGACCGGAGCTGCCACTGACGTCGGAGTCGAAGCCTTCGAGGCCGGGGCCACCGCCGGGGTCGAAGCCGAAGTCTTGTCCGAAGATTGCTCCATGTCACCAAAAAGTGGCACACCTACGACGAAAAGCTCGAGGTGTAAGAATGAAACAGCGGTGACAGTCTTCTGGTGAATGAGCTGAACCTAAACACTGTAAACAACAACAGTGAGAATCGGTGACAGAAATCAACCGATTACACTGACGACAGCGCTTGAACCCGGTAAGAGGCCGGGACATAGAAAAAATAAAGTCTGTGTCGAACAAAGTGAGCGGTTGGGCCTAAGAAAGGGGAGACACAGCGACCGAACTTTAAAAATAAAAGAAACAGCCGCGGTGAAAGAAGGCAAATTTCGCTGCAGAGCTGAAGAAAAAAACATCTTCTTGGTTCCGCAGAAAATAACGAACTGAGGATCCTCACAGGAGATGCGCCCCCTAGTTCGGGCGGGAAGGCACGCACGAATGCACGGTGCAGCACTCGGAAGCTCTTATTAAGATCTTCAAGCAAGTCTGCTTTCGAGGCTGTCCGCTGCAGGGCTCCGTCGGTGACATCACCCATATGTTGAGAATATGCTGCCTGCTTGTCCTGGGATAAACTGTATATACTCAAATATAAACCAATCTGAATATAAATTGAGGTAACCTTTTCCCCCCCAAAAAAGGAGGAAATAAGGTTGACTTGAATATAAACCAAGGTTAGAAATTTAGGTTATGAGTGTCATTTGTCAGGGATCATGCCAAAAAACCAACAAAATCAACACCAGAAGGACTTCAACAACCAGCAAACATGAAGCTCCTACTAATCCTACTGATATATTTGCTATGCAATAATGTTAAAAATGTTATATCACTCTATCCAAAGCCTCACTCTGCTCACGAACCTGACACACCCACTAGGCT
This sequence comes from Geotrypetes seraphini, assembly GCF_902459505.1. Classification (NCBI taxonomy): domain Eukaryota; kingdom Metazoa; phylum Chordata; class Amphibia; order Gymnophiona; family Dermophiidae; genus Geotrypetes; species Geotrypetes seraphini. The sequence continues at coordinate 141,760,321 of NC_047087.1, forward strand.
CCTAATTAACCAACAGGATGAAAGAGTAAATCATATTAATATAATCACAAGCAATAATAGACCCCGCCATACCTTCAAAAAAAGACCAAGAGAGATAAAACTCATCAAAAGCACTGCACTCACCACACCCATCACAACTACCTCCATTCCCTGCGCCTACCTCAACACTAGATCAGTAAGGAACAAAGCTTTCCTAATCAAAGACTGGATCGAACGCAAGAAGCTAGCCTGCCTCTTTCTAACAGAAACATGGTTACTGTCCGAAGAAGATCCAATACTAAACGACCTAATACCGGATAACTACAAAATCCACATGTTAAATCGTGAAGACCGTAGAGGGGGAGGACTAGCAGTCATTCTCAAGGAAGAACTCGAACTTAAATTAGTAGACTCCAGGATAACCAACCAACTGGAAATACTAACATGCAAAATTAGCAACAAAGACCTAGAAGAGTACCTCTCCTGCATTCTATTTTATGTACCACCAAAATGCTGGCCAAAGGCCAAAGAAGACCTCTTTGAATTCATCCTACATAACTCAATCACTCCATCCTACAATATTATAGCAGGAGACGTAAACCTACACTTAGAGAATGAGGACAACCCTGACGCAAACGAGCTTAAACACTTCCTATCCTCACTCAACTACATTCTCCCTTCACCCACACAAACCCATGAAAAAGGTCACCAGCTAGATTTGGTAGCTATGTCCTCAAAAGAAATCCCAAACCCCGCTATTTCCATATCGAACGGCATCTGGAACCATGACATCTGGTCCGACCATTTCACCTATTACTTCAATTTAAACTGGAACCAACCAAAAGAAAAACCTCACCCAAAGATAAGAAAAGAACATCTTACAAGGGGCCACATCAACCCAGAAGAATACTGGGCCCACTATGAAGCGCTCGAGGAGACAAACGAAGAGGGTGAATTCTGGGAACAATGGTCAAAAACAAGCACAACCATCCTAGACAAAATAGCCCCTAAACGAAACAGAACAAACCGATCAAACAAATACAATAACTGGTTCGACTCGGAATTACTAATAATGAAACAATCAACACGAAGACTAGAACGGATCTGGAAAAAATCAAACGATAAGACTGACAGGAACAATTGGAGATCAAACGTAAAAGAATATAAACAACTGATAAAAGAAAAAAGGAAAACATTCTACTCATCCATAATACAAATATCCAACACAAGTCCAAAAGGAATTAACACTCACGAATTGTTCAATCTAGTTAAAAATCTATTCGACACCACACGCCACAGACGATCCACGCTCGACAACAAACTCCCAACAGCAGACGATCTAGCACAACACTTGGACTCAAAAATTGTGAACCTAAGGAACAACTGCCCAACAAACAACACAGATGAACAGCAAATAGCCAACCTACATGAAAATGAAACACCAGTTGACATGTTTTGGAACTCCTTTCAGGACCCAGAATGGAATAACTTCACAAAACTCTATCACAAATACACTAAATCAAACTGCATCCTAGACCCCTGTCCTCCCAACATAATGAAAGCAGCCCCATTAGACTTTAAAATAACACTATGGACTCACATATCGAACAATTTCAAAAACGGAAAATTCCCATCAAAAAATGGTCACATCATAATCACCCCAATTCCAAAAAATCATAAACTACCTCTAACATCAGCAACTAACTATAGACCAGTAGCATCCATCCCATTTTTCGTAAAAATAATGGAAGGTTTAGTACAAATCCAACTGATGAACTACCTAGATAAGTTCTCGCTGTTACATGAAACCCAATCAGGCTTCAGACCGCTGTTTAGCACGGAGATGGTGATTGCAGCGATCCTAGATTACATACGCAACCTATTCAGCAAAGGCCACAAAGCCTTAGTCATGCAATTCGACATGAGCTCGGCCTTCGACTTGGTAGACCACGAAAAATTACTACAATGCCTAGACGCAATCGGCATCGGAGGCGAGGTGCTGGACTGGTTTCGAGGATTCCTTACGACCCGCACCTATCAAGTGCGCTCCAATTGTAACCTCTCCAAAATATGGAGAAATCCATCAGGCGTTCCACAGGGGTCCCCACTATCCCCACTACTCTTCAACGTCTACATAGCTTCACTGGGTACGCAGCTGACACAGCGAGGTGTAAAAGTATTTAGTTATGCAGACGACTTCACAATCATTATCCCGTTTAATACATCGCCCTCCGAAATCACCCCAACAGCAACTGAAGCACTAAACATGATGGAACAATGGACCACAGACTTCAAACTGAAGCTCAATTCAGAGAAAACTAAATTCTTTATAGCCTCGCCACAGGCACATAACACGACAAAATCACTACACATTAACAATCTTAAATACCCTATTCAACCAACGATGAAGGTCCTGGGAGTAATGCTGGACCAAGGTCTAACCATGAAAGACCATATAGACTCCCTAATCAAAAAAGGGTTTTTCACCCTCTGGAAACTTAGGTCTATTAAGGCTTACTTCCACACTTCAGCCTTCAGAATTCTAGTACAATCCCTTATACTAAGCCACCTGGATTATTGCAACATCACCCATCTGACAATCCCCCAGAAGCAAATGCAAAGACTACAACTCATACAAAACGCAGCAGTCAGGATGATTTTTGGGTTGAAGAAGTACGACCACATAACCCCTTCCTACAGACTCCTACACTGGCTGCCGATGAAGGCACGCACGAAGTTCAAGCTAGGATGTCTCTGTTTCAAGGTATTAAACGGTCTAGCCCCTAAATACATCACAGACCTCTTCTCATTCCCAACCAACAGACATGAAAGAAAAACACACCTGAAATTTGTCTCCCCACCGGCTAGAGGGTGTAAATATAAGAGATACCATCAACAACTGTTATCGTACCAAGCAGCCACATGGGGCAAAGACTTAGAAAAACTAATTGCATATACAACCAATTATGGTGAATTTAGGAAACACCTAAAAACATACCTGTTCTTGAAATACTTAGATAACGAACCAGAACATCAGCCCCCTTTATAATACCACAACATACCCAAATCATTAAATTATAAACCCCAACCCAATCACCAACCATGAACACTATATTCAATTTAAGGAACATTTCTAATCATGTGTAAGCAGCACGGCACACAAACTGCTGTTAATATTTATAAATGTTGGAACTACCAGATGTACAATGTTATACCCTTTAATCCGCTGTATGTACAGTCTCTCTTTATTGTAACTACAGTTTATCTATATTGTAACTACAGTTTCTCTATATTGTAAACCACTCCTCTTTATTGTAAACCGCCTAGAAGTCGCAAGATAGTTGGCGGTATATAAAAATAAAGTTATTATTATTATAAGTAATCACTAATTTTTCAGTTGAGTCCAAAAAAGCTGAAGGAGAGCAAACAAATATTTTTCTATTTTGGGCCACAACACCAACCCAAAGTTTCTTGACTTCTATCCCCACCAGAATACCTGGCCTCAGTCATACATGCAGAAAGCAGAGAAAACCCTTTTCAAATACAAACCCACAAATTAAAAGTACTATCTAATGAAATCATAATATGCCAGACTCTGCACACAGTACACCACAAGACAAATAGAAAGAAATGCACTTCTTCCTGAAGAGTCCAAAATATAAAACAGATATAAATTTTCAAAATTGACATATTTTAATCACTAAATTGAAAATTAAAAACATTTTTCCTACCTTTATTTGGCAAATTTATTTTTCTGATCATCTTGTTCAATGTGTGCTCTTAACTCTGTTTCCAAGGCCTCCTTATGCATTTGCTGTTTCTTTCCTCTCCTTCACATTTTGCACTACATTCATCTTTGGCACTGATTTCCATATTCAGTTTTCTTCCATCTCTTCAACTCTTCTCCTTCCCTCCATCCATGTGCCCCTGTTCCTCTCTGCCCCTCCCATTCAGCATATTTCCCTTCTTCTTCCCTGCCCCCTGGTTCACCAAATGTTCTCCTCACCAAGAAAACTACAAAGAGGTCACCGGTGTGGGAGTGATTCTCTTGCACTGCCAGCAGCTTCCTCTGCACCACTCCTTTTCTGTAGTCCACCCAAGCGGAAACAGGAAGTTGCATCAGAGGTGGGTGGACCCTGGAAAAGGAAAGTACAGAGGAGGCCACCAGCAGCACTGGAGAATTGAAGAACAGTGGCTTAGGCACTGCTATCCTCCACTACCTGCCCCAGACATCACACTTACAGTCCTGATGCTCTGGAAGCCAACACTGATGCTCTATGCTAGGCTGAAGGGCCTTGAGCGTCTGCACATGCTCAAGGCTTGCTGGACTTGGTTTGAGAATCCCAAAGAGGGTGGGAACCAGCAGGCCTGAAGCCTTTCTACTAGGCCAGATGAGCTCTGTGTTTCATTAGTGGAGGAGCAAAGGCATTCAATATTTGACTTGTGATCACTGATGAGGGGCATATGAAGTCCTCTAATGCTCTAAAACAGGAATGTTCTCTGGCACCTAAAGATATTTTTCCATACCTTCAATTTAAACACTATACAAAAAGTTTCCATTGGGAAGTCTTGAATGAGGATGTTCAGGAGGCTTCTTTCTATACTTTGGGGAGCTCAAATTAAAGCTCCTCTAAGATTTTACCACAGAACTGGATTATAATAAATGTGGGATGGCTTACAATGGATTTTTTTATAATCTTCTGCCTGAAGCTAAATGGCTATCTTCTGGATTTTCATTCTGTGTCAGACAATGTATTACATTGGGAGTAACACTGCAAATTCACATTAAGATTCTACATTTCTTCTCAGAGAACTAGGCACATGGGATTCTCCCTGACAGGAGCCTGTTCTAAATGTCATCACTCATCTGCTACATTAGGACACATGTTTTGGTCTTGTTATTTAATAAATGCTTTTTGAAAGAAATTGCTTTTTTATATTTCCTCCCTTTGGAACTGTGGAGTAAAGTTGGACACTAATTTTATTTGATAGTTTTACTTTGCAAATACCTACTCCGAGAGGTTATCGCCTCTTTATGAGGAAAGAAGGTGATCTTATTTCATTGGCTTGACACCTGACCTCCATCAATGCAGCAATGAAGGATGCAGATTTCCTTGCTTAAAGCAGAGTGGGTACAAGTCAGAGATTTGGATTCTCCACCTGGAAGAAAGTTTAAAGCAATATTGGAGAGCATTTTGAGACTCCCTTGTTCTGAGAATACATATTTGGTTACAGAACATTTAAAATGGTTATCTGTTATGGTATTCATTCACCTGTCTGAGTTTTGCTGTACACTTTCATCAGGAGGGTAGAATGGTGGTTGAAAGAGCAGTATAACCTTATATGCTTGGCATTGTAAGCAATTGTTGTATTTTGTGCATTTGTTTAATAAAAAGATTTAAACATAACAAACTATTTGGATTAATGGCTTAAGGTCTTTTTCCAGCTTTTGTAACTGTCATCAATTAAATTATTTAAAAACAAAACAAAATGAGTGCAATACCCCTCTACTTATCAAAATCTCTTTGGCTGTTGGGTTAGAGCACAAAAACATATGAATAGCCTTACTGGGTCACACCAAAGACTCAACAAGCCCAGTAGCCTCTTCTCACGGTGGCCAATCTAGGTCCCTAGTACCTGGCCAAAACCCAAGGAGTAGCAACAATCCATGCTACCGATCGAGGGAAAGCAGTGGCTTCCCCCATGTCTTTCTCAATAACAGACTATGGACTTTTCCTCCAGGAAATTGTTCAAACCTTTCTTAAAACCAGCTTCGCTATCTACTTTTACCACAACCTCTGGCAATGCATTCCAGAACTTAACTATTCTCTGAGTGAAAAAAATATTTCCTCCTATTGGTTTTAAAAGTATCTCTCTGTAACTTCGTCGAATGTCCCTTAGTCCACTAGTACCACTCAGGATTTTGTAGACTTCAATCATATCTCCCCTTAGCAGTCTCTTTTCCAAGCTGAAAAGCCCTAACCTTTTTAGTCTTTCCTCATACGAGAGGAGTTCCATCCCCTTTATCATCTTGGTCGCTCTTCCATGAACCTTTTTGTGTCGCTATATCTTTCTTGAGATACAGAGACTAGAATTAAACACAATACTCCAAGTGAGGTCACAACATGGAGCGATAGAGGGGCATTATAACATTCTTAGTCTTGCAAACCATCCCTTTTTAAATAATTCCTAGCATCCTGTTTGCTTTTTTGGATGCTGCTGCCGCAAATTGGGTGGAAGGTTTCATTATATTGTCTACGATGACACCCAGATCTTTTTCTTGGGCACTAACCCCCAAGGTGGACTCTAGCATCCGGTAACTGTGATTCAGGTTATTCTTCCCAATGTGCATCACTTTGCATTTATCCACATTAAATTTCATGTGCCACTTGGACGCCCAGTATTCCAATTTCCTAAGGTCTACCTGTAATTTTTCACAGTCCGCATATGTTTTAACAACTTTAAACAGTTTAGTGTCATCTGCAAATTTAATCACCTCACTCGTTGTTCCAATTTATAAATAAGTTAAATAGCACCGGTCCCAGTACAGATCCTTGTGGCACTCCACTGTTTACTCTCCTCCATTGAGAAAAATGACCATTCAACCCTACCCTCTGTTTTCTCTCCAATAACCAATTCCTAATCTACAACTGAAATTTGCCACATATCCCATAACTAATTTTCTCAAGAGCCTCTCATGAAGAATTTTGTCAAAAGCTTTCTGAAAATCTAGATACACTACATCAACCGGCTCACCTTTATCCACATAAGAACATAAGCATTGCCTCTGCCGAGTCAGACCACAGGTCCATCGTGTCCAGCAGTCCGCTCCCGTAGTGGCCCAGTGACACTGTGCTACCAGGATACAAACTATACCGCGGAGACAGAGTGGCTCAAAAAGGTGGGAGCGTTGCCATATACGTCAAAGAGGAAATTGAATCTGCTGGAGAGAACACGCCACAACTGATGGATAAGTTAGAGTCTCTATGGGTCAAAATTCCACAAACAAATGGCCTGGAAACGAAGATCAGCATCTACTACCGACCCCCAGGGCAGTCCAAAGAAATTGATGGAGAAATGATAGATGAGATTAAACGCAACTGCAAGGGAGGCAACACAGTTATCATGGGTGACTTCAACTATCCAGGAATAGACTGGAACTTAAGCACCTCCGGCTGCATTAGAGAGACCAAGTTCTTGGATGCTGTAGGCGATTGCTTCCTGGAACAATTTGTCAAGGAAAATACTAGAGGAAATGCAATTCTGGACTTAATTCTAAATGGCCTATGAGGACCAGCACATGATGTAGAAGTAGAAGGGACACTGGGAAGCAGCGATCACAATATGATCCGCTTTGATCTGGACGCAGGGGAGAAACATCGGTCCAAAACGACAGCCACGGCACTGAACTTCCGAAAAGGGAATTACGAAGGGATGAGACTCATGGTAGGGAAGAAGATTAAGAAGAGGATAAGCACTGTAAAAACGCTCGAGCAAGCTTGGTCCCTTTTTAAGGACACAGTCACCGAGGCGCAAAATATATATATACCGCGTATCAATAAGGGATCCAAGAGGAAAAAGAACAAAGAACCAGCGTGGCTCACTGTAGAGGTGAAGGAAGCGATCAGAGACAAGAAAACTTCATTTAAGAAATGGAAAAGGTCAAAAACGGATGAAAACTGGAACAAGCACAAACAACATCAACGCAGGTGCCATAAGGCGGTAAAAGGGGCAAAAAGAGACTATGAGGAAAAAACAGCCAAGGAGGCGAAGAACTTCAAGCCGTTCTTTCGATATATTAAGGGGAAACGACCCGCAAAGGAAGTGGTGGGACCGTTGGATGACCATGGAATAAAGGGAGCACTAAAGGAGGACAAAGCTATCGCTGACAAACAACACATTTTTTTGCATCTGTATTCACTGAAGAAGATGTACACAGCATACCAGAACCCATCAGGCTGTATGCTGGAAACGATGACGGAAAGCTGACAGGATTGATGGTCAGTCTAGAAGAGGTATGTAGGCAGATTGATAGGCTTAAGAGCGATAAACCCCGGGACCGTATGGCATCCATCCGAGGGTCATCAAGGAACTGAAAGGGACCATAGCTGAACTGCTTCAACTAATAGCCAATCTGTCGATCAAATCGGGAAAGATACCGGAAGACTGGAAGGTGGCAAATGTTACACCGATCTTCAAGAAAGGTTCGAGGAGAGATCCGGGGAACTACAGACCGGTGAGTCTGACCTCGGTACCGGGAAAGATGGTAGAGTCACTGATAAAAGACAGCATCATTGATCACCTTGACGGACACGGGCTGATGAGGACCAGTCAGCACGGTTTTAGCAAAGGCAGATCGTGTTTGACGAACTTGCTGTACTTCTTTGAGGGAGTAAACAGACAGATAGACAAGGGCGATCCAGTTGAAATTGTATATCTGGATTTTCAGAAGGCGTTCGACAAGGTTCCGCATGAACGACTACTTCGGAAAATTGTGAGCCATGGAATTGAGGGTGAAATTCTCACATGGATTAAAAACTGGCTGGAGCATAGGAAACAGAGAGTGGGGGGTAAATGGACAATACTCGGACTGGAAGAGCGTCAGCAGTGGGGTGCCACAGGGCTCGGTGCTTGGACCCATGCTCTTTAAACTTCTTTATAAATGATCTGGACATAGGTACGACGAGCGAGGTGATTAAATTTGCAGATGATACGAAGTTATTCAGAGTAGTAAAGACGCAGGGGGATTGCAAAGATCTGCAACGTGACATAATCAAGCTCGAGGAATGGGCATCGACATGGCAGATGAGGTTCAATGTGGATAAGTGTAAAGTGATGCATGTCGGTAACAAAAATCTCATGCACGAATACAGGATGTCCGGGGCGGTACTTGGAGAGACCTCCCAGGAAAGGGACTTGGGAGTTCTGATCGACAAGTCGATGAAGTCGTCCACACAATGTGCGGCGGCAGCAAAAAGGGCAAACAGAATGCTAAGAATGATAAAGAAGGGGATCATAAACAGATCAAAGAAGGTTATAATGCGACTGTACCGGGCCATGGTACACCCTCACCTGGAGTACTACATCCAGCACTGGTCGCTGTACATGAAGAAGGACACGGTACTACTCGAAAGGGTCCAGAGAAGAGCGACTAAGATGGTACAGCGAAAGATTAGAGAAACTGGGCCTCTTCTCTCTCGAACAGAGGAGATTAGAGGGGACATGATCGAAACATTGAAGGTACTGAAGGGGATAGACCTAGTAGATAAGGACAGGTTGTTCACCCTCTCCAAGGTAGGGAGAACAAGAAGGCACTCTCTAAAGTTGAAAGGGGATAGATTCCGTACAAACGTAAGGAAGTTCTTCTTCACCCAGAGAGTGGTAGAGAGCTGGAACGCTCTTCCAGATGCTGTTATAGGGGAAAACACCCTCCAAGGATTCAAGACAAAGTTAGACAAGTTTCTGCTGAACAAGAACGTGCGCTGGTAGGGCTAGTCTCAGTTAGGGTGCTGATCTTAGACCAGAGGGCCGCCGCGTGAATGGACTGCTGGGCATGATGGACCACTGGTCTGACTCAGCAGTGGCAATTCTTATGTTCTGTTTCCAGGTCATTAATGAATATATTGAACAGCAGTGGTCCCAGCACTGACCCTTGCGGGACGCCACTCGCCACTCCTTTCCAGTCAGAATAGTGTCCCTTTACTCCTACCCTCTGTTTCCTGTTCGCCAGCCAGTTTCTGATCCATCTGTGTATGTCCCCTTCTACCCCATGGTTCCACAGTTTCCTTAGTAGGCGCTCATGAGGTACCTTGTCGAATGCTTTCTGGAAGTCCAGGTATACTATGTCTATGGGGTCACCTTTGTCCAATTGTTCACTTATCCCCTCAAAGAAGTGCAGTAGGTTCGTTTGGCATGATTTTCCATTACAGAAACCATACTGGCTTGCTCTCATCAGTTTATTTCTTTCAATATGCTCATTGATACTGTTCTTGATTAGTGATTCGGCCATCTTCCCTGGAACTGAGGTTAAGCTGACCAGTCTATAATTCCCTGGGTCGCCTCTGGATCCTTTCTTGAAGATAGGTGTAACATTCGCTATCCTCCAGTCTTCCGGGATTACCCCTGTTTTCAAGGATAGGTTGCAAATCTGCTGTAGTAACTCCGCTATTTCATCTCTAAGTTCCTTTAGTATTCTCGGGTGGATTCCGTCTGGGCCCGGAGATTTGTCAGTTTTTAGCCTATCTATCTGTTTGAGTACATCTTCGAAGCTTACCTCCATGCACAATAATTTTTCCTCTTGATCCCCCTTGAAGAATTTTTCCGGTTCTGGAACGTTGGATGTGTCCTCTTTTGTGAAGACCGACAAGAAGAATGTATTTAATCTGTCCGCCACCTCCTTTTCCTTCACTATCACTCTCTTCCTGTCTCCCTCATCCAGGGGTCCCACCTCCTCCCTCGCTGGTTGTTTTCCTTTCATGTATCGAAAGAATGGTTTAAAATTCCGTGCCTCCTTGGCAAGTCTCTCTTCATACTCTTTCTTTGCTGTTCGGACCATGCGGTGACATTCTTTTTGATGCATCCTGTGCTCTTTCCAATTTTCCTCGGTTTTATCCTTTTTCCACGTCCTGAAAGATTTTTTCTTGCCTCCTATCACCTTCTTAACTTCATTGGTTAACCATGCTGGGTCTTTTGCTCGATTCTTTCTGCACCCTTTTCTAAATCTGGGTATATACTGGTTTTGCGCTTCGTTTACCTTGTCCTTGAATAAAGTCCAGGCTTGCTCCACCGTCTGTGCCTTTCTGGAACTGTCCCTGAGTTTTCTCTTTACCATTTGTCTCATGGCATCATAGTTTCCTTTCCTGAAATTGAACGTTGTTGCAATGGTTCGCTTCCCCTGTGGCATACCTATTTCCACTTTGAATTGGATCATGTTGTGATCGCTGTTTCCTAATGGTCCCACTACTTCCACTTCTTGGGCAGGTCCTCTCAGCCCGTTGAGGATTAAATCCAGAATAGTTGTCCCTCTCGTTGGTTCCTTGACAAGCTGTTCTAAGTAGCTGTCCCTTACAGCCTCTAGGAACTCCGATTCCTTTGAACACTTTGAAACTCCATGGCTCCAGTCTATCCCAGGATAGTTGAAATCTCCCTAACTATGGTGTTTGCGTTTTTACATTCTCGCCTCAACTCGACTCTCAGTTCTTCATCCTTTGCTTCTGTTTGCCCAGGTGAGCGGTAATATAGTCCCATCTTTATCTCGGTTCCCCTTTCTTCCTGATATTTTAACCCATATTGATTCCAGTTGGTCATTTGTCATTGTTGCATCCATTCCAGACGATTGAATGCTGTCCCTTACGTAGAGTGCTACTCCTCCTCCTTTCTGATGTGTCCTATCTCTTCGATAGAGCTTATACCCAGGCAGTACTGTGTCCCATTTGTTTTCATCATTCCACCATGCTTCCGTGATTGCTATGATGTCTAGGTTCTCATCTTTGGCCATGATTTCTAGTTCCCCCATTTTCAGGCTTCTTGCGTTAGTGTACATGCAATTTAAGTCTCGACATTTTTGTTTTCTTGTTATTTTCCCTTGCGATTCATTATTCTTTCCATTCCCTTCTCCTTCTGCAGACTTTTGTTTATTGTCTCTCCTGTCTTCCCCTTGTGGTACGTGGTACTTTTCCTCTTTATGTTCATTCCCTTTCTCTTGTTCCTTTTTGTCTTCCCCATGTAGTACACTCCTCCTATCCCACACACTGTCAAAGTCAAACAAATTGATGAGGCAAGATCTCCCTTGGCTGAATCCATGCTTTGTCCCATTAAATTATGTTTGTCTATATGTGTCACAATTTAATTTTTTATCATTGTTTCCACCATTTTGTCTGGCACTGAAGTCAGGCTTACCAGTCTGTAATTTTCCAGATCTCCCCTGGAACCCTTTTTAAAATGGCGTAACATTGGCCACCCTCCAATCTTCAGGTACTACAGATGAGTTTTAGTCACAGGTTACAGATCACTAGCAGCAGGTCAGCAATTTCATGTTTGACTTCTTTTAGTCACTGATTTGGAAGCCAAGGACAGGCCACAACGATGAGATGAAGTACACAACCAAGGAGTCGTGAGGGCAGGATGTCAAAAGATCAGCCAAGGGTGTATAGTTCAAAATATCACTTTATTGATGGGTATGCCGCAATGGTTCAATAGACTCAACACTGGCAGTTTTCGGCATCTGTGCCTTTATCAAAAGTCTGGCTTGAATGTGGCACAGTGTATACGTGCATTCGGGTAGACGCGCTGAAAAGGTGTCAGTATAAGCAAAACAGATACAAGTGTCCAAAACAAAACTAAAGAACACTGGTAGAGGCACTAGAGCTAAACATGAAGAATGTGGACAGTAGCACTGTACCACATAACCCAAGTCTCTGTGAGACAGACACCACAATACATTTGAGAAAGCTGTCACCAGTGCGTAATATGCGCTAATAAAAAAATAATTAGCTTCACAGCACAATCTTAAAACTGTAAGAACTAACCAAATGCAGGGAGGTTAATACAGCTACCACAGCTCAACCAAGAAGATAGCTAGAAGCACTACCCGGAATGTTGCTGGCTGGTCAAGCAAATTGGACAGTTTAAAGAGACCAGCTGTAAGGAAGAAGGCAGGCCAAAATATAGCACCAACTGAGGCCAGAACAGCTAGATTGAAGACATAAAAACATGAAGGCAAATAAAGGCCAAATGGCTCATCCAGTCTTCCCATCCACTATCTCCTCCTCTCCCTAAGAGATCTCAAAGTTCCTGTCCCATGCTTTCTTGAATTCAGACACAGTCTTTGTCTTTACCAGACATAGAACTGAAGCAGGTATGCCATTGTGCTCAACCACTGATGTTAGCACTGAGAGAACTCCACCCAAACCTTAAAAAAAAATAAATCATTTTTAGTGGCAGTGCCAAGCATAACCTGAAAAGATTAGGAAATTCTAATCTCATGATGCAGTTGTCAACAGGAAAAAAAACAACTCCCAGACATTAAAAAAAAACCTCTTGCATATTACAAGGTTGCAGGCAAAACCAGTGTTGCCAAAAAGCAAGAAAAAAATCCAGGGAAGGCCACATAAGTAAGAGTACTTAGCTCTGATAAGTGATTCCATGTGAAGAGGCATCCCACTGAAAACAATGAGGAGCCAAAAACTGAGACAGTTCATAAGAACATAAGAATAGCCTTACTAGGTCAGACCAATGGTCCATCAAGCCCAGTAGCCCGTTCTCACAATGACCAATCCAGGTTACTAGTACCTGGCCGAATCCCAAGATGTAGCAATATTTCATGCTATGTATACAGGGCAAGTAGTGACTTCCCCCATGTCTTTCTCAATAACAGACTATGGACTTTTCCTCCAGGAACTTGTCCAAACCTTTCTTAAAACCAGTTACACTATCCGCTCTTACCACATCCTCTGGCAACCCATTCCAGAGCTTAACTATTCTCTGAGTGAAAAAAATTTCCTCCTATTAGTTTTAAAAGTATGTCCCTGTAACTTCATCAAGTGTCCCATAGTCTTTGTAATTTTTGACAGCGTGAAAAATCAATCCACCAGTACCCGTTCTGCTCCACTCAGGATTTTGTAGACTTCAATCATATCTCCCCTGAGCCATCTCTTTTCCAGATAATAAGTTGTGGCAGAGAAAGCCTCTCAGCATGGGAAGTAAATAAGTAATAACACAAAACAGTAACAGCACAAAAACAGAAGTCATACTTTCTATAAACCATCTGTTACACCAGAAGTCCTCTTGAATAGATAAATATTTGGCTCATAGAATTTCCCAAAGTCACCACACCAGGCTGGAGATGGGGTGGCATCATTAGGTATCACCCAAGCTGAGACCCAGCACAACCAGGTTTTAACCATTCAAATTAGCAGCAAACAAATAATGATAAAACTTCAAACATACAAATCAGTAACATTTCAAAATAAATACAAAACCAATGTAGATCAAAACAAACATATAAAGTGTATTCTTAAAGGCCTTGGAATTGCAAAGGCTAAAAACAGAAACAAAAATAATGCAAATAGAGATCACTTTAGCTCTATTGCTGACGACAGGTTTGGGTAAAAATGAAGCACAATTGTTTAGTTACAATACTTAAGTACAAAAGTCAGTACTTTCACATATAGCAAGTTATATTTTTCTGCCATACTTTCCACTTGTAACAATGAAGCCGTACTTTTGCACCTAGTAAACAGTATTAATTTGTAAAGTTTAAAAAAAAAGTATTTACCTCTGCTTCTCCCCTCTAGCTTGCATCTGATCTGGACCAAACTTCGTCCCAAACAGCTGATCTGGGACCGGAAGTTCGGGTCCAACCACTTTATTCCACTCGGTTTGAAGGGCACCTTCCTGCCTAACGCTTGTCCTACTTGGGAGTCCCCCGTATCCATTAGGAAGCTGCCCCATAAGGAAGCATGGGGGACCAATTACCGCTCAAGTAACTGTTCTGCAGTTTGGATGGCAAGCATAGGCGCCAGTTCTGTGGGTATTCGAGCAGCCCCAATATTTTTTTGCAGCCCTGCTCAAACATCAAAGCCCGATGTAGAGCTGCAGGGGAAAGCAGGTGTAAAGCTGCTACTTCAGCTGCCTCTCCTTGCAGCTTATTGGTCAGACATGCCTGAGCCAGCTAATAAGCTGTAAAGGAGGCAGGACTAGTGACTTAGGAGACACCACTGGTCAGACAGACAATCCTTAGCCAGCCAATAGGCAACAGGACGGAAGGTTGACGTCTCCTAAGATAGGAACAGCAACGTATGTCAGACAGGCTTCCTGTCTTTGGTCTATTATAGAGAGGGGGGAGAAGTGCTGATGAAGGCACTGGGAAAGGAAAGCATAGTACAGGCATGCACTAATAGGTTTGAGAAAAAGTGCTGAATTTCAAAATTTGAAAAACACAAGTCATAAAAATGAAAAATACATAAAATAGACTCACTTGATCACACACTAGTCCTCAATAAATTTTTGAAAATCAATCTAAGTTAATTTGGTTCTTCATCGCACTTTTCTGTACAAGATGTTTATGCTTGGTAATTCTATAAAACTGTTTAAATAAATTTAAAAAAAGAGAAAAAGTGCTGAAAGAAGAGATTTTATATTCATATAGGCATGTTATTAAGTTGTGTTTTATGGTAGTGTTAGGTATACAGTGTGGGTAAAGAAGATTTATTGGTGGAAAATGTTGATTTTCAGCATTAATATTGGGTTTTGTTTTTGAGCATTTGTTTAGATGTTTTTTCCCCAGGATATTGGTAATGTGTTCTTGGCTAGTCAATTGGCAAGGAGTAAGATATTTGGAGTTGTGTATATTTCTTTTTAAGATGGTCAAATGCATCTTCGGTGGTATTTCTTCCAGTGCCAAGCTTTGTGAATGAGAGCTTGGAGTAAATACTTCCAGTGATCGCCTGAAGGTGTGACTTTTATTGCTAAACTGAACAGTACGGACAGATCAGAAGAGGCTTAGTGCTGACAGTGGCAGTTGGACTCTGAGTTATTTTGAAGAAGCAGTCGGCTGATATCAAATGATCGGAAGAGGCTTAGTGCTGACAGCGGCAGTTGGACTGTGAGTTAATTTGAAGAAGCAGTTGGCCCTGCTCCGCTCTCTTCTCGACCAGCGGGGGACCCTGCATTTAAATTTAAACAGTGCCAGAGGCACGTGATGCCCAGCTCAGACTCCTCAAACTGAACAGCTGAACCAAATTACTTTGGAGTCTGCCAGTGAAGAGGCAGCGTGGGAGCTCTCTCCGCCCCTCTTCCCGACCAGCGGGGGACCCGGCATTTAAATTTTAACAGCTCCGGAGGTGCGTGACGCCCGGCTCAGACTCCTTAAACTGAACAGCTGAACCAACTCACTTTGGAGTCTGCTAGTGAAGAGGCAGCGTGGGAGCTCTGCTCTGCCCCTCTTCCCGACCAGCGGGGGACCCGGCATTTAAATTTAAACAGTGCCAGAGGCGCGTGACGCCCGGCTCAGACTCCTCAAACTGAACAGCTGAACCAGAGCTCCCACGTCTGCCTGGAGCCAGAATACGAGATGTGACCGCCTGTCTTGATAGACTTCTCAGACCCCAGGACCACTTCCCCATGCTGCTCATCCACATCGGAACGAATGACACTGCCAAGAACACCCTGGAAGGCATAGCTAGAGACTTCGGAGCTCTGGGGGAGAGGCTGAAGCAGACAGGAGCACAGGTAGTATTCTCTTCAATTCTTCCTGTTAGCGGCAAGGGAAGGGACAGGGACGAACATATCCTGAAGACGAATGAGTGGCTACAACGATGGTGCCGGGAAATGAACTTCGGATTCCTGAATCACGAAGAGGCACTACAGGGACTCCAGGGACCAGACGGTCTCCACCTGACCAACAGAGGTAAGAACGTCTTCGGACACCGACTGGCCCGCCTGTTTCGAAGGGCTTTAAACTAAGTAATTTGGGGGAGGGTACCCACTTATATACCAGAGCAGTAAGTAACAATCCTGATGTGGTGAACCAAAACTCCACTTTTAAATCCGAGGTAAGTACCCTTACTGCAAAAGATTTGCTAGGAGACACTTTAAATCAGATGGGTAACTCTCTACAGGGGTTTAGCAAACACAAAGAGTGGAGAGCTATGTATGTTAACGCACACAGCTTAGGGAATAAATTCCTAGAACTAGAAACAGAAATAGTGAATGCAGACCTGGACGTGGCAGCAATATCCGAAACATGGTTCACAGACTCTCATGGGTGGGATATAACTATACCAGGATACAACCTGCTTCGCCAAGACAGAGAGGGTAGGTTAGGAGGAGGGGTAGCACTTTACATCAAAGAGAACATCAAGACAACCAGGATCACAGATGTCAAGTACACTGGGGAATCCATCTGGGTAAACCTGGCCAGAGGCGGAGAAAAATGCCTGTACTTTGGTGTGGTATACAGACCTCCAAGACAATCGGAGGACAAGGACGCAGAATTAATTGAAGACATTGAGAATATCACCTTACGGGGGGACGTTGTCCTGCTAGGGGACTTCAACATGCCTGATGTAGACTGGAACACACTCTCAGCGACAACTTGCGGGAGCAGGAAGATATTAACGTCCATGAAGGGAGTACAGCTCAAACAAATGGTACTGGAATCCACTAGGGCCCATGCCATCCTGGACCTGGTACTTTCGAACGGGGAAAGTGTCTCGGAAGTCTCGGTGGGAGAAACGCTAACCACAGGTGACCATAACATGGTACGGTTCAACCTTATAAAGGGCTTCCCTAGATCGCAAACAAAAACGAGGGTACTCAATTTCCGGGGCACTGACTTCGCACGCATGGGAGATTTCGTCCATCAGACGCTGCAGGTTCAAGAAGTAACTGATAATGTGGAAGCTATGTGGTCAACCCTGAAATCGACCCTACACGAGGCAACTATCCGCTACATAAAATCGGTAAATAAACAACAAAGGAAAAAGAAGCCCCAATGGTTTACTGATGAGATCTCGCACCTAGTCAAGGAGAAGAAAAGAGCATTTCGTTCACACAAACGCACGGGAGAAAAAGAAGCTAACATTGAATACAGGACAAGGTCTGCAGCGGTCAAAACAGCAGTCAGAGAGGCCAAACTTCGAGTGGAAGAAACTCTAGCAAAGAACATTAAGAAAGGGGACAAATCCTTCTTCAGGTATATTAGTGACAGGAAAAAAAACACAAACGGGATAGTACGCCTTAGAACACCGGACGGGAATTATGTGGAAACAGATTCCGATAAAGCCAAACTACTGAATGATTACTTCTGCTCAGTCTTTACCTGCGAGGCATCAGGGCACGGGCCACAGCTGGAAGCAATACCAAGCACGGAAGACCCATTTCAGAATTTTGAGTTCACGCCAGCTGATGTTTACAGCGAACTGTCAAGACTCAAGGTGACAAAGCCATGCTACCGGACAAATTGCACCCAAGAGTGCTCAGAGAGCTGTGCGATGTCCTGGCGGAACCGTTAGCCATGCTCTTCAATCTATCCCTAAGTACGGGGAGAGTTCCCCTGGACTGGAAAACAGCTAACGTCGTTCCTCTGCACAAAAAGGGTTGCAGAGCAGAGGCTGCGAACTACAGACCAGTGAGTCTCACATCAATAGTGTGCAAACTTATGGAAACACTACTTAAAGGTAGATTAGACAAGATTTTGGATGAGGGGAATCTAAGGGATCCCAGTCAACATGAATTCACTAAGGGTAGGTCATGCCAATCCAATCTCATCAGCTTCTTTGATTGGGTAACAAGAAAGCTAGACTCGGGAGAGTCTCTGGACATAGTGTACTTGGATTTCAGTAAAGCTTTTGACAGTGTCCCACACCGCAGACTATTAAGCAAAATGAAATCGATGGGGTTAGGTGAGACACTAATTGCATGGGTCAATGATTGGCTGAGTGGAAGACTTCAGAGGGTGGTGGTCAACGGCACCCTCTCTGAGACATCGGAGGTGACTAACGGAGTGCCACAGGGCTCAGTCCTGGGTCCATTCCTTTTTAACATATTCATAAGGGAAAAGTAACACTATTCGCCGATGATGCCAAACTATGTAATATAGTAAGTGGAAGCTATGAAATATAGGAAGTGGGATCCCTACGAGGGTCGTGTTAAGGAACTAGGTCACTAGCACTCAGACTTAATGGGGTGGGGTCATTAGAGTGGGCAGACTCGATGAGCTATAGCCCTTTTCTGCCGTCATCTTTCTATGTTTCTATGTTTCTAACCAATTCACTTTGGAGTCTGCTAGTGAAGAGGCAGCATGGGAGCTCTGCTTCGCCCCTCTTCCCGACCAGCGGGAGACCCAGCATTTAAATTTAAACAGCGCCGGAGGCACGTGACACCCGGCTCAGACTCCTCAAATTGAACAGCCGAACCAACTCACTTTGGAGTCTGCTAGTGAAGAGGCAGCGTGGGAGCTCTGCTCCGCCTCTCTTCCCGACCAGCAGGGGACCTGGCATTTAAATTTAAACAGTGCCAGAGGCGCGTGACGCCCGGCTCAGACTCCTCAAACTGAACAGCTGAACCAACTCACTTTGGAGTCTGCTATTGAAGAGGCAGCGTGGGAACTCTGCTCCGCCCCTCTTCCCGACCAGCGGGGGACCCGGCATTTAAATTTAAACAGCGCTAACAGCGCACAGCCATTCGGTGCGCAGACGAAGGCATGTGACAAAGGCGATTGCGCCTTAATGAGCACCTTTGTGAAGAGTCTGTAGGGAAGCTTATTAGGAATATTACTTGTATAACATTGTCTAAACTCCTTCAATTCAGGGTCTAATCACTGGAGTCACTTACATCTCCTTAGAAGAGAGCGTCTTGAGACTTGATATCTCCTTCACCCAAGTCAGTATAAAATCTGATGAAACGACTCAATATGGAGAGTTAATCCGCTATACACAAGTGTCAAGATCTTGTCTAGGATCAGTTTTCATTGGTTTGAAAAAATTTAAGACTTAATACCTAATCTACAGACTCTAATAGATGTTTAAAGATAATATAGTAATAGCAAATGTTAACTTTAGAATCTCACATATCTTATATCCCTATTCATAAATCAATTCATATACTACCTTTTCCTTCTAGAAATATGCACAACTCCAAATATCTTACTCCTTGCCAATTGACTAGCCAAGAACACATTACCAATATCCTGGGGAAAAAAACATCTAAACAAATGCTCAAAAACAAAACCCAATATTAATGCTCAAAATCAACATTTTCCACCAATAAATCTTCTTTACCCACACTGTATACCTAAAACTACCATAAAACACAACTTAATAACATGTGCCTATATGAATATAAGATCAATTGGCCCTAAAGCAAATCTAATTAAAGATTGGCTGGTTAAAGATCAACTTAAGCTGTCTTTTTTTAGCAAAAACTTGGTTATCATCGTACTCTGATCCTTACATAACAGAATTTTGCCCCAATGGATATAAACTAGAGCTGGTTTGCAGAGAAAATAAACGAGGGGGAGGACTTGCCATCCTAGTAAAAAATAACTTCAATCTAAAAGTCCTACTCGGTGTTTCAGCAATCTGCCTCATATTTTGCGGACAACAACAAGTGTGGGCATTTGCTGGCCTCTTATCTTAAAAAAAGAGCGGATAAAAAGAATATTGCTGCCATTGAACTAGATAATGGCGATATTTTAACCACCAACCAAGATATTTCCCAAGCTTTCAAATCCTTCTACGAAACATTATACACTTCTGAATTGGCCGATAAGGAGCCTGATTCACAATTCCTGAACGACCTCTCTCATCCCATATTATCCCAGGATGATAATAATAAATTAGATGAACCCTTGAATTTAACAGAGCTCTCCCAGGTGATAGATTCTATGGCATCACATAAGGCTCACTGTAGAGTTTTATAAAGAATTTCAGGATGTACTTAACCCTTACTATCTACGATTTCTTCTTTCTGTCATTGATTCAGGACAAATACATGGCTCATTTACTGAAGCTCATATCATAGTCCTCCCAAAACCGGATAAAAATCCACGTTCTGTTTCAAACTACAGACCTCTCTCTCTCATAAATGTGGACGCGAAGATTTATGCTAAACTTCTGTCTAATAGGCTGCAAGGAGTTATAGCCAAATTAATCAAGACGGATCAAAGTGGTTTCATCACCGGGAGGTTTGCCACAGACAACTCGAGAACATTCTCACACATCATTGCACAAACTCAGGATCGCCACCAAGACCTTATGGCGGTGGGCTTAGACGCTGAGAAGGCCTTTGATCGTGTCGAATGGGGTTTCCTTTTTAGTCATGGATTGGTATGGATTCTCTGCGGACTTCATTAAGAAGGTCAAGTTACTATACTCATCTCCGTCAACTAGAACATATATAAATGGAACACTATCATCTACATTCCATCCGTCTCGTGGTACCCGTCAGGGGTGCCCTTTATCTCCCCTGCTGTTTGATCTGGTACTGGAACCTCTACTAATATCGATCCGTGATAATAAATTAATTCAAGGGTTCAAATATAGAGGCGCTGAGACTAAAATCTCGGCCTATGCTGATGACATACTCCTCTACATCACCCCTGCTTCATTTCCACACTTATTAACATCGATTCGGCAATACTCGGCCATGTCCGGATACAAATTGAACATGAATAAGACACTGGTCATGCCTCTTAACTGCCCAGAAGTTAAATCTGATGTGGAAACATTTGGAGTGCAATGGTCCGCCACGAAAATGAAATACTTGGGTGTCTATTTTGGACCCTCTTTAGAAGAAACTACACAACTCAATATTGAATACTTGCTACAGATTGCTCGACACGCAACATCTACTTGGTCACCCCTAAACCTCTCTTGGTGGGGCAGATTGGAGTCGGTGCGCATGATGATTGTACCAAAAATTAATTACGTTCTAAACATGCTGCCATTTTTCTTGCCTCGCTCCTTTTACAATAAGGTAGACTCTATCCTCACACAATTTATTTGGAACAAGAAACAGCCTCGTATTGCACTTAGAAAACTAAAATTAGCAAAGGAAGAAGGGGGGGTGAATTTCCCTGATTTTTATAAATACCACAGTGCTTTTATCATTCGACAATGGATGCATGGCCATATTGACAACAGATATGTGGATAGGCCAGGATGGATTGATATGGAGAATTTCTTATATGGAGTGTCCCGAATGAAATTCCTCCCTGGCCACACTCTTTCTCGCCTGGATAAAGAGGATCGCATTCTACTGTCGTATAAATCTGCTCTTCAGGTCCTTGAATCCACCATGTCTCATAGTTGGGAACAATCCACTCTCCTACCGATATGGAACAATCCGAGGTTTCTGATACAGTCCAAACCTTTCCTTTGGCCCCTTTGGCGAGCAAAAGGCATTGAGATGGTTAAGGACTTGACGAATGTCAAGGGGTGGATGTCTTTCCCTGAGCTGTCTGCTACTTGGGGGCTTCCCAAAAATCAGCTCTATGCATGGATCCAGCTCACTCATTGCTTACGGGTTGCTATCCCAGATCTGCAGTCTATGGTTGAGAAACTGAGCTTGAGTACATTTTTAGAAAAGCCTACAGTACTCACCAGTAAAGCCTCATTCTGGTATAAGATGATCCAATCTACCCCTGCTAAAGTTCCTTTGTCTTCTGAAATAAAATGGCAACATGTGTTGAATTTACCTTCTGACGCCATTGATTGGAATTCCGTATGGCTAACCATACACAAATCCATCAGATCCGCTTCAGTGCTACAGTCTATTTTCTTTCTGATGCATCGTGCTGTCTGGACTCCCTCATTATCTCACAGAATAGACCCCTCCTCTTCACCTAAATGTTGGTCTTGTGACAGTGTAGATGGCTCCTTAGAACATTTGTTGTTTAATTGTAAACACCTAGGTATTTACTGGAATAAAATATGGGATACAATATGTACTATTTTAGATATCTCTGAACCAATAACTTTCAGAATCCTGATTTTAATGTCTCATGGCTTGACCTTACCTATAGATAAACATAAAGGACACCTTCTGACCATTATGATGTCTTTAGCAATACAAAATGTTCTATTTTGTTGGAAAAATTTGGATAAAGTTGAATACCATGCTTGGTGGAACACTGTGTGCCTTCATGGTAAATATGAACAGGTGCTTGCTGAAAAAAGAAATGCCCTTGGCAAATATAATTCTGTTTGGTCTCCCATACACCATTACTGTTTGAATGTATAAATTTGAATCAGTTCTCCTTCTTAGACCTATATATTTCTTGTGAAATGATGAACTGCTTGCATTGTACTACTATTGATGTAATCTGCATTATTCCTTACATGCTTGCATAGCTGCTTACTTGTCTCACGACTTCAACGTCATTTGTTCTGTATGCCTGGACCATGTACTTTGTAATTATATTTCTGTTTGTTTTCCTTTGTATTGTGTTTTTGGAAACTTAATAAAAAACCTTTGAATTCTAAAAGTCCTACATAAACATACACCTCATTTAGATCTTCTCACTTGTCAACTCTCTGATGATACACTCAATGGTACTTTGAACTGTCTATTATGTTATATTACACCAGGAAACATGTTATATTACACCTCTAAACATGAACTTGAAGAATTTATTTTCCAGTTCTCTTTAACCTCTACATATAATATACTCCTCGGAGACATAAATCTGCTCCTTGAGGATCATACTTCCAAACAAGTAGAGGAAATTCTCTCACCAGGTTCTCAATCCTGAACCCACACATAAAAAAGGTCACCAACTTGATATTGCTGCTTTCACATCTGATAACCTTCATACACCAAAAATTCACATCATTAAAGGCAAATGGCATCCTTCACTTTGGTCAGACCATTATAAATATACTTTTACCATCAAATGGCCTCATAAAAACTTAAAAACTGAGACCCAAAAAACAACTTTCATATCTAGGAAAAAAATAGATCCTGCCACATTTTGGGATAAGGTGGATCCTGCAATTAACTCCAATGTCCATATAGACTTTATAAAACATTGGCGTACCTTAAATGAAACAACCCTGAATGAGTTAGCTCCAGAAAAAATCAAACACAGAATATGTAGACCTTCAGATAAATGGTTTGACTCCGAACTTCTTATTCTAAAAAGGAAGTGCAGACAACTTGAAAGAGCCTGGAGAAAAAATAATCTAGATCAAACCAGAACGGCTTGGAGAAGCTTAATCAAACAATATAACATCAAACTTAAGGAAAAACGCAAAGCATATTATTCTAAACTAATCGGCACTAACTCTCCAGATACTAAAATTCTTTTCAATCTAATAAAAAAACTTACCGATACTAGACCTTTCCTGGCTACCCAAGGTAACAAACCACCATCTGCCTTTCAATTAGCTGATTATTTCAAAAATAAGATTATTTCAATCAGATCTACCTTCAACAACTCCTCAACCAACCTAGACGAGATACAATCATCCCCCTCAATAGAAGGAGCCATAATTGCAGATAGAACTTGGTCTACCTTTCCAACTCTACAATGGTCTGACTTAAACCATCTCTACAAAAAATATAGCCACACATCTTGTGACCTGAATAATTGTCCATCTTATCTACTTATAAATGCATCCCTCAAATTCAAAACTTGCCTCATGCAATGGATTCAAACTACACTCAATTAAGGTCAATTCCCACATGACCTAGGTGAGATTATAATTACCCCTCTATTGAAAGATCAAAAAGGCCCTATTGACACTCCTAATAATTATAGACCCATTGCCTCAATTCCTCTGTACATCAAACTGATTGAAGGTCTTGTGACACAATACCTCTCCAATTACCTAGAAGACCACAATATACTACATTCTTCTCAATCAGGATTCAGAACAAATCATAGCACTGAAACTCTACTAGCAACTCTGCTTGACATTGCTCGACAGTACCTCAGCCAAGGACGTAAGATCCTTATAATACAACTAGATCTTTCCACCGCCTTTGACCTTGTAGATCACTCTATTTTGCTGCAGATATTATATGATATTGAGATTTCTGGCAAGGTCCATAACTGGTTCCAAGGTTTCCTTAAAAAAAGAACTTATAGAGTCAAACAAAAAGATCTTAAATCAGACCCATGGTCTAACTCTTGTGGAGTTCCTCAGGGGTCCCCTCTATCACCCATTTTATTTAATCTTTTTATATCCTCTCTGGGCATCACTTAGATAACCTAAACGTAACATCATTCAGCTATGCAGATGACATTACCATTTTCTTCCCTTATGATACCCAAGACTCATTAGGTCATCTGGAAACAATTCTGGAGGAAGTAGAAAAATGGATGACCAACCATAAATTGAAGTTAAATGCAGATAAAACCAAATTCCTTATGCTTGAAACAGACAAAAAACCATCCATAACTGAATTGGAATTCAAAACAATTAAGTATCCAATACAGGTCTCCCTTAAAATTTTGGGTGTATTAATAGACAGATGCTGCACATTGCAGACTCAATTAAAAAAAACTACCCAAAAAGCATTCTTCACAATGCGCAATTTAAGAAAATTTAGAAAATTCTTTGATAAAGACCAATACAGGATTATGGTTCAATCTCTTGTACTAGGACTAGTAGACTATTGTAACATTCTCTATCTACCTTGCCCCATTTATATGATCAAACGACTCCAGACTGTTCAGAATACTGCTCCTAGATTGATTTATTCTCTTGGAAGATTTGACCATATAACTAACGCTTATCTAGATTCACACTGGCTACCAATCCGAGCCAGAATTCATTTCAAGTTATACTGTATGCTCTTCAAAGTAATTTACGGTACGGCACCTTCCTATCTTTACAATCGCCTAAATCGTCTACTTCCAATCAGAACAAGGAGGTCACAGACCCTATTCTCCTACCCATCATTCAAAGGCACCCTGCGTAAGAAATTTTATGATGGCCTCCTAGCAACACATGCAGCAAAAATTGATCCTTCAATCTCTAAATTGCTGATCACAACATCTAATATCAAAGCCTTCCGAAAAGAAAACAAAACCCACTTATTCACTAAGCATATTCAATCTACCTAAACTCTTCTCCTTCTATCTCCTCTTTATATTCCCAAGTTTAGTCTACTACCTGGTTCAATTTTCTTAATTAATGTAACCAATTTCAATTTCTAAAATCTTTTACTAATCCATTTACTCAATCAATGTAAGGAATTCAGTTTAGCATCTTTGTAATGTTACTAGATTTAATTTTTTAATGATACATAATTTATT
Source organism: Geotrypetes seraphini (assembly GCF_902459505.1). Taxonomy (NCBI): domain Eukaryota; kingdom Metazoa; phylum Chordata; class Amphibia; order Gymnophiona; family Dermophiidae; genus Geotrypetes; species Geotrypetes seraphini. The sequence goes on from NC_047087.1 coordinate 141,786,065, forward strand.
ATATTTAATATGTTAAATCCTTCCCATATATCGTATCCGAAAAAAAACTCCTATATAATATATTCTAAATTAATTTTACTATGTACTGTTTTCCTGCCTTCTTCTATTCTTTGTTTCTAGCCTAATTTATTTATTTTTCTCAAGTACTTTAGCAAAATTGTGAGCCTTTGGGACAGTCAGGGAACTCTAAGTACTTTTTCTTCATTTTAATTATCTTATTTAATTGCATCTCTTCTGTATCTATTTAAACCGCTTTGAACCTCACGGTATAGCGGTTTACAAGAAATAAAATTATTATTATTATTAAAAATAAAATTATTATTATGGACTGTGAAAGAGAGAATAGAGCTGAAATGAATGGAAGCTAGGGGAGGGGCCATGGGCTGTGACAGAGAAGTGGGTGAAGAACAGGCTGAAGAAAAACATGAGAACTGGGGCACTGCAAAACCAAGCTGAAACCGATAACGTGGAGGCGATGTGGTCAATCCTGAAATCTACCTTACACGAAGTAACGAACCGCTACATAAAAACAGTGAGCAAACGATGAACAAACAACAGACACCAATGGTTCACCACAGAGATCTCGGACCTCGTCAAAAGAAAGAAAAAAGCATTTATTTCCTACAAAAAATCTGGAACAAGGGAGGCTAAAACAGACTATATAGCCAGGTCTAAAGCAGTCAAAATGGCAGTCAGCGAGGCCAACTTCAAATAGAGGAAAATCTAGCAAAGAACATTAAGAAAGGGGACAAATCCTTCTTCAGGTATATTAGCGACAGAAAAAGAAACACAGACGGGATAGTACGCCTTAGAAAACCAGAAGGGAATTATGTAGAGTCAGATTCCGATAAAGCAGAACTTCTAAATGAATACTTCTGCTCAGTCTTCACCTGCGAGGCACCGGCCGGTCCACAGTTGAAGGAAAGGCAAAGCTCGGATGACCCATTCCGGAATTTTGAATTTACACCCAGCGCTGTCTACCATGAATTATCAAGACTCAAGGTGAACAAGGCCATGGGACCGGACAATCTACACCCCAGGGTGCTCAGAGAGTTGTGTAATGTCCTAGCAGAACCGTTATCCGTGCTCTTCAATCTCTCCCTAAGTACGGGAAGAGTCCCCTTAGACTGGAAAACGGCCAATGTCACTCCACTGCACAAAAAGGGTTGCAGGACAGAAGCTGTGAATTACAGACTGGTGAGTCTCACATCGATAATGAGTAAACTCATGGAAACACTAATTAAACACAAATTAGATATGATCCTGAGCAAAGAGAATCTACGGGATCCCCCACCAACATGGATTTACCAAGGGTAGGTCCTGCCAATCCAATTTAATTAGTTTCTTTGACTGGGTCACCAGAAAACTGGATTTGGGAGAGTCCTTAGATGTCGTGTACTTGGACTTCAGTAAAGCTTTTGATAGCGTTCCACACCGTAGGTTATTAAGCAAGATGAAATCGGTGGGATTAGGGGAAACCCTAACTACATGGATCAACGATTGGCTAAGTGGTAGACTTCAGAGGGTGGTGGTTAATGGCACCCTCTCCAAAACGTCGGAGGTAGCCAGTGGAGTGTCGCAGGGCTCAGTCTTGGGCCCGATCCTTTTCAACATATTCGTAGAAGACCTGACTCAGGGTCTTCAAGGTAAAATAACATTATTCGCCGATGACGCCAAACTGTGTAACATAGTAGGTAATAGCACTTTGCCCGACGGTATGACACAAGACCTACTCTTGTTGGAACGTTGGTCCTCGACTTGACAACTTAGCTTCAACGCTAAGAAATGTAAGGTCATGCACCTTGGCAGCAGAAATCCGTGCAGGAATTACACCCTAAATGGTGAGACCTTAGCTAGGACCGCAGCAGAGCGCGATTTAGGAGTAATCATTAGTAAAGACCTGAAAGCTGCCAATCAAGTGGAAAAGGCTTCATCCAAGGCTAGACAAATGTTGGGATGTATCTGTAGAAATTTCGTCAGCCGGAAGCCCGAGGTCATAATGCCATTGTACAGAACCATGGTGAGACCTCATCTGGAATACTGTGTGCAATTCTGGAGGCCACACTACCATAAAGATGTACTGAGAGTCGAGTCGGTTCAGGGTATGGCCACCAGGATGGTCTCAGGGCTCAAGGATCTCTCATATGAGGAGAGGCTGAATAAATTGCGGCTGTACTCTCTCGAAGAACGTAGGGAGAGGGGAGACATGATTGAGAAGTTTAAGTATATCACCGGTCATATTGAGGAGGAAGAAGATATTTTCTTTCTTAAAGGACCCTTGGCCACAAGAGGGCATCCGCTAAAAATCAGAGGCGGGAAATTTCATGGCGACATCAGGAAGTATTTCTTCACCGAAAGAGTGGTTGATCATTGGAATAGACTTCCTGTGCAGGTGGTCAAGGCCAGCAGCGTGCCAGATTTTAAGAATAAATGAGATGCGCATGTGGGATCTCTAAGAGGGTAAAAGTGGGGGGAGGATCATCAGAATAGGCAGACTTGACGAGATATAGGATATCTGGGAGAATAAATTTAGGGAAGGGGATCTTTAGTGTGGGCAGACTTGATGGGCTATGGCCCTTTTCTGCCATCATTTTTCTGTTTCTATGTGGGATTCAAATAGGAGGAAGCTGATTGGAGAGAGGTACTGAGAAAACTTCTGAGATGATCAAGTTGCAGGGAAGAAGCACTATAGGGTGAAGAAAGGGATGGAAGTGGCAGGAGGGGTGAGACTAGGAAGAAAAAAAAAAAATAACAGCAAGCAACAAAAAGATTAGTTTTAGATTTTTGTGCACAGTGTTCAAATCTATAAGCTTGCTTCCCACAACTGAGTAACCCCCTCCCCCCCAAATCACTGGATAGGAGATTCAATATTACTAATTGGGCTGGGTAAATTTGGAGTATCTGCTGGTATCTGCGCTTTTCTTCCAATTTTGTGGTCACTGCAGTCAATAAGGTATTTTAATAGTAAAGTGTCTCTCAAACTTTCTCAAGCCGGGGCACACTAAAGGTAGTGGCCATGGCTTGAGGCACCCGGAAGTACACAGACATCATCATGATGACATCATGCATATGCATGACATCATCACGTCGACATCCACGCATGCTCAGAGGCCCTCCAGACAGGCCCTGAAAAGCCAGTAGGGTATGCCAGCAGGGAAGTCTAACAAATATCAACTGAGTATCCCAACCACAGACATCCCAAGCTCCACCCTACACCCACCCAAGCTCTTCTCCAGATCACGCCCCTTTATTGATTGTAATGCAATTTTTTCCATTCATTTTTCATATACACACAATATACACAGCAGATATAAATTCTCAAAACTGACACATTTCTATCACTATATTGAAGATAAAATCATTTTCCCTACTTTTCTTATGTGGTGACTTTATTTTTCTGTGCTTTTAACTATGTTTCCAGTGCCTTCTTATCCATTGACTGTTTTTCTCTCCTTCTTCACTTTCTGCCTTGTATCCATCTTTGACATTAACTTAACATTCAATTTTTCCAATTTTCTGCTTTATTCTCAAAATCTACTTTTCCATGTCTTACTTTCCCTTCCTCTCTCTCTCTCCTTCCCTCAACATTTCCATGGTCTGACATCTCTCTCCCCTCCTTTCCCCCAGTAGTCCGACATCTCTCTCCTTCCCTTCCTCCTCCCAGTGGTCCAACATCTCTCTCCTTCCGGTCCCCCTTCCCAGTCTGGTATCTCTCTCCTTTCCTTCCCATAATTTGGCATCTCTTTCTACTACTACTATAACTATTATTATTTCTATTGCGCTACCAGACTCCCCTCCCTCCCTTCTATTCCCTGGTCTGGTATCTCTCCATTTCTTTAGTCATCTCTCCTCTCCCCCCCCCAGTCCAACATTTCTCCCTCCTTTCCACCAGTCCAACATTTCTTTCTCTCTTCCTCCTGCATGCTTCTCCTCCCATCCTCCTTCCCTCCCCTAACCAACATCTCTCTCTCTCCCTCCTTGAGTCCAACTTTTCACTCTCTGTCCTCTCCCTCTTCTTCCCTCCCCCCGAGTGTGGCATTTCTCCTTCCCTCCTTTGTCCTCCCCATCCATCTCGCCCTCTCCATGAGTCCAACCTTTTCTGCCTCCTGCACACTTTTTCTCTCTCTCCTTGTCTCTTCCCTTGAGTGACATCCTTCCTTCCCACTCCCCAACCCATGTTCTTTCCCCATGCATCATTTCTCCCTCTCCACCCCATGTCCATTTCTCCCTCTCTCATTCATCCTGTAACAATTTTCCTTCCTTCCCTCCCCCTAACCCCCACTCACAGCTAATATGCTCTCTCCCCATCCACCATCTCACCCTTCTCTCCAGTGTGTAGCATCTTTCCTTTCCCTCCCCTTCTACCAGGTCCAGCAGTACCCCTTCTCCCTTCCCTTTCCCTCCTCCCTTGTCCAGCAGTACTTCTCCCGTCTCTAGCAGCAGCTCACTGTGTGCTTTTTAACTTGGTCACACAGCTGCAGCTAGGATTAATTTAGATGCAGTTTCATCCAGGAGCCTCGAGGCCTTTGCTAAGCCAGCCCATTTCGATGATGCCAGCCAGCCTAGCAAAGGCCCCAAGGATCCTGGATGAAACCACATCTAAATCCTAGTGGCAGCTGTGTAACCAAGTTAAAAAGCACACGGAGCTGCCGCTGCTGGTCATGGGGTGGGAGAGGGTGCAGAGAGAAACGCAACAGCAGCAGAAAGATGCTGCCGGGGAGGGGGGTTCGCACGCAGAAAGAAAAGTGACGGCAGTAGGAAGATGCTGCTGGGGAGGGGGGGTTCGCGCACAGAGAGAAACACGACGGCAGTAGGAAGATGCTGTGCTGGCACTACAGGAGGTGCCTTGCAGCGAGAGGCAAGTCAGCTTGCTGGCGCTTCTCTTCCTCCTGTGAGGCATGGCACACTTGGAATCTCAGGAGGCACACCAGTGCCCTGAGACCAGCCCTACCTGTTCAGCAGGAACTTGTCTAACTTTGTCTTGAATCCCTGGAGGGTGTTTTCCCCTATAACAGCCTCCGGAAGAGCGTTCCAGTTTTCCACCACTCTGGGTGAAGAACTTCCTTATGTTTGTACAGAATCTGTCCCCTTTTAACTTTAGAGAGTGCCCTCTCGTTCTCCCTAACTTGGAGAGGATGAACAACCTGTCTTTATCTACTAAGTCTATTCCCTTCAGTATCTTGAATGTTTCTATCATGTCCCCTCTCAGTCTCCTCTTTTCAAGGGAGAAGAGGCCCAGTTTCTCTAATCTCTTATTGTACGGCTACTTCTCCAGCCCCTTTACCATTTTAGTCACTCTTCTCTGGACCCTTTAGAGTAGTACCGTGTCTTTCTTCATGTACGGTGACCAGTGCTGGGCGCAATATTCCAGGTGAGGGCATACCATGGTCCGGTACAGCGGCATGATAACCTTCTCTGATCTGTTCTTGATCCCCTTCTTAATCATTCCTAGCATTCTGTTCGCCCTTTTTGCCGCTGCTGCACATTGCACGGACGGCTTCATTGATTTGTTGACCAGTACTCCCAAGTCTCTTTCCTGGGGGGTCTCTCCAAGTACCGCCCCGGACATCCTGTATTCATGTATAAGATTTTTGTTACCAACATGCATCACCTTACACTTATCCACGTTGAACCTCATCTGCCATATCGTGGCCCATTTCTTGAACGTCTTTATGTCACATTGCAGATGTTCACAATCCTCCGCGTCTTCACTATTCTCAATAACTTCGTATCGTCTGCAAATTTAATCACCTCACTCGTCGTACCAATTTCCAGTTCGTTTATAAATATGTTGAAGAGCACGGGTCCAAGCACCGAACTCTGTGGTACTCCACTGGTGATGCTTTTCCAGTCCGAGTATTGTCCATTTACTCCCACTCTCTGTTTCCTATCTGCCAGTCAATTTTTAATCCATGTGAGTATTTCACCCTTGATTCCATGGCTCGCAATTTTTCAAAGTAGTTGTTCATGTGGAACCTTGTCGAAAGCCTTCTGAAAATCCAGATATACAATGTCGACCGGGTCACCCTCGTCTATCTGCCTGTTTACTCCCTCGAAGAAGTGCTGCAAGTTCGTCAAGCAAGATCTTCCTCTGCTGAAGCCATGTTGGCTGGTCCTCAGCAGATCATGTCCGTCAAGGTGCTCAATGATGCAGTCCTTTATCAGTGCCTCTACCATCTTTCCCGGTACCGAGGTCAGACTCACCGGTCTGTAGTTTCCTGGATCTCCCCTTGAACCTTTCTTGAAGTTTGGTGTAACATTCGCCACCTTCCAGTCTTCCGGAACCCTACTCGACTTGATCAACAGATTGGTTATCAGTTGAAGCAGTTCAGCTATAGTCCCTTTCAGTTCTTTGATTACCCTCGGATGGATGCTATCCAGTCCTGAGGATTTATCATTTATAAGCCTATCAATCTGCCGGCATACCTCTTCTAGTCTGACCGTCAACCCTGTCAGTTTCCCATCTTCATTTCCTGTGTATAGCCTGTTGGCTTCTGGCATGTTGCGCATATTCTCTTTGGTAAACACAGATGCATGTTCAGTTTGTCAGCAATGGCTTTGCCCTTCTTTATGTGCTGTTTGTGTGATGATACAAAAGATATCAAAAGATCAGAAAGGTACCTTGGACTTAGTCCTCCTTAGTCTGAAAACCATTGTCAAAAGCATAAAAATTTCTTACAACCCCCCCCCCTATCAAATTAGGTACTGTATTCTGGAATATGTAGATGCAAACATTTTTAAGTGGTCAGTTTAAATTGGATGGCTTTGTCAGGTGTGTTCTTGGAGGTTTTGAGAGCAAGATTCCTATTGCTGTTTTGGTGAGAGGGTGTAATAAAAAATTAAATACATGCTAATTAGCATGGCATATTCCATTAAACCACAATCTGATGGAGGGGAAGATGACAAGAATATAAGCAAATTAAAGGAAGGAGAAATTAGGTTCTTACCTGCTAATTTTCTGTTAGCTTCTCTAGACAGGTACAGTTCTTTATTGATGGGTATTATCTTACTGTGACTAGCAGGTGGAGACTGAGACCAAAACTTTGGTTATAATATATTATCTGAGACTTCCCCTCCTAAACCAGTCTGCGGAATAGCCAAGCAGAACTAAGAAAAACTAAAATGCAACAGTAACAATACTCTGAACAGGAGAGTAAAACAGCAAACACATACCGTGTTTCCCCGAAAATAAGATACAATCATATTAATTTTGGGCCCAAAAAAAGGCACTAGGTCTTATTTTCGGGGAGGTCTTATTTTTTTTTATGTACAATGATTATCTCTCCCTTCCTCTCCTCCACCCCAATTATTCCTATTTCCTTTCTCTTCCCCACATATGCAGCAACTTTCCTCCCCTCACCCATCCCCTTGTGCAGATTAATTCTTCAAGGGCCCCTAGGCACACAAGTACACAGGGCCCCCTAGCCCCACTCATGCCCCTTCCCCCTGCTCCATCCCCCAATTATTTACCCGTTTTCTTATTTACTTCTTTATTTCCACTTGAATTTCTTTTTTTCTTTTATTATTAAATTCAAAACAAACAACATACATTATCAAACCCGTGCCAGTGTACAGTTTTAGTTCTATGCATGCACCAAACATCTCTGAACAAATCCCCCCTTCCTTCCCTTCCCACCTACTTGCCCAGGACTTCTGAACCCTTTCCATACATATATAAAAGTGTTCAAATGCATTGTAAAGCAGTAATACTATCCGAAACATAAGTCTATATTAATAACAAAGTTTGCAACTCCTCTCAACTGCCTCACTCTATGTCGTCCAACTTTAACCCATATGTATGTATAAACAGCCAAATCTGTAACTTCTCTGGTATGTTCCACTCCATGTATGTTAATTTGTAACAAAACAACAAGGTCCACCAAAGAATCCAACGTGGAACAAAAGAAGATTGACTGACAATAAGAAGATTTAAAACAGGTTTATTCAAGGTGCTCCCAGGTAGAGAATGACATGGTGACAAAATTCATCACCGTTCCCGTCTCCGCGGATAACTTCGGGAAACCATCTTCATGTCATTCTTTAAGGAGAGAGGGAAGAATCAGAGTATGAATGGCCACAACCACTGACCCACAAGCTTTGCTTTGAAGAATGCTGGTGTAGAAGGACTGAGGTTGAAATAGACACTAGAAAATGACATGGGATTATTTCCTGCGGTTATCCGCGGGGACGGGAACGGTGATGAATTTTGTCACCGTGTCATTTTCTACTCCCAGGAACCGTGCCTGATGTATTTCACTAAACAAGGTTGGTCAATGCTAACAGAAAACCATGTCTTTCATACACACAGAACCACCCTCACCCAGTATGGAATAAGTAATCACAAACTAAACTCCCCCCTCCCTTTTTTACAAAAGCACAGAAGAAGTTTTTAGCACTGGCTGGTGGGCTGAATGTTATGCGCTGTTCTGACGATTATAAGAATTCTATGACCATCGAAGCAGTGCAGAGCATTCAGCATGCTGGCTTGTGCTACAAACCGACGGAACGGTACAGTTTAGGGGGTGAAGAAACAGTGGTGCATATCCCCCAATACTGAACAAAATATAAAGATAGCTGATGTAAATTTGAAAAAGAAAAATAACAAATCACTTTACCAAATTAACAAATAAAAATAAAACAAAAAATGGAAAATAAGATAATACGATTTTATTGGATGAATACATTTTTTAATTAGCTTTCAGAGTCAAACCCTCTTTACTTAGGTCAGTAAAGTCTACTGCTGTGTATCCTGTCCTGACCTGAGGTAGGAGAATTTGGTCTCTGAAAGTTAGTAAAAAATGTATTAAAATTAGTCCAATAAAAGGATCAATATTTCTATTTCTAACCATTTATCAAAACAGCTACAACATTACTTTATTCTAAAGCAATAAAATAAGAGATTTTTTTCTACCTTTGTCATATGGTTTCTGCTTTCCTCATCTTCTTGTCATTCTCTTCCTTCCATCCAGTCTGCTCCTTCCAGAAACTGTCTCTCCCTGCCCCCCTTCCCCTCATGGTCTGGCATCTCTCTCCTTCCATATCTACTTCCCTCCCTCCTGTGGTTTTTAGCATCTCTCTCCTCTCTCTTCCCTTTCCTTCTCTATTTTCTGACTCCGTCTAAAATTCTTTCTTACTATTCAGTCCTCAGTTTTCCTCTTTTCACTATGTCTACTCACAGCTTGCCACCCCTTTCCTTCACCCTTCCACTATCTCTCTAACTCTATCTTATTCCCCGCATCCAGCATGTGGGAAAACAGCAGCAGTGGTGAGGAGGTGAGGGCCCCTCACCTCCTTACTACTGCTGTTGCTTTCCCATATGTGCCTGATGCTGACGGCACAAGTTCTCCCCACTTTCATCATCTACCTCCTTCTCTCTCTCTCTTCTCCCCACTTCCATCATCTGCCCCCTTCTCCAGTCTCCACTTCCATCATCTGCCCTGCCCCCTTCTTTCTCTCCTTTAAGTTCTCTCCACTTCCATCATCTTCCCGACTGACTGCCAGTGCCACTGTCTCTCTCTCCCGGCTCCACCCCAGGCCCATCTCCCTCTCCTTTGCATGGATCAGTCACCACTCACCTTTCTGATTTTTTTTTTTCTTAAAACAGGGACAGGTCCCAGCATTGACGTAAATTCAGCAACACGGGCCCCCCCACACACACACACACATATCAGAGGCAACCGTTTGTTCTGTTGCAAGCGGTGCTGCTGCTTGGCCAAAGTTGCCCTCTGATGCAAACCACCCAGGCGGAAACAGGAAGCTGCGTCAAAGGGGAAGTTTTGGGATGAGCACCGCTTGCAACAGAACAGTTGCCACCGAAGCTGGGGGGAGGGGTGATGTCAGGGGGGCGATATCAGGGTGGGTGCCCATGCTGCTGATCTTTCCCGGGGGCCCATCGCTGTTTGAAAAAAAAGCTAATTCGTTTTATTATTTGTTGTTTCTTCAGCAGGCTCCCCTGGCAAGTTCAGGCCCTAGGCACATGCATACTGGGCCTACCCCAGCAGCGACGGCCGGGTGGAGGGGAAGGGGCGGGGTGGAATGTGGCTCCTCCTCCAAAAACTTTCCTCGCCTCGGACGCCACAACCAAAGTTCGCAATGATACTGGGCAACTGGGACATCCGTGGGATGAGTCCCGCCTCAGATTAGGGGGGGGGGGTAAATGTGTCGTGTTAGAGCGTTGGGATGCTTTGTTTTTGTTATGCGCATAAATGTGCATTTTGTGTCCCTCCCCCTTCCCACCGAACGAAGAAGAGTCAAAGCTGAGGGAGGAGATCCAGGGTTTGCTTTCAATGGATGCCGGGGGGCCGTCACTGTTTGAAAAAAAAAAAAAAAAGCTGAGTCGGTCTTGCTACTTGTATCTACAGCAGGCCCCCCCTACTGAGAAGAGGAGGGGGAAAGGTAAGTCCTTGTACTGATACAGGTGAAGAAATAAGCCCTTTAGGTAGAACTAAAGGTGAAGAAATGGAAGAAATGCCCCTGCCTCCAACCCCTGATATAATGAACCATTTTATTAAAGGTCTAAAATGATTTAAAAGATTCTGACTATAATGTTCAGTTGTTACACAAAATATGGAAAATAACCTGCTGAGAGCAGCAAGTGAAGCAAAACTTATGCTAAGATAAGCAAGTCAGGGCCGCCATCAGAAATTTCTGAGCCCCTTACTGAGCAATCCTATTGGGCCCCCCACGCACCCCTTCCCCCCCGACCCCCCTTCTTCCATGGGCCGAATACACACATACTTTTCTCTGTCACCGCACTCTTTGACCAAAAGATTTGTAAGCCTGCAACCACGTCAAGGTAGACTCTTTCAGCAGGGCCCTAACCTAACCTAAACTAAACTAATCTATACCTATCTATTCTAAATTAACATATGTCTAATACTGAACTAATAACAAACTAATCTATATCTATCTATTCTAAACTAACATATGTCTAGCGCGCACAAACCCCTGCTCTACGTGGGAAAAATAACACCAGCTCAATGCTGGTGTTAGCATCTAGCGCGCGTGGCGTACGCTAAAGCCACTATCGTAACTTAGTAAAAGGAGCCCTATTTTTATTAGTTAATTATTATTATTATTTTCCAATGCTCAATATGACTTCCTTTTTTAAGGTTTGACACTTGTGCCAGAATATTTTTACTAAATTTAAGAAGTATTTGCCCTCTTTCAAATGGTATAGAAGTTAAAAAAAGGGACAGGCATTAATGAAGTCATTAGGTTCAATCTAGCCATTTATTTCTGCATGAATTTAAACAACTAAAAAAAAGATAAATATAGCTCATCCAGTCATACAAGAAATGGCTCTACAGCAGGGGTGCCCACACTTTTTGGGCTTGCGAGCTACTTTTAAAATGACCAAGTCAAAATGATCTACCAACAATAAAATTTTTTAAAAAACCACAAAGCACACTGTATGCAGAGAAAATGTTAATTATCATTTATATTCCGCGGGTTTTCAAAGAGGTCAAGTCAGACGATTCTATGCAATGTCACCTCAGGAACAACTATACAAAAATAAACAAATATACCCCCTCCCTTTTTACTAAATCGCAATAGCGGTTTTTAGAGCAGGGAGATGCACTGAATGCCCTGTGCTGCTCTCAATGTTCATAGGCTCCCTGCGCTAAAAACCGCTATTGCAGATATAAATTCTCTAAACAGACACATTTTGATCACTAAACTGAAAATAAAATCATTTTTCCTACCTTTTTGTCTGATGATTTCATGAGTCTCTGTTTGCACTTCCTTCTTCTGACTATAAATCCAATATTTTTTTCTTTCTGTCCCTCCCCTTTTCTTTTTGTCTCTCTTTCTTTCTCTCTCCCCCTGCCCCCCCCAAGCCATCGCACCAATTTCTCCACTTCCCTGATTCTTTCCCTACCCCCTAAGCCACCATGCCAATTTCTCCCTGCTTCCACGAGCCAGGCCAGGAATGTACAAGCGCCGGACTCACAAGATTACACCTCTGATGTCAATTCTAACGACGGAGAGGAAGTTCCAGGCCAGCCAGGCAGCGATTGGCTGGTCCAGAACTTCATCTCTGACGTCAGAATTGACGTCGGAAGTGAAGTCTTGTGAGTCCGGCGCTTCTACGCGCCTGGCCTGGCTCAGGGAGGCAGGAAGAAAAAGATTGCCAAGGCAACGCGATTGACTCACATTACCTTTGCGATCTACTGGTCGATCGCACTCGACCATTTGGGCACCCCTGCTGTTATGGTATCCTGTCCTGACCTGAGGAAAGGGATTTAGTCCCCAAAAAACTGCCTTATTTCCATTTCCTATTTATAAACTTTAATCAATAGATACAATACTACTTGATTCTAGGTAAAGCAACAAAACAATTTTTTCTACCTTTTGTCGTTTTTGCTTTAATCATCTTGTCTTCACTCTTCTTTCTAGCCAGCATCTGTCTGCTCTATCTTCCATACAGCATCAGCCCCTTCCATCCACTGTCCGCCCTCTCCCCGTCCAATATGGCATCTTCCCTCTTTTTATGCTCCTTCAATAAACTGTCTATCCTGTGCCCCTTCTGTTCTCCTTTGTACATGATTGATTTCAGCTCTGCCACCTCTCCATTTTTCTCTCTCTATCACCACCCCGTCCCCTATGCTCTGGCATCTCTCTCTCTTCTCCTTTCTTTCCTTCGCACCCCACAGTCTGGTATCTTCCCTTACCTGATTCTCTAGCATCTCCTTTCCTTTTCTTCCATCTCCCCCTCCCCCTCCATGCTCTGACATCTCCTCCTTCCTTTCCCCCTTCCTTTTCCCTTGGTCTGGCATACTTTCCTCCTTCCCTCCATGCCCTGGCATCTCTTCCTCCCTCCCTTCCCTCCAATCCCTGGCATCTCTTTTCATTCCTCCCTCATCTTCTTTCTCCCTCCAGTTGGATGCAGCAAGTCTCTCCCCCTCTGCTCCCTTTCCTCCTTCTGTCACCCATGACCTGGCGTCATGAACTTCTTCAGGCAGCAGCATTCACAATTCGCTGCTGTTGCCAGCTTCGGGCCTTCTTCTCTGTCGGGTCCTGCCTTCATGGAAACAGAAGTAGGCAGGACCCGGCAGAGAGGAAGGCCTGAAGCTGGCAACAGCAGTGAATTGTAAATGCTGATGTTAGCCGAAGAAGTTCATGACGCCAGATCGAACACCCGGGGCAGACTGCTACTCAACCCCCCCCCACAACCCTCCTATCTCTCCCTCCCTCCCATCACGAGACTCTAAACAGCACTGTTCTACTCTAAGCAGGCTGCTTCAGGGCTTTCTCCTGCCGTGATTTCCTCTGGCACGTCACTGATGAGGGAAGGAGGGAGATAGGAGGGTCGGATCGGGTTGGGGGTCGCTCGGGATGATGATGAGGCTGCTGCTGCTGCCAGCGAATCCAGAAAAGGTGAGGCCCCAAAGCACAGCACTGGCAGGCCCCCCCTGACTATTTCGGGCCTAGGCCTGTGCCTACTGGGCCTATCCTTTAATCTGGCCCTGCTTTCCCCCCCCCCATATGCTCTGACATCTCTCTCTTCCACTCCATTGTATGGTATCTCCTTTCCCTCCCTCCCATGGTCTTTGCATCTCTTTCCTCCTTTTCCTGATCTTCCTTTTCCTTCCTTCCCTCTCTCTCCCCAATTGGGTGCAGCAGTATTTCTCTTCCCCCTTCCCCCACTGGGCACAGCAGTATCATCAGCATTTCTCTTTCCCCTCCCCAATTGGGTACAGCAGAAGCAGCATTTCTCTTCCCCCTCCCCCCTAATTGGGTGCAGCAGCATTACTCCTCCCATTCCCCCCCCATCTCACACACCCGGCAGATTCGCTACAGACAAAGGCAAGTTGCAAGTTTCCCTTGGTCGCTGACTTATCTCCCAAAGGGCAGCGACAGAGGGAAGTTTACAACTTGCTGCTCTTGCTTACTTCGGGCCTTTCTCGTTGCCGGGTCCTGCCTTCACGGAAACAGAAAGTAGGCAGGACCCGGCAGCAAGAAAGGCCCGAAGTAAGCAAGAGCAAGTAAGCTTCCCTCCTTGGCTGGCCTATCTCCCGCATGCTCCGGGGCTCTAATGGTCCGTGCCGGCTTCTCTTCTCTACCCCCCCCCCCCCCGACGTAACTTCCGGTTTCGGAGGGAAGCCGGGTTCGAGTAGCTTGCTGGGGGGTTTTTTTGTTTAAAGTCCAGCGGGTTTTTCGGCGGTTCTTCAGGCTGCGCATTAAGCAGTGGCGGCAGCAGGATTTGGCAGATGACAGCCGGGCGGGCATCTAAATTTGCTGGGCGTTGCGCCCGGCTGAAAAGCGCTGGGGAGAACACTGGGGAGCCTGGGCCCCCTGTCAGCTCCGGGCCCCTGAATGCAGGACTGGTAGTACTGCCCTGATGGCGGCCCTGAAGCAAGTCAAGCGAAACTTATCCTTCCACATGACAACAAGCGCCACATCTGCTATGATATCATAAAAGGATTAAGACCAAGAATATAAAAATACATTATTTTGCAAGAATATCCTGTGATGGGCATGCTTTTACTGGCCGATGGCTTGAAATTGCTGACAGTGATGATTAAAACGGCATATGCGGGGAAAAGGTAGATTTTCTGGTAAACCTGGTAAATTAATAAACTGATAAATGTAATGACGTTTGTAAGTGACCAATAAAAACTAACAATATGATAAACCTATGCACAGTGGGCAAATAACCATTTTGGAGTTGTGTTTTTTTTTTGTTGCCTTAGAGCAGGGCTTTCCGAAGTCTCTCCTCGAGGGCCGAATCCAGTCAGGTTTTTGAGATTTCACCAATGAATATGCATTGAAAGCAGTACATGCACATATATCTCATGCATATTCATTGGGGAAATCCCGAAAACCTGACTGGACTCAGCCCTTGAGGAGGGACTTTGGAGACCCCTGCCTTAGAAAGAAAGACTGAGTTCTGTATGATTTTGTTTTGTGGTTCCTTGCTAAAACCTTTTGAACTGATTGAAAGACTTGTGCTGCTAGCAGTATTTCCTCTTGCTGGTAGCATTGAACTGTTTCTTTGGAGTTTCATTTTTTGGTTATCCAAAGCCTCGCAGTATTTTGGTAATGCTAGGGAGTGCATAAAGTTGTGGTTGTGTATGCTGTGTAATCCGGGTGGGATATATTTCTTTTGTGGGCTTCTTTTTTTTGTATTGTTATCTGAAGAAAAAGTTATAAAAACTACACAGCAACTTTAGGCCACACAATTAGCTCTGTGGAGCTGACACCTGCCAATGCTGGTGAGAGGCAGGTATACATAGTAACATAGTAGATGACGGCAGATAAAGACCCGAATGATCCATCCAGTCTGCCCAACCTGATTCAATTTAAATTTTTTTTAATTTTTTCTTCTTAGCTATTTCTGGGCAAGAATTCAAAGCTCTACCTGGTACTGTGCTTGGGTTCCAACTGCCGAAATCTTCGTTAAATCCTACACCCTCCCAGCCATTGAAGCCCTCCCCAGCCCATCCTCCACTAAACGACCATATACAGACACAGACCGTGCAAGTCTGCCCAGTACTGGCCTTAGTTCAATATTTAATCTTATTTTCTGATTCTAGATCCTCTATGTTCATCCCACGCTTCTTTGAACTCAGTCACAGTTTTACTCTCCACCACCCTCTCCGTAAAGTAAACATAGAAACATAGAAACATAGAAATAGACGGCAGATAAGGGCCCACGGCCCATCTAGTCTGCCCACCTTAATGTCCCTCCCCTACCTTTGCCCTGTGAATAGATCCCATGTGCCGATCCCATTTGGCCTTAAAATCAGGCACGCTGCTGGCCTCAATCACCTGTAGTGGAAGACTATTCCAGCGATCAACCACTCTTTCAGTGAAAAAGAATTTCCTGGTGTCACCTCGTAGTTTCCCGCCCCTGATTTTCAACGGATGCCCTCTTGTTGTCGTGGGATCTTTGAAAAAGAAGATATCTTCCTCCGTTTCGATGCGGCCCGTAAGATACTTGAACGTCTCGATCATGTCCCCCCTCTCTCTGCGCTCCTCGAGCGAGTATAGCTGTAATTTGTCAAGCCGTTTTTCGTATGGTAGATCCTTGAGTCCCGAGACCATCCGGGTGGCCATTCTTTGCACCGACTCCAGTCTCAGCACATCCTTGCGATAATGCGGCCTCCAGAATTGCACACAGTATTCCAGGTGGGGCCTCACCATGGATCTATACAATGGCATAATGACTTCCGCCTTACGACTGACGAAACCCCTTCGTATGCAGCCCATGATTTGTCTTGCCTTGGACGAAGCCTGCTCCACTTGATTGGCAGACTTCATGTCCTCACTGACGATTACCCCCAAGTCTCGTTCTGCTACCGTTTTTGCTAGGATCTCGCCATTAAGGGTATAAGACTTGCATGGATTCTGGCTGCCCAGGTGCATAACTTTGCATTTTTTGGCATTGAAGTTGAGTTGCCATGTCCTAGACCATCGCTCCAGTAGGAGTAGGTCATGCATCATGTTGTCGGGCACTGAATCTTCGTCTGTTGTGCATTTGCCCACTACATTACTCAGTTTGGCGTCATCGGCGAATAATGTTATTTTACCTCGAAGCCCTTCTGCCAAGTCTCTTATAAAGATGTTGAATAGGATTGGGCCCAAGACTGAGCCCTGTGGTACTCCACTAATCACCTCCGTCATTTCGGAGGGGGTGCCGTTCACCACCACCCTTTGGAGCCTACCTCCAAGCCAGCTCCCAACCCATTTCGTCAATGTGTTACCTAATCCTATAGAACTCATCTTGCTCAGTAACCTGCGGTGTGGTACGCTATCGAATGCTTTGCTAAAGTCCAGGTACATGATGTCCAGGGACTCCCCAATATCCAGCTTCCCCGTTACCCAGTCAAAGAAGCTGATCAGGTTGGATTGGCAGGATCTCCCCTTAGTAAATCCATGTTGTCGGGGATCCCGTAGATTCTCCTCATCCAGGATCTTATCTAATTGGTGTTTGATTAGAGTTTCCATTAGTTTGCTCACTATCGATGTTAGACTCACTGGTCTGTAGTTTGCTGTCTCCATCTTTGAGCCTTTCTTGTGGAGTGGAATGACGTTAGCCGTCCTCCAGTCCAACGGGACGCTGCCTGTACTAAGGGAGAGGTTGAAGAGCGCGGACAGTGGCTCCGCCAAGACATCACTCAGCTCCCTAAGCACCCTGGGGTGCAGGTTGTCCGGCCCCATTGCTTTGTTAACCTTGAGCTTTGACAGCTCACCGTAGACACTGCTGGGCGTAAACTCAAAGTTACTAAACGGGTCAACTGAGCCAACCCTTGTCTGTAGCTGAGGGCCGAGCCCTGGCGCTTCTCGGGTGAAGACTGAGCAGAAGTATTCATTTAATAGTTGGGCTTTTTCCGAATCCTTTTCCACATAGTCTCCGTCTGGTTTCCTAAGACGTACAATCCCGCCTGAGTTTTTTCTTCTATCACTGATATACCTGAAGAAGGATTTATCTCCCTTCTGGATGTTCTTTGCTAGAGACTCCTCCATGAGGAATTTAGCCTCCCTGACTGCTGTTTTGACGGCTTTTGATTTGGCCAGGTAGTCTGCTCTAGAGTCCTGCTTCCCTGATTGTTTGTAAGAGATTAATGCTTTTTTCTTCTCCTTGATCAGGTCTGAGATCTCCGCAGTAAACCACTGTGGCTTATTGTTCCTTCGCCGTTTACTTACTGATTTTACATAGCGGTTTGTTGCTTCTTGTATGGTTGCTTTCAAAGTCGACCACATGTCTTCCACGTTATCGGTTTCTTCTTGGCTTTGTAGCGCCTGGTGAACGAAGTCTTCCATTTCTTTGAAATTTGTGTCCTTGAATTTGAGGACTTTGGTTAGTGTAGTAGATTTAGTGAAACCTTTCCTGATATTGAACCATACCATGTTGTGGTCACTGGAGGCCAATGTGTCGCCCACCGAGACCTCTGTGACACTTTCTCCATTGGTAAGTATCAGGTCCAGTATTGCCTGATCCCTTGTCGGTTCCAACACCAGTTGCCTGAGGCTTGCTCCTTTCATAGAGTTTAATAGCCTCCTGCTGCTGTCGGAAGCAGAGGTAAGTGTAACCCAATCCACATCAGGCATGTTGAAGTCACCTAGCAATACTGTGTCCCCACGCAAGGTGATATTTTCTATATCTTCGATTATTTCCATATCCAGGTCATCCTGTTGTCTTGGGGGTCTGTAAATTACGCCAAGATACAAGCATTTGTCCTTTCCTCTGGCCAAATTAACCCAAAGGGATTCCCCAGTATACTGGACATCTGAGATTCTCGTGACCTTAATGTCATCTTTAGTATATAATGCTACACCCCCTCCCTTTCTACCCTCTCTGTCCCGGCGAAGCAAGTTGTAACCTGGTATGACCATGTCCCACCAGTGGGAGTCTGTGAGCCAGGTTTCGGATATCGCCACCACATCCAGGTCGGCATTCCTTATTTCTGTTTCCAATTCCAGGATCTTGTTTCCTAAACTGTGTGCGTTGACGTACATAGCCCTCCATGTTATATTTTTGTTATGTCTCAGTGGGGATATTCCTGTTTGAGCTATTTGAACACCTTTAGCATTGTTTGTGTTATTTGTGCTTTCCTGAGGCTCAGAACCACAATGTGTACTCCCCATATACCCAGAACTACAGAGTGTACTCCCCCTAGACCCGGAATTACAATGTGACCCATAAATATGATGTGACCCTACTCCCGACTCAAAAGTGTGTGCACTCACCCCTGACCCAGAATTTCGGTGTCTACTTTCCTCAGCCTCATAAATGTATTGGCATTTTAGTTCGCCTGGTATGTTGTTTGTGCCTGTACCCTCCCCCGACTTACCTAGTTTAAAGCCCTGTGGAGTAGGCGGGCTAGGCGGTGTCCAAGGACATTCTTCCCTCTTCTGGTTAGGTGTAGCCCATCTTGTCCCTGTAGTCCTTGCAATGCTTCTCCATGGTGCAGAAACCCGAAGTTCATCTCCTAGCACCATCCTCGCAGCCAGTCGTTCGCAATTTCCTAACATTGCCTTTGAATCTACCACCCCTCAACCTCAAATTATGTCCTCTGGTTTTACCATTTTCCTTTCTCTGGAAAATATTTTGTTCTACGTTAATACTCTTCAAGTATTTGAACGTCTGAAACATATCTCCCCTGTCTCTCCTTTCATCTAGGGAATACATATTCCGGGCTTCAAGTCTCTCCTCATACGTCTTCTGGCGCAAGCCTCCTATCATTTTCTTCGCCCTCCTCTGGACCACTTCAAGTCTTCTTACATCCTTCGCAAGATACGGTCTCCAAAACTGAACACAATACTCCAAGTGGGGCCTTACCAATGACCTGTACAGGGGCATCAACACCTTCTTCTTTCTACTGGCTATGCCTCTCTTTATACAGCCCAGCATTTTTCTGGCAGCAGCCACTTCCTTGTCACACTGTTTTTTCGCCTTTAGATCTTCGGACACTATCACCCCAAGGTCCCTCTCCCTGTCCATGCATATCAGCTTCTCTCCTCCCAGCATAAACGGTTCCTTCTGATTATTAATCCCCAAATTTATGCTGGGAGGAGAGAAGCTGATATGCATGGACAGGGAGAGGGACCTTGGGGTGATAGTGTCCGAAGATCTAAAGGCGAAAAAACAGTGTGACAAGGAAGTGGCTGCTGCCAGAAAAATGCTGGGCTGTATAAAGAGAGGCATAGCCAGTAGAAAGAAGAAGGTGTTGATGCCCCTGTGGTGCCTACTCTGTTACAAATCTTGGTATAATCTGCAAAAAGGCACACTTTTCCTTCTAACCCTTCAGCAATGTCACTCACAAACATATTAAACAGGACTGGCCCCAGCACCGAACCCTGAGGGACTCCACTACTCACCTTTCCTTCCACCGAGCGACTTCCATTAACCACCACCCTCTGGTGTCTGTCCGACAGCCAGTTTATAATCCAGTTCACCACTTTGGGTCCTAACTTCAGCCCTTCAAGTTTGTTCAACAGCCTCCTATGAGGAACTGTATCAAAGGCTTTGCTGAAATCTAAGTAAATTATATCTAGCATATGTCCTCGATCCAGCATTCTGGTCACCCAATCAAAAAATTCAATCAGGTTCGTTTGGCATGATTTACCTTTTGTAAAGCCATATTGCCTCGGATCCTGTAACCCATAAGATTCAAGGAAGCACACTATCTTTTCTTTCAGCAGCACTTCCATTATTTTTCCAACAACTGAAGTGAGGCTCATCGGCCTGTAGTTTCCTGCTTCATCCTTGTGACCACTTTTATGAATGGGGACCACATCCGCTCTCCTACCCAAGTGCATCACTTTGCATTTTTCTATATTTCATTAAAGTTCGTACGTTTGAAATCTAGGACTTTAAGTATCGTGCGGCCGTTCTCCACTTTAGCCGTTATATCAAATCAAACTATTTGATGATCACTACTTCCCATGTGAGCACCCACTCGAACATTAGAGATACTGTCTCCATTTGTGAGGACCAGATCCAATATTGCTTTTTCCCTTGTGGGTTCCGTCACCATTTGTCTGAGCAGAGCCTCTTGAAAGGCATCCACAATCTCCCTACTTCATTCCGATTCCGCAGACGGAACATTCCAGTCCGCATCCGACAGGTTGAAATCTCCCAACAGCAGAATCTCCTATTTCCTTCCAAACTTTTGGACAGAGACCATTAACTGACTTAGCTTGTTGAAAGTTTGTTTGATAATGTATGCAACGGCCTGGTGAAGATAATGTGACCATTTATTTTTTTCATCAAAACGGGACATCTATTAAATGTCAGCCCCGCCCCCCAATCCCGCCCCTAATTTCTTCCATTCATTTTTCATGTACACATAATATCTTATTAATTCATAATGGTAACCATAAAATTAAAAAAACCCACAAAGTACACTATACGTAGAGAAAATGTTAATTATCATTTATATTTGGGGGGGGTTTCAAAGATGTCAAGGCAGATGACTTTAAAATATGCAATGTCACGTTACATTACATTGATGTTTTCTATGTCACCTCAGTAATTATAGAAAAATAGACAAATATAGTGCAAAATATAGACAGCGATATAAATTCTCAAAACTGACACATTTTGATTACTAAATTGAAAATAAAATCATTTTTCTTACCTTTGCTGTCTGGTGATTTCATGAATCTCTGGTTGTGTTTCCTTCTGACTGTGCAGCCTTTCTTTTTTTTCTGCATTCAGGCCTAACAATTATCCCTTTCTATTCCCTCCCTCCTTCCTTCCTATGTCCTTAGTGCCACTTCCTGTGTCCTTAGTGCCCCATTGCCTCCTTCCGTGTCCTTAGTGCCCTCAGTGCCTCCTTCCTATGTCCTTAGTGCCTCCTTCCCGTGTCCTTTTTGCCCCCAGTGCCTCTTACCCATGTCCTTAGTGCCCCCAGTGCCTCCTTCCTATGTCTTTAGTGCCTCCTTCCCATGTCCTTAGTGCCCACAGTGCCTCCTTCCCATGTCCTTAGTGCCCCTTTTCATGTACTTAGTGCCCAAAGTTCCTCCTTCCTATGTCCTTAGTGCCACTTCCTGTGTCCTTAGTGCCCAAAGTGCCTCCTTCCTATGTCCTTAGTGCTCCTTCCTGTGTCCTTAGTGCCCTCAGTGCCTCCTTCCTATGTCCTTAGTGTCCTTAGTGCCCCCTTCCCATGTCCTTATTGCCCCCAGTGCCTCTTACCCATGTCCTTAATGCCCCCAGTGCCTCCTTCCTATGTCTTTAGTGCCTCCTTCCCATGTCCTTAGTGCCCACAGTGCCTCCTTCCCATGTCCTTAGTGCCCCTTCCCATGTTCTTAGTGCCCCTTTCCATGTTCTTAGTGCCCTCAGTGCCTCCTTCGTATGTATTAGTGCCTCCTTCCTATGTCCTTAGTGCCCCATTGCCTCCTTCCGTGTCCTTAGTGCCCTCAGTGCCTCCTTCCTATGTCCTTAGTGTCTCCTTCCCGTGTCCTTATTGCCCCCAGTGCCTCTTACCCATGTCCTTAATGCCCCCAGTGCCTCCTTCCTATGTCTTTAGTGCCTCCTTCCCATGTCCTTAGTGCCCACAGTGCCTCCTTCCCATGTCCTTAGTGCCCCTTCCCATGTTCTTAGTGCCCCTTTCCATGTCCTTAGTGCCCAAAGTTCCTCCTTCCTATGTCCTTAGTGCCCCTTCCTGTGTCCTTAGTGCCCAAAGTGCCTCCTTCTATGTCCTTAGTGACCCTTTGTGTGTCCTTAGTGCCCATAGTGCCTCCTTCCTATGTCCTTAGTGCACCTTCCTGTGTCCTTAGTGCTCTCAGTGCCTCCTTCCTATGTCCTTAGTGCCCCTTCCTGTGTTCTTAGTGCCCTCAGTGCCTCCTTCCTATGTCCTTAGTGCCTCTTCCTATGTTCTTAGTGCCCTCAGTGCCTCCTTCATATGTATTAGTGCCTCCTTCCTATGTCCTTAGTGTCCTTAGTGCCCCCTTCCCATGTCCTTAGTGTCCCCAGTGCCTCCTTCCCAAGTCCTTAGTGCCCCTTCCCATGTCCTTAGTGTCCACAGTGCCTCCTTCCCAAGTTCTTAGTGCCTCCTTCTCATGTCCTTAGTGCCCCCAGTGCCTCCTTTCCATGTCCTTAGTGCCCCCAGTGCCTCCTTCCCATGTCCTTAGTACCCTCAGGGTCTCCTTCCCATATCCTTAGTGCGCCTTCTCATGTCCTTAGTGCCCATAGTGCCTCCTTCCTATGTCCCCCTCATTGCCTTCCAGCCTGTGTCCCACCCCCATACCCCGAAGCCAGCCAGCCTACCTGCCTGCCTACCACCTTCTTTCCCTGTTGCGCAAAAGAAAAAAGCCTCCCTCCTTCTCTCCCCTCCAGCGCCCGATTCAAACCTCCCCCCCGGTCCGCCGCTACTGCTGATTGCCAGCCTCTCTCATTACCACCCTCTAGTGCCAATTCAAACCCGCCACCGCTGCTGCTAATTGCCGCCCAGAAGCCTTCTTCCCGATGTCAATTCTGACATTGGAGAGGAAGTTCTGGGCCAGCCAATCACTGCCGGAATGTCCTCTCCAACATCAGAATTGACATCGAGAAGAAGGCTTATGGGCAGCAATTAGCAACAGTGAGGGGGTGTTGAATCGGCGCTCAAGAGAGGTAAGGAGAGCAGCAGCGGCGGCGGACCGGAGGGGGGGGGGGGTGTTTGAATTGGGCGCTAGAGGGAGGCTTTTATTTTTTTGTGTGCAGCAGGGAGAGGAAGCGATCGCCTGTCCAGTTGTCCCCGCGAACAGCTTCGGGACTGTCCCTAAAAAACGGGACATTTCGGCATCCCGAAGCTGTGTGTGGGGACAATTGGACAGACGATCTAAAAATGGGATAGTCCCGTTCAAAATGGGATGTATGGTCACCTTAGGTGAAGAGGACTTGGTTTGGACTACTAAAGTCCAGGCACCTTGTTGAGCTGTGACCTTTTTGTCAGTGCTAGTGTTTGGACTTTTCTTTTGTGATTTATTTTTTTCTTAATGATAATTTCTCTTTGGGCCTGCTTAGACTGTGAAAGCAGCCCAGAAAGAACTGAACTCTCTGGAACTTGCAGTCTTGGCTGAATGTTTAAAAGCCAGGGTTGTTTTTTTCTTTTTGCTTTCTGCTAGCAGGATAATGAGGCCTGCTGGTAGCAAACTTACCTGAGAGCCTGAGCTTGTCATCCCTTTGCAACAGGGATAGAGTAGGCAAATATAGTGCAAAATATAGACAGCGATATAAATTCTCAAAACTGGCAAATTTTGATTACTAAATTGAAAATAAAATCATTTTTCTTACCTTTGCTGTCTGGTGATTTCATGAGTCTCTGGTTGTTTTCCTTCTGACTGTGCAGCCTTTCTTTTTTTTTTTTCTGCATTCAGGCCCAATTGTCACTTTCTATTCCCTCCCTCCTTCCTATGTCCTTAGTACCCCTTCCTATGTCCTTAGTGTCCCCAGTGCCTCCTTCCCGTGTCTTTAGTGCCCCCAGAGCCTCCTTCACATGTCCTTAGTGCCTCCTTCCCATGTCCTTAGTGCCCCCAGTGCCTCCTTCCCATGTCCTTAGTGCTCACAGTGCCTCCTTCCCATGTCCTTAGTGCCCAAAGTTCCTCCTTCCTCTGTCCTTAGTGCCCATTCAGCTGCTATTTTAGCTGGGCCTAATAGGAGTGGGTGAACCTGGTCCAAAGATATCAAACTTGGTGGTGTTTCTTTTTGTTTCTCTGTCCTCAGGTCACCATCATGGATCCTCAGCAGCTCAGAGCGGTTCTGGCAGGCGAAAGACAGAGACAGAGTGATGACCTGCAGGAAATCCTCAAGGCAAACCATGAACTTTGGAAAGGAAGTCAGGAAGCCATGCTGAGGCAGCAGGCCATGCTACTGGGAGCTCTGGGAGAACAGACTAAAACTTTTGCTCAGCTTATGCACACTACCTGCTTGCAGATTTCACAGTTCAGGTCAGATGTCTGTCTCCCTATGCTTCTCCTATCTGTTTGTGGAGATCGGTCCACCTTTTGGGCTAGGGAGCGTTTTGTAAATATGTTCTCCATGTTATGGGGGTAATTCTGAGCTTCTTTGAAGCCTATGTTGACAGTTAATAGTGCTGTTTGTTTTGAGCAGAACCCTTGTCTAGCCTGTCATTGCAGGTGCCTCTACTTCACAGATGGTAGTGCCTCTATGCTTGGGAATGGACTGATGGGAGGAGCTAAGCTAGCCTGTGATGTACCCTAGAGGTGGAGTTAAAAACTTATAATTCTCTTCTGCAGCCCATGTGGGTAAAAGGAAATAACCCTATGGTCTAGAATGTCTCACTTATCTACTGGAAAAGAGCTTACCAAGGTAAGTACATAATCTCCTTCTACATGATTTAATATTCCTGGCTTTGGGGTAAAGGGAGTGATTCTTCTTTAAGAGATTGTTAGTACCAAGAATATAGGGTGAGTTGGGGGGAGAAATAAATATAAGATGTAAATCATTTCAAGGTTTATTAGTGTGGTGATATTGTTAAACATTACCTTGTGTTCCTAAATATAATAATTAAAAAAAAAAAAGCTGTGGCCATGGATCCAAGTGCTTGTGTGTCTACTCTATAAGATGAATTATTTGGTGGCTCAGGTATAGTCAAACCTCGGTTTCCGAGTAATGCGGTTTGCGAGTGTTTTGCAAGATGAGCAAAACACTCCTGCAAACTTCTCGGAAGTTCATGAGAATCTTGGAGAGTGGGAGCCAGAAGGCCTTAAGCATGCGCAGATGCACAAGGCCCTGCAGCAACCCAGCAGAGATCAGCGGCAGGCTCTTTTGGCACCAGCACGTCCTGTGGGTTGGTGCTGCGTGCTGGTGTCCTGTCCGCTCAAGGTAAGGGTTTGGGCCACGGGGGGTGGGGAGGGCGAAGCCAGTTCCCGGGGGGTGGGAGCAGGGTCTTTTTTGTGATGTGGAACAAATCATCCGAGTTTCCCTTACTTTGTATAGGAAACTCACTTTGATACACGAGCACTTTGGTTTACGAGCATGCTTCTGGAACAAATGATGCTCGCAAGCCAAGGTTCCACTGTATTTAATTTTTTTATGATTTCATAGTTTGAATTTTTAGATATGTTTTATATTCATGATGGTGCTCTAAGTTTTAGTGCAGTTTTCTCCTTCATCAACAGTGTCTGCATGCCTTCAGCTTATAACAATTCCAGTGCTGCTGCTGGTTTGTCACCAGTTAAAAGCAAGAAGAGAAATAGTCCAGCAGTAAAAAAAGGTTCACCAGGAAAATATGTTTGTAGCTTCAGTCCCTGGTAGGATATGCCCTCCCTTGTCATCTCTAGGGGATTATTTTTTTCTTGCTAGGGGTTACTTGGGGGGACATTCTACTGGGGATAATTTGCTGCTTAGTAAGGGCTATGTACTGGGTAAAAAATATATTCAACCGTTGGTTGCAGGACTCCCCACCCACTATCTGGTACTGGAGAAATAAATTTCACCTCTTAATGGATTCCATGTTGCAGCATTTCTCTAGACACAGGCCTAAGGCCTTTTTGGTCCTCTAGACACTCTATCCCCATGCTAAAAAGTCAAATTTTAAATAGACTATAGAAACCAGCGGTTCCTTTGTTACCTTCTGTCAATCACTAAGTGGATGGGTTGGGGGGGGATTGGAGGGAGAAGAAGGGATGGACAAACTGTGAGATAATTTTGTAAGCTGAGTCTGGGTTGTAAGAACCAACACCTGGACTCAAATTGTTTTGCCTGTTTGTATCTTTTGGGATTTGGGTCACTGTTAATATAAACCTTTATAGCAGTGTATATGTGCTTGACTTGTTCATTTGAATAAATCATTTAAAAAGAAAAAAAAGTCTCACCATGAGCTTGACCCTGGTTCGTGGATGGGCAAGTCTGCCTATCCAGATCCAGGCATGCCAGAATCCAACTACTTGGTAAGGTAGCCCCTTTAATTCAGCAGAAGAGACTAGGAGTAAACCTCACATAAGATCTTTCAGAGTGCCAGAGAAAACACAGGCTCAGTCCCCTTTAACAGAGCAAACAGCAGTTTAGAGACTGGCCAAAAGGGGAGCCATAGAGAGCCTTGTCCCACTCCAAAGCCATATAAGTTTAGGCAGGGTTCTCAGAGATATAAGAATGAGCTCTTCACAGAACAGGAGGGATGGAGACTGAAAGACCAGCCAGCTGGCCTGAGACCCAGCAAAGCATAAGGACCTGCCTTGGAGCAGAAACCAGCCAAAGCCAAAGCAGGACATTGAAATTTTAGAGCTGGAAGAGATGATTCAGAGGCCGGACACAGAACGCTTCAGCCCAGTTAAATGCATGGAGGTGTTAGAGGAGCTGACACCTGAAGGTGAGCAATTGGAACTTATGGAAACCTGTTGAGACAAAGGGTATTGCTGTGTTTGCTAAAACCCCAACTATAACAAACTTATTAATAAACTCAATCACATATCCCATTCAACCTATATTAAAACTTCTGGGAATAATGATAGACAGATACTGCACAATGCAATCACAAATCAACAAAACAATACAGAAATCATTTGCAGTCATGAGAAACCTAAGGCTAGATCAAAAATTATTCGACAGAAAACAATTCCAGCTCATGGTCCAGTCCCTAGTCCTAGGTCTCCTTAACTACTGCAACATCCTATATCTCCCCTACCCCGCAACAATGATAAAACAACTACAAACAGTACGAAACACAGCCCTGAGACTAATCTATTCACTAAGAAAACACAACCACATCACCGAGGCATATCTCGACTCACACTAGCCCCAATTCAAACAAGAATTCTATTTAAATTCTACTGTCTATTTAAATCCATAAATGGTGACAGCCCAGCCTACTTGAACAATCCAAACTACCACAACCAGACACAGGAGAACCCAGACACCATTCACATACCCTCCAATCAGAGCCATCAAACGGAAAAAACTGTACGATGGCCTACTAGCCACACAGGCAGCAAAACTAGACCACCAACTCTTCAATCTACTAATCATAACCCCAGACTACAAAACTTTCAGAAAAGAAATAAAAACCTTACTATTCAAAAAATCCATGGAGACTGACACCGTATGAAACATTTCAATCTTCTGAAGCAACCTCTGGACAGGTCTAGAAATCCTGTTCTGTAATCTGCCTTGAACTGCAAGGTAATGGCGGAATAAAAATCACTAATGTAATGTAATGTATGCTAAAGAAGACTCACCTGTATGCAAAGAATAAGACAAGAAAGTCCCTATGAACTAAAAGAAAATCCACAGATCTTTGCTTAAGTTTGTTTCTGAATTTTTTCTTCTTTTTTTTTTTCTCCCTTCTGAGACCAAGGCTGGCTCATGAACTGTGCAACTATTGAAGGACAGATAGGGCTGTGGCTAGGACTGTTTAAGAGTGGTTGGACTAGGGTTACCAGACATCCGGATTTCCATGGACATATCCTCTTTTATGAGGCCATGTCCGGCGGTCCGGACAGCTTTTCAAAACCCGGCGCTTTGACTGGGTTTTGAAAAGCTTCCTCCACATTGTGTCAGGCAGGAGGGCATGTGCAGATGCCCTCCTGCCTGATGGGAGCAGGCAGCAGGGGGTGGGACTAGGGTGTTAACAGGACAGGGATGGGTGGAACTGGGAAGGCCTGGGGGGGCGGGTCTAGGGGGTCTGGATTTTACTAATGTAAAATCTGGCAACCCTAGTTTGGACTGTTTAAAGTGTTTTACCCAGGAATTTTTCTTAAAACTGGGAACAAAACTATATTGGACTACAGGATACATCCAGAGGACTGTATGGAAATTAGTGATTTCTTTTCTGGATTGTACTTAATTACAATTTTTTGTTTTCTTCTATTTGAAGGATGCTGGAAAGCGGAGGCTGTTGTGGGGCTAAAGCATGGCATCTATCTCCCTGAGGGAAAGCCAGTGTAAGACTAGGGCACTGCTGAATTTCCAAATCAACTTTGATTATATATTTTTTTATGTACCAGAATGCTTGTTTCTTACATGTTTCTTTTTGCACATGTTTTTACCTTATGTTTTGGAAATAACTACTTACCTTTTTTGGAGGCTTAAGCAATAAAAAAAACCTTGCTTAAACCAAAGCTATTTGACTCTGAGCTTTAATACTGTGTGCTGGGTTGTCTGGAAAGTGGTGTGGCTTCTGTTAGAGCCAGCACCCCCTTGTAGGGCTATCCCCTATTCAGGAAGCACACCAAGAAAGGATTAGTGCCACCTAGAGGGTTGTTTGCACTGTTACCTTTGTGAACCCTGGCTGGCAACAAGCTGTACCTAAGCTTCCCACTCAAAAGTCAAGAGTTGAGGAGAAACAGGGCTTGGCATGCTACCAAAGCACATACACTCAGTCCTCACTGAACTTTAACTCCACCAAACTGCAGAACAGAGGATTTAAGACAGAGAAAATAAAACCTACCCTTGCAAGAAACTATGGCTGAAAGCATTTTAATGGTAATAATTTGGTTTTATATAACACTTTACAGCAAGTGGGATCCCAAAGTGCTCTAAAAATATTTCAGCTCAGCAGCATTCATATAGACACCCCTGGGGTGGATGACAATGTAAACCATTTCAATACGACGAGCCACTTGTATATTATTGTTGTTACCCATTCCAGTTAAGTAAAACAAGACAAACAGATGTAGAAATAACAGCCAGCATCAAGAAAATCTTGCCAGTGGTAAGACTGAAATGCAGACATCCTCAAGCTCAAACCATCAGAACTTTTATCTTTTAAAGATTTGTGCTCTCTGCTGTCATGTTTATATTCTTAGAGTACAATGCAATATGAAAATAGGAAGTATCCAATAATGCCTAAGAGAAAGGAAGAAAGTGCTGTATGCAAGAGAATTACATATACCTGATGGGAGAGGATATCTGATGACTTATGTGACAGGAGGGTAGCAAAAATCAAACAGTGCTCTGTCTATCTCATAACCCTCAAGAATGTATAAGTGAAAAGGAAGAGAGGTAGAGCACTAACAGAGGTCTTGTGTCGGAGAAATCTGGCATAGAAGAGAAAGGGGAAGTATATTTCTAATATTTATTCAGCATATCAAAAGATATGGCATAAAACATACAAAAAGCCCTAGCCAAAACTTCTCTCATGAGAATTCAAAATCTTAATTGAGTATTAAAAGCCATCTCATTAAACTAAAACATTAGCTATTGCTTTTTAATGAAGGACTTCCCTATTATTATTTATATTTTTACCAACTCAGGGGGGTCTTCTATTAAAGATTAGGGCATGTTACCTGCAGAGCACACTTTATTCCTATGGGCCCTGATACAGATAACGTGCTGGAAAGACCCCCCCTAAATCTTTAATTTACAGAGAAAGAGAAATTATATATTTTGGTTTCAGCGGGAAGTTTTTATTTAATATCCAATTCTTAATTGCCATGTGGTTGGTTATCTGTGATGGACTTAAAATAATTTTTATATCCAGTTGGTGTAAGGACAGGGGGGGGGGACAAATGATTAAAAGCTGTAATTATGGTCAGGATCTATAATAACTATGCATTATAAAATCTCTTACAAGAGAGCCAATGACCCACTTTATGACATAATACTCATGTCCTCCTGGTTAATGATTAGTAAATTGACAGGTATTTGACACACTTGTTTTATCAAGAATTTCCCTTGCCTTACCCTTGTTTCTATTTTGAGAATTATTGGCAGTCTAGCTGACTGAAGCTTTCTTCGTGTCCTCTACCTACTTCATGAAGTGTTTTATGAACTGGTGCAATATTACTATTTTTCAGGCATCCAACATTCTCTTTTCTGTACAATATTTAAATGTTTATTACCTTAAACCCTGTAATAATAATCCACTGGAACACAAAATGTATCCTTCAATTTTCAAATTCCTCATCCCACCAACAAAAAATCACAATGCAGTCTGTTTAAAAATATCTTTATATGTATCCCAGCATATGCCATTGAAATATAGAGTTATGAGTAGTGGAACTCCTCCCCATGTGATCTTTTGGGACCAATCAGCAGCAAACTTGCAGCATCCACAGAAATAAGGTGCCAAGTCTCTTCTTTGGAGATAAGAAGAGACTGGACTGGTGACACTCCTCTACTATTTCTTGAATGACTAAGCTGCATCCTCCAGTGTGGTATAGAAATAATATAAAACAACTTCAAAATAAACTCCAGAGTTATAGCTAATAACGCTTTATCTGCCTCCTTTCCTGTCGCCGCTGCTTTTTCTCGTTGGGCTCCTGGCTGGCTGCAGAAGAATCAGCAGTGAACCAAGGTCCTAGCACATTGATCCAGAGGAGGTATAGTGCCCGTCCTGGAGCCTGCAATAGCAAGGAAAGAATAAATCTTAGTGCCTGTACAACTTTTCTAGACTAATATTCACACTTAAAATAATATACATTTATAAAAAAACACTCATGAAGCATGCCATCAGTTGTATTTGGCAAGTGAGCATGCTCCTCATTGAAATGCCTCCTTCTTCTATCACCTCAGGCATATGCCTGGAACCAAAACATAACATCTAAAAATCAGACCTCAATCCTCAATTTTTTTTAATGTCATTATGAGAGAAACAAAAATTAAGTTCCATGTCTAGCACGTGCAGTTCCTAAAAGCTATGTATATTGTATTAATTTTGTTTTTATTAATCATGACTAGCAGCATAGGTTACAGGCTGACCAAATTTCAGACTTGGCACCACAACTGACAGATGTTGGCTGAAAATGCCTGTGCATTTACAGCAGAAACCAAAATCATAGGCCCAACTTGCTTCTTCCCTGGACCACCCACCAATCCCACTCTCTGTACACCCTCTCCTAGACCTATCTTTTAAAAACCTGGTAGTTCAGTGGCCTCTTTAGGGCTGGAGCATCCCAAACTGCTCCTGTCCCCACTGGCTGCAGTGTGAAAACTATGGCAGCACCTAAGACTGACACAGCCACAATTTTGAAATTGGAAATAGCATGAGCAGGAAGTTGTTCTTGCTCATGCCATTCCTGCTTCCAAAATGGCAGCTGCCATTTTCGTAACTCAACCAGCAGGGGCAGGAGCAACTCAGGATTAGAGAATGACATGGGGACAAAGTTTGTCTCCATCCCCGACCCTGCAGGCTCCATCTCTTTCCTCGTCCTATCCCCACAAGCTTTGTTCTTGTTCCCGTGGACTCTGTCCTCATATGCACAAGCCTCGAACTTATGGTGTTATATTTAAATATTTTAAATTAAAGTATAAAAGGGATAATATTCTGTAGAGATGTTCATGAGGGGCCACTGAAAAGTTCTCAGCCCAACCAACAAAGTGAAAAATCACCGGACAGGTGTATAGCCCTTTATGGAGACTGTTCCAGCTTTGTTGGTTGGGCTGAGAACTTTTCAGCAGCACTTCATATATATCACAAATAGAAATAGATTCAGTTCCCTATGAGCAGTAGCGTACCAAGGGGGGAGAGGGGCGGTCCGTCCCGGGTGCAAGCCCTGAAGGGGTGCTCCCGGCCTTGGTGTTCAGTCCCCTCCCCGAAGTACCGCTCGCCCCCCTGGCATTCCCGCACCACCTACATAGCAGCACGCAGCGGGATGGCGATCCCTGCGCTGCTTCCTCCGCCGCGGTCCCGCCCCTCCTCTGATGTCAGTTGGGAAAAGAAAGGGAGAGATGGTGGACCCTGGGGTGGTAGGGAAGGAAGGAGGGATGCTGGATGAAAGGGTAGTGAAGAAAAGATGGATCTGTGGAGGGAGACGAAAAAAGGAAAGATCTCCTCCTGGGGAGGGAAGGGAAACAGGGAGGACAGAGATGGCAGATGGATGGTTAGCATGCAGAAAGAAGGAAGAAGGAGACCCTGGCAAGCAAGTTATCAGAAGACAACCAGAGCCTTGGACCAACAAGATTTGAAAAATAACCAGACAACAAAAGGTAGAAAAACTAATTTTATTTTCTGTTTTGTGATTACAATATGTCAGATTTGAAATGTGTATCCTGCCAGAGCTGGTGTTAGACCGCAAATGTGAGCTAGGATTTAACAGAAAGAGGAAAAGTCCCTTTTGTTTCTTTATTTTACTTACACCACAGCGCTAGTGTGGTTAGGAGAAGCCAAAGGGGGGTGAAAAAGCTATAAAATAAACCCACCAGGATGTTTGGAAAAAAACCCCAAAAAACCCCCAATTGGACAGAAAAGTTGAATCGGAAAAACCAATTCAATAATCGAATCGAAAAAAACTTTTTTTTCTTGAATCGGGCAGCACTAGTTTGCGCTACTGTCTTAGACTTTAGGACCTGGGATTGGGGAGAGATAGCATCCTCAGTACTTTATAATGCAAGTGAAACAAGGATTTGGTCAGACTTTTGAAGAGTAGACTTCAGAAGGTGGTGGTGAACGGTACCCCATCTGAAGCATCGGACATGATCAGTGGAGTGCCGCAGGGCTCGGTCCTGGGCCCGATTCTATTTAACTTATTCATAAGAGATATGACGCAAGGACTTAGAGGAAGGGTATCACTGTTCGCCGACAACGCCAAACTTTGCAACATAGTAGGCAAAAGCTTATTACCTGATAATATGACACACGACCTACTGTTGCTGGAACAATGGTCAACTACTTGGCAGCTAGGCTTCAATGCTAAAAAATGCAAGATAATGCACCTGGGTAAGAGAAACCCGCGTAGAACTTATGTACTAAATGGTGAGACCTTGGTTAGGACCACGGCGGAACGCGACCTAGGGGTGATCATTAGTGAGGACATGAAGGTTGCCAATCAAGTAGAGAAGGCTTCCTCCAGGGCAAGACAAATGATGGGGTGTATCCGCAGAGGTTTCATCAGCAGGAGACCTGAAGTTATGATGCTGTTGTACAGAGCCATGGTGAGGCCTCACTTGGAGTACTGTGTTCAGTTTTGGAGACCACACTACCGAAAGGACGTGCTGAGGATCGAGTCGGTTCAGCGAACGGCCACCAGGATGGTATTGGGGCTCAAGGATCTCACGTATGAAGAAAGATTAAAAAAATTGCGGCTGTACTCACTTGAGGAAAGAAGAGAACGGGGAGATATGATTGAAACATATAAGTACATCACGGGACACATCAAGTCAGAAGATGATATCTTCTGGCTCATGGGACCCTCGACCACCAGAGGGCATCCGCTGAAAATCAAGGGAGGGAAGTTTCATGACGACTCCAGGAAGTACTTCTTCACCGAAAGAGTAGTGGATCATTGGAACAGACTCCCACTCCAGGTGATAAAGGCCAGCAGCGTGACGGATTTTAAGAGAAAATGGGATACTCACGTGGGATCTTTAAGGGAGTAAATTCAGGGGAGGGGATACTTGGAATGGGCAGACTTGGTGGGCTATAGCCCTTTTCTGCTGCTTTTTTCTATGCTTCTAAGAAAAATATTGTATAGGCCGGGGACATGAGACAGCAAGAAACGGGAACTTTTCTTCCTTCTATTTTTGTGAATGGCAAGGCTGAGGATGTCAGAGAGTTCAGTTAAAATATGTGCTTTATAAGAAAATATAATAATGTGTTTTATAAAGTTTATAAGCATTGCTGGCCTACCCGGTGAAGTGTTCCTAATGGTGGTAGTGGTGGCAGCGTGTTAATGTGTTGAGTGGAAGAGGTGGTTTGGGAAATTCTGCCGAGAAAACTCCGGGCCCATTTCCACTCCACTCAACTGGTTCACACACTGAGTGGGTCTTTGGGTGTTGTGCCTGGGTAGTTGTCTTGGGATCTCTTCCAGTGGTTTGTCAGTATCTCCTTGTGGTCCAAGGAAGGAAACTTTGTTAACCTTAGCATTGACCTTCAGAATATGTTTGTAACAGTGCTGCTTGTGTGGCATTAGGCTATGTAGTGATCAAAAGAAAAAACCAGACCTTTGCACATTTTTGGACTATATGGTGGGTGTATGAGGAGATTCACATTTCCTGTACAGCTAAGTCCTTGTGAAGTTACGTTGTTCTTTCTGTATTTGACATCTAGCAAGGTCTCTGTTTGGAAGGAAAAATCTAAGCTTAAAAATGAAGTGGCCAGAAGTTATGGTAAAAGCAGATAGCGTTGCTGATTTTAAGAAAGGTTTGGACAAATTCCTGGAGGAAAAGTCCATAGTCTGTTATTAAGACATGGGGGAAGTGTCTGCTTGCCCTGGATCGGTAGCATGGAATGATGCTACTCTTTGGGTTTTGACCAGGTACTAGTGACCTGGATTGGTTACCATGAGAATGGGCTACTGGGCATGATGGACCATTGGTCTGACCCAGTTAGGCTATTCTTATGTTATGTTCTCATCTGTAGAGGCCTTTGTTTTCACTTCTTATTTTAATGTATTTTTTTTCTGGGAACTTATCAGTGTTTTTTAGAATGGGAACAAAAATGGAAGAGAATTAATGTGTGTGGAATGGGGGGGGGGTTACTAATTTCTTCAGCTAAATAATTCAATCCACCTCAACCAGACATAGGAGAACTCACGCACCATTCACACACCCTCCAACCAAAATCGTCAAAAGAAAAAAAACTGTTCGACAACCTCCTAACACTCGACCCCCCAACTCTACAACCTATTGACCTTGACCACAGACTACAAAACCTTCAAAAAAGAAATAAAAACCCTTCTATTCAAAAAACACATAAAACCGAACTAACACAATCAGAACTGTCCCAAGTATCACCTGCAACTACTCCATATGTACTTCTGATGTCATGACAATTCAGACATAATTTATGTTATGTTTGGAATAATGGTTACATATATGAGGTTCAATAAAAGAAAATTTTCAGTGCCTGTTTCTATTATGACCATTTATTTTTCATGGTTATTACAAAAAATATTTTTTTACATGGAGGGAGGTGTCAAAAAAATGATGGGCCCCGGGTGCCACATACCCTAGGTACGCCACTGCCTATGAGTGTTTTTACATCACCTGGGAAAGTAAATGGACTGTCTTACAGACGGTTATAGAAAAGAATCTAAACTGTGTAGTGGATGAACAGGAAAATAAGTGTTTATTAAATGTTAGAAATGTTCATTCATGCCAGCAACAATGGATGAATCTGTTGCAGTAACAGTAAGATGGTTGAGCAGCTAAGCACATAATAGAAGGACATTGCAGGTGAAAGACAAGACACAAACGATGTAATTTAACAGTAATTCATTGAAATCCAAAAGCAGCTTCTGCAGTTTTTTAAATCATTGAATTCAGTTGCCAATTGTCTAAGATGTGTTAAGTTTTTACATATTGGTACTAGTCTCAAGTTTTTAGAGAATGACACAGGAACGAAGTTTTTTCCTGTTCCCGTGTCCCAATCGCTGTCCCATCCCCGTGTCATTCTCTACGCAGGATGCACCTGCTCCAAAAAAGCCGTTGGACCACCAGGCTTTTTTAATAGTAAGCTTGTGAAAGGATGGCCATAGAGAGTTGAGTTTTCTTTTGGAAGTGAGGAGTCTGCCTCAGGAGGAGGGGTGGTGGAAGTTGTGGGGGGCAGGGTCCACGGTTTCCATTTCAGTCAAAAACAAGTGATATTCCATTTCAGCTGGAACCAAAACCATTGGTTTCAGTCAGCCTCTAGCATAGGGTCAAACTGAGTACCGTATTTTCACGTAGATAACGCGCACCCGTGTAAAACGCGCACATGGGTATAGCGCACGAAAAACACAAATTTATGTACAGAAATTTTTATATACCGCGCACACCCGTATACCGCGCATGCTGCCTGACTCTCCCGTCGCCGCCCGACTCTCCTCTGGCCACCCCGACTCTCCTTTCGCCCGCCCCGACTCTCCTCTGGCCACCCCGACTCTCCTTTCGCCCGCCCCGACTCTCCTCTCCCCCTTGAAGTCCTGTCCCCACCCTGAAAGCCTGATGCCCCCCCCCCGACGTCCGATTCACCCCCCCCCCCGCAGGACCGCTCGCACCCCCACCCCGAAGGACCGCTCGCTCGCACTCCCACCCGCACCCCCACCCTGAAGGACCGCTCGCACTCCCACAGCCTCCCGACCCCCCCCCATCATGTAGAAGCTCCTACCGGTGTCCTGCTGCTTCCTCTTGGCGGTCCCGACTCCCCGACACTATCGGGGCAAGAGGGAGCTCAAACCCTCTTTCCCCCCGACTCCCCGACACGATCGGGGCAAAAGGGAGCCCAAGCCCTCTTACCCCGCCGACTCCCCAACTCCCTGACAATATCGGGCCAGGAGGGAGCCCAAGTCCTCCTGGCCCTGGCGACCCCACCCCGCTAGTTGTTCGGGCCAGGAGGGAGCCCAAACCCTCCTGGCCACGGCGACCCCCTACCCCCACTACATTACGGGCAGGAGGGATCCTAGGCCCTCCTGCCCTCGACGCAAACCCCCCTCCCCCCAACGACCGCCCCCCCCCAAGAACCTCCGACCGCCCCCCCAGCCGACCCGCGACCCCTCTGGCTGACCCCCACGACACCCCCACCCCCTTCCCCGTACCTTTGTGTAGTTGGCCGGACAGACGGGAGCCAAACCCGCCTGTCTGGCAGGCAGCCAACGATGGAATGAGGCTGGATTGGCCCATCCATCCCAAAGCTCCGCCTACTGGTGTGGCCTAAGGCACCTGGGCCAATCAGAATAGGCCCGGGAGCCTTAGGTCCCTCCTGGGGGCGGGGCCTTGGGCACATGGTCGGGTTGAGCCCATGTGCCTCAGGCCCCACCAACAATAAAACCATCCTTCTGGTTGAGTGGGTGGGGGTGGCGTTGAAGGACACTTGGGACAGGAAACTGGAGGCTTCGGTTAAGTCATTTGAGGTAGCAGCTCCGACTCTGCAGGCGGTGGTGTGTAGTTCATATGTGGGTAGGGCCTGTCTACGCTGGGTTCAACATATGGCAGATGACTTGGGGGAGGCTGGTGCTGCCATGCTGTCAGTTTCCGGATGTGGCGGATAAGCATCTTGAAGATGAGAGGGATTGGAGGAAACGCATAAAGAAACTTGTGTGTCCAATCCAGAAGAAAACACATCAGGTTCCAGGCGTTGGGGAAAATACTACCT
Organism: Geotrypetes seraphini; assembly: GCF_902459505.1. Classification (NCBI taxonomy): domain Eukaryota; kingdom Metazoa; phylum Chordata; class Amphibia; order Gymnophiona; family Dermophiidae; genus Geotrypetes; species Geotrypetes seraphini. The sequence continues at coordinate 141,823,468 of NC_047087.1, forward strand.
GGAGCAAAATTGAAGCAACGTGTGATTGTGGGGGGAAGCAAACAGGTCTATCTGAGGAGTCCCCCAAAGAAAAAATATGTGAAGCAGTACTGCAGAGTTGAGCATCCACTCGTGTGGCTGAAGAAACCTGCAGAAGCTGTCTGCAAAAGAATATCGCTTCCCTTGAATGCATAGTGCTTTCAAAAATATATTGTGAGCAATTGCCCAGTTCCAAGTCTTCTGGAACTCTTGACAAAGGAGAGAACCCGTGTCTCCTTGCTTGTTTATGTATGTAATACATTGCAACCTGAACGTCTGTGGTAATTAGGAGGACGTAGTTAGTCACAATGTGCTGAAATGTTTCAAGAGCATCGTAGATTGCTCTGAATTCCAAAAGATATAGATAGAAAAAAATTGGTTCATTAGATTAGCAACTTTAAGTGCGAATATCGTCCAGATAAACCCAGCAAGCATGGTCAGAACCTTCTGATGTGGAGATGTGTGGAGCAAAAATCCCCTGGAAAGCAAGAAAGAGCTCATCTAGCACTGCAGAGACTGTCAAAGTGTAAAGTGTTGAGACAATGGGTTGCGAGCTTGAGACCACTGACATGCAATGTCTATTGAGGAGTCTTGAGATGAAGTCTCTAAAATGGAGTAACATGCATCGTGGAGGCCATGTGACCCAGGAGTACCATTAGATGTCTGGCCAAGATTGATGGGAGAAGATAAGTCTGCTCGCAAGCAATGCTGCTTGAATCAATGCTGAAGGAGAAACTGCCTGAAATAAAAGCTCTGATAAATCGCAGTGTAAAAAGATTAAAGTTGGGATGTTGGAAAAATATTTCAAATCCCCAGTGCTGAAAGAAGAAAATTGTGAATGGAGTCATTGTGAGGACCCATTACGAGGTTGGATCATTGATGAGTCAATCATCCAGCCAGAGAAAACCCGGAGACCCTGTCTGCAACGCTGTTGCCACTACAACTAGGCCCTCAATGACTATTCTGGAAGAGGATGCAAGGCCAAAAGGCAGGACTCTATATTGATAATGGGGCTGTGCTATCAGAAATCTGAGTAATTTCCAGAAGTTCGGAAGCACTGGAATATGAGAAGAAACTTCTTTTCAGATCTAGGCAGCAAAGCCAGTCATTGTGATCTGAGAGAGAAGATAAAGTTATCAGAGGCATCATATGAAACTTGTTTTCCCCTTAGTGGAAATTTGTTCAGACTCCTGAGGTCTAAAATTGGCCTTAGACCTCCCTTCCCTTTTGGAATGAGGAAATACCAGAAGTAAAAACACCAGTTCCTCTGCAGAGATGAAAACTCTTTGAGAAGAAGAAAAGGTACCATCTCCTGAAGAAGAAGAGTCGACTTGAAAAGAGACTCTCTTGGGAGGTCTGGAGACATAGTGATTAAGTGAAGAGAAAGTCACTCTCGAAAAAGTTTTTTGTTTTTTTTAAAATGTAGTGGCCTCCTCCGCCTCTACAGTCACTCCCAAACCTCTGGGCTTTTGGAATCAAAAAGACGATGGAGTAAAAGTCTGGCGAATGTTCATTAAGGAACAGATGTAGGGAGAAAGACTTAAAGCAAATGGATGTCTTCTAAAAAGCACTCTATAAACATTGATGGAACAGTGGAAGACATGTTGAAAGAAAAAACATCTGGTTGATTCCTTCTTTGAAGATAAACAGTGGAAGGTTCTAATATGGCAGGAATCCAATTTGCAAGCTCTACACCCCCGTTTCATGTATAATTGTATCGAAACAACAGGAAAGAGCCACCTTAGTTACAGGCTTTTTATGCTCCAAGGTGGAATCCTGAAGCAGTTGCAAATCGTTTGATGCATGTCAAGTTGCTTGCTGAATACCATATGGAGGAATCTAACTTTACAGACTCTATCCCCATGTTAGATTCCTCCTTAGACCATGGCTAAGTGAATCCAGCCCGATACATTCTAGGTCAGGGAAAGAATCGAGAGATATGATGAAGTTCATTAAATGTTGAGAAGGAAGGTATCCATCAAAAGAAGGCAATTTCCAACAAGATGCTTCACATAGCAGGAGATATAGAAATTGTGATTTGGCACTCTGATCGCCAAGATGGAATATTGGTACAAGGGACAGCCAAATGTACCCATAGTGCGCCTTTCACACGCTAGTGGCACTGAGGCATAGAGTCTCGATGGAGTACATTTTTTTAAAAATCAACTCTACCACTAATGACTGGTATTTATATTAAAGGTCAAAGTTTCTGGGAGCCCCCATAATGGTAAGGGACATTTCCCAGCTCTCATGAAAAGAGTATCCCTCTCAAAAGACCTTTAGAATCCAGATGTGGTTATCAGTTTCCAATGGGGATAATACAATTGGAGCTGAGTCTGAGTGATTGAGGAAGAGGCTGAGAAAGAGGAACAACGAGAAGTTTTTTAGGAGGTTGATCACAATCTAAGTCCCTCAAGTATTCAGCACTGTAGACAGAATCAGCTTCTAGGTCGAGTGATAGCTCTTTCCTAATAAATATAGTGACAAGTCTTTCAGAAGAAGATTTAGCTGATGGTGGATAGTTGAGTGGAAACTTTGTTGTAGACTCAGAGAAGTCCTCAACTGAATCAGATGGTAAGTCTGAGAGATATGAAGGCCTCGATGAAGAAGTGCATTGAGAAAATCGATGCTTACTTTGGTCCCGGTCCCATGCTAGAAAGATGTATGATACGAAGCTGTTGTTCTCTTTGAAGTACATGAGGGAGCAATGTTTTCTCTTTGAAGCATTCGAGGAGGAACGATGCTCATTGGATTGTTGATGAAGAAATGTTTGTTTGTTTGGTTTGGGAAAAGACCAAGAATCGCTTTAGTATCATTACAAAGACCAATTGTGGAAGGGGGGGTAAATTTTCCAAATTTTTATAGGTATCATCAAGCCTATATTTTAAGACAGGGTATGTATTGGATCCTCCCAGATCTCATGGAAAATGTACCAGATTGGCTGTATTTAGAATGGCAACTCCTGTTCCCTTTATATCCAGAACATCTAATTACCATAACAATGCCTAGGAGATATAAAGATAACAGAATCTTTTTAGATACATGGAAAACATTGAGATACATAAGTAACCTATCACCAGAACCAATAGCTAAATCTCTAAATCAATCAATATGGGTAAACTCCAGGATCAGAATTGGCGGATTTAAAATCGTCTGGAAACAATGGATAAATGCAGGAATAAGAACATTGAATGATGTCATATCAGAAGGTTCCTTACTTAGTTTTTCACAATTGCAAAATAAATTTGGACTAAATAAAACACAATATTTTAAATGGATGCAATTGAAGCAAGCCATTCAGGTAGGGTTCCCTGAATGGAAAGATCTTAATACCCAATATAGTTTGCAAGTTTTATGTTTCCAGGCGGATTTCTTGGGACACCAAGCCGCAAAATGGTATAAATTAATATATGGATTTCTAAATAAAAAAAAGAAAACTGGACTTAAGGATATTTGGAGCATTGAGATTGGACAGACAATTTCTGCATCTCAATGGCCAAGATTCTGGTCCTGGAGATTAAGATTAACAAAGTCAGCATCTATGAGTCAAACATGGATATTTTTATTACATAGAGTGTTATGGACCCCGACGCGCTTGCAAAAAATAGATAATACTAGATCTAATAGATGCTGGCATTGTAAAATAGAAGTAGGGACATTAGATCATTTAATTTTTTTTTGTCCTTGCATAAAAGCCTTTTGGAATTTAATTTGGCCCCAAATTAACATATTACTAGAAAATCATATTGGTCTCTCATATGATACCATATTATTTGGTACTGCAATGAGAACACAAAGTCCAATATCAGCAAACAATAACAAATTGCTTTTAATATTGACAGGAGTTGCCATGCAGCAAATCACACAAAATTGGAAGAATTATACCAAGCTAAATTATACATTCTGGTGGAACTCGGTGTGTCACATTTACAAAATGGAGAAAATATTGGCATTACAACAAGGAAATATAAAAAATTTTAAGAAAATATGGGATCCATTGACAAAATATTCTAAAGATCAGATATCTTAACACATTGATAATAATAATATAGGGTTAGGGAGGGAAATATAGAAATTAATATGAGAAAAAATGAAAAAACAAATAACAGGGGAAAGGGATTCAATATATATGATATGATATTGTACATACAACTATAATTATTATAAATTAAATATTATGCTATTCATTTATTGTAAGAATGAAAATTTTATAAATAAAAATTAAAAAAAAAAAAAAAAAAAAAAAGAAGAAATGGACCAGTGGTAAGAGGATCGATACCTAGACATGGCATGTCGATGTCGCTCGGAAGAAACCACCTGCAGTACCTCAGGACCTGGTAGCCCTGTACTTAGGTTGGACCAGTACCAAGGGAGTCGATACTGGAGTAAGCAGTTTACATGCATCACCCAAGTCCCTTCAGAATAGCACATCAAGCGGTACTCAGAAGGAAAGCACCAATATCTCTGGCTTATCTGCTGGTACCATCGTTGCCATGGCTTGCCTCAAAGAGGGTAACCTCAATAAGGATGCACACCTTGAGGTTGAGGCAAGTCAGAAGGTGGTCATCGCTGCTTGGTCAGCATCAAAAGACTCGATGCAAAGTGACTTGCGACACCGATTGGGAAGCTGGCGGCCTCTGAACTGGCTTACCAGACGGAACGATGTCTCTCAACACCAGTGTTGATGACTTCGACGACGAAGGTTTCTGGTCAATGCCCAAGCCGGACCTGAACAATCTTTCCTGTTGAAGTTTCTTGAACATTTCTGCAGGGTAGTACAGCAAGCACAAGTGCCACCCAGTGGTCTGGGCAAAGGGACTTGAAACACCAACTGTCGGGAAAAGAGGTTGGCCTTGGGCACCTGCAACACTCTTTTTCATTTTTTAGCCCATTAGTGGCCTGAAAATGGTTGAAAAGACCGCATCAGCCAAATCGATGGTTGAGGAAAGATGAAGGTCTTGGCAGCTGAAGCCCCTTAGAAACAAAAGAGGAAAAAATGTTCCTCTTCTTTTCTTTTAAAAAGAAGTAAACAAACACAAATTAAGAAAAAAAAATGCGTGAGCGGGAAGGCAAATGGCAAAAACTGAACAACGTTCAGAGACATGACTTCTTAGCTCCGCGTCAGGCGGGAAGGCACTCGTGCATGCGTAGTGCAGGCAGTTTACAAAATCTCTCAAGTTCTTAAAGTGGTGATGCATTTTTAAAGCTGTCTGTACCGGTGCTCCGTGGATGATGTCACCCACAGGTGAGTATATGCTGCCTGCTTGTCCTGGGATAACTACATGGTTCTGCAAGCGATCTTGAAAGGTGAAGAAAACATTGTGGATTGCCCATAACTCCAGTAGGTTGATTTGTAGGGTTTTCTCGTAAGGAGACCAGAGCCCCTGAGTGCTGAGGTCTTTGAGGTGAGCCCCCTAGCCGAGAAGTGAAGCATCTGTTGTAAGGACTTTCTGGAGGGAAGGAGACTGGAATAGTAAGCCTCTGGAGATATTGGATGGAGTGAGCCACCACTGAAGGGACTACTGAAGTTCTGGAATTACCTGAATGTATGCAGAAAGGAGGTCTGAAACCTGAATCCATTGGGAGGAGAGAGTCCACTGTGGTGTTCTTAGATAGAAGCATATAAACAGAACTATGTAAACGGTGGGTGCCATGTGACCCAGAAGGCATAACATCTGCCATGCCTTGAAATGTGTTCAGGAGGAGACTGTCTGACACACGTGTAGCAGATTATCAAGACTCTGTTGAGGAACAAAAGCACAAACCTGAGTGATGTCTAAGACAGCTCCTATGAATTTCAGTTTTTGAGCAAGATAAAGCTGTGATTTCAGGTTGTTCACTACAAATCCCAGGAGTTCCAAGAGATGAATTGTAGAAGTGGTAGCCTGGTGAGCCAGATTCAGTGAGGATGCTTTGCCTAACCATTTTTCTAAGTCTGCGTAGACAAGAAAACCATAAGAGTGCAAGGTTGCAGCCACCACTATTAGACACTTGGTGAATACTCTTGGTACAAAGGCAAGGCCAAAAGGTTGTATTGGAAGTGTCAAGCCCCTACTTGAAAGCGAAGATACTTTCTGTGGGCTGGTATCTGTGGGCTGGTAATATTGAAATGTTGAGTGTAGGCTTCTTTCAAATCATAAGAACATAAGCCGTGCCTCTGCTGGGTCAGACCTGAGGTCCATCATGCCCAGCAGTCCGCTCACACGGCGGCCCATCAGGTCCAGGACCTCTATACTAGCCCTCTATCTATATCCTTCTATCCCCTTTTCCTTCAGAAAATTGTCCAATCCCTTCTTGAACTCCAATACCGTACCCTGTCCTATCACTCCCTCTGGAAGCGCGTCCCAGGTGTCCACCACCCGTTGGGTGAAGAAGAACTTCCTAGCATTGGTTCTGAATCTGTCCCCTTTTAATTTTTCGGAATGCCCTCTAGAGAGCAAAGCCAATCACTCTTCTCTAGCAGGGGTAACAGAATTTCTAGAGAAACCATGCAAAACTTCTTCACTAAATATTTGTTGAGAGAATTATAAGGTTATAAAGTGAGGTTATAAAATTTGCAGATGACACCAAACTCTGCAGCAGGGTTAGAACCACGGAAGACTGTGAGGACCTCCAAAGGGACCTAACAAAACTGGAAAAATGGGCAAAAAATGGCAAATGAGCTTTAACATAGAGAAATGCAAGGTCATGCATGTAGGGAAAAAGAACCTGATGTTCAGCTACAAAATGGGGGGATCATTGCTAAGGGTAAGTAACCTTGAAAGAGACTTGGGTGTGTTGGTGGATACAACACTGAAGGCATCGGCACAATGTGCGGCAGCTTCAAAGAAAGCAAACAGAATGTTGGGTATCATCAAAAAGGGTATCAGGACCAAGACAAAGCAAGTCATCATGCCACTGTATCGTGCAATGGTGCACCCCCATCTGGAGTACTGTGTCCAGTACTGGTCACCGTACCTCAAGAAAGACATGGCAATACTTGAGGGAGTCCAGAGAAGAGCAACTAAGTTGGTAAGAGGTATGGAAAACCTTTCATACACTAATAGGTTAGATAAGCTGGGGCTTTTCTCACTGGAAAAGCGGAGACTTAGAGGAGACATGATAGAAACCTTCAAAATCTTGAAAGGCATAGAGAAGGTAGACAGGGACAGATTCTTCAGACTGAGGGGAGCCACAAATACAAGGGGGCACTTGGAGAAATTGAAAGGGGACAGGTTTAGAACAAATGCTAGGAAGTTCTTCTTTACTCAGAGGGTGGTGGACACATGGAACGCACTCCCTGAGGCTGTGGTAGGGCAGGGCACGTTACAGGGGTTCAAAGAAGGTTTGGATAAATACCTACAGGATGAGGGGTACAGATAGACATAGAGATAGGTACAGGAAAGACAGGGACACTTAACAGGTCATGGACCTGATGGGCCGCCGCGGGTGCAGGCTGCTGGGCGCGATGGACCTCTGGTCTGATCCGGCGGAGGCAACTCTTATGTTCTGATCTCTGGTCTTTTTCGGGATTTACTGTAACTGATTGTATTGCACCGAGCTGAAGAAGGGCTGAGGGCTCCTGGTGAAGAAGAAATTTCTGGAGGGAGTTGAAAGTAGACTCTTTTGGAGGGTGGGTCAGAGGTATTTTCAGACAATGGAGGGCATATTCTTGAGAAACCAACTGAAGAACCCATCCGTCTGATATGATATGGGTCCAACGTTGATAAAAATGGTAGATCCGATCCCCTATTGGCAATTCTGCTGGGTGGGGGAGGAGAGAGAGAGAGAGACTTTGCCAATTGGTGAAGGATATAGGGAAGGATGGACTGCAGCAAGGGTATGCAGGTGACTTCAGGTTCACTTGATGCCTTTTGATCCAAGTGGAGAGCAGAGTTAAATCATTCAAGCAGGGGTTCTTTCAAGGCCTCAAGCAACCTGGGCCCTCAGGTGGGACCATAGCTACTCGACCTGGCCAATGAAAGTATGCCAGGCCCCTCATTCTTTCCAGTGGGAGGCAGACTGTCTTTCTTCTGCAATGAGTGGATCCACATCACCTCAGATCAGTGAGTTCTTGACTCTGGAGGTTGTGAAGAGGAGTTCATCTGTCTGGTTTCGCATGCCTTTATGACCTCTTCACTGTGCCTCAGCTCTAAAGCACCAGGCTGTCACTCTTACCCTTCAGCATCTCTGTGATCTAGGAGTGGTGGAACCTGGACAGACACTTTATTTCATGGTTCAGAAGAAGGGCATTTCCTTTCAACCCACCCTGGACCTCAATGGAGGCAGCTATTTGTCTGTAAGTCCAGTACTTCCAGATGGAAACACTTTGCTCTATCATCGCCTTGGTGCAGCTGGGAGAATTCTTGACTTCCCTGGACCTCATGGAGGCCTATCCTCACTTCCCCACTGCAGATCATCACAAGAGAGAGATACCTGCATTTGTGTATGTGTTAGGGCAGCATTTTCAGTTTTGGGTTTTGCCCTTTGGCTTGATTAAGGCATTTTTTCCCAAGGTGATAGGTTTAGTAGCTGTACACCTCTGGTGTCAGGGATTTATTATTTAAACTGACTCGGCTACCTCACAGGTCATTTCCCTCTTGGAATCTCTGGGTTGGGTAGTGAACCAGCCCAAGAACCATCTGGCCCTGTTTCAATCCCTGGAGTATTTTGGTGTCCGCTTTGATATGGTTTCCTTCCAGAGGAGTGGGTGGAGAAGCTCTGGGCACAGTTGCGCTGATTGTGTAATCTCTGAGCCCCCAGTTTGTGATTACTTGCAGTTCTTGAGTTCCATGGCTAGTATGCTAGAGGTGTTGGCTTGGGCAAGGGCTCCTATGCGCCCAGTTCAGGAGACCCTGTTGTCCTGATCGGCTCTGGCCTCACAGGATTTCCACTGTCCTTTGTTATCCAATGTGAGGCTCAGTCTAGCCTGGAGGGACAGTCCAGTTCATCTGCTGAAGGGGGTTCCTCTAGATTCCCTGCAATGGCTTCTGGTCACCACAAATGGAAATTTCCTCAGTTAGGAAGTTCACTGCTTGGGTCAGGAGGGGCGCAAGGTACACAGTCAAGCGAGGAGGCGTTCTGGTGCCATCAATCACCTGGAATCCCAGGCAATCTGCTTAGCACTTTGGGAATTTCAGTCACTCTTGAGGGAAACTGATCAGTGTGTTGTCAGCCACTGCTACAGCGGTGGCATACATAAACATGCAGAGCGATTCCAGGTGAAACAGTGGCCCTAGAGTCAATATGTCAGTCAGTGGGCAAAGAACCATTTGTAGGCCTTTTCAGCAGTCCACACTGAAGGCATGGACAAAGTATAGGCAGAAATTCTCAGTTGCTCCCTCCTGGAGCTGGGTCAACAGGCCTTTCATCTTATTCTGGATCACTGTGAACCGCAACAGTTCACCTTGATAGCAACCAGGATCAGTACAAAGGTGAAGTATTTCTTCAATTGACAGAGGGAGCTGGCTTCTGAGGAAATAGATGGTCTACATCAACCATGGTTGTTAGAGGAACAGCCTCTGAAAGGCTCTCTCTTGCACAGGATTTACGCATCATTCTCATATAGTACTAGATGTAGGAGTATTAGATGGCTTCACAGACTGTGGTATGTGGTTCTCCAGTGCCTCTGGTGGAGGATCCTCTTCCACTGTCCTGGGGTTCAGGTGAACTGTGGCAGCTAAAGGTTTACCCTGGTGTTTCGGCAGTAGGCGAGGGGGGGGGGGGGGGAAACTTGCTCGGACCTGTGGGGTTTTTGTTCCTTCAGTCCCATAGTTTAACACAGGGTCTTGGACATTTTGGGGGCAGCTTGATGTGTTTGGGGCGCTGTGTGGGGCCTTTGCCTGCCTCTTTGGGACCGGCCCGACCTTTGATGAATAGCTACAAGAGTGTGTCCCACCTGGCCAGGAATTTGATGCTCGGTACTGGTTTGTGACTCATCTGGCCAGGGCCCGGGTGTCTGACCATACCAGGGACCTCTGGGTCCAACGTTCCAGAGGCAATCCTGCCCATGTGTACTCCCAGTTGGATTATCTCCTTATTGATAAGCAGTTGTTTGCTAAAACTACCAGGACGGAGATAACCGAAGCTGCTGTCTTTGATTATGCGCTCGTAGTGCTTATTTTGATTGTAGCCCTTACTCACAAGGCTTCGTTTTGGAAATTTTCCCCTCATTTGTATGCTGACCTGGATTTTCGAGTGTTTCTGATATCTCGGTGGGTGGATTACCAGACCTTAAATGACACTCCTGATGTGGGACCGGTGACCTTCTGGGCTGCTTCTAAAGCGGTATTGTGTGGCCATATCATTGCCTACACTGCAGCTAAACGGCGAGAGCGGGAGGGTGAACTTCTACAGCTGACCCAGCAACTACATACTTATAGGAGGGCGCATATTACTTCATTATCTGAAGTGGACCGTCTCGCATACAAAACCCTTCGAAGTAAAATAGAGGCCTTGCTCAATTTGCACATGGAGCATTCACTTTCCTATCACAGGTATCAACTTTATAGATGGGGGAGCTAGACCTGGAAGCTTCTAGCTAATCTTGTCCACCCTTTCAAAAAATGTCAACTTATCATGGCAATTCGCGATACCCAGGGGATCCGCTATGATGGGGAGCAGCAGATTGCTGAGCAGTTCGTCCGGTTTTACCGAACACTATTTACTGGTAGGCCTTTGGATTGGTCCGCTCTGGATGAATTCTTTAAGGGGCTGGGGATGCCTTGTTTAGAGGTAGCACAGGCAGCATCTTTGAGTGCCCCGATCACGGGCCCGGAGATGCTAATGACCATTAAATCTCTCAAATTAGCCAAGGCACCCGGCCTTGATGGTTTAGGCCCGAAATATTACCGGATCCTTCAGGATCTGATAGCAGAACCTCTCAGTGCCATGTGTAACGCAGTGGCATCTGGGGGAGGAGCATATCCGGATAATCTTGCTCATGTAGTGCTGATCCCTAAGCCGGGCAAAAATCCCGAATTGGTGGGTTCCTTCAGGCCTATCTCCCTTTTTGACCAGGATATTAAGTTACAGGCCATGACTCTGGCGCGACGCCTGAATTGCTTTCTTTCTGGTCTTATTCACACGGATCAGATGGGTTTTGTGCCCGGGAGATACGCCTCGATGAGCTTGCTGAAAGTCTTGGGTGCCATTTACGTCGGAGTTGGGAAAGGTGGCCAGTCAGCTGTGGCGGGGTTCGATATGGAGAAGGCTTTTGACAGCATTTCTTGGGACTATCTTTTTTGGGTGCTGGATTGGGGAGGTTTTTCGGGGAACTTTCTGGCTCGGATAACTGCTCTCTATAATGACCCCAAAGCTTGGCTTTTGATCAATGGGGGGCTCATGAATGCTTTTGGGCTACAGCGGGGTATGCGGCAGGGTTGCCTTCTCTCCCCCCTTCTCCTTCTCTTGGCCATAGAGCCTCTGGCTCTCAAGATCCGGCAGGCAGAAGCTATCCAGGGGATTTGGGGGGGGGGGGGTCATGAATGCAAAATTTGTCTCTTTGCAGATGATATCTTACTGTTCTTGGAAAACATTTCGGTCCATCTACCTAGGGCCTTGGAGGTGATCCGCGCCTTTGGGGCCCTATCTGGGCTGCAAGTTAATTGCAGTAAGTCAGAGCTCTTGTTGCTGGGCCCTCAGAATCTTGGCATGCTTTGGTACCCATTTCTCCTTCACATAAACCCATGCGTTATCTAGGCATCTATTTAAGTACTAGTCCATCTACCCTCTACAATGCCAATGTCCTCCGCCCTCTTGAGACTATTGAGAAATTATGTCTAGCCTGGAAGGATCTTTTATTGGGGCTCTTGGGTCGTGCTGCCCTTGTGAAGATGGTTCTGGTCCCCAAGCTGTTGTACCCCCTTCAGACTATGCCCCTTTAGCTGCATCAGCGGGATGAGCTGCGTTTCTGATTGGTTATCTCTCGGTTTCTCTGAAAGTCTAGAGCTCCTCGGATTGGAGCGCTTAAGCTCTCCTTAGATAAGAAACTGGGTGGCATCAATATTCCTGATATCCGTTTCTATAATGTGGCAGCGCTTATGCGCTGGATTTATGAAGGGTACATGGGGCACATTCGGTATTTCCCCCCGGAAAGGGCGATGGACTGGAGTCAACCCTTTACTTTTCTTAATCTGCTTCATTTTCAGTCCGATCCTTCCAAACGTTATCGGACCTGTTTTCATCTTTTGTTGCCTCTACAACGGGCTTGGCAGTGGTGGTGCAGACAGGGTCTTAGTACCGCGGTATCTCCTTTCTTGCAGCTGGAGGGGAACTCCCAGTTTTCCCTGGGATGGGGTTGCTTGGTGTTTCGGGACTAGGCGTCACAGGGCTGTGTAACTATGGAGCATGTTATGGATCTCTACCCTACTGCCTTTCCTTCTTTCCAACAGGTTCGAGATCGTTGGAATATCCCTTCTCGATCTTTATTCGCTTATCTCCAGCTTCGTCACTACTGGGATGCTGAGTGCCACGAACATCTGGGAGCGTGGGTTAAGGGCCCGCTGGACAGCTGCTTTTCCGTTACTCCACCTCCATTTAATACTCTGTTCTACTGGTACCGCCTTTTGAAATCCTCTATCCCTGTCGGTCCTGGGAGCACTACGGGCGCACTGGGAGGCAGATCTGGGCCAGACCATATCAGAGCTCCAATTCCTTGAGTGCTTTACAACCTTATATGATTTCACGAAATCCGCTGATTTTCATTAACTTCAATACAAAATCTTTCACAGGGCCTATATCACCCGCATGAAGGAGGCTCGTATAGGGCTGTGGGATAGTGACCTTTGTGTTAAATGTCAGTGCTTATCAGGCACCTACCTTCATTTCTTTCTTGAATGTTCTAAACTGACCATCTGGGGGTGGGGCTGTGTTGTGGAATGGGATTATGGCACCCTCTTACTGGGTTTTCAGGGACCCCTTCAGGAACAGGGTCTGACCCTACCATAGTGTAGAGTCCTGTATAATGCCATCCTTTTGGTTAAAAAGTTGATTCTGACATACTGGGTTACAGCAGATACTATTCTGGAGGCCCAATGGAAGAGTAGACTTCAAGAATTGGCTCAATTTGAGATTAGGGCTTACACTAGGTCCTCTCACTTATCTAAGCAGCATTATGTTACCTTGTGGGAGCGATTGCCTGATCTGGTGGCCTGAGTGACCTTTGGTATGTTTACCTTCCGCTTATCCGACTCCCAGGCCATCTTTCAAGCTCTCCTTCATTGCGTGGGTGCTTCAGAGGTAGGGGGTTAGGAGAGGTTGGGTCTACGTAGGGTGCGTGAGGGATTGCGAGTTGTGGTTGTTGGTGTGTCTGAGTATGAGAGAATTGGGTGTAAATGATGTCCGAGTGCTAGGGGGCTTACTTAAAATTAGTGGTTGGGGTCTGGGCTTGTTTGTCATGAGAGAGTTATATTGCCTGCTGCCCCTGTCCTTTGATGTTCACCCTGGATCGGTTCCTCCTTGCTAAGATTCCTTGCGAGGGCTCTATCTGGGGGCTTGGGTGTTTTTTCTGGCTTTTGCTGTACATGATTGTTTTTGTGTTTTCACCTTTGCCTTGTACAGTGCCCTTTGTGGCTCTTTCCACTTATAATAAACATAAGTTTAAAAACAAAAAACCTCCATAAACCATAAAAGCATCACTAGATGGAGGAGGGTGAGAGGAAGGAAAAGTGTCTTTGGAGCAGGGTAAGGAAATAAAGGAAGGGAAATCCGCGAAGCGATAAGACAAAAAGTTGAAAAGAACAAACAGAGCAATAGGGTGAAAAGATGGAAGCAACACAGGGGAGATGAGGGTTTGGCAGGGCTCAGTAGTGTCACCAAGAAGCTGATAAGGTTTGGCAGCTTCAGTCACAGGTGGGTGAAGCTCTTGGTAAAATAAAGAAAAGGCAAGAAAAGCCAGGAATTTCTGCAGCAAGAGATAGGATGGAGAGGAAACTACATTCCCTGACTGGAATGCCCTCCCAAGGAAATGGTAGAGAGGAAAACGGTGAGGGAATTATAAAAAGTGTGGGATGAATACAGAAGATCGCCAATCAAAAAATGAAGGATATAAACTGAAGATCTAAGGCCGGTACTAGGCGCAGACTTGCACGGTCTGTGTCCTGTATATGGCAATTGGATTTGGAAGGGCTGGAGAGGACTTCCACGGGAACTCCAGTAATTTGGAACATTAGGACATTGCTCGGAAGATTTTTATGGTCTGTATCCCACAAGAAAGATGATTTGGATAGGCTGGAGTGAGCGTCAACGACAACTCCAGTAGTTGGTACCTAAGGACTGTACCGAGTGGACTTTACAGTCAATGACCCAGAAATATCAAAGATAAAAGACAATTAATTTAATTGTGAATTTATAATGGGCAGACTGGATGGACCATTCAGGTCCTTTATCTGCTGTGATTTACTATGCTCCTAAGGTGCCTAAGATTCTGCATCTGTACAGAATGGGAAAGGAAGGACAGCAGCAGGAGAAGAGACAGTGATAGGACAGAGGTCTATAAAATACTGAATGGAAAGGGAAGATGTGAATCGCTTGTTTACTCTTTCCAAAAATACTAAGGCTAGGGGGCATGCGATGAAGCTACTAAGTAGTAGATTTAAAACAGACCAGAGAAAATATTTCTTCACACAACATGTAATTAAACTCTGGAATTTGTTGCCTGAAAATGTGGTGAAATCAGTTAGCTTAGCAGGGTTCAAAAAGGTTTGGATAATTTCCTAAAAGAGAAATCCATAGACCATTATTGAGATGGCTTGGGGAAATCCAGTTTATTCCTAGGATAAGCAGCATAAAATCTATTTTACTACTTGGAATCTAGCTAGGTACTTAGGATCTGGGTTGGCCATGATTAGAAACAGGATGCTAGGATTGAAGGACCTTCGGTCTGTCCCAGTATGGCAGTTCTTATGTTCTCTTGGCACTTGTGATAGGGATGGAAATGGATTGGGGCTAAGAGGTATCACCAGAAGAACCACAAAGGATGGATTCATAAGCTCCTTTGACTATTTTGCTCTCATCTTACATTGATCTGCACTTTGTTCTATGCACATACTCAGAAAGATAGATACAAACAGCTTGTTATAAGAGTGCAAGGTTATATCTTTGGTAAACTTAAATGATAGTAACAAAGAGCAACCAATAACTTACCAAGAGCCAGAAATACCAGACATAGAGAGAGAAACAGCTCAGCACCTCGACTATAGCCGTCAGTAAAATCACATCTTTCAGGTGCCTGCAGCATAAGATAGGAAAAGGAAGGGTCATTGGGAGTAACAAAGATTGGAAGACAGCCTGAACTCTTGTGCTGCCACATTTCATGTAGATTCAGTAAGAAATGAGGACAGCTAGACACAGAGTGGAAACTCCAAAAACAGCCCCTCCATCGTCTTGTACTAGATCCTCCATTGCCCCAGGGTACATTAGATAGATTGTGAGCTCACTCGAATAGACAGGGAACATGCTAGAAGTACCTGTATGTAAACCACTTTGAATGTGGTTGTAAAACTACAAAAAGACAGTATACAAGTCCCAATCTCTTTCCCCTTTCCTTGAAGGAAATACAGAAGGCCAGGGTTCTAATGGACTAAAACATACAGAATATGACTTTTTTATACAAAGATTCTTCAGTTTATTGCAGAGATGAACAAACTGTGATCTAAAAGGT
The DNA here is from genome assembly GCF_902459505.1 of Geotrypetes seraphini. Taxonomy (NCBI): domain Eukaryota; kingdom Metazoa; phylum Chordata; class Amphibia; order Gymnophiona; family Dermophiidae; genus Geotrypetes; species Geotrypetes seraphini. The sequence continues at coordinate 141,839,126 of NC_047087.1, forward strand.
ACCTCCAGCCCATAGTCACCCTTCATCTTACCCCATTGTCTTTTACTTCCATTTGACTTCTGGGAGAAAGGTAGACTATCAGTACATGCTCTAAGGTAGGGGTGGGCAACTCCGGTCCTCGAGGGCCACAATCCAGTCGGGTTTTCAGGATTTCCCCATGAGATCTATTTGCATGCACTGCTTTCAATGCATATTCATTGGGGAAATCCTGAAAACCCGACTGGATTACGGCCCTCGAGAACTGGAGTTGCCCACCCCTGCTCTAAGGCAAGGATGGGTGACCTGTGTCCCGCAAGACTATGGGAAGTATACATAGAAAACAGCCTGCACAAACATCACCAGTGTTTTGGTGATCTTAAGGACTATATTTTGAAAATATTTTCAGAATAGCTGGAACCTAGTGAAGAACTATGCATAGTTACAAAGATCTCATTAAACTTTTAAATTAATGACATACAGTAAATATAAGGTAATGGACCATTGTGGTAATACTTATGTTCGTTCATTCAGTCACATGAAATATTGTTGGCTGTGAATTATATGACGCTCATTTTCTATGTGTGGCCCACTAGAGATAATACTACCATCTATAACTGTCCACCTCTGCTCTAAGGTCACACAAGCCTATGCATGAAAAAAAAAAATGAAATTGGAAGCAGCTAAATGCAAGGAGGTAGCATGGGAGCCTTGCTGCAACTGTAGCCTATAGTGCACATTCCTGAAGGACATCTACAGGAAAGATGCAGTTCTAGGCTAGGGTTATCAGACGTCTGGATTTCCCTGGACATATCCTCCTTTTGAGGACATGTCTGGGGGTCCAGATGGCTTTTCAAAACCCGGCACTTTGTCCAGGTTTTGAAAAGCCTCCTCAAATCGCGTCGGCCAGGGAGGAAGTCTGTGCATACGCGGACTTCTTCCTTGCCCGATAAGAGCAGGCAATGGGGGGCGGGGCTAGGGCAGGACTGGGGGCGGGATTAAGGTGTTACAGGGCAGGGATGGGCTGACCTGGGCAGGCCTGGGGCGGATCTAGGGGGGGTCTGGATTTTCCGATTGGAAAATCTGGCAACCCTATTTCAGGCTCACCTCTAAGCTAGAGAATGACACAGGGAAAAAAATCTGTCCCCATCACTGCCCCATCACCGGATCACTGTCCCCTTCACCGCCCTGTCTCCGCCGTCCCCTTCCCGCAGCATCCTCCGTTCCCTTTCGCCACCTCACCACCCTTCAGGGGCCCTAGAATCTCCCTCCCTCCCCCTTACCTTCACGGTGTAAAAAAACTTAAGGGAGGGAAAGCGCGCGGCCCCTTCCCTCCCTCCCTACCACTGGTCAAATCTATCTCCTCCCTCCTTTCCTCCCCCTTACCTTCATGACGCTTTAGAAAAGAAACTGATGCTGGCGAAGCCTGCCTGTGCCACCCTGCAGTCGCGCGTGTGTGGGCGGAAGCTTCTCCTCTGACAATTGTCATTTTATAAACAAAAATAAAACAGAGCAAGGTTCAACAAAACCCATCTCCCCTCCCTTTCACAAATATCCCCTTCACTATTGTGAAAACTGAACAAACCAAATTACTCTACTACAGAATTCTACACAGAAAAATCAAGCTTACAGAATACTTTAATCACACATGGCAAGAATAATGTTAGGGGAGTGCAACTAGGGCAACTGCCCCCTGGTCAAGAGAGAGCCCTAAGCCAGCTGGAAGCTAAAGAAGCACAGCCTGGACTTTGCGGTCCCCAGTTATGTCTAATACCTGCTCTAGCAGGATACATATTTCAAATCTGAAATATTCTAATCACAAAATATAAAATAATTTTATTTTTTTTCTTTTTGTTCTTCAAATCACATTGGTCTCAGGCTTTGGTTTTAGGTTCCTTCTGTCTTCATTGTGGCGTGGCTGGCTCCTAAAGGTAAAATAGGCGCAATAGGAGCTGGGGAGAAGATGTCGAGTTTGACATAGGCACAATTTTTTTTACCACAGGAGTAAGACTTTTCACTGCTCGAACGGGGCAGTAAAAGATCTTGTCCCCATTCCCGTGGGACGGTGATGGTCTTGTCCTCATTCTCGCGGTAAACCAGTTGCAAATGTCTTCATTCCTGCAGATTTACTGTGTTGACCCGCGGTTTACCACTGTAAACGGTCCCTGTGTCATTCTCTACTCTAAGCCACAGCCTGATGAAGAGTCATTTGCTGTTGGTGAAAAAACTCACACGACCATGGGGCTAAGAAATCAAAATAAAACAAAAACATACCACAAAATTGAAAAAAGAGCTTACTTATTATGGAACAAATACATGTTTCCCCTTTCCTCCATTCATTGGGAGGTAGGGAGGGCATATAGACTTCTTTCCTCCTTGCACTTTCCCCAATCCTCTGAGGATGTGGCCCTTTGGCTCAAATAAATGAGGATATGGCAAGCCGTCCTAAGATGGATAGTATAAAAGGTATTTGGTTGATATATGCAAAAATAAAAAACAAAACAGTCACCTACTTTCTGATTGTTCTTGGGTTTACTAGCTAGAAATAAAATTGATAGATAAGGAAACACCCATATTAAAGAGTATGTAAGAAAATTTTGTAAGTGATATAGAAATAAAGGATATAGCCAAGTAAAAACCAGAAAAACCAAATTAGAAATGGATAGTGAGAAAATCATAGGAATAATATACATATAATTACATAATTTGCTGGTTAAGCAGGATTTAGGAAAAGATTTAAGTGCATAAACATCTGTAGAGGTAAAGAATTAAAAAGACTTCAAATTCCTGCCTTTGGTTCTCTGACCAAATGGACTGCTTCCCCTCCCTTCTTGTGAGCTAGCTTTCGACGTCGTCCATCATGATATCCTAATCTTTCAACTCTCTGAAATAGGCATAAGTTCCACAGTCCTAGACTGGTTCTCGAAATTCCTACGCTTACGCTCCTACACCATTAACATAAACATTACCTCATCCCCTCCCTGGAAGCCAATATGTGGAGTCCCGCTAGGCTCACCCCTCTCTCCTATCCTTTTCAATATTTACATGTCCTCTTTGAAACTCCTTCATCTATCCCCCCTGGAAACTCTCTACACCTATGCTGACGATAGCCTCATCCTCCTTGAGATCGACTCGAACCTCACTAACCTCGCCGAGAACATAGCCGCATGTATAATGAACCTTCAATCCTGGGCACATTCTGTACAAATGAAATTGAACGAGTCCAAAACAAAACTACTTTGGCTCGACCCAATATTAGGTCATTTACCCACCTCCATCCCATTATTTTCCGGCTCCACTCTTCAGCTTGAGTTTTCAAGTAAAGTCCTTGGCATCATCATAGACTCCTCTCTCTCCTTCAATGACCACCTCAACTTCTTAGTAAAAAAATGCTTCTTTAATCTTCATATGCTGAGGAAAGTGAGATCGTACTTTCATCATTCTCACTTCGTCGTCCTTGTTCAATCCACCATCCTCTCTAGACTGGATTATTGCAACTCCATTTATTTAAGCCTAACTAAAAAAAACACTCCATAGACTTCAGCTAATCCAGAACGCCGCGGCCAAGCTTATTTTTGCTAAAGGCAAGTTCGACCACGTCTCCCCACTCCTGTCCAAACTTCACTGGTTCCCAGTTCACTCCAGAGTTCTCTTTAAATGTGCCTGTTTAGCTTTCAAGATCCTACATGGCATCCTCCCCCTCCCGTTATCCCTCTCTTCTGGAACTCCTCTAACCCTAATTCCACTAGATCCTCCCAAAAACTGAAACTATCATTCCCCTCTGCAAAAGGTATATCACGCGTAGGAAAACTAGGAACATCCCTCCCCTTTAGAACCACAGAACTCTGGAACAACCTCACATCCCCGCTCAGAATTTCAAGCTCCCTCCAATCCTTCCACAAACACCTGAAAACTTGGCTCTTTTCAAAAATCTAACACCTCCCGCTCTTTGGCACCCTGTCCCTCTTTATCTTCCTAGCTCCTTTCCTATAACCCTTCATTGTAGCTCCTTTTCAACCTAACCCTGTAAACCGTGCCGAGCTCTACGCTTGTGGAGATGGCGCGGTATACAAACCTAAGGTTTAGTTTAGTTTAGTTTAGATAAACCTTAGTTTCCCGCCGTTCACAGCTTTGTGTTTAAACCTTCCCTATGTGCTCTTAACAATCATTTAGGTAACTAAGGGCTAGATTCACTAACTTCATGGATCCGATCCGATCCATGAGCGATACGATCCATGAGGTGGCTGGGTCCCTGATTCACAAAGCGTTCCCACGCAAATTATGCCGATCGGAGGCACGTCCCAAACTGGCCACATGGATTGCTGAAGAGCGATCCCGATACATGCGCAGACCATCTTCTTTGCCTGTAGATGGTCTGCGCATGTGCTATTGTTGTGAACAAAATTGCTTTATTATTTTTTAACTTTTATTTTTACTCGCAAGCCTGTGGTTTTAACCTGCGGTTTTAAAGTGGGGCTGCACTGCAGCGTGTTCTAGAACAGAACACGCTACACAGATCCCTTGCACTGGAGATGATGGCAGCTGACGCGCCCATTTCTTTTGCTTCTGGTCCCTATTGATTTAAATTAAAGAATGGGTGGTTCGATTAATGTACAAACACGGGGCAGAGAGTTGGGCAGCAAGAGCTGGAGAGTCGGGGCAGAGAGCAGGGCGGCAAGAGCTGGAGAGTGGGGGCAGAGAGCAGGGTTTTTGCACAAGCTACTGGTCCTCAGCAGTTGCTTCTTCTTTGATCGGCCAGCCCAGCCAGTGTGCCTTCTTTAGTTTAGTGAATCATGTCCTTTCTACTTTGTATGCTGTTTCCCCTCATTTGCATGCGCGGATCAGATCGAATTGGGAAGAAGGTTAGTGAATCGGGTCGAGGTCGTAAAGTGGTCGATAAACTGATTGGAGCACGATCGGTAAGCTTAGTGAATCTAGCCTAAAAGTTTTACTTATTTAATAATGTTTTTATGAATGAATGTATGAATGAAACTTGGGATCACAAGAAATGAAAGGCTTATGCATCTGGGGCAATCAAGCCTAAAGCCCCTTCCTGGATACAGGCCAGCTGGCCGGAAGTATGCAACTCTCCCGCATAAGGCCCCACCCATAAGAAGGGACTTAAACAACCTAGGCCAATCAGAGCCTCAGGCCCCTCCACGGTGCATCCCAGGATGTACTGGGGAGGGGAAGGCCTGCTATTTTGAAGAGATGGGCCAGCTGGCCGGAGGGAGTAGGCATCCCTCCGGCCAGCCATCTGAAAAATAAGGTAAGGGGGGACATCGGAGGCATGGGGAGGGGGTTGCGTGGCAGTGGGAGAGCGTGGGTAACTCTCCTGTTGCAGAAGGGGAGTTGAGGGGCTTTCGGTTGAGCATCTCTCCCGCTGAGGGGGTGTGTGTGTCAGTTGGCAGCGGGAGACACTGGGCAGTTCTCCCTCTGCTGGGGGGTGGTGTCGGTTGGCAGCAGGAGAGACATCATCTCTCCTGCTGCCAAAGAAGGCTATAATGCATAGTGAAAACACACATCACAAGATGCACTTATAATAGTGCTGTCACTGTACCAGCACCAATCGCTGATTTTTGTTGTGAAAAGCCAACGCTGCTCTTGGAGAATGGCTCGGCGATTTTTAAGAATCCAGAGTACTCATTTCAATGTTGAAGAGCCCATTTGCATGGTAGTGTTGGAGACTGCTTGAAAGCTCGCTAAAGACCGAGATAAGCCGTTTTGATAATCCACCGCTAAAATGCATGCAGACTAAACCATCAGAAACCAGTTTAGCGACAGTGTTAAAGTTTTGAGAATCTGGCCTTTAATCTTTGGTTTACCAATATGAGAACAAACAGAGATAACCCATATCTAGACAACTTACACCAATCTGAGGGTATGTGGTCAAGTTCACATTAAGAAGAATTCATATCCCTAATGTGGGGTTTTTTTTGGTTTTTTAAAAGAAATCAATGAAGACTAAGAATATTCTAATGCCTCTATATCACTCGATGGTGCGACCTCTCCTGAGTATCGCTTCAGTTCTGGTTTCCTTTTCTCAAAAAAGATATAGCGGCACTAGAAAAGTTTCAAAGAAGAGCAACCAAAAAGATAAGGAGATGGAACTCCTCTTGTATGAGTAAGTACTAAAGAGGTTAGGGCTCTTCAGCTTGGAAAAGAGACGGCTGAGGGGAGATATGATTGAAGTCTACAAAATTCTGAGTGGTGTAGAACAGGTACAAGTGGATTGATTTTTTACTGCATCAAGATTTAGAAAGACTAGGGACCCTCAATGAAGTTACAGAGTAACTTTAAAACCAATAGATGAAAATATTTTTTCACTCAGAGAATAACTAAGCTCTGGAATGCGTTGCCAGAGGATATGGTGAGAGCTGTTAATGTAACTGGTTTTAAAAAAAGGTTTGGACAAGTTCCTGAAGGAAAAGTCTGTAGTCTGCTGTTGAGACTTGACAGGGGAAGCCACAGCTTGCCTTGGATCGGTGACATGGGATGCTGCTACTATTTGGGTTTTTGCCAGGTACTTGCAACTTGGATTGGCCTCCGTGAAGACAGGATACTAGGCTAGATGGAGCACTATGGGGCCGCCGAGCAGAAGCACCTTCTTCCAGCCCAGTGAGGAAAGGGGAAGGAGCACCGGACCATCCCCCTAACTGCATCAGACTGCAACACACACCAGATGCCGAACCTGCCCACCACGTCACAGCTTCGGCCCTTTTAAGGGGCCACCGAGCAGATGGGCCTATCCCGCTGGTGGGCCACACCAAAGGGCTCTGTGCCTGGCCCTTCGTGTGGACTTCAAATGAAGTTCGCCTGGACCTTGATGCTTCATAGAATCAATCCTAAATCGCCCCTACCAGGCAGACCCAGCATGTGGCCAGAGAGAAGCAGTTCCTTCACCGCCATGTTCTCTTAGTGGCCCATAAGGGGCCAAACAGCAAAATACCGCACCCCAGACCAGCACAGAGAGGAAGAAAGGAACCCAGAACAGCATCCCTCTTCTCACCAACCACCAGATCTCCTGCCATCACCAAACTCACCATATGTATTACCAGTATACTATTGGTAATCCCAGTGATCACAGGCCAGGGGAGATACGGCAACATAAGAAAGGCATACAGGCAGAACACTACCATGGGACATCACAATCCCCCACCTCGACACAAATACATCTACATCCACCTTAAACACAGAACTAATCAACGCAAGATTACATTACATTACATTACATTAGTGATTTCTATTCCGCTTGTGCCTTGCGGTTCTAAGCGGATTACAAGTTAGAAGACTGGACATTTCCAGTAGCATTGCAGTACATGTAATCAAGAATGTGTTAAGTTACAATTGTTATTCTGGACTTTTCCAGGAGACATTGATAGCAGATAGTAGATAGTGATAGGTTGTTTAGACGAATAGAGATAATATTGTCCGGATTCTGTTGTTTAGACGAATAGAGATAATACTGTCCGGATTCAAGGTATTGCTGGTGGTGGTGTTATGGTAATCATGAGAGCATTTTCTAAAACTTTTGTGAGGTTATGATGATGGGAAGTGTTTTTTGAAGAGATGAGTTTTGATTTCTTTAGTTCTATTGATTTGGTCAGTAGATTGGTGATGGTAGTATCGATCTTTGCTGCCTGTGTCGCTAAAAGGCTGTCATATAGTTTCTTTCGTCGTGTTCCTTTGAGAGGGGGGTGAGTGAATAGGCTCTGAGTTCTCCTTAATCTGTGTGAGAGGTTACGGTGTAGTCTGTTGTTTAGGTAGCTGGGTGCTGTTCCATCAATAAACAACAACAAAAAAACTCATACGAGACTTCCTATATGATCACAAGTATGACATACTTCTCATCACGGAAACATGGCTATCTGACAATGACAGAGTTCCGTTAAGGCCACTATGCCTCGATATTACCAAGCCTTCACACATCTTAAACAAAACAAAAAGGGGGCAGAGTTGCAGCCATAATAAAATCTCAACTAAGCCCCCAAGTCCTAGACCAATCTACCTTTAATGGACTAGAATGCCTGACCTTCTCCATTGGCCAAGATGAGAAGAGCATATTTGTCCTGATCTAGAGCCCCACACTCACCAACCAATAACCTAGAAGACCTACTTGCACTAATAGGAAAACTAATCCTTTCCCACAGCCACATATGGATCCTAGGAGATTTCAACTTTCTTGAATTTCCCAAGCTTACATCCAATCCAGCACAAATTTATAAAAGCAACTATCCAGATTTACTGACCAAAATATTTGGTGAATTGGATAGATGGGAAGGCTTGACCCTAAACTGGATTGGATGTATTTCAGCTATTAAAATGGTAGTTTTGCAACAGTTATTGTATGTGTTTATGGCTCTTCTAATTATAATATCAAAGGAATTTTTTTGATTACATACAAGATAGATATTTAGCTATATATGGTAAAACAGGCCTCACAGAGTATGTCACTCCTTGCTATATCAAACCAGAATGTAAGGAGTGATGAGGTGCCTCATTTCCAATTATATTACAAGGCAGCTTTGCTACAGGAGATAGCAGTATGGGTAGCATGTATGAAGAAGCCTTGGTTACCAACTCTGCAGAGTTTCTTGAAAGATATTTCCCTGTGGAGATTGCCATGGGCTCCCTTGCGAGAGATACGAGTCTGGCTGTGCCAGGCAAATCCATATTTGAAAGCAATTTTGTCAACCTGGTATACATGAGTATTTTCACCAGACTTCTCTTTGCATGACACAGGGCTGGGCTGTGAGAAGAGAGGAGCCTATCAAGAGACAGTGGGTTGTGAAGGGCTTAAGCACCCTGGGACAACTATGGGAGGATGATCATGTGGTAACCTTTGAGTATCTCCAGGAGGAATATGGTCTCCAGGCTAAAGACCTCTACTACTATACCCAATTTCGTTTATCAGAAAGCAATCTTCCACCTGGGAGAGACAATGCTGGAGAAGGAACTGCTGATAGGCACAGGAAAAGGAGATAGCTCCCTTCTGTACAAAGCATTACATTAGTCAACAAAAAAAAGTTTTTCTTTGCTACTGAGAACTTAAGAAGTGTTCTTAGTTAATTTAATGACGCTGATTTCAGATCTGTAATTGAAATTCAGCTAGCATGTCAGGTTTCTGAGATACACACACTACTGATTTTTTTAGACAATTTGCCTTATCGGCACAATATTGCAAGTATGAACTGTGTTAAGAAGTTTACTCTGAAAACAAACACGAAGACAATAAGAACACATATTACAGCATATATTTATGCCTCAACTCACACAAAAGTGATGTCAGCATGTTTAAAGATGTTTGTGACACTTGCTTTTACGCTTGTACCGTACATTTGTCTCTATTTACAAGAACCAACAATAGTCTTCCATCATACTGGGACTGAACTTTCCCTGATATCTGCTTTCCATCACCTTGATATCTTGATGATATCTTTCCCCGTGCTCATTGATGACATCACCAAGATTGGGTGGGAAGTTGAGGTGAGAATGTAAGTAGAACATTTAAGTGACATTCTTGCACCCATTAGCTGATATGCTGTCAGCATGTTCTCTACAAGCTCAGCATAATCCTCTGATCTGAGATTACCAAGAAAATTCTGAACCAGCACGAATGCCACCCAAGCTGCTAATTCAGCTGGGTTCAGCTTCTGTTGAAACGCATCATCAAGGATCAGTTCATGGATTTTGGGTCCAACAAAAACACTTTCTTTGATTTTGGCTTCACTTTTCTCGAAACCAAACGTATTTCTTAGGTGCTGAAACGCATCACCATTTTTGTCCATTACCTTGACAAAATTTTTCAGCAGACTCAGTTTTATGTGAAGTACTGGAAGATAAGATTTTCTCATGATGTACTAATGGCAGGTGCTTTACATTATATCTGCCAGGTACGGATTCATCTCAGTTTGGTCATTGTCTCTGCCTATAGTGGTTGGCATCATCACTACTGTTCCAAAAATACAAAAAGCACATGTATTTGGTATACCCCAGTTGCAGACCCAGAAGGAGTGACACAACTTTGAGATCACCACAGAGGTTCCACTGGTGATCTGCACAGCGTGTAAGTTTTAAAAGTGGTTCCATTGACTCGTATGTTCCTTCAACCCAACTGCATGAGCAACAGGAACAGATGGCTTCTGGTTTCCATTGTGTAAAAGTTCCGCTTTAAGGCTTGCTTTGCTTGAATCAATGAATAGTCTCCATTCGTCAGAAACATGTTCATATCCCAGTTTCACCCCAGTCTGTAATTCTGGGAAAATCTCTACAAATCCTTTTTTGATGTTCAGCTCCTCGAAAGGGGTAGTCACACCTCACTAGAATACATGCTAGCTTCTGTCAACGATGAACTTCACCCTCACCCACTGGGCATCCTGCTCCTATACCGCCCACCTACCCCTAGGAACAATTCCTCCGAACTCGTCCTTGAGACCATAACAAACGCCTTCCTCAAGTTCCAAAGATTACTGATCATTGGAGACATCAATCTCCACCTAGACGACATCACCAGCAAGGATACGATTGAACTTATTAGCTTCCTCACCTCCCTTGGCCTCCCCCCCTGCACCATCCCCAACCCACGAAAAGGGGCACACACTAGACCTCATTAGCTTCCTCGATCTTATCGCTCACAAGACGTCAGTTGACGACACTCGCTGGGAACATGTCCCCTGGTCTGACCACTTCCTCGGGCTTTCTGTCTCCCCATCTTTATGTCGCACCTTGGAGTTCCTGGATGAAGCTTTCTCCACTTGATTGGCAGTCTTCATGTCTTCGCTAATGATCACCCCCAAGTCACGTTCTGCTACAGTCCTTGCTAGGATCTCACCATTTAGGGTGTAATTCCTGCATGGATTTTTGCCGCCAAAGTGCATGACCTTGCATTTTTTGGCATTGAAACTTAGTTGCCAAGTCTTTGACCAATGCTCCAGCAAGAGTAGGTCCTGCATCATACTGTCGGGCATTGAGCTTTTGTCAGGCACTGTGCTTTCATCTGTTGTGCGGTTGCTTACTATGTTGCATAGTTTGGCGTCATCGGCGAATAATGTAATTTTACCTCGAAGCCCCTCAGCCAAGTCTCTTATGAAGATGTTAAATAGGATCGGGCCCAAGACCGAGCCCTGTGGCACTCCGCTGACCACCTCAGTCGTATCGGAGAGGGTACCGTTTACCACTACCCTCTGAAGTCTACCTCTAAGCCAGTCCCTAACCCATGCGGTTAATGTTTCACCCAGTCCCATCGAATCCATCTTGCTCAAAACCTGCGGTGTGGGACGCTATCATACACTTTGCTGAAGTCCAAGTACACGACGTCCAGGGACTCCTCTATATCCAGCGTTCTTGTTACCCAGTCAAAGAAGCTGATCAGATTTGATTGGCAGGACTTTCCCTTCATAAAACCATGTTGATGGGGATCTCGTAGATTCTCCTCGTTCAGGATCGTATCCAATTGGCGTTTGATTAATGTTTCCATAAGTTTACTCACTATCGATGTGAGACTCACCAGTCTATAATTCTCAGCCTCCGTCCTGCATCCCTTTTTGTGGAATGGAATGACGTTAGCCATTTTCCAATCCATCGGGACTCTTCCTGTACTTAGGGAAAGATTGAAGAGCACGGATAACGGTTCCGCCAGGATGTCACTCAACTCCCTGAGCACCCTGGGGTGTAGTTTGTTCACCTTGAGTCTTGATAACTCTTCATAGACACTGCTGGGCTTAAACTCGAAATTTAGAAACGGGTCTTCCAAGTTTTCCCTCGTCGGCAGCTGAGGGCCGGATCCCGGCGCCTCGCAAGTGAAGACCGAGCAGAAGTATTCATTTAAAAGTTTGGCTTTGTTGGAGTCCAATTCTACATAGTTCCTGTCAGATTTCCTAAGGCGTACTATCCCATCTGTGTTTCTTTTTCTGTCACTAATATACCGGAAGAAGGATTTATCGCCCTTCTTGATGTTCTTTGCAAGGTTCTCCTCCATTCGGAGTTTGGCCTCCCTGACTGCCGTTTTGACCGCTTTTGACTTTCCAGATAGTCTTCCTTGGATTCTCGCTTCCCTGATTGTTTGTAGAGGATGAACGCTCTTTTCTTCTTTTTTATGAGGTCTGAGATCTCCGCAGAGAACCACTGTGGTCTAATGTTTCTTCGCTGTTTACTTACTGATTTTGACGTAGCGGTTGGCTGCTTCGTGTAAGGTTGATTTCAGAGTTGACCACATTACCTCTACATTATCTGTTTCGGCATGGTTTTGCAGTGTCCGATAGACGAAATCTCCCATGCTTTTGAAGTTTATGCCCTTAAAGTTGAGGACCTTGGTTGATGTGCTTGACTTAGTGAAACCTTTCCTGAGGTTGAACCATATCATGTTGTGGTCACTGGAGGCCAATGTATCGCCTACCAAGACCTCTATGACACTTTCTCCGTTGGTAAATATTAGGTCTAGTATCGCCCGATCCCTAGTGAGCTCTAATACCATTTGTCTGAATCTTGCTCCCTTTATAAAGGTTAATAGCTTCCTGCTGCCACTGGTCGTAGCGGAAAGATTGTTCCAATCCACATCAGGCATATTGAAGTCTCCTAACAATACTGTGTCTCCACGCAAAGTGATATTCTCAATGTCTTCGACTAATTCTATATCCATGTCCTCCTGTTGTCTTGGAGGTCTGTATACTACACCAAGATACAGGCATTTGTCCTTCCCCCTAGCCAAATTCACACAGAGGGATTCCCCGATGTACTTGACATCTGCGATTTTGGTAACTTTGATGCCCTCTTTAGTGTATAGTGCTACCCCTCCTTCCATTTTGCCCTCTCTGTCCCGCTGAATTAAGTTGTATCCCGTTATAGCAATATCCCACCCATGGGAGTCCGTGAACCAAGTCTCGGATATCGCCACCACATCTAGTTCGGCGTTCCTCATTTCCGTCTCTTAATTCCAGAATCTTATTGCCCAAACTGTGGGCATTAACGTACATAGCCCTCCATACCTTATGTTTGCTATGTCTCTGTGTAGATATTCCTGCTTGAGCTAATTGGACTCCTATAATACTGTTTGCAATGTGTGTACTTACCTCTGACTCGGAAATGCAGTGTATAACCTCGGACTCAGAAATGGATTGGCAACTTACCTCGCCAAGTTGGTTACTTGCGCCAGCACGTAAATGGGTACCCTCCCCCAACTTACCTAGTTTAAAGCCCTACGAAGTAGGCGAGCTAGTCGGTGTCCAAAGACGTTCTTTCCCCTTCTGGTCAGGTGAAGTCCGTCAGGTCCCTGTAGTCCTTGCAGCGCCTCTCCATGGTTCAGGAATCCGAAGTTCATCTCCCTGTACCATCCGTGCAGCCAGTCGTTTGTCCTCTGGATACGATCCTCCCTGGCTCTCCCCTTGCCTCTCACTGGGAGGATCGAGGAGAAGACCACCTGCGCTTCTATCCTCCTCAACTTCTCACCCAGGGCTCCAAAGTCTACAGATATGTTCTCCGTGGTGTTCCTGGTAGTGTCGTTCGTTTCAACGTGGATGAGAAGCATGGGGAAGTGGTCATGTGGCTTGATAAGTCTGTCTAGGCAGGCGGTTACATCTCGGATCCTAGCTACTGGCAGACAGCAAACCTCTCTTGATTGCATATCTGGTCTGCAAATTGGTCCCTCTGTGCCCCTCAGCAGGGAATCCCCAATGACTACCACTCTGCGCTTCTTTGGGGGGAGCTGATCTGAGATGAGGAGGCTGATGACAAGGCACTCACCTCAATCGGAGCTGAGCGTTTTTTAGAGAGCCTTGAGATCTGCAGGACTTGGCTCACTGCTGAAGTGACCTGAGGACCTGAAGAGGTAGGAAAGGCTTCTTAGTCGGCTTTCCCACTGGCTGCGACACCGAGGTGGAGTTCAGCGACACCGAGTGCGATGCCGACATGAGTGATGTGACGTAGACTTTGGTGTGGATTCCGATGCTAGAACCGATCTCCCTCCATACCGGACCCGAACAGCAAACGTTGTTGGATTTGACGATTCTTGAGGGTCCTCTTCTGAAGGGAAGAACGGGTGAACGATTCAGCTCTGTGGTCTGGCCCCAAACACTGGAGGCACCAGTGATGTGGGTCAGTGAGGGAAATAGGGCAAGCACACTGTTTGCACTTTTTAAACCCCATTTGTGGATGGGACATGGATGGAAAAATGGCCTCGGCAAAATCGGAAGTCGAGGCTTGAAGTGTGGAAAAGGCCCTGCCGGACCGCGACAGTGAAAAAGTAAAAACATTTTTTTACTTTAAACTAACTAAAAAAAAAACCAAACAAAAATTGACAAAAAAGTCAGAAAAAAAGCCACGTGAGCGGGAAGGCAGTGAAAAAATTCCAACGACCGTTGAAAAGCGACTTCTTAGCTCTGCGGAAACTAAGAAACCATGTGCCCATGTCGGGCAGGAAGGCACTCTCGCATGCATGGTGCGGACTATCGAGAATTTTCCAAATTCTTAAAGTGACAAAGCACTTTTAAAGTGTCCGTACCGGGGCTCCATCGGTGACATCACCCATCAGTGAGAATATGCTACCTGTTTGTCCTGGGATAAAGGCATCTTCTTCCGTTTCCCATTCAGCCACTGTGTTAATCCGGAATAGCAGACAGAGCAGCACATATGAGGTGCCCACGCTTTATCTTGGTCGCCGACTTTTCAGCCAAAATAATGCTTGTATGCATTTTTAAGTCTGCTGGACAGATTCTTTCGCTGATCTTGTGCAGTAAATTGTCCGCAGATAACAGAAATTATCAGGATGGTTAACACAATCTCACCTGTTTATTTATTTAAAAATTTCTATACCACATATTGACTATGTGGTTTACAAATTACATACACAGGCTCTATGGCCTGAATATCTAGTAGTCTGCTCACAGTGGTTTGCGCTCAGGAAGCTTTGTCTAGATATCGCACAGGAGAGTCCACAAACCAATCTATTAGAGGTCTGGTGAATTCCAACTTGTAGCTGCACTGGATGATATCTAGAACCCAGCGGTCAGATGAAATCTGGACCCAGGCCTGCAGAAAGTCTGAGAGTTGGCCCCCTATTTTGAGAGGGATTGCATCCAACCTAGAGTCATTGCGATTTCTTGATAGATGCGACGGCATGGGATGCTGAAAACTAGTTGCATCTGAGTCTGGAAAACCTCTGCCTATAATTCTGGGAAAATTTCATGGAAGAGTAGCTGGAATACTACCGAGTTCATCTGGAGCCACAAAAAGTAGAATGACCTGAGCACCTAGAGCAGGGGTACCCAAAGGTCGAACGCGATCGACCAGTAGATCACAAAGGCAACGCGAGTCAATCGATAGACTCGCGTTTCCTTTGTGTTCTCCCCGTTCCCTGACACTGTAACAGTCCAGATTGCAGAAGTGTCGGGCACACCAGCCTTCCCCCCTCCCCCCGAAGTCAATTCTGACGTCAAGAGGAAGTTACGGGCCAGCCAATCACTGCCTGCATCGGGGAGCAGAGGAATTCTGCAGCAACGGCA
This sequence comes from Geotrypetes seraphini, assembly GCF_902459505.1. Taxonomy (NCBI): domain Eukaryota; kingdom Metazoa; phylum Chordata; class Amphibia; order Gymnophiona; family Dermophiidae; genus Geotrypetes; species Geotrypetes seraphini. The sequence continues at coordinate 141,854,596 of NC_047087.1, forward strand.
GCTTGGAGAGGGGCCTGTTCCCAGATGACGATGGCGGGCTGAGTTCAAGTTGCTGAGTGATAGTGCAGTAGCAGTGGAGGATATTTTTTATGTTTGGGGCTGTTGTAGAGGGAGGTATGTGTTTGGGTTGAAAGGGAAGTTTTGAGAGTGATGAGTCAGTTGCTGGGGCTTCATTTTATCAGGTGGGGCATTTTGATGGCGGTAGGGCAGTGGTGGGGAATAATTTCAGAGTGGGAGCAATTTGGAGGGTGGAAGATGAGAGAACAGGGAGAAACAGCAGAAAGGAGGACTTGCCTAACTGCTATGTACAGTATGCATGCAAGTGTCTGTGATATAGGACCTGGAACTGCTTCTCCCTTTGAAATGCACTGAACCTTTTTTTTTTTTTTGGGGGGGAGGGCTTATTTCATTGGAACCCTAGGTCTGCTTTGGCCCATTTTCAAAATCAATGTATCTTTTTATAATTTTTCCCAAATGCCAAATTTTATCCTATTCTGTTAAACTTTCAGTTATTTTGCCCTCAGGCAAAGAGAGAGACTTTCTCAACCCCTTTTGTACAATTCTTTCCAACTTCTATTGGGTTGGAAAGAATAAGGAGGGAAAAAAAGTTTATTGTAAATGACTGTGGTGGAAGCTCCAATTTAGCCTCGGCTTGGGGAGACAGAAAGACAGACAGGGAGACAGAAAGACAGGGACAGAAAGACAGTCAGGGAGACAGAAAGAAAAAAGGGGGGGGGGACAGAGAGGCAGAAAGAAAGAGACAGAGAGAAAGAAAGGGGGGCAGGGAGAGAGAAAGAAAGGGGAGTGGGCAGGGAGAGAGGAAGAAAAAGTTGAGGGAGGAAATGGAGTATGGCAAGGGACAGACAGGCAGGGAGAGAGGAAGAAAAAGTTGGACAGTCAAAAGAAGAAAGTGCAACCAGACTCATGAAATCACCAGACAACAAAGGTAGGAAAAATGATTTTATTTTCAATTTAGTGATCAAAATATGTCCGTTTTGAGAATTTATATCTGCTGTTTATATTTTGCAATAGCGTTTTTTAGCGCAGGGAGCCTATGAACAAAGAGCAGTGCAGGGCATTCAGCGCAGCTCCCTGTGCTAAAAACCACTATTGCGGATTATTTAAAAGGGAGGGGGTATATTTGTCTATTTTTGTATAGTTGTTACATTGCATAAAGTCATCTGCTTTGACCTCTTTGAAAAAACCCCAGAATATAAATGATAATTAACATTTTCTCTGCGTACAGTGTGCTTTGCAGTTTTTAAAATTTTATTGTTGGTAGATCATTTTGACTTGGTCATTTTAAAAGTAGCTTGCAAGACCAAAAAGTGTGGGCACCCCTGCCCTAGAGGTTCTGGGTCTGCTATCAGGCAAAGTCTCGGGTCAACGGTCTACTACACAAGTCATAAGATCATCCAGACCCTTTCCAAATAACAGCTGCCCCTTAAAAGGGTGTCTGCTGAGAGTAACTTTAGAGGTGGAATCTCCAGCCCATTGTTTGATCCAGAGCATTCTGCATGCAGAGAATGAATAAGACGATGTTTTACTCAAGCAAACAATGTCATAGAGAGCATTTGCCACATAATCCACTCCAGACAAAAGGAGCTGAGGTACGGACTTCTTGCCCTCGCGAGTACGTAGCCTGGACAGATAGACACACAAGGCTGCTTTGACTCCCAAAGCCAAGTCTCAAAAAGCAATGCATTCCATAATGTTGGTGCAACCACAGAGAATATGGATTTATGAGAAGTGTCATAGACTATATCACATAGCGAGGGAAGTTTCAAGTTTATTCGTGGCTTGATATACCGACCATCACAAGTATCTGGGCAGTTTACAATATTAAAAGTTAAAAAGGTCTAATATTATTTGTGATTTGGGTGGGGTAAAATAAAAAGAGGGTAAACCTAAAACTATAACGAATTAGGACTGATTAGAGACGAGGGGGATAGGGAAGTTTTAATTACAATGATAAATAAAATAAAAGGAAGGATAGGGGGAAGGAGAATAACGAGAGGGAAATAGGGGTGTCACTTCTTAAAAGCTTTCCCCTCCCCCCCTGCTTATTGATAGGAATCTTTAAAAAGAATGTTTTGAGATTTGTTTTAAATTTACTTAAGAAATTTTCATTGCAAAGATGAAATGGAATTGCATTCCATAGTGAGGGAGCGACTACTGAGAAAATGGAATTTCTGGTATAGTATAGGTCCTTGATTGAAGGCACTGTCAATAGGTTTTGATTCATAGATCTGAGAACCCTAGAAGGAGTATGTGGAATAATATATTTATCTAGAAAAACAGGAAGGTGAGAAGTCTTGATTTTAAAAGTTAGAAGGAGAATTTTGTATGTAGTTCAGTGAGAGACTGATAACCAGTGTAACTCTCAGAAAAGTGGGGTGATATGATCATATTTTTTGGCTTTAAAAATAAGTTTGATTGCGGTGTTTTGAACAGTTGTAATCTACGGATTTATTTTTGAGTGATACCGTGGTAGAGAGAGAATTGCAGTAGTCTATGTGTGAAATGATTAGAGAATGAATTAAAATTTGGATTGAAGAGGGTTCGAGAACAGAAGTTATGGAGCGGATTAGACGAAGTTTGTAGAAGCAATTTTTGGTCACGGAACCGATTTGATCATGATAAGTAAGATCTTTATCTAAGATAACTCCTAGTAATTTGAGTTTGGATTCTATCTGGAGGGGAATTGAATCAATAGATATTTGTCCAGTTAAGGAGTCTTTATTTTTGTAGGGGAAGAGTATCCCTCGTGATTTAGCTATGTTTAATGATAGTCTGTTAATTCGGAGACAAGAGCTGATTTTGTAGAGTTTGAGATTGATTTCGGCCGGGTTGAGTGGATGAAGGAGTTGAATATCATCAGCATAAGCAAATGGAGTGAATCCGATAGATTGAACTAGTGTTAAAAGAGGGGCTAGGAAAATAATAAATAGTAGGTACACTGTAAGCTTGAATGATTGGGGCAGAGGAGGTTCCTTTAGAGTGGACTTGAAAGTTCTAAAAGCAAAGTAAGAAGAGAACCAGAGGAGAACTGAATCAGTTATTCCGCTATCTTTAAGACAATTGAGGAGTAAGTCATGGTTGATTGTGTCAAAGGCTGCCGATAGATCAAGGGAGATAAGAAACATTGATTAGTGGATCTTAAAAGACCTAGTTGTAGAGTAAGGTATGATTTACTAAGACATGGCTCTTGCAACTTTGAGGGACCCCTCTGGAGAATCCCACTGTTTTATGACTAAGACATTAATGTCCGGATGCCAGGAAAATGTATTAGACTGAACCCTCATGAGAGAGGATGAAAAAGATGGAACTAGCTGAGAATCTAATGCAACTCCCGAAGGGACTCGGAAATGAGATCCAGCAGAGCCATGGGCTTAAAGAAGTGCAGGACCATAGGATCATCCCCAGGATCCTTAGCCACCAGAGAATCCAAAGCACCAGACTTCAGGCCTGCGTCCCCCGAAATAGCATCCTGAGACATAAGGGAACAGTGAGAGACCCATCATCATCTGTGTCCCCATCTCTGAGGCCTTGAGTAGTGAAAAGACTGAGAGGTAAATGCATCCAGTGGGACCAAGTCCTCCCATTCTGCTCCTGCTGTCGTGTGGAGGGTTGCTTGACTTTGGAAGATCAATTTGTTGTTGGGGATTTTTTTTGCGTTTATTCTGTGCATGTGTCCATCGCTATCACCAGCGAAAGGTACATGCAAATTTTCCAAATCTTCACTACTCACCACCAACCTTATTTGCATGAGTGTTTTTTGGAGAATGGCTCGCTTTTTTTTTATATCATCACTATAATGGCTGCAACAGCAGCCCATCGGTTTTTAACATGTATTTTTGAGAATCTAGCCCATAGTGTTAGACATGCCGAAAAGTAGAAAGCATGCCAATAATGCTGCCTGCTTTCCACAGCCCTAACGAGCTGCTTATATATTGAGGCTACAAATCAAGTCCAGTTTTTGCCACCTGGGATTTATTAAACCCTTGTCATATCTAGATATACAAACATATACATTAACACACACTAGATATAAAGCATGTACAATAATTCTGTTTAAAGTATGTATGTCTGTTTAAAAACAGGTATTAGGCTCTCTGACTAATGCAGGCTCTGAGCCTTTGGAAGTATGGAGTCCAAGAGAGCAGTTCCTGCTCACCTGGGCTGGTGTGGACACTCACTCTGCCATCCCTTGTTCCATATTCAAATCAATTCCACCATCAGTCAGGTTACCATCTTCAGCAAATGATGGCTGTGCCATGGCACGCATCGAACGGTAACTTGCACCATAGATAACTAAGCTAAACATAAGAACAGCCTGTGAGAAAAAGGACAAAGGTGATTAGTTATGGTGTGTAATCATTTGGTTTCTTCCATAATTATACTATTCCTCTTATCTGGTACCCATAAATGTACCAGTCTCGCTTTGCACACAGCCACATGAACACATATCTATTTATATTAAAAAGAGGGCGGGGGGGAACAAAGGAGATCAGTCACAGCTATACTTGCATCCAAAATCTACACAAATACAAGTACAAATAAAAGAACACATAGCTTGTGCCATGCAAAATACATCAGATATTATCAAACCAACATGAAGGTTCATTCATCCAATTGCAATTTCAGAAGTAGTAGTAGAATATGCCTGCGATATATACATATATTGGCATTTTATACCTGTACAGTGTCACTTATATTAATTGTAATTACCCTGAAAAGCAAATCGGCTAGGAAGAGGTTAATATATACAGGAACAGAATGTATCTAAATAGCAGATGAAGTTTAATGTGTACTAGTGCAAAGTGATGCACATAATGAACCTATAGTTAAAATTATTGTTCATAATACTGGGCGCTGTATTAACAGTTATTTCTCAGTTAAAGGATTACGGATGGAGGCATTGTGGAGAAAGCACAGTTACTTACCGTAACAGGTGTTATCCAGGGACAGCAGGCAGATATTCTTGACTGATGGGTGACGGCACCGACGGAGCCCCGGTACGGACAATTTTAGAGTGATTGCACTCTAAGAACTTGGAAAGTTCTAGTAGGCCGCACCGCGCACGCACGAGTGCCTTCCCGCCCGACAGAGGCGCGCGGTCCCCAGTTAGGATAAGCCAGCTAAGAAGCCAACCCGGGGAGGTGGGTGGGACGCAAGAATATCTGCCTGCTGTCCCTGGATAACACCTGTTACGGTAAGTAACTGTGCTTTATCCCAGGACAAGCAGGCAGCATATTCTTGACTGATGGGTGACCTCCAAGCTAACAAAAAGAGGGATGGTGGGAAGGTTGGCCATTAGGAAAACAAATTTTGCAAAACAGATTGGCCGAAGTGTCCATCCCGTCTGGAGAAAGTGTCCAGACAATAATGAGATGTAAAAGTATGAACTCCTCAGTCTGCAAGGCTTGCAGATTTCCTCAATAGGAGTGGAACGGAGGAAAGCTACAGATGCTGCCATGGCTCGGACTCTATGGGCCGTGACAGAACCTTCCAGTGTCAGTCCGGTCTGAGCATAACAGAATGAAATGCACGCTGCCAGCCAATTAGACAACGTACGTTTAGAAACAGGACGTCCCAATTTATTCGGATCAAAGGACAGAAAGAGTTGGGGAGATGATCTGTGGGGCTTAGTACGGTCTAAATAGTAAGCCAGAGCCCTCTTACAGTCCAAAGTATGTAGAGCCTGCTCTCCAGAATGAGAGTGAGGTTTCGGAAAGAAGACAGGCAGAACAATGGATTGGTTGAGATGGAATTCAGAGACAACCTTCGGGAGAAACTTTGGATGTGTACGCAGAACCACCTTGTCATGATGAAAGACCGTAAAAGGTGGATCCGCCACTAGTGCATGTAGCTCACTGACCCTCCTGGCAGAGGTAAGAGCAATAAGGAAAAGAACCTTCCAAGTGAGGAACTTGAAAGAAGCGGTAGCCAAGGGTTCAAATGGAGGCTTCATTAAAGCGGAAAGAACTACATTGAGATCCCAGATAACAGGAGGGGCTTTAAGAGGTGGTTTCATATTAAAAAGACCCCGCATGAACCTGGATACCAAGGGATGAGCTGAGAGGAGTTTTCCATGGACTGGCTCATGAAAAGCCGCTATAGCACTGAGATGGACTCTGATTGAAGTGGACTTGAGGCCAGAGTCTGACAAAGAAAGAAGATAATCCAACAAGGTCTCCACTGCAAGGGCAGTGGGATTATAATGACGAAGAAGACACCAGGAAGAAAATCGTGCCCACTTCTGATGGTAACATTGAAGAGTGGCCGGTTTCCTGGAGGCATCCAGAATTGAACGAACAGGCTGAGACAAAAGCGTATCATGAGAAGACAGCCCGAGAGATACCAAGCTGTCAGGTGCAGAGACTGTAGGTTGGGATGTAGAAGGGTTTTCTGATGCTGTGTAAGCAGAGAAGGATACAGAGGCAGAAGAAAAGCTTCCCTGGAACTGAGTTGAAGTAGAAGGGAGAACCAATGTTGCCTGGGCCACCTCGGAGCAATCAGAATCATGGTTGCTCGATCCCTCTTGAGCTTGAACAAGGTTCTCAACATGAGAGGTAGAGGAGGGAAAGCGTACAGGAACAGATTGGACCAGTCGAGGAGAAATGCATCCGCTGCCAGACGGTGAGGAGAGTAGAGTCTGGAGCAGAAAAGGGGCAGCTGGTGATTGTGAGGAGCTGCAAAGAGGTCTATCTGAGGAGTGCCCCATTGAGCGAAGATTGATTGTAGAGTTACAGGATCGAGTGTCCACTTGTGAGGCTGGAGAATTCTGCTGAGCTTGTCTGCTAAGGAATTCTTCTCTCCCTGAATGTAAATAGCTTTCAGGAATAGATGGTGATTTATGGCCCAAGTCCAGATCTTCTGGGCTTCCTGGCATAAGAGGCGGGAGCCCGTTCCACCCTGTTTGTTGATGTAGTACATCGCAACTTGATTGTCTGTGCACAACAGGACAACTTGAGGAAAGAGAAGATGCTGGAAGGCCTTGAGGGCATAAAACATCGCTCTGAGTTCCAGGAAATTGATGTGATGCTTCTTTTCCTGGGCTGTCCAAAGGCCTTGAGTTTGGAACTCGTTCAAATGAGCTCCCCATGCATAAGGAGAGGCATCGGTGGTGATGACTAGTTGATGAGGAGGTTGATGGAACAGAAGACCTCTGGATAGATTTGAGTATACCAACCACCATTGTAGAGACTGACGAAGAGATGACGTCACAGATATGCGACGTGAGCAAGGATCCGTCGCTTGGGACCATTGAGTAGCAAGGGTCCATTGAGGAGTGCGTAGGTGAAGACGTGCGAGGGGTGTGACATGAACTGTGGACGCCATGTGACCCAAAAGAATCATCATTTGCTTTGCTGAGATGGAACGCTGTGGAAGCACCTGCTGACATAGAGATTGAAGCGTTTGAAGACGGTTGGATGGCAGGAACGCTCTCATGAGGACTGTGTCCAAGACAGCTCCTATGAATTGAAGTCTCTGAGTGGGGATGAGATGAGATTTGGGTAGATTGATCTCGAACCCCAGAAGTTGAAGAAACCTGATGGTTTGGTTGGTGGCCAGGAGAACAGTCTGAGACGTATTGGCCTTGATTAACCAGTCGTCCAGGTAAGGAAAGACCTGAAGGTGGTGAGATCGTAGAAAGGCAGCCACCACAATCAGACATTTGGTGAACACTCTCGGAGAGGAGGCAAGACCGAAGGGCAGCACCTTGTATTGGTAATGACAACGATTGATCATGAAGCGTAGGTACTGTCTGGAGGCCAGATTGACCGGTATATGAGTGTATGCTTCTTTGAGATCGAGGGAACATAGCCAGTCGCCTTGATTTAGAAGAGGATAAAGAGTGGCCAGAGAAAGCATTTTGAACTTTTCTTTGACCAAACATTTGTTGAGATCGCGGAGATCTAGAATGGGTCTGAGATCTCCTGTTTTTTTGGGGACTAAAAAGTAACGGGAGTAGAATCCCTGCCCCTTTTGATCTAGAGGAACCTCCTCTATGGCGTTCAGAAGGAGGAGGGATTGCACCTCCTGGAGAAGAAGGAAAGACTGAGGAGTGTGCAAAGCAGACTCTTTTGGTTGACTTGGAGGAGGTAGAGTCTGAAAGTTGAGAGAGTAGCCGTGGTGGATGATGTTCAGGACCCACTGATCTGACGTGATAAGTTCCCAACGGCTTATGAAATAAGTAAGGCGTCCTCCTATAGGCTGTGGAAGGTGGGTAGAAGGAACAAGACTGGCTATGTTCTGGAGAACCAAGTCAAAAGGATTGTGTAGACTTTTGTGAAGGTGTAGGTTTTACCTGCTGCTGTTGTTGAGGCTGTCTAGCAGCTGGTCGTTGTTGTCTCTGACGTCTAGGGTGTTGTGCAGCTTGAGGCAGAGGACGAGCCACAAATCTACGTTGGTAGGAAGATTGTGGACGAAAAGGCCTGGTTGGTGGAGGCTTCTTAGTTTTAAGAAGCGTGTCCCATCTGGTCTCATGAGCCGATAGTTTCTGAGTAGTGGAGTCCATGGAATCTCCAAACAGCTCATCCCCCAAGCAGGGTGCATTGGCTAGCCGATCCTGGTGATTGACGTCGAGTTCTGAAACTCGAAGCCAGGCTAGCCGTCGCATGGCCACTGACATGGCTGTGGCTCTGGAGGTCAGCTCGAAGGTGTCATAAATGGATCTGACCATAAACTTACGAAGCTGTAAGAGAGAGGAACAAGTTTGGTGAAAAGCAGACTTTTTCCGATCAGGAAGATATTTCTCAAAAGCAGTGAGATTTTGAATCAGCTGCTTAAGATAGAAAGAGAAATGAAAGGCGTAATTTCCTGACCGATTGGCCAACATTGCATTTTGGTATAGCCTTTTTCCAAACTTATCCATGGATTTGCCCTCTCTGCCAGGAGGGACTGAAGCATATACACTAGCTCCCTTGGACTTTTTTAAGGTGGACTCAACCAAAAGGGACTCATGAGGCAATTGGGGTTTGTCAAACCCAGGAATAGGAATGACCTTATACAAGGAATCCAATTTTCGGGGAGCCCCAGGAATAGTTAAGGGAGATTCCAGATTCTTATAAAAAGTCTCTCTCAAGATGTCATGGAGAGGTAACTTAAGGTATTCCTTTGGAGGCTGGTCAAAATCCAAAGCATCTAGAAAAGCCTTGGATTTCTTTGACTCAGCCTCCAAAGGAATGGAGAGAGAGTCACACATTTCCTTTAAAAAGGAAGAAAAAGAAGACACTTCTGGTCTAGAGGAGGGTCCTAAAGCAGACTGGTCCTCATCACCAGAAGAGCATTCTCCCTCAGAAAGAATAGGATCCTCTGAGTCACCCCATAAGTCAGGATCCCGAACCTGAAAACTCCTGTCTCGAGACTCCGGTGTGGAAGGCTCTAAATGACGGGATTTGCGAAGAGACTTCCCTGACCTGCCTGACTCGGTACCGGGAGATGTCACTGTACGTACCGGAGCTGAAGTCTGTACGGCTTGATGGTGAGCTCTCGGCTCCGGTGCAAGAATCGGCATGGACACCGAGGAAACAGATTGTACCGGTACCGACAAAGTGGACGTCGATAAAATAGGACGGTCCACTATCGGTACCGGTGGCTCAGACCGAACTGGTACCGGCAAGTTCGGTGCCAGGAACGAAGGCAGGAGGTGCTGCAATTGTTCTTTGAGTTGCGCCTGTAGAACAGCAGCTATACGGTCCTCGAGGGAAGGCACCGGTACCATTTTTTTCTTTAATGGTACCTGCGGTGCCGCTCTACGCCCCGAGGATGAAGACCCCGATGTAGAGGGGCTCACCTCTATTGGGGCGGAGCGCTTCCGTGGGCGCCTCAAGGTCGGCAGGATTGGGCTCGCTGCCATCGAGACCGGAGGACGCTCCAACGGGGAAGGCTTCTTAGCCTGCTTACCTGCAGGAGTCGACACCGACGCGGTATCGCGTGGTGTCGATGAAGTGGGAGCCGACTGCGCCGGTGCCGATGTCGGTGCCGGTGTAGAATCAGACATTTCGGCACCAAACAGTAATTTCTGTTGAATTTCTCTATTTTTAAGAGTTCTCTTTTTTAAAGTAGCACAGCGGGTGCAGGTAGACGCTCGATGGTCGGGACCAAGACACTGGAGACACCAATTATGAGGATCAGTTAGTGAAATTGGTCGTGCACACCGCTGGCACTTTTTGAAGCCGGGTTGAGGGGGCATGAATGTAAAGACGGCTTCAGCCAAATCGAAGGCCGAGGCCTCGATGGTGGCTAAAGGCCCCGCCGGGGCAAAACCGAAAAAGAAGGAAAAAAACAATTGGGTTTTTTGTTTGTTTGTTTTTTAAAACAAAGAAAATAAAGAAAAAAGGAAAGGAAATAATATTTCCTCAATAAGTTTACGCGAGCGGGAAGTTACACAAAAATTCTCTCACAACGGCCGTTGAAAGAGACGCGTCTTCTTAGCTCCGCGGAAACTAAGAAACTGGGGACCGCGCGCCTCTGTCGGGCGGGAAGGCACTCGCGCGTGCGCGGCCTACTAGAACTTTCCAAGTTCTTAGAGTGCAATCACTCTAAAATTGTCCGTACCGGGGCTCCGTCGGTGCCGTCACCCATCAGTCAAGAATATGCTGCCTGCTTGTCCTGGGATAATACAGTATATTAAAATCTTAATCTTCTCAGTGTGCAGTTAGGAATTATTTAGAAAGGAAATTAAAATAAAACTGAAAACCACAGTACATCAGCAGTGTAGAAGTTTCCTTAATGCCCAGGCATCTAAAATCTGGTTCTTTGTGCCTGATTCTATAAACAGCGCCTAACCACACCTAACTTGTAGGCTGTCATTTACTATGCTATTGTAACTTGCAGAAGCCAGTCCACACTAGGCATCCTTTATAAAATCACACCTAGCAGCACCTAGGCATCCTTAGGTGTCGGTAGGCATTGCCGAGGTAGGCACCAGTATGTATTAAACTAGGTTTTATCTGCCTGATTTATCTGACATTCAAACTTGAGAAAAGATAAAACTTGGGCCTCAGTAAGTTATTTCATTGTCCTTCTCTTTTTTATTTCAGTACTCTGCTTTTCGGCAGTCAGTTTAGGCAATAATGTAGTCCTTAAAGTCTCTGGGCTAGATTCACTAAAGTCCACAAAAGTCCTATTCGTGTCCTATCCGTTTCCGAGTCACTCTGGCTGATCGATTCAGTAAAGCTTGTCCAAGCAAATGATCACATCGTAAACACGCTCCCACGTCTCGCTGTAACATCGATTGACGCGCGTGCGCACTGTCTCCTTGTTGGTTTGAAGCACATAACGCATGCACTAGCTCTTTAGGACTTCAATGCATAGAAATGGGGCGGGGTTTAATCACGGATGTCATTGGCGGACTCTGAATGCACCTACAGTAAAGCATTGTTGTGAGTGAGCAGTGGAATTCTTCAAGTTGGTTCTTTTTTTACGGATCGATCTCGAAGTTTATTGCACACTTCCAAACAGCTTAACATTTTTCTCAGGAAAAGAACTGTTAAGTTGCTAGAAGGCACAACAGTTAACAGCAGTTGAATGTGCTGGGATCATGCGCTGTTATATACAGCCTACGAATCTTTCTGCCGTGAAGCACAAAGCAACCAAAGGCAACCCCGTGACATCATATGCACGTGACAATCTAGCTGGAAGAAGGGGGGAGGGATAGCTGGCCCTTAAAAGTTATTTTTGATTTTTTTAAAAATTTGGCATTGATATAAGAAATGTATAATGTGCAAGGAGAGCATGGGGTTAATCCGTGATTTTCTCGCCATGCGCATTCCAAATCTGATATTCACTTGCTATACGCATTTTCAAAAAATCAAAAAATATTTCTATCGCTTATGTATATATTTAAAGTTTAGATATATTTTGGATTTTTTGCGGGGTACATATATTTTTTATGGGATTCTTAACATGCACGGGGCAGTTGCTAGGCAGGAATAGTTGACAAGGATGTAAAGCGACTAGTCCTCAGCAGTCAAAACTTTTTGGAATGGAAAGGCCAGTCAGTTTGGATGAAATAGTTTCATAAATCGAAGCCTTAAGAAATTTACATGCCTTTTTACTCATTTACATGCGCAGATCGAATCGGGTGCGGATGGTGTCTGGAGGAAGGTTAGTGAATTGAGCCGTAGTAGGAAAGGGAGCGCGAACCGAGCGGTACATGATCGGTTTGCTTAGTGAATCTAGCCCTCTGTTGGGATTTTATATAAAAAGTGTTTTAATCTAGATTAGTATTATAGGTTGCATTTCAAAGCTTAAGGTAAGATCAGATTCGGGCACAGATAACAGTTGAGGAAAGTTTTGTTTAGTGTTTAACTCCTACCCACCCTGGCCTGATCTCAGATTTATAGCCCTTGAACCAATTATAAGGCTAAAAAAAGTAATTAGCTAATCTCTATTAAGAGCAAATTATTAACTAAGAAATAGTCTAAGAAATCCTTGATTGGTAACCTACCAATTACAGCATTACAAAATAATAATAAAATGTCCTGAACTCTTTGGGGAGGACAGGATAGAAAACAAATTAAATAAATAAAAATTAAACATTACCATGACCTAACATATAACTAGCAATCTTAGGGGACCTTAGTGCACATACTCCAACTCCCGTAACAACTTATAAGAACATAAGAATAGCCTTACTGGGTCAGACCAATGGTCCATCTAGTCCAGTAACCCGTTTTCACGGTAGCGAATCCAGGTCACTAGCACCTGGCAAAAACCCAAAGAGTAGCAACATTCCATGCTACCGATCCAGTGCAAGCAGTGGTTTCCCCCCGTGTCTGTCTCAATAAAAGACTATGGACTTTTACTCCAGGAAATTGTCTAAACCTTTCCTAAACCAGCTGCGCTATCCGCTCTTACCACAATCTCTGACAATGCGTTCCAGAGCTCAACTATTCTCTGAGTGAAAAAATATTTCTGTCAGCATAGCTATTGCTAGCAATCAGCATTTTCAGTTGGCATAACTAATGTCAACAAAGGCCTATGGGAAATTTTATCAATCTGACTCTGGCATGTGAATGCAGATAGACCCTGAGGATAGGGAGATGGTTTCAAGTAGCCCTGATTAAATCATGATTAGCTAAAAGGTGTTAATGTCTGATTAAGAGGGTGCTTAGGACAATGGGTCCAGGTGCACAGATAACTAAAGTTAATCAGAAACTATTGTCAGAGACATACTGGAAATACATATATGACTTCAGCCTACTATTCGTCTGTCTAGCACAAGTTTACTAAGGAGGGGAAGATTTAACTTCTATTGAAGCTCAATAGTTTCTATATTCAGAATAAGATTCCAAGCTATAAAAGCCTCCGCTCTGCAACACACATCGCTCTCTTTCTCTGTCTATCTCTTCAAGTTTCAAGTTTATTAGGATTTTATATACCGCCTATCAAGGTTATCTAAGCGGTTTTTACAATCAGGTACTCAAGCATTTTTCCCTCTCTGTCCCGGTGGGCTTACAATCTATCTAACGTACCTGGGGCTATGGAGGATTAAGTGACTTGCCCAGGGTCACAAGGAGTAGCGCGGGGTTTGAACCCACAACCCCAGGGTGCTGAGGCTGTAGATCCAACCACTGCACCACACACTCTGTCTATCCTTCTCTTTATCTATGGAACCCGAAGCTTAGACCATCACCCCATCTCCCTTTCTCTCTCTCTCTCTCTCTGGCTCTCCCTAGAGCTTCAGACTCTCTGTCTCTTTGCCTCTGAACTCTGTAAAGCAGGGAAACTGCTTTGCTCTCTCCTTAATTGTAATGCCTATGAACACTACTTTCCTGTAAGCCTATTTCTATAATATATTCTTTATGCAATCACCTCTGGCTGTGTTTCTTATTTGATTCTACTCCTGGTGAATCTTCTGTGAGGGAACTGAACCTGGGACCTGGCGTTTGTAAGGGCGCCTCTCACGTAACCCACCAACCTAACATTGTGGAGGGACCCGACACTTACAATCCTTACATTTTGGGGGCTTGTCTCGGTCCTTCCTGACGATTTCATTTGGGTAAGTAGAATTCAATTTTTTTTTCCTTGTATGCACTGTGCAATAGGATTATTGGCTGCCTAAGACAAGGTGAGAGATGGTATTTTCCACTCAAAAGACATTGTGCAGTATAGACAGAGTGAGATAAAAATCAAAAGACCTTGGAAAATCCTTAGATTGATTGTACTTTAGACTGGATGACACACTGGTAAAAAGTTCCAGTAATATTGTGGGGTTTTATACTTGGTGAGATTTTACTTTGTATTTTTGATTGATAGACAGAGTGAGATAGAAATCAAAAGACCTTCTGGAACCCTTAAATTGTTTTAGACTGGTTGACACATTTGTGAAAAGTTCCAGTAATATTTTGGGTTTTATATTTGGTGAGATTTTACTATCAAAAGTCTTTGTAGTTTACCTGTGCCAGTTTGCATTTTATGCTTTGCTAGAGGGTGTTGCATGTAAGAATATTTGAGCTGCTCTGAAGAAAAGCATGGTCCAAAATTCATACAGTCACTCAATTTAGACACGCTATACTAATAACTTTTACTTTTTTACCTTGTGCTTTTAATTCTATTTCTTGTCAGTCTCTGCCTGGTGAAAGGCCCAGTGCACACTGGACTGGAACAGGCAGCTGGCATCTCTCCTCTTCTAACAGACTTCTTATATTTTTTCCTGCTAAACTTCTGCCTGTAAATTTCAGGTAATAACCTTTGCGTTTAAAGTGTGGGCAAGTGTGGGCATAAGTGTATTATTTATGCCAATGACTCTTGCCTAACACGCTTTACCTCGTTTTTCTACCTATTAACTAAAGTCTCCCTCCTTCATCAGTGGGAACATTTCAATCTCAAAGGCTACACACAGACAGAGATGAGCAAGGCCCACGTACCAAGGCAGACTGCAGCCTCAAATATGAACCCTTTTGATTTTCAAGAACTCACAGATATTGTACACAAATATTTGGACAAGAAGGGGGGTCCATATGAGGGTAATTTTCCATACCAATTTGTAAAGATGGGCATCGAACAACTATTTCACTGCACCTCTTTGCAAGTACTTAGAACTCTTTCACCCCTGCCAATCGATACACTAGAGCAGTTTGCATATAGGGTGTGGGTAATACACGCTGTACTTAAAGAGAATGAACACTGGCCTATTTCTTCAGATTATGGTCAGAGAGAACATAAGGAATTTCTATTAGAATTATTATCCCCCGAGATTACTAAACACCTTCTGTTGAGGACCCTAAAACTACCCCTTTTGACACTTTACTGCTCAGGATTGGGTCTGTATGGAAGACCCAGCCAGCTCAAATTATCTCAGTATCAGAAGCTAGGAGGTGGCGTGCTGAGGGAGCACCCCAATACAAGAAAACACCACACACAGGAAATAGAGGGCATGGCAGAGGTAGTTACAGAAATGCCTCCACTTACATTCCTTTCCATGAACTCAAAGACCAAAAGGAAAGATTAGAAAAAGAAAAAATTAAATGGGAACAGGATCGTCACACAATGCAGATAGAATTGGACAGAGTAAAAAGTGATTTAACAGCTAGGAACGACAGTGCTAGTGCATAGGGATGTCCTGACTTTCTGTTTCCAAATGCCAAGGTGACTCAAACCTTCACAGCCCTGCCAGACTCCTATCGCTTTCCTGTGGACTCACTTTTGGAGATGCAGGATAAGGGAAAGAAGTCAGACTCAGAATTCAGCTTGAGGTATGTGGCACCTTTGATATTGGACACTTGCAGCTGCCCCAATGTTAATACTACCATAGAGGATCAGGATAAATTAACTTTAACAGGTGCCAGAATCAGTTTTACAGTTAGAGCGCCTCCTACTGGAGATCAGAAAAATATGGAAATTTGTGAGATTCAGGGTCTAAATGACAAAGCTTCAAAGTGTGTGTCTATCCCACAAAAGGAACAAATGAAAGACATTGTAGAAACTACTGCCAGCATGAGTGAGAATACAGGCAAAGAAATAGTTGAGGTGGCTGGTCTTGCATTGAGTACAGGAATTCTAAATGCTTCTAAACCTTTGGTTCATGAGGTTATTCCTGTGCAGTTAGCCACACAGTGTAGCATGCTAGTGCAGCAGCATGATCATAGTGTAACTCACTCAGAGGCTGCAGATGTTTCTGTTTGGGCACAAGATTGTGGGAAAAGGTACACTGAAATTTTGTTTGAGGCCGAAGATCCTCAACCACAAACACAGCATCCAGTACTTCCTCCAGCAACAGAACTGGTGCCTAAGATGGAGAAGAAGGGCCTGAGTGGACCTATCTCTTTAGCATATGGCTCTACAGCTTGGTCAGATGCTAAACCAGAGGGCTCTGTTAGGCTCACTATACACTCTCAGGCCCTAAATAAGGTTTCAAAGCCTGTAGCACCAGTGGCAGCCTCTTACTCTGACATTACTGTGAAATTTAACCCTAAATGTACATTTTTCTCTGTCCTAGACATAACTAATGATTTTCAGAATTTGACCCTTGCTTCTGAATGCCAGGACACGACAGTGCAGACAAAAGAAGACAAATCTAGCCTGCACCTAACTTCTGCACCGCAGTGCCCACTCCTCCGAGTGTAGTGGGACCCAGATGGCAGACATGTGGTCCAGGTCGGCCTGAATGGAACATGGATGAAGTTTGCTTTAAGTGACCTTGAGGATTCTGCTAATTTAACATGTTTGTTTTTTTTTCTTTTTCTTAGCAGCAGTTCGGATATATACATAGCCATCCCAGACCAGTTTTGGCACAAAGATATTTCTAGTGTTTTCCAAGGATCCTCTTTATCACTGCAGAGATAAAGACGTTCCAAGGAAGATATCGGGAGCCCCTCTCCAACAGGGCACCTGATCACAGTTACACCCCTCCCCCAATCCAGCAGGGGAGAACACTTTGAAAGAAGCAATGCTAACGGCTCACCGAGACCAGCAGCAGTATTGGGAGCCCCTCTCCAGCAGGGCACCTGATCAGTTACACCCCTCCCCCGATCCAGCAGGGAAGAACACTTTGAAAGAAGCGATGCTAACGGCTCACCGAGACCAGCAGCAGTATTGGGAGCCCCTCTTCAGCAGGGCACCTGATCAGTTACACCCCTCCCCCGATCCAGCAGGGGAGAACACTTTAAATATATATTTTTTTATTTCTCTTGATACTTATTTTTTATCTCTATTTTTTATTTATTTTATTTATTTATTTGTAATTCTATCTTTAAATTTATTTATTCATTACTTAGTGGAATATTCATTTCTATCTCTATCTTTATATTTTATCTTTATTTTTCATAAATTGTCTCTTCAGGTACTTTAGTTAGATTGTGAGCCTTTGGGACAGTTAGGGAATTTCCAAGTACCCATCTTATTTTTTTTGTTTTTTTTATTGTATCTTTTAATGCATTCATTTTTGTAAACCGCTTAGAAACCTCAAGCTTTATGCCTTTTCTGAATATGAGATGGTTATGATATGCATTCTCTCTCTCTCAGAGGTTTCAGTAGGCGATATTCTGGCGGAGAAACAATAAACCTCAGTGGTTTCACTGCGGAGATCTCGGACTTCGTTAAAAAGAAGAAAAAAGCATTTATCTCCTGCAAACAATCAGGAAAAAAGGAGACAAAAGAAGACTATCTGGCCAAGTCTAAAGCTGTCAAAACAGCAGTCAGAGAGGCCAAACTCCAAATAGAAGAGAATCTAGCAAAGAACATTAAGAAGGGGGATAAATCCTTCTTCAGGTATATTAGTGACAGAAAAAGAAACACAGATGGGATAGTACGCCTTAGGAAACCAGACGGAAATTATGTAGAATCGGATTCCGATAAAGCTGAACTACTAAATGAATACTTCTGCTCAGTGTTTACCTGCAAGGTGCCGGGGTCCGGTCCACAGTTGCAGACAAGGGAAAGCTCGGAAGACCCATTTTGGAATTTCGAGTTTACGCCCGGCAGCGTCTACTGTGAACTATCAAGACTCAAAGTGAACAAAGCTATGGGACCAGACAATCTACACCCCAGGATGCTTAGAGAATTGAGTGATGTCCTGGCGGAACCGTTATCCGCGCTCTTCAATCTTTCCCTAAGTACATGAAGAGTCCTGTTGGACTGGAAAACAGCTAACATCATTCCACTCCACAAAAAGGGATGCTGCGAATTACAGACCGACGAGTCTCATATCAATAGTGAGTAAACTTATGGAAACACTAATTAAACATAAATAAGATACGATCCTGAACAAGGAGAATCTACGTGATCCCCATCAACATGGATTTACAAAGGGAAGGTCCTGCCAATCCAATCTAATCAGCTTCTTTGACTGGGTAACAAGAAAGCTGGATATGGGGGAATCCCTGGACGTCGTGTACCTGGACTTCAGTAAAGCTTTTGATAGCGTCCCACACTGCAGGTTATTGAGGAAGATGAGTTAGATGGGATTAGGTGAAATATTAACTGCATGGGTCAAAGACTGGCTAAGCGGTAGACTTCAGAGGATGGTGGTAAACGGTACCCTCTCCTAAACGTCGGAGGTGATCAGTGGAGTGCCGCAGGGCTCGGTCTTGGGCCCGATCCTATTTAACATTTTCGTAAGAGACCTGACTCGGGGGCTTCAAGGTAAAATAACATTATTCGCCGATGACGCCAAACTATGCAACATAGTAGGCAAAAGCACATTGCCTGACAGTATGACGCGGGACCTACTCTTACTGGAACATTGGTCCTTGACTTGGCAATTAAGCTTCAATGTCAAAAAGTGTAAGGTCATGCACCTTGGCAGCAGAA
Source organism: Geotrypetes seraphini (assembly GCF_902459505.1). NCBI lineage: Eukaryota > Metazoa > Chordata > Amphibia > Gymnophiona > Dermophiidae > Geotrypetes > Geotrypetes seraphini. The sequence goes on from NC_047087.1 coordinate 141,873,361, forward strand.
ATCCGTGCAGAACTTGCACCCTAAATGGCGAGACCTTAGCTAGGACTGCAGCAGAACGAGACTTAGGAGTGATCATTAGTGAAGACATGAAAACTGCCATTCAAGTGGAGAAAGCTTCATCCAAGGCTAGACAAATGATGGGTTGTATCCATAGAAGTTTCATCAGCTGGAAGCCCAAAGTCATAATGCCGTTGTACAGATCCATGGTGAGACCTCATCTGGAATATTGTGTACAATTCTGGAGGCCACATTACCAAAAAGATGTGCTGAGAGCTGAATCGGTTCAGCGAATGGCCACCAGGATGTCTCAGGACTCAAGGATCTCCCGTATGAGGAAAGGCTGAGTAAATTGCAGCTATACTCGCTAGAGGAACGTAGAGAGAGGGGAGACATGATTGAGACATTCAAATATATCATGGGCCGTATCGAGGTGGAAGATGATATCTTTTTTCTTAAAGGATCCACGGCCACAAGAGGGCATCCGCTGAAAATCAGGGGTGGGAAATTTCATGGCGACACCAGAAAGTATTTCTTCACCGAAAGGGTAGTTGATCATTGGAATGATCTTCCACTGCAGATAACTGAGGCCAGCAGCGTGCCAGACTTTAAGAAAATATGGGATTGGCATGTGGGATCTCTTAGGGGAAGAAGTTAGGGGGGTGGGTCATTAGAGTGGGCAGACTTGATGGGCCGTGGCACTTTTCTGCCGTCATTTTCTATGTTTCTATATCAAATTGGAGAGGGGGGTTGCACTATATATTAAAGAGGGAATTGAATCAAACAAAATAAACATTCTGCAGTGCAGAAATCAAACATTTCTATCCATATGGATTCAAATTCCATGTGTGAAGGGAAGGAATATACAAGTCTGATCATACTACCCTCCCCCCTCCCCAGGACAGAATGAGCAGACAGATGAAGAAATGTTTTCAGAGATTAGGAAAGCTGGCAAATTGGGTTAACAGTATAATAATGGGTGATTTCAATTACCCACCATCTTAAGGAGAGAGTACGAATAATCACCACACCCCAAAACACATACTCTATTTATAAACTAAGGAGCCCTCTCAATAGATCTCTCCCCAAAAAGCAAGAACAGAAAGTAAAGAACAAAGGACAAAAAACACAGGAGTTGAGAAAAAAAATCCTCAGTTAATCTTCATAGGTAACCCCCCTCCAAAAAAAAAAACCCACAAAAACCCCTCTATTTAAAAGTCCAAAATTCTCAAAAAAACAAACAAAACCAACTCACACTCAATAATGCAGCATTGTACTAGGCAGAAAAACTCCACTATCAGAGATAATTAGGTCCATATCAAACATTCAGACACCATAGTTCACATTTCATAGTAGCATTGAAAAGGAAAATTTAGCTGCAATCCACGCTCTCAAAACTTGCCCCTTTCAAAAGATTGACCATTCAGGTACTGTAGTTTGCCTGCATTCAAAAAAGGCCATCCATTCAATCTGGGCATTCAAGCCCATAGGCTGTACAGAACAACAGATAAATTCATTGCTGTTCCTTTTGTCTAAGAAGCCGCCGCCAATAATCTCCTCTCCTAATAGATTGTGGACAATACTCTAAAGCACGGGTGTCAAAGTCCCTTCTCGAGGGCCTCAATCCAGTCTGGTTTTCAGGATTTCCCTAATGAATATGCATGAGATCTATTTGCAACCAACAAAAAGAAAACCCAACAAAGTCTGCAGTAAGCAATACACAAACCAAAACAAAGAAAAACTGTAGACAAATATACAAGAATACAGGCTAAATTTATTATAACAAAATTATGAATGCGGTTAGTATTACCTCCTTAAACCAAACCAAAGGACCCGACACAGTCCGTGTTTCGGTTAACACGCCTTCATCAGGGGTCCTAATAAACCAAAATAGAACAACTCAAAATGTGCATAAGGAATAAAAATATATATAAAACATATAAAACAGAAATGCATATGATATGTGAAATGTATGGATATGTGAAAATAAAGTGTGCAAAAAATATATCACAAAACATTAAGCCAGAAACCAACCTAAGTGACAAAAAAGGACTACAAATAGCATGGAATGACAAGTGTATCATGCATAAATTTGTGTTATAACTGATGAATGATGTAAGGGTGAACCATAAGCATGATGGAAAACTGAAAAAGAGGAATGTGCAAAAATACAGATGTAAGCAGACGAAGAAAGAAACAAAAAGAATACAAAAAGGAATAAATGAATGAACCTACCCAAATTGATAAGGTATCAAATAGAACCGCAAACAAAAATTGAAGAAATGAAAGAACCTACCCAAATTGATAAGGTATCAAATAGAACCGCAAACAAAAATTGAAGAAATGAAACTTAATTAGTAATGCCTTATGAAGATAACATAAAAACAAAATCATATAAACAATAATAAAAGCATATATAACATCCGTGCTCAAAGAAAAGACTGAGAGTATGAAAAAGTGAGTCTAGGATAATGGGTGTAAAGTGTTAAGGCAACATGGAGGCATGATACTAGCAATGGTACAGAGGATGAAGATACCAGATGATGACTGAATAAATGAATTAATATGAACAAATCTAGGCAAGTTTTATTAAAAAACTAACAAAAAATACTAACATAACAGTGTGAGGAAGGGAAAGAGGGACATATAAAACATCTGACTGAACTGCAGAAATAAAGATTGGAAATGTAAAATGTGTGCTATACATAAAAAAAGGAATACGAGTGCTATACATAAAATGTACAACTCCAGAAGGAGTAAAAACCTACGACTAAAAACTGGAAGACACCAGCGAACTCCATGACAAGGAGCAAACTAAACGAGGTAAAACAATAGACTGTAAAACATCAAACCAATTAGACGCTAATAAAATGTAGAGCTTACCTTAGCCTGTTCAAGTAAGACAGCAACCGTAAAACAATCTCTGTATGAACTTCGCCGTAGCAAAAAAAAGACGCTGCGGGACGAGGGAGCTATAAAGGCAGGGGTCACGTGGGATCAGAGAACGTATCCACAAAATGAGACATAATGACGTGAGGGAAAGGGGCATCCTGGCCATACTCAAAAGATGTTAAAAAAGGAGCGATAGTATAATTGCCTGGTAGAAGCAAAGATAAGAGAATAAGCATACCAACCTAAAGACTGAAAAATGTGTATAAAAGAGGCATATCCAGTCAAGCTAAAGGTTAAATCTAAAAGTAGGTAAGATACAAATATTAAATAATAAAACGGACCCTAAAAAGTGAATGACCAGACTGAGGTCTATGACAAATTGGATCGAAAAATAAGAAACTACAATGAAGAAGACATGAAAATACAGTACAGCTGATTGCATGCATTATTAAATGAGAAGTAAATGTCTGAGATAGTTCAAAACAGAAAAAAGAAATCAATTAAGCACAAAGAAACATTAATGTAAATAGTTTAAATCATGAAATGGCTATGTCTATAAAGAATACATGAAAAAGCTAGAGGCATAATTAATTTGAACCTAAACAAGGGAGTGTCAAAAGGAATCATAATCCATGAATTTATATAAATAAATCTATCTGTGGCAAATAATCTCATGAGATTGAAATATCATGTCATACATACAATATCTTAAAAAAAATAAAATAAAATTTTATATATATATATATATATATATATATCTAATATAATAAAATGATAGGCCGCGCATGCGCACTAAAAAAAACGTGTTCCCTGGTCCGTTGCGAAAATACGAGTGCGCATGCGCGCCTACAACGTCACCACAGCCTGCTCTCGGTCTCCACCTCGCGCCGCTGCAGGCCCCACACTCGCAACTCACGCATCCGCTGCAGCCTAGCAACTCCGACCACAACCTTCCCCCCTCAACCGCCTATGCCGGCTCAGGCTGGTGCGTTGAGGAGTCGGAATGCAGACCCGGAAGAGCGAAGGAAACCTCACACTGAGCAACTGTATTTACACTGTGCAACGAGCCTCTGCCACGGTCCCGGGTTCCTCTCAGCCCACCCTTCTCGCGGTCTGGCCGGCTACCTTAGTCCTTTGCCGCCACCGCCACCCCCTTCCTTTCCCTTCCCGCGGTCGACAAAACTCTTGCCTCCAGCAGCCCCCGCAGCACTGTAAACACGCTGCTTTGCGGCCTCTACTGCCTTCATTTGCTCTTCCGTTTCTCTGATGACGTCATCAGGGACATTGAAGAGCAAATCGGGGCAGTAGAGGCCACGAAGCAGCGTGTTTACAGTGCTGCGGCGGCTGCTGGAGGCAAGAGGTTTGTCGACCGCGGGAAGGGAAGGGGGTGGCGGCGGCGGCAAGGGACTAGGGGAGCTGATCAGACCGCGAGAAGAGAAAATCGCGTGGGCCACGAAGAGACAGGGAGGAACTGGGAAGAGGGAAAGGGGCCTGCTTTGTGGTAAGGGTGTGCTTGGAGGCACACAGCTTTGCTTGGGGGGAGACAGAAGGGGGGCCATGGAGAGACAGGGAGGAACAGGAGCTGGAGAGGGAAAGGAGCCTGCTTTGGGGGAGGGGTGTGCTTGGAGGCAGACAGCTTTGCTTGGGGGGGGAGACAGAAGGGGGGCCACCGAGACACAGTCAGGGAGGAACTGGAGGGCCGGAGGGAAAGGGGGTCTGCTTTGGGGGGGGGGGGTGTATGCTGGGAGGTAGATAGCTTTGCTTGGGGGGGGGGAGAAAAAATGGGGGGCCACGGAGAGAAAGTCAGGGAGGAATTGGAGGGGTAGAGGGAAAGGGGTCTGCTTTGGGGGGGGGGAGGGGTGTGCTGGGAGGCAGACAGCTTTGCTTGGGAGGGGAGACAGAAGGGGGACCACGGACACACTGTCAGGGAGGAATTGGAGGGGTAGAGGGAAAGGGAGCTGCTTTGAGGAGAGGGGTGTGCTGGGAGGCAGATCATTTTGCTTAAGGGGGGAAGACAGAAGGGGGGCTATGGAGAGACAGGGAGGAACTGGAGGGGGAGAGGGAAAGGGGGCTGCTTTCTAGCACCCGTTAATGTAACGGGCTTAAAGACTAGTATATATATATATATATATATATATAATAAAATGCTAGAGCGCGCATGCGCTCTCGAAAATTCGTGCGGTGTGGCGCTGTGAGGTGTGTTTCTGTGGCAACATTCTAACCTCACGGCGCGCGACTGTGCTCTCTCTCTTCTAACCTCCCGGCTCCAGCGGCGTAGGCAGCACTATAAATACGCTGCTTCGCGCTCTTCTACTGCCGATTTCCTCTGCTGCGTCTCTGATGACATCATCTGAGACAGACGCGGCAGAGGAAATCGGCAGTAGAAGGCCGCGAAGCAGCGTGTTTAAAGTGCTGCCTACGCGGCTGGAGTCCGGAGGTTTGTCGGCGGTGGGAGGGTCAGGAGCAGGCCAGATCGGGCAGTAAAAGAAGGGGGAGGGGTCGAACCGAGCAGGGAAGAGAAGGGAAAGGGGGGTGGGGAAAAATGCTGCTACTGCTTCTGCACAGGAAAGGGGGGGAAAGGAGGGAAATGCTGTTGCTGCTGCATAGGGAAGTGGGATGGAAATGCTGCTGCACAGGGAAATGAGGAAAAATGACAGACAGACAACGGGAGGGAGACAGAAAGAAAGAAAGATACAGCGGCAGAGAGAGGAACAGAAAGACAGACAGAGAAAGGGGGCCAGGGAGAGGTAAAGGGGGCTGCTTTAGGGGGAGGGGTGTGCTTGGGGCAAACAGCTTTGCTCTGGGGGGAAGACAGAAGGGGCCATGGAGAGACAGGGAGAGGGAAAGGGGGCTGCTTTGGGGGGAGGGGTGTGCTGGGGGGGAGACAGAAGGGGCCATGGAGAGATAGGGAAAGGGGGCTGCTTTGGGGGGAGGTGTGCTGGGGACAGACAGCTTTGCTCGGGGGGGGGGAGGGAGAGACAGAAGGATACAGACAGCGGCCAAGGAGAGAGAGATAAAGAAACACTGACAGACAGACATCTATTCGAGCACCCGTTAATGTAACGGGCTTAAAGTCTAGTATATATATATATATATATATATATATATATATATATAAAACATGTCATAAAAAATGTAATAATAACTACATCATAACTCAAATATATATTGCATATATGTGTGGAAACATCATAACAAATATCTAATATAATAAAAACCTAAGCCACGAATGCGGTCTCCCACCTGCGTGCTCCTGTTTTCCGTGAGCTGTAGGGCACCGCAGGTAGGAGTGCGCATGCGCGCGAATCTCTCTCTCTCTTCCCCCGAGGCAGATGTCTGCAGCCACGGCTGTCGGCGGCTGCAGGCCATGGCAGCTGTAGGCCGCGGTGGCTATCGGTGGGTGCTGGCCGTGGCGGCTGTCGGCTGCCGGCGACTGCAGGTCACGGCGGGTGAGTACGGAGCCATGAGCAGCGGGTGGCGGTCAGCCCGAGAAACCCCTGACCTACAGGCCGTCAAAGCGTGAGCTATGCTGTAATAGCAGCAAGCCAGCATCGGCAGAAAGGGGGGAGGGGAAAAACATCCATAGAGGGTCTGATCACACTGTCCAGAACAATGAAAAGGAACCACACATTGCTAGAATTAGCTTCCGTCTTTTTTCTTGTTGCATTTTTTATTGTTTAGCCTGCTCATTTGGTTTTTTTTTTGGCTTGAACCATAGCGACATCTACTGGTGAAAATGAAGTACTAGAGGAGTGCATGCTACGCAGAAAAACAGCCACCTACCCTAAGCAACACTGCAGAGTAAGGGAAACATCACTCAGCTTAGTGTTAGACCCATAATAATACCATAAATGTTAGGAAATTCTACTTTACGGAGAGGGTAGTGGATGCCTGGAATGCGCTCCCGAGAGAGGTGGTGGAGAGTAAAACTGTGACTGAGTTCAAAGAAGCGTGGGATGAACACAGAAGATTTAGAATCAGAAAATAATATTAAATATTGAATTAGGCCAGTTACTGGGCAGACTTGCACGGTCTGTGTCTGTGTATGGCCGTTTGGTGGAGGATGGGCAGGGGAGGGCTTCAATGGCTGGGAGGGTGTAGATGGGCTGGAGTAAGTCTTAACAGAGATTTTGGCAGTTGAAACCCAAGCACAGTACCGGGTAAAGCTTTGGATTCTTGCCCAGAAATAGCTAAGAAGAAAAATTAAAAAAAATAAAATAAAATAAAAAATTTAAATTGAATCAGGTTGGGCAGACTGGATGGACCATACGGGTCTTTATCTGCCGTCATCTACTATGTTACTATGTTACAACTGCAAAAAAACAAAACAAAAAAAACACAGAAGAAGAGCAAAGTAGCTACACTATCTAATATAATAAAACACTAAGCTGCGCATGCGCACTCCCATCTGCGTGCTCCCGTTTACCATGTGCTGTAGGGCACAGCAGGTAGGAGTGCACATGCATCTCTCTTCCCCCGAGGTGGATGTCGGCAGCTGCAGATCACGGCGGCAGTAGGCCGCGGTGGCTGGCGGCAGCTGCAGACCGTGGCAGCTGGCGGCTGCCGGCGACTGCAGGCCGCAGCAGGCAAGCACTGAGCCACCAGCAGCAGGTGGCGGTCAGCCTGAGAAACCCCTGACCTACAGGCCGGGGCGAAGTTTCTTTTTAACTTAAAAGATGCCTATAGGGAGTTTTAATGGATAGCCAGTCAGTAAAAGTAGGAAGGAGATAGGAAGAAAGACACAGGGACAGGGGCAGGGAGAGAGACAGAAAGACAAACACACAGAGGGTGCCAGGGAGGGAGAGAGACAGAAAGAAAGACAGCGGGAGGAAGAGAGACAGAAAGAAAGACAGACATATATTCTAGCACCAGCGGGAGGAAGGGAGACAGAAAGAAAAGAAGAAAGACACAGGGACAGGGAGAGACACAGAAAGACAAAGGGGGCCAGGGAGAGAGACAGACAGAAAGAAAGACAGCGGGACAGAAAGAGGCACAGAAATAAAAACAGACAGACATATATTCTAGCACCCGTTAATGTAACGGGCTAAAATACTAGTAAAGGTACATAATATGCAAAACATAAATACAAAAACATCTAATAAGATATTCCATAGTGATGAATAGGACATTAATAAAAACGGTGTACACATAATGGAATGCATAATGATAAAATGATGAAAATGATAACACTCCATACATAAAAAACAAATGCATATTAATATATCATGACAGTAAGACAATGATAAAATCAATGTACCCATGGTTGAATACATATGATAAAATGATAAATGAGCCTGCATCTCAATAAATATTAATAAAAGAATATAAAATAGTGAATTAAAGACAAAAACCATGATAAAAATGAAAGTAACACAATACATCTGAAGTAAATGACTATGTCTAAAAAGATAAACAGAAGATGAATGAAAGAACAGCATCCAAGCAAAGGAAACTAGTCTATAAAACGGACGGTAATCAGTATGAAGATTGAGACCTGCTGGAGTGATGGTATTCATTTCAAATATGGCCCTCTGTTCCGCTTGTAATAAAATATGATCTATATCTCCACCTCTCCTCCTAAGGGCTCCTTTTACAAAGGTGTGCTAGGGCCTTATCGCACAGAATAGCACGCGCTAAATTGCCACGTGCGCTAGCCGCTACCGTCTCCTTTTGAGCAGGCAGTAGATTTTCGGCTATCGCACACTATAGTGTGCGCTAATCCGATGCATGCGATAAAACCGCTAGCGCACCTTTGTAACAGAAGCCCTAAGTTTAAAGGTTTTAAAACGTAAAAGAAGCCCTAAGTTTAAAGGTTTTAAAAACGAAAAAGTGGAGATCATTGATAGTATGGCCGAATTCTTTCCAATGTACTACTAATGGAGCTGTTTTAACCTCTCTAAGAATGCAACTCCTGTGTTCTATAATCCTGGTTTTGATTTTCCTCTTGGTTTTCCCAACATAAAGAAGTTTGCAGGGACAAACTATGATGTATACAACATGTTCTGTATTACAATCACTACTGAAATTGAGCTTGTATTTCTTGCCAGTCTTTGGATGTACGAAGGTTGTAATGCTGATGGAATATCTACACACTGAGCAGCTGGAGCAAGGTTGATGTTCAGTGTGATTACCTTGAGTTATGGTGATGTGAGTAAGGGCAGAAGGTACTAATTTATCTCTAAGGTTAGGATTCCTGGTCAATGCTATCGTTGGTTTTGTATTTTCAAAACATTTGTGCAATTCTAAAATTCGCCAGTTGTTCATGATGATGCGCTTTACATCACCAGAAAGATGTGAATGTCTTAAAACACAAGTGAAGTCTGGTGATTTGCTGTCTCTTTTTCCAGTATTAAGAAGATCTTCTCCATGTATTAATTTTGACCGAGTGTATCCACAAGGATATCCTCTTATGGCAAATCTAGGGGCCATGGATGGAGCCTGCCTTTCAAATTCCTCAGGTGTCAAACATAATCTCTTCAATCGTAGAAACTGACTATAGGGTAGGTTCCTCTTAAGAGGTTTTTGATGAAAGCTAGTATAATGCAAATAATTGTTCTTTGTCTGTAGGTTTTTTGTAAATGGTAGTTCGAAAGCTTAGTTGATCCTTGGAAATCATGATATCCAAAAATGCAATATGATTATCATTACGATCCATTTTGAACTTGAGATTCCTATCACAGGAATTCAACCAATCAAGAAAAGAATATAACTTGGGGATACTGCCTTTCCATAAAATAAACACATTACATTACATTACATTAGAGATTTCTATTCCGCTATTACCTTGCGGTTCAAGGCGGATTACATAAGATATAAAAATGGGGGTTACAAAAGATATAAAAAATGGGGGTTACAATGGAAGAATAATAGTCATTTCTATATAACGTTTATAAAGCCTTATTTATTCCCAATATTCATGTGTGCTTAAAAATTTATTTTCAAATTCAGCTATGTACAAATTTGCAATTTCTGGGGCCATAGAAGCTCCCATGGCCATTCCCTTAATTTGTAAAAAGAACTTATCTTGGAAGCAAAAATAATTATGTGTGAGTGCTAAGGTAGCAACAGTGATAATAAATCTGTTTGGTATCCTATCATATGTATTCCTATTTCGAAGTGTTTTCTCAATAACTTGTATAGCCTCCATTTGTGGGATAATGGTATAAAGTGATTCGATATCCAAAGTTACCAAAATCAAATCCTCTAAATCTCCATTGAACTCATCCATAATATTAATAACATGCGCTGAGTCGCAAACATAGGAGGGTATGAGTGGGATGTATGGACGTAAAAAGAAGTCGGTGAAATCTGATAAAAGTTCTAAAACGGATCCATTGGCCGAGATAGCACAGTTACTTACCGTAACAGGTGTTATCCAGGGATAGCAGGCAGATATTCTTAACGTATGGGTGATGTCACCGACGGAGCCCCGATACGGACACTTTTAACTAGAAAGTTCTAGTTGACCGCACCGCGCATGCGCGGGTGCCTTCCCGCTCGACGGAGGAGAGCGTGGTCCCCAGTTAAGATAAGCCAGCTAAGAAGCCAACCCGGGGAGGAGGGCGGGTCCTAAGAATATCTGCCTGCTGTCCCTGGATAACACCTGTTACGGTAAGTAACTTTGCTTTATCCCAGGACAAGCAGGCAGCATATTCTTAATGTATGGGTGACCTCCAAGCTAACAGAGGGGGAGGAGGGATGGTTGGCCATTAGGAAAATAAATTTTGTAACACAGATTGGCCGAAGAGTCCATCCCGTCTGGAGAAGGCATCCAGACAGTAGTGAGTAGTGAACGTGTGAACTGAGGACCAAGTGGCAGCCTTGCAGATTTCCTCGATGGGCGTGGAACGGAGGAAAGCTACGGAAGCAGCCATAGCTCTGACTCTGTGGGCCGTGACCTCACCTTCCAGTGAGAGACCGGTCCGAGCATAACAGAAGGCAATGCAGGCAGCAAGCCAGTTAGAAAGCGTCCGTTTAGAGACAGGGCGACCTAAACGGTTAGGGTCGAAAGATAGAAAGAGCTGAGGGGATGAGCGGTGAGCCCTGGTGCGATCAAGATAGTAAGCAATGGCGCGCTTACAGTCCAGCGTATGCAGCGCCTGTTCCCCAGGATGAGAGTGGGGTTTGGGAAAAAAGACAGGCAAAAAAATGGACTGGTTGAGGTGAAAGTCCGAGACCACCTTGGGAAGGAACTTAGGATGGGTGCGCAGAACCATCTTGTCATGGTGAAAAACAGTGAAAGGTGGGTCGGCAACCAGTGCATGCAGCTCACTAACCCTCCTGGCAGAGGTGATGGCAATGAGGAAAAGCACCTTCCATGTCAGAAATTTGAGTGAAGTAGTGGCAAGAGGCTCAAACGGAGGTTTCATGAGGGCTGACAAAACCACATTCAGGTCCCAGACGACTGGAGGAGGCTTCAGAAGTGGTTTGACATTGAAGAGGCCTCTCATGAACCGGGAAACCAGGGGATGAGCCGTAAGAGGTTTTCCGAGGATAGGCTCATGGAACGCAGTGATGGCACTGAGGTGGACTCTGATGGAGGTAGACTTGAGGCCAGCGTCGGACAGAGAGAGCAAATAGTCCAGTACAGTTTCCACCGCCAATGAGGTGGGATCGTGGTGATGCAGTAGACACCAAGAGGAGAACCTGGTCCACTTCTGATGGTAACATTGGAGGGTGGCCGGTTTCCTGGAGGCATCCAAAATGCGACGGACAGGCTGAGACAGATTCTGTGGAGAGGTCAGCCTGAGAGAAACCAAGCTGTCAGGTGGAGCGAGGACAGATTGGGATGTAGTAGAGACTGATGCTGCTGCGTAAGTAGAGTAGGAAACACAGGAAGGGGAATGGGCTCCCTGGAGCTGAGCTGGAGCAGGAGAGAGAACCAGTGTTGGCGAGGCCACCGAGGAGCGATGAGAATCATGGTGGCATTGTCTCTGCGGAGTTTGAACAACGTCCGCAACATCAGAGGAAGTGGAGGGAAGGCATAGAGAAACCGACCCGTCCAGTTGAGCAGGAACGCATCCGGGGATGAGGAGAGTAGAGTCTTGAACAGAAAAGGGGCAGTTGATGGTTGTGAGGAGCTGCAAAGAGGTCCACCTGAGGAGTGCCCCACCGATCGAAGATGGAGTGGAGTGTGGTCGGATCCAGAGTCCACTCGTGAGGTTGAAGGATGCGGCTGAGATTGTCGGCCAGGGAGTTCTGTTCGCCCTGGATGTAGACAGCCTTGAGGAAGATTGCGGGCCGTGGCCCAGGTCCAGATGCGGATGGCCTCCTGACAGAGGAAGGGAGAACCGGTGCCGCCTTGCTTGTTTATGTAATACATGGCGACTTGGTTGTCTGTGCACAGGAGAAGAACCTGAGGGTAGAGAAGGTGTTGGAAAGCTTTGAGTGCATAGAACATGGCCCTGAGTTCCAGGAAGTTGATATGATGTTGACGTTCCTGAGGGGTCCAGAGACCCTGTGTGCGAAGTTCTCCCAGGTGGGCTCCCCATGCGTAGGGGGAGGCATCCGTGGTGATGACCATGGAGTGAGAGGGTAGATGAAAAAGCAGACCCCTGGAAAGATTGGAGGAGTTCAACCACCATTGAAGAGATCGCTGAAGAGACGATGTCACACAGATGGGATGAGAAAGAAGGACCGTGGTCTGAGACCATTGGTTGGCTAGAGCCCACTGAGGTGTTCTGAGGTGGAGTCGTGCCAGAGGGAGCACATGGACCGTGGAAGCCATGTGGCCCAGGAGGACCATCATCTGCCGAGCAGGGATGGAGTGATGAAGGAGTACCTGGCGGCAAAGATGGAGCAGGGTCTGTTGACGGTCGGAGGGGAGGAATGCCCTCATCAGAGTGGTGTCGAGAACAGCTCCAATGAACTAAAGTCGCTGTGTGGGAAGCAGATGCGACTTGGGGTAGTTGATCTCGAACCCCAGAAGATGGAGGAAAGAGATGGTGTGTTGAGTGGCTTGTAGCACAAGCGGAGACGTAGGTGCTTTCAACAACCAATCGTCCAAGTAGGGGAACACCTGGAGGTTGTGAGACCTGAGGAAGGCCGCCACCACAATAAGGCACTTGGTGAACACCCTGGGCGATGATGCGAGGCCAAAGGGTAGCACTTTGTACTGGTAGTGATGGTGCTGTATCTGAAACCGGAGGTAGCGACGTGAAGTCTGATTGATTGGAATGTGAGTGTAGGCCTCCTTGAGGTCTAGGGAACATAGCCAGTCGTGTTGAGAGAGAAGAGGGTAAAGCGTGGCAAGGGAGAGCATTCTGAACTTTTCCTTGACCAGACACTTGTTGAGGTCCCTGAGATCGAGGATGGGACGTAGGTCTCCTGTCTTCTTGGGTACCAGGAAGTAGCGAGAGTAGAATCCCTGACCCCTTTGGTCTTGGGGGACTTCTTCGATGGCATTGAGAAGAAGGAGGGATTGAACCTCCTTGAGAAGGAGGAGGGTTTGAGAGGAGTGAGAAGCAGACTCTACGGGAGGATTGTCTGGTGGAAGAGTCTGGAAGTTGAGAGAGTAGCCGTGGCGAATGATGGTAAGGACCCACTGGTCTGACGTGATAACCTCCCAACGGCTGAGAAAAAGTTGCAGGCGTCCTCCGATAGGTTGAGGAAGAGGTAACGCTGGTGAGAGACTGGCTATGCCCTGGAGAAAGGAGTCAAAAGGGCTGAGAAGGTTTTGACTGAGGGAGAGGCTTGGCAGGTTGATGAGATTGGGAGCGAGCCTGAGTTTGCTGTTGCTGACGAGGTCGGCGAGGTTGTTGCAGAGGTGGATGAAGAGGTCTGGCTGAGAATCTGCGTTGGTATGAAGACTGCTGTCTATAGGGGCGAGCAGGCGGAGTCTTCTTCTTCGGTTTGATGAGAGTATCCCACCTGGTCTCGTGAGCAGAGAGTTTCTGGGTGGTGGAGTCTAGGGACTCTCCGAAAAGTTCATCACCAAGACAAGGTGCGTTAGCTAGGCGGTCTTGGTGGTTAACGTCGAGGTCGGAAACTCTCAGCCAGGCCAGACGTCTCATGGCAACCGCCATGGCCGAAGCTCGAGAGGTGAGCTCGAAAGAATCATAAATAGAGCGCACCATGAATTTGCGGAGTTGGAGCAGACTGGAAATGTGTTGTTGGAAAAGAAGGACCTTACGTTCAGGAAGATACTTTTGTAATGAAGAGAGTTGTTGAACCAGATGCTTCATGTAGAAGGAGAAGTGAAAGGTGTAATTATTGGCTCTGTTTGCAAGCATTGAATTTTGATAAAGGCGCTTGCCAAATTTATCCATCGTTTTGCCCTCTCTGCCAGGAGGGGTAGAAGCATAAATACTGGATCCCTGGGTTTTCTTCAAGGTGGATTCGACAAGAAGAGATTCATGGGGTAGTTGGGGTTTGTCAAACCCCGGGATAGGGATGACCCTGTAGAGACTATCCAGTTTTCTAGGGGCCTCCGGTACCGAGAGAGGGTTCTCCCAATTCTTGTAGAAAGTTTCCCGTAAGATGTCGTGGACGGGTAACTTTAGAAATTCTTTGGGGGGTTGCTCGAAGTCTAGGGCATCTAAGAAAGCCTGTGACTTCTTAGAGTCAGATTCCAATGGGATAGAGAGAGCCGCTGACATTTCCCGAAGAAATTTGGTGAACGAGGATTGTTCAGGCTTGGAACCGGTATCGATTGTGGAGGGCTCCTCGGCGGTTGAAGAAACCTCATCGTCGGTACCGGGTTGGGATTCTTCCCAGAGGTCTGGGTCCCTGACGTCGGTGTGTATAGGACGGGACGGTGGTGTGGATGGTTCTGCGTGGCGAGTCTTAGAGAGAGATTTGCCAGAACGCATGAAGACAGTACCGGGGGAAGAAGAGCGGTGCCGGTCTCGGGGGGCTTGGCGACGGTCCCAATGTCGGAGAGGATCGGCATCAGAGTGTAGTTGTACGAGAGGGTTGATGGGTTCCGCCGCGAGCACCGGCATGGATGTGTTTAATGGTACTGATGGAGTCGACTCCGGTGGTATGGTGCGAGGCTCGGGCCGGTCCGGTACCGGAAGGAGCGGGGCCAATATTGTTGGCAACAGGTGCTGTAGTTGTTGCTGTAGCTGCTCCTGTAATTGAGTTTGGAGTATGGCCGCAATGCGGTCGTCCAGAGGAGGCACCGGTACCGCTTTTTTCTTTTTCGGTACCATAGGTGCTGCTCTACGCCCCGGCGATGAGGAGGCCGATGACGAGGCACTCACCGAAATCGGGGCGGAGCGTTTACGGGGTCGGCTGGATGCCGGGAGGACCGGTGTCGCCGTCGTGGCAGGAGGGCGCTCAAGGGAAGTGGAAGGCTTCTTAGCCGGCTTACCTGACGCCATCGACCCCGAGGAAGGATCAGGCGGTGTGGAGGTAGTCGGTGCCGACTTTAGCGGCGCCGTCGATGGTGTGGAAGATTCCATGGCAGATCCGGTGCCAAAAAGGATGTTCTGCTGGATCTGCCTATTCTTTAACGTACGTTTTTTAAGAGTAGCACAGCGGGTGCAGGTGTCAGCCCGATGCTCTAGACCCAGGTACTGTAAGCACCAATTGTGCGGGTCAGTGAGAGAGATCGGGCGTGCACACCGCTGGCACTTCTTAAAACCCGGCTGAGGGGGCATGAATGGAAACACGGCCTCCGCAAAATCAAACCCGGAGGCCTGTATGTTGGCAACAGGCCCCGCCGGGGCCGGCCAGAAAAATAAAGGAAAAGACAAATTAAAGAATTTTTTTTTTTTTTTTAGACGAAAAAGAAACCCGAAGGGAAAAAAGCAAAAAAGGAAGAAAATTACGCGAGCGGGAAGGCAAAGTAGAATATTTCAACAGCCGTTGAAAGCACATGCGTCTTCTTCGCTCCGCGGAAACGAAGAAACTGGGGACCACGCTCTCCTCCGTCGAGCGGGAAGGCACCCGCGCATGCGCGGTGCGGTCAACTAGAACTTTCTAGTTAAAAGTGTCCGTACCGGGGCTCCGTCGGTGACGTCACCCATACATTAAGAATATCCTGCCTGCTTGTCCTGGGATAAAATAGATATTCCTGGTGGGTCTATGATCGATTTATGAATCTTATGTAAAACATATATTGTGGGAATTACCGGATTTTCATTTATGAGGAAAAGTTTTTATTTTAATGTAATATAGCCTGAATGGAATGCGGCGTCAACTAATTCTTTGATCTCTCCTAATAAGCCTGAAGTAGGGTCCTGATCCAAAGGCATATAGAAAGTTACATCATTAATTTGTCTGAGAATCTCTTGGATATATTTTTCTCTATCCATAATGATGATACCTCCACCTTTATCTGCAGGCTTAATTACTATATTTTTGTTTATTTTAAGGTCATTAACTGCATCTCTTGTTTTCATTGTATGTAAATAGATCTCATGCATATTCATTGGGGAAATCCTGAAAACCAGATTGGATTGTGGCCCTCGAGGAAGGACTTTGACACCCCTGCTCTAAAGCCACACATCAGAGAAATGAAAATTCATGGTGATGGTCCAAGCAATGAGATACCAGAGACTCCTCTAGCCTCCATGCATTTAAACATGACTGGTGTTTCAGCAAATGTGGTCCATCACCATCTGCCCCCTTCTTTCTCCACCCCACGTCCATCACCATCTGCCCCCTTCTCTCTCTCTGAGTTACTGTCAGGTCTGCAGGGTTTTTTGACACATGCAAAATATCTGCCCCATAAAAAAAAAAAGACAGGCAGGCCTGTCAAAAAAAAAGTGCCCCCCCCCCCCCCCCCCGGAGAAAAAAGCAGTAGGGATGCCAACTCCTTCCTGCCATCAGCGTTTATATATATTAAAAAAAAAAATGCTGCATGCAGCATGGCATTCACCCCCCCCCCCCCCCCCGATCAGCACAGCCCACCCCTGGCACCAAAAAGTTGAGAGCAGGAGGGAGTGCTCAGTCTCTCCTGCTCCTAGGCCTCCTACCCCCGGCCCACCCACCCCGGTACCTTTAAAATAGTTCCCTCATCTTCGGGAGCAGGAGGGGTGCCCAGACCCTGCTATGCCACTCTTCGCCCAATAGCCCAGAGCAGCAGGAGGACTTTCCTCCTGCTCCCGAAGAGTCTTAGGTCTTTTGTTTTGTTTTTGATTTGTCAATACAGACTTTAAAATATTTTTTTCACTCTGGCTAATACTTTATTTCTCACAGTTTCTCCAGTATTCAACAGCTCTGGAGTTCCTGACAGCTATTCAGCTTGAGATAAGTTTTATTTCAAACAACTGGCACTATCCCCCACCCTATTGCTGTCAAACACTGTTAAAATATAGTAGAATGTAAGACTTTCTTAACAGAATGGCTTCAGCTCTAAGCCCCTTTCACATCTCCATATCGGGGCTCAAACTCCACTTCCAAATCAGTGTAGTCCATATGTTCAGGTTCGGTCATTTGTTCTCCAAGAGGGATCTCAGCAATTGCTATCTTACTAGGATGGGCACTTCTAGTCTCTCAATTGAACATCAGCTCTATACTTCTGGACCTGCTAAAAGCCATTATATACTTTTGTGCACTCAGGGAAGTTCTTCATCCTCAGGGCTCCCCACCCCCCTTCATTTGCCCTCTTAAAGAAAAGCTTCTTGGGCACTGAAGTTCTCCACTCCCTCCCAGTCCTAATCCATCCAGGATTTCCATATCCCCTTGTATGCCCTGTTCTTCAGGAAAAGCTGCTTTCATCTGGGATGAGTTTTTGTGGGGGGGTTTTATAAGGCCGGTTCAAGAACCTGGGCTCCGGCACCCTCCTTGTTATGACAATATCTACAGAGTAAGAGGAATCTGAGCTGGGACTTACCCAAGTCCAGAATGTGGTAGAAGCATTGAAGATTACCAAATTTACCACTCCATAAATAACCTAAAAATGAAAAGGATAAAGTCAATAAATCAAGATAAATTAGTCTCTTCCTCACTGAAAACAGAAAAGCAATCTAAGAGGATATGGCTCTCACATCTGATCACAAACAATGATATTCAGGCAGTCCCAGAGTTACAAATGTCTGACTTAAGTATGACTCATAATAAGAACGCGATTTCACTAAGCAGTATTTCTAGTAACATAAACTACTACACTTCTGCAGAAAATTAAAGAATGATGCATAGCCACATTAAGAACAGTGTGTGGTTGTGCATGCTGTACCTTAGAGGGAACACTGAGGGTCAGTTGGCCCTTTTGTCAGCTGGGAGCAGAGGTAAGCAGCAAGAATCTTAAAATCCGATTTAAGAACAGCTTTATAAACGTAACTCATTCTTAACCCAGGGACTAGCTGTATAGAATGTTAGTGGCACTTACGGTAAGTCTCCAAAATGAGACTTATGCAATACCACTACTGCATTTATGAATTGAAGAAGAAAAAGCCTCAGAATATGCCAGTGCTGAAACATTATTTCAATTTTATTAACACAAATGCAAAAATAAACTCTAAACAATAAGGCCCTGATTCTATAAAGGGCACCTAAGTCATGCCTAAAGTTAGGCATGCTTTAGGCGTCTAACCTAAGTAATTAATGAGCCAATTAAGGTAATTGGTACTTGGTAAACGGTAATTGATACTTAGGCATCCAAAGGATGTAGACGCCACTTTGTAGCCGCAGCCACAATCTCATGGATGCCCATGTTTAAAACTCAATAGGCATGGGCATGGTTTGTGCAATGACTCAATTTGGACGTCCTTTGATTCATTTACATAACACTAAGCGACCTAGGGCGTCCATATCATGCCTATATTGTAGGCAAATTAAAACTAGGTCTACTTTTGAGCTTAGTTTGGGCTTCAAATAGACCTGAGTTCTATGGTCAGAACTTAGGCACTCTTTGGACGTTCTTCCGGAACTTAGGCACAGTTTGGGTATCCTTAATGCGATCTGCTAAATAGCTCTCTGGGGTTTTATTTTTGCTTTATTAAGCTCAAAATACATTTAATAAGGCACCACATAAACAGGGCACATCAAAACACATATATTGCATGCAAAACCTATTTTTGTGGACAAACAGCAATGTTATTTGCTAATTGGAGGAAAAGATCCATTAACTGAAGCACAGCACATGAAACACATAGCTTTAGTTATCTTGCTAAAAAGCTACCCTTTTTTCAGACTAAACAATGCTCCAATCAGCTCATTCTTGAAATGACAAAAATATATAGATTGCATACATAACTTCATTTGTAAAAGCTTAAAAACAGAAAAAAAAAACCCAGATACAGATCATAGCATGGCTTCTACTTCATTGCAAATGGAGGTTTGCAGCTGCACAATGCTGACCTCATTGTGAGATCATTAAGGTGCACTTGCAAGGTAGAATGCCACAATTAAAATATGTGCTGGGGAGCTGGTTGGGATTTGAACTTATGGACTTTGGAAGAGGAGCAAAAGGCTTTTACTTATTGAGCTATAGCAGTTTCCAGGCAGGTGTCTCTGGTTGCCCTGTGATATGATAGTTTAACAGATCTCTAAGCTATCATATCACAGGGCAGTCAGACACCTGCCTGGAAGCTGCTATAGCTCAATAAGTAAAAGCCCTGTGCTCCTCTTCCAGAGGTCATAAGTTCAGCTCTCCAGCTTCATATTAAGGACATCCAAACTGTGCCTAAGTTCCGGAAGAACGTCCAAAGAGTGCCTAAGTTCCCTCCATAGAACTTTATTTGAAGCCTAAACTGTGCTCAAAAGTAGACTTCCTTTCAAAGCCTAAAAGCCTGGGCCAATCACACCTTAGGCATTGCGGACCCGCTATGCCTAAGGCCCGATTGGTCCAGGCTTCTAGAGCCTGGGCCAATCAGGCCTTAGACTTAGCGGGGATAGGCCAGGAAGGGGCAGGCCTGTCAGCTGGACGGCAGCAAGACCCGTCCAGCCAGCCAACATTTAAAGGTTAGTTTGGGGGGGGAAGTCATTAGCATGGAGGGTCTGGCTTTCCGGCAGGAGGGGTTGGGCACCCTCCTGCCGGTGATTGGGAGTTGGGGGGGGGTTCCGGCAGGAGGGGTTCGGCACCTCCTGCCGGCAAACTACAGTTTCGGGGGGCAGGGGCGGCTTTCTGGCAGGAGGGGTTCAGCCCCTCCTGCCAGCGATCGGACAGGTGGTCACTATACTTATCCCTTGCCACAATAAGTGTAGTAGCCGCCTCTACTCTAACCCAATTCTCTAACCGGCGTCTGTAACATGGACGCCGGTTACAGAATCGGGGTTAGTGTAGACCCGATTCTGTATAGGACACCTCTCCCAGGCATCCTATACAGAATCAGGGCTTCATAGTATATTACATAGCCTTGGTTCTTATAGCCTTATGGGATGCAAATATCTAAGTAGGAAATTTCTGCCGGTCTGTGCAGGGCTGGCAAGATTAGGGTGACCATAGGTCCCGTTGTCCCCACACACAGCTTCGGGACGCTGAAATGTCCCGTTTTCAGGGACAGCGTCCCGAAGTTGTGCTCGGGGACAACAGGACAGGCGATCACTTCCTGTCGTGCCAAAAAAAAAAAAAAGCCTCCCTCCTTCCTTTCACCCGGTCCGCTGCTATCTTACCGCCCTGCTGCTGCTGCTAAAGCCGACAAGAAGTCTTCTTTCCGACGTCAATTCTGGGGAAAGGAAGGAGGGAGGCTTTTTTTTTTTTGCACGGCAGGGAGGGAAGGAGGTAGGCAGGCAAGCAGGCTGGCTGGCTTTGGCCAGGGAGGTAGACAGGCAGGCAGGCATCGGGGGTGGGGGTGGGACAAAGTCTGGAAAGCAGTGAGAGGGACATGGGAAGGAGGCACTAAAGACATGGGAAGGAGGCACCGGGGGCACTAATGACATGGGGAGGAGGCACCGGGGGCACTAAGGACATGGAAAGGAAAAAGGGAGGGAATAGAAAGGGACAATTCTTGGGCCTGAGTGCAGAAAGAAAGAAATGAAAGAAAGGATACACAGACAGAAGGAAATGCAACCAGACTCATGAAACCACCAGATAGCAAAGGTAGGAAAAATGATTTTATTTACAATTTAGTGATCAAAACGTGTCAGTTTTGAGAATTTATATC
Source organism: Geotrypetes seraphini (assembly GCF_902459505.1). Classification (NCBI taxonomy): domain Eukaryota; kingdom Metazoa; phylum Chordata; class Amphibia; order Gymnophiona; family Dermophiidae; genus Geotrypetes; species Geotrypetes seraphini. The sequence continues at coordinate 141,894,243 of NC_047087.1, forward strand.
TGCTGTCTACTTTGCACTATATTTGTCTATTTTTCTATAGTTACTGAGGCGACCGAACTTGCGGAGATGGGGACAGAAACGGGTTTTTTAAATTTTAGTCCTAGTAGTTTGCCGGTCCACAAAATAATTATTTTATTTCTGCCGGTCCACGGGTATAAAAAGGTTGAAAAACACTGATCTACAACTTGTATAGCCCCTCTCGATCCCCTCCCTTCCTTCTCTACTCAAACCAATTAATTAGGTCTTTGTGGTTGAGCCAACGCAAAGCACATGGGTCTTGTTATCATCCAAATCATTCAAAATGGAGAAAGCCATAATATTTCCATATCAGTAAAAAGGTTTTCCTTTGTTTAAATTAATGTTTAGCTTGCTGCATTTCCAATAAAAACACCATGTACAATTTGTTTTTTCCAGTACCAATAAGATAGTGGCAATGAATCCACCCAATGATTAAACTATGTAACAAAATTTTATTTATTTATTTTTAAAATTGCTAAACCATTTTATTCTAAAACAGTTTACAATAAATTACGTACATAAAATATTGAAACAGATCAGAATAGATAAAAAGAAAAGCAGAAAGAACCAATCTTTACACTAGGTCAAATGCTCAAAGAAATGCATTTTCAGCAGTTTCCTGAATGAACTCCTATCACCACATTTCCAAATTTGGCCAACAAGGCCATTCCACAGTTTTGTTCCTGGGTAATAACTGTTACTTCTTAATTGCCTATGCCACAAAAGTATAGAAAATGACTATCTGTCCCCTCAAATTTTGATTTTGTCACCATAACATCGATATTTTAAAATGTACTGACCCCAACAATTTGATCAGATATCTTGGTCTCAATGCTGAGCTATTGATGTCTAGACTCAAGCATTGAAAGTGTGTAAGTCACAGATTAAAGGAAGCGTCACCAAGATTTTTCCACCTTCTTCACCCATCAAAATGGACTAGTCTGTTTGAGGTAACTGGAATTGCCTGTAACCTGAAAGAGTGGAGTCTCTTCATTGACAGCTCATCCAGGAGCATTAAAGCAGTGCTACTCCATTACGGGAACAAGTACCACCCAAATTCCATTCAGTAGCCTGCCTCTTCTCTTCCAGTAGCCCGCCTCTTCCACTGGCTCACTCAGTGGCACCTCAAAGAGGATTACAACAGCATCAAGACCTTACTAAGCGCCTTGAAGTATAATGAGTACAGCTGGAAGGTCACTGGAGGCTTCAAAGTGGTGACATTCCTAATGGGTATCCAAGGTGGTTTTGCTAAGTTTCCCTGTCATCTCTGCCTTTGGAACAGCAGTGAAAACAAAGGCAGGACCAGCTACAGTGGACCAAGTTCTCTGTGGGGAGAAACAACAACAAATGGGAACCACCGATGGACGGAAAGGAAAGGGCCTGAAATAAAGATGGGCCTATACCAACGTCCACCCGGGCAAACCGGAGATATCGATGAAGAAATGGAAGCCGAGATGAAGCGAGAATGCAAAAGCAGTAACACGGTTATTATGGGAGACTTCAAATACCCCGGGATAGACTGGAGTCTTGGAAGCTCAAAATTCGCTAGGGAGACAGAATTCCTGGAGGCTATACAAGATTGTTTCATGGAGCAGCTTGTTAGAGAACCAACGAGAGGAAATGCCACTCTGGATCTAATCCTAAATGGGTTAAGGGGACCTGCAAAGGAAGTGAAGTAGTGGGACCGTTAGACCATTGGGAAACAGCGACCATAACATGATCAAGTACAAGGTTGAGGTAGGAATTCCGAAAGGAAAGAGAACCATAGCGACAACTTTCAACTTCAGGAAAGGAAACTACGAAGCAATGAGAGAAATGGTAAGGAAGAAACTTAGGAACACTTCCAAAAAATGGCAAACGGTAGAACATGCTTGGTCTTTTCTCAAGGACATGGTGAGCGAGGCGCAAAATCTGTATATCCCCAGATTCAGAAAGGGGTGCAAAAAGAGTTGAACAAAAGACCCGGCTTGGATAACTAAAATAGTGTGGGAAGCGATAGGCAATAAGAAAAATTCATTCAGGAAATGGAAAAAGGACAAAACTGAGGAGAACTGGAAAGAGCACAGAAAGTATCAAAAAGAATGTCACCGAGTGGTTCGAAAAGCCAAAAGAGAGTATGAAGAGAGGCTAGCCAGGGAAGCACGAAATTTCAAACCGTTCTTTAGATATGTTAAAGGGAAGCAACCGGCTAGGGAGGAGGTGGGACTGCTGGACGACAGAGACAGGAAGGGAGTGGTGAAGGAGGAGAAAGAAGTGGCAGAAAGACTGTACTTACAAATGAAAATACATACAACATACCGGAACCTGAGCAATTCTTCAATGGAAATCAAGCAGAAAAATTAACATCCATGGAAGTGAGCCCTGAAGATGTACGCAGACAGATAGAAAAACTAAAAACTGACAAATCCCCGGGTCCATACGGAATCCATCCAAGGGTTCTGAAGGAATTAAAAGAGGAGATAGTGGAACTACTGCAGCAAATTTGCAATCTATCCCTGAAAACAGGCGTGATCCCGGAGGATTGGAAGATAGCCAACGTTACTCCCATCTTTAAAAAGGGATCAAGAGGTGACCCGGAAAACTACAGACCAGCGAGTCTGACCTCGGTCTTGTGGAAAATGGCGGAAGCACTGATAAAAGAAAACATCATTGAACATTTTGAAAGAAACGAACTTCTGATAACCAGCCAACATGGTTTCTGCAAGGGGAGATCGTGCCTAACTAACTTATTGCACTTCTTCAAAGGAATTAACAAACGGATGGACAGAGGAGACCCCATAGACATCATATATCTAGATTTCCAAAAAGCTTTTGACAAGGTGCCCCATGAATGCCTACTCCGGAAACTGAACAACCATGGGGTGGAAGGAGACGTACATAGATGGATCAGAAACTGGTTGATGGGTAGGAAACAGAGGGTAGGAGTGAAGGGCCACTACTTGGACTGGAGAAGGGTCATGAGTGGGGTACCGCAGGGCTCGGTGCTTGGGCCGCTGCTATTTAATATATTCATAAATGATCTAGAAACAGGGACGAAGTGTGAGATAATAAAATTTGCGAACGACACCAAACTATTTAGTGGAGCTCAGACTAAAGAGGACCGCGAAGAATTGCAAAGGGACTTGAACAAACTAGGGGAATGGGCGACGAAATGGCAGATGAAGTTCAACTTTGAGAAATGTAAAGTATTACATGTGGGAAGCAGAAACCCGAGGTACAACTACACGATGGGAGGGATGTTATTAACTGAGAGTACCCAAGAAAGGGACTTGGGGGTAATGGTGGACATGACAATGAAGCAGTGCGCAGCGGCCGCTAAGAAGGCAAAAAGAATGCTAGACATAATCAAGAAGGGTATTACAACCAGAACGAAAGAAGTTATTCTGCCATTGTATCGGGTGACGGTGCGTCCACATCTGGAGTACTGCGTCCAATATTGGTCGCCGTACCTTAAGAAGGATATGACGATACTCGAGAGGGTTCAGAGGAGAGCGACACGTCTGATAAAAGGTATGGAAAACCTTTCATATGCTGAGAGATTGGAAAAACTGGGACTCTTTTCCCTGGAGAAGAGGAGACTTAGAGGGGATATGATAGAGACTTACAAGATCATTAAGGGCATAGAGAGTAGAGAGGGACAGATTTCTTCAAACTTTCGAAAAACAAAAGAACAAGAGGGCATTCGGAGAAGTTGAAAGGGGATAGATTCAAAACAAATGCTAGGAAGTTATTCTTTACCCAATGTGTGGTGGACACCTGGAATGCGCTTTCAGAGGGCATAATAGGGCAGAGTACAGTACTGGGGTTCAAGAAAGGATTGGACAATTTCCTGTTGGAAAAGGGGACAGAGGGGTATAGATAGAGGATTACTGCACAGGTCCTGGATCTGTTGGGCCGCCGCGTGAGCGGACTGCTGGGCACAATGGACCTCAGGTCTGACATAGCAGAGGCTTTGCTTATGTTCTTATGGACCCCGGAAGGTGCTGATCATTGAACATCAAATCTATACTTTCAACAATTTGTCAGAGCTCTAGAAGGAATCGGCAGCCTTCAAATATCCAGAAGACATCTTCCCAAATCTGTCTGAGGCAAAGGTCCAAGCTGGTGTCTTCATCAGACCACAGATAAAACAAGATCCTGAAGCAATATTCCCTCTAAGCTGCATACCAGTTCTGGGTCACTGTGTAGTCTAATCACTAGAGACACTGCTATTCTGTTTTCTCACTGCTGTCCCTCTCCTTTACTGCAAGCTCTTCATCCCTCACCACAGACTGGCACCTCTTCATTCCCTGTCCAGCACTTCATCATCCTTTTCTCCGCCAGAATGCAAGTGCACATGGCAAGTCACTGACACAAGCAACACTAAATGCAAACTGTTTCTGGGCTCACAGGCAGTGGTGCATCATTGGCAGGACGTGGCAAAGGAAAGGCCCTAGCAAGGTTGATCCAGAAACAGCCAGTATTTGGTGCTGCTTGTGCTGGTGACCTGCCACACTTGTCTGCATACCAGCAGAGAAGCGATGATAAAGGGAGGCAGGAATGAAGCAGTGCCAGAATTTTTTATAGTGGTAACTGAACAGTTATCATGGTTCAAAGGATGAGGAAGAGGGTCAGATGATGGATGGATGGATGGATGTGGGGAGGAGAGGGGGACAAATGCTTAATGGAAATAGGGAGGGACAAGAGGCATATGCTGAATGGAAGCAGGGAAGAGAGAGGAGGCAGACACTGGATGGAAGCATAGAGAAGGCAGGGGCATATGCTGGATGGGAGGAAGAGAATAGAGTTAGAGAATAAGAGGATGTGAAATAGGAGAGCCAGGGTGAGTGAAAAAGGTGGAAAGCTGTAGATAGACACAATGAAAAAGGTAACTTGAGGATTGGATAGTAAGAAAAAAATTAAATCTGGACAGAAACAAAAAACTGAAGAAAGTTGAAAGGAAAAGGAATAGCAAAAACTGACAAAATGGGCAGGAAATCCTAGCAAAATGAAGAAAGCAAAAATCACCCAACACAACTGAAAAAAGTAAATTTTATTTTTAGTTTATGAAAAAGTAGTGTGGTAGCCATGCTAATAAATGCAGATGACATCCAGCTGCTCCTCCCCTTAGGCGAAAACCGGCCATCCCAAATTGCTAACCTCGAACTCTGCCTCACTGACATGAAAACTTGGATGTCAAACAACAAGCTTCAACTTAACGCCTCCAAAACCGAACTCCTATGGATCAGAAACAAAAACACCAAATACCTACGACCTACACTAACATGGGATTCCACTCTACTAACGGCAGCAGATCAAGTTCGCAGCCTGGGAGTAACCCTAGACGGACACCTATCCCTATCTAACCACATATCCCAAGTGGTCTCCACCTCCTTCTACTACCTTCGCCAACTGAAAAGGATCAAACCCTACATCTCCACACCAGACCTCGCCCAACTCCTATACGCATATGTCCTCTCCAGATTGGATTATTGTAACTCCCTATTTAATGGACTAACCAAAAATAATATCAAACGCCTCCAACGGGTCCAAAATGCAGCCATCCGCCTCCTACACAACCTCAACTACCGCGATTCCATCTCCCCGGCACTCCATGCTGAACACTGGCTCCCGATTAGCCAACGCTGTACTTTCAAAGCCCTGGCAATTGCTCACAAGAGAATCTACTCCACCACCCCCTCCTACATAAAATCCAAGCTTCCCATCTACAACCCCACTCGCACCCTCCGCTCAAAGTCAGAGATACGCCTATGCACCCCCCCCGGAAGATCCCTGCTCACAGAAACTGCCCACAAACGATCCTACAGCCACTTCATTCCACACCTCTGGAACCAACTCCCCCCCCAACTTAGACAACAGAACTCATTATTAACATTCCGTAAATCGGTAAAGACCCTCCTCTTCAACTAAGATCTCCTCTGTCTTCTCCCCCCCTTAGGCCCCACCCTCCACTCTCCTATCACCTTCCCGAACTTCCAGTATGACCCTCTCTTACTCTATCCACTAACAAATTGTACCTAAACGCTTATAACTTTCCTTAAACTAAACTACTGTATTTCCCCCTTCTCTCTTTCTGCATACTCTCCCTGTATTTAATTCTCTCCAAAAACTATAAATCCAATCCCTAAACCTGTTGTACTACTTATATGTCTAGTTACTCCCCACTGTGTATGTTCATTTGTAAACCGTTCTGAGCTATTGGGAGGACGGGATAAAAATCTAAATAAATAAATAAATAAATAAATAAATAAAAATAAAAATGTTAATAACTAAAAATAGAAAATGGAAATAAGATGCTATCTTATTGGATTAATTTTAATACCTTCTTGACTAACTTTACAGACCAAAATATTCCTCATGTCAGGACAGTATACCATAATAGGGCAGTGACCTAATGGTCCCCACTATTATGTTTCAGATTTTGTTTAAAATTTGCACATACAATAGTCAGGGTACTACGAGAATTCTCCTAAGATTTTAAATTCCTAACTGTAATAGATACTGAGCTAGACCCACTTATCTGGCTGGATGTTTGCAGCATTATGCACAGTGATGAATTGTCATTTTTAGCTGCTTGTAAAATTGAGAATAATTAGTCAAGTGCTAATTTTTGGTAGTCCAGCATAACTTTTTGTGCTAGTTGAAATGATGCTAATATGAGCATCACGGATACAAAAGCCCACCTGAAAATGTTGCAGTTTGTTGCAACAGATTTTGATCAATTTATCAGTTGCTATAGCTCCAGAGCAAGAGTAAATATATAGACTTCATCGATTATTCTTGCATTGGACAGTACACTCTCAAATTTGCAGCACTTGTGCATGAATAGCTGCATAATAACATTCCTTCAAATTTGGCATCTTTGACACAAGAGGCTGAAATTCGTCAATTTTCTGGGTCAATTTAAAAAAAAAAAAAAGTCTGCCTATATCTTTCTAAAAGTAACACTGTTTGAAAGAGAGAATTTTACTCTTTAATACATGCCTTTTGGTTTTGCAATGCCACTGTCATAAATGTACAAATTCACCTCAAAGTTAGGAATGCTTAGCAGTGCGACATGAAATAACTGTTCCAGCAGAATGGAATTCACGCGAGATGGGGTCATACTGGACTTAGTGCTTACAAACGAGGAAAGTGTTTCTGATGTTACATTGGGTGATCATCTGGAAACCATGGTACAGTTTAATATTAAGATGGGTATAGAGAGGGGCTCATTCAAAAGCAAAGGTTCTAGACTTTTTTAAAAACTACCTTTGTTCGGATGGGGGATTACATCAAGGAATTGGTGTCTGGATGGAAACGTCTGGAAGAAGTGGAAATACAGTGGGCAAATCTGAAAGGAGTACTTGTAAGAGCGATAAACCTTTTTGTGAGGCAAGTAAGTAAAAGTAAGTGGAAAAGAAGGCCACTTTAGTTCTCCAAAGTAGTAGCTGAGAAGGTAAGGAATAAGAGGTTAGCTTTCATAAACTACAAAAATATCACAGAAAAAGGAAAACAGGCAAAAATATCTGGAAAAGTTAAGAGAGGGTGGTCATGTAGTCAGGAAAGCAAAGATACAAATGAAAGAAAAAATAGATGACACGGTAAAATAGGAAAACAAGACTTTTTTTAGATATATTAGTCAAAAGTGGCATTGAGAGACTCAAATGTGAAGGGGAGAAATATGTAGAAGCTGATAAGGAAAAGGCTGAATTGCTTAACAAATATTTCTGTTCTGTGTTCACAGCTGAAGCACCAGGAGCGAGACTGCAGAAGACAATGGGATGGAGGAGTGATCGATTTTCAGAGACTTATGTTCGTGAGGAGCTAGCTAAAATAATCTCTGTGACCAGTACGGAGGCTGGTGAAAGGGAAAACAGGCAGAGACTTTTTAACTAAGTATGCCTGATAAAGCATATCCACAAATTCTGGGGAAAAAAATATCCTCTATGGTGGAAGCCAACCTCTGCACATCAGTTTTGGACTGTTTGGAGGATTTGTGAGGTTTAGTGACAAAGACGTGCCTGTGTTTCGCCAAAACATTGCCAGCACTTGCCCCAGGGACCCGAGACACTATTTTCACAAGAGTCGGGGCAGAAGGCACTTGAAGACCCTCCTAGGAGGTCAAATGGGACTGAATCTGGGCAAGCCACACACCCCTTGCGGGCCGCAGCACACATGGAACACAGCTGCACATCCACCAGACATCCACCGCAAATGAGGTATGAATCCATGACATCCTGTCCTGGGGAGGTCATCTACGTGGGTTTCTTTCAAAAATGAAGCTGGCAAGTATAAAAATAACTTTAAATCAAATCTGGAAAACTCCAAGATGGCTACTGAGGGCCTGTTTTAACTAAAAATAACCTGTGAAAACCACAGAGAGCCCTCAAAAAACAGAGAGTTTAGGTGGGGGATTTTAGGTGGGGGGGGGGCCATAGGGCATGCAGGGAAACCACCTAAAAACTCCTTTTTAAAGACCTCCCAAAATCTCCAATTCAAGCTGTTAGCTTGTGCTCATGGAAAACATGCTGGCAAGAAACACTGCAGCAAGTACTCACTGTAAAATGTGCTGAATAGAAACACACTGCAGACAAGAGCAGAAAACTACTTCAAGGGAGATCTTCTGCCTCAAAGAGCTGGAAATCCAGATTTCACCTCTTCCGACTGCCCCACTGGCCTGACCCTCACGACCGGAAACCTCCACCACACTCGGACATGCCGCGCAGATGTCTTTCAAAGGTATGCATTTTGGCTCCAATCCCAGTCGCACCTCCATGGAACTGCTCAAGAACCTGGGGTGAGCAAACTCCCAAGGGAATGGTCCCAGAGTCCCAATCTGAAGTGCAGGCTGTCCAGGGAGCTTACTGCCTAGCAGGGAACCCCCCAGAAGCAGATACTTTCTAAAGGTCTGCGATCTTCCACAGTCAAGTATGTCCTCGCAGGGAACCTCCACAGTATAAGGGTGGAAACCGTGAACAAAAAATACTAAAATTCCACAAAATTAAACACAAGCAGAAAAAATAAGCTCCTATAAGCCTGGCTTGTAAGAAGAAAAACTGATAAGATAAGAATCATGATCAGAGATGAGGTATGAGGGGGAGGAGTTTGAAACTTTCTACAAAGTCCTGGCAGGTGGATGGAAATAACCCATTGGTTCTGGAATAAAGTGGGATTGTAAAAGAAGCCAAATTAGACCAAATCCTTGAATGGACTGGAAGCCAATGAAAGGCTGACAAAACAGGTAAGATCCAAAACAAAAAGATACCGTGGAAAGGATGTTCGTGATGCAAATGTTTATTGCAAGTTATAAAAGGCAAACTCATCCACAATTACACTGATGCAAACCCTTTTAGCTTTATTCATTTGGATATAAGAGATTGATATTGTGGTGTTTGGGCTTTTTTTGTGTATCATTATATGAAGTGTCATTCTCTAAACAACAGAATATAATCACGTTTGTAGGTTCAAATTTATGACCCATTTTTACCATCCAAATTTGGTTTTTATCCACTGTGTGGCCATTGTCTTGGGACCCCTGAGGAAGGCTTTTTCAGCCGAAACACGGACCATGTTGGGTCCGCATCAATGTAATTGTGAATGAGTTTGACTTTTATAATTTACAATAAGCATTTGCATCAAGAAAATCCTTTCCACAGCATCTTTTTGTTTTGATCTTCACTGCTCATTGTGGAATAGCTGGGTTTTTGTTGTGTGCCTTTGACAAAACAGGTAAAACATGTTCCCACTTAGCATTTTATGCTAGTATTCTAGACACTACATTTTGCATCCTTTTTAGCTCAACCAATGATTTCTTGAGGACACCAACAGAAAAGGCATAGTAGTGCAGGTAGCTTAAAAAACTACTTAATTCGAGAAGTGCATTTCCTTAATAGTTTATTACTATACAGGAAAAGGCCTCAGAGATGGAGCCTATGCACAGTCATCGACTGGATTGATCAGCGTAGTTGCCACGCTCCTAGCTCCAATCATCCTAGCACCAAAAACCCATTTACATTAAATAAGTGTTTAATATTTAAATATTATTGTGCCATAAAATCTTAACTTCTAAAAATGTAAATATTTTTTAAAACTTTTTCTTCTTATTATCACCTTCTATGTTCATTAAATAGCTTCGAACTAGCACACTTATACATGCACAACTCTTATTTGCCTGAAAAAAGTGACAACTGTCATTTAAATTAACTTAGTTTAGCACAGTGTTTGGTCTCAAGAAATGCCACTTCAAAAAGGCCAAATTACAAATATACCATTGATATATCGTAGCCAAAGTTTAACATGTTCAAAAAAATGTGACTGGTAAATCCAATCCCATTCAAATTTATCCATGAACAGGTTGGCAACCGATGGAGCCATGGTTATGCCCATTGCAACACCGGATTTTTGATGAAAAAGAACGCGGCCCAACGTTTCGCGGGAATGTCTGCAACCGCTGCTTCAGGGCCAAGTTCTAGGCATTTCAAAATTCCTACATACAAGGAAAAATCTTGTTAGAATCATCATTAAACGACCAAACAGAAATTCTAAAAGTACTATAAACTTACTGCACTGTGTTTTCCTGTCAACTGTTTTCAGATGAAACCTCAAAATGGCGACAGCCTCTATTTGAAACAACCGGGAGCGTACTGATGTCATTAGCCCCTACAGTTCTAATTGGAGCAATAGTATTTTCGAAATCTGTAGTAGCATCTCAGATTGCAGAAGGTCCAAAAATTTGAACTTATAAGAAAACCCACAGACTAATAAAAGTGTTGCCACTCCATGTTCTTGTTTAAACCATTGGGATACAAGGTATCCAAGCGGTGAATCCAGCGCTGCTCACGTTGGGCTAGAAAGCGCCTGAAGTCACCGCCTCTATTCCCTGGTTTAACTACTTCCAAAATTAATGCACGTAATGACATGAAAGTGTGATTGAACATAATGCAATGTTTTGCAAGAGGAGCACCCATCACCTTATTGTTAATATTACTTTTGTGTTCAGCTAAACGAACACTAAACTTTCTGGATGTTTGCCCAATATATATTAGATTACATGGGCATTTTAGAATATATACGACTCCCTGAGTTTTGCAATTAGATGTGTGTTTCAAAATATATTCCTTTTTGTCCCTTGGATTACAAAATTTCTTGGATTACTGTAATCATTGGAAAATTCTATTGACCCTAACAACACGATAAGCATGCCACACAAGATGAGAGCATTACGTGTGTGTTAACATATACTAAGAACAGTCATATGATTGCGAGTTCCCTTAGGAAATGTTGGGAGATACTAAGGATATTGGGAGTTTTCAAAGATTGCCCTTTAAGGATAGCTTATCGTAGGACCCGTAATCTGAGGGAGATATTGTGTCCTACAGTTTTACTGAGTCCTAGGTCTGATATAGATAGCCAGCATTTGGGTCATCTCACATGTGGCAAATGTCAGATGTGTGCAATAATGTTATGCACGACGAAATTTTGTAATCCAAGGTACAAAAAGGAATATATTTTGAAATACACGTCTAATTGCAAAACTCAGGGAGTCGTATATGTTCTAAAATGCCCATGTAATCTAATATATATTGGGCAAACATCCAGAAAGTTTAGTGTTCGTTTAGCTGAACACAAAAGTAATATTAACAATAAGGTGATGGGTGCTCCTCTTGCAAAACATTGCATTATGTTCAATCACACTTTCATGTCATTACGTGCATTAATTTTGGAAGTAGTTAAACCAGGAAATAGAGGCGGTGACTTCAGGCGCTTTCTAGCCCAACGTGAGCAGCGCTGGATTCACCGCTTGGATACCTTGTATCCCAATGGTTTAAACAAGAACATGGAGTGGCAACACTTTTATTAGTCTGTGGGTTTTCTTATAAGTTCAAATTTTTGGACCTTCTGCAATCTGAGATGCTACTACAGATTTCGAAAATACTATTGCTCCAATTAGAACTGTGGGGGCTAATGACATCAGTACGCTCCCGGTTGTTTCAAATAGAGGCTGTCGCCATTTTGAGGTTTCATCTGAAAACAGTTGACAGGAAAACACAGTGCAGTAAGTTTATAGTACTTTTAGAATTTCTGTTTGGTCGTTTAATGATGATTCTAACAAGATTTTTCCTTGTATGTAGGAATTTTGAAATGCCTAGAACTTGGCACTGAAGCAGCGGTTGCAGACATTCCCGCGAAATGTTGGGCAGCATTCTTTTTCATCAAAAATCCGGTGTTGCAATGGGCATAACCATGGCTCCATCGGTTGCCAACCTGTTCATGGATAAATTTGAACGGGATTGGATTTACCAGTCACATTTTTTTGAACATGTTAAACTTTGGCTACGATATATCGATGATATATTTGTAATTTGGCCTTTTTGAAGTGGCATTTCTCAAGACCAAACACTGTGCTAAGCTAAGCTAATTTAAGTGACTTTAAGTCACTTTTTTCAGGCAAATAAGAGTTGTGCATGTATAAGTGTGCTAGTACGAAGCTATTTAATGAACATAGAAGGTGATAATAAGAAGAAAAAGTTTTAAAAAATATATACATTTTTAGAAGTTAAGATTTTATGGCACAATAATATTTAAATATTAAACACTTATTTAATATAAACGGGTTTTTGGTGGCCGATGAATGGAGCTAGGAGCGTGGGAACTACGCTGATCAATCCAGTTGATGACTGTGCGTAAGCTCCATCTCTGAGGCCTTTTCCCGTATAGTAATAAACTATTAAGGAAATACACTTTTCAAATTAAGTGGGTTTTTCTATTATAGTATTGGACTATTCCTACCACTTGGGTTAATTTATTTAGCTTAAAAAACTAACCATATCACAGTTCAAAATTTCTCGGGGCAAAGATAGAGCTGCACATATTGTACTGGTTGCAGACTGAACCATGTCTTTTAGGTACATTCGATATCTGAGCATCAAGTGTCAACTTAGTATCTTATTTGATTCTATCTCCTGGAATTTAATGTGAATACCATTCTCAACTTGAATCTTTATTTCACATGCCTTAAGGAGAGTATTAATCAAATTACTTTAGACTGCCTCAGATATGAATTAAACATTAAGGCCTCTACAAAAATAGAATTATCTTCTGCATCTAAATGTTTATTGACAGTTTATATACCGCTACTAATGACTAGGGGAGTCAATTCAGAGCAGTTTATATGAGCTTTGCAATGGTGTTACAATCTGCTATTGCGGTTTAGTAAAAAGGAGAGCTAATTTATTTGGCTAAATAAATTTTTTTCTAAATCTAGATTATTTGGCTAAAGCATTCTGTAATCTCCATGTTCCCCAATTTCTCCTAATTTTATGTGCATTAAAATTTATTGTACTTATTTGGATTTAGTTCACAACCTTTCAGTAGTAACTCAAGGTGTGTTATATTTAATAATTTATTGATTATGGTTTAATAATGTCTATTGAAACCAATCTACGAAACGCAAATTCTGTTTATTAGTGCAGGGAGCCGCATTGAATGCTCTGTGCTGCTCATAGAGTTCCTAAGAGCATTGGGGGCAGCGCAGAACATTCAGCATAGCTCCCTGCAATAATACCCACTATTGCGGTTTAGTAAAAGGGAAATGGGATAGACTTAGAAAAAGATTTTATACAGAAATCATATTCACCTGATAAACTGGATTTCATATAATGACCAGAAAAAATACTATAATCTTGGAAAAAGGTGAACAGCATATCATTTTACAGTTATAAAAAGGCCTATTAGTGCACCCCTAATTCTGCACAATATTTCTTTATGATCAGCTATTATTGCTATAATCCCATATTCCCCCACCCAATGCTTTCCTCTCTCTCCCCCACCTTATATTTCTCTCCCTCCCCCTTTTCTCCACCCCATGTACTTCTTTATTTTTCTCTTTCTCTCTCTCTCCCTCCCTCCCCCCCCCCGATGTTCCCCAGTCTCTCTCCCCCCTTTTCTTCTCACAAAGCTGCATGTCCCCATAGTGGCTAACTTTGGATCCCTGAGTAATATGGTTTGACAGCAATGTAATAATGAACAGATATAACAGTGTTTGAAGATGATGTAGACTCTTAACCAAAAATGAGTATTTATGTAGTGGAAGAGGAACTTAATGGACGATAAGACCTTGTAAACAAGTTCAGAACAATTCAGTGTTCTGCTCATAGTGGACAAAAGTATATGACCTTTTTCTTTAATAAGCATGAGCATTCTTAAATAAGTAAAGAGCATTTATTTTGGGATCAGTTTCATCCACTTTGTTAAATTTAGCACTAACAGAAAACACCATGCAAACTATGATACCTCAAGACCGAGGCAATAGAGAGAGAAAATAATACTCTTACATTTGCTCCCAAAATAATCCACAGATAAAACTTCAGAGTCTCCTTGTTCTCCTCATAGATCTGTTTTTTCCCTTTTGTTCCAACCTTTCCTTTGGGCTAGAAAAATGATAAAAGTTGTTTAGAACTCTCAAACTGCATTGCCAAGCCAATTTTGAACCCTGTAGAATGCATGTATGTTATGTAAAAACAAAATATACAGGAGAAAAGTTAAGGCAAATTCTCCTACCTACTAAGTACCAATATCTGTCTTACCATTCACGCTAATTCCCCCACCTGAGCACTGTGTATAGATACACCTTCTTGTCCAGTTTGTCTGTCTTGACTAGACTGTGTAGGGACTGTCTCTTCTATGTTTTAATATGCAGCACTGCATATGTCTAGTAGTGTTACAGAAATAAGTAGTAATAGTAGTAAATTAAGTAGCAAAGTGCATTTTCTCTATGCACTGAAGTCAGCAGTAACTGTTTCACTTGGAGGGTTCGTTCCAACTATAATCATGTTACAGGACCAACTTTAAAGTAAATAAAATAATTATTACATAAAAACAAAGCTGAATGTGGTAGTGTACCAATACGAATCTGACTTCGGTATCGGGAAAGATGGTAGAGGCACTGATAAAGGACCGCATCACTGATCACCTTGATGGACACAATCTGATGAGGACCAGCCAGCACAGCTTCAGCAAAGGAAGATCTTGCTTGACAAACTTACTGCACTTCTTCGAGGGAGTAAACAGGCAGTTGGACAAGGGTGACCCGGTCAACATCGTATGTCTAGATTTTCAGAAGGCGTTCGACAAGGTCCCGCATGAACAAATGTTTCAAAAAATTGCAAGCCATGGAATCGAGGGTGATAGACTCACGTGAATTAAAAACTGGTTGGCGGATAGGAAACAGAGAGTGGAGATAAATGGACAATACTCGACCTGGAAAAGCATCATGAGTGGGGCGCCGCAGGGTTCGGTGCTCAGGCCTGTGCTCTTCTTCAACATATTTATAAACGACCTGGAAATTGGTACGACGAATGAGGTGATTAAATTTGCGGACAATACAAAGTTATTCAGAGTAGTGAGGACACAGAAAGATTGCGAAGACCTACAACGAGACATAAACACACTCGAGGAATGGGCCGCGAAATGGCAAATGAGGTTCAATGTGGATAAGTGCAAGGTGATGCATGTCGGTAACAAAAATCATATGCACGAATACAGAATGTCTGGTGCTGTATTCAGAGAGAGCTCCCAGGAAAGAGACTTGGGAGTGCTTGTGGACAAGTCAATGAAGTCATCCACGCAATGTGCGGTGGCAGCAAAAAGGGTGAACAGAATGCTAGGAATGATTAAGAAGGGGATCACAAACAGATCCAAGAAGGTTATCATGCTGCTGTACTAGGCCATGGTACGCCCCCCACCTGGAATACTGCGTTCAACACTGGTCGCCGTATATGAAAAAAAGACATAATACTACTCGAAAGGGTCCAGAGAAGAGTAACAAAAATGGTTAAGGGACTGGAAGAGTTGCCATACAATGAGAGGCTAGAGAAACTGGGCCTCTTCTCCCTTGAAAAGAGGAGACTGAGAGGGGACATGATAGAAACATTCAAGATACTGAAGGGAATAGACTTAGTAGATAAAGACAGGTTGTTCATCCTCTCCAAGGTAGGGAGAACGAGAGGGCACTCTCTAAAGTTAAAAGGGGACAGATTCTGTACAAACATAAGGAAGTTCTTCACCCAGAGTGGTGGAAAACTGGAACGCTCTTCCGGAGGCTGTTATAGGGGAAAACATCCTCCAGGGATTCAAGAAAGTGTTAGATAAGTTCCTGCTGAATCAGAACCTACGCAGGTAGGACTATACTCAAATAGGGAGGGCACTGGTCTTTGATCAAAGGGCCGCCGCTGGTCTGACCCAGCAGCGGCAATTCGTATGATAAAGATGATTAACAGGTTGTCCTTTACCATTTTGACTCTTTAATGCAGTGTACTCATTATTTCTGACCACCAGTACTGTGGTACTACCAAAGACACCTTGAATTTCTCTTTTGTGTCTGCATTTTTTCCTCAGCAACATAGGAATGGACACTAAAGTGAACTCAATGTATCAGTAGTCTCACCCAATCTGGAATTTTTTTTTTTTTTTTATGCTCTTAAGAACCAGGCAACTGTAGGCAAACGTAGAAGCTTATACAGTACTACTGGAGATATCAAGATAAATAAGCAATCAAATCCGCTCTCACCTCCAGAACGTGAATCTAACCTAATACATATTAGCAACACATGACTCCAAACAGCCTTTATTTTCAGAGCTTTTGAAATGTCGAGAGCTGCGGTGAAGAGCCCAGTTCCTCCAGAAGTCTACCGCAATCGGGGTTAGAGACGCAGAAACACATTAACACTCACCGCCATAAGAGAAGAAATGAACTCGCGAATCCACTAGACTTCAGTACAGCTTGAGACCGGGTATGAATCCGCAAAAAAATGGTTACCCACTTTTTAGGCAATGAAAACCACCAGCTCAGCAGTACAGCAATTTCCGGTCGCACACTTATGACGACCCACCAGCACAGGCGTTCGCGTTCAGTAGCAGACACATGAATAGTAATATGCTTTAAAGTACAGTGTATATGCCACCGAAGCTTTTGTATACACGTACAATATCTTAACATGTTAATAAAGAATATGGCCAGGTAACTGACACTCGGAATGTCAAGGGGTGTGCCGCGATCTCGCTCTTTTAGTGGGATACGGTTACTGCTCAAGAGAACCTAAAATAATAAAAGGCTTAGGAGGGCCACTTGGGTCCAAGTTACCTCTGCTACGTTTGGCGGGGAGGAGGAACATCGCGTAGCTTCCTCCGTTGGTCAGTGCTAATCCCCATAATATTGCAACTAAAATGCGGACACTGGCGCGGAATGGCAAGGGACGTTGTAGTAGTGCTTTTAAGGGAGATTCCTTGCAGCCCTAAGACAGTTCTAAGATGAGCTTGTAGAAGTGTAAATAAACACTAGCCTGCGCTCCAATTCAACAAATTGTTTATTAATATAGACCATAGACAGCATAGGAGCCAACTTTTCAAAATGTTTTGGTGGGCTAAAGCATCGCCCAAGCTCCGCCCCTGACCCCACCCCCATAATAGTGCTAATTGTAATGCCACTTTCCCATTCATTTTTCATATATACATACAATATAATCTTATTAACAATACATAATGGTTAACCACAAAATTAAACTACACTATATGCTTCTCAACATTCATTCCTACTAGGCTGAGGGGTGGTAGACTCAGTAATGTTGGGAAATTCTTTACAGAGAGGGTTGATGCATGGAATGAGGGAGGTGGTGAAGAAAACAGTGACAGAATTAAAAAAATGCATGAGATGAACACAGAGGATCTCTAATCAGAAAATAATGGGTATATATTGAAGAACTAAGGCCAGTACTGGACAGACTTGCACAGCCTGTGTCCTGTATATGGCTGTTCAGTTGAAGAAGGGCTGGGGAGGGTTTTGATGGGCTGGAGTGAGGTTTGATGGAGACTCAAGTAGATGGAACTAAGAACAATACCAGGACGAGCTCTGGGTTTCTAGCCCAAAAGCATCTAAGAAAAAGGAAAATTTAAATTAAATCATTAATTTTCCATGTCTCCCCTTCCCCTCATCCCTGTGCACCATCTCCTCCCTCTCTCTCCCCCTCCTATGGTTTGACATTTCTGTATTCCTGCTTTTCCCCTCCTGTGGTCTCACATACTGTATTCCTCCTTTCCCCCTCCTATGGTCTGGCATCTCTCCCCTTCCCTTCCCCCGTCTGCGTTTCACCCTACTATCATTCTTTCCCGCTCCCACCTCACCTCTGAGCTAAGTTAAAACAGCTCCAGAGTGCCCTGCAGTCCATGCATTTCCTCCCCTTCTGTCCCTCTCCTTCCCTTCCCAGTTTCCTTTCAATCTTTTTCTGAGGGGCCCTAGCGCAGCAGCCATTCTCACAAGCTGCCAGTACTGCCCTGAAGCTTTCCCTCTACCACAGTGGTTTCAAACTCAAACCCTATGCAGGGCCACATTTTGGATTTGTAGGTATTTGGAGGGCCTCAGAAAAAAATAGTTAATGTCTTATTAAAGAAATAACAATTTTGCATGATGTAAAACTCTTTATAGTTTATAAATCTTTCCTTTTGGCTAAGTCAATAATAATATTGTAATTTATAGCTAAAGAGACATATGATCAAGAAACTGTTTTATTTTACTTTTGTGATTATGATAAACATACTAAGGGCCTCAAAATAGTACCTGGCAGGCTGCATGTGGCCCCTGGGCTGCAAGTTTGAGACCACTGCTCTACCACGATATACCCCCTCTCTGTCGCAACTTCCTATTTCCGCCTGGGTGGATCACGGCACAGGGAATGCTTCAGGGCAGTGCTGGTAGCTTGTGAGAATGGTTGCCACACCAGGACACCTCTGAATAAGAAGACTGAAAGGAGACCAGGAAGGGAGGAAGTTGGATGGAGGGAGAAGAGATGCCCGGAACACATGTCAACACTGGTCATGTGAGGTCTCAAAAATATTGGGGGTGCCTATGATAAATAGCGGAATGCTTTTTTGTTTGGGGGGGGCCTAGATCCACCTCAGACCCCATTCCCATAATAATAGTACTAATTGTAATGCCATTTCTTCCATTCATTCTTCACATACACACAATATAGTTTTATAATCTGTCTTTTCTTCCTTCCAATATGGCTATTCTTCACTATGTTTTCTTCTCCAGTATGGCTATTCTTATGTTCTTATCTTTTTAAATTAACCTTTATAAAGTTTTTTTTCCATGTATTATTTTACTGAAAGAGGCTGAAATATTACTTTGGGGGAGGGAGGGGGGTTTAATAATCTCTACTGGCAGTGGGAGGGAAATTACTGTCCTTAGTTAATCCCTAAATCTTGAGGCATGTTTCTCACTTTTCAATTCAAAAATCCTACCCATTACATAAACACACTCATTACAGCAATTCAGCACTAAGCTGGCGATCTGAGATGAATGAGAGGGGAGGCTTTCACTATGTTTTTCACTTACCGTATTTTTTGCTCCATAAGACGCAGCCTAGATTTAGAGAAGGAAAACAAGAAAAAAAACATTCTGAACCAAATTCTCCCTGCCAGGCTCTGCACCCAACTCCCACACTCCTTGCCAGGCTCTGCACCCTGTCCCCCCTCCCTGCTAGACTCTGTACCCTGTCTCCCCCCCCCTCTGGTGGTCTAGTGGTAGGCTGGAATAGGGCAGGCTGGGACAGGGCGCAGGGCAGACCGGGTCAGGGCACAGGGCTGGCCGGGATAGGGCACAGGGCAGGGATAGGTCAGGCAGGGACAGGACAGGCAGGCTTAGTAGCAGGCAGGCAGGCCTGGTGGCAGGTAGGCAGGCCTAGTGGCCTGGTGATAGGCAGGTAGGTCTGGTGACAGGTAGGCCCCTCCCAGCAGGGCCCCCCACACCGAGACAGGCAGGCAGGGCCCCCCCCCCTTTTACCTCAATTCCTCCGGCAGTCCAATGCTGCGTCAGAGTCAAAGCGGTGCAGAAGGCAGGTGTGAGCTTTTTGCTTCCTGCTTTGTCCCGCGCTGCAGGAGTCAGCTGGAGGAAAGGACAGGAGGGAGTCAGCCAGAGGAAGGGCCCTGAGAGGAGGGAGTTGAAGAGAGATGTTGCTGCTTCGCCGGCTCTTTCCCAGTCCACATGTGCTACCTTGCGGTCAGCGGGAGTCCTCACGTTTCAAGCAGTGGCAGTGGTGGTATTTAACCTCTGCACCATCAGAGGTCCTTCTCCCTTTTGTATAGCTGCGCCGGAGCTGAAAACTTTTTTTTTGTTTGCTGTGGCGGTTTTATGCTGCCTTCCCCCGCAGGTGCCGAAAACAGGGAGCTGAAGAGATGTGCTTCAGCAACCTTTCCTATGTACAGGCATGGAGCAGAGCGGCGCTGAGGGTAAGCTTGTAGACAGCGGTGTCTATACAGAGGGAGTCAGCGCTAGACCGCCGAATGAATTAAGGTGGGAGGGAGGGGCTCTATAAGACTCACCCTTATTTCCAACCAATCTTTGGGGTGATAAAAGTGCATCTTATGGAGCGAAAAATACGGTAATAGCTCTTTGAGACTCTGGCCTCTCATATGCCCTTAACTGGCATTCAGCACCATTGTAAACCTTGCTGATTTGGAAAGTTTTGTTCAGATCAACTGGTACCTTCCAAATAGAAAGTGGCGCAGGGACAAAAATTTATCTCTGACCCCTCACCATCCCCACAGTGAAGTGCATTTTTCATCCCTTTCCATTTACCATCCCCCACAGTCTTAATTTTCTTCCCACATCTTCTCGCTCAAAGCAGAAAGATGATTTTATACAATTTTATGAGCCTAAAGCATTTCCAATAAACATTTTAAGCCAGACCCTCACCAAATACAGAACAAGGGGTCACAAATTAGAAAAAAAAATAAGTATAAAAAATTGAACTGGGAACTCCAAAAAGTAAAACTAAGCAAATAACATTGGAGAAAAACAGAAATGCATTTCCTTTTCTGTTGAACACATTACAAAGGCATCTGTTATATACATTCCCCAAAGCTAACATACTGTATTTCAGTCAATAAATTCAAAATAAAATACTTTTTTAACCTTTATTGTCTGGAGAGTGACGGCATGGCCTTTATTGGGTGCTTAGGGCTGGGGTGGGAGAAGGGGGGACAGTACTGCATTTGCTTTCCTGCGATATGGGGGGTGACAAACAGAAGGTGGGTAGCTTTAATGTCAAACGCCAACTGCTATTAAAAGAGTTGAAGAGGTTAACGTAGATATCAGTTTTAATCAAGAGACCCATTTTGTGAAATCTGGGGAGAAACTGATTCAATATAGAGACTACCTGGGTAGAGTGTGGGCTTCTAATAAGAGGGAAAGGAAGAAGGCTGGAGTGGGCATTCTGTTCACTAAATATTTAAAGGTTGCTCCAGAACAGGAATGGAGGGATGAGGGGGGGCATTGGGTTATATGGTTGGGATGGGTTAATGGGGAATTGGTGACCTTGGTAAATCTGTATGCGCCTAATACACAGCAGGGTAAGTTTTTTATGAGGTTTTGGCCAAGGTACTGCTAGTAAAGAATGGTGCTTTCAATTTGGTCATACACCTCCCCAGGTGGGATTCTACAGGGAGGGGGGGCAGTCTGAAATCTGATAGGCAAAGATTACGGCATTTTGTGGATGTCCTAAATATAGTGGATGGGTGGCGGTCTCAACACTGGATGGGGAGGGATTACTCTTATTATTCCCCGGTGCATGGGGTGTATACCGGCATTGATATGATATACTTGGATAAAGGGGGGAGGGGGGCAGGCTTCTTCACTCCCATATTGAGGATATTGGGCGGTCCGACCATGCTCTGATTTGGATGGATGTAAGCTGGGGGGGTCCCGCGAGTTAGGACAGATACTGGAAGTTAAATGATAGTTTATTACGAGATCCTTTGTTGGTTCAGAAGGTGAAGCAGATCATTTTAGTTTTTTTGGAGCACAATATTGACCAGTATTCCCCTATAACAATTTGGGAGAGCTTGAAAGCGGTTCTTCGTGGAGATCTTATATCACTGGCTACTCATAAGAAAAGGACCAGGTTATGGAAGGAGAAACAATTGTGGGAATCCCTGAAGAAGTTAGTCGATCAACATAAGTGGGGGCCTGAGAACGCAGATTCAAGGGATCCGGGCGGAGTTGGGGAAACTAGAAGATGAAGAAATAAAGTTTAACCTAGACAAACTTCGCCTCTGGTTTTTTGAGTCCGGTGATCGGGCAGGGAAGTTATTAGCCCACCACCTCAGGCTTCAACAAACACAATCTAATGTCATGGCTATTCAGGACCAAGTGGGATCAATGTTAACAGCTGAGGAGGCCATTCAGTTCCGCTTCCGGGAATTTTATCAGGAGCTCTATACTTCTGAGGGGCAGGGGTCTGAGGAGAGTTATTTATCAGACCTGGGTCTGCCCTCTTTGTCAGTGTTGGAGGCCCAGGATTGGATCGGGATGTCGCAGTAGAGGAGGTACAAACTGTGATCCATCAGCTTAAAACAGGCAAATCTCCAGGATTAGACGGATTTACAGGATTGTTTTACAAGAAGCTTTTGATGCTGGTAACACCTCTATTGGTGCAGGTGTATAATACTTTATGGGATGCCGTTTTTTTATGAGGCTGGCGGGTATTATGATTCTACCTGAACCAAGGAAGGATAACACTCAATGTGGGAGTTATAGGCCAATTTCACTTTTGGGCATTGACATTAAAATATTCGCCTGTGTGTTGGCGGACAGATTATCCCATCATATGCCTGCACTGATTCATCCTGACCTAGTGGGGTTCATTAGAGGGAGGCAGGCAGCTGATGAAATTCGTAAGGTCCTGAATCTGGTATGGCAGGCTCATCATAGTGGAACCTCCTGGATGGCAGTGGCAGTGGATGCCGAAAAGGCTTTTGACTGCATGGATTGGAAGTTCATGGCAGCGGTGCTTCGATGTATGGGGTTGGGGGCCCACTATGTGTCCTGGATTTTGTCCCTGTATAATATGCCGATGGCCTGTGTTAAAGTGAATGGGGTATACTCTGCCCCCTATGAGCTGAGCAGGGGGACAAGGCTCTCGCCTCTGCTTTTTGCTTTGGTAATTGAACCCCTCGCACAAAAGATTAGGTGGACAGGTCAGATACGGGGTTTACAAACTCAGGGATGTGAGCATAAGTTGTCTCTCTTTGCTGATGATATCTTAGCTATTGTAGAGGGGTCGTAGAGTTCACTCCAGATGTTGCAGGATCTTATGACGGAGTATGGCGCATTGTCGGGGTTCAAAGCTAATATGAACAAAACGAAGATTTTGAATATCTCGGTTTCTGAATCAGCTGTCTTGGGGATAAAATGAGCAGTACCCTTCTGCTGTGTTAAGGGACCTATTCGATATTTGGGCATCCAACTAGAAGTAGATTGGACATCCCTGTTTCAACTTAACTATATCCCGTTGGTGGCGGCCCTCTCGAGAGATATAGATTAAGAACATAAGAATTTGCCTCCGCTGGGTCAGACCAGAGGTCCATCCCGCCCAGCGGTCCACTCCCGCGGCGGCCCCTCAGGCCCATCACCTGTGCAGTGGAACCTGACTATTCCTATAACCTAGCTCAACTCCTATTTGTACCCCTCAATCCCTTTATCCTCTAGGAACCTATCTAAACCCTTTTTGAAGCCATGTAACGTGCTCTGGCCTATCACGGCCTCCGGAAGCACGTTCCATGTGTCCACCACCCTCTGGGTAAAAAAGAACCTCCTAGCGTTTGTTCTAAACCTGCCCCCCTTCAATTTCTCTGAGTGCCCCCTTGTACTTGTGGTTCCCCACATTGTGAAGAATCTGTCCCTGTCTACCCTTTCTATGCCCTTCAGGATTTTGAAGGTTTCTATCATGTCTCCTCTAAGTCTCTGCTTCTCCAGGGAGAATAGCCCCAGCTTTTTCAATCTATTAGCATATGAGAAGTTTTCCATACCCTTTATCAGTTTAGTTGCTCTTCTCTGGACTCCCTCAAGTACTGCCACGTCCTTCTTGAGGTATGGCGACCAGTACTGGACACAGTACTCCAGATGCGGGCGCACCATTGCACGATACAATGGCATGATGACTTCTTTCGTCCTGGCAGTGATACCCTTTTTAATAATACCGAACATTTGGTTTGCTTTTCTTGAGGCCGTCGTGCATTGTGCCGACGCTTTCATTGTTGTGTCTACCATCACCCCCAGGTCTCTTACAAGGTTACTTACCCCTAGCAGCGATCCCCCCATTTTGTAGCTGAACATCGGGTTCTTTTTCCCTACATGCATGACCTTGCATTTCTCTATGTTAAAGCTCATTTGCCACTTTTTTGCCCACTCTTCCAACCTTGTCAGGTCCCTTTGCAGGTCTTCGCAGTCTTCCACGGTTCTAACCCTGCTGCAGAGTTTGGTGTCATCCGCAAATTTTATAACCTCACATTTTGTTCCCGCCTCCAGGTCATTAATAAATGGTGGGACAAATTATATGTTTCATGGATGGGCCACATGGAGGTGACTCGGATGTTGATTTTACCTAACTTTCTGTATTTATTTCAGGTATTGCCCATTGAAATACCTAAGCAGTATTTTCAGCGTTGGCATAGGCAAATGTCCTGCTTCGGTTGTTTTTTTTTTTTGGGGGGGGGGAGAAAGCCCCGGGTGGCCTGGAATGCTGTGTTTAAGTTTAAGGCAGAAGGGGGACTGGGTGTTCCTCATCTGGAACATTACTATCAGACGGCGCAATTGAGGGCGGGGGTTGATTGGCATGCTAAACCTTTGAAGCTATGGGTGGAGGTCGAGCAGGGATTAATGGAGGGCTGTTTAGGGGAGCAGGCCCTGGGTGACCTGCTCTGGGTGGAACTGGGGGAAAAAGACCTTAAGGCTATATCTAGTCTGTTCAATAGGTGGACTTTGCAGGTTTGGAAAGGTTAGCATGAAAAGTTTTGGGTAAGGTTAAAGGGTTGCACTGGCTATCTTTGCGGGCTACACCTGATTTCATACCAGGCAGGGAGGGGGGAATTTTTAGATGGTGGGCTCAGAAAGGATTGCAGTACTTTGGCCAATTCCTAGAGGGGGAGTCCATCCGAGCATTTCCTGAGCTTCAGACTTTATAAGCTGGACTCTAGGGATCTTTTCCCTTACTTGCAAGTGAAAAATTATTTAATGAAAGTTCTGAATTTGAGCAGATGTTAGGCACTCCAGTACAACGAGGTTGTATCTCTCTGTTGTATAAACTGGTGCATCGAGATGGGGGAGGGAAACCCTCTTATTTATTGACCTGGGGAGAGTGTTTGAGGAGGCTGAGTGGGAACGGATCACACTCCGGATCCATCACTTGGCTGTGGCATCAGCCTTGGTGGAAAATGCTCTAAAACTTTTGGTGCAGTGGTATATGACCCTGGTTATTTTGAGTAAACTGTCTGCCACGAGCACCGATCTGTGTTGGAGAGGATGTGGGCAGCAGTGAAAGTTTTTCCACATGTGGTGGAGCTGCTCGAAGATTCAGGTTTTTTGGCAGCAAGTATTTTGCTATGTAGGGAAGTTACTCCAGGTACCCTTAGTGGAGAGGGCAGAGGCAGCAATACTTGGGATGTTTACGGGGGAAGTGGAGGTCGATGACACCCAGGATAGGTTGGCTAGGCTTGCATTCAGAGCGGCTAGGCTGACTGTGGCTCACCACTGGCAGCGTGCCACTGCTCCTACTTTGCCCTTAATGAGGGAGAAATTGGGATGGGTATATGAGACGTATCGGCTATCAGCCCTATTGACTAGGAAATGGTAGCAATATCTTGATATTTGGGATACATACTTGGCAGTGGAGGGAACGGATTTGGGGAGCGCTGTAGGGGAGTGATTTGCTAGATTTTGGACCTGAATGGGGGGTTGGGAATATACTTGGGACCTTTCTGTCTCCTATGTTGTTCTGTTTGTTTTCTCTTTCTTTGGATATTTGATCACCTAATGCGTTGCTGTATTGCTATGGCCGTGGGAAATTGCTGTTCTAGATCTGCTGTTACTCTTGGGGGGGGGGGGGAAGGAGGGATAGTTGGGGATGTTTTGTGACTGTTTTAACTCATCACGAGGTTTGCAGGTATTTCTGATTTGGCTACTTTATGCTGTGATGATGATTGTGTGTATTGTTTTTTTATTATAAATAAAGAGTTACAAAAAAAAGGAAATGCTGTTGCAGGACATGGAACCTGAGGTATTTCCTGTGCTCCAGAAAAATGGGAATATGAAGATAGGCCTCTGTCAAATCCAGAAGCCAGAAATTCCCCTCGCACTACTGAGGTGATCACACACCGCACTGTTTGAGGGCCGCATTGACCGCTTTGAGATCCAGGCTTGGTCTCCAGTCCTCGGAGCCTCTTTTTCGCATGATGAAGTATAATGAATATCTGCTAGAGCCCGAATCGGACTCTGGGACACGCTCTATAGCTTCTATAACCAGCAATCTCTGGACAGTGGCATTGACCTTGGCTGCTTTGTCTGGCCTTCCTGCCAGAGAGCCCAGAAAAAATTCCGGAAGAGACCGATAAAACTCGCCCCTGTCCCGATAAAACTCATCCCTGTCCAGCACCCAGCGATCTGAGATGCTGGTCCTCCACTCCTTCAGGAATGCTGAAAGCCTCCTTCCAATATGCTGAGGTCCGGCTGAGGGCATGGCATCATAACTGCTTCTTCGGGGTGGAAGCAGAGTGGACTCCCAAAGATTGCGGGTGCCAAGCTCCACCAAATCACGGTTTGTTTTACTGATAAGATCTCTGATTTGAGGAACCTCCAGAGTACTAACAATATTGTCTGGAGGAACGAAAAGTAGGCCTGCGTCCTGGGAAAGAGGAACCCTGACGTTAACAGAGACGCCATTGTAGGCATGCTAATAATTTCCAAGGGAAAACCGCCTCCTGTGAGCCCTTCTTGGAGCTCTTGGTGAATTTGCAGGCTTTAGATCAGTGGTTCTCAAACCTGTCCTGGGGGACCCCCAGCCAGTCAGGTTTTCAAGATATCCCTACTGAATATGCATGAGAGAGATTTGCATATAATGGAAGTGACAGGTATGCAAATCTCTCTCATGCATATTCATTAGGGATATCTTGAAAACCTGACTGGCTGGGGGTCCCCCAGGACAGGTTTGGGAACCACTGCTTTAGATGCCAAATTGCAGCTGCATTTCGCTGGAAACGTGGTTGCGCTGTCCCCTGGGCCATTTTTGCCTGGCCCTGGATGGATTGAACAGTAGAACCCCCTAAAAGGGATAAAGGGAGCTAAGGCCAATGCCACAACCCCCCTCCACACACACACTACGCAGCACGTCAGCCATAAATGGGGCATGAATCCAAAGTATCCAGCCCTGAGGAATCCATCTAATGTGTTTTCTTGCAAAAACAAAGCTTGCAGAGGCAGAAAATAACTTTTAATTCAGATCGGGAAAATTCAAGATGGCCATCATGGGAGTGATTCTACTGATAAAATAGCTCAGGAAAATCACCAAAACACAGTAATTTTAGGATTTTTGGGGTGGGGGAACTAGAACTAACTTCCAAACCACAGCAAAACTAAATTTGGAGATCCCACAAAATCAATCTCACAGGCTGTCAGCCTAGTACTCACTGAGCCATGCTGTGTGCTGGGAGCTCCAAGATGGAAGCTGAAACAGCCTCTGCCTGAGCCTCTGCCTCAACAAGACTTGGAATTTCAACTGCCAGTCTTCTGACTGTCTCACGGACCCAATGCTTAGGCCAGAAATCTCACCACACCTGGAAACACTGCACATACGAACGTGTGGAGGAACGAAGTCGGCCCCGATCCCTGATACACTTCCGTGGAGCCTTGCAGCCTGTGCTCAAACCAGTGGCGTAGCAAAGGTGAGTGGCACCCGGGGTAGTTGTGCCCCTCCACCCCCTCCAACTCCTTCCTCACCCCCTCTGCTGCACGCATGCCCCCCCTTCCACTGTACCTCTTTAATTTTTCTAGCACGAACAGTATCATGAACTTGCTGCCCACGTCATGCCAGCTCTCCCTCTGATGTCGTTTCCTAGGCACAGGACCCGAAAGTGACATCAGAGAAAGCAGACACCAACATGGGCAGCTAGTTCGAGATGCTGCTCGCATCAGGAAAATTAAAGAGGTATGAGGGAAGGGAAGGGGCACATGTCCATGGTGGGGGGGCAGATAGGAAGATGGGTGCCAGCGCCCTCATCAAGATGGCACCTGGGGCAGATGGCACCTGGGGCAGATTGCCCCCCCCCCCCACACCACTGGCTCAAACTCTCTAGCGCAGTGATTCTCAACCTTGTCCTGGGAACCCCCCAGCCAGTCGGGTTTTCAAGATATCCCTAATAAATATGCATGAGAGAGATTTGCATATAATGGAAGTGACAGGTATGCAAATCTCTCTCATGCATATTTATTAGGGATATCTTGAAAATCCGACTGGCTGAGGGGTCCCCAGGACAGGGTTGAGAACCACTGCTCTAGCGGATGAACCTGATCTGTGAATGCAGGCTGTCCAGGTAGGAGCACTCCAGAGCAGCCAACCTCCTGGAAGCAGACTTTGCCAGTAAAATCTGTGATCTCCTGCAGCCAGAGCTGTCACTGCGGGGAACCTCTGCAGCAAGGAGTGTGCAAAGCAGCAAAAACACTAAAAATAGAGAAAAATAAACATGAGCAGAAAATACTAGCTCCTACTGTCTCGTTTGTAGGAGGGCAACTGGAAGTCAGAGGGCAGTCCTGAGGTAAGAGGGGAGGGTCAAAAATATGTAAATGAAGCTTCCTACAAGAGATCTCGCAAGATGGGATACATAACCCACTTGTCCAATAATAGAGTGAGATTGTACATGAAGTTTAAGTTTCAAGTTTATTTTAGATTTGTTGGATCGCTTATTTAAATTTACTAAGCGATTTACAAAAAAAATAATACAAATAACAGGTTAGTTAAAATTTAATACAATGTTAAAAATAAAATTATACAGACTAACGGACACATAAGGAAAGAAGGGTAAAATTACAATTGTATAAAAAAAAAACAAAAGGATTTAAAGGTAAAAAACATGAGGTAAGGGAAAGAAAAGAGGAAAAAGATAAGTTGAGGAAGAATTAGGAAAATTAGTTTCCTACGTTATATGCGTCTTTAAAAAGGAAACTTTTTAAGCTACTTTTAAACTGCTTCAAATCTTTTTCTACTCTAAGATACTGAGGCAAGTTATTCCATAATTGTGGGGCTATAACAGAAAAAATATCAGTACGACGAGTTCCAATAATTTTTAGTGATGGAACTGTTAGAAGATTTTGGTTGGTTGATCTTAAAGTGCGAGGAGTACAATATGGGATAAGTAGTCTGTTGATAAATTGAGGTTCATTTGAGATCAATGTTTTAAAAACTGAAAGTAGTATTTTAAAGGTAATACGATGAGAGATAGGGAGCCAATGAGATTCAATAAAAAGTGGTGTGACATGGTCAAATTTTTTACAATTATGTATTAATTTGATTGCTGTGTTTTGGACTATCTGAAGACGTTTTTTCTCTTTCTGAGAGATATTTAATAGTAAAGCATTACAATAATCCAGTTTTGAAATAATGAGTGAGTGAATAAGTATGTTTAATGATTTAGGCTCTAAAAATTTTGCAATTGATCTGATCATACGCAATCTAAAAAAAGATATTCTAATTGTATTTGTAATATGTTCATGAAAAGTTAATCCATCATCAATTGTAACTCCTAATATTTTTAGGGAGCTTACTAGGTTTATTTGTGCATTATCTAAAATAAACAAAGAATTTAGGTGTATATCTTTTTTCCAAGGGAAAAAGAGTGCTTTGGATTTTTGAACATTTAAGGCTAACATGTTTGAGTTTAGCAATTGTTTAATTTCTCCTAATTTTTTATTTATATCAGTTATTTTATTTTTGTTGTCTGGATTCAATGGATACAGCAATTGAATATCATCAGCATAGGTAAAAGTGGTGAATCCTATTGATTGACATATACAAAGCAGGGGAGAAAGAAAGATATTGAACAAGAGTGGTGACAATATTGATCCTTGGGTGATACCATAACTAGTGGAGTATGGATTAGAGACTGTATTTTTAAAGGTAACTGTAGAGGATCGATCAGAAAGAAAAGAATGAAACCATTCAAGGACTTGACCACCGACACCAATTGATTTTAGCCTATTTAATAGTAATACATGGTCGATAGTATCAAAAGCTGCTGATAAATCTAAAGAAAAAAGAATTATTGAATTTTGGTGATCTAAATGGTAAATTATGTTAGTGGTCAGTCCAATCAGTGAATATTCAGTCGAGTAATTTTTCCTAAAACCGGTTTGATGTGGATGAAGGACATTAGTTGTTTCAACAAAGTTTGTTAATTGTTCGAATACGAGCCGTTCGGTTAATTTTGCTAAGAAGGGGATATTGGCGATAGGTCGATAATTAGAGGCGTTTTCAGGTCCTATTTTATGATCTTTTATTATTGGAGTAATTGAAGCTTTTTCCAGGCAGATGGTAACTGACCTGATTCTAAACTATTTCGGATAAGATTATGAATATGAGATCCAAAGCATGGAAAAAAAATTTTCAAAATAACTGGCGGAATGATTTCATCTCGTATGCCTTTTAAATTAACTCTTGAAATGAGCTGTTTTACTTCTTCTAAAGATGGGAGATTAAAGGAGAGACATTTAGCAAATGGTAGGAGATGGTCAGTGGTATCATGAAAGAGTGCTTTAGATTTACTCAAAGAAAATGAGTTCCGAATGTTTTTTATTTTATTATAAAAATTATCGGCAATTTCTTGTGCAGTTATATTAGTAGCTGAATTTGGATGAGAGTTTTTAGAGTTAGGGGCAAATGATTTAATAATAGAGAATAATATAGATGAATTTTTTGTTTTCAAATTTTTTTTAGAATAATAGTTTTTTTTTGTAAGGTTTATTTTAGCTCTATAGAAAAGTGCATGTTCTCTATAAGATTGTAGATTAGCTGATGATTTATTTTGAAATGTATTTTGCACTACTAGAAGTTTATAAATTGGCAAGCAAGAACGCAGAGATATTCTTGATTTGGACTCTCGAACAAGTCATTTCTTTGTACAATGTCAGACTCCCTTTTGTGATACTTTGACTCTTTACCTTACAGAAAAACTTGGTCTTGAAGTGCTTGTTTGATAGCTTGAATGTTTCTACTTTGCTTTGTTTGTACTGATTGCTGCTGCTGCTGCTCCTGGAATTGGTTGGGTCGAGGGAGGGAGGGTGGTGGGGTGTGTGGGGGATAGGGGTTTAGATGGGTTGTTTGATGCTGTTTAGTTGGAGTTTACTATCTTCTTTGATGTATTTGTTTGCAATCATGCTCACTGTACTGTTGTGAAACTTTAATAAAAATGATTTAAATATAAATTGGCAAGCAAACTCCTTCTGGTTCCAAGATGTGGTGCTTACCTCTTTCAGCTTGCTTTACATTCCTATTCGGGTGTCATTTATCTAACCCCTTGGTTGATGTGGTCTAGGTGACTGCCTAGACCAAGAGTGTCAAAGTCCCTCCTCGTGGGCCGCATTCCAGTCGGGTTTTCAGGATTTCCCCAATGAATATGCATGAGATCTATTTGCATGCACTGCTTTCATTGTATGCTAATAGATCTCATGCGTATTTATTGGGGAAATCCTGAAAACCTGACTGGATTACGGCCCTCGAGTAGGGATTTTGACACCACTGGCCTAGACTATGACTGGGAAAAGTGGACAACAGGCAGGCACACTAGTATTATTTGGTTGGGACTAAGATGGGACTAGGATTTACCTTGGAGGCTGAGCAAACCAGACTTCACACAATAATGTTGACCACATCAGTTCTTTTAGCTGAAAACCATAACCTTTACTGTCCTTCAGTTGCTGAGGATACAGCTACAATCATTTCAAACAGATGGCCAACAGCTTTTCTCCAGTAATACAAATATAGCATGCAAATATTCCTTATTTCTCCTTGTTGTTCAAACAAACTCACCATTTTGGTGAGGGCTTGGTTTGTACAACTCAATTGCTGGTACACTTAAGCAGATGTTAACTGTTATCAAGTTTAATAAGATCAGTAGTATCAGCAGTATCATATATTTCAATGCGTATAACAATTTTCCAATGCATAAAAATAAAAAAAAGGGTGGACAAAAAATAACATTACATACAAATCATATAAGTTCTAATACAAACTGATACAAACTAATACAAAAAGGGTAAATAGGATGGACTACAGTCTTAAAAAAAAAAAAGAAATATTTGGGGAGGAACATATTGGATGGGATCACATAAAGTCCATTAGGATCTGAAGATTTTATATTTGGGAGGTTAAGCTGTCTATGTATTGAATGCATCCTTATACAGAAAGCTTTTTAAGGAGCGCTTGAATTTTTCTAAGGATGGTTCATTACATGGGTACAGTGGTAAGTTGTTCCACAGCTGAGGAGCTATGACTGAGAAAATGGTAGAGCTCCTGGTCCCTATTATTTTTAGAGAAGGAATAGTTAGTAAATTTTGTTGTATTGATCTGAGAGCTCTAAATGGAGAGTACGTTATCAAAAGTCGATCCAAAAATATTGGCGCGTGTGATTGTTGAATTTTAAAGGTAAGCAATATGATTTTAAAAGTTATTCTATGTGTAATTGGTAGCCAATGTGCAGCCTGTAAAAGTGGTGTAACGTGGTCATATTTTTTTGATCTTGTAATAATTTTTATTGCTGAATTTTGGATTATCTGTAACCTTCTTATTTCTTTATTGGTTATACCATGATATAAAGTATTGCAATAATCTAACTTGGAAATGATTAATGAATGAATAAGAGTATTGAGAGCTTCAAGTTTTAGAACGTTTGATAATGATCTGATGAGATCAAGATTTCATTAGTTGGTAAACAGAATCCTTGGTATCTAGGTGATGGACTGAGGATCTGCAGTAATGATATTATCAAATGGTAAATAGTTCTTTTTACCTCCTACCAGCTATGAATGACTAAGGCAGGATGCATGGCTGACAATAAAATAGATACTCTGAATGAATCTCTTTCCTCAAGACTAAACAGGGGTGGGAAGGTTTCCCATATTTCTCCACTAAAACCAGGCTGCAATAGGGTTTTAGGTCTGTTACTTAACCCTTGGTCCTTGAATCCTTGCTTCTTAGCAAGTGCCTTTTAGTGCCAACTTGTGAGAGTATATCAAGCTGATTCTACATTCAGGATTTCTCCATCAGGCATGGGTCAAAGGAGGAAGATGGAACCCAAGACAAATTTGGCAGGCAAACAGGGAGCTTATAATATTTAGTGGGAGGTCATTGCTTCCACTAGAATCTTCCTACCCTTCTTTCAGTTTCCAGAGGATCCTACACTATTCCCCTTAGTTCGCTACCTCTCTGGAAGCTTCTAGAATGAACATGTGATTTATTGGCAGGTGCAGATAAAGAAAATAACAATAGATTCACAGAAAGCCCACAACAGAAATTGGCTCCATGTTATCTATCTAATCAAGGACAAAGGCCTAGAGATGAGTGCTGGAATAGAATCAAGCGGCCTCTTTCTATTGGCTATCAGAGCTGCCATAAACCAGCAATGGACTGAGTGAACTCAGAAGTTTCAAGTTTATTAGGTTTTTATATACCGCCTGTCAAGGTTATCTAAGCGGTTTTACAATCAGGTACTCAAGCATTTTCCCTATCTGTCCCGGTGGGCTCACAATCTATCTAACGTACCTGGGGCTATGGAGGACCGAGTGACTTGCCCAGGGTCACAAGGAGAAGCGCAGGGTTTGAACCCACAACCCCAGGGTGCTGAGGCTGTAGCTCCAACCACTGCGCCACACACACACACACAGCATAATAATAATAATAATACATAGAGAATTCAAGACAGCACAAACTGCTGTTGAAATTCTTATGATGTTACAAGTCATATTTGTGTACAGTCAGCATTTCAGCCAACCTTTTATGAATTGCCCTTAAAGGAGGGCAATTCCTATATACATTTTCCCATTGTTATTAAAATTAATCTGAGTAGAATCAAGATGGCATCGGAGTGAGTCGAGCTATCAAGTGGCTCCTGCTCTGTTCGGCAATTTTTCTACCTTTTTCCTTAGAGATTTACCTGCTATGCCTAAGCGCAGGGGTAAGCAGAGGAGTGTGCTTCCTGCCTCCTCTTCCACTTCTTTGACTCGGCAAGCGGCAATTACAACCTATGCCGTTCCAGTTGGAGTAGGCGCATTCGCTGACCGAGGAGGGCAGACCTCGGTCTTGGAAGGCGACGTTTCGCTTAGCCCATTCGGGCCTGGAGTTCCTCCGCGTCCCGGGATGATGTCAGGGACGCCCTCAGACATAAGAACATAAGAACATAAGAAGCGCCATCTCCGGATCAGACCTTCGGTCCATCAAGTCCGGCGATCCGCACACGCGGAGGCCCCGCCAGGTATACACCTGGTTTATTTATAGCCACCAAATCTTTATATGCCTTTCTCAAGGAGATATGCATCTAGTTTGCTTTTGAAGCCTGGGACTGTCGATTCCGCAATAATCTCCCCTGGGAGAGTATTCCAGATGTCCACCACTCTCTGTGTGAAGCAGAACTTCCTGACATTAGTCCTGAACTTGTCCCCCCTTAGCTTCATTTCATGTCCTCTTGTCCGTGTCAAATTGGACAATGTAAATAATCTTCTCTGCTCTATTTTGTCGATTCCTTTCAGTATTTTGAAGGTCTCGATCATATCCCCCCGCAGTCTCCTTTTCTCAAGGGAGAACAATCCCAGTGTTTTAAGTCGATCCTCATATACCAGTTTCTCCATACCCTTCACTAGTTTAGTTGCTCGTCTCTGCACCCTCTCCAGCAGTTTTATATCCTTCTTTAGGTAGGGAGACCAATGTTGGACGCAGTATTCCAAGTGAGGTCTGACCATTGCCCTATAAAGCGGCATTATTACTTTCTCCGATCTACTCGAGATCCCTTTCTTTATCATGCCCAACAATCTATTTGCCTTCTTTGCCGCTGCCGCGCATTGTGCCGACGGCTTCAGGGTCCTATCTATCAGTACACCCAGGTCTCTTTCTTGTTCACTTTTTCCCAGAGTTGCACCTGTCATTTTGTACTCGTATTCCTTATTCTTACTGCCTAAATGCATTACCTTGCATTTCTCCACGTTGAACCTCATTTGCCATTTCTCCGCCCATTTTTCTAACCGACACAAATCGCTCTGGAGTTCCTCACTATCCTCCTGCGATCTGATTGCCCGGCAGAGTTTTGTGTCGTCTGCAAACTTGATGATCTCACTGGATGTTCCGTTTTCCAAGTCATTGATATAAATATTAAAAAGGATCGGCCCAAGTACCGAGCCCTGGGGTACACCACTAGTCACTTTCTCCCAGTCAGAGAACTTCCCATTTATGCCCACTCTCTGCTTTCGGTTTTCCAGCCATTTGCCTATCCATCTTTGTATATCTCCCTCTATGCCATGGCTTTGTAGTTTCCTGAGAAGTCTTTCGTGTGGAACTTTGTCGAACGCTTTCTGGAAATCCAAGTATATTATGTCCACCGGCTTTCCACTATCAATTTGCTCGTTCACAGTCTCAAAGAATTGGAGTAAATTCGTCAAACACGATTTCCCTTTCCTGAATCCATGTTGACTGGGTTTCATCAAGTCGTGTGTGTCCAAGTGCTGAACTATGCTATCCTTGATCAGTGATTCAATCATCTTGCCGGGGACAGACGTAAGACTCACAGGTCTATAGTTGCCCGGTTCTCCTCTCGATCCTTTTTTGAAAATTGGTGTGACGTTTGCTTTCTTCCAGTCGTCTGGTATCTGTCCAGTTCTGATTGACAGGTTTGCAAGTTTTTGCAATAACTCTCCGATTTCAACCTTCAATTCCTTCAAGACTCTCGGGTGAATTTCATCCGGTCCAGGGGATTTGTCACTTTTAAGTTTGTCGATCTGGTAGTATATCTGATCCAAGTTCACTTCAACTGTGGTGAGGCTGTCCTCTATTTCT
The DNA here is from genome assembly GCF_902459505.1 of Geotrypetes seraphini. Lineage (NCBI taxonomy): Eukaryota > Metazoa > Chordata > Amphibia > Gymnophiona > Dermophiidae > Geotrypetes > Geotrypetes seraphini. Next base: position 141,930,158 of record NC_047087.1, read on the forward strand.
CCTGTAAACAGTTTCTCCGCTTCAGGTATTGTTGAGGTGTCCTCCTTCGTAAAGACGGAGGCAAAGAAGGAATTTAGTTTGTCTGCGATTTGTTTATCTTCCTTGATGTACCCTTTTATTCCCTTGTCGTCCAGGGGTCCCACTGCCTCTTTTGCAGGTTTTTTCCCCTTCACGTATCTAAAAAAGGGCTTGAAGTTTTTGGCCTCCCGGGCTATTTTTTCCTCATAGTCCTGTTTTGCATCCCTCACCGCTTTGTGACATTTCTTCTGATCATCTTTATGTTTGTTCCAGGCTTCGGTTGTCTTCGTGCATTTCCATATTTTGAAAGAGTCCTTCTTTTCTTTTATGGCTTCCTTCACCTGTATGGTAAGCCATGCCGGTTCTCCTTTGCCTTTAGTTCTCCGATCTTTAGAAATCCTCGGAATGTAGAGATCTTGTGCTTCTGCAATAGTATTTTTCAATAGGCACCATGCCTGATCTACTGTTTCAAGTTTGTCCACCATCTTCTCGAGTCGTTTTGTTACCATGGCTCTCATGCAATCGTATTTACCCTTTTTAAAGTTTAAGGTGGTGGTTAAGGTTTTGGCATGTTTCCTTTTCCCGATGTCCAGTTTAAAGTTGATTACATTGTGATCACTCGTTCCCAATGGAGCCCTGACTTCTACTTCTGTTATCGGTCCCTTGAGACCATTTAAGACTAAGTCCAAGATGGCGTCGCCTCTTGTCGGCTCTTTTACCATTTGTGTCAGTTTGAAAGTGGCCCCCACAATATTAGGCAATGCAAACTGGCACAGGTAAACTACAAAGACTTTTGATAGTAAAATCTCACCAAATATAAAACCCAAAATATTACTGAAACTTTTCACAATTGTGTCATCCAGTCTAAAACAATTTAAGGGTTCCAAAAGGACTTTTGATTTCTATCTCACTCTGTCTATCAATAAAAAATTGAAATAAAATCTCACCAAGTATAAAACCCCACAATATTACTGGAACTTTTCAACAGTGTGTCATCCAGTCTAACGTACAATCAATCTAAGGGTTTTCCAAGGACTTTTGATTTCTATCTCACTCTGTAATCCTATTGCACAGTGCATAAAAAAAAACTTAAATTCTACTTACCCAGATGAAATCATCAGGAAGGACCGAGACAGAGCCCCCAAAATGTCAGTTTGAAAGTGGCCCCCACAATATTAGGTGGTAGGGGTTAAGTGAAAGGCGTACTGACAAACGCCAGGTCCCAGGTTCAGTTCCCTCACAGATGACTCACCAGGAAGTAGAATAATAGACACGACCAGAGGTGATTGCATAAAGAATATATTATAGAAATAGTCTTACAGAAAAGTAATATTTATAAGCATTACAATTAAGCAGAGAGCATTACACTTAAGCAGAGAGCATTACACTTAAGCAGAGAGCAAGCAGTCTCACTGCCTTACAGAGGTCAGAGGCAGAGAGGGACATAGAAGCTTGTAGTTCTAGGAAGCTTCGTGTTAGATAAATAAAGGGAAGGATAGACAGAGAGAGGGAGAGTGAAGACCGAACCAGAGTGCCGAGCAAAGAGCCAAGAGGTAGTTAGATAGAAAGAGAGAGAGGTCTAGCTTGATAGAAAAAGAGAGCTGTATGTGTGTTGCAGAGAGCAGGCTTTTATACCTTGGAATCTTATTCTGAATAGAGAAAATATTGTATCTCCCAGTATCTTTCTGTTTAGAACTTGCAAACTGTTTGAGACAATGGTCAATTTAATAGACAAAGGAGGGTGAGAAACCTGATGGGATTAAGTCTCTGGCTTGATCTGTGCACCATTATCCTAAGCACCCTCTTAATCAGGCATTAACACCTTTTAGCTAGCCATGATTCAATCAGGGCAATCAGGGCTACTTAAAACAGTTTCCCTGCACACAGAGTCTATCTGCATTCCCATGCCAGAGTTAGATCGATATAATCTCCCAGAGGCCTCTAGGCTGACAATTTGCTCCAGGAAGCAATCCCCTAGCACCTCCAGGAACTTGGCCTCCTTGCCGCAGTTGGAGGCTCCTAGTTTCCAGTCTATTCCTGGGAGATTGAAGTCTCCCAATATAACTACATTGCCTGTCCTGCATACTTGTTTGATTTCCTCCATCATTTCTGAGTCAGTGTCTACCGCCTGTCCTGGGGGACGATAGTAAAGGCCAATTTTTGTATCTGCGCCATTTTGACCAGGAATTTTGATCCAGAGGGACTCCAGCTTCTCTTTCCTGTCTGTTGTAATCATTCCAACAGAATCTATTTCTTCCTTAACATATAGGGCAATACCTCCACCTTTCTGCCCTTCTCGATCCCTTCTATATAGTTTGTATCCCTGTAGTACTGTGTCCCATTTGTTTTCTTCATTCCACCATGTTTCTGTTATGCCAATGATATCCATGTTCTCATGTCTTGCTATCATCTCTAGTTCTCCCATTTTGTTTCCTATACTTCTAGCATTTGTATATATGCATCTAAGTTCCCTTCGTGTTACCTTTTTGGACCTTCTACTCTTGGCTGTCCTTACAGTTTTATTTACGGTATCCTTTACTGCTCCTGTGTTATCTTCCATGTTTGCTGTGTGGTCTTCCCCTCCTGTGTCTGAGTTGTCCCTTCCTGCTTGTTCTCCTTTGTTAGCTGTGAGGTCGACCTCTCTTATGTATGAGTAGTAGTCCTTTGTTCCTACGTCGGGGCATCCTGTTGTCCATACCATCGACCGGTGGTCGACTGTCGGCTTTCCCCTGTCCTTCAGTTTAAAGCCTTCTCTATTGCTTTCTTCATGTTGCCTGCCAAAACTCTTGCTCCTTCCTTGTTGAGGTGTAGTCCATCCCTTCTGTAGTACTTGCTTTTTCCCCAGAACGCCGTCCAGTTTCGCACGAAGTCGAAGCCTTCGTCTTCGCACCATCGTCTCATCCAGGCGTTGATTGCTTGCAATTCCCCTTGTCTCTTTCCATCTGCTCTTGGTACAGGGAGGATTTCAGAGAAGGCCACCTTCACCTCCCTGATCTTCAGTTTTCTTCCGACAAACAGGAAGCGCCGGAATTGATGTCTCCGACGGTGCTGCAGGTCTCACCCCTGACCCCGGATGGGAACCACAGCTTGCTGACTCTTTCACAGTCAGCATTGGAAGTCGGAGGACCTGAATGTCAGCATGAAGCGGAAAACTAAACTAAACTAAACTAAATTAAACCTTAAGTTTATATACCGCATCATCTCCACGGAAGTAGAGCTCGACACGGTTTACAAGAACTTAAAAATGAGAAAGGAAGGGAAAAGGTTTACATAAGTTTAAATAGAGTGGAAAGTAAGGGAAAAGAAATTACATGTTAGAGAAGAGCCAGGTTTTTAGTTGTTTGCGGAATAAATGGAGGGCGCTCAGGTTCCGCAGAGGGGTAGTAAGGTCGTTCCAGAGACCTGTGATTTTGAATAGAAGTGATTTTCCCAGTTTACCTGTGTGAAGAATACCATGTAGGGAGGGGAAGGATAGTTTTAATCTTTGGGTGGTCCTGGCGGAGTCAGGGTGCGAGGAGTTAAAGAAAAGTGGGATTAGGGAAGAAAGGATGCCGTGAATAATCTTAAAAGCCAGGCAAGGGAAAGGTGGAGATGGAACCCTTGGTGGATCCCCCGGAATAGCTATCCCTGCTCCCCTGATTAAACCAGTGGTAATAGACATGGAAGCATTATGGAGCACTTTGGAGACTTTACACAAGATATGCTCCCAGTTTATTGTTTCCACACAAAATTCTAACATCAAATTTAAAACTTTTGAAGAGAAACTCCAGCAACAGTCTCATAGAATGGACAAACTGGAGAAATCTGTGGCACATAGGAAGATTACTACTAATTTACAACTTAAGGAAAAAGCTTTACTTACTAGGAAAATTGAAAATTTGGAGAACGCTAATAGGAATTTGAACTTGAGACTTTTAAATTTTTCTGTTTCCAAGTTTCAGTCTCCTAGCGATTTATTTCAGTCCTTTTTAAATATAGCTTTGAAATTTCCAGAAAATAATATGCCACCATTACAAAAGATATATTACTTAAATTTACCAAAGGAGGATAAAGATAAAAGGAATGCATTACCAGGAGAATTGGATTTCACTGGAATGCTGGAGACATCTCAAGAAGAAATAGTGACTAGAGCTACTTTACTGGTAACTTTTGTCTTTCTTCAAGACAAAGAAGCAATTTGTCTATTCTAAAGGACTGATAAGGTGGAATTTCATGGATTCAAAATTTCTATATTTCCTGATGTATCGAAGTGGACACAAGCCAGACGCAAGAAGTTTTTGGCCTGTCGTCAGTCTGTTTTGAGTTTGGGGGCAACCTTTCAATTACGTTTCCCCTGTAAATGTTGCATTACATATCAGAGTAATAGATATATTTTTTATGAACCTGATCAATTGCAGTTTTTCCTTGAAGGTAAAGTAACCACAAGAATTCCAGAGACCTCCATGGAATCACCCAAGCAGGCCATTAGTTAAATACTACAACTGCACTCTTATTTGATTTAGTTTAGTATTATTTCCTGGAATCCAACTACCCTTGGAAGTGATTGATTCCTTCTCTCCTTAAATTGTGGACTTTAGTCATAGTCACTGTGTGATATTATTTTATAATTGGTACTTGTTTTCCTTATTTGATTGTTATATTTCCTTTCAAGTATTGATTTATTTGATAATTTGTTAAAGCATAAATAATAAATTTTTTTTAAAAAAAATTAATCTAAATAAGCATTTCCACAGAAACATAACTTCTACAATTCAATTAGGAAATAAATATGTGTACACAGAATGTAAAAAAAATAGAATAAACTATATGCACTACTAAAATAATATACTTGCGTTTTTAATCTTCCTTGGCTACTTCACAAAAACAAATCTCAATGGCTTTGACTTTTAGTCCACTAAGGACAAGATAGAGAGCCAAAGAGTTGACAGAGAACACTACTGTACTAGCATTGCTTTCACTTCCGGTCTGCAAGAACCAGGAAGTAGCGTAGTGTTGCCATAGTAATTTTGGAACCTTGTACAATGAGGCGGGGCGAACTGGGGAGGGGAATTCTTAGGTTCAGCGAATGTTGCGTGTCTTATAGTGACAGATGGAGGCTAGGTATAGCTGATGACAGAAGGGTGGGCGGACGAAGGGGACTAGAAAGGGAACAGATAGGAATACACATAAAGCACGCACAGGTCGAGGGTTACAGAAAGATGGGCAGACGGAGAGGAAGCTGCAAAGATTCCAAGACAGATCTCTGACAGGACTTAGAGAGGAATAGAAGCAAACAGAGAAGCAGACGCAGAGATTCAGATTCAGCAAACTTTTTGTACAGATGTTGCCAAGCTTAGTAGTATATACTAACAGGTCCTACAGACAGATATCCGAGGCAAAGGACAAATAGTAAAAGAGAGAGGGATAAAGGAAATAAGAAAAGCCGGGTAAACATTCAGAGTGTCATGAGGACCAGAAGCTAGGGATTTAGGGCGGACTGCAAGCAAGTAGCACTGACAGCAGTTCCCCCAGCTGTAAAATGCAAGAGGACTCGAAGAGGAAAGGGTTAAAAGAAACCAGAAATCAAATACATGTCAGGTGGAGGATCTGCAAAGATAAGGACAGTGTGCCAGTCAAGAAATGATGGGCAGCCAGGAACTCCCGCTGGAGGTAAGTTTGTTGACGGGACGGGAAATATTTTCCCGAAGGGAGGAATTTAATATCTGCCGTACCGAGAACTTATATTTATTGGGAAGAAAGTTCTTTAATGGGATCCTCAAGGAAATCTACGGGAGTGGGTAAAACGAGGATCTGAAGCGTACAGCCTTAAAAGAAAGTGGATGTGGCGTGGGGCCCGCAGGGATCCTCGTTTTACCCACCCCCTGCGGGAAGAGGAACTTTTCTTCTCTTATCAGACTGAAACATCAGAAAGTGGACTGCAGATTCTCAAACCAAGTTACTGGCAATCACAGGAGGGGGTAAGACGAAGATCCATGGGGGGTGATCTGCCTCTGATTTGCTTTTTGGAGTATTTATGCCCATGGAAGGATAAACTTTAACCTGTCTGATCCAACTCTAATCTGGTGTATTTAAAACACTGTCACTTCCTTTATCTAATCTCCAGGGGCTCTTCAGGTAGACCTTTACAATGTTATTACTGTTTACCACCAGTTAAATATCTGAACTCCTCAATTATCCAAAGTGACTTTGCTCTTGCCCTCAAACATGCACAAATTTGAAAGTTTCTATGTAAGAAATTTTAGTAGAGAAAAAACACCTTTTAAAACACAGTCTAACAAGAAACTCTGTATCTAGCATGAGCCCTAACTTGTTTCTTGCAAGCCACCCAAGTGAGCAACTTCAGGCTGGGAGAGGGTAAAACAAGGATAAAAAGAAAGCAGCCATTGCACGGGGTCCACAGGGATCTTCGTTTTAACTCCTGTAGACCTCAAGGATCCTGCTCACCGCATGGATCTTCTTCTTACCCACCACCTCCTGTAGACTCCACGGATCTAGCTGATTGGTAGCTGTGTCTGCAGGACAGGATTAAGATGAGGATCCACAGGGGTCTGCAGAAATGAGTGAGATCCGTGAGGCCCGTGGGAGTTAAAATGAAGATCTCCGTGAACCTCATGAAATGGCCACTCTCTTTTTAGATCCACGGGATTTATTTTACCCGCTTCTGAAATCTTCTCACGTTAATATCAGCTCTTTACAATTTATCAGCTTCTTTTGTTTTTGCTTAAGATTATTTTATTTTATTATAGACCAATTGCAAATATTCCGTTTTTTTGTTAAATTGATAGAAGGTTTTTTTTTTAATTTATTTATACAAATTTACAATTTTAATATCAGGTGATACCAAAGAAAAAGGATTCTTATACAAAGATTAACATTAATTATACATATACCACAAAAAATTCCTTTTCAAGCCCACTAAACTGGGGAGCCGTACATCTATATCAATTAACATAAAATACAAAGAAAACTAAGAATGGATGCTGATTCATAAGAATCTTGACCATTCCATATTTATTGGGACTCTGACAACCTCCAAATTTCTCAGTAATGAAACATAAAACTGACAAACTCATTTCTGTTCTCTTGCCATTAAAAATTGTTGTAATTGAATGGGATCCCAAAATACATATTCAATGTCTTGTACTTTAACAAGAAATTTACAAGGGAATTTTAAATAAAATGATGCCTCAAGAGCAAAACTCTTGTTCTTAATTTTAAAAATTCTTTTCTTCTTAGTTGCGTGGCTCTTGAGACATCAGGAAAAATCCTAACCAGATCTCCACAAAACTTTGTCAGCCTATTTTGAAAATAAAGTTTCATTATTAGCATCTTATCAGTCTCACTCATACATGTTATTACCATAGTGGACCTACTCTGAATCACTTCTTGACTATCTTCCAGGAATTCTGTTAGATTTATTTCATTTGTGATCAGAGAGAACGTGCTATCGAGGTGGCGAGCAGCCTGTGAGGTTCGCTACTGCTGGCCGGTGAACCTCAGCAGGCTGCTTTGAAGAGGAGAGGCAGCGGTTGGTGAGTGAGGGCGGGAGGGGGGAGTCACCAGCGTGTTCCCTGCCTCCGTGTTCTAAAATAGAATTCGTCACAGACCCAGAGACCACAGCGGCAATGAACACGAAACCCTAAGTGTGCATACGCGCTTAGGGTTTTATTATAGAGGATGACAATTTTGCATGAGATAAAACTCTTTATAGTTTATAAATCTTTCCTTTTGGCTGTCTTAATAATAATATTGTAATTTATAGCTAAAGAGACATATGATCAAGAAACTGTTTTATTTTACTTTTGTGATTATGATAAACATACTGAGGGCCTCAAAATAGTACCTGGTGGGCCGCATGTGGCCCCCGGGCTGTGAATTTGAGACCACTGCTCTAGCATGTATTGCCTAGTTACCCAGTGAAACAGCCTAATTTGAACTCTTTCCCCTGCCAGAAGACTGATGGCTATGCTTCTATGTAGTTCTGAAGTGTGGCACCTGAATCCTTGATATATCTATCAATCTTACCACCCTTAATGTAACATTTTTAAGTGGCCTTCTTATAAATATGTTTTAGCTCTACATGCTCATTATCCAACCCTCCTCTACATGCTCATTATACAACCTCCTACAATTTAAAATCTCCAAAGCGCTAGAGTCTGTCTGTAATTTTATAATACTTTTCCTCTGCCTTCCTTAGGTTAAACATGAGACTATGGTGTCCCTTTACTAAGGCGTGCTAGCCGTTTTAGCGTGTGCTAAATGCTAACGCATCCATTATATTCTATGGAAGCATTAGCATTTCTTTAAATGAGAACTCTACTGTATGAATTTATCCCATACAACTGCCTTTATAGCATCCTGGACTATAAAAATGACAACCTCCCTTGTGTTATTGAATCCGCTATAATAAAACCCTTAGCGCGCATGCGCACTTCAAACTTGGTGGGTCTGTGATCCATGGTGCCGTGTCCGCGCATGCAAAGTGCCTGCCTCAGCTGATCTCCTGATCTCCGACGCCGGCTGACTTATGACTACGCTGTCCTTGCCAGCTTCCCAACCCTGTTCCTCCAAAACTGGATGTTAAGTCATGAGGGGGTAGGGAGGAGAAGCAAAGCCGGCAAACACAGTGTTAGAGCCCCAGAGCATGGCCAAAGTCGCTTCCTGGCTAGGGCGGCATTGGCGGCAGATAGGGCATGGAGGGAGGTGTCATCTCGCTGCTCCTGTTTGCTTTGGGCCTTGCTCGCTGCCGGGTCCTGCCTTTGCGGAAACAGAAAGTATGTGGGACCCGGCAGCGACGAAGGCCCGATGCAAGCAGGAGCAGCGAGTTCTGATTGCTGCGCTGGCGACGGCTGTGTGAGACCCGGGAGGGGGGGGAATGCTGCTGATGGCTGTGTGAGACTGCGGGGAGAATGCTGCTGCTGCAGCAGCACCTTTTTGGGAAGAGAGAGGGAAAGAGGGAGAAGGAAGACCAGGGAAGGGGGGGTAAGAGAAATGCTGCTGTTGTACAGTGGGGAGGTAAAAGGAAGGGAGAAGGGCTACTGCTGGACAGGGGGAGCAGGGAAGGGGTGCTACTGGACAGGGGGGAGCAGGGAAGGGCTAATGCTGGACAGGGGGAAGGTAAAAGGAAGGGAGAAGGGCTACTGCTGGACAGGGGGAGCAGGAAGCAAAGAAAGAGAAAGAAAGAAATAATGGCCTCAGTGCCCCATTGTGCTAAAAGTTTACACATCTATTTTAGCACCCGTTAATATAACGGGCTTAAACACTAAGGGGATCATAATTGAAAGAGAAAAACGTCCAAAAACCGGCCTAAGTCGACACTTGGACGATCATAAATGAAAGACGTCCAAGTGCCGATAATCAAAAAGGGTTTTGGATGTATTTCTAAACGACCTAGGCCTTCATAGTGCCGCTGAACAACCATAGCTAAATGGGGCGTTTCAGGAGGAATGTTGAGGGTGGGACGTGGGCAGGTTTAGACTTAGTCATACTGCATGTATAACCGAAAGTTATACAGCACAGGATTGACGGAACTTGGACGTTGTGACTTAGACCATTTAAAACATGGTCTAAGCCACAAAAACCCACCTAAAGTGACCAGATAAGCACTGCAAACACATAATATAGACCCCCACACACTACCCCAGTGATCACCAACCTCCCCACCCCCATAAAAATATTAATCGGAACTTGAACATTGTATCTCCAGAACATCATCACCTGGCAGCCTGGCATAGGAAAGCCTAGTCGTGCTGCACAGAGGCGTCTTAAACCATCTTGGGGATGGGTTAGGGACCCATAGAGAGGTGGACCCATGCCCATAAGCCCCTGTAATCACTGCATTGATATTGAAACATGTGCACTCCCCTATACACCGCCAAGTAACTCCTGCAGCCATAAGGGCTATTGGGGTGGTAGATAAGTGGGTCTAGGGCGGGGGTCGGCAACCTGCGGCTCCAGAGCCGCATGCGGCTCTTTTCCACCTTTGCTGCGGCTCCGGTAGTGTGTCACGCAGGCATGCAGGTTACAAGTCCGGCGTCGCGGCGGGAAATAGCCATGCTGAGCAGTGAGCTCAGCACGTACACAGATGAAAGCCTTGCTTGCTGATTGGTCCGGCGGCCGTGCCGCCGGACCAATCAGCAAGCAAGGCTTTCATCTGTGTAGTGCTGAGCTCACTGCTCAGCATGGCTATTTCCCGCCGCGATGCTGGACTTGTAAGGTGCCTGAAAAAGAAATCATCCTGGCCGGGGTCGGTGTCATGCTCCGGAGATCTACAGCCTTCCTATCTCCCTCTCCCTTCTACCTGCTTCCGGCCACATCCCCTGCTCCGCGGCTCTCTTCGGCAACTCAGCAGCAGCGATCGACACAAGCTTCTGACGTCGGGGCCTACCCTCTGCGAGTCCCGCTTGTTTCAACTTCCTTTTTCCACAAAGGCGGGACTCGTAGAGGGAAGGCCTCGATGTCGGCAGCTTGTCTTGATCACCACTGCTGACGAGTTGCTGAAGAGAGCCGCGGAGCAGGGGGGTTTTGCCAGGTGCAGGTAGAAGGGAGAGGGCCAGATGCAGGACTCGTGGGTGAGGGAGCAGAAGAGAGAGAGAAAGAGAGAGGGGAGGGAAACAAAAGGAAATATTTCATACTGGGCTGGGCCGGAGTGGAGGGAGGGTGGAAAGATTCTGGCTACAGGGTGCAGTAACAAAGGAAAAGGGGGGAAAGCTGAAAATGGAGATAGTGACACAAAGAAGAGAAAGAGTAAGCAGGACCTACTGAATAAGGATAGAGATACAGAGGGGACATGAAGAGGAGGTGAAATAGAGACATAGAAGTAATGCTGAAAAAGTGGGGGGGGGGGAGATAAAGACATTGAAAGGGCAAATGGTGAACATGGCGTAAAGATAAGGACAGAGACAAATGAAGATTCTGAAAAAGTGGTGAGATAGGGATATAGGTGAGATGGACACAAAGAAGGGTGATGCTGGAAAATAGGTGGAATGGTAATTCTGACAGACACAGAAGGGAAATGCTGGTTCAAGGAGAGATGGGGCTCAGGCTGGATGGAATGAGGAGAAATGCCTTGTTGGCCCGGAACTTCCTCTCCTACGTCAGAATTGACGTCAGGGAGCGGAATGCTGGTCAGCGCAACACTTCTGCAGGGAAAGCTTGGGACGGCGGTGGCTTGGGGGCTGTTCCCCGATTGCGGTGGCAGCAAACCGAGTGGCTTGGGGGAGGGCACGGAGACAGAAAGAAGGGGGAACAGGGAGACAGAAAGAAAAAGTTGGGGGAGAGAATGAGGTCTGGAGGAGAGGAAACATACAGGAGGCTGAAAGAAAGGAAGAAAGATTGGATGCACAGTCAGAAGAAGAAAGTGCAACCAGAGACTCATGAAATCACCAAATAGCAAAGGTAGGAAAAATGATTTTATTTTCAATTTAGTGATCCTGTATATAGCATTAAGATAAGAAACAATATATGCAGTGTTAGATTTGTTTTATAATGGTTTTGCGGCTCCAAGTTTTTTTTTCTTTTCGAAAACGGGTCCAAGTGGCTCTTTATGTCTTAAAGGTTGCAGACCCCTGGTCTAGGGGATTTTGGAGGTGGTTTGGGAGACTCACCATGACCTATAAGGGAGCTGTAATGAGATGAAGACATGGCACCCTTTTTGTAAAGTTCACAGCAGTGCCCTGTAAGGTACCCCACTATTTAGGTGTCATGTCTGGGTGTTCAGTCCATCACTTTGCAGACTCCTTCCATGTCCAACAGGGCTTGTTCTAGGCGTTTTTGACTTGGATGAAAAGTTGAATGAAAATGTGGTATAAAGATGGACAATTTAGCGGCTTGGAAGATCAGATCGGCAGAACGTATAGTTAGACGATTTTCAAAATGAAAAAAAATTTGGACGTATTTTTCGAAAATGTGTCCTAAGCTATTTTTTACTTTGGACGACTTGCGACTTGGATGAAAACGGACTTAGATGTTCCTTTCAATTATGCCCCTCCACTTGTATATATTCCTCTTATGAGGTATGTTTAGAGGGTGAGGCTTCATCTTCATGGACACCCAATTGTGGGGTGCCACAGGGTTCCCCCTTGTCACCAATTTTGTTTAACATCTACGTGACCTCGTTGAAAAACTTTTGTCTGTATCCGCAGAGACTATATTTACTTATGCGGAAGACATTTTCATTCTACTAGAAGTTAGTCACAATCTTAGTGATTTGGTTTTGGGCATAGACAGTTGCATTTCCAAATTGCAGATGTGGGTGACTTCCATCCAAATGAAACTGAATGCTTCAAAATCCAAATTATTTTGGATTGGGCCTAGATTAGAAAATCTCCCTGCTAATGTTGCATTGAAGTCAGGTATCTCATTACACCTTGATTTTTCCTCCAGAATCTTGGGTATTATTCTGGATTCTTCTCTTACATTTCATGACCAGATAAACTCTTTGGCAAAGAAATGTTTCTTTAGTTTGCATATGCTGAGGAAAGTTAGGTCACTATTTCATAAAAAACACTACTTAGTATTGGTACAGTCCACTGTGCTTGCTCAGTTGGATTATTGTAATTCTGTTTACCTGGGTATTAAACGGTATTCTAGATCGGCTAAAGTTGATACAAAACAAAGTGGCTAAACTTATCTTTGGAAAGAGAAAGTACGACCATGTATCCCCATTATTGAGAAAGCTTCACTGGCTTCCAGTTCGTTAAAGGATACAGTTTAAGTGCACATGTGTTATCTTTAAGTTCTTTTATGGAATATTTGATCCTTTAATCCCTTTATGTTGGAATGCTACTAGATCCTGTTATTCGAGGATTACAGTATATAAATTATCATTCCCTTCTTTTAGAAGACTGAAATGTGCTGGGAAGCTTAGTAAATCTATGGCATTTAAACTGGTTGAAATTTGGAATAAGCTTCCAGATTCTATAAGATTTTTAGGTCAGTTACAACAATTCCGGAAAGATTTAAAAACTTAGGGCTCCTTTTACGAAGGTGCACTAGGGCCTTAACGTGCGGAATAGCATGTGCTAAATTGCCACGCGCTAGCTGCTACCGCCTCCTTTTGAGCAGACGGTAGATTTTCGGCTAGCGCGCACTTATCTGGTGCATGCGCTAAAAACACTAGCGCACCTTCGTAAAAGGAGCCCTTAGTTGTATACACAATATCTTATAAGCTTACCTGCTGTAATAATAGTATATTTTATTTTTTTAGCTTTCAAATTTACATCTTTAATCTTAATTATCAGTGCTATTTCTGGAAATGATACACCAATAGCACTGTCTCTTGCTTTTTAATCAGTTGTAAACTGAGTTGAGTTCCTTCGGGAAATGACCCAGTATATAAACTGAAGATTAGATTAGATTTCCTGGCCTCATTTTGTACTGCTGTATTTAAGCTCCAAAGCATGGAACCAAATTAAGAAGAGTTCTCTAATAGCACTGTGATATGTAAAGGGGCATGGTCTGAGCAAGTAATTGGGGAAATAATACTCTCAGAAAGATGAAGGAATAAATGAGATATTAGGAAATAGTCTGTTGTAGAATATGTTTGTCTCCACTGCATAACATGTATAGGAGCTCATTTTCAAAGCACTTAGACATGTACCATCCAACCTGCGTTAAAAATTACAGTACTCAGACTTCCTGATGAAAGATGCAGTACCCAACTACTGTCTCTCAATGGAGTAGTAGATGTACAAAAGAAAATAACCCCAAACACTCCCCTCCCCAAAATACAGCAAATTCAGAGTTACTACACTTTGGGAGTCATCCACTAATAACAGCCTCCAATATAAATCCAAACCCAATCCAATAACATAGCTATCAACTAAATTAGAAGAAACAACAATTATACCGATGAATACAGTATCTGTGAGACTTACATATCATGTTTGAGTAAGAGGAGTATCAACACTTAAACCCCATGTTCAATAGTGCAAGGATCCAAAGAGAAGAATTCCCACAGACTATAAGGTATCATGATCACCCTGATCCCATGATAGAGCCGGATGGTGTACATTCGAGGGTACTGAAGGAATTTAGGGAAGTTCTGGTGGCTCTGCTGGCTGACCTTTTTAATGCTTCTCTAGAGTTGGGAGTGGTCCCGGAGGACTGGAGAAGGGCGGATGTGGTTCTTCTCTATAAAAGTGGAAGTAAGGAAGAAGTAGGGAATTACAGGCCCATAAGTCTGCCTTCTGTGGTAAGTAAATTAATAGTAAATAATATTATTTTAAAACAGAGAATGGTGAAAGTTTCTGGAATCCAATTAATTACAGGACCCAAGGCAACATGGATTTACTAGAGGCAGATCTTGTCAGACAAATCTGATCAATTTCTTTGATTGGGTAACCAGATAATTGGATAGCAGGAATGCACTAGTTGTTGTTCTGCCCCCATTTTATGTGGGTATTTTCTCATTTCTTGTATAAATCAAGTATATGAGTGTTTATTCTAAGATGTGTAAGCAAAGAGTGCTGTATGGACTTAAATCTCCAGAAAGCTGTGCTTCTCCCAGAGAGAGAGGCTGCAACCAGACAGATTAAGCCTGCCCTTCTTTAGCTTCTGGGAGAGAACAGTATCCATTTTATAAGATCTCATGGCTGAATGAAAACTTGGGTCTAGCATTATCCTTTCATCAGGTTTTCACCCTTTATTTCCACTAACCTAATACAGCTTAGGTTCAATATCTAAGTCTGGAGCACAGTGTTATTCCTCACAAGGTGTGTGCACACATTTCCAGCTTCCCCTTGGATAGGATATGCTGGTAGAGTGAGAAGATTCTGTACATGAAGTTGTACTGCCTTGAAATCATCAAATTGTGAGTGTTTATTCTTTACTTCCAAGTTATTAAAACTAGAGTTAAAACTAGAGTCTGGCTGATAACACTAAGGTTATCCCAGGACAAGCAGGCAGTCTATTCTCACATATGGGTGACGTCATCGACTGAGCCCGGATGCGGACGCCTTGCAAGCAGACTTGAAGAAACTCGAAGTTTCGAGTCGCCTGCACCACGCATGCGTGAGTGCCTTCCCGCCCAGTGCAGGGCACGTCTCCTCAGTTCTCAGTTTTCCGTGGAGCCGAGAAGTCCGTCTTTGACTCTCTGCGTTTAACTTCGTTCACTTTGTGCCTTCTCTCAACCACGGTTTGTGGTTTTTTCCTCATGAATCGCTGTTTCTTATATTTTAGATTTAAAAAAAAAAAAATTTCTTCTTCCATTCGTTTTTCGGGATAGGCCGCTTGGCTGCAGCCTGAGGGCTTCAATTTTGCGGTGGCTATTTTTCCATCTATGTCCCGGCCTGTTATGGGCTTCAAGAGGTGTAGCAAGTGTCAGCGGGCGATCTCTCTTACGGACCCTCACAGATGCTGCCTCAAGTGCCTTGGGCCAAAACATCATCCTAGGTCGTGCCTGCCTTGCCAAACACTTCAGCCTCTTGCTTTCAAGCGTCATTGCATTTTAGTGGACAAGCTCTTCGAGATGGAGTCTCCTACTGATCCCTCGACTTCGAAGGCGTCTTTGGCCTCAACTTCCACCAAGGCTCCTTCTGCGCCTACTGCTTCCACCTCGAGCCTCATCAGACCTTCGTCGTTTGCAGCGGCTCTTGCTTCGACGTTGTCTGCTGTATCTTCCCCTGTTTCCTCAGGTCAGATAGCTCAGCAGTTGGTTCCGCCAGTGGTGATTAAAGTGTCTAAGACTCCCAAGTCAAAACACACTCTCACACTACCTCAAAGGAACCTCCAGCCAAGGCAGGTGGTCCGGTTTCAGACGCGGATCCATCCTTGCCGGCTTCTTTCCAGACCATGTTAGAGAAGCAGTTTATTCAGTTCCTTACTAACATAGGACCCAAACTGCTTCCTCTTATCCAGCCTGGGCATTCAGCAGACTCCCGCAAGGTCGAGCCGCTTCCTTTGCCCCAGTCTGAACTTACACACTCTATGCAGAGTCTCTGCGAGTGTCTGGTCTGGCATCCAAGCACGTAAAGCAAGGAGCAGATTCTTTGTGAGTGCCTCGACGAGAATCCTCACACTCTATACAAGGAGCAGAGTCTTTGAGAGTGCATCGAGGTTCCTCCACCAAGCCTCTGGAGCTTCAATCTATAGCCTCTAGTCCTATTCGTACATCGGCTTCAGCTGCCCACATCTCCAAGACGGTCTCCTCGATCCTCGAGATCTGGTTCCAGACACAGTTCTCACCGACATTCGAAGCCTTCATCGAGGCATCCTTCCAGGCATAGTTCTTCGTCTCACGACAGACCTTCTTCCTCGAAGTCTCAATCTACTCCAACCTTGACCAGACCACTGACTCCTCATTCGAGGTCTCCGATGCCGGACCTTGAGGATGTTTGGTCTCGATTGCTTCGTCCAAGTCACCAGGTTCCTTTGATGCCTTTTTCCCTGCCAAAGCTTCTTCTTCAACACAGGCTGCTTCAACGTCCTCGAGTCCTTCTCAAGGCAAAGCATTGGCAGATCAGCTATCTTTCTCGTCTTTCCTGCGACAGATGGCTGTGGACTTGGATGTTCAATTGGATACTGGCTCCAAATATTTTAAGGAGTATCTCGAAGTCATGCCTCCGGAAGAGTCTCTTAAGCTTCCACTTCATAAGCTTTTGAATCAGACTTTTGGTCGTTGCATGGAAACACCTTTTTCCATACCGGCTGTTCCAGGAAAATTGGACTCTAGATATAAGACTGTGCATCGCAAAGGGTTTGAAAATTCTCAGTTATCTCATCAATCCCTGCTGGTCGAGTCCTCCTTGAAAAAGTCCCATCCTTCCAAGGTTTACGCCACCGTCTCTCCTGGAAGGGAAGGGAAAACTATGAACAAATTCGGACATCGCATCTACCAGAATGCTATGATGTCCTCTAAAGTCCTCAATTATAATTTTTATTTTATCACTTACTTTGAATTTCTTCTTTCTCTTCTACCAAAGTTTTTGGATTATTTGGATACCCAAATGCATTTTGAGTTTCAGGAAGTCATTGCTTCTTTCTCTCAATTACATCTGCATCTCCTCCAATCATCTTATGATGCCTTCAAGTTATCTGCCCAAGCGGCTGCTTGCTCTGTAGCTATGCGTTGTCTTGCCTGGCTTCGTACCATTGACATGGACTCTAACCTTCAAGACTGTCTGGCTAACATTCCTTGTGAGGGCAGATCCAACCATAAGAGCACAGTGGAATCCCAACCAATAAGAACTCCACGGCACTACCTTGCACACCAACCAACCCCTATAGCTCTAGCACTCCCCCCCCCCCCATATACAATCTAAAATGACACCCAGCACAACAAAACTCCTGCTCGCCATCCTACTACTCTTCCCGCTCCTAACAAAATGGAACACATCTGGATACCACATCTCCCCCATCCCAATTCTGACAGAGTCCAACAGACACATCCAACCTTCAAGAAAACCCCATCCACCCAGAAATCTGATAGACTGTTCAACGATCACCTACAAAAGCATCCTCCCCAGTTGGGGAAAAAGGCCATCTCCCAAGCTAAAAACAACAACCCATAACACCCATTCACAACCAAGAAGCCTCCTCCGTCCAAAATGCACCCACAATCCCAATACAACTTACACATCAATAGCCTGTGCATATATGAACATAAGATCGATAAACCCAAAGGCAGACCTCATTAAGGACTGGATAATCAAAGAACATCTAGGCTACCTATTCCTAGCTGAAACCTGGTTAACATCTGACTCAGACCCTTGCATAACAGAATTCTGCCCTAAGGGATACAAAGTAGAGCTTATCTGCAGAGAAAAAAAGCGAGGGGGAGGATTGGCAATTCTAGCCAAAAACAATCTCAACATAAAAGTCCTAGACAAACACACGACACCCGATCTAGATCTACTAGCCTGCCAACTATCTGGCGATACACTCAAAGACACCATGACCTGTATTCTCTGCTATATAGCACCAGGAAAATGGAGCACTACAAAACACACGCTTGAAGACTTCATCTTCCAGAATTCACTAATATCAACTTACAACCTACTACTAGGAGACATTAATCTCCACCTCGAAGACCATACCTCCAATCAAACAGAAAGCCTACTCTCCTACCTCAAAACGCTATCCTACCAAATACTCAACCCCCAACCCACTCACGAAAAAGGCCATCAACTAGATATTGCTGCATTCATGACCCAACAACCTCAAACACCAGAAATTCACATCTCAAACGAATCCTGGATCCCCTCCCTCTGGTCAAATCATTATAAATACACCTTCAACATCAACTGGGCTCAATGCAATTATAAACACAAACCCCACAAATCCCCCATCAAAACCCGTCCAAAAATCGAATCAACCACTTTCTGGGACAAAGCAGATCCCGCAATCGACTTCATAGACCCCAAAGAATTCATACCACAATGGCAAACATTAAGCTAAATGAGCTAGCCCCAATAAAATCAAAACACAAAATCTGCAGACAATCAGACAAATGGTTTGACGCTGAACTGCTCCAACTCAAAAGGCACTGCAGACAAATGGAAAGAAACTGGAAAAAAAAGAACCAAGAACAATCCAAAATAGCATGGAGAAGTCTAATCAAACAATACAAGACCAAACTCAAAGAAAAAAGAAAAGATTACTACTCCAAGCTGGTAGGCATGGAGTCCATAGACTCAAAAAATCTTTTCAATCTAGTAAAAAACCTCACCAACACCAAACCTTACCTAGCAGCACAAGAAAAGCATCCTCCAACAGCCACTCAACTCGCAGACCACTTCAAAAACAAGATTACAACAATCAGGACTATCTTCAATAACACACACACCCTCCTCGACGAGATAACAACAAATCCCCCAATAGGAGAAGCCATTGCTGCAGACAGGACCTGGACCGAATTCCCTGCGGTAAACTGGACAGACATGAATCGACTCTACAAAAAATACAGTCATGCTTCATGCGACCTGAACTATTGTCCCGTGTATCTAATAACCAACGCCACCCCCAAATTTAGGGCCAGCCTCATGCAATGGATCCAAATTACACTCACTGAAGGTCAATTCCCGCAGCACCTAGGAGAAATCATAATCACTCCAATTGTGAAGGACCACAAAGGCCTTATAGATAACTCCGCTAACTATAGACCCATCGCCTCAATACCAATATACGTCAAACTTATAGAAGGACTAGTTGCACAATTCCTCACAAATGACCTGGAAGACCACAATCTTCTCCACCCCTCTCAATCGGGATTCAGATCCAACCACAGCACGGAGACTTTACTAGTAACCCTACTAGACACAGCCCGACAGCACCTCAGCAAAGGCAGAAGGATGCTGATAATTCAACTCGCTCTATCTGCAGCTTTCGATCTGGTCGACCACACCATCCTACTATAGACACTAGAAGCCATAGGGATCTCAGGCAGGGTATACAATTGGTTCGAAGGATTCCTTAAATACAGATCTTATAGAGTAAAGTCAAACAATCTTAAATCAGAATCATGGTCCAACCCCTGTGGAGTTCCTCAAGGATCACCTCTCTCACCTACTCTCTTCATCCTCTTCTTATCCTCCCTTGGGTCTACCCTAGACAATCTGAATGTAACTTCATTCAGCTACGCTGATGACATCACCATACTCCTACCCTTTGATGCTCCTGACCCAACTTCTACAGAAAAATTGGAAAAAAACCCTTCAAGCAGTGGAAAAATGGATGGCAGATCACAAATTGAAGCTGAACACTGACAAAACAAAATTTCTACTGCTTGAAAAGGATAAGAATCCCTCCATCACAGAACCAGAAATAAACGCCTCCAAATACCCTATACAACCTACCCTAAAACTCCTAGGTGTAACAATAGACAGATGCTGCACAATGCAGGCCCAAATCAACAAGACCACCCAGAAAACATTTCTAACCATGCGCAATTTAAGAAAAATCAGAAAATTCTTCGACAAAGAGCAATATAGGCTAGTAGTCCAATTCCTAGTACTAGGTCTATTGGACTACTGCAACATACTCTATCTGCCTTGCCCTGCAACAATGATAAAACAACTACAGACAATCCAAAACACTGCACTCAGATTAATCTACTCACTGAGAAAATTTGACCACGTCACCGCGGCCTACCTGGACTCACACTGGTTGCCAATGCAAGCACGAATTCAATTCAAACTATACTGTCTATTATTCAAAGCAATAAATGGCACAGCCCCCAATTACCTAAACAACCGCCTGTACCAAAACGCCACCACTAGGCAAAGAAGAACTAAGACCACTTTTACCTACCCCCCACTCAAAGGCACCCAGCGCAAGAAGATATTTGACAGTCTGCTGGCGACGCATGCAGCGAAACTGGACCACACTATCTCCAACCTGCTGATAACAACAAACGACTATAAATATTTTCGTAAAGAAATCAAAACCCACCTATTCAAAAAATTTATACAGATGGCTTAACCTCAACCGGACCCCCCTCAACGCAACTCCCCCCTCCTCCCCCCCTTCACCAGTTCCCTTCTCTTTAGCCTCAAGCATGTCAACTGCTTCCCTAATGGTATATATACTGGATCTGCACTATTTCCTATTTGTACAGCATCTTGTAGCTCTTGAAATATACAGCTCCGTTATTCTTGTAACTTCTCCTGGAAATGACCAGAATTCTCTCTGTAATTATCCTGGAAATGTCCAGTTGTCTCTTTTGTAATCCGCCCAGAACTGCAAGGTTGAGGCGGAATAGAAATCAGTAATGTAATGTAATAAGAACATAAGAAGTTGCCTCCACTGGGTCAGACCGAGGTCCATCTTGCCCAGCGGTCCGCTCCCGCGGCGGCCCATCAGGTCCATGACCTGTGAAGTGGTTTCTGACCACTTCTATAACCTACCTCAAGTTCTATCTGTACCCCTCTATCCCTTTATCCTCCAGGAACCTATCCAAACCCTCCTTGAACCCCTGTACAGAGTTCCGGCCTATCACATCCTCCGGAAGCGCGTTCCATGTGTCCACCACCCTCTGGGTAAAAAAGAACTTCCTAGCATTTGTTCTAAACCTGTCCCCTTTCAATTTCTCCAAGTGACCCCTAGTGCTTGTGGCTCCCCACAGTTTGAAGAATCTATCCTTATTCACTTTCTCTATGCCCTTAAGGATTTTGAAGGTTTCTATCATGTCCCCTCTAAGTCTCCTCTTCTCCAGGGAGAACAGCCCCAGCATTTTTAACCTGTCGGCGTATGAAAAATTTTCCATACCTTTTATCAGTTTAGTCGCCCTTCTCTGCACTCCCTCGAGTACCGCCATGTCCTTCTTGAGGTACGGTGACCAGTATTGAACACAGTACTCCAGGTGCGGTCGCACCATTGCGCGGTACAGCGGCATGATGACTTCCTTCGTCCGGGTTGTGATACCCTTTTTGATGATGCCCAGCATTCTGTTAGCTTTCTTTGAGGCTGTCGCACATTGCGCCGATGGTTTCAGTGATGTGTCGACCATCACCCCCAGGTCCCTTTCCAGGTTACTCACCCCTAGCAGTGTTCCCCCCATTTTGTAGCTGAACATCGGGTTCTTTTTCCCTACATGCATGACCTTGCATTTCTCTACGTTAAAACTCATTTGACACTTTTTTGCACAGTCTTCCAGTCTCGTTAGGTCCCTTTGCAGGTCTTCGCAGTCTTCCGTGTTTCTAACCCTGCTGCAGAGTTTGGTGTCATCAGCAAATTTGATAACCTCACATTTAGTCCCTGTCTCCAGATCATTAATAATATGTTGAACAGTAGGGGTCCCAGCACCGACCCCTGCGGAACTCCGCTCGTGACCTATTGCCATTCTGAGTATTTGCCCTTTACTCCAACCCTTTGTTTCCTGCCCGCCAACCAGTGTTTGATCCATCGGTAGATATCCCCTTGCACCCCGTGGTTCCACAGCTTTTTAAGTAGCCGTTTGTGAGGTACCTTGTCGAAGGCTTTTTGGAAGTCAAGGTAAATGATGTCTATGGATTCCCCCTTATCCATCTGACTGTTTATTCCCTCAAAGAAGTACAGCAAATTCGTGAGGCATGACCTTCCCTTGCAAAAGCCATGCTGGCTCTCCTTCAGTTGTCCATTGTTTTCTATGTGTTCGCAGATTGTGTCCTTTACCATTGCTTCCATCATCTTTCCTGGAACCGAGGTCAAGCTCACAGGCCTGTAGTTCCCCGGGTCACCCCTTGATCCCTTCTTAAAGATGGGCGTGACGTTTGCTATTTTCCAGTCCTCTGGGATCTCCCCAGTTTTTAAGGAGAGGTTACATATTTGGCGAAGTGTCTCTGCTATTTCGTTTCTCAGTTCTTTTATTACCCTTGGGTGGATGCCGTCCGGGCCCGGTGATTTGTCGCTCTTTAGTCTGTCTATCTGTCTGAGAACATCCTCTTTGCTTACCTCTAGTTGTACCAGCCTTTCGTCGTGGTCTCCGTTTATAATCTCCTCGGGTTCTGGGATATTGGATGTGTCCTCTCTGGTGAAGACTGACGAGAAGAAATTGTTTAACCTGTCAGCTATCTCTTTTTCCTCCTTTATCGCTCCTTTCCTGTCTCCGTCGTCCAGTGGTCCTACTTCCTCTCTGGCTGGTTGTTTCCCTCTCACATACCTGAAGAAGGGTTTGAAGTTTCTTGCTTCTCTTGCCAGTCGTTCCTCATATTCTCTCTTTGCTTTCCTGACCTCTCGATGACATTCTTTCTGGTGTCTTTTGTGCTCTTCCTGGTTTTCCTTTGTTGGTTCCTTTTTCCATTTCTTGAAGGATGATTTCTTGTCGCTTATCGCCTTTTAACTGCAGTAGTTATCCATGCTGGGTTTCTAGTTCGATTTTTTTTTTGCACCCTTTCCTAAACCTTGGGACGCACAGGTCTTGTGCCTCGAGCACTGTGCCTTTAAGCAGTGTCCAGGCTTCCTTTACAGTCTTTACCTTCCCTGAGCTGTTGCTGAGCTTTTTTCCTACCATTTTCCTCATGTCCTTGTAGTTTCCTTTTCTGAAGTTGAGTGCTGTCGTTGTGGTTCTTTTCACCTTTGATGTTCCCATGTTTAATTTGTACTGGATCATGTTGTGATCACTGTTCCCTAATGGTGCCAGTACCACCACTTCCTTTGCGGGTCCCTCTAGCCCGTTGAGGATTAGGTCTAGAGTGGCATCCCCTCGCGTTGGTTCCGTGACCAGCTGCTCCATGAAACAGTCCCTTACCGCCTCTAGGAATTTAGTTTCTCTAGTGCAATTTGAGTGTCCAATGTTCCAGTCTATTCCCGGATAGTTGAAATCCCCCATAACCACCACCCTTCCACTTTTGCACACCTGCCTCAGTTTGGCCTCCAGGTCCAGGTCGTTTGCTTCTGGCTGTCCTGGTGGGCGATAGTACAGTCCCAATTTGATGTCAGCTCCTTCCCCTCCTGTCAGCTTAACCCATAATGACTCCAGACTGTCCGCCCTTATTGTTGTTTCTGTTCTGGATGAAGGAATGGAGTCCTTTATATACAGTGCTATTCCTCCCCCCTTCTTATGTGCCCTGTCCTTCCTGTAGAGTTTGTACCCTGGTAGGGCCACATCCCATTTGTTGACCTCTGACCACCATGTCTCTGTGATTCCTATTATGTCTAGGTCTTTATTTCCGGCTATCACTTCTAGCTCCCCCATTTTGGTCCTTAGGCTCCTAGCATTTGTATATAGGCAATTTAAGTCCCAGTTTGTTACCTTTTCTTTTGGATCTACTCTTGATTTGTTGCTCCTGCTGGTCTCCTCACATGCCGCCTCCTGTGGTGTGTCTCTCCCGTCCTCTGCCCGATTCTTTCTTTGGTAGCCCTCTGATTCCGGCTGTTTCCTCCTTGTCTTGCTCTTTAGCTCTAGTTGGCTCTCGGGTCCCTGCGCTGCATCTTTGGGTTTATGTCCATAAAGTGTCCATTTTGTCTCTAGTCCACTATCGCCATTTCCTGTTTCAGTATCGTTGCTTGATACTGTGGTCCGATGTGTCGAGGTCAGATCGACTATCGGCTTTCCCCTTGTTATCAGTTTAAAGTCTTGTCAATGCAGGTCTGGATGTTACGTGCCAGCATCCTCGTCCCAGCCGTGCTCAAATGCAGAGCTTGTTTTTCCCCAGGAAGGTTGACCAGTTCCGTACAAAGAGGAAACCCTCCTCGTCACACCATCGCCTCAGCCATCCATTTGTTGCTTGCAGTTCGGTCTGCCTCCTTGCATCTGCCCTTGGTACTGGCAGGATCTCTGAAAATGCTATCTTCCCTGTCCTCAGCTTCAGCTTCCTCCCCAGGATCTTAAACTGCTCAGTCAATGTAGTCATGTTGAAATTCCTTCTGCTGACGTCATTTGTTCCGACGTGGATTATCACTGCTGTGTCCTCTGTCTCAGCGCCCTCCATGATTCTCTCAATTTTGTCGGAGATGTCCTTTGTCCTCGCACCTGGGAGACATGTCACTAGGCGATCCGCTCTACCTCCTGCTATGTGACTGTCCACCTCTCTCAGGATTGAGTCTCCCACCACGATAGCAGATTTTCCTCTCCTCAGCTTCCTCCTGGGTCTCAGGTCTGTGTCGATGATTGGGTCCTCCAATCCTTCCTTCTCCTGGTTGGTTCCTCCGCAAGGTTCCTCTCCCTCGGCTCCTGGTGGGTCCTGGTGGGTCCTGTCCTCCATCCGTTTGTTCCCTTCTGAAGAGCGGGTGATCCTGTGTTTCTACCATCCTGCAGGCCTCCTCGATGAATCTTTCAAGCTCTCTGACCTGTTCGTTGATGTGGTTTTCTCTGGTGGTGTCCTCAGTTGGTTCAAATTCCCTTGGTTCCTCTAAGGAGTGGAGTCCCTCTAGCTCCTGTACTTTAATCTGCAGTCTCCCGACCTCCTTTTTTAGGCTAGCCAGTTCCTGACATCGACTGCATATGTAGGCCTGCCTCCCGGAAGGGAGGTAGTCATACATGTGACAATCAATGCAGTATACTGGAAAGCTTCGCTGTCCTTCTGCTGTCTCCATTATTCCTTCCCTGTGATTAAAGTTGGTGCGCTGGAGTGCGCCCGATGTGTGTCTAGGTGGAGAGGTAGAGAGAGAAAAATAATGAGTATAGAAGAAAGGAGATATATATATATATATATATATATATATATTTTTTTTTTTTTTTTTAATTTAATTTAGGAAGATTGAAGATTGTATTGAATTTGCTGCTGAGCAGCCTGGACTCCTGGCTCCTTCTCTCGGCTCCTTCGCAAAGGCGCCCTCGCTAAGGCGAGCGCCTTTGCCGCTCGCCTTCGCCGCACGCCGAACGGCTGTGCGCCGTTGGCCCCCCTCCTTTTAAGGGGGGGAGTCCGGGCACCGACGCTGCTGTGACGCGGTGCGGGTGGGCGGAGCTACCTCTCGCTACCCGCTCCGCTCTGCCGCTAGCCCCTGCTTCCTCCTCTGTCCAGAAATTGCTTTTCCTCTCCCTCTGTCTCTCCTGCTTCCTCAGCCGCTGCCTACCCTCGCTGCCTCCACGCGCTGAAAAACCTTTGCTTCGTTGGCCCCCCTCCTTTTAAAGGGGGGAGTCCGGGCACCGACGCTGCTGTGATGCGGTGCGGGTGGGCGGAGCTACCTCTCGCTACCCGCTCCGCTCTGCCGCTAGCCCCTGCTTCCTCCTCTGTCCAGAAATCGCTTTTCCTCTCCCTCTGTCTCTCCTGCTTCCTCAGCCGCTGCCTACCCTCGCTGCCTCCACGCGCTGAAAAGCCTTTGCTTTGTTGGCCCCCCTCCTTTTAAGGGGGAGAGTCTGGGCACCGACGCTGCTGTGACGCGGTGCGGGTGGGCGGAGCTACCTCTCGCTACCCGCTCCGCTCTGCCGCTAGCCCCTGCTTCCTCCTCTGTCCAGAAATCGCTTTTCCTCTCCCTCTGTCTCTCCTGCTTCCTCAGCTGCTGCCTACCCTCGCTGCCTCCACGCGCTGAAAAAAAAAAATAAAAAAATTCCTCAGTGGACCCTGGCATCTCAATGGACGCAAGTTTGTGACCTTCCTTCCCGACACATTTCAGTCACTCCTTCCTTCAAGAAGTCTCTCCGTTGGTGGATGCTCTCTTCCAATCTTTCCAGAGGCTGGCTTTTTCAAACTCCCCCTCATCAAAAGGTCCTCACGACAGACTCTTCGACCTACGCTTGGGGTGCTCATTTAGATGGTCTCCGTACTCAAGGCCACTGGACCAGTACTGATCGTCAATGTCACATAAATCTGTTGGAACTCAGAGTGATTTTCAAGGCTCTCAACGCTTTTCAACATCTTCTTCGCAACCAAGTGGTCCTCATCCGGACAGACAACCAAGTCGCCACGTATTATGTCAACAAACAAGGAGGGACCGGCTCTGCCTCCCTTTGTCAAGAAGCGATGAAGGTTTGGGACTGGGCAATCTGCCACAACACCTTCCTCAAAGCTGTCTACATTCAAAGGGTAAAGAATTGCTTGGCAGACAACTTGAGTCGTCTTCTACAACTTCACGAATGGACTCTCCATTCCTTGCCTCTTCATCAAATTTTTTCACAATGGGGAACCCCCTCAGATAGATCTCTTTGCGGCTCCCCACAACTTCAAACTGCCTCAGTTCTGCTCCAGGATATACTCTCCTCACTGCCTCGAGGCAGATGCTTTTCTTCTGGAATGGACAAATCTCTTCCTCTACGCATTCCCTCCATTCCCTCTCATTCTCAAGACTCTGGTTAAGTTGAAGAATTATCACGCCACCATGATTCTCATCGCTCCTCGGTGGCCAAGACAACCTTGGTACTCCCTTCTACTTCAACTCAGCACCAGGGAGCCATACCTTATACCAGTTTTTCCTTCTCTGCTTACACAGTCAAGGATCTCTGCTTCATCCCAACCTGCAACCTCTACACCTGACAGCTTGGTACCTTTCAACGTAACTCCTCTTCAGTTTTCTCAATCTGTAAGAGATATCTTAGAAGCTTCTAGGAAGCCTATCACTAGACAATGCTATCACCAAAAGTGAACTAGATTTTCTACGTGGTGTTTTTCTCATCATACGGAGCCTCAGCATTCCTCCTTATCTTCTGTTTTGGACTACTTGTTGCACTTATCCAATTCTGGCCTCAAGTCTATATCTATCCGAGTCCATCTCAGTGCAATTGCGGCTTTCCATCAGCCTATTGAAGGGAAACCCCTCTCTGCTCATCCAGTGGTTTCCAAATTTATGAAATGTCTCTTTAATTTTAACCCTCCTCTCAAACCGCCTCCTGTGGTTTGGGACCTCAATGTTGTCCTTTCTCAACTCATGAAGCCTCCATTTGAACCAATCGATAAGACTCATCTGAAGTATCTCTCTTGGAAAGTGGTGTTTCTCATAGCCCTCACTTCCCCTTGAAGAGTCAGTGAACTGCAAGCTTTACCGTGTTTCCCCGATGGTAAGACACTGTCTTATTTTTTTTGGAAGGCCAAAATATGCTCTAGGGCTTATTTTCGGGGGGATGCCTTATTTACCCTTTCATGTCCCCTCTGTATCTCTATCCTTATTCAGTAGGTCCTGCTTACCCTTTCTCTTCTTTGTGTCACTATCTCCATTTTCAGCTTTCCCCCCCTTTTCCTTTGTTACTGCACCCTGTAGCTAGAATCTTTCCACCCTCCCTCCACTCCGGCCCAGCCCAGTATGAAATATTTCCTTTTGTTTCCCTCCCCTCTCTCTTTCTCTCTCTCTTCTCCTCCCTCACCCACGAGTCCTGCATCTGGCCCTCTCCCTTCTACCTGCACCTGGCAACACCCCCCTGCTCCGCGGCTCTCTTCAGCAACTCGTCAGCAGCAGTGATCAAGACAAGCTGCCAACATCGAGGCCTTCCCTCTACGAGTCCCGCCTTTGTGGAAAAAGGAAGTTGAAACAAGCGGGACTCGCAGAGGGTAGGCCCCGACGTCAGAAGCTTGTGTCGATCGCTGCTGCTGAGTTGCCGAAGAGAGCCGCGGAGCAGGGGATGTGGCCGGAAGCAGGTAGAAGGGAGAGGGAGATAGGAAGGCTGTAGATCTCCGGAGCATGACACCGACCCCGGCCAGGATGATTTCTTTTTCAGGCGTGCACCTTACAAGTCCAGCGTCGCGGCGGGAAATAGCCATGCTGAGCAGTGAGCTCAGCACTACACAGATGAAAGCCTTGCTTGCTGATTGGTCCGGCGGCACGGCCGCCGGACCAATCAGCAAGCAAGGCTTTCATCTGTGTACGTGCTGAGCTCACTGCTCAGCATGGCTATTTCCCGCCGCGACGCCGGACTTGTAAGTTGCATGCCTGCGTGACACACTACCGGAGTCACGGCAAAGGTGGAAAAGAGCCGCATGCGGCTCTGGAGCCGCGGGTTGCCGACCCCCGCGGTAGACGGAGGGACCACACGGAGTCACCCACCGTACCACCCGATTCGGGTAAGCGCAGGTATCGGTGGGTGGCTTATTTGCGGGGGGGGTGCCTTATTTTACAATTTTTTCTAAAAAGTGGGGGCTGTCTTATTTGATGGCCCTGCCTTATCATCGGGGAAACACGGTAGTAACTGACCCACCATTCACTGTGTTCTATAATGACAAGGTGGTTCTTCGTACTCATCCTGAATTCCTACCTAAAGTGGTCTCGGAATTTCATCTCAACCAATCCATCGTCCTTCCAGTATTTTTTCCAAAGCCTCATTCTCATCCTGGAGAATCAGCTCTTCATACTGTGGACTGTAAACGTGCTTTGGCCTTCTACTTGGAACGCACCAAACCACACAGAACTGCTTCTCAACTTTTTGTTTCATTTGATCCAAATAAGTTGGGCCATCCTATTTCTAAGCGTACCATCTCCAACTGGATGGTGGCTTGTATCTCTTTCTGCTATGCCCAGGCTGAATTACCCCTTCATAGTAAAGTCACAGCCCATAAAGTCAGAGCAATGGCAGCTTCAGTAGCTTTCCTCAAATCTACACCTATTGAGAAAATTTGAAGAGCTGCTACTTGGTCCTCGGTCATACCTTCACTTCTCACTATTGTCTGGATACTTTCTCCAGACGGGATGGACAGTTTGGCCAAACAGTATTACAAAATTTATTCTCCTAAATTGCCAACACTCCCACCATCCCATTCTGATTAGCTTGGAGGTCACCCATATGTGAGAATACCTGCCTGCTTGTCCTGGGATAAAGCACAGTTACTTACCGTAACAGGTGTTATCCAGGGACAGCAGGCAGCTATTCTCACAACCCACCCACCTCCCCTGGTTGGCTTCTCTGCTAGCTATCTGAACTGAGGAGACACGCCCTGCGCTGGGCAGGAAGGCACTCACGCATGCGCGGTGCGGGCAACTCGAAACTTCGAGTTTCTTCAAGCAAGTCTGCTTGCAAGGCGTCCGCATCTGGGCTCCGTCGATGACGTCACCCATATGTGAGAATAGCTGCCTGCTGTCCCTGGATAATACCTGTTACGGTAAGTAACTGTGCTTTACGGAAGTAAGAGTTAACTGAAGGGGATCCTTTGAGAAATGCAAATCTAATTCAGTGAGTTCAGCAGTGCATGGCCCATGAGGAGTCCCTGGTTTTTTCAGTAAAAAACCTGAGGAGGTATCAGTAAAAATCTATGGTAAAGACTTCAGTAAAACTATTACTAGCACAGTGTAACCTGGACCCAGCATAGTTGTGAAGTGTTTAGATTTTAGCAAAGCCTTTGACAGTGTTCCACACAAGTGTCTAATAAATAAACTGAGTGCCTTCAGGATGGGCCCCAAAGTGACGGACTAGGTCAGGAGCTGGTTGTGGAAGGCAACAGCAGATAGTGGTCAATGGAGGTTGCTTTGAGGAAAGAGATTTTACCAGTGCTATGCCTCAAGGTTCAGTTCTTGGGCCTGTTCTTTTTGCTTCTTTGCAGATGATACCAAAATCTGCAATAGATTAGACACCCCTAATGTTGTGGAAAACATGAGGAAGGACCTAGTGAAACGAGGAATGGTCTGAAATTTGGCAGCTAAGATTTAATACTAAGCATTTGGGCTGCAAAAAGTTTTTTTTTCAAGTTTTTCAAGTTTTATTTATATTTGATTAATCGCTTAATTAAAATTGTTTCTAAGCGAATTACAATATATAAAAGTGACATAAACTCGAGGGAACGGTACAGTTTAGGGGGTGAAGAACTTATGTGCATGACGGAAGAGCGGGACTTGGGTGTGATTGTATGTGATGATTTTAAGGTGGCCAAACAGGTGGAAAAGTTGACAGCGAAAGCTAGAAGGATGTTAGGTTGCATAGGGAGAGGTATGGACAGTAGGAAAAAGGAGGTATTGATGCCTCTTTATAAGACTCTGGTGAGACCTCATTTAGAATATTGTGTACAATTCTGGAGGCTGCACCTTCAAAAAGATATAAAAAGGATGGAGTAGGTCCAAAGGAGTGGCTGCAAGGAAGCAGGGGAAGCCCACACCATCTCCCAAAGGAAGACTGACTGACTTGGAATGGAGTTTACTCCAGCACAGGGCTGGAAAGCAACAAGCAGCTCACTTTCCAGTTACCTAGGTAAAAACCTCTAATGCTGAATTGGCTATTGATTATGAGGACAAGTTTCAAGTTTAATATAAATTCGATTGATCGCTTATTCGAAGTTCTAAGCAATGTACAAATCAGTAAAATTACAATTTCACGACAACAAAACAAATGACACAAACTAAATCTTGTAAGACATATTAAAAACTAATATTAGAAATAGAGAATTACACGGTGACAAAATTCATCACTGTTCCCGTCCCCACGGATAACCGCGGGAAATAATCCCATGTCATTTTTTAGTGTCTATTTCAGCCTCAGTCCTTCTACACCAGCATTCTTCAAAGCAAAGCTTGAGGGTCAGTGGTTGTGGCCATTCATACTCTGATTCTGATTCTGGTGTGATAGGCCAGAGCACATTACAGGGGTTCAAGGAAGGTTTGGATAGGTTCCTAAAGGATAAGGGGATCGAGGGGTACAGATAGAACTAATGGTAGGTTAGATAGAACTAGAGGAAGGTTATAGAAATAGTCAGAAACCACTTCACAGGTCACAGACCTGATGGGCCGCCGCGGGAGCGGACCGCTGGGCGCGATGGACCTCTGGTCTGACCCAGTGGAGGCAACTTCTTATGTTCTTATGTTCTTATGATTCTTCCCTCTCTACTTAAAAAATGACATGAAGATGGTTTACCGCGGTTATCCGCGGGGACGGGAACGGTGATGAATTTTGTCACAGTGTCATTCTCTAATTACAAACATATTAAACAAAAGGAAAGAAAGGGAAGAGAAATACAAGTTGTTTGATAGTAAGTAAGACATATATAGGAAACTACACTGGGAAGGGAAATATGTACTTCAGAGAAGTAAGGAAATGCAATTGAAATAAGGCTACTAGACATTGAAATGGAGCAAGATGCTCTGGAGGAAACAAAAACCTGGGGCATGGAGTTTGTAGAGTGTGTGGGAGGGGCTAATGCGGAATTTATGGAGCTGAGCTAGAAGCTGCCATACAGTAATGAAGTTTGCTGATAAAGAAGAATAGATTATGGTTTGAAGCCAGTGTGCCCTGCACCTTGATCTTTCAGCGGTGTGCTGCAGGAAGAGGGTTTGAGGCTCTAGAGGCCAACAAGGTATTGTTCGGCATAATTATGTTTATTTCACCTTCTACTTCTGCTGAAGCAACTGCTAAGACCCAGACACTTTTTGAATTGTGTTTTTCTTTTTCTTTTGCCTGTACGAGAACTTGTGAGGCAGCCAGCTTATTTTGGAGAATTCTGTGGGTGGGGAACCTTAAAGATTTGGTTCCTTTATGGGGGTTGAAATTCTATGCTTGGGGAAGTGTTATTTCTGTTTTCCCCAAGCAGTGGCAATTAAGTACTGGGTAAAGAACTTGAGCTACAAATAACTTGTGTTTTGTTTTTGGAACGTTTGTGTGACTTACCTGGTTTTTGCATTGGGTGACTAAACCAGAAGCATCAGAAGAAAAAAGTGAAGTTGAACTGAGTTTGATATGTTTTTTCTTTTTGTTTTGCACCCTCATTGAAACTAATGTGAAGCCATACCAAGTGCTGAACGGAATTATGCAATAAAGCACTTTTTAACCTGTCTGTGTTTACTGCACTCTCCACTCCACACTCCAAGCATTGCCTTACCGCTCGGCCGAGGTCTGTGTGCTTTGGGCAAGGCCCTAGCTTCGGCCACGCCCGGTCACAATCTTTACCCCTCTGTTGCCATCATTTGACCTGATCCACCAATTATTTCAATATCAGATGTCTCCAAGAACCCAGAAACATCTAGGCACCTTCCATCATTGACCGTATGTCTCTTTTTGAGGAAGTCAAATGATGTATTTGAACAGGAAGCATATTAATCTTAAATTTTAAACTTGATGTCAAGAACTTGTAAAAAAAAAAAAAAAAAAAAAAGGTCCTTAGGAGCCATTATACAGTGGTGCCTCGCATAACGAACGCCTCGCACAGCGAACGCTGCGCACAACGAACTTCATGTCTTGCTTCCCACAACGAACTTCGTTTCACACAACGAAGTTGCCCGAGCTGCATCCTTCCGCGCAGGCACCGCGCTTAACTGCCCTCTCTCCGCCTGGCTCCCTGTGAAACAAGCACTGGCGCTACAGCCGACACCCCGCCGAGAAGAGAAAGTGATGTCGGCAGGGAAAGAAGCACGGTATCAAGCAGCTGTGGGTCCTGCACCGCCGATGCGGCTGCATCCACTGAGAGAGCCAGCGAAACTGAATGCACATCATTCGGGCGGGAAAATGCCAACTCAACCGGCGCCATTACTACATCTTCCCCTGAAGCGTCCACATACCATGCAGCGCATAACCCCGATGGTGTTTGCCGCTTCCCACACCGGAAACAACTTTTAACCACCTCTGCTGCCATGTTACTGCACCGAAAAAGAGAAAAAACTAACACCACAGAACATGAAAACCACCGGGCCAACCAAAAATAAGCCAAGAAAAAAAAAATGAACAGTTAAGTCCCAGTTTTTGCCGCTGAGACTCTGCCCTCTCTCACTGTAAAATTAGACTCTACTTAGTCTGTCTTTAAATTTAAAAAATGTGTGTTGTTTTAAAAAACAATTATGTTTTTAGATGTATCTAAATAAAAATAATAACAAAAAATTTATCTTTTTTTATGTCATCTTAGCATATTTTATGCTACAGAACAAATTATTTTTTTTAACATGTATTGTTATGGGAAAACGCGTTTCACATAACGAACTTTTCGCATAACAAACTTGCTCCTGGAACCAATTAAGTTCGTTGTGTGAGGCACCACTGTACTAGAAACTAGGAAGTTAAGAAATCTTAAGTTTAGGTTATATTTGTATTCTCAATTTTCTAGTGTTCCAATCTAATAGGAAGGCATCCAAATCTAGTCGATAGCCAAGTTTGCTCATGGTAAAATGAATATGACAAATGGCACATGACGTAAAAGGTTCCAAAATATTATTTTTTTTATTAATTATTCATATTAATTCTCAAAAGATTATTACGTCACCGGGAGGTCTTTATAGTGGCCAAACGCTGGCCTTCTGATAAAGATCTCAACTCAATAATTCATTGCTCCCCAATATATATCTTCAGTCCAGTTTGACATCATTGGCTGTCAGCCAATCCACTAACAGAGCTGTCCTTAGATTAGGACAAAGGAAATTCCTTTACATGTTTTTCACACTCAAAACAAAGTTTATAAAGTCATATTTTTGTTTACATTCATTTCTGAATATACATTATTACATATCCATATGCATTATTACATATCCAAAGAAACTTTGAATTCAAACTGCTGAAAAGTTCTTGGCCCTGTTAGCACCATAGGGCTCTGAGCTATACAAAAACTGACAGGTTCAAATTTCACTGACACATTCCTAAGTGTGGGCTACAGTGCCCTCCCTTCCTATGCTGGAGACTGCTACAGCATCTCTGATTCTAACCATTCCCAGATGTTGCCTCCCAGGCTCCCTTTAAATTTCTTTAAGTTTAAATATATAAAATATTGGAAATTAAGTACACACCATTCTTTCACATATCTTTCATTCATTCGTTCGTTCGGGGCCCTTTTCATCCACAGATCCACACCATGTATTTCATTTATATTTAATGCCTGTTATATCTCAGTTTGGAATATAGAATCTAACATGTTCTTCCAAACCGGCTTTAAGCACATCTGGTATCAATTAGAACCACGAGGCTAAAGGCAGGAAGCTGAACAAAGAACCAGAGAGGACAAAGAACAGCAGAGAGCCAAGATGGAGTTCTTAATATCTCTATGCATGTATATTACGCACTACCTAATTTTCCTCTATGATCTGACCTAACAGCAAAATACACAAAGAGAATATTATTATGCTTTTCCTTAATATTAATCTGTAGTATGTTTTTCTGGCCTTGGCTATATCCATATTCAGATTTTTATTCACCAACTTTTTGTACGCTTCTATTGGGCATGGCCTTAACTAACACATATGCTTGTATCTAACTAGAGTTACCCAGAACCATACGAAAAGCAGGCACTTTTGTAGAAAAACTCCACAAAAATACTGAACCATCATGTCCTGCACTGTCCATTCCATTAACGTCCCATAGATATCGCCCTCTACAGGCCACGAGCCACTATTCAACAGCCAGGAACAGAAAAGTGGAAGTTTGTTGCTATGGGGAGAAGAAAAAAGATCTAAGTCAGGGGTCCCCAATTTGGAAAAGATCTGTCATAATGTAGATGTGTTGAGAGAGCATTTGTGAAAGTGGAGTCTGATTACTTTTGTCTGCAAGCCCATTCTGTTTTCCTGCTAAACAAACTGTTCCTGAGCAATTGCCCAAGTCCAAATCTCTATTGTTTCTGTGTAGAGAGAAAGTGATTTTAGAAACCAGATTGCTAGTGTGGATGAAGACTATTTGATTTCTATGGCATTCCTGGAATGTGTGGAGAGTGTTGCAAATTGAACATAAGAATAGCCACACTGGGTCAGAGCAGTGGTCCATCTAGACTAGTATTCTGTTTCCACAATGACCAATCCAGGTTACAAGTACATTCATTGCTTGTTTGTAGTCTCTAATATAAACCATTGGTGATTCTTTTATGATTAGAACCTGGTTCAATTCCCATTGCAGCTCCCTGTGACTCTGAGCAAGTCACTCAACCCTCCATTGAAAAAGACACAAAATAAGTACCTATATATAATATGTAAACTGCTTTGATTGTAACCACAGAAAGGTGGTATATCAAGTCCCGTCCCATTTTCATTTCCCCTATCCATTGTGACAAGTCTTCAATCTGGCTTCTTCTCTGAGAAATGGAAACTGGCTACAATTTACCTTTGTTTAAAGGATCCACATGCTGACTGTCCTAATCCACTAAATCACTACCTAATTTCTCAGCCCTTTTTCATGTCCAAACTCCCTGAAAGGCTTATTGCTCTACAACTCATTATTTGTGGTTGATATATTTGTTTTGTGGTATATTATTTTGTGGTTGATATTTTTGTGGTAATTATGTTGTGGTTGGTATATTTGTGGTGATGTTTCTCATTTTCCTCTTTTTTTTTTCAATTTAATTGAACAAGAAACAAAGACGACCATATGTAGTATAACTTATATTTGCATTTTAATGTTTTTATTGCAAAAATAAATAATCTTTCAGAACATCTACATCCACAGTCTTTTGTTTTTATCATTCAATTTATTGAACCAGGTTCCCCTGATTCTCAGGCCACTGCACTAACCATAAGCTATTTCTCCACAATCATGGTATGAAGATAGAAAACATATGACTTAGAGAATTACGTTAAGAATGGGATCAGTAGGGGCTAATAAGGGTTGGAGGAAGAGACCAGTTTAAAGATCTCAGAATGTAATGGAACTGAAACTAAAAAAAGAAAAAAAAAAGAACCAAGGAAAAGTATGTGTTCCTCTGGTAGTTCATAATACAAGGCATGCATTATGCTTTTGGACCTCCTCAAACTTATTTTCATCCCCACAGGTTTTCCATTTACACATCCTCATTCACATATACTGAATGGAAGAGGGAGAGAGGTAGACACTGAATGGAAAGGACAGAGAGAGGCAGCAGAAACTAGATAGAAAGGGCAGAAAAAGAGAGAGAGGCAGACACTGAATGAAAGGGACAAAGAAAGAGACCAGATGCTTGATGGAATGGGGAGAGTAAGGATAGATGTTGGGATGGATAGGGTAATGAAAGAGATCAGATGCTGGATGGAAGGGGAGGAAGAGAGCAGCTGGTGAATGGAAAGGGATATAAAAGAGAACAGATACTGGATGGGACAAAGAGAGAGCGAGCAGATGCTGGATTGAAGGGGGAGATGGAACAGCTGCTGAATGGAAGGGAAGAAAGAGAGCAGATACTGAATGGAAATGGGCTGAGAAATAGAGCAGATGCTGGATGGAAGGAGCAGAGAAAGAGAACAGATGCTGGATGGAAGGGAGAGATAGACATGCTGAATGGACAAAGAAAGAGGGCAGATGGTAGATTAAAGGGAGAGAAAGAGGGCAGACTGGATGAAAGGAAAAGAAAGGGTATGCATTGAATGGAAGGAGGAGGAAAGAGAAAGGGAAGATGCTAGATGGAAGGGAGATAGATAGTAGATTTAATGGACGAGGGTAGAGAAAGAGGGCAGATGCTGGATGGAAGAGGTAGAGAGAGATCGAGAGGGCAGAAGCTGGACCGAAGGGTCAGTTGCTGGTTGGAAGGGAGTAAATGAGAGCAGGTGCTAGATGGAAAGAATAGAGAGAGGGCAGATGCTGGATGGAAGAGACCAGAGAGAGAGAGAGAGCAGATACTTGATGGAACAGGCAGAAGGAGAGAGAAGGCTCGATTAAAAGAGGTAAAATGGCAGATTTTGGATGGGGAAGGGGACAGAAGAAAAAGGAAAGAATTAGTGACAATAAGAGGAAGTGGAATAGGAGAGTAAGAGAAAGAAAAGGAAAGCTGTAGATAGACACAATAAAAAGAGAGACATTAAAGACTGAATAGGAAGAAAGAATTAGATATGGACAGCAGTGGGTCACGTGACAGCTATTTCGCCCATAAGCACTTCCACTTTACCACCAGATATTCAATAGACTATGTGGTGATAGTGCTGCAGGTGTGCGAAGAAGTGCGCCCAAGGATATTGCTGAAGTGTTGTCGGGTAAGATTTGCCTCTTTGCAGATGATACCAAAATCTGCAATAGAGTAGACACGCTGGATGGTGTGAATAACATGAAGGAAGACCTGGCGAAGCTTGAAGATTGGTCTGAAATTTGGCAGCTAAACTTTAATGCTAAGAAATGCAAGGTCATGCATTTGGGCTGCAAAAACCTAAGGGAACGGTACAGTTTAGGGGGTGAAGAACTTATGTGCACGACAGAAGAGTGGGACTTGGGTGTGATTGAATGTGATGATCTTAAGATGGCCAAATAGGTGGCAAAGTTGAGAGCAAAAGCTAGAAGGATGCTAGGTTGCATAGGGAGAGGTGTGGCCAGTAGGAAAAAGGAGGTATTGATGCCTCTTTATAAGATTCTGATGAGACCTCATTTAGAATATTGTGTACAATTCTGGAGGCCGCACCTTCAAAAAGATATAAAAAGGATGGAATAGGTCCAGGGGAAGGCTACTAAAATGGTGTATGGTCTTCGTGATAAGGCGTAGGGGGCAGACTTAAAGATCTCAATCTGTATACTTTGGAGGAAAGGTGGGAGAGGGGAGATATGATAGAGACTTTTAAATACCTACGTAATGTAAATGTGCATGAGTTAAGTCTTTCATTTGAAAGGAAACTTTGCAATGAGAGGGCATAAGATTAAGTTAAGAGGTGATAGGCTCTGGAGTAATCTGAGAAAATACTTTTTTACAGAGAGGGTGGTAGATGCTTAGAACAATCTGCCAGAAGAGGTGGTGGAAACAGAGACTGTGTCTGAATTCAAGAGGGCCTAGGACAGACATGAGGGATCTCTCAGAGAGAGAAAGAGAATGGTTACTTGCGGATGGGCAGACTAGATGGGCCATTTAGCCTTTATCTGCCGTCATGTTTCTTGGGTGAGCTTATGTTTGGGTATACTTCCATTATTCGCAATAATGTTGAGAACTATAAACAGACCTAAAAACAAGGGTAAAGTCCATGTTTTCAATATTGATTACTATTATAGCTCTGTTCTTCTTTTATCTAGTAATGCAGCCTAAAACTTTTTTTTTCTATCCCGAACATCATTGGTAATAGGCCTTTAAAATTTAACCGTTCAGGGAATAGCAATCACAATAATCTTATTCAGGTCTCATGTTTGTGAAATCAGTTATTTAACACTCATTATTCCTTGTTGAAATGTGGATTATTGAACTGTAGGTCTTTGAAATCTAAAATCTCTCTTATTCAAGATAAGATTGTAACTAATGGATATCGGATATTAGCACTAACAGAAACAAGGCTTAAGCATGGAAAAGATCATTGTTTAAATTAATTAATTACCAGCAGGCTATAATTATATCGGCATGTCTCGCAAATAAAAAAGAGGAGGTAGTTTGGCTTTAATATTTGATGACAACTTTCATTTATAAAAATACCCGTCACTTGCCATACAAAGAAATTTTGTTTACAAAATTAAATACAAAATCCCCTTTAATAGTAGCTTTACTATATTGTCTACCCAATGTATCAATAGAAGTTTGGGATAAAATCTATTTAACTTTGGCACAGCTTACTTTAAAATATTCAAATCTGATTATATTAGGAGATTTTAATGTTCATGTTGATCATCAGGAAAATGCTCATGCTTCTTATTTTAAACAGTTTTTTCAAGATGTAGAAGAACTGATTTTAATACTCATATCGCAAGACATACCCATGATTTGGTAATGATTAAATTTACGGTAATGATTGGTAATGATTAAATTTACAGAGGATTTATCGTTAACTAAAATATCAGAAATTCATTTTTCCTGGTCAAATCACAAACTTATTTCCTTTTCAATTTTTGGGTCTATGATTTAAAAATCTCATTTCCTTCAAACTGGAATAATAGAAACTAGGAAGATAAAACATATAGATCCAAGTAATTTACAACCTTTCTGTGATAGGTTTCCTACAAATTTTCATTCTATGCCATTAGAAGAACAAGCACATACGTGGCAAAAGATATTAAATGAAGAAATGGATCAAATAGATCCATGTTCTTCAAAGGTTAATATTAGCCATAGGGGTATCATCTAGGAATTATCATGTTAAAAAGACAAATGCGTCATTTGGAATGATTGTGGAACAAATGTAAAATCAAAATTTAGTGCATTAACTTAAAGATTTAAGATTATACTATAATAACATGTAAGAAATACTAAAAAGTAATACAATGCAAAATTGTTGAAGGACTGTGATAATAAGCCCAAGCAATTATTTTCATTATACCATTCACTAGTGCATAGAGAAAACAAAGTTGCTGAGCCGGACAGTTTGAATTCTTTGCCTGCCTGAGTCCCTACCCTCTGGTAGCTGTCGGGAGATCTTTGGGCATGGGAGCACACTCTGCA
Organism: Geotrypetes seraphini; assembly: GCF_902459505.1. Classification (NCBI taxonomy): domain Eukaryota; kingdom Metazoa; phylum Chordata; class Amphibia; order Gymnophiona; family Dermophiidae; genus Geotrypetes; species Geotrypetes seraphini. Next base: position 141,969,643 of record NC_047087.1, read on the forward strand.
CCTCCCCGACGCTACAACCATTGAGCCAGTTGGAAGGCTCAGCGAGACAGTTTAAACTCTTTGCCTACCTGAGTCCCTACCCACACCCACTCAACACTACCCATAAACAGCAACACAAGACACCCGATCTCTGCTTAGCACCCGAGGAGACCAGCAACTCTTAATAAGCAGAGAAAGAAGGAACTCCTCTACCACTCTCCTACTACTACACTACTAGACCCCTGTCCCCACAATGATAGCTACACCACAAAAACACAAACAGGCTATCCTGCTGATTACTCTGCTCCTAGTCAACTGGAAGGCGACAGCAAACAACATCTCCCCAATACCAACTATATCAAACACTAACAGAATTCTCCACTCAACCAGACAAATCACAATAGACAGAGGCGTAAACTACCAGACCCACACTTACCACCCCACCACACAAACAGTAAGAAGTAGACCAACAAACTCCTACAAGACCAAAACTCAATCCCACTAAAGATCACTCATCTACCCCAAAATAACTCATAGCACTCCAACAGACTACACCACTCTCACATGCGCATACTTAAACATCAGGGCCATAGGCCCTAAGACAGAACACATAAAAAACTGGATAGAAGGAGAAAACCTAGACTGCCTTATCCTCACAGAAACCTGGCTAACTTCAGTATCAGACCCCAGAATAACAGAAGTCTGCCCAAAGGGATACAAAATAATAGTGATCTGCAGAGAAAATAAAAGAGGAGGAAGAATTGCCATCATTGCCAGAAACACCATAGACCTAAAAACACAAGACAAAATAACTACCCCATACATGGATCTACTAGCCTGTCAAGCACATCACTGAAAGGAACCCTAACCTGCATGCTTTGCTACATAACACCAGGAAACTGGAACACAGCAAAACCAACATTTGAAGAGTTTATATACCGAAACTCATTATCAACAACTTACAACTTAATCCTAGGAGACTTAAACCTCCATCTTGAAAACCAAATCTCCAAACAAATGGAAACCTTACTATCATAGCTCGAAGCCTTAACATACAAGATACTAGACCCTCAAGCCACACATTAAAAAAGTCACCAACTCGACATTGCAGCCTATATGTTCCAACAGCCCATGCAACCAGAGATTCACACATTAAATGGAAACTGGCATCGCTCCCTCTGGTCAGATCATTATACTTACTCCTTCAATATCAAATGAACTAAAAACAAAAACAAGCCAATCACACAAAAATTTACCTACAACTCAAGTAAATATATCGACCCCCACCATATTCTGGACTAAAACAGACACCATAATCCAAGACTATAACCCCAAAGACTTCATTTCACAATGGAGCCATCTAAGCTCAACATCCCTAGATGAGCTAGCCCCAGAACAAGCAAAAACCAGAATCTATAGGAAATCAGACAAATGGTTTGACAACGAATTACTCCAGCTCAAAAGACAATGCAGACAACTAGAAAGAAAATGGAGAAAAAACAGTCAAGATTACACAAAAACAGCATGGAGAAAAATAAACCAAAAATACAAACAAAAACTGAAAGAAAAAAGAAAGACATACTACACAAAACAAATAAGAGAAGAATCCCAAGACACAAAAAAGCTCTTCCAACTACTAAAAGAACTCACAGACACCAAACCCTACCTAACCAATAACGACACCCCCCCCCACCTGCCCTCAGACACATTCTTAGCGACATTCTTCAAACACAAAATTGCAACTATCAGGTCCACTTTCAATGGAACACCTACGCATCTTGAAGAGATCACAACACCCCTCACAGAGAAAGAATCAGTTGCAGCAGACAGAACCTGGTCCTACTTCCCACCTATACAATGGTCAGACCTTAACAAACTCTATAATAAATACAGCCATGCAGCCTTTGACCTCAACCAATGCCCACCATACCTATTAAAAACCTCCAGTACACTATTTTGTACCCTCCTTATGCAATGGATACAAACTTTACTCACAGATGGCCTCTTCCCACAAGACCTCAGCGAAATCACCATCATTCCGATCCTAAAAGACCCCAAAGGACTGACAGATCAACCTTCCAACTACAGACTCATAGCTTCAATACCTCTTTATGTCAAGCTAATAGAAGGCCTCGTAACTAAAGTCCTAACCTTATACCTAGAAAACCACAACTTACTCCACCCTACACAATCTGGCTTCAGAACCAACTACAGCACTGACATATTGCTAGGATCACTCATAGACACTGCTAGACAACACCTCAGCACAAGAAAAAAATGCTGATTATTCAACTAGATCTCTCTGCAGCTTTTGACCTGGTTGACCATGACATCCTCCTACAAATAGGAATCACTGGCAAGGTACTATCATGGTTTAGAGGATTTCTACAATCCAGAACATACAGAGTTAAAACAAACAAACAAAAAAAATCAGAACCATGGTCCAATCCCTGCGGCGTACCCCAAGGATCACCACTATCTCCCACACTCTTCAACCTATACATTGCTTCCCTCAGCTCTTGCCTAGACAAACTAGGCCTTACATCCTACAGCTACGCAGACGACATCACCATTCTACTTCCTTTCGACCAACCAGCGCCCTCCATGGCAAGCACAATACACAAAACACTTGATACAGTAGCAACATGGATGAAAGAACACAAACTGAAACTAAACCCTGACAAAATAAACTTCATCCTCCTCGAAAATAGCAAAACACCAACTATAACAAACCTAGAAATAAACTCAATCTCATACCCCATCCAACCCACTCTAAAACTCCTGGGAGTGCTGATAGACAGAAGATGCACCATGCATCCACAAATCAACAAAACAATAAAAAAAATCATTCGCAGTCATGAGAAACCTAAGGCAAGTTTGAAAATTCTTCGAAAAAAAACAGTTCCAACTTATAGTACAATCCCTAGTCCTAGGTCTAATGGACTACTGCAACATACTTTATTTCCCCTGCCCAACAACCATGATGAAGCAACTACAAACAGTACAAAACACAGTCTGAAGACTTATCTACTCACTGAAGAAATATGACCATATTATAGAGACTTACCATGACTCACACTGACTCCCAATACAAGCGAGAGTACTCTTCAAATTCTACTGCCTACTATTCAAAGCCATAAATGGAGACAGCTGAGTCTACTGGAACAACAGACTAAACCAATCCACCTCAACCAGACACAGGAGAAACCACGCACCATTCACGCACCCTCCAACCAAAAACATGAAACGAAAAAAGCTGTACGACAACCTCCTAGCCACTCGAACAGCAAAGCTGGACCACCAACTATCCAATCTACTGACTTCAACCACAGACTACAAAACCTTCAAAAAAGAAACAAAAACCCTACTATTCAAAAAATACATAAAACCAAACTAACACACCTAGATCTACCTCAAACATCACCTGCAATATGCTCCATTCCTTAGCAAATTAGAAAATATCCAAACCACTCCTTATGTTCTTCTAAATATCCTGACAATTCATATGTAATCCTTATGTACTTCTAAATATCCTGACAATTCATATGTAATCCGCCTTGAACCACAAGGTAACGGCAGAATAGAAATCACTAATGTAATGTAATGTAATGTAATCATGATGCCTTCATCAAATTCATTAGGAGAATTTTTCAAGAATAAAATAACTGTATTATAAGATACATTTCAGTCAAATAATAACAAAAATACCCAAGAGGTTGATTTACCAGAAATTACTCAATTACCGCTATCTAAATTAGATAATTTGTAAACTTGTTCTTCTATTGTATTTTCAAAAGTGGTAAATAAAATAACAAACAAATTACACAATCCAATGCCCTTGTCCTAGATTACCATGGAGAAACATTGTTTACTTCCATTTTTTACATCATATAGGGGTCCTTTTACTAAAGAGTGCTAGCCGATAATGAGCCCATTATATTCAATGGACATGTTGGCGTTTAGCACATGCTAAATTGGCTAGCGCGCCTTAGTAAAAGAGGGGGATAGTTAAAGTTTAGAACTAGGAATGTTTCCAATTGCTTGGAAATACCCATTTATAACTCCAATCTTGAAATCTATTCATAACTCCAATCTTGAAATCTACTCATTTAGATTTATCAATCCTCAGAATTATAGACCAATTTATTTTTTTCCCAAATCTGTTTTTTCAAAATTTTTCAACACAATATATATATATGCATATACTTCAATACAGGAACTCCCCAAGATACATAGAAACACCCATAAGAAATCAAAAACCCATCCCCCACCCTCCTCCACACCCCCACTCTCCCCTCCCAAAATCCCAATCTAAACAATACAGTAGAAGACATCAACACTTGAGTGCCGCCCTCCATGCCACAAATCTATCCCATATTTAATGGTAGGAAAGTAAAGCTTGATGACATAAAGCCATCAATTCACACATCAAATGAACATAGTCCAAGCTTTTTATGAAATGGTGACGCTCCTGCATCTTGTGTAGAATGCCAACACCTTGCCAATGCTACTCGTGCCACTGTGAAAACAAAAACGGCTAACTTATGTTCCTGAACTGTATACCCAGGAATAGTGGCATTGAGTAGGCAACATTCCATTAACAGAGGACAATGTTTGCGTGTTATACCCACTAAAATCTGTCCCACCATATTCCAAAATCTTTTTACTACAGGGCAATTCCACCATATATGTCTAAAGGTGCCCTGTTGGCCACAGGCCCTCCAGCAAAGGCTCTCAATATTAGCATATATACAAGATAATCGATAGGGGGTCAAATACCAGCAATAATACATTCTGTAATCATTCTCAATCAAGGAAGAGGAGATTGGGACAGAAAACAGATTTATACAAAAAGGACCGTTCAGAATCTCCCAAACTTCTCCCTAGTGTGGTAGCCCATTGAGCTTTATAGGGATCTGCAGGAGCTTTACGAAGAAGCAAGGCCAAATATAGGTGAGATATTCCTCCCCGCTTAAAGCCTTTTCGCAATGCTAACTCCAGTCCCATTTCCGTCGAAAGAAGATCCCAGTAAGCATGCCTATGTAGAAACAGTCACAGCTGTGTATAGGGGAAAGCATCAACATTTAATAAACCATTTTCCTCCTGCAGGTGAGCAAACACCATCCCCTCAGCTGTCCACACCTACCCAACTGTACGCAGGCCCGCTTGCACCCAATAGTGTGTGAGGACCTGCAAAGGGACCTAGACAGGCTGGAAGACTGGGCAAACAAATGGCAAATGCGCTTTAACGTAAAAAAATGCAAGGTCATGCATATAGGGAAAAAGAACCCGTTGTTCAACTACAAAATGGGGGGGGCATTGTTAGGAGAAAGCAGTCTTGAGAGAGACTTGGGTGTGCTGGTGGATGCATCACTGAAGCCATCTGCACAGTGCGCAGCGGCCTCGAAAAAAGCCAACAGGATGCTGGGCATCATAAAGAGGGGCATAACAACCAGGACACGGGAAGTCATCATGCCATTGTATCGATCGATGGTGCGTCCTCATCTGGAATACTGCGTTCAGTATTGGTCGCCGTACCTCAAGAAAGACATGGCGGTACTTGAGAGAGTCCAAAGGAGAGCAACGAAACTGGTAAGAGGGCTGGAACACTGCCCATACGCCGAGAGGTTGGACAGGCTGGGGCTCTTCTCTCTGGAAAAAAGGAGGCTCAGGGGTGATATGATAGAGACCTTCAAGATCATGAGGGGCATGGAGAGGGTGGATAGGGACAAATTCTTCAGGCTGAAGGGGACAACAGGTACGAGGGGACATTCGGAGAAACTGAAGGGAGATAGGTTCAAAACAAATGCAAGGAAGTTTTTCTTCACCCAAAGGGTCGTGGACACTTGGAATGCGCTACCGGAGGAGGTGATCGGGCAGAGTACGGTACAGGGATTCAAACAGAGACTGGACAGATTCCTGGGGGATAAAGGGATCGTGGGATACTGAAAAAGTATAGTGGGATACTGGGATACTGAGAAAGTATAAACCCAACCAGGTCGAGCATGTGCAAGACCGGAGGGCTAGGACTCCGATGGGAAGATAGGACTCATCAGGAAGCCAAGATGGCATGGGGGCCCCTTCTGGTGATTTAGACAGGTCATGACCTGTATGGGCCGCCGCGGGAGCGGACTGCTGGGCGTGATGGACCTATGGTCTGACCCGGCGGAGGCACTGCTTGTGTTCTTGTGTTCTAATAGACCAATTTCTAATTTATGTTTACCAGGAAAAGTGACTGAACAAATTGTTCTAAAACACCTTTGCTTGTTTATAGATAAAACAAATGTTTTGCATCCAAAACAAGCTGGATTTCGTCCTAAGCATAGTACAGAAACACTCATTTATAATTTTTAAAATGATGCATTAGAAATCTTAAATAACTGATATTATGCTTTTGCAATATTATTGGATTTGGCTTCTTATTTTGAATTAATTGATCACCATCTTCTAATAGCTCGATTAATCTCCTTAGGAATCTCTGGAAAGGCTCTAAACTGGTTTATTTCCTTCCTTCTTAATAGAAGTTTTTCTGTAGTAGCACTTTGCTCAATATCTTAAAAATTTGATTTATCTTGTGGCATTCCACAGGGCTCAGCATTATCTCCAATGTTTAATATTGTCATAGTTCCACTTTTAACAATAATACAATAATGTGGAATCAAGGCATATTATGTGGACAATATTCTTTTAGTTGCAAAAACTGATCCTGTTAAGCTACAATTTGACAATGTGCATAACTATCTTAGAGCAGTCTACACTTGGTTAGATAATAATAAATTAATTCTAAGTGTTGAGAAATGTTTCTTCTGTTGGATTACAGGTCAATATACAGTGCCTAAATTGTAGTTATCATTTTTAGATAAACAAATACCATTGTTACAGAAATTTAAATACTTGGGGATCATTATAGATTCAGGACTTACGTTTAATGATCAAATTTTAGAAATTGTGAAGAAGTGTTTTTATACACTGAGATCCCTAAGATCAAAATGACATTATTTTACAAATGCCAATTTACATACTTTAATTAACTTAAGAACATAAGAATTGTTGCTGCTGAGTCAGACCAGTGGTCCATCGTGCCCAGCAGTCTGCTCACGCGGCGACCCCTAGGTCTAAATGAGCCCAGCCTCACTTGCGTATTTTCCAGTTGAGCAGGAACTTGTCCAACTTTGTCTTGAATCCCTGGAGGGTGTTTTCCCCTATGACAGATTCTGGAAGAGCATTCCAGTTTTCTTCCACTCTCTGGGTGAAGAAGAACTTCCTTATGTTCGTATGGCTACTAGTTGAAGCAGTTCAGCTATAGTCCCTTTCAGTTCCTTGATGACCCTCGGATGGATGCCATCCCGGTCCTGGGGATTTATCATTTTTAAGCCTATCAATCTGCCTGCATACCTCTTCTAGACTGACTGTCAACCCTGTCAGTTTCCCATCTTCATTTCCAGCATATAGCCTGATGGGTTCCGATATGCTGTGTATATCCTCTTCGGTAAATACAGACGCAAAAAATGTGTTCAGTTTGTTGGCGATTGCTTTGTCCTTCTTTAGCGCTCCCTTAATTCCACGGTCATCCAGTGGGCCCACCTTCTTCCTTCGCGGTAGTTTCCCCTTAATATATCGAAAGAACAGCTTGAAGTTTTTTGCCTCCTTAGCTATTTTTTCCTCGTAGTCTCTTTTAATAATAATTTTATTTTATATACCGCCATACTCAAGAAGTTCTAGGCAGTTCACAACAGTTAATTGTAATACAAACAATGCAAATCATTGAAAATCAAAAAGTTATGTGCATACAATATAGGAAAAATACATACATGCCATATAAAAAGGTACAACAATCTTATAAAGAATAAAAAGTTATAAGGACAAAATATGTTAAGAACCCAGCCTATTAAATAATTGAGTTTTTATCTGCTTTCTAAAATCAAGATAAGAAGAGGCATCCAGCACAATTTTGGCAAGCCATGAATTCAGTTTGGCCGCCTGAAAAGAAAAGGTTCTTTCAAAGAACCTTTTATAATGACATAATTTTAATGAGGGAAAAGCAAACAAGTGTATTCTATGAGAGCTCTTATTGTTATAACTCAAAGTAAAGTTGGGGTTGAGGTAACCCGGTAACATACCAAATACTGTTTTGTAGCAAATGCATGAGAACTTGAACAGAACTCTGGATTCCAATGGCAGCCAATGTAGCTTTTGATAGAAGGGGTGACATTAGCAGCTCTGTATCGAACCATCCCTCTAAATTTCTAAGTCTCTTTCTACAAGTTTTAATAGGAGCCATCTCATTTAAAATATATGTCCTGTCATTAATCCAAGAGTCCATAAATTGCTCATTTTCTTTGTTTTGTTTTGAAACTATCTCATAATGAGACCAAAATTCTACAGGATTTATCTTACCTCTACTAGCATGAAATTTTTTGTTTCTTGTTTTGTGTTTTTTATTTATTGATTTAGTTGCCAGTCAATTTCAAAATTGCATAGTCGATGATCAGACCATAAAGAATCTGTCCAGTTTTCTTGTTTCCAATTAATTTTAGAATTAGTCAATTCTCTAGAAGAGAACTTAATTAGATCTAATTGGTGACCTCTTTGATGGGTTTTAACTGGAGAAGGTTTAAAATAACCTAATAGAGAAATGAGAGACCAGAATTCGGTAATTTCTGGTTGGTCTACTTGTTCAAGATGGATGTTAATATCCCCACATAATAAGTTGTATGGACCTAATAACAAATTAGTTAGTAAAAATTCAGAAAAGTCCTCCTTGGCTAAATTCCATTTTTTTGATAGAACATAAAACAGAATAGTTGTTAAGGCAGCCGCTAGGGATTTAGATGTTAATGTAAGTGATAGAATTTCTAGATTGGAAGTAGATTTAGAGTTTAAGATTGAACAATTTAAGTAATCCCTAAAAATTATTGCTAGTCCTCCCCCCCCCTCCCCAAGCTCTTGCTAATGATAGAATTTTAAAACCTGGGGGAAGGAAGTCATGAATGATAATATCATTATCTGATAACAACCATTTTTCTATAAGTAGAACTAAGTCAAGGTTAATTTCTTTCAACCAGTGCTTAATCAATATAGACTTGTTCCTCATGGAACTTATATTTAAATAGAAACCATATTTTTTTTTAAACATATAAAATAAATGAAATATAGAGTAAATTATTCATTTTACAATATAGACATCACTTAAAATTCTCAAAAATTCATATTTATTAATACTCTCCCCTCACCCACCAAAACTTTTCCAACCATTTTTCATCCTTATTTACCTCACATCCCTCACCCCCCCCTTCCCCCCGGAAAAAAATATTACATATGTTATGGTAAGGGTGGGAGGGAAGGGGTTAAATTTTATGTATTACTGTTAAATATGAAAGAAATTCAACTGATGTACTTAATTTCAATTGTCAATTTATTGATACACTTGTTGTAAGATGTAAAAATGAATAAAGATTATAAAAAAAAAGAGGCAACTTATCCAAGATGGCGACGGGATAGGTAGCCTGTGCGTTTGCTCCCGATAGCCTCCCCGAAGCGGTTAAATATTTCTGGAGGCGAGTATAATTTCTTACCTTTGAGATGCCCAAGCGAAGAGGGAGAAGCGCCGCTGTGGCCTCGCGGCACTCCGAGACTTCTGCGGTGGGCAATATTGAGGAGCTTATCCGGCGCATGCAGGGAACGTCGACTCGTTCAGGGCTACCCCCGCTGGAGACGCTGCAGGAGAACGGCATGCAGCAGTCCTCCTTGGGGCTTGAAACCACCTTTAGCCCTGAAATGCGAGCTCCACCCCCGCATCCCTGAACAACTAGTTCCCCGAGGGAGGGGGAGCTTCCAGGAGTCGGAGAGCTTCTTCCTTCAGAGGCAGTGGAGATCAGTCCAGGGGACGGAGATTCGGGTTCCAAATTTTCTTCTGGGAACCTGAATATGGAGCTGGTGGCTTCAACAACTGCGGGAGAAGGATTGGCCCAGCCTGAACAGTTTTCGGAAGACTTGCCAGTGGGTGAGCACAAGACCATACATTTTCAATTTCCTCAGCTAAACAAACCCCAGGAAGTAACATTGGATGCCCTGTGGGACTTGGTTGCCACTATTCCTAAAACTCTAGCGTCTCAATTAAACCAAGTAGAAGAACGGTTTAATGTGTATGATAAGGATATTTCAGAATTACAGAAAATTACCATTGATAATAAATTACAGTTAGAAAATCAACAATAGAATATGAACTCTTACAAAGTAGTACAGGAGGCATTAATTAAAGACAACACAAACCTAAGAAGAAAACTTGAATCACTTGAAAATTCCTTAAGAACTAATAATCTTAGATTAATTAACTTTCCAATGATCACAACAGTAACTCCTAGAGAAATGATTACTCGTTATCTAACGGAAATATTGGAAGTTTCTGAATCTTCTATACCACCTTTCACTCAGGTCTATTATCTTCCTGTTAAAGACATTAAAGATAAAAAGAATTTACAAGAATTAAATCAAGAGCCCTTGGATGTGACAACTTTATTAGAATCCTCAGATAGGGAAGTAGCCACTTTGGCAACTTTGCTTATTTCAGTTGCTCTTACAATGGACAAAACATGGTTATTGAAATTATATTTTAAAAATAAACATAAAGAATTTTTGGGTATGAGAGTTCAAATGTTTCCTGATTTGGCCAGAGACACACAGAGGCGGAGAAAATAATTTTTGATATTGAGACCAGCAATTACTGCTCTGGGTGCTACCTTTTTTTTTCCGGTATCCTTGTAAATGCATAGTTCATTATAAGTTACATAAATTTGTTTTCTTTGAACCCTCACAACTGACAACATTCCTATCACTGTCTAGGCTGGAGAAAGCTCAAGATGGATAAATAAATGACTCCCTTAGCACAGTTTTATCTATAACTGTTTTCTTTCTTCTTTAATTGATTGCTTAAACTCCGTTTAACTTAATCTTGGATCTTATACGATGAGGACTTGAGTGAGACTTAAGATAAACTTTTTTCCTGATTTTGTACATTATGTTTGAATTAATTTCTTTATTCTTGAATTTTGGTTCTGTACAAGTATATACTTGATTGTTATATTTGAAAATTTATAAATAAATAATAATAAAAAAAAAGATTATAAAAAAAATCTAATATAATAAAACGCTAGGCCGCACATGCGCAGTCCTATCGCGTGGGTCCGTTTTCCATGAGATGTACAGCATGCGCCCGAAACACTCTTTCTCTCCTCCCCCGAGACGGATGTCGGACACGGCGGCTGTCAGCCCGTGCTGTTTTTTGATCTGCCCTGCTCCTTGCCTGAAGTCCTCTCTCCTCCCCCGAGGCTGATGTCGGACACGGCGTTTGTCTCCCCCGAGGCGGATGATCTTATGGGAATCAATGTTCTTCGCTCTGCCCTGCTCTTGGGAATCAATGTTCTTCGCTCTGCCCTGCTCCTTTCCTTACTATATTTTTAAGTTGAAAGAACAGGCAGCGGCTCCTCTCAGGATCCCCACCTGCGTCGGAAGTCCAATGCAGTCGGGGATCTTGAGAGGAGCTGCCACCACCGTGTCTTTCAACTTAAAAATATACTAAGGCAAGGAGCAGGGCAGAACGATCTTCAAAATGGCGGCAACTCGATCTCTGTTCCTCCGGGGGGGGGGGGTCTGGGAGTAGAGGAATCGCGGCCACTCAGCGCCCCCACCGAGGAGCCCAGCAACTTTCCGCTGTCATTTGCCGCCCCCCCTCTTCCCTTACCGCGGGCCCGACTGCCGATTTAAGCAGCGTGTCCAGCAGTCTTCACACGCTGCTTCGGGCCTTTCTACTGCCCTGATTTGCTCCGGACGTGCCAGAGTAAATCAGGCCAGTAGAAGGACCCGAAGCAGCGTGTGAAGACTGCAACACACGTTGCTTGAATCGCCATGTGTAGTCGGGCCCGCGGGAAGGGAAGTGGGGGGGGGCGGCAAAGGACTGGGGCCCGCGTTTGTAGTCGCGACTGTGGGAAGGGAAAGAGGGTAGAGGAAACGCTAATGCAGGCACAGGGAAATGTGTGGGGGGAGGGAAATGGAAGGGGGAGGGAATGCTGCTTTGGACAGACAGACAGAGGGAGGAAGGGACACAGAAAGACAAGAAGAAAGACACAGGGGCAGGGGCACAGGGAACTGGTGTGGAGGGAGGAAATGCTGCTTTGGACAGACAGACAGAGGGAGGAAGGGACACAGAAAGACAAGAAGAAAGACACAGGGGCATGTGCGGGACAGCGGGAGTCGCGTCAGGAGGGGTGCGGGATGCCGCAGAGGGAACTTTTCCAATGGGTGCAACTGGGCGACTGTCGGGAGCCTCTGATCATGGACAGAGCAAGGTAAGTGTATCATAGGGATAAGAAGGAGGAGGGGGGGAGAAAAAGGAAGGGATGCCTACTGCTGGACAGGGGGAGAAGGAAAGAGGTGCTGATGGACAGGGGGGTGAAGAAAAAGGAACGGAGGCCTAATGTTGGACAGGGGGAGATGGAAGGTGCTGCTGGACAGGGGGCAGGTAAAACAAAGGGAGAAGGGGTGCTGCTGCATAAGGAGACCTGTGAAGGGGTGGTGGTGGACACAGGGGAGGTAAAAGGAAGGGAGAATGGACAGGGGGAGCAAGCAAGGGGTGGTGATGGACAGCCAAGGAAAAAGAAAGACAGAAAGAAAGAAAGCAGCTAAGGAGAGAGAGAGAGAAAGAGAGAGAAAGAAATAAAGAGAGACACACACACATATATTCTAGCACCCGTTAATGTAACGGGCTATAAGACTAGTAAATGAATAAATAAATAGAAACCATATAAATTCTGGTAGCTAGAAGGATCAATTGGAAAATAATGGGAGTAGGATAAATTTTTTAATGATCGTTGTTTTTTTATGTAAGGCTTAGTCTACGCAAAGGTGGTAAAATTGGTATTGGAAATGAACCAGCCTCCATGTAATCATATAAAACACGGTGTGAAATTGTTGAAAATTTTGTCTTTACTGTACGAAATGTAGAATAATGGACTGGGATTGAAGCAGAATAAAATGAGTTGATTGCACAACTTCTAGAACTAATCAAGTAAAATAGAAACAACAATAAACACAACTGAGAATTTGGCAGGGCCATGATGCAATTCCTTCAGTTAAAAAAGTTAAAATGTTGACTAAAATTACCAATTAGTTTTAAGAATGAGTTAGTCTGTAATAGTTCATCAATTAAAATCATAAATTCATAACCACTGATACCTATGCATCCACTAAAAATTCAAAAATAATTTCATATCCAATACTTAAATACCTATCCATCGGAAGCTTCATTTCCATCACTAATTCATATCTATCAGCAAGTTTAAATCCATCAATAGGTCTTAACCATAATGTAAAGTACAGTCTAAAGTAAAATGGAAGAGAGTTCAAAATACTTATCAGTCTATAAGTACAGTCTGCGAGGCCAAGACCAGGTAATACAACTAAGCCACTGGAACAAATGTCCAATCTTCCAGTCCTGACTTAGAGGATAAATCTAAGAATCTGGAACCTTTTGAATCTGGCAGTCTTCATATGATGATCGCTGACAGCTGGTTAGGCAGTCAGCTGAGTCAGCAGGAAAGCCACACACTCCCAGGTCCTGACAGGAACGAGACTCTGAGCAGAGCCGTTGAAATAAGCCAGCAGTTGGTAGAAAGCACTCCTGCACAAGAAAAATGGTAGGGGATAGGCCCCTTTTATCGCCTTATGGCACCTGCTTTGTTTGTGCTTATTCCAGTTTTTGTCCGTTTTGACCTTTTCCATTTCTTAAATGAAGTTTTTTTTGTCTCTGATTGCTTCCTTAACCTCTACATTGAGTCACGCCGGTTCTTTGTTCTTTTTCCTTTTGGATCCCTTGTTGACACGCGGTATATATAGATTTTGCGCCTCAGTGACTGTGTCCTTAAAAAGGGACCAAGCTTGTTCTAGCGTTTTTACAGTGCTTATCCTCTTCTTAATCTTCTTCCCCACCATGCGTCTCATCTCTTCATAATTCCCTTTTTGGAAGTTCAGTGCCATAGCCGTCGTTCTGGATCGATGTTTCACCTCTGTGTCCAGGTCGAAGCGGATCATATTGTGATCGCTGTTTCCCAGCGTCCCTTCTACTTCTACACCTTGTGCCGGTCCTCGCAGTCCATTTAGAATTAAGTCCAAAATTGAATTTCCTCTTGTATTTTTCTTGACAAGTTGTTCCAGGAAGCAATCGCCTACAGCATCCAGGAACTTGGCCTCCCTAGCAAAGCTGGAGGTGCCTAGGTTCCAGTCTATCCCCAGATAGTTGAAGATGCCCATGATAACTGCGTTGCCTCCCTTGCAATTGCATTTAATCTCATCCGTCATTTCTCCATCAATTTCTTCGGACTGCCTTGGGGGTCGGTAATAGATGCCGATCTTCGTTTCCAGTCCATTTGTTCCTGGAATTTTGACCCATTAGAGACTCTAACTTATCCGTCGGTTATGGTGTGTTCTCTCCAGTAGATTCAATTCCCTCTTTGATATATATGGCAATTCCCCCACCTTTTTGAGCCACTCTGTCACTGTGGTATAGTTTGTATCCTGGTAGCACAGTGTCCCAGACGTTTTCCTCAGTCCACCATGTTTCCATGATGCCGATGATGTCAATGTTATCTTTTTGTGCCACAGCTTCTAATTCACCCATCTTATTCCTTAGGCTCCTTGTGTTCATGTACATACACTTGAGTTTACAGTCTGTTCCTTTCTTGCACGGTATCCTCCGGATATACCGGTTCCCGAACCATCGATTCTCTCGGTCGACTGTCGGCTTTCCCCTTCTTCCTAGTTTAAAAACTTTTCTCTTGATGTTGATTGCAAGTAGCCTTGTTCCGTCTCTGCTGAGGTGGAGTCCGTCCTTCCTGAATAGCTTGCTCTTTCCCCAGAACATTGTCCAGTTGCGCACGCTTTCTTTGTATCAAAAACTGACTATGCAGGAATCTCAGGTTTTAATTTAAGCCGTTTTCAAAAATTACAAAACACAGCTTTAAAATTAAGTCACAAACAAAAATTTGATCATGTTAAACCATTGTTTTTAAAATATAATTGGCTTTCTATGGTATACAGGATAAAATACATAAGAAACACCTTCACCGGATCAGACCCTAGGTCCATCTAGTCCGGCGATCCACACACGCGGAGGCCAAGCCAGGTGCTCTCAGATGGAGACCTTGATTACCCGTATCCCTCAATGTGATTTGCAAGGAGGTGTGCATCCAACTTGCGCTTGAAACCCAGAATGGTAGTCTCCGTCACAACCTCCTCCAGGAGAGCATTCCAAGCGTCCACCACTCGCTGTGCGAAACAGAACTTCCTGACATTTGTCCTGAGCCTGCTGCCCCTCAGCTTCAGTCCATGACCTCTTGTCCGTGTCACATTTGACAATGTGAATAACGATGTTTCTTGCTCTATTTTGTCAAATCCTTTTAGTATTTTAAAAGTCTCTATCAAATCCCCTTGCAGTCTCCTCTTTTCGAGGAGACTGTTTTCCGAGGCGTTCTTTGTAGTTCAAATTTTCCATGCCTTTTACTAGCCTTGTGGCTCGCCTCTGCACCCTTTCCAGCATGGTGATATCCTTTTATAGGTATGGAGACCAGTGTTGGACACAGTATTCCAAGAGTGGTCTGACCATCGCTCTGTAAAGCGGCATTATAACGGCCGCCGATCTACTCGTGATCCCCTTCTTTATCATGCACAACATTCTGTTTGCTTTCTTTGCCACTGCTGCACATTGAGCCGACGGCTTCAAGTTCCTGTCTATCAGTACTCCCAGGTCCCTTTCTTGTTTTATGCTCAATGTTACACCTAACATTTTATATTTATGTTCTTTATTTTTCCTACCAAGGTGCATCACCTTGCATTTGTTTATGTTAAACTTCATCTGCCACTTTTCCGCCCATTCCTCCAGCTGGTTTAGATCCTTCTGGAGATCCTCGCTATCCTTTTGTGACCCAACTGCCCGACATAGTTTTGTGTCATCTGCAAACTTGATTATATTACTTGTTGTTTCCTCTTCCAGGTCATTTATGAACATATTGAATAAGATGAGCCCAAGAACTGAGCCCTGGGGCACGTCACTAGTCACGTTCTCCCAGTCCGAGAATTTCCCATTTATGCTTACCCTCTGCAATCTATTCTCTAGCCATTTTCCTATCCATCTGAGTACATCCCCTTCTATTCTGTGACTTAGTAGTTTCCTCATAAGCCTTGCGTACGGGACCTTGTCGAACGCTTTCTGGAAATCCAAGTAAATTATATCCACCGGGTCTCCGCTGTCGATTAGTTTGTTCACCTTCTCAAAATATTGAAGTAAATTCGTCAAACATGACTTCCCCTTCCTGAAGCTGTGTTGACTAGCTCTCATCAGGTCGTGATTTTCCAGATGTTGCACTATGCTATCCTTGATTAGTGCTTCAACCATCTTGCCAGGAACTGACGTAAGACTCACAGGTCTATAGTTGCCTGGTTCTCCTCTCGATCCTTTTTTGAAGATTGGGATGACATTCGCTATCTTCCAGTCATCTGGTATTTGCCTAGTTCTAATTGACATGTTAGCTAGGGTTTGTAATAGTTCTCCAATTTCTACCTTAAGCTCCTTTAATACTCTCGGGTGAATTCCATCCGGTCCAGGGGATTTGTCACTTTTTAGTTTGTCAATCTGATAGTATATCATGTCCAAATCCACATTCACTGAGGTGAGGCTATCCTCTATGTCTCCCTTGAATACCCTCCCTGTTTCTGGCATTGTTGTAGTGTCCTCATTAGTAAAGACAGAGGCAAAGAATGAATTTAGCCTATCTGCAATCTGTTTGTCTTCTTTAATGCACCCTTTCCTTCCTTGGTCGTCAAGAGGGCCTACTGCCTCTCTTGCTGGTTTTTTTCCCTTTTATATATCTAAAAAAGAGCTTGAAGTTTTTGGCTTCTTGCGCTATCTTTTCCTCATAGGCCGTTTTGGCGTCTCTTACCGCCTTGTGACACTTCTTCTGGTCGACCTTGTGACTGTTCCAGGCCACCGTTGTTCGTTTGCATTTCCATTTTTTGAACGAGACCCTCTTATCCCTTACCGCATCCTTCACCCCTTTAGTTAGCCAAGCTGGTTCTCCTTTGTTCTTGTTTCGCCTTCCTTTGGATATCTGCAGAATGTAGAGATTCTGCGCTTCGGTGATGGTATTTTTTAGTAGAGACCATGCTTGATTGACCGTTTTGATTCCGGCTGTCCTTTTCATGAGCCGTTTTTTAACCATGACTCTCATGCTGTCATAATTCCCTTTTTTGAAGTTAAAGGTTGTAGTTTGGGTCTTGGTTCTTTTCCCCTTCCCAATGCCAATTTTAAAATTGATCATGTTGTGATCGCTCGTCCCCAGGGGGACCCTGACTTCCACCTCTGATGTTCTCCCAGTTAAGCCATTGAGGACTAAGTCCAAGGTTGCGGATCCCCTTGTTGGTTCTCCCACCATTTGTTCTAGGAAGCAGTCCCCTATTGTTTCCAGGAACTTCGTTTCCCTGCCGCAGTTCGAGGTTCCTAGGTTCTAGTTTATCCCTGGAAAGTTGAAGTCTCCCATGATCTTTACATTACCCATTATACATTCATGGTTGATTTCCTTTATCATTTCTTCATCTGCTTCTTCCGTCTGTACTGGGGGTCGATAATAGAGGCCAATTTTTGTGTCAGCATCGCTCCGTCTAGGGATCTTTATCCAGAGGGACTCCAGTTTTTCTTTTCCTTCCATCTGCCCTTCTCCAATAGACTCTAATCCTTCTTGGACATAGAGGACAATACCTCCCCCTTTTTGCCCTATTCTATCTCTTCTGTATAGTTTGTATCCCTGCAGTACTGTGTCCCATTCATTTTCCTCATTCCACCACGTTTCTGTTATGCTAATGATACCAAGTTTTTCTCGTCTCACTAGCACCTCCAGCTCCCCCATTTTGTTTCTCAAGCTTCTGGCATTTGTGTACATACATTTGAGCTCCTTTTGTGCTGGCTTCTTGGGCTTTTTAGTCTTCGCAGCCCTCATTGTATCTATTTGCGCTCTTTCTCTGTCTCTTTCGATTGCAACATGCTCTTCGCCTTTATCCAAGCAGTTATTTTTAGGTCCTTCTTTGGGATCTCCTGATGCCCGGGCCATCGACTGGTTGTCGACTCTCCCCTGTTCCTTAGTTTAAAGCCTTCTCAATGGTCTTCTTCATGTTTTCAGCCAAGCCAAATTACTTACACATGCACAAAGGCCCTGAGTCTATAAAGGGCGCCTAAAGGGTGCCGAAGTCCTACTTAAGCATCCAAACTAAGTGGGTAATGAGCCAGTTAAGGGTCTTAATGAGCGATAATTGGCACATGGACATCCAAAGGATGTGGATGTCACTTTGTAGGCGCATCCACAATTTCATGGATGCCCATTTGGAAAACTCACACCTAACGGAATAGGCATGGGCATGGATTGGGCAATGATTCAATATGGGTGTCCTTTGATTCATTTGCATAACACTGAGTGACCAAGGGCATCCATCTCATGCCTACACTGTAGACAAATGAAAATCAGGTCTACTATTGAGCATAGTTTGGGCTTCAGATAGACGTGAGTTCTATGGACAGAACTTAGGCGCAGTTTGGACGTCCTTAAGTTGCACCTGCAAGGTAGAATGCCACAATTAAAATATGTGCTGGGATTTGAACCTATAAACTCTGGAAGATGGAAACGGGGCTTTTACCCAGTGAGCCACAGCTGCTTCCTTTCAGTCATGGTAGTTCATTCCTACCATGAGAGCTTAGTGATTTTAGCCATGTGAAGGTGAAAATATCTGAGAAGATCATAGCTTAGCAGATCCCTAAGCTATCATATCAGATGTGAGGAAAGAAGATATTAGTAGAAGCTGCTGTGGCTCAATGTATCTTCCAGAGGTCATAGGTTCAAATCCCAGCACATATTTCATGTGCTGCACAACTCCATTTGCAATGAAGTAGAAGTCATGCTAAGGTGTGTATCTGGGTTTTTTTTTAGTTTTTAAGCTTTTGCAAATGATATGTATGCAATCTATATTTTTTTTCATGTGCTTTCCTTGCTTTCAGTAATGAGCTGAATGGAGCACTGTTTAGTCAGGAAGGATGGGGGAAAGCAGCACCAGCCGCTCGCTGGGGAGATGGTTGCATTGGCACCAGCAGTAGCAGCTCTGGGGGAAGGGAGATCAGCAGTTCCAAGTTGGAGGGTGGTCAGAGGGAACAAGAATGTTAAGCAGGTTTGATGTTAGACCTGCTGGGGTCCAGGGCAGAAATTAAGGAGGGGACCCCAAATTCCTCTCCTCCTGGCCCAGGGGTAAGGAACTCCGGTCCTCAAGAGCCATATTCCAGATCGGTTTTCAGGATTTCCCCAATGAATATGCATGAGATCTATTTGCATGCACTGCTTTCAATGCATATTCATTGGGGAAATCCTGAACACCCGACTGGAATACGGCTCTCGAGGACCGGAGTTCCCTACCCCTGTCCTGGCCCCTCTCCAATTTCCCCACCCACCGAATCCCTTCCATCCAGTATTGCTCTCTCCCTCCCCACCACCTCTGGGTTCCCTTTTTCTTCCCAACTGCCCTTCCACCCAGTATCTCTCCCTTCTTCCTTCCCAATACCCCAATTCCACCATCTCTCCCTTTTTCTTCCCAAATACTCTCCCATCTAGCATCCTTCCTCCTCCTCAATCCCTCCCTCCTCACTACCCTCAGGTCCACCATCTCTGCCTACAACTTCCCAAATACCCTCCTATCCAGAACCTCTCCCTTCTCTAGTACCGTATTTTCCCATATATAGGCTGAGGCCTATACATGGGTTTTACAAACATGTGTATGGGGCGCAGCCTAGTGATCTCTTCAGTATCCGGCCTGTCCCCACACCGCTTGCTGAGTGGCTGAGGTCAGTTCTCAAGAGTCCCAAGAGAGCTGTCGGCCACTTAGTGGGTGGGGCAGGGGCAGGCCGGATGTCGAAGAGATCACAGCTGCCACGACTAATACCATGAGGCGGCTTATCTTCCAGTTTTTAAACATAGGCCGCCCTTTTCTGTGGGTGTGGCCTATGCAGAGGGGCAGCCTATATGCGGGGAAATATGGTATTCTATTTCTATAAAGGCTGTTCTTCATGGAGTGACCTTTATAGAATACTAGCTTAGCGTGGATCATCCCGGTGCTTAACTATGAGCAATCTATACAGAATTACCTCCCTAATCATATAGATTTATAACTTGCTTTGAATATTAGCCTGTTGGACTTATAATCAAAACATCCAGACATCCAAAAACCTATTTAAGTCGGCACCTAGATGTCTAAATGCCAATATTTTCCTGGATGTCTAGCAAGAATATTCTCCCGCTGTGCGTCCAGAGCTCAAAGGGGCGTGTTGGCCAGAGTGTTATGGGTGGCATTTGGGCAGGCTTAGACTTGGATGTCCTGCAGAGATAATAAAATGTTTTTGGCAGACGTCCTGGACAGAACTTACAAGTTTTGAGTTAGATCTGTTTTAAAAGGGTATAAGTTTTAAAAAGGTACCCCAGTGACCAGATAACAACTGCAGAGTAAAGACCCCCATACACTTTCCTAGTGCTCACTGACCCTCTCACACCCCATAAAGATCAGAATACAAAAGTACATACCTGTCTTTAGAACAGCAACATCTGGTATAGGAAAGCCTAGTAGACCTACATACAGGAGTCTTAAGTAGCCTGGTGGGTGGGCTAGTGAACCATAGAGGAGTAGCAAGTCCCATAAGCAACTCTAACCACTACATTTATGGTGGAAAGTGTCAGCCTACCAAAACTTATTTTGTGATGTGGTGGGAGGGAACAGTTCTTACGGACTCCACCTGACCAAGAGAGGTAAAAACGTATTTGGACATCGACTAGCCCGCCTACTTCGTAAGGCTTTAAATAGGTAAGTTGGGGGAGGGTATCCACTCACATTCCAGAGCAGTAAGAAACTATCCTGAGGTGGCGAGCCACAACCACACTTGTGAGTCCAAGGTAAGTACCCATACTATACACGATAAAATGGGAGTCACACTAAATCAGAAGGGAATCTCTTCACAGGGACTTAACAACAATAAGGTATGGAGGGCAATGTATGTTAATGCACACAGTTTGGGCAACAAAATTCTGGAATTGGAGACTGAAATAATGAACGCAGACCTAGATGTGGTGGCAATATCTGAGAATTGGTTCACGGACTCGCACGGGTGGGATATGGTTATACCGGGCTACAACTTGCTTCGTTGAGATAGAGAGGGTAAGTTAGGAGGAGGGGTAGCACTATACATTAAAGAAAACATCAAGACTACCAGAATCACAGATGTTAAATACTCCGGGGAATCCCTCTGGGTGAACCTGGCCAAAGGGAACGAAAAATGCTTATACCTTGGTGTGGTATATAGACCTCCTAGACAACAGGAAGACAAGGACATAAAACTGATCGAGGATATAGAGAACATCACTTTGCGCGGGGACACAGTTCTGCTAGGAGACTTCAACATGCCCGATGCAGATTGGAACACACTCTCTGCAACTACCTCTGGCAACAGAAGAATATTAACCTCCATAAAGGGTGCACGACTCAAACAAATGGTACGGGAGCACACTAGAAACCAGGCGATACTGGACCTGGTACTCACCAATGGAGACAGCGTCACAGAAGTATTGGTAGGAGATACGCTGGCCTCCAGCGACCATAACATGGTATGGCTTATCCTCAGATGGGGTTTCTCTAGATTGAATACAGTGACGAGAGTCCTCAACTTTAAAGGCACAGACTTCGAACACATGGGAGATTTTGTCCATCGGGAGCTGCAAAACCAAGCACAAACCGACAACGTGGAGAATATGTGGACAACTCTGAAATCCACCCTGCATGAAGCAACAAATTGCTATGTAAAAACGGTCAGCAAAAGTCGGAGAAACAAGAGGCCCCAGTGGTTCAGTACTGAAATTTCAGACCTCGTTAAGGAGAAGAAAAAAGCATTTATCGCCTACAAATATTTAGGAAAGCAGGAGGCAAAAGAAGACTATCAGGACAGGTCTAAAGCTGTCAAGAAGGCAGTCAGAGAGGCCAAGCTCCGAATAGAGGAGAATCTAGCGCGGAACATTAAGAAAGGGGATAAATCCTTCTTTAGGTATATTAGTGACAGGAAAAGAAACAAAGATGGGATAGAACGACTCAGGAAATCGGACGGGAATTATGCAGAATCGGATTCCACTAAGGCCGAACTACTAAATGAATACTTCTGCTCGGTTTTCACCTGTGAGGCGCCGGGATCCGGTCCACTTTTACAGACAAGGGAAAGCCAGAAAGACCCGTTTCAAGACTTCGAGTTTACGCCCAGTAGCGTCTACTGCGAACTCTCAAGACTCAAAGTGAACAAAGCCATGGGACCAGACAACCTACACCCCAGGGTGCTCAGAGAGTTGAGAGAAGTCCTGGCAGAACCATTGTCTGTGCTCTTCAATCTCTCCCTAAGCACGGGAAGAGTCCCCTTGGACTGGAAAACAGCTAATGTTATTCCGCTCCACAAAAAGGGCTGCAGGACAGAGACGGCAAATTACAGACTGGTAAGTCTCACATCCATAGTATGCAAACTCATGGAAACACTGATCAAACAGAAACTTGATACAATCCTGGATGAAGAAAATCTACGTGATCCCCATCAACATGGATTTACCAAGGGCAGGTCCTGCCAATCAAATCTGATTAGCTTCTTCGACTGGGTAACAAGACAACTGGATGCTGGGGAGTCCCTGGACATAGTGTATTTGGACTTCAGCAAAGCTTTTGATAGCGTCCCACACCGCAGGTTATTGAACAAGTTGAAATTGCTGGGATTAGGGGAAACACTAGCTGCATGGGTTAAGGATTGGCTGAGGGGAAACACTAGCTGCATGGGTTAAGGATTGGCTGAGCGGTAGATTTCAGAGGGTGATGGTAAATGGTACCCCATCCAAAACATCAGATGTGACCAGTGGAGTGCCACAGGGCTTGGTCTTGGGTCCAATCCTATTCAACATATTCATAAGTGATATGACCCAAGGGCTCAGAGGAAAAATATCATTGTTCGCCGATGACACCAAACTGTGCAACATAGTAGGTAAAAGCACTATGCCTGACAGTATGACGCAGGACCTACTACTATTAGAACAATGGTCATCGACTTGGTAGCTCAACTTCAATGCTAAAAAATGCAAAGTGATGCACCTGGGTAAAAGAAATCTGTGCAGGACTTACACGTTAAATGGTGAGACCTTAGTTAGAACTACGGAAGAACGGGATTTAGGAGTAATCATTAGTGATGACATGAAAACTGCCAATCAAGTGGAAAAGGCTTCCTCCAAGGCAAGGCAAATGATGGGTTGTATCCGTAGAGGTTTTATCAGCAGGATGCCAGAGGTCATAATGCCACTGTACAGGTCCATGGTGAGACCTCATTTGGAATATTGTGTTCAATTCTGGAGACCACATTACCGGAAAGATGTGCTGAGAGTTGAGTCAGTTCAGCGGATGGCCACCAGGATGGTCTCGAGGCTCAAGGATCTTCCGTACCAAGTAAGGCTGAATAAATTGCAGCTGTACTCACTTGAAGAACGAAGAGAGAGAGGGGATATGATTGAGACATTTAAATAAATCACAGGTCGTATCGAGGTGGAAGAGGATATCTTTCGTCTTATGGGACCTTTGTCCACCAGAGGGCATCTGCTGAAAATCAGGGGAGGGAAATTTCATGGTGACTCCAGAAAGTATTTCTTCACTGAGAGGGTGGTCGATCATTGGAATGAACTCCCACGGCAGGTGATTGAGGCCAACAGCGTGGCAGATTTCAAAAATAAATGGGATATTCATGTGGGATCTCTAATGAGGTAAGGACAGGAGGTTGGTGAGCAAACTCATGGGGGAAGCTTCACTGGAGTGGGCAGACTTGATGGGCTTTGGCCCTTTTCTGCCGTCATTTTTCTATGTTTCTATGTAAGTGTGGTGATATATCTGATGTTATGTACCTGGTATTTGTCACAGTTTTGATTTGACTTTCACTCTCATTGATGTCCTCATTTCAGATAATCAGCCACATCCTGAGCTTCTTGCCTCTATCAGACTGGAAGGAGGCATCACTTGTTAATCGGACATGGTACTTTGCTTCACAGGACACTCATCTTCAGGTATGGCAAAGCCTTTTTCTAGGGAAAAAAATAAAGGGATCAGGGAGAAATTTGGAACTGGCTTGTTCCTGCCACGGAGCTACCTCAAAGTGTTATAATTAGGCTACAATTCTTTTTTTATGAGGTCCATACGAAGGGTTGCATGACTGGTTTGGCTGAACAGGGTGAAAGGAAGGCATGGGTGCCAAATTGCTCCCTGTCCATTGTCTTCTCTTCTTGGGCTTTGGTGTAGTGGGTGGGGCAGGGAATTAAGGGGCATGTCACAAAGAATGCGATTCTGCCTCAATATGCTGTTGTATTGGGGGAAGGATCTTTGTCCCAGATATGCTAGCAGTTATTTTAACTTAAACTTTTTTACATCAAAAGTCTTATGAGAAATCTCCAGTCCTAGATGTGGCATCATTGTTTATTGCAATAATGTTATCAGCAGGCTTGGGGAAGGAGAGAATGGCACAGGTGGGCTTCAGCTGGTAGCATAATTTTTGTTTGCTTATAGACACCTGAGCTGAGTGACAGACAAAATACACAGCCACAACAATTTTCTAGGTTCTGGTTAATTTTGTTCTTTGGTTTTTCAAGGAATTCAGGCTTTTATTCAATGGTACAGTGGAACCTTGGTTTATGAGCCTAATTCATTACAGAAGCATGCTCGTAAACCAATTTACTCGTATATCAAAGCAAGTTTCCCCATAGGAAGTAAGGGAAACTCGCTTGATTCGTTCCCCCCCGAGGCCATTGGCGCTGCTCCACCTTACTCCCACCCCCGAAGCCACCGGTGCTGCTCCACACCCCCCCGCGATCCAGCATCCCCCCCCCCGCTTGTGTCACCCCCCGCCGCGATCTGGTATCCCCCACTCACCCAAACACAATCTCTTACCCTGATCTGGCACCAGCACCAGCACCAACACACAGGACATGACAGTGACGGTGACAGTGCCCGAAGATCCTCCCTCTTGCTTGGGCTGGGCCTTAAGCATCTGCGCATGCTCAAGGCCTTCTAGTTCTTGCTCTCTCCGAGATTCTCAGAGATCTCCGAGAATCTTGGAGAGAGCGAGAACTAGAAGGCCTTGAGCATGCGCAGATGCTCAAGGCCAAGCCCAAGCAAGAGGGAGGATCTTCGGGCACAGGCACCGGCATGTCCTGTGCATTGGTGCCGGTGCTAGAGATTGTGTTTGGGTGGGTGGGTGGGTGGGGGATGCCAGATCGTGAGCAGGGAGGATGCCGGATCGCAGGGGGGGGGCGAGGCACGATTTGCGGGAATGTTTTGCTCATCTTGCAAAACACTCGCAAACCGAGTATATGTATATGCATCCAACAAATATTCTCTATTGTGGTATGGTAGCTACTTGCCTTAAACAGCAAAAGCTGCTGTATCTCTCTCCCTAGAAGTGAAGCCTTAGTAATTAGCATGAAAATTGCTGGGTGTTTTCATCATGTAACAAAAAAAACTAGATGTAGTGTCTAGAGCAGGGGTGTCCAACCTTTTGTCTTTCCTGTGCCGCATTGGCCGAAAAAATTTTTTCTGGGGCCACACAAATGCGCAAATGCTGTAGCAAGACAGAGGAGGAGGGAGCTGGCAAGACGGTAAACACCTGGGGGCAGCAGAGGAAAACACTGCATTGCCCTCGACCGGGGCTGCACAAAATACTTCACGGGGCTGCATGCGGCCCTCGGGCCACAGGTTGGACACCCCTGGTCTAGAGGAATCTTACAAAGCTCCTGGATCTCAGAATCAGATGATAAGGATATATCTATCCTCTTTTGCTATTCCACTGTTTAGGTAAGATTGGTTGGATCTATTGGGTCAAAATTTAAACACTGTGGTCGATGTGGGGGTTTTAAAAAAAAGGATTTATTCAATTTTCTATACTGTTCTCCCAGGGGAGCTCAGAACGGTTAATATGAATTTATTCAGGTACTCAGTAATTTTTCCATGTCTGTCCCGGCAGGCTCACGATCTCTCTAATGTGCCTATGTGCATTGGCATTTTTGGAGACTCTAAATAAAGAACAATTTATAAATAATCTTCTTACCCTTTATATTCCTTCTAGGTCCCTAAGATCAACAGCTAATGACCTCTTCTCTATACCGTCACTGAAGTTATATATACAATAAGATCTACCATCTTCTCTGTCAATGCCCCCTCTCTTTGGAATAGTATTCCAAATTATTTACGCGAAGAATCAAATCTTAATAACTTTAAGACGAACCTAAAAACATTTCTCTTCCGTGATGCCTTTGAGGCCTAACTGTCCTCTTAAGGGCAATTGAGTGAAAATACTACTGAACTTACAGCAGCCCTCCCTCTTGTTTTTTCCTTAATTGTTTTCTTTTACTTTGCCTTATGTAGTTCTTGCCTTTTACCTTATGTTCTTGTTTGTCTATGTTTTTAATAGTTTTTAAAAGTTTTCATAGTTAGAGTTTGGTGACGTAGTGTCACTTCAAACTTTTATTTTATTTATAGTTTGTCCTTTGTTTTTACAAATTGGTACACCACCTAGAAGACTGATTGGACGGTATAAGAAATTTTAAATAAACTTGAAACTTGATACTACTAACTGGGTGTTTTGGGTTTTTTTTTGTACATATGAAGCTTAACGGAGGCCTTTTTTCTCCCATTTTTGAGGCT
This sequence comes from Geotrypetes seraphini, assembly GCF_902459505.1. Taxonomy (NCBI): domain Eukaryota; kingdom Metazoa; phylum Chordata; class Amphibia; order Gymnophiona; family Dermophiidae; genus Geotrypetes; species Geotrypetes seraphini. The sequence continues at coordinate 141,996,448 of NC_047087.1, forward strand.
CCAAGAAAGCTGTCTAGAGGTTTAGTTTATAGCAATTACATAGCTTTTGACTGGTCTCCTGATAAGCTATGTAATTGCTATAAACTGTGGATAAGCTACTGAGTTTTTTGATATTGAAAAACTTATCCATCCTCTAATATATTTTGTCGTGATTTCAATTGCCCCAACATTGATGATTAAATGTTACATCGGGGAGTGCTAGGAAGATAAAATTCCTAGATGTCATAAATGATTGCTTCTTGGAATAACTGGTCCAGAAACCGACAAGAGAGGGAGCTATTTTAGATTTGGTCCTTAGTGGAAAGTAAGGCATAGTAAAGGAGTTAACTGTGTTGGGTCCACTGGGAAACAATGATCATAACGTGATCAAATTTGAGCTGCTATCAGGAGTGACATCGCAAAAGAAATGTACTGTAGAGGTGTTTAATTTTCGGAAGGGCAACTATGATAAAATGAGGAAAACGGTTAAAAAGAATTTAAAAAGATCAGTTATAAAGGTTAGGACTGTAAACCAGATGTGGATGTTATATAAAAATACTTTTGTGGAAGCCAGACTAGATATATTCCATGTATCAGCAAAGGTGGAAAGAAGAGGAAACGAGAGCCAGAGTGGTTAAAAGGTTAAAAGCCAAAAAAATCCTTTAAAGAATGGAAAAAGGACCTGCATGAAGAAAATAAGAAGAGATACAATCAGTGGCAAGTTGGAAGCAAAGCATTAATAAAGACAGCTAAGAAAGAATATGAAGAGAAACTTGCAAAAGAGGCAAAAACTCATAACAATTTTTTTAGGTACATCAGAAGCAGAAAACCTATGAGGGAATCTGTGGGACCGTTGGATGATCAAGGAGCAAAAGGGGCGCTCAAGGAGGATAAGGCCATAGAACAGAGACTGAATGAATTCTTTACTTCGGTCTTTACGGAATAAGATATAAGAGATCTACCTGAACTGGAAATGGTTTTCAAGGGTTATGTGGAGGAACTGAAAAATCTCAGTGAATCTGGAAGATGTACTAAGCCAAATCGACAAATTAAAAAGTGATAAATCGCCTGGACCAGATGATATACATCCCAGGGTACTAAAAGAACTGAAGCATGGTGGAATGAGGAAAATGTTTGGGATACTATGCTACCGGGATACAAGCTATACCGCAGAGACAGAGTAGGACTAAAAGGTGGGGGTGAGTCTACCGGAGTGAACACGCCGGAAACGAAAAATAAGGTAGAGTCTCTGTGGGTCAAAATTCCAGGAACAAATGGAACAGAAATGAAGATCGGCATCTACTACCGACCCCCAGGGCAGTCCGAAGAAATTGATGGAGAAATGACAGATGAGATTAAATGCAACTGCAAGGGAGGCAATGCAGTTATCATGGGTGACTTCAATTATCTGGGGATAGACTGAAACTTAGGCACCTCCAGCTGCAGTAGGGAGACCAAATTCCTGGATGATGTAGGCGATTGCTTCCTGGAACAACTTGTCAAGGAAAATACGAGAAGAAATGCAATTCTGGACTTAATTCTAAATGGACCACGAGGACCGGCGCAAGGTGTAGAAGTAGAAAGGACGCTGGGAAGCAGTGATCACAATATGATCTGCTTCAACCTGGACATGGGGGCAAAACATCGATCCAGAATGATGGCCACGGCACTGAACTTCCAAAAGGGGAATTATGAAGAGATGAGATTCATGGTGGGGAAGAAGATTAAGAAGAGGATAAGCACTGTAAAAACGCTAGAGCAAGCATAGTCCCTTTTTAAGGACACAGTCACCGAGGCGCAAAATCTTTTTTTTAAAAATTTTTTATTGATTTTCCAAACTTCATTAGTGCAATACACAAATATATAACATATAATTAGTCAATAAAAGCACATTCAACTTACAAATATGAATAACCAACCATTTTCTCCCACCCACCCAATGATTATTCAATAAAACACAGAAACCTTACCCTGTTCAAATTAATAATACCCTCCCAACCTCCCACCCAACCCAAGTGTAAATACTCAAAGGTCAAAATTAAGACAGAAATAGCCCCCCTCCCACCCTTCCCTGGATGTGTATGAAAATAAAGAAAAACTGACTCATAATCAAAGACCTACTATAGTGAAGTAATATAAGATTTCAACGGGCCCCAAACCAATTTAAATAAATTACTGTGCCCCAAACTATTGGTATTCATTTTTTCACACCTATAGCTGGAGCACAGATTTGCCCACCAGAAAGGGAAATTTAGACGGATCAGAATTCTTCCAGTTTCAGATAACCATCTGCATGGCTATTCCGGTCATGATAAGGAAAAGACGGCATTTATATCAATCTATAGGGGGCTTAACATGTAGTAATGTTCCACATATGACCGCCTCATACATTAGTGGAATTGATGATTCCAGTATGTTGTTAATCTTACCCCAAATTGAACTCCAAAAGTTAAGTATCAAAGGACAATAGAACAACAGATGATCCAGTTTCCCAATGTCTAGATGACAGTGCCAGCATCTATTAGACTTAGAACTGTCTAACCTGTGTAACCTAACTGGGATCCAAGAAGATCTATGTAAAAGATGCTGACAGTGTACATCTCATCCTCCAAGTCCAAATTCGTGGCCATCGAGACGCAGAAATATACTGCTTTATCTCAATGCTCCAAATGTCTTTTAAGACTAGATTTTGTTTTTTTATTCAAGAATTCAGATATTAATTTATACCACCGGGCAGCCTGATGTCCTAAAAAATCTGTCTGGAAGGAAAGGACCTGCAAACTATAATGATTTTTTAGATTTTGCCAATCAGGGAACCCCTTCTGAATGGCTTGCTTCAACTGCAACCACTTATAATTTTGAGACTTAGCAATACCAAATGTTTGTTGCAGTTGTGAAAAATCAAACATTTTCCCATCTGATGTGACATCATCTAGTGTACGTATACCTGCCTGCATCCATTGCTTCCATAAGATCCCTGATTTGCCAATTTGAATCTTGGAGTTTAGCCATAAGGATTGAAAAGTGGATTTCTCTACCAGAATATCTGTTAATTTGTTAATAAATTTCAAAGTTTTCCAGGTGTCTAATAAAATACTATTGTCTTTTATGTATCAGGGTAAACTGATATTCAACACATGAAACAGTCGTAATGGGGACATCAATTGCCAATATAACCAATCAGGAAGATTTTCCATGAGCTCAGGGAGGATCCAATACATACCCTGACGCAGAATATAGGCCTGATGATACCTATAAAAATTGGGAAAATTTACCCCACCCACCGCAATTGGTTTTTGTAAAGATACTAAAGCAATTCGAACAGTATCCAGCCAAATAAATTTAGTAAGAATACTATTTAATTTCTTATAAAATGACTCCTGAAAATACACTGGCAACATACCCATTTGGTAGCAAACCACAGGCAAAATCATCATTTTAACCGTCTGGACTATCCCCCATCAAGACAGATGTAATGGGTTCCATTGCTCACACATTTCTGAGACCTTTAGCAATAAGGATCTTTCATTTACTTTCATCGTTTCTTCAAACGTTTTCTGAATCCAAATGCCTAAATATTTTATACCCTCTTCCTTTCAAAGAAAAGTGAATGTGTCAAATAATCCTTTTGGACAGTGTCTATTTCTATGTTTCTATGTTTCTATCTCCTCTGCCTGCTGAATAGCTAATAGCAAGGGTTCCAGTTAGAGGTCTGCACGGGAACGGAGATCGCTGGAATCCCGCAGGTCCCGCGGGGTTCCTATGGGAATCCCCCCCTAACCCACAGGACTCCCATGGGGACTCCCTCTGGCCCAAGGGACTCCCACGGGGACCCCCTCTAGCCAACGGGATACCCACGGGGATGGAAGGCTTTGGAAGCAGGGTACGTCCATATAATATAATGGACACGTCAGCCTTAGTAAAAGAGGGGCTTTCTAAGTTAATTACCTGAACAGAAAACAAAAAAAAGGGTTCCACCAAAGAAATTCCACAAGGAAAACAGCAGCGCAAACACAAAAGAAACTGTGGAATTGATAATCCTGTCAGAAGTAATTGCTGCTTTTTATGGAGATGGCGGGGATGGAGGTAATTCCTTGCGGGGATGGGTGGGGACGGAGAGGATTCTGACAGGGATGGCTGGGGATGGAGAGGATCCTGGCGGGGACGGGCGGGGATGGTTGGGATTTCTATCCCCGTGCAACTCTCTAGTTCCAGTACAATGTCAAAAAACAAAGGAGATAATGGACATCCTTTTCTAACTCCCCTCTCCAGATGAAAGTGTTCTGAAAAAGTATTATTAATACTAGTGTTTAAGCCCGTTACATTAACGGGTGCTAGAATATATGGCTGGCTGTCTTTCTTTATTTATGTCTCTCTCCCTGCTCCTGTCTCTTTCTTCCTTTCTTTCTGTCTCTCTCCCTCCTGCAATTTTTCTCTCTCTCTCCCTGGCACCCTTTGTCTGTCTGTCTGTTTTTCTTTCTGTCTCTCTTTGGTCCCCTGTCTGTCTTTATTTCTGTCTGTCTCTCTCCCTAGCCTCCTTTGTCTGTCTGTATTTCTTTCTGTGTCTCCCCCCCACCCCACTTTCCTTTGCAGAAGCAGCAGTGATATTTTCCTTCCCCTCCAGATCCCTGTGAAGTAGTAGCAGCATTTCCCCCACCCCCCCCCCATTCCCTTCTCTTCCTCCCCCCCCCCCCCCCCCACTTTCCTTTGCATAAGCAGCAGCGGCATTTCCCTTCCCCTCCAGGTCCCTGCTGAGTAGTAGAAGCTTTTTCCCCCACCCCCCCCATTCCCTTCTCTTACCGTGAGCTGCCCTGCTCCGTTCGGCCCCTCCCCATTCCCTTCCCGCGTGCTGGCCTGCTGCTGCTGAAGGTTTTTTTCGGCGACTCCTCCTGTTAAAATTCTAATCCTGTTAAAACTCCCCCCCTTCCCGCAACCACTCCTGTTCAAAGCGGCTTGCTGAGGTTCGCGGCCGGCTGTAACGAACCTCGCAGGCCGCTCTCCAACTCGGTAGCATGTTCCCTCTGACACGATCGCGTCAGAGGGAACGTGCTACCATGTGGAGAGCGGCCTGAGAGGTTCGCTACAGCCGGCCGTGAACCTCAGCAGGCCGCTTTGAACAGGAGCGGTAGCAGCTGTTGCGGGAGGATGGGGGGGGGGGAGTCGTTGACGTGCAGTCCGCTGTGAACAGGAGCGGCGGCAGGACCATGAGGCGGGAGTGAGCTGTTCGGCTTCCCCTATCTGGGGAAACCGCCGTGCCAAAGAGAGCCGGGAGTGAGTTTTTCGACTTCCCCTATTTGGGGAAACCGCCATGCCGAACTCAGCTGCGCGTCGGGAGTGAGTTGTTCGACTTCCCCTATCTGGGGAAACCGCCGTGCCGAACTCAGCTGCGCGTGGGGCCGTAGTAAGCGCGGGGCATGCTGCACTCTTGGCGGCCACGGACATACGGATCATGGAAGCACGCCGATAAGAATTCGCATGCGCCGCCTACGGTTTTATTATATAGATACTAGTCTTATAGCCCGTTACATTAACGGGTGCTAGAATATATGTGTGTGTGTCTGTCTTTATTTCTTTCTCTCTCTCTCTCTCCTTAGCCGCTTTCTGTATTTCTGTCTTTCTTTTTCCTCGGCTGTCCACCCATTCCCCCTTCCTTTTACCTTCCCTGTGTCTACCACCACCCTTTCACTGCTCCCCTTATCCAGCAGCAGCCCTTCTGCCTTTTTTTAATCTCCCCCCTGTCCAGAAGCACCTCTTTCCTGTCCCCCTGTCCATCAGTAGGCCTCCCTTCCTTTTTCTCACTCCCCATCTCTTCCCCTGTCCATCAGCACCTCTTTCCTGCTCCCCCGTCCAGCAGTAAGCCTCCTTTCCTTTTTCTTCCCCCCTAGCACCTCTTTCCTGCTCCCCCCGTCCAGCAGTAGGCCTCCTTTCCTTTTTCTCCCCCCCATCTCTTCCCCTGCCCATCAGCACCTCTTTCCTGCTCCCACATCCAGCAGTAGGCCTCCCTTCCTTTTTCTTCCCCCCTAGCACCTCTTTCCTGCTTCCCCTTCCAGCAGTAGGCCTCCCTTCCTTTTTCTCGCCCCCCCATTCTCTTCCCCTGTCCAGCAGCACCCCTTAGCTCGCGTGTGCCCTCTGCCGACAGCCGCGGCGGCCTGCAGGCGCCGACAGCCGCTGCGGCCTGCAGACACCAAGAGCCACTGCGGCCGACAGCCTCAGCGCCGCCTGAAGCCGACAAAACCCTAAGCCGCACATGCGCACTCCTACAGCCTACAGCGCCTACAGCGCATGGAAAACGGGAGCACGCAGGTAAGAGTGTGCATGCGCGGCTTAGGGTTTTATTATATTAGATAGTCAAGCAAAAGGGGAACTATACAAGGTTTGAATCATTTGTATAAATCTTGAACCAGTACCAAACCAATCATTGCTTGATACATGACGATCCACACGATCAAAGGCCTTCTCTGCATCTGAGGCGCAAAATCTATATATACCGCGTATCAACAAGGGATACAAGAGGAAAAAGAACAAGGAACGTGGCTTACTGTAGCGGTGAAGGAAGCGATCAGAGACAAGAAGACTTCGTTTAAGGAATGGAAAAAGTAAAAAACGGATGAAAACTGGAAAAAGCACAAAAAACCTCAAAGCAGGTGCCATAAGGTGATGAGAGGGGCCAAAAAAGACTATGAGGAAAAAATAGCCAAGGAGGCAAAAAACTTCAAACCGTTCTTTCGATATATTAAGGGGAAACGACCCACGAAGGAAGCGGTAGGGCCATTGGATGACCATGGAATAAAGGGAGTGCTAAAGGACGACAAAGCAATCGCCAACAAACTGAACACATTTTTTGTGTCTGTATTTACCGAAGAGAATATACACAACATACCGGCAGGAAACGAAAATGGGAAACTGACAGGGTTGACGGTCAGTCTTGAAGAGGTATGCAGGCAGATTGATAGGCTTAAAAACGATAAATCCCCAGGACCGGATGGCATCCATCCGAGAGTAATCAAGGAATTGAAAGGGTCTATAGCTGAACTATTTCAACTAATAGCCAATCTATCGATCAAATCAGGAAGGATTCCGGAAGACTGGAAAGTGGCGAATGTTACACCGATCTTCAAGAAAGGTTCGAGGGGAGATCCAAGAAACTACAAACTGGTGAGTCTGACCTCGGTACCGGGAAAGATGGTAGAGATGCTGATAAAGGACTGCATCATTGAACACCTTGACGGACACAATCTGATGAGGACCGGCCAGCAGGGCTTCAGCAAAGGAAGATCTTGTTTGACGAACTTGCTTCACTTCTTCGAGGGAGTAAACAGGTAGATAGACAAGGGTGACCAGGTCGACATTGTATATCTGGATTTTCAGAAGGCTTTCGACAAGGTTCCACATGAACGACTACTTCAAAAAATTGTGAGCCATGGAATCAAGGGTGAAATACTCACATGGATTAAAAACTGGCTGGCGGATAGGAAACAGAGAGTGGGGTTAAATGGACAGTACTCGGACTAGAAAAGCGTCACGAGTGGAGTGTCACAGGGTTCGGTGCTTGTACCCGTACTCTTTAATATATTTATAAATGACCTGAAAATTGGTACAACGAGTGAGGTGATTAAATTTGCAGATGATACGAAGTTATTTAGAGTAGTGAAGAAGCAGGAGGATTGCGAAGACCTGCAACGTGACATAAACACACTCGAGAAATGGGCTGCAACATGGCAAATGAGGTTTAACATGGATAAGTGTAAGGTGATGCATGTCGGTAACAAAATCTTATACACGAATACAGGATGTCCATTGCAGTACTTGGAGAGACCCCCCAGGAAAGAGATTTGAGAGTACTGGTCGACAAGTCAATGAAGCCCGCGCAATGTGTGATGGTGGCGAAAAGGGCAAACAGAAAACTAGGAATGATTAAAAAGGGGATCATGAACAGATCGGTTAAGGTTATCATGCCGCTTTACCAGGCCTGGTGCGCCCTCACCTGGAATACTGCGTCTAGCACTGGTCGCCGTACATGAAGAAGGACACAGTATTACTTGAAAGAGAAGAGCGACTAAAATGGTTAAGGGGCTGGAGGAGTTGTCGTACAGTGAGAGGTTAGAGAAACTGGGCCTCTTCTCCCTTGAAAAGAGGAGACTGAGAGGGGACATAGTCGAAACATTCAAGATAATGAAGGGAATAGACTTAGTAGATAAAAACAGGTTGTTCACCCTCCTTCAAGGGAGAGAGAACAAGAGGGCACTCTCTAAAGTTAAAAGGGGATAGATTCCATACAAACGTAAAGAAGTTCTTCTTCACCCAGAGAGTGGTAGAAAACTGGAACGCTCTTCCAGAGGCTGTTATAGGGGAAAACACCCTCCAGGGATTCAAGACAAAGTTAGATAAGCTCCTGCTGAACCAGAACCTATGCAGGTAATGCTAGTCTCAATTAGGGCACTGGTATTTATAAACAATGTATTTATCAATGTATTCAATGTATTTATAAATGATCTAGAAAAGGGACGAAGTGCGAAGTTATAAAATTTGCAGACGACACCAAACTATTTAGTGGAGTTAGGACTAAAGAGGACTGCGAAGATTTACAAAGGGACATGAACAAACTGGGAGAGTGGGCGAATAAATGGCAGATGAACTTTAATGTGGAGAAATGTAAAGTCTTGCATGTAGGAAACAGAAACCTGATGTACAGCTATACGATGGGAGGGCTGGTAACGGGTGAAAGTAGCCTAGAAAAGGACTTAGGGATACTGGTGGACAAAACAATGAAGCCATCGGCACAGTGCGCAGCAGCCTCTAAGAAGGCGAACATTATGCTAGGTATTATTAAGAAAGGTATTACAACCAGAATGAAGGAAGTTATCCTGCCGTTGTATCGGGCGATGGTGCACTCGCATCTGGAGTACTGCGTCCAATATTGGTCGCCATACCTTAAGAAGGATATGGCGATACTCGAGAGGGTATAGAAAAGATCAACGAGATTGATAAAAGGTATGGAAAACCTTTCATATGCTGAAAGATTAGAGAAACTGGGGCTCTTTTCCCTATAGAAGCGGAGGCTTAGAGGGGACATGATAGAGACTTACAAGATCATGAAGGGTATAGAAAAGTGGAGAGGGACAGATTTTTCAAACTTTCGAATACTACAAGAAAATTAAGAGAGGACAGATTCAGAACCAATGCTAGGTTGAGGGGTGGTAGATTCAGGGGCAATGTTAGGAAATTCTACTTTACGGAGAGGGTAGTGGATGCCTGGAATGCGCTCCCGAGAGAGGTGGTGGAGAGTAAAACTGTGACTGAGTTCAAAGAAGCGTGGGATGAACACAGAAGATTTAGAATCAGAAAATAATATTAAATATTGAACTAGGCCAGTTACTGGGCAGACTTGCATGGTCTGTGTCTGTGTATGGCCGTTTGGTGGAGGATGGGCAGGGGAGGGCTTCAATGGCTGGGAGGGTGTAGATGGGCTGGAGTAAGTCTTAACAGAGATTTCGGCAGTTGGAACCCAAGCACAGTACCGGGTAAAGCTTTGGATTCTTGCCCAGAAATAGCTAAGAAGAAAAAAAAAAAAAAATTTAAATTGAATCAGGTTGGGCAGACTGGATGGACCATTCGGGTCTTTATCTGCCGTCATCTACTAAGTTACTATGTGAGTGAGTGAGTGGACAAATAAATGGCAGATGAGCTTCAATGTAGAAAAATGTAAAGTTATGCACATAGGGAAAGGGAACCCGATGTACAACTACACAATGGGGGGGGGGGTACTGGGGGAAGGCAACCTAGAAAAGGACTTGGGGGTTTTGGTAGATAGAACAATGAAGCCAGCGGCACAGTGCGCTGCGGCCTCAAAAAAGGCAAACAGAATGTTGGGCATTATCAAAAAAGGTATCACTACCAGAACCAAGGAAGTTATCCTCCCGCTGTATAGGGCGATGGTGCGACCGCATCTGGAGTACTGCGTTCAGTACTGGTCGCCGTACCTTAAGAAGGATATGGCGATTCTCGAGAGGGTCCAGAGGAGAGCGACAAAAATGATAAAGGGCATGGAAAACCTCTCATATGCTGAGAGGCTGGAGAAGCTGGGGCTCTTCTCCCTGGAAAAGCGGAGACTTAGAGGGGATATGATAGAAACTCATAAGATCATGAAGGGTATAGTGAAGGTAGAGAGGGACAGATTCTTCAGACTAGCAGAGGCAGCAAAAACTAGAGGGCACTCAAAAACATTGAAGGGAGATAGGTTCAGAACAAATGCTAGGAAGTTCTTCACGCAGAGGGTGGTGAACGCCTGGAATACACTTCCAGAGGAGGTGGTAGAGCAGAGTACGACTTTGGGGTTCAAAAGGGGATTGGACGAGTTCATGAAGGAAAAGGGGATCCATGGGTACAATTAGAGGGTTACTATACAGTACAGAAGGCTGTAAATTAATAGAGTAGTAGAGAAATAGATCACTACAGGTCATTGACCTGGGGGGCCACCGCGGGAGCAGACTGCTGGGCGTGATGGACCTATGGTCTGACTCAGCAGAGGCAATGCTTATGTGCTTATGTGCTTATGTTCTTCACCCAAAGGATGGTGGACACCTGGAATGCACTTCCAGAGAGTGTGATAGGTCAGAGTACGGTATTGGGGTTCAAGAAGGCATTAGATGATTTCCTGAAGGAAAAGGGGATAGAGGGGTATAGATAGAGGATTACCATACAAGTCCTGGACCTGATGGGCCGCCACGTGAGTGGACTGCTGGGCATGATGGACCTCTGGTCTGACCCAGCAGAGATACTGCTTATGTTCTTATGGTCTTTGACCTAAGGGCTGCCGCGTGAGCAGATTTCTGGGCATGATGGACCACTGGTCTGACCCAGCAGCGACAATTCTTTTGTTCTTATGTTACATGAAATTGCTGACCTGCTGCTAGTGAACTGTAATCTGTCGCTAAAATCGTCTATACTACCTGAAGATTGGAGGCAGGCCAATGTTATGCTGATTTTTTTTTTTTTTTTTTAAGGGCTCCAGGGAGATCTGGGAAATTACAGACCAGTAAGCCTCACTCCAGTGCTGGGCAAAATGGTAGAAACAATTATAAAAAATAAAATTGTGGAACACGTAGACAAACATGATTTAATGATATGGAGTCAGCATGGGTTCAGATGAGGGAGATCTTGCCTCACAAATTTGCTTGACTTCATTGAAGGTGTAAATAAACATGTGGATAAAGGTGAGCACAAGTTCCTCATGAAAGGCTCATGGGGAAAATTAAGAGTCATGGGATAAGTGACAAAGTTTAGTTGTGGATTAGGAGTTGGTTATCGGATAGAAAATAGAGAGTAGGGTTAAATGGTCATTTTTCTCAATGGAGGAGAGTAAACAGTGGTGTGCCGCAGGGGTCTGTTCTGGGACCGGTGCTATTTAACTTATTTATAAATGATCTGGAAATTGGAATGACAATTGTGGTGCTTAAATTTGTAGATGACTCTAAACTGTTCAAAGTTGTTAAAACGCATGCAGATTGTGAAAAATTGCAGGTAGAGCTTAGGAAATTGGAAGACTAGGCATCCAAGTGGCAGATAAAATTGAATGTGGACAAATGCAAAGTGATGCACATTGGGAAGAATAACCCAAATCAGTTACCGGATGCTAGGGTCCATCTTGTGGGTAAGTACCCAAGGAAAGGATCTGGGTGTCATCGTAGACAATACAATGAAACCTTCTGCCCAATGTGTGGTGGCAGCCTAAAAAGCAAACAGGATGCTAGGAATTATTAAAAAAGGGATGGTTAACAAGACTAAGAATGTTATAATGCCCCTATATCACTCCATGGTGCGACCTCATCTGGAGTATTGCATTCAATTCTGGTCTCCTTAACTCAAGAAAGATATAGTGGCGCTAGAAAAGGTTCAAAGAAGAGCAACCAAGATGATAAAGGGGATGGAACTCCTCTCGTATGGGAAAAGACTAAAAAGGTTAGGGCTCTTCAGCTTGGAAAAGAGACGGCTGAGGGGAGATATGATTGAAGTCTACAAAATCCTGAGTGGAGTAGAATGGGTACAAGTGGATCGATTTTTCATTCCATCAAAAATTACAAAGACTAGGGGACACTCTATGAAGTTACAAGGAAATACTTTTAAAACCAATAGGAGGAAATTTTTTTTTTACTCACGCACTGCCAGAGGTTCTGGTAAGAGTGGATAGCATAGCTGGTTTTAAGAAAAGTTTGGACACTGCCTTTTTGGGCACAACTTTGAACACCGCCGTCTCTCTCTCGGCGTCTAGTATCTTATTTTGTCATTTTACTTTGTTAAATATGTATCCAGCTCAGGGAAAAATTGTTTTTGAGCAAGTGCTATGTTGTAGGGAAGAAATGTATTATGAATCGTTGGCTGTCTGACCAGCCTCCCCCTGTATGGTATTGGAGGAATAAACTGCATACCCTGATGCGATGGAAGGTGAGAATTTTGTCTGGTTCCTGGAATAGATGTAAAATTTTCCTTCAAGTGTGGACTCCTTATCTGAATGTTCTGACTCATCCGAGAGGCCGCAGTCAGATTCTGAATAATCTATGACTTGTTGATTTGTGTTTTCTTGAATGTATACTGGAGTTGCCTACTGTATTTCTTTGGGGAGGAATGGAGGGAGTGGGGGCCAAAGGAAAGAAAAGTGGTCCTGTATGGGTGGGGGTGTTTGGAGATTGGATGGGTATGGGTTATTGTTACAGAATTTTATTGTCTTGGTGTGGTTGTATTTTTCTTTTATTGCAATAAAAAGATTATTAAATAAAAAAATAAGAAAGATCTGGACAATTTCTTGGGGAAAAGTCCATAGTCTGTTATTGGGAATTTTTTTCACTCAGAGAATAGTTAAGCTCTGGAATGCGTTGCCAGAGGATGTGGTAAGAGCGGATAGTGTAACTGGTTTTAAGAAAGGTTTGGACAAGTTCCTGGAGGAAAAGTCCATAGTCTGTTATTGAGAGAGACATGGGGGAAAGCCACTGCTTGCCCTGGATCAGTAGGATGGAATATTGCTACACCTTGGGTTTTGGCCAGGTACTAGTGACCTGGATTGGCTACCGTGAAAATGGGCTACTGGGCTTGATTGGTCTGACCCAGTAAGGCTATTCTTATGTTCTTATAAGAACATAAGAACTGCCATCTCCGGATCAGACCTTCGGTCCATCAAGTCCGGCGATCCGCACACGCGGAGGCCCTGCCAGGTGTACACCTGGCGTAATTTATAGTCCACCATATCTTTATATGCCTCTCTTAAGGAGATACTATTATATTTGGCCTTAACAAATAACTTCATCCAGCCAACACCAATAAACAATAACTCATAAATTATTTATGGTCTGGATCTTAACTCAATCTTTGCAATGTTATGTTATTTTTCAAGACGCCTCAGCCCCACCACTCCACCGCAGAAAGTTATATTCGAATCGCGGGAAGCTTCTGGTGGAACTTCATCATTGGCTGTCTTTAATTTGCCACAAAAATATTTTTAAAAAACTTTTTAATTTTTCATTTACTCTTAATTATTCTTAAATATAGATAATAAATATCTCAATTGCATTGGATTAGAAAGTGAAATCCTCCACGGATAATACTTATCTCAGCCAACCAAGGGAGCCAGACCCGACATATTTCGCACGTATATCGTGCTTTTTCAAGGGTCTCCCAAGGTGCGCCGCCGTCATCCGACTCCAAAAATTTAAAGAGCAAAAGATCTTTGCTCTTTAAATTTTTGGAGTCGGATGACGGCGGCGCACCTTGGGAGACCCTTGAAAAAGCACGATATACGTGCGAAATATGTCGGGTCTGGCTCCCTTGGTTGGCTGAGATAAGTATTATCCGTGGAGGATTTCACTTTCTAATCCAATGCAATTGAGATATTTATTATCTATATTTAAGAATAATTAAGAGTAAATGAAAAATTAAAAAGTTTTTTAAAAATATTTTTGTGGCAAATTAAAGACAGCCAATGATGAAGTTCCACCAGAAGCTTCCCGCGATTCGAATATAACTTTCTGCGGTGGAGTGGTGGGGCTGAGGCGTCTTGAAAAATAACATAACATTGCAAAGATTGAGTTAAGATCCAGACCATAAATAATTTATGAGTTATCTCTTAAGGAGATATGCATCTAGTTTGCTCTTGAAGCATAGGACGGTCGATTCCGCAATAATCTCCTCTGGGAGGGCATTCCAGGTGTCAACCACTCTCTGAGTGAAGCAGAACTTCCTGACATTAGTCCTGAACCTGTCCCCCCTTAGCTTCATTACATGTTCTCTAGTCCGTGTCAAATTGGACAGTGTAAATAATCTTCTCTGCTCTATTTTGTCGATTCCTTTCAGTATTTTGAAGGTCTCGATCATATCCCCACGCAGTCTCCTTTTCTCAAGGGAGAACAATCCTAGTGTTATAAGTCTATCCTCATATTCCAGTCTCTCCATACCCTTCACCAGTTTTGTTGCTCGTCTCTGCACCCTCTCCAGCAGTTTTATATCCTTCTTTAGGTAGGGAGACCAATGTTGGACGCAGTATTCCAAGTGTGGTCTGACCATTGCCCTATAAAGCGGCATTATAACTTTCTCCGATCTACTCGAGATTCCTTTCTTTATCATGCCCAACATTCTATTTGCCTTCTTTGCCGCTGCCGCGCATTGTGCCCTTGAGCCATGGCCACTTGTTTAATGTGCCACAACTGGAAATAGTTTGTAAGACATTGCTCTAGATAGAAATATTGGCAACAGGGGTGTGTAAGCTAACGGCTTTCTGTTTGGAAAATCTGGAACCCTAGACCCACCCCCATCCCCGCCCAGTTCCACCCCTGATCTGCCCCAGCCCTGCCCCCACTGCCTGCTCTCGTCGGGCAGGAGGGTATCCGCGCATGTGTGGATGCCCTCCTGCCTGACGGTGATTTATTCCAAGCTTTTCAAAACCCGGACAAAGTGCCGGGTTTTGAAAAGCCATCCGGCCCCTGGACATGACCTCCGGGGAAATCCGGCCATCAGGTAACCCTATATATAGGAAACTTACTAAACCATAATAGTGCTATAAATTGACCCTAGAGCACCAATATAGCTGTTTCTGAGAAACTGGAACAAGACAGATTGTTACAGACATTGCATACTTACAGAATCCTTCACCTCATTCACAGATGCCTAACATAATTCTTATCTGATACAGAATAAGAGGAGACAAAAACTGATACCATTCTCTGAATGTCATGCAACACCACAAAAATAGAAAAATCCATATCCTTCTGTACAGTGCAAAAATAAAGCCAACAGATATAAATTCTCAGCACTGATAGAATTCAATTACTAAACTGAAAATAAAATCATTCCTTCCTTTGTTGTCTGGTGATTTTTATTTTTCCAATCATCTTGTTTTCTGTCTCTCTCTGCTTCCCTCTTCACTTTGTTTCCAAGGACTCCTGTTCATTTGCTATTTTTCTTACCTCTATTCTTCTTCACTTCTTGCCCTATACATCTATTTTTGGCACTCATCTTTCATGTTCAGTTTTCTATCATTCTGCCACCTCAAGGCTAGCTGGTTTTCCATCTCCCTTCCTGTGTAACATGTCCTCCCCTTTCCCTTTCCTTCCTCTTCAATGCAATGTCTCTCCTGTTCCCTTTTTGCCCCCTTCCGTTCATGTGCAATAGGTCTCCCCTCTTTCAATCTCCTTCCCTTTCTATGTAGATTGGATCCCCTGTTCTCTTCATGTGCAGCATTTCCCCCTTCCCTTCATATGGAACATTTCTCCCTCTTTCCTTCCCTTCTTATGCAACATGTCTCCCCTTTACATTTCCCTTCCATTCCTGTATAATATGTTACATAGCAACAGAAGGGAAGAGAGACAACATGTCTCCCTTTTCTCTTCATATACAACATGTCTCCCCTTTATTCTCCCCCTGTTTTTCCTTCCCTTCGTGTGCAGCTTCATGTTTGTAAACTTGAAGTGGGGATGGGGGTGGGGGGAAGAAACTGGATCAGCAGGATGAAGAGAAAGGTAGGGAGGCAATGCTAGAATATATTGATGCTGGTTGGTGTAACAGAAGGGTGGCAGTTTTTTGGATGTCACTTACCACTCTGTAGCTACACCTATGCATAAGCACCTTTTGTGGTCTTTATAACAGACCTAAAATAGGCACTTTCTGGAACTTTCCATGTGGGTGCCCTGTTATAAAATTACCCCAGTCACGTGACCAAAATGAACTTAGTCTGAGCATAGGAAAGAATGCAGGTACACTACTGATTTTCTGGCAGTGGATGGTCCAGCACCTCCTTTAGTCTGGAGGCAAGCAGCATCTGCAACCTGCTGCTCAAGGAAGCCTCGGCTCGCCCTCTGACATGACTTCCTAGTCCTGTGACCAGGAAGTAACATTAAAGGGACAGCAAAGGCTGACATGATCAGCAGGCTGCAGATGCTACTTGCTGCCAGAGAAGATTTAAGAGTTATGGGGGGAGGCAGAGATGTGCTGGGGTTAGAATGTGTTCTGAAGGTGGCCACCATTGGGTCGGCAAAATGGTTAATCTGGCAAGAGTTTGGAACCAGAAGTGCTGGAAAATCAGAGGTGTACCTGTAGTAGATTTTTGTCATCATATGGTTAATGGTAGAGAGAGAGTTCTTTTTCAGTGCTGTCCTGAAGGCTATGCAAGTGGTGCAGTTCCACAGGGCATAAGGGAGGCAGGGGGCCCAAAAGTTGCTCTCCTTGGCTTGCCTCTCTTCTTTGGCAGCAGCACAGTGGGTGGTGTGGGAGTGCTAGTGGGCATGTCACACAGGGCACAATTCTTGCTTGGAACACTCTTTCTCAGTGTTCATAGTTTTGGACTGAATGCTGTTATGCTGCCAATCATAGCTAACCTGTGTGGTTTATGTGCTAAACTGAACACATACTGTGAAGAATTATTGATAATATAATGTTTTTTTCATATAGCGTTTCCTTCTGTTTTGTTCCCAGCGAAAAGTTGTTTACAACCTTCCTGCCTCCTCATCTTCTCTTCATATCATTCAGGGCCTGGCAAGAAGATGTGCCCCATGCATCAGTCTGAATAATCTGGACAGTTCCAATGTGTCTAGAGATGTCATCAAATACATTTCATTCTACCTGGGACCTCACCTGGAAAGCTTATCCCTGCGTGGCAGTTGTTTGACTGACTCTTCTTTCATAGCTCTCATCCAGAACTGTCCCAACCTGCACTCACTGGATCTGAGTGGCTGCAATAGTTTCTTCATGTCAGGGACCCTGCTCTCTAAACAAGATAATGTCCTTAAAGTTCGAGAGGCTCTGAACAACCTTCGAGAGCTGAACCTTTCTGGTATTCGCTATCTGTCTGATCTTATCTTCAACCGACTGATAAGCTGTACTCCCAGACTAGAGAAACTCTTGCTGGCTCGCTGCCACATCACCTTTGAATTTGATCCCTATCGAGGCTCTAGAAACTACAATTCATCCTCAGTGCTATCTTTCCGGAACATCCTGACATTTCTCAAGGAAAGAGTAAACTGCATGAAAGCTTTGGATTTAAGTTCCACTGGGGTTACTACAGAGGCAGTCCGATCTTTGGTACAAGTAGAGCAGTTGAATCTGAGGGAGCTGGCTCTTCAGAACTGCAAAGACCTCTCCTCTGAAGCAGTCAGTATCCTCTGCAAATGGCAGCCCAATCTGACCAGCCTCAACCTTAGTGGCTGCTCTGAACTGTCAGATAGTGCAGTGTTGGCTGTATCAAGCCATCTCCAAAGCCTCCAGCACCTGTACCTTGCAAAGGTCAGAAGGCTGACAGATATTGGTCTCAGGGGAATTGCAGACCTCAAAGAGTTACAGAGTCTGGATATGTCTGAGTGCAGCCTGCTGAATGGCAGTGAGCTGGTGAAGGGCTTGTCTTCTTCACATCTTCATCCCAAACTCCAATCTCTCAGTTTTGCATCCTGTTGCTTGCTTAAAGTAAGTTTCCATGCCATTATTGACTCATCTGATCAAACCTGGTAAATTTCTGTTATTTAATATGTCATCTCCATTCATACATATTATTTAGGGGTTTTATTCTTAGATGTTTATAAATTGTATTTATCCCAGGACAAGCAGGCAGCATATTCTCACGCATGGGTGACGTCATCCATGGAGCCCTGATGCGGACAGCTGCACAAGCATTCTTGTTTGAAGAACTTTAGAAAGTTCACGACTGACCACACTGTGCATGTATGAGTGCCTTCCCGCCTGACGCAGGGCGCGCGTCTCATCAGTTTTCGTTTTTCCACAGAGCTAAGAAGTCGGCTTTTCTAATGCTCTTCGATTTAATAGATTTGCCTTCCCACTCATGTATATATTTTCTTTCTAATTCTGTTTATTTCTTTTAGTATTGTTATTTCGTTAAAAAAAAAAATCCAAACCTACGAGTTTTTATTTCCCTCATGAACTTCCTGACGGTGAAGCCTCTTTACACTGCCTCAGCCTCGGATTAAATTTGGGCTGTGGCGGTTTCCTTGTCAATGTCTGTCTTTTTGGGGGGGTGTCTTCACCTGACTTCAAGAACATCAGAGGACTATGTCGCAAGTCAATATGGCATTGAGTTCATTCGTGCTGACTTTACTCTTTGGGCGCGACACTTCAAGTACCAGCGAGCAGGCCTCATAGGTACTAGTATAGGTGCCAATTTTGATGGTGCTGATGTTCATGCACTGATGTCCATGCACCGATGTCCATGATGCCGAGGGCTATATACTGATGTCCATAGTGCTGAGACCCATACATAGATGTCCAGGCTGCCGATGCCCATGCTGCACATGTTCATGCTATCGAGGTCCATGCATCAATGCGCTGATGTTTACTGAGGGTATTGATGGTGTCAAGGGTACCCAAAACAAACAAAACAATAATTACAATCACATGATGCATGAGTTCCATTTTCATGCTGCTTTCTCATTTTTAATACCATAAGGGATTCTTATGGATGCACACCCTGTACTGTTGATAGATCTATATTGGGAATATGCACTGAGGAGCTTATAGATTGTATTCAGCCACTGGGTGGAGTCTTGTTCACGATGTGACATGCTGCAAAAGAGATCTCTGAATCGCCGGGCAATCCAACAAACTACACACTATGGGGCTCATTTTCAAAGCATGTAGACTTACAAAGTTCTACAGGACTATGAAACTTTGTAAGTCTAAGTGCTTTGAAAATACACCTCCATGGATCCTATTCCAATCGACTCATTGCCATTGGTTTCAGCTTCCACATCGACTAAACGTACATTGTTGGCCAAGTCATTGTCTTCTGGGAAGATATCGACATCGCCACACCAGATTCCAGATTTACCAAAAAAAGTACATGGAGATGTTAGCACTTAATCATCCTCTTCAGGAATTGCTTCAGCTACCCATACAGGGCATTCTTTCATAACTGGGTTCTAGACTCAATTTTACAGTACCTTCTTGAGGATACAAACATGGACATATAGCAGAGCCTCCCTCCAGGGCAGGGGTCTCAAAGTCCCTCCTTGAGGGCCACAATCCAGTCGGGTTTTCAGGATTTCCCCAATGAATATGCATGAGATCTATGTGCATGCACTGCTTTCAATGCATATTCATTGGGGAAATCCTGAAATCCCGACTGGATTGCGGCCCTCAAGGAGGGACTTTGAGATCCCTGCTCCAGGGTATGGTCAAATATATTTTATTGAGCAAGCAAGAGCACAACATAGTAACACAAAATACAGAAACAGCTCAAAAGTTTTGAAAAGTCCCCAAAAGAACCACCCCCCCAAACCCCCCTCCCCACCAAACCACCCCTGGGTCCTCCTTCGAAACACAAATTAACAAAGAATTTGAATAACAAATTATGCAAAAAAGGCACAAAAGGGAAGTACAAACAAAGCATCAATTAAGTATCCGGCTACGAGCCAGAGGGGTCAAAGTATTCCAGAAAGGTTCCCAAGTGGTCTGGAAAAGACGACCTTGTCGAGAAGCCAAGTCAGTCACATCCCTTCGCTCCCACATCAAAAGAGCGATCATGCGGCTCCTCCAAAGGGAATAGTCCGGAGCCTCAGCTTCAAGCCATTTCAGCAGGATGCATTTCAAGGCAATCAGGATAGACCACTTGAGGAAAGCTGCAACTCCCTTGGAACGTGGAAAGTAGTGAGGAACAGTCCCAAATAAAAGCAAAGGGGAACTGCGAACAGTAACATGCCAAATAGACTCCACAAAAGCAAATATAGCAGTCCAAAAAAGGTGTATCTGAGGACAAGTCCAGAACATGTGGCCTAAGCTGGCTTCCGGAGCCTGACAACGAAGACAGGCTGCATGGGGACGGAAGTGAGCCAAATAAGCCCTTTCAGGAGAAATATATAAACGAAAAATCAATTTAAAATGTTGCTCCCAAAAGGTAGTGTATTTACGAAAAGCAGGCAGTCGCCGGACAGCCTGAAGGAGGATATCAGAAGGCAAATCAACAGCAAGATCACCAGACCAAGCATCTCGCAGCTTAGAATGGTCAAACAAAGGGCATTCATCCTTCAAGTGGCGGTGATGAAACGTGAGAGGGACCGGTTGTTGAGAACCAAGGGTAAAGGCCGTGGACAAAGTCTCATGACAAGCGGCCTTCAAGGAGCTAGAAGGTAAGGAAGAGATGTAATGATGGATTTGCATGTAAGCAAAATAGTCAGAAGCAGGGAGATCAAATTCAGCTCGCAACTGAGCAAAAGATTTAGTGACGCCTTCATCATTAACCAAATGAAATAGATAATGAATGCCCCTTGTTCCCCACCGAGCAAAGCTCGGCCCATCAATCCCAGGTAAGAAAGAACCATTGAAACGAATAGGAAGGAAGGGAGATACAGAATGAGAAAGAGTGTGAAATTTACAGACCCAACGCCAAACCTTCCGTAAGGGTCGATGTAAAACTTTCATAGAAAGAGACTCAGGTTCTGAAGAAGGAACAGAATGAAGATAGGCACTGAAATGAGTGGAAGAAAAACAGGAAAGTTCCAGAGCTGAGGTAGTAAATGCCGAAGTACCCCTAAAGAGATCATTAATATGCCTCATTCCACAACCAACAGTCAAATAACGGAGATTCAATAATCCCAAGCCACCCCTATACCAGGGAGTCGCCGCCCGCTTATAAGGCAAGCGAGGCCTCTTCCCTGCCCAAAGAAATTTCTGGACCAGACGTTCCAATCGGCGCTCGTCACGAAACGTCAAATAAAGGGGAAGGACCTGAAAAACATAAAGCCAACAGGGGACCAGAAGCATGTTGTACAGGTGTACTCGACCCAAAAGTGAGAAAGGAAGAGACTCCCAAAGGTGCAACCTATTTTGTAACGTTTGAAACAACGGGGTTACATTCAGCCGGTACAAACTAGATAAATCAAGCGGAATATTAACCCCCAAGTACCGCAAAGAAGAATCTGCCCAACGAAGAGGGAAAACACCCCGCCACGAAGTACGTAAATCTGGTGGAAAAGGTAAGGCCAAAGATTTATCGAAGTTAAGAGACAGCCCTGAATAAAACCCAAATTCAGAGATGAGATCCAGAGCCGCCGGGAGAGAATCTTCAGGTCGGGTAAGAATTAGAAACATATCATCCGCGTACGCCAGAGTCTTAAGTTCGAAGTCACCGACCGAGAGACCTCGGACCTCCGCGAACCCCCGAAGAGTGCATAGCAACGGTTCCAAAGAAAGAAGAAACAAAAGAGGGGAGAGAGGGCATCCCTGTCGGGTTCCACGAAGAATAGGGAAAGAGTCAGTACAAGTCCCATTAACAAGCAATGATGCCAAGGGATTGGAATATAGGGAACGCACAGCGTCTAGAAAGAACCCCCCGAGCCCCACATACTCCAAGGTACGAAATAAGAAGGACCAGTGAATGCTATCAAACGCCTTAGAAGCATCCAAGCTAACAAACAAGGTCGGAATCTGGAAAGATTGACACTGGGCAAGAGCAAGAAGTACCTTGCGGACATTATGGACCGACTGTCGGCCCCGAACAAAACCTACCTGATCCTCATGGATAAGCTGAGGTAAATGAGGAGCAAGACGATCAGCCAACATACGAGCAAAAAGTTTAAGATCTACATTGATCAATGAAATGGGACGATATGACTCCGGCAAATCAGCAGGCTTACCAGGCTTCAAGAGTAAGGTAATAAGGGCCTCATTTGCAAAACGTGGAAAAGAACCACGGGCCGTAGCTGCATCAAAATACGCCAATAAAGGTCCATAAAGTGTAGGAGAAAGAAGCCGATAGAAATCACCCGAGAACCCATCCGGGCCCGGAGCCCGATCAGAGCGGAGCGATTTAATAGCAGACTCCAATTCAACCGCCCTAAACGGACTATTAAGAGAGGCAATCGCATCCGCGGACAAACGAGGCAACCCAGAAGAGTGAAGATAATCCGATATCATATCCAAAGAAGCATCTTCCGGAGCTTCATATAACCGACTAAAGAAATCAAATAAGACCCCAGAAATCTCAGAAGTCCGAGACACCACACCTCCGCCCTGGGTACGCATAGATAAAATCGGCTTCCTGCCAGTCGTAGCGTTAACCAAACGAGCCATAAGACGGCCGGGTTTGTTACCGTAACGAAGGAAACGATGCTGATAAAAGGCTTTACATTTTTGGGAACGAGAATGGAGAAGGGAGTTCAGGGCCACCTGAGTAGACAAATAGCAGTCTCGAGTCTCCGGAGAAGGGTGGAGAGAAAAGGACCGCTTTGCCAGACGTAAAGCCCGTTCCAGAGTGACGATCCCCTGATTGATACGCCTATGACGAGCACAGAGAAAAGAAATGATATGGCCTCGAATCACCGTCTTCCCAGCCTCCCAAAACAAGATAGGATCATCCATGTGGGAAGCATTATTAGTCGAATAATCGTCCCATTGAGTCTGCAAAAAAGCACGAAATTCCTCATCCTTAGCAAGGTAAAAGGGAAACCGCCAGGACGGTGCGCGGAGGTACGCAGGATCCAAGACAACATCAACCCAAATCGGGGCATGATCCGAGATAGACAGAGGGCCAAGCTCCGCCGAGTGAACAGAAGGAAACATAGAGGAAGACAAGAAAATATAATCGAGACGGGACCAAGTACCATGGGCACGAGAGAGATGGGTATAGTCACGAACCTCGGGGTGTAGAAGACGCCACGGGTCTACAATCGAAAGTGAGTCACAGAAATCAGAAAGGAGATGACTCTTAGAACCCAAAGAAGAAGCAGAAGAGCTAGACTTATCCTGATCGGGATGCATCACCAAGTTAAAATCTCCCAAAAGAAGCAGCGGGTCATCAGGGAAGCGAGAACGAAGCTGAAGCAATCGCTGTAAAAAGGCTGATTCACCAGAATTAGGGCCATATACCACTAAGAAAAGATAAGAACGACCTCCCAAAGTAAGGCGAAGAAGCAAGAAGCGACCGTCAGACGACTTATCAAGAACCTGGACACCTATTGGCGAAGACTTACGGACCAGCACTGCTATGCCCCCATGACGACCCGAAGAGGAAGCAAAAAACACCTCCCCCACCCAGGATCGACGTAACTTAAGATGTTCTGCATCAGTCAATCTAGTTTCCTGTAGACAAGCAATGTCAGACCAGTAGCGTTGTAGAGCAACAAGTATTTTGGATCTCTTGACAGGCGACGTGATCCCCCCAACATTCCAAGAGGCAATTCTAAAAGGGGTACTCATAGCTGAAAAGCAGGAAGGAAGCAATGCCAGAGAAGGAAAATCAGGTGAAAACTACCCCAAGGGCCCAGCCTCCCCCAGAGCAGTAGAAATCGCCAAAAGTAGAGATAACAAAGAACAATAATGAAACATTGCAAACTTAAGGAGAAATTATATAGAAGGAGGACCCCCCACCCCCCAAAACCCACCCCACCCATTCCCAATCCGCCCATCCCAACCCCCCTCATCCCCCCCAACCCCCTCCCACCCCCCAGAAACAAACCCCCCAAAAACCCAATCAGAAGGAAAACCCCGTCCCACATCGTGGAACAGAGATGGAGGCACAGATGTAGTCAGGGCCCCAAATCCCTCAGCCCCACACTCACCACAAACACGCAAAATACCTCGTCCATACAGCACACCCCCCAGGAGATGTCAAAGGGGAGTGAAGCTAATAAGCAAACTAACCCTAAACACAGAAAGTAACATTGCCCAATATCCAGTGGACCTGACATAGCCACCAAAGGACCCTGGAAAGGAACATGGAAGTAAAGCAGATATAATATTAGCAGCCCCACCAGAACCGAGGATTGAAACCAACAATCACCCACACACAACCACACCAGTACTCCCCCCAACACTCACTCCCATACGCACACACATCCAGTCCATACCCCAAAGGAGAACTCAACCCCCCAAACATACTCCAACCCACCCACATGAGACAAACCCCAGTACCATACAGGACAAGAGCGCCACCCAGAGGCACAACATCCATTCAACCCCAAGTACACCTACAACCAACTAAGGCCACCAATACTGTAAGCAACAATATCCAGAACAGAAACTGGAAAATGAAAACTGCAAAACCCAATATGCAACAAGAATAACAGAGTGTAGATAATACATGAAATGCAATAGGAATAGGCCACATTGCAGCCCAAACAGTGAGTGAGATGTAACGGGTAACAGAGTCCAGAAGGCTAAAGATCCAAAGAAGAATCAAGCCATAGTAAAACTCAAAAGGTTAGCAATGGGGAAACAAATTAAACCGCTCTTGTAAAGGAGAACAGCTCCCCACACCAGCTCTGTCCCAAGACTCAGGTAGCCGAAGAGGGTCCCGCTTCACCCGGTAGGGAATCCAGGTAGATCTGGGCATCCTCAGCCGTCGAATACAGGCGCCAGCCAGATGTAGTCCAAACCTTCAGTTGCGCCGGATAAAGTAGCTGGAACCGCTGTTTCTTATCAAAAAGGGCAGAGCACACCCGGGAGAAGCGCCGTCGACGTTCTTGGAGGGCAGGGGAGTAGTCCTGGAACAGACGTACCGGGATTCCTTCATAGGAGAGAGTATTACGCTTTTGCCGGTACTGCCGCATAAGTTCAGACTTCACCGCCGAATTGTGGACTTTGAAAATGGTGACTCGAGCTCGGTCACGATCATCCATGCGCCGGCCCAGGCGGTGAGCGTGGTCAAGCTTCAAGGGCCCAACCCCCGCTGGAAGCGGCAACTCCCGCTGGAGCCAGGACTCCACAAGGGAAAGAAGGCGAGAGTCAGGAACTGATTCGGGCAAGCCAATCAGTCGGATATTATCCCTCCTCGAGCGGTTTTCCAGATCTTCGATCTTCTCCGCTTGTCGTTGGAGCTGAGTGCGCAGAGCCGCCAGATCCGCCGCCGAGGAGGAGCACGTGTCTTCAACCCCCGACACGCGGCTCTCCAGGTCTCCCGTCCGCCGAGTCGTTTCCCCCAAAAGAGATTCCAGAGAGGTGAGCTGGCTGGAGAGGAGGTCGAATCGAGAGTCCAGCGCCCGCACCACTGATGCCGACAACGCCGCAATATGGGCCTCAGACAGGGGAAGCGCGGAACCCAAGTCTCCCGCCGCCATCTTGGGCTCGGGTCGCGCCGATCTGGTCTCCCTGTCTTTCCCCGCACGGCTCGATTTCGCGCTCATTACCGGGCTGGGCGTCTGCAAGAAACGGTCCATTAACCTCCTCAAAGGCTCAGAGCAGGGCTAGGGCTGGCCAAAACGGAGCGGAGCGGTGCAGAGGGATTCAGGGCCCCGGAGCACGAGTGAGGCACGTCTCACCCCGCTCAACACATCACGTGACTCCCCTGCTCCAGGGTATAACCTGTCAGATGAACTTCTGCTTCTTCATCACTGTCTTCCTGCATAGTTTAGCAGAGCCTCCCATCGGTTTACATCCTGTTGCTTCACTTTTTCCAATTGTACGCCATAGTAGAAGCGGTTGTTTTTTTCTACAGTCTTATAAATCAAGAAAGAAGATGTCCAAATCTAAACATCTTCTTCTGCACGCTCTGCTAAAAGGAACCGTTTTGAACCATCCGTTCCTTCCACGCCACAACACTTTGATTGTCTGAGTCCATGATTGAGGACTCAGACATTCATTTTCCATATGCTTCACCTTCTTTCTTAGTGGCAGAGGGTTCCCATCCTCATTCCACCTCTCACAATCTTTTTTATCTGAATTGGTTTCTTTCACTTGAATTCTGCACCAGATAAGTAAGTACGTTAACATTGCTCAGAAATCCGATTCCAAGTACACTAAAGAATACCTGGAGGACTTAGAACTTATCCTCCTAAGGACTTACTTTAACTGCTCATGCATGGCATCCTTCAACATGACCATCATCTAACATTTGTTCTTCAGTTGGACCTCTGTTCGACATGATTCGGCGAAAGCTGCCAAAGGTGGAAAGCTTTCAGTTAGTGTTTCCACCAATTTTTTATAACCCTGCCACAGATATTGCTATCATACAGGATCAATTGGGTTGTTGTAGTCAAACTCCGCTGTATTACCAATGTTAGCCTTTGTTTTTTCCTACAGGCATTCCTTTACCTCAATGCTTTTTCTCCTCTATCCTTCCTCCTGTTTCTCATAGCCCGGAGGTTTGGGAGTGGCTATTGGGAAGGTGGAGGCCATTACATCCTTTTTAGGATGTTTTTCCCTCAATTCTTTGATGAACATAAAAGGTTTATTTTTCCCCTTTCTTCATCCACAATCGATACACTTGTTCAACTGTGTAACTTATACTTCCCTATTTGGTCAGCAGATTATACTCTTTCGATCTCAGGGAATTTTTTTCTTTTTTGGGAACCCTGCATCTAGAACATATTAATTTTTCTGTAATCAATGGGGTTGTCCCCTAGTCACCTGGCCTGATCAGGATCTTATGTCTCAGGGGGGTGCTCTTAACAGCACATCAACCTCTCTTCACTCTTTTTCATTACTCAGTAATAAGAACATAAGAATTGCCGCTGCTGGATCAGACCAGTGGTCCATCATGCCCAGCAGTCCGCTCACGTGGCGGTCCTCTGTTGAAAGACCAGCGCCCTAATTGAGACTAGCTCTATCAGCGTATGTCCTTGTAACATAGTAACATAGTAACATAGTAGATGACGGCAGATAAAGACCCGAATGGTCCATCCAGTCTGCCCAACCTGATTCAATTTAAATTTTTTTTTTTTTTTTCTTTCTTTTTTTTTCTTCTTCTTAGCTATTTCTGGGCGAGAATCCAAAGCTTTACCCGGTACTGTGCTTGGGTTCCAACTGCCGAAATCTCTGTTAAGACTTACTCCAGCCCATCTACACCCTCCCAGCCATTGAAGCCCTCCCCTGCCCATCCTCCTCCAAACGGCCATACACAGACACAGACCGTACAAGTCTGCCCAGTAACTGGCCTAGTTCAATCTTTAATATTATTTTCTGATTCTAAATCTTCTGTGTTCATCCCACGCTTCTTTGAACTCAGTCACAGTTTTACTCTCCACCACCTCTCTCGGGAGCGCATTCCAGGCATCCACCACCCTCTCCGTAAAGTAGAATTTCCTAACATTGCCCCTGAATCTACCACCCCTCAACCTCAAATTATGTCCTCTGGTTTTACCATTTTCCTTTCTCTGGAAAAGATTTTGTTCTACGTTAATACCCTTTAAGTATTTGAACGTCTGAATCATATCTCCCCTGTCTCTCCTTTCCTCTAGGGTATACATATTCAGGGCTTCCAGTCTCTCCTCATACGTCTTCTGGTGCAAGCCTCCTATCATTTTCGTCGCCCTCCTCTGGACCGCCTCAAGTCTTCTTACGTCTTTCGCCAGATACGGTCTCCAAAACTGAACACAATACTCCAAGTGGGGCCTCACCAATGACCTGTACAGGGGCATCAACACCTTCTTTCTTCTACTGACTACGCCTCTCTTTATACAGCCCAGAATCCTTCTGGCAGCAGCCACTGCCTTGTCACACTGTTTTTTTCGCCTTTAGATCTTCGGACACTATCACCCCAAGGTCCCTCTCCCCGTCCGTGCATATCAGCTTCTCTCCTCCCAGCATATACGGTTCCTTCCTATTATTAATCCCCAAATGCATTACTCTGCATTTCTTTGCATTGAATTTTAGTTGCCAGGCATTAGACCATTCCTCTAACTTTTGCAGATCCTTTTTCATATTTTCCACTCCCTCTTCGGTGTCTACTCTGTTACAAATCTTGGTATCATCTGCAAAAAGGCACACTTTTCCTTCTAACCCTTCAGCAATGTCACTTACATACATATTGAACAGGATTGGCCCCAGCACCGAACCCTGAGGGACTCCACTAGTCACCTTTCCTTCCTTCGAGCGACTTCCATTAACCACCACCCTCTGGCGTCTGTCCGACAGCCAGTTTCTTACCCAGTTCACCACTTTGGGTCCTAACTTCAGCCCTTCAAGTTTGTTCAACAGCCTCCTATGAGGAACTGTATCAAAGGCTTTG
Source organism: Geotrypetes seraphini (assembly GCF_902459505.1). Classification (NCBI taxonomy): domain Eukaryota; kingdom Metazoa; phylum Chordata; class Amphibia; order Gymnophiona; family Dermophiidae; genus Geotrypetes; species Geotrypetes seraphini. The sequence goes on from NC_047087.1 coordinate 142,024,850, forward strand.
CTGAAATCCAAGTAAATTACATCTAGCATATGTCCTCGATCCAGCTCTCTGGTCACCCAATCAAAAAATTCAATCAGGTTCGTTTGGCACGATTTACCTTTTGTAAAGCCATGTTGCCTCGGATCCTGTAACCCATTAGATTCAAGGAAATACACTATCCTTTCTTTCAGCAACACTTCCATTATTTTTCCAACAACTGAAGTGAGGCTCACCGGCCTGTAGTTTCCTGCTTCATCCCTGTGACCACTTTTATGAATAGGGACCACATCCACTCTCCTCCAATCCCCAGGAATCACTCCCGTCTCCAGAGATTTGTTGAACAAGTCTTTAATAGGACTCGCCAGAACCTCTCTGAGTTCCCTTAGTATCCTGGGATGGATCCCGTCTGGTCCCATCGCTTTGTCCACCTTCAGTTTTTCAAGTTGCTCATAAATACCCTCCTCCGTGAACGGCGCTGAATCTACTCCATTTTCTCGTGTAACTTTGCCGGACAATCTCGGTCCTTCTCCAGGATTTTCTTCTGTGAACACAGAACAGAAGTATTTGTTTAGCACATTTGCTTTCTCCTCATCACTCTCCACATATTTGTTCCCAGCATCTTTTAGCCTAGCAATTCCATTTTTTATCTTCCTCCTTTCACTAATATATCTGAAAAAATTTTTATCTCCCTTTTTTACATTTTTAGCCATTTGTTCTTCCGCCTGTGCCTTCGCCAAACGTATCTCTCTCTTGGCTTCTTTCAGTTTCACCCTGTAGTCCTTTCTGCTCTCCTCTTCTTGGGTTTTTTTATATTTCATGAACGCCAACTCTTTCGCCTTTATTTTCTCAGCCACTAGGTTGGAGAACCATATCGGCTTCCTTTTTCTTTTGTTTTTATTGATTTTCTTCACATAAAGGTCCGTAGCCATTTTTATCGCTCCTTTCAGCTTAGACCACTGTCTTTCCACTTCTCTTATGTCCTCCCATCCTAACAGCTCTTTCTTCAGGTACTTTCCCATTGCATTAAAGTCCGTACGTTTGAAATCTAGGACTTTAAGTATCGTGCGGCCGCTCTCCACTTTAGCCGTTATATCAAACCAAACCGTTTGATGATTGCTACTACCCAGGTGAGCACCCACTCGAACATTAGAGATACTCTCTCCATTTGTGAGGACCAGATCCAATATCGCTTTTTCCCTTGTGGGTTCCGTCACCATTTGTCTGAGCAGAGCCTCTTGAAAGGCATCCACAATCTCCCTACTTCTTTCCGATTCCGCAGACGGAACATTCCAGTCCGCATCCGGCAGGTTGAAATCTCCCAACAGCAGAACCTCCTCTTTCCTTCCAAACTTTTGGATATCCACAATCAGATCCTTATCAATTTGCTGCGATTGAGTCAGAGGTCTGTAGACTACACCCACTTAGATAGAAGTTCCATCTTCTCTTTTCAGAGCAATCCATATCGCTTCTTCCTCTCCCCAGGTCCCTTGCATTTCGGTCGCTTGGATATTGATCTTTACATAGAGAGCTACTCCTCCACCTTTATGACCATCTCTGTCCTTCCTAAAAAGATTATATCCCGGTATGTTTGCATCCCATCCATGTGATTCACTGAACCATGTCTCTGTGATAGCAACAATATCTAGATCTGCCTCTAATATCAGGGCTTGCAGATCATGAACTTTGTTGCTTAGACTGCGAGCATTTGTGGTCATCGCTTTCCAGCTATTTTTCAGCGATAATCTCCTTTTTCGTATGGATTTTTGTGTCGTTTCACTTTCCGTTGCAATACTAAGAAATGAGTTGCTGATATTGCTTATGTTGCAGCCTTTACTACTATCACATCTTTTCTTTTGCTGGGGGTGGTCTCTATAATTGTCCTTCGTACATACACCACCCCCACCTTCTAGTTTAAATGCTTGGAAAAATATTGTCTGAATTTCTCTGCAAGGTTTCTTTTTCCTGCTGTAGTAATATGTAGCCCATCAGTGCAATATAGCTTCTTGTCCTTCCATGTATTTCTCCATCCTCCTATGTACCTGAAGCCTTCTTGATGACACCAGGCTCTGAGCCATCTATTAAAGTCCTCTGTGTTTTTCATTCTTTGCTCTCCTTTTCCATGTGCAGGCAGTATTTCAGAAAAATCTAAAGTCTTTACAAAAGGTTTCACGCCCTCACCAAGCTCCCGAAAAGCTTTCTGTGCTGCAAGTGTGGAGTTGTTGGCCAGGTCATTTGTTCCCAGATGGATAACAACATCAGTGTTAAAATCCTTAGTTTCTTCCTTAATTATAGTCAGTATTTGCCTGGAACTCCTGGTAGCTGAGGATCCTGGAAGACATTTCACTATTTTGGACTCCTCGCCCTGTGTTCCAAGGTTAATGCCTCTGATGATGGAATCCCCCAACAGTAATAGTTTTCTGTTTTTGGCTTTTTTATTTGTACTTAGGGTGCTCTTGTTCTCTTGAGTTTCCTTCATTGGTTCCAGTCCCACCTCCCTTCTGTTTTCCTGAGTATCGCAGTGCACTAGTGGAGCGAAGGAATTCTGTAGAGGTAATATTAGTGAAGTTGGATGTTTCTGTGTTACATGTCGCAGTCTTCCTGAGCCTACTGTGACCCATTTATTCCTGGGCTGTTTTATTCTTTGAGGTAGAGGTGGTAAGTTGGTATGATTTTGTGGAGTGATGGAAGCTGCTTTAATTGTATTCAATTCCTGTTTAAGTTTGCAGAGCTCCTCCTTAATACTGGCAAGTTGAAGACAGATGGGGCAAGCCTTAAGCCTCCAAATAGTATGTCTTGGAATTAAAGCACCACAGTGATTGCATAGAATAAAGGTCATCTTGATTGGTTGTGAAGTCCTGATTATATGGATCTCTATATATGAATAGTGGTCCCTGGGGTTGGTGGGACTATAAGTAAGACTACTAGTAAGGCAGAAATATAGGCTCTATACCACCTAAAACACAGTATTTTAAACAAAACTGCAGGAAGAGGAAATAAGATTTAACAGAGGAAAGAGAAGGATTTTTTTGTGCTTTTTTATATTTTTTTTTAGTAAGAAACAGGGAGGAGAAGAGAAATTAAGCAGATATAATGCTGAAAACCAGTGAAAAGAGCAGAATATGAAATGGTGAGTAACTTAGCTTTTAGAAGTTCACAGGGCAGCCTTGTTTCAGCAATGTCCCAAAGATAATGCAATTAACCTTAGAAGTAAAACAGAACCCCTCCCTTCTCCACCTAATCAAACACAATGGCTAAAAACTAGTGAGTCAGAAATATAGGCTCTATACCACCTAAAACACAGTATTTTAAACAAAACTGCAGGTTCTATCAGTGCTACCCTAAAACACAGGATTGTTCAGCAGGAACTTGTCTAACTTTGTCTTGAATTCCTGGAGAATGTTTTCCTCTATGACAGACTCCGGAAGAGCATTCCAGTTTTCTACCACTCTCTAGGTGAAGAAGAACTTCCTTACGTTTGTATGGAATCTATCCCCTTTCAACTTTAGAGAGTGCCCTCTCGTTCTTCCTACCTTGGAGAGGGTTAACAACCTGTCCTTATCTACTAAGTCTATCCCCTTCGGTACCTTGAATGTTTCGATCATTTCCCCTCTGAATCTCGTCTGTTCGAGGGAGAAGAGGCCCAGTTTCTCTAATCTTTCGCTATACGGCAGCTCCTCCAACCCCTTAACCATCTTAGTCGCTCTTCTCTGGACCTTTTCAAGTAGAACCATGTCCTTCTTCATGTACGGTGACCAGTGCTGTACACAGAACTCCTGGTGAGGGTGCAGCATGGCCCGGTATAGCAGCATGATAACCAAGTTCCAAGTTTATTCAATATTTGATTAATAACTTATTCAACCTTCTAAGCGATGTACATCTACTATAATAAAACCCTAAGTGTGCATGCACACTTCAAACTTTGTGTTCTCTGCGTCCGTGATCCGTAGCTCTGTGGCAGTCCTACTGTGCATGCGGAGTTTTAAACGGTGACCACGGACGCAATGAGGTGAAGAATACGTCAACGACTCCACCCTCTCGCCCTCACTCACTCTAAGGCCCGTGGGGTGTTAAAAATTGGCCCGCCAGACAACAAACCACTGCCGCTGCTCTTCATTTGCCTCTTCAAAGCAGCCTGCTGAGGATCGCCGGCCAGCTTTAGCAAACCTCACAGGCCGCTCTGAGGCGATTCCGTACATTAGAGGAGGGGTGGGATCGCGTCAGAGGGAATGTGCTCCCGAGGTGGAGAGCGGCCTGCGAGGTTCGCTACAGCCGGCTGGAAATCCTCAGCAGGCTACTTTGAAGAGGCGAATGAAGTGCAGCAGCGGTAGCAGTGGGCCAGAAGAGACCAGGAAGCCAGGATGGAGGGAGGGTAAGAACGGCGGTTTTGGAGAAGGGAAGAGGTGCTGCTGGACAGGGAGGGAGATAAAATGAAGGGAGAAGGGCTGATGCTGGACAGGGAGAGCAGGGAAGGGGCACTGCTGAACAGTGGGGAGGTAAAAAGAAGGGAAAAGGGCTGCTGCTGGACAGGGGGAGCAGGGAAGGGGTGCTGCTGGACAGTGGGGAGGTAAAACGAAGGGAGAAGGGCTGCTGCTGGACAGGGGGAGCAAGGAAGGGATACTGCTGGACAGGGGGGAGGTAAAACAAAGGGAGAAGGGCTCCTGCTGGACAGGGGGAGCAGGAAAGGGGTGCTGCTGGACAGTGGGGAGGTAAAAGGAATGGAGAAGGGCTGCTGCTGGACAGAGGGAGCAGGGAAGAGGTGCTGATGGACAGAGGGGAGGTAAAAGGAAGGGAGAAGGGCTACTGCTGGACAGGGGAGCAGGCAAGGGGGATGGTGGTGAACAGCCGAGGAAAGAGAGAGACAGAAAGAAAGAAAGAAATACAGACAGACAGTGGCCAAGGAGCGAGAGAGACAGAAAGAAAGACAGAGAGACAGAAAACGGCCAAGGAGAGAGAGAGAAAGACACACACATCTATTCTAGCACCCGTTAATGTAACGGGCTTAAAGACTAGTAGTATAATAATAACATAAGTTAATAGGGGGAGACTGACAATTTCATGTAAAAAAACCGAAAACAAAACACTTAAGACAAACATGGGGTACAAAGGGGAAGGAGAAGGGAAAGAAATACAATTTTAAGAAGGCTAAAGAAAACATTTATGATAAACAACATTAGGAAACCTTCTCCGAACTGTTCATGATCCCCTTCTTTATCATTCTGTTCGCCCTTTTCGCCGCCACCGCCACACATTGCGTGGACGGCTTCATCGACTTGTTGATCAGAACTCCTAAGTCCCTTTCCTGGGAGGTCTCTCCAAGTACCACCCTGAATATCCTGTACTCGTGCATGAGATTTTTGTTACCGACATGCATCACTTTACACTTGTTCACATTGTACCTCATCTGCCATGTTGATGCCCATTCCTCGAGCCTGATTATGTCACGTTGCAGATCTTTGCAATCCCCCTGCATCTTCGCTACTCTGAATAACTTCGTATCGTCCACAAATTTAATCACTTCGCTCATCGTACCTATGTCCAGATCGTTTATAAAGATGTTGAAGAGCATGGGTCCAAGCACCAAGCCCTGCGGCACCCCACTGGTGATGCTCTTCCAGTCCGAGTATTGTCTATTTACATCTGGCCATTTCTGGCTTAACGTTTCTACTCTCCGAGCAGAGCACATAGCCTTTGCTGGCCATGTGATTTCCTTTGCAAGGTGGTTTTTTTTTACCTGCAGTTCAATGAATTGGTTTTCTTCCACCATTCTTATTCAAGGAATACTAACACTATTATGGCTGAGCTCATTGGCATGCGCTTTGCTTCACAGTCTAGTTCTCTCATATTTTCTACTCCGTATAGACCTTCAAATACAAATAGGCTATACTCCCTAGCCTAGTGGAGCAAATTTTCTTTTTTTTAACTAATGAAAGCCTTGAACAGTTCGGCATTAGGCACTGCCTCACAGCAGTTTTCTCAAAACAATTTTTGCCTTTTTAGGAAGTGTGATTTTTATTCTGGCAAACACGTTCAGAAGAAATTTTTTATCTTCAGACTGGACTTTAGATTTAGTGATTCTCCATTTCATTGCCTCTATATGGGAAACTCCGCAAGTAGATTTCCTTGTGTCTTATCTCGCTGATCAGCTACTCCGTTTTAACAGCAGACTTCTGTGTCGCATCTTCTAGAGGTGGCCATTGTTCTCCTGTACTGAATGAACAAGTTCCAGATGTGTCCAGTCTTCCTCTTCTTTTCAGATGCTTGTCCAGTTCAAGCAGGAGATTGCCACCATGATTCCAGTAGCTCCTTGGTGGCTCAGACGACCTTGGTTTTCCTTCTTTTTCAACTTAGTTGAGGTCAGTACCTCTGCTAATCTTTCCATCTATTCTTATGCAGAGTCAAGGTTCGATCTACTGTACATTCCAATGTTCAGCTTTAGTTCCTGACAGATTGTTGTTTCTCGGGCTGAATTCAGCTGTCCCTCATTTCTCTCAGCCTATTGCATTGCTATTCACAGCTTCCAGAACACCAGCCTTTTTGCAGTGTTCCGAGCAACAATGGACACCTTTTTGCTGCTAGGTGTCTTATCCTTCATTAGGATCTGAAGTCATCTCTGTGTGTTTTTTCTCTGATTGGCTTCTCTCCTCCATTTGTCAGATTCTGGTATCAAACTCACTTCTATTAGAGTTCCTTTTAGTACTATTACTGCCTTTCTTCGGCCAGTGGATAGTAATCTATTTCTGTAAACTCTTTTCAATATGCAACCACTTTTCAGTGCTACGGGATCTCAATGTGATTTCTGTCCACTTACGGAAATTCATTTGAATAAATGCCTTCCATTTTCTTCCTTGGAAAGTCCTTTTTTTTCTCGTCTCTTGCACTCTTGTCAAATGAGTGAATGGACTTAAGCAGTGATAAGAACTTTGAATAAGAGCAAAACACAATGTTGCCATGTAAGACACTCTATGAAATGTGGATTCGTTAGTCATGGCCTGTCACCGATTTCAAACTTCTTCTCATATATTACTGATTTTTATTCCAATCACTCGATTGTACTAATATTTTCTAACTCTTATTCTCAACTAGGAGAATCTTCTTTTCATATTATTGCCTGCAGTCAAGCATTAGCTGCTTCTTTGCAGAAGACTATATCATACAGATCTTATATACAATCTTTTGTCTTTTTCAACATTAACATGTTGGGGCACCCTATTTCCAGGGGACTAATATTCAACAAGTTGGCTGCAGCATTTTGTTTGTTATATTTCAGCTGGACTGTTCTTACTTAGGCAAGTTCCAGGTCTTCAAAGGTTCCAGTTAGAAACATAGAAAAAAGCAGCAGAAAAGGGCTATAGCCCACCAAGTCTGCCCATTCCAAGTATCCCCTCCCTTGAATTTACTCCCTTAAAGATCCCACGTGAGTATCCCATTTTCTCTTAAAATCCGTCACGCTGCTGGCCTTTATCACCTGGAGTGGGAGTCTGTTCCAATGATCCACTACTCTTTCGGTGAAGAAGTACTTCCTGGAGTCGCCATGAAACTTCCCTCCCCTGATTTTCAGCGGATGGCCTCTGGTGGTCGAGGGTCCCATGAGCCAGAAGTTATCATCTTCTGACTCGATGCGTCCCGTGATGTACTTATATGTTTCAATCATATCTCCCCGTTCTCTTCTTTCCTCAAGTGAGTACAGCCGCAATTTTTTTAATCTTTCTTCATACGTGAGATCCTTGAGCCCCAAGACCATCCTGGTGGCCTTCGCTGAACCGACTCGATCCTCAGCACGTCCTTTCGGTAGTGTGGTCTCCAAAACTGAACACAGTACTCCAAGTGAGGCCTCACCATGGCTCTGTACAACGGCATCATAACTTCAGGTCTCCTGCTGACGAAACCTCTGCGGATACACCCCATCATTTGTTTGGCAGCTTCAGTGTTTTTTTCTCAATCTATTTTGATTCAGAATAGATGAAGCCACTTTTATTTTCTCCTTGGTTCATTTCTTTCACCTTTCATTATTGTCTGGAACTTTTGTCCAGACAATATAGGCATTTTGACCTCTCAGGTTTCAAATTTGCTTTTCTACAAAGCCAACACTCCCACCACCCCATTTGGGTTAGCTTGGAGGTCACCCATAAGTGAGAATATGCTGCCTGCTTGTCCTGAACTCCTGATTACCTGGACAATAAAGCACAGTTACTTACCGTAACAGGTGTTGTCCAGGAACAGCAGATATTCTTATAACCCATCCACTTCCCCTGGTTGGCTTCTTATCTGACTATCTAAACTGAGGAGACGCACGCCCTGCGTCAGGCGGGAAGGCACTCGCGCATGCGTGGTGCAGTCAGTTGTGAACTTTCTAAAGTTCTTCAAGAATGCTTGTGCAGCTGTCTGCATTGGGGCTCCGTGGATGAAGTCGCCCATACGCAAGAATATCTGCCTGCTGTCCCTGGACAACACCTGTTACGGTAAGTAACTGTGCTTTAATGTCCAGGTAATCAGGGGTTCTATGAGGATAAAAAAACTTTGTATTTATAGCTGGTTTTACATCAGAGGTACCACTGCATGGTACTTTTAAAATGGAATCAAATATGTGCATTTGTGTAATTTGAGTCATCAGTGCAAAAAAGACACAAACATTTTATTGGATGTTGCAAGATAAATCAGGAGAAGGGTGAGAGAGGAAAGTATGTTTTTCTTGTGTTTTTTTAAATCAGTAAATTCCTTTTTTAACTTTTTTTTTTTTGCATTGAGGATATTTTATTAATATTTATCAATTTAAAACCTAAAATCAGAAGCCTTAATCTTATTCTTACTTCCTTTTGTCTCTGGAATGACAGTCAAATGCATAGACCCTCTCTTTTACAAAGCCCAATAGTACGGGCCACTGTAGTAACTGCCCTAAAGCCCATAGGAATTTAAAGGGCTTTGGGGCTTTTGCTGCACAGCTTTGTAAAAGGTGGGGTGAGTTTGCTATTTATATCTGGAAATAATTTTCTGAAGACCAACGTTAATAGTTTTTGATGGAGCAGTGCATATATGTGTCTGAAAGGGTGGTTGTGTAACCAGTTACCAAATTATTACATGCTTAAGAACAATTAAAAATATCAAGTACAGTGGTGTGTCCAGTGTATGTGTGTGCACAAACTTTACCTCTCAAAACCAAGGGGGTGAAAATCCAGTCTGCCACATATGGTGCTGAAACCCAGGACTAAAGTCTCTGACACAGAGAAAATGGCTCAGGTACAAGTAGAGGCAGGGGCCTCTATACAGAAAGTTATTTTTTTGTGGTTGTTGTTTCTGAACCGCAAAGGAGATGAGCTTCACAGAAGAGAGGGACCTGCCAACAGTTCAGTCAGTGCTTGGTAAGCAGGATTTTATTTTAATTTGTTTGGTTGGTTTATTTGAGTTCTGCTTTACCCAAGGCAGAGAGAAAAGGAAAGTGCAATGCCGATAAGCTTAATTAAGCTACTGTGGACACCTGCTCAGCCAGCAATAGTGCTGCCCACTTCAGGGAAAAATTTTTTGATTCAATTCAACCTATTGAATCGATTTTTCAATTCGATTTTCCTTCCCAATTGGGTGCTTTTTTCAAACATTCTGGTGGGTTTATTTTATAGCATCTTCACCCACCCCACCCCTTTTTTCCCTCTCCTACCCACACTGGTGCTGTGGTGTAAACAAAATAAACAAAAAAGACTTTTCCTCTCTCTGTTAAATGCTAGATCACATTTGCAGTCTAATACCAGCTCTGGCAGGATACACGTTTCAAATCTGACACATTGTAATCACAAAATAGAAAATAAATTGTTTTTATTGTTTTTCTACCTTTTGTTGTCATTATTCAAATCATGTTGGTCTCAGGCTCTGCGACAAACGTCTTCTGATAACTCATTTGCCAGGGTCTCCTGCCCATTTGTCGTTTTCTTCTTTCTCCGTGCTAACCATCCATCTTACATCTCTGTCCTCCCCTTCCATTTCCCTTCCCTTCCCCAGAGGTCTGGCATCTTTCATTTTTTTCGTCTCTATCCCCACAACTGCAGCGATGGACCCCACCATCCCCAGATCCACCATCTCTCCTTGTCTCAACTACCCTTTTATCCATCATCTCTCCCTCCTTCCCCACCACCCCAGGGTCCACCATCTCTCTCTTTCTCTTCCCAACTACCCTCCTATCCAGTATCTCTATCCGCTCCCTCTACACCACTCCTTGTGTCCATCTTCGCTCCCTTTCTGTCCTTCCCTCCCTAAATCCCATTGTCCACCAGCTCTCTCCCTCTCCTCTGTTTTTAGATCCATTATTTCTCCTCCCCCCAGTCCGTCATATGCACATCTCTTTGGACCCCCCCCAAAGGCCTGCATGTCTCACCCCCCTTCTTTGTAGCATCCTCCGGATTCCCCCTGGCCTGCTGGTCTTATCTTCAGCTAATTACAGCAGCCTGCAGAGAGGATCGCCAGTGCTGTAACGATCCTTAAAGGCTGCCATCGGCCTCCGCAGTACGTTCCCTATTTCGCGGTTCCACCCCTCTTCTGACGTCAGGGGCAGGATTGCGGTAGAGGGAACTTGCTTTGGAGGATGATGGCAGGCTGCAAGGATCATTGCAGCACTGGTGATCCTCTCTGCAGGCTGCTGTAATTAGCTGAAACTAAGACCGGAAGGCTAGGGGGGAAGCCGGAGGATGCTACAAAGAGTACTTAAGCACCACATCAATATGTTCATCATATTATTATATTTGATGCATCATCATTGTTATACAAGTTTTAATGTTGTATTTGTTGTTGTTTGCATCAATAAAAATTGTTTGAACTTAAGAGTACCTAAACACTGCAGCACTTCCGACTGACCCGAGGGGCCCCCTTAAGCAGGAGCAGCAGTGGCAGTGGATGGCCAGCAAGAGGCAGTGCTGCTGCTCCTGCTTTAGGAGACCTGGTCGAATTGGCAAGCCCAATTTTTTTTTTTTTTTTTTTTAAACCACGAATTGATTCAAATTGATTAACCAAAGTGAATTGATGAATCGATTCAAATCGCGAATCAGGCAGCACTAGCCAGCAGCCCTCATTTCAGCAGCCCTCATTTCAGCAATGAGAAAGCACCTTAATTATCTCTCTGAGTTCAGCTGGAGAGCCACCAGAGCAGTGACAGAGAAGAAGAAATATAAAACAAGATTTGCTGAAAATCCTGGAGTAGACTTAGGTAAAGGCAGTGCTACAGACTGTGCAAGGACCCCCCCCCCCCCCCCCCCAAAAAAAAAAAAGAGAAAGAAAGAAACAAGTGCTGTTTTAAAAGTCAGTACTGCAGGCTATACTGCTGAAAGACAAGAATCTGAAAACCCAGGATGGGTATATGGGAGGAAAAATGGCAGCACACATTTCTTCTCTTGCAACAGGGTCCTGGCCAACCCAGAGGAGCACAAAAGGTTAACTGTGGAATCAGTAATCAAGCAAGACAGAGCCAAGAGACTGGCCCACAGAGGGAAGCAGTTTGTAAACTCAGGGGTGCTGCTCCGTTAAAAAAAATCTAAGAAAGAAAAGGGGAGCCAGGATGGACATCAGGTAGAGGTTAAGTACTGGTCTCAAGCACAGCCCAAGAGGGGAGAACCACAATCCTGATGATTTGGGAGAGACTGAAGAATTGAACCAGTTGTCTGCCATGTTATCTATGCTAGGTGAAGAAAAAGAAACTCTACCCTGAAATATCACCAGGTAAAGGTTCAACGCCTGCCTCGGGACCTAGCTATGAAGCTAGGGGCTGCTAATTGCTTTATTGAAGATATAATAGAAAACCAGAGACTAGATGCAGAATGTGCAATTCAGTTAAGGATGGAATAGAACACCCTCAAGGGGCAACTGCTAATGATGGAAGACCAGTTGCAGAACCAAAAGGAAAATGTAAAAGAAAATGAAAACACATTGCAGAGTTTAGAGGCAGAGAATGCCAAACTCTGGACAGCCCTAAATGTAAGATAATAAAGAAGCAGAGTATCCAGCCTCAGGAGAAGGACGGGAGATAACAGAAACTCCAGCAAGGCTGGAGGAGCTCCACTCACTAGAACTGGCTGTCATATTCTGAGAGTAGGGTTACCATATATCCGGATTTCCCCGGACATGTCCTCCTTTTGGAGATGACTCAGGGCATTTGGGCGGATTTTGAATTTGCCTTCAGAAGACCTCATTTGTCCTGGTTTTAGCATTGCGGGGAGTGGCGGTAGTGGGGGAGGGCAGAAGCAGGAGAGCAAAAATTAAAAATCAGTGTTGCGCTGCTTCGGAGGACCCAGCTGTGGTAGTCATTGTGCAGATGCACAGCCTCGTCAACACGTGCTGGCTGGTCATCTGATGCTGCGCTGGAACCTCCTCTCTCCTCACTCCCACCTCGTGCACACACAATGCAGTCCATGTCAGACAGCCAAAGACAGGAGGCCTGAGATTGGCGGGAACTCTCTTCTCCCCCACCCCCAAGGGCCAGCGTTAGGGGAACGCAAACTGGGCAGCTGCCCTGGGCCCCACAGATCCAGGGGGCCCCACGGTCTGAACTTCTCTTCCCCTTTTCTCTATCTCCCTTGCTTCCCCTCACCTTCCTGATCTTCATTAAAGAGCTAAATGTTATTTTTCAGTGGGGCCCCAACACAGCAGCCATTTCTCACAAGCTGCCGGCAGCTGCACCGAAGCTTTCCTTCTGTGGCGATCTGCCCTGTTAGAAATGGGAAGTTGTGACACAGGGAAAACTTTGGGGCAGCCGCCAGCAGCTTGTGAGAAGGGCTGCCATGTTGGGGCCCCTCTGAAAAGTAACATTTGGACAGTGGTGTGGGGGTGGGGGGTGGAAGAAGTAGAAGCAGTCTGCTCCGGGTGTTCCAAGGATTGGAATCATTAACTTCTTCAGACAGCAACAGCATTTACAATTCGCTGCTGTTGCCAGCTTCAAGCCTTCCTCTCTGCTGGGTCCTGCTTACTTTCTGTTTCCATGAAGGCAGGACTAGAGAGTTGCGCGGGGACAGAAATCCCACCCGTCCCCACCCGTCCCCGCCAAAGTCCCACCCGTCCCCGTGAGGAATCCCACCCGTCCCCACCCGTCCCCGTGAGGAATCCCTCCGTCCCCGCGAGGAATCCCCTCCGTCCCCACCTGTCCCCGCGAGGAATCCCCTCCGTCCCCGCCCGTCCCTATAAACTTCAGAAATAGTTATTTCATTTAATTATGCTACTGAATTAAAGGCTCTGGTAGAAACCCATTTACAAATAAGTAAAAAGACTTTATTAATTTGAAAATATTAATTGGGAAGAATACATACTTTGCAAACGGGTTTCTACCAGAGCCTCTAATGTTTATAAATTTTTATCAACACAACTAATATACTACTTTATCCTGAAGCAAAATAAAAAAAAAGAAATATAATTCTTTTCCTACCTTTGTTGCCTGGTTTCTGCTTTCCTCATGTTCTCATTCAATTCCTTCCGTCCACTGTCTCTCTTCCTTCTGCATCTTCCATTTGCTCTGTTACTGTGCCTCTCCCTTTCTTCCCCCTTCCAAATTGGTCTGGCACCCATCTTCTTCTCTCCGCTCCCCCAATAGTCTGGCATCTGTCTTCTTCCCTGCCAGTGTCTTCTCCCTACTCTCTCTTCCCCATTTCCTTTCAGCGTCCTTCTCCCCCCCTCTTCCCCATGTCCTGTCAGCGTCCTTCTCCCCCCTCTGTCTTCCACATGTGCTTTCAGTGTCCTTCTCCCCCCTCTGCTTCCCCATGTCCTTTCAGCGTCCTTCTCCCTCTCTGTCTTCCCCATGGCCTTTCAGCGTCCTTCTCCACCCCCCCTGTCTTCCCCATGTCCTTTCAGCGTCCTTCTCCACCCCTTTGTCTTCCCCATGTGCTTTCAGCATCCTTCTCCCCCCTCTGTCTTCCACAAGTGCTTTCAGAGTCCTTCCCCCCCGCCCTTCCCATGGCCTTTCAGCGTCCTTCTCCACCCCTTTGTATTCCCCATGTGCTTTCACCGTCCTTCTCCCTCCTCTGTCTTCAAGTGCTTTCAGAGTCCTTCCCCCCCCTCCCATCTTCCCCATGGCCTTTCAGCGTCCTTCTCCCCACTCCTTCTCTACCGCCCCGGGTGCAGCACAGCCGGCCAGGTCCCCTTACTTTTGTGGCATTTCCCCGAACGACCGACAACAGCCCCGGTCTGACAAACCTCCCTGCCCTTAACCGCGAATCTAAATTACCTTATTACAGCTGCTGTAAGAAGATAATTTAGATTCGCGGCTACAGGGCAGGGAGGATTGTCGGACCGGGGCTGTTGTCGGTCGGTCGGGGAAGTGCCACAAAAGTAAGGGGACCTGGCTGGCTGTGCTCCAACCGGGGCGGGGTGTGGCGGGGCGGGGCGGACCGCCCCCCCTCCCTTGGTAGCCACTCGAACCGCGAGGCTACTCTCCTCCTTACCTGCACTGCCTGCAGCACAGAGCCAAACGGAAGTCTTCCCGACGTCAGCGCTGACGTCGGAGGGAGGGAGGGCTTTGTTTAAGCCCTCCCTCCCCTCCGACGTCAGCACTGACGTCGGGAAGACTTCCGTTCGGCTCTGTGCTGCAAGCAGAGAAGGTAGGGAGAAGAAGAGCCGCGCGACTGAGTACATCCAGCCCCGCAGGAACCCCGCGACCCTAGGGGGCGTCCCCACGGGATCCCCACGACCCTAGGGGCGTCCCCACGGGATCCCCGTGACCCGAAGGGGGAACCTGCAGGATGCCCGCGGGTCCCGCGGGATTCCCGTCGTCCCCGTTCCCGTGCAGCTCTCTAGGCAGGACCCGACAGATTGAATTACCATGAACAAATTAGCACATTAGTAAAAGCCTGTTTCTATAGGCTAAGAATGATTAGATCACTATCAGCTTTTCTTGATGAATCTGCACTAAATATTTTAATACATTTACTTGTAATATCAAAAATTGATTACTGCAATGCTCTATATAAAGGAGCATCTTTAAAAGAAATACACAGAATCCAGATCATTCAAAATACTGCAATAAAAATAATTATGAAAAAGAAAAAATTTGATCACGTGACACCACTTTTAAAGGAGAAACACTGGCTGCCAGTAATTCATAGAATCTCCTATAAGATAGGCTTACTTACTCATAAAATACTCATAAATAAAGCCCCGACATTTCTGGAAAGATATTTAATACCTTACTCCCCATTTAAATCGTTAAGATCAGAGGATAAAGCCCTATTAATAGTTCCCTCTTTAAAAGTGATCTACTCTAGGAGAGACATGATTTTTTCTGTTGCAGCCCCCCAAATCTGGAACTTGCTTCCAATTAACCTAAGAGAGGAAAAATTACTGAATAAATTTAAAAGCCTTCTAAAGGGCTGGCTTTTTAAAGATGCTTTTCAACCGGCTTTATTATACTTGAGGGCAGGATGTGGAGGTTCATTAAAATAGGTGGAATCTTTTCTTTGAAATATGTGGATACTTGTTTCCCACCCTGTGTATATTAAACCTATACCTGATTTTATTTACTGTTTTATTTTTTTAATATTGTATTTTATACTGCCCTCTTCCCTAATGTATTAATGTCTAGTAGTATTTTATGTGATGTATGTGGATTTTATTATTTTTATTTGATTTGTTATTTGCTGTAAATCGCATCGAAATATGATTTTGTGATCAAATCAAAGAATTTATTAAACTTAAACTTGAACAGCAGTGAATTATGAATGCTGCTGCCCAAAGAAGTTCATGACGCCAGGCCTTGAAGCATTCGCTTAGGGGCTGCACTGCTGACCGGGGATGGGGTAACAGAAGGAGGAAAGGGAGTAGAGGGGGAGAAAATTGCTGCACCCAACTGGAGGGGGAGAGAGAGGGAGAAGGAAGATGAGGGAGGGAAAGGAAGGAATGAAAGGAGATGCCAGGCATGGAGGGAGGGAGAGAGTCGCTTAGGTGCTGCACTGTTGACCGGGGATGGGGTAACAGAAGGAGGAAAGGGAGTAGAGGGGGAGAAAATTGCTGCACCCAATTGGAGAGGGAGAGAGAGGGAGAAGGAAGATGAGGGAGGGAAAGGAAGGAATGAAAGGAGATGCCAGGGCATGGAGGGAGGGAGAGAGGAAGAGATGCCAGGGCATGGAGGGAAGGAGGAAGGTATGCCAGGACATGGAGGGAAGGGAAAGAGGAAGGGAAAAGTAAGGAGGCCACTTTCTGGGCAGACTGGATGGACCATGTTGGTCTTTATTAGCTGGGCAAAAATAGGACAAAAAGACTCTCTAAACTGCTGAGAATTGAGTGATTAGAAGAGTACCCAGAGTATAATAAAGTAATCACTCACAAATGCTCACAATGGCATGATTTCAACTGTGAACAACTGTTAATTAATTAAATGCTCAGAGATATGGAGGTGATAACAGGGGAAAACCCTAACACTACCACCTCACCGCCCAATCATCGCATGTTTCTGATCTTATCTTCCCATTGGTCAAATATTCCTAACAAAGCTTAGAAGCTGCAGGGAAAAGCAGGACTGAAGGTTGCTAAGACATTGTATCTACTGCTCCTGCCTCCCTCTGAAGCCCATTGGTCAGACATGTCTAAAGAAGCTTAGCCAGCCAATAGGCTGCAGGGAAAAGGAGGAATGAAGGATTCTAAGACATTGTCACTATAGCTACTGCTCATGCCTCCCCCAGCAGCCCATTGGTCATACATTGCTAAAGAAGCTTAAAGGCACTTTCTGTAGTCACTGCTTCCACCTACCCTTGCAACCCATTTGTCCATCACTGCTAACAAAGCTTAGCCAGCCAATAGGCTGCAGGGAAAAGTAGGAATGAATGTTGCTAAGGCACTCTCTGTAGCTACTGCTCCTGCCTCCCCTTGTAGGACTGAAGGTTGCTAAGGCACTGTCTCTATGAGAGGCTGAGGGAAGAGAGATGAAATATAAAAGGGAGAACACAGCTGAATTTAATGCAAGCTGGGGGAGGCATGGGAAGTGATACAAAGATAACTGCAGCCCATTAGTCAGACATTCCTAAGGAAGCTTAGCCATCTAATAGGCTGCATGAAAAAGCAGGACTGAATATTGCTAAGCCACTATCTGTAGCTACTGCTCCTCCCTACCCCCCCCCCCCCCCCCCAGCCAATTGTCAAACATTCCTATGAAAGTTTATTCAGCCAATAGGTTGCTAAGGCAGTGTTTCTGTAGCTACTACTACCACCTCTCCCTGCAGCCCATTGGTCTGACATTTCTAAAGAAGCATAAAGGCAGTGTTTCTATAGCTACTGATTCTGCCTCCCCCTGCAACTAGAGAGCTGCACGGGAACGGGGACGACGGGAATCCCGCGGGACCCGCGGGTTCCCCCTTTGGGTCACGGGGATCCCGTGGGGACGCCCCTAGGGTCGCGGGGATCCCGTGGGGACGCCTCCGAGGGTCGCGGGGTTCCTGCGGGGCTGGATGTACTCAGTCGCGCGGCTCTTCTCTCTACCTTCTCTGCTTGCAGCACAGAGCCAAACGGAAGTCTTCCCGACGTCAGCGCTGACGTCGGAGGGGAGGGAGGGCTTAAAGCTTAAAGCCCTCCCTCCCTCCGACGTCAGCGCTGACGTCGGGAAGACTTCCGTTCGGCTCTGTGCTGCAAGCAGAGAAGGTAGAGAGAAGAGCCGCGCAACTGAGTCGGGAAGACTTCAGTTTGGCTCTGTGCTGCAGGCAGTGCAGGTAAGGAGGAGAGAAGCCTCGCGGTTCGAGTGGCTACCAAGGGACGGGGCGGTCCGCCCCGCCACACCCCGCCCCGGTTGCAGCACAGCCGGCCAGGTCCCCTTACTTTTGTGGCAGTTCCCCGACCGACCGACAACAGCCCCGGTCCGACAATCCTCCCTGCCCTGTAGCCGCGAATCTAAATTATCTTCTTACAGCAGCTGTAATAAGGTAATTTAGATTCGCAGTTAAGGGCAGGGACGTTTGTCGGACTGGGGCTGTTGTCAGTCGGTCGGGGAAGTGCCACAAAAGTAAGGGGACCTGGCCGACTGTGCTGCACCCGGGGCGGTAGAGAAGGAGGGGGGGAGAAGGACGCTGAAAGCACTTGAAGACAGAGGAGGGAGAAGGATGCTGAAAGCACATGGGGGAATACAAAGGGGTGGAGAAGGACGCTGAAAGGCCATGGGAAGGGCGGGGGGGGGAGGACTCTGAAAGCACTTGTGGAAGACAGAGGGGGGGAAGGACTCTGAAAGCACTTGTGGAAGACAGAGGGGGGAGAAGGATGCTGAAAGCACATGGGGAAGACAAAGGGGTGGAGAAGGACGCTGAAAGGACATGGGGAAGATAAAGGGGTTGAGAAGGACGCTGAAAGGCCATGGGAAGGGCGGGGGGGGGGAAAGGACTCTGAAAGCACTTGTGGAAGACAGAGGGGGGAGAAGGATGCTGAAAGCACATGGGGAAGACAAAGGGGTGGAGAAGGACGCTGAAAGGACATGGGGAAGATAAAGGGGTGGAGAAGGACGCTGAAAGGCCATGGGAAGGGTGGGGGGGAAGGACTCTGAAAGCACTTGTGGAAGACAGAGGGGGGAGAAGGATGCTGAAAGCACATGGGGAAGACAAAGGGGTGGAGAAGGACGCTGAAAGGACATGGGGAAGACGGGGGGGGTGGAGAAGGACGCTGAAAGACCATGGGGAAGACAGAGAGGGAGAAGGACGCTGAAAGGACATGGGGAAGCAGAGGGGGGAGAAGGACACTGAAAGCACATGTGGAAGACAGAGGGGGGAGAAGGACGCTGACAGGATATGAGGAAGATGGGGGGAGAAGGACGCTGAAAGGAAATGGGGAAGAGAGAGTAGGGAGAAGACGCTGGCAGGGAAGAAGACAGATGCCAGACTATGGGGGGAGCGGAGAGAAGAAGATGGGTGCCAGACCAATTTGGAAGGGGGAAGAAAGGGAGAGGCACAGTAACAGAGCAAATGGAAGATGCAGAAGGAAGAGAGACAGTGGATGGAAGGAATTGAATGAGAACATGAGGAAAGCAGAAACCAGGCAACAAAGGTAGGAAAAGAATTATATTTCTTTTTTTTTATTTTGCTTCAGGATAAAGTAGTATATTAGTTGTGTTGATAAAAATGTATAAACATTAGAGGCTCTGGTAGAAACCCATTTGCAAAGTATGTATTCTTCCCAATTAATATTTTCAAATTAATAAAGTCTTTTTGCTTATTTGTAAATGGTTTCTACCAGAGCCTTTAATTCAGTAGCATAATTAAATGAAATAACTATTTCTGAAGTTTATATGGACGGGCGGGGACGGAGGGGATTCCTCGCGGGGACGGGTGGGGACGGAGGGGATTCCTCACGGGGACGGGTGGGGACGGAGGGATTCCTCACGGGGACGGGTGGGGACGGGTGGGATTCCTCACGGGGACGGGTGGGGACGGGTGGGACTTTGGCGGGGACGGGTGGGGACGGGTGGGATTTCTGTCCCCGCGCAACTCTCTACCTGCAACCCATTAGTCAGACATTGCTAAGGAAGCTTAGGCAGCCAATAAGCTGCAGGGAAAAGCAGGACTCAAGGTTGCTAAGGCACTGTCTCCGTAGCTACTGCTCCTTCTTCCCTTTGCAGCTCATGCACAAGGTGACCATACGTCCCGTTTTCAACGGGACAGTCCCGTTATGGGACCTACCATCCTGTTGTCCCGACCCACTGCTTCGGGGACAACATCCAGAAGCTGTGCGCGGGGACAACGGACCGGCGATCGCTTCCCCTCCCGCTCTAAAGCCTGCCTCCCTCCTTCCCTCCCTACAGCGCTGAAATGGTCAGGGGGGGGCCTGCCAGGTCCGAAATCATCCTCCCTATTCTCAAGGCCAGCATTAGGGGATGGCAAGGGGGCCTGCGATCCAGGCAGCTCACTTAGCTGTCATCAGCCCTACCTTCGGCTGCGTCGGTAATGCTAAACTGCACGGTAAAACCAAAGAGAGAAGCCACGGGACTTTCCCACTTGCCTGCATCGCTCGAAGTTCTGACGTTCTTGATCCTGCCCCCCTCTGAAGTGACTTCCTGTTTTTGAGGGGCGGGATCGAGAGCGGCAGAACTTCGAGCGATGCAGGCAAGTGGGAGAGTCCCGCGGCTTCTCTCTTTGGTTTTACTGTGCAGTTTAGCATTACCGGCGCAGCCGAAGGCAGGACTGATGGCAGCTAAGAAACGCCTTCAGTCTCGCAGCAGCACTCGAACACTCGCCTCTAAATTAAGCTAAGAGCTGATTCCCTGTGGTAAAGAGGGGAAGTACTTGAATGAGATATGGGAAGATGGTGGGTTGGCTGGCTCAGGAAAGGGGAGAAAGCTGCTAAATCAGATAAGGAAGAAAAAAAGGAACACAGGAAGATGCTGGACATGAAGGTTGTAGGGTGAAGGAAAAAAACCAGACATAATGAGTAGGAAGGCAGGTGGGAGATGCTGGACACAAAAGGAGAGAAAAGGAAAAGGTAGAGGAACGAGAGATGCCAAGTCCATGGGAGGGAGGGAAAGGAAAGGAGATACCAGACCATGGAGGGGGAGGGAGAGATGCTAGGGCATGGGGAGGGGAAGGAAGGAGATAGAGACGTCAGACCATGGGGTGAAGTGAGAAGGAAGGAAGGAAAGGAGAAGAGAGAGATTCCAGAGCATATGGAGACAGAAAAATGGAGAGGGGGAAGCTGAAATGAATCATGTACAAAGGAGACAGTTTATGGAAGGAGCATAGAAAGAGGGAAGATACCATATGGAAGAGAGAGAGGGCAGGCACTGGATGGAAAGGGCAGAGAGGGCAGAGAATGGAAGGGGCGAGACAAAGGGTGAACAGTAGGTGGAAGGGGTAGAGAGAGGGGGACAGACACTGAATGGAAGTGTGGAAGAGAGAAGGGATAGACGCTGAATGGAAGTGAAGGGGAGAGGAGGGACAGACGCTGAATGGAAGTGTGGGGGAGAGAAGGGACAGATGCGGAATGGAAGTGTGGGGAGAGGAGGGACAGACACTGAATGGAAGTGTGGGGGAGAGGGGGGCAGACTAAATGGAAGTGGGAGAGAGGGGAAGCAGACACTGGAAGGAAGTGGGGAGGAGAAAGAAAAAAGGGCACATGCTGGATTGAGGGAAGAGGATAGAGTTAGATACTGGAAGGGGTGAGGGAAAGAGGTGGCAAACTATAGGTAGACACAATGAAAGAGGGAAATTGAGGACTGAATAGTAAGAAAGAATTTAGACATAGGCAGAAAATAAATTGAGAAGGAAGAACAGGAGGAAGGGAGCGGAGAGAGAGAG
The DNA here is from genome assembly GCF_902459505.1 of Geotrypetes seraphini. NCBI lineage: Eukaryota > Metazoa > Chordata > Amphibia > Gymnophiona > Dermophiidae > Geotrypetes > Geotrypetes seraphini. The sequence goes on from NC_047087.1 coordinate 142,046,044, forward strand.
AGAGATGCCTGAGCAGGGGGGAAGGGGAGGAGACAGATACCAGACCTCGGAGGAGGAAAAGAGGAAGGAGACAGATACCAGATCTGAGAGGAGAAAAGGAGGAGAGAGATAAGCTAAAATCTGCTGGGAGGGAGGAAGGTGAGAAAGAGGCAGAGAAAGGGGGGTGGTTGTAAGCAGATTAGAAAGACTAGAGAGAGAAAGGCCTGGACCACAGGGGAAAGACAGGAAGCAAATGCAGGACTATGGGAAGTTCAGACAGAGGGGGAGAGACCCTGGGGAAGAACAGGGAGATTTAAGATCATAACAGAGGAGGGAGAGAGAGGGAGACCTGGAACAAAGGTACAAATGAGAACTGACACTGGATCTGGAGAAGGTAAGAGGGAAAAGAGAGAGAGACCTGGACCCAAAGGGGATGGGGCTGGATTGTGAAAGAAATGTTGGATGCGAAAGAAAGAAAGATTGGATGCACAGTCAGAAGGAAGTGCAACCAGAGACTCCTGAAATCACTAGACAACAAAGGTAGGAAAAATTATTTTCTTTTAAATTTAGTGATCAAAATGTGTCCATTTTGAGAATTTATATCTGCTGTCTATATTTTGCACTATATTTGTCTATTTTTTTTATAGTTACTGAGGTGACATTGCATATTTTAAAGTCATCTGCCTTGACATCTTTGAAAAAATCTGAAACTCATAAATGATAATTAACATTTTCTCTGCGTAGTGTGCTTTGTGGTTTTTTAAAATTTTATGTTTACAGTTATGAATTAATAAGATATTGTGTGTACATGAAAAATGAATGGAAGAAATTGGGGGTGGGGCTAGGGCGTGATTGGGGCAGGTCTAGGGCGGGATTGGGGGGCAGGTCTGAATATTAATAGATGTCCCGTTTCGATGAAAAAATAAATGGTCACATTACTCATGCACCCTATTTCTCTGAGCGAAGCTTGGCCTTCCAGGTACTATAGTCTGAAAACCAATGTAACAATTGGTTGAAATAAACTGGGTTCTCAGCCACTAATTGTCTCTTAATAAATGTGCCAAAAATGGGAGCTAGTAAAGTTCTATTAAAATTAAAGTAATTTGTTCAAAATGGCAGGTTTCATAAGTTAAATGAAAGGGAAACTGAATTAACCTCTTAGCTGTTGGAAGGATGTAGTCTCTCCAGAACAAAGTGGGTTGTTTTAATTAGAGACAGTATTCAGTGACTATTGATGTGTCTTATTTTCTGCACTCCCAGTTGCTTTTCATAACTCTCTATCTCTTCAATAGGATATATCTGTTGTCTCATTGGCTGGATCACTAGGTGCTTATTTGCGTATCTTAGACCTTTCCTCCTGCATGACCCTCACTGATATTAGTATCCAAGCAATCTCTACCCACCTCAACCGCCTGACTATCCTGCGACTTGCTTGGTGTAAGGAGCTGACAGACTGGGGCCTGCTGGGAATAATGAACCCTGACAAGGAACTTAACCCAAATACAGAGGTAAAATTCCAGCTGTTTTTACAGATTACTTCCTTTTTTTCAGCATAACATCTCTTTATGTTGTAATTTATTATAGTGCATTTTTTTTCTTATCCCAGGACAAGCAGGCATGATATTCTCACATGTGGGTGACGTCATCTACGGAGCCCCGGCGCGGACAGCTTTTCAAGCAAACTTGATTAAAGTTTCAAGTTTGCACACTGCACCACGCATGTGCGTGCCTTCTCGCCCACTAGAGGGCGCATCCCACCTCGTGGTCCTCAGTTCAAATTTTTCCGCGGAGCAAGAAAGCCCTGTGGATCTGAGCTCCAGTGTTTTTGCCTTCTAGCTGCCGCGTTTAGTTTGTTTTCCTTCGAATTAGTTCGCGGTGCTGTTTTTTCTTTTCGTTTCCCTTCAAAAAAAAAAAAAAAAAAGTCTTTCGTTTTTCATCGGGCTCCGGGGGCTCCCGGAATCCGTGGCCGCGGGACGTCGGTACGTTCCCGGCCTTCTTCTTTTTCTTCGTGGATGTCCCGTCCTGTTACGGGATTCAAAAAGTGCAGCCGGTGCGAGAGGTTGCTTTCCATCACTGACCCTCACCGGTGGTGCATTGTCTGTCTTGGGCCCGAACATCCGACAGACTCGTGTGATCGCTGTGCTACCTTCCAAAACAGGGCCCTCCGTCGCCGTAAGGCAAGAATGGCCAAATTGTTCGCCGCCGACGCGCCGCCTAAGGCCTCGACGTCGGCCTCGGCTTCGGCCCCGGCCTTGACCTCGGCCTCGGCGTCCTCGGGGGCCTCGGCCTCGCCTCGGCCCTCTTCCTCGAAGGCGTCGTCAGTGAAGCAAGCTTCGGGTAAGTCCTCTGTTCCATCCCCTTCAGCAAAGAAGCCATCCTCGAGTCAGGCCAAGGCGGGTGGGTCGACCCTGGCCCCGCATCGGACCTCGACTCCGCACACCCCGAGGGAATACTCGAAACCGAGGTCGCCCTCCAGGGAGTGTGCCCCGGACTCGGAACTCCCCACCTTCGTGGGGATTCCGGCCTTCCAGGATCTCCTCCGAGCTCTGATCTCATCGGAGCTGTCGGGAGCCCTGGAAGTGTTGCAGCGTGCTGCGGTTCCGGCGGCCTCGACCTCGGCCGGGGCGCCTTCGGTCTCGGAGGCCCCGGCCTGGGCTCCCTCGGAAGCCCCGGCCTCGGCGACCTCGGCCTCGGGTACGGTGGCCCCGTTCGCCTCGGTCTCGGCCCCGCCCCGGACCTCGACCTCGGGAGAACCCCCTGAGCGGAGTGTAAGGCCCAAAGAAAAGTTGCGCAGAGTGCGCCGTCTTTCCTCCTCTTCCTCCGGGTCTTCCAGACACGCCTCGCCCTCGACGCGACCTCGGACGGGGCGTCGATCGAGGAAGTCTAAGCGGCCCCGAGGCTCGCCTCGGCGCGACCGTTCCTCGTCGTTCGGGGGCGAGGCGCTGCAGGTGTCGGAGTTGCGCCTCGACAACCCGAGGCTCCTCCGCTCACCTCATGGGAAGTCTTCCCGGGCCGCCTCGCCGAGGAAACGGGAGAGTGTCCCACGAACCCCGGGATCCTCACCCAAGGGTTCTGCGAGGAGGATAACTTCCCCTTCCCCCTCGAGGGCCCTCGAGAGGGGATCCTGGGATTCGGGATCGGTTAGGGATCCTCATTATTCCCATGAGGCCTCCCCCCTCTCCTCGGTGGGGCGGTCGAGAACCCCGTCCCCCCAGGCTAGGCCGTCCTCATTTTCATCCTTCGTTCAGGACATGGCCCAAGCCCTGGGGATTGACCTCATGGTAGGCTCTCGGTATTCCAAAGAATTTTTGGAGGAACAGGACCTCCCCACTCTTCCTAGGGAGGTGCCTAGACTCCCTCTCAACAGTGTCCTTCTGCAAACCTGGCTGAATAACTTGTCAAACCCTCTTACAGTCACGTCTGTGCCTTCAAAAATGGAATCGAAGTATAGGACGATTCCCCCTAAAGGGTTCGATAAGGCGCAGCTCTCACACCAGTCTCTTCTGGTGGAGTCTGCTCTTAAAAAATCACAGCCCTCACGGGTTTCTGCGGCGGTTCCACCAGGCAGGGAGGGGCGGACCCTGGACAAGTTTGGCCGTCGCCTCTATTCAAATTCCCTGATGGCCACCAGGGTTCTAAATTACGCCTTCACCTTTTCCTCCTATTTGCGTGGTATGGTGAAGGACCTTCCTCAATATCGAAACTCGTTACCGGACTCCCAAAGAGCAGGATTCGATAAGTTTATGTCCAACCTGTCTCAATTGCGGTTGTACCTATTCCACGCAGTGTACGACGCCTTTGAGCTGGTTTCGAGGGTGTCGGCCCTCTCGGTGGCCATGCGCCGCTTGGCCTGGCTTCGCACCCTCGACATGGACCCAAACCTGCAGGAACGCCTGGCAGACTTGCCTTGTGTGGGGTCCGAGTTATTCGACGAGTCATTGGATGCGGCGACCAAACGCTTGTCGGAACAGGAGCGCTCTCTAGCATCCCTGGTCCGCCCCAAACCTAGACCCCCGCCGCAGAAACCCTTTCGGCCTCCGCCGCGCCGATACCCTCAGAAGTCGACCCCGGCTTTCTCGAGACCGCCTCCGAGACGTCCGTCTCAGCGAGGCAGAGGGGGACAAACCCAAGCCCAGGCGCAGGGCCCTTCTAAGCCCGCGCCTTCCTTTTGACGGGCTGAGCGGACGGGGCGGGTTCCCCTCCGCACTTTCACAGGAACCCCTTCCTATCGGGGGCCGTCTTCGGTCCTTCCGGGAGGCATGGACCGGGATTACCTCAGACGCTTGGGTGCTCCGGATCGTCTCCGAGGGCTACTCGCTCAACTTTGTGTCCTCGCCGCCGGACAGTCCCCCAAGTTTAGTCCCCTGCAACCGTTCGCAGCTACCGACCCTTATAACCGAAGCCAAAGCCCTCTTGAAGCTTCGGGCGGTCGAGCCGGTCCCCAAGGACCAGTGGGGTACGGGGTTTTACTCCCGCTACTTTTTGGTCCCAAAAAAGACCGGGGACCTGCGCCCCATACTGGACCTCAGGAAGCTCAACAAATTCCTGGCCCGGGAGAAGTTTCGAATGCTATCTCTCCCGGTTTTGTACCCCCTCTTGGGGGAAGGGGACTGGATGTGCTCCCTCGACCTGAAGGAAGCATACACCCATGTTCCGGTGCACCCCGCCTGTCGAAGATTCTTACGATTCCAGGTGGGGGACCTCCACCTCCAGTACAGGGTACTGCCCTTCGGCCTGGCCGCGTCCCCACGAGTATTCACGAAGTGCATGGTGGTGGTTGCAGCAGCCCTCAGGTCACGTGGACTCCATGTGTTCCCTTACCTGGACGATTGGCTCATCAAAGCCCCGACCAGGGAGGGGGTTATCTCAGCGACCCGACAGTCTATTGCCTTCCTGCAAACTCTCGGGTTCGAGATAAACTTTCCAAAGTCTCAGTTGAGGCCGTCGCAGTCTCTTCAATTCATAGGTGCGGTGCTGGACACGGTGCGCCTACGCTCCTACCTGCCGACCCAGCGGTTGGAAACCTTGGTACGGATGAGCCGCCAGGTCTCTCAACTATCGAGGGTGTCGGCCAAGCGCATGATGATGCTGCTGGGCCATATGGCCTCGACGGTACATGTCACGCCGTTTGCGAGGCTACATCTGAGGATCCCTCAGTGGACCCTCGCGTCCCAGTGGCGTCAGGAGTGCGACCCGGTGTCTCGCCTCATTTCGGTAACTCCGCCCTTGCGGAAATCGCTGCGTTGGTGGACAGACTCTTCAAATCTGTCCATGGGGCTATTGTTTCGCACTCCGCCTTTTCGCAAGGTCCTGACCACGGACTCCTCGGAGTACGCGTGGGGAGCCCATCTCGACGGTCTTCGCACGCAGGGCCTGTGGTCGACAGAAGACCGTCAGTGTCATATCAACGTGCTAGAGCTGCGAGCCATCTTCCTAGCACTTCGAGCCTTCGTTCACATATTGCAGGACCAGGTGGTCCTCGTCCGCACGGACAATCAGGTGGCAATGTATTATGTGAACAAGCAGGGAGGAACGGGGTCATGGCCCCTCTGCTCCGAAGCTCTTCGCCTCTGGGAGTGGGCGGCCTCCCGGAACATCTTCCTCCGGGCGGTCTACATCCAAGGAGAACGGAATTGCCTGGCGGACAAACTGAGTCGACTTCTGCAACCGCACGAGTGGACTCTACACTCAGCAGTTCTACGCGAGGTTTTCGCTCGCTGGGGAACGCCACAGGTGGATCTGTTTGCCTCTCCGGAGACACACAAACTACCACTATATTGTTCTCGGATGTACTCGCAGGACCGTCTGGAAGCGGATGCCTTCCTACTCGACTGGGAAGGGAGGTTCCTGTATGCATTCCCTCCGTTCCCTCTGATCATGCGAACGTTGGTACACCTAAAATCGTCCACGGCCACGATGATTCTCATAGCACCTCGGTGGCCGCGTCAGCACTGGTTCTCCCTGCTGCTCCAGCTCAGTGCCAGAGAGCCTCTTCCCCTGCCTGTCTCTCCTTCTCTGCTGTCTCAGAGTCAAGGATCCATGTTACATCCCAATCTGCAGTCATTGCACCTGACAGCCTGGTTTCTTGTTCCCTGACTCCTCCGGACCTGTCTCAATCGGTGAAGGAGGTGTTGGAAGCCTCCCGCAAGATCTCGACGAGGCTTTGCTATGCGCAGAAATGGACCAGGTTTTCCACCTGGTGCTCGTCTTTTCACCTGGATCCGGTATCAGTTCCGGTATCCTCGGTTTTAGAATATTTGTTTCATTTGTCGCGCTCCGGCTTGAAAACCACTTCGGTGCGGGTTCATCTCAGTGCGATTTCTGCTTTCCACCAACCTCTGGAGGGACGCCCTCTGTCACTCCATCCCTTGGTGACACGCTTCATGAAAGGGTTACTCAGGGTTTGTCCCCCTCTTAAGCCTCCGTCTGTCGTGTGGAATTTGAATGTGGTTCTGGCTCAACTGATGAAACCCCCGTTTGAGCCACTCAACAAGTCCCTCTTGAAATTTCTGACTTGGAAGGCGGTGTTTCTAATTGCCCTCACCTCCGCCAGGCGGATTGGGGAGTTGCAGGCCTTGGTTGCGGACCCTCCTTTCACTGTCTTTCATCACGACAAGGTGGTCCTCCGCACCCATCCTAAGTTTTTACCTAAAGTGGTTTCTGACTTCCACCTCAATCAGTCCATTGTCCTTCCTGTGTTCTTCCCGAAGCCCCACTCCCATCCTGGCGAGACGGCGCTTCACACGCTTGACTGTAAGAGGGCGTTGGCATATTATCTTCAACGCACCAGGCCTCATCGGAAGGTTCCTCAATTGTTTTTGTCCTTCGATCCCAATCGATTAGGGCATCCAGTTTCCAAGCGCACTCTGTCTAACTGGTTGGCCGCTTGCATTTCCTTTTGCTACGCTCAGGCTGGCCTTCCTCCCCCGGGTCGAGTCACGGGGCACAAGGTCCGAGCGATGGCAGCTTCGATAGCTTTCCTCCGATCCACCCCGATGGAGGACATATGTAAGGCTGCCACTTGGTCTTCGGTTCATACATTCACCTCTCATTACTGTCTGGACACTTTATCCAGGAGTGACGGCTGGTTTGGCCAGTCAGTTTTGCAAAATCTGTTTTCCTAAATTGCCATCCTCCCACCTGCCCTTTTTTGGTTAGCTTGGAGGTCACCCACATGTGAGAATATCATGCCTGCTTGTCCTGGGATAAAGCACAGTTACTTACCGTAACAGGTGTTATCCAGGGACAGCAGGCATATATTCTCACAACCCGCCCGCCTCCCCGGGGATGGCTTCCTTGCTAGTTATGGAACTGAGGACCACGAGGTGGGATGCGCCCTCTAGTGGGCGAGAAGGCACGCACATGCGTGGTGCAGTGTGCAAACTTGAAACTTTAATCAAGTTTGCTTGAAAAGCTGTCCGCGCCGGGGCTCCGTAGATGACGTCACCCACATGTGAGAATATATGCCTGCTGTCCCTGGATAACACCTGTTACGGTAAGTAACTGTGCTATTTGTCTTTCCTTGGTATATGTGTGATAATTACTTATTTTTTAACTTGTAAACCACCATGATTTTTTATGGGTAGGAATGGATGTATGAATGAATGAATGAATGAATAAATAAATAACTGACATTTAAGAGTTTTATTAAAGCTTATTAAAAATTGTGTACTAATGCACCATCTCCAAGAACAAGCAGGCATTATATTTTCAAATCTGGGTGATGTTATTCACAGAACCTGGCACAGACAGTCAAAAAGTGTACACTTCAAAACTTTAAGACCATCTTTACTGTGTGCTTGCTGATGCCTTCTCGCCTGATTCCAGCTCATGGGACCTGAAGTTGTTAGTTTTCTGAGGAGCTGAGAAACTGTTTTAGAGTCTCTCTCTAAGCGTATCAAACTTTCTACTTTTTTGTGCTTTCCCATTCTTTTTTTTTCTTTAGTTTTTCTCATATTTTGTTTTCTATCATTTCTTTCCTTTTATCAAAAATTTTCATTTTTTTCCAACTTTGAGTTTTTCAGGCCTTCCAGCAGTTTTCAGCCCATTCCCACACCTGGGAATTAAGAACATAAGAACATAAGATGTTGCCTCCACTGGGTCAGACCAGAGGTCTATCCCTCCCAGCGGTCCGCTCCCGCGGTGGCCCACCAGGACCTTGACCTGTGAAGTGATTTCTGACCATTTTTATAACCTACCTCTGCTTCTATCTGTACCCCTCAATCCCTTTATCCTTTAGGAACCTATCCAAACCTTCCTTGAACCCCTGTACTGTGGTCTGGCCTATCACAACCTCTGGAAGAGCATTCCATGCGTCCACCACCCTCTGGGTAAAAAAGAACTTCCTAGCATTTGTTCTAAACCTGTCCCCTTTCAATTTCTCCGATTGACCCCTAGTGCTTGTGGTTCCCCACAGTTCGAAGAATCTGTCATTCACTTTCTCTATGCCCTTCAGGATCTTGAAGGTTTCTATCATGTCTCCTCTAAGTCTCCTCTTCTCCAGGGAGAACAGCCCCAGCATTTTCAACCTGTCAGCGTATGTAAAGTTTTCCATACCTCTTATCAGTTTAGTCGCTCTTCTCTGGACTCCCTCGAGTACTGCCATGTCTTTCCTGAGGTACGGCGACCAGTACTGGACACAGTACTCCAGGTGCGGGCGCACCATTGCACGATACAGCGGCATGATGACTTCCTTTGTCCTGGTTGTGATACCCTTTTTGATGATGCCCAGCATTCTGTTTGCTTTCTTTGAGGCTGACGCACACTGCACCGATGGTTTCAATGTTGTGTCCACCATCACCCCTAGGTCTCTTTCAAGGTTGCTCACCCCTAGCAATATTCCCCCCATTTTGTAGCTGAACATTGGGTTCTTTTTCCCTACATGCATGACCTTGCATTTTTCTATGTTGAAACTCATTTGACACTTTTTTGCCCACTCCTCCAGTCTCGTCAGGTCCCTTTGCAGGTCTTCACAATCCTCCGTGGTTTTGACCCTGCTTCAGAGTTTGGTGTCATCAGCAAATTTAATGACCTCACATTTCGTCCCCGTCTCCAGGTCATTGATAAATATATTGAACAGGAGTGGTCCCAACACCGATCCCTGAGGAACTCCGCTCGTGACCGATTGCCAGTCTGAGTAATGCCCTTTTACTCCAACCCTCTGTTTTCTGCCCACCTGCCAGTTTCTGATCCATCGGTGTACATCCCCTTGTACCCCGTGATTCCACACCTTCTTAAGCAGCCGTTCGTGGGGTACCTTGTCGAAGGCTTTTTGGAAGTCAAGGTAAATGATGTCTATGGCTTCCCCCTTGTCCATCTGGCTGTTTATTCCCTCAAAGAAGTACAGTAAGTTCGTGAGGCACGACCTACCCTTGCAGAAGCTGTGCTGGCTCGCCTTTAGTAGTCCATTTTTTTCTATGTGCTCGCAGATTGTGTCCTTGACCAGTGCTTCCATCATCTTTCCCAGAACCGAGGTCAAGCTCACCGGCCTGTAATTTCCTGGGTCTCCCCTTGATCCCTTCTTAAAGATGGGCGTGACATTTGCTATTTTCCAGTCCTCTGGGATCTCCCCAGTTTTCAAGGATAGATTACATATTTGACGAAGTGTTTCCGCTATTTCGTTTCTCAGTTCTTTTATTACCCTTGGGTGGATGCCGTCTGGACCCGGTGATTTGTTGCTCTTCAGTCTGTCTATCTGTCGGAGGACATCCTCTTGGCTCGCCTCTAGTTGGACCAGCTTTTCATCGTGGTCTCCGTTTATGATCTCCTCGGGTTCTGGGATATTCCATCTACTCGACCTCCTCAGGCCATTGAGCCCTTTGACTTCTCATCAGCAATTTTACCATCGATGTCACAGACTCCTAGCAGCTTCCAGTGGTGCACTCGATATCAAAGGACCATTTCAGGTTCAGACCTACATAACTGGTGTGTTCAGTGTCTAGGTCCGGATCATTAAGACATCTCTGCTCTTGTATGCAGAAGAGGTCGCTTAAAGCCAGGAAGTTACAATTTTAGAAACTTTTTGATACAACTTCAGGAACATCGAGTATTGCTGGAGACTCCGACAGTGACACATACACACATTGACACTCACTGGCCACATTGACAATTCATTCTACCACTTTATCATCTGTACTACCATCATTAGGGGAGCCTCATAAGTGAGCTAAGAAGCATAAACATGTCTCCCCCTCAAAGTATGCATCGGCATTGTCTCAAGCGTCATCTTCATTGATGTACTCCAAGTGTCAATGCACTGATGCTCAATTGCAATTGCTGCAATTGGTGTCTCTCTTGAGGCATACCACGACATCAAGATCCCCAACTCATCAACACCCAACGCAGCCAGTGCCTACTGTACTCTTGTCAACATTGGCACTGGTGCCAGCACTGCAAGAACAGCTTCAAGCGCTGCTACAGCAAGAACTAGCTGGGATACTGCAGTCGCATCCCATGCAGACTTCTGAATCAACTCTCCTGGCTCCAGTCCAGTCAGAGCACCACCCATGCAGTTCATCGAGACATCAATCTTGGACTCCACAATGTCAAGAATTTGCATCAAAGAGACATGCATCACAAGCATCGTCTTCCAAGGAGCAGAGCACACCAGCATTCTTCATCAACATTCTTCATCCCACTCTTGACGTTCCCCTTGACATTTCATTTCCAGAAGAGCTGACATCGAGGAATATGAATCAGATCTGTTACCACGCTCTTCCAGTGTCTACCCAGAGTTCTTTGCTGATTAGTCTTATGGGATACTGTTGGATCCTTTCCCGCTTCCATCTTGATACAGGTCCCCTACTGAAAGTATGTCTCTTACCAATGTTATCAGACAAATGGGGGGAAACGTTTTCTATAAACATATAGTTGGAAGCAGAGCCTTGGGCAGAACTGGAATTAAATAGATAACTCATTATTATCCCTCCCAATCTCTGACCAAGACTTCCTCGCAGTGGCGTACCTAGCATATGTCACAAAATACTCGGAGTTGTGAAAAATCAAATATATATGGTAAATACACTTCCACAAAATTATGAATGCAATGATGTCATGCAAAATAATAACAATAATAATAGCCAGTACTGCTTCAGTTTGGGAGAACGTTCAGATAGAACTAGAGGAAAAGCCTCAGACAGGGGCCCTCCCACCACCACAATGGTGGAAAAGGTGGTTGGGTTGGTAACCTCACTGGCAAAAACCTCTATAAGACTCCCAATTTCAAAAAACTGTAAGCAGGACTGTCTTTGCTGGATAGAAGAAAAATTTCTACTTATCTCTTCGATCGGTACACCGACGGTGGCCAGCGTTTCACTAACTTGCTGCCTCAGGGTGTAACAAAATCCGATCAAAACTTAAAGCAGGACGCCGTAACGTCTCAATGTGATCACATTGAGACGTTACGGCGTCCTGCTTTAAGTTTTGATCGGATTTTGTTACACCCTGAGGCAGCAAGTTAGTGAAACGCTGGCCACCATCGGTGTACCGATCGAAGAGATAAGTAGAAATTTTTCTTCTATCCAGCAAAGACAGTCCTGCTTACAGTTTTTTGAAATTGGGAGTCTTATAGAGGTTTTTGCCAGTGAGGTTACCAACCCAACCACCTTTTCCACCATTGTGGTGGTGGGAGGGCCCCTGTCTGAGGCTTTTCCTCTAGTTCTATCTGAACGTTCTCCCAAACTGAAGCAGTACTGGCTATTATTATTGTTATTATTTTGCATGACATCATTGCATTCATAATTTTGTGGAAGTGTATTTACCATATGTACCTAGCATATGTGACACCCGAGGCCCATCATTTTTTGACATCCCCCCATCTGTACAAAAAACATGATTTTTAGCAACAAACCACACGTCACACATGAGTACCTAGGAAAAGGCAGCATCTTACACATGCAGTGAGCAGTACAATATCAATACACCCATTGTAAAACTAAACAAGCCAGACTAGTACAGATCAATCCTGCAGTCAATCCTAACAAAAAACCATGTCTTTCGAACACACAGAACACAGAAAACACCTTCGCCTAGTATGGAATATGTCATCACAAACTAACCCCTCCCCCTTTCACAAAACTGTAGTGTGGATTTTAGCAATGGTGGTAACAGCTCTGACACTCATAGAATTCTGAACATCAGAGCTGCTACCACCATGGCTGGCGCTAAAAAACGCTCTACAGTTTTGTAAAATGGGGGATAAAATAGAAATACATAGACAAAGGTTAAATTGAACCAGTAAGAAGCTGGGCTTTGCATACAGTGCACCACAGAAACAGTGACACATGTCTCCTAAAGCAATAAATAAATAGAAATTTTTTTTCTACCTTTGTCTTCTGTGGTTTCTGCTTTCCTCATCTTCTTGTAACTCTCTTCTTTCCATCCACTGTCTGCCGTCTCTCTTCCCCTATATGGCATCCTCTCTCCTTCTATGCCCCTTCCAGAAACTGTATGCCTCCCCCTTCCATCTCTCCTTTCACCCCCATTGGTCTGGCATCTCTCTCCTCTCCTTCCCTCTCCCACACCTCTCCTCTGCAGTCCCTTTCCCTTTTTTCCCTCATTTTCCTTTTCAATTTATTTTCTGCATCTGTTCTTACTACCCTCTCATAAATGTCCTTTTTTACTGTCTACCTAAAGCTTGCCACCTCTTTCCCTCACCCCTCCAGTGTTTCCCTAACTCAATCCTTTTCTCCCCATCATGTGCCTTCCTTTTATTTATCCCCTCCTTCCATCATGTACCCTCTTTCTCCAACCCTTCCATCTAGTACCTTCTCTTCTCTCTGTCCACTTCCATCCAGCGTCTGCTCCCCTCTTTCTCTCCTCCCATTTCTTTTCTGCATTTGCTCCCTTATCTCTTCCATCTGCACTTCCATCCAGCATAGGCTCCCCACTACCATCCAATGTCTGCCCTTTCTCTCGCCATCCACCCCTCTTCAATCAGCATCTGCCCCTTTCTCTCCCTCCAATATCCTTCCCCCTTATGTCTCTCCCCTTTCTCTGTACATCAATTCTATCAGCACCACACTTCCATACCACCCTTCCCCCTTTCTTTCCCTCCACCACTCTTCCATTCCAGCAATCCTGCTCCTTTCTCTCCCTTCATGCAGCAAGGTCCCACGATAATTGTAGCTGCCGGCTGCCAGTCCACCCCACTCCAACGTACTTGCTCTGGAGCGGCCTCAGCAGCCGCATGCTGGAAGGTCCCGCGATGACTCATCTTCTGACTCTGCTCCAGAAGAAGTAAGTTACGACGGAGGGGGTAGGCCCGGCAGACGCAGGGAGTTGTGGCAAAGTCCTGCAATGACTGCGTCTGCCGGGTCCACCCCCTCCGACGTAACTTACTTCTTCCAGAGCAGAGCCGGCAGACGAGTCAGCGCGGGACCTTCCTGCACCTCAGCACGGCTGCCGACTCTGCTGCAGAGAAAGTAAGTCAGAGGTAACATGACCATTTATTTTTTTCATCAAAAGGAGACATCTATTAATTGACTGTGTATCCTTTCGTTCATTTCTTTCTTTCTGCACTCAGGCCCAACAATTGTCCCTTTCTATTCCCTCCCTCCTTCCTTCCCATGTCCTTAGTGCCTCAGTGCCTGATTTGCTACATACAGCTCAAATTGTAATAGTGATTTTGAAGTCAGATTCATACTATCATTAATCAGTGTTGAGGCCAAGATCTTAGTGCCCCCAGTGCCTCCATTCTGTGTCCTTAGTGCCCCCAGTGCCTCCGTCCCATGTCCATAGTGCCCCCAGTGCCTCCTTCCTGTGTCCATAGTGCCCCCAGTGCCTCTGTCCCGTATCCATAGTGCCCCCAGTGCCTCCGTCCCGTGTCCATAGTGTCTCCAGTGCCTCCTTCCTGTCCATAGTGCCCCCAGTGCCTCCTTCCTGTGTCCATAGTGCCCCCAGTGCCTCCGTCCTGTGTCCTTAGTGCCCCCAGTGCCCCCTTCCCATGTCCTTAGTGCCCCCAGTGCCTCCTTCTCATGTCCTTAGTGCCTCCATCCTGTGTCCATAGTGCCCCCAGTGTCTCTGTCCTGTGTCCTTAGTGCCCCCAGTGCCTCCTTCTCATGTCCTTAATGCCCCCAGTGCCTCCATCCTGTGTCCATAGTGCCTCCAGTGCCTCCTTTCCGTGTCCATAGTGCCCCCAGTGCCTCCGTCCCATGTCATTGGTGCCCCCAGTGCCTCCATTCTGTGTCCTTAGTGCCCCCAGTGCCTCCGTCCCATGTCCATAGTGCCCCCAGTGCCTCCTTCCTGTGTCCATAGTGCCCCCAGTGCCTCTGTCCCGTATCCATAGTGCCCCCAGTGCCTCCTTCCTGTGTCCATAGTGCCCCCAGTGCCTCTGTCCCGTATCCATAGTGCCCCCAGTGCCTCCGTCCCGTGTCCATAGTGTCTCCAGTGCCTCCTTCCTGTCCATAGTGCCCCCAGTGCCTCCTTCCTGTGTCCATAGTGCCCCCAGTACCTCCGTCCTGTGTCCTTAGTGCCCCCAGTGCCCCCTTCCCATGTCCTTAGTGCCCCCAGTGCCTCCTTCTCATGTCCTTAGTGCCTCCATCCTGTGTCCATAGTGCCCCCAGTGTCTCTGTCCTGTGTCCTTAGTGCCCCCAGTGCCTCCTTCTCATGTCCTTAATGCCCCCAGTGCCTCCATCCTGTGTCCATAGTGCCTCCAGTGCCTCCTTTCCGTGTCCATAGTGCCCCCAGTGCCTCCGTCCCATGTCATTCGTGCCCCCAGTGCCTCCATTCTGTGTCCTTAGTGCCCCCAGTGCCTCCGTCCCATGTCCATAGTGCCCCCAGTGCCTCCTTCCTGTGTCCATAGTGCCCCCAGTGCCTCTGTCCCGTATCCATAGTGCCCCCAGTGCCTCCTTCCTGTGTCCATAGTGCCCCCAGTGCCTCTGTCCCGTATCCATAGTGCCCCCAGTGCCTCCGTCCCGTGTCCATAGTGTCTCCAGTGCCTCCTTCCTGTCCATAGTGCCCCCAGTGCCTCCTTCCTGTGTCCATAGTGCCCCCAGTGCCTCCGTCCTGTGTCCTTAGTGCCCCCAGTGCCCCCTTCCCATGTCCTTAGTGCCCCCAGTGCCTCCTTCTCATGTCCTTAGTGCCTCCATCCTGTGTCCATAGTGCCCCCAGTGTCTCTGTCCTGTGTCCTTAGTGCCCCCAGTGCCTCCTTCTCATGTCCTTAATGCCCCCAGTGCCTCCATCCTGTGTCCATAGTGCCTCCAGTGCCTCCTTTCCGTGTCCATAGTGCCCCCAGTGCCTCCGTCCCATGTCATTGGTGCCCCCAGTGCCTCCTTCCCGTGTCCTTAGTGCCCTCAGTGCCTCCTTCTTATGCCCCCCCCCCCCACTACCTTCCAGATTTTGGCCACCCACAAAGCCAGCCTGCCTGTCTACTTATCTCCCTCCCTCCCTGCTGCGCTAAAGCCAGCCAGCTTGCCTGCCTACATCCTGCCCTCCCTGCCGCAGGGGAAAAAAGAAAAAGCACCTCTCCCCTTCCATTCCCCCAGCCGCGCCGCTACAATCCTACCTCCCCCCGCCGACAAGAAGTCTTTCCGACGTTCCGGGCCAGCCAATCATTGCCTGTCTGGCCCGGAACGTCCTCTCCGACGTCAGAATTGACGTCGGAAAGACTTCTTGTCGGCGGGGGGAGGTAGGATTGTAGTGGCGTGGCTGAGGGAAAAGAAGGGCAGGAGGACCCGGACCTGGCCGGCTGTGCACCCCCCCCCCCATGCTGTGCACCTGGGGCGGACCTCCCCCTCTTGGTACGCCACTGCTTCCTCGACCATTGGAAAACTATCAATGAACAAACCCTAAACAACCTAGCCCCACTCAAATGCCCCACTCTGCAGCAAAATAATCTAAATATCATCAGGAAAGTGGTTCAATTTGGCACTTATGTCCCTAAAAAGAGCTTGCTGACAAGCTGAGCGCTACTGGCGTAAACACCTGTCCCCAGAAAACAAGACTAAGTGGTACCATAAAATCCTAGAACATAAATCACCATTGATGCAAAAGAAGAAAGAGTACCACTCTAAAAAGATCAACACAGAAGATAATCTTAAAATCAACAAACTGTTCTCAGTAAATAGATAACCTTACCAACATAAACAAGATCACAAATAGTAACAACCCCTCTATTCTGACAGTCCCAGACCTAGTCAATTATTTTAAAACTAAAGATTCAATCCACATGAGACCAGCTACCCCCCACCAATCCAGCCCCCACCAGTCGAATGCATAGGTATCCACTCCTTCCCACACACATGATCCGGTATCTCTCCCTCTCCTTCCTATCCTTTGCCCCCTCCCAAAGTCTGGCATCTTTCTCTTCGCTCCTTGCTCCATGAACTATAGTCTTCCAACCTTTTGGCAGCATCAGTAATCAAGGCAGCCTCTTCTGCTGGCCCCATATGTTGCCTCTCTACAGAAGTTCCTGGATGCTGCAGAGGAAAAGCTTGCTGGGGCCAGCAGGAGGTAAGGTTGCCTTGATTGTTGATACTGCCGGAAGGTCAGAGGACTGCAATGTGTGTGTGTGTGGGGGGGGGGGGGGCAGGGAGAGAAGGGAAAAACACCGGACTGGGAGTGAAAACCAAGGATGTTAAATACTCAGAGGGAAGTTACAACATTAAACAATCTGCATAGCTCTTGAGCTCCATTTTAACAGGTATGCGGGAGTGCTGAAAAGTTCTCAGCCCAACCAAGAAGGGAATGATGTAGATCCATTAAACTTTCAAGTTATTCCACATATTCACCCCTAAGTTCAACACACTTAGTACATCATGTCTGAAGTTTCTGTAACCCTTCCAAAAATACTCTGAGTGATTCAGAGGTGATTGCAGCAGCGTACCAGTATTTCAGTGTCCAGAAATCAAATTGTCACCCTTTTAAGTTCTTTTTAAGATTTGGAAACAGAAAATAGTCATATGGAGCAAGATCTGGTGAGTAGGATGGATGGTCTATGCAATGATACCCCAACCGCTTTAAAACATCCATCATTTTGCCATCCTTGTAACCTGTCGCATTGTGTTGTGGTGATGATCCATGTGGGGACGAACAACATGAGTAGCAGGAACTACAACAGAGAAGTACTGAAGGACAAGTTCTGGATGCTAGGAAAGAAGCTGAAGACAAAGCAGAGGATAGCATTCTTAGAGAACCTGTTGGTACCCAGGGCCGACGAGAAGAGGCAGATAGAGCTGCAAGCAGTCAATGTGTGGATGCGGCGCTGGTGTGAGGAAGAAGGATTCCACTTTGTGCGCAACTAGACGACGTTCGAGGGGAAGAGCAAGCTATACAGGAAGGACAGACTCCACCTCAGCAGAGATGGAATGAGGCTTCAGGCAAGCAATATCAAGAGAGAAGTTGAGAAGTTTTTAAACTAGGAAGAAGGGGAAAGCTGACAGTCAACCGAGAGAGAGAGTTGATGGTTCGGAAACCGATATACCCAGAGGATACCGTGCAGGAAGATAGAGGAAAAGACTCACCAGATAACAGGCAAGACAGATCAAAAGGGACACAAGAGGGAAGGAAATGCAAAAAAGGAACAGGCCACAAACTCAAGTGTATGTACACGAATGCAAGGAGCCTAAGGAATAAGATTAGTGAATTAGAAGCTATGGCACAAAGGGATAACATGGACATTATCGGCATCACGGAAACATGGTGGACTGAGGAAAACGTCTGGGACACTGTGCTACCGGGATACAAACTATACCTCAGAGACAGAGTGGCTCAAAAAGGTGGGGGCATTGCCATATACATCAAAGAGGGAATTGAATCTACTGAAGAGAACACGCCATAACTGACGGATAAATTAGAATCTCTATAGGTCAAAATTCCGGGAACAAATGGACTGGAAACGAAGATCGGCATCTACTACCGACCCCCAGGGCAGTCTGAAGAAATTGATGGAGAAATGACGGATGAGATTAAATGCAACTGAAAGGGAGGCAACGCAGTTATCATGGGTGACTTCAATTATCCGGCGATAGACTAGAACCTAGGCACCTCTGGCTGCAGTAGGGAGACCAAGTTCCTGGATGCTGTAGATGATTGCTTCCTGGAACAACTCGTCAAGGAAAATACGAGAGGAAATGCAATTCTGGACTTAATTCTAAATGGACTACAAGAACCGGCACAAGGTGTAGAAGTAGAAGGGATGCTGGGAAGCAAAGATCACTATATGACCTGCTTCAACCTGGACACAGGGAAGAAATATCGGTCCAGAACGACGGCCACAGCGCTGAACTTCCGAAAGGGAAATTATGAAGGGATAAGACTCATGGTGGGGAAGAAGATTAAGAAGAGGATAGGCACTATAAAAACGCTAGAGCAAGCTTGGTCCCTTTTTAAAGACACATTCAACGAGGCACAAAATCTACATATACTGCGAATCAACAAAGGATCCAAGAGGAAAATGAGCAAAGAACCGCCGTGGCTCACTGTAGAGGTGAAGGTAGCAATCAGAGACAAGAAAACTTCATTTAAGGAATGGAAAAGCTCGAAAACTGGAATAAGCACAAACATCAACGCAGGTGCCACAAGGCGATGAAAGGGGCCAAAAGAGACTATGAGGAAAATATAGCCAAGGAGGCGAAAAACTTCAAGCCGTTCTTTCGATATATTAAAGGGAAACGACCCGTGAAGAAAGCGGTGGGACCGTTGGATGACCGTGGAATAAAGGGAGTGCTAAAGGAAGACAAAGAAATCGCCAACAAACTGAACATATTTTTTGTATATGTATTTACCGACGAGGATATACACAGCATACCGGAACCCATCAGGCTATATGCTGGAAACAAAGAAATGAAACTGACAGGGTTGACGGTCAGTCTAGATGAGGTATGCAGGCAGATTGATAGGCTAAAGAGCGATAAATTCCCGGGACCGGATGGCATCCATCCGAGGATCATCAAGGAACTGAAAGGGACTATAGCTGAATTGCTTCAACTAATAGCCAATCTGTCGATCAAATCGGGAAAGATTCCGGAAGACTGAAAGGTGGCGAATGTTACACCGATCTTGAAGAAAGGTTCGAGGGGGGATCCGGGTAAATACAGACTGGTGAGTCTGACCTCGGTACCGGAAAAGATGGTAGAGGCGCTGATAAAGGACCGCATCATTGATCATCTTGACAGACATGGGCTGATGAGGACCAGTCAGCACAGTTTCAGCAAAGGCAGATCGTGTTTGACGAATTTGCTGCACTTCTTTGAGGGAGTAAACAGGTAGATAGACAAGGGCAACCCGGTCGACATTGTATATCTGGATTTTCAGAAGGCGTTTGACAAGGTTCCACATGAACGACTACTTCGGAAAATTGTGAGCCATGGAATTGAGGGTGAAATACTCACATGGATTAAAAACTGGCTGGAGCATAGGAAACAGAGAGTGGGGGTAAATGGACAATATTCAGACTGGAAGAGCATAACAAGTGGGGTGCCGCAGGGTTCAGTGCTGGGACCCGTGCTGTTCAACATCTTTATAAATGATCTGGGCATTGGTACGATGAGTGATGTGATTAAATTTGCAGATGATGCAAATTTATTCAGAGTAGTCAGAATGCAAGGGGATTGCGAAGATCTGCAACATGACATAACCAAACTTGAGAAATGGGCATCGACATGGCAAATGAGATTCAACATGGATAGGGTAAAGTGATGCATGTCGGTAACAAAAACCTCATGTACGAATACAGGATGTCCAGGGCGGTACTTGGAGAGACCTCCCAGGAAAGAGACTTGGGAGTTCTGATCGAAGAAGCCGTCCGCGCAATGTGCGGTGGCGTCGAAAAGGGCAAACAGAATGCTAGGAATGATAAAGAAGGGGATCACAAACAGATTGGAGACGGTTATCATGCCGCTGTACCGAACCATGGTGTGCCCTCACCTGGAGTACTGTGTACAGCACTGGTCGCCGAATGAAGAAGGATACGGTACTACTCAAAAGGATCCAGAGAAGAGCGACTAAAATGGTTAAGGGGCTAGAGGAGTTGCCGTACAGTGAGAGATTAGAGAAACTGGGCGTCTTCTCCCTTGAAAAGAGGAGACTGAAAGGGAACATGATCGAAATGTTCAAGATACTAAAGGGAATAGACTTAGTAGATAAAGACAGATTGTTCACCCTCTCGAAGGAAGGAAGAATGAGAGGGCACTTTCTAAAGCTGAAAGGGGATAGTTCCTGCTAAACTGAACGTACACAGGTGAGGCTGTACTCAATTAGAGCACTGGTCTGTGACCTGAGGGCCGCCTCATGAGCGGATTGCTGGGCAGGATGGACCACCGGTCTGACCCTGCAGCGGCAATTCTTATGTTCTTATGCAGCTTCTCGCTCCTATTTTCTTTTAATGACTCCTTTAATCAGCACAGCAATAGTATTCTGCATTAGCTGTTTGGCCCCTTGGAAGATGGTCAGTGATTACAGCACCTTCATCCCAAACCACTGTGGCCATGACCTTTCCTGCTGACTTTTGTGTCTTGAATTTCCTTGGTCTTGGAGAACCTGAGTGCTACCATTGCATGGATTGTTTTGTTTCAGAATCATAACCATGTTTCATCAACAGTGACTATTTCTAAAAAGTTGCACCAGCTCACTAAAAATGCTGCAGAATCAATTTGGAAGTATCTACTTGATGTTTCTCATCAGCATTCAAACATTTGGGCACCCACTTGGCAGACAGCTTCTGCATAACCAGCTGCACATAGATTGTATATCCAATACATTCCCTGGATATCTGTAGTGTCTCAGCAGTTGTTATAGCCGATGTTCGCCAATCAGCCAAAATCAGGTCATGGACATGGTCAACAATTTCAGGAGTTGACACCGTTTGAGGCCTCCCAGACCTTGCTGCATCTTCGGTCTCAGTCTTCACAGTGAAAGTTTGCACACCACTTTTTTACTGTGAGATATTATGGACATTTGTCACTCAGTGTTTGCATCTTACATTTATAGGTTTCCTTTGGAGTTTTCTTCTGCAGGAATAGGAACTTCATGACTGCTCGGAGCTCCACACTTAAAAATTCCACACTTTTTGTTGACATGATTCAGTCAATGATCTGAAACAATGTCAAAACATAACATTACAATTCTGCAAATTGGTACTTTGCAAAATAAAATAACACTCTTTTCAGCTACAGTGGCAAAATAACACTCAGGGCTCCTTTTACGAAGGTGAACTAGGGCTTTAATGCGCAGAATAGCGCGCGCTAGCCGCTACCGCCTCCTTTTGAGCAGATGGTAGATTTTTGGCTAGCGTGTGCTATAGCGCCGCTAATCCTGTGCGTGCGATAAAACCGCTAGTACACCTTAATAAAAGGAACCCTCAATTTAGGAAGTTGGTTGGGCTAAACTTTGCAGCACCTCTTCGTACAGACTGTGAAATGGCATGGAACAAATTTTGCAATGTGATATGCTCTATAAATGCTAATATTATTGGCTTCATTAAAAAGGAACTTACTGCTGCTACTACTATTTATCATTTCTATAGCGCTGCCAGACATACACAGTACTGTACATTAAATTTCAGGACTGATTTGATGAAAATGACACAGATCTCAAGATTTTAGCCAAGATACGTATGGTTTGTGTTTCTTGCAATGTTTACAAGTCCAGGGGAAAGAAAGGCACATTTGATTTGGGGTGTACCTTATGGAGATAAGAAGTCCATAATTCTCTCAAGCAGCTTTTTAGTAGCTAATCCTGGAAGTTATGGTACATACCATTAGGCATTGCTATATTAATTAAAATATATGAAGATGGGGCACATTTGATTTGGGGTGTACCTTATGGGGATAACAAAGGAAAAGGGGAAAATAATAGGTATTAGTAAGATGGAAGGAGTGGAATACAGCAGAATGATCTAGCTGTTCAGTTGTTCTTTTCCCAGTCTGGTTTTCAGGATTCCCACAATGAATATGCACAGTGGATGCAGTGCATGCAAATAGATCTCATGCATATTCACTGAGAAAATCTGACTGGGTTGTGGCCCTTGAGGATCCATGGTCTAGCTATATAAATGAAAAAAAAAAAGGAAAAGACAAAACATGTAAATATTTGATTAGATATATTGATTTATCTGAATAGCAGGACACTACAGGTAACTTCCTCAGAGGTATGAGGATCTCTGCTCATGAATGATGCTAGTAAAGCTAATGAAGAAGTTGTCTGTTCTGGGGAATTAGCTCAGTAGTAGTCAGCCTGGATGGCCCCACAGTTCGGGCAACACCAAGCTAACTCCAGCGATGAAGAGTCCTCCATCTTCTGTCACCCTCCCGCTGCCTGCACGGAGTCTGGAGTCTATACCAGGCCCAGCACTGGTGCTAGCTTAGACTCGAAGGCTCTGCATCAGATATCTGCTCATGAGGCCCTGTTGGTACTGCCCCTCTGACGCAAACATGTCAAAGTGGGTGAAGCCGAAAGGGCCTTCCTGAGCGCGTGAATGTGTAGGTTCTCCGTTGAAGTTAGCACCAGGGCCAGTCCCTATGTAGAACCAGATTCCAGTTCAGGCAGTGGTAAGGCGGCAGAAGGAGGATGGTTAGAGGAAGAGAAACAATTGACTTCCTGGGGGGAGGAGGGAGGGAGCAATGTTGGTCTGAGGGAATGGAGAGAGTTGGTAAGGCTGGCTGAATGGATGGATGTGGAGAAATGCTGGACATGGATGGAGGAGAAGGGGAGAAGGGATATGCTTATGGGATAGAGAGGAAAGGAAGAAAGAGGAGGAAATGCACATGGATGGAGGAGAGAGAAGGGGACTGAAGATAAAGGGAAGACATGCACATGGATGAAGAGGAAAAAAAGAAAGGAAGAAGGTGCACATGAATAAAGTGGAATGAAAGAAAATAGAGAGAGGAGATGCACATGGCTGGAAGGGGAAAGATGCATGTGGATAAACTTGGGACACAGAAAGGAGGGAGGGAATAGAAAGGGAGAATTGTTGGGCATGAGTGTGTGAGTGAGAGGGAAAGAGTGCACATGGGAAAAGGAAGAAAGACGAAAATTGTTGGGCATAGAGAGAGAGAAGAATGAGGTAGAGATGCATTGGGAAGAGAAGGATGAGAGGGAGAAATGTTGGATATGGTGGTAGAGAGGGAACAGAGGGACAGATTGAAAGGGATGCAAAGGGGAGGAATGTTGAACATAGTGGTGGAGGGAATGGAGAGAGAGATGTAGCATGTTCTGGAGAGGGGTGATAGAAGGAGAAATGTTGGGCATGGGGCAGGTGGGTAGTGGTGAAAGATGCTGCACATGCTCCGGGAGATGAGAGAGTGAGAAATGTTTGATGTGGCAGTAGAGGGGGTGGGAGAGAAGCACCATGGATCTTTCTCTCTTTTCCTACTCCCTTTGCAGCAAGGGAGGAAATGAAAGACAGATGAACAGTGAGAGAGAGAGAGGGAGACATATTGCCAATGGGGGTGGAGGAGAGATGAAGAAAGTTGGAATCATGGAGGAACAGAGAGAGATGTTGGATGAGGAAGGGAATGAGGTCCTGAGGAAGGGCATGAGATCCGGAGGAGAGGAAACATGCAGGAGGCAGAAAGAAAGAAATGTTGGATGCAGAGTCAGACGAAATGCAACCAGAAACTAATAAAATCACCAGATAAAAAAGGTAGGGAAAATTATTTTATTTTCAATTTAGTGATCAAAATGAGTCAGTTTTGAGAATTTATATCTGCTGTCTATATTTTGCACTATATTTGTCTTATTTTTTTGTAGCTGTTCCTGAGGCGACATTGCATATTTTAAAGTCTTCTGCCTTGACCTCTTTGAAAAAAAATGAATATAAATGATTAACATTTTCTCTGCGCACAGTGTGCTTTGTGTTTTTTAATTTTGTGGTTACCATTATGTATTGTTAATAAGATTATATTGTGTGTATATGAAAAATGAATGGAAGAAATTGCATTACAATTAGTACTATTATTATGGGTCAGGGGAGGAGCTTGGGCAGGTCTGAGGCGGAGCTTGGGAGGGGGTTCTCAGTAGATATTTGTTAGACTTAGGGGGTACTTGACTTGAAGAAACTGGCCTAGAGGTTCTTTTCATTAAGCAACTAGTCATCAGGGGACTCTTATAATACTCTCTGTGCTTGGCCCCATTTGTGATGGGAGCTCACCTTCATCCTACTTGATTAGATTTATTGGCTTGATTTGTCCATCCATTGCTTAAAGATTTCAGCAGAGATTTCATTAGCCCAAAATGCCTTGGTCTTTCATTTGCTTGATAGTTTTCCTCATTTTATCTAGGGCTAGGGAATTCCACATGTTTTTCAGGTATTGCAGGATAGACTGTTGTGGGATAGATTTTCAGTAGTACACCTAACTAAAAAGTTAGGTGGAAAATTATAAGAACAGAGTAATTTGATTTTCAAATACAAAGTACCTGCCTAACTTCCCCTTTTATCAAACTGCACGAGAAGTTTTTAGTGCAGGCCAGCAAGGTAAATGCTCTGATGCTCAGGAATTCTGAGCATCGGAGCATTTACTGCACCTGTAGCGTAGCTTGATAAAAGGAGCCTTGATTTTTTTTTTTACATAAGAACATAAGCATCGCCTCTACTGAATCAGACCACTCCCAGCAGTCCACTCCCGCAGCGTCCCCCCAGGTCAAATGACCTGTAAGTCATCTATTACTCTACTTTTAATTAATTTAATTATATACCACTTATATATTGGCTTTGAATATCAAGTTGACACATGCATAATTTTACATTTTGCAAAACAGGACAAGTATGCTATTTTTGACTATTTAAATTACACAGATAAATCTGTAATATGCTCTCTAGATTGTCTCTCTTTTTTCTACCTACTTTATGCATATATAGGCAGCTTATGTGTACAAATCGTAAGATTTTGAAAGTAGAGCTCTATATGTGCAACAGAAATAATGCTGTGATAAAGAAATTAATGATGACCACAGATTCAGCAAGAGGAAGGTAGATGTGTTTGGTGCTGTTGATTACTAGATATACTATATAGGTAGGAGCAGTGGTGTAAGGGGGGTGGGAGGGGGTCGGTCTTCTGGGACGCCAACAACCCTCCTCCTTTCCGCCCCCTCCCTTCCCACTCCTTCCCCTGCTGTGCACGCGCCCCTTCCCCAACCCGGTACCTTTTTAACTTCAGTGTGAGCAGCCACCAACTTACTGCCTGCCTTGGCTTCAGCGCTCTCTCTCTGACATTACATCACTTCTTAGGCACGGGTCCTGGAAGTGAAGAGAGAGCGCCAAAGCCGACATGGGTAGTAAGTTAGTGGTGGCTGGCGCTGAAGTTAAAAAGGTATGGGGAAGGGGCAGGTGGCGAGGGGGGGGGGCACCACTCACCCTTGCGACGCCACTGGATAGGAGCCATATAGCCTCTTGTTCTGGTCTAGAGTTTAAGCTGATGATTTTACAGTCAATGAGTCTGCCAGTTTTTTTTCTGTGTGTTGACAGAAGGACAATGGACCTGCATTTAGCCGAAATTTTGGGAACATGGGTTTCTTCACACCTCCACAGTATTTGGACGAGAAGCCCAGGTTATTAACAGATTCAGATCTGGTGAAATCTCGTGAGAAGCCCAGCCCATCTTTGAAATCCTTACAGTGTTTGCAAGAGCTTGACTTGACTGCATGCAGCAAGCTCACTGATATCAGCATCACACAGGTAAAGATAGTAACTACTCACAGAACTAATGATACCAACAGCACTCAAATGAAGAGAATGCCCTCTTTCCCTGAAGCAGTGATGCTATCGTCACTCACATAATGGTTTATTTAAATTTGCTATACCTCCCTATGCTAACTT
This sequence comes from Geotrypetes seraphini, assembly GCF_902459505.1. Taxonomy (NCBI): domain Eukaryota; kingdom Metazoa; phylum Chordata; class Amphibia; order Gymnophiona; family Dermophiidae; genus Geotrypetes; species Geotrypetes seraphini. The sequence continues at coordinate 142,071,773 of NC_047087.1, forward strand.
ACAAATCAAAGTGAATAAACAAAGAGAAAAAGGAAAGAAACTACAATAATCATTCGAGATTAATCATTGCTAAAGTTTGCTGAGAAAAGAGCATATGCGATATAAAATTTATAAGGACAGGAGGGTGGGGTAGAGAAAAAAAGGGAAGGGAAGCCCAATGCGGAGGAATGTAAGGCCAATGAACTGAAAAACCTGCTGGAAGAACCATGTTTTCAAGTTGGTTTTAATTTTTTTTTTAAATGAAAGTTCTTGTCTGATGAAAAGAGGTAGGGAATTCCATAGTGATGGGGCAGTAAAGAACATAAGAATTGCCGCTGCTGGGTCAGACCAGTGGTCCATCGTGCTCAGCAGTCCGCTCACGCGTCGGCTCTATACGACAACTCCTCCAGCCCCTTAACCATTTTAGTCGCTCTTCTCTGGACCCTTTCGAGTAGTACCGTGTCCTTCTTCATGTACGGAGACCAGTACTGGACGCAGAACTTAAAGTGAGGGTGCACCATGGCCCGGTACAGCGGCATGATAATCTTCTCCGATCTATTCGTAACTCCCTTCTTTATCCTAGCATTCTGTTCGCCCTTTTCGTTGGCGCCGCACATTGCGTGGATGGCTTCATCGATTTGTCGATCAGAACTCCCAAGTCTCTTTCCTGAGAGGTCTCTCCAAGTACCACCCCAGACATCCTGTATAAGTGCATGAGATTTTTGTTACCGACATGCATCACTTTACACTTATCCATGTTGAACCTTATTTGCCGTGTCGATGCCCATTTCTCCAGCTTGATTATGTCACGTTACAGATCTTCGCAATCCCCCTGTGTCTTCACTACTCTGAATAACTTCGTATTGTCCGCAAATTTAATCACCTCACTCGTCGTACCAATGTCCAGATCATTTATAAAGATGTTGAAGAACGCAGGTCCAAGCACTGAGCCCTGCGGCACCCCACTGGTGACGCTCTTCCAGGCGAGTATTGTCCATTTACCCCCACTCTCGGTTTCCTATGCTCCAGCCAGTTTTTAATCAACGTGAGTATTTCACTCTTGATTCCATGGCTCACAATTTTCCGAAGTAGTCATTCATGTGGAACCTTGTCGAATGCCTTCTGAAAATCCAGATATACAATGTCGACCAGGTCACTCTTGTCTAACTACCTGTTTACTCCCTCGAAGAAGTGAAGCAAGTTTGTCAAACAAGATCTTCCTTTGCTGAAGCCCTGCTGGCTGGTCCTCATCCGATTGTGTCCGTCAAGGTGTTCAATGATGCAGTCCTTTATCAGCATCTGTACCATCTTTCTCGGTACCGAGGTCAGACTCACCGGTCTGTAGTTTCCCGGACCTCCCCTCGAACCTTTTTTGAAGATTGGCGTAACATTCGCCACCTTCCAGTCTTCCGGAATCTTTCCCGATTTGATCGACAGATTGGCTATTAGTTGAAACAGTTCAGCTACAGTCCCTTTCAGTTCCTTGATGATCCTCAGATGGATGCCATCTGGTCCCGGGGATTTATCACTCTTGAGCCTATTGATCTGCCTGCATACCTCTTCTAGACTGACTGTCAACCCTGTCAGTTTCCCATCTTCATTTCCAACATATAGCCTGATTGGTTCCGGTATGCTGTGTATATCCTCTTCGGTAAATAAAGACGCAAGAAATGTGTTCAGTTTGTTGGCAATAGTTTTATCCTCCTTTAGCACTCCCTTTATTCCACGGTCATCCAACGGTCCCCACCACTTCCTTTGCGCGTCATTTCCCCTTTATATATTGAAAGAACGGCTTGAAGTTTTTCGCCTCCTTGGCTATTTTTTCCTTGTAGTCTCTTATTGCCCCTTTTACCACTTTATGGCACCTGTGTTGATGCTGTTTGTGCTTTTTCCAGTTTTCGTCCGTTTTTGACCTTTTCCATTCCTTAAACAAAGTTTTCTTGTCTCTCATTGCTTCCTTCACCACTACATTGAGCCACGCCGGTTCCTTGTTCTTTTTCCTCTTGGATCCCTTGTTGACACGCGGTATATATAGATTTTGCTCCTCGGTGACTGTGTCCTTAAAAAGGGACCAAGCTTGCTCTAGCCTTTTTGCATTGCTTATCCTCTTCTTAATCTTCTTCCTCACCATGAGTCTCATTCCTTCATAATTCCCTTTTCAGAAGTTCAGTGCCGTGGCCGTCATTTTATACCTATATTTCGCCCCTGCGTCCAGGTCAAAGCGGATCTTGTTGTGATGGCTGTTTCCCAGCGTCCCTTCTACTTCTACACCTTGTGCCGGTCCTCGCAGTCCATTTAGAATTAAGTCCAGAATTGCATTTCCTCTCGTATTTTCCATGACAAGTAGTCCCAGGAAGCAATCGCCTACAGCAACCAGGAACTTGGTCTCCCTAACACAGCCAGAGATGCCTAGGTTCCAGTCTATCCCCGGATAGTTGAAGTTACCCATGATAACTGCGTTGCCTCCCTTGCAGTTGCATTTAATCTCGTCTATCATTCTCCATCAATTTCTTTGGACTGCCCTGGGGATCAGTAGTAGATGCCAATCTTCATTTCCAGTCCATTAGTTCCAAGAATTTTGACCCATAGAGACTCTAGCTTATCCGTTTGTTGTGGCGTGTTCTCTCCAGTAGATTCAATTCCCTCTTTGACGTATATGGCAATGCCCCCACCTTTTTGAGCCACTCTGTCTCTGCGGTACAATTTGTATCCCGGTAGCACAGTATCCCAGACATTTTCCTCAGTCCACCATGTCTCCGTGATGCCGATGATGTCCACGTTATCCCTTTGTGCCATAGCTTCTAATTCACCCATCTTATTCCTTAGGCTCCTTGCGTTCGTGTACATACATTTGAGTTTATGGCCTATTCTTTTCTTGCATTTCCTTCCCCTGTGATCGGTGAGTCTTCCCCTCTATCTTCCTGCACGGTATCCTCTGGGTATACCGGTTCCCGAACTATTGATTCTCTCTCTCAGTCGACTGTCGGCTTTCCCCTTCTTCCTAGTTTAAAAACTTCTTAACTTCTCTCTTGATGTTGCTTGCAAGCAGCCTTGTTCCATCTCTGCTGAGGTGGAGTCCGTCCTTCCTGAATAGCTTGCTCTTCCCCCAGAACATCGTACAGTTGCGCACAAAGTGGAATCCTTCTTCCTCATACTAGCGCCACATCCATGCATTGACTGCTTGCAGCTCCAACTGCCTCTTCTCGTCGGCCCTGGGTACCGGCAGGATCTCCGAGAATGCTATCCTCTGCGTTCTGCTCTTCAGCTTCCTTTCTAGCATCTAGAACTGGTCCTTCAGTTCCCTGTTTGCTCATGTTGTTCGTCCCCACATGGATCACCACCGCCGTATCTTCTTCCACACAGTCGATTATCCTGTCGATGCGGCTCACTATGTTTTCTACCTTGGCTCCTGGTAGGCAGGTCACCAGCCGATCCAGTCTTCCTCCCACTATGTGTCTGTTGACTTGTCTGATGATGGAATCCCCCACGACGATTGCTGTCCTCTCTGTCTTCTTTTAATTCTTCAGCCGCAAGCCCGTGTCCCTGGTGTATCCATCTCTCTAGCCGTAGGTCCGTGTCCTTCATTCCCATCCATTTTCTCTCATCCTGGCGTTGGCTTGAACCGGACTCGTCTTCCTGTGGGTTCCCTCCGCTGTTTCCAGATCTCACTGCTGTGTCACCCATTTCTTCCTGGTGGTTCTCCATCGGGTGGTCCACACTTTCTGTAGGTGTATCTCGGCAGATCCACTGTTGCTGGTGATTTTCCACGGCCTCCCTGTATATCTTGTAGATTTTTGCTGTGTGCTCTTGGGGCCAGGTAAAACTAGGGTTACCATATGGCTCCAGAAAAAGGACAGATTGAGACATCCAGATTTTACTTCCTTTGAAAGCAATGGAAGTAAAGCCTAGATGCCTCAATCTGTCCTCCTTTTTCTGGAATTACACTTGAAACGCAGGGACTCCCCATTCCGAGGCTGACGCCAGAGCAGCCGGAGCAGCTGAATGCCCCTATTTTGCCCGAGGAGCTTCGAGTAGGAATTATGAAGCTGAAACTCACTAAATCTCTGGGACCTGATGGGTTTGGCCCTGAATATTATAAAATTCTAGAGGATCTTCTCGTGGAGCCTCTCCATGACTATTTTCAATTTTTGTCTATCACCGACCAAGCAACTAGGAGCAACCTGACTCATATCACTTTGCTTCCATAGCCGGGGAAGGATCCTACGCAGGTAGGCTCTTACCGGCCTATCTCGTTATTAAATCAAGATGTTAAGCTGCTGGCATCTATCTTGGCGACTCAACTGAACCAGTTCCTACCTACCCTTATTGGGATGACCAAGTGGGGTTTGTCCCTTATCACTATGCCTCGATGAACTTACTCAAGGCGCTGATGGCCATTCACGACTGCAGAGAGAACGGCGGTACGTCTGCTATCGCGAGCCTTGATATGGAAAGGCCTTTAATAGTATATCTTGGCAATACTAGTGATGCCTTACGGGGGATACAGATTGGGAGCGTTGAATGCCGTCTCACTTTGTTTGCAGATGACATCTTGTTTTTCCTGGATCAGGCGCCCATTCACTTACCAATTGCTTTAAGCCTGGTTTGAGAGTTTCGGGTCTTCGAGTGAGAAATCAGAGTTGTTGCCCTTGGCTGGGACTGGCTGGGAGCAATGGCATGATATCCTCCCTATTCCCCCGGTGTGTAAGCCCATGAGATATCTCAGCATCTATCTTCATATCGAACCTCAGGTCATGTATAGAAGTAATATCATAGCTAACATTGAGAAAATTACAGCCCTCTGTGCTGCTTGAAAAGACCTTCCCCTGTCCCTTCTGAGTAGGGTTGCCCTAGTTAACATGATATTACCTAAATTATTGTATCCCCTACAGACCGTGCCCTTTTGGCTGTTAAAGCAGGATGAATGCAAGGTTCGTTCCATTTTTACTGCATTCATTTGGAGACGCCACTCTGTGTGGATCAGTTATCATAAGCTAATTTTTGCAAAACAGGACGGTGGATTAGGCCTGCCTGATTTGCATGCGTACAATGTGGCGGCGCTCATGCATTTCATCCATGAGGGGGTGACTGGTAAGCTCAATTTTCTTCTCCGAGGAGGATGACGAGTTGGTGCGCTCCCTTCACCACCTTAAATTTTCTGCACTCTCCCCGGGGCTTGGGCCAGTTATCATCCAAACTTAGGTTTCTGCAACCTTTCTGTGCTGCTAGGCAGTGGTGGTGTACAGCTCAGGGGAAGACTCCCCCTAATCTCCTCTTTCTTGCAACTGCAGGGTAACCCTAGTTTTCTGGGGGCTCATCCCTTTGCAGAGTGGGCTTCTCAGGGGGCAGTTACACTTCATGACATGGTCACCATAGATACAGGTAATTTTCAGCCCTTTTCTTATTTCAAGGAGCAGTGGGGGATCACTAACACTTAATTTTTTTGCTTATTTGCAGGGGAATTACACTTGAAACTGCAAGAAGTATAACAATAAAACTTTCCTGTGATTTTAATTTAACACCATATTCCCCTTCACATAGGCTTTATATGCTTTTTCTAAAATCATATAGCAATTGTACACAAACAAAAAGGGATGCAGGACGGAGGCTGAGAATTATAGACCGGTGAGTCTCACATCGATAGTGAGTAAACTTATGGAAACACTAATCAAACGCCAATTGGATACGATCCTGAACGAGGAGAATCTACGAGATCCCCATCAACATGGTTTTACGAAGGGAAGGTCCTGCCAATCAAATCTGATCAGCTTCTTTGACTGGGTAACAAGAAAGTTGGATATAGGGGAGTCCCTGGACGTCGTGTACTTGGACTTCAGCAAAGCGTTTGATAGCATCCCACACCGCAGGTTATTGAGCAAGATAGGTTCGATGGGACTGGGTGAAACATTAACCGCATGGGTTAGGGACTGGCGTAGAGGTAGACTTCAGAGGGTAGTGGTAAAAGGTACCCTCTCCGATACGACAGAGGTGATCAGTGTAGTGCCGCAGGGCTCGGTCTTGGGCCTGATCCTATTTAACATCTTCATAAGAGACTTGGCTGAGGGGCTTCGAGGTAAAATTACATTATTCGCCGATGACGCCAAACTATGCAACATAGTAGGCAACCGCACAACAGATGAAAGCACAGTGCCCGATAAAAGCTCAATGCCCGACAGTATGACACACCATGCTGGAGCATTGGTCAAAGACTTGGCAACTAAGTTTCAATGCCAAAAAATGCAAGGTCATGCACCTTGGCGGCAAAAATCCATGCAGGACTTACACCCTAAATGGTGAGATCCTAGCAAGGACTGTAGCAGAACGTGACTTGGGGGGTGATCATTAGCGAAGACATGAATATTGCCAATCAAGTGGAGAAAGCTTCATCCAAGGCTAGACAAATCATGGGCTGTATCCGTAGAAGTTTCGTCAGCCGTAAGCCCGAGGTCATAATGCCATTGTACAGATCCATGGTGAGACCCCATCTGGAATACTGTGTACAATTCTGGAGGCCGCATTATCAAAAAGATGTGCGGAGAATTGAGTTGGTTCAGCAAATGGTCACCAGGATGGTCTCAGGTCTCAAGGATTTCCCGTATGAGGAACGACTGGGTAAGTTGCAGCTGTACTCACTCGAGGAACGCAGAGAGAGGGGAGACATGATCGAGACATTCAAATATGTCACAGGCTGTATCGAGGTGGAAGATGATCTCTTTTTCCTTAAAGGACCCACGGCAACAAGAGGGCATCCGTTGAAAATCAGGGGTGAGAAATTTCATGGCGACACCAGAAAATATTTCTTCACCGAAAGGGTGGTTGATCGCTGGAATAATCTTCCACAACAGGTAATTGAGGCCAGCAGCGTGCCAGATTTTAAGAAAAGATGGAATTGGCATGTGGGATCTCTTCATGGAGGTAGTTAGGGGGTGGGCCATTAATGTGGGCAGATTAGATGAGCCGTGGCCCTTTTCTGCCGTCATGTTCTATGTTTCTAAACTGCTTATTATATGTGAATAAATCTATATAAATATTTTGAGTGCTGTGCTCAGATCTGCATGACAAAGTGCTTTATTAAACTCAAAAGCAGAGGCAGCTTGCTGGGACCATCATTGCCACAGTTTAGTCCAGACATGTCAACGTCTATACCAGTGTTCTTCAACCACCAGTCCACGGACCGGTATTGGTCCGCAGAAAATTCCTGCCTGTCCGCGCAGGGCCATCAAGATCGGTGCGCAAAATTCCTGCCAATCTGTGCAGGGCCGATGAGATCCTCCAACAGTAGCTTCCTCCCCTTCACTCCCTTTCCAGAAGCTCTCAGTACTTGCCTGCAGCAGCGATTCACTTCGGCAGCCTTGGGGCTTTTGCTGAGTCGCGGCCTACCTCTGATGATGCAACTTCCTCTTTCCTCAGAGGCGGCATGACCCATCAAAGAACCCAAGGCTGCCTAAGTGAATTTCTGCTGCAGGCAAGTACTGAGAGCTGCTGGGAGGGGAGCGGAGAGAAGGGGAGGAAGCCACTTTTGGAGGCTGGGAAGCTGCTGGATAAAGTGAGAGCTGCTACTGGATCTGGAGGGAGGGAGAAGAAGAGATGCTCCTGGGAGGGAAGGAGGGAAGGGAGAAGGAAAAAAGGGAAGGAAACAGTTGACAGGGAGATTAGAGGAGGGGAAGGGGTCAGGGTGGAATAGAGAGATCAGATGAGGGAAAGGGAGACAGGCATGAGAAAGTAAAGAGAGATTGATACTGGGAAGGAGGTCAGCAGAGAAATAAGGAGAGAGGGACAAAGATGCTAGATCTGGTGTAGGAGAGATAAAAATGAAGAGAGCAGTGAAGCTGGAATGAATCATGTAAAAAGGAGAGAGAGGGCGCAGGCTGGATAGAAAGGGGAGAGGGACATAGAAAGAAGGCAGATACCATATGGAAGAGGGAGAGGGCAGACAGTGGATGGAAGGGGCAGATGCTGGATTGAAGAGACAAAGAGGGCAGACGCTGGAAGGAAGAGAGTGAAAAGAAGATGAAAACAGAAACCAGAGACGACAAAAGGTAGAAAAAAATAATTTTATTTCTATTTAGTAATTAGAATATATCAGATTTTAAATATGCATCCTGCTAGAGCTGGTGTTAGACATAATTGGGGACTGCAAAGCCCAGGCAGTGCTTCTTTAGCTTTCAGCTGGCTTAGGGCTCTCTCTGGCCAGGGGGCAGTTGCCCTAGTTGCACTCCGCTAACGCTATTCCTGTCATGTGTGACTGCGGTATTCTGTTAGCATGATATTTCTGTGTAGCATTCTGTAATAATTTGGCTTATTCAGTTGTCTTGATAGTAGAGGGGATATATGTGAAGGGGAGGATAGACAGGAGTTTTGTTGATCCTTGCTCTGTATTATTTGTATTTATAAAATGACAATTGTACAGAATATTGTTTCATTTTATACTTTAATAAAATACGTTCAATATAAAATCATAACTGAGGCTTGTGTGGATGGGATCAGATGGTATGCGGGGACCGAGCTTGCAGAAACGGGTTTTTTAATTTCACTCTTAGTACTTTGTCGGTCCACAAAATAATTCTTTTATTCCCGCCGGTTCATAGGCGTAAAAAGGTTGAACACTTGTCTATACAATGATATTACCAGATAAAGAAATTGTACTTAACTGGAGATGAAGCTGTTCACTTCATGCTGCTCTCATTTCTGCTGAAAAGGTGCCCAAATAATCCAAAAAACACCAAAAGCTAAACGTGCACACCCAAAGGTGCCAAGACTCAATTCCTCTACTAGAGTTTCGCTTCACATGTCATCAGGAGGGAGTATACTCTCGGGATTTTGGGCTTCTGCCTCATGAAGGTATGCTCGCTCTTGATGATGCAAGGAACGAAACTTGAGAAGAGGGATCGGGTTTTGGCACCTTCGGGTGTGCACGTTTAGTTTTTGGTTGATTTGGGCACCGTTTCAGCAGAAATGAGAGCAGCATGAAGTGAACAGCCTCGTCTCCAGATAAGTACAATTTCTTTATCTGGTAGTAATATGGTATAGACATTATCATATCTGGGACTGCATTGTGGCAATGATGGTCCCAGCAAGCTGCCTCTGCTTTTTAGTTTAATAAAGCACTTTGGCTTGCAGATCTGAGCATATTTATATAGATTTATTCACATATAATAAGCAGTTTGTGTACAGTTACTATATGATTTTAGAAAAAGTGTATATTCTAGCTCCTTTTTCTGGAGCCATATCATAACCCTAGGCAAAACTAGGTGGTGATCATTTTGAATGAACTCGGGGAGTAGGGTATTGTAAAGGAAGCGAGATACAGAGGAAAACCTGTTCTAAATGCTTATAAGTAATTGTGAAAATTTTAAATATAAGAGGCTGTTCAACAGGTAGCCAATGGAATTTCTGAAAAAGGAGAGAGACATGGTCATAACAATGAACATAACAAAGAAATCTGAAGGAGGTGTTTTGAATAGAATGAAGTATTTTTAGTTGGATATGGGTGCACTCTAAGTAAATTATATTAGGGTAAGATTGCCAGATTTCCTCTTTATAAAAAGAAGACACCTGTCCCCTCCCCAGCCCTTCCCCATTCTGCCCCCAGATGAACCTCCTTTCTCTTTCCCTGAGGTCTGGAGGGCCTCTGCGCATGCGAGCATACACAGAGAGCCTCCAGATGCGACCCTGAGTTCGGGGACTTCCAAAACCTCGATAAGCTACTGGGTTTTGGAAATCCCTCCAGGCTCCTGGACAGTCCTCTAAAATGAGGACATGTCTGGGTTTTCCTGGTTGTCTGGTAACCTTGTGTTAGGGTAATCAAATCTGGTGATCAGGAGTGAGAGAATGGGTGAATGAAAGGTATCCCAATCAAAATAGCATCTTACTGTTAGTAACTGATGGAGAATATAAAGCCCAGTTTTACAGAGTTTAGATACTTTATCCATGGGGTAAAGGTGAGCTGGGAGTTGGAGTGATACCGAGATAGTGGAAAGAGTTAATGGGCGGGATATCTGTATTGAGTAAGTTCAGTTTGATATAAGGACACTTTCTCCAGAGCCAGTTATATCAATGTGACCCAGGTGAGAACGAGGTCCCTTCAAAGCTGGTAATACTGGCATAACCCCTGTTGTTTGAGCATACCTCAGATACTTTCATTCCATAGTCAATAATATCTGTGTCACTTGGTAGAAACATAGAAACATAGAAAAAAGCAGCAGAAAAGGGCTATAGCCCACCAAGTCTGCCCATTCCAAGTATCCCCTCCCCTGAATTTACTCCCTTAAAGATCCCACGTGAGTATCCCATTTTCTCTTAAAATCCGTCACGCTGCTGGCCTTTATCACTTGGAGTGGGAGTCTGTTCCAATGATCCACTACTCTTTCGGTGAAGAAGTACTTCCTGGAGTCGCCATGAAACTTCCCTCCCCTGATTTTCAGCGGATGCCCTCTGGTGGTCGAGGGTCCCATGAGCCAGAAGATATCATCTTCTGACTCGATGCGTCCCGTGATGTACTTATATGTTTCAATCATATCTCCCCGTTCTCTTCTTTCCTCAAGTGAGTACAGCCGCAATTTTTTAAATCTTTCTTCATACGTGAGATCCTTGAGCCCCAAGACCATCCTGGTGGCCGTTCGCTGAACCAACTCGATCCTCAGCACATCCTTTCGGTAGTGTGGCCTCCAAAACTGAACACAGTACTCCAAGTGAGGCCTCACCATGGCTCTGTACAATGGCATCATAACTTCAGGTCTCCTGCTGACGAAACCTCTGCGGATACACCCCATTATTTGTCTTGCCCTGGAGGAAGCCTTCTCCACTTGATTGGCAACCTTCATGTCCTCACTAATGATCACCCCTAGGTTGCGTTCCGCCGTGGTCCTAACCAAGGTCTCACCATTTAGTACATAAGTTTTACGCGGGTTTCTCTTACCCAGGTGCATTATCTTGCATTTTTTAGCATTGAAGCCTAGCTGCCAAGTAGTTGACCATTGTTCCAGCAACAGTAGGTAATGTAATGTAATGTAATGTAATGACCTCTTCCAGAGCCACTGAGTATATCACAAACGGGAAAAATACCTTGTACTTAGAATGTTATGTGTGATGACAAATAACTGATATGAATTCTGTGTGTGATGACAAATAACTGATATGAATTCTGTGGAAACTATTTCTTCCAACATGTTACATGGAAATGTGGAATAAAGAAAAGAAATGTTACTACCTCTGAGGGAGTCCATCATCCAGATAGACAGATAGAAATCTTATAACCCTGGTATTTTCTTATGGAGGTGAGTGGCATTGTTGATAGAGGAAGATTCCATAGATCTTAGTACCATCCATACTAGTCCCCAGTACTGCTGCATGCATAGCACCCAATAAACTTTGTCAATTAAAACAATACCAATCAATTGAAAGAGAAGTGGACAGATGCTACTTCCAGCTAAATCTAAGTTAGTCATCTCTAAAATCTATAACCTAGCTAAGTTTTGTGTCCAGGAAGTAGCATGAGGGTGTAATTTTTCTTGTATGTACATAGCAGGCTGTGAAAGTTATCATATAAACAGATTCCAAATTGCAGCCAGTTTTATACTGGTAGTTAAGGCTGAGAAGGGAGTATGATGAGTGAGTGAGAACCAGTTAATTGTTTTCTGTAAATGTTAAAAGGCCTTTGGCATAAATATAGAAGAGAGGAAAGCAAACTGCAAGGATCTTTGCAATTAACATGGTTTGTCACTATAATTGAGTTACTGAATTTTAGGTCAATATTTAAAATTCAGGGTTGGTCATAGCATAAAGTTAGAAGGACATCTCAATATCCGACCAAACATTGTACATGTAGGAGGAGATGGGCCAGAAGACACAAATAACACATTGTAACTTAAATTGATAACTTATAAATTTTAGGATTACATTTTCATCAGTTTGACTTAAAGCAATAGACCAATTTAAAATCTGCATAAAAATGAGCAGATACTGGCAGTGCGACATCAGCAGGATGGGAGGTCCGGAGAATGGCTTTTCATCATGCCTGGAGTCTCACTGCGCCTGATGTCCCGCAGTCGACTTGGAGTGCTGTTATGAGGGACGGTGCCATCAAGAGTGAGGGCTGGCTGAGTGAATTGCATGGTCCGGACCAGGGAGCGGAGAATTGGAGCCGGAGTGATCTGAGAGCTGTTAAGTGTGGTGGACAGTCCAGAAATTGAGAGATGTTTCTCACTGCTTTGAAAAAGTGGACCCATGGCTGATGTGCAGAGGTCGATGATGGCGGTTGCCCGGCTGAAACGGCTAAAGCTCTAGGGTTGATGACATTTGATGATTGATGGAAATGAAATTAAATCCTTCCTGTCTTTTATTCCATCGTGCATATTATATCTTTTTCTTTTTTTCTATTTGTTTAGTTTTTATTTAAATTTCCTTAGTATTCTATTGTTTAATGGTTTCTCATTCCATTCTATTCATATTCCTTCCTTTACCTTTCTTTTTACATTTTTATATTTTATTTAATTCTTAAAATTATATTTTTATTTAATTTTAGTTTTTTCCATTATATTATTTTTTAGAATGTACATTTTGCTTTAAAAGTGTGGCATTGAGAGTTCAATGTATTCTTGTTAGGATACTTCATATTTCATTTTTTTCCTCTATCTTTATTTACCTCTCTATTATTTGCTAATTTGTTTGTTCTCAGGTACTTTAGTTAGATTGTGAGCCTTCGGGACAGTAAGGGAATTTCAAAGTACCTATCTTTACCTATCTTATCTTATTGTATCCTTAATGTATATTTTCTGTAAACCGCTTCGAACCTAACGGATTAGCGGTATATAAGAAATAAAATTACATTACATTACATAAGCCCTCGGCCCAGATGGGAAGAGAATTGGTTGGACTGCTAGATGACCGAAGGATTAAAGGGACTCTCAGGTAAGGGAAGGCAAGTACATAGCAGAGAGATTAAATGGAATTTTTTGCCTTGGTCTTCACCGAGGAAGTTGTGGGGGAATTACCGGTGCCAGAAACAGCATTCAATTCTGATGAATCGGAGAAACTCAAACAAATCTCTGTAAAACTGCAAGATGTAATGGGTCAATTTGATAAATTGAACAGTAGCAAATCACCTGGACCAGATGGTATATATCCCAGAGTGCTGATAGAATTGAAAATGGACTTGCAGAACTATTGTTAGTAATCTTTAATTTTTCTCTAAAATTCAGCATAGACTAGAGGGTGGCCAATGTGATGCCAATTTTTGAAAAGGGTTCCAGAGGTGATCTGGGAAATTATAGACCAGTGAGTCTGATGTTGGTGTCGGGCAAAATTATAAAGAACAAAATGACAGAACATGGATTAATGAGAGAAAGACAGCATGGATTTAGTAAAGGGAAATCTTGCCTCACCAATTTACTGCATTTCTTTGAAGGGGTAAATGAACACGTGGATAAAGGTAAGCCGGCTGATATTGTGAATTTGGATTTTCAAAAGTACCTTATAAAAGACTTCTGAGGAAATTTGAAAGTCATGTGATAGGAGGTAATGTCCTGTGGATTAAGAACTGGTTGAAAGACAAAAAACAGAGAGTAGGTTTAAATCAGTGGTCTCAAACTCAAACCTTTGCAGGGCCCCATTTTGGATTTGTTGGTACTTGGAGGGCCGCAGAAAAAATATTTAATGTCTTATTACAGAAACGACAATTTTGCATGAGGTAAAACTCTTTATAGTTTATAAATCTTTCCTTTTGGCTAAGTCTTAATAATAATATAATGTATAGCTAAAGAGACATATGATCAAGAAACTGTTTTATTTTACTTTTGTGATTATGATAAACATACTGAGGGCCTCAAAATAGTATCTGGTGAGCCGCATGTGGCCCCTGGGCCGTGAGTTTGAGACCACTGGTTTAAATGGTCAATATTCTCAATGGAGAAGGGTAAATAGTGGGGTTTATTTATTTTATTTATTAAAACATTTATAGCCTGCAGCATCTCACAATTCTGCATGGGTTACATAAAAACACACAGGGGTCTGTGCTGGGACCACTGCTATATAACATATTTATTATCAATGATCTATAGATGGGAATAACTAGTGAGAATTAAATTTGCTGATGACACAAAGTTGTTCAATCACAAGAGGACTGTGGAAAATTGCAAGAGGACTTTGTGAGACTGGGAAACTGGGCATCAAAATGGCAGATGACATTTAATATGAGCAAGTGCAAATTGATGCATGTGAGAAAGAGAAACCCAACCTATAGCTACGTGATGCAAGGTTCTGTGTTAGGAATCACTGTCCAGAAAAAGGATCTAGGTGTCATTGTTAAGGATATGTTAAGACATTTTTTCTCTTCTTTATTAATTTCCAGGTACTTTAGTTAGATTGTGAGCCTTCGGGACAGTAAGGGAATTTTTTAAGTACCTTCTTACTTCTCATTTATAATCTTAATGTATATTTTCTTCAAACCGCTTAGAACCTAACAGATGTAGCGGTATATAAGAAATAAATTACATTACATTCAGCTCAGTGTGCAGCAGTGGCTAAGAAAGCAAATAGAATGTTAGGAATTATCAGGAAAGGAATGGAAGACAAAGATAAAAATATAATTCCCATGTATCGCTGTATGGTACGGCTGTACCTTGAATACTGTGTGCTATTCTGGTTGCCGTATCTCAAAAAAGATATAGTGGAATTAGAAAAGGTACAGAGAAGGGCAATAAAAATGATAAAAGGGATGGAATGACTTCCTTATTAGGAAAGGCTAAAGCAGTTAGGGCTCTTCAGTTTGGAGAAGAGATAGGTCAGGGGTGATATGATAGAGGTCTATAAAATATTGGGTGGAATTGAAAGGGTACACATGAATTGCTTGTTGTCTCCAAAAGTACTAGAACTAAGGGTCATGCAATGAAGCTACTAAGTAGTAGATTTAAACTAAATTGGAGAAAATATTTCTTCACACAACGTGTAATTAAACTCTGGAATTCATTGGAAATCAGTTAGTTTAGCAGGGTTTAAAAAAATTTTGGCATATTCATAAAAGGGAAGTCCATAGGCCATTACTGAGATGGCTTGGGGAAATGCCCAGCTTATGCTTAGGATAAGCAGCATAAAATCTGTTATATTACTTGGGATCTAGCTAGGTACAGGATACTGGGATTAATGGACCTTATGTTTAAGGTGGCTGCCCCACTAAATGTTGATCTTTGTATTCTTATAATGTGTGTATTATGGTAACAGGGATATGTAACCTTCCTCATATTAGGTAATTCTATGATGTGGTAGGATCTTTTTCCATATCCCCTTTGGTCATCATTTGACTTTTTTGTCATGTCTGCTCTTGATCTTAATGTGATCCAATGGCGTAGTAAGGGGACCTGGAGGGACGGACCGCCTTAGGTGCCATCTTGGCAGGAGCGCCGGCACCTCTCATATCCTCCACCCACACCTACCTCTTGAAATCTTCACCAGCAGCAGTGAGCAGCATCTCCAATTTGCTGCTCGGCAATCCCTCTGTACAGGGGGGGGGGGAGCACATGCGGCAAGGAAGAGTGTGGGGGGAGTACAGCTCAGCAATGCCAGGCGCTACAATCCTGGCACCTCCTTCCCTCCCTACACTGTAGATGTGATCCTTTCTATGTTTCTTCATGCCTTTGATGCAACCTTGTCTTGTATCCCATCTGATCCCTTTTTCTTCCTTTGCTTTTGAGCTGTTTTCTTTCTCCCCTCTTGGCCTTATCATGCTATTTCTTTGCAGGTGATCCACTTCCCGGAGCTGAAGCAGCTCTCCTTAAGCTTGTTGGGAGAGATCAGTAACTGTAGCCTTGTGGCACTTGCTATGAGTTGCCACTGCCTGGAGCAGCTGTCATTATCTCACTGCACAAATCTGACTGACGAAGGTTTCAGTGCAGCTGCTCACTTTCTGAAGCGACTTCAGCATCTACACTTGGCTGGTTGTAATCGGCTCACTGACCGGTGAGTACCAGCAGAAAATGATAGACACAAGATTCTTAGTTCTTATACAGAAGTCATGCTGTACTGATGGATAAAATTGAGCACCAGATGAATGAGAAAGATTACATCTCTTGAAGGACTGAGCTAGATAAGAATGGTGGAGAAAACTAAGCTATCTTAATGGGTGAAGAAAATTATATGATGGTTAATGGGTAGCATAGATATGATTGTTGTCTTAGCAGTTAATTGGAGAGAAAGAGTGCTGTCAACAGATTGAACTGTTTTGGCAAGCTGAATCAATGAGCATATAATGTTACTAGTTCAAAAAAAATCGATTTCACTTACAACATGATTTTTTTTTTAATGGAGCTACATAATTGAAATGTAAGATGATAATAATAGTAATCGTAGTTCTTATATACTGCTAACAGACAGGACTCAAAATGGTTTACAAAAAATGCAAAATACATCCTGTGAATTTTTTGCAATCTTGCAATTACAGTAGGTCAATAGAAATTCAGGCTCATAATCAAAAATATAGACATCCACAAAGCATCCTAAATTGACACTTGGATGTCCTAATCACCAGGACATCCAAGTGCCAATAATCAAAGCCATCTTTCTGTACATCTAGTGAGGTGTTCCAGCCTCTGTGCATCCAGCGCACGAGCTGGGCATGGTGGAGGCATGTTATGGATGGTCTCAAGGGCGGGTTAGACATGAATGGCTTGCAGCGATAATCAAACATTTTGCAAGATATCCTAGAAAGAACTTAGAACTTATACGTTTGGAACTAGATCTGTATTAGAAAGGTCTAAGTGACACAAAGATGCCCAAACTGACCAGATGACCACTGCATTCATCAAGGTAAGGCACCCCCCACACTCCCCCAGTGCTCACTGGCCCCCTTTCACCACATAAAAATGAGAACAAAAGGTACATACCTGTCTAAAACAGCAGCATCTGGTATGAGGAAGCCTAGTAGAGCGGTAGTAGAGTAGAGTGGGTGGGCTAGTGAACCATAGAGGAGGATCCAGGCCCATAAGCCACACTCTAACCACTACAATTATGGTAGAACATGTGAGCCCACCCAAAACCCTCCTCTACTTCTATATAGGTGCCATCTGCAGCCACAAGTGCTACTGGGGTATACAAAGGAGGGTATAGTAGGTTTAGGGGGGGCTCACTCTAAATTATAACAGGGTTATGGTGAGATTCACAGCTGGCACCCTTTATGTGAAGTTCACAACAGTGTCCTCTAAGGATTGCTCTGTCAAGATGTCTATGTGGCCAGTCCATTACTATGCTGGCTCCACCCACATCCAAATAGTCAGGATTAGGACATTTTCTACCTGGATGTTTTTCTGATTGAAAACGGGGTATAACGTTAGATGTCCCAGTGGCCAAGATATATAAGTAGACAATTTTCAAAAAAATATATTTATTTGGATGACCAGCAGTTGGACATTTCCAGCTGAATGTCCAAAGTTGTAGGAACAATGACCATTTTCAAATGGCAAAGTTGGAATTAGATTTTTTTTCTCAAAAATGCCCCTCATTTTTAGTCTAAAAGAAATATTTAGCAAATAAGCAAGTTTTTAACCCTGTCCAAAATTTTAAATGGTTTACTTCACAACAGAGTGGTTAGCGACTGAAAATATTCCACCCCCTAGTGGTAGCAATGCAGCTGGAGGACACCTGCTCAGCTTAGAGGGAACAGCCTACAGCCCTGGAAAAATAGACTCTACAAATATCTCTTGTATCAATTTGGACCTGGGCATAATGGCTTAATGAGATGTGTATATTTATTGGGGTTGAACCTGTGTCTTTAATGAATGAACAAGGTGACACTTTATCTAGTTGACAGGTCAGATCAACAACTGTAGCATGCTTAAGGAATTGGGGAGGGTGGGGGCTAGGGTGATTGTATTATGTAAATCATTCAAAGGCTGGTAGATTAAACTGATGTTTTTTCCCCTGTAATTCAGGTGTCTGAAGATCATTGGTGCTGAATGCAAACAGCTAAGGAGCCTGGATGTTTCCATGTGTAACAACATAAGCATGGCTAGTATAAACCTTCTCCAGTCACAGCTTCCCATGTTGACTCACATCCAGACACGCTTTTTGGGTGGAGCTGACCTTTCTTTCACCCTGTGAGAGAGAAGCCTGCCTATGACTAATCATGGTTTATTGATGCGAGATAATTAAAAATATTTCTGGCATTCTATGCCATTATGTCTTGTCAAACTGCTCCTTTTGCTATGACTATTACTCTGCTGACCTTGACTCCTGCTAATCTGGCGCTGTTTACTCTTGGCATAAGGAACTTCACAGAAACTTTTAATTGGTTTATACTATGAGATGGGAGCAAGGAACAGAATTGCAATAAAGAGGTTGTTACCAGTAAATAAATGTTTGATTGATGGCAGAAAATGAAAGGAGGCCTTTACTTTTTACAAATAACTTTTTGAGGTGCTAGATTAGCTTAAAATGAATTCCTCCTCTATAATTGTTTTTCATTGATTACTGTTGGAGAATGGATGGCAGCAGCCCTTAGACTGTTCAAAAATCATCCTATGTATTGAAAGACTTAATTGTGAAATAAAGCAGACGCTCTGGACCTGAAGTGTTTATTAGCATTGGGGAAAGTGATTTACTTACTGCTGGTTTTGTAAACTGGCTGGTTTTAGCAGATTCTTAAATCTGGGCTTAACATTGAGCAATAGTGTTGTATGCCAGTGGCCTCACTTTTCTGTCCTGTGTTTCAGCCCATACTAAGTTTGCACATAACCCCCACAATACAGTCCTCCACATGCCCCATGGACCACCCCTGCTTATCAGGAAAATGTGGAACAGAATGCAGCTAGAAACTCAAACAAAAATTGGGCAATCTTGTTTATGTATTAGCCAGCAATGATCAGTATTTCTTTAAACACTGTTCATCGCCAGCTAAATTAGCCTCCAATATTCGGTGCTCGGCCATGTCTGGGCAACAGCACTGAGTATTAGGGGCTAAATGTGGGCAGGCTGGGCACCAGAGTTTATGTGAGTGTGACTGATGTTAAGAATGGACTGCTTAAGAGAGTTATTCAGCCAGGGTCCAAATATCAGGCTGGCATCCGCATAGCTATTTATAGTTGCTAAAACCTACCCAATCCCCCTCCAGTCTTTTTAATAGTCCCTGTCCCCTCAGGGCTGAAACAGTAGCCACTCCCCTCGCCCTTAATATTCCCCCCTACCTACCCCAATGCCTGGGTAGGCTCAATCTGAGTCTACCTGAATCACTGGTGATTTAATGGGGGGGTCACTGGGGGCAGGAGTGCACCCCTAAACTCCTGCCCCTTGCAGCTCCATTTCAAAATGATTGCTGTGACCTGTTGTGGCAGCTTATGGTATCCAAGCTGCTGCAAGAGATCATGGCAGTCATTTTGACAGGTAGTTGCGAGGTGGCTGCACTTCTGCCCCCAGCGAATCTTGCTGGACCACTGGTCTGAGGGGGCCTACCTACTTTGGGGGGTTGTTTAGGGGCCAGGGACTTAGCCCCCCATCCCCCCTCTATCTGTGATGTTCTATTAAAGAGGCCAGAAGGGGGATCAGGAGGGTTTTAGCAACTAAAAACAGTTATTCATTTATTGAAATTTTTGCTATATCGCAATTCCAGAAAAGGTCAAAGCAGTACTCCAAATATCTTTAAAAGAAAGAACAAGTCATTCAAAGAAGTAAAGTACAGATGCTCAAAAAAGACACTCAAAAAAAACAAACCTACGCCTTTACTGCACATCCTTTTCAGGATATTCATGATAAGCAACCCAAGTAATCAAAGAAAAGCCTGTTCCAAAAAAGTCTTAAGAGCCTTAAAACCATGAAATGTTTACAGACCTCTGAATGTGGGTGCCGGCAGGGCCAGACTAATCACTAGGTCAAGTAGGCACGTGCCTAGGGCCCGAAACTGTGAGGGGGGCCTGCTGAAGGAGGGCAACTCACCTTGCTATTTTTCAACGACAACAGGCCCCCACCCCCGCAGTAACGGCAACGGTCTCCCCCCCCCACGCAGTAACGGCAATGGACCACCCGCCAACAGCAATGGCAATGTGGCCGGATGTGTTACTAGAAGGTCCCACGATGACTGCTTCTGCCAGTCCAGCCCCCTCTGACGTCACTTACTTGCTCTGGAAGAAGTGACGTCGGAGGGGGCTGGACCGGCAGAAGCAGTCATCACGGGACTTTCCTGTAACACATTCAGCCACGTTGGTGTTGCTGTGGGTGGAGGGGGGCCCGTTGCCGTTGCTGCGGGGGGGGGGGCATTGCTGTTGCTGTGGGGGAGAGGCATTGCCGTGGGGGAGAGAGAAAGGAGGATAGAAGGGTGGTGGAGGGGGAGAAAGGGAGCAGGGTTGTATGGAAGGGTTGTGAGAAGGATGGTATGGAAGGGTGGTGGAGGAAGAGAAAGGGGGCAGGGTGGTATGGAAGGGTGGTAGAAGGAGAGAAAGGGGCTGATGGAATTAGTGTTCAGGGGAAGGGGAGAGATATAAGGGGAAGGATACTAGATGGAATTGGGGTTGAAGGGAGAGAAAGGGAGCATGGGGGCCCAGCATACTTAGATGCCTAGGGGCCCTCGAAGAATTAATCTTGCTCTCGGTGCCAGCCCAATATTCTGTGCTGGCAGTCGCTAAGCAGCCTAATTTAGGACAGTTTTTGAGCTATGCAGGTGCTAGAATATTCCTGACATCCACATAATCCCAGGCTCCTCCCCCAGTAAGCCCAGATCTGCCCACTTTTTAGTTGGGTGGTCTGTGGGGATATTCAGCAGCACTTTTTGGTTAAGTGCCATTGAATATCCCCTCTTAGGTAGTGGAAAGTGCTTTAAGTAGATAGGAAGGGCTCCTGCCTGCTTAAATCACTTTGAAAATTGGCTGGATCTTGTTTTCTATGATTTGTGTTGAAATTATTTTTAATGGACAGAAAAGTAAAATATCCTTACAGATTGATCCCTGTCTCTTTATTCTAAACTAGTCTTATAGCCCTTTACATTAACGGGTGCTAGAATATATGTGTGTGTCTCTCTCTTTATTTCTTTTTCTCTCTCTCTCTCCTTAGCCGCTTTCTTTCTTTCTGTCTTTCTTTTTCCTTGGCTGTCCATCACCACCCCTTGCCTGCTCCCCCTGTCCATTCTCCCTTCCTTTTACCTTCCCTGTGTCCACCACCACCTCTTCACAGTTCTCCTTATGCAGCAGCAGCCCTTCTCCCTTTGTTTTACCTCCCCCCTGTCCAGCAGCACCTTCCTTCTCCCCCCTGTCCAACATTAGGCCTCCGTTCCTTTTTCTTCACCCCCCTGTCCATCAGCACCTCTTTCCTTCTCCCCCTGTCCAGCAGTAGGCGTCCCTTCCTTTTTCTCCCCCCTCCTCCTTCTTGCACCCATTGGAAAAGTTCCCTCTGTGGCATCCCGCATCCCTCCTGACGCGACTCCCGCTGTCTTTCTTTCTGTCTGTCTCTGTCCCTGGTCCCCTTTGTCTGTTTGTCTTTCTGTATATCTCCCTGCACCTGTGTCTGTTCCCTGTGCACCTGCCCCTGTGTCTTTCTTTCTCCCTTCCTCCCTCTGTCTGTCTGTCCAAAGCAGCATTCCCTCCCCCTTCCATTTCCCTCCCCCCACACCAGTTCCCTGTGCAGCAGCATTATTGTTTCCTCTACCCCCTTTCCCTTCCTACAGTTGCGACTACAAACGCGGGCCCGAGTCCTTTGCAGGCCCCCCTCCCTTCCCTTCCCGCGGGTCCGATTACACATGGCGATTAAAGCAGCGTGTCCAGCAGTGTTCACACGCTGCTTCGGGTCCTTCTACTGGCCTGATTTACTCTGGCACATCCGGAGCAAATCAGGGCAGTAGAAGGGCCCAAAGCAGCGTGTGAAGACTGCTGGACACGCTGCTTAAATCACCAGTCGGGGCCGCGGTAAGGGAAGGGGGGGGCGGCAAAGGACCCGGGTGCCGGGCAGCGGTAATCTTCTTCTACCTTGCCTCTCCTCCACCGTCGGGAGTCAGCGCCAGGAGCTTTAATGGCTGGTGGTTCCGCGTTGAAACAATCCTGCGCCTCTTTGAAAACTGTCACGCCGCTGGAGCCGGGAGGCGACGGAGAGGGCAGGGGGTGAGTCGCGCATACGCACTTTCTAGCTACAGCTCACGGAAAACGGACGCACGCTTAGGAAGTGCGCATGCGCGGCTTACCATTTTATTATATTAGATGAGCAAAAAAAGATTTATTGGTTATATGATGGCAGAGTCCTTACATAGAGCCTCTTCAGTCTAGGCAAGCTCATTGAGATATATTTTTTTTTTGCTTTAATATTTCTTTATTGGGCAAAAGCAACAACAGAAGTTCAAAATACATCCGCCTAGACACACCGCCCACCCCAAACTGGGCAGGACACAAACATAGGAGGCGAAATACAAAAGAATGCAGATGTCAGTATAGGAACAGAAGCCCAATACGTTATTTTTGTATTAAAACCAGATCCTCCCACCCCCCCCCCCAACAAGCAACATCCAAAACCCCCCACCCCTCCCCCCCCCAGGCCTGTGTGGGAACCATTCAGTACGGAAATGAGAAAAGGACAATGAGTAAGGAAGGAAAAAGAACAGAAAAAATAGAGACAACGCCAACCAGACGCCCCGCTAGAAAAAGCAAGAAAGAAGCAGGACAGAAGAGAAGAAAGAAACAGAAACAAATTCAGACTCCCCTCCAAGAGCACAGAATAGGCACAAGCACCAAGGGGCGATCAAAACACAGGGAGAGGCCACTTAAGACCTCCCTATTAACAATTCAGCAACAGGCTCCGCTCTCTGTGCGGAAGAGATAACCAGTACACCTCCCAGACATCCTGAAATTTGGTCCAAAGATGCTCCGCACGCGTCCCCACTACCCTTCGTTCCAAAAGAGCTAGGTCAAAGATTGATAATTTCCACTGAGAGAAGGAAGGAGCATGTGGCCTCCTCCAAGAGATCAGAATGGCCCTCTTAGCCAGAAGGAGCGCTTTAAATACCAACATCCTCTGCCCAGCAGTACTTCGAGGAAAAACAGCTCCATCATAGAATAGGGCAATGGCAGGGGTACATGCAGACAACGAGGGAAGCAAGGAGGACAGAAAAGTCCATACCTGCTGCCAGAAGGCTCGGATCCTAGGACAGGCCCAGAACATATGTCCCAAGGTGGCCGAGGACGTCTGACATTTGGGACAACAGGCATGGGCAGCAAATCCCGCCCGATACGCCCTCTGTGGTGAAGCAAAGGTACGATGCAGAAATTTATATTCCTGTTCTCTATGCAGCATATTGAAAGAGAGAGTACGCAGAGAGACCAAACAATGGGATATCAAGGTGGATGGAATAGTGCACCCCAAGTCGGCGCTCCATGCCCCAGCCAGCAAATCAGCCCGCTCCGTAGACTTAGAGAACTGCGATGCATTGACAAAGAAACGCAATCGCGGGGCCGAGTCCTCCCACAGTGCTAAACGCTGGCCAAGACCCTTCGCCACCGAAGGACACAGGGAGTTCCCATCAAGACTAAGGATATAATGTCGAAGTTGTAAATAGCCAAATGCATCTACGTGGTCTAGCCCGTATAAGGACGCTAACTCGTCTGAGGAAAGAAGAGTCCCTTGTTCAGTAAGAGCATCCCCCACCCTACGAATCCCGCGCTCATGCCAATATTGAAAGATTCGATTATCACTTCCCGGGCTAAATTGTAAATTCCCCACAATGGGCAACAAGGGAGAGATACTATAGTTAACCCCCAATTGTCTGCAAAGCACCCTCCAAATCAGTCGCATATAGGACCAAATCACATGCCCCCGTAAAACCGGGTCCAGCTTAGCAGAAGGTGCGTGCAACAGAAATAATCCTGAAACAGGACCCAAAAAGTCTCTCTCCACCGAAAAGGTCAGAAATGAGGAACTCTCCAAACACCAATCCCGTACCTGTCGCAGACCACACGCCAAATTATATGAGCGTAAATCTAAAAGGCCAAATCCCCCCTGATCCTCCGGCAACATCAAAACACGCAGAGGCAAACGCGGCCGTCGTCCTTGCCACAGAAACACCCTCAGAACCTTATAGAGCTCTTCCAGATCCCTACGGCGGATCCAAATCGGCAACGTCTGCAATAGATAAAGCCACCGGGGAATTATCATCATATTGTATAAGAAGATACGTCCCGCAAGGGAGACCGGCAGAGCCCCCCACAATCTTAAACTCGCAACAGAACTTCGGAGTAAAGGTCTCACATTCAACTCATAAAGGCGCTTCAGAGAAGAGGGGATCATTACCCCCAGATATTTCACCTGCCGAGAGGCCTCCTTCAGAGGAAAATCAGACCATAGATGAGAAATAGTTAAATGAAAGGGGAGTGCTTCTGACTTAGATACGTTAAGTTTAAGACCCGATAGTTCCCCAAACTTCCGGAACAGCTCTAATAGGACTGGAAGAGTGGTGACCGGATCGGTCAAGAGGACCATGATATCATCTGCAAAAGCCATGCTACGTACGGAGGAAGTGCCCACGTCCACTCCCGTGAGTCCGGGATGTATACGAATGTGGAGCAACAAGGGTTCCAAGAACAGAATATAGAGCAAGGGGGACAAGGGACAACCCTGCCGAGTACCCCGGTGTAAGGAAAAAACTGGAGAGGCAGCCCCGTTAATGAGCACGGCCGCCGCCGGATTAGAGTAAAGAACATGGAGAGCCCTCATATAGAACCCGGCCATCCCATAACGATGTAGTAGTGGAAAAAGAAAAGCCCACTCGACCCTATCAAAGGCCTTTTCGGAGTCAAAGCTAATTGCCAAGGCAGGCAACCTCTGAGAGTCGCAATGAGCCAAAGCGATCAGGAGCTTCTGGACATTATGACCTGCCTGACGGCCTCTCACAAAACCCACCTGGTCGGCCCCCACTAGAGAAGGAATCAACGGAGCCAGCCTATTAGCCAAGATCCTGGCAAAAATTTTTAGATCAACGTTGATAAGAGAAATGGGCCTATAAGACTCCACCAAAAGAGGGTCTTTACCCGGTTTGGGCAGTACGGTTATTAACGCCTGATTCGAGCAAGGTGGAAAAGATCCCCCAGCCACTGCCTGCTCATAAAACTGTCTCAGGGGGTCAGCCACATATCCCTGAAGGAGACGATAGAATTCCCCACTGAATCCGTCCGGACCGGGAGATTTACAAAGAGGTAGACTTTTAATAACCCCCAATACCTCCTCCCTAGTAATAGGAGAGGCCAGACCCATACTATCAATATCCGAGAGCCTGGGCAACGGCAAAGAATCGAGATATGCCTGGATCAGAGAGTCCCGGTCCACCACCTCCGCTGTGTATAGAGATCTATAAAAGTTGACAAAAAGCTGTTCAAAGTGGGATTGATCTGTAACCAACCGTCCCCCAGCGTCTTTAAGTGCAGTGATAGATGAGGAACCCCCTCGCGCCCTGGTCAACTGGGCCAACATCCTGCTGGGCTTATTACCAAAGCGGTATAATCTATATTTATAATAGAAAAGGGATTTTTGAGCTCTATCATGTAAAAGGGCATGGAGCGCCGACTGTGCCTTCTGAAAGTCATGCTTGTGTGACACAGTAGGGGAATGCAGCATCAAGAGTCTACTCTCTCGTACTCTACGTTCAAGTGCCAAAATCTTAGCAGCCATCATTTTCTTCCGTCGGGCACTATATGCCAACACAGCCCCACGGATCACTGCCTTGGCAGCCTCCCAAAAAAGAATACCATCACCTGCATGTACCCCATTAAACTCAACATAATCCCGCCATTGCCTCTCGATGTACGGTTTAAAATCAGGGTCAGAGTAGAGTCCAACGGGAAAACGCCAACGCCCTCCACCCCCAGGGGACCTATCCACAAGACCAATATCCATCCATACCAGAGTATGATCAGAAAGAACCAATGCTCCAGTCTCAGCTCTGTGTACTGCAAAAAAGGAGGAACGCGATAGAAAGATATAGTCTATTCTAGAGGAGGAGTCATGCACCCTAGAGGTGTGGGTATAATCCCGCTCCCCAGGATGAAGCGTTCTCCAAACATCAACCAGTTCTAGGGTAGTCACCCAGCCATTAAGCCCATTATCTGATCTCCGGGAGGAGCCAGCACGCTCCCTGGTAGTATCCAGTACAGGATCCAAAATAGAATTAAAGTCCCCCAGGAAGATTTTGTGGACCCCAGGAGTCTGATGCAGGGACAGTAAGACCCCCAGGATCTTTTTGTAGAAAGCCCTTTGAGCACTATTGGGAGCGTACACAGACATCAAAAGTACAGGTTGTTGATGGAGGGTGCCCTGAACTATTACATAGTGACCCTCCGGGTCCGATGTTACCTCAGACATGACAAAAGGCAGCGATTTACGTATCAGCAAAGCCACCCCTGCCTTAGCCTTCGGAGAAGAGGCAAAATAACATTGACCCACCCAAGATTGTCGTAGCTTACCATGTTCCCTCTCCGAAAGCTTGGTCTCTTGCAATCCCACTATGTCAGCCCGATGTCGAGCCAAATGTTGTAAAATCTTGGTTCGTTTAATCGGGGAATTAATACCAGACACATTCCACGTCACACAACGCACTCCCCGTTTAGGTATCATCCCAGAAAGATACACCAAGATACCAACTCAGAAGAAAAACAGAAATGTCCTGCCGAGAGTCCCAGCCCTCCTCTCGGCAGTCAAACATCCGGAACACATACAAACTCATCTTTCCAACTTCCACACAGATCCAAAAGACCCCTCCCCCCACCCCCCCTCCCCCAACTCCCCCCACCCAGACCCCCCCAAACCCCAGAAACCACCACTCCAAAGGAGGGACACTAAAAGACCCAAGTCCCCCCCTCTCCGACCCCCCACACATCCACACCCCAGCACCCAATACAATCCGGCAAATGTAAACCCCTCTTACAAAAAGTGCGGAAAGGGAAACCAAAGATCACGCATCGCCAAACAGGGGTAAGGATAACAAAGAACATAGAAGAAGCAAAGACAAATGCTCCAAACAAGTGTCATATCTAATGCAAACAGTAAAATAAAGTCCAGAAAGGCCCCATATATGTGGAAGCCACTCTCCTCGGGGACCCCCAGTCCATCAAACATAAAGTCTCAAGGAAGACTCTTCACTCTTCATGTGCTGGGTGCCAAGTCAGGGAACCAAAGGAGGGCTTGTGCCCGTGCAGTTTCACTGGTGTCAAACAGAAATGGCTGACCATTGTAGAGCACCCGAAGCCTGGCAGGAAATTGTAGTGTGAAGCGCAACTTCTTTTCCGTGAGAAGTTTGCAAACTGATGAGAAGCTCCGACGAAGAGATGCCACCTGGGCCGAATAGTCCTGGAAGAGCAGAATACGCTGGTTCTGGAACTGAAGATCTTGTTTATGTCTGTAATTCTTTAACAGCAAATCTTTAATGGCAAAGTTGAGGATCCGGATGATCACAACCCGAGGTCTTGTGGAGCCCTCCTGCCTTCTGCCCAACCGGTGCGCCCGCTCAATGCGCAAGGGGCCCAGGCCATGTGCAACCAGTAGCTCAGAGGATAGCCATTTTTCCAACGTGGGGAGGAGATCCGCTTCCAGAACAGATTCAGGCATGCCAACTATACGTAAGTTGTTCCTTCTGGAGCGATTCTCCAGATCCTCCACTTTCTCTTCACAATGAATCACTTTTCTTTGCAGTCGTTGCAGCTCCTCATTAACTGAGACCAGGGTGTCTTCCGCGGAGCTGACACGCTGTTCCACTTCAGCAACTCGGGCGGAGAAATCAGCAACCGAAGTAGTAAGGGTTGCTAAAGTGTCTTGCACTTCATCAAATCGGGTTCCTAGGGCCGCCACCACAGCCTCCGTCAGGCGAGCGATCATATCCTCGCTCCCAGTGTCCGCCGTTTCGGCTGCACCCGCCATTTTCCCCTCACCACTAGGCCCCGACTTCGGTCCGCCACGCTTCTCCTTACCCGATTTTGTTGCCATTTGTTCCCCTCCTTTCTGCACGAATCTGTCCATAAGCCCTTCCGGAGCAGAAAAGGAGCGCTGGGGTGAGATTTTTGCCGCCGATTATAGAGCAGAGAGGCCGAAGTAGAGGGGAGACAGCGGAGCTCAGGGAATGTGCGTCTTCCCCGTTCTCGGCACGGCCACGCCCCCCCATTGAGATATATTTATCGACTATGCTGAAATACAGTATTATTTTAATCACAAGATGCCCTAGTTGAACTATATACTGTACAGTAGACAAACTGGGTGGATACAAATGTTATGTTCCATTGTGCATAGAATGTTGAGGTAGTAATTGGACCATTCAGGTCAGCATATTCAAAATTCGTTCGTTATTTTGTGTAAGGTTTTGCTGAATGTGAGGCCTTTTATAAAATACCTATAAAAATGCTGGCAAATACGCATGTTTGCAGCACATACATCAGGATGTGATTTTATAAAAATACAGATTCATGGCTGTACTGACACACCCCTTCCCCACAATACACTAATTTCACATTTCAAATATGCATGAGGGTCCTTGATCAATAGCTTTCCTTTGAAAAACAAGTTTCCTCATTCGTAAATAACTACTTATTTGCCCTTGGATAACTCTGTGCTTTTCATTTCTGTTAATCTATTAAATCATAAATGATGTAGTGAATGAAGGGGGTGGAGGTAAGAAAACTGTAAAATAGATGGAGAGTGGTAGAAACCTTTAACGCTCTTCCAGAGGCTGTTATAGGGGAAAGCACCCTCCAGGGATTCAAGAAAAGGTTAGATAAGTTCCTGCTGAACCACAATGTACGCAGGTAAGGCTAGACTCAAATAGGGCACTGGTCTTTCACCTAAGGGCCGCCGCACGAGCATACTGCTGGACACGATGGACCACTGATCTGACCCAGCAGAGGCAATTCTTATGTTCTTAAGATCTACAGAATTATAATGTTGACAAGTTCCTGTTGCTGGGCTTACTCTCCAATAAAGTGATTTACAAATAAAAATACAAATGCACAAAAAGAGCAGCTGGCACTTAAATGTGAAAGTATCAAGAATTAACACTTCCAAGTGTGTGTTGGCAATTACAGTATATGTATATGGGTCCCATTTTAGAAAGATACATTTTGAAGTAGTACCAGTTAAGGAATGAAGCTACAAAAGCTGACTCTAACAATTTCCACAGTATATATATATAAAAAAAGAATACCCCAGGAGGAAATTAAAAATTTCTATTATGTCCCCTCTAAGTCTTTGCTTTTCCAGGGAAAAGAGCCCCAGCTTCTCCAGCCTCTCAGCATATGAAAGGTTTTCCATGCCCTTTATCATTCTTGTTGCTCTTCTCTGGACCCTCTTCTCCGTACCCTTCCTGAGATACGGCGACCAGTATTGAACACAGTATTCCAGATGTGGGCGCACCATCGCCCAATACAGCAGCAGGATAACTTCCTTGGTTCTGGTAGTGATTCCTTTTTTTGATAATGCCCAACATTCTGTTCGCCTTTTTAGAGGCCGCTGCGCATTGTGCTGCCGGCTTCATTGTTCTATCCACCAAAACCCCCAAATCCTTTTCTAGGTTGCCTTCCCCCAATACCGTCCCCCCCATCGTGTAGTTGTACATCGGGTTTCCTTTCCCTATGTGCAAGACTTTACATTTCTCTACATTGAAGCTCATCTGCCATTTATTTGCCCATTCACTCAGTTTGTTCAGGTCCCTTTGTAGTTCCTTACATTCCTCAACAGTTCTAACCCTACTGGAGAGTTTTGTGTCATCCGCGAATTTTATAACTTTGCACTTCGTCTCTAATTCCAGGTCATTAATAAATATATTGAACAGCAGCGATCCCAGCACCGACCCCTGCGGGACACCACTCGTGACCCCTTTCCAGTCAGAGTAATGTCCTTTTACTCCCACCCTCTATTTCCTGTCCGCTAGCCAATTTCTGATCCATCTGTGCACGTCCCCTTCCACCCCGTGATTCCACAAGTTCCTTAGTAGGCGCTCGTGGGGTACCTTGTTGAAGGTTTTTGGAAGTCCAGATATATGATGTCTATTGGGTCACCTTTATCCAATTGTTCGTTTATCCCCTCAAAGAAGTGCAGTAGGTTCGTTTGGCATGATCTTCCTTTACAGAAACCATGCTGGCTGGTTCTCATCAGATTATTTCTTTTTATATGCTCATTGATACTGTCCTTGATTAATGATTCGGCCATCTTTCCCGGGACTGAGGTTAAGCTCACCGGTCTGTAGTTCCCCGGGTCGCCTCTGGATCCTTTTTTGAAGATAGATGTAACATTCGCTATCCTCCAGTCCTCTGGGATTACCGCTGTTTTCAAGGATAGGTTGCAAATCTGCTGTAGTAACTCCGCTATTGCATCTCTGAGCTCTTTCAGTATTCTCGGGTGGATTCTGTCTGGGCCTGGAGATTTGTCAGTTTTCAGACTGTCTATCTGTTTGAGTACGTCTTCGAGACTTACCTCAATTGATGATAATTTCTCCTCTTGATCTCCCTTGAAGATTTTTTTTGGTTCTGGCACTTGGGATGTGTCCTCTTTTGTGAAGACCGACAAGAAGAACGTGTTTAATCTGTCTGCCACCTCCCTTTCCTCCCTTACCACTCTCTTCCTGTCTCCCTCATCCAGGAGTCCCACCTCCTCCCTCGCCGGTTGTTTTCCTTTCACATATCAAAACATAGAAACATAGAAAAAAAAAGCGGCAGAAAAGGTCTATAGCCCATCAAGTCTGCCCATTCCAAGTACCCCCCCCCCCTGAATTTACTCCCTTAAAGATCCCACATGAGTATCCCATTTTTTCTTAAAATCTGTCACGCTGCTGGCCGTTATCACCTGGAGTGGGAGTCTGTTCCATTGATCCACAACTCTTTCGGTGAAGAAGTACTTCCTGGAGTCGCCATGAAACTTCCCTCCCCTGATTTTCAGCGGATGCCCTCTGGTGGTTGAGGGTCCCATGAGACAGAAGATATCATCTTCTGACTCGATGTGTCCCGTGATGTACTTATACGTTTCAATCATATCTCCCCGTTCTCTTCTTTCCTCAAGTGAGTACAGCCGCAATTTCTTTAGTCTTTTTTCATACGTGAGATCCTTGAGCCCCTTGACCATCCTAGTGGCCGTTCGCTGAACCGACTCGATCCTCAGCACGTCCTTTCGGTAGTGTGGTCTCCAAAACTGAACACAGTACTCCAAGTGAGGCCTCACCATGGCTCTGTACAACGGCATCATAACTTCAGGTCTCCTGCTGACGAAACTTCTGCGGATACACCCCATCATTTGTCTTGCCCTGGAGGAAGCCTTCTCCACTTGATTGGCAACCTTCATGTCCTCGCTAATGATCACCCCTAGATCGCGTTCTGCCGTGGTTCTAACCAAGGTCTCACCATTTAGTACATAAGTTCTACGCGGGTTTCTTTTGCCCAGGTGCATTATCTTGCATTTTTTAGCATTGAAGCCTAGCTGCCAAGTATTTGACCATTGTTCCAGTAGGTCGTGTGTCATATTATCAGATAATAAGCATCTGCCTACTATGTTGCAAAGTTTGGTGTCGTCGGCGAAGTCCTTGCGTCATATCTCTTATGAATAAGTTGAATAGAATCGGGCCCAGGACCGATCCCTGCGGCACTCCACTGATCACGTCCGATGCTTCGGATGGGGTACCGTTCACCACCACCTTCTGAAGTCTACCGCTCAGCCAATCCCCAACCCATGTGGTTAGAGTGTCTCCTAATCCTATCGATTTCAGCTTGTTCAGTAATCTTCGATGAGGGACGCTAACAAATGCTTTACTGAAGTCCAAATATACCACGTCCAGTGACTCTCCGGCGTCCAGTTGTCTAGTAACCCAGTCAAAAAAGCTAATCAGATTAGATTGGCAGGATCTACCCCGGGTGAACCCGTGTTGGTGTGGATCACGCAGTTTTTCTTCGTCTAGGATTGTGTCAATATTCTGTTTGATCAGTGTTTCCAAGAGTTTACACACTATAGACGTGAGACTCACTGGTCTGTAGTTTGCTGTCTCTGTCCTGCAGCCCTTTTTGTGGAGTGTGATTACGTTGGCGGTTTTCCAGTCCAAGGGGACCCTTCCTGTGCTTAGGGAAAGATTGAAAAGAACAGATAATGGCTCTGCCAGGACTTCCCTTAACTCCCTGAGCATTCTGGGGTGTAGGTTATCCGGTTCCATGGCTTTGTTTACTTTGAGTCTTGATGGCAAGTCTTTCTTCATACTCTTTTTTTGCTGTTTTGACCACGCAGTGACATTCTTTTTGATGCTTACTGTGCTCTTTCCAATTTTCTTCGGTTCTATCCTTTTTCCACTGCCTGAATGATGTTTTCTTGTCTCCTATCACCTTCTTAATTTCATTGGTTATCCATGCTGGGTCTTTTGCTTGATTCTTTTTGCACCCTTTTCTAAATCTGGGTATATACAGGTTTTGCGCTTCATTTACCGTTTCCTTGAATAAGATCCAGGCTTGCTCCACCTCCACGTCTGTGTTTTCCTGGAGCTGTTCCCTGAGTTTTCTCTTAATCATTTGTCTCATGGCATCATAGTTCCCTTTCTTGAAGTTAAACGTTGTTGCAATGGTTCTCTTCCCCTTTGGCATTCCTATTTCCACTTTGAATTGGATCATGTTGTGATCACTGTTTCCTAATGGTCCCACTACTTCCACTTCTTGGGCAGGTCCTTTCAGCCTGCTGAGGATTAAATCCAGAATAGTTGTCCCTCTCATTGGCCCCTTGACAAGCTGTTCCAAGAAGCAGTCCTGTACAACCTCCAGGAGCTCCGTTTCCTTTGAACATTTTGAAACTCCATGGCTCCAGTCTATTCCCGGATAGTTGAAATCTCCCATAACTATGGTGTTTGCGTTTTTACATTCTCGCCTCAACTCGGCTCTCAGTTCTTCATCCTTTGTGTCTGTTTGCCCAGGTGAGCGGTAGTACAGTCCCATCTTTATCTCGGTTCCCTTTCTTCTTGGTATTTTAACCCATATTGATTCCAATTGGTCATTTGTCTCTGTTGCGTCCACTCCGGTCGAGTGAATGGTATCCCTTATGTAAAGTGCTACTCCTCCTCCTCTCTGATGTGTCCTGTCTCTTCGGTAGAGCTTGTACCCTGGCAGTACTGTGTCCCATTTGTTTTCCTCGTTCCACCATGTTTCCGTGATCACTATGATGTCTAGGTTCTCATCTTTGGCCATGATTTCTAGTTCCCCCATTTTGTTCTTCAGGCTTCTTGCGTTAGTATATATACAATTTAAGTCTTGATATTTTTATTTTCTTATTTTCCCTTTCGATTCATTATTTTTTCTGACCCCTTCCTGTCCTGCAGACTCCTGTTTATTGTCTCTCTTGTCATCCCCTTGTGGTATGTTCTTATTTTCCTCCTTTTGTTCCTTCCCTTCCTCCTGTTCCATTTTGTCCTCCCCTAGTAGTAGACTCCTCCTATCCTCCTCTTGATTCTTCTGGCTCCGTTGGTATTTCATCACTTGTTTTGTGTCTTTGGTGTCTTCTCAGCACTTTCCCCACTCAGTATCCTTTCGGGATACTGTCTTCCGAATCATCGACACCTGGTCGACTGTCAGCTTTCCCCTTCTTCTTAGTTTAAAGCTTGCTCTATTCCTCTCCTGATGTTATTTGCTAGTAGTCTAGTTCCCATGCTTAGGTGCTTAGGTGTAGTCCATCTCTCCTGAAGAGCTTGTTCTTGCCCCAAAATGTTGTCCAGTTCCTCACGATGTGAAATCCCTCCTCTTCATCTCCTCATCCACGCATTTATTGATTGTAGTTCCATCTGCCTCTTCACATCAGCCCTCGGTACTGGTAGGATCTCCGAGAACGCTATCCTCTGAGTCCTCATCTTCAGCTTTCTTCCCAAGATCTTGAACTGTTTGGTGAGTGCATTCCTGTTGTAGTCTCTCCTGGTGACATAATTTGTCCCGACATGGACTATCACTGCCGTCTCTTCTGTCTCTGCTCCTTCCAGGATCCTTTCAATTCTGTCGATTATGTCTTTAGTACTTGCTCCTGGGAGACAGGTCACCAGCCGATCCTCTCTCCCTCCTGCTATGTGACTGTCCACCTGTCTTAGAATCGAGTCTCTCACCAGGATTGCAGATTTCTCTTTTTTTTCAGCCTCCGCTGTGGTCACAGATCAGTGTCCTTGGTGCTTTTCGTTTTTTCTCCCTCAAGGCGCTGGTAGGATCTTGCCTCTTCTTCTTGCGAGTTCCCTCCATGGAATCCCTCTGTCTTGGTGTCTGATGGTTCTTGTTCTCCGTTTAGTGCATCCTCCTTGTTCCTGTGCTGCTCGTGTTCTTGTTCTTCCACTCTTCTATAGGCAGGACTTCTCGAGTTCCCTGACTTGTTCCTCGATGTGCCTCTCTCTCATAGGGTATTTGGCTGCCTGGAAAGGGTCTTCTGAAATGTAGAGTCCCTCTAGTTCCTGGATCCTGTGCTTCAGACGACTGACTTCGCTCTTCAAGCTCTTCAGTTCCTGACATTGTCTGCACACATACAACTGTCTCCCCGAGGGGAGGTAGTCGTACATGTGGCAGTAAACTGGGAAGCTCAACCTCTGGGCTCCTGCAGCTTCCATTCTTGTCCGCCTTCTAGAAGTTCTTGTACTCTTTGCTTGGGCGCTCACTGCAGTTCCTATCTCTTCCTGGTCTTCTTCTGCTTCCTTCCGCTTGAGCGTGTGCGTTGTCCTCCTCTTCCTATCCCTCTGTGTCTGTCAGTACCTTTTATGTATGTGTGTGCTTCTCTCTTGAGTTTGCTTTTTCTTAACCTTCTTCCGTTGCCTTTCTGCTTGTGTGTGTTTTCTCTGCTTGTGTTCTCTTTTTGCTTGTGTGTGTTCTCTCTGCTGCTGCCCCTTATGCTGAGGTGCGTGTATGCTACCGCTTGGGCCTACCCTTTTCCTGTCTTCTGTTCCTGCTGCTTTTCTTCTGCGCCCTCTGTGCCTGCCGCTTCTCTTTGTTCTTATGTGGGTGCTACTCCCTTACCATGCTGTCTTTCCTTGTGTTCTTGGATGTACTGGTCCAGCCCTTCGCAAAGGCTCTTCGCAAAGGCGCTCTCACTAAGGCGGGCATCTTTGCCACTCGCCTTTGCCGCACGCCGAATGGCTGCATGCTGTTAGCTCCCCCCCTTTTAATGGGGAGTCCGGCGCTGATGCCGCTGGTGACGCGGTGCGGGTGGGCGGAGCTTACTCTCACCGCTGCCTGCTCCTCGCCGCTGCTAACCCCTCCGGTTTTCTTTCCTCTTGCTTCCTCCTTCCTCCTCCCTGCTACCTCTCCTTCAACCGCTGCCACTGCCTGCTCCTATTACCACACGGCTGCTGTGGCCTTCGCGCCGTGGCTCCCTCCTTTTAAGGGGAGTCCGGGCGCTGATGCCGCTGGTGGGCGGAGCTTACTCTTGCTGCTGCCTGCTCCTCACCGCCACTAACCACTCCAGTTTTCTTCCCTCTTGCTTTCTCCTTCCTCCTTCCAGCTACCTCTCCTCCTTCTTCAGCCGCTGCCTGCTTCTACTACCATGCTTCTGCTGTGGCCTTCATGCCGCAGCTCCCTCCTTTTAAGGGGGAGTCCGGGAGCTGCTGCCACTGATGACACAGCTTACTCTCCCCACTGCCTATTCCTTGCTGCTGCTAACCCTTCTGGTTTCCTTCCCTCTTGCTTCCTCCTTCCGGCTACCTCTCCTCCTTCTTCAGCTGCTGCCGCTGCCTGCTCCTACTACCACGCGGCTGCTGTGTAATCACAAACTAGAAAATAAAATTATTTTTTCTACCTTTTGTTGTCTGGTCATTATTCAGATCTCGTTGGTCCCAGGATAACCATCCATTTTCTATCTCTGTCCTCCCCTTCTGTTTCCCTTCCCTCCCCCGGAGGTCTGGCATCTTTCTTTTGTCTCCATCCCCAGATCCACCTTTTCTCAACTACCCTTTTATCCAGCATCTCTCCCTCCTTCCCCACCACCCAAGGTTCAACCAGCTCTCCCTTTCTCTTCCCAACTACCCTCCTATCCAGTATCTCTACCCAACCCCTGCACCATCTCTTGTGTACAACTTCTCTCCCTCTTTGTTCCTTCCCTCCCTAAATCCCATTGTCCACCATCTCTCTCACTCTCCTGTTTTTAGATCCATTATTTCTTCTATCCCTCCCCATCTTCCCTCTCTTCCAAGTTCATCTCTCCCTCCCCCAAGTCCATCCCCCTTCTCCATGATCTCCCCCAAGTTCATCTCCCCCCTCCACCATCCATCTTCCCCCTCCATTTTCTCCCCATCTCTCCTCCAGTCCAACTCCATCTCCCAATTCCCCCCAGCTCTGACTACCAAGAAGCCCAGTATATGGCTGGCAGAGGGCAACACTCATGCATTGTGGCACCTACCAAGAGCTCCGGGTGCTTTGCACAGCGGACAAACACTTTTCCCGTGAGCTGCAGAAGACATGGCCTTGCAAAAACCAAGTGTGAAGCATCTCTGTAGCACTTCCAATGCACTCACACCTCTCCTCAGGAGCCCCCGTGCACCACCACATCACCTGGTGCTCGCAGGTGTGTGGGGCTCTGGCTGTCATGTGGTCGATGAAAGGCCAGCCGTTGGCAGGACCCAGGAGAGCAGGCGCGCGCCACTGAGCAGCAGCAAGAGCGGTGCATGCAGGTGGCGGATCGGGGGTGTTTGCCGGGCTCAGGGGGAAGCATGAGCGTGTATGCAGGAAGATGAGGTGCGTGCATCTGCTGCCAGCCAACCAATTAAAAATCACCTTGTTGCCGCCGTTCTGCACACAGAGGTCCACTCGGCTTTCCCTCTGCCACCGGAGTCCTTGATTCTGATGTAACTTCCAGTTTTGCAAAACCGGAAGTTACATTAGATGGAAGGATTCCGTTGGAAGAGGGAAAGGCCGAACAGGTCTCTAGCAAGGGGGGCCGACGAATCAGTGAGTTTGATTTTTTACAAAAACAAATCAATTTGAATCGATTCACCCGATGTGAATCGGTGAATCGATTCGAATCGCAAATCGGGTAGCACTAGTGCAGGCACACAGAGAGCAGGGCGTGTCTCACACACTGAAAAGCCAGCAGTGTTTGTTCCAGAGTTAGAGAGGACAAGCAGAAGGGCAGGTTCTCTACTGCTCAGCCAGCCAGACCAGAGCAATCTAATAATCTGGAGGTAGATGAAATAGTTACAAGCCAGAAAGCTGAAGCTCTACCCCAGGAGGAACAAATTGAATTTTTGGAGGAAGAATTTCCTAAAGCAGAAGCAATGGAAGTCGGTGTAGCATGTAAGGCCTACTGAGTTTAAAAATGTGTTTGCTCATCACAACTTCCAACAAAAAAAAACCCAGTTTTTTTTTCATTGCTGTTTTGTGGTCTGGAATGAACAATGTGTTGAATTACCATAGCTTGTGTTACAGCCAGTGACTAAGTTTGAAAGAGATTTTTTTTCTTTTTGCTGCATGGGCTCACAGCACTGCCGAGGCCCGATCCAAGGCCCCAGGCGGGGGCAGGGTATTTTCTTGTGCTTTCTAGGTGCTGTGTCTGATGCATTGACAGTTTTGTTTTGGATTGAAAATGTTTTTGCTTTGTGAGATTATATTTTTTGAATGAAGTAATTCAATGGAACTGAGAATTGTATGGGGAGAAGTTTGTCAAGACCTTGGGTGGGATGATATTTGGCTTGTGCTAAACAGCAATGGCTACAGGCTCCCTCGCGGCTGGTCCGTAGTTAAGGCTCCCCGAAGGACCCTCTCAGCAAGCTGGGTCGGACAGTTGCGGGACTGCCTGTCCCGATGTGAAGAAGTGCTAAACAGCACTGGCTACCAGTATTGCTGGGGTAACTGTACCTGGGAGAGTAGACTTGGGGGGCTGCAGCTGGCAGGCCAGTCCCTCTATGGTACCTGTTAGGCAGCCTGGTTAAGATTTTAGGAGCTCAGGGACTGTTCCTCTTTAAGCTAGCTTGTCTCCTGATTTTTTTTCAGGAGCTTGAGCACAGGCTGATTTCGCACCTGTAGGTGGTCATTGTTGGGGACTTTCGGTGTGTTGGTTGCATGTCGCCTCCCCCCTTTGCATGTGGTGGTAGAGGTCCAGCTTTCTACCTTGAATTTCATGTACTGACATAATGTATCTGTATTGTAAACCACCTGCACCCCATGAACTGACAAAATGTATCTTTATAGTAATCCACTTGTATCCCATGTACTGACAAAATTTATCTTTACTGTAAACCACTTGCATCCCATGTACTGACTTTATTGTAAACCGTTTGTATCCCATGTACTGTCAAAATGTATCTTTATTGTAAACCGCTTCGAACTTCACGGTATAGCGATATATAAGAAATAAATTATTATTATTATTTTAGCTCTCATCATAGTGCCAAATAGCACAGTGTCATATGTTAGTGCCACTGGATTTTCCATTTCTTTTTACCTGATCCCAAATGGATCTCCAAAATTGAAGTATCAAGGGACAATAAAATAATAAATAAACTTCTATTTATTATGACAGGGGTTGCCATACCGTTTATTCTAAGGAATTGGAAAAACTTGGATAGACTGAACTATTCCTTTTGGTGGGAGTCTCTCTGTCATGTTTTTAAGATGGAACGTAATATGCCCATACATCTGGGATATTATAAGAAGTTTCTGAAGATTTGGGAGCCATTGACAAAATTTTGCAAAGAGTGATTGCTGATTATGCCCTTTGGTCATACATGTCCAGGGTGGGTTGGAATGTAATTTTCAATTCTCAATTAGAATGTAGTTCTTAGATATAATTATGGGGGGGGGGGGGGGTGATAATCTTTTTGTTATAGATTATAATTGTAATTGTATTTAAGTGCTTTTATAGAATTATATGATTGTATTTTATTTTGCACTTACTTATGGCTTTAAAATGAATAAATTAATTTTTTTTAAAAAAAGACCTTGGGTGGGATTCTATGAAAGCTTTATTAAGCAGTGAAAGGCAAGCTTGACAATTCTCCTACCTCCGCTCAGGAACAGAGCTGCAGGGTTCCTGAACATTTTCTTTTGTAGTTGTATTTTTGAAAATCTGCTAAGGTAGCTGGACTTGTGCTCCATTTTGAGCAGGCCTCATTTGAGGGCCAGAGTAAGGCCTAGACCCAGGTGAGGCCTAGTTTCTGTAGGCTGTGCTAGATTGCTAAGGCACAGTGACTTTGTTAATTCTGAACTGCTGAAAACATTAACCTGGATTTGTTCTACAAGTTTTGTGTTTGGCCATTTTTGTTTGAACTGTTGTGGAATAAAAATAACCATAATCTTGCAAGGAGTAAAAACACAGTATTGTGTGTATGGCTGGTTTCAAGATTTTTTTTTATTTTGTTTGATACCTTGCCTTTTGTGCTGTTCTCCTTTTTGAGCAGCATGCCCGGTGCAGTAAACCTGTGGTCCACTAGGGGCGCTATCAGCCTAATCAGGGCCCGGTGGCCACAACATGCTTTTAAAATTACCTTCTCTATAATATAGTTTGTTATGGTAGAATTTTTGCCTGCTGTTACAAATAAGATATAGTATCGATACGACAGTTCATCTTGCCAGTTTTCCAACAGCGATTGATTCATTATTAAGTTTGCATGCAAATGATTTGCATGCAAACAGCCCGACTTAATTGCTCAGTGAAGCTGTCACTGCTGTTAGGGCTCCCTTCCTTTCCCCACTGCTTAAAAAAAAATTGCAGGAGGGATGCCGACTCCCTCCTGCCATCGGCGCTCCCTCCACCGTGATTAAAAATATGGCAGGAAGGATGCCGACTCCCTCCTGCCATTGGTGCTCCTTCCTGGGAGGGGCCTGAGCCAAACAGTGCCTTAGGCCCTTCCCCGTACATTAGATGATGCATCGGGGCGTGGCCTAAGGCTGTCATTGCTGTGCAGGAGGCTGGAGCAGGAGGGACTAAGCACCCCTCCTGCTTCCAACTTTTCAAGGTACCGGGAGTGGGAGGGGTCATCCGCTGGTAGGAGGGAGTAGGTATCCCTCCTGCCGTTTGTTTTGGGGTGGGTGGGAGAAAGGAGCGCTGATGGCAGGAAGGAGTCCGCATCCCTCCTGCCATATTTTTAAGCGCGGCTTGGGTGTTCTGTGGGTGGGTGTGTTCAGCTGGCTGTGGGCATGTGGGGGAGGAGGGGGACCGATGGCAGGAGGGACCAGGCATCCCTCCTGCCATTTGTGGGTCACGGGGGGGGGGGCGTTCACAGGTCTCTTTTATTCATTTTTTTTTTTTTTAAATGGGGCAGATATTTTGCGTGTGTAATGCATGCAAAATATCTGTGCCATGGAAAAAAAATGAATAAAAGACAGGCAGAGACCTGTCAAAAAACCCGATTCAAAATAGCCAAGCAATTGTTAGTGAATCAATCACTTAGATATTTTGCATGGGGGTTTACTAATTTGCATGGGTGGATCAGATCGGGTAGATTGATCGGGCAGCAGTTTAGTGAATCAGGTCACAGAATGATCACAAAACCAGTAAAACTAATTTTGCGATTGTCATTACAGGATCAGTGGGTTTAGTGAATCTAGCCCTTAATCAGGAATGTCTTTGTTAATTTAAGGAGCGTATTAAGAGTGTGGCATGAGGTTTGTGTCAAGTAGTGTCTGGGACTAGGCCGTTGGTGCAAATCAGTCAACATGGCTGGATGTTGGCGGGGAACAGGAATAAAAAGGGACGTTAGGAGGATTAGTTTAGTCTTGTTGTCCACCACAATACTTGTGCTGGATGTCATGTTTTACATAGAGCATTCATTTGTTGCTTCTGTTACAAATATCAGTTGCGTTATTATGTCTAGTGTTTGGGAAAAGCACCAAAGGTCATAGAGTGTTTACTGCTCGATGGCCACGAGTATTGGCAGCACCGAGAAAATGTTAATGGTTCTATATCTTGGCGCTGCACTAAATGAGTAAAATAGCATTGCAATGCACGGGTAACTACAATGTTATATGCTTTGGCTCGTGCTGATGTGTGGCTGGCAGATGGCACTTTTTCAGTAGTACCTACAATATTCTTTCAGCTGTATTCGATACATTTTCATTATGCTGAAGGTCTTAATCCGGCTGCTTTATATGTTCTCATAAGAACAAAAACACCAAGTCATATCACAAGATGCTGGAGACGATTAAAGGTTTGATCCAAGGTGCTTTCCTGAATAAGATTTTGGTGGACTTTGAAAAGGCAGCTATGGTGGCATTCCAGGAAGCTTATCCTGGAGCAACATTGACTGGATGAAAAGGCAGCTATGGTGGCGTTCCAGGAAGCTTATCCTGGAGCAACATTGACCGGATGTTATTTTCATTTAAGGCAGAGCATTCTGAGGAAAGTGAACGAAATTGGCATGAAAGCAGAGTATCAAAATAACATTTGTGAAAGCGTCCGTTGCTTGTCTGCTTTAATTTTTGTTCCTGTCACCAAAGTTACCGAGGCATTTGAGATGCTAGTGGACAACATGCACAGCACAACTATATGAATGAACTTGTAAGTTTCTTTGAGCACATGTATATCAGAGGGAGTCGCTTGCATGGCCGTTCTGCAACATATGCACCTGAAATATTCAGACCAGAACTATGGAATCAGAACGAGGCAGCTGCAGATGGAGTTGCGCCAACAGCTAATGCACTGGAAAGTTGGCATCACGGATTGCAGTCTCTCTTTCACTGTCATCACCCTACCATCTGGACTTTTATGCCAGGAATCAAGCAAGATATGAGCTGTCAGAAGGCGCTTCTGCTTCAAGGAGCAAGTGGATTAATACATCTATCGACAAAGAAATACCAGATGCTGAAAGATCGTGTTGCTTAGACGGTTGGAAACTTTGGAAGAGTGGAGATTCTTGTTTTTCTTCGTGCAATGGCACATTTGTCACTTTCATAATTTCAGACATTATATACCGTGTTTCCCCAAAAAAAGGACAGTGTCTTATATTCATTTGGGGCCCAAAAAAGGCACTAGGTCTTATTTTCGGGTAGGGCTTATTTTTTTCATTTACATGATCATATCTCCCTTTCTCTCCTTCATCCCATTTCTTCCTCTTTCCTTTCTCTCTTCCACATGGGCAACATCTTTCTTCCCCTCTTACCCATCCTCTTGTGCCTTTCCTCTGCAGCATCTTTCTATCCCTCCCATCCCCCTGTGCAGCAGAACACTTGCCCAGCTTCTATCCCTCCCTCCCTCCCTCCCATCCCCTGTGCAGATCCCTTGCCCAGTTTCTATCCTTCCCTCCCTCCTATTCCTTATGCAGCAGAACCCTTGTCCAGCTTCCATCCTTTCTATGCCTTGTGCAGAACCCTTGAGCACCCACCCCTGCCCCACCACGCAGCTGAACCCTCGCTGACCCTCCATCCTTTCCTCCCATCCAAACCCCGCTGACTGCGAGCCATAAATACCTTCCTGCAGAGCAGCATCAGGCCAGCAGCACTCTAAATAGGCTGCTTTGCAGCCTTCTTGCTGGGACCTTCTGTGTGCCAAGTAACTGATGACATCATCAGTGATGTGGCAGAGGGAATTCCCCAGCGAGAAGGCCACGAAGCAGCCTGTTTAGAATGCTGCTGGCCCAATGCTGCTCTACAGAAAGGTAGTTATGGCTCGCAGTCGGTGGGTTCGGATGGAAGGATGGTCAGCAGGAGTTCAGCTGTGCAGCAGGGGGAAGCACAGCTCCTGATGACTAGGGCTTATTTTCGGGGGTAGGGCTTATATTAAGGCCTACCGCAAAAATCATGCTAGGGCTTATTTTCGGGCCAGGTCTTATTTTCGGGGAAACACGGTAGAATGTGTCAATAGTTGATGTAATTCTTATCAATAAATTTTTATGTGTTCAAGTACAGTGTGTGTAGGTTACCTGCGCCTTTTATATGGCATATACTGCATTTCTGATATTATATACTGATTTACATACATGCTGCATATATATTATTTTTATGAGTGCCCACTTCAAAAAGCATACAAAAACTTAAAAAATAAATCACAGAATATATATGCAGAAAATAAATTAAACAGACATTTAAGTACATCACAGGACGGGTCGAGGTGGAAGACGATATCTTTCTTCTCAGGGGACCCTCGACCACAAGAGGACATCCGCTCAAACTCAGGGGAGGGAAGTTTCGTGGAGATGTCAGGAAGTACTTCTTCACGGAGAGAGTGATCGAGCATTGGAACAAGCTTCCAGTGCAGGTGGTCGAGGCACGCAGCATCCCAGACTTCAAGAACAAATGGGATACCCACATGGGATCCCTACGAGGTCATGCGAAGGATAGGGTCACTAGGACTTGAATGAGCGGGTCAGTAGAGTGACAGTAAAATTACAATGAGCGGGTCAGTAGAGTGACAGTATAATTACAATTATACTTAAGAGGTCAGAAGACCTAAGAGGGTGGGTAAATAGTGTGGGCAGACTTGATGGGCTATATGGCCCTTATCTGCCGTCATTTTTCTATGTTTCTAACTAACATGGGATTAAGTGATAATAGTTGAAGTGTCTGTGATTAACTGTCACAGAACTAAGGCCTAGATTTACTAACCTGGCCAAGTCAGTCCGCTCTGTGTTCAATCCGACGCAGGCCGGCTGATTCACAACAGGCCTGTATTCAAATGGGGGCGATTGGAGGAACACCTCCCACTGTCTCTCCAGTGATCCAGATGCATGCGCAGACCATTTACTTTGCCTGTAGATGGTCTGTGCATGCGTTTGACGTCTGTGGTTTTTAAAAAAAATTTTTACTTTTTACTCACGAGCCTGTGGCTTTAACCCGCGGGTTAAAACCATGGACTCGAGTCAGGGCAGGAGAATCGGAGCAGAGATCGGGGCAGGAGAGTTGGGGCAGACAGCAGGGCTGGAAGATTGGGGAAGGAGAGTCGAGGCAGAGA
Source organism: Geotrypetes seraphini (assembly GCF_902459505.1). Lineage (NCBI taxonomy): Eukaryota > Metazoa > Chordata > Amphibia > Gymnophiona > Dermophiidae > Geotrypetes > Geotrypetes seraphini. The sequence goes on from NC_047087.1 coordinate 142,115,537, forward strand.
GCAGGGTGGCAATGGAGCAGGAGAGTCGGCAGGGATATGTGCAACTGGTCCCCAGAAGTTGCTTCTTTTGTTGATTGGCCAGCCCTGTCAGTGTCCCAGATTTGTTTAGTGAATCGCGTCACTGCCTACTTTGCATGTCATTTCCCCTCATTTGCATGCATGGATCAGAATCGGATCGGCACAGAGGTTAGTGAATCGGGTCGGAGGAAAATCAGGTCGCAGACCAATTGGTTTGCTTAGTGAATCTAGCCCTAAGTGTCGTGGGAATAACTGTCTTAGATCCGTGATTAGGCTAGCAAGAGACCTTGAATCAGTCAAAGCAGGAATTCATTTCCCAATATATGCTGAATGTGGAGCCTTTTATAAAATACCTATAACAATGCTGGCAAATACACATGTTCTTTGCCACACATACAGCAGGATCTGTGATTTTATAAAAACACAGATGTGCAGCTGTACTCCACACCCCCTCTTCATAATATATCAATTAATACCCCAAAAATTGTTTTTCTTGTTATTTGTCTCCATATCTAATGACTTTCAATTTGAGAAACACTAAAATTCCTGTTTACACTGAGGAACAACTGTGCAATGAGGACCTACAGTATATACACTAGCTATACTGAAGTTGTTTCAGTCAGGACACACCTGGTGGATGATGCTTACATACATGACATACTGCATACATAACCTTCATGGACCTTTGGTCTGATACAGTGTAGTACTTATTAATCAAGTGTAAATATTTTCTGCATCCACAAAAAACTGAGCTCCCTCCTCTCCCAAAAATGGATATAGATCAGAACTCACATTTTCTCCATGTAAGTTACCAAAAAAAACAAAAAAAAAAATCCAGATTTTCATGTCATTTGAATAATACGAGTAGGCACCAATAATGGCAACATAAATCTCGATGGAGGCTGCCCTTATTTCGTTGGTTGGGCTGAGAACTTTTCAGTGGCTTCTCATATTAATACTATCATCTCATTGTTGACAAGTTGCAAAAATGGCTGCAAAATAAATTGTGGAAAAACAGCCTAACCAGTTCTGTGCTGCTCAAATTGGGAATTCACAATATGGCGCTGAAGGCTTCCAAAGACCACATGTGTGTTAAAACTGCATTAAATATCATCCATATATAGAATTCTATCAAATAAATAAAAAGTTTACAAAACTCTTGAAACAACCAATCAAAATCTTTAAAAATACATAGCATTCTGTAACTTCATGGCCAGTTCTACAGTACCTGGCAGAATAGAGGCTTATGGCATTAGGACACAAATTTAGAAATAAATATACACAAAATAAGAACACAAAGATCCCATATCCCAGTTTTATTGTAAAACTTGCTGAGGTGAGAAACAGGTTTTTTTTGCCTAAACCTAAAGCAAAAAAAGTAAGTAGCCCCAATCTCCCATTCAGTGTATAATTACAGTACCTGTGCAGAGTACCATCACTAATATTTGTAAATCAGAAGACATCTCATGTTCATTTTGAAAATACAAATAATAAAAAAAGAAGATAAGGTGACATTTTTGGCTCATATCACAGTAGGGATAGCTCTCAGAGCAAGTAGTGAGCAGTAAGCAGCAATTCTCCATCCCACTTTTTAACAGCATCAACTGCTAGGTACCAGTGGGGAGGAAATTATCTTTCAGAGGATAAAATAATTAAGTACAATTTGTTTTATTTCTGCTGATTTGCTTTTCTTCCTCTCTAGCAGTTTTGCTGTCAGTCAAATCAGTGACTGAACAAGAGGGACTGATTGTTTCATTCATTGTTTGGTTATCTAGTCTATATACATAAACACAGTAGAGAACACTTGATCATTGTCTTTCTAATATTTTGTATTTTATGTTGGAAGCCTTGCATATTTAGTGCATTTGAAAGTTAATAGGTTAATTAAGGCAACAGTTAAATCTGCTGGTGTTTTTCTGAACCTCGTCCCATCTACCTGTTTAACCCTAATTCATTAAGGTCTTAATAGTTTTAAGCAAAGGATCCTGTAGCAGTATTCATTTTTACAGAATACTGACACAGGCCTGCCCTGGGAGTGTTTGTTTATGGTGACTTGCATAAATGTTCATAAGTTTGAAATTAAGGCATAACAGTGAACAATGGCATTAAAGCTACAGTTGAAACATTACATTGTGGCTTCACCTTTATAACTTACAGTAAACTTCAGAGCAATTTTATGAGGCAAGGAGAAGAACTTGAGCATATCTTGTACGAATAAATAGATAAAACTGATAGTGATTAAGGCACTGCAAGGATCTCAAGGTTAGCTCAGAAAATAAAGACTTTACCCAATAGTATCACCTATAAATGCTTCTTCACTGGTCTCTGATTTTGATATTGCTTCAGTTTTATGTAAGCCTTCTTGGAGCTGGAGTGCCTTGATTTTTTAAAATATCCTTTGCAGCCATTTTTCACATGGCACCAAGGTAGGGTTTAACTAAAAATTGTTGCAAAACACTCAATTCAAAAAATAATTATGCACAGATCAATGACTATGGGAATCATAATTAATCATAATTAAGTGGAGAAAAAAAAAGCCTAAAAAACCTATGGCAGCACTTTACAAACAGTAAAACAAAGCTGCCTGCTTTATGGGCAAAAATAAATCCACTTTAATATCACCAATAGTCTCAAAATGTAACAGCAACCGACCATGTGCACAAGCACATAACTTATCTTACATTGCCGAAGGTTGCTGCAAATGCCTCAAATGTTTTCAATGGTCATCCTCCTCTGGCTTCCAAGAACTCCAGACAAGGAACCTTGTTCTGACATAAAATACGGCTGCTTCAGGGAAAAACAAAGTTGCTGTGCATAGACACAGATTCCATGGTGGCTTGAAACAGTGGACTGGCAATGTCATTTCTGGACCCGTGGGAAATTCAAAACCTAAAACTAAAAAACAAAACAAAACAAAAAGCATTCTACTCAGTTCTCTGATTTAAACTGTTATCTTTTCAGACTATTTTTGCCCGATAATAGCAAGCAGCTATATTTTATTCAAAAATATTATTATAAGTGTCCCATAAATGGTCCATCATTAGAAATACAGAAACATAGAAGATGACGGCAGAAAAGGGCTACAGCCCATCAAGTCTGCCCACTCTGCTTACCCACCCCCTGTCTATGCCCTAATGACCCAATTTCCTTATCTTGACCCTCGTAGGGATCCCACATGGGTATCCCATTTATTCTTAAAGTCTGGCACGCTGTCTGCCTCGATCACCTGCACTGGAAGCTTGTTCCAATGATCAACCACTCTCTCTGTGAAGAAATACTTTCTGGTGTCGCCATGAAATTTTCCGCCCCTGAGTTTGAGCGGGTGCCCTCTTGTGGCCGAGGGTCCCTTGAGAAAGAAAATATCATCTTCCACTTCGACACGTCCCGTGAGGTACTTAAATGTTTCGATCATGTTTTCCCTCTCCCTACGTTCCTCAAGAGTGTAGAGCTGCAATTTGTTCAGACTCTCTTCGTACGAGAGACCCTTGAGCCCCGAGATGTAGGATTTTTGAGGCTTTTTTCTTCACTTAATTATGATTCCCATAATCACTAATGATGGACCATTTATGGGACACTTTAATAATATTTTTGAATAAAGAGAGGGTTACCATACAACTGGGAAAACCCAGACATATTCTCTTTTTAGGACTGTCCAAGTGTCTGGGAACAGGAAGTCACTACAGAGAGGCAGCTTCTGAGGCAGGCTGACGGCAGCAGGCTCACATCACTGAGCTGCCAGTGGCTTGAAGAAAATAGAATTACAGTGCCGAGGAGGTAAGAGTCACTGTATGTTTTGTAAGCTGGCTCTCTCAAACTAGCTTATGAGGTCTGGGCCAGGGCGAGAGAAGAGCCATGGTCATGTGTCCTCTTTTTTTCAGGTCAAAAATATGGTAACCCTACACCAGGGTCCACACAGTGGCATAGTAAGGGGAGGTGGGGTGGACCACCCTGGGCGCCATCTTGGTGGAAGCAATGGGCACCTCCCCCCCACACCACGCTTGTGGCCCTCCCAGCCCCTCGTACCTCTTTAAAATCTTCACCAGCATGAGCAACTACTCTAGCCTGCTGCTTGCGCCGGCCTGGATCCCTCTGAAAGCACTTCTGGGTCCCGGGGCCAGGAAGTGACATCAGAGAGAAAGCCAGCGCGAGCAGGCCGAAGTAGCTGCTCATGCTGGTAAAGATTTAAAAAGGAACAGGGGTGGGAAGGGAGGAAATGGATGTGGTGTGAGGGCACAGAAGGAGTGGGGGGGGGGTTGGCATAGAAGTAGCAGGGAAACAGAGAGGAGAGCATAAGGGTGTCACTACCCCAGGTGCATCCTATCTTTGCTATGCCACTGGGTCCACATAAGATTGCCAATATTGTCTGAAAGACATTTTTAAAGGTTTGGATGTTTCTGTACCTGGTTTGTGGAGTTATGAAAATGGTTTAGCTTTATTTGCTCTGGCCCTCAGGCAAAACCGAAAGGATCCTGAGAGGAGCCTGGAGGAATACACTAAAGTGGGATTTATAGGAGTGCATTCACACTGTAGAATCCTTTCTCTATTTTGTTCTTGAAATGCTACACCTTTTTTCTATAGTATCCACAAAAATAAATTTTGGCATCAGTTATAGAAATGTAAGGGAAGAGCACTTTTCACTAGATGCCTAAATTCCCACAGCATCTCCCAATTTCATACATTACAAGATACATTATAGTTCAGATCTGAGCTTTCTGTTCCTGTTTACAATTGCAGATCTTTAGCTTATTTCCAATATATTCTTACTCTAATTCATCCAGACAGCATAGAGTTTTAAGAGGAAAAAAGGGCAAGGTCTCTTCAGGATCTGACTTAGAATTTGGTGGATGAAGTGATTCAGTTTTAGTAAGAAGGTGAGGGGAGAATGTGTTGTAAGATTATACTAAAATAAAGGAGTGGTTTGGCCTGTGTCAGCAACTCCTTTCAGGTGTGATGAAATCTTTACTTTATATCTACCAGTAGTGTATGTAGCTGCCATCATAAAATGGTTAATATTTGTCTCAGGTTAGACCTGCATGGAACACTGAAAGCACATTTGGTAGCAGCAATCCAGTAAGTGATAGCATTATTAAACGGACAAGTGCAGCACAGAAGTACCATGGATATTCCTAAGTATTAGTAAAGTTCTCTTGCTTTAGTGCTTGTTAGAGCAGATATGCAAATTAAAGCAGACACAGAACCACACCATAAGCATACAATCGCACGGAAAGCTTTAGCAAGCATAGTTATCTCTAGACAGCGACTGAAAACAGATATTTTGAGTCCTTGATTCCCAAATTTTTGCAGATTGTATCTTCTGGGATTAGCCAGTTAAAACAGAAGTGCTATCGATTGCCAGTTAGTATCATTCAAGTTTCTAGCTGAACAGCTAGAACTCTGGGTGAAAGAAGCAATGTTGCCAGGTAGTGTATTGTCCAGTGTGAATGACTTGTACTTAAGCAATATAGTGCTCAAAGGTGAAACAAGAAGTCAGTGGTCTCATTGCTCAATGTGGCTAAAATCATAGCAGAAATTTAAGTTACTGGGAGGTTTCGGGATGGGAGGGGGTGCATCAGAGATAGGAATGTTCTCCAGATCTAGTAGGCGTAGTTTGATTTCCATGGACAGCAGAATGTCAAGATCACTTTTCGTTGTCTCGCTAGTCATCTCTCTCCCCATCAGTACATTCAGCCCATCCGTCCAAAGGCAAAACTAGAGAGGTAAAGGAAACGAGAATCTGTAAATATTTCTGTGAATATGTCTGTTACACTTTGGTAAACACTTAGCCATGCACTGAACTGAATGGCATAAATTGCCAGTTTCTAACAAAAGAGATGGTTGAACTCTGAACCATATTAGAAGCTGGATCGTATGGAGCTGCTTTCCCTACTGACATTAGGGATATACAGAAAGGGAAAATATATGCTTACCTTTCAAATGTAGTAGTGTGGGCTTCCTGGCTCTCTCAGGCAACCCTTGATAATTTCACAATCCTGGTAGGAGATGGTATTGATCAGCAGCGGAGAAACCATCTTTAGCAATTTGGAAATTGCATTGAGCATGGAGCAGCAAGCTCTTTCTTCATGCACAGGATCTAAGCAAATTTCTGACCTGGATGTAAGTCTGAGTACCACTCATGCTGGAGAGACAGTTTTGGCAGTATCACTTAGAGCAGGGGTGCCCACACTTTTTGGGCTTGCGAGCTACTTTTAAAATGACCAAGTCAAAATGATCTACCAACAATAAAATTAAAAAAAAACCACAAAGCACACTGTACGCATAGAAAATGTTAATTATCATTTCTATTCTGGGATTTTTTCAAAGAGGTCAAAGCAGATGACTCTATGCACTGTCACCTCAGTAACAACCATACAAAAATAGACAAATACCCCCCTCCCTTTTTACTAAACCACGATAGCAGTTTTTAGTGCAGGGAACTGCGCTGAATGCCCAACGCTGCTCTCGAAGCTCGTAGGCTCCCTGCGCTAAAAACCACTATTGCAGTTTAGTAAAAGGGGACCATAGTGTAAAATATAGACAGCAGATATGGAGATGATGCGGTATATAAACCTAAGGATTAGATTAGATTAGATTAGATATAAATTCAGACACATTTTGATCACTAAATTTAAAATAAAATCATTTTTCCTACCTTTGTTATCTGGTGATTTCACGAGTCTCTGATTGCACTTTCTTCTTCTGACTGTGCATCCGATCTTTCTTCCCTTCTTTCAGCCTGTATGCTTCCTCTCCTCCAGACCTCATTCCCTCCCCCAATTTTTTCTTCCTCTCTCCCTGCCTCCCTTTTTTTTTCTCTCTCTTCATGCTCACTTTCTTTTTTTCTTTCTCTTCTTTCCTTCTGTCTCCCTGCCTGCCCTCTTTCTTTCTTTCTCCCTGCCCTCCCCAAGACACTGCCACTGCCGCTGCCATCGGGGAACAGGCCCCCAAGCTGCCGCCATCCAATAACAGGCCCCAAAGCCGCCACCGCTACCGCCCCAAGCTCTCCCTGCTTCCCTGCATCGGGCCGACCTCTCCTATGTCAATTCTGCCATAGGAGAGGAAATTCCGGTCCAGTCAGGCAGTGATTGGCTGGCCAGAACTTCCTCTTCAACGGCAGAATTGATTTTGGGGAAAGGAAGGCTGATCGGCCCGGTAGATCGCCAAGACAAAGTGAGTCTATTATGGAGCCCGGGATGGGCTCCGCGATCGACTCACTTTGCCTTGGCGATCTACTGATTGATCGTGATCGACCTATTGGGCACCCCTGACTTAGAGAGCTGCCTGGGAATGGAGATGACATGAATCCCGCAGAAGCTGTGGGGATCCCCCCCTCCGGGGTTGGAGGCACCTTAAGGGGCTCCAATGCCTGTGTGCCTCCTTTTCCTGCTCTCCAGCCACATTTGCCCCTTCCCCAAGCAGTATGTAGTGTGCAGTAGCTGACCCAAAAGCCTTCCCTCCGACGTCAGAGCTAATGTCAGAGAGAAGGCTTCCGGGTCAGCCGAGTGCAGCATGCAGGGCCCATGGCCCTGCAAAAAAGTGCAGCTGGAAAGCAGGAAGGAAGTGGATGATCTGGATGGCTCCAGTATAATCTTGCGGGAGGGGGGCACAGAAGTAGGTGGGCCTCAAAATGCACGCATGCGCGTGTTGGACGAAGGAAGGAAGAGAGAAGGGGCACAAACTTGGGATAGAGGAGGGCGCGGGACATGGGAGGGGCATGAACTTGGGACAAAAGCTGAAAGGAGAGATGGGGGCACAAATTGGGACACAGAAGGAAGGGAGGGGGCATGAACTTCAGACAGAAAAGGGAGAGAGGAAGGGGAAATGAACTTTGGGGGTGGAAATAGAAAGGGAGAATTGTTGGGCATGAGTGAGAAAGAAAGAGAGATGGTGCACACGGGGAATGGAAGAAAGAATGGGCATAGGGAGGGAGAGGAGTGAGGTACAGATGCATGAGGAAGAGAAAGATGAGACAGAAAAATGTTGGCTATGGTGTTGGAGAGGGAACAGTGGGAAAGATCGAAAGGGATGTAAGAGGGAGGAATGTTGGACATAGTGGTGGAGGGAATGAAAGAAGAGATGTGACATAGTGCTTGGAAGATGTGATAGAAGGAGCATGGGGCTGGTGGGCAGGGGTGAAAGATACTGCACATGATCCGGGGGATGAGAGAGGGAGAAATACTGGATGTGGCTGTAGAGGGGAGTGGGAGAGATACATCCTGGATTCCTCTCTCTCTTTCCCCACTCCCTTTGCAACAAGGCAGGGAATGAGAGATAAAGAGATGGTAGACAGTGAGAGACGGAGACCTGTTGCACATGGGGCTGGAGGAGAGAGGAAGAAATGTTGTTCAGGAATGGGGAAGGAAAAAAAGAGGGAGATTGATCCAGGACAGAAAGGAGTGAGGATGTTGTTCAATGGGAGAAAGGGAAGACAGAGGGAGAAATGCTGGACCATGGTAGGAGGAACCAATAGGCAGCAAAAGAAGACAGGAAAGGGGAAAAGAGAGAAACTGGGACCAACTTGATGGAAAAAATAAATCTCCAGACAGCAAAGGTAAAAAAGGAATTTATTGACTGAAATATGTTAGCTTTGGGAAATGTATATAGAAGATGTTTTTGTACTGTGTTCAAAAGAAAAGGAAATGCATTTCTGGTTTTATTTCTGCAGTGCTGAAGTACTTGTTGACCCTTGCTGTGGCTGGTGGGGATCCCCAAATACTGGCAGTTGAGGACCTCCTCCAAAGACAGCCAGAACTCCCCTCCACCAAGCACAGCAGTCGCTGGCAGCATCCCTGAGCCACTGAGGTGCCAGTATCTGTGACTCAGAGAAGCTACTACAGTATAATCTAGTTATAACGGACTTCAAGGGACCTGGAAAAACAGTCCGTTATAGCCAAAGTCCATTATATCCAGAGTTACATTTTTTAAAAACTTTATTTAGGTCAACTTGAAACAACGTACAATCAATGAACAACAGTCTCTGCACAAGCATATCAGCAACATCAATAACAAAACTCAACAAAACATTGGTATGGCACGAAATGATTGCAAAAACCAGAACACTAAAAGATATTCTAAAGCATTATGTCATACTGTACTGGAAAAAAAAATACTGTGTCATTTTATTCTGGGCTGCATTTTGATACTATATCACCGGCACGCCACGCGCCTTGTATGCGGAGCCTGCATGTCTGTTATAGCAGAACAAAACTACAGCTAAAAGCAGCTCTGGAGACCAAATTGGTTGTCCGTTATATCCGAAAGTCAGTTATATGTGAGTCCGCTATATGCAATGATTTTCTGTATGTTTATAAAGGCACACGGCTGGGACTAGTGGACCTCATCCACTATAGGCAAGGTTCCATTATAATCGAGTCCGTTATTACGAGATTATACTGTACTGCCTGCCAAGCTTGGCAGAAGGGACCTCCGGCCACCTTCAGAAGAAGTACTCAGCTGATATAACTTGGGAGTCCTCATCAGCTGGAGTATTTATATTTTATATTTACATTAGAAGCTCTGGAAGAGACCCATTTACAAAGTATGTATTCTTCCCAATTAATATTTCCAAATTAATAAAGTGTCTTTGCTTATTTGTAAATGGGTCTCTACCAAAGCCTTTAATTCAGTAGCATAATTAAATGAAATAACTACTTTTGAAGTTTATAGGGACGGGTGAGGACGGATTCAATTCCTTGCGGGGACGGAGGGGGGGGAACAGATTCGATTCTAGCGGGGATGCGTTTGATTTCCAGTAGGGATGGGTTTTATTTCTGTCCCCGCACAACTCTCTAGTATCCCTGACTTTGGCCAGTTCTCAACCTGAGACTTCTAACAGGATGGTACAGTTTATAAGTAGATCAGATGGAGTGACTCTGAGTGCAGTCTTAGGTTATGGGAGGATTTGACAGCTATTTGTAAATCTGCCTTTTGCATATTCATTGTAGTTATCCTAAATTCCCATCTGGCCATGTGTGTGTGTAGAGTCAGAAACTGGAGACTCATTATAAAGAAATAGCCAAATTAGCAAAGGTAATGAAGACCTCAGGAGATACTACAGCAACTACCGAACATTCCTTGACAAGTAAGATTGAGAATGTTTAAGAAAGTTAACCTTAACCTTTGGGTGGGATTGGGAACACTGAAGGGTCGAAATTTCAATATTATCTAAGTATTTAAATGGGAAAGATTTCTGTAAATTGAAATTCATGTTACAATGGGAAAGAGATTTAGAGGAGGAGTTAAGTAAAGGGGCATGGAAAACGGTGTTTTAATATGTTCAAAAAGCTTCTATGTGTGTTTTAATAAAATAAAATGTTTACAAGGATGGTACTATACTCCAGACAGATTATAGTACTTGCTATGTATTCAAACTGTATCTGTTGGAGATGTTCTTTGGACAGGGACACTTTCTTCCACATTTGGTGGGACTGTCCTATTTTAAGACCTCTTAAGACTTCAGTAACTGTTCATTTGAGAAACAGCTTGAGACTGCCACTTCCTTACAAACCAAGATTGTGTTTAAGGGGGTCTTAGAATTAAAAGGATCACAAATGGTAAACCAGGATTAAGAGGCTGTCTTTAGCTGCTGCAAAATGCATGATAGCAGCTATCTGGAAACAATCTTCTGGATTTTCCAATTCTGCCTGGATGTTGAAATTAAAAGAAAAACAAGATATGGAACAATTAACAGATTGGAACAGAGGATGCTTTGATCCATCACCAGGAGAATGGTCACATTATGTTGTCCCAAGACTGAATTTCTGGACTACTCAGGATTCTTTTTTTTTCTTTTGAAGGGGAGGGAACATTTTTTTTATATTATTGGGATAGCACCCATCGAAGGACATTTGATAGGTAGCACTTATGACAAGTGGGAAGAACAATTTTGAACAAAGATAGTGATGGTGAGGAATTGGGAGCTGGGATGGGGAGGCTGAGGGGCAGATTGTTTTTTTTCTAAAATCATATTGTTCAGAGTAGGTGGTGGTTATAATAATTTTGTGGTTTTCTTCTAATAAAAATATCTAAAATATTTTTAAAAATTACCTTGGAGACATCTAAAGCCAGTCTGACAGCTCTTTTGCTCTCAGGTTAGAACAAGGAGGGTAAGGAGCGAGAAGGCAGCTGACATCACTCCTTACCCCACTGGACCCGATCCTGGCTGCTGGAACCATCCGATGCTGAAGCTCCGCCCATTAACTGGCCTGCAACAATCTTCAGCCCTTTAAAGGGCCAACACCGATTGAATCCCCGATGCAATCAAGCAGGGTAAGGAGCAAGGAGGCAGCTTACATCAATCCTTATCCCATTGGACCCAATCCTGGCCATCGGAGCCATGCCGCACTGAAGCCCTGCCTACTATCCTGTTGTCAGCATAGCTATTGCTAGCAATCAGCATTTTCAGTTGGCATAACTAATGTCAACAAAGGCCTATGGGAAATTATATCAATCTGACTCTGGAATGTTGATGCAGAATTCTGGGCTCCTGCACAGAATTCACATACATTAATCATCCAGCCAGACTGGATTGTTTATCAAGAAGATAGGCTGCTTGAATGGGTCAAAGAAGTCAGAGGCTAATCCCATCTACCATGCCTGCAAGTATCACACCCTCCTTATCAATTAAACTAACCATTGTTTCAAACAGTTTACAAATTCTAAACAGAAAGATACTGGGAAATACAATAGTTTCTGTATTCAGAATAAGATTCCAAACTATAAAAGCCTCCTCTCTGCAACACACATGAATCTATCTCTTTCTCTGTCTATCTCTCTGTTTATCCTTCTCTTTATCTCTGGAACCCAAAGCTTAGACCATCACCCCTCTCTCTTGGCTCTGGTCTCTCTTGCTAACTTGAGGCATCACCCTCCCCACCCCCTTTTTTCTCTCTTTCTTTGTGTGTTCTCTCTCATTCACAAGAACACAGAAGCAGTCTCTGTAATTGTAAATTTTATGAATGTAATTGTAACTTTTATGAATCCTACTTTTCTGTATGCCTATTTCTATAATATATTCTTTATGCAAGCACCTCTGGCTGTACTTCTCATTTGATTCTATTCCTGGTGAATCTTCGGTGAGGGAATTGAACCTGGGACCTGGCGTTTGTAAGGGCGCCTCTCACGTAACCTCTACAACCTAAAACTGTGGGACCTGGCGTTGCAAACCTTACATTTGGGGGGCTCATCTCGGTCCTTCCTGATGATTTCATCTGGGTAAGTAGAATTCAATTTTATTTTTTCTTGTAGGTACTGTGCAATAGGATTATTGGCTGCCTAAGACAAGGTGAGAAATGATATTTTCCATTCAAAAGACCTTGTGCAGTATAGACAGAGTGAGATAGAAATCAACACCTTGGAAAACCCTTAGATTGATTGTACTTTAGACTGGATGACACACTGGTGAAAAGTTCCAGTAATATTTTGGGTTTTATACTTGGTGAGATTTTACTTATCAATAGACTTTGTAGCTTGATTGATAGACAGAGTGAGATAAAAATCAAAAGACCTTCTGGAACCCTTAAATTGTTTAGACTGGATGACACAGTTGTGAAAAGTTCCAGTAATATTTTGGGTTTTATATTTGGTGAGATTGTACTATTACATTACATTACATTACAAATTTCTATTCCGCCATTACCATACCACGGATTACAAAAAGAGTTATAGAAAAAGGGTTACAACGTTAGATCAGAGAAGGTTTCCAAGAGAGGGAAAAGTAGGATCTGGGGTTAGGGAGGGGATGGTAAGAGGGGGGTTAAGCTTTATCATGCTGGCATTGTCATCTAGAAGTAGGAACTTTAGATCATTTATTGTTTCATTGCCCATATATTATGAATTTTTAGAAATCAATTTGGGACCAAATTAATAATTTATTAGATAACCCAGTGGCATTATCTTATGATACTGTGATATTTGGTATGGAAATGAGAGCAAAAAGTCAGATTTCTGCTAACAACAATAAATTAATACTAATGATGACTGGGGTTGCCATTCAGCAAATTACATATAATTGGAAGGATTGGAGGAGATTAAATTATAATTTTTGGTGGAATTCTTTATGCCATATCTATAAAATGGAAAGATTTATTGCTTTACAAAGGGGATACTTTAAGAAGTTTCAGGATGTGTGGAAACCATTAACAAAATATTGTAAGGATTAAGTAAAATTATTTCCCTTTTAATTATCAGTTCAGGATATAGGGAGGGGGGTATTTTTATTATTACATATATTATATAATAATGGAAGATATGGATGGGAGGGATGGGAAAGGGGAAGGGATAAAAATTTATATAATGTACCAATGATTGTTTATAAGCGATATATTTATTGTTACTGTGAATGAATATATTTTACACTTAATGTAATTTTGAAAATGAATAAAGAATATTAAAAAAAATAAAATAAAAAGCTTTATTAACATAAGAACATAAGAAATGGCTTCGCCGGATCAGACTCTAGGTCCATCCAGTCCGGCGACCCGCACCCGTGGAGGCCAAGCCAGGTGTTCCCTGCTGAGAAACCTTGTTTACTCGTATCCCCCAATGTGATTTGCAAGAAAGTGTGCATCCAACTTGCTCTTGAAACCTAGAATGCTGGTCTCCATCACGACCTCCTCAGGGAGAGCGTTCCAAGCGTCCACCACTCGTTGTGCGAAACAGAACTTCCTAATATTTGTCCTGGGCCTGGTGCCCCTCAGTTTCAGTCCATGACCTCTTGTCCGAGTCACATTTGACAATGTGAATAACGATGTTTCTTGCTCTATTTTGTCAAATCCTTTTAGTATTTTAAAAGTCTCTATCATAATATTTAAAAAATCTTTAAAATCTTATCTATTTAGAGATGCCTTCAATGTTTAAAGCAGATTATGTTTTTTTTAATAGCTGAGATTTTTATGTACCCTTACCTATTGTTTTTTCCCACTTTTCTATTTTAAACGAAAAATGTAACTTTTAATTTCTCCATCCCAACTACTTGTTTGTTTTAGTCAAATGTTTATTGTTAATTTGTGAACCTCTTTTAACTTACTATATATTGTAATGTACATCGCTTAGTGATTTCAATAGGCGATAAATCAAATTCTATTAATAAACTTGATAAACTTGATGTCTCCTCGCAGTCTTCTCTTCTCGAGGGTGAACAATCCCAGTTTTCCGAGGTGTTCTTTGTAACTCAAATTCTCGATACCTTTTACTAGCTTCGTAGCTCGCCTTTGCACCCTCTCCAGTAGGGTTATATCCTTCTTTAGGTAGGGAGACCAGTGTTGAACACAGTACTCCAAGTGTGGTCTGATCATTGCTCTGTAAAGCGGCATTATGATGTCCGCCGATCTACTTGTGATTCCCTTCTTTATCATGCCCAACATACTATTTGCTTTCTTTGCTGCCGCTGCGCATTGAGCCGACGGCTTCAGGGTCCTGTCTATCAGTACCCCCAGGTCCCTTTCTTGTTTGGTCTTGCCCAGTGTCATACCTAACATTTTATATTCATGTTCCTTGTTTTTCTTACCCAGGTGCATCATTTTGCATTTTTCTATGTTAAACTTCATCTGCCACTTTTCTGCCCATTTCTCTAGCTGGTTCAAATCTCTCTGAAGTTCTTCTCTGTCCTTTTGTGTCCCAACTACCCGACATAGTTTTGTGTCGTCCGCAAACTTGATTAAATTACTTGTTGTTTTATCTTCTAGGTCGTTTATGAAGATATTGAACAAGATGGGCCCAAGAACCGATCCCTGGGGTACACCGCTCGTTACCTCTTCCCAGTCCAAGAACTTCCCATTTATGCCCACCCTCTGGAATCTGTTTTCTAACCATTTGCCTATCCATCTTAGTATATCTCCTTCTATTCCATGGCTTTGTAATTTCTTCAGAAGCCTTGCGTGGGGAACCTTATCAAACGCTTTCTGGAAGTCCAAGTATATTATATCCACCGGTTCACCGCTATCAATTTGTTTGTTCACCTCCTCAAAAAATTGAAGTAAATTAGTCAAACATGACTTCCCTTTCCTAAAGCCGTGTTGGCTAGCTCTCATCAGGTCGTGATTTTCCAGGTGTTGCTCTATGCTATCCTTTATTAGTGCTTCAATCATCTTCCCAGGAACCGACGTAAGACTCACAGGTCTATAGTTGCCTGGTTCTCCTCTCGATCCCTTTTTGAAGATTGGGATGACATTCGCTATCCTCCAGTCGTCTGGTATTTGCCCGGTTTTAATTGACAAGTTAGCTAGGGATTGTAATAGTTCTCCGATTTCTATCTTAAGCTCCTTTAGCACTCTCGGGTGAATTCCATCTGGTCCAGGGGATTTATCACTTCTCAATCTGTCGATCTGATAATATATCATGTTCAAATCCACATTTACTGTGGTGAGGCTATCCTCATTTTCTCCCTTGAATACTCTCCCTGTTTCTGGCATTGATGCAATGTCCTCCTTGGTAAAGACAGACGCAAAGAATGAGTTTAGCCTATCCGCAATCTGTTTGTCTTCCTTGATGCACCCTTTTCTTCCTTGGTTGTCGAGAGGGCCCACTGCTTCCTTAGCTGTTTTTTTTCCCTTTTGTGTATCTAAAAAAGGGCTTGAAGTTTTTGGCTTCTTGCGCTATCTTTTCCTCATAGGCTTTTTTGGCAGCTCTTACTGCCTTGTGACACTTCTTCTGGTCGACCTTGTGACTGTTCCAGGCCTCCGTTGTGTGTTCACGTTTCCATTTTTTAAAAGAGTTCCTCTTATCTCTTACTGCATCCTTCACCTCTTTAGTTAGCCAAGCTGGCTCTCCTTTGTTTTTATTTCTCCTTCCTTTGGATATCTGTGGAATGTAGAAATTCTGCGCTTCGGTGATGGTATTTTTTAGTAGGGACCATGCTTGATCGACCGTTATGATTTTGGCTGCCTTTTTCTTGAGCCGTTTTTTAACCATGACTCTCATGCTGTCGTATTTCCCTTTTCTGAAGTTAAAGGTTGTGGTTTGAGTCTTGGTACGTTTCCCCTTCCTGATGCCAATTTTAAAATTGATCATGCTATGATCGCTTGTCCCCAACGGAACAGTGACCTCTACATCTGTTGTCCTTCCAGTTATGCCATTTAAGACCAAGTCCAAGGTGGCAGTTCCTCTTGTCGGTTCTCCCACCATTTGTTCTAGGAAGCAGTCCCCTATCATTTCCAGGATCTTGGATTCCCTGCCACAATTTGAGGTGCCTAGGTTCCAGTTTATCCCGGGAAAGTTGAAGTCTCCCGTGATCGTTACATTTCCTGCTCTACATCCATTGGTGATTTCTTCTAGCATTTCTCGGGATTTCTTGAAGAGTATAGTTTTTATTTCCTTTCTGAACATCTTGTAGTCTGGGGTTGTTGTCAATAGGTTGGAGACTTGATTGTCTATCTTCGCTGCCTGAGTGGCCAGTAGTCCGTTGTGTGGCCCACTGTAATGCAAAACAGTTCTGTATATCCATCACAATGGCACCTCTCACTAATAGCACCCAGACGTGTGGCCCGGACTGGAGCCACCCTGCAGGACCGGATTCCAAGATGGAATCAAAAACAACATAAAGTCATTATCATCTATTTCTTCAAAAAAACATAAACATATTTATTCTTCCTGAATTCAGGTAAGTAGTTTTCTTCAAACGTTTGCTACATTGGTCAGAATGTTCAAACAGCTGCACCAACAATGAGAAACAACTCAAATAGTACAAAGCCAGCATACAAACCAGTCTTTGCCTTGCCTTCAGAACTGAGGACACTTCAGCTGTGTCCAGGGTTTGTAGTCCAACTCAAAACCAAAACTGGCTGCTACATAATCAGGCAATTTTCAAAATTATCAAAAAAAAACAATACAGTCTTAGGAATTTATCTCCACTTCCCAGAAGTGCCACAGTCTCTACAAGCCTCTGGCTAGTTCCATATTGCCAGGAAAACGAGGGAGTGATAGGTTTTGCACACAAACAGTCATTAGTTTGACTCTCACAGTTCCCACCCAGGATAACAGCAAAACCTCTCCCCAATAATCACTCCCAAGCTTGTAAAAAGAAAAAAAAACATTCACTAAACAGTCCAGCATCCAAAATCACACTCACTGTTTGGAAATGGAGGCAAAGTCCACCTGCATTGCTTCAGGGACTTGAGGAGCAAATTCTGACCAACCGTCCTCCAATTCCATCGGTAACTCTCCAGGGAACACAGGATCTTCAACCTGACCTTCCTCTAGCACCTCCATTGGAACGGGGCCATTGCTCCTGCTTGACTGGGAGGATTCTTTAGGGAGGAAAGGATTAAACCTCCTCCCTAGCTGGCTCCCCTCTCTGTTCTTACACACAGGTTTAAGTACCTTGGGGTAACGCCCTGCTTTGTCAGCCCTGGCAGTGTTCCAAGGGCCTCCTGGGCTCCCCCGGTGGACAGTGCTATTATTATGTTCAGTAACTACTTGTCCCTTCCCAATTCCTCTCCAGGATTTCTTTTCTTCCACTTTTTTCTCTGTCCTAACTGGGACCTGAGCAGGTAGAATATCTGGCTGGTCACATACCCCCACCCTTAGACGATGCTTATCCCTATAAGCACCAGAATGAATAGTATTTTCAGGGATACGGGAAAGTATGTCTACATTGGTGTTAAGTCGTCCCGGGCGGTGTACTACCGTAAACCTAAAAGTTTGTAGAGCTAAGTACCACCTGGTGAGACGAGCATTGTTATTTCGCATGGTCCCTAACCATTTAAGGGCTGCGTGGTCTGTGACTAACGTGAAGGGCCTCTCCCCTAAATAGTGGTCCAGTGTTTGCATTGCCCACTTAGCAGCCAGACACTCTAACTCTACCACAGCATAATTTCGCTCGTTAGGATGTAATTTTCTACTTAGATACAAGATGGGATGTTCTAGGCCATGACTTTCCTGGCTGAGTATGGCCCCCAATCCACAGCCAGACGCATCTGTCTGCAGAATCAAAGGTTTGTTATAGTCAATAGCGGTCAGCACCGGCTGTTTACACAAACTATTCCTCATATCCTGAAAAGCTTCTACCCCGTCAGTTCCCCATTGTAAGGTATCGGGATTATCCTTTCTTAGCATATCAGTAAGCGGAGCAGCCCTGGTAGCAAAGTTAGGAATAAATCTCCTGTAATATCCTAACAAGCCTAGAAACCCTCGCATATGTTTCTTTGTGATAGGCTGAGGATACCCTTGAATGCACCGCACCTTATCCACTAAGGGTTGGACCTGGCCCCTTCCCACCGTGTACCCTAAGTACTTCACTTCCCTTTGTCCCAGAAAACACTTTTTGGGGTTCACAGTAAACCCTGCACTCCTTAATGCCTCCAACACAGAAGTGACATGCTCGAGATGTTGATGCCATGAGGGGGAGTAGATGACAATGTCATCAAGGTAGGCCTCTGCATAGTCATGGCGTCCCCTCAAAACCTCATTAACCGCTCTTTGACAAGTACCCGCTGCCCCATGTAATCCGAACGGCATGCGAGTAAATTGGTACAACCCATAGGGAGTGCTAAAAGCAGTCTTGGGCTTGGCCGCAGCTGTTAGAGGGATTTGCCAATACCCTTTTGTAAGGTCGATGGTTGACAAATACTGCGCTTGACCAAGGCGATCCAAAAGCTCATCTACCCTCGGCATAGGAAACGCATCGAATTGAGAAACTTCATTGACCTGCCGGAAATCAATGCAAAAACGTGGTGACCCATCGGCCTTCGGGACAATCACAATCGGGCTGCACCAGGGGCTCTGTGAGGGTTCGATAACCCCCAGTGTCAGCATTTCCTGGACTAAACTATTAACTAATTTCTTTTTTTCCTCCGACAACCTGTACGGACGGACCCTCACTATCTTCCCTGGGGCGGTTACAATGTCGTGGGTGATTCCTCTCGTATGGCCCGGTATGTGTGAGAACACATCCGAGAACTTTTCCACTAGGGTCTGAACCTGCTGGGCCTGCGTTACCGAGAGCTCTGGGCCTACGTTGACCTTCTCTTCTTGCCCTAAATCAGCTATTTGGGGCCCTAAATCGTCCTCTTGATATCGCGATTAACGCTAACGTCTCCCTATCCTTCCAGGGCTTAAGCAGGTTAATGTGATACGTCTGAATGTGTTTCTTTTCATCTTTCACCCTATAATTTACAGGGCCTACCTTCTCTATCACCGTGGCTGGCCCTTTCCAGTGAGCTAGAAACTTATGAGGGTCAGATGGCACAAGTATCAGTACCCTATCACCTACTTCAAACTGGCGATCCTTAGCCTTTCTGTCATAGTAGGTCTTCTGTTTTTTCTGTGCAAACTCTAAATTTTCCCTTCCCAGTCCGGCAACTTGAGCTAGTCTCTGTTTAAGTTGGGTCAAATGAGACAACACGTCTAATTCAGTCTCATCAGGAGGGTCCCAACCTTCCTTTACTACATCCAGAAGCCCCCTGGGTACGCGTCCATATAACATTTCGAATGGGCTGACCCCCAAAGAATCCTGAACTCTTTCCCGGGCAGCGAATAAACCATAGGGAATAAACAAGTCCCAATCTCTCATATTTCCTTTAAGACCTTTTTTTATCATATGCTTGAGAGTTTGGTTGAAACGTTCAACCAGGCCATTTGCCTGGGGGTGATAAGCGGAGGTTTTAATATGTCTTATCCCCAACTCCCTCCAGAATCCTTCCATTTCCTTTGATAGAAAGTTACTCCCACGATCCGATAGCACTTCCCTTGGAAAACCAATGTTACAAAACAGTCCCATTAACTCCTTCATAAGAGACTTAGAAGATGTTTTCCGAAGTGGAAAAGCCCAGGGAAATCTTGTGGCCACGTCCATCACCACAAAGATAAAACTATAACCCCTTACCGTCTTTTCCAATGGGCCTACTATGTCCATTGCTAATCTTTTAAGGGGTTCGTCTATCACAGGAATTGGAATTAGGGGTGCTCGTGGCGGCCGATTCATAGTTAGTTGTTGACAGATGGGGCATGTCTTACAAAACTCCTCCACCTCCTGCCTCACTCTCGGCCAAAAGAATCTGCTCAAAATCTGGGTCTGGGTCGCTAGTACCCCTTTGTGGCCAGCCAATGGGGAATCGTGAGCCAATTGCAGAATGATCTTTCTAAACCCCTTCGGGACCACTAATTTTTCACCCTTTTCTCCTGATCGTTCTGGGCAAGATTCTATCTTATAAAGCAGACCTCTCCTAATCTTAAATCCAGCTTTTTCCAATGATGGATTTGTAGCCTGTTGCCACAGTTCTTGCAAAGAGGGGTCAGAACGTTGTTCCCTCAGAAATGTGGGAAAGGTGTCCGCTATTTCCTGAGGTAGTCTTGGGAACTCCTGTGTCTGACCAACCCTTTGCAAGGCCTGAGTACGTTGCTGTTGCTGCCTTCTCTTCTGCGCCCTTGAGGCTCTAGACTGCTTTTGGGAAGGTTTTTCTACGACCCCGTCCTGAAATGGGAACACACCCCCTAGTACCGCCTCAGGTCCTTCAATGGGTAAACCCTGGGATCGAGTATTAACGAGCCCTTGTTTAGTGTCCAGACACCCCCTCAACCCTGGCCAGTCATGCCCCAGAATCAGGTCATATGGGGCTCCTGGAACCAAAGCCACTGAAATCTGATACACCCTATCCTGGTATAACACGGTGGTGGGTCTCAGAGAATACCTCACTTCATCTCCATGTATACATTTTATAACCACACTTTGAGTACGAGAAACTTCTCTCTCCCCAAGGAACACTCTCTCCCAAAATTGCAAGGACATCATTGACTGATCCGCTCCGGTGTCAATGAGAGCTTCCGTGTCTTGTCCCCCCACAGAGACCCTGACTGTACATACAGCCTGTAATCCAATACCCTGAGATCGGGATTTGGACGAATCTGACTCAACCCGGGCACCCTGGCTAGATAGGTTAATTACTTTACATTCGTTTGAAACATATTCCCTCCTTCCTTTTCCCACTTGGTTTGTGGAACTACGTTTATGAGGAAAGGACTGAAGGATTCTATGGTTAGCTTTCCTAACACTTTTCCTACTAACCATAGTGTAAGGGGGTTCATATGGGCCTATCTGAGACTGACACAAATTTGGTTCAGGGTCTTCAAGGTTGGCACCTAATTTCCCTTCTTCGGTCAAGCAGGGCAACAACTGATCCATCCCTCCTTTATCTGGAAACCACCCCACAGTTATGTCCTTGCTTGCTATTGGCAATAAGCTAATAGATGGCAAAACAGTCAGTCCTACCGGATCCACGACCGGTATACTTGGTGATGGTGGTCCCTCTGGATGTATACTCCTCTGCTCCAAGAAATGCTTAAAGAGCCTATTCTGCTGTCGCATGGCTTCTAATAGGCTACCCTGTCGTTGCTCCATCTCCTCTTGGCTAGCCTGTCGGCGTTCGTCCCGTGCTTTCAAGATGATTTCCAGGTCCTCACGCCGCTGCCTATGCTCCTCGGCCAACTCTGACAAAATCTGGGACTGCTCCATACTAGAACCTAGAAAACAAAACAACAAGAGAAGGAACCCAAGTGTGGCCGCTTGGAAATAGTGTCCTCCCCTTGCTAGCCTCCCCAGCTTCCAGTCCTCCCCAACCAGCACCACTTTATCCTCACCAGCTACCCCTAGATACCCTTACCGGAGGTACTGGTGAGTCTCCGCATTCGTGCTGATTGGGTGCACCGCCCGTGCTGTATCCGGTCTGGAACTGGTCTCCGGCTCGGTCCACTGGTTCCTCTGGGTTCTCCTGGAACTCGGCTCTGGAAGACTGGAACTCCGGTCTGTCTCCTTCCTCCTCCGACCACAAACTGAGCTCCACCTTGTCCTCTACAGGAAATGTGGTTGTTTTGGATCCTTGGTTTCCGGTTTCCGGCTGGAAACTCCTCCTTAGACTTGGACACAGGAACCCCAGCCAAAGTCTTTCAAAACACAAGGTTTCTCCAAACAAAGCAATATTGTCAATAGTTCAACAATCTTCAAAGAACATCCAAGACACGCCAGTCCAACAAAATGGCGCAACAAAAGAAAAAAAATATATTTTTTCCTTCTTTTTTTTTTTTTAACTTGCAGTTCCTCGGATGTCCTGCAGGAGGTGCTAGATCCCACTTCTGACACCAATTTATGTGGCCCACTGTAATGCAAAACAGTTCTGTATATCCATCACAATGGCACCTCTCACTAATAGCACCCAGACGTGTGGTCCGGACTGGAGCCACCCTGCAGGACCGGATTCCAAGATGGAATCAAAAACAACATAAAGTCATTATCATCTATTTCTTCAAAAAAACATAAACATATTTATTCTTCCTGAATTCAGGTAAGTAGTTTTCTTCAAACGTTTGCTACATTGGTCAGAATGTTCAAACAGCTGCACCAACAATGAGAAACAACTCAAATAGTACAAAGCCAGCATACAAACCAGTCTTTGCCTTGCCTTCAGAACTGAGGACACTTCAGCTGTGTCCAGGGTTTGTAGTCCAACTCAAAACCAAAACTGGCTGCTACATAATCAGGCAATTTTCAAAATTATCAAAAAAAAAACAATACAGTCTTAGGAATTTATCTCCACTTCCCAGAAGTGCCACAGTCTCTACAAGCCTCTGGCTAGTTCCATATTGCCAGGAAAACGAGGGAGTGATAGGTTTTGCACACAAACAGTCATTAGTTTGACTCTCACAGTTCCCACCCAGGATAACAGCAAAACCTCTCCCCAATAATCACTCCCAAGCTTGTAAAAAGAAAAAAAAACATTCACTAAACAGTCCAGCATCCAAAATCACACTCACTGTTTGGAAATGGAGGCAAAGTCCACCTGCATTGCTTCAGGGACTTGAGGAGCAAATTCTGACCAACCGTCCTCCAATTCCATCGGTAACTCTCCAGGGAACACAGGATCTTCAACCTGACCTTCCTCTAGCACCTCCATTGGAACGGGGCCATTGCTCCTGCTTGACTGGGAGGATTCTTTAGGGAGGAAAGGATTAAACCTCCTCCCTAGCTGGCTCCCCTCTCTGTTCTTACACACAGGTTTAAGTACCTTGGGGTAACGCCCTGCTTTGTCAGCCCTGGCAGTGTTCCAAGGGCCTCCTGGGCTCCCCCGGTGGACAGTGCTATTATTATGTTCAGTAACTACTTGTCCCTTCCCAATTCCTCTCCAGGATTTCTTTTCTTCCACTTTTTTCTCTGTCCTAACTGGGACCTGAGCAGGTAGAATATCTGGCTGGTCACAGTTGTATAGTTTTTTCCATTTTACTTGTTTGATTGGGGGGTAAGTGAATGGGGTGTGTGTTTTTCTATGCCTGGTAGAGATGGTTTGGATGAGGCGGTCGTTTAGGTAGGTTGGGCTGTCTCCATTTATAGTTTTAAATAGTAAACAGTAGAATTTAAATTGTATTCTTTCCTAGATTGGAAGCCAATGAGAATTGATGAATGCCTCAGTAATGTGATCATGTTTTTTTAATGAATAGACGAATCTCAGAGCTGTATTCTGAATTGTCTGTAGTTGTTTAATCATTATTGCAGGGCAGGGGAGGTAGAGGATGTTGCAATAGTCTAGGATACTTAGGATTAGAGATTATACTAGGAGCTGAAATTGTGTTTTTTCGAAGAATTTTCAGACTTGTCTAAGGTTTCTCATAACTGCAAAAGATTTCTGTATTGTTTTGTTAATTTGTGGCTGCATGGTGCAGCCTTTGTCAATAGTCATACCTAGAAGTTTTAGGGTGGTTTGCAAAGGGTAGTTGATAGAGTTGATTTCTAAGTTGGTTATGGTTGGGATTTTGTTATTTTCTAGGAGGATGAATTTAGTTTTGTCTGGGTTGAGTTTCAGTTTGTGGTCTTCCATCCAAGTCGTAACTGTAGGTAGAGTTCTGTGTAGTGTGTCTGACATTAAGAGCATTGGTTGGTCGAAAGGAATGAGGATGGTGATGTCATCAGCATAGCTATAAGAGGATAGGCCTTGTTTGTTCAGGTAAACGCCAAGAGAGGCCGTATATAGGTTGAAGAGAGTAGGGGACAGTGGGGACCCTTGTGGAACGCCGCAGGGGTTGGACCAAGGTTTGGGTTTTTCTTTGTCTGATTTTACTTTGTATGTTCTGGATTTTAAGAAACCTTCAAACCATGAGTATACTTTATCTGAGATGCCTATTGAGTCCAAGATTTGCAGTAGGATGTTATGGTCTACCAGGTCAAATGCCGCCGTCAGGTCCAACTGTATGAGCAGCATTTTTTTTCCAATACTGAGGTGTTGTCTTGCTGTGTCGATAAAGGATCCTAATAGTGTCTCTGTGCTGAAGTTAGCTCTGAAGCCGGATTGCGTGGGATGGAGTAAGTTATGGTCCTCAAGATAGTTGGTGAGGAATTTGGTTACTAATCCTTCTGTTAGTTTGATATATAGAGGTATTGAGGCTATTGGTCTGTAGTTGGATGAGAGGTCTGTTGGTCCTTTTGGGTCTTTTAAGATTGGGGTGATGATGATTTCGCTGAGGTCATTCGTGAAAATGCCATCTGTGAGCATGGTTTGTATCCAGTGTAGGAGTAAGGTACGGAACTTAGTGCTTGCTGATGACAGGAGATATGGCGGGCAGTGGTTGAGTTCACATGATGCGTGGCTGTACTTATTGTAGAGTTTGTTGAATTCGGTCCAATGTATCTTAGGGAATTGGGACCAAGGTCTGTCTGCAGCACAAGATTCATTTTCTGTGGGGAGTATTGTGACTTCGAGTAGGTGGGTTGGGTTACTAATGAGAGTAGCTCTGGTGTTTGTAATTTTATTCTTGAAGTGTTCAGCTAGGAGGGAGGCTGAAGGGGAGGAGTTATTGTTAGTGGTCAAATAGGGTATGGTGTTAGTTAGATCTTTTAATATTTGGAATAATTTTTTGGTGTCTTGGGTTTCTGTGCCTATTAGGTTGGTGTAATGTTTTTTTTCTCTTTTCTTTTAATAGAAGTTTGTATTGTTTGTTAATTTTTTTTCCAGGCGGTTTTTGTGTGATCTTGGTTGGTTTTTCTCCATTTTCTTTCCAGACATCTACATTGTCTCTTGAGTAGGAGTAATTCTTCGTCGAACCATTGGTCTGATCGTCTGCATGTTCTGGTTTTGGTTCGAAGTGGGGCTTGTTCATCAAGGACGTTGTTGCTCAAATAGCCCCAGTGTGAAATGAAGTCTTTGGGGTTATCTTCTTGGATTGTTTAGTCTACTTTTGACCAGAAAATGGCGGGCTCGATGCGTTTGCGTGATGTGTAGGTTACTATTTTGGATATTGGTTTGGATTTGTTTTTGGTCCAGATGATGTTGAAGGTGTAAGTGTAGTGGTCTGACCAGAGGGATGGGGACCAGGTTCCATTAGACGTTTGAATTTCTGAAGTACATGTTTGATGGGTCATGAAGGCTGCAATGTCCAGTTGGTGTCCTTTCTCATGAGTAGTTAGTGGGTTTAAAATTTGGAAGGATAGGGCATTGAGGAAAGAAAGTAGATTGTCTACTGGCTTGGATGAATGGTCTACAAGATGAAGGTTTAGGTCTCCTAGGATAAGATTGTGTGCTGCTGTAAGTGAGTTTTGGTATATGAAGTTTTCAAATTCGGATCTAACCATGGCCCAGTTTCACGGTGTTATATAACAGAGCATGCAGTTTAGTGAGTTTTTTAGTACGGTGGAAGAGATTTGACATGCTAAAAGGTCCATGTAAGGGGTGGAAGTTTTTTCCAATATGTTTAAGGTTAGGGAGTCTTTGAGTAAGATCCCTAATCCATCTCCTCTTTTTTTCTCTCTGCAGGTCACTGTAATTTTGTATCCTTGAGGGCAGACTTCTGTAATTCTTGGGTCTGTGTCCGATGTTAGCCAGGTTTCTGTGAGGAAGAGGCAGTCTAGGTTTTTGTTTTTTATCCAGGTTTTTATAAGTTCTGTTTTTGGACCTAGGGCTCTGACGTTTAAGTAGGCACAGTTAAGGGTGGTGGTTTCTGTTTGGTGGTTGTGAATCGTTTTAGGGTAGATGAGTGAATTTGGGTTATGGTGCGGTTGTGTTGCTCTTCTTCCCCATGCTGGTGTTATGGGGTGTTGAACGCTTGTTTGGTGGACAGAGTTCCTCTGTCTATTGGAACTCTCCTGTTAGGGTGAAGGGTTTTGATTGCAATTGAGCTAGTGGGAATGTTGGGTAGGTTGTTTGCTTCTACCTTACAGCTGGATATGAGAAGGATTATTAATAGGATAATCTGGGTGTTTGTTTGTGGAATTAGCTTCATTATGGAGGTGGGGCTGCTGGTAGAGGCAGTGTAGTTTCCAGTGGTTAGGTTGTTGGCTGTGTTTAGTGTCTGGGTAGGAGAGTGGGTTGTGGAGGGAGGTGTTGAGGACTGGCGAGAAGATAAAAGAAACTAAAACCGGCAAAAACAAACTTTTAAACTGATGGGGAGATCCCTCTGAGCCTTCCAACTGGCTCAGCGGTGCACCGTCGGGAGGGGAGGGGGCGGAGTTCGCTCCCACACCCAGAGTGTGCCTTACTCTGCTCCCGCTCTGCCCCGAGTGCTCCCGGTCCGTGGGGGGAGGTGCTGAGGTCCATCGAGAGGTAAAAGAAACTGAAACCGGCAAAAACAAACTTTTAAACTGTTGGGGAGATCCCTCTGAGCCTTCCAACTGGCTCAGCGGTGCACCGTCGGGAGGGGAGGGGGCGGAGTTCGCTCCCACACCCAGAGTGTGCCTTACTCTGCTCCCGCTCTGCCCCGAGTGCTCCCAGTCCGTGGGGGGAGGTCTTTGTAGTTTACCTGTGCCAGTTTGCATTTTATGCTTTGCTATTATAGGCTTGCTAGAGTGTGTTGCATGTAAGAATATTTGAGCTGCTCTGAAGAAAAGCATGGTCCAAAATTAAAACAGTCACTCAATTAAGACACGCCACATCTGTACTAATAACCTTTACTTTTTTTCCTTTGTGCTTTTAATTCTATTTCTTGTCAGTCTCTGCCCTGATGAAAGGCCCAGTGCACACTGGAACTGGCAGCTGGCATCTCTCCTCTTCTAACCGACTTCTTATATTTTTTCTTGCTAAACTTCTGCCTGTAAATTTCAGGTAGTAACCTTTACATTTAAAGTGTGGGCATCACGTGATGCCGTCTCGGTGAGCCGACGTGCGTGAGAAGAGCTCCCGGGCCCGCTTGTTTCTTCGATCTCGGCCGGCGTTGCTATCGGCGCGGTCTGTTCTCCCCGACTTCCGGTTTCGGAGGGGAAGTCCCGGCAGCGTTTTACCCTCGGTTTGGGGCACTATGGCTGCAAAAGTGACCCGCAAGGAGCGGGAGAAGCCTCGGGCTGCAGATCCCAAGATGGCGGAGCCGGCCCTCGTGTCCCCCTCTTCCCCACGGTCTGAGTGGGTGGCGGATGTTATCACGGAGGTGCGGGCAGCGATACAGGACACCCTTACCTCTCAGCTTCAAAAGCTTTCCGACAAACTGGATGGCTTGGATGCTTCTGTGAGCCATATTAGAGCGGAGTTTGGCTCTTTTCAACAAAGGGTATCTGATTTGGAGGACTCGGCCGGGCAGTCTAGGGAGGCTCAGACAGCGTCGGACTCCAAAATTCGCCAGCTGGAACTTAAGGTGGAGGATCTGGAGAATCGCTCCAGGCGCAGCAATTTGCGACTTGTTGGCGTTCCCGAGTCGGTGTTGGATGGGCAGCTGCACTCCTTTCTGGAATCCTGGCTGGTGCAGTCTCTTCAGCTTCCTTCGACTGCGGGGCCCCTGCGGATTGAAAGAGCGCACCGTCTGGGAGTTCGCCGCCAAGATGCTACCCGTCCGAGGGTGGTAATCTTCAAGGTGTTGAATTATGCCCACAAGGTGGAGATCCTGCGGGCTATTCGGGCGAAAGGCCCCCTCACCTATGAAAATCAGAAGATTTTGTGCTTCCAGGACTTCTCGGTTCAATTGGCTGCCCGGAGAAAGGAGTTTGCCGCTGTCTGTCGTCAACTCCATGAGCGGCGTATCCAGTTCGCGCTTCTCTATCCTGCACGCCTCAAAGTTCAACATGAGGGTCGCTCTCACTTTTTTGACTCTGCGGCTGATGCCTTGGCTTATGTGCAACGTCTGGCGGGAGCGGCGCCTAGCCCCTGATCGTCCTCTGTTTCCTAGTTTCAGGTTTCTGGACTGTATTGGGCTGGCTCTCTTGCTGTTTTGCTGCTGCTAGCAAGCTGCCTTGGACTTTGCCATGGACTGACGGTGGGGCGGTGGAGCTGGAGATTAGGGAGCTGCTGCCATTTTCTCTGCCTGACCCATGTCCGAGGACTCCAGCCCTTTGGTTTTGTTCCTGCTGTTCTTGTTTGCCTGTGTATTGGATTATAGGGCGCTATTCCTCCGTGGGGGATGGCGTGCTTTTCTGCCATGGTGCCACCATCTGCTTTTGACATAGTTCTCGTTTTGTTTTCTCTCAGCATAAGGGGGATTTATTTTATTTTATTTACTGATATGTTGTCTTCTTTGCGACTTATATTGGGAAAATTTCCCCGCATAACTGCCTGTTCCTCCGCAGTAATTGTGCATTCTTGTTTTATTTGTTGAGATATGTCTTTAGTCTAATTTCCAGTACTTCTTCTTCGTGGGTTTGTGTTTAGTTTCTATGGAAGTTGGGGGGTGGGCTCGGGAGGGCTTTTCAGCGTGATTGGTATCTGGGTTTCTCCCAGATCTGTGCATGAGAATTTGGGGGTTGGAGTTTGGGAGGTTGTTGGGGGGGGGGAGGGCTGCTGGGTGGTTGGGGGCTGGGCTTGGGAGGGGGGTTTGTATGTGTGGAATGTTTGGAAGGGTGTGTTTGGGTGTGACTGGAGGTGGTTGTGTGACCCGGGGTATTGGTGTTTGGCTGTGTTTGTGTTTTTTTTGGACTATGGGTGACTTTTTGCTCTGGGAAGGAGCCGCTGGCTGGGACGGTTCCCCCGGTAGTCTATTCAGCTATCTTTCTTTTTATCTTAGCTTTTCCTACTCATGGTAATTAAGTTTATCTCCTGGAATGTCCATGGTATCACATCTCCTGTTAAACGCCAAAAAATTCTTAGTGCATTGAATCGACAAAAGGTGGATATAGCATTTTTGCAGGAGACACACCTCTCTTCTGCGGAACATGCTAAACTCTGCCGGTGGTGGGTTGGTGAGATCTTGGAGTCTTCGGGTCTGCACCGGAAGGCGGGGGTAGTCATTTTATGTCGTAAGGGTCTGCATTTGACTACCCATAAGGTATGGTCTGACCCGCAGGGGCGTTATCTGGTAGCTAAAGTGACACTTAATAGGCAGGATTTGCTCTTGTGTAATATATATGCTCCTAACACTTGGGATGGGTCCTTTATGCGTTCCCTTACCAGACTTCTTCATCAGGACCTTCCAGTGGTGTTGGGTGGGGATTTTAATCAAGCTTTTGATCCCACTATTGACAAATCTAATCCCCTTCCTCACGACAGGTATGCCCCGAATAGAGGCCTTCCCTTGTTTGCCTCTTCTATGTCTTTGATTGATGTGTGGCGGGTGTTACATCCTGGAGACCGCGACTACACTCATACATCTAGTGCCCATGCAACGCAGTCCCGTATTGATTATTGGTTGCTCACGGATTCCCTGTTTTCGCAGGTGAGCTCGGCGGAGATTGGGGGATATGATGTTTCGGATCATGCTATGATTGTTCTTATTTTAGAGTTTCCTGGAGATACCCCTGGGGGCTTTCATTGGCGGTTTCCTCTCTCGCTCTATTCTGATCAGGAGTTTCATGCTTTCCTGGTAGATAAATGGAAGGACTATGCTTTTCACAATGCGTCTCATAGGGGTGACTCATTTCTTTACTGGGAGGCTGCTAAAGTGGTGTTGCGGGGTGAGATCATTGCTTACTCTAGCCGAAAGAAAAAAAGGCGCGACCGTCAGGTGCTCCGGCTGGAGCGCCAGGTTCAGGATGATCGTCGCCGCTATGGGGCTCACCCCACCGGAATCAATAGAGCGTTATTATTGGCTTCGCAGTTGTCGTTGCGGGAACTATTACATGATCGGGCTATGAAGTCTTTGGCATACTATAAATTTCAACTGTATTTGCATGCTAATAAGAGCGGTAAGCTTCTGGCAAATTTGATTCGACGTGCTAAGGGGTTTTCCCCAATTCTCCATCTCCGCCGGGCAGATGGTGGTTTGGTCCACAAAGATGAGGATATGGCGGCGGTGTTTCACCATTATTTCCAGGAGTTGTATGCTGCTCCACCGGTTTCTTCGTTGGCGGGTGATCTTTATTTGGATCAGGTCTCTCATCCGGTGGTGACAGAAGCTCAGAATGCGCGTTTGCAAGCTCCTTTTACAGTTGAAGAGCTATCGCTGGTTCTTGGTAGTTCTCCGCTGCAGAAGGCGGCGGGGCCCGATGGCTTTCGCAGTGAATTCTATAGACTTCTACTTGCGGACGTGGCCCCAGTTCTGGTTGATGTGTTTAACACTGCGGTACGCGAGGGGGCTCTTCCGCCTTCTCTTCGGGTTGCTCAGATTGTGGTTCTGCTTAAGCCCGGCAAGGACCCATTAAAGGCCTCCTCGTATCGCCCCATATCCCTGTTGAATGCTGAAGCTAAATTCTTTGCTAAATTGTTGGCCAACCGGTTGGCGGGTATTTTGCCCTCACTGGTGGCGGAGCCTCAAGTTGGGTTCGTCAAAGGTCGGTCGTCCACTCGCAATTTACGTACTATATTGGCTTCGCTGGAGTGGGTGGAGCGGGAGCAGGTTTCTTCTTTGCTGGTCAGTTTTGATGCCCATAAGGCCTTTGATAGGGTTTTGTGGGATTTTTTGTTTTGTACTCTTCAACATTATGGTATGGGAGGTTTCTTTAGTGATGCGGTGGCTGCGTTATATCATGATCCGCTGGCCAGGGTGCTGGTTAATGGAGTTTCTTCGGCGGTGTTTCCAATTCAGCGGGGTACTAGACAGGGTTGCCCCTTGTCTCCTCTTCTTTTCGTGCTCACCTTGGATCCCTTAATTCGCGAAATCTCTGCTAATCCGGCGGTTCGGGGTGTTTCTCTTGGCGGCCGAGAGTTTAAGATTTCGGCATTTGCAGACGATTTGTTGGTTCATTTGACCTCCCCGTGGGAATCCTTTCCTGCTCTTATGTCGCTTTTTACGGAGTATGGCGATTTTTCGGGCTTCCAATTGAATTATGATAAATCTCTGGCATTAGCTACGGCCGAGGCGGTGCGCTTGGAGTGGCCGGGGCAGTTTCCTTTACGGTGGGCGGATGGCGTATTCAAATATTTGGGAGTGCAACTCACGAGCAGTGTGGGACGGTTATATCGTGCTAATGTAGATGTTTTGTTGGCCGCTACGGAGGGTTGTTTTGCAAAGTGGATGTCTCTACCTCTCTCTTTTTATGGTAGGGTTCAGTTGTATAAGATGGTTATTTTTCCCCGCTGGTTGTATGTACTCCAGTTGCTGCCTCTTTGTCTGCGTCGTAGCGATCTTCAACGGCTTCATAGGCAGCTGACCCGATTCCTCTGGCAAGGCAAGAAGTCTCAGATATCGATCTCTTATCTGTTCGGCTCGGGAAAGATCGGTGGTGTGGGGCTCCCGGATATTGGCCTCTATAATCTGGCTTGCTTGTTGCGATTTTTGGGAGACTGGTGCTTACAGAGTGATGACTATCTTTTTCGGGACTTTGAACATGCTCTTTTCTCTCCTTGGCACTTGTTTTCGCTGTCTCAGTTACCTGTTCGCCTCTTGCCTCCCGCGTTCCGATCTAGTTTCATCCTTAGGTCGTGGCGTTTTTCTTGGAAGGCATTGGTAGGGTTACTGGGGGGGGACCATCAAGTTTCGGATCAGTTGTCTATACGGGGGAATCCGCAGTTTCTGCCTGGCTGTGATAACTCGGTCTTTGTGCGATGGACTGGAGAGGGGTTTCTTCTTCTTGAGCATTTATTGGATGAGGATGGGGCGATGAGACCTTGGGGAGATTTTCCCATGCTTCATTCTTTGGGTGTGGGAGGTCTGTTTGCGTACCGGCAAATTCATCATTATGTGGGATCCTTGGCGCGCCCGGGCTTACGGTTTCGATTGGGTAACCAATTTCGTCTATTTTTTGCCCAATTTTATGCTTGTGGCTTGACGGTGTCTGCGTTGCATGGGGCTTTGCGGCGGCTTACTCCTCAGAAGTCTTATACGGCTCTGGAGAGCCGCTGGGGTAGAGATCTGGGCATACCTGGTGAGTCCTTGAACTTTCCTTCCCTTATTGGTCGTATCTCTTCTATTTCTATTAGTGCAGAACTGAGGGAATGCCAATTTCGAGTGGTGTATAGGGCGTATTTTTCCCAAGAGTGGGTCCACAAGGTTGGGGGCATTTCTTCTCCAATCTGCCCTAAGTGTACACTGGGTTGCAACTCCTTTTTTCATGCGTTTTGGGGATGCCCTCGAGTGAAAGTCTTTTGGAGAGCCATACTCCGCTTTTTGGAGCGGCTGGTTGGTCACGCTATTCCGATGTCTCCGGTAGGCTTGCTTTTAGATAGATATGAATCTTTGCGAGTGCCTGCTCGGAGACATCGGTTGCTGATCCGGAAGGGTGCTGTTATAGGAAAGAAGATCATTCTTAGCGTTTGGACGCAAGACATAGCGCCTGCTTACTGGGCTTGGAGGAATCGTTTTCATAATTTGATGCTCTTGGAGCAACGCCATGCTCGATTATCTGTCCGGCGGTCGAAGCTTTTCCTGCAGACCTGGGACCCCTACATTTCCTCGCTTTCCCCTAGGGCCAGAAGTCTGGTCTTGAATTCACTCTGTTGTTGATACCTTATGCTCTCAGCTGTTTTCCCCGGGTTGGTGGGTGGATGTTTGGGAGAGTGTGAAAGGTGGGTATGAGTGGTTGGACGTATGTGGAGTTCAGGGGGTAGGGTGGGATTACACATTGTGGGTGGGAGGATGGGAATTGGTTCTCTTGTTTTGTTTGATCTGTGCTGAGCGGCATAAGCAAACAGCTTGCTCAGCATAATCTTTTCTTGCTGGGGGGGTTTTTTTTTGGGTATGGATTGGGTCTCATGGTGTGGGTTTGGGTTGGGGTGGGGGTTTGGGATTTGGAGTGGGTGGGGATTGGGGGGATCCTTTGGTTGGGGTGAAAATGTGTTTGATGGTACATTTGATGTTCGCGACCTTGTTGTATGGTCGTGTTGTCTTGTGTATTTACTGATGATGTGCCAATAAAACATGATTTATACTAAAGTGTGGGCAAGTGTGGGCATAAGTGTATTCTTTATGCCAGTGACCCTTGCCTAAGCTTTACCTCATTTTTTTCTACCTATTAACTAAAGTCTCCCTCCTTCATCAGTGGGAGCATTTCAATCTCAAAGGCTACACACAGACAGGGATGAGCAAGGCCCACGTACCAAGGCAGATTGCAGCCTCAAATATGAACCATTTTGATTTTCAAGAACTCACAGATATTGTACAGAAATATTTTGACAAGAAGGGGGGTCCTTATGAGGGTAATTTTCCAGAACACACATGGCACGATATTCAGAAACAAATGGTTACTCATTCTCAGGAGTTTAGTAAGAAAACAAATAAACGAAAATGCCTTTTCATTCAAGGCCTATGTAGGGGAATTATAAGCCTAAGACAAGAAAATACTGACTTGAACACTCAGTGCCATCAGCTGTCCAAAGACTTAGATGAGGCACAAATTAATATATCCATG
Organism: Geotrypetes seraphini; assembly: GCF_902459505.1. NCBI lineage: Eukaryota > Metazoa > Chordata > Amphibia > Gymnophiona > Dermophiidae > Geotrypetes > Geotrypetes seraphini. The sequence goes on from NC_047087.1 coordinate 142,149,162, forward strand.
CTAAGAACCAAAATTGTTCAAGCTACAAATTCCTTTTTAGCTGTAAATGAATAATTAGAAGAGGCCAAGGCAGAATTAAAGTATTTAAAGTCAAAATGTGCCTCACAGGGACAGGTTAATGCTGTCCCCTCACTGATTCTGCCGTCTGCACCAGTGCCACCTTCACCATATAATCCATGTAGTCAGTTTATAGAGAAACAGAACACCGTTTTTGTAGCAGGCCAGCGAAAAGGTAAACTAGCTACAGATGTAGAACAGGAAGAAGAACCGACAAATAAAGATGAGGAAAATTCATTACCAGGCCAGAGCAATATCAATAGTACTCCTATAAGTGACACAGCTCCAGTAACAGTAGTACTGCAGGGACATATGAAAGATAGTGACATTGAAAGAACAGTGGAAAAAGTGGGCCCTATGCCTTTTAACATAAATGAATGGTGCAAATGGGCTACTGATAAACTGATTCACTGGGGTCTAGGGAAATGCACCTCCCTGCAAGTACTTAGAACTCTTTCACCCCTGCCAACCGATACACTAGAGCAGTTTGCATATAGAGTGTGGGTAATAAATGCAGTACTGCATGAACATTGGCCCAGTTCTTCAGATTATGGTCAGAGAGAACATAAAGAATTTCTATTAGAATTATTATTCCCTGAGATTACTAAATACCTTCTGTGGTTTTCGGAGGACCCTAAAGCTACCCCTTTTGACACTTTACTGCTCAGGATTGGGTCTCTGTGGAAGACCCAGCCAGCTCAAATTATTTCAGTATCGGAAGCTAGGAGATGGCGTGCTGAAGGAGCACCCCAATATAATAAAACACCACACACAGGAAATAGGGGGCATGTCAGAGGTAGTAACAGAAATTCCTCCACTTAAATTCCCTTCCATGAACTCAGAGACCAAAAGGAAAAATTTGAAAAAGAGAAAATTAAATGGGAACAGGATCGACATACAATGCAGATAGAATTGGACAGAGTAAAAAGTGATTTAACAGCTAGGAAAAACAGTGTTAGTGCATAGGGCTGTCCTGACTCTCTGTGTCCAAATACCAAGGTGACTCAGCCCTTCACAGCCCCGCCGGACTCCTTTCACTTACCTGTGGACTCACTTCTGGAGATGCAGGATAAGGGAAAAAAGTCAGACTCAGAATTCAGCTTGAGGTATATGGCACCTTTGATATTGGACACTTCCGACTGCCCCAATGTTAATACTATCATAGAGGGGGTCAGGATACAGGGGCCAGTCTCTATGTCCACTCCGCTCTGTAGGAGCGGAGTGCGGAGCGGACAGAGAGGAGAGCTGAGGGCTGAGAGTGGAGCGGACAGAGAGAGGAGAGCTGAAGGCTGAGAGCGGAGCGGACAGTGAGAGGAGACCTGAGGGCTGAGAGCGGAGTGGACAGAGAGAGGGGAGCTGAGGGCTGAGAGCAGAGCAGACAGACTGAGAGGAGAGCTGAAAGCAGGCGAAGAGAGCTAAGGGGCAGATAGCGGACCAAGCGGAGTTGAGGGGAAGAGGCGAGAGATATCTCCGCCCACCCCCCGACGTCACCAGCCGAACTCCCCCATAAAAGGGGAGGAACCAACGGCGCGCAGCCATTCGGTGCACGGCGAAGGCGAGCGGCAAAGGCGCTCGCCTTAGTGAGAGCGCCTTTGCAAAGGAGCCTTGAGAAGGAGCCAGGAGCCCAGGCAGCCCAGCAGCAAATTCTAACTTCTGAAAAATAAACCACAGGTACTTTTCTTCTCTTCTCATTCTTCTCTTCTCTCTCTACTCTTTCAGCTAGCTGCACGCTGGGCACCACTCCCACACACCGAAGGACTATAGGAACGAGAAAAGAGAAATGGAGGCAGCAGGAACCCAGCGAAGCTTCCCAGTATACTGCACCGAGTTTCATATGTATGACTACCTCCCTTCCGGAAGGCAAGCGTACATATGCAGTCAATGTCAGGAACTGGATAGCCTGAAGAAGGAGGTCGGGAGACTGCAGGACAGGGTCCAGGAGCTGGAGGGACTCCGCACCGTAGAGGAACCGTGCTGGGCAACTGAGGATACCACCAGAGAGAGCCACATCAAGGAACAAGTTAGAGAGCTCGAGAGATTCATCGAGGAGGCCTGCAGGATGGTGGAGGCACAGGATCACCAGCAATTCAGAAGGGAACCAACAGATGGAGGACAGAATCCACCAGATGCCGGGGGACAGGAACCATATATGGAGGACAGAATCCACCAGATGCCAGGGGAGAAGGACCTTGCGGAGGAACTGAACAGGCAGAGGAGGCGGAGAACCATCAGAACCCGGAGGAAGGATTAGCAGACCGCATCACTGATACAGACCTGAGACCAAAGAGGAAGCTGAAGAAGGGGAAATCTGCAATCGTAGTGGGAGACTCAATCTGAGCGAAGTGGACAGTCACATAGCAGGAGGGAGAGAAGACCGACTAGTGACATGTCTCCCGGGGGCAAGAATGAAGGACATCACCGACAGAATCGAGAGAATCCTGGAAGGAGCTGAGATGGAGGAGACAGCAGTGATAATCCACATTGAAACCAACGACGTCAGCAGAAGGAACTACAACAGGACTACACTAACTGAGCAGTTCAAGATCCTGGGGAGGAAACTGAAGCTGAGGACAAGGAAGATAGCCTTCTCAGAGATCCTGCCAGTACCGAGGGCGGATGCAAGGAGGCAGACCGAGCTGCAAGCAATAAACGGTTGGCTAAGGAGATGGTGCGAAGAGGAAGGTTTCCACTTTTTACGGAACTAGACAATTTTTTTGGGGAAGAACAAGCTCTACTGGAGGGACAGACTGCACCTGAGCACGGCTGGGACGAGGATGCTGGCACACAACGTCCAGAACAGCATAGACATGGCTTTAAACTGAGGAGAAGGGGAAAGCCGATAGTCGATCTGACAAGAGTATCAAACAAGGATACTGAGCCGGGAAAATGTAAAAGAGGGCTCGAGACTGAGTGGGAATTTTTGGAAAAAGGACCCAAAGACGCTATGCAGGGGCCCAAGGAACAAATGAAACTAAAGAGCAGGAAGAAGAGAGAACAGCAGGAGCCAGAGGGACATCCAAAAATGGGGAAGCAGGCTGAGGACGAGATAGACACACCACAGGAGGAGGTTGTACGAAACGAGGCTCGGGGACTGGCAGCCCATGAGGGGGTCGGCAGGAGCACCAAACCACGAGGAAAACCAACAGTTAAGGTAAAAAACCGGGACTTAAATTGCCTATACACTAATGCTAGGAGCCTAAGAGCCAAAATGGGAGAGCTAGAAGTCATAGCTAGTAAGGAGGACCTAGACATAATTGGAGTCACAGAAACATGGTGGTGCGAAGACAACAAATGGGATGTGGCCATACCAGGGTACAAACTCTATAGGAGAGACAGGACATACAAGAAAGGGTGGAGGAATAGCGCTATATATATATATATATATATATATATATATATATATATATATATAAAAAGGACTCCATTCCTTCAACCAGGATGGAAACAACAGTAAGGGCAGACGGCTTGGAATCACTATGGGTTAAGCTACCAGGAGGAAATGGAGCAGACATAAAATTGGGACTGTACTATCGCCCACCAGGACAACCGGAAGCAAATGACCAGGACCTGGAGGCTGAATTGAGGCAGGTATGCAAAAGCGGAAGTGTGGTGGTGATGGGGGATTTCAACTACCCTGGAATAGACTGGAGTATTGGACACTCAAACTGCATGAGGGAAACAAAATTCCTGGAGGCTATGAGGGACTGTTTCATGGAATATCTGGTCACGGAACCAACACGAGGAGATGCCACTCTTGACCTAATCCTCAACAGGCTAGGGGGACTGGCAAAGAAGGTGGTAGTACTAGCGCCACTAGGAAACAGCGATCACAACATGATCCAGTGCAAGCTAGAAATAGGAACATCAAAGGTGAAAAGAACCATAACGACAGCACTCAATTTCAGAAAAGGAAATTACGAGGCCATGAGGAAAATGGTGGGAAAGAAACTCAGTAGCAGCTCAGGGAAGATGGAGACCGTAGAAAAAGCCTGGTCCCTACTCAAGGGCAAGGTGCACGAAGCACAGAACCTGAACGTCCCCAGGTTTAGGAAAGGGTGCAAAAAGAATTGAACAAAAAACCCGGTGTGGATAACAAATGCAGTGAAAAAGGCGATAGTGACAAGAAAACATCGTTCAGAAAATGGAAAAAAGACCAAACCAAGGACAACCAGAAGGAGCACAAAAGACACCAAAAGGAATGTCACCGAGTGGTTAGGAAAGCAAAAAGAGAATATGAGGAGAGACTGGCGGGGGAAGCAAGAAACTTCAAACCATTCTTCAGGTATGTGAAGGGGAAGCAACCGGCCAGGGAGGAAGTGGGACAAATGGATGATGGAGACAGGAAGGGAGTGGTAAAGGAGGAAAAAGAGATAGCTGACAGGTTAAACAAGTTCTTCTCGTCAGTCTTCACGAGAGAGGACACATCCAATATTCCAGAACCCGAGATCATAAATGGGGATCAGAAAGAAAAGCTGGTCCAACTAGAGGTAAGTCAAGAGGATGTCCTCCGACAGATAGACAGACTGAAGAGCGACAAATCACCAGGTCCGGACGGCATCCACCCAAGGGTACTATAAGAACTTAGAAACAAAATAGCGGAAACACTTCGCCAAATATGTATTCTTAAAATCTGGGGAGATCCCGGAGGACTGGAAAATAGCAAATATCACGCCCATCTTTAAAAAGGGATCAAGGGGTGACCCGGGAAACTACAGGCCGGTGAGCTTGACCTCGGTTCCGGGAAAGATGATGGAAGAACTGGTTAAGGACAGCATCAGTGAACACATAGAAAACAATGGACAGCTGAAGGCGAGCCAGCACGGCTTCTGCAAGGGAAGGTCGTGCCTCACAAACTTACTGTACTTCTTTGAGGGAATAAACAGCCAGATGGATAAAGGGGAATCCATAGACATCATTTACCTTGACTTCCAAAAAGCCTTCGACAAAGTACCTCATGAACGGCTGCTTAAGAAGCTGTGGAACCATGGGGGAGCAAGGGGATGTCCACCGATGGATCAAACACTGGCTGGCAGGCAGGAAACAGAGGGTTGGAGTAAAGGGCCATTACTCAGACTGGCAATGGGTCACGAGCGGAGTTCCACAGGGGTCAGTGCTGGGACCGCTCCTGTTCAATATATTTGTTAAACAAGATGAAATCAATGGGGTTGGGAGAGACTCTGACGGCATGGGTCAGATATTGGCTGAGTGGCAGACGTCAGAGGGTGATGGTTAACGGTACTTTCTCTGGGACATCGGAGGTGACCAGCGGGGTGCCTCAGGGCTCGGTCTTGGGTCCGCTCCTCTTCAACATATTCATAGGAGATCTGACTCAAGGGCTTCAAGGTAAAGTAACATTATTCGCCGACGAAGCCAAACTATGTAATATGGTAAGCGAGGACAATTTACAAGATAGTATGGCGCAGGACCTGCGCACATTGGAATGCTGGTCCTCAACCTGGCAGCTGGGCTTCAATGCTGGAAAATGTAAGGTCATGCACCTAGGTAATAGAAACCCGTGCAGAACTTATACCTTGAACGGGGAGACCTTGACCAGGACTTCAGCGGAACGAGATTTGGGAGTAATCATTAGTGCAGACATGAAATCTGCCAATCAGGTGGAGAAGGCTTCCTCAAAGGCAAGGCAGATGCTGGGTTGCATCTGTAGAAGTTTTGTCAGCAGAAAGCCTGCTGTCATTATGCCATTGTACAGGGCCATGGTGAGACCTCATCTGGAATACTGCGTGCAATTCTGGAAGCCACATTACCGCAAAGACATGCAGAGGGTCGAGTCGGTCCAAAGAATGGCCACCAGAATGGTCTCAAGGCTTAAAGGTCTCCCGTACGAAGCAAGACTAGACAATTTGCAGCTCTACACTCTAGAGGAGCGCAGGGAGAGGGGAGACATGATTGAGACGTTTAAATACGTCACCGGACGTATAGAAGTGGAAGATGACATCTTCCTTCTTAGAGGCCCCTCAACCACAAGAGGGCACCCGCTCAAACTCAGGGGCGGAAAATTTCACGGCGACACCAGGAAGTATTTCTTCACGGAGCGAGTGATTGATCGGTGGAACGGGCTTCCAGTGCAGGTGATCGAGGCCAGCAGCGTGCCAGATTTTAAGAATAAATGGGACGCCCATGTGGGATCCCTAAGATGGTCAGGGCAAAACACTAGCTAATCTTAAGGGGAGGGTCTATAGTGGGCAGACTTGATGGGCCTTGGCCCTTTTCTGCCGTCATCTTTCTATGTTTCTATTAATGACCTGGAGGTGGGATCGAAATGTGAGATTATTAAATTTGTGGATGACACCAAACTCTGCAGCAGGGTTAGAACCACGGAAGACTGCGAAGATCTGCAAAGGGACCTAACGAGGCTGGAAGAGTGGGCAAAAAAGTGGCAAATGAGCTTTAACATAGAGAAATGCAAGGTCATGCATGTAGGGAAAAAGAACCTGATGTTCAGCTACAAAATGGGGGGATCATTTCTAGGGGTAAGCAACCTTGAAAGAGACCTGGGGGTGATGGTGGACACAACATTGAAAGCATCAGCACAGTGTGCGACAGCCTCAAAGAAAGCGAACAGAATGTTGGGTATCATTAAAAAGGGTATCACGACCAGGACGAAGGACGAAGCTGTATCGTGCAATGGTGCATCCACATCTGGAGTACTGTGTCCAGTACTGGTTATCGTTAACAGTATGCGAAAATACTGGCATATTTTGCAAACCATTCCCAATGTTTTTGAGGAGTTTCCTATCATCACTTACCATCGTGGGAAAAACATAGGGGAACATTTGGCACGTCATCGATATTACATAGAAGGGAGTGAAGTGCAAACTACTCCGGGGCATCAGAAGTGTCAGAAATGCCAATGGTGCAAATGCACGATAGAAGGATTGGAGTGGCAGCCCCCACATAGGGAAACCAATATTGTAGCTAATACGACAACCACATGCAAGACCCATAACGTTGTTTATGTAATATTATGCCCCTGTGATTTAATATATGTGGGTAGAACAAGTCGCCAGATGAACATCAGATTAAATGAACATAAATCTAGGATTGTTAATAAAATAATGGAGGCTCCCTTAGTTGAACATTGGGAATCCCTTGGGCATGCTAGCACTGACATAAGATGGCGCATTATAGCACATATAAAAGAAGGGTGGGAGGGTGGAAATTACAAACGCAGATTAAATTGGTTGGAACAGAAATGGATCTTCAGGTTAAATACAGTGACGCCAGGGGGTTTAAACCAGGAGGTGGAGTGGAACACTTTACTATAATGTGTCTTCCTTGATTCGCTAGTTGAGTAGTGATGTCACGAAGTGGGGGTGGTACTTAAATTGAGAAAAAATACGCCGCGGCCATCTTTGATAGATCAGAAAGCTTTGGATATCGGGATGGTCTGTTTGAACTGAAAAAAAGGGTGAGCATATGGCTGCGGAGGTATCTGCTGTATGGTCCCCTTAAAATGTATTAATTTTGCCATAGAATACACGGGGATGGGAATTATAATGTCTTCTTTCATTTCTATAGGGGACTGTATCTTGAAAAAGCCTTACGGCGAAACATGTCGATGTGACAAGCCCCGACCCGATCCTATTAAGGAAATGACAATTTGCTAAGATAAGTTAACTTTTTTATAACTATTTATGGGAAGCACTTTATAAATAAAAAAAAGAGAAATTGTAAAAAATAAATATATATGGGCAAATGAAGAAGCCACAGCCATAGCCATATAAAACACGTTTTGTATCGCTAAAAATATCAGCGAACAAGTAATGGCATGTCTGAAGCCCTAAAGAATTTGTAAAATTGATGAACTAGTTTACATTAGTCTACTGGTATATCATGTTAAATATGGACTAATGCTAAGGAAGTGACTGGACATTTACTTATATAGTGGGACATTTAGTCGATTAAGACCTCGGCGGTTTCTGCCTTTACTCTTCCGTTTCTGTTTTTTTTCTTTGCAGGGCCGGAGAGGAAGCCAGAGCAGGCAGGAGGACCGGCGAGAGATAGCTCCGCCCCCTCACCGCGTCATAGGTCGCATCGGCGCCCGGGCTCCCCTTTAAGAAGAAGGGAAGCCAGGGCACGAGGCAGACCTCGGCGGTTTCTGCCTTTACTCTTCCGTTTCTGTTTTTTTTCTTTGCAGGGCCGGAGAGGGCAGGAGAGGAAGCCAGAGCAGGCAGGAGGACCGGCGAGAGATAGCTCCGCCCCCTCACCGCGTCATAGGTCGCATCGGCGCCCGGGCTCCCCTTTAAGAAGAAGGGAAGCCAGGGCACGAGGCAGACCTCGGCGGTTTCTGCCTTTACTCTTCCGTTTCTGTTTTTTTTCTTTGCAGGGCCGGAGAGGGCAGGAGAGGAAGCCAGAGCAGGCAGGAGGACCGGCGAGAGATAGCTCCGCCCCCTCACCGCGTCATAGGTCGCATCGGCGCCCGGGCTCCCCTTTAAGAAGAAGGGAAGCCAGGGCACGAGGCAGACCTCGGCGGTTTCTGCCTTTACTCTTCCGTTTCTGTTTTTTTTTCTTTGCAGGGCCGGAGAGGGCAGGAGAGGAAGCCAGAGCAGGCAGGAGGACCGGCGAGAGATAGCTCCGCCCCCTCACCGCGTCATAGGTCGCATCGGCGCCCGGGCTCCCCTTTAAGAAGAAGGGAAGCCAGGGCACGAGGCAGACCTCGGCGGTTTCTGCCTTTACTCTTCCGTTTCTGTTTTTTTTCTTTGCAGGGCCGGAGAGGGCAGGAGAGGAAGCCAGAGCAGGCAGGAGGACCGGCGAGAGATAGCTCCGCCCCCTCACCGCGTCATAGGTCGCATCGGCGCCCGGGCTCCCCTTTAAGAAGAAGGGAAGCCAGGGCACGAGGCAGACCTCGGCGGTTTCTGCCTTTACTCTTCCGTTTCTGTTTTTTTTCTTTGCAGGGCCGGAGAGGGCAGGAGAGGAAGCCAGAGCAGGCAGGAGGACCGGCGAGAGATAGCTCCGCCCCCTCACCGCGTCATAGGTCGCATCGGTGCCCGGGCTCCCCTTTAAGAAGAAGGGAGCCAACGGCGCCCAGCCGTTCGGCGCGCGGCGAAGGCGAGCGGCAAAGGCGCTCGCCTTAGCGAGAGCGCCTTTGCGAAGGAGCCTTGCGAGGGAACCAGAACCAAGTAATCTACTTTCTTTTCTCTTTTCTCTCTCTCTTACCACAGCAGGAGCAAACCAGCACCTCAAGAGAGCGATGGAGGACCCAGGATCCCAGAGGTACTTTCCGGTATACTGCACAGAGTGTAATATGTACGACTACCTCCCCTTGGGAAGGCGGGAGTACATATGCAGTCGGTGTCAGGAACTGGAAAGCCTGAGGATGGAGGTCGGCAGATTGAGGGTCAGGGTCCAGGAACTGGAGGGACTGGAGGAACTGAGCTGGTCAACCAAGGACATAGACGGAGAAGGCCCCATTGTGGACCAGGTGAGGGACCTCGAGAGATTCATCGAGGAGGCCTATAGGAGGAAGGTGGAGGAACAGGACCAGCAGCTGCACAGACGGATGTCGGCAGACGAGACCCAGGATCCACAAGGCGACACCGGGGAAGGACCTAGCGGAGGAACCGCGCAAGAGGAGGAGACCGTTACTCACCGGGACCCCGAGGGAGAGACACCGCACTACACCGAGGACACGGACCTGAGACAGAGGAGGTTGCTGAGGAAAGGGAAGTCTGCTATTGTAGTGGGAGACTCGATCTTGAGAGAGGTTGACAGTCACGTAGCTGGAGGAAGGGAGGACCGGCTGGTGACTTGTCTCCCAGGGGCCAAGACACGAGACGTCACTGATAGGATCGAGAGGATCCTGGACGGAGCAGAGACAGAGGAGACTGCGGTGATAATCCACGTCGGAACGAATGATGTAAGTCGGAGGAACTTCAGCATGGCCACACTGACTGACCAGTTCAGGGTCTTGGGACGAAAGCTGAAGCGGAGTACCCGGAGGATAGCATTCTCAGAGATCCTGCCTGTACCGAGAGCAGATGCAAAGAGGCAGGCAGACCTCCAGGCTGTGAATGCATGGTTGAGGAGATGGTGCCAGGAGGAGGGCTTTCACTTTGTGAGGAACTGGACGTCGTTCTGGGGAAAGAGTAAGCTCTACCGGCGGGACGGCCTGCACCTGAGCACAGCAGGAACTAGGCTACTGGCAGCCAATGTGAGGAAGGAGATCGAGAGGGCTTTAAACTGAGGAGAGGGGGAAAGCCGACAGCTGACCTGAGGTTGACGCTTCGGACAACAGTATCCAGAACAGATGCTGAACGGGCTGACTGCAAGGAGGAAGTAAAGAGACCGGCGGATCTTATGATCAGACAGCGAGGGAAACATCAGGTAAAGGGAGATTGCTGGGAGGAGACTAAGGGGCATGGAGACACAAGGGGACTGGGTGGCACGAGGGCTGAAGCTGAGGGCAATATAGGGGTGCCACAAGGCGAAGGGGATCAGACGGAGGCTCAAGGGATGATAGCCCAGGAGGGGGCCGATAGGGCTAGAAAACTCAGAGGAAAAGCGGGGAAGTGGGGTGGAGGGAATGTGGGGAAACCGAAAGCTACGAGGGTAAAGGCTGAGGGCAAAGCTACGAGGGTAAAGGCTGAGAGCAAAGCAGAAGCACAGGGAACAGGAGAACTGACCGAAGTTCAAGGGGAGGCGGCCCAGGTAAATACAGAGGTGGAGGAAAAACGACGGGACCTGCGGTGCTTGTACGCAAATGCAAGAAGCCTCATGGCCAAGATGGGTGAACTAGAGGTCGTGGCCAAGGGGGAAGACCTGGATATAATTGGAATTACAGAAACATGGTGGACAGAGGAGAATCAATGGGATGTGGCACTGCCGGGGTACAAGCTCTACAGGAGGGACAGGACACACAAGAAGGGGGGAGGCATAGCAATATATATAAAGGACTCTATCTACTCGGTCGGGATGGATATGGCAAAAAAGGCAGAGGGGCTGGAATCGCTATGGGTCAAATTGCCGGGAAACAAGGGTGCAGTCATAAAACTAGGGCTATACTATCGCCCACCTGGTACACCGGAAGGAGTCGGACACGACTTGGAAGCTGAACTAAGACAAGAATGCAGGACTGGAAGTGTAACAGTGATGGGGGACTTCAACTACCCGGGGATTGACTGGAGTATGGGTCACTCCAACTGCACTAGGGAAACAGGATTTGTAGAAGCTGTGAGGGACTGCTTCATGGAGCAACTAGTCAGGGAACCGACGCGAGGGAGTGCTACTCTTGACCTCATCCTAAACGGATTAGGGGGGCCTGCAAGAGGGGTAGAAGTGGGAGGACCACTAGGCAACAGTGACCACAACACGATCAGAGTCACATTAGAAAGGGGGACACCCACAGGAAGGAGGACCGCAACGACTGCGCTCAATTTCAGGAAAGGGAACTATGTTGCTATGAGGGAAATGGTGGGGAGGAAGCTCAGAAACATCCTTAGGATGGAGACTGTAGGAAGCGCCTGGACCCTATTCAGGGACACCCTGCAGGAAGCACAAAGAAAGTACATCCCCAGTTTCAGAAAAGGCGGTAAGAACAAGCGGTCAAAGGACCCGGTTTGGATCTCAACAGAAGTAAAGAGGGCAATAAATGACAAAAAAGTATCCTTCCGGCGATGGAAAAAGGACCCAACGGAGGAAAATCACCAGGCGCACAGGAAATGCCAAAAGGAATGCCACCGAGAGGTTAGAAAAGCAAAAGGGAAATATGAAGAGGGGCTGGCCAGGGAGGCGAAAAACTTCAAGGCATTCTTCAGTTACGTAAAGGGGAAGCGACCAGCGAGAGAGGAGGTGGGGCCGTTGGACGATGGGGATAGGAAGGGAGTGATTAAGGAGGATAAACAGGTAGCTGAGAGGTTGAACACGTTCTTCTCGTCGGTTTTCACGAGAGAAGACACATCTAATATACCGGACTCAGAGGAACTCATGAGCGGGGAACAGGCTGAAAAATTGGAACACATAGAGGTAAGTAAGGAGGATGTCCTCAAACAGATAGACAGGTTAAAATGCGGCAAATCGCCGGGCCCGGACGGGATCCACCCAAGGGTTCTGAAGGAACTAAGACAAGAAATAGCGGGCACAATCCAGCATGTTTGCAACCTATCCTTGAAAACTGGAGAGGTACCAGAGGACTGGAAATTGGCGAATGTCACACCTATCTTCAAGAAGGGATCGAGGGGTGACCCCGGGAACTACAGGCCGGTGAGCCTGACTTCAATTACAGGGAAGATGGTGGAAGCTATGATCAAGGACAGTATTTGCGAGCACATCGAGAGAAATGGCCTACTGAGAACAAGCCAGCATGGATTCTGTAAGGGAAGGTCATGCTTAACGAACCTTCTGTACTTCTTCGAGGGAATAAGCAGTCGGGTGGACAATGGGGAACCTATAGACATCATTTACCTCGATTTTCAGAAGGCTTTCGACAAGGTGCCACACGAAAGGCTGCTTAGGAAGCTGTGGAACCACGGGGTGGGAGGGGATGTGCACAGATGGATCAAGCACTGGTTGTCGGGTAGACTGCAAAGGGTCGGAGTGAAGGGCCAATATTCTGACTGGCAGGGAGTCACGAGCGGTGTGCCACAGGGATCGGTGCTGGGGCCGTTACTCTTCAACATATTTATCAATGACCTGGAAAAGGAGGCAAAGTGCGAGGTTATAAAATTTGCAGACGATACCAAACTGTGCGGTAGAGTTAGGTCCAGGGAGGAGTGTGAGGACCTGCAAAGGGACCTGGACAAGCTGGAAGACTGGGCAAACAAATGGCAAATGCGCTTTAACGTGGAAAAATGCAAGGTCATGCATATAGGGAAAAAGAACCCGTTGTTCAACTACAAATTGGGGGGGGCATTGTTGGGAGACAGCAGACTTGAGAGAGACTTGGGTGTGCTGGTGGATGCATCACTGAAACCATCTGCACAATGCGCAGCAGCCTCGAAAAAAGCCAACAGGATGCTGGGCATCATAAAGAGGGGCATAACAACCAGGACGCGGGAAGTCATCATGCCATTGTATCGAGCGATGGTGCGTCCACATCTGGAATACTGCGTTCAGTATTGGTCGCCGCACCTCAAGAAGGACATGGCGGTACTTGAGAGAGTCCAAAGGAGAGCAACGAAACTGGTAAAGGGGCTGGAACACTGCCCATACACCGAGAGATTAGATAGGCTGGGGCTCTTCTCTCTGGAAAAAAGGAGACTCAGGGGAGATATGATAGAGACCTTCAAGATCATGAGGGGCATAGAGAGGGTGGATAGGGACAGATTCTTCAGACTGAAGGGGACAACAAGTACGAGGGGGCATTCGGAGAAACTGAAGGGAGATAGGTTCAAAACAAATGCAAGGAAGTTTTTTTTCACCCAAAGGGTCGTGGACACATGGAATGCGCTACCGGAAGAAGTGATCAGGCAGAGTACGGTACAGGGATTCAAACAGGGATTGGACGGATTCCTGAGGGATAAAGGGATCGTGGGATACTGAGAGAGATGCTGGGATGTAACACAGGTATAGAAAGCTAACCAGGTAATAAGTATAGTAACCCAATAGGTCGTACATGTGCAAGACCGGAGGGTTAGGACTACGATGGGAAGATAGGACTTAAATGAGAAAACAAGGTGGCAAGTGAGCCCCTTCTGGTGATGCAGACAGGCGTGACCTGTTTGGGCCGCCGCGCGAGCGGACTGCCGGGCAGGATGGACCTATGGTCTGACCCGGCGGAGGCACTGCTTATGTTCTTATGTTCTTAAGAGTTGATCAAAAATATAGGCAAAAAAAGAAAAAACCCGAGTCAAGATGACTAATTTTGCGGGTTATACGGAGGAGCACGTTCAGAATTTACTTTTAAGGCCGGCCCTGCTAGATAACAATAGCGACTTAGGGTCGCACACATTGTGGGAAGACTGGGAGAACGTCCAGAAAAGAAAAATAAGAGCTGAGCTACATGGAAGCACTCTTATACAGTACTTAAAGAAAACAATGATCCCTCGAGGTTTGAGGATGCTAAAGGAACCACGACTGTTTACCAATGATAAAAACTTTTTAGAAAAATGGATTGCCATTTTAAACCGTTGTAGTCGCGACCTGATGGTGCTAATTGTTGAAACAACAACCAAAGTGGAGGAGGAGTTGAAAATTAAATTAGACAACATGGAACAAGAACTAAAAGCGAAATTTCCTATTGAAGAATTTGAAAAAAATCTTTCGGATTTCCAACAGTCTTTGACTACATTTAAAGACTCATTAAAGCAATCAAAAATAAAGAAATTCAGAAGGGATGAATTCGACTACATCAATGAAAAAGTTTACACTTGGAATAGAAAGGACATCCGACAACTGAAACAGAAGAAGGTAGCATTTGATAATTCGTCTGATGAGTCAGAATATTCAAGTGAGGGAGGGAATGAAAATGATCAATCCACTACAAATGCTGAAGCTCCAAAACCTTTTTTAGGGGGATCCAGAGGGAGATCAAGAGGGGGCAAAAGGGGGCGGAACACGGGTCCGAAGGGATCAACGGGCCCGGTGACACGGAACAGTCAACAGTAATAAATCTAACAGAATGTAGGTTGACGGAATATCAAGAGGAGGTTCTACAATTAGGTTTGAACTTTATTCCTACCAGTTTATATGACCCTTTTGCCATAAGAGTGGCTTTTTTCAAATTTGTACGAAAGTTACAACTACGTATATATTTCTGTGACAATCCTCCCAGTATTGATATTTCAGTAAAAAAAAACCCTAGTAACTGGGTACCTCCGGGAAATGTTCATCATGTTGTTATTACCTTTCAACAATTGGTTTTATTGGATTTGGAAAAACAAGAAAAAGAGAACGCTGGACGGTTTGTCCCGGGGAATATGGACAAACAACAGCATTTTGCGTTAAAAGAACTGACGGAGAACAAACAAATAATAATATTAAAAGCGGACAAAGGAGGGGCCACTGTGCTGCAGAGTAGAGACCAATACAATTTGGAAGCTCAGAGGCAATTGAGCAATACGGCGGCTTATCGAGAATTGGACATAGATCCAGTAAAATCTTTACAAGAAAAAATCAGTGCTATAGTGGAACCCGCTTTAAAAAATGGCATGTTAACAAAAAAGGAAGCTAATTTCCTTATGGAGCAATGTCCCACTACTCCAAAATTGTATCTGGTCCCTAAAGTACATAAAAACTTGCAGTCCCCCCCAGGCAGACCTATTGTGTCCACAAAAGGTTCGGTCCTGGAACCGTTATCGCAATTTGTTGATTTTTTTCTACAACCTTTTGTCACAAGAGTCACTTCATTTATTAAGGATTCCTCTCACTTCATCACTCTGTTACAAGATATCGAGCAGCCCACTGATGTACCCATACTTGCCTCTTTAGACATAACATCTCTCTACACCATGATCCCCCAACAAGCAGCGTTGGACACCATAAAAGATGTCTTGGAGAAACGCACAGGGGAACCTAGAATACATTCGGGTTTCTTGTTGGAATTAGCAAATTTGGTCATATCAGCTAACTATTTTTGGTTCAATGGAAGGTATTATCATCAAATTCAGGGTGTGGCGATGGGGGCAACGTTGGCCCCCTCAGTGGCTACTCTGTATTTGGCAAGTATGGAGGAAAGCATGATTTACTCTATGCAGAACTTTAAAAAAGTGGGGATGTGGAGACGTTTTTTGGACGACGTATTCATCATCTGGAGAGATTCTGAAGAAACCCTACTAACTTTTGTACGAGAATTGAACGGTTTGAATCAACATATAAAATTTACAGTAGATTATAATGTTGGCAAAGTTGACTTCCTGGATCTTACAGTAAGTTTTGAACAGGGAAGATTCATTACTACACTGTTTCGCAAACCTGTTGCCAGGAACACGCTATTAAAATTCCACAGTCACCAGGTGTCCTCCAGCTGCATTGCTACCACTAGGGGGTGGAATATTTTCAGTCGCTAAGGACAGGTATGTTCCCTGGAGTCCTGCAGAACTTGCCTGTCCCTCACAATTGAAAAATGTGACAGTAAAACAGCACCCTCTATTGGTGAGACTGTGGGTGGAGGACTCCTGCTCAGCTTAGAGGGAACAGTGGTCACCACCCATACAAATTGAAATATAACTTGCCGGTAGGGCAATTTCTTAGGTTGCATCGGTTGTGTTCAGAAGATTGGGATTTATATATCAATCTAGACCAGTGTTCTTCAACCTTTTTACACCCGTGGACCGGCAGAAATAAAAGAATTATTTTGTGGACCGGCAAACTACTAAGACCGAAATAAAAAAACACATTTTCGCCCGTCTCCGCAAGCTCGGTCCCCACAAACCATCTGATCCCATCTGCACAAGCCTCAGTTATGATTTTATATTGAAAGTATTTTATTAAAGTATAAAAAGAAACAATATTCTGTACAATTGTCATTTTATAAATATAAATATTCAGAGCAAGGACCAACAAAACCCCTGTCTCCCCTCCCCTTCACATATATCCCCTCTACTATCAAGAAAACTGAACAAGCCAAATTATTACAGAATGCTACACAGAAATATCATGCTAACAGAATACTGCAGTCACACATGATAGAAATAGTGTTAGGCTTTGCAGTCCCCAGTTATGTCTCTAGCAGTAGCAGGATATATATTTCAAATCTGATATATTGTAATGACAAAATAGAAATAAAATGATTTTTTTTCTACCTTTTGTGGTCTCTGCTTTCATCTTCTTTCCACTCTTCCTTCCAGCGTCTGCCCGTTCCATCCACTGTCTGGCCTCTCCTCCTTCCATATGTATCTGACTTCTTTCTATGCCCCTCTCTCCTTTCCATCCAGCCTGTGCCTCCTCTCTCCTTTTTACATCATTCATTCCAGCTTCACTGCTTTCTTCATTTTTATCTCTCCTACACCAGATCTAGCATATTTATCCCTCTCATTTCTCTGCTGATCCCCTTTCCAGCATCAATCTCTCTCTACTTTCTCATTCCTGTCTCTCCCCTTTCCCTCCTCTAATCTCCCTGCCAGCTGTTTCCTTCCTTTTTTCCTTCTCCCTTCCCTCCTCCCCCCTATCCAACAGTAACTCTCTAACCATCCCTTTCCCTCTTCCCCTCCCAGCAGCATCTCTCTTTCTACCTCCAGGTGCAGTGGCAGCTCTCCCTTTATCCAGCAGCTTCCCAGCTTCCAACAGTGGCTTCCTCTCCATCCAGCAGCTCTCAGTACTTGCCTGCAGCAGTGATTTCCTTAGGCAGCCTTAAGTCGTTGCTGCCTCTGAGGAAGGTAAAGTTGCCAAAGTGAATCACTGCCCTGGTAAGTATAGAGCTGCTAGGAGAGGAGACAGCCACTGTTGAAGGCTCCCTGCACATTCGCGACCCCCCCCCCCCCAAGCCGGCAAAAACTTTGCACCGCAGGCCCTGCCGCCCAAGACGAGTCGGAGGCCCCTATCCGCCGCATCCTGCACGTGGGCAGACTCTCAGCACAGACGCTGCTGTTGGCCCCAATCTACACGCTGCCCCCACCGCGCACGCTGACCACCGCGCATCTCCCTTCTACTTGCCGCTTCCCCGCGGCCCTCTTCGGCGACTCGGCAGGGGCAGCGATCAAGACAGGCTTCCGACGTCGGGACCTTCCCTCTCTGAGTCCCGCCTATTTTTTCAACTTCCTGTTTCCGCATAGGCGAGACTCAGAGGGAATGCCCGACGTCAGCAGCCTGTCTTGATCGCCCGAGACTGGGCAGAACAGAAGATTTCCCCGAACACCACCAGGGCAGGAAATTTAACAGCGTCCATCTCGCCGGCCCTGCGCGGACCGGCAGGAATTTTCTGCGGACCGGCACCGGTCTGCGGACCGGCGGTTGAAGAACTGTGATCTAGACAACTGGAGTATCGAATTAGAGCAAGAGGATACCCTAATAGAGCCATTCGAAAAGCTTTTCTTAGAGCTAAATATGCTAACCGGGAGTTATTACTACAGTCGTCATCTACTATCCAGGAAGAAGGGGAAGAGCATAGGGATGATTCGGAAGAAAAATGCACTAGAATGGTGTGTGTCTTGCCTTTTTATGTGGGGTCGAAATATATCGTTAACAGTATGCGAAAATACTGGCATATTTTGCAAACCATTCCCAATGTTTTTGAGGAGTTTCCTATCATCACTTACCATCGTGGGAAAAACATAGGGGAACATTTGGCACGTCATCGATATTACATAGAAGGGAGTGAAGTGCAAACTACTCCGGGGCATCAGAAGTGTCAGAAATGCCAATGGTGCAAATGCACGATAGAAGGATTGGAGTGGCAGCCCCCACATAGGGAAACCAATATTGTAGCTAATACGACAACCACATGCAAGACCCATAACGTTGTTTATGTAATATTATGCCCCTGTGATTTAATATATGTGGGTAGAACAAGTCGCCAGATGAACATCAGATTAAATGAACATAAATCTAGGATTGTTAATAAAATAATGGAGGCTCCCTTAGTTGAACATTGGGAATCCCTTGGGCATGCTAGCACTGACATAAGATGGCGCATTATAGCACATATAAAAGAAGGGTGGGAGGGTGGAAATTACAAACGCAGATTAAATTGGTTGGAACAGAAATGGATCTTCAGGTTAAATACAGTGACGCCAGGGGGTTTAAACCAGGAGGTGGAGTGGAACACTTTACTATAATGTGTCTTCCTTGATTCGCTAGTTGAGTAGTGATGTCACGAAGTGGGGGTGGTACTTAAATTGAGAAAAAAGACGCCGCGGCCATCTTTGATAGATCAGAAAGCTTTGGATATCGGGATGGTCTGTTTGAACTGAAAAAAAGGGTGAGCATATGGCTGCGGAGGTATCTGCTGTATGGTCCCCTTAAAATGTATTAATTTTGCCATAGAATACACGGGGATGGGAATTATAATGTCTTCTTTCATTTCTATAGGGGACTGTATCTTGAAAAAGCCTTACGGCAAAACATGTTGATGTGACAAGCCCCGACCCGATCCTATTAAGGAAATGACAATTTGCTAAGATAAGTTAACTTTTTTATAACTATTTATGGGAAGCACTTTATATATAAAAAAAAGAGAAATTGTAAAAAATAAATATATATGGGCAAATGAAGAAGCCATAGCCATAGCCATATAAAACACGTTTTGTATCGCTAAAAATATCAGCGAACAAGTAATGGCATGTCTGAAGCCCTAAAGAATTTGTAAAATTGATGAACTAGTTTACATTAGTCTACTGGTATATCATAATAGTTATATGCAGCACACAAAAACATATCTTTTTGGAATGTCCGATTAAGAACCTTAAGTACATGAATATTGTCTCTCTTTTGCCATAACTATACCAAGTAAATGCATTAATATTGTTACATGTTGCCACATTCAGTTCAGGCAACCTGGTCTCTCTCTATCTCTCTCTTTCTACATTCAGTACAGGCAACATGGTTTCTCTCTCTTTTTCTATCTCTTATTTGGATCACACTGGAGTACAGCTGCTGAATGATATCTGGACTCTTTTCAAGCCGGTGTATCCCTCCCTGTATGCATACATCATTTCATCCCAAGTGTGCAGCTCACCAGTTTAAAGAGACTGTCGGTTCCTGCTGGACTAATTCATCTTCCTACACCCTGACTGCAAAGACTTCTCTACCTTCTCACACATACTGTTGTTTCCTGTTCGTTGGATCTACGGATTCAGGACAGCCACCTTCCTAAGAACGCTCTGCTGTGCAGTTCAACCTATTTACTGAACAATAGAACCTAATGATTTCATTTGCTGTGCATCCACTACCTCTAGACATTTCACAAGCTGCTGAACTTTACTGAACTCCATACTTACATTGAACAACTTAAGAAAACCTCCAAAGAAGTGAATCATACTATCACTTTTGAAAAGGGACAGATTGCACAAACTGTAGAAAATTTGCTACGAGACACTCATGTCTCAGTTTGGGAACTTTTCTTTGGGTATTCGCCCACTACAAACCACGTATTTAATGTTTTGATTCACCCTATCATTATCTTAATTATTCTACAAATTTTGCTATGTATTGTTATGATTCTCCTTTGCTGTAAAGTAAAACACATGTTCATTTCTTTATCTCACAAAGTTCCTTCTAGCTTTTAGGACAGTTATACATGTATTTCCAGTATCTTCTCTGACACTTGCTCATTTGGTTCTAATTTGGTTTTAATTTGGCATGGCCTATTGCATTGCATACCAGGGTCAGACATAATATATTATCTCATATCCCATACTTGCATACTATCTCATGACATCTTGGTAACTTAATGCCTGAACCTTCTGAGAAAGCTTCCTGCATCCCTTATGCACGGTTCATTCGCTCAACGACGGGTAAGATAGAGCAGTGTTTTTCAACCTTTTTTGGGCAAAGGCACACTTGTTTCATGAAAAAAATCACGAGGCACACCACCATTAGAAAATGTTAAAAAATTTAACTCTGTGCCTATATTGACTATATATAAAGTAATTCACTTGAGTGCCACCGCCGCCATCGGGAACAGGCCGGCGCCAAGTTCTCCCTGCTTCTCTTCCCTGCGGGGCCGACCAACTCTCGCCACCCGTCGTCATTTCTAACGTCAGAGAGGACGTTCTAGGCCAGCCAGGCAGCGATTGGCTAGCCCAGAACGTCCTCTTCGACGTCAGAATTGACGCGAGTGGCAAGAGTTGGCCGGCCCCACAGGGAAAAGCAGGGAGAACTTGGCGCCGGCCTATTCCCGATGGCGGCGGTGGCACTCAAGTGGCTAAAGAGCCGCAGTTTGCCGGCCTAGGGACAACACTGTAGGGTGGCCAGCTGTGCACCCTCTTGGGATGTAAACCCGGGGTGGGGCAGACCGCCCCCCCCCCCCACCCTGGTATGCCACTATCTGTACCTCACTCCCTCCCTATGACCAAAAATTCTCCTTTCTTCTATTCCCCGTGTACACAACCATCTCTTTCCCTCCCTTCCTCTCTCCAAAGTCCATGCCTTCTGTGTCTAAACACTCATTCCCTCCCCCACCTCAGCATCTCTTTCCCTCCCTTCCTCTCTCCCAAGTCCATTTCTTCTGTGTCCAAAAATGCATTCCCTCCCCCACCTTAGCATCTCTTTCCCTCCCTTCCTCTCTCCCAAGTCCATGCCTTCTGTGTCCAAAAACCCATTCCCTCCCCCACCTCAGCATCTCTTTCCCTCCCTTCCTCTCTCCCAAGTTCATGCCTTGTGTCCAAAACGCACTCCCTCCCCCCTTTTGTGTTCCGTGTTTGCCTCCCAGCCCATCTTTGCAACTTTCTCAGCAAAACGAAGCTCAAGCCACGAGGCTTGTCTTCTGCTTCCTGCCTACCCTGCCGCGCACAAATAGCCGAACGGAAGTATTCTCCGACGTCAGCGCTGACGTCGGAGGGCAGGCTTTGCTTAAGCCCTCCCTCCGAAGTCAGCGCTGACATCGGGGAACGCTTGCGATCGGCTATATGTTAGCTGCAGGGCAGGCAGGAACAGAAGACGAGCCTCGCGGCCCGAGATGTATTGAACTCCGTGGGTCCCTCGTCCAGCTCTCTCCTGTCCACGTGGGGCGGACCGCCCCTCTCCCTAGACTGTGGCCTAGGACCCTGGGGGAGCCCGGGCCCCCTGTCAGCTCCGGGCCCCTGAATGCAGGACTGGTGGTACTGCCCTGATGGCGGCCCTGACCATACGGCACACCAGGCAACACTGAGATAGAGCATACTGGGTTCCCCCCCAGATGACTGTACAACCTAAGACAGAGGTTTGAACTCATAATGGGAACTGTTTATCTTCATAGCTTGGAAATTCTGCAGGACAGGGGACGTGCTGATATAAGGTTGGAAGTAAGAGAGGCATCTGCGAAGGGCAGATTGGCTGTTTTTAGAAGGGCACCACAAGCTTGCCTTCATTTCAAAGAATAAAAATAAAAAAAGTATGGGAGATGTCAGCATAGCTATTGCTAGCAATCAGCATTTTCAGTTGGCATAACTAATGTCAGCAAAGGCCTATGGGAAATGTTGATGCAGAATTCTGGGCTCCTGCACAGAATTCACATACATTAATCATCCAGCCAGAGTGGATTGTTTATGAAGAAAATAGCCTGCTTGAATGGGACAAAGAAGCCAGAGACTAATCCCATCTACCATGCCTGCAAGTATCACATCCTCCTTATCAATTAAACTAACCATTGTTTCAAACAGTTTACAAATTCTAAACAGAAAGATACTGGGAAATACAATAGTTTCTGTATTCAGAATAAGATTCCAAGCTATAAAAGCCTCCTCTCTGCAACACACATGAATCTATCTCTTTCTCTGTCTATCTCTCTGTCTATCTTTCTCTTTATCTCTGGAACCCAAAGCTTAGACCATCACCCCTCTCTCTTGGCTCTGGTCTCTCTTGTCTCTCTTGCTAACTTGGTGCATCACCCTCCCCACCCCCTTTTTTCTCTCTTTCTTTGTGTGTTCTCTCTCATTCACAAGAACACAGAAGCAGTCTCTGTAATTGTAATTGTAAATTTTATGAATGTAATTGTAACTTTTATGAATCCTACTTTTCTGTATGCCTATTTCTATAATATATTCTTTATGCAATCACCTCTGGCTGTGCTTCTCATTTGATTCTATTCCTGGTGAATCTTCGGTGAGGGAATTGAACCTGAGACCTGGCGTTTGTAAGGGCGCCTCTCACGTAACCCCTAACACTGTGGGACCTGGTGTTTCAAACCTTACACCGGTCTGCAACAATCTTCAGTCCTTTAAAGGGCCAATGAACAGACAGGGCTGGCAAGGCCCTTTGTGTGGACCAAACTGACAGCTCTGCCAAAATTCCTCCCTAAAGCTGAAGTAGCCATGAAGCTGCCTGCCTAACAGAGGACAAACACCACCACGGAGGAATTCACAACTCAGACCCAGCTGGGCAGGTTAGTGATTATGTATTTGCTCTACTTGTTATTCCTTGCTCTGCTAGGCCTATCAGCCTGGGAGCTGATCTCCCCACACCACACTATCCCATCCCCACTCACTGGTCATTACATAGGAAACCCAAATCGCATAAGGTTATCCAATCATCCTCCCATTTGTCGACTGACTACTTGTGTCACCTACCTTATCAAATAACTACCATGTGTGGCAACCACCCTGCCAACAGAAGGAAGCACAAATGTACAAACCTTACCAAACACACTAACATTCTGCAAATTATCATTTACCTCTACACCCATGAAAGATCATCCACTCCATTTCCATGCATATATATCAATTCCAGATCTGTATCAAACAAACTCTTGCTACTAAATGAACTAATATACTCTAAAGATATAGGCTTTGCCTTTTTCACTACAACATGGCTCAAAAATGCAAACAGCCCAGAACTGGCCCAGCCCTGCACCCTAGACTACAGTGTCCTACACACTCCAAGACCTGGCAAAAGAGGAGGCAGTATTGCTCTCATCTGCAAGAGGTTTTTTTCATGTATCCATAACAGTATCATGTATCCATAACAGCTACCCTACCAGGCTTGGAATACCTGTATATGATATGCTCTCTACAAGATGAAACAGAAAACATCCCCAGCACTGTTGGCATCTTGCTAATATATCACCCACCCGGGTTGCAGTCTCAAATATACTACAAGCTATAGGAAATCATCTCAAGCATCGCATGTCAATTCACTAGAACAGTGTTTCTCAACTCAGTCCTGGAGTACCCCCCGTTGCCAGTCAGGTTTTCAGGATATCCATATTGAATTTGCATAAACTTTATTTGCATACACTGCCTCCATTATATGCAAATGTATTTCATGCATATTCATTGTGGATATCTTGAAAACCTGACCGGCAAGGCGGTACTCCAGGACCGAGTTGAGAAACACTGCACTAGAACACTCATTGGAGACATCAACATACCCTTAGAATCCCAAGATAACTCTGCAGTCCAGGACTTCAAAGCCTTCCTCGTGAACATTCACCTAAAACTGGTTCCCTCTTGGCTCTAAGTATGACAAAGGTTATACCACTGACTTCATAGCAACTAGCTCCATGCTCCCAGTCACCGACCCTATCTAGTTTGCAGTCTCCTGATCTGATCACTTACTGCTATCCTTTACGCCACTGGTCTCAAACTCAAACCCTTTGCGAGGCCAGATTTTGGATTTGTAGGTATTTGGAGGGCCGCAGAAAAAATAGTTAATGTCTTATTAAAAGGAAAGATATATAAACTATAAAGAGTTTTACCTCATGCAAAATTGTCATTTCTTTAATAAGACATTAACTATTTTTTCTGCGGCCCTCCAAGTACTCTATTTTTTCTGCAGCCCTCACATTTAAAGTTTAATATCTATTCTTTCTCAAAACTAGCACATTCCAATCACTATATTGAAAATAAAATCATTTTCCCTACCTTTGTTGTCTAGTGACTTTATTTTTCTGTGCTTTCAACTATGTTTCCAGGGCCTTTTGTCCTTTGACTGTTTTTCTCTCCGTCTTCACTTTCTGCCTTGCATCCATCTTTGTTGAAGAGATTACAGGGACTAATGTATCAATACTAGTCAGAAAAATAGCTACGACAATAATAGGAGACTGACTAATGATGATAAATACCAGTGAGGAGAAAGTGGCTGACACTCCAAAAAATGCTCAGAAAAGTGAAACTCTGAAGGGGGGGTGGAAACCTCCTCTTGAGGGAAGAGTTTACCGTCCAATCATCGCATTGATATGTGAAAATGCACTTTCTGACCACTGGTAAAAATGTTGAATTGTTTTTGCAAGCTCAACACAAGTTGTTCAAAAGTCTCTAATGCAGAAATATCTCTCAATGGAAAAATAATGCACACTTATCTCAAAAATCTTAAAACTCTCAGGGGTCCCAACGCAGCCCCGTTTCGAGATCTGCTTCAGGAGACCCAAACTTTCATTTTAAGCCCTCTGTGCAGTCATGATGCTTTTCCAAGAGAAAATCTGAAAAATAATAAATTAATATATAAAACCACACACCGTGGCAAGCTGCTCTAACATGCCCCGATGAGGGAAATTATACCATCTTATAGGCAAGGATAAGAGGGAAGGAAGCACTGAATATTCACATACCAAACACTGAATTCGAACATTCTAAGCCACGGGGACCGTTACCCTCCTCACCCGATTTATACTGAAGGAGGGGGGAGGGAAGAAAGGGTGACCTCCGTCAAAACGTCATGACGTCAGAAACGTCAGGTTACTGTAACAGCTGTCACTGTGAATAAAGCCGATTGAAAAGTGAAAAAATAAAGATTACAGGAAAGCAACCCATTCTATCTCATTATTTAACCCATGAGGGTGCAGCGTATTTAATTCAAAAATCCACTGCTGTTCTTTGCGCCAGAGTAATTTAGATATGTCTCCACCCCTAGTAAGAACTGATGAATCCAGTATAGAAAATTTCAAATCAGCTACATTGTGGTGATGTAGAAGCCAGTGCTGAACGAGGGGAGCTTCTTGTATACCAGATCTAATTCTACTAATGTGTTCTCCTATCTGGGTTTTGACGCTCCGGATGGTGCAACCCACATATTTTAAACCACACGGGCACTGTATGATGTACACCACTTGCTTCGTATTACAGTCTGAAGCCCTACAATTGGTTTTCTTTATTGTGATAAGATTCATCTCTTGCAATGGAATACTGTGCGGGCATACTTTACAATGGCCACACGGTCTGTGCCCTCCCACGCTGCTGGAAGCTTCTTCAGATAAGTATGTAAATTGTGAATGGACTAGTCTCTGTTTGAGATTTTGATTTTTAGAGAAAGCAAAACGGGGAAGTTCTTGAAACTCAGGGTGATATTGCATTATATGCCAATGTTGCTTAATAGTACGTTTGATGTGGAAAGCTAAGTGCGAGTATGGTAAAACGCACACCAAAGGTTGTTCTTCAACTTTAGAACAAGGCTCTAGCAGTAATGAACGGTTGACATACAAACCCCTCTTATAGGCTTTGCGTATGACTCTAGCTGGATAACCTTTTTCTTTAAACCTTGCCATCATAGCATCTGATTTTGAAATATAATCTTGAACTGAGGTACAAAGTCTGCGGAGCCTTAAAAATTGCCCCGCAGGGATATTATCTCTCAAATGCTTTGGATGGAAGCTATCATATTGTAGGAGATTATTCCGATCAGTGGGTTTGCGATATATAGTTGTTTGAAAACTCCCATTGACCAACATAATGTTGATATCCAAAAACGGTACTTGAAAGCAGTCTTTAGTCATAGTGAATTGTAAATTGTCATCACAGCTGTTAAGCCATACTAAGAACTGATCCAATTCTCTAACAGTGCCAGTCCATACTCCTAGGATGTCATCGATGTATCGCTTCCAAAATAACAAATGTTGCCAGTGTACTGAAGGGTATAAAAAAGAATCTTCAAACTCGGACACGTAAAGACAGGCTATAGACGGAGCCATTTTAGCTCCCATAGCTGTCCCCTTGATCTGCTTGTAAAAAACATCTCCAAACTGGAAATAATTCATGCCCAATGCAATAGATGCCAAGGTGGTCAGAAAATCAATCCTAATCTCAGAAATGGCCAAGGATTGTAACTCAGCTCTGATGATATCTATGGCTTCACGCTGGGGTATGTTAGTGTATAAGGCAGTAATATCCAAGGTGAAAAGTATAGCACCATCCGGAATGTTGTCAAACGTGGCCAAAAACTTTATTATACTGGCCGAGTCTAGAACATATGAGGGTGCTAAGGGAACCCGGTCTTTGAGGTAGGAATCCAACATAGATGACAGGGGTTCTAGAACTGACCCTATCCCTGAAACTATCGGTCTGCCTGGGGGGTTGGTTAAAGATTTATGGATCTTTGGGACGAAGTAGATAACTGGAGTTTTGGGATATTTACAGAATAAAAACCTATATTCCCTCTCAGTAATAACTCCCTTTTCAAGTCCCTGAACCAGGCAATGTGAAATAACATCTTGGATATCCTCTACAGGATCCTGTTGCAAAACCTCATAATATGTAATATCTGCCATTTGACGATGTGCTTCTGCCACATACTGGGCAGAGTCTAAAATGACTACTCCTCCCCCCTTATCAGCTGGACGGATAATGATGCTGTTATCTGCAGCTAAAGACTTTAAAGCCGTCTGCTGTGATCGGGAGAGGTTAAACCGAAATAGGGATTTCTGATGTTCTAAAATACCTACTTCTTTTAATATAAGATTCTCAAAGGCCTGTATGTGGGGGTCCACGGTGCCTGGAGGGCACCATGTGGATTTAACCTGCAATGTGACTTGTACAGAAGATTCTGAATTTGTCAAAGTAGTGTCTTGAACGCCAGCTTCATCTTTATGAAAAAAATTCCTGAGTTTACATTTTCTGATGAATTTGAATAGGGCGATACGGGTGTCAAAAGGTTGGTAAATACTTGAAGGTACAAATGACAGACCCTTGTCTAATAGTGATGTTTCAACAGGAGTGAGATTTCTATGAGAAAGATTAAAAATGTTGGATGTTAGGGTTGGTTTCTTGTTTGTTTTGATCTGATTGGTCTTTTTGTATTGGGTTTTGGACCCCTTGAAAATGGACATTGGGGCCTGCACCTGGTGGTCTTCTGCTGTCTTTTGTCATCTTCAGATGAATCAGATGAAGTGTGTGTATAAGTACGACGATTACCACGCTTGGCAGAACGGGATTTATCCATCCAAGCGTATACAAATCCTTTGGTGTAATCTAATTCGTCACGCCTCAATTTCCTGCCTGCCAACCAGTATTTGATCCATCGGTAGATATCCCCTTGCACCTCGTGGTTCCATAGCTTCTTAAGCAGCCGTTTGTGAGGTACCTTGTCGAAGACTTTTTGGAAGTCAAGGTAAATGATGTCTATGGATTCCCCTTTATCCATCTGGCTGTTTATTCCCTCAAAGAAGTACAGTAAGTTTGTGAGGCACGACCTTCCCTTGCAGAAGCCGTGCTGGCTCACCTTCAGTTGTCCATTGTTTTCTATGTGTTCGTAGATTGTGTCCTTGACCAGTGCTTCCATCATCTTTCCCGGAACCGAGGTCAAGCTCACCGGCCTGTAGTTTCCCGGGTCACCCCTTGATCCCTTCTTAAAAATGGGCGTGACATTGGCTATTTTCCAGTCCTCTGGGATCTTCCCAGGATAGGTTACAAATTTGGCGTAGTGTTTCCGCTATTTCGTTTCTTAGTTCCTTTAATACCCTTGGGTGGATGCCGTCCGGACCTGGTGATTTGTCGCTCTTCAGTCTGTCTATCTGTCTGAGAACATCCTCTTTGCTTACTTCTAGTTGGACCAGCTTTTCATCATGGTCTCCGTTTATGTTCTCCTCAGGTTCTGGGATATTGGATGTGTCCTCTCTCGTGAAGACTGACGAGAAGAACTTGTTTAACCTGTCAGTTATCTCTTTTTCCTCCTTAACCACTCCCTTCCTGTCTCCATCGTCCAAAGGTCCCATTTCCTCCCTGGCTGGTTGTTTCCCCTTCACATACCTGTTAGTTACCTTCAAGTCGGAAATTGAAAACAACTTATTCTTAAGTTGTATTTCGCGAATAAACAAGCTTTGTTTTGTGGACAACAATTAATGATTTTCTCTGATGTGTCCAGACAGACACAACATAGGAGGAAACAGTTCCTACTGCTTAAACCTAAGGTGCTTGCAGTGGGAGCTAGTTTCTTCCTTAAATTCCCATGTAACTTATAAAGCTGATAAATTTGTTTTTGCGGATCCATCACAATTGGAGAATTTTTTGAATGATAAATTTAGTTGTTGAAGAAAATTAGTGACTTATTGGAATTGGCCTTTACCTGTAATTGATGACTATAAATTTTTACCTATACAAATTTGTAATATTTTCAGCATTAAGCGGCTCTATTGATGTGGACTTGAAGAAAGTTTTATTTTGAATAGTTGTTTTCTTGTTTGAATTTCTTTGTCTTTTTCCAGATTTTTTGTTATTCATGTAACAAATATCAATAAAAATATTAATGAGAAAAAACAAAACAAAAAGGCATAAGGTCTTTATTGCTAAACCTCAAGAAGGTATGTCCTTAGTGGCAATCTTATTTCCTCAGATTTTTCTGTAAATATGTTAAATTTAAAGACAAAAATTTTGCCTTTATGACCAAATGAAGCTACATTTTATTTATTTATTTATTTTATTTATTTATATACTGTCTTTATCCTAAGTGGTTTATACTGAATAGTAATCAGGTACTCTATGTAAGATTAGGTTCTTACCTTTACTAATCTTTCTTGTAAATCCACACTCTATTCCTGGACAAATGGATGGTCAATCCCATCTCACGAGATCTCTTGTAGGAAGCTTCTTGAATCTACCACCCCTCAACCTCAAATTATGCCCTCTGGTTTTACCATTTTCCTTTCTCTGGAATCCTTGCCCTGCAGATCTGGCAATTGTGTGGCTTTAATATGATCTTTAACATATAACGCTACTCTCCCTCCTTTTCTCCTTACCCCGTCTTTTCTGAATAGATTATAGCCCAGTAGAACTACATCCCAGTCATGGGTCTCTATGAACCATGTCTCCTGATCGCCATTATATCCAACTCCTCTTCTTCCATCACAGCTTCTAGATCCAGAATCTTGTTTCCCATACTTTGAGCATTAGTATATACTGCTTTCCAAATAATGCCTCCTTTTCCCAACCGTTTGGTATTCAATGATTTACTTACCTGAGGGCTTATACTTACCTGGGGGCTTTGATCACCCTGCCCTTCTCATTTAAAGCCCTCTTCAGCAGATTAGCCAGCCTGCTGCCGAAGACACTTCTTCCCTTCTTTGATAGATGCATACCATCCCTGCTCAGCAGCCTTTGGAAAATCATCCAATAACGTGTGGGTGTAGGGCCTCAGTGCAGTTGGCTTACTCTTGCAGAGACACTGTTATCTATCTTATATTCTTGTGTGACTGATATTTTTCTTTTCTGTTGTTATGCTGGTGTTCCTTTCCTTTTCTGATTTTAGACTGTAAACTGCTTAGGTCTGTCCTGTACAGTTATAGCAGTATAGTAAATGTGAAATAAATAAATAAATAAATGAACAGATTAGAGACAAAGATAGTGATGAGAGAGGGAAAAAATGGCAATGAAGAGAATGGACATGCAAATCAAATACAGGTAGATGTCAAAGTCAGGTGAAAGGATTAATGAAAAGAGATTTTGGAAAAAAGTTAGACAAAGAACAGAGAAAATAAATGATAGGAAAAATATTTCTGGACAACAAAAGCAGGATTAAAGAAAACATTTTATATTTGACCTTACTTATTGTAATATGATCAATATTCAGCCAGCTAGGAATGGCTCTTGTAGCACATAGCTAGCAATCCAGTGATATTCAGTGGAAGATAGCTGCTGAATATCTGGCTTGTCCCCATAGGAACTCAAGTTCCCCGTCCCATCAAGTTTTGTCATTGTTCCTGTCCCTATCCCATTCCTGTAAGTTCTGCTTTAACTGCACAAACCTTGAACACTTATGATTTTAAAGTGTTTGAAGCTTGTGCAGATGAGGACAGAGCTTGCAGGAATGGGGCAGGGACAAGAAAAGAACTCGCTGGGATGAGAAAATGAGCTTCCGCAGAGATAGGGAAAAATTTGGCCTCATGTCATTCTCTTTATCTGGCATGTCAGATTGGCTGGTGACCGGCTATGTCACTGTCAATATTCAATGGCTCGCTGGGTGGGCTAGATAGAGTCACCTAAAAGGGTAGTCTATCTTCGACCATTAAGATTTAGTTAGCTAACTGTTGAATACTGGCCTAGCTGGCTCTCTCAGTCTGCCAAAAGTAGACCAGAAATTTAATGTCAGTTACCACCAATGATTTTCCAGTATCATTGCAGATAATGGGAGATCACCAGTGATCTCCCACAGTCTGAATATCAAGGTGAATGTTTAAAAAAATCTTTAGAAATTAACCAGTCGAACTGTTATACTCCTGTTGCTATCATCACCTCTTACACTTAGGGCTCCTTTTACAAAGCCGCGCTAGGGCCTTAACACGTGGAATAACGCGCGCTAAATTGCCCCGTGCGCTAGCCGCTACCGCCTCCTTTTGAGCAAGTGGTAGATTTTCGGCTCGCGGGCGCTAATCCAGTGCATGCGCTAAAACGCTTAGCACACCTTCTTAAAAGGAGCCCTTAATATTTTCAATTGCAATATACTAAATGCTAATTTTGGAAACTTTTTGGCAGTAGATTGGGGAACTGAAGGAGAGCCAGCTATGGTAAAACCACTACCACTAGATTTTCCCTGAAGTCAGCACTGCAGAATTAGACTGTCTGGTAGACTGAGTCCTTGACAATTCACCTACCTCATATCTAGTAGGAGCTATGAAGTTCAAGCAGTATTCTTCTAGGTCATAGGTGATCGTAAATGCCAGTTCTAAGACATCCTGCATGAAAAAGTATAAAGAAATTCCAGACTTAATAAAGGCAGTTTTATAACCGGTCACTTTGATTTGGACGTGAAGCCCATTTTATAGATAAATATAGGCCCCCATGTATCTTTATAATTGACTAGCAAAAATCCTGCAGATAGTGTGCCTACACTGAAGTTGATGGTATACTTTGTTATAAGAAAATATTAGATGTTATATATTTTAACTTGTAAATCGCTTGGAACTTTGTGTTTAAGTGGGAGTGTGTGGTGCAGTGGTTAAAGCCACAGCCTCAGCACCCTGAGATTGTGGGTTCAAACCCATGCTGCTCCTTGTGACCCTGAGCAAGTCACTTAATCCCTCCATTACCCCAGGTAAATTAGATAGATTTTGAGCCCTTCGGGATAGGCAGGGAAAAACGCTTGAGTACCTGAATAAATTCATATAAACCGTTCTGTGCTCCCTGGGGAGAATGGTACAGAAAATTGAACAAATAAATAAATATAATTAAATTAAAGCCAATATTTATACCTGCTCAGGAATAGGTATAAATGTTTGTGTGTAAATCACCACCCTACCCATGTTCCACCAAAACTCCCCCCCCTGAACAAACCTAATGTCGTATACAAGTATGTGCCTAATAATTGCACCATATGTACTTTAGATGTAAGGTAATTATATAAGAAGCTTTTATGTGCATATATTGACATGTACACTTGAAAAAAGTCTTTATAAAATAACCTTCAATATTTAAAATCAGAGAAAGTGGTAGGCAGTGTTACTAGCTCACAGGAAGTGAGAATCAGCCCTTTCCATTTGCCTTTGATAAAAAGAAGAGCTGGCAGACCAGCAAAAGTTAATGTCAATCTTCTTCCTAGTTCTAAATAAAGAGGAAAGTAGGGGAAGGCTAATAGCAGTATAAGCCTAGAATAATGGATTTTACCCAGGATTTCTCTTGCATTTTTAATCCCTTTTAGTCTCGGTTTGTTTTTTTGTTTTTTTTTTACAACCTGCTACATATCATCTCCTTACACTCAATGCATAGAAAATTGCTTGAATGATTCCACAATCATGCTGCTGCTAATATGGGTACTTCAATCCCTTCTAGAAAACTATAGCCATTCTTAAAGACCATGCTCTTCATGCTTCCCCTATCGTATCCATACATTCCTGCTCTTCAGTAAACCTCTAGGACTGAAGCCTTAGGAACTCACCTTATTTTGTTTGCCAGCACCTTTCTCTCGCATATGGGGACAGTCCTTTCCAATCAGCAGGGCTTTGATATCAGCCACTGGAACTAAGAATGGAGAAAAAGAGAGACAAAACCCTCAGGCAAGAGAATATTATTCAAGACTGGAATCTAGCTAAACAGCACCTCTGCTGGTTATTGTTTCAGGGGGAGGGGGAATCTAATAACAGAACTGTGCAGGAGCTTACTTCGGCCACTGTAATGATCAGAGCTGCTTTAACCACCACCTGTGGGGCTCAGTGCCAGTCAAGCTGCTTTCCGCTGAAACAAATGTGGCATAAAGGCACAGAGTCACTGTTTAGGTCACACTTCTGATGACTCTGCTGATTATAAAATCTTAATATCAAGAAATTCATGTCAGAAGAGGCAGAACTGGCTGAGCCATTAGCTGTGCAGCCTAGACAGCAATTCTACTCCAATACTGCTTATTTATTCATTTTCTGGAAGCAGTGGAGCTGACAGGGATAATGCTGGAAAAGGGAGAACAAGGAAACACAGAGGCAAAGCTGGAAACGGGGAGATGGGGAAGGATGCTGATGGAGAAAGGAGAGGAGGAAAGATACTGGGCCATTGTGCAGAGATGCCAAGGGTGACCTATCTTAAGGAGTGAGATTGAAGGCCAACGAGTGAGATTTCTCTGCTGGTGCATTTAGGATATAAGGAAGGGCTGCCGGTTACTTATATTGACAACTAATGCCTTCATGTGAACCTAAAAATGGATTTCTGTATTATAGCATGTTACATATTTTAAACTCTATTTCAAGCATTGACCAACAACTCAACTACATTTAAAGACATAATTTAAACCTGATCAGACAACATTCTATTATAAAACAACCACCCGAACACATATCAGATCCTGCAACATGTTCTTAAACTCTGATATTCGTATAACAAACTACAATGATATTAATGCTTTAATGTAATCTCAGTAAGACCAACATAAAATCCCTCTTCCACAAAATATTAAGCACAAATTTGTGCAGAAATATACTGTTTCCAATAACAGCACTAGCTCCCAAGACTTATAAAGGAACAAACTTAACAATGAATAAACACTGTAAATATTACATCAGGTCCTAGAACTAAAATAGAACACTGAGAGAAAAAAAACCAGGACTGCTACAAATCTCTACATAAAAAAATACATGCTAACATGTACAGTACTCTGTACAGCACTGCATATGTCTGGTAGCGCTATAGA
Source organism: Geotrypetes seraphini (assembly GCF_902459505.1). Taxonomy (NCBI): domain Eukaryota; kingdom Metazoa; phylum Chordata; class Amphibia; order Gymnophiona; family Dermophiidae; genus Geotrypetes; species Geotrypetes seraphini. Next base: position 142,183,059 of record NC_047087.1, read on the forward strand.
AATAATTAATAGTAATAGTAGTAAAAGCAAAATACTGCACCTTGATCACAAGCACAAAATATAGATTGACCCTCAACAAATATGAAACAAGGGACTACACATCAGTTAAAAAGGTACTTCTGGTGGAATTCTGTACAAAAAAATTCAAAATTTTGTGCTAAAATTAGCAAATTCTGCAAGTTTATTTGTTAAAATTTAAACAATATTTTTGCTAATTATAATGAATGTTCCATAGTAAAACATTTAAAATAAAATGTGTTACTTCTACCTTTGTTGTCTGGATGTTTATTTTTCCATCAAGTTGGTTCCAGTTTCTCTTTTCTGCATTCCTATAATCTTCTAATTCTCCTTCAAGTGGCTGTTTTCCATTTATTTATTTCTCCTCTCTCCTGTATATTCTCTTACTACACCTGTCTCTGACATATTGATCATTCCCTTCTCCTCTTTTTCACTTTTTAGCTACCTATCAAATTTCACTTCTTCTCTCCCATTCCTCGTCTTATTCCTTCCTCAGCCCTTCATTCCTTTTCATCTTCAATGTACCCCCCATTACCATATTTCTACCCTCTATAATATCTATCCACTCATCCATTTCCCTCTCCTCACCCTCAAGGTTCTACCATTCTCAGTGTCTTCCTTCTTCCACCCTTATAGTCCAGCATCTGCTCTCTCTTCCTTCCATCCCTACCTGACATTTCCCTCTTCCCTCCTGCACTCTCCCCCATGGTCCAGTATTTCTCCCACTCTTTCCCTTACTCCACTGGCAGGTATCTTGACATCTCTCCATTCTGCTCCTGGATCCAACATCTCTCTCCTCTTCTTCTTGTGTATCTCTCCCTCCCTCTCATTCACTTCCATATCCAACACCTCTCTCTCTCCCTCCCTTGTATGCCTCCCCCTATGCAGCTTTCTCTCTCTTCCTCTGCCATATCCAACATTTCTCTTTCTTTTATACTGTCCAAAAGAGAAAAAGAGTGGGGAAGGGACAGTCAACCAACTTCAAGGACAATCAATTTATTGAAAATATATAAAGAGCTAAAACATATATAAGAAATGATGCAAGCCTAATAGAGAGTCTTTCAATCTTTTTGTACTGGACCCCAACATGGTCTGTGTTTTGGCTTACAAAGCCTTCCTCAGGGGTGTATAAATGAAGTGCAGTAGATGGCGCCAAAATACTTGTTAAAAAATCAAAAAGGAATGCTCTTAATACATAGTCAAAAGCCTACAACTTGATGTGATTCCAGTCTGAAAAGCTATGCTTGGGTTCCAACTACTCTCCGTTAAAGCTCACTCCAGCCCATCTACACCCTTCCAGCCACTGAAGCCCTCCCCAGTCCATCCTCATCCAAAAGGCCATATACAGACACAGGCCATGCAAGTCTGCCCAGTACTGGCCTTAGTTCTTCAATATTTACTATCCTTTCTGATTCTAGATCTTCTGTGTTCATCCCACGCTTTTTTGAACTCTGTCACCGTTCTCCTCTCCACCACCTCTGACGGGAGCACATTCCACACATCAACCACCCTCTCTGTAAAGTAGAATTTCCTTACATTGCTCTTGAGTCTACCACCCCTCAACCTCAAATTATATCCTTTGGTTTTACCATTTTCCTTTCTCTGGAAAAGATTTTGTTCTATGTTAATATCTTTCAAGTATTTGAATGTCTGAATCATATCTCTCCTGTCCCTCCTTTCCTCTAGGTATACATATTCAGGGTTTCCAGTCTCTCCTCATACGTCTTTTGGCGCAAACCTCCTTTCATTTTTGTTGCCCTCACCTGGACTGCTTCAAGCCTTTTTGTGTCCTTCGACAGATACGGTCTCCAAAACTGAACACAATACTCCAAGTGGAGTCTCACCAATAACCTGCACAGGAGCATCAACACCTTCGTTCTTCTACTGGTTATGCCTCTCTTTATACAGCAGCCACCGCCTTGTTGCACTGTTTTTTCACCTTTAGATCTTCGGACACTATCACCCCAAGGTCCCTCTCCCCATCCATGCATATCAGCCTCTCACCTTCCAGCATATACGGCTCCTTCCGATTATTAATCCCCAAATGCATTACTCTGCATTGAATTTTAGTTGCCAGATATTAGACCATTCCTCTAACTTTTGTAGATCCTTTTTCATGTTTTCCACTCCCTCGGTGTCTACTCTGTTACAAATCTTGGTATCATCAGAAAAAAAGGCAAACCTTTCCTTCTAACCCTTCAGCAATGTCACTCACAAAGATATTGAACAGGATCAGCCCAGCACCGAACCCTGAGGGATTCCACTATTCACCTTTCCTTCCTCTGAGTGATTTCTATTAACCACCACCCTCTGGCGTCTGTCTGATAGCCAGTTTCTAATCAAGTTCACCACTTTGGATCCTAACTTCAGCCCTTCAAGTTTGTTCAAGAGCCTCCTATGAGGAACTGTATCAAAGGCTTTGCTGAAATCTAAGTAAATTACATCTAGCATATATCCTCGATCCAGTTCTCTGGTCACCCAATCAAAAATTCAATTAGGTTCATTTGACAAGATTTACCTTTTGTAAAGCCATATTGCCTCGGATCCTGTAACCCATTTGATTCTAGGAAGTTCTAGGAAGTTCACTATCTTTTCTTTCAGCAATACTGCCATTATTTTTTCAACAACCGAAGTTTCCCACTTCATCTCTGTGACCACTTTTGTGAATAGGGACCACATCCGCTCTCCTCCAATCCCCAGGAACCACTCCCGTCTCCAGAGATTTGTTGAACAAGTCTTCAATAGGACCTGCCAGAACCTCTCTGAGCTCCCTCAGTATCCTGTCCGGTCCCATCGTTGTCCACCTTCAGTTTTTGAAGTTCTTCATAAACACTTTCTCTGTGAACGGCATTATTTTGCCAGACAATCTTAACTGAAAAAAAATGAGCCTGGCAGAAAAAAAGGGCCCAAGGGCAGAGTTGGCATTCAAGTATTAAATGGATTTTTCAGGACTGCTTGTCCAAACTGGTTATCCCATATGGAATTTTGCTCCAAACAGTAGTTAGCGGGGAAGATGTGTACAGAAGACCATGTTGCAGCTTTGCAAATTTCCTCAATAAAGGCAAAGATGAAATAGGCTATTGATGCAGCCTATGGGCGGTGACACACCCATGGGCGGTGACACACATTATGGGCGGTGACACACCCATGAAGGGTCAGCCCAACCTGAGCATATATGAATAAGATACAGCCAGGCAGCCAAGTAGAGAAGGTATGTTTGGTGATGCGAGGACTTTCTGTGAGGTTTAGTATGGTCCAGAAAAATATAAACAATATATTTCTAGGCTTTTCAACTAGGAGATGGGGGTGCTAATCAGAAGCAGATGAACTCCAGAAGTCACCCCCACCAAAACCAACAGCAAGAGAATGATTGCAGTGGAGAAAGAATTAAAACAAACCATCCTAGCTAGTTGATCAGAGAAGGTCGGAAAGGTGGTAGTGGTGGTGGGGGGAGGGTAGCTTTATATGTGAAAAAAAATATTAAAGTGGCTGAGATGCAGAAGTCCTGGTGAGAGGAAGAAACGATATGGATTATATAAAAAAGAGAAGATGGAGCATCCATCCACATGGGTGTTGTTTACATACCTCCAATACACACAGAGAAGTTGGACAAAGATTTGGTCACAGATATACACAAGTTGGGAATAAATGGGAAGGTGCTGTTGCTGGGGGATTTCAACCTACTGTTAACCGGTTGCAGATTGGAAGGTCCCCATCTACGGAATCAGATAGAAGTCAAAAGATTGTAGATGCTTTTCAAAGTGCACTGCTGAAACAAATGGTGATGGAACCCACTAGGGGAGGAGTGATGCTAGATCTCGTGCTCAAAAATGGAGACAGTCCCCATTCAGTGGGACTTAGCTGGCCGGGAATGGCTCCTGTCTGTCTAAGTCCTGTTTGGCTAGCTATCCGCCGATATTTAAAAGGTTGGTCTATCTTTGGCTGCTAGTGTTAGCCGGCCAGCCTATGAAAATCAGCTTGGCTGGCTATGCGCAAGCTGCCCTGGATATTCTTTGATGGTCACCCCAGCACTGAACACTGCTTGCCTCTTAGTAAGACAGCTGGTACTGGTCCTTTGTTATTTGTTTTTGACAACTCCTAGGTCAAAAAGGTCAAGATAGCAGATACTTGTCACTGTCCCTTTGATGCTGTTTGGGCAACTCCTAGGTCAAAAAGGTCAAGATAGCAGATACTTGTCACTGCCCCTTTCTTTTTGATGTAGTTTCCCATCTGTCTTTACTGATGATCATCTGGTTTTACTGTCCTTTGAAGATCAATGAGGTCAGGATGTCAGATAAGCAAGCAGGTGTTGCAATTTGCTGTCTCTTTGATGCTATCCAGGCGACACGTTGGCAAAGGAAGCCAGGAGGTGTCCTTTTGGTGTTGTCAAGGTAACCCTCAGGACACGGAGGTCAGATAAGCAGACTTGAGGAGACATGTCACGTATTATGCTGATTACCCCCTGGGTATAACATTCCCATTGCTTTGTTTACCTTGAGTTTTGACAACTCACAGTAGACACTGCTTGTTGTGAACTTGAAGGTACTAAACGGGTCTACTGAGCCATCCTTTTTTTGTAGTTGAGGGCCAGAACCAGGCGCCTCGCGGGTGAAGACCGAACAGAAGTATTCGTTTAACAGTTCAGCTTTTTCCGAGTCTGCTTCTACATAGGTCCCGTCTGGTTTCTTAAGGTGTACTATCCCGCTTGTGCTGCGGTTTCTGTCGCTAATGTACCTGAAGAAGGATTTATTACCCTTCTTGATGTTCTTTGCTAAAGTTTCCTCCATTCGGATTTTGGCCTCTCTAACTGCTGTTTTGACGGCTCTTGCCCTAGTCAAATAGACTTCTCTAGAGTCCTGAGATCCTGTATGTTTGTAGGAGATGAACGCTTTTTTCTTCTCTTTTATGAGGTCCGAGATCTCCACAGAGAACCATTGTGGCTTATTGTTCCTGCGCCGTTTACTCACTGATTTTATATAGCGATTGGTCGCCTCCTGAATGGTAGCTTTCAGAGTCGACCACAGTTCCTCTACGTTATCTGTTCCTGCTCAGTTTTGTAGTGCTTGATGGATGAAATCCCCCATACCCTCAAAGTTGGCGTTCTTGAAGCTAAGGACTCTGGTCAATGTGTTAGTTTTGGCGAAACCCTTCCTGAGCTTGAACCATATCATATTGTGGTCACTGGAGGCCAACTTGTCGCCCACTGAGACCTCAGTGACACTTTCACCATTGGTAAGCAATAGGTCCAGTATTGCCTGTTCCCTCGTTGGCTCCAATACCAGTTGCCTCAGTTTAGCTCCCTTCATAGAATTCAATAGTCTCCTGCTGCTGCTGGATGCAGAGGAAAGTGTGTTCCAATCCACATCAGGCATGTTGAAGTCTCCTTCAGGCATGTTGAAGTCTGTCCAGAAGAAGGCTACTAAAATGGCATGTGGTCTTCATCATAAGGCGTATGGGGACAGACTTAAAGATCTCAATCTGTATACTTTGGAAGAAAGGTGGGAGAGAGGAGATATGATAGAGACGTTTAAATATCTATGTAATGTAAATGCGCATGAGTCGAGTCTCTTTCATGCAATGAGAGGGCATAGGATGAAGTTAAGAGATGATAGGCTCCGGAGTAATCTAAGGAAATACTTTTTTACAGAAAGGGTAGTAGTTGCGTGGAACAGATATCCAGAAGAGATGGTGGGGACAGAGACTGTGTCTGAATTCAAAAGGGCCTGGAATAGGCACGTGGGATCTCTCGGAGAGAGAAAGAGATAATGGTTATTGTGGATGGGCAGACTAAATGGGCCATCTGAAGCACCTTAAACATCACACAAAGAACTTTAAATTCGACCCGCATACCAACAGGCAGTCAATGAAGCTCTCAAAGTATTGAAGTAATGTGATCGAATTTTGAGACATGAGTAATAAGGCATGCGGCATTGTTTTGTGCCAACTGCAAAGCACGCCAAACACATTTGGGCAGACCCAAATAAATGGAATTACAATAATCGAGCAAAGGTGTTATCATCAATGTGATAACTGTTTGAAAATTATCATCAGAAAGATAATCATGCAACCTCCACAGAGTAAACGCAATTTAAAAAACATGCCGGATATCACTGCCTTAATTTGGGCCTTGCAAGACAAAGTGGAATCAAACACAACTCCCAAATACCTACACTACCGTCACACTGGAATAACCTCACCTGCAAGAAAAATTTCATATGGACTACATACCAGGTTCTTCCCTCGACTAATGTATAACACTTTGGTCTTGATGATATTTAATTTTAGTTGATTCTGAGACATCCAATCCTGGTTAACAGAAAACCAATCAATCATTCAGGTAGGATAAAGCTTCATCTTGTGACTTTCTGACAGGATTGAGAAATTGAATGTTATCAGCATAGATATGAAACCTAATACCCAACGAATGTAAAACCTTACATAATGGAAGTATGTAGATATTGAACAGCACCACTGATACAGCCGAAAAATGTGGGATCCCACAAGACAAAGAAACCCAATCAGAATTTTTCTCATTTGCTTGAACAGAAAAGGATGATTTTAAAGAGGTATGGGGAACGGGGAAAGGAGGGCGCAAGCATGGCATGGGGTGGGAGGGGCAGAGAGGTGCCGGCATCTGGGGCAGTCTGCACCCCCATCCCTTACTACACCACTGAGGACAAGGAGCAGTTGAGGTCGGGGTTACTTTTTTGTTAGCTGTGCTTCTAAAGTGAAAGTGATGTCTGTTACAACTCCTGGATGAGTCACCCTGCATCCTGCTCTTTTAACCTTTCCCTTTAATTAGGGTTACTAGACATCCGGGAAAACCCGGACATGTCCTCTTTTTAGAGGAATGTCTGGGTGCCTAGACGGACTTTCCAAAACTCAATAGTTTGTCCAAGTTTTGGAAAGCCCCAACCTCCAATGGCGTCTAGAGGGCCTCTGAGCATGAGTGGATGACGTCACACACATTTGTGCATGCTTGGAGGCCCTCTAGACAAGGCCTGGAGGTCGGAGAAGAAAGATGAAGCTTTGTGGGAGCAGGCCAAGGGAGTAATGGAGTCAGAACAAGGCAGGAATGTGGGCAGAACAAGGCATGGCTGGGGCGGAATGAGGTGGGGCCATGTATCCGGGTTTCTAGAGCAGAAAATCTGGTAATCCTACCTTTAATTGGGTACTATTGTTTAACACAAGAGTAATTACTAACTGCCTACTAAAAAGACCTTTGCAAAAAAAAAAAAAAAAAAAAAAAAGGGGCTCTGTAAGGCTACTTTTTCTAGTTGTACTTAAACTAAACACTAAACAGAGACTTTCCTCAACTGCTATCTGTGCCCTAATCTGATTTTATGTTATGTTTTGAAATGCAATCTAAAATACTAATCTAGATTAAAACACTTTTCATATAAAATCCTAACAGAGACTCTAAAGGCTGCACTGTTGCCTAAATTAACTTTGATGGAAAAGCAGAGTACTAAACTCAAAAAGGAAAACAGGACAATGAAATAACCTACTGAAGCCCATTTGAATGCCAGATGGTAAGATATTCCAAACTGGAGTTTTTTGTCCCCTTAGCAAACCCCCACTCAGCACCTCTTCAGGACAAGGCTCACCACCGTCCACTACATCCTCATCTCCCCCATTCCTGCACTGTCCCAGTATCCCTACATCTTCTTTCTAGTAGTGACCCTCTGTGCTCCCATTTCCCCTTTTTCCAACTCTGCCTGTTTGCGCTCTATAGTCCCTACCCTCTCCCTACCATTGATCCTGTGTCCCTACCCCTCCCTTTCCAGCATGCCTTTTCTATGTCCTTATCTCTCTTCATGTTATCATTCTCCCTTGTCTCTTTCAGCACTCCCCAATCCACCTTTGACCCACAAATCTCGCTGGTCTGCTCCCACAGTCCAGCCTCTTTCTCTTTTCTCAACATCCATCCCTCCTGCCCAAGTCTTGCATCTTTCCCTCTCCATTCTGCCCATTCTCTCTCATCCGCACGGTCGTCGGTACTGCTCTGAAAATTCTTCTCCAACACCAGTGATTAACACAGTCAGCTTTCTCTGGCATTGGGGCCTCTCCTCAGGCATGTCCTGCCTATGGGGAAAAAGGAAAGGTACATCAGAGTAGGTGGAATATACCTAAGGAGAAGCCCCAAAGCCAGCAGAAGGCTGACTGTATTAATCGCTATTGCTGTCAACCATGTGGACAGGAGACAGCAGGCAGAAGGGAGAGGGAAAGATGCAAGACTTGCATGGGGGGACAGAGAGATTATCAAACTCAAGGATAAATTAACCACCCAGTAAGAAGGTAGCTGGGTCCTTTTTGTGCAGGGGCCTGGGGTAGCTGCCCCCTTTGCTAATTGGTAAAAGTTGCTTTGGTATTGACAATGGCAGCCTTCCCTTCTTGCTTACCCTTTTCAATGGTTTTGATCTTAACTCTCAACTGCCAATCCTATGTCACTATGACAATCCAGTTCAAAAAGAACATGCTGACATTATGAGAAACAAATGGGTAGATCTGGATTTCATGTCTTAATCATACATAGGATGGCAGGAAGTTCCTGTGGGTTTACCTACTCTTCTCCTGAAGACTTTCAATTGGAGGATTCTCAGTCCCATCCTCCACATCACCATAGTGCAGGACTTTTTGATTTGGTGACAGGCGACAGTACCAGAGTTTATCTGAAATGAGAAGGGGAAAAGATGAAAAAAATCCAACAGTAGAAGAGCTTCACATTCTCTCTCTTTCTGACCACATTATCAACTCTGTCCCTACCCCAAAAGCTACTGTGAGAAATAGAACACCAGTATTTTACCAAACACTTTCTGGAGTTTTTCTTATACTGGTGTTCTATTTCTCACACTACCATTCCAAAACTGCCCCACTACCCTCAACCACCAAAATGCTCAGTCACCCAAAACTACTCCAAACCCCCAACTATTCCCCTCCCACAACTGCCCCCCTACCTCCAAACTGCCCTGATCCCTATAAAAACTATGCCTTCATAACTGTCCCCCTTCTCAAACTGTCCTCTGCAACTTCCTCACCAGAAGGTATAGGCAAGAAGGGTATCTATGCTCCAGGCTGCTGCTATTGCTAGAATGGCAAAAGCTCCTACATGGTTGTACTATTGCATCTCTGATCTGAGGAAGAAGGGGTTACCTTCAAAAGCTAATCATCAACTACATTAAGTTAGTACAATAAAAAATATATTATTTTTTCTTTATGGTTTTGTTTTATTTCAACATATTACCTGGGAAAGTGGACTAACACGGCCACCACACCATTTCACTCCTAATATTGAATAAAATATAAAACATAATAAAGTAATAATAAAATATGAGTTTTAAACAATAAATGAAACAAAATATCCAAGGGGCATGAAATAACCAGAATAGATACAAAACTATCCCCCCCCCCCTTTTACTAAGTTATGGTAGAGGTTTCTACCATGGCCCGGAGTTCTAAATGTGCTGAAGCTGCTCTAACGCTCAGACTTCCTATGAGCGTTGGAGCATTTAGCACCCTGGGCCATGGTAACATAGAAACACAGAGAAACATAGAGCTGCTTAGTAAAAGAGGGCCTATAAGAAATAAAGAAATCTGATACTAAAGTCATGCAAAAAATGAGTGAATGTTGTCTGAAAAAAAAAAAAGTGGTTTTCTCTAAAACAAAAAAAACATATCAACAGACTACAATGAAAGACAAATGAACAAACCTGACAAAATGCATAAAGGTGCTTAGGCCAAATTCTCACAAAAGGTCATACAATGCATCAGCAATATAATCTGTCCCAGCCAAAAGAAGTTGAGGAGGAGGATCCACAGCCTCTCTCTCCAGCGTTTGCAGTCGAGATAGACAGGTGCATGCAACATAGGACGAAGCAGCTTTGATACCTAAAGCAGTTACGTCAAAGAGTTTCCAGAGGACCACATCCACAAGGCAGTCCTGCATATCCTTTAACACCACACAACTTTCATTGGGTAGAAAGGTGTGTTTAGTCACCTGCACAACCAAAGAATCCACCCTGGACTGACCTAAAAGCTGCTGACACTCCTGTGCCAGAGGATACAAGTGTAAAAGCAATTCATTTGTCTGCATTCATTGATAGGCTATTAGTTTCCCACACAACTTCTAGAGTACTCTGATCATTGCAACAAAATCTCCTTGTAATTTGCCAGTTAGTCTATGAAACGACCCGCAAAACAATCTTCTCGGTCATAGCTCCCACATTGTGGAACTCGCTCCCATCAAATATGGGACAAGAAACATAAATTGACAAATTCAAAGTAAACCTTTCTTTTTAAAGACGCCTTTGGGGTGTAGACCTGGAGCCTGATTTCTGCTAAACTGCACTCCCTTTTGTTTTTCCCTTCCCCATCAATTTTTTTATTTTTATGAAATGAGTAACCCTCACCGTCTTCTTTTTGTATCCTATCCTATCTCCCCCATTGTTTGTATCATAAACAGGCCTTTATATTATTTTGTTTAAGTCTAGCCTCCCCATTTTAGACGTTTAAATATCTACGTGGCATAAATGCACATGAGTCGATTCTCTTTCATTTGAAAGGAAGCTCTGGAATGAGAGGGCATAGGATGAAGTTAAGAGGTGATAAGCTCAGAAGTAATCTAAGGAAATACTTTTTTTTTTAGTGCAAAGAATACTTAATCAAGTAGTACAACAATCAGCACTTACATCCAAACAAATAATGTTATAAAGTACATTCCCTCCTCCCTCCCCCCTCCCTGAATGTGTGTGAGGATCAATTAGAAATCAAGGTTTTTTTGTTCAATCAGTTTTTACAAATTCCGCTAATAGCCTTCCAAAAGTTGAGTATCAAGGGACAATAAAACAATAAGTGATCCAGTGTCTCTATTTCCAGATGACAGTGCCAGCATCTATTAGACTTTGAACTATCTAACTTTTGTAAACGAATAGGGGTCCAAAAGATTTGAAATAACAGAAAAAAACAAGTTTGTCTCATAGATGCTGACGCTGTACATCTCATTCTCCAAGTCCAGATCCATGGCCATTGAGTAGTAGAAATCTCCTGCTTTATCTCAATGCTCCAAATGTCTTTTAGGCTTGTTTTAGGTTTTTTATTCAAATATTCAGATATTAATTTGTACCACTTGGCGTCCTGATGCCCCTGCCAATCTGTCTGGAAACATAGGCCCGGCAAGCTATACTGATTTTTAAAATTTCGCCAATCAGGGAACCCTTTCTGAATGGCTTATTTCAACTGCAGATAAACAAAATAATAGACTGGTAAGACTTAAGGTTTAAGATACCATAAGTTTTTGTGTACTCTCAGATACCCGTCTCTTAGATCATCAAAGTTCTCACTAAGGTTGTATATACGGGTTCAGATATCTATCATTGAGTACCGAAAATGCAAATAATACTATAAAGTGCTATAAAGTGCTGAGTGAAATCAAAAATATATATAAAGGTAAGTATAAAGGTAAGTATGTTGCACTTATCTTAATGCACCCAATACACCCTACGGGACCCGTTTCACCCGATATGGGCTTCTTCAGGGGTCAAATATCTAAAAATAAATACATACAAATAGAAATATATTAGGAATTTCTTAAACCATTAAGAATGAAACATGTAAAAGTGCCTACAATATTAAAATTATTAAAATTAATGGTTTAAGAAATTCCTAATATATTTCTATTTGTATGTATTTGTATGTATTTATTTTTAGATATTTGACCCCTGAAGAAGCCCATATCGGGTGAAACGGGTCCCGTAGGGTGTATTGGGTGCATTAAGATAAGTGCAACATACTTACCTTTATATATATTTTTGATTTCACTCAGCACTTTATAGCACTTTATAGTATTATTTGCATTTTCGGTACTCAATGATAGATATCTGAACCCGTATATACAACCTTAGTGAGAACTTTGATGATCTAAGAGACGGGTATCTGAGAGTACACAAAAACTTATGGTATCTTAAACCTTAAGTCTTACCAGTCTATTATTTTGTTTATCTGAGGATTATTTAGACTTGGTACATTGTCTTACATTTATTTCAACTGCAACCATTTATAACCTTGAGATTTTGAAATACCAAATGATTGTTGCAATTGTAATAAATTTAGCAGTTTCCCATTAGAAATTATATCATCAAGTGTACGTATACCTGCCTGCAACCAATATTTCCAGAGGATTTTAGACTCGCCGATTTGTATCTTGGAGTTTAACCATAGAGATTGACACGTGGATTGTTGTATTGGAGTAGGTGTTAAATTATTAATAAATTATTAAATAAATCCAGGTGGAAAGAAGAATAATATTGCCCTTATATATTCTAGGCAGCTTGATACTCAAAATATGGTTAAGATGTAATGGGGACATGAGATGACTCTCTAATATCAGCCAGTCTGGTAGATTCTCCATGAGTTCAGGAAGGATCCAATATATACCCTTATGCAATATGAAGGCTTGATAATACCTATAAAAATTTGGAAAATTTACCCCCGCCTCCCGCCGATTGTGATTTTTGCAAAGATACTAAGGCTATTCTAGCAGTTTTACCCAGCCAAAAAAATTTTGTAAGAATCCCATTTAATTTTTAATAAAAGGAACTTTGAAAATAAACTGACAACATACTCATTTGGTAGCAAACTACAGGCAAAATCATCATTTTGATGGTTTGGACTCTCTCCCACCAAGAAAGATGTAATGGATTCCAATGCTCACACATTTCATTGACTTTCAATAATAAGGATTTTTCATTTACTGTCATTGTGTCTTCCAATCTTCTTTGAATCATGATACCCAAATATTTTATACCCTCTTCCTTCCAAAGGAATGGGAATGGATCAAACAAGCCTTTTACACAATGCACATTTAATGGAAGAACCTTTGATTTGCTCCAATTTATTTTATATCTCGAAAATTTGCCAAATCGATCAATCAATTCCAGTAACTGCAGAATGGTAGATTCAGGATTCTTCAAATGAAGCAAAATATCATCTGCGTAGGCCAAAACTTTATAATCTAGACCTGCATATGGAATTCCCTGTATCTCCTTTGCCTGCCGAATGGCCAACAAGGGTTCCAAAACAATATCAAAAAGCAAAGGAGATAAGGGACATCCTTGTCTAACTCCCCTCTGCAGACAAAAATGCTCTAAGAATGTATTATTAATATATAATCTTGCAGAAGGAGAACTATACAAAGTTTGAATCATTTGAATAAATCCGGAACCTATCCCAAACCAATCCATTGCTTGGTACATGAAAGTCCATTCTACACGATCAAAGGCCTTATATGCATCCAAAGAGACAGAGAAGGCCGGATTGTCCATTGTTTTTGCTAAATTCAGCATGTGAAGAGCCAATCTGATGTTGCTTGCAGAATGTCTTTGAGCAACGAAACCCGTTTGGTGCATACCAATCATATAAGGGAGAGCCTTGGCCAATCTTAGAGCCAATAATTTAGCCAGGATTTTCCCATCCACATTAATTAAAGAAATAGGCACAAAAAACGTATTACAAAAAATGTCCGATCCAAGATGGTTGCGAGTGGCTGAACGTCAGAAAGCGTCTCTCGAGTGTTTGTTAGAATTGGATATTTTACCTTACCATATTTCTTCAGCTTTGACTGAGTCTTTCCTCATGCCTAAAAGGAGAGGGAGAAGTGCCGCTGGAGCCTCGCGGCACCCTGAAAATCCCCCTATCACTATCGAGCAGCTCTTGAATCGCCTTCAGAGGGAGCCGACAACATCAGGGAATTGCCCGCTGGATTTGGTGGCGCAGAGTGACGCTGCAAGAGAAATCCTTGGGCTAGAGGTCACGCTGAGCCATGAAGCAAGAGATACTCCCCCAACTGCAGCGTACCAGCTCACTGTGGGAACCAGGCGCGTCCAATGAGATAGTGCCTGCAACTCGAGAAGCTTGTTCATCTGGGAGCTTTGAGACGAATACACTGAAAGACATTTTGAGTCTAGAGAGTGATACTGCGGCTAGAACATCGGTGAAGAGTGAGGCACAACAAGACCAATAAACTACAAATTTGGGAGATGAGATTACTTCTTTTGTGGTTGAAAAACTCACTGAAATTACAATGGAATCTCTCTGGGAAACTCTTTGAATCCACAAATTAAAGCAGTGGAAAAGAAAATTTATAAACAGGAACAAGAATTGAATGCATTGCAATTGGAAATGACCTCAATTAAAACTAAGTCTGAAAAAATTGAAGTTGAAATAACAGGGGTCAAGCAGATACAAGAAGTTGTGATTAAAGAAAGACTGTGTTAACATCAGGCAGAAACTGGAAATGATTGAAAATGGCCATCGTGCCAATAATTTGCGGTTCTTAAATTTCCCTAGGGTTCCTTCTATGTCCCCCAGGGAAATGTTAAAGAAATATTTCTTAGAAATCTTTGCAGTTTCAAAGGAACTAATTCCACCATCCACACAAGTATTCTATTTGCCTGCTAGAAAATTGGATCAACAATTGACTAATGAGGGACAACAGGAACCAAAATTAGATATTACCATTTTATTGGAAACTTCAATAAGAAAGTTGGCTATACCACAACATTGTTGGTGTCTGTTGCATTGACACCAGATAAGAACTGGATAATAAAGATGTTCTTTAAAAATAGAACCAAAGAGTTTCTGGGTCAGAAAGTACATATCTTTCCAGATGTTACCAAAGAGACTCAAAAACGGAGAAGACAGTTTTTGTTACTAAAATCTGGAGTAATCTCAGTGGGGGGAAATATTTTCTTAGGTTTCCTTGTAAATATATAGTTCAGATAAATATGTTTTCTTTGATCCGACACATCTAACAAAGTTTGTAGCTTTGAAACATCTTGAGAAAGGTGGAATAATTGAAGTAACAACTGAGACACATGGTTAATTACTCCCCGCAACTTCAGGCACTTGGATTTTCTTTAAATTGTTTAAATTGATTTTCCTTAATTGTTAAACTGTCACTCTCTAAAGTCTTGGATCACAATAATTGTAGACTATTGATCGCTTAATTGTAAGGGGAATATGTTAGTATTTCTCCTATTTTGTTTCCTTTTTTTCTTTTCTTTTTGACGTTCCAAAGTGTCTTGTTCCCATTTTGAGGCCAATTGTGACTCTAAAGTCAAAATTGTTTGTTCCAAATTGGAAAATTATAATTTTAGCAATTTCCTAGTATGTGCCGAATATGAAATTATTTGCCCTTTCATAGTAGCTTTGAAAGCATCCCAAATAATTTCCAAAGAGATTTCCTCTGAGTTGTTAAATTGAAAATATTCATTCATTTTTATTTGAATTTCCTCACGAAAATTTGAATCTGCATTATTAAACCTCCAAACAGGTCTATTAGAAACTTCTTCAGTAAACTGATATTCTATCCAAATTACAGCATGATCCAATAAAATGATCAGATCTATGCTAGTCTTTGTGACCTTTTGAATTAAATAATCTGAAACAAAAAAATAATCAGTTCTTGAAAACGATTTATGAACTTGGGAACAAAAGGAAAATTCCCTAGCATTAAAATGAAAAATCCGCCATATATCCTTCAAACCACATGTATATACCAGATTATCCAGACCTAATGTTTTTATTTGTCTACTCGGTTGTTTATCAATTATTGGATCAATGACAGCATTGAAATCTCCGGCTACAATTAAATTAGTCGTAGCCAGTGACAGAATAATTTGTTGGAGTGTTTTAAAGAAATTTGCCTGTTTAGTATACGGTGCATAAATATTAAAAAGCGTCACAGTATCTTTTCCTGAAGTCATATTAACATAGAGCCATCTACCCAATGGATCAGCTCGAAAGTTATTAAAGTTAGCAGAGACAGTCTTGTTAATCAGAATTGCCAGCCCTGCCTTTTTACCTACTGCTGGGACAAAAAAAAACAATGTTTTACCCATCCTCCCTCAAATTTGGCCGCTTCTACTAAATATCTGCTTACTGACTTTTCAAGAAATTAAGAGCCTTTTTCCTTTTGATAGGGTGATTGAGTCCAGTTACGTTTATTTTAAAGCCATTTCCTTTTATGTATAGGTACTATCAAATGGAAATATAACTTCTTTTTTGCCGAAATTATAACTAATTTTTCCACACACATCCAGAATCCTAAACTAAAAGCCCCCCCTCCCCTAACCCTTCCCATTAAGTATCTCAAAAACTTGGGTGCGCACATAATGACTAGCAATTGCCATCCTCCCCGGGCACCCTAAATCATCCTAATAATTCATTCTCCCCATTTAATAAATAATACAATAAATTATGATTCCCAACTATTTTAAACGACTATATTATTAAGCACTAAATATTCAATATAATTAATTTAGCCCCTCTAGCAGTTTAAATTAAAATAATTCATTAAACAATACAGTATTTTGATATTTGAATAGTATAACATTCAATGTACATTTTGTTTAAAATTACTCAACACCCCTAGATAATAAGTATGTCTTACCAACAAATACAGTAAAATTAAAACCTCCGATTTATCATAACTGAATTAAATAAATTGACAAGTCAATTCATTTATAACAAATAAAATTCACACACCCTCTCATAAATAATATATATATATCAGCAATAATTAGAATGAAATAGTCAATAAAAACTAGAATTAGTAATACTAATCAATTAATTATTGTCTCAAATATATTAAACATGACAGAATCTCAAATATTCTATTTCTTATATTATAATGATTTTAAAATTTGTGCTACTGTAAAAGAAATTTAATATAACATTCAATTAGTTATTCATTTAATACTATATTCAATCACACAGTAACCAACCACCCTACCTTACCCATTCATTCTTTTACTTTTCATTCACAACTACCCTAAAAATAAAACCCCCCACTCCAAATACCATTTGCCAATTCAAACATCCCACTACAACTATCTATCCATTCATACTTCAGAATTACAAGCCAGAGCATTATAAATGTATAACCATTATCCCCCATTTACAGCCTACATATACAGCCCAAATAAACACACCACAAACAACCCTGCCATCCACAACCAGGGAACTTCCAAACAGCACCCACCCCACATTCCGCAAAGAACAAGCAAGCAAAGTCTCTCCAGGCATCCCTGCTGGGAATACTCCAAAACAGAGCTGCTGTCATGACATAAGAAGCCCAGAAGAAGACTGCAGAGGAGCTGATATCATACAGAAAGAAACAGGCATTCTCCAGTCTTTGCAGTGGAAACCTCTTGCCCATTTCTACCAGTCTCAAAAAGATCCTGATGGGATGTTCTTCCTTGGGTTCAGCTCAAAAATCCAAACATGGTTTACTCCTGCCTGCCTCCAGCCATACGTGTTAATTCCCAGGAGGAAGAGAAACTCAATCAGAAGGAAACCTCCCCGATAGATTCTCACTAGAGGCCACACATTCTGGTAATTAAAGCAGACAGCACCTTTGGGCTGGTTCTGGGCCATTGGAATGTCCGAAGTTTTCTTGGCCAGTCCCAGGATCCTGTTGTGGCCGCTGGAAGTGTTTGGGCCATTTTGGGCCATTTGCGGTGTGCTGCATTGTTTAGTGATGTCATTCTGTCAGCGTCACAGAGTCAAGGCATGCACAGGGGGTATTTGCCAGTTTAGTATTGTCGGTCCTCTATTTTCACTCATTTAAGTCTGCAGCAGCAAGGTTGCTGCTGAAGAAAAGAAGAGGAGTCCGGCCAAGTGGGCAGAGGCTCCAGAGAGCCTCCCGTCAAAGATTCATACGCAGGTGAAATGCAGGTCCTTCATCTCTATCGCAAGTTTGGCATGCAGGAGTCACTATCAGGTCATCTTAACAACACTGTCAAGGCAGGCTCATGGGAATGACGTGCCGACAGATGCTCTGCGAAACAAAAGGCCGGCACAGCTCCAATAGGTCTCCTCTATCTTTCCTTTTACCACAAAATGAAACAACTCCCTCAGAAGGCATGCTCTTGCTGCAATCCGGTCCCTTCCCCTCTCCCCAAACTTGGTGTGGTGCCAGTACAATGCAACGTCACCATGGCACATGAAGGGGCGGAGCCTAGCCAAATCGAGGCTTGGAAAGCACAACGACACTCTGGCAACAGGAGAGCCGCAGCTGTAAAAGAATCCGTTCCTGTCTAGTCTGCAAGATGTCAGAGCATTCTAAACCGGTAACGTGAATAACGTTTTAAAAATTCAATCTTACTTCCATTAAAAAAATCCCACCTAACACTTTCTTATGGAATTCTTCTGCAACCATGGTAATCATCCATTTTCAAACTCCAATTAAAATAAGTAACAGCTGTTTTCCTCCCAAAATCAACCGTGTTGTAACCAAATATGAAATGAAAAATAAAATAAAACAAAAATGATCCTTACAGTTTTCAAGTTAGAATGACAGAAGTTTATGACATCCCATCAGCAAATTGAGAAATATATTCTTGCAATTTCACAGGGTCTTCATAATGAATGGTCTTGTTAATGTGTGTAATCCATATACTGCTCCCATTTGTCTTAGTTGTGGGCAGAGCTGCAAAAATTGCTTTCTTGTATTTGCAGTGGCCTTTGCAAAGTCAGGGAAGAATAGAATACATGCCTCTTGCCATTTTAAATTTCTTTTCCCTTTAGCAGCTCTTAAAATTTCAAGTGCTTGTGGAAATCTTAGTACCTTAAAGATTATTGGCCTAGGTCCACTCTGACCATTAATTCGCCATGATGGTACTCTGTGTGCACTCTCAAATTCTAACGGATGCTTGAAATTTAAAGAGAGTATCTTAGGAATAAAATCCTCCAGGAATTTGATGGTATCTGCACCTTCTGCTCCCTCTGGAAGACCAATCAGTCTGACATTGTTCCTTTTGCCTCTGTTATTCATTTCCTCAAGGCCCTTAAGTCAGTCGCATGATAATTTTGTGATCTTCCTGAGTTTGAATCAAGCTTCCTTCAGCTTCAGATACCCTGTGGTCCAGGCTTTCCAGACGAGCATTTGAGACCTGTACCTGCTTTGCCAAATTTGCCATTTCATCCTTAACTGTTGTAAGTGTAACTGAGTAGTTTGTAACTTGGTAGAGTTGTCCTGTAACATTTCTTTAATGCTTTTCATCTCCCCAATTAGCTGCTCTAGAAGTTCAGTGGAATCCTTTGGCAGAGGTACTTTAGATGGTGTTGGGGGATCAGGCTTTGACCTCTTAACTGAACCTGATGCTGCAAGAGCATTTTCCAAATGAGTTTGTCTTTCCGTAGCCATAGTTAACAAATTCTGAGAATTTCTGAGGAAGAATACAGTACTTAGTTGATCTGAAGAGGCCTTTGAAGGAAGAGCTCAGCAGTTACACAGCCATTCGCATCGCAGCCAAGTTTCAGAATCATAAATACTTTTTTTTTTTTTTTAAATAAAAAGGGTGGTAGATGCATGGAACAGTCTCCCGGAAGAGGTGGTGGAGACAGACACTGTGTCTGATTTCAAGAATGCCTGGGACAGTCAAGTGAGATCTCCTAGAGAGGAAGAGATAATGGTTACTGTGGATGGGCAGACTGGATGGGCCATTTGCCTTTATCTGCCATCATGTTTCTATGTTTCTTTTCAAGCAAATGCTTATTTTTACATTTCCTTGCATTTTCCAGTAAGATTTTATCTTTCATCTCTTGGCAAGAGGCAGATTGTTGGAGTCCAGGGTATAGAAGCCAGAAAGCAGCATTTCCCCACAGGAACCAGGGAGAAAATCACAGGACTGAAACTTGTAAGCACTCTTCTGAAGTGTATATTGGAAGATCCCTGAAGAAGCCGATAAGTAGGTGAAACGGGGCCCATGGGGTTAACAGCTGCAAGGAGCAATGAGGAGCAGTAACGGCACAAGAGCAGAAACAAAAGTTAAGTGCCGGTTATTAAGCTCCTAGTTCGTTGTTATTTTAACAAGTTGCACGTTATATAGCACTTTATTGTTTGGCACAGCATATAGCACTTTAAAAAAAAGTTTACAAACATAGCTCGCAGCTCGATGAAAGATACCTTGTTCCTGCAATAGCTGATTTAAAAACCTTGAATAATCAGTGCAGGCATCTGAGAGCTTAGGATCATTCTCTTACGATTAGGTTATTAAGTCCTATTTCTTATTTCATATTAAGTGCCTTCATGCAATTTGTCAGGTTTGTTCATTTATCTTTCATTTTAGTCTACCGATACATTTTTATTTTTTAGACAAGACCACTTTTTGTTATTTCTACACAATATTCACTCTTTTTTGCATGCTTTAGTATCAGAGTCCCTTAATTTCTTATAGTTTTGTATCTATTATGGCTATTTTATTGTTTCATTTATGATATCCATTTCATAGTATATATTTATTATTTACAACTCATATTTTATTATTACAAACTGTGGTAGAGGTTTCTACCACAGACCGGGAAGATAAATGCTCTGATGCTCATAGAATTCCTATGAGCATTTGAGCATTTACCTTGCCGGGCATGCGGTAGAAACCTCTACCATAGTTTGTAAAAGGAGCTCTATGTTTTTATATTTTATTCAATATTATATACGAAAACAACAACGAAGGAGACCAGATGGTGCTCAATCCTTTTATTTTAAAACAGACTCAACACGATCGTATTTCAGCCCAAAAGGGCCTGCCTCAGGAGTCTAAAATGAGACATGTATTAAAAATATACAATTATATCAAGAAACCTCCACATAAAACAAATACAAAACGTATACATAAATGTGTCTATAACATACAAATAAGCATAAATACCATAATTACATCCATATGTATTACAAATATATCCATATGCATCCATGTATATAGTAATGTTACAAATATAAGTAACTTTATAAATCAATAAAAACATATTACAAATAAACTTTATTAAAAACACCACATTAATATTAAAAATAATTAAAAATAAGAAATAAATGATAATAGTGATTAAAATCACCTACCGTATTTTTTGCTCCATAAGATGCACTTTATCCACCCCCAAAAAGGGGGTGGAAATAAGGGTGCGTCTTATGGAGTGAATATCCAACCCTCCCCACCCACCCTGTTACCTTTTTTTTTCATTCCGTTGCCCTCCCTCGCTAGACGCAGCTGCCTGCCTGGTCCCCACAAGTAGTGACGGCTGACGCGGCTCGAGTCATCTTCCCTTGCAGCAGAGTGGCTGGCTGCCCGATCTTGCGCCACTTCCCGCGAGAACAGGCAGTCAGTCCTGTGCGTCGCTCTGCTGCAAGGAAAAAGAAGAGGACTCAAGCCGCGTCACCAGGCAGGCAGCTGCGTCTAGCGAAGGAGGGTGACGGAATGAAAAAAAAAGTTAATGGGGGGGGGGGAAAGAGGGCCGGAGCCTGCCCTGCCAAATTAAAAATAGGAAGGAAGCAGGGAGAGGTTGGGTCTGCCTGCCTGCCTGTGGGGAGGCCTGGAGGGAGGAGGCCTGCTTGCCTGGGAGGGGTAGGCCTGCTTGCTTACCTGGGGGGGCTGCGAAGGAGGGGGAGGCCTGCCTGCCTGGGGGGATGCCTTGGAGGAGGAAGGACTGCCTGCTTGCCTGGGGGGTTGCCTGGGAGGGGGGATGCCTGCCTGCTTGCCTGGGAGGGGGAGGCCTGTTTGCTTTCTTGCCTGGGGGGTGCCTGGAGGGGGGAGGCCTGCCTGCCTGGAGGGACTGCCTGGGAGGGGGAGGCCTGCCTGCCTGCCTGGGGGTGCCTGGGAGGGGGAGACCTGCCTGGGGGTGATGCCTTGGAGGGGGGATGCCTGCCTGGGGGGATGCCTTGGAGGGGAAGGCCTGCCTGAGTGCCCTGTTCCTACCTGCCTGCCAGCCACTAGGCCTGTCTGCCCTGTCCCTGTCTGCCCTGTGCCCGGCCTACCACTAGACCACCAGAGGGGGGACAGGGTACAGTGGCTGGCAGGGAGGGGGTACAGGTTGCAAAGCTTGGCAAGGAGTGTGGGGTTGGGTGCAGAGCCTGGCAGGGAGAATTTGGTTCAGAATGTTTTTTTTCTTATTTTTTTCCTCTAAATCTAGGGTGCATCTTTGGAGCGAAAAATACGGTAATTAATATTCTTCAAAACCATGCCAAAAGTAATTAAAAATGAACATACTTTGTTATTAAATGATAAAACCCTAGATGTATTAATCCAGATGTCCAAGTATTGCAATAAATACTCTTTAAAACCACTAAAGAGTGAGGAATAAGCCAAGAAAAGAAGAAAAGGGGAACACAGAACAAAGAAAAAAGAAACAATGCAAGAAAAAAGGACATTTTGTGTTTATATAGTAATAAGTTTGCGCAGTCATGATTACTTTTCAATTTTTACTTTCATCTGGCAAGCATGCAATGTTTTTGTAAAATTGACACGTTTATTGGGGTTTTGTTTAGATAACATGTCAGTGTTTCACCCACACAAACCTTTTTTTCACGATTTTCAGACATTTAAGTATAATTAGCTATTTTGAGGCCATGGTTTTTCCCGTTTGAATTGGCAAGTTTATCTGCTTGGCTTGCTTAACTTGCTATGAATTTCACACACAATCCAGATGCACAAATAGATGTTTTATCAAATATATATATACAAAAATGTTTTTCAACATCTTTATACCATATTAAGATAAGGATTGTTTGGTGGCTTAAATCAATTGTTTTTACATATAAGGTTGGTGATCAATGCAGCCAGTTTAATTAATTATTTCATTAAACTATTTCAAGTTTTGACAAATTTGGAATGCATTTACATATATATGACACAAGAAAAATATATATTTAATTACTTAATTTTTTGACATAATTGAAATGAATTTACATATATATGATATATTTGCCATTTAGGTTTCATTGTTGCATTTTTTTTTTTTACTGCATTGTTTTACTGACTTTTTTTTACTGTCTTTTCATATATATGTTAGCCATTAATGCAGCCAGGTTTATTATTTGATAATTATATTTATGAACTAATTGGAAATAATTCACTATTATATGATACATTTCTCAACTTTGGTTGCAATATAAACACAAAGGGCTCCTTTTACGAAGGTGCGCTACGGGTTTTACTGCAAGCACTGGATTAGTGCATGCTAGCCAAAAATCTACCGCCTGCTCAAAAGGAGGCGATAGCAGCTAGCACACGCGGCATTTTAGCGCACACTATTCCGCGCGTTAAGGTCCTTGCACGCCTTTGTTAAAGGAGGCAAAACTGTCCTTTTTTCTTGCATTGTTTCTTTTATCTTTGTTCTGTGTTCCCCTTTTCTTCTTTTTTTTTGCTTATTCCTCATTCTTTAGTGGTTTTAAAGAGCATTTATTGCAATCCTTGGACATCTGGATTAATACATCTAGGGTTTTATAATTTAATAACAAGGTATGTTCATTTTTAATTACTTTTGGCATGGTTTTGAAGAATATTAATTAGGTGATTTTAATCACTATTATCATTGGTTACATCATTTAAAAATAATGTACAATAGTCTCATTTTTCATTACTCCTTGTATGGTTTTGAAGAATAATATTATTTAGGTGATTTTAATCACTATTATAATTTATTTCTTATTTTTAATTATTTTTTTATATTAATGTGGTGTTTTTAATAAAGTTTATTTGTAATATGTTTTTATTGATTTATAAAGTTACTTATATTTGTAACATTACTATACACATGAATGTATTTACAATATATATGGATGTAATTACAGTATATATGGATGTATTTATGCCTATTTGTATGTTATAGATACATTTATGTGTACATTTTGTATTTGTTTTAAGTGGAGGTTTCTTGATATAATTGTATATTTTTAATGCATGTCTCATTTTAGACTCCTGAGACAGGCCCTCGGGCTAAAACACGATCGTGTCGAGTCTGTTTTAAAATAAAAGTATTGAGCACCATCTGGTCTCCTTTGTTGTTGTTTTCATACTCTTCACTGCTGTGAAGGCAGTTTCTCGTGTCTGTCTTCTTTTCAATATTATGTAACATTTAATGTTTATTAATTTGCATATATATATATATATAATTTTTGTAGAGACCCCCGAGGCAGGCGTTGTATCGTCGAAACACAGCTGGTATCGGGTCCAACAATAAATTTGATTTAATAGTTCATCTCGGTGGTCCTTAGTGTTTTTATGGTACATAATCCCTGTTACATGGGCCATTACAGTGTAGCAATGGGACTATGTACAACTCCCATTCAGTGCTTCACATGACAGCATCAAGTATAGAAGAATTTGGCTGCAGCTGGTACAAAGTAGGACTCTGCCTGCTTGCCTGGCTGAAAGGGCCTTGGTGTAAGTTTTGACTCATCTAACTGTTCCCCCACCTTGTCGGCGTCGGCTACTGATCTTGCGGAAAAGTGTTCCCTCACACATTCGGTTCAGACGCTGCTGCTTAATTAGTTCCAGTAGTTCAGGTTTTAGCTTCTCCCTCAGAGCTCTGAAGAAGGAACATGAGATAAGCCACAGTGGAAGCTAGATTTTAAATACTTCTCACAAATATAAGTATCCCGCAGCTCTGATGTACTCTAAGCTTGAAGCACCTACATAATATACTTAGGACCCTTCCACACCTTCTAGAGTCCCTATACAAGCCCAGTCTCTAATGTTCAGGGGCATTTCTATATCTTATGGAGATCCTATTCCTGGATACATTGCCTGGGTATGGAGAACCTTCAATACTCACTACTTGAGAACATCCTCTATGTCAACACATTGTTAGTGCATATTTTTTTTAAAAATTTACCCCCCTCTGATATTCAGCCTATGGTATTCAATGGTTTTAAAGTTGCTGACAGCTGCAGGTTGAATTAGATCTGGATATTCAATACCAGGCCTAATCTGGGTTCTAGCACTGAATATCTGGGTCATGTGCAGCCACTGGCAGTTAGCTGCATGTTGGCAAACATTCAAACTAGTGACCAGATGACTAGCAGATAATATCAGGTCAGTCTTGTTTGCTGTCCTAATTTTATCCAGGCATTTACCCATTTAGCAGACTGAAAATCTTTGCTAACCAGGTAAGTCCTTGCTCTGCTCCCAGACCACCATGACACTAACTGGGTAGTATCACAACTGTCACAGCTAATATTCAACTTCAGAACTGTCCAAAACAATTTAATGGGGTAGGAGCCTTTCCTACCTGGTTAAATTGTTTTGACTATTTATTCCTCATTGCAAAAAAAAAAAAAAAAAAACCTGATTAAATACAAATTAGACTGCAAATTAATGCAAGTTAAGTCAATTTGTATGCATTAAAAGTAGGGGTAGGGAACTCCGGTCGAGAGCCGTATTTCAGTCGGGTTTTCAGGATTTCCCCAATGAATATGCATGAGATCTATTTGCATGCACTGCTTTCAATGCATATTCATTGGGAAATCCTGAAAACCCGACTGGAATACAGCTCTCGAGGACTGGAGTTCCCTACCCCTGCATTAAAGATTTGTTTGGGCCAGGGGTGGTTTGGGTATACCGGATATCTGTTTATATAATCAGGCCTGTCTTTTATATCTTATCGACGACTGGGTGTTCGGTACAGACCTATTTACTGATGTGGCCTTAGAGCGGGACCATTTTTATCCTTTGCACCTGCTGTATGTTATACATGCACAACTTTGGGATGTCTCTTAGCCCACTAGGAGCAGTGTGTTGTTCCAACCCCTTTGGGTAGTGTGGAAACAAGTTTTTTCTCTTTGGGGGCAAGATTTACATATCAGTGTGTTAATGCCATTGATAGGCAATGCAACCTTTCCGCCAGGACTCATGCCCTCTATTTTCAGCAAGTGGAGGACTAGGGTCATTTTTCAATTTTAATAATAATAATAATAATAACTTTATTTTTGTATACCGCCATACCCAGGGAGTTCTAGGCGGTTCACATTTGTTTATCAAAGTTACAAGCGGTTCATAACAATTGAACAAAGTTGCAAGCAACGAAGCAGTTGAGGTTAGAAAGAGAAGGAACGAGTAGGTTGTGGGGGAGAAGGTTGGGGTAGTACAGTGGAGGGGGATAGGGGATGTTTCGGTTCATTGAGTGGGGGCATTAAGGGTTCTGTCCATGGAATAGGTGAGTTTTGAGTAATTTTCTAAATCCGAGGTAGGTGGGGGCCTTGAGGACCATTTGGGCTACCAAGGGTTAAGCTTGGCAGCCTGGAAGGCGAAGGTTTTGTCAAGGAATCTTTTGGAGTGACATAGTTTTAGGGAGGGGAAAGCGAACAGATGAATTCTGCGGGAGTGCTTGTTGTTGCGATTCAGGTAGAAGTGTGGGTTAATGTAGTTTGGGGATAAGCCAAATACTGTTTTATAAC
This sequence comes from Geotrypetes seraphini, assembly GCF_902459505.1. NCBI lineage: Eukaryota > Metazoa > Chordata > Amphibia > Gymnophiona > Dermophiidae > Geotrypetes > Geotrypetes seraphini. The sequence continues at coordinate 142,209,304 of NC_047087.1, forward strand.
AGAAGCAGGTGAACTTGAATAGGACTCTGGATTCCAATGGCAACCAATGAAGTTTGTGGTAGAAAGGGGTGACGTGTTCCCATTTATTCAGGCCAAATATGAGGCGGATAGCGGTGTTCTGGATTATTTTAAGTCTCCGGATGGTTTTTTTCTTGGAGCTCAAGTAAATGATATTGCAGTAATCCAGTATGCTGAGGATGGAGGATTGTACTAGCAGGCGGAATGAGGTGTCGTCAAAGTATTTTTTTATGGTGCAGAGTTTCCAGAGCACCGAGATGCTTTTTCTGACTGTGATATCCGTGTGTTTCTCCAGGGATAGATGTTTGTCTGACACCCAGTATTTTTAAGGTTTGTTCAAGGGGGAAAGCCGATCCTTTCACTTGAATTGTGGTGTCTTTGATTTTGTCTTTGGGGGTAGCTAGAAAAAATTTTGTTTTGTCAGGGTTTGGTTTTAGTCTGTAGGATGACATAATATTCGGACTAAAGAAAAGAGATCACGTTAGTCCCTACTACAAACTGTGGGATGACATAATATTCGGACTGTAGGATGACATAATATTCGGACTAAAGAAAAGTGATCACGTTAGTCCCTACTACAAACTGTTGCATTGGTTACCAATTGAGGTGCGAATTTTATTCAAATTCTCCTGCTTCTGCTACAAACTAATCTGGGGAATGGCCCCCAACTACCTTCTACCGCACTTCGAATTCTACTCCTCTACCCGGTCTACCAGAAACCGCAACCTCTTTTCATATCCGAAAATCACAGGCTGCAGATATCGAACCTTCCTAGACAGAACATTCAAGTTCCAAGCTGGTGGACAGCAAACTTAGCTAGGCTACCTCATTGATGTAGCTAGACTGACCTACAGTGTCTTTCGGAAAGAATTAAAATCCGCCTTATTTAAGAAATTAATGTCCTAGCCAGATTTTTCCATACACGATCAAAGCTACCTCACTGTGTCCAGTTCTGGTCGCCGTACCTCAAGAAGGACATGGCAGTACTCGAGGGGGTCCAGAGAAGAGCAACTAAACTGATAAGAGGTATGGAAAATTTCTCATACGCTGACAGATTGAAAATGCTGGGGCTGTTCTCCCTGGAGAAGAGGAGACTTAGAGGAGACATGATAGAAACCTTCAAAATCCTGAAGGGCATAGAAAAAGTAGATAAGGACAGATTCTTCAAACTGTGGGGAACCACTAGCACTAGGGGTCACTCGGTGAAACTGAAAGGGGACAGGTTTAGAACAAATGCTAGGAAGTTCTTTTTTACCCAGAGGGTGGTGGACACATGGAACGCGCTTCCAGAGGTTGTGATAGGCCAGAGCACAGTACAGGGGTTCAAGGAAGGTTTAGATAGGTTCCTAAAGGATAAAGGGATTGAGGGGTACAGATAGAAGCAGAGGTAGGTTATAAAAATGGTCAGGAACCACTTCACAGGTCATGGACCTGATGGGCCACCGCGGGAGCGGACCGCTGGGCAGGATGGACCTCTGGTCTGACCCAGTGGAGGCAACTTCTTATGTTCTTACCTCACCTGAATTCCTTCGTTCCTCTCAATAGGAACCCCATATTCTCTGTCTGCTATTATGTCCTCCTCACAATTGTACCCAGCTTCCCGCTGATGCCCAATGTTTTTCAATGTAATATGAAAATTAAGTTAATTCTTTTCAATAACCTATGTACATCTTTCTCCTAATCATTTGGCACCTTCTAATTCACTGACTGCTGAATGTTCTCATTTCTATCTATACTCTGTAATTCGCTGATTGTACAGCTTATCTTCATTGTGAACCGCCTAGAAGTCGCAAGATTATGGCGGTATAGAAAAATAAAGTTATTATTATTATTATTATTAAGTATACTTGAAAGGGAGGTGAGGAACTCTGGTGTGAAACTGGTTAGCGGGATGACTATTGTAATGTCAACCGCGTAGATGAAAAATTTGAGTTTGAGGCTTTGCAGAAGGTTTCCCAGGGAGGCAAGGTAGATGTTAAACAGGGTGGGGGACAGGAGGGAACCCAGCTGTATGAGAAGGAGTCGTTCTTAAATATCCTGTATGATCTATTTCGTAGGAACCCGTGGAACCAGTTGAGGACCTGGCCAGAGATACCCTTGTATGCAAGGCAGTCTAGGAGAATGGTGTGTTCGACTAGGTCGAATGCACTGCTCAGGTTGAGTTGAACGATCAAGGCGCTAGAGCCCTGCCTGAAGAGTGTGTGTAGGTGATCAAGTAGGGAGGCTATAATGGTTTCGGTGCTGTGGTTAGAGCGAAAGCCTTATTGATTGTCATTTAAGATATTGAATTTTTCCAAATGTGTGGTAAGTTCGGCATTTACCACCCCTTCTGCTATTTTGGTGAATAGCGGGATGCTTGCGATCGGTCTGTAATTAGACGGGGCATTGGGTGGTTCTTTCGTGTTTTTTATAATTGGAGTTATCAAAATGTGGCCCTGTTCTGCTGGGAAACTACCTGTGGATAGTAGGAGGTTTACCCATGCCATCATATTGGCTTTGAAGTAGATTGGTGCAGTTTTCATAATGTTTGGGGGGCAGGTGTCCAGTCTGCAGAAGGAGTTGGTATATCTGTTGTAGTATTTGTTGAAGGTTTGCCAGTCTATAGTTGTGAATTGGTTCCAATTTAGGTCTGTTCTGGACCCTAGGTCCGGTTTGGACATGTCTGTGTCTGGGAGAATTGGAAAATCCCCGTGGGGATTGGCCGGGGCAGTTATCGATGATCTTAGTTTCTGTATTTTGGAGTTAAAGAAGTCTGCTAGGGTGTTAGCAGTTAATGTGGATTCTTCATGGTTATCAGTGAGTGTCTCGAGGTTGTAGAGGTCGTTGACCAGTTTAATGAGGTTACTACTGTTAATTGTAACGTTTCCAATTTTATGGGCATAGAAATTTTTTCTTTTTTCCTTGGTGAGGTTTTTGTAGTTTTTTAGTTTGAGCCTCCAGGCTACTCTGTGTTCCTGGGTTCCAGATTTAATCCATAGTCTTTTTGATTTTCTGAGGTCCCTCTTTACCAGTAGTAGCTCTGAATCAAACCATCCCTCCAGATTAGAAGTTCTAATTCTGCGGGTTTTTATGGAGGCTATTTTGTTTAGAATGTTTGTGCTGTCTTTGAGCCAGGAGGTCATAAGTTGATCTGTTTCTTCGTTTTGTCACATTCTGCAGGAGGAGGGTACACTACTTTCTTATGAGACATTGATTGCTAGAGGGATTCCATCTTTGGGGGCGCACTATGCTTATCAACAAATCTGACATTATGTGGGGTCCCTCCTGGTGAGTTCCCTGTCTTGGGAGTTTGGGGTTAGATTTGAGGAATTCTAGGAGGCATCAGCAGAGACAAGAATATCGGTTTCCTACTTCCATTGGGGCCTGCTTAAGTTACAGCCTCCTGGGAACTTTTCCAGTGTACTACAGCACTGACAGAGGGATCTAGACTGAAATTTAACACTGCCAATATTTCTTAAGGCTCTTAAAGGCATACCAGTGGTAGTGTAGAATTACAAGAGTGTCATTATCGTATTATGATGAGGGCTTATGTCCCTCAAAGCCAAGCTTATCATTTGGGAAGTGTTGACACACAGCTTTGAATAAAATGTAATTCTGCTGCAAACTCCTATGTGCATAGTCTGTGGGCGTGTTCAACAATTCAGGGTTTCTGAAGAGATATTGCTTCTTTTTTGGGCAAAATCTTAAACACAGCGATCTCTCTCTCAGCGCCTTGTATGTTATTTTGTCATTTTTCTCTTTTACATATGTATCCTGCTCATGAAAAATTATTCTTGAGCAAGTGTTATGTCATGGGGAAGAAATGTATCTCGAATCATTGGTTGTCTGAGCAGCCACCTTCTGTGTGGTATTGGAGAAACAAACAACATGCCCTGATGTGATAAGTGGCAAGAGCTGTATCTGGCTCCTGGAGAAGGCTTAAAGCTTTCCTTCAAGTGTGGACTCCCTAGAATGTTCTGGCTCCGAGAAGTCAAAGTCAGGTCTTGAACAATTTGTGATTTGGTTTTTTTGGGTTTAACATGTGTGTTGCTATACTGTCTTTTTGTTAGATGACATGAGATTGGGAATGGAAGGGGGGGGGAACACGAGGGAAAGTGTGGTTCTGTAGGGGTTGAGGGCTTGGGGACATGGTGTGAGCATGGCTCATTGTTACAGAAATTACTGTTCTTTTACAGATGTTTGTACTTTTCATTGATTTCAATAAAAATAATATTAAATAAATAAAGCTGTAATGCATCTTGAAATTCGTGTCTTAAAAAAAATTAAAACAAATATATGAAATGAGTTAATAAAAGTCTGAAATCAGGAAAAAAAAAAAGAGGACAAACCCAACATTTTTGCCCTGTTTACATCGCTACTCACAGCACTTCACATAAGCTACTCACAGGACGGGTGCAGGCAGTATTTCCTCCTGATGCATTCTCTCTGTTTGTCTCAGTTTGAGGATCTCACTGTAGTTGAGTGCATATACTTTTGTTCTGAAGAGTTCCAGTGATGTGGGATTTGAGGTCAGTGTCCGAATTATCTGTTCTCTGACTACCTGCATCACCTGGGAAGAGAGAATAGCAACTTTGTGAACAGAGCATGGGCCACCAGAAGAAAAGGAAGGGGGAAGAAGCAGATGAATGTAGTAATGTCATAACTACCCAGGACATAAACAGTCAGATATACCAACCCAATTCTAAATTAATCTCTAACACATACAAAAAAAAACAACCATTGCCCACTAGGGACAGAAAAGGTACCTGCATATAGTATATGTAAACTGCATTGCTTGTGCCACAGAAAGGCAATATATCAAATCCATAACCAAATTATGTGGTCTACAACCATCTCTTCTCCAGTCACATACCAATGTAACACCACTAGTATGGAAAATATTTTATTTATTGAAAACATTTTCTATTCACTTGGATGCTCAAAGGGAGGCACAGCTTGCCAAGGCAAAAATCTTCAGCCATCAGAACACAGACATTACCATCACTGGGTGCAGCAATGTATAAGAAATAAATATAATATTTCAATCCTATATAATAATGTATAGAATAGTAGAAATACAGTTGGTGGCAGAACCAGGTCTTAGCTAACTCAGCTCTGCAAGTAACAGTTATAAACACTTAATGACACATGCCTAATCTCAAGGCCATATAATTAAACCATCCTTTAAAATACCCTAAAATAGCACACCATGAACTACCACAACCCCCTTCCACCCAAAAAAACCCCAAAGCCATCATCATCTCTAAAAGGGCAAGCTCTTATAAGATGGATGTATCTAAAGCTGGATTGAGCAGAGAAGTTCCTTGAAGCAAGAATGGAGAGGTGTTTACATTTATGTGCATACTTTTGACAATACGTACATATACATGTCAAATAATCCAGAAAATGTGTATGTACCAAAGAGCTGGTGTACATATCCTATATAATAAAACGCTAGCCGAGCATGCGCACTCAACTGCGTGCTTCCGTTTTCCCTGATCTGTGAGATGTAGGTCCGTGGCCTTGCAGGAGTGCGCATGCGCGAGTCCCCAGCCTTACTTTCCAGCACCTACCACTCGCCGCCAGCGCTGGACTTCCTGCTCTCCGTGTCGGATCCTCTCACCAGCCGTACCAGCGTCTGAGAAGGCTTCCGACGCTGGCAGGATCGAGAGGAGCCGTGGTGACACCTCGCGGGAAGGGAAGCCTAAAACACTCTAGCCGCGAAGGGATGCCGCGGTCCCCACTCAAAACCAGCTGATTCCAGCAGCGTGTGCAGCACTCTCCACACGCTGCTTCGGGGCCTTTTACTGCCCTGATTTGCTCTGCGCGTCTCTGATGATGTCATCAGGGACGTGCCAGAGTAAATCAAGGCAGTAAAAGGCCCCGAAGCAGCGTGTGTATAGTGCTGTACACGTTGCTGGAATCGGCAGATGGTCGGACCGCGGGAAGGGAAGGGTGGGGGCAGCAAGGGATTAAGGGAGCAGTCAAGACCGAGGGATGGGAAGGGGGGGTAAGGGAAACGTTGCTGCTGTACAGGGAAGTGGGGTGGGGTGGGAGGGAATGCTGGTGCTGCTGTGGCTGCTGCACAGGGAAGGTGGGTATCTAAATGCTGCTGTACAGGGAAGTAGTGGCAGAGAGGGAATGCTACTGCATAGAGACATGGAGGGGGAGGGAATGCTGCTATGGCTGCTGCACAGGGAAGTGTGGGGGGGAGAGAGACAAATGGATAGAAAGAAAGCCAGACAGCAAGAGGAAAGCAGACAGAAAGAAAAGAAGAAATGCACAGGGGCAGAGAGAGACACAGAAAGACAGACAGACAAAGGGGGCCAGGGAGAGAGACAGACAAAAAGAAAAACAACGGGAGGGAGAGAGACACAGAAAGAAAGACAGACAGACATATATTCTAGCACCCGTTAATGGAACGGGCTAAAATACTAGTATAAATTGGTAGTTTTCATAAGAACATAAGCAGTGCCTCCGCCGGGTCAGACCACAGGTCCATCCTGCCCAGCAGTCCGCTCCCGCGGCGGCCCAAACAGGTCACGACCTGTCTGTATCACCAGAAGGGGCTCCCTTGCCACCTTGGTTTCTCATTTAAGTCCTGTCTTCCTATCGAAGTCCTAACCCTCCGGTCTTGCACATGCACGACCTGGTTTGGTTTCTATACTCATTACCTGGTTAGCTTTCTATACTTGTGTTACATCCCAGCTCCTCCCTCAGTATCTCATGATCCCTTTATCCTTCAGGAATCTGTCCAATCCCTGTTTGAATCCCTGTACCGTACTCTGCCTGATCACTTCCTCCGGTAGCGCATTCCAAGTGTCCACGACCCTTTGGGTGAAAAAAAACTTCCTTGCGTTTGTTTTGAACCTATCTCCCTTCAGTTTCTCCGAATGCCCCCTCGTATTTGCTGTCCCCTTCAGTCTGAAGAATCTGTCCCTATCCACCCTCTCTATGCCCCTCATGATCTTGAAGGTCTCTATCATATCTCCCCTGAGCCTCCTTTTCTCCAGAGAGAAGAGCCCCAGCCTATCCAACCTCTCGTCGTATGGGCAGTGTTCCAGCCCTTTTACCATTTTCGTTGCTCTCCTTTGGACTCTCTCAAGTACCGCCATGTCCTTCTTGAGGTGCGGCGACCAATACTGAACGCAGTATTCCAGATGTGGACGCACCATCGCTCGATACAATGGTATGATGACTTCCCGTGTTCTGGTTGTTATGCCCTTCTTTATGATGCCAAGCATCCTGTTGGCTTTTTTCGAGGCTGCTGCGCACTGTGCAGATGGCTTCAGTGATGCATCCACCAGCACACCCAAGTCTCTCTCAAGTCTGCTGTCTCCCAACAATACCCCCCCAATTTGTAGTTGAACAACGGGTTCTTTTTCCCTATATGCATGACCTTGCATTTGTCTACGTTGAAGCGCATTTGCCATTTGTTTGCCCAGTCTTCCAGCTTGTCCAGGTCTCTTTGTAGGTCCTCACACTCCTCCCTGGTCCTAACTCTGCCGCACAGTTTGGTATCGTCCGCAAATTTTATAACCTCGCACTTTGCCTCCTTTTCCAGGTCATTGATAAATATGTTAAAGAGTAACGGCCCCAGCACCGACCCCTGTGGCACACCGCTCGTGACTCCCCGCCAGTCAGAATATTGACCCTTTACTCCGACCCTCTGCAGTCTGCCCGACAACCAGTGCTTGATCCATCTGTGCACATCCCCTCCCACCCCGTGGTTCCACAGCTTCTTAAGCAGCCTTTCATGTGGCACCTTGTCGAAAGCCTTTTGAAAATCGAGGTAAGTGATGTCTATGGGTTCCCCATTGTCCACCCGACTGCTTATTCCCTCAAAGAAGTACAGAAGGTTCGTTAGGCACGACCTTCCCTTACAGAATCCGTGCTGGCTTGTTCTCAATAGGTCATTCTTCTCGATGTGCTCGCAAATGCCGCCTTGATCATTCAAAGTGGAAGTATGCACATACTTCTGTTCTGAAAATCTGCCAGTACCCATAAGGGAAAAGTTATATGCAAAGGCCCGGATTCTATATAAACAGCCCTGGCGGCTACCTTAAAAACGATTGTCTATTGCATGTCAATAATGTGAAAGCACAGTTTATAGAATTGCATCTTCAGGAAAGGTAGATGCTGGAAATGCAGACCAGAGTTTTCAAGGCCTACATTTTCGGTGCCTACCTTTCAAGTGAATCGCGCCTAGAGGCGTTTTACAATGCCTAATGCCACTTCTGGCATTAGCCATGCCTACAGTGGCATTAGGCATCGTAAAGTGCCTCCATAGGCGTGATGCAGGTGGCTTAAAATATTTTAAAACTGTTTTTAAACAGTTTTTGCACTTAATTTAGACATCGGTAGGGTGCCTACCGCTGTCTAAGTTAAGGCGTCATTTATAGAATATGGGCCATACTGTTTACATGTGCACTCATTTATAAAATTACCCAACTCAACAGACATAAGAACATAAGAATAGCCTTACTGGGTCAGACCAAAGGTCCATCAAGCCCAGTAGCCCGTACACGGTGGCCAATCCAGGTCCCTAGTACCTAGTCAAAACCCGAAAAATAACAACATTTCTTCTTTTTTAATACCTGGACTATATCTAGACTGGGATTCCAGGATATTATTTTTGAATAACAACTATGCCTGATGTAACTTTTTGACTTTTGCAGCTGCTCTTCTTCTTTTTTTTCCATTATCCTCAAGTTATCAGAGTCTCCTTTTTTAAAGTTAAATGCTGTTGTATTGGATTTCATGTGTGAACTTATTCCATGAATTATATAAAATCTGATCATGTTATCATCACTGTTATCAAATGGCCCTAGCACCATTACCTCCCTCACCAATTCATATGCTCCACTAAGAATTAGATCTAGAATTGCTCTTGTTGGTTCTAGAACCAGCTGCTCCATAAAGCAGTCTTTGATTTCATCAAGGAATTTTCTCTCTCTAGCATGCCCTGATGTTACATTTACCCAGTCAGTTTCGGGATAGTTGAAATTAACCATTATTATTGTATTACCCAGTTTTTTAGCCTCTCTAATTTCTAATAGCATTTCAGCATCAGTCTATTCATCCTGGTCAGGCAAATGGTAGTACACTCCTATCACTATCCTTTTTCCCTTTACACATGGAATTTCTACCCTTAGGGATTTCACGGTATATGACGCTACACCTCCACTAATTTGATCCACCCTATCATGGCAATATAGTTTGTATCTCGGTAAGACAGTGAACCATTGCTTATCTTCCTTCCACCAGGTCTCAAAAATGCCTATTATATCTTTTCATTTAGTGCAATATATTCTAAGTCTCCCATCTTGTTTCTTAGACTTCCGGCATTTGCATAAAAACATTTCAAATAATGTTTATCATATCTATTTACAATTTGCTCAGCAGTTGACGTGAATAATTTGCAATCTTTAAAATCAGCCTGCTCTCTATATTTAAGGAAACCTGGTCTACCATGGCCTGTATTGCAACCTCACTATTGAGATGCTCTGTCTTCCCTTTTATGATGATATCTTTTAAAGATACCTTGTTCTAAACCATGCTCTTTTGAACAACTGTTATAAATCAAATGATCTAAACCATTACACAACTGTAAGAAAAAACAACAAACATATCTTGCCAGACATGAACTAGTAACAGAATGTACAGACATTCATTTCTTCCTATTATCTACAGTAAGTCTAATCCCCAGTCTATTTCCTCTTGCTGCTCACTGCTCCCAAAGGCTGACATCCCCTCACCTTATCAAAGTCCTCCTGTGTAGCTCGCATCTCCTTCCAGGTCTTATTGAGGAGCTGGATGCAAATACAGAAGAGTTCTGCGAAGCAGTTATCCTGAGCAAAGAACAGTGGGTAGAAATTCTGACCTGTCTCAGAGGCTGCAGCAGAGAGCAAGAAAGATATTAGAAATTATCAATAAAATCCTATTATCCTACCACATTTCACAAGGTTCTGAACACAGCAAATAGGCAATCATATCAAATTTTAATAAAAATAAAATAAACTAAAGCAACCCTTGCAGTACATCTGACACTACAGGAAATTAATGACCTGCCAGCCTACTTGCATCAAAGACCCATATAAAGTGGTAGCAATCAAACTTACGAGGTTCCCCGATACGAAGAGTCTCACACAGGATCAGGGTTAGCTGAATACTGCTCCGAGCAAATGGGCATTCATGTTTATCCTCACGGCTGCTGTTCTCAAGAATAAACTAAAGCAAGACAGAGAAAAATAATGCTTTGAAAGAATAATTCACTGAAAACTATTTTTCTTCCTGTATATTTGCAGGAAACACAAGTCAATCCAACCCCTCCAGAAATTTTCACATCTATCAGCAACTTCCTTAGGGATACAGGGTTTCCCAAAATAAAATCCACATATGCCCAAGATCTTACTCAAGCAAGTATAGATATACTGAGATCATTTTTAAAGGCTTAAGTTAGGATTTATGCATTGATTATAAACAATAAAAAGTAATGTAGGTAGATTGGCTTGGCTCACTCCACAGAAGTAGATTTTCAGTTGCCTAAAATTATATGCATACTTCTAGTCACTTAGAAAGAAGGCATGGTAAAGTCCCATGGCTCAGTGGCATGTGAACAGTCCCAGTTAAATCTGGGTCTTCAGCATCATCTGTAGCTAACTAGAGAAATAGAAGCAGTATTTACAACCTGGGGAGGGGTGGGGAGTGACGTGTAGTCATCGCTCAAGAGTGACAACTGCTGACTGAGTTTATGGATCAGCGAGGATTTATGGTGTATGGCTTCCAGCCAAGAATCATAACTGTAAAAATCATAGGTAGGTTAGGAGAATAATGCATTTGAAAAAGCTTTGCTAATAGATATACGTGGCTTCAGGATTATAGATTAGTTTTAAATATTAATAAAACAAATGCATGTTGGATCTCAGGATACCATGATAAGCCTACTATGATCCCTAAATTGTTTGGCAAATTGATAGTACCTATTGACTGTTTTAGATACTGCATTTAGGGATTATCATTGTTCATAAACTTTTATTGAACAGACATATAGATAAAAAGAGTGTGTGTGTGTGGGGGGGGGGTTGCTACTGAGACAATTACATTCTGTCAGAGCTTTTTTTATATTTGAAGAAACTACATCATATTCTTTGTTGGAAGTTCTTCTTTTTCTAGATTTGATTATGAAATCTGGTTTATGCAGCTTTACCAAGAGTCATACTTAGTAAACTTGCATAAACCAAACTCTACAGGACTTAGTAATTAGGATGTTAGGACATGCCAAGAAATTTGATCATATTACTTTGTTGTACTGTATATGATGCTTTCATTGAATTTTACACTATATTGGATAGGTAACCAAAGTTCTTTGCATAGCGTTTAAAGCATTACAAGAATTAAAAAAAATCATCTCACTTGAGTTGTATATACACCTTCAAAACTTCTTAGATTCTTGCAAAATCATAAAATGGCACTATCCCATTTGTCAAGAGCTCATTGAGATAAGGGCAGAATTAAATTTTAAAAGGTTCAAAATTCAATGGAAAACCCTTTTTTTTTTTTTTTTTTTTACAAGCTTTTGAAGTTCAGCTAGAAATAGGGGGGAGGAATCCATATTAGCATGCCTGAAAACAATCATCTTATGGCTCACATTATAGTGTTGAATATGTATAAGTCTTGCATAAATAAGTTAGGTCTATCCTATTATTATTTGGTATTTCTTTCATATGTTACGTAATTTTACATTGTAAATTGAATTGATTTTGCAAAGTTAAAGCAGTATATCAAATTTTATAATAAACATAAACCTTAGGTACACACATCACTATAGAGTGCCAAAAATCTTGCCACCCAAGATTAAAGAGATCAGAGCAGGACCAAGATTACTCCAACCACTGCCTAATCCAGTCAGGTGCAATCCAGTCCTCTCTACCCTTCGAAAATTCCAATTAGCCTAAGCAGGTCCTGTATCAGCGCCCCTGGACTGTTATTCTCAGATACAATATCAAATTCAATTTATTTAATATACTATAAATATAAAACCAAAGGTAAATCTAAGCAGTTTATAATAAAAAATTAAAATAAACAATATAAAAATAAGGTAGGGAACAAAAATTAAACAAAATGTAAAATACAATTGAAAACATGAGGAAAGAAGGGAAACGGCAATTACAATAAAACCAAAAAGATTGAGGAGAGGGATGAACAATATGGTAGGGGAGGAAACAGAAAATTAGTTCTGCTCAAACTGATATGGAAAACCAAGAATGCAACTTTTGGGAAAGGTTGCCATCCAAGAAAAGTAAATTAAGAGCAGAAGGCCAAAGAGAAATAATATGCCTTTAATTGTATCTTGAGGGTCCCAAGTGATTTTTCTGAATGGAGATAAAAAGGCAAAGAATTCCAGAGAGTAGGAGCCATAACAAAAAATGAAGAATTCCTATGAAAATCAAGGAAAATTTGCCAGTATGCTGAACAGCGTTCCCAGTATATTTCGCATATGCCTGTACCTCTAGTAGCATAAAGTAGAGAAGCCAGTCATGGTTACATTGAAACACAGAAACAATGGAGCCAGATGGGACACATCCAAGAATACTTAAGGGAGTTAGGAAAGTTCTGGTAGCTCTGCTGTCTGGCCTTTTCAGTGCTTCTTTAGCGTCTGGAGTGTCTTAAGGCTAGGAAAAGATGGATGTGTTCCGTTACCACAAAACTGAAGTGAAGAGGAAGCTGGAAACTATAGGCTTGTTACTCTGATCTCAGAGGTGAGTAAATTAATGGAATTGCTTCTAAAACATAGGATAGTGAGGTTTCTGGAATACAACGGATTGTAGGATTCAAGGCAGTATATGTTGTACTAGAGCTGAATCTGATTGATTTCTTTGACAGGGTGATCTAATAGTTGAATCAAGGGAGAGCACTATATGTGGTATACTTAAACATTAGGAAAGCTATTGACACAGTTCTAGGCAACTTAGAAATTAAGTGCTCTCAGTACAGACCATGAAGTGAATGACTGGGTTAGAAACTGTTTGAGTGGAAGGTGGCAAAAGGTAGTAGGGTAAAGTTCTTCACCAATTTATTCAATTCCTCTCCAAAGAACAATTTCCCCCAAAGGTTGAGTTTGCTCAACGTCATCTTGGACATTATATCCACCAACCAACAGCATAACCATATGGATCAATGTGCTGAAGATATGAACACAATTTCTTTTGTGGAGGTCCATATCAAATCATTATAGCTATTGGTCATAAAGGCAAAATGAACTCTATCTTATTCTCTTTCAGGTTCCCTCAAATGGCTTCCTCGACTAGCCTGTCTAGTACTTTTTTAGCCCATCAAAAACATGTATACACTACATATGTTTGAACTACCTTTATGTAAACTGTTTTGAGTGTGGTTGTAAAACTACTAAAAGGTAGTATACAAGTCCCCATCCCTTTCCCATATCCCCACACAGAAAACCACCTGCAGGGCCAAAACAGCCATATCATTATAGCTATTGGTCATAAAGGCAAAATGAACTCTATCTTATTCTCTTTCAGGTTCCCTCAAATGGCTTCCTCGACTAGCCTGTCTAGTACTTTTTTAGCCCATCAAAAACATGTATATACTACACGAACAGTGACTCGGTCAATGCGGGATGGTGTCTTCCACTACAAAAAGCACTGTTCATGTTCACATGATTAAGCAATTTGTATCTCTGATTACAGTGTCTCACAATCCCCTGAAAAAGGCATCTTTGGATGCCGAAACTGGGATCCTAGTTGGGACGATTTAGAAGACCTTTCTATCAAGACTGGTCCTCAATCATAGGCTCGTGACTTTTATAGACTTGCCACTAAGATGGATATTACACCATAGACTTTTATGGCTTTTTTAGTATTTTACATTAATAAAGTAACTGTTTGGTTGATTTTATGACATCTCATTTGCCTGTCTTTGTTTGATTGCATCGGTGTATTTTGAGACAAATCTCTTTTTTCTCCTTCTATACTTACCTGGGAAACATTCACTTGCTCACCATATTTGCACAAGCAAAAGATTTTGTAAATTGATAAAAAAATTGGTGGGAGGGGGCACCTACCCTTCCAAAGGGCACCCTCATATGCACACTTTCCTATAAATAGCTCTGCTGGGTACAGGAGTGAAGGGTCTTGCTCAGACCACAGGTGTTGGATCAAACTGTGGCTTGGTCTGCCATTTGTTTCTTGATTCCCTGGCCCCTGTGGACCAACTGTCTACTTATTTTCTCAGATTTCAATCAAGCAGTGTCTAGATAATTAAGTAAAGAACTCCAGCACTTGTCATAGTTGGCAGTGTTCTTTATCACATATAATGGAGTTTCTCATGACAGACCTTCAATGATGGGAGATCAGTTGATTTCCATTCATCTGCAATGGCACATCTCTCATCATAAAACAGTGAGCTAGAACCTTTTGATAGTTTGGTCCATATTAGTTAAACCAACAGATATTAAACAGACACCTGAAGATAGATGTAGACTGAAATCTAAGACAGATTGAACAGCAGTTTCAATCTGGCCTCAGAAGGCTTTATTATAAGGGCAAGACTACCACATGTGTAGATAAGACCACTGGTCTCCACATCCCCTCCAATAACATGGTGAGAAATTAGGTGTGAATTTATGTGATTGATCTGTGTCATACACCAACACAAGAGGACTTAAAGATATTTTTTTCTAAGCTGCCCACTTATATGGAAGTTTTATTGACTGTCAAAATAACATGGTTCCATTGTACAGCATTTAATTCCATTTGTAAGTCTTCTTCCCATTGGGACATGTACTGTACTTGAATTTTACAACACCAAATTTACAGGTTGCCTTGTATAATAAAGATATCAGCTCTCTATATTCTAGCTTTTGGAGCCAAAGTGATTCTAACACATTAAAGAGGATGCCCATATCTTCTCTATATTTACCACTCTGTAAACTGTGTCTACACTGTAAGTAAAAAATAAATATTAGAAGAGCTAAGATAAAGCTCATGATGTAAGTTGTCAAAATGATTTCAGGAGCACGTCTTGGAATAGTTGGTGAATAATGGAGAGGCCATTGCCTCCCGATGTTTAGCAGAAGTCCACATCCCTACCAAGGCCTTTTCAAACAGAGCTGAGATGGGGCTAACCAAGTATGACCCCTAGACCCTCACAGCTATTGATGCAAGAGCCTCCATAACTGTATTATATGTTGAACAAAAGGATGATCAGTAGGGACAGGACCCCTATGGGTATTTGGTGTCCAGATGTGGTAACCTAATGTCCTTTGTGCAAGTGTTCTATCTGTTTGAAGGGTTTCATATCAAGTTGTGGAGTGTTTGGTGCAGTGGTTAGAGCTACAGCCTTAGTACCCTGAGGTTGTGGGTTCAAATCCCTTGCTGCTCCCTGTGACCCTGGGCAAGTCACTTAATCCCCTCATTGCCCCAGGTACACTAGATAGAGTTTGAGCCCACCAGGACAGATAAGGAAATATGATAAAGTACCTGAATGTAAACCACTTATAAATAAATACAAATACAAGTTGCCTTCTCCAGTCCCAAATGCAAATTTGAGCAGCCAGTTAGTAGCTTTTTAGGTCTGGGACACCTAGACCTTCCAATTCTTTAAAGCTCAATAAAATCCCTTTAGGTATTCTTGAATGTTCCCTCTCCCAATAAATTCAAAGAGCATATGCTGCCACTTATTGGGGATGCCCAACCAATAAAAATCAGTAGAGTTTGAAAAAGATGTAAAAAGCAAGGTAGAACATTCATTTTCATGATAGCTATCCTTCCCAACCATGAAAAACAGTCTCTATTCCAGTCTCTAAAATCTTCTTGGATTTTCTTGGGTAGGAGAACATAGTTAAGCTGTATAGTGAATTAAGATTAATAACTAACTACTGGAACCAATCCGAAGGAGACATTTTCCCTAGTCTTTTCCCATTAAGTTTTCTCTATAATGATGTTAAGAGCCTATATTTTGTCCAAATCAATTAGAAAACAAAACACAGCTGGGAGAGTTTTATGGGATTTTGATATAATCAGTGCATTTTTATCTAGCAAAAAAGGTGTTGGTACTCAAATACCAGTCAAAATACACTTTCACAAGAAAGATACAAAAGATGTCATGTAAAATATAAACAGTACTGCTTTGGTTTAAATGGTGTACTGATCAAAAGAAGATAAGTTGAAAGTTTCTTTCTTCTATCACCCTGTACAGACAGCCCTGCTTAAGGTTTTACACTTTGGGAGTGCAATGGAGGTTTTTTGCCAGTGAGGTTATCACCCAACCACCTTGGACCACCATTGTGGTGGTGGGAGGGCTTCAGTCTGAGGCTTTTCTTCCATTTTTTTGGGACACATCCCATTTAAACCAAAGCAGTACTGTTTATATTTTACATGACATCTTTTGTATCTTTCTTGTGAAAGTGTATTTTGGATTATTATTGAGTTTTCACATATCCGAGTTTATCTTGCTAGGTACTCAAATACCAGACCATTCTTCAGGCATGGAGTGATCACTGAGGGTTCCACCCCACAGTAGCCAGGCATCCTGCAACCAGCCACAGAATCCATGAAAAGGCAGTACTGAGTGTGCAGGATCTGAGCTCTTTTATTAATACTTAAGGACTATGGGTCATTTTTATCAAGCAATGGAAAAGGTGCTGATATTACTACCACTACTAATCATTTCTATAGCACTGCTAGGCATTTGCAGTGCTGTACACATTATAAGCAGGTACTATCTCTGTCCCTAGCGGGTTCACAATCTAAGTTTTTATACCTGGGGCAATGGAGTGCCAAGTTACCTGCCCAGGGTCATAAGAAGGCTACAGTGGGTACTTTAGGATGAAGAGATTAAAAGCAACCTCAAAAAAGTGGGCTTTTAGTGTGGACTTGAATACTGCCAGGGACACAGCTTGATGTATTAACTCAGGCAGTCTGTTCCAGGCATATCAAACAATGGAAAATGTGCTCCTCAGAAAAAGCTCTGGATATTGTTACGATAACATTGTCTGCAAATAGTGAGAAGTTTTGGAACGGATGAGTTTCCCCCCTCCCCCTGAAGCACTAGCGTGGCAGCAGTCCTGAGCTGCAAAGCCCTCTTCCCTCTGTGACAAACCAAGCACCAGCACTAGTTCGGTCCCTAATAGGATCGGGTGCAGAAGAGCTGATCAGATTGATTTTGGCGCTCAACTTGAGGCTGACCTCCCTTGCCCCTATGATCAGAGCAGTAGTGATCTGGAGCAGAGGCAGGCAGACTGGCAACAGCAGCCTCCGGGCTTTAGGGCAGTTAGAGAAGCCACAAGGAATATAGCTGCATTAGATAAACCCAGGCAGAGAAAAGCTGCTTTAGAGCCAAAGCCCATCCCCCGCTACAGGCTGAAGGGGATTGGCTCTGAGCTGTTTAAAAGCAGGCTGAGACAAGCAGCAGGGGGAGGAGGAGGAGCGAGTGACCAGGGTGAGTCACTCTCACAGCCCAAGGCAGGTGAGGAGTAGAGAGCTGCACGGGAACGGGGATGACGGGAATCCCGCGGGACCCGCGGGAATCCCGCGGCTTCCCCCTTTGGGTCACGGGGATCCCGTGGGGACGCCCCCTAGGGTTGCGGGGATCCCGTGGGGACGCCCCCTAGGGTCGCGGGGATCCCGTGGGGACGCCTCCGAGGGTCGCGGGGTTCCTGCGGGGTTGGATCGCAGCGGGGTTGGTCGAGCCGCGAGGGTAGTCTCCTTCTCCTTACCTGCCCTGTCGCAGTACACATCCGAACGGAAATCTTCCCGATGTCAGCGCTGACGTCGGAGGGAGGGCTTAAGCAAAGCCCTCCCTTCCTCCGACGTCAGCGCTGACATCAGGAAGACTTCCGGTCGGCTGTGTGCGGCAGGGCAGGTAGGAAGAAGGCAATGGCGTACGAAAGAGGGGGGAGGGGGCGGACCGCCCCGGAGAATGTGCACAGCCGGTCAGATCCCCCGATCGACCGACAACAGGCCCGGCCGACAAATCTCCCTGCCCTGTAGCCGCGAATCTAAATTACCTCTTACAGCAGCTTCACTACTCCAGCTGCTGTAAGAAGGTAATTTAGATTCGCGGCTACAGGACAGGGAGATTTGTCCGACCGGGCCTGTTCTGTTGTCGGTCCGGTGCAAAAGCGCCACAAAGGTGGAGGCAGGGAGGGAGGAAAGGTGGAGTGGAGAAGAAAAGACGCTTAAGGGGGGAGAAGGCCGCTGAAAGCACTGGGGAAGACAAAGGGGTGGAAGAGAACGCTGAAAGGACATGGGGTAAACGGGAGGAAGGGGGGGGGAAGGACCCTGAAAGCACTGGGGAAGACAAAGGGGTGGAAAAGAACGCTGAAAGGAAATGGGGTAAACGGGAGAAGGGGGGGGGAAGGACCCTGAAAGCACTGGGGAAGACAAAGAGGTGGAGAATGCCACTGAAAGGACATGGGGAAGACAGAGGGGGGAGAAGGCCGCTGAAAGGACATGGGGAAGGCAGAGAGGGGAGAAGGATGCTGCCTGACAGGACATGGGAAAGATGGTGGGGGAGAAGGACACTGAAAGGAAATGGGGAAGAGGGAATGGGAAGAAGACGCTGGCAGGGAAGAAGACAGAGGTGCCAGACTATGGGGGGAGCGGAGGGAAAAAGATGGGTGCCAGACCAATTTGGGAGGGGGGAGAAAGGGAGAGGCACAGTAACAGAGCAAATGGAAGACACAGAGAGAAGAGAGGCAGTGGATGGAAGGAATTGAATGAGAACATGAAGAAAGCAGAAACCAGGCAATAAAGGTAGGAAAAAAATTCTTTTTTTTGCTTAAGGATAAAGTAGTATATTAGTTGTGTTGATAAAAATTTATAAACATTAGAGGCTCTGGTAGAAACCCGTTTACAAAGTATGTATTCTTCCCAATTAATATTTCCAAATTAATAAAGTCTTTTTGCTTATTTTTAAATGGGTTTCTACCAGAGCCTTTAATTCAGTAGCATAATTAAATGAAATAACTATTTCTGTAGTTTATAGTGACGGGCGGGGACGTAGGGGATTCCTCGCGGGGACGGGCGGGGACGGAGGGGATTCCTCGCGGGGACGGGTGGGGACGGAGGGGATTCCTCGCGGGGACGGGTGGGGACGGAGAGATTCCTCGCGGGGACGGGTGGGGACGGAGGGATTCCTCACGGGGACGGGTGGGGACGGGTGGGACTTTGGCGGGGACGGGTGGGATTTCTGTCCCCGCGCAACTCTCTAGTGAGGAGCTGTGGAGCAGAGCAGGAGAGACAACCGTGCCAGATTGGCCCATGCAGGATTTGGAAGAAATCCTCCCCACTTCAAACTTCCAGATTCCAGATGGTGTGGAAAGCATGGAGATACAAGTAGCTGGCCCTATGCTAGAGAGCCAGACAGAATGTATGGAAACTGAATGAAGAAAGTGAGTAACTGGGAAACCATTAGTGGTTTGTGGTTTTTTTCCCCTTTTGCCTATGTTTTTCTGCTGTGCAAACAAGCCTGAAGAATGTGAGATAGGTTTGGACTTTATGAGTATTTTTGGGTTAAGAATAACACTTACCTGAATCCTAAACTATGGAAGTAATTTAAAGTCAAGTTTGGAAACAAGAAGCTCAAGATAGAACATTTTAAGTTTGTGTTTTGAACTTTAGAAATCCTGCTGTGACTCCCGTTCCTGAAGAGCTAATTAGCTTATCTCCCTCAGCTGTTTGTTTTGCCTGCACAGGGAGCTGAGGGAAAAGCTGATCCGTTTGCAAGAGCTATATTGCCTAAAGAGTTTTGGTTTAATTTGGATTTACAGCAAAGGTTTATTTCAAACTTTATTTGGCTGCTGAAATCTGCTGTTACATGCCTTTGATATTAATGCTGAGAAAGTTTGAATTATGAGTGAACACCAGTGTAAAGCAAACCTGAGTCAGAGCACATGACCTCAGGAATAATCAACTACAGGAGATTGCTGTTTTGTGATATCTTTATTTTACAATTGACTTTATTTTTGAATGAAATGCAAAAGTGATTTTTGTTTTATGCTGCATCTTTTTGACCTCTGGGTCAGAATAAACATCATATTCCTATTTGAAGAAATTGGTTTCACTGGTGATATTTGGAAACTCTTTGCTTGCCTTGCCTCTCATAGGCCTAGGCGGTCGCCTAGAGCCACCTGAAAAGTCCTGAAGGTACCCCTGGTTAGAGGGGACACGCCAGAATCCTTGTGTTTGTCACACGACAGCCCGCAGCTGCAGAGGGTTTGTGACACCTCTCAAGCCCTGAATTGGCAGAAGCAGGCAGTGGTCCTGAGCCGCGAACTCCCTCACTTCCTCCCTCCCTCTCTCTTCCTTACCTGAAGCACAGAAGTCAGCAGGAGGCACAGGCTGCTCACAGCCAGCCCTGGCAGGTCTTTCCTCTGATGCATCACTTCTGACACTGTGCTTCGGGTAAGGAAGAGGGAGAGAGCGAGGAAGTTTGCAGCTCAGGACTGCCACCTGCTTCTGCCACTTTGAGACCAGAGGGAGGGCAGAGGGCTTTGCAGCTCTGGACCGCTGCCATGCTGGTGCTTCAGGGCGTGAGGGAGGGGGGTTCATAGCTGCTTCAGGTCTTGGGGGCTTGAGGGAGGGAAGGAGGGAGGAAGGAGAACACTTTGACTTATCACCAATCTCAGATAAGTGTTCATCTTATATACACTGCTGAGCAGTTTAATTTATATTAATGCTGGCTGTAGTTTACATTGATTCAATTATGAAATAGTATGAATTTAAAATATAAGAAAACAATAAATTAAAAAGGAAAGTAATAAATTAAATAAACTTAAAGAAGTGTATGTAGAATAGAATGGAGGTTTTTTGATCGATGATAGAGATTTATCACCATATTATTTTGGGGGTAAACAACATATGATCCCCAAAAGGTGATTCTGAGATCTTTTCCTCCATTTAGGCTTATATTAAAAGTATCAACTTGTGGTGGTACTTGAATTTATTTTGTTGATACACATCTTCCACTCTCTGTGTTGGACTTTTTTTCCCCACCAGCAATTTTTTTGCCAGTTGTGTTAGAGTCCCGGTTAATTGAAACTCTACTGTATCCATATTTAGATCATGCCCATGTTCCACCACTATGTATGCTCCCCACTTTCAAATAAGCACTATGGGGCTGGATTCTGTAAATGGTGCCTAAATTGGCAGCATCTACAAAAATGGATGTCGGCCACCATTAACCGAATTACAGCCAATGACCTACTGCTGCCTAATTTATGGCGCTGTTTATAGAATATGGCCCTATGTAAATTATGTATAATTGCAAGATAGTGCTTAAGGGATATGATAGCATATGCTCACATATATGTTAGTATTCACAATATTAGCGCCTGGTATATAAAATTGCCCTAATAGAATGAAGGAAGGGACTAGGAAGCAACTGAGAAGCAGTGTAAAGGCAGGGGATTATATTACATTATCACAGTTCTTATAGGCCACAGCATCCATAATCAGGTTCTGTGTGGCTTACAATTAAGAAGACTTGGACAATACCAAGGACAATACCAGTAATTATCAAAAACTCCTCTCCAGAATCAAAGTTTTTAACTACCTCATTTTTGCAGTAGGCTTATCATTAAATTTGTCCAAAAAGCACAAGTAGAAAATTGATATAATTCAATCATTTGTAAACACTTCTGGAAAAGGAAAAAGTTTTTACTGCCTTCCTAAAGGTACTATAATTATGTAAAATCCTTGCAGCAGATAAAGCAACCTGGGTCTAAAGACTGGAAATAAGCCCCACAGAGACTCTGATCGAAACTCATTTGCATACATATTTACTTATGGGAAAGGTAGCTGGGTTTAGATGAATGGAAAGGCTTCTAGAAGAAGACAGAAAGGGACCGGAAGTAGAGGCCGAGTCCTAGGATAGAGAATGACGTGGAGAAAAGATTTGTCCCAGTCATCACACCGTCCATGTGAGCTCCATCCCCGTCAGCATCCTGTCCCCGTAAACTCTGTCTAATCCCATCTGCACAAGACTCGAATACTTATGATTTTATGTTTCAACAATTTTTATTAACAACCGAACAACACAACAGCAGAGAAAACTGACAAAGATTAAAGTACAGTAAAACATTATTATACAAAAGTAATAAAATCTAAAGTCCCCCACCCTCCCAAACCCAGACAAATGTTTAAGATTTCCAGGGTCCCAAGCTAATAGAATCAAAAAAGGATCCTCAACCTCCAACTAAGTCAGGAGTCAGGGTTCTTATGACTCCCACTTAAAAAGGGCACCCAAAGGACCAACCTTACCCCAACCTGAAGAATCCCCCTACCCCCCCCAACACACACACAGGTGCCTCTGTATAAGACTCTGGTGAGACCTAATTTAGAATATTGTGTACAATTCTGGAGGCTGCACCTTCAAAAAGATATAGAAAGTATGGAGTTGGTCCAGAGGAAGGCTTCCAAAATGGTGTGTGGTCTTGATAAGGCGTATGGAGACAGACTTAAAGATCTCAATCTGTATACTTTGGAGGAAAGGCGGGAGAGGGGAGATATGATAGAGACGTTTAAATACCTACATAATATAAATGAGTCGAGTCTCTTTCATTTGAAAGTAAACTCTGCAAATGAGAGGGCATAAGATGAAGTTAAGAGGTGATAGGCTTCGGAGTAATCAGAGGAAATACTTTTTTACGAAAAGGGTGGTAGATGTGTGGAAGTGTCTCCCGGAAGAGGTGGGGGAAACAAAGATTGTGTCTGAATTCAAGAGGGCCTGAGATAGGCATGTGGGATCTCTCAAAGAGAGAAAGAGATAATGGTTACTGTGGATGGGCAGAATAGATGGGCCATTTGGCCTTTATCTGCAGTCATGTTTCTATGTAGGAGAGAATGGAGCAAAACTAAGTGTGTGGGGCAAACCTCTAAAAAACCAAGCCAAAAGCTCTAATGAACCACCCCCCAAAACTTAAAGTCACAGATTAAAATAGTTATGATTTTACATTGAAATCATTTTATTAAAGTATAAAAAGAAACAATTTTGCACAATTGTCATTTTATAAATCACACTAGTCTTTAAGCCCGTTACATTAACGGGTGCTAGAATAGATGTATCTGTCTGTCTGTGTTTCTTTATCTCTCTCTCCTTGGCCGCTGTCTGTATCCTTCTGTCTCCCCCTCCCCCCCCAAGCAAAGCTGTCTGCCCCCAGCACCCACCTCCCCCTCAAATGTCTCTCCATGGCCCTCTTCTGTCTTCCCCCCCCCAGAGCAAAGCTGTCTGTCCCCAGCACACCTCCCCCCAAAGCAGCCCCCTTTCCCTATCTCTCCATGGCCCCTTCTGTCTCCTCCCAGCACACCCCTCCCCCCAAAGCAGCCACCTATCCCTCTCCCTGTCTCTCCATGGCCCCTTCTGTCTTCCCCTCCAGAGCAAAGCTGTTTGCCCCAAGCACACCCCTCCCCCCAAAGCAGCCCCCTTTCCTTCTCCCGCTGACTCTCTCTCTCTGGCCCCCTTTCTCTGTCTGTCTTTCTGTCCTTCTCCCTGCCCCTGTGTCTTTCTTTCTTTCTGTCTCCCTCCCTCCCACTGTCTGTCTGTAATTTTACCCCATTTCCCTGTGCAGCAGCATTTCCATCCCACTTCCCTATGCAGCAGCAACAGCATTTCCCTCCTATCCCCCCTTTCCTGTGTAGAAGCAGTAGCAGCATTTTCCCCACTCCCCCTTTTCCTTCTCTTACCTTCTCTTCCCTGCTCCGTTCGGCCCCTCCCCCTTCTTTTACTGCCGTTGTCGATCCGGCCTGCTCCTGACCCTCCCACCGCCGACAAACCTCGGGGCTCCAGCCGCGTAGGCAGCACTATAAACACACTGCTTCGCGGCCTTCTACTGGCGATTTCCTCTGCCGCGTCTGTCTCCGATGATGTCATCAGAGACGCGGCAGAGGAAATCAGCAGAGAAGGGCGCGAAGCAGCGTGTTTATAGTGCTGCCTACGCCGCTGGAGCTGGGAGGTGACGGAGAGGGCAGAGGGTGCTAGCGGACGGCAGCCGCCACTCCGCAGGTGGAGAGCAGGGAAGGGCGTGCATGTGAACTTGTCTTGCCT
The DNA here is from genome assembly GCF_902459505.1 of Geotrypetes seraphini. Classification (NCBI taxonomy): domain Eukaryota; kingdom Metazoa; phylum Chordata; class Amphibia; order Gymnophiona; family Dermophiidae; genus Geotrypetes; species Geotrypetes seraphini. The sequence goes on from NC_047087.1 coordinate 142,233,367, forward strand.
TGTGAGGCCAGACCGTAAGCCGCGCATGCGCACTTCCTATGGGTCACTACAGCTCACAGAAAACGGACGCACGCATAGGAAGTGCGCATGCGCGGCTTACCGTTTTATTATATTAGATATAATACAGAACAAGGATCAACAAAACCACTGTCTACCCTCCCCTCTCACAAACATCCCCTCCACTATCAAGAAAACTGAACAAGCCAAATTACTACAGCATGCTACATAGAAAAATCTGTCACATATGGCAGGAATAGTGTTAGGGGAGTGCAACTAAGAGGGATATCGATGAAATGCTTCATAAGGAATCAAAGATTTACAGCAGTGGGGAAGAAGATGCTGTGTTGAGGGAGGACAACTGGACTCAGGTTACAGAACCCTGCAGGATTGATACTGTGATTCCACCTGTCTTTGAATTGAAGCCCTGGAAGTGGAGGAGATGAATACATCCCAGGGAAAGAAAGCTTAAAATCCCCAAAGTTGCTGGATCCATGAGGTGTAAGGTAGTGAGGTGTAAGGTAGTGGTGCTGAGTGATTCCTTTCTGAGAGGTACATAGGGGTTTATCTGCAGATCAGACATGATGTCCCAAGCGGTATGCTACCTGCTGATGCCAAAATCCAAGATGTTACGGAGAGCTTGCACAGACTTATCAAGCCTAATGACTATTGTTCCATGCTGCTCATCCATGTTGACACTAATGATACTGCTAGGTACCTCTCCAAATATATCAAAAGTGACTTTGTGGCTCTGGAAGAGAAGGTGAAGCAGTCAGATGCGCAGGTGGTGTTCTTGTTGATCCTCCCTGTCAGGGTAAAGTCCCAGGCAGAGAAGCTATCAGTTTCACACTGTGTAGCAGCAGCAGGACATAAACCGGCAGTGTTTTCTGCCCATCAATTTGTTGTACTTTTTCCTTGATATCTATGGTTCTCACAATTGTGACTTTATCGCATCTGGACCCTTGACGGCCTGTGTTGGGTTCTGCATTTTTCACACATGAGAACCACTATTGAAATCACTATATTTTATTAATTTTAATAAAGTAGCTTGACGCTCTGTACATCGTCTCTGCAGTTTTTCCTTTTGTTTTTCTAGGCAGAGAAGCATGCATCCCAGAGATAAATGTGTGGCTGTGTGGATGCTGTTGTTATTTTGACTTCCTGGACCATGGGATGATTTTCCAAGGGCTGCTGAGCAAGGATAGTGTGCATCTATCAAAAAAGGAAAGATTCAGCAGCAGATTGGCTAACCTACTGAACAGGGCTTTAAACTAGAATCACTGGGGCAAGATGATCAAAGATCCTAGGTGATTATAAGCCCTCAGTTAAGTGAATCACTAACTACCTCTACACAAATGGAAAAAGGGGGCAATATCTGGAAAGCAGTATATACTAATGCTTGAAGTATTGGGTACTCTCCTGCTGGTGATCTTCAGGGGGGTGGGTGTTGTTGCGGGCAGGAGGGATTGGATATCCCTCCTGCCACGTTCGTTCGGGGTGGAGGTGGGGGACTAGCAGCCACAGCTGTTAAACTTATAGCAGCAGGGAAATCCCTTGCCACGATAAGCTTAGCGGACGCATCTACTTACAATGTAGGCCAGCATTTTGCTGGCTTACGTTGTACGCATCTCCCGCAGGAATAGGCTGCTTAGTTTCACCTAAAGCTACTTTCGGGGCAATCCACGCCCACGGCTAGCCTTAGGCGAACTTAGGCGGACATCCTTAGGCTCCCGGAGGCGCCACCAATGTAGTCGGCCTGCCTCGGGAGCTTTTTTTTTAAAAAAAAAAAAACGTGCATCCCAATTGGCTGGTTAGACAGCGGTAGGACGCCTACCACTGCCTACAATTGGCATTAGAATATAACTGTAAATTGGGAAGTATTACTAATAGCTGATTTTAATATGCTAGATGTTGATTGGGGTATCCCTACTGCAGGGTTTTCAAGAAGTATGGAGATCCCGGATTCTCTGCACAGAGAACTGTTCCAGCAGTTGAGAATGGAACCCATGCCTAATGGGGCCATGCTGGACTTTATACTTACAAATGGGGAAAGTGTTTCTGATGTTGTGAGTGATCATCTGGCATCTAATGATCACTACATGGTGTGATTAATATTAAGACAGGTGTAGAGAGGGCTCATTCAAAAGTAAAGGTTTCTAGACTTTAAAAAAAGCTAACTTTGTTCAGATGGGGGAATATGACAAGGAACTGTTGTTTGGATGGGAACATCTGGAAGAAGTAGGAAAGCAGTGGGCAAAACTGAAAGGAGCTATTGTAAAGGCAACATACATAGGAACATAAGAACATAAGAATTGCCGCTACTGGGTCAGGTCACACGGCAGCCCTCAGGTCAAAGAACAGTGCTCTAAATGAGTCCATCCTCACCTGCGTACGTTCCAGTTTAGCAGGAACTTGTCCAACTTTGCCTTGAAACCCTGGAATGTGTTTTCCCCTATAACAGACTCCGGAAGAGCGTTCCAGTTTTCCACCACTCTCTAGGTGAAGAAGAATTTACTTACATTTGTACGGAATCTATCCCCTTTCAACTTTAGAGAGTGCCCTCTCGTTCTCCCTACCTTGGAGAGGGTGAACAGTCTTTCTTTATCTACTAAGTCTATTCCCTTCAGTATTTTGAACGTTTCGATCAAGTCCCCTCTCAGTCTCCTCTTTTCAAGGGAGAAGAGGCCCAGTTTCTCCAGTCTCTCACTGTATGGCAACTCCTCCAGCCCCTTAACCATTTTAGTCGCTCTTCTCTGGACCCTTTCGAATAGTACCGTGTCCTTCTTCGTGTACGGCGACCAGTGCTAGACGCAGTACTCCAGGTGAGGGGGCATCATGGCCTGGTACAGCGGCATGATAACCCTCTCCGATTTGTTCGTGATCCCCTTCTTAATCATTCCCAGCATTCTATTTACCGCCGCCGCTGCACATTGCGCAGACGTTTTCATTGACTTGTCGACCAGTACTCCCAAGTCTCTTTCCTGGGGGTCTCTCCAAGTACCGCACCGGACATCCTGTATTCATGTATAAGATTTTTATTACCGACATGCATCACCTTACACTTATCCACATTAAACCTCATTTGCCATGTCGCAGCCCATTTCTCGAGCGTGTTTATGTCACTTTGCAGGTCTTTGCAATCCTCCTGCATCTTCACTACTCTGAATAACTTCATATTGTCTGCAAATTTAATCACCGTACCTGCAAATTTAATCATCGTACCAATTTCCAGGTCATTTATAAATATGTTGAAGAGCACGGGTCCAAGCACCGAATCCTGCGGCATTTCACTCGTGATGCTTTTCCAGTCCAAGTATTCTCCATTTGCCCCCACTCTCTGTTTCCTATCTGCCAACCAGTTTTTAATCCACATGAGTATTTCACCCTCAATTCCACGGCTTGCAATTTTTCAAAGTAGTCGTTCATGCGATACCTTGTTGAACGCCTTCTGAAAATCCAGATATACAATGTCGATCAGCTCGCCTTTGTCTATTTGCCTGTTTACTCTCTCGAAGAAGTTCAGCAAGATCGTCAAGCAAGATCTCCCCTTGCTGAAGCCGTGCTGGCTGGTCCTCATCAGATCGTGTCCCGTCAAGGTGATCAATGATGCGGTCCTTTATCAGCGCTTCTACCATCTTTCCCAATACCGAGGTCAGACTCACCGGTCTGTAGTTTCCTGGATCTCCCTTCGAACCTTTCTTGAAGATCAGCATGACATTCGCCACTTTCCAGTCTTCCGGAATCCTTCCCGATTTGATCGACAGATTGGCTATTAGTTGAAGCAGTTCAGCTATAGCCCCTTTCAGTTCCTTGATTATTCTCAGATGGATGCCATCTAGTACCAGGTATGTTGTGCACATCCTATTCGGTAAATACAGACACAAAAAATGAGTTCAGTTTGTTGGTGATGGCTTTGTCCTCCTTTAGCACTCCCTTTATCCCATGGTCATCCAACTGCCCCACCACTTCCTTCGCGGGTTGTTTCCCCTTAATATATCGAAAGAACGGCTTGAAGTTTTTCGCCTCCTTGGCTATTTTTTCCTCATAGTCTCTTTTGGCCCTTCTTACCGCCTTGTGGCACCTGCTTTGATGTTGTTTGTGCTTTTTCCCGCTTTCATCCGTTTTTGACCTTTTCCATTCCTTAAATGAAGTCTTCTTGTCTCTAATCGCTTCCTTCACCGCTACAGTGAGCCACACCGGTTCCTTGTTCTTTTTTCTCTTGGATACCTTGGTGATACGCGGTATATATAGACTTTGCACCTCAGTGACCATGTCCTTAAAAAGGTACCATGTTTGCTTTAGCATTTTTACAGTGCTTATCCTAATGCTTATCCTCTTCTTAATCTTCTTCCCCACCATGAGTCTCATCCCTTCGTAATTCCTTTTTCGGAAGTTCAGTGCTGTGGCCGACGTTCTGGATCGATGTTTTGCCCCTGTGTCCAGGTCGAAGCGGTTCATATTGTTATCACTGCTTCCCAGCATCCCTTCTACTTCTATACCTTGTGCCGGTCCTCTTAGTCTATTTAGAATTAAGTCCAGAATTGCATTTCCTCTCGTATTTTCCTTGACAAGTTGTTCCAGGAAGCAATCGCCTACAGCATCCAGGAACTTGGTCTCCCTATCGCAGCTGGAGGTGCCTAGGTTCCAGTCTATCCCCGGATAACTGAAGTCACCCATGACAACTGCGTTGTCTCCCTTGCAGTTGTGTTTAAACTCATCCATCATCTCTCCATCAATTTCTTCGGACTGCCCTGGGGGTCGGTAGTAAATGCCGATCTTCGTTTCCATTCCTTTTGTTCCCAGAATTTTGGCCCATAGAAACTCTACCTTATTTTTAGTTTCCGGCGTGTTGTCTCCGGTAGACTCAATTCCTTCTTTGATGTATAGGGCAATACCCCCACCTTTTTGATCTACTCTGTCTCTGCGGTATAGCTTGTATTCCGGTAGCACAGTGTCCCAGGCGTTTTCCTCGTTCCACCATGTTTCTGTGACGCCGATGATGTCAAGGTTATCTTTTTGTGCCATAGCTTCTAATTCACCCATCTTGTTTCTTAGGCTTCTTGCATTTGTGTACATACACTTGAGTTTGCGGCCTGTTACTTTCTTGCAAATTCTTCCCTCTTGTGTCCTTTTCGATCCGTCAGGATTTCTATCTTGCCTATGATTTGGTAAGTCTTCCCCGCTGTCTTCTTGCATGGTATTCTCTGGATAACCAGTTCCCAAGCCATTGACTCTTGGTCAACTGTCAGCTTTCCCCTTCTTCCTAGTTTAAAAACTTCTCAATTTCTCTCTTGATGTTGCTTGCAAGTAGCCTTGTTCCATCTCTGCTGAGGTGGAGTCCATCCTTCCTGAATAGCTTGCTCTTCCCCCAGAATGTCGTCCAGTTGCTACCAAAGTGGAATCCTTCTTCTTCACACCAGCGCCTCATCCTTGCGTTGACTGCTTGCAACTCCGTCTGCTTCTTCTCATCGGCCCTGGGTACTGGCAGGATCTCCGAGAATGCTACCCTCTGTGTTCTGGTCTTCAGCTTCTCTCCTAGCATCCAGAACTTGTCCTTCAGTCCTTCCCTGCTATAGTTCCTGTTGCTCACGTTGTTTGTCCCCACCTGGATCACCACCACTGTATCTTCCTCTTCTACACTGTCGATGATCTTGTTGATGTGGCTCACTATGTCTTCTACCTTGGCTCCCGAAAGGCAGGTCACCAGCCAATCCTGTCTTCCTTCCGCTATGTGGCTGTCGACTTGTCTGATGATGGAGTCTCTTGCCTCTCTAGCCGCAGGTCCGTGTCCCTGGTGTATGACTGTCTCTCCAGTCATAGGTCCGTGTCCTCTGTGCACTTCCATCTTCCCTCCTCCTGGCGTTGGCTTGCACCAGACTCGTCTTCGTGTGGGTTCCCTCCGCTGTTTCCAGATCTCGATGCTGTGTCACCCATTTCTTCCTTGCGGTTGTTCTCCAGGTGGTCCTCACTCCTTGTAGGTGTATCTTGGCAGTTCCACTGTCGCTGGTGATTTCACTGTCGCTGGTGATTTCCACGGCCTCCCTGTATGCCTCCTTGATGAACTTCTCTAATTCCTGGACTTCTTCCTCAATGGTTTCTTCTGTTTTGACCTTCTGTGCCTCTCTGTCCTCCTCCTCCACTGCTCGAAGTGCTTCTAGTTCCAGTATTCTGCCTTCCAGGAGTCTGACTTGTTTCTTCAAGCTCTCCAGTTCTCCGCATCAAGTGCATACATAAGATCGCCTCCCAGAGGGGAGGTAGTCATACATATGGCAGACTGTGCAGAATACTGGGTAGCTCAACTTCCTGCTTCTGTCTGCTGCTTCCATTGTTGTCCACTTGCTGGTCTGTTGTCTGAAGTGGCTTCTCCCTGCTTCCTTATGCAGGATCCTCTGCGTTTGCTGTGGCTATCTTCTGCGTTTGCTGTGGCTGTCCTCTTTCTCTCCCTTCAGTGACTCGTCCCTTTTTAAGGCCCTTCGCAAAGGCACTCTCGCTAAGGTGAGCTCCTTTAACGCTCCCATTCGACACATGCTGAAAGGCTGAGCGCCATTGGCTCCTCCCCTTTTAAGGGGGAGCTCCGGTGGGTGACGTCGAGGGGTGGGCAGAGCTAACTCTCATCGCTGCCCCTAGTTCTCTCTCTATTCTCTGCTCCCTTCTGCTCTTTCTCCCCCTCTTCTCTCTCTCTCTCGTTTGCCTGCTTTCTCTTCCCCTGTAAACTCCTTCCTCCTGCTCATCTGCCTGAGCCTTTAGTTTACCATTGGCTCCTCCCTATTTAAGGGGGGATCTCCAGTGGGTGACGTCAGGAGGTAGGCGGAGCTAACTCTTGCTGCTGCCCCTAGTTCTCTCTCTGCTCCCTTCTGCTCTTTATCCCCCTCTTCTCTCTCTCTCATTTGCCTGCTTTCTCTTCCCCTATAAACTCTTTCTCCTTCCTCCAGCTCGTCTGCCCGAGCCTTACATTGAATAATGTGTAATCATTGATGTTTGTATAAGTTCTGTTTACTTTACTTTATGTATGTTACTATTTGTAAAGCCGCCTAGGAATAGAGGGTTGAGAAATCTTTTAAATAAAATAAATAAATAAGATAAGATAAGCAGCATAAAAATCTATTTTACTACTTGGGATCTAGCTAAGTACTTGGGTTGCACTGTTGGAGATAGAATGCTGGGCTTGATGGACCTTCAGTCTGTCCCAGTATGGCAGTTCTTATGCTCTTATTATCTCAATTCATTGGTGTAGTAAGGTGGGATGGGGGTGGGGTGGGGGACGAGGTGCACTGCCCTAAGCACCGCCTTGGTGGGGGCATCGGCACCTTTCCTCGACATCTCTGTACTTCTCCTCTGCCCCCCCCTTTCCATAACTCTTAAAATCTTCGCAAACTGTGAGCAGCATCTCTTATCTGCTGCTTGTGCTGGCCTCATCCCTCCCTCTGATATCACTTCCTGTTTGCGGGGCTCAGGAAGTGACATCAGAGGAAAAGATGAGGCTGGTGTGAGCAGTGGGTAAGAGATGCTGTTCATAGCTGGTAAAAATTTGAAAAGATATGAGGGGGGGAAGGCCACAGGGTAGGTTGCATCAAGGGAACGACACATTAGATGGAGACAGGTACATCGGAGGATCCACAACATGGTGATGTCAGGTGCCTCCACTCCAGGTGGAAACTTCACTTGCTGTGCCACTGTCTCAATCACAGAAATGTAACCATTGTGGGGAGCATATAAAAATAGTGCAGTGAGCAGCAATGTTAACAGGATAACTTTATCTTTCAGTGGCTCATTTATACTGTTGAATATAACCAAATAAAATAAATTCGATACAGATATCCAATTAATTTTAGAACAGCCACTGCCAGTTGCTAGACTTGTCTGGTCAAATTTAGTTGGAAGATATGAACAAGTCAGTACTGTCCTGTTGTACCCTGGAAAAGCCTCAAGTCTCACTTCTTTGGTGGAGCTATGTAAATTTTGTTCAGTCAACAAATGTGGTATTCAGGGATTTTGAAATGGCAAAAATATTTCTGGATAACCTCTGGGGCTACATAGACAAATATTTTGAACAATGAGCTCCATGCCTGTAAGAACCACCTTAAAAGGCACTCATTCTATCTTCCAATCAGAGAATGATCACTAATTTCACATGTTTGTAGTATTCTCTCATGTATTTGTTGAAACAATCTTCAGTTGATAAAGCATTCTTTTTGTGCTAAATATGAAAAAGTAGCTAGCTATTTTATATCTATTTCAGGAAAAATTTTTCTGAAATTATTATATAGAATCTGTAAATATCTGAACACAATATCATGTGGAATTACATTAGCTATATAAGTCCTAATTTCCATGTACTGTATATTTTCTATATGCATAAGACTTTTTTTCCTGAGAGGCTGTTTACCCTTGTGAAAAATATGACAAATGTTATATTTTTATTCTTAAAAAAAAAAGAGGTGAAATACCATTTTTAAAAATGATGGCACAATGGTCCTTACCCTGCTATAGGCATTGGGCCAGCGATTTGAGAAGTAAACCATGTTGTCAAGGGCTAGCAGTCCTGGTGGAGTCCGGTACAAGTCCAGAGAAGGGTTGCTATAATTCTAGAGGGTATGAAAGAGAAGAGCAAGTCTATCATTAGAATGCAGAGTGCCATCCTAAAACATGGACAAGTAAGTTCTGGAAAACATCTGTGCATCTGCGGACGGCCTTCAGACAGGGTCCTGAGCTTGCTAACCCTGGGAGGAGAGGTGCGGAGAGGAGGAAAAATTTCCAGTGCTGGCAGACTGCCTACAGGACATGCCTCTTGTGACGAGAAACACGTCCTGTAGGTAGTCAGCTGACAGTGGCACCTCTCCTCCTTGCTGGCTTCTCGCAGCACACCCTGAATCTCACCACAGCACACAGTTTGCAATTCACTGGTCTATTGAGAAATACCTTGTACATCAAGCATGTGGCTCTCCCTCCCGTCCACGACCCCTTTTCTATTATGAGCATGGGGAAAAAGGCAGAAAGTAATAGAAAAAAGGCCATTGGCCCTGAGCTTTGCAGTGAAGAACACTGTTCTAAAGAATATATGAACTGCCATTGTAAAATAGAAAATAATGCATACTTTGCAGGAATGCCCAAACTACACCCATAACACATTTTATTCAAAAATATGCATGCCATGGGTATACATATTTATAAGTAATGTGTTTCCTAAAATTGATACTTCATTTTAATTTAAACAGATATTTATATTCTGCCGAATGAAACTAACCTGCTTCCCAAAGGAATTATCCTAAAATAAAACACACCAGCTAATTCCACAGAAAGAAAAATCAAATAAATTATATATCAGATTGGCTAATAGCCACGTTGAAGGTATTTTCCTACTTTGAGAAGCAAACTATTCCAGAGTTAAGGAACCTTGTGTAATTGTATATAGAACTCAAAGTATAAATAAAATGGAGATGAAATTCTAATAATCAATTCACTAACTATATAATGTATAAAATAAAGTGAATTTAAATTGTTTAATTGAATAAAGTAAATAAAATATAGAATTTTTTGAGTGCTCAGTGTGGTATCTTATTCAAAACCAGCAGGTTTAATAGAATAAAGATGTATTATCATTACATCATTGCACTCACCTACCTACCAGCCCTAAACACCTTATTAGATGTAAGTTGTTCAGACAAACAAATGTCAGTAAATAAATGTAGAGAAATACTTAGCTGCATTCAGAAGATGGTGATTATCAGATGAAAAATCACCACTATCAAGTATATTCTTTAAAGATGATCGTAAATATACTTATGAACTGTTCGTAGGTCTGGGACGTGCAATAGAATATTCCTTGTTGTTATAGCTGGTTGAGAAGTAATAGCAGTGAAACAAATGAGTCCCCAAATTAACTGCTGAAAACTTGTCCAAAATCACCATGTGAAAAAATCTCCTTAGCGTGAAAACATACAAAATCCAACATTTCCTCAACACCGATCGTGTTTCACCACAAATTGCGTCATCAGGAGGAAAAAAACTTTGGATCTCCCAATGGAGAGAACACGCTGTCAGAAAATCCAGCTTTTGTCTTAGAAGGGGAGTTAAGGGTGTCCATTATATCCTTTGCTTTTTTACATTGTATTGGAACCCTTGCTATTGGCTATTCAAAAGGCAAAGGAGATTCAGGGTATTCCTTATGCAGGTTGGGAATACAAGGTCTCTGCCTATGCAGATGATATATTGCTTCATTTGAGGAATCCTGAAACTACCATTCCACATTTACTGGATCTGATTGATAGATTTGGAAAATTCTCTGGTTACAAAATAAACTGGAGCAAATCAGAGGTTCTTCTAATAAATGTATATTGTACAAAAGGATTATTTGATACATTCCCTTTTCTTTGGAAGGAAGAGGGTATAAAATATTTATGTATTTGGATAAAAAGTACACTGGAAGAAACTATGAAAATAAATGAAAAATCTTTATTGCTGAAGGTCACAGAAATGTGTAAGCATTGGAACCCATTACATCTGTCTTGGTGGGGGAGAGTCCAAACAGTTAAGATGATGATTCTGCCTGTGGTTTGTTACCAAATGGGTATGTTACCATTGTTTTTTCAGGGGTCCTTTTACAAAAAATTAAATAGTATTCTGACAAAATTTATTTGGCCGGGGAAAGCAGCAAGAATTGCTTTAGTATCTTTACAAAAGCTAATTGTGGAGGGTGGGGTAAATTTCCCAAATTTTTATAGGTACCATCAAGCCTACATAATGCATCAGGATATGTATTGGATCCTCCCTGAGCTCATGGAAAATCTTCCAGACTGGTTATGGTTGGAATGGCAACTCATTTCTCCTCTGTGATTAGGTCACGTTCTAAGTATTAAGTTACCTAGATTGTATAAGGACAATAGAATTTTACTAGACATATGGCAAACTTTAAAATATAACACCTATTCCAATCCATAAATCCAAGTGTCAGTCCCTCTAGCTGAACTCCAAGATTCAAATTGACGGGTTTAAGGTCATCTGGAAACACTGGATGAAGGCAGATATATGTACTTTGGATGATGTTATATTCGATGGGAAGCTGCTTGACTTTTCACGATTGCCACATACATTTGGTCTTAACAAATCACAAAGTTATAGATGGTTGCAGTTGAAGCAGGCCATTCAGGAGGGGTTCCCTGAATGGAAAAATCTTAATAATCAGCATAGTTTGCCGGTCTTATGTTTTCAGGTAGACTTCCTGGGCCACCAGGCTGCTCAGTGGTATAAATTAATATCTGGATTTTTGAATAAGAAACCAAAGATTGGTCTGCGTGACATTGGAAGCATTGAGATAAAGCATCAAATTACTGCCATGAATTTGGGCTTGGAGGATGAGATGTATGGAGTCGGCATCTATGAGACAAACTTGTTTTTCTTTTTGTTACATAGAGCAGTTTGGATCCCAGTTCGTTTACAGAAATTATATAGCTCTAAGTCTAATAAATGCTGGCACTGTCATCTCGAAGCTGGGACATTAGATCATTTAATATTCTATTGTCCGTTGATACTTAGTTTTTGGAAATCCATTTGGGGCCAAGTGAATAATCTGCTGGAAAATCCGGTGGCATTAACATATAACATTATGTTATTTGGTACTTCCATGAGAGCCAAGAGTCAAATCTCTTCTAATAATAATAAATTTTTGCTCATCATAACAGGGGTTGCCATACAGCAAATTATGAAAAATTGGAAAAATTGGGATCAGCTGAATTATAATTTTTAGTGGAATTCGTTATGCCAAATCTTTAAAATGGAGCGGGTAATAACCATACACCAGGGGCATTTTAAGAAATTTAGGGATGTTTGGGAGCCATTAACAAAATATTGTACAGAATGAATATTATTTTTCCATTTATTCATACATGTCCAGGGTGGGGAGGGAGGGAGGGAATGCTTTATGATTTCTTGTGCAATTGTTGGGTATAAGGGGGGAGGGATATTTGATGTGAGTTAAACTTTGATGGTATATTAAGTGATGTTAAGAGGGGACATGATCAAAACATTCAAGGTACTGAAGGGAATAGACTTAGTAGATAAGGACAGGTTGTTCACCCTCTCCAAGGTAGGGAGAACAAGAAGGCACTCTCTAAAATTGAAAGGGGATAGATTCCATACAAATGTAAGAAAGTTCTTCTTCACTCAGAGAGTGGTAGAAAACTGGAACGCTCTTCTGAAGTCTGTCATAGGGGAAAACACTCTCCAGGGATTCAAGACAAAGTTAGACAAGTTCCTGCTGAACCAGAACATATGCAGGTAGGGCTAGTCTTAGTTAGGGCGCTGGTCTTTGACCAAGGGCCACCGCGTGAGTGGACTGCTGGGCACGATGGACCACTAGTCTGACCCAACAGCGGCAATTCTTATGTTCTTATAAAATGATTGTATCTTATGTTACACTTGTTGAAAGTTTTAAAAATGAATAAAGACTTAAAAAAAGAAAATAGTAACTGCAGACAGCTGCTTTTCAGAAACCATGGAGAATATCACAGAGTACTTACTATAAATCCCAGTTTCTTAAACTCCTTGGAGCAGAGAGAACGTCTGCGATCAGTGTTCAGGTGGCTGGCTGGAGGCTCACACTCTGATTCAAAGGCACTCTGACGCAGGATCCGGAGAAACTCTCTTTGTTCCTGAGGTAAGAAATGACAGAGAAGGCAGAACTCCTGTTATCCCTCTCCAGCTTTTAGCACATAAAAGAGACAGCCCTCAGAAGCTTGGTAGTCAGCATCAGTACTGCTTGTGGATATATTCTGGAAGGAGTTAAGTTTTCTAGGCAATTATTTATTTCAGCAGGTAAACTATTAACCTGTTACATTCAATGTAAAAAATAAAATCACTTAATTAGATTAAATTAAAGAGTGCATTTGTCCAATATGATGACATGATTATGATGTCATAATCCTGGTGCTATAATATCTTGATGTTTTGTCTGATGTCTGAATACAATAAGCTCTGAACATGTGCAGATGTTTTTTGTCAATGCTGCAGCATATGAAAATGAGTGCAGATAAAACACATGGATCAATATTTAAACTCAACAGTCATTGTGCAAATCATTCTTATATGAGTATAATTAGCTCAGCTGTATGTATTATATAGTCAGCAAAGTTGAATATATGTACAGCCAGCAAGCTTTTTCTTACAGTGGTGATATTCAGCCACTATTCATATAGTAAATTAAACTACTTAAGCATATTAATAGCAGCTGAACATTGCAAGCACTCCATCCAAGCGATGTCTGTTTATTGCTAGGGATGTCTCTATGAGTGTTCAGCAGCACTATATGTATGGTGCTGCTGAAAATTCACAGATAGGGCACGTACACATAGTGCATGGAGAGGGCACTAATTAATGTGCTTTTGAATACTAGGCTGACTTTGAGGGTATTATAAATATCTTACAGGTAAAGCTGATCTTATATCATTTTATTGTAACATATTCTAAAATATTCATGCATTCTAACACATTTATTACATGCATTTAAGTTGTATTCTGGCTAATAATGAAGTTATTGGATCAAGCTGAAAACTGAAGTATCAGTAGCCCAGTGCTATCAGCTTGCAGCAGACCCATGTTTCCACTGTAGCATAATGATGATATAATAGCAGAGTTCCTGGAATATATCCTCCCATTCACATCACAGTATATCTTGCTCGTGAAAAGGTCACAGGTGTTGCTTCGGGTGGCAAATGCTACCCCCCAAAATTGGCTTGCCACCCCAATTTCATCGGGCTTGGGTTGAACCCCTTCCCTTTCACTGCCTATTTCCAGACCCTGACAGCAAAAGGCCCAGCACCTGTGTTAACTTCAGCACTGAGGAGCCTTTAAGCCTATCCACTTGTGAGGCCCTATTGGTACAGTCCATCTGATGCATACTTATCAGAGAGGGAAGAGCCAAGATCGAAGCTCAAAGGCTCTGCATTGCTGAAGTTAGCAGCACTGGGCATTGTACTATTTCCTTACTGCCAGGGGCAGAGGCAGGTAGCAGGAGGGCAGGAAAGGGAAGAAGGTTTAAGGAGGAGAAATGCCTGACTTGGCACGGGGTGGTGAGATGGAGAGAGAAGGTAATGCTGGATGTTTATGGAGGGAGAAGAAATGCTGGACACAGTTGGAGGAGAAGGGGAGAGGGAACATCAAAACCAAATTCTCAATCTGTTGATGAAGCTGTGGTAGACTGGCACACAGAGGTAAAATCCCTATATGAAGGCTGGCCCGGTCAAAGAGAACAAATACTACCCCTACAAACATTCCAACATTCCTCCCCCTGGTTTACTGACAATTTAAGAACTAAGAAAATAGAACTAAGGAGAGAGGAACGGAAATGGAACAAATCCAGACTTAATAGTGACAGGTCCAAATGGAAACATCTGCATAAAGTATATAAAATAGTCTCCCTAGAAGCTAAAAAGTAGTACTACTCTGAACAACTCTTAAAGACCTCCAATAGCTCAAAAAAACCTTTTCAAACTAACAAAAAATATACTCATAACATCACAAGGAGACAATCAATATCTTAACACTGAACTCGACAATGAAACACTCTCAGACTACTTCGCTGACAAAGTAGACAAAATACGTTCTTACTTTGACTTTGCTATGTTACAGACATTGTCTCCCTTCAACTCAGACAAAACAACCAAAACCACAACTGAGAGCCTAACTTTAATACAGTCTCCTGCAATGACATCGTTGAGATACTAGACACAATTCGCCTTTCTGATTCCAACCTGGACTCCTGTCTGCTATACCTAATGGCGATGAAAGACGCCTTTGTAGACTCCATCCTTCCTCTCATCAACACCTTCCTACAAATGGGTACTGCTGGATCTCGGCATGGCCTTCAACACTATTGACCATCCTCTCTTCATTGAGCGGCTCTCTAAAATCGGAATCCGAGACATTGCGGTACGATGGTTCTCCTCTTTCCTAAATAACAGTTCCCAAAACATTCTCCTCAACAATATGCTATCGAAACCGATTAAATACAGTGTTCTACAGGGGGCTCTGCTATTCTTCCTACTATTCAATCTCTATGTTAAACCCGACTCATTCTTTTGCAGATGACATCCAACTGTCCCTACCGCTAGGAGACCCCCCTTGAAGCCCAGATTGCGAAAACTCCTAACCTGCCTCTCGGAAATCAAAAACTGGATATCTGCCAACAAATTACAACTAAACACCTCCATGACGGAACTCCTTTGGATCCGCAATGAATGCTGCATCCTTGCCCATTCCCCACTGTGCTGGGACTCGACTACAATAACTGCGAAAGACCAAGTCTGTGTATTTAGATTTTAGCAAAGCCTTTGACAGTGATCCACACAGACGTAAAATAAATAAACTGAGTGCCCTCAGGATGGGTCCCAAAGTGACGGGCTGGGTCAAGAACTGATTGAATGGAAGGCGACAGAGGGTAATGATCAATGGAGATCGCTCTGAGGAAAGGGATGTTACCAGTGGTGTGCTTCAAGGTTCTTGGGCCTGCTCTTTTTAACAGTTTTATAAACGATATTGCTGAAGGGTTGTCGGGTAAAATTTGCCTCTTAGCGGATGATACCAAAATCTGCAATAGAGTAGACACGCTGGATGGTGTGAATAACATGAAGAAACACCTGGCAAAGCTTGAAGAATTGTCTGGCAGCTAAAATTTAATGCTAAGAAATGCTAGACTTCATTGTAGATGGTATAGAGCAGAACCAGAGGGTCTGACTTTTAATGAGCCCTGATGGAGATGCACATGGATGGAGAGAAACAGAAGGAAAGAGAGGAGGATACGCAACACATGGATGGATGAAAAGAGAAGGGAAGATATGCTACACATTGGCTGGGTGAAGGGAACAGATGGGAAACAAGAACTGATAAAGAGAAAGAAAAATGGAAGAAAGCTGACTTTGAAAGATAAGTCCCAAAGATGGACATAGGGCAGGAAGTGAAGAAGGAAAAAGGAGAGTAAATAAATAACAAATGGATAGGAGCCCCTGGAAATTTGAGTTAAGAGCACATCAGAGACTGAAACCAACAAGATCAAAACCCAAAGTAAACAGATCACAAATGTAGAAAACATCATTTTATTTTCATTTTAGTGTTTGGAATAATTTCAATTTCAGAATTTATATCTGTTATCTTCATTTAGTACTGTAGGGGAGGAAATGTGTTTCTTTCTGTTTTCCTGCATACAAAGCCTGGCTTCTTGGGATATCAAGTTCATTTTTGCCTGTTTTTGAAGAGAGGCTATTTCTGTTCTGCAAGTGTGACCACAAAGCCAAGTGTCTGAGAGCTAGATGCACTAAACATGATTGGTAAGACGGCATGGGTCCAATCCAATTTTGGTCAATTCTAAAAGAGCTATTGATGCACTAAACATTTTGCATGCAAATGATTGACACGGAGGTTCGTCGTAATCCTCATCTCTCCCATCCGATTGATCACTGTGAGAGAGATTCTCACACATGTGCAGAGCTGGTAGGGGAAGCCCAAACAGCTGAGAGGCAGGGGAAAAGCCTCCTGCCACTCAGCTGTTCAGGGCAGGAAACTTTTTTTTTTTAATGGGCACAAATGCTGTGTGTGTGATACACATACACAATATCTGCCCCATTAAAAAAAAAAAAAGAAAGGAAAAAAGCCCCCCTCCCCACCGATGATGGCCCTCCTTGACATGCCCCCATCGAACCAGTAACGGAGATGGACCAACCCCCCACCCCACACACAGTGAAAATCGTCAGGAGGAATGCCCACTCCCTCCGACCATACTTACCTCTCCCTCTAACCACCCAAAAAAGGCAGGAGGGATGCCCACACCCTCCTGCCACCAGATGCTCCTCTGAACCTCCCCCCAACCCCCAACCCCACCCCCATACCTTTGTCTGAAGAAAGCAGGAGGGAGGCAGCTTCGAGGCCCGCCTTCCCCTCTTTGGTGCATCATGTGAAGCACGGAGAAGGGCTTAAGGCCCTGACTGGCTCAGACGCCTAAGGCCCCTCCCAAGGGCGTATGAGCCAATCAGGTCCTGAGGCTCCTCCTTCTGTCTAACGGCCTTTGGCACCTCCCTCTGTTTCCCAGGATATATCCCAGGCCTAAGTCGGGCCTTTAGGCATCTGAGCCAATCAGGATCTTAGGTCCCTCCCCATGAATCACATGATGCACCAAGGAGGGGAAGGCCCACCAGTTTGGATCAGCAGGCCTCGGAGCTGCCTCCCTCCTGCTCTCTTCAGACAAAGATTCAGGGAAGGAGTCGGGGGGGTGTGATCAGAGGAGCATCTGACGGCAGGAGGGAGTGGGCAAACCTTCTGCCTTTGTTTTGGAGGGGAATAGGGGAGGGGATGGTTCAGGGGCAGCTGGGGCCTCTGTTGGCAGGAGGGAGTGGGCATCCCTCCTGCTGATTTTTTCTTATGTGTGTGTGGGGAGGCAGCATAGCTGGAGGGAGTGGGCATCCCTCCTGCTAATTTTCATTGGCGCGGTCCCAGTGCCAGCTTGTCGGAGAGGGCCGTCATCAGTGTGGGGGGGGGCTTTTTTTTCTTTTTAATGGGGCATCTGTACGTAACACACACACAGCATCTGTGCTAATTTTAAAAAAAAGAAGGTTTGGAATGTTATAAATATTTTTTATCGTGGGACAGGTAAGCGACTGATCTTGACCAGTTGCTTTTTTGGATCGCTAAAAGCAATCCCACTTTTTTTTGTGCATTGAGAAGCCATGTTAGAGCATCAATTGCTCTGCTAGTTTACATTGCATTTCAATATTAATGAGCTTATTTGCATGGCCAGATCGGAGAATGAGTGATCCTGCAGAAAACCACACAGAGAGCCTTTTTCTGCATCGGGTCAGTAAAACCTGTTTAGCGACGATCATTTGAGGATCACTGACTTTAGTGCATCTAGCGAAGAAACAAAAGAGAAAGCCAACACAGTCTGCAGTGAAAACAAAACAACACATGGGAAACAAGGAAAAACTGCAGACAAAACATACAAGATGCGGGCTATGTTTATTCTATATATTATTAAATGCGGTTAATGTTACCACCTTTTAACAAACCAAGGGACCCGACACATGCACCTTTTATGTTCAAATCTGTTTTATTATGCAAATCAACAGAAAGCACAACTGCAATAGTAAAACATGGTATACAATGTCACCCAACAACAGCCGCGGAGGACTGGACTCTGATGTCCCCCGCGAGTGAACACCACCCCCACCTCACAGAAGAAACCCCCCCTCCAGCTCCCCCCATCCCACCCCACCCCCCCAATGAACATACAACTCTCAAGTAGGGTACAGCAATGGTGTCGAGAGGAACGGACTCACAAATGGAGCCTATTCAATACGCGGCTACGACTTTCAGGGGTCAAAATGTTCAAATATGGAGTCCAAGTTTGAACAAAGTCTCTGCTCCGGCGACGAGAAGAACAGGCCAAACGGGCCTCCCAGCCCATAAGTTCGTGAAGCCGATTCCTCCAGTGCCAAAAGGAGGGGGGCTCAAGAGAAAGCCAACAACATAAAATACATTTCTTCCCCAAAATAAAACATTTACTGAGAAACAATTTGTCAGAAGAAGTATACATAGACAGGAAAGAGAATTGGGCAAACAACATAGAATTCACGGAGACAGGCACAGGTGTTTTCAACAAGCCCTGCAAAAAGGAGGCCAGCGCCTTCCAAAAAGCCTGAGTCCCCTCGCAGCTCCAAATACCATGAAAATAAGTGTTAACCTCCCCCGAGCAGCGGGTGCAAAATTGAGTACCAACACACCCCATATAGTAAGCCTGACTTTGGGAAGCATAGGCCCGCAAGACAGTGCGAAAATGACATTCTCGTAATTCCGCACTATGTATTAAACCCGAAGTACGTTTCAGGACGTTCAACAAGAAATGGTCCCCCAAATCCCTGCCCAGGTCCCGCTGCCAGGCAGCCAAAACACCAGGAAAAACCCTCGGTGGGCGAAGAGCCATTATCTGACCATGAAAAAAAGAGATAGAGACCCTAGTATCAGAGTCAGCAGTCAAAAAAGCACTAAGCTGGGTCCCAAAATCCCCTTGCAGGGAACTCCCCGGGAGAGACGCCACGTAATGGCTAAGTTGACAATAGGCAAAGGGGAGACCAAGCTCAGGAACCCCCCGTCCCACTAACTCAGCACATGAGAGGAGAGACCCATCATCCTGCAGAACATGCCTCAACAGCTCCACCCCCCGAGCCCTCCAGCGACCAAAAACTGAGGGGCCAACCCCCGGAGGAAAAGCCAGGTTCCCCACCAATGGCAACAGGGTACTAGTATGGGAATCCTGATTCCATAACCCAAGGAGTTGATGCCACACTGTCCACAAAGAGCGGAACAGAAGGCTACACTTACAAGATCTCGGCAATTTGGACAATGGGGCATGAAGGAGATACAACAGATGAAGAGGATAGAAATGATCCCTCTCCATTGAAAGATCCGTATAAAATGAGGTGCCCATCACCCAATCACCCACATGACGTAGCAAACAAGCCTGGTTATAAACCCTGATGTCCGGCACCCCCATACCACCCCTAGAAGCGGGCCCCACCAACAAGGACCATTTCATTTTAGGTCTCCGCCCTCCCCAACAAAACCGGGACAACATGGAGTAGAGGGATCTAATATCCCTCTGTAACAAGGAAAGAGGAAGAGTCTGGAGAACGTAAAGCCACCTCGGGAACACCACCATACGAAATAAATGAATTCTACCCAACAAAGACAGCGGCAGCGCCTGCCATTTGGCCAGTAACAATTTAGTGTCGACAAGGAGTTTATCTATGTTAAGGCGATACAAGTGGGCTACCTCCAAAGTCAGCCGGATCCCCAAGTAACGAAACGAGGAATTGGCCCAGCGCAACGGAAAGCGATCCCCCCAAAACCGCTGAAGATGGGTTGAGGAGGCCAAAGCCTCAGATTTTGCAAAGTTCAGAACGAAGCCGGAGAAATCCCCGTATTCCCGCAAACTCTCCAGCAATATGGGCAAGGAACACTGCGGGTCCGTTAAAAAAACCAAGAGATCATCCGCAAACGCCGCAAGTTTAAAATGGGAATCTCCCAATACCATTCCCCTAATATCCACATTAGCCTGAATCTCCCGGAGCAATGGATCCAAAGAAAGCACGAACAATAGCGGCGACAGGGGGCAGCCCTGGCGAGTCCCCCGGTGAATATCAAAAAAGCCCGAGAGAGTCCCATTGACTGATATCCGCGCAGCTGGATCACTGTATAACGCCTGTATGGCCCCATAAAAGAAAGGCCCCAAACCGTACGTCCTAAGTACCGCGAAGAGGTAACCCCACCGCACCTTGTCAAAAGCCTTCTCAGCGTCAAAACTAATAAGCATGGAGGGGCCACCCCCCTGTCCCGCTCTTTCCAGAGCCAACAAGATACGCCGGATATTCTTAGCTACAGGGCGATCTCGCACAAACCCCACCTGCGAGTCCGAGATCACTGAGGGCAGGACGCGCGCCAGGCGGGTAGCTAGAATTTTAGCTAAAAGCTTCGCCTCGTAATTTAACAGTGAAATAGGACGGTACGATTCAGGTAAAAGAGGGTCCTTGCCGGGTTTCGGGAGAACTATAATAGTCGCCAAATTCACGTAACGTGGTAAAAAGCCCTTAGCAACACTCAGATTATAAACTTCAGCCAACACAGGCGCTATCTCCGTCACCAACAATTTGTAGAACTCACTCCTGTACCCATCCGGGCCCGGCGCCTTTCCCAACGGACTGACCCCTATCGCCCATTCAACCTCCTCAACAGCAATGGGAAGATCCAAAGCGGCAGCATCTCGCTGAGAGATACAGGGCAAATCAAGGCTATCTAGATAAAGTTGCCCATCTAAAATCTCTGAGCCAGGATCCGCATACACCTCAGCAAAAAACTCCCGCATCAACTCACAAATCTCCACCGGCCGATGATGCAGCAACCCACAGGAGTCCCGAAGTGCGGAAACACCCTCCTGTCCGCCCCGCGGGCGTGCCATGCGGGCCAACAGTCTGCTACTCTTATTCGCAAACCGAAATAATCGAAACTTAAAGTACGCCCGCGTCCGCATAGCCCGGAGGTGCAATAATTCGTTCAATTCCTGCTGGACCTCCAACAGCTGCGTACGTAGCAGAAAGGAGGGTGTCCCGCTATACTGCCTCCTCAGCGCAGTCGCCTTTCGTTCCAAAGCCAAAACCGTCCTGAACCTAAGCTTCGACTCTCGGGCCACATAAGCAATGATATCCCCCCTTAATACAGCCTTAGCCGTCTCCCAATAGAGAATGGGCTCCTCGCGATGCTGCTGATTAGTGTGGTGGAAATCTTGCCAACGCTTTACCAGGTATTCCTGAAACCGAGCCTCCCTAAACAAATAACACGGAAACCGCCAGGGCCCTCTAGGGCATGCAGAATCGCCCCAGGTCCACCGCAATCCCACCCATGCATGGTCAGAAACTTCAATGGGCCCCAGATCCACCCCCAACACCCGGGGAAGCAGGTTGCGGGAAATAAGAATAAAATCAATTCGAGAAAGCGTCCCGTGCGCCCTGGATATGTGGGAGTAATCCCTCTCCAATGGATGGAGCACCCGCCACACATCCAACACCCCCAGGGTAGATTCCAAGAGCTGGGCCCCAGTGAAAAGTTTAGAGGTCTCTCTGCCCGAAGAAGCAGAGCGATCTAACTTAGGATCCGGCACCTCGTTAAAATCCCCGCCCACCAGCATGGGAACATCACCAAACTGCAAAAGCTGATTGCGAAGCCCCCGAAAGAACCTGCCCGATGGATTGTTAGGAGCATAGATATTACATAACAAAAGGGGCCTATTATCCAGCAACACTAAGGCAACGATGTAACGCCCACGCGGATCACGGAGCACTCTCTGGGTTTGAAGACGAAGACCCTTTCGGATCAAAATAATAACACCTCCCTTTCCCCCCACAGCGGGCGCCTCCAAATGGGAACCCACCCACCAGGTACAGAGCTTAGCATGTTCCACTGAGGATAAACGTGTCTCCTGTAAAAAGGCTATGGAGGTTTTAGAGCGATTCAAACGCTGCAAAATTTTTGAGCGTTTAATAGGGGAATGAATCCCCCCAACGTTCCAAAAAGTTAAAGTATATTCCAGAGTTGCCCACTTAGTAGAAAAAGAGAACATACAGAAGAAACCAGTAATGCACCAGAGAAGCGTCCCAGCCACCACTTCTCCAGTATCAAGCAGCCGCCTGCCCCAAAAGGCGAGCCATACCCCCGCCGCCACTCCAGACCCAGATCAAACAGCCCCCCCACCCCGCTCCCACTAGAATCTACAATTACCCCAACCACTGAAACCCCAAACCCCTGCTCAACCTCCCCCCACCCCCCAACCCCTCCCCTCCCCTCCCCCTGCCACAACCAACCCTCACCCAACTCACATCCCAGACACCCCAAAAAGGGCATCACTTCCAGAAAACCGTGACCACCCTCCCACGGGATCACTAACCAAGAACCCCCGGGCCTCAGACCCCCACCATAAAAAGACCAAAATGCAACCCCAGTAACCAAAGCCACCCCGAGCACTCAAACACACCCCACCCCTCCCCGCTCCCTCCCACCACATCTCCCACATGCGGTCACACTCTTCCAGCAAAGACCCCAATGGATACAGCACAATATTGAACAGGCCAAACCCCACTGGGAAACCTCCTGGATCTGAAAAAAAAGAAAAGAAACGAAGAAACACACAAACCAAGAGACCCCATCGCCGGACACCAGCAGGACCAACGTGTCAGTCTCCCCTCCAACCACACTCCCACCAGCCTCATCCACGCTTAGAGGAACCCATAGGTTCCAAGCAGACAAAGCGTTAAAAGAAAGGAAAGGAAAAACAGGCCACCAGTCCATACATAAACTACAGGACAGTCCACCGAAGATAGGGCTCCTCAATCCCCGACAGCTCTCTGCGCCTGTTCTTCTGGCATCATCTCCGTCAGGAACTTCTGCGCTGCCTCCAGCGTGTCAAAGTGATGTACCCTTCCCAGGTGGGTCAACCGCAAGCGAGCCGGATACTGCAGAGAAAAGGCAATGTGGCGTTGGATGAGACGGGTGCACAAAGGTGAAAACCGGCGCCGTGCCTGAGAGACTTCCGCTGAGTAGTCCTGAAAGCAAAGAACGGGCCTGTTGTCATACAAGAGTTTCTTGCCCTGCCGCAACGCACGCAAAATCTCCATCTTATGATGATAATTCAGGATACGGCAGATAACCACTCGTGGCCGGTCAGCATTCTCTCGCCGCTGCCCCAAGCGATGCGCCCTCTCCACCCGCAGGGGGCCCGAGGAGGAAGATAAAGATAAGGTCTCCGGCAGCCAGCGTTCCAACAGCGCTCCCAGCTCCACATCTCGCACCGACTCTGGCAAACCCACAAAACGGAGGTTATTCCTGCGGGACCGGTTCTCGAGGTCATCCACCTTGGCTCTCAATGCAGCCATAGAGGCAGCCTGGGCAGACTGCTCCTGAGTAAGCTGCTGGACAGTATCCTCAGTAGCACTCACTCTTTGCTGGGTCTCTTTCACCTCTGAGGAAAGGGAAGCAAAACGCTGATCTAAACTGTCCAACTTGTCCAGTATGCGCTGCAGCTTGTCTCCTAGGGAACTTTCAAGCGCCGCCTGGACCTCCGCAGACACCGCCGACACCCAGGAGGAGTTAGGAGCCTCCGGCGACGGGGGAGCCACGTGGTCCGCCATTTTGGAGTCAGGCGGCTTGCATCTCTCCCGCTCCTTACGGACCGTCTTCGTGGCCATCTCAGCGCGCCGACCCGTGCAATCTGCTCGCACACCTCCTGGGAACACACCACCTCCGTGGGGGGACCGAGTCCGAAGATCAAAATGCGGCGAATTTGCTGAGCCGCGGTCGGGTGGTGCGGAGCTGTAGCTACTCGCGGTCTACAGCTCCATGTTTCCGCCGGAAGTCTATGCACCTTTATTGCTCCTGCAGTCTTATGATACCCTACACATATGCACTTTTGTTGCTCTCGCAGTCTTATGATTCAATGTTTTTCATTTTGTATTCTTCACTATGTGCTAGTCCTATTCACATTTCACTGTCTTTTATCTATCATTATGCTTGTTATTCACATCACATGGATTGGCACCTTATTATTCATGATTGTCTTCTTATATTTGGTTTTGTCATCACTTTGCATTTGTTTATCAGCACACCACATGCCATGTGTTTATGTATTCATATATTTGTTATTGTATATCTTTAGATATCTTCATATCCATTTATTAGGACCCCTGAAGAAGACTTGTTAACCGAAACATGGACTGTGTCGGGTCCCTTGGTTTGTTAAAAGGTGGTAACATTAACCGCATTTAATAATAGATAGAATAAACATAGCCTGCATCTTGTACATTTTGTCTGCAGTTTTTCCTTGTTTCCCTTTAGTGCATCTAGGTCTGAATGGGGATCTGAAGTAATTCAGCTTGTTCAATTTTTCAGCTGGTGTATATTCTAGGGCTCACTGCAATATATACAGTGCTATATTTTCCTAGGTTTATTTTTGTGTGAGTTTTGGAAGTTGGTACTGTTATAAAATCATAGACTTGTCCTGATTGGCTTTTGTAGGGTTTTATATTACTTCACAAGATACCTGGTGGTTTATGTTGCTGTTACTGAGATAACACAATCTATATATTCCACAAGGGTCCTCAATCACCAATATAGCTCAAATGGTAGCAAAACTCTACCACCATTGGAATACCCTTATGTATTCAATATTTAGTCAAAGTTTCAGGGATCCTCAGCGGCACCACTTGGAGCTCAATAACATTTCATTGCGCCAAGCTTTATGTGTCTACTCGTCATCGGGTCCCGTTATTATATTAATTATCAAATACTATTTTTTACTCTTGCATCATATCAAACATTTTTTTTGAAGTTTATATATTTTATAATCAGTATTTAAAAGCTGTTACTTAGCTTTTTCGTGTGGTCTCTGGCAAGGGGAATGTCATACCGACATGTTTCGCTATAGATAGCTTTATCAAGGAATACCCCCCTAATATTAAACCGCCAGCACATACAACCACTCAGTCCTAAGGCCTAAGGTCTTAGGACTGAGTGGTCGTATGTGCTGGCGGTTTAATATTAGAGGGGTATTCCTTGATAAAGCTATCTATAGCGAAACATGTCAGTATGACATTCCCCTTGCCAGAGACCACACGAAAAAGCTAAGTAACAGCTTTTAAATACTGATTATAAAATATATAAACTTCAAAAAAAATGTTTGATATGATGCAAGAGTAAAAAATAGTATTTGATAATTAATATAATAACGGGACCCGATGACGAGTAGACACATAAAGCTTGGCGCAATGAAATGTTATTGAGCTCCAAGTGGTGCCGCTGAGGATCCCTGAAACTTTGACTAAATATTGAATACATAAGGGTATTCCAATGGTGGTGGAGTTTTGCTACCATTTGAGCTATATTGCTGTTACTGAGATGACATCAAAATTAGACATTTATTTTATATGGTGAGTTTTGCTCTGAACTCACTGTTGTATCAGTAAGGCTTCTGTGAATTCAGATTGTATGTTTTTAAACTTAATACCTTGGTGATCCAGTGTAAAGGGTCAAAGATAATTATTTTACAGGGTCGTAAAACTCTTTACAATTAGAAATGAAACCAGAGCCAGTACAGAAAAATTTAAGCCCCCCCCCTTTTTAAACTTCTCACGGTGGTGGAGTTTTGCTACCATTTGAGCTATATTGCTGTTACTGAGATGACATCAAAATTAGACATTTATTTTATATGGTGAGTTTTGCTCTGAACTCACTGTTGTATCAGTAAGGCTTCTGTGAATTCAGATTGTATGTTTTTAAACTTAATACCTTGGTGATCCAGTGTAAAGGGTCAAAGATAATTATTTTACAGGGTCGTAAAACTCTTTACAATTAGAAATGAAACCAGAGCCAGTACAGAAAAATTTAAGCCCCCCCCCCTTTTTAAACTTCTCACAGCAGTGGCATGCCCAAACAATTCAAGTACCTTTGGCATCCAGGAGGGCACATAGCCTCAGCACTGCTACTTTTCCCAGGAGCCCATCAATACCATGAGCCATTTTCCCTCCCTCTCTAGGTTTAGTGTGTTTTCTCCAAACAACTACTTGACTCCAGGTAGCTCCAACAACTCAAATTTGAAGCTCTACAACCTTACCCAGAGAGGAACCCGAAAGATTAATATTTTAACAGCATCTCTGGATTTGTCTACAAAAACTATGGTGGCCTTAGTACTCTACTATGATCTCTCTTTTAGAGTACAAGGAATTCCCTACTTGTGAAACCTTTAACAGATCAGGTTTTGTGGCCTCTGATGGTCATAAACTTTCCAATGTTTAACTAGCTAGAGTGAAAGAAAAATACCGTACATGTTTTCCCCAATCCTAGAAAAGTTAATGATCAACTATTTGTAAATTCAATCTAGACTTCTTTTCATAAATGTGACAGTAGCCATCAGCAAGGAAATTTAGAGGATCTACCGCCAGAGGCCTCAGAGAACAAGCATAAGTAGGCTGTAATATCACCACAAGACCTCTCTAGCTATAAACCCTAAAAATATTTATTTGCTTACTAATGGGACTACTAGTCAACAGCAAACGATGGTTATCATTGAGCTCTGAGGTTTTGAATAGTGTGCTAATATTTCATGCTACTATCTAAAGTGATTTTTCTTCTCCATCTGAACATACCGGGTTATATGGATCCATTGAAGTCTTCATACGAGGCTCTAGAAGATTCAAGGATAAGGACTGCAGAACATACAGATAATGAGCCATCTCATCTCCCATAGACTCAGAACTGTGGATAATTTTCTAAACAAGCCAACAGACACATGAAAACATACATTATATAATGCACTAGTATTTTAGCCCGTTATATTAACGGGTGCTAGAATATATGTCTGTCTGTCTGTCTTTATTTCTGTCTCTCTCTATCCCGCTGTCTTACTTTCTGTCTGTCTCTCTCCCTGGCCCCCTTTGTCTGTCTGTCTTTCTGTGTCTCTCCCTGTCCCTGTGTCTTTCTTCTTTTCTTTCTGTCTCCCTTCCTCCCGCTGGTGGTAGAATATATGTCTGTCTTTCTTTCTGTTTCTCTCCCTACCCCTGTCTTTTTCTTTCTGTCTCTCTTCCTCCCGCTGTCTTTCTTTTTTGTCACTCTCCCTCCCTGGCCCCCTTTGTCTGTCTGTCTTTCTGTCTCTCTCCCTGCCCCTGTCCCTGTGTCTTTCTTCCTATCTCCTTCCCTACCTCTCTGTGCAGCATCCGCAGCATTCCCTCTCTCTCCATTTACCGCAAGAGGAGCCTGCACGGACCGAACAGCCTGAGCCCCGACCAGTGTAACTTTCCGGCGGCTCCTTTCACGATCGCTGCCTTCTCCGACGCAGGAGCGGCTCGTGAGAGGAGCCGCTGCAGCGTCTTTTAAGCTAAAACAGAAACTTCGGCCCGGCCTGTAGGTCAGGGGTTCCCCGGGCTGACAGCCACCTGCTGCTGGTGGCTCCGTGCTCGCCTGCCGCGGCCTGCAGCCGCTGCAGCCTACAGCTGCCAACAGCCACTGGGGCCTACAGCTGCCGCGGCCTGCAGCCACCGACAGCTGCCGCGGCCGACATCCACCTCGGGGGAAGAGAGAAAGAGAGAGAGATTCGCGCGCATGCACACTCCTACCTGCGGTGCCCTACAGCACACAGAAAATGGGAGCACGCAGGTGGGAGTGCGCCTGCGCGGCTTAGGGTTTTATTATATTAGATTATAAAAAAGTGCCTTAGGAAGTCAAGGCACATAGATACATACATTGCATTTATTTTATAATGTCAATGTATACACCTATGGGAAGATTATGTACCTAGCTTGTTAATCTTCTTTCAAGGAGATAAAAAGGTTATTCTTGAATCTCTGGATTTGTGCATCTTCACCCGCAAGGTGTGTGTAGAGAACCTCATTTGCATTTTTCTGCTCCATCTCCCTTCTCCCTGAGCTGTCCTATATTCCTCAGTTCGAATCAAAACAGGTGGTCAGCCCTGGAGACTAAACATAAGAGGGAGGGGTCAAGGGACTCTCCCTGAGAAACAAGTCTGTTCTTCTCATAACACCTATACAAAATCAATCAAGGACCAAGGTTCACAGGCAAAAATTACTGTAAAATAACAAACATCAAACGTGACCCTGAGACCTGACTTGCTAAGTGTATTAGGAAGAAAAAAAACCTTCAGAGTGGGACAGACTACAACTGTGGAAATCACAATCCCATCTTAAATAATCATCAGTCAAAAACACCTCCTGTAGTTCAATAACGTCTGCACTTTAACTTGAATGAAAACAGCACGTTTCTTAAAGAGTCCCAATTTTTACAGAGCACGTCTGTTTCACCTGCTCATAGCACAACAAACAACAATAATATTAACAATGATGAACAATTTATAACCCATAAGGAGGAAGAACATAGGCCACCTACTTGAGTGCAGCTTGCACTAACCATCATGGGATTCTATCAGATACCCTCTGCTTTCTTGAGATGTGCCCCTAAGCTGGGGCATAAGTTTCATCTCATCTCAGCTCTTGCTAGAGGCCAAGGAAAGAATAAAACTGTCCATTGCTACAAACAAGTCCGGGATAGAATGGCAGGCAAGGAATCATCTGACAGGACAAGTTTCAAGACTGATGTTCCTATCTCCTAGAAAAAAGATTAACAAGGTAGGTACATAATCTTTCCTTCTAGCTCAATAGGAACATCAGCTGTGAATCACTGGGACATAACAAAGAAGCCCTGGAATCTAGGGTGGAATAGATGAGCCTGCTGACAGCACTGAAGCTCTGAAAATGGTATCCAATATTGCCTCTACATCCACTCTGTGAATTTTTGTAAAAGTATGGAAAGAAGACCAAGTGGTCGCTCTATAAATCTCTTCCATGGACATTGCTTAGGATTCCTCCCAGAAGAAGCTACGTTCCTAATGAGCCTTCAGGGAGGTTGGAGGTATCTACCGCTCCCGATATAAGCTGGTGAAATGACCTTTTGAATCCATCTGGAAATGGTTGCATTTGAAGCCGGTTGTCCCCAGTGGCCAGTACCCGCTAATACAAATAGATGATCTAATAACCGAAACTCCTTAGTCACTTCTAGGTAATGCAGCAACACTCTGTGCATGTCCAGCAGTTTCCTGATCTTGTCTGTCTTCTAGGATCCTGAAGGCATACACGCAGGCAACCGGACCTCCTGGTTGTCATGAAAGCTAGACAATACCTTCAGCAAGAAGGATGGAATTATATGTAGTACTATTTTCATCTCCGACCTTCTGAGGAAAGGATAGAGTCTGCAGTTTTGACACTCTTCGTGCAGATGTGATAGCCACCAAAAATTCTGCTTTCACAGTGATGTCCAGTACTGACACCTTCTCCAGCAGGTCAAATGGTGCTCTGACTAGAGCTCACAGGATGAAATTCAGATTCCACTCTGTTAAAGGATGCTGTATAGGCAAATGCAGATGTAATGCTCCCTTCAAAAAATAGGGATAAATCTGGATGAGAGGCCAATGTTCCTTTGTTGGTCTGAGGTCTAAAGTATGAGGGACCTGCAATTTGTACTTTGGGGGAATCCACTGCTAGGCCTTTTTCAAGTTTTTAATCCACGTGAGTATTTCACCCTCAATTCCATGGCTTGCAATTTTCCGAAGTAGTCATTCATGTAAAACTTTGTCGAACACCTTCTGAAAGTCCAGATATACAATGTTGACCGGGTCGCCCTTGTCTATCTGCCTGTTCACTCCCTCAAAGAAGTGCAGCAAGTTTGTCAAACAAGATCTGCTTTTGCTGAAACCGTGCTGGCTGGTCCTCATCAGACCATGTCTGTCAAGGTGATAATGATGCGGTCCTTTATCAGTGCCTTCAATCATCTTTCCCGGTACCGAGGTCAGACTCACCAGTCTGTAGTTTCCCGGATCTCCCCTCGAACGTTTTTTGAAGATTGGCGTAACATTTGCCACCTTCCAGTCCTCTGGAATCTTTCCTGTTTTGATCGACAGATTGGCTATTAGTTGAAGCAGTTCAGCATGGTCCCTTTCAGTTCCTTGATGAACCTTGGATGGATGCCATCCAGTACCGGGAATTTATCGCTCTTGAGCCTATCAATCTGCTTGCATGCCTCTTCTAAACCCTGTCAGTTTCCCGTTTTCACTTCCAGCATATAACCTGATGGGTTCCGGTATGCTGTGTATATCCTCTTCGGTAAATACAGACGCAAAGAACATGTTCAGTCTTTTGGCAATTGCTTTGTCCTCCTTTAGCGCTCCCTTTATTCCTTGGTCATCCTACGGTCTCACCACTTCCTTTGCTGGTCGTTTCCCTTTAATATATCGAAAGAACGGCTTGAAGTTCCTCGCCTCCTTGGCTATTTTTTCCTCGTAGTCTCTTTTGTTCCTTTTTACCGCCTTATGGCACCTGCGTTGATGTCATTTGTGCTTATTCCAGTTTTTGTACATTTTTTATCTTTTCCACTCATTAAACAAGGTTTTTTGTCTTTGATTGCTTCCTTAACCTCTACAATGAGACATGCTGGTTCTTTATTCTTTTTCCTCTTTGATCCCTAGTTGATACACGGTATATATAGATATTGCGCCTCAGTGACTGTATCCTTAAAAAGAGACCAAGCTTGCTCTAGTGTCTTTACAATGTTTATCCTGTTCTTAATCTTCTTCCTCACCATGTGTCTCATCCCTTTGTAATTCCCTTTTCAGAAGGTTAGCACCGTGGCCGTCATTCTGGACCGATGTTTCGCCCCTGTTTCCAGATTGAAGTGGATCATATTGTGATCGCTGTTTCCCAGCGTCCCTTCTACTTCTACATCCTGTGCCGGTCCTCGCAGCCCATTTAGAATTAAGTCCAGAATTGCATTTCCTCTCGTGTTTTCCTTGACAAGTTGCTCCAGGAAGCAATCGCTTACAGTTTCCAGGAACTTGGTCTCTCTAGCACAGCCGGAGGTGCCGAGGTTCCATTCTATCCCCGGATAGTTGAAGTCGCCCGTGATAACTGCGTTGCCTCCCTTGCAGTTGCGTTTAATCTCATCCATCATTTCTCCATCAATTTCTTCGGATTGCCCTGGGGGTCAGTAGTAGATGCCTATCCTCGTTTCCGGTACATTTGTTCCTGGAATTTTGACCCATAGAGACTCTAACTTACCTGTCTGTTGTGGCATGTTCTCTACAGTGGATTCAATTTCCTCTTTGATTTATATGGCAATGCCTCCTCCTTTTTTAGTCACTCTGTCTCTGCGGTATAGTTTGTATCCTGGTAACACCGTATCCCAGCCATTTTCACCAGTCCACCATGTTTCCATGATGCCAGTGATGTCAACGTTATCCTTTTGTGCCACAGCTTCTAATTTACCCATCTTATTTCTAAGGCTCTTTGCATTTGTGTACATACACTTGAGTTTGCAGCCTGTTCCCTTCTTGCATGTCCTTCCCTCTTGTGTCCCTTTCGGTCTGTCTTGTCTGTGATCTGGTGAGTCTTCCCCTTCATCCTCCTGCATGGTATCCTCCATGTATACCTGTTCCCGAATCATCGACTCTCTCTCTTGGTTGATTGTCGGCTTTCCCTTTCTTCCTAGTTTAAAAGTTTCTCAACTTCTCTCTTGATGTTGCTTGCAAGTAGCCTCGTTCCATCTCTACTGAGGTAGAGTCCGTCCTTCCTGTATAGCTTGCTCTTCCCCCAGAACGTCGTCCAGTTGCACACGAAGTGGAATCCTTCTTCCTCACACCAGCGCAGCATCCACGCATTGACTGCTTGCAGTTTCATCTGTCTCTTCTCATCTGCCCTGGGTACTGGCAGGATCTCCGAGAATGCTATCCTCTGCATTCTGGTCTTCAGCTTCCTTCCTAGTGTCCGGAACTGGTCCTTCAGTACTTCTCTGTTGTAGTTCCTGTTGCTCACGTTGTTCGTCCCCACATGGATCACCACTGCGGTATCTTCTTCCTCTACGCTATCGACAATCCTGTCTTCTACCTTGGCTCCCAGTAGGCAGGTCACCAGCCGATCCTGTCTTCCTCCCGCTATGTGGCTGTCAACTTGTCTTATAATGGAGTCCCCCACGACAATTGCTGTCCCCTCTATCTTCTCTTGCTTCTCCAGCCGCAGGTCTGTGTCCCAGGTGTATGTCCATCTCTCTAGCCATAGGTCCATGTCCTCCATGCACACCCATCTTCCCTCATCTTGGCATTGGCTTGCACTGGACTTGTCCTCCTCCTCCACTGCTCAAAGTGCCTCCAGTTCCAGTATTCTGCCCTCCAGGAGTCTGACTTGTTTCTTCAGGCTCTCCAGTTCTCCGCATCGAGTGCAAACGTAAGACCGCCTCCCAGAGGGGAGGTAGTCATACATATGGCAGACGGTACAAAACACTGGGTAGCTCAACTTCTGCTTCTGTCTGCTGCTTCCATTGCTGTCCTCCACGTCTGCTGTGGATGTCCTCAGCGACAGCTGTGTCCTCTGTGTCTGCCCGGCTGTGTGTCCTTTGTGCCAGCTGTGTTCTCTGTGTTTGCCCGGCTGTGTGTCCTCTGCGCCTGCTGTGTCCTCTGTGTCTGCCCGGCTGTGTGTCCTTTGTGCCTGCTGTGTCCTCTGTGTCTCCTCTGTACCTGCTGTGTCTGTCCGGCTGTGTGTCCTCTGCACCTGCTGTGTCCTCTGTGTCTGTCCGATTGTGTGCCCTCTGCACCTGCTGTGTCCTCTGTGTCTGTTCGGTTGTGTGTCCTCTGTTCAAAATTGTTAAAACACATGCATATTGTGAAAAATTGCAGGCAGACCTTAGGAAATTGAAAGACTGGGAATCCAAGTTGCAGATGAAATTTAATGAGGACAAATGCAAGTGATGCATATTGGGAAGAATAACCCAAATCACAGTTACCAGATGCTAGAGTCCACCTTCGGGGTTAGTGCCAAGAAAAGGATCTGGACAATACGATGAAACCTTCCGTCCAATGTGTGGTGGTGGCCAAGAAAGCAAACAAGATGCTAGGAATTATTAAAGAATGGATGGTTAACAAGACTAAGAATGCTATAATGCCTCTGTATCGCTCCATAGTGCAACCTTACCTGGAGTATTGCATTCAATTCTGGTCTCCTTATCTCAAGAAAGATAACGGCACTAGGGAAGATATGATTACAGTCTACAAAATTCTGAGTGGAGTAGAACAGGTATAATTAGATCGATTTTTCACTCCGTCAAAAATTACAAACACTAGTGGGACACTCGATGAAGTTACAGGGAAATACTTTTAAAACTAATAGGAGGAAATATTTTTTTACTCAGAGATTAGTTAAGATCTGGAACGCATTGCCAGAGGTTGTGGTAAGAGCAGATAGCATAGCTGGTTTTAAGAAAGGGTTGGACAATTTCCTGGAGGAAAAATCTATATTCTGTTATTGAGAAAAATATGGGGAAGCCACTGCTTGCCCTGGATCGGTAGCATGGAAGGTTGCTACTCTTTGGGTTTTGGCCTAGTATTAGTGACCTGGGTTGGCCACCATGAGAATGGGCTACTGGGCTTGATGGACCATTGGTCTGACCCAGTAAGGCTATTCTTATGTTCCTACATTTTATGACAAAGGCCACCAACTATTTTAGTAGCCTCCCTCTGGGCTGACTTCATCCTGTTTATATCTTTTTGAAGGTGCGGTCTCTAGAATTGTACACAATATTCTAAATGAGGTCTCAATATACAGGGGTATCAATACCTCCTTTTTCCTATAAACTATTCCTCTCCCTATGCACTCAAGTATCCTTCTGGCTATCACAGTCACCTTTTCAACTTGTTTGGCCACCTTAAGTTCATCACATTCTATCATACCCATTTGTATCTATTAAATTGCAAGTGTAAATGTGTGTAAGTAGTTTCAATAGGGTAGCGCTGACAGTGTGTTTAGGATCCAGGATCTAATCTAATCTAAAAGGCTTTTATTCCACATCCTGTCTTTTGGATTTGATGCAGATCACAATATGATACACTCTTAAGAAAAATTAAAAATTAGATTCAGTTAGAATAGATATGAAATTTATACTGAATAACAAATCTAAAAAAAATAAGTCCTAAGCGCCTTACAAAAAAACACAATGTATAAATTAAGCAGTCTTAATATGAAGTGTAAGGCTATTCCAAACTTTAGCAGCCTAGTAAGAAAATGTACATTCTAAATGAGCTTTCTTAAGCACATTTGTAGCAGATAAAGGAAAATTAAGTTTAAAACTACAAATGTTCGTAGACGTAATAAATTTACAGTACTTGGGATGCATTAAAAAATTCATTAAGTGCTCAGTAGAAGATGAATTAGATAGGCCAGGCACCTCCACCTCCAAAGACTGCACAACAAAAGAATCCGTCTCAAAGACTGATAAGTTTGAGGGAGGGGAACCTTTTCACTATACCTACTTCTGTCAAGGTTTCTACCCATACTGCATGGACCACTGCAACTCTTGACTCAGGGGCACATAAAAATGAGAGACAGTTATCACAATTGCATAGGTCATCCAAATGCAGGGATTAGGGTAGTCACCCCTATTTCTTTCATCTCCAAGGATGATCCCGCTCACCAACATTCTCCAGAACACATCCCCTGGAGAGTGTAATGGAAGATGGAAGTGTGGAGTGGTTAAACCTGAGACGGTGACAAAGGGTTGAGTACTGATGATAGAAAGGATCTTGTTTTCTCACCTTGTGAATAAACTGTCTCACATCCTTCCTCCAGAGAAAGTCAATCATTTCCTTGAATAGAAATAAACAATGCATTTTTGAGTTTAAATCACGTATTTTTTTCATGTTAGACATGCTTCTGGTTTCTCTCCCTCAACCCCCCCCAAGTGTTACAAGATCATCTACAGAAGTGAACAAACATCTTAAGAAAAAGAGAGTGCCAGATTCTTTAAAAATCACAATTGTGAAACGTCTGCTAAAAAGAGATCTTTTAGATTCTGAAGTGGTCACTAAATATAGAACAGTCTGAATTTTATCCAGTATTGTAAAAGTCATTGATAAGGTTGTGCTGAATTAAATAATGGACCTTGTGGAGAATAAATGCTTTGATAGATCAATATCACTATGAATTTAGAAGAGCACATATGCTGAAACTTTGTTGTCCATTGTTGATGTGCTGCAGAAGGGACTAGATAATAATGTGTGGTTTTGTTTTATTAGTTTGCGTATTTAGTCAGCCTTTGAGCTAGATTCACTAAGCAAACCGATCGTGTACCGATCGGTTTGCGACCCCTTGGCAACCTGATTTTACTCCGGCCCGATTCACTTACCTCTCTGCCGACCATCCTCTGATCTGCGCTTGCAAATGAGGGGAACGGCATGGAAAGTAGGCAGGGATGTGATTCACTAACCAAAACCCTGCAATACCGACTGGGCTGGCTGATCACAAACAAGCGACTGCTGAGGATTAGTCGCTCAAGCCCTTTGTGACTGCCCTGCCAGCCCTGATCTCCTGCCTGACCCGATTATGCTAGTTTGCTACTTTATGCTGAGGTATGGAATAATTCAACTCTGCCTTCCATTGTCCAATTAAATGAAAAGCAGCTATCTTTGCTTTCAGTTCTGCCTAAGCCCATTTGGCTAGTCCTTTATTGCTGCTTTTAACATCTTTGTTTTTTACTTTATTTGCTGCTAAAAGCGCTGTTTTATCTATTCCTTTGATCTTATTTTCACTCGTTGACAGAAACTCCTGCTGCCCCGATTTCCTGTGCCTGACCCGAACTCCTGCCTGCCCTGATCCCCGCAGTGCAAGCTTGTGGTTTTAACCTGCAGGCTTAAAGCAGGTTAAAACCATGGGCTCCCAAAAAGTTAAAAAAAAAAATTCTCTGCCAGGCCCAGAGAGCCAGCGCATGCGCACATCATCCACAGATGGTCTGCACATGCGTTGGGATTGCTATAGAGCGATCCAGGCAGGCAGTTGGGGGCGTGATTCTGATTGCCCTCATGATTCGTGAATCAGCCCCCTGGACACAGATCGGATCGGATCCGTGCCCTTAGTAAATCTAGCCCATAGTCATGGTTGACCATACTATTCTCCTCCATTGCTTGCATATGTTAGATTTTAGGGGAAGGGTCTTTGACTGATTAGTTTCTTATCTGAGTGGACATTCAGTGTAGGTGAAGTTTGATAATTGTGTTTCAGCTGGTTACCCAAAGCATATAGAAGTGCTGCAGGGTTCAGCATGGTTTGTGATGTTATTTAATTTATAGTTGAAGCCTTTACATCAAGTTTTATGAGCTTTAGATGCTGAACATACAGTTTATGAACCATTTCACCAGATGAATATTGGCTAACCTGAGAACTAGACTTTATCAGTTCAAATATTTCATACCCTTTAAACCAGTCACCCAATAATATGTATTATATACATTTTTTGGATTCTCAGATGGCTATCAAGGTATATAACTCCTGTTCCAATTAGCTCAGTTCGTCATTGATCCATTTTTTTATAACTATATAAAGCATTCATTTCATCTGTGTATATATATATATTTTTCTGTATATATATTAAAGTGCAAGACATCTTAATTGAGCACTGGTTTTCTCTATGTTGAAGAACCAATCACCTCTTCAACATGAATTCATGTTTCACATTCTTCTTCAGAGTCAAGGTGCTTCAATATAACTAATATCAGTTCAGCAAACATGACATTGTTAACAGTATGGCCCCCGACAAATAAGCCCCTGACTAAAAGGCCTGTCCCTTTCTGTTTTACCCATGCTGCTACTGCTGCTGAGCGCTGAAACACTTGCTCAGGGGCTAGTCTTAGCCAGGGGCACTCTTCCTGGGTTCAGACAATCTCTCTCTTCTTCTCCCCACCTTGAATCCAGTGTCTTTCCCTTACTCCAGACTGGGGTAAGGAAGAGACAGAGATAGGGTTGGGGGTGGGGGTGGGGGTGGGACAGGGGAGGAGAGATGCTGGACCCACAGATGGAGAGTTATGCCAGAC
This sequence comes from Geotrypetes seraphini, assembly GCF_902459505.1. Lineage (NCBI taxonomy): Eukaryota > Metazoa > Chordata > Amphibia > Gymnophiona > Dermophiidae > Geotrypetes > Geotrypetes seraphini. Next base: position 142,270,352 of record NC_047087.1, read on the forward strand.
CATAGAAGGGGACAGGGGATAGAGAAGGAGAAATGCTGGGGTGTGGGAGGAAGGGAAGAGAGGTGAGAGACAGGGCAAAGACAAGAGATGCTAGGCATGAAGTGAGAATAGAGACAGGAACACAGGGAAATGCTGGAAAAGAGGTGGATAAGGACACTAAGAAGGCAGATGCTAAACAGAACAGATAGGGATGCAGCGAGAAGATGGATGGCAGACATGGAGAGAAGAAATGTCCGGGGCTACTTTGACACAGGGGCCTTTTTGTCTAGGGTAACTGTGTCTTAGTTATTATGTTGGGGTGCCAGTAGGGGTTTTTTTTTTTTTATGGCCGCATACTAATAGCAAAATTAGCACATTGCCGTAATTCTGAAAATGGGAAAATCAGCTATTTTCTGGCTGAGGCAAAAGTGGCCTTAGCGTGTGGGAAAGACCAGTGTAAAGGCCATTTTTGCTACAGCTTTAGTAAAAGGCCCCAAAATAAAAGCATGCTAACAAGAAAATTTTAAGAAAATGCTGAAAACTCAATTATTTGCCAATGCCTTCTTATGCTAAGGTACATTTTAGTTGATAATCGCCTTTTAGAATTTTTCTGACATCAATATATGATTTAAAGCTTGCTTGTATTTCTGAATTGATTGAATTTGTGCTCTATCCCTATTATAACAGAGACGATTAACGATGTTGTTTAGACATGTCTATGTTATATGTGATAATCGGAGGGAAACAAGATTTTATGTATGTGACATGGAAACCGCATAGTTGTATGCGGTATATAAATTTTTTAATTAATTAATAAAAATGCACAACCATAGTAAACAATGAGCCATTACACACCAAACTAGTATAAGCACCCTTTTGATATTTAGAACACCATTTACAAATAGCACTTTTCTCTGCTCAACTCCATCTAGCTCCTTGATGACTAAAAATATAGAGTGGCGTTTTCTCATTACTGCCAGATGTTCAACAGCAAACGCTAATAGGTGGGAAGTTAATGCACAGGCCCAGTATAGCTCCTGACCACCAGAGCTCACAAACAGATTTATTTTTTGAATTTGTGACTTGCCAAGGATCATATCCACAATCTGCATCTGCTGAGGCAGGAGTTCTAACCACTAAGCCACTTCTTCACATTGTGCTTCAGCTCTGATAAACAGCAGCAGCAGCAACAAAAAATAAATAAATAAAGACATCTAAGGCTGGAAGATTTTTGTTTGTTTGTTTGTTTGCCAGAGTTCAAACACAGGAGTGGTTTTAGTTCCTGTCTCAGCAGCCTGAGACTATGGGTTTGATCTCGAGCAAACGTTTTAGAGTGATTTGAATGAATACAGCTGTTTGCATCTGTTATGTGAGTGTATGTCCTGTGTCTAACAGCTGCATTCTGCCCATAGACATGGGATATTTACTCATATAACAGATGTACAAACTACTACCGACAACTGTAGAAATTTTACACCTGCTTCCCTTTTGTAAATCACAAGGAGAGCTCATTTAAATACTAATAAGCATTTGCATAGAAATCTCGGTGTCTGCTATGGCAATTGGTAAAAGTCCCCCCAAACCCTTTAGAGCATCAGAGCCTGAACTGCTGTGCATGTGAGACTGGCTACAAGCAGTCTTACATGTACAGTAGACTTTTGTGCACTTGAGCCTATGCCAGTTAGTTGTCTCACCAAATACCTGTTCTTTCTTACCTTTTTTTCAGCCTCACTGGCACTTTGCAGCAGAGCAATCAGAAGGGCCATAGCTTTCAGTTGAATCTTCTGGTTCATTCTGTGAAAGAGTTTAGTTGCAGATATTGACCAAGAAAAAAATCAGAGAGGCACAGTCACAAGACACCCAAGCAGCTGACAGGAAAGGGAAGAAAACACCGAGCCACCGTTGTTCACGGTAGAGAGGCATGTAACACGCGGGCAAAAATGCGATTGAAAAGACTGAAAAGAAAGAAAAGAAACATGAGCGGAAAAGACAAGCTCCTACAGTCTGGCTTATAGGAAAGAAACTGATTTCCTGGGGGACAGTCCTGAGGTAGGAGGGGAGGGGCTCAAGATTTTGTGCTATGAGGCTTCCTACAAGCTCTGGTGAGTATGGGAAAATAACCCACTAGTCCAGGAATAGAGTGGGATTGTACAAGAACTAGCCATTTCATTATTTATCTTAAAAAAAAAAGACAGCCTAGAAATGCAGAAAAACAGGCCTGAGAGGGGGAATTGGTGGCAAACATATTCTGGAAGACAGATTGGCCAAACCTGCTACTGTGTCCAGTTAGTAATGAGAGGGGACAAATATCCATGTCACAGCCTTGCAGACTTCCTCCATGGATCTCAAATGAGCTACTGATAGCCATACCTCATACGTTATCTAGATTTAGTTCATCCCTTTTCTATCAGTAACTCAAAGCAAGTTACATTCAAATATACTAGGTATTTCCCTGTACCTGGAGAGTTTTAAGTTTATACCTGAGGAAATGCAGGGTTAAGCAACTTGCCCAAAATCAGGAGTGTCAGCCCAATGCTCTAATCATTACGCTAGTCTTTCACTTGACTTGACCCTCAAGAATCAAGCCTAGGCATAAGTGAAAGGAAAGCAAATTTGCTAGCCAATTAGATACAGCTCATTTAGTAATGGCAGTCTCAGGTTTACTGAAGCTTAGCACATCATCTCACAGCGTTAATGCCATCTTGTGCCTCAACCAATCACATAAGCTTGGTAATACAGAATTCCAGAAGACAAAGGACAGTATTACCTGTCTCTTCTGGAATTCTGTATTACCAAGCCTCCGTGGTTTTCTTCTGCAATTGTCTGAGGCACAAGATGAAGTTTACTCCATGGAATAATGTGCAAAGGTTCAGTAATAAGCTTATTCAGAACATACTTCCTAAAAACTCTATTTTTGATCATTATCTGCCATCATTTACAATTTTACCATGAGGAGGAGGAGGAGAATGGAGAAAGTTTTAAATAAAGGATTACATCTTACAAAGACCCTTTTTACCAAAGGTAATACTGTCCTTTGTCTTCCAGTTCAATGTTCTGTCATTTTCCCAACACAGAAGGTAGAATTCTCTTCCTCTCTACTTGTTAATGTAATGCATTGTCTATTTAGTTAAAAATTCATAACCCATGTCATTTACCATTCTAACCTGTTTACAGAATTTTATACAGAAAGGACATAAAACACAATCCTACAAAAAATAACCCAAGAAGGAAAGCAATAGTATAAAACCAGCAAGTGTAGTTCTCCACTATCAAAACCCAACCTTACAGTTTTCCCTCCTTAATAAAATGCCCGCACAAACAGGCCTTTAAATATTTCCAGCAGCACAAATAAGACCTCTCATGTAAATTTATAGGTAAAGAATTCCAAAGAGATGCACCAATTATAAAGAAAATAGAAAACATATAACCTGTCTGTCTCAGCATGTAGAATGATGATACAGACAAGCAGTCAATTCACCAAAGACTGCAAAGAATGAGAGGAACAGAAAAATTTAAAAAGTGAAGCTATCTGGGATTGTTTTAGATCCTACTACCAAACCCTTTAATCCTCTGAGGTCCTGCATGATTCCCCACAAGCCCTTGTTATTTAGATCAGGATGACCTCCCTAGACTGGCAGCGGATGAAAGTATACATGAAAATACATACATGAAAGTAAATACATGAAAAAGCAATTCAACAATTTCCCATAACCCTATTTGTTCATAGCGGATGAAAGTATGGCATTGGATGGGTTGATCTCCTTGAAAGAGATACATGAAGCCATTTTGTCTCTGAAATCGGGCAAAGCTCCCAGACTGGATGGTTTTACAGTCAAATTTTATAGGCAATTTGCTGGTTTGTTAGCAAACATTTTGTTATTGCAAAATGTCTTTAATGGCATTCTGGAAGATGGTATACATCCCCCTCTATGCTTGAGGTGGGAGTTATGATCCTCTCCAAGCCTGGGAAAGTCCCAACTCTTTGTGCATCATATAGACCAATATCTCTGTTAAATCTGGATGTTATGATTTTGGCCAAAATATTGGCCAATAAACTTAATAAGGTCTTAGGGGTGCTTATTGGAAAGGACCAAGTAGGATTTATGCCTAGGAGGACAATTGAGGATAATGTTAAGTGTACCACAGATTTGATGTGGTGGACAAAACACAATAATAATAATAATTTATTTTGTATACCGCCATACCCAGGGAGTTCTAGGCAGTTCACAGCAATTAATCAAAAATACATACAGTACAATCATTGAAGTTAACAGTTAGAAGGCAACAGTATAAGAAAAGGGTAGGAAAGGTTGCAGGCCATAAAGGGATGGGAAAGCAGTCATAAGGTAGTAGTGATGAGGGAAGGTAGTAAAAGATAGTAGTAGTAAAATGCATTAAGTGTTCAGTCTGTGGAATAGGTGCGTTTTGAGCTGCTTTCTGAAGTCAAGATAGGAAGGGGCATCAAGTACAATTTGGGCAAGCCAAGGATTCAGTTTAGCCGCCTGAAAGGAGAATGTTTTATCAAGGAACCTTTTGAAATGACATAGTTTTAGTGAGGGAAAGGCAAACAGGTGAATTCTGCAGGAGCTCTTATTGTTGTAATTTAAATTGAAGTGTGGGTTAAGATAACTCAGTGACATGAGAACTTGAACAGGACTCTGGATTCGAATGGTAACCAGTGTAGTTTATGGTAGAAAGGGGTGATGTGTTCCCATTTGTTCAAGCCAAAGAAGAGGCGGATGGCGGTATTCTGAATCAGTTTCAGTTTCCTGATGGTTTTCTTAAAGGCATCCAGGTATATGATATTACAGTAGTCAAGGATGCTGAGAATGGAGGGTTGTACTAACAGACAAAAAGAGGTGTCGTTGAAGTATTTTTTTTATAGTGCGGAGTTTCCAGAGCACCGAGATGCTTTTCTTAAATACTAGATCAGAGTGTTTCTCCAGAGTAAGATTTTTGTCTAAAGTGACTCCTAATATTTTTAAGGTTTGTTCAAGACAATAATCCGATCCATTCACATGTATTGTGGTGTCCTTGATTTTTTCGTTAGGTGTTGCCAGGAAGAATTTAGTTTTTTCCGAATTTAACTTTAATCATGCATGTCGGGAAAAAGAACCCGATGTTCACTTACAAGATGGGGGGATCACCGCTAGGGGTGAGCAACCTCGAAAGAGACCTGGGAGTGATGGTAGACACAACATTGAAGGCGTCGGCGCAGTGCGCCACAGCCTCAAGGAAAGCGAACAGAATGTTGGGTATCATTAAGAAATGTATCACGACCAGGACGAAGGAAGTCATCCTGCCACTGTATCGTGCAATGGTGCGCCCACACCTGGAGTACTGTGTCCAGTACTGGTCGCTGTACCTCAAGAAGGACATGGCGGTACTTGAGAGAGTCCAGAGAAGAGCAACTAAGCTAATAAAGAGTATGGGGGGACCTCTCATATACTGACAGACTGAAAAAGCTGGGGCTTTTCTCGCTGGAAAAGCGACGACTTAGAGGAGACATGATAGAAACCTTCAAGATCATGAAGGACATAGAAAAAGTGGACAGGGACAGATTTTTCAAACTATGGGGAACCACAAGTACGAGGGGGCACTCAGTGAAATTGAGAGGGGAAAGGTTTAGAACAAATGCCAGGAAGTTCTTTTTCACCCAGAGGGTAGTGGATACATGGAACGCGCTACCGGAGGATGTGATAAGCAGAAGCACGCTACAGGGCTTCAAAGAAGGTCTGGACAGGTACCTGGAGGACAAAGGGATTGAGGGGTACAGATAAAAGTAGAAGGATAGGATTAGAGGTAAATTGCAAAATTAGTCAGAGACCACTGTTCAGGCAGTGTGCCTGATGGGCCGCCGCGAGAGCGGACCGCTGGGCGAGATGGACCTCTGGTCTGCCTCAGCGGAGGCAACTTCTTATGTTCTTATCTAAACGCTAGCATCCAGAGTTCTATCTGGTTGAGAGAGATTGTTAGAGATTTTAGAAACTCTGGTGTAAAACAAGTTAGCAGGATGGCTATGGTAATGTCGTCAGCGTAGATGAAGAATTTGAGCTTTAAACTCTGCAAGAGATTTCCCAAAGAGACAAGATAGATGTTAAATAGGGTGGGGGACAGGGGGGAGCCCTGTGGAACCCCACAAGAGTTGTTCCAGCTATAGGAGAAAGAGTCGTTATTAAACACCTTGTATGATCTGTTTCCCAGAAACCCATGGAACCAGTTGAGAATATAGCCTGAGATACCGATGTTTGCCAGACAGTCCAGGCGAATAGTGTGATCGACCAGGTCAAATGCACTACTCAGATCAAGTTGCAAGATCAGGGCACTTGAGCCCTGGCTAAAGAGTGAGTGCAGGTAGTTGAGCAATGAGGCTAAAATGGTTTCGGTACTGTGTCCAGAGCGAAAGCCTGATTGATTGTCATGTAAAATGTTGAATTTCTCCAAATATGTGGAGAGTTCAGCATTTACCACCCCTTCTGCTATTTTGGTAACCAGCGGGATACTAGCGATAGGTCTGTAGTTAGATGGGGCATTCGATGGTTCATTTGCAATTTTTTTAATTGGAGTAATCATGATATGACTTTGTTCTGCTGGGAACTTTCCAGAGGATAATAAGAAGTTTACCCCTGTCCACAATTTGACTTTAAAGTTGATCGTGGCAGTTTTCATGACATTTGGGGGGCAAGTATCCAATCTGCAGTAGGAGTTAGCATATTTATTGTAGGATTTGCTAAAAGTTTGCCAGTCAGTGGTTGTAAAATAGTTCCAATTCAGATTAGCTCTGGACTCTAGATCAGCTCTGGACTTGTCAGTGTCTAGCAGGACGGGATAGAACCAGTGGGGCTTGGCAGGGACAGTTAGCGAGGATCTTTTGTATTTTAGAGTTAAAGAAATCTACCAAGTTTTTTGCGGTTAAGGTAGAATCTTCATGGGTGTTAGTGAATGTCTCAAGGTTATAGAGGTCGTTGACCAGTTTAAAAAGGCTACTACTATTAATTGAAACGTTTCCGATTTTTTGGGCGTAGAAATTTTTGCGTTTTTCCTTGGAGAGGTTTTTGTAGTTTTTTAATTTTGTTCTCCAAGAAACTCTGTGCTGTTGAGTTCCTTATTTAATCCATTGTCTTTCTGATTTTCTTAAATCCCTCTTCACCAATAGCAGCTGTGAGTCAAACCATCCGTCTAAGTTTTTAGTTCTTATTCTACGGGTTTTAATGGGGGCTATTTCATTTAAAATATTTGTGCTGTCGTTAATCCAGGAGTTCATAAGTTGATCGGTTTCTTCGTTTTGTTTTGAGACAATCTCGTAGTGGGACCAAAATTCAACCAGATTTATCTTGCCTCTACTATCATGAACTTATTTATTTCTTGTTTTGTTGTTCTTGAATGTTGATTTTGTTGTCTTTAGTTGGCAGTCAATGGTAAAATTACATAGTCTGTGATCAGACCATAAAGAATCTGACCAATTATCTTGTTTCCAGTAGATTTGGGATTGGTCAGTTCTCTGGAGGAGAATGTAACTATTAGCTATCAACGCTGAAAAAGCAGTCGACAGGGATGAATGGGGCTTTTATTTCAGACGCTGGAATAATATGGATTGGGCCCTAATTTTCACTAAGTGGATTACTGCCCTTTATTCTTCTCCCAAAGCACGAATCAAGGTTAATGGTAGTTATTCTGATGCATTTAGCCTTCATAGGTTGACGAGGCAAGGTTGTCCTCATTCCCCTCTGCTATTTGCCCTTGTGGTAGAGTCCCTTGCGGCATCTGGATTAGAAGCTGGTTGATGGACAAACGCCAGAGAGTGGTGGTTAATGGAATTCGCTCGGAGAGAAAGGTGACTAGTGGAGTGCCTCAGGGATCGGTGCTGGGACCAATTCTGTTTAATATGTTTGTAAGAGACATTACTGAAAGGTTAGAAAGTAAGATTAGCCTTTATGTGTATGATACCAAGATTTGTAACAGAGTGGACACCCCAAAAGGAGTGGAAAACATGAAAAAGGATCTGCAAAAGTTTGAAGAATGGTCTAACGTCTGGTAACTAAAATTTCATTGCGAAGAAGTGCAGAGTGAGGCATTTTGGGGGTAGAAATTCGAGGGAACCATATGTGCTGGGAGGTGAGAGGCTGATAAGCACTGACGGAGAAAGGGACTTTGGGGTGAATGTGGCTGAGGATCTAAAGGCATCCAAACAGTGTGATAAGGTGGTGGCTGTAGCCAGAAGGATGCTAGGCTGTTTAGAAAGAGGAATAATCAGTAGAAGGGAGGTATTGATGCCCTGTATAGGTCCACTGGTGAGGCCGCGCTTGGAGTATTGTGTTCAGTTTTGGAGGCCGTATCTGGTGAAGTATATAAAGAGACTTATGAAGTGGGCCAGCAGAAGGCGACAAAAATGGTAAGAGACTGGCAGACCTAAATATGTATAATCTGGAGGAGAGGAGGGACAGGGGAGATATTATACAGACACTTAAATACTTGAAAGGTATTAATATAGAACCAAATCTTTTCCAGAGAAGAGAAAATGGTAAAACTAGAAGGCATAATCTGAGATTGAAGGGAGGAAGACTCAGGAGCAATGTTAAGAAATTATTTTTTCACGGAAAGGGTGGTAAATGCCTGGAATGCCCTTCTAAGGGAAGTGGTGAAGAGGATAACGGTGATGGAATTCAAAAAAGCGTGGGATAAACATAAAGGATCTCTAATTAGAAAATGAAGGATGTAAATTAAAAAAGGAAGTAAATTAAGGAACTAGGGCCGAGGCTGGACAGTCTTGCACGGTCTGTGTCCCTGTGTGGTGATTTGGTGTGGGATGGGCTGGGGAGGGCATCAATGGGAACTCCACTAACTTGGAACATGGGGATGTTGCTGGCCAGTCTTGTGGAAAATATCCTGTGGGCGGGATGGTTGGATAGGCTGGAGAGAGCTCGGATGGCAACTTCAGCATCTGGAGCCTAGGACAATGCCAGGTGGACTTTGTAGTCTGTTTTCCAGGCGTATCAAAGAAGAGACAAGTTAATTTAATCATGAATTTTGATGGATATGACTGCTGGGAAGACTGGATGGACCGTTCAGGTCTTTATCTGCCATCATTTACTATATTACCATACTACTGTGTTAACTATTAGAAGACATCAGGGTATCCATGGTGTTTGTATTACAAGGGAGGAATTAAAAATCACTTTATTTGCTGATGATATTTTGTTGATGGTTGGTGATCCTGCTTCGTCCCTCCCTTTTATCCTGCAGGCTTTAAAATAAATGTTTATGTTTATTTATATTTGTATACCGCTCTTCAGTATAACATCATAGCAGTTTACATAATATAAAACAGAAGGATAGAAACTCCATCATCAAAAGAAAAGTACAAATATAAAAATTAAAAATAAGCATTGAATAAAAATTATAAAATAAAATAAATAACATAAATTTTTTTTATTTTTTTTTAATCTTTATTCATTTTTAAAACTTTCAACAAGTGTAACATAAGATACAATCATTTTATACTTTAACATCACTTAATATACCATCGAATTCTAACTCACATCAAATATCCCCTCCCTTATACACAACAATTGTTCTTAAGCATAAGAAGAACGATATATAAATGCAAATAAACATAAACATTCATTTTTAAATAACATAAAATTATAAAGATAAAAAGGCTGCAAATGCAAATCTTTCCCAAAATGTCCAAATCAGCATAATATTAATTGTCATGTTTCTATGTCCTTTGAAAAAGGATTCAACCTAAGAAAATGCTAATCCAAAAAGATAGGGTTTTTAGCAATCTTTGAAATTTAATATAAGAGAATTTACTACGTAGGTCTGTTGGCAAAGAATTCCATAAATAGGGTACAGATGCAAAAAAAGCAAAATTATTTGTAGAGATGAACTGAAGGCATGGACAACTGATGACTATTAGAAGAGTGTGGATTTCTAACAGGCCTATATGGTACCAAAAGCCAATATGGTATCGGAAGCCAATGAGAATCTTTCAAAAGTGGAGTGACGTGATCATATCTATGAGCGTTGGTTAACATTCTAATGGCAGTATTGTGTACAGTTTGTAATTTTTTAAGAGCTATTTTTGGAAGATCCATATAAATGATGTTGCAATAATCCAACTTTGAGATAACCAATGTGTAAAATCAAAGATTCACAACAAGTTTATCTACATAAGGATGTATCAAATCAAATTTGACGTAATGATGCAAAATAAGATCTAACAACAGAAGTTAGTTGTAAGATAATTGATAAAGAAACATCTAATTGAACTCCCAAGTATCTAATATTATTCAATAACTTAATAGGTTGAGCATGGAGAAAGGGAGCAATGGTAGGAGAACTAGAAGTACCGGTAATTCAGATCCCAGTAGTTTTTTGAGGGCTCAGAACAAGTTTATTAACTATAGTCCATTCAGCAATCATGTCAAGACAGGATTATAATGGGGCTAGTCAGTATGTTTAAATGTAACCTTGGATAACTCTATAATCTTAATATTTAAGAGCCAACTTTCCTTTAGATGGGCTACTTCCTAAATAAGTTTCAATTTTATTAAAATTTAATTTACCGATCATCAGATATCTAAGTGGATTACATTTAAAATATATATAAATAAAAATAATTAAGAATAGAAAGAGACAAAGACAGACAAAATGATACAAATGGATAAGAGCATAGAAATACAATATTTAAAAAGAAAAAAATGAAAGGAGAATCATATTAGGGTTGGAAGAATAAAATTTAAAACAAGTAAATATTTAAATAAAGAAAAAATTGAAAAGTCTCAAATCTGTAAAACAAAGTAACTGTAATTAACCCCCACCCACCCACTGATCTTTATAAAGTTATATGCGTCTTTGAATAGGAAGGATTTAAGATCTGATTTAAATTTGTCTAAAGAAGATTCTTGATGTAGATGTGCAGGCATTCTATAATGTAGGAGTTATAAGAGAAAAAATTGATTTATGAGTGATATCATATATAATATGATGCAAAGAAGGAACAGCAAGAAGGTTTTGATGACTGGAACATAATAATCTAGAAGGAGTATAGGGAAGAAGTAATCTGTCAATAAATGCTGGTGAATGTTGTCTGGATTTAAAAGTAAGAAGGTGAATGTTGTCTGGATTTAAAAGTAAGAAGCACAATTTTATATGTCAGCCTATATGAAATGAGCATCTACGAGAATAGGGGTAACATGATTGAACTTTTTTGCTTTTGTTAAAAATTCCACGGGTAAAGATCCAGTCTGATTTAACCTGATTATCATTTAAACTATGGTAAGCTCTTTCAGGAATTGTCTTTAGCACTGGATCAGTGTCGTACCAAGAGGGGGATGGTCCGCCACGGGTGCACGCTCCAAGGGGGTGCACAGCCGGCCGGGTCCACACTCCAGAGCTTCCTGCGCTGCTCTGAACTGTACCTCAGCGCAGCTGTCATACTTATGTGGGCAGCCTCGCTGAAGTGCAGGAAGGTCCCGCACTGCTGCCTCTGCTCCGGAAGTAGTAAGTGATGGGGGGGTGGACTGGCAGCCGCAGTCATCGCGGGACTAAGAGCAGAGGAGTTCAGGTTTCTTGGTTGGATCTCTACAAAGACGCAATTATGCCGAATAAACGAAGTGGCTGGAATGGTTATTTCTTCTTCATGCTGGAGAAGTTGACGGAATTGCGGCGCCGCAGATTGCCGGTGAAAGTGGTGCGGGACGCTGTGCCGCTTTGTTCTGCCGATTGGCAGGCCACGTGATTTTTGGAAACACTTTTTGTTGTTATTATGTGGACTCTAAGCATTGGAGCGTCACGGGGACACTGGTGGTTAAGGGGTTGCTTAATCCACTTTTTTAAAATGATGCTTTATCTTCATTCAGCAGAAGCAGTCATCGCGGGACCTTGCTGATTTGGGTGGCGGAAGGAGAAAAAGGGGGTCAGGGTGGTATGGAGGAAAGGTGAAGGGTGAGAAAGGGGGTCAAGGTGGTATGGAAGGGTGAGAAGTTGGGTCAGGGTGGTATGGAAGGGTGTGGATGGTGAGAAAGGGGGGTCAGGGTGGTATGGAAGAATGGTGAAGGATGAGAAAGGGGGGTCAGGGTGGTATGGAATCATGGTGGAGGGAGAGAAAGGGGGCAGATGCTGATGGAAGTTGGAGGAAGGGAGAGAAGAGAGTGAAATGCCAGACCATGGGGGTGTGAGAGAGGGAAGGAGAGGAGAGAGATGTCAGACCATTGGAGGAAGGAAGGGAAGAAGATGGATGCCAGACCAATGGGGGTGAAGGGAGAGATGGAAGGGGAGGCATAAAGTTTCTGGAAGGGGAACAGAAGGAAAGAAGATGCCATATAGAAGGGGCAGAGAGAGGATAGACAGTGGATGAAAGGAAGAAGGTGATAAGAAGATGAGGAAAGCAGAAACCAGAGAAGACAAGGTAGAAATAAAATTCTATTTATTTATTTATTTTTTTGCTTTATGGGAGATGCATTGCTGTTTCTGTGGTGTTGCATTGTATGCAGAGTCCAGCTTCTAGGTGCTTCAGTTTAACCTTTGTCTATGTATTTTTATTCTATCTCCCCATTTACAAAATTGTAGAGCGTTTTTTAGCGTTGGCATCTGAGCTGTTACCACCATGGCTAAAAACCACAGTTTTGTAAAAGGGGGAGGAGTTAGTTTGTGATTACATACCAGGCGAAGATGTTTTCTGTGTGTTCGAAAAGACATGGTTTTCAGTTAGGATTGACTGTGTAGGATTAATCTGTACTAGTCTGGCTTGTTTAGTTTTACAATGGGTTTATTGAAGTACTGCTCACTGCAGTATGTAAGATGCTGCCTTTTCCTAGGTACACTCTTGTGTGACGTGTGGATTGTTACTAAAAATCATGTTTTTCATACAGATGGGGGTGTGTCAAAAAATGATGGGCCCCGGGTGTCACATATGCTAGGTACGCCACTGCACTGGATAGATAGCGTAGGTTGAGTTATACTTGGTTGGGCAGACTTGTGATCTGTAAAATGATGTTTTTGCCTAAATTTTTATATCTTTGTCAGATGCTGTTTTTTGTGAGTCCCCCATTCCTCTATCTGGGCTTTGCAGTCAATTTTTATGCACACAAGTAGAACCCTCATTGGCAGAAAACCTCCTCCTCTTTAGAAACAGTGACCCAACTTCATCATATGTGAAAAAAAGTTCAGTGTATGAGAACCTTATCAAAATTGTCATTTTTCTGCAAAAATTTAACTCACTCATCTAGAAGAATGAAACCATGTGGAACTTGAACTATAGCTACGTGATGCTGGGTTCTATGTTAGGAATCACTACCCAGGAAAAGGATCTAGGTGTCATTGTTGAGGATACGTTAAAATCCTCAGCTCAATGTGCAGCGGCAGCTAAGAAAGCAAATAGAATGTTAGGAATTATCATGAAAGGAATGAAAAACAAAGATGAAAATGTTATAATGTCCTTGTATAATGTTATAATGTCTATGGTATGGCTGCATCTTGAATTTGTGTGCAGTTCTAGTCACTGTATCTCAAAAAAGATATAGCGGAATTAGAAAAGGTACAGAGAAGGGTGACGAAAATGATAAAATGTTTGGGTTGACTTCCCTATAAGGAAAGGCTAAAGCGGATAGGGCTCTTCAGCTTGGAGAAGAGACGGTTCAGGGGTAATATGATAAAGGTCTACAAAATACTGAGTGGGGTGGAAAGGGTAGATGTGAAACACTTGTTCACGTTTTCCAAAAGTACTAGGACTAGGGGGCAGGCAATGAAGCTAGTAAGTAATAGATTTTAAAAACAAACTGGAGAAAATATTTCTTCACATAACGTGTAATTAAACTCTGGAATTCAATGCAGGAGAATGTTAGCTTAGTGGGGTTTTAAAAAAGCTTGGATAATTTATTTCCTAAAAGAAAAGTACAGAGGTTATTATTGAGATAGCTTGGAGAAATCCACTGCTTATTCTTAGGATAAGCAGCATAAAATCTGTTTTACTACTTGGGATCTAGCTAGGTACTTAGGACCTGGGTTGGCCACTGTTGGAAACAGGATACTGGGCTAAAAGGACCTTAAGTCTGTCCCAGTATGGCAATTCTTATGTTCTTACTTCCTGAAAGAGGAAGAAGGGCTTCAATGGCTGGGAGGGTGTAGATGGGCTGGAGTAGGTTGTAACGGAGATTTTGGCAGTTGGAATCCAAGCACAGTACCGGGTAGAGCTTTGGATTCTTGCCCAAAAATAGCTAAGAAAAAAAATTTAAAAATTTAAATTGAATCAGGTTGGGCAGACTGGATGGACCATTCGGGTCTTTATCTGCTGTCATCTACTATGTTACTAAATTGGGTTGGAAGTGGGCCTGCAGAGGGACTTACTGTGTTCTTTTATTAATGACATAGCATTCTTAACTTTATCTCTAAACAGATTCTCTCCACAATGAGGCATGTCTGTCATCTATTTCTTAAACACTGTATCTAAGGTCTGAACAGAACAATCCCCCTCATGAACTTCAATTGAAATGCTTCAATTAACGATAAATATCAAGCCTTCGATGGACTTATTGCTTCTTTATGCTCCTCCTCCTTTAAATAGAGACAATTTTATAAACCCTACTCTTTAAATTCAATATTTCAACTAATAATCCTATAATACTAGGTGATCTGAATATTCATCTTGATGATAATTCAAATCCATTTACACTAGACCTAAAAACCTTCTTACAAGATTTGGGCCTTTCGCTCTTGAATTCTCAACATATATAGCAGGTCACACCTTAGATGTGACCTGTACATCTGAGCATTTAGCATCTAAATGTTCTAACACCAAGATCCAATTCTTTCCTTGGTCAGATCACACATTTATTTCATCTGACATTAAAATTCCATCTAATACCCATCTGCTCCAAACCAAGGTAATAAAGTATAGGGATTTCAACAATTTAGATTCATCTTCAGTTTCTACTTTCTTAACTTTAAAAAACAGAAGATCTTTCCAATAAAAATATGGATGATCAATTGTCCAGAGATAACAAAAACTATCACACCCAAGATGCAAGAAAATCCATGATTTATAAAAGAATTACACTTTCTAAAATTGCAGTTCAGAAGTCTAGAACGAAGATGGAGAAAAAGCAAAACTATAGATAATTTAAATAAATTTCATGCCCAAGCTTCCTTCTACAAAGATAAAATTAACCATTCTAAGAAATTATATTACTCATCGTGCATTAGTAAGGCTAAAAATCCAACTATCCTCTACAAAATTCTAAAATCCTTATCTCCCAGCTCAAAGAAAATAGAATTAATTTCTACTACTCTTCCATCTGCCCAATCTTTGGCAAATTTTTTCCAACATAAAATTGAGAAAATCAGAAAACAAATAACTCTAGCCTCAATATAAATTACATAGATCAAATCTCTTTCTCTAATACCTATATCCCAATGGCCAAATGTTCTACATTTAAACTTCCTACCCTATCTGAGATTCAACGTATCTTTCAGGATATTAACATCAAGGGATCTAATACCCTAATTTATTTTAAATAAATTTTTTTCTCAGTTTGGGGTCCTTATATACTCACTAGTAATTAACAGCTAAGAATCAGGAATTTTACTACAACTCTGGAAAACTTATATTATTAACCCTATCATTAAGGATCCAAAAGTTAGTGCTTCTGAAGAATCCAATAGCAAAAATTCAATTCTTAGCGAAACTGACAGGAAAAAATAGTTTTCGATAATAACTCAGAATTCGCTGAAATCTACCAACATTCTACACCCCCATCAAACAGGCTTTAGGATAAACCATTCAACTGAACATTCTCTATTAGGGATGACAACTACTTTACTTTATCATCTAGACCAGAGGTGGGCAACTCCGGTCCTCAAGGGCCGGAATCCAGTGGGGTTTTCAGGATTTCCTCAATGAATATGCATGAGATCAATTTGCATGCACTGTTTTCAATGCAAATTCATTGGGGAAATCCTGAAAATCCGACTGGATTCCGGCCCTCAAGGACCAGAGTTGCCCACCCCTCATCTAGACCACCACAGATCAGTGGTCCTCATCTCCCTAAACTTTTCCGCTGCTTTTGACACGGTAGATCATGCACTTCTCTTAGAAAGACTAAAATCCAATGGAATCACAGACCAGGTACTCAAGTGGTTACAGTCCTACTTTTCAAATCATCAATCCAAAGTCATTTTCAATAACACCTCATCAGATCTCTTTGCTTGTCAAAGTGGAGTATCGCAAGGCTCCATTCTTTCCCCTTTACTGTTCAATATTTTCCTGTCTCCTCTACTTACCCTATTTCAGTCAATCGGTTTTTCAGCATTTGCTTATACAGATTATATCCAATTATTACATCATGAAATCACTGAAATTAACAACAAACTCAACCAGATCAGACTTTGTCTGAAAGATAATATGCTAGCCTTAAACACATCAAAAACACAAACAATGTTCTTCCCCTGAAAAGAGGGAATAGTACTAAACACCCCAATCCTCTTTGATAATTCCCCCTCGTTCTGTGTTGACTCTATAAAAATTCTAGAGGTTATATTTGAAAAAAAATTCTGTAATCAAATCATGTTTATTCAAGTTTCGGATGATTCGGTCAATTTCTAAATTTTTAGAACCAAAATCTATTAACATATTGGTTCATTCAGTAATCATTGCAAAATTAGATTATTGTAACAGTCTATTTACAGGAATAACCCAGAAGGAATTGAGACGCCTTCAAATAATTCAAAATGCTGCAATCAAATTAATAACAAAATCTAGGAAATATGACCACGTTAACTAACCCTGCTTCGGAAGGCCCATTGGCTGCCAATCAGTCAAAGAATCTCTTACAAAATCTTTTTAATAACATTTAAAACGATTCATTCTAAATTACCCCAATTGGGTGTGTACTAGTCCCTCCATTATTTTTACAATAAACGGAAAGCACAGTTACTTACCGTAACAGGTGTTATCCAGGGATAGCAGGCAGATATTCTTGACTGATGGGTGACGGCACCGACGGAGCCCCGGTACGGACAATTTTAGAGTAATTGCACTCTAAGAACTTGGAAAGTTCTAGTAGACCGCACCGCACACGCGCGTGTGCCTTCCCGCCCGACGGAGGCGCGCGGTCTCCAGTTAGGATAAGCCAGCTAAGAAGCCAACCCGGGGAGGTGGGAGGGATGCAAGAATATCTGCCTGCTGTCCCTGGATAACACCTGTTACGGTAAGTAACTGTGCTTTATCCCAGGACAAGCAGGCAGCATATTCTTGACTGATGGGTGACCTCCAAGCTAACAAAAAGAGGGATGGAGGGAAGGCTGGCCATTAGGAAAATAAATGTTGCAAGATAGACTGGCAGAAGTGTCCATCCCGTCTGGAGAAAGCATCCAGACAATAATGAGATGTGAAAGTATGAACTGAGGACCAAGTAGCAGCCTTGCAGATTTCCTCAATAGGAGTGGAACGGAGGAAAGCTACAGATGCTGCCATAGCTCTAACTTTATGGGCCGTGACAGAACCTTCCAGTGTCAGTCCGGACTGAGCATAACAGAATGAGATGCACGCTGCAAGCCAATTTGACAACGTACGTTTAGAAACAGGATGTCCAAATTTATTAGGATCAAAGAACAAGAAGAGTTGGGGAGTTGATCTGTGGGGTTTAGTGCGTTCTAAGTAGTAAGCTAAAGCACGCTTACAGTCCAAAGTATGCAAAGCCTGTTCTCCAGGATGGGAATGAGGTTTCGGGAAGAATACAGGCAAAACAATGGATTGGTTGAGATGAAATTCAGAGACAACCTTAGGGAGAAACTTTGGATGTGTATGCAGAACCACCTTGTCATGATGAAAGATTGTAAAAGGTGGATCAGCAACTAGTGCATGCAACTCACTGACCCTCCTGGCAGAGGTGAGAGCAATTAGGAAGACCACTTTCCAAGTGAGAAATTTGAAAGGAGCTGTAGCCAAAGGTTTAAACGGAGGCTTCATTAAGGCAGAGAGAACCACATTAAGATCCCAGGTGACAGGAGGGGGCTTGAGAGGTGGTTTCACATTGAAAAGTCCCCGCATGAATCTGGAAACTAAAGGATGAGCCGAGATGAGTTTCCCATGAACCGGCTCATGAAAAGCAGCAATGGCACTGAGGTGGACTCTGATGGAAGTAGACTTGAGACCAGAGTCAGACAAAGAAAGAAGATAATCCAACACGGTCTCCACTGCAATCGAAGTGGGAGCATGATGATGAAGAAGACACCAGGAAGAAAACCGAGTCCACTTCTGTTGGTTGCATTGAAGAGTGGCCGGTTTCCGAGAAGCATCTAGAATAGAACGAACGGGCTGAGAAAGAAGCAAAGAAGTTGAGGCCAGCCCGAGAGATACCAATCTGTCAGGTGCAGAGCCTGGAGGTTGGGATGCAGAAGGGACTGTTGATGTTGAGTAAGCAGAGAAGGAAACAGTGGAAGAAGTATGTGCTCCCTGGAGCTGAGTTGAAGTAGAAGGGAGAACCAATGTTGCCGGGGCCACCGAGGAGCGATGAGAATCATGGTGGCTTGTTCCCTCTTGAGCTTGAACAAGGTTCGTAACATGAGAGGCAGAGGAGGGAAAGCATACAGGAACAGATTGGACCAATCCAGGAGAAACGCATCCGCTGCCAGACGGTGAGGAGAGTAGAGTCTGGAGCAAAAGTGGGGTAGCTGATGATTGTGAGGGGCTGCAAAAAGGTCTATCTGAGGAGTGCCCCATTGAGCGAAAATGGACTGGAGAGTCATGGGATCGAGAGTCCATTCGTGGGGTTGGAGAATTCTGCTGAGATTGTCTGCCAAGGAATTCTGCTCTCCCTGAATGTAGACAGCTTTCAGGAATAATTGGTGAGTTGTCGCCCAAGACCAAATCCTTTGGGCCTCCTGACACAACAGGTGAGAGCCTGTCCCACCCTGTTTGTTGATATAATACATCGCAACTTGATTGTCTGTGCAAAGTAGTAGAACTTGAGGATAGAGAAGATGTTGGAAGGCCTTGAGGGCATAAAACATTGCCCAGAGTTCCAGGAAATTGATGTGATGTTTCTTTTCCTGAGCAGTCCAAAGGCCCTGAGTTTTGAATTCGTTCAAGTGAGCCCCACAAGAATAAGGGGAGGCGTCCGTGGTGATGACTAGTTGATGAGGAGGTAGATGGAACAGGAGGCCTCTGGAGAGATTGTAAGATTTTAACCACCATTGTAGAGATTGACGAAAAGATGATTATTATTATTATTCTTTATTCTTATATACCGCCATACCCAGTGAGTTCTAGGCGGTTTACATCAATTAGCAAATGATTTGCATTGACAAGCAGATTTACAACAAAATTAGAAGCAGATTTACAACAAATTACAAGCAGATTTACGATAAATTACAATGATTTACAGTAGTCAGCAGTGAAATTACAGCGATTTACAACTGTCTGCAATGAGGGGAAGATTTACATCAGTATAACAGAAATTGCAGGTTTGGTCGAACTAGATAAGGGAAGTAGAGAGTGTGGAAGGGAGGGTCTGGTGAAGGAGGAAGGGGGCAGGGGTGGGGTAAGTGTTATGTGGGGTGAACGGAATATTAAGGGTTGTGTTTGCTGAATAGGTAAGTTTTTAGTAGTTTTCTGAAGGCAAGGTAAGTGGGGGCCTCGAGTATCATCTGGGCTAGCCATGGGTTCGACTTGGCTGCTTGGAAGGCGAAAGTTCTATCAAGGAATCTTTTGAGAGGACAGTGTTTTGGCGAAGGGAAGGTGAACAGTTGAATTCTGCGTGATGTCCTGTTATTGCAATAAAGGTTAAAGTGGGTATTTATGTAACTTGGAGAAGAGCCGTTAATCGATTTGTAGCAGAAGCATGCGAATTTAAAAAGAACTCTAGATTCAAATGGTAGCCAGTGTAGTTGGTGATAGAAAGGGGTGACATGTTCCCATTTCTTTAGGCCAAAGATGAGGCGCACTGCGGTATTTTGGATTATTTTTAGTCTCCTGGTAGTTTTCTTTGTGGCGTTGAGGAAGATGATATTGCAGTAGTCGAGAATGCTGAGGATGGAGGATTGTACAAGTAGACGGAATGCAGTGTCATTGAAGTATTTTTTTATGGTGCGAAGTTTCCAAAGTACCGAGAAGCTTTTCCTAATGATGAGGTCAGTATGGTTATTTAGGGATAGGTTTTTGTCCAGCGTGACTCCCAGAATTTTTATGGTCGGATCAAGGGGGAAGGTCACTCCTTTTAGTTGAATTGTGGTTTCCTTGATTTTATCTTTGAGGGAGGCTAGGAAAAATTTTGATTTGTCGGGGTTTAATTTCAGTCTGAATGATAGCATCCAGAGTTCTATCTGGTTGAGAATGTTTGTGATGTGGTCAAGTAGTTCTTGTGAGAAGTTGGTTAGTGGGATGGCTATTGTGATATCGTCTGCATAAATGAAGAATTTGAGATTTAGGTTGTGTAAGAGTTTACCTAGGGAGGCTAGGTATATGTTGAAAAGGATGGGGGATAAGGGGGAGCCCTGCGGGACCCCACAGGTGTTGTCCCAGCAGTAAGAGAAAGAGTTATTCTTGAGTACCTTGTATGATCTATTTTGTAGGAACCCCTGAAACCAATTGAGGACCTGGTCTGAGATGCCAATGTGAGCTAGGCATCCAAGGAGAATGGTGTGGTCGACCAGGTCAAAAGCACTGCTCAGGTCGAATTGTATGATCAGGGCAGGTGGTTCTTTCTCGTTTTTTAAAATTGGGGTAATCATTATATGACCTTGCTCCGACGGGAAGTTTCCTTTGGATAGTAGGTGATTAACCCATGTCAACATTTTTGCTTTAAAATGGGGGGGGGGGGGGCAGTTTTCATGATATTTGGTGGGCATGTGTCCAGATGGCAGTAGGAGTGAGTATACTTGTTGTAGTAAGTATTGAAGGTTTGCCAATCGGTTGATGCGAATTGTTTCCAACTAAGGTCGACTCTGGCTCCAGGATCTGGGTTTGATAGATTCATGTCTGTGAGGATGGGGAAGAGCTCGAGGGGGTTGGTGCTGGCGGGTAGTGTTGTTCTTAATTTTTGGATCTTGGTATTGAAGAAGTCGGCAAGGGTGTTGGCGGTTAAGGTGGATTCTTCGTGTAGGTTTGTGCAGGTTTCTATGTTGTATAGATCGTTGACCAGTCTGAAGAGGTTACTGCTATTGGTTTTAGGATTACCGATTTTGTGGGAGTAGAAATTTTTTCTTTTTTCACTAGTGAGGGTTTTGTACTGTTTTAATTTTTGCCTCCAGGCCAATCTGTGTTCTAAGGTTCCGGATTTTTGCCATAATCTTTCGGCTTTTCTGAGATCCTTCTTGCATAGCAGCAGTTCAGGATCGAACCAGCCCTCTTGGTTAGGGGTTCTTATTCTGCGGGTTTTTGTGGGGGCAATCTCGTTTAGTATGTTGATACTATCTTGTTTCCAGGAGGTCATGATTTGTTCTGTATCTTCTATTGGATTGGTGTTGATTTCGAAATGGGACCAGAATTCGATTGGGTCAATCTTTCCTCTGGTAGTGTGGGTTTTGATGATTCTTGTTTTGCCGCTTTTAGGAGGTTTGAGTTGGCATCCAATGGTGAAGCTACATAGGCGGTGGTCGGACCAAAGGGAGTCTGACCAGCTGCCTTGTTTCCAATAAAAAGTGGGATTGGCCTGTTCCTTGGAGGATAGAGTTACCAGGTCTAACTGATGTCCTCTTTGGTGGGTTTTGATCGGGGGGTGTTTGTCAAAGCCTAGTTGGGAGAGCAATGACCAGAAATCTGAGATTTCAGGTTGGTCAGTTTGCTCGAGGTGTATGTTGATGTCCCCACACAGTAGGTTGTATTGGCTTGTTAGAGAATTGGTAAGTAGTGATTCAGCGAAGTCGTCTTTGGTCGTAGTCCATTTTTGGGGGGGTATGTAAAATAAAGTGATGGTTAGTGAGGAGGGCAGAGATGTTGATGCTAGGGCGATGGTTAGAATTTCAGAATTGGGCGAAGAGGTTGTGTTGAGAATGGAAGCATTGAGGTGGTCTCGGAAGATTATTGCTAGTCCTCCTCCTCTTCCCCATGTTCTGGCTAGGGAGAGTATCTTAAATCGTGGTGGTAGACAATCTTTAATGATGATGTCTTTGTCTGAAAGCAACCAGGTTTCTGTGAGAAGGACAAAGTCGGGGTTATTTTCGGTCAGCCAGTCTTTGATTAGTGTGGCTTTATTTTCAGGTAAAAGCCCTGTAGGGACTGGTGGTTGGTGTGATTGGGTGGGGAGTAGTGGGAGTACGCCAGTTTTTTTAGTGTTCTTGGTTTTTTTGGGTGGGGCTTGGTCGGTTTGTAGTGGTGGGGGGGGCTGTTGGGCGAATAGGTGTGAGGGTGGTCTTGTGTGGAGTGGAGAGTGTATGTAGGGGTTCTGGGTTTTACCGATCGGTGCAGTGTAAAGTGGATGGGAATGGGGGATGCATTGGAGTGGTCTGCGTTGCAGAGCCTGGAAGAGAGCAAGAGGAGTATAAGTAGAACTGCGCATTGGTGTGTGTTTGGCCTGGCCATAGTGAAAGGCTCGTCCAACTGAGGTTGGAGAAGTTGGGGAGTTTCCTGCGGGTGATTATAGGGGGGAAAAAAAGGGGGCAAGATGACTCAGGATGTTTTTTTTTTTTTTTTTAATTTTTTTATTGTGTTTTTGCTAGGGAGGTCAGGATTAGTGCAGGGGGGACGGTAATTGGGGGGTACTAGATTCGCGGGTCGAAGAGCGGTTTAGTAGATTCCTGTATAATATCCTGTAGGTTAAAGTTTCAAGTTTCAAGTTTATTAGGATTTTATATACCGCCTATCAAGGTTATCTAAGCGGTTTTTTTTACAATCAGGTACTCAAGCATTTTCCCTCTCTGTCCCGGTGGGCTCACAATCTATCTAACATTAAACAATGTAGAAAGGATAAACAATGTAGTTTCAATACAGTGGTGCTATAATCTGTACAGGTCTAGCAAGGCTATACAACTGAGTATTAAGTAACAGTAATACTTGTCCGGTTAGGGTTATCTGGACTATAACCACGAGACCGGGAGGCTGTCACAGATATATGTCGTGAGCAAGGATCCGTCGCTTGTGACCACTGGGTAGCTAGGGTCCACTGAGGAGTGTGCAGGTGAAGACGTGCGAAGGGGGTGAAATGAACTGTTGAGGCCATGTGACCCAAGAGGATCATCATTTGCTTGGCAGAGATGGAGTTCCGTGGAAGCACCTGTTGACATAGATATTGAAGAGTCTGAAGACAGTTGGACGGCAGGAACGCTCTCATGAGAATTGTGTCCAGGACCGCTCCTATGAACTGAAGTCTCTGAGTAGGGATGAGATGTGATTTGGGTAGATTGATCTCGAATCCCAGAAGTTGGAGAAAGAGGATGGTCTGGTTGGTGGCAAGCAGCACTGTCTGAGAGGAAGTGGCTTTGATTAACCAGTCGTCGAGGTAGGGGAAGACCTGAAGATGATGAGAGCGGAGAAAAGCAGCCACCACAATGAGACATTTGGTGAACACCATGGGAGAGGAGGCAAGACCGAAGGGTAACACCTTGTACTGGAGCGATTGATCATGAAGCGGAGGTACTGTCTGGAGGCCGGAACGACTGGAATGTGAGTGTATGCCTCTTTGAGATCGAGGGAGCATAGCCAGTCGCCCTGAGTGAGAAGAGGGTAAAGAGTGGCCAGAGAGAGCATTTTGAATTTTTCTTTGACCAAACATTTGTTGAGATCGCGAAGATCTCCGGTCTTTTTGGGAACCAGAAAATAACGGGAGTAGAATCCCTTCCCCATCTGATCTAGAGGAACGTCTTCTATTGCGTTCAGAAGAAGAAAGGATTGGACCTCCTGAAGGAGGAGGGAGGACTGAGGAGTGTTCAAGCAGACTCTTTTGGAGGACTTTGGGCAGGAAGAGTCTGAAAGTTGAGAGAATAGCCGTGGCGGATGATGTTGAGGACCCACAGGTCTGAAGTGATGATCTTCCAACGGCTGACGAGAAAGACGTCCTCCTATGGGTTGAGGCAGATGGGCGGATGGTAGAATACTGGCTATGTCCTAGAGAATGCAGTCAAAAGGGTTGGGTAGACTTCTGCTGAGGAGGAGGCTTCACCTGTTGCTGCTGTTGCGCATGAGGTGGTTGACGTTGTTGCTGACGTTGGCATCTAGGTTGCTGGGGGACCGATGGCAAGGGTCTAGCAACATAACGGCGTTGATAGGCTGATTGTTGCCGAAAAGGCCGGGCAGGTGGAGTCTTCTTCTTGTTTTTAAGAAGAGTGTCCCAGCGAGTCTCATGTGCCGATAATTTTTGGGTGGTTGAGTCAAGAGAGTCACCAAAAAGCTCATCCCCTAGGCACGGAGCATTTGCCAGGCGATCTTGATGGTTGACATCAAGTTCCGACACTCTCAGCCAAGCCAGACGCCGCATGGCAACAGACGTCGCCGTGGCTCTTGAGGTAAGTTCAAATGTATCATAGATTGAGCGTACCATGAATTTCCGAAGCTGGAGAAGGGAGGAAGAACACTGACGAAAAGCAGATCGTTTGCGGTCAGGTAAGTATTTCTCAAACGAAGCTAAGTTCTGAATCAGGTGCTTCAAGTAAAAAGAGAAATGGAAGGCATAATTATCTGATCTATTTGCCAACATAGCATTTTGGTACAATCTTTTTCCAAATTTGTCCATGGCTTTCCCTTCTCTGCCAGGAGGGACTGAGGCATATACACTAGATCCCGCAGACTTTTTTACAGTAATAATAATGATTTGTGCGGGAGTTGGGGTTTATCAAACCCTGGGATGGGGATGACCTTGTATAAAGAGTCTAATTTACGAGGCGCCCCTGGAATGGTTAAGGGAGTTTCTAGATTCTTATAGAAAGTCTCCCGTAAAATATCATGGAGGGGCAACTTCAGAAACTCCCTTGGAGGCTGGTCGAAATCCAATGCATCCAGGAATGCCTTGGATTTTTTGGACTCATCCTCCAAGGGAATTGAAAGACACTCGCACATCTCCTTCAGAAAAGTAGTGAAGGAGGAATTGTCTGGTTTAGAGGGTGGATCATGAATAGAAGGATCCTCCTCACCAGAAGAAAACTCACCCTCAGAGTGTAGTGGCTCTTCAGAATCACCCCAGAGGTCAGGATCCCTAACTTGAGAACTTCGATCTCGGGAATAATAATAATAATAATAATAATTTTATTTCTTATATACCGCTGTACCGTGAAGTTCTAAGCGGTTTACAGTAGAAACAGAAGAAATGCAATAAGTAAGATTAATTAAGATGAAGAGAGAGTACTTAGAGTTCCCTGACTGTCCCAAAGGCTCACATTCTTGCTAAAGTACTTGAGAAAAATAAATTAGTTAGGTTATAAACATAGAGTAGAAGAAGGTAGGAAAACAGTTCATAGGAAAATTAGTTTTGAATACATTATACATTATATATTGTTCAAGGCGGAATACAAATTATAGGAGATTTGGACATTACCAAAAGAATTGCGTAATAAAGATTATCTAGATAAATTACATAACAGTGATTCATGTACATTACATGGTGTGGTAGAGGATTCAATTATGAAAATTACATATCAGGGAATCAAGTGATAAGAGAATATAGTGGAGAATATCAGTATATAAGGTTTACAGATTGGAAGTTACCTAATAATGTCATAAGAAGTTTATTGGATAGTGTGGAAAATGTTTATATAGGAATCAGAATATGTATGATAGGAAAGGTTCTAAGAATTGATTAATGTGTTATTCTATAGAGGGAGAGCTTGTACATAAAGGGAGGATATTAGTTGGTAATGACGTGTTTTCTGAATAGAAATGTTTTGATTTCTTTTCGAAATACTTTGATGTCTGTTGTATTGATTATTAGTTTGGTGATTGTGGGGTCAATTTTTGCTGCCTGTGTCGCTAGAAGGCTGTCGTATAGTTTCTTAAGACGGGTTCCATTATTAGGTGGGAAGGTGAATAGGTTTTGAGTTCTTCTTGATCTGGATGGGAGGTAGCGGTTTAGGCGGTTGTTTAGGTAACAGGGGGCAGTTCCATGGGTTATCTTAAACAGCAGACAATAGAACTTGAATTGAGTTCTTGCTTTTATCGGAAGCCAGTGAGAGTCTATATAGGCGGGAGTGATGTGGTCAAATTTGCTGAGACAGTAGATGAGTCTGATGGCAGTGTTCTGAACTGTCTGTAGTTGTTTTATCATATTGTTAGGACATGTTAGGTAGAGGCTGTTGCAGTAATCCAAGTTACTAAGTGTGAGGGATTGTACAATGATCTTGTAGTGTTCTTTGGTAAAGAAATTTCTTATTTTTCTTAGGTTTCGCATGGTGAAGAATGCCTTCTGTATGACTTTGTGTATCTGTGTCTGTATAGTGCAGCGTCTATCTAATTGTATTCCTAGAATTTTTAGAGTGCTCTGTATGGGATATTTGATTGTATTTACTTCCAGTTCTGTTAAAGATTGCTTTTGTTCCTTCTCTAGTAGTAGGAATTTGGTTTTCTCTGCATTCAGTTTCAGTTTATGGTTCTTCATCCATTTTTCTACAGTTTCCAGTGTTGTTATCAGGCGTTCATTGGAGCTGGGGTCTTGTATGTCAAATGGGAGAATGATGGTTATGTCATCTGCGTAACTGAAAGAAGTTATATTTAGGGCGTCTAGGGCAGTGCCTAAGGAAGCTATGAAGAGGTTGAATAGTATGGGCGATAGTGGGGATCCTTGTGGTACTCCGTAGGGGTTTGTCCAGGGGTCAGATAAAATATCTTTTGACTTAACTCTATATGATCTTGTTTGAAGGAAGCCTTGGAACCAGTTGTGAACTTTACCAGTTATTCCTATGGCATCTAGTGTCTGAAGAAGTATTAGATGATCTACTAAGTCAAATGCTGCTGAAAGGTCGAGTTGGATGATTAGTAACTTGTTTCCTTTGCTGAGGTGCTGTCGGGCTATATCAAGTAAAGATACCAGTAATGTTTCTGTGCTGTGATTGGCTCTGAAACCAAATTGAGATGGATGTAGAATGTTGTGGTCTTCAAGGTAATTGGATAGATATTGTGCAACTAGACCCTCGATGATTTTGATGTATAGTGGGATAGAAGCAATTGGTCTATAATTTGTTGGGTTGTCTATTGGGCCTTTGGGATCTTTTAGTATGGGGGTGATTATTATTTCTCCAAGTTCCGGAGGGAATTGGCCTTCCTTGAGAATGGTTTGCAACCATAGCGTGAATCCGGTGTCAAGGTCTCCAGGTGTCGGGATTTACGCACCGACTTGCCGGACCGCAAAGAAGCGGTACCGGGAGAGGTTAAAGGCTGTAATGGTGCCGAAGTCTGGACAGCCTGATGGAGAGTTCTCAGTTCCGGTGCCAGTACCGGCATGGAAGTGGAGGAAGCCGAATGGACCGGTACCGATAGAGTGGAAGCTGACAATAGGGGCTGCTCCACTGTCTGTACCAGTGGCTCAGACTGGACCGGGACTGGAAGGTTCGGTGCCAATAGAGCAGGGAGGAGTTGCTGCAACTGCTCTTTATGCTGCACCTGAAGGACGGCTGCAATACGCTCGTCCAAAGGCACCGGTACCGCTTTCTTTTTCTGTGGTACCTGTGGTGCCGCTCGACGCCCAGAGGATGAGGAGGCAGATGAAGAGGCACTCACCTCTATAGGGGCGGAGCGTTTGCGCAGGCGCCTCGTGGTCGGCAGGACTGGACTCGCTGCCATAGTGACTGGAGGGCGCTCGAGCGGGGAAGGCTTCTTAGCCGGCTTACCTGACTGGTGCGACGCCGGAGCGGTGTCACGCGGCGTCGAGGAAGTAGGTGCCGATTGTAAAGGAGCCGATGCCGGTGTCGATGCCGCAGAATCAGCCATCTCGGCACCAAAAAGTAATGTCTGTTGAATTTGTCGATTTTTCAACGTTCTCTTCTTCAAAGTGGCACAACGGGTGCAGGTGGAAGCCCTATGATCCGGACCCAGACACTGTAAACACCAGTTGTGCGAGTCGGTCAAAGAAATGGGCCGTGCACACTGTTGGCACTTCTTGAACCCTGGCTGAGGGGGCATGAAAGTAAAGACGGCCTCTGCCAAATCGAAAGCCGAGGCTTCGATGATGGCAACAGGCCCTGCCAGGGCGAACCCGAGAATAAGAAAAAATAATTTTTTTATTTTTTTTTGACGAAAAAAAAATATTAAAAATAAAAATAAAAGAAGGAAGAAGTCTTCCGATACAAAATCCGCGCGAGCGGGAAGGCGAAAAGAGAGCTTTTCAACAGCCGTTGAAAAGAACGCGGCTTCTTAGCTCCGCGGAAACTAAGAAACTGGGGACTGCGCGCCTCTGTCGGGCGGGAAGGCACTCGCGCGTGCGGTCTACTAGAACTTTCCAAGTTCTTAGAGTGCAATCACTCTAAAATTGTCCGTACCGGGGCTCCGTCGGTGCCGTCACCCATCAGTCAAGAATATGTTGCCTGCTTGTCCTGGGATAATGGATGCTACCGGTCTGTAGTTGGTTATTAGGGCTGAGGGTTCTTTGCAATTTTTTAGAATTGGGGTGATTATTATGTGACCGTTATTAGAGAGGAACTTCCCATTTTTTAGGTTGTGGGCCAGATATTGTAGCAGCGATAGTTTGAATTGTAATGGTGCCGCTTTCATAATATCTGGGGGGCATGAGTCCAGAACGCAATAAGTTTTAGAGTATTTGTTGTATAGTTTGGTGTAATCACTCCATTTTAGGTCTTGAAAGGAGCTCCAGATCATGTCTGCTGGTATGTCATTTCCTTGGGTGTTAGCTATTTGATGATCATTAGGGTCGTTTGTTGAGCAGTGGTTTCTAAGGTTTTTAATTTTTGAATCGAAGTGCAGCGCTAAGTCATTCGCAGAGGGTAACTTAGTGTTGTGTGTGGGTATGGTGTATCGAGTGATGTCGAATAAATTCGTAACCAGGTTGAATAGCTCTTTTGTATTGATTCCTTGCGAATCATTGCAAGATGAGTTAATTTTAGTGGAGTAGAATGCTTTACGTTTGTCTTTTATCATTGTTTGTAGATTTTTATATTAGCTCTCCATTTGTTACGGTCTGCTGATTCTCCTGTTTTTTTCCAGGTTCTTTCCAATCGTCTGGCTAGTTGTTTCGATTTTAGAAGTTCGACTCGCTAATCAGTTAAAAGCGTCTCTATATAGGAAACTTTTTAGTTTTGATTTAAATTTCTCAAGATTTTTTTTCTTCTCTTATCTGAGCAGGTTATAAGTTCCACGTTTGGGGGGGGGGCGGTAACAGAGAAAAGTGTGGTACGTCTGGTATTTATGGGTCGTAGGGATGGAACAGTAAGTAGGTTTTTATCCTCAGATCATAAAGAGCAGAAAGGAGAATACGGAATGATAACTCAATCTAACTGTTTACTTGTAGAACTTTAAATGTAATGAGCGCTTGCTTCAATTGCAACCATTTATAATTTTGTGATTTATTAAGATCATATTTGTGTTGCAATTGTGAAAAATCAAGCAACTTACAATTAGAAATAACATCATCTAAAGTACGTATACCTGCTTTCATCCAATATTTCCAGATGACCTTCTTATAAACATTTGGAGTATTGAGATTAAGCATCAAATTACTGCATCTTAATGGCCACGTATTTGGTCTTGGAGGATGAGATGTACAGTGTCGGCATCTATTAGACAAACTTGGTATTTTCTGTTACATAGAGCATTTTGGACCCCAGTGCGTTTACAAAAATTAGATTCCTCTAAGTCTAACAGATGTTGGCACTATCATCTTGAAGCTGGTACATTGGATCATTTACTGTTTTTTTTGTCCTCTAATACTTAATTATGGGAAATTTATTTGGAGTCAAATTAATAATTTATTTGAAAATCCAGTAGCGCTTTCATATGATACGATATTATTTGGTACATCAATGAGGAAAAACAGTCAAATTTCCTCTAAAAACAATAAATTACTACTTATAATGACAGGAGTTGCCATTCAACAAATTACAAAAAAATTGGAAAAATTATGATAGATTAAGTTATAGTTTTTGGTGGAATTCATTGTGCCATATTTTTAAAATGGAGAAAATATTAGCTATTCAGCAAGGACATTATAAAAAATTTATTGATGTTTGGAAGCCATTAACAAATTACTGTAAGGAATGATGATATTTAATAGTTATTTCTTCCCCTTTTATTTATTGAAGTATAGGGTGGGGGATGGTGGGTTTTAATTTTAAATTATTTTAAATTATAATGTTATATTGGAGGGAGGGAGGGAGGGAGGAAGGAATTATATTATGATTCAATATATGTGTGATTAAAAAGTGATATTAGAGTGTATATGATTGTATTATAAATCACTTGTTGAAAGCTTAAAAATGAATAAAAAATTAAAAAAAAAAAATGTAATGAGTGCCTGTTTATAGATTTTTCGGTGGTTGATAGAAAGCCAATGTGCGTTCTTTAATAATGGTATTACATGGTCAAATTTTCTTTAATTATTTTTATTGCAGTATTTTGTAGTTGTAGTCTTCTTGTTTTCTTTTATACAGTGAATTACAATAATCCAGTTTTAAAATGATCAATGAATGAATTAAAATATTTAGTGAGGGAGCATCCAAAAAGTTAGCTAAAGATCAAATCATACACAACCTGTGGAAACAACTTTTAACGACAGAATTTATTTGATCGTGATAATTTAGGGCTCCTTTTACAAAAGTGCGCTAACGTTTTTAACGCACACACCGGATTAGCGTGTGCTCTAGCGCGCTAGCAGAAAAACTACCACTGCTCAAGAGGAGGCGGTAGCGGCTAGTGTGTGCGGCATTTTAGCTCGTGCTATTCTGTGCGTTAAGGCCCTATCGAACCTTTGTAAAAGGAGCCCTTAGTTTATTATCTATGATGACTCTGAGAATTCTTATTTTATTGACTGATGATTGAGAATGGAAATTAGGATGGTCTGATTCTATTATTAGATAAGGTATATTTTATTTATCACAATTATGATAGAACAACTGTAGTTTTTGTAAGTCTCTGCTTCAGAAACATGACATACAAATGTGCTTGAATAAATAAAATAAGAATAAAGGATTACAACATACAAATGTTTCAAAGCATTTTTGTAACTGCCCCATTACAGCTGCAACTGAACAGATGGCAGTATCCAGGCTGGATACTGGGGAGGTTGGGATGGGGAGGAGTGCACAACTGGGTATATGCATATGTGTGAGACACAAATGATGAGAAAGTATGCCTTGTCTCCTCCCCCTGGCTATACTAAATTGAGGGGGGAGGAGAGAAATCTATACCTACAGTATGCTGGTTACTATGGAGATAAATTGCTTCTATTAAAAGTTACAGAGCAGAGATTCCACTAAAGTAGCATATGTATTCCAATAAATCAGTGGTTCTGAACCCTGTCCTGGGGACCCCCCATCCAGTCGGGTTTTCAAGATATCCCTAATGAATATGCATGAGAGAGATTTGCATATAATGGAAGTGACAAGTATGCAAATCTTTCTCATGCATATTCATTAGGGATATCTTGAAAACCCGACAGGCTGGGGGGGGGGTCCCCAGGACAGGGTTCAGAACCATTGCTATAAATGCAAGCTAGCTAGATCATCATACTTACACTTGCAGGTGAGTGACAAGCCTATCCAGTGTCACATCATTTTTCACCACCTTGTAGAGATAAGTGCTGCTGAGTACCATGTTCTCCAGGATGGCCAGCGAGAGCTGTTGGACAGTGGCATCCATTAAATTCTTATTCACATAATTCACTATCTGGAACAGATGTCATACAAAGAGTTTAGTCAATTACAAAAGTCAGAGAAAACCAGCTATAATTATTCAAAAACTACAGGTTGGTTGAGGCAGAATATCCATTGGCTCTAGTGCTATACTGCTCTCTGTGTGTATACCGTGTAGGGTAAAGGTCTTCCTTTAAGTAGCAATAAATCTATAATGTTATACAATATGATACAATATAGTGTCTTATATACTGCAATTCTCTACAAAGAATCTATGCTGTTTACAATAAGAGTTGGATCAAGTTCTTGAAGTTACATATTTAAGCCCGATCTTGTGCTCGTTAGGGGGAAGAGGTGAAAGGTAGGACAATGGCTATAGAAAGAGATATATATTAATTTTTTTTCCAGAAGTCAAAGTTGGGAAATTGTTCTATATATGAGGTCCTTGGTATTCAAAGTTACATAAGAACATAAGAAGCGCCATCTCCGGATCAGACCTTCGGTTCATCAAGTCCGGCGATCCACACACGCGGAGGCCCTGCCAGGCGTACACCTGGCGTAATTTTTAGTCACCCATATCCTTCTATGCCTCTCGTAAGGAGATGTGCATCTAGTTTGCTTTTGAATCCTAGGACGGTCGATTCCGCAATAACCTTCTCTGGGAGAGCATTCCAGGTGTCAACCACTCTCTGTGTGAAACAGAACTTCCTGATATTTGTCCTGAACTTGTCCCCCCTTAGCTTCATTCCGTGTCCTCTTGTCCGTGTCAAATTGGACAATGTAAATAATTTTTTCAGCTCTATTTTGTCGATTCCTTTCAGTATTTTGAAGGTCTTGATCATATCCCCTCGTAGTCTCCTTTTCTCAAGGGAGAACAATCCCAGTCTCTTAAGTCGATCCTCGTATTCCAGTTTCTCCATACCATTTACTAGTTTCGTTGCTCGTCTCTGCACCCTCTCCAGCAGTTTTATATCTTTCTTTAGGTTGGGAGACCAATGTTGGACGCAGTATTCCAAGTGGGGTCTGACCATTGCTCTATAAAACGGCATTATGACCCTCTCCGATCTACTCGTGATTCCATTCATTATCATGCCCAACATCCTATTTGCTTTCTTTGCCGCCGCCATACATTGTGCCGACGGTTTCAGGGTCCTATCTATCAATACACCCAGGTCCTTTTCTTGTTCGCTCTTACCCAGAGTTGCACCTGACATTCTGTACTCATATTCCCTATTTTTTCTGCCTAAATGCATTACTTTGCATTTCTCCACATTAAACTTCATCTGCCATTTCTCCGCCCATTTCTCTAAATGACACAAGTCGCTCTGGAGTTCCTCGCTATCCTTCTGCAATCTGATCGCCCAGCATAGCTTTGATGATCTCACTGGATGTTCCTTCTTCTAGGTCATTGATATAAATATTAAATAAGATCGGCCCAAGTACTGAGCCCTGGGGTACACCACTAGTCACTTTCTCCCAATCGGAGAACTTCCCATTTATGCCCACTCTCTGTTTTCTGTTCTCCAGCCATTTGCCTATCCATCTTTGTATATCCCCCTCTATTCCATGGCTTTGTAGTTTCCTGAGAAGTCTTACGTGTGGAACTTTGTCAAAAGCTTTCTGGAAGTCTATGTATATTATGTCCACCGGTTCTCCACTATCAATTTGTTCATTCACAGTCTCAAAAAATTGAAGTAAATTTGTTAAACATGATTTCCCTTAAACATCTTCTTCTACCAAACTTGTTGAGGTGATGGGAAGGGTAGTTTGAAGTATTGTGATACTCATGAATTGAAGAAGGAGTGTGTGAATTTAATATCAAATGGTAGTCCATCAGAGTTTTCTCCATAGATCACTTTATAAATCATGCAGGCTATTTTGCATTTTCATTGGCAGCCAGTGCAGTTGTTCTAATAGCAGACTTGCCTTCTTGTACCTGTTCCTTCTGAAAATTAGTCTGGTGGCAGTGTTTTGTAATAGTTGTAGTCTCTTGTGTTCATTTTCTTTAATGCCACAATATAATGAGTTACAATAGTTCAGGTATGGTATTAGGACAGATTGTGCTACTGGCCTGGGTTAGTACTGGTCTTAGTTGTCTCATCTTAAAGAAAAAATTTTCACTAGTGAGGTAACTTCCAGTATTTTGGAAGAATTTTCAATCTTTAGTTTCTCATCTGGGGGCAGTTCTGAATCAGTAACTTTCTACCAAGCACAGAACTAGCTGATTCAAAACCATAATATTCTTGTCTTTGATTTGTTTAGTATGAGGATGTTTCTCATCGTTCATGCACTTAGGTCATCGATAGTATTTTTCAAGTAATTTAGAGTATTATCAAAGGATTTTTTTAGTTATATAAAGAATGAAGATATAATCTGTATAAGAGAGGATATGATCCTGGGTCGAGGGCAGATTATTTCCCAGAGCTCTCAATTAGATGTTAAACAGCGCAGGTGATAGTGCTGTTGACCTTCCATTACTGGGATTTCTTGTCATCTTTCCAAACTTCATATGTTCTGTTTTTCAGAATTGTGAAAAACATTGTAGTACCACTCCCTGTACTCCAAGTTCATTTAATTTGAGAAGTAAGAGTGAGTGATCCACTGCATCAAAAGCTGCCAAGATGTCAAATTGTAGCAGTATAGCTTGCTTGCCTTTGTTGAGTTGATATCTTACTTTAGATGCTAGGTCAAGTAATAGGGATTCCATGCTGTGCCTTGGTCTGAAGCCATGTTGTGATTTGTGGAAACCATATGTTTGGTCTATGAATGTAGCTAGTTGCATATTTACACAGAATTCTAGTAGGGATGGTATACATCTATCAAAGAAGGGAAGAAGTGTCTTCGGTGGCAGGTTAGCTAATCTACTGAAGAAGGCTTTAAATTAGAAGTGATGGAGCAGGGTGATCAAAACCACAGGGTAAGTATAAGCCCTCAAGTAAGTAAATCACTGAATACCTCTGGATGGGAAAAGGGAGCAATGTCTGGAAAGCAGTATATACTAATGCTCGAAGTATGGGAAACAAGATTCTGGATCTAGAAGCAGTGATGGAAGAAGATGAGTTGGATATAGTGGCTGGGATATAGATATACCGGGCTATAATCTGTTCAAGAAAGACAGGGTAGGAAGAAAAGGAGGAGGAGGAGTGTTATATATTAAAGTTCATATTAAAGCCACACAATTGCAGGATATACAGGGCAAGGAAGAGGCACTGTGGATCAAGTTGGAAAGAGGAAATGATAAATATAGTTATATTGATGTGATATACATGCCTCCTTCAAAGACAGAAGAAGTGGACAGAGATTTAATGATAGATTAAACTAAACTAAAACTTAGTTTTATAGACCGAGTCATCAACCAAGAGGAGCTCGACTTGGTTTACAATAATGTAAAACATAATACATAAATTTGACAAGGAAGAGAAGGCTGAAATAGTTAATTTCCAAAATGTTTAGCAAACAAAAAGTTTTCAGAACTTTCCAGAATAAAGCAAAAGACCCCAAGTTTCTTAATGTAAGCGGTAAAGCATTCCAGAACTCAGTTAATTTAAAAGCAAAAGAATAACTAAATCTCTTAAAGGTTCTGTTTTTACCACTGAGAAAGGGAAATGTAAGTTTTAATATTTGAGAACTTCTGGCAAGATGAGATCTATGAACATTCCAGTCAAAAGGAATCAAAGTGGCAAAAATGCCAAATAGGATCTTAAATGCAAT
Organism: Geotrypetes seraphini; assembly: GCF_902459505.1. Lineage (NCBI taxonomy): Eukaryota > Metazoa > Chordata > Amphibia > Gymnophiona > Dermophiidae > Geotrypetes > Geotrypetes seraphini. The sequence continues at coordinate 142,305,761 of NC_047087.1, forward strand.
ACAATTGCACTTAAACTGAATTCCCTGAGATACTCTGGAAGCCAATGTAATTCCTTGAGCAGAGGGGTTACGTGATCAAATTTACTCTTACCGAAAATAAGTTTAGTTGCAGTGTTCTGTATCAATTGAAGTATCTGCAGACTGACCTTTGAAAGACCCAAATATACTGAATTGCAGTAATCCAGCCTTGACAAAATAATTGATTGAACCAATACAGAGAAGTGTTGTTGGTGAAAAAAATGCTCTCACTCTTCTCAGAGCATGGATGCTGAAAAAACACTTTTTAATAAGTGAGTTTAGTTGGTCAGAATATATCTAAAAAAGGGGAAGTTTTACTAATAGGTGATTTTAACATGCTGGTTGTTGATTGGGGTATCCCTATGTGGTGCAGTGGTTAAAGCTACAATTTCAGCACCCTAGAGTTGCGGATTAAAACCCACGCTGCTCCTTGTGACCCTGGGCAAGTCATTTAATCCCCCCACTGCCCTAGGTACATTAGGTAGATTATGAGCCCGCCGGGACAGACAAGGAAAAAATGCTTGAGTACCTGAATAAATTAATGTAAACTGTTCTGAGCTCCCTTGGAGAATGGTATAAAAAATTGAATAAATAAATAAATAAGTAGGGAGATCCTGGATTCTCTATAAGGAGAACTGTTCCAGCAATTGGTAATGGAACCTACGTGGAATGGAGTCATACTGAACTTAGTGCTTACAAACGGGGAAAGTGTTTCTGATGTTACAGTAGGTGATCATCTGGCATCCAGTGATCACTGCATGGTATGTTTTAATATTAAGATGAGTATAGAGAGGGCTCTTTCAAAAGCAGAGGTTCTAGACTTTTTAAAAACTAACTTTGTTCAGATGGGGGATTACATCAAGGAATTGTTATCTGGATGAGAATATATGGAAGGAGTAGAAATGTAGTGGGTAAAACTGAAAGGAGTTATTGTAAGGGCGACAAATCTTTTTGTGAGGCTAGTAAGTAAAGGTAAGAGGAAAAGAAGACCACTTTGGTTCTCAAAAGTAGTAGCTGAGAAGGTAAGGAATAAGAGGTTAGCTTTCATAAACTACAAAAGATTGCACAAAGAGAAAGACAAGCAAAAATATCTGGAAAAGTTAAGAGAGGATGGTCGAGAAGTCAGGAAAGCAAAGATACAAATGGAAAAAACAAAGCTGACATGGTAAAACTGGGAGACAAAACATTTTTTAGTTATATCAGTGATAAGAAGTACAAAAGTGGCATTGAGAGACTCAAAAACTGAAGGGGAGGAATATGTAGAAACTAATAAAGAAAAGGCTGAATTGCTTAATAAATATTTCTGTGTATTCACGGCTGAAGATCCGGGAGTGGGACTGCAGAAGACAAATGTGAATAGGCATGGTAGAGTGGAAGACCCCGATCAATTTTCAGAGAGTTGTGTTCATGAGGAACTAGCTAAAACAAAGGTAGACAAAGCAATGGGACCAAATGGTGTATATCCGAGGGTGCTGCAGGAACTTAGGGAAGTTCTGGTAGCTCTGTTGACTGATCTTTTCAAGGCTTCTCTAGAGTCAGGAGTGGTACTGGAGGACTGGAGAAGGGCGGATGTGGTCCCTCTACACAAAGTGGAAGTAAGGAAGAAGTAGGGAATTACAGGCCAGTAAATCTGACTTCTGAGGTAAGAAAATGAATGGAAACATTTCTAAAACATACAATGGTGAAGTTTCTGGAATCCTATGGATTATAAGACAAGAGGCAACATGGATTCACTAGAGGTAGGTCTTATCAGACAAATCTGATCAATTTCTTTGACTGGGTGACCAGAGAATTGGGTAGAAGGAATGCACTAGATGTGGTGTATTTAGATTTTAGCAAAGCCTTTGACAGTGTACCACACAGATTATACCATGTATTATACCACGTATTTTTATGTATTTTGTTTCTTTTGTTGTCTGTACTGTTCCGGGTATTTTTAGATAAAAGTTTAGGAGATGATGATCTGACCAGATAACTGGCTCCCACTCAACGTGGTCAATCAGCTTGTGATTTGGTCTATTTGTTGAGGGTGAGATGAAAGCTAGACTTTGTTCACCTTTGTGAGTAGGAACCTGTGGGGAAGTGGTGAGTTCTAGTTGTTCCATTAAGCTTTGGAAGATGCGTACTTTTGACTCATCTTGTATTTCTAAATGTAGGTTTAGGTCTCCTATGACTACCAAATTAGGGTTGTTGGTGGTGTAGTGAGAGATCAGGTTAGTAATTTTATCTTCTACCATGTTCCAGTTACCTGGTGGTCTACATGTTAATAGCAATTTTATGTCTTTCCCTCTTTCTTGTTTTTTAAGGTTGCAGACCATGGTTATTACAGCTGTCTAGATTTTGTAAAGAAAAGAATGATTTGTACATTAGAAGGAAGCCCCCCTCCTCTTCTGTTTTTTTTTCTGGGTGAATGGATCATTTTGTACCCAGGTGGGCAAAGATCATAGGGCGTTGTCCTGTACCCATTTCTCTACTATACATATTATCCCCTCTTGGCTATTTGTTATTAGGTCCTTTTATTCTTCCTCTGGTAATGATTTTGCAGTATATACAATTTATTTTAGGTTCTTACAATCTCTGTACCTGTACTGGTGGGGTATTATGGGTTTCATCTTCCTATTTTCTACAATCACACCTGGAACCCCTAGTATATCCCTTCTTGATGGTATCTGGTCTGGCTGGGGTTCTTGACTTGAGCAAGAGTTGTGTTTGGTATTTAGTTAGCATGCTCTTGGTATTTAGTTAGCATGCTCTATTGAAAGGTATTTTATTGCTTGTCGGAGTGGCAAATGTCGGATTGCAGCTATTTTGTGAAGTTTCATCCATTAGTCCTATTTTAATTAAGATTATGCTTATTAGTGACAGGCTTGCTATCAGTGTCCAGTTCATCTTGAATCTTATTCTGTGGACTATAATTCTGGTAAACCTCTCTAGCAAACACTATATCTTTAAGATAAGGCCTTAAATCAATATACTTCTGGTAACATTTCTAGTAAATATACTATCTCTATCAGTCTTTAAAACAGAATATTTCAAGTGCTCATTTCTAACATACCCTACTAGTAATTGTTTTAGTAAATCCTATAGTTACAAGATTACAAACTTTAAAAACAGAATACCGGTACTTCAAGCAATCCTTTCTAACACATACTACTGTGGTAAGATTAAGGTTTTGAAAAGACATTTCTTATCTACAGTTGTTTCTTTTACTCACTATCCTCTAGGTCCTCTTGGTCCACACGAAGGACCACACAGGGTTACAAAGGATAACAGTTATAAAAGTTACTGGATATGCCAAGTTATAATTTTTTAAAAGTCATAGCATCTCAGAAGTACCGTAATGCACTTTCTATAATGCTAATGTCAGGCAGCTTTGGAATGATTTAAAACAAACCCACCACCTCAATCTGTTCTGGTAGGATCCTCTCTGCTTCCCAAAATTCCTCCTTGGCTTTCCCCAAAATTAAGGAAGGTTCCAACAATCTTCTTACCTTTCCACTGAAGGTCAGACTCAGTGTCTCCCAGGAGACAAAGCCATGTTCCATTAGTTCCATGAAAGCCTTTAGCGTGTAAGCCAAAATCTCACCAATCCTGAAATATCAAACCACCAATTTATGGTAAAAACCAGAGGGAGCAGAGGAGGCTGTTAAGGGGACAGAGAAATGAAGAGACGTGTGAACTAACAGAGCTGAAAAGACTGCAGAGAAGACATACTGAGACAAAAGATAGGATAAGAGGTCCAAGAGAAAGCAGAATCAAGTCTGATTCCAGCATTTGCTGGATGACTGTTGTATTCTTAAATCCAGTAAATTCTGGAATGCTATTCTTATCCAATTACATATTTTTTTGTAAAAGTTTAAAGATTTATTTATTCTATAAGTAGTTCAGATCTTAATTCATCTGTTGTACAAAATTATAATTCTTAACAATATTTATTAATATCTTTTTTGTTACCTGCTTTGAATCCAATATAAGTGGGATATAAGCACTTGAATAGAATAGGCTGCTAAAAAGACTGACAGAGAAAGAAGACCACATGAGCTGTGAGGCTGCAGAGACAAATATTGAAAGACCCACTGTGCACGACAATAAGATAAATTTAAGTGGTTATCTAAAGGTGAATATAGGAAAAAAACATAAGAACATAAGAGCTGCTATACTGGGACACACTGCAGGTCCAACAAGCCCAGTATCCTGTTTCCAAAAGTAGCCAACCCAGATCACAAGTACCTGGCAAGATCCCAAAGAGTAAAACATAAGTTGTGGATTTTCCCACATCCATCTTAATAATGGCTTAGGGACTTTTCTTTTAGGAAGTTATCCAAACCTTTTAAAATCCCTGCTAAGCTAACTGCTTTCACCATATTCTCCGGCAACAAATTCCAGAGTTTAATTCCATGTTCAGCTGAACATTCCCAAATAGGGAATGCCTGAATGCAACTTGCTTCAAACTGAAAAGATGTGAGCTAAATGTTTTTTTTAAATTTCTTTCCTATCCATTACAAAATATTTCTGACTGGCTAGACATGAAGCCCAACTTTCTATAGGATATCTAGGTCAGAACAGGACATCCAAGTTGGGATGTCTAAAATTTGAAATATTTTACAAAAGTGTATTTCCTATTAAGAAGCCAAGCTCCAAAACTTAAAAAAAAAAAAAAAAGAAGAAGTTACAGGATAGATATATGGTTTTGAACAACAGGGAGATGAGCACAATTTCCTGTCAATTATATTTTCTAATCCCAGATCTAAAGTTACCTGGGAATTTTTTTTTTTAAAGTGCATGTGCATTGTGGCACGTGGAATACGGATGTTCCTCAGATTGCCATCTGCTGCAAATAGGAAATGAATCCAAAGTATCCTGCCCTGAGGAGGCCATCCCAACTGTTTTATAAACAAAATCGAGGCATTTAAGGTAGATAGAAACGTTTAAATTCAAATTGGGAAAGCCAAGATGGCCTCTGCAGCAGTGATTTTAGCGTAAAAAACAGCTACTTCTTTAAATGTATTCTTTTTTTTTTTTATAAATTTAATGATTTACAATATCAAAAGATATCAAGGATAAAGGTTTCTTACAGCAATTTTTGACAATATTCATACAACACAAACATTCCTTTTCAAGCCCACAAATAGTGGGGAGACATGCAACTTTCCAACTAACAAAAATAAGGAAAACAAAGAATTTGGTTCTTGATTCATGATGAATCTTAACCATTCAATTACTATTGGGAATCTTACATCCACCATTTTCTCAGTGATGAGTCATTAAAACAATAGGAAAAATCGTTTCTGTTCTCGAGCTATTAGAAATTGTTGCAGTGCTGTGAGTGAAAAAATCAAAATCATACACTATAGGTAGTCTCTTCCCCTGAACCAGGGGGGCAAAAGTGCAAGTGTCCAAGTTTAACTTAATAAAGCCAAAGGAAGGTACTTAGCTTCTCTGAAGCGGCTAGCGAGTCACCCAATGTCCTACGGGACTCCGTTTCGGGGGAGTACTCCCCCTTCTTCAGGAACAACTGACGCTGAGCGGGAGCCTGAAAATCATAAGGCTCCAGCAGCTTGGCAATATTGATTGCCTTATGATTTTCAGGCTCCCGCTCAGCGTCAGTTGTTCCTGAAGAAGGGGGAGTACTCCCCCGAAACGGAGTCCCGTAGGACATTGGGTGACTCGCTGGCCGCTTCAGAGAAGCTAAGTTGAATAAAGCCTTTGGCTTTATTAAGTTGAACTTGGACACTTGCACTTTTGCCCCCCTGGTTCAGGGGAAGAGACTGCCTATAGTGTATGATTTTGATTTTTTCACTCACAGCACTTTTGTGTTATTTAGCACTAAACTCACAGAGAGCCCGAGGATGTTTCACATTTGACACCTTTCTGGGTGCAAACCAGTGGCAGCCGTGTCCTCCGGAGTTCGGAAGTTGGTTGTGCGACTGAGGGCTCTCTATAAATTATTTTCATAGTCATTGCATAGCATTGCTTAAGTGAAGTAGTTTGTTCTACTTTGATTGTCTCTGTGGGCGGTCTCTCCCCCTGATCACAGTTTCCTTCTTGGGGCTTGGGAGATTTCCTTTTTCTTTGTAATTTAACAAGACATTTGCATGGAAATTTTAAATAAAAAGATGCCTCAAGAGCTAGAACTATTGTTCTTAATTTCAAAAATTCTTTCCTTCTTAGTTGCGTAGCTCTTGAGACATCGGGAAAAATTCTAACGAAATCTCCACAAAATTTTATCAACCTATTTTTAAAGTAAAGTTTCATTATTAACATTTTATCTATCTCATTCATGCATGTTATTACCATGGTGGACCTACTCTGAATAACATCCTGTGTATCTTCCAAAAACTCTGTCAGGTTAATTTCACTTGTTACCAGATGGTCCACCTCCTGGTCGGATTGTATTTTCTTTTGCGGAATATAATAACAATTATTAATTGGGAAATTCTCCGGATTGAGTAATCCCAGTATTTCTTTAAAAAACTTCCTTAACAAAATTTCACTGGGAAATTAACCAAGCGTAGATTCCTCGCTCTATGCATATTTTCCAACATTTCTATTTTAGAGTGTAACACTGTAGAATCCTTAACATCAGATACTGAGACAGCTTGCAATGTATTACATTACATTACATTAGGGATTTCTATTCCGCCCCGCCATTACCTTGCGGTTCAAGGTGGCTTACAAAAGATTTATAAACAGGGTTACAATGGGAGAACAATTGGTTTGCTAGATTGGTAAAGAGTAGATCTTTGGTGTTTCTTTGTTGGTTAAGAACAAAGAGGCTTAACAGAAGATTTGTAGACTGGGGTTTCAATGGGAGCACAATTGTCCTTGCTATGATAGTAAAGGGTAGATCCTTTGTCTATTTTAGTGATTTTGAGAGTACGTGAGGTTAGGGCTGTTTCAGGAATTTCTTGAAAAGTATAGTCTTTAGTTCTTTTCTGAATGTCTTGTAGTCTGGGATGGACATCAGAAGGTTGGAGATCTGGTTGTCCAGTCTTGCTGCTTGAGTGGCTAGGAGGCCGTCGTGTAGTTTTGATTGTTTTACTTCTTTGATCGGGGGGGGGGGGGGCGGTATGAATGGGGAATGCATTTTTCTGTGTCTGGTTGTGGATGCTGGGATGAGGCGGTTGTTCAGGTAGGACGGGCTGTCTCCGTTAACTGTTTTAAATAACATGCAGTAGAATTTGAATTGTATTCTTTCTTGGATTGGTAGCCAGTGTGAGTGGATGTAGGCTTCTGTGATATGGTCATGTTTTCTCAATGAGTAGATGAGTCTTAAAGCTGTATTTTGGATTGTTTGTAGTTGTTTGGTCATAGAGGTTGGGCATGGGAGGAAGAGGATGTTGCAATAGTCCAGCAGTCCTAGGATTAGAGATTGTACTATAAGCTGGAATTGAGTTCTTTCAAAGAATTTCCAGATTTGTCTCAGATTTCTCATGATAGCGAAGGATTTCTGTATTGTATTGTTTATTTGCGGTTGCATGGTACAGCATCTGTCTATAGTTATTCCTAGTAGTTTTATGGTGGTTTGGATGGGGTAGTTGATTGAGTTGAGTTCTAGGTTGGCTATGGTTTGGATTTTGTCATTTTCAAAGAGAATGAATTTGGTTTTGTCTGGGTTGAGTTTAAGTTTGTGATCTTTCATCCAGGTCGTAATTGTATCTAGTGTTCGATGTAGTGTTTTTGTCATGGGGGACTTTGATTGATCATAAGGTATGAGAATGGTAATGTCATCCGCGTAACTGTAGGTGGTTATGCCTAGATTGTCTAGATGTGTTCCGAGGGAGGCAGTGTATAGGTTGAAGAGGGTAGGGGATAGTGGGGATCCCTGTAGTACTCCGCAGGGGTTTGACCAAGGTTCTGATTTTTCTTTGTTAGATTTTACACTGTAGGTTCTGGATTTTAGGAAGCCTTCAAACCAAGAGTATACTTTGTCTGAGATACCTATTGCATCCAATATTTGCAGAAGGATATTATGGTCTACTAGATCGAATGCTGCAGTTAGGTATGAGAAGTTTGAGAAGAATTTTTTTTTCTGTGCTTAGTTGTTGTCTGATTGTATCCATGAGGGAGCCAAGTAGTGTCTCTGTGCTGAAGTTGGCTCTGAAGCCAGATTGCATGGGATGGAGTAGGTTATGGTCATCCAGATAGTTGGTGAGGAGTTTGGCTACTAGGCCTTCTGTGAGTTTGATGTATAGTGGTATTGAGGCAATAGGTCTGAAGTTGGATGGCTGATCTGGTGGTCCTTTTGGGTCTTTTTGGATTGGAGTGATGATGATTTCGCTGAGGACCAAGGGGAAAATGCCGTCTTTGAGCCTGGTTTGAATCCATTGTAGAAGTAGACTACGGAATTTTACATGGAGGTAGTAAGGAGATATGAAGGGCAGTGGTTGAGGTCACAGGAGGCATGGCTGTATTTTTTGTAGAGTTTGTTGAGTTCGGACCATTGTATATTGGGAAAATGAGACCAAGTTCTGTCTGCTGCAGTTGACTCTTTGTCTGTGGAGTGAGTTGTGATTATGTTTAGGTGGGGTGGGGTAACATTGAGGGTGGCTCTGGCGTTTGTGATTTTGTTCTTGAAGTGTTCTGCTAGGAGGGTAGCTGAGGGGGAGGGATATTAGTAGTGGTTGTGTAGGGTTTGGTATCTGTGAGGTCTTTTAAGATTTGAAATAGTTTTTTGGAGTCTTGGGTTTCTGTGCCTATAAGATTTGTGTAATAAGTTTTCCTCTTATCCTTTAGTAGAAGTTTGTATTGTTTGTTGATTTTTTTTCCAAGCGATTTTTGTTTGATCTAGGTTTGTTTTTCTCCATTTTCTTTCAAGTCTTCTACACTTTGAGTTTCAACCACAGTTAGTCTTTTATCTAAAAAACTTAAGTTAGAATCCACATTCTCAAACTTTTGAGACACAGAATGTGAATAGTCCACTGTTTGTTTCACGGACTCTCTGAGAAACCCTTCAACCCTAGAAATAACTAACCATAAATCTTTGAGGGTAATATCTTGTTTTTCCACTGCTAGTGGTTGATCCGCTACTACACCTGAAAATTCAAGTGGTTTAGGTATTTCAGTGAAGTCTAGTTTATGTGAATGAGTAGATGATACCACTAGTTCAGTAGATAAAGCGGGCATATTATTCCCGCTAGCACAAGGGGGGGTGTCCTTTCGAGGGGACTCAACGATGCTCCTGATATGGGAGAATTCATATCTGGTAAAGGTCGTGATGGAATTTCTGTAGAATATGTCACGTGTCTATCCATAGGGCCAGAAACAGCAGGCGTTGAGCTCTTAGGCTTGATTTTCCTTTTACCCATAGTAACAGATTAAAGTTATACTACCTGAGCTCCTGCTTCCCGGCTCCTCGTTGCTCCAAAGGGCTCCCAAGGGGCAAGACCTGCCCCTTCGGTCATGCCCTGCGTCCGTGCGGCTGCAACCGCGGCAGCAGTTACCAATTTAAAGTAATTCAGAAGCAGGGAAGATGGACCCAATGACGTCAAGGGTCCGTCTTCCTCAGTGCCTGCCCGATTCCTCCTCCAGGCCCAACCACTACTGCGGGTGCACGGGGCAGCACTCGAGATCTCCTCCTGCGTCCCAGTAGGTAAATGAATGCAGCTCCCAAAAGACTGCGGCAGCGGTTACCAATTTAAAGTAATTCAGAAGCAGGGAAGAAGGACCCAATGACGTCAAGGGTCCGTCTTCCTCAGTGCCTGCCCGGCACCTCCGGGCCCAGCCGCTACTGCGGGTGCACGGGGCAGCGCTCGAGATCTCCTCCTGTGTCCCAGTAGGTAAACGAATGCAGCTCCCCCTTTAAATGTATTCTGATTTGTATGTGTAAAGAGCTTTTTCACATCTGTAAACTTTCTAAAATTGCTTCCATTGTGCTGCACAGGAAAGGATTCCAGGGCTGGCAAGAGGTAAGGTTCTTGATCGCAGACACTTCTGGAAGAATGCAATATAGAGTATATGGGGGGGGAGAGAAAGGAGAGAGATGTGGGCCTGAAGGAGAAGAGGAAGGAAGAAGAGAGAGATGCCAGACTTGGGGGGGGGGGGGGAGCAGAAGAAAGAAAACTAAAATGAAGGGATGGAGAAGAAAGAGAGAAAGATGCTGAAATTGAAGGGGGGGTGTTGAAATTGAAGGGGGGGTTTTCAGAGAGGTTAAAAAACAAGAGACAAGATTGGGGAGGGAAGAGATGATGGACCTAGGGAGGGGAGAATAGAGACAGCAACTACTATGAAGAGGGGGTAGGGTAGAAATACTGGTCTGGGGTAGGGCGTGCAAGAGAAAGGAAAGAAAGGAGGAGGAGAAATTGAGCATACATAAGAACATAAACATAAAAGTGTTGCCATACTGGGACAGACTGAATGGCAAATAGCCTAGAATCCTGTTTCCAACAGTGGCCAATCCAAGTCACAAGTACCTAGCAAAATCCCAAAATAGTAAAACAGGATTTATGCTGCTTATCTTAGAAATAGGCAGTGAAATTTTTTTTTATTGTTGTATATATACATTGTTATTTAATGTTTGGTTTTAGAGCTTTTTGATCCCTGAAACTGGCGGTTCACTGCCAAAACACAGCCCAATTTTGGGTTTTTGTATTTTGTATTCTTTGGAAATAAATTTTTCATGCCAGGCTGCTGGAAGTTATTTGGTCTACTCCTATTCCTCCACCTAAGGTGTTTCCCATGCAGGAGCTTTCTCCTTTTTCTCTGGTTGGTTGGAGCTATTTTGTGTTGCCTATATGTTAATATAGAACAGATGTTGGACAGACTGTTAATCTTAGATTTAAAGCAGGTGCCATATCCAGCGCCTGTAGTGGGTGATCAGTAATTGAATTAACTTTTAACAGGCTAAGGTCTCATTTTTAAGCTCCTTCAACTTAGCTTACGCCCCACTTATTAGACTAAAATAAATAACCCATCCCTATGCAGTCCAATATCCTTCCTGCCTCCCTCTGACTCTAAAAAAAAGTTTTACTGACAGCTTCCCTTTTCCCTTCACTCCTGTTTTAATTATATAAACTGCTCCCCACTTCTATCTTTCCCCCAATCCCCTCCTTTCTCCCATCCATGAAAGAAAATTATTTAGTTCTGAAGAAAAATTGGTCTATCCAGAAAGTATAGTGAATAAATACATATTAAGTGTCAGCAGTCAACCAAGAAGTGAGGACATAAGATTTCTTCCTTTCTGCTAGGCACACATAGGACACTGTTCGAATTAGTTTATTGCTTTTATCACTCTTAAGTTTTATCATTATTTGCACTATGTAGCACTGGACAGACAACACTTTATTTCATTCTACTGTACAGTGCACGGTTATCTTACATAGTAAATGTCCTATGCACTTCCTTTCTCTGTCTTCCCAAATTCATTGTGCCATACGATTAATATTGTTTTCTCAGAGACTCCTGAAGAAGGTAGTTTTTGCCGAAACATGGTCTGTGTTGGGTCCTAATTGGGATTGGGACTTGTATACCGTCTTTTTGCAGTTTTCACTTCCGGCTCACCACACAATTGTTTCCCATGTACTCAACTTTATAGGACCCCCAGGGACTCCTGAAGAAGACTTTTTGTCGAAACACGGACCGTGTTGGGTCCTGTATCCCTAGCGGACTAGGTCCTTTAAGGCTCTTATGTGGATGATTTATTTTTATGTGGATGGAATTATTTTATGTGGATGATTTCAGTGTACCTTTGGAACTTTGACACTTTCAAATAAAGTCCATTTAGGAACATCGTCACTCCACAGAGTTTTTTTTTTTTGTTTTCTCTGGATTTTCTTCTTTGTGGATATTTCGGGGTCAATTCCTTTTGTTTTTTCTCAAATTCATTGTGCCATACGACTAATATTGTTTTCCCAGAGACTTCTGAAGAAGGTAGTTTTTGCTGAAACATGGACTGTGTTGGGTCCTAATTGGGATTGGGACTTGTATACTGCCTTTTTGTAGTTTTACAACCACACTCATTGTGGTACTTCGAGTATTTTCCCTATCTGTCCCAGTGGGCTCACAATCTAACTAATGTACCAGGGGCAGTGGAGAATTAAGGGACTTGCCCAGGGTCACAAGGAGCAATGTGGGGTTTGAACCCACAACCTCAGGGTGCTGAGGCTGTAGCTCTAACCACTTTGCCACACTCTCATTGTGAAATGCTAACTCACCTATTTGGCATTTAACAAATATTTTTTAACACTTTTTTGACTCCTGGTGTCATCCTGATACTGTGTGGTTTCTTACACTTTTTTTAAATGAACTTTTAAGCCCATATAGGTCTACAGTCTCTCTTTATTGTATTTACAGTTACCCTTTATTGTAAACCGCCTAGAAGTCGCAAGATTACTGGCGGTATATAAAAATAAAGTTATTATTATTATTATTTTCTTCAAATGTAACCATAAATAAAACCTGGTGGTATATCCTCATTCATTTATGTGTTCATTTGATTAACACTTCAACACATGCTAATGGAATTGATGTGTGCTATTTTGCATAAAATGGGTTCTATGGCAAATAGCAGTAGCAGAAATTATTATTAAAATGTTTCTATTAATTAGATATTTGTAGAAGCATCCAGGATAGTCTCAAAATTTCTTGCATATCATCATCTTTGGATGGCTTTCATTTTGGTCCACTTAAGAGATATAGAAACCTAAGAATCAAATTAAATTTGACATGCATGACATGTTACTCACTCATTTCCCTCTTCCACAATCTGAAACAGTATTTTAAGTCCATCCCTGCTGATAAATTCTTGAGCAAAGGTAATATCTGTTGAAAGACTGGCCAGCTTTTTCAAAGAATCCAGCTTCACATCCTGGTTATTGCTCTGAGCTCCACTATACAGCCTTTGTGCTTCTTGTTCCTATTGCAAAGAAGGTAAATCAGACCAAGCTAATTGAAGCCTAACCACATAGGGCAATGCCAAACAAAAATATCATACTGTGGGAAAGACGAAATCAGTAAACAAGGAAAGAAGCGTCCTAATTACAAAAAATTCAACAGATATCGTGTTTCCCCGAAAATAAAACACTGTCATATTAATTTGGGGCCCAAAAATGGCACTAGGTCTTATTTTTGGAGATGTCTTATTTTTTTCATGTAATGATCATCTCTCCTTTCTTCTCCTCCATCCCAATTATTCCTATTTTCTTTCTCTCCCTCACATGTGCAGCATCTTTCTTCCCCTCTCACCCATCCCCTTGTGCAGAACCTTTGCAGCTTGTATCCCTCCCTCCCATCCCTTGTGCAGCAGAACCTTTGCAGCTTGCATCCCTTCCTCCCATCCTTTGTGCAGCAGAACCTTTGCAGCTTCTATCCCTCCCTCCCTCCCATCCCTTGTGCAGAACCTTTGCAGCTTCTATCCTTCCCTACCTCTCAAATCTCTTGTGCAGCAGAACCTTTGCAGCTTGTATTCCTCCCTTCCATCCTTTGTGCAGCAGAAACCTTGCAGCTTCTATCCCTCCCTTCCTCCCATCCCCCGTGCATCTTTCTATACCCCCACCCCCTCCCCCCGCCGCACACCGTCCCCCCTGCTGACCCATCTTTCCCTCCCATCCGAACTGCGAGACAGTAATACCTTATAACAGCGTCGGCAGCAATCTACACAGGCTGCTTCACAGCCTTCTATTTCCCAGGTGTTCCTTTGCCGCGTTGCTGATGACATCATCACTGATGCAGCAGAGGAACGACCAGCCTGTGTAGATTGCTGTAGATTCTGTTATAAGGTATTCCTGTCTTGCGGTTCGGATGAGAGGGAGAGATGGGTCAGGGATGGGGGTGCACAGTGGCGGTCGGAAGCGCTGCTGCTGCCAGCGACTAGGGCTTATTTTCAGGGGTAGGGCTTATATTAAGACCTACCCCGAAAATCATGCTAGGGCTTATTTTTAGGGTAGTTCTTCTTTTCGGGGAAACACAGTAGGTATTACTGGGGGGATGGTAAATTTAAAAAAAAATACACCAATATAGTCTAAATATTTGGTCCTAGAAAGTTTAGAAAGCAAGGAGAAAGCAGGCTAAAATGAATACCAGCAAGAACAAATGGAATCCATTTCCATCATGGTTAATAGAGTATATACAGTATAACGAGATTAGATTCTTATCTTGCTAATGTTTTTTCTAATAGATAGGTATATCATTCTGGATGGAAGGGTAATCTCCCCATGCTCACAAGCTGTGCAGAAGGAATTCATTCCAGGTTTTCAATACCTCCTCCTTCACCAGAGGGCTCTGCTGTCATCTTCATTTTGTACCAAAGCAGGTGATAGCCCTAAATAGAAACACATGCAAAGAGGGGTACGGGAAAACTCCCCAAACTACAACTCTGTTCTGCTCTGAAAACTTAATATGCTAAAACTTTTCATCTGAACAATCAAAACATTGAAATAATCTTACCAAACAGAAACTTTTATGGACCTCAAAGAGTCCCCAACATGTTATAGCAATAGATTATCTTCATAACCTTAAGGTCTGACTGACATCCAAAATTTCAGTTTAGACTCAAACTTTCTGAATGAGACAGTAGGCAGTCGCAGGAGATAACTGACAGGGCAGGGCTCCAGAATGACACGCCTATCTACTGGAAAAGAACCTACTGGTAAAGAATCTACTGGAAAATAATCTAATCTTTTTTTCTAGTGCAATAGGTATGCTATTCTGGACAGATGGGACATACAAAAGCAGTCCCAGAAATCTAGAGTGGGGCTTCTGACCTGGCTCGTAACACTGAGGATCCAAAAGAGGAGTCATATCCACTTGGAAACTTGGAAAATGTGTGCAAATCTCCTTGGGAGAAACTGCCTGAGCTTCCGCCCACAAAGAAGCCTCGCTCCTTGTCTAATGAACCTTCACGGAGACTGGTGACTTTGGTCAATATCTATTTTTTTCACAGTTGTTTAGGAAAACTTCACTCTCCAGAGGTGAAAGATAACAAGGGTTAACTAATCCCCTAAGGATAAGAAGAAGAAATGTGGCTTATTATACTGACAAAGATGAAGCCTGAGAGCACTTGATGGTTAAGCAACGGAAACCATAAAGGGAGATGAATCTTTTCCTTCTCTTCATGGATGATACATGATCCATGTCTTTCTTCACTGATGCTGATGTGCTCTGCGGAATCAGATTGGTTAATACTTCTGAGGAGACTCACTTCTGGTGAGTGCAATTTTAAAAGCAGCTGCAGTGCATGGATGAATATTTGTATCATGAACAGGCTGATTTTAAAGGGATCCTTTTACCTTGGTTTACAGAATACAGAACAAGAGGGGATTTTAACATGAACTCACCAGGTGTACTTCACCTGTCCTGCCTCTGATGTGACAAGGGTAGGAATATTAGGAAAGAGTTTTACCCAGAGAAAATCACAGCAGCTCTTGGATGAAGGGGAAGGACATGGAAAGCAGCCAGATTGCATGGTGCTCTCTGCATCACTTTATATCCCTTTTTGTTGTGTTGCACTCTCATTTTCTACCTCTTATTCCATCCACATGCTAGTCAAAGGGAGTAATTATGGGCATCCATGCCTAAAGGGAGCTTCTCAGTACTGCAGTCTGGACTGTGCCCTTAATGATATTTTAATGGAATATGGGCTGTTGGGACTGTTTCTGAGTAGAATGCAGATCATAATTAAGAGCACATGTTCCAGTTGAAATGTAGTGAATGGAGTCTCGATCAATCCACTGCTCTGATTCACCGTTTGCAGGAAGAGACAATCAGTGCTGGCAGACTCCTTAACAGGTTACTAATGCACAAACAAACAAAAACAAAAACACAAAGCACACTGTGCGCATAGAAAAAGTTAATTATCATTCCTATTCCGGGGTTTTTTCAAAGAGGTCAAAACAGATGACTCTATGCACTGTCACCTCAGTAACAACCATACAAAAATAGACAAATCCCCCCTCTCTTTTTACTAAACCACGATAGCAGTTTTTAGCGCAGGGAGTTGCTCTGAATGCCCAGCGCTGCTCTCAACGCTCATAGGCTCCCTGCGCTAAAAACCGCTATTGCGGTTTAGTAAAAGGGGACCTTAGTGTAAAATATAGACAGCAGATATAAATTCAGACACATTTTAATCACTAAATTTAAAATAAAATCATTTTTCTTACCTTGTTGTCTGGTGATTTCATGAGTCTCTGGTTGCACTTTCTTCTTCTGACTGTGCATTCAATCTTTCTTCCCTTCTTTCAGCCTGGATGCTTCCTCTCCTCCAGACCTCATTCCCTCCCCCAACTTTTTCTTCCTCTCTCCCTGCCCTTTCTTTCTTTCTTTCTCTCTTCATGCCCCCTTTCTTTTTTTCTGCTTCTCTTCTTTCCTTCTGTCTCCCTGCCTGCCCTCTTTCTCTCTTTCTCCCTGCCCTCCCCCAAGCCCTGCCAATGCCGCTGACATCAGGGAACAGGTCCCCAAGCCACCGCTGCCATCGGATAACAGGCCCCAAAGCAGCCGCCGCTGTCCCAAGCTCTCCCTGCTTCGGGCCGACCAGCATTCCTCTCCCCGACGTCAATTCTGCGGTCGGAGAGGAAGTTCACGCCCAGACAGGCAGCGATTGGCTGAACAGAACTTCCTCCCCGATGGCAGAATTGACATCAGAGTGAGGAAGGCTGATCGGCCCAAGATCACGATCGACCTATTGGGAGAAATGCTGTCGGGTCCTGCCTTCGTGAAAACAGAAAGTAGGCAGGACCCACCAGCAAGAACAGCAAATTGTAAGCTTCACTGACCTGTCTCCCAACTTAGCCTGTAGCGAACGCATGCTTCGGGGCTCTAACGTGTGCGTGCCGGCTTTCCTTCTCTTCTCTTCCCCCCCTCCAGACATAACTTTCGGTTTCGGAGGAAAGAGAAGGGAAGCCGGCACGCACACATTAGAGCCCCGGAGCATAAGTTCGCTACGGGCTAAGGCGTAAAATCTCCAAGCCGTTTTGTGTTTTTTTTTGGTGTTGAAGCAGCAGCGGCGGCAACAGCAGAATTCACAGCGGATGATAGCCGAGCGGTCATCTAAATTAGCCGGGCGGAGCGCCCGGTTAAAAAGCCCTAAGAAGAACATTATTTCTTCACACAATGTGTAATTAAACTCTGGAATTCATTGCTGTAGAATGCGGTGAAATCAGTTAGCTTAGCGTCTTGTATAATTTCCTAAAAAAGAAGTCCATAGGCCATTATTGAGATGACTTAGGGAAATCCACTGCCTTTTCCTAGGATAGAAACATGATGGCAGATAAAGACCAAATCGCACATCCAGTCTGCCCATCCACGGTAACCATTATCTCTTCCTCTCTCTAAGAGATCCCACATCCTATCCCAGGCTTTTTTGAATTCAAACACAGTCTCTGTCTCCATCACCTCTTCCGGGAGACTGTTCCATGCATCTACCACCCTCTCTGTTTTACTAGTTGGGATCTAGCTGGGTACTTGGGATCTGGGTTGGCCACTGCTCGAAACAGGATACTGGGCTTGATTGACCTTTGGTCTGTCCCAGTAAGGCAGTTCTTATGTTCCATGGGCAATATATGCTGATGAAATAGCTCTGCGGGTCCATCTGGAAATCATGGCCTTGGACACTGGGGTGTTGCCATCAAATCTGACTGATGAGCGCAAAAGATGGTTCGATAGTCTGAACTCATTGCTAACTTCAAGGTATTATAAAATGACTTTCCTCACATCTAACATTTTCAGAATCCAGTCCTCCTTCTTGGATCCTGTGGACTGGAACACCAGCAATCTTACCTCCTGATTGACATGGAAAGCCAAACAACCTCGGCAAAAAGGATGGAATGGTGCGCATAGAAATTCTGGCTTCCCTGATCTTGAGGAAGGTCCCTCCCACAAAAGTGCCTGTAGCTCTGAGACTCTTCTCGCTGAAGTAACGGCCATGAGAAAAACTGTCCTGAGCGTAAGATCCATGAAGGATGCTTCCTTAAGTGGCTCATATAGAGTCTGACTGAGGCCTTGCAAAACAACGTTAAGGTTCCAAGAAGGGAATGGGTGTTTTACAGGGGGCCTGAGCT
The DNA here is from genome assembly GCF_902459505.1 of Geotrypetes seraphini. Lineage (NCBI taxonomy): Eukaryota > Metazoa > Chordata > Amphibia > Gymnophiona > Dermophiidae > Geotrypetes > Geotrypetes seraphini. Next base: position 142,323,769 of record NC_047087.1, read on the forward strand.
GTAACATCCTTTTTAGGAATCTGGCTATGTCCAGATGAGATGCTAAGAAAGCTTTATGCTCTCAAGCCCTGAAACAAGAGTCTGAGGGACACCATTGTAAGACTCTTTTCAAGGCCAGCCTGGAGGAAAGTTAACACAACCAAGATTAGAGCAGAGAATGGTTCTGCCTTCTCCTTAATGCACCAATGCTGGAAAATTTCCCATGCCTTAGCATAAGTAGAGACCATTGTAGGTTTTTTGGCTCAGAGAAGAGTAGCAATCACTACCTTTGAGGATCTCTTGTGCATTAACACTGTGTGCTCAAGAGCCATTCGTAAGAGCAAAGTGATCCAAATCTTCTATGACCACTGTACCCTGATAAAGAAGATGCAGCTGCACTTGCAGTCTGAGACCAGCACCCCTCTGTAGACATACTAGATCTGCATACCATGTTCTGCATGGCCAATCTGGTGCTATGAGAATGACTTTTCCCAGATGGCATGCAATCCTATGCATCTTATCATGGGCCATTGAGGAAACACGCACAAGAGCTCTTTCTTTGGCCACAGCTGGACCAATGCATCCAGGCCTGTGCATCCTGGCTCGGTTCTTCAACTGAAGAAGAGTTCCACCTTCTTGGTTTCACTGTCGCCATCAGATCGAACTTTGGGTGATCCCAGCAATGAACAATAGCTTGGAAGGCTGTGGTAGACAGCGTCCATTTTCCCAGATTCAGTGTCTGTCTGCTGAGAAAAATTGGCCTTAACATTGTCCACTCCCACTACATGAGTTGCCGAAAGAGCCTGAAGAAAACACTCTAACAGAACAGAGAACGGCCTTCAGACTCAGCTGCACACTCTTGGTGCCTCCCTGGCAATTGACATACACCACCACAGTAGCATTGTCTGAGAAGACTTTGACCGTTTGTCCCTCCAGACTCTTCTCCAGCATCTGCAATGCCAATTGAATGACTCGAAGCTCCAATCTGCTGATCAACCACTTCCTTTGGGAGGCTGACCAACACCCCTGGATGGGTATCCATTGCAGCGAGCTCCCCAGATGAACAGGCTGGCATCCGTTTTCACAATTACCCACAAAGTTATTCTGAGAGGCATGAATCCTTGATAATGCCTGTGGGCAGAGCCACCAGCCCATACTGGCTCAGGCTTCCGGGGGAGAGTGTGGCGCAGTGGTTAAAACTACAACCTCAGCACCCTGAGGTTGTGGGTTCAAACCCACACTACTCCTTGTGACCCTGAGCAAGTCACTTAATCCCCCCATTGCCCCAAGTACATTAGATAGATTGTGAACCTGCCAGGACAGATATGTTAAAATGCTTGAGTACCTGAAAAAATTCATGTAAACCATTCTGAGCTCCCCTGGGAGAACAGTTTAGAAAATTGAATAAATAAATAAATAAAAAGGATGCATGCGAGCCTTTGCCCATGGGACCATATCTATTGTGGCTGCCCTGGAGCCTAGAACTTGGAGGTAATGCCACACGAACTGAGCTGGCTTGGCCAACAAATTCATTTTTTGGGTACAAAACTTCTGTCTGCATGCCTCTGAAAGATAAGCATGACTTTCTGCTGTGTTGAAGATGACTCTCAGGTATTCCAGGGATTGGGATGGAACCAGTTGGTTCTTTTGGAAATTCAATATCCAACCAAAGCTCTGCAAGACCCAGACCATGTGACCAGCAGCTTGTTCTCCTTTCAAGAACAATGGAGCCCTGATCAGCCAGTTGTTCAAGTATGGATGCACCTGCAATCATGTCCTGCATATATGCGCAGCTACCACCACCACCATCACCTTGGTGAACGTCACACCCGTGCTCTTGAGCTGCGTTGCAAACCCCCGGGATCGTGACACAGTTCTCTGGCCCGGCGTGTCCCTTACCACAAGGGACCCTTCAGGACTTTGCCTGGCTTCTTATCGGCCTAATAAGGGCATGCAAGGGAAGAGTTCAAGTCAGAATGCATTAAACTTTAGCTTTATTATGGTTACTGGTTTCACCAAGCCAAAGGATAGGCTTCAGCTCAGCAGTTTCAAAACAAACAATCATTCACCTTTGGCAAACATAAGCTTCTCAATCAGAGGCAAAAACCCTCAAATCCAGTGTCCAGGGCAGTATCATTCAGTCCCCTGCCTCTGGACTTTCTCAGTATTCTGATACACAGTCCTCTTTGCCAGAGCAGGAAGTTTAAGAACATCAGTTTAGAACATTCACTAAGCTGCTTATGCTCCAGCAGCTGTGCCAGTTCATGGGCATGTAAAGCCCATAAAAGAAAAAAAAAACAAACCTCCAAACAAAACTGAGCAACAAAACAGGCAAGCATGTCACATGGTTTATCTCCAGCTCAACGTTTCCCCAAACAAACTGTTGTTCTGTAAGTAGGCATAACACTCACATGCACAAGTTTTATAAGGAAAACTTAGTACAACCAAGTCTGTGGAGAAGTTTTCTTTTGGATAGCCTTGGCTCTGGAAACGTGCAGGGCTCTCAGAACGTTTCCCTGCTGAGACTTTACTGTAATTAATTATGCACAGCTGTGGGGGAGGAACGTACCTGGCTCAGCCTAGCAGCTAACAGGAAAATACCTCCAAACATTTGCTAGGCTCAAAATTAAAGCACTCAGGCACAAACTTAATGTTCAGTATAAAAGGAGAGAAATACAAATCCCCTTCAAAAGCAAACACTATCTTCTCTAGAGGCTCAGAGATTGTAGGCAAAGCCACAACACATATCTCTCACTGCATTTCAATATCCATGGGAAATACCTCAGGTCCTACCGGACTTTCCTGTATGTCCATTGCTTCCCCTGGGTTTTCTTCCCAACTCTCAGAGGCACAAGCAAGCTCCTCTGACTCTATCAAGGCTTAGGGACAGGTTTAAACTGTGTGCAGCTCTCCCTCTTAACCTTTTCCTGCCCTGCCTCTTCTGACTCCACTTCAATGTCTGAGCAGTAGTCAGCTAGCTCTGTAGTCTGTGATTCTACTTGGTCAGCTCTCTTGCATAGGGGTATAGTGTATTTCTTCCTTATCCCTGTGGCAAAACCCGGACCGATCTTGGGTTTGTCATAGACAAAACCCGAAATGGACATGGGTTTGTCACAACGTGTAAGGTTTTATTGCCAGTCCAAAGGGAAGAGCTGAGATCTGGTAATGGTTCTCCAGGACATGAAATCTTAGGAACTTTCTATGTTCCAGAAAAATGGGAATGTGTAAGAAGGCCTCTCTCAACTCCAGAGAGGCCTGAAATTCTCCCAGCACCACTGCAACTATGACTGACCTTACAGTCTCCATGCAAAAGAACAGAACTTTTAGTGCCACATTGGTGTGTGTAAGATCCAGAATGGATCTCCAATCTTCTGAGCCTTTCTTGGACACTATGAAGTATATGGAGTATCTGCCTGAGCCTGAATCTTCAGGCGGCATATTCTTTATGGCCTGAATATTTAACAACCTCTGAGCTGTAGCTGTGACCTTACTTGCTTTCTCTGGTCACCCCGTAGGGGAGTCCACAAACCAGTCTGTTAATGGCTGGCAAATTTGAGTTTATAACTACTCCGAATGATCTCCAGTACCCAGTGGTCTGATGAGATCTGCGTCCAAATATCCGCATACTCTGAGAGCCGTCCCATTGCGCTTTGTTGGAAGCTGAAGTGGGATGAGAATTTGAGGCTTGGTTCTGCCTGGGTCCTGATAATCTCTGTTATGATCCCTGGTAGAATCTCTGAGAGGAGACTCCTCCTGAGTACTGACGAAAGAACCTGGAACCATGAAAATTAGACCACCCAGAGCCTCTTGAGGTTTGCAGTCTGCTGTCAGGTAGAGATTTTAGCTGACAAACTGTCACACTGGCTGTGAGATCATCTAGCCCTTTTCTGAACAACATTTGTCCCTTAAAAGGAAGTCTGCTGAGGGTAGCCTTGCAAGTGGAATTTCATGCCCACTGCCTGATCCAGAGCATTCTGTGGGCTGAGATAGAATAAGCCGAGAGTTTGCTCATAACTGATGATGTCGTAGAGAGCATCAGCCACATAATCCACTCCAACAGGAGATAGTGCAAAGATTCGCCCCTGACAAGTGCATGTCACAAAACAAATCGCTGCATCTGCTTTGATTCCCAAGGCCAGTGCTTTGAATTGTCTCTGCAATCTTGCATATCTTTTAATACCATGCTTCCCTCACTTGGCAGGAACATGCATTTGGTTAACTGCGCTACTAAGGAATCTACCTTAGACAAGCGAACATCTGCTGACACTCCTGTGCCATTGGATACAGCTGAGCCATTTGTCTTGGCTACTTTTAGGGACCCTTCAGGAATATCCCAATACTCTGTGACTAAAACACTCATAATCTAGATGCCAGGAAAACGAAGATGACTGGGCTCTCACTCCATTCATTATAGAGAAGGAAGCAGATGGGACCTTTTGGGAGTCCAAGTTTAACTCCCGCAGAGAGTCAGCAATAAGCTCTAACAGAGCTGAGGGTTTGAACAGTCAGCAAACTGTGGGGTCAACCCTATGACCGTAAGCCATCACTGCATCTTGCATACTCCCTGCAACTTTGCATCTCCCTGCAGGGAGGACTCATTCTGTGACAGTAAAGGCATACAGATAAACCCCTTGTCCTCGGAGTCTTCTTCTGAAAGGTCCACTGGATCCTGGCCAGCCTTTGATACAAACCTAGATGCACCCTGGGAGGCCAAGCCCTCTCGCGTGCCTCCTGGTGCACTGCCAGATCCATACGCAACGGAAAACTTTTTTGTTGGGTGAGCCCAATAGCTCTGCCCAGACTCCACCCAAACCCCACCCCTGACCCCACCCAAGCTCAGCCCCTGACCCCACCCCATAATAATGATAGTATTAATTGTAATATCATTTTTTTCCATTCATTTTTCTTTTTTTTTCTATTTATTTATTGAAATTTTTAACATAACTTCACAAGAGATCTCTTGTTCAAGAAAATCAGAAGAAAAACATTTAGTACAAATTAACAACTTTAAAAGAAAAAATATAAAGTCTTTCTTAGACCACTATATTAGAAGAGGAGGACTATTAAAAGTGAGGAGTAACTCTAACCGGAAAATATATAAAATAAGAAATTGGTTTAACAGTATGCGGTCCTTATATTTCCATAATCATGACTGTCATTAAGATCTTATTAAACTGTCCCGGTTGTCATTTTCTTCAGGTCCAGGAATGGATCGAAGTTGTTCTGGAATAAAAAAGTGTATTTTACATCTAAGAATTTTATTAAACATTTGCACGGATATGCCAAAAGAAACGTTGCTCCGAGTGCTAATGTTTCTGACCTCATTACCAGAAACAACTTTCTCTGTTCCTGTATAGTTCAGGGAAAATCCAAATTTTTTTTCCATAGAATAACATCTGAGAGTTGCGAAAAAACAATCTCACTACTGAATTCAAGTCTTGTTCAAAAACAAAGGAGACCAACAAAGTGGCTCTCTCTGTTTCAACCAACACAGTGGATTCTAAAATCTCTGTAAGATTTAGAGGCTCTGCTATTTTTAAACCTTCATAGGAACAGCTGATAGTTTTTTTAAAGGTAAATAGTACATATGAGAAGGTAAATAGTACATACGATTAATTGGTGGTATAAGTTCAGGGGAAACTTTTAAAACCTCTGTTAGATATTTTTTAAACATTTCATGAGGAGATACTCCAAAGGATTTTGGAAAGTTCCGTAAACGTAGGTTTAATCTATTGTAATTCTCTAATTGTTCAATTTTTCTTTCTTTCAGAATCCCTTCTGTTACATCTTGTAACTTGTCTGTTTTTTCTTTAAGATTCTTAATTTCCTTAGAAAACTCTTTTTTAGTATCTTTTAAAGACTTTCCCAAATTATCAACAGTACTCACGAAATTTTTCAGTTCCTGGGAAGATCCTGAAACCGTTGAGTTTAATCTTTCAAGAGCGTCCCATATACTCTCGAGGGTCATCGTTACAGGTTTTTTAGCTCCAAGTTCAGCCAAAAAATCAGCTCCCTGGATTCTCTGCTCTTTTTTCTTCTCGGCTTCTGCCCCTTCAAACAGGGTTTCCCTTGGCATTCCTTCCTGACATAACCGCAGGAAGAGCAGGGTGCGGTGGTGGGACAGTCGCTGGAGAGGAGAGGGAAACCTCCAGCCCAAAGTCGCCAGCAGCTCCACCCGTCAATGAAAACTCGGGTAACCCTACAGAGTTCATCGGACCTCTGACGGCTGCTGCACACTCCAGAATTGATCTTTGATTTGGGGTGGAAGTCCTCGTCAGGAAGGGGTCCGAACGAATTTCACCCTTCCTCTTAGAATGGGGCATCTGTAGAAACGAGCAGCACATTGCCTGGAGGTAAATTTGTAAAGACTAGAGATGCGTTGAAAACGCAACCATCTATACTGCTGTCATCTTCCCCCTCCATTCATTTTTCATATATACACATAATATAATCTTATTAACAACACATAATGGTTAAACACAAAATTAAACTACACAAAGCACACTATATGCTTCTCAACATTCATTCCTACCAGAATACCTGGCCTTGGTCTCACATGCAAACACAGGACCACAAACTAAAAGTACTAATATACACAAACGAAACCCTAAGATGTCAGACTCCTACATGCATTATAACCTGAGAAATAGAAAGAAATTCATTTCTTCCTGAACAGTGTAAAATATAGACAGCAGATATAAATTCTCAAAACTGACACATTTCAATCAGTAACTTGAAAACAAAATCATATTCCCTATCTTTGTTGTCTGGTGATCTAATCATCTTTTCCCAGCCTCTGATTGCATTTCTTTCTGTCTGTGTTCTTCTGTTTCCATGGCCTTCTTATCCATTTGCTGTTTTTCTCTCCTTCTTCACTTTCTGCCCTACATTCATCTTTGGCATTAACCTTTAAAATTCAACTTTCTTACATTTTTCTGCTTTCTTCTCAAAATCTACTTTTCCGTGTCTACCCTTCCCTTCTATCCATGTGTACCATTTTCTCTTTCTTCTCCCCTATTCCCATCTATCCCATAAGAAGCATTTCTTCTATCTCTCTTCCCTGCCACACCCATTGCTGTGAACCATCTCCTCCTTCTTACTCCTTCCCCTCCATCCCTGTCCACCATCTCCTCCCTCTCTCTCTCCAGTGGTCTGACATCAGTCTTCCCCTTACATCCTCATATGGTCTGGCTCTTTCTCCTCTCCCATGGTCTGGCATCTCTCTCCTTCCTTCCCTCTTCTTATGGTCTAACATCTCTCTCCTCTCCTTCCCACAGTCTGGTATCTCTTTCTTCTCTCTCCTTCCTTTCTCTGGTCTGACAACTCTCTCCTTCCATCACCCTTCTCCAGAATCTGACATTTCTCACTTCTTTGAGTCATCTATCCTCCCTCCCAGTGTAATATTTTTCTTTCCTTCCTCTCCACCACTATCATGCCTAACAATTCTCCCTCTTCCTTTCCCCATATATGCCATCTCTTTCCCTCCCACTCCATGCACCTATGCACAACAATTTTCTCTTCCCTCCCCCACTAGCAGCAACATATGTTCTTCTCTGCCTTCCCAACTGCCCTCCCATGCCATCTCTCTCCCTTTCCAACTATCCACCTTCCTATATATCTCCCTCTACACCACCCCCAAGCATCTCTACCTTTCTCTTTCCTTCTTACCTTCTGGAATCTCATTCCCCTTTCCTTCACAGCACTCTACATCCAACTACTCTCTTTTTCTATTCCTCCAGACCATCACTAGTTCCTCCATGTTTCTGGCCCTATAAGTCCTTCCCCTTCACTCCCCACCTGGCACGTCTTTGAAACCCATCCCCCCATTCTACTTGGAAAACCCCCCCCCCAAAAAAAAAACAGTCCTGGGGGCTATCTGGCCCAGCATGTCCTCCCCCTTCACCTCCATTTGCATTTTTGTTATAGGGGAATGCCAGCTGCAGCAGCGACTCTGAAACGCAGCCTGTGGCCTTCCTCACCACGTTCCTTGTGCCGCGGTCTGTCCAGGCTGAAAAAGGAAGTTGTGTCATTGGGGCGGAACATGGCACAAGGAATGAGGGGAGGGAGGCCACAGGCTGTGTTTCAGAGGCACTGCTGCAGCCGGCATTCCCCTGTAACAAAAATGTCAATGACTTAGGACCGGCATGCTTAGCTGCCCTGTTCGCACTCCTAGGGCTGGATTAACAATAGGCCTAGTAGGCACGTGCCTAGGGCCAGAAATAGTCAGGAGGGCCCACTGAAGGATGACTTACCATGCCATTTTATTTCAGATGGCAATGGGTTCCTCCCTCTTCTCTCCCTCCACGGCAACGGGCCCCCACCCGACGACAACGGCCCCTCGGGCATCGATGGACGGGAACGCAGTCAACCGCCGGCATCAACGGCAACACGGCTGACGCAGCTCCAAGAAGGTCCCGTGATGAATGTGTCTGCCAGAAGAAGTGATGTCGGAGGGGGGGTTGGACCGGCAGATGCATTCATCGTGGGATCTTCATGGAGCTAAGCCAGCCGCCTTAACATTGATGCCGGGGGAGGCCGCATTGCCGTCCATCAATGCCGGGGGGGACGGTGTTGTTGTCATCATCCATGCCGGGTGGGGGCCCATTGCCATTGCTGGGGGGGGTGCGTTTCTGTTGCTGTGTAGAAATGGTGGTGGAGGGAGAGAAAGGGGGCAGATGCTAATGGAATTGGTGTGCAGGGAAAGGGGGAAGGATACTGGATGGAATTGAGTTGGAGGGAAAGAAAGGGGGCTGATAATGATGGAATTGGTGTGCAGGGAAAAGGGAAGGATACTGGATGGATTTAGGTTGGAGGGAAAGAAAGGGGGCAGATGCTGATGGAAGTGGGGGGAAGAGAGGAGAGAGTGAAATGCTAGACCCTGGGGGTGTGGGAGAGAGAAGGGAAGAAGAGGAGAGGAGAGAGATGCCAGATCATTGGAGGAGGGAATGGAAGAAGATGGATGCCAGACCAATGGGGGTGAAGGGAAACATGGAAGGGGGAGGAATACAGTTTCTGGAAGTGGCATAGATGGACAGATGAAAGGAAGAGCAGAAAGCGGATGAGGAGAGCAGAAACTAGAGAAGACAAAGGTAGAAAAAAATTATATTTATTTATTTTTTTTTGCTTTAGGGGAGATTCATCACTGTTTCTGTGGTGTTGCATTGTATGCAGAGTCCAGCTTCTTGGTGGTTCAATTTAACCTTTGTCTACATATTTCTATTTTATCCCCCCTTTTACAAAACTGTAGAGCAGGGGTGTCAAACCTTTTGGCTTCCCTGGGCTGCATTGGCCGAAAAAAAATGTTTCTGGGGCCGCACAAATGCGCAAACGCTGCAGCAAGACAGAGGAGGGAGCCGGCAAGATGGTAAACACCTGGGGGCAGCAGAGGAAAACACTGCATCACCCTCGACCAGGGCCGCACAAAATACTTCACGGGGCCGCATGCGGCCCTTGGGCTGCAGGTTGGACACCCCTGCTGTAGAGCATTTTCTAGCACGGGCCGTGGTGGTAACAGCTCTGATGCTCAGAATTCTATGAGCATCTGAGCTGTTACCACGATGGCTAAAAACCATGCTACAGTTTTGTAAAAGGGGGAGAGGTAAGTTTGTGAATACATATTCCATATTAGGCAAAGGTGTTTTCTGTGTTCTGTTTGTATGAAAGACATGTTTTTTTGTTAGCGTTGACTAGCCTTGTTTGGCAAAATGCATCGGGCATGGTTCTTGGGAGCACCTTGAATAAACCTGATTTGAATCTCCTTATTTTCTGCCAATCTTCTTTTGTTTCACGTTGGATTCTTTGGTGGACTGCTTGCCTTGTTGTTTCGTTGCAAGTTAACATACATGGAGTGGAACATACTAGAGGACTTACAGATTTGTTTATACATACATATGGGTTACAGTTGGTTGATGTAGAGTGAGGCAGTTAGGCATTGTAAACTTGGTTATTAAAATAGATTTATATTTTGGATAGTATTACTGCTTTAAAATATATTTGAACACGTTTATATATGCATAGAAAGGGTTCAGAGTTAAAGTTCTGGGTAAGTAGGTGGGAAGGGAGATTTGTTAAGAGATGTTTGGGGGTTGCATAGAAGAAAAACTGTGCACTGGTATGCTAAATCAATGTTACTTACCATAACAGTTGTTATCCAGGGACAACAGGCAGCTATTCTCGCTAATGAGTGACGTGATCCAACGGAGCCCCGTTGCAGACGCTTCTTTGAAGAAAACTTGAAGTTTCGAGTCGCCTGCACCGCGCATGCGCGAGTGCCTTCCCGCCCGATGTACCGGGCGTGTCTCCTCAGTTCAGCTAGCTAGCAGAGAAGCCAACCCAGGGGAGGTGGGTGGGACGTGAGAATAGCTGCCTGCTGTCCCTGGATAACAACTGTTATGGTAAGTAACATTGCTTTATCCCAGGACAAGCAGGCAGGTATTCTCACTAATGGGTGACCTCCAAGCTAATCAAAATGGGATGGTGGGAGAGTTGGCAACTTAGGAGAATAAAATTTGTAGTACTGTTTGGCCAAACTGTCCATCCCGTCTGGAGAAGGTATCCAGACAACAGTGTGAGGTGAAGGTATGAACCGAGGACCAAGTGGCAGCTTTACAAATCTCCTCAATCGGTGTTGATCTGAGGAAGGCTACAGAAGCTGCCATCGCTCTGACCTTGTGGGCTGTGATTTTTCTGTCAAGGGGCAATCCAGCCTGGGCATAGCAGAATGAGATGCAAGCCGCCATCCAGTTGGAGATGGTGCGCTTGGAAATGAGGCGTCCCAACTTGTTCGGATCGAAGGAGATGAAAAGTTGAGGAGCAGATCTGTGAGGTTTGGAGCGTTCTAGGTAGAAAGCCGAGGCACGCATACAGTCCAGAGTATGAAGAGCAGATTCTCCAGAGTGAGAGTGTGACTTCGGAAAGAACACTGGCAGGACGATGGATTGAGATGAAATTCTGAGACAACCTTAGAAAGGAATTTCGGGTGTGTGCGGAGAACTACCTTGTCATGATGGAATATTGTAAAAGGTGGGTCCGCAACCAAGGTTCGTAGCTCACTGACTCTTCGGGCAGAAGTGAGGCCAATGAGAAACACCACTTTCCAAGTGAGATACTTCAGGTGAGCCTTGTGAAGAGGTTCAAATGGAGGTTTCATAAGCTGAGAAAGAACCACATTGAGGTCCCAAGCTACCGGAGGCGGTTTGAGGGGAGGATTGACATGGAAGAGTCCTTTCATGAATCTGGAAACCACCGGATGAGCAGAGAGAGGTTTCCCTTGAAGAGGCTGATGGAAAGCAGCAATTGAACTAAGATGGACTCGTATCGATGTAGACTTGAGACCAGAATGAGAAAGGTGCAAAAGATAATCCAAAACTGAAGACAAGGAGGAGTGTTGTGGCACATAATAATGAGAAAAACACCAAGCAGAAAATCTAGTCCACTTTTGGTGGTAGCATTGTCTAGTAGCGGGCTTCCTTGAAGCTTCCAGGACATCTCTCACAGGTTGAGAAAACTGGAGAGGGGTTACGTTGAGAGGAACCAAGCTGTCAGGTGAAGCAGATATCCTTGATGCTGTGTAAGCAGAGATGGAAAGATTGGTAGAAGGTATGGCTCCCTGCTGCTGAGTTGAAGTAGAAGGGAGTACCAAGGTTGTTTGGGCCACCGTGGAGCAATCAGGATCATGGTGGCATGGTCTGACTTCAGCTTGAATAGAGTCTTTTGGATGAGAGGAAATGGAGGAAACGCATATAGAAAGCGATTCGTCCAGTACAGGAGGAATGCATCTGCCTCGAGGCGCTGAGGGGTGTAGATCCTGGAGCAGAAGTGAGGCAGTTTGAAGTTGTGGGGGGCTGCGAAAAGGTCTATCTGAGGCGTTCCCCACAGAGAGAAGATATGATGCAGGGGCGTGGAGTTGAGGGTCCACTCGTGAGGTTGCAGAAGACGGCTCAGGCTGTCTGCTAAGGCATTGTCCGCCCCCTGAATGTAGACTGCTCTGAGGAAGGTGTTGTTGCAAGTCACCCAATCCCACACCTTCAGAGCTTCCTGGCAGAGGGAGTGCCTCCCTGCTTGTTCACGTAGTACATGGCAACCTGGTTGTCTGTGCGAATGAGGACAGCCTGGTCGCGGAGATGTTGAAAGGTCTGGAGAGCGTTGAAGATCGCCCTGAGTTCCAGGAGATTGATGTGGCACTGGCGTTCCGTGCTGGTCCAGTAACCCTGGGTGCGGAGGCCGTCCAGATGGGCCCCCCAGGCATAAGTCGACGAGTCGGTCGTGAGGACTTTCTGGTGGTGGGGGGTGTGGAATAACAAGCCTCTGGATAGATTGGAGGAGCGCATCCACCAGCAAAGAGACTGTTGTAGAGCAGGAGTGACCTGGATGAGGTGAGTCAGAGGGTCGGACGTCTGGGACCACTGGGATGCCAGGGTCCATTGGGGAATCCTGAGGTGAAGTCTGGCAAGCGGAATCACGTGAATTGTAGAGGCCATGTGGCCTAGAGGGACCATCATTTGTCTCGCTGAGATGGACGTGCGAGAGGACACTGAGTGGCAGAGATGAAGGAGAGCGTCCTTGCGTGGGGGCAGGAGGAACGCTCTGAGTTGGGTAGTATCCAGAATCGCTCCAATGAAAGGAAGTGTCTGGGACGGTTGCAGTTGGGATTTGGGGAAGTTGATCTTGAATCCCAGATTTTGCAGTAACCAAATTGTCTTCTGGATCGTGAGAGCGGCTCCCTGAGATGTGGAATCCTTGATGAGCCAATCGTCCAGGTAAGGAAACACCTGGAGGCCATGGCTCCTGAGTGCTGCGGCCACCACAACCAGGCATTTAGTGAAGACTCTGGGTGACGAGGACAGGCCGAAGGGTAGCACTCGGTATTGGAGATGAAGGTGTCCCACCCTGAATCTGAGATATTGACAGGAGGTTGGATGAATTGGGATGTGAGTGTAGGCCTCCTTGAGATCCAGTGAGCATAACCAGTCATTCTGCTCGAGGAGGGGGTACAGTGATGCCAGGGTCAGCATGCAAAACTTTTCTTTGACCAGATATTTGTTGAGTACCCTGAGGTCCAAGATGGGTCGCAGGTCGCCCGTCTTCTTTGGAACAAGGAAGTATCGGGAGTAAAACCCCTTGTTCTGTTGGTCCTGGGGGACCGGTTCGACAGCCCCCAGCTGTAACAAGGCCTGAGCTTCCTGAAGAAGGGCGGTCTGGGTCAAGTTGGAAAGATACTCTCTTGGAGGGTGCTCCGGAGGAGCTTGGTGGAACTGAAGGGAGTATCCTTCTTTTATGATGGAGAGAACCCAGAGGTCTGTGGTGATAGTCGTCCATCGGTGGTAGAAATGAAGGAGGCGGCCTCAGATGGGTAGATTTACTGAGAAAGGGAGGACGATGAAGGAAATGTCCTCTTTGAGACAGTCAAAAGGGCTGGGGGGGCCTTAGGTGCAGCCGGTGGCTGAGGCTTATGCTGGTGTTTCTGTGGGTGCTGTCTCTTCACAGGCTGTCTGCTGGGGGGAACCTGTTTTGGAGGGTAGCGCCGCTGGTATACCAACGGCGAGCGAGGCTGACGAGGAGGAGCAGGCCTGGGCTTCGGACGTAGGATGGACTGGAAGGATTGTTCATGGTCCGATAGCTTCTTGGTCACCGCCTCGATGGATTCATCAAAGAGGTTGGTGCCAACGCAGGGAACGTTTGCGAGCCTGTCCTGGAGGTTGGGATCCATGTTGATGGTCCTCAGCCATGCCAGCCAGCGCATGGCCACTGAGCATGCTGTTGCCCGAGCCGCGAGCTCAAAGGCGTTGTGCGAGGACTGCATCAACTGTACCCGGAGCTGGGTACACGTAGGGCATAAACTTCTGGAATACCGATAGGAGGAACTCCAAGTATGTTGTGAAGTGGAAATTGTTGTTCAGGACTCTCGAGGCCATCATGGAGTTCTGGTACACTCTCCTGCCGAATCGGTCCATGGTTTTTCCTTCTCTGCCAGGCGGGACGGCGGCGTAGACCTGGGAGGGATGGGATCGCTTAAATGATGACTCCACCAGCAGGGACTGGTAAGAGAGTTGAGAGCTGTCGAACCGTTTGCGATGGACTGTGCGGTACCTGGTGTCCAGTTTACTCGGGACAGCAGGGATGGAGTAAGGTGTCTCGAGGCATCGAGCGAAGGTCTGGTCCAGAAGCTTGTGCAACGGAAGCTTAAGGGACTCAGCGGGTGTTTGAGGGAGGCGCATAGTCTCCAGGTATTCCTTTGAGAATTTGGAACCCGTGTCCAATGGTATGTCCATGTCCTCAGCCATCTGTCGGAGGAACGAGGAGAAGGACAGTTGGTCTGCCGTTGCCTGGCTCCGTGATGGGCTCAATGAGGTCGAGGCTTCCGGGTCCACTGGGGACAGGGATCGAGATGGTGAGAAAGATCCCATTGTGTCCTCGAGTTCTGGCGTCAGTGAAGGTGAATAGTCCCGGTATGCCTGTTTCCGCCGAGGCGAGGCGTTCCTGGATGAATGTCTCGAGGAATGCCTCGATCGGTGTCGAGAGGTTGGCCTCAATGGATGGGGTGAGGCAGGCTTCGTTGAGGCCCCCAGGTAGTGGATGGGGCTGGAAGCGGTCGATCGAAGCAGGGATTGCTGCCATAGAGGTTCGAACCCCGTTGGGGTGATCGGTTCAAATGGAGGCATTCGCAAAGACTCTGCTCCTTGCATTGAATGAATCGGCTCCAACGAAGGCACTCGCAAAGACTCTGCTCCTTGCATCGAGTGAATCGGCTCTAACGGAGGCACTCGCAAAGACTCTGCTCCTTGCATCGAGTGTATCGGCTCTAACGGAGGCACTCGCAAAGACTCTGCTCCTTGCATCGAGTGTATCGGTTCCAAAGGTGGCATGGGCAAAGACTCTGCTCCTTGCGATGCATGCATTGTTGCCAGACCAGACACTCGCAGAGACTTTGCTCCCTGTTGAGAGTGTGTTCCCCACTGAGGCACTGGAGGCGGCTCGACCTTGCGGGAGGCCTCCGAGTGCCCAGGCTGGATTTGGAAGAGAAGCTGAGGCCCCATCGTGGTAAAGAGCTCGATGAAGTGCTTCTGTAGCATGGTCTGGAACGAGGCCGGCAAGGATGGATCCACATCTGAAATGGGACCACCTGCGCGGGCCTAACATTCCCTCAGACTGGGGGGAATGGGCTGCTGGGCTACCTGACCTGAGGAGGTTGAGGAAGGCATCGCAGCAGGCGGTGGAGTCTGAGCCGGGACAAACGAGGCGGGCTTGATGAGACTCGGCGCCGCAGAGGTGGAAGACTGTGGGGCTGCTGATGATGTCGAAGGTGCGGGTCCCTTTGAGGTCGACGGCTCCGTCGAGGACTCCATGAAGAGGATTCCCACAGGACGAAACGGCGCTTGAAAGCACGTGCGGTGAGTGTGGAGGAAGGCTGGCATGATTTCGGGATGTGTTCAGGCCCGAGACACCGAACACAGTGTCAATAAGGGTCCGTTAGCGAAATCGCACGCTGGCACTTGTCACACTTTTTTAAACTGGTGATAGGCCGGGACATAGGCCGAAAAAGCTCCGCCGCAAGATCGAAGCCACGGGGCTGCGACCACGTGGCCTGCCCGGTCGAACGGTACGAAGAAATTTTTTTTTTTAAAAAACAATAAAACACGATGAAAATCAGTGATTACGATCAATTAAAATCAAAACCGCGGACTTAGAAGGCACAAGTGAAGGAACTTTGCGCAGAGAGTCGAAGACGGACTTCTCGGCTCCGTGGAAAAGTAAGAACTGAGGAGACATGCCCGGTACATCGGGCGGGAAGGCACTCGCGCATGCGCGGTGTGGGCGACTCGAAACTTCGAGTTTTTTTCAAAGAAGCACCGCATCGGGGCTCCGTTGGATCACGTCACCCATTAGTGAGAATACCTTCCTGCTTGTCCTGGGATAATCTTTGTTTTGAATTTTAAAAAAGAAATATAAGTGGAAATAAAGAAGTAAATAAGAAAATAGATAAATGGGGGCGGGGTGTGGGTGGGGCAGACCAAGGGGGGCCCAGTGCCAGTGTACTTGTGTGCCTAGAGGCCCTCAAAGAATTAATCCTGCCCTGCGCACCCCCCCTCCTAACACCGGCCCTGCAGCTACAGACTTCCCCATCCCCACACCAGCTCTGCAGCTCCACCACCAACCAGTACCTCACACTTCCCCTCCGTGATATCATGCGGAGTCACTATTATTTTAAAGGCAGAGTCCACCAGATGAGACTTCTGCTGTCGGCCTGCCCCGGAACTCTTGATTCAGCAGCCCCTGCCTAGGCAGGAACAGGAAGTTGCTGCTGAACCAAGAATTCTGGGGCAGGCCGACGAAAGAAATCTCATCTAGTGAATGCTGCGCTGCAGCTGCCTTTAAAATAATAGCGATGGTGGAGCGGTTGGGCGAGCAGGAAAGAAGAAAGAGGAGGTAAGCGTGGGAAACCGAATCATCGGGAATTTGGGGGGAGGCCAGGCCCCTGTGCCTCCCCCCCCTGTTCCAACGCCTATGGCCAGACCTCCTCTGGGGATCTCATTGACAAATTCAGGAGAAAATGCTGTATTAGGCAATGTGGAGTTCCCTTTAGATGACTCCAACTTGTGTCTCTTGGGCTCTGCAGCCTCCATGCACCAGTGCTTAGATAGACCACCATTGCGAGGCTCTGGAAGGGATTTACTCCCAGCTGACAGACTCCTCCCCCCTCAACCATTCCTCAATCCTAGAGAGCAAAGAGGAGGCTAAGCCAGATGCGCCTGTCCCCCTTCATGCACTGTGTGGCACGTGGTACTGGCATGAATTAAGGGTAAAGGAGCCTGAAGACTCCATCCCTGCCAGTTCTTGAGGTAAAACAAGGTGTTTTGAAGGATTTTTAAAACATGAAATCCAAGATGACCTCTGCAGTAGTGTTTTGGCACCAAAATACAGCTCCAAAACGCCTTAACTAAAAATAAAAAACACTGAAAAAGGGATTTTAGAGGTGGTGAACAGTATAGGAAGGGGCAGAAACCTATAAAAACAGTTTTTTAAAAACACCCCCTCCCCATTTTCCTAATAGGCTGTAACAGCTTTACTCACTATGATCTTTGCTAGAGATGTGCTGCGGCCTGCCTCAGCTCTTAAAGAAGATATCACTGCCTCAATGAAACTGTTCCTTCAATACTGAAATCTTTGGGCTGCCCATCAGACTAAAGTTTGATTGATCCTTTAATGCCTGCAGAGCCACGCACATGAAAAGGGGGAGGCTCAAGTGCTTGTGACCCAGTAGGTGAGCAAAGCTACTAGGGGTCCGGACCCTGAGCTCCACAAAAGTTTCTTCAAGCTGGCTACCAGGTATCACAGAGGAATTGACCTGTCAGATGCAGACTTCAGTTTATTTCTCCTCCATGCAGGCAGAGCTTGACCCTCAAAATGGGGAAATCTGAGCAATGAAAGCCGCCAAAAACCTGAAAAAAATAAAATAAACAGAGATTGTGGCAGCAGAGCCCTCTGGTGAAGGAGGAGGTGTTGAAAAGCTGGAATGGATTCCTTCTGCACGGCTTGTGAGCATGGGGAGGTTACCCGTCCATCCAGAATGACACACCTATTGCACTATAAATCATGGTTAATATATAAAGTACTGTATGCTGCATTGCATTTGTAAAGACAAAAGAAGACAGAAACAATGGAAGGGAAAACATGTGAGAATTCCAGAAGAGATCATGGAAATACTAAGAAAGATGAGAAGTCAGAGATCCCCCAAACTGCATTCATACAATGTTATACGTAATCTGATATATTCTCATGTTCCTATAGGTGAGCCACAGCCTTCCTATAAGCTTATGAGTCAGTATATTTCATGCATGCAAACTGATGCCTTTCTCACAACTCACACTAAAGTCATAATGAAGCACCTGGTTTCAGTGGGATTAGCAGGGACCCCAGAGATTATTTCTGGATCAATATAATGCATGGTTTAAGTGGGCCTAGACACTTCTGCCTGCTCAAATCACACTAACCAGGCTAGCTGTCAATATTCAGCAGCACTTAACTGGGCAGCTCTACAAAATATTGGCTTTTACCACTGCAGCACTGTCTATTAGTGCCTGGGTGCTCTGTGAACATAACTGACACTTAATTAGTTAACTGTGATATTCAGTCCACTAACCAATTAAATAAGAGCATAAAGTTATAACAGCAAAGAAGCAGTCCTATCTTTATTCACCAAGTTAACTGAGAGCTGGTCTAAATATAAGTCAGTGCCTGGTTAACTTCCAGGTAATGGCTCTGACCAGATAGTCAATGCTTTGACATAAACTAGCATTGAATACCTAGACTTAATTCAGCCTACAGATGTCAGCAGCTTACTGCAGGCTGAATATTGGGCCCTTCGAGATCTGGACACATGCAAAACGTAATCGTCCTACCAACACAGTAATGATGCCATTCCAAGCTGGGCTAGCACTGAACAGCTTGGAAAAGAAGAGTGAGAATAAGAAGACAAAAAGCTGGAGAGAATAAGGATAAAAGGAAACAGAGTGAAAAGCTAAAAGAATTATATACCGGAGCAGTGGTCAGTCGCAGAATGCTGCCATTCTTAATTTCCATACGGTTCTATAAATAAAAAAAAAAGGAGTAAAAGCAAAAATGAAAAATATGACCCATTGCATTTAAAGAATTTCTTGGGTAATATTTATCAGGAAGGACTCAGTTGCTGTAACTCTCTTAAGGGCTGATGTTTTTCTTTTGTGTGTTACAAATTAACCTAGGAAATTTTGACATCAGCCTTTATTTCTTCAGGAATGAAAATCCCCCTTTTGGTCTATTTACATTTAACTCCCAATTTTTTTTAGTAGAAGCTCAATATGCATTACATTCAGATACAAAAAGTATTTTCCTACTCCAAAAGGGCTTACAGTTTAAAGGGACCTTTTACTAACCCCCTCTTTTATTATGGTGCGATAATCGATTTAGCGCACACAAACTGATTTAGCGCATGCTAATCGAATTAGCGAGCACTAAATGCTAACACGTCCATAGACTAACATGCACTTATTAGCATTTAGCGCACGCTAAATCAGTTAGCGCACCTTAGTAAAAGGACCTATAAATTGCGGTACAAAGTGGCTTTTGGGCACCCTTGCACAGATTTTTCCTGCAGCTGTAAAAATGACCTTTCTCTATTTTTTTTATATTAATGGCCATGTACTGTTACAATTAGCATGTGGCAATTTAAAAAAATTAAAATTAGCATCTATGTTCTTACCACCAAACAAACAGTGGAGATGTCCAAGATCACAATGCTGCTGTTTATTTCAAAACACTACTTTTGTTAATGTAACGGTGTTTCAGCCTATCCGGCCTGCTTCAGGAGCCTTATTGTTGATAAGTAAACTGTTGCACAATTTAAAAGAACATCAAAAAGGCACTATTATGCATTGATTTATGCAGTTGGTAAAAAAATTCCGAAGGCAGCCAACCTTCAAATGCAGTTTTGAAACTACGTCGCTGGTGCTTATGATGTCAGTGCCGCACCATATTGCATTCCAGCTAATTACTCTCTGGAAACACCTTTGCTATATTGAAGAGAATGAGAAGAGAACATAGCAAAGGTGTTTCCAGAGAGTACACTTCCCCCTCCCCATTCGCGGTTTCGGCAATCACGGTCACATATTCGTGATTTTTTGGGGAGGGCGGAAAAAGAAAAAAAACCCCATCGTTAAGTCTTACCCCCGGCATCCCGGCCTTACCTGGTGGTCTAGTGGGCTTTCGGGGCAGGAGCGATCTTCCTACACTCCTGCCCCGTGCAGAACGCCATTAGAAATAACTGTAGGGAGTTCTCGTCGTAGTCTCGAGAAACTACGGGAACTTACAGCAGCCATTTCCTAATGGTAATCTGCACGGGGCAGGAGCGTAGGAAGATCGCTCCTGCCCCAAAAGCCCGCTAGACCACCAGGTAAGGCCGGGAAGGCGGGAGGGAGGCGGGGTGGGTCAGAACCGGATATTCGCAGTTTTTCACCATTCGCGGTCCGGCTCTGCCCCTATCCCCCACGAATCTGGAGGGAGAAGTGTAATCAGCTGGAATGCAATATGGTGCAGCACGGACGTCATTCGCACCAGCTAAGTCTGCCATCCAGTCTGTCCAACAGTTACACTCATTATACAAATTCATGCTTAAATTGAATCATCTTTTTTCTTTGATATTACTATAAGATATACTCGAATATAAACTGGGATTTTGGGACCAAAAAATTGGCCCAAAAATGGGGGTCCCGGTATATATTTGAGCCAACACTCCCTCCCAGAATTATTGCAGGGGGGACAAGGTGCAGAGCATGACAGGGGAGGGAGGGAGGGTGCAAAGTCTGATGGGGGAAGGAAGGGTGCTGGGTGCAGAGCCTGACAGTATATAGCATTACAGAAGCAAAAGAGATACACTTAATTGAGATTAATTCTAGTGACTTAAAGGGTAAACGTGCAAATATTTAAAGGATGCACCAAGTTTTTCAACACAAACCAAATGCACATAAACAGGCTAAACTTCAATGTGATTAGTTCCATGTCATATCTTTGCTTCCAGTCGACAGGGAAGGGAGGGAAGGAAGGGTGCTGGGTGCAGAGCCTGAACGGGGAGGGAGGGAAGGAAGGAAGGGGACTGGGTGCAGAGCTTGGTAGGGAGGGGGCTGTGTGCAGAGCCTGACAGGGCAGGGCACTTGATTATTAAGCCGTCCGACATATTCGAGTCAACCATTTTTCCTCCTTTTGGGGGGGAAAGGGGGTCTCGACTTATATTCGGATCAACTTATATTCGAGTATATAAGGGTAATACAAAGTCGCAATCAAATACTTTCCAGCTTTTGCTTATTCCCCATGAAATATTGTTCTCTCTAATGCTTTTTTTCATCATCTGACTTCTCCTGGCTCCTTTCCCCATTTTTATTTCTAGGTCTCTCCTTTCCCCAGCTCTCCCGTCTCCCTGGCCCTGACTGGGCCTCCGCGTGTGCGGATCGCCGGACTCGATGGACCATGGGTCTGATCCGGAGAAGGCAGTTCTTATGTTCTCCCTTTCATGTCTCTTCTCTCTATTTCTTTTTCTTCTTCACCACTACATACCTCTCATTATTTTGCATCTCATCTATTTTTCTCTCACCTCTTATCCCTTATCCATTCCTAGGCAGATCCCTTATCCATTCCTAGTACCTCAGCTCTATCCAGCCATCATTTTCTTACCTCTACTGACCAGTTGTCTTCCCAACTACCCTCCTATCCAGCATCTCTATCCTTCCCACCACACCATCCCTTATGTCCAACTTCTCTCTCTTTCTGTTCCTTCCTTCCCTCCATCTCATTGTCCATCCATCTCTCTCCCTCTCCTCTGTTATTTCTTCCCCTCCCCCCTCAGTCCGGCATATGCATGTCTCTTTGAGCCTCTCCTTCCCTCTCTCCCTGTACTTCTACGCCAGGGCCTGCTGCTGTCCCCCTCCCCCAAAGGCCTGCATGTTTTCCCCCTTCTTTACACCAGGACCCACCTTCTTTCTAGCGTCCTCCAGCTTCCCGGTCTCACCTTCAAAGTAGCCTGCAGAGTATCGCTGGTGCTGTAGTGAACCTAGAAGACTGCCTCGGTCCTGCCCCTCCTCTGACGTATGGGACCACGGCAGAGGGAACGTGCTGTGGAGACTGACAGCAGCCTGCTAGGTTCGCTATAGCCGACCGGCGATCCTCTGCAGGCTGCTTTGAAGGTGAGACCAGGAAGCTGGGATGGAGGGAGGACCAAATCTAATTGCCCTGCGGGCCAAATTTGATCCACGGCCCTGAGTTTGACACCCCTGGTTCAAAGGGAGAGCAGAGTAAAGGATGAACATTATTCCCTTGAACTTCTAAGCAGCCTGCAGATACAGGGAAAAAACACAATTTGAAGTGTCTGAATACAAATGCTAGAAGCGTGAATAATAATAATAATAATTTATTTTCTTGTACCAGCAGTTCTAGGTGGTTCACAACAGAAAAAATTAAAACATTACAATTAATAAATACAATCTCATGCACAATTGCATCTAATGAACAAATTAATACAACATAGTTAAAATACAATTTCAAACACACAGCTTTTAATACCTCAATTAAATACAACTTAATTAAAAAGAAAGTTGGAAAAAACGTAACCTGATAAAAATACCCATATAAACATAGGCTTAGTAAAAATCAACAATCTTGTTTATCAAATAAATTATTTTTTAATAATTTCCTAAATATAGGGTAGGAATACCTTGGACAATCAACGGATTTATCCAGGAATTCATTTTTCCTGCTTGATATTCTAATGTCCTGTCAAAAAAAGTTCTATAACGACAAGCCCTTGGGGTAGAGAAGATAAACATACCCGAATTTCTGGTATGTTTTTTTGAATTAAACAATTTCAAATAAGGTACCAGATAAGAGGGTAGCAATCCAAAAAAAGCCTTATAACAGATTTACCCAAACTTAAAAAACACTCTTGCCCCAAAAGCCAATGCAGTCTAGCATAAAAAGGGCTTACATGACCATATTTTTTAAGGCCAAAGATCAGGCGAACTGCAGCATTCTGAACCAATCGAAGTCTTAATAATATCTTTCTTGGTAATCCTAAGTAAACAATATTACAATAGTCCAAGGTAGACAATACTGTGGACTGGACTAGCAACCGAAAAGACTCCATGTCAAAGTACTTCTTGATAGTCCTCAATTTCCACAGTAGTGCATAACTTTTTTTAACTAACAGGTCTGTATGCTTCCTGAAAGTTAAACTACGATCCAAAGTTATTCCCAGAATATTTAGATTTGATGTTATCTCAAAGCTTTGACCATTAAATTGAATCATTGTTTCCTGAATTTTTTCATTAGGGCTAGCTAAAAAAATCTTAGTTTTTTCAGGATTAAGCTTCAACCTGAACTGCATCATCCATAATTCTACCTTTTCCAAAACATTAGAAATCTGAGTGATTAGTTCATTCGAAATAGCCCTACAGGGTAGCAAAATAGTAATATCATCTGCATATATGTAAATGGGAGAGTTAGAGTATATAGTGCTAAATGAAAGAGGTAGATACAATAGGCATCTCACAGACTTGGTGGAAGGACTATCAATGAGATACTGTGTTATCAGTGTACAAATAATATCACAATGATAGAGCAGATAAAATTGGAAGGGGTTTCACTATATGTTTATTTATTTTTTATTTAGATTTTTATCCCGTCCTCCCAATAGCTCAGAACGGTTTACAAGTAAACATTCACAATGGAGTGAATTGGACATACTAGATTATACAGTAGATTTAAATACTTGGACATACGTGACTGTGCAGCAGTTTAAATATAGAGACTATGCAGCAAATTAAGAACAGTAGTTCAAATATAAGTAGTTTAGTTTAGATACAAGTTATTTGAGTATAGGCTGAGAGTGGACTATACAGAAATTTAGGTAGAAGATTAGAATGGAGAAAGAAGGGTAGAGGTGGGGTTTAAGGGGATGGGTGTAGACTGAGGGTGACCTTAAGTTGAAGAGGAGGGTCTTTACCATTTTCCAGAATGTCATTAGTGAGTTCTGTAGTCTGAGTTGAGGGGGGAGTTGGTTCCAGAGTTGGGGAATGAAGTGGTTGTAGGAGTGTTTGCGAGCGTTTCTGAGAGGAGGGACCTTCTGGGGGGAATGCATAGGCGTATCTCTGTTTCTGAGCGGAGGGTGCGGGTGGGGATGTAGATGGGTAGCTTGGATTTTATGCAGGAGGGGATGGTGGCATAAATTCTTTTGTGTGCTATTGCCAGGGCCTTGAATGCACAGCGTTGGCTAATTGGGAGCCAGTGTTCAGCGCTGAGTGCTGGGGAGATGGGATCATGGTAGTTGAGGCTGTGTAGGAGGCGGATAGCTGCATTTTGGACCCGTTGGAGGCGCTTGAGATCTTTTTTGGTTATTTCATTAAATAGGGAGTTGCAGTAATCCATTCTAGAGAGGACATATGCATAGAGGAGTTGGGCTAGGTCAGGTGTGGAGATGTAGGATTTGATCCTTCTCAGTTGGCGGAGGTAGTAGGAGGTAGAGACTATTTGGGTGGATAGGGATAGGTGTTCGTCTAAGGTTACTCCTAGGCTGCGTACTTGATCTGTTGCCGTTAGTAGAGTGGAGTCCCATGATAGTGTTGGGCCTGTGTATTTGGTGTTTTTGTTCCTGATCCATAAGAGTTCGGTCTTAGAGGCGTTCAGTTGTAGTTTGTTGTTTGTCATCCAGGTTTTCATGTCAGAGAGGCAGTGTTGGAGGTTAGCAATTTGGGACGATCGGTTTTCGCCTAGTGGGAGGAGCAGCTGGATGTCATCAGCATAGGAGTGGATTTTAATGTTGTACTTTTGCGCTATATCAATGACAGGTCTGATGTAGAGGTTGAATAGGAGGGGGGATAGAAGGGTGCCTTGGGGAACGCCATATTTGATAGGCTTGGGATTAGATTTGTGCGTCCCTAGTAGGACAGTTTGGGTCCTTTGGTGGAGGAAAGAGGTGAACCATTGGAGGGCAGAGTCCTTGATTCCAAGGTCATAGAGTCTGGATATGAGGAGGTGGTGGTCGACCGTGTCAAAGGCAGCACTGAGGTCAAGTAGGACTAGTAGGGCATCGCTGCCTTTGTCGAGTATTGACCAGCTGTCATCGATGATATCTAGGAGTACTGACTCTGTGCTGTGGCCTGTTCGGAAGCCGGATTGAGCAGGGGATAGAGCAGCTTGTTCTTCTATGAAAGGGTGTAGAAGAGGGAATTGAGTCAAACAAACTAAACATTATACGTGAAACAGATAGTAGTGTGGAACCTTTATGAATAGAAATTCCTTTATGAGGGCGCTGTTGAGCTGAGAACCAAGATGGATGCATAAAGCCTTCCCTCCTCCCCAAATGCTAAAAAAACATACTGAGCACATTTATGATTTCTAGAATTCTCTGTATGGGTTCTAAGTGTCAGAAACATGATCCACCATCGCCAGAAAAGCCGTTGACCAGCAAGCATCTTGCTACTCAATCGGAGGTAGTAATCAACGAAATAAGGGCTCTCAAAGACCTTATTACCAAACATTATGATATTACATGCAAGCTTAAACAAGATATGATTTCACTGACTGACTCTTTTCAAGCATGCCAATCGAGAATTGAAGCTCTGGAGGTCAGAGCAGATACTGCTGCGCTCTCTATGGTGCATTTTGAAGAGCAGACACAACTGAAATTGAAGACCTTTCAAATAGAAATCAAAGAAAAACATCAGGATTATAAGTCTGGCAGAGGGCGCTGAAGGAACTGATCTTACAAAATTTCTTACGGAGAAGCTTCCAACCCTCCTCAATTTCACCTCGGATCTCCTATTTCAGTTTGAAAGGGCCCATAGAACTCCCTCACATCTGAAGCCTGGCCTGATTCATCCCAGAACAATTGGGCAAAACTTCTCCGGTATTCTCAAACTATCCAAATCTTGATGGCTGCCAAAAGCAATCCGAACCTAAAATATGCTGAAAAACATCTGCTTATTGTTCCAGACTTGTCGAAGACCACGGCACAAAATCAATGGGAGCAAGATATGGTCTTCAATACCCAGCAACAATGACTGTGACTTTGCATAATTCAACTCATAATTTTGATTCTCTGGAGCAGCTGCAAAAATTTCAAGATCAAGTTCAGTCACAAGGAATGTCTACCTCTTAAAACACTGGTGATACTCTTTTCTTTCTGAAGAAAGATGTCCACCACATGGCTATTTGCAGTCATACCGGGGGGGAAGGGGGGGTTCTCTTCTATAAAGCCTGTGTTGGCTCCAGTGAATCTTTTGTTTTTCAGCGATGAACCGTACTCTTAATTATGACTATATTCTTCACTTCAAAATTTTGTCCTCTTTTGAGTATAATTATGGTATTCCATTTCTTGGGTTTGCTAATTTCTTCCATTTGTAATCTCTCAATATTGCTGTATAAGTTTTCTCTTATCATTAATACTGATCACCGGCAAGATGATGCCGACTGGTTTGTCAATGATAAATTGATTGTTCTCTTTATTTAGTAAATGACACATGGGAATCTCTGTTGAAACACCCGGATTTGATTTCAATCAATTGATGTACCTCCTTTATATATGATACTATTTATTTTATTTTCAAAATCTGCTAGCATATGTTGAGCGGTCTCCTGCAGCTGGTCAAGAGTGCCTGCTGCATAAAGTTCTATATATAACAATTTATATTTAATGATCTCCAAGAGAACTAGTGCACAGGGAACAAAATATATGCATAATACTATTTTATGTAGAACTTTGAACTGTTTACATTCCTCAAAGATCTAAGTTCTAACCCTACATAGTCCAATACTGGTATATGGCATATGGTGCATCAAGGCAGAAGGAACGGAGTCTAAAGCTGGCGGTTGAAGAGAAGGGCACAGATAGGAGGGACTAACCAGCTGAGCAGAGCTCATGGGGGGAGGAATCATAGGGGGAGATAAGTGAAGAGAGATAATGAGGGGCAACTGAGTGAGTGCATTTGTGGGCCAGTAAGAGGAGTTTGAATTGTAGTCTGAATTGTGAAAGTCATTTGAGGGTTTTTTTTTTAAAATTCCAACCTCTTTCTATATAGGGATATTCTGTGATTATCCCATATATTTTTGTTTCTACCATCTTCACCAGGCTGGTATTGTAGGTATTCATCACCCTCTATGAAAAAGTATTTTCTGATGTTACTCTTAAGTCTACCACCCTGTGGCCTCAATTTATGCCATGCAATTCTACTGCATCCTCATCTCTGGTGGCTAAAAAATATCTAGTGTCATGAAGGTTTTAGATACATTGGAGGATGGGGCATTGAAGCAATATAGGGAAAAACAAAAGGCTATAATGATGGGCTTGTAAGGGTATTGATAAGGGGTCACTTGTGCAGTCAATGCTCACAGAGCTCCTGGTCTCTAAGAGAACTAGTGCACAGGGAACAAAATATATGCGTACTGCTATTATATATAGAACTCTGAACTGTTTATATTCCCCAAAGATCTAAGTTCTAACCCTACATAGTCCAATACTGTCAAGCAATGAACCCAGCCTATTATAAAAATAAAGGCTTTTATTTAAAGTACAGTCTAACGTAAACATGACTCTGAATTATATACAAGGTTATACAGCTTGAGAGAACGAAAGGCACATATTTTTATCAGTCAAGTGGTTAAGGAAAACAAACATCAGCCCTCACTAAGCCTAAAGTCAGGTTACAAATATCACCCATTAGCGATAACACAAATGGTTTACTGTCTGTCAGCAAGACTTTCTGGAGAGGTGATCAGACAGTGGGAGGCAGGCAATCCGTGAGGTCTAGACGACCAATGCAGGGCAGGTGGCTGGAAAAAAAACCCTGTTGGTGACGTCTTTCAGTTAGCACCTAATGTGCAGCCTTTCTTTATTTAGTGTGGGGAAATCTTTGTCTCACTATTGTGGACAAATGCTAAGTGATGCACATTGGGAAGAATAAGCCAAATTACAGTTACCAGTCCATGGTCTGCTATGAGAAAGACATGGGGGAAGTTACTGCTTGCCCTGGATCGGTAGCATGGAATGTTGCTACTCCTTGGGTTTTGGCCAAGTACTAGGGACCTGGATTGGACCTTGTACTGCTCACTGCAGTATGTAAGATGCTGCCTTTTCCTAGGTATACTCTTGTGTGATGTGTGGATTGTTACTAAAAATCATTTTTCATATAGATGGGGTAGGGGGTGTCAAAAAATGATGGGTCCCGGGTGTCACATATGCTAGATACGCCACTGATTGCTGGTATGATGAGCCACAGGAGACTGGTAACAATATTCTGTTATTTACTATCTAGCACACAGTTCTTCAACCGCCGGTCCACAGAAAATTTCTGCCGGTCTGCGCAGGGCCGGCGAGATCAAGTCGGCAGTTAAATTTCCTGCCGACTGCAGTTCCTCCCGACTGCGGTTCCTGCTGACTAATGTTCCTCCCAGCCTCAGGTGATCAAGACAAGCTGCCGACGTCGGGGCCTTCCCTCTGTGAGTCTCGCCTGTTCGGAAACAGGAAGTTGAAACAAAATAGGCGGGAATCAGAGAGTGAAGGTCCCGACGTCAGCAGCCTCTCTTGATTGCCGCCCCTGCCGAGTTGCTGAAGAGGGCCGCGGGGAAGTTGCGATTAGAACAGAGAGAGCTGCAGATTCAGGTGCAGGTGGAGGGAGATGGTCAGCGTGTGCGAGCAAGATCCTGGGGAGCCTTCACAGTGGCTGTCTTCCCTCCCACCAGCTCTCCTATTTGCCAGGGCAGTGATTTACCGGCAACTTCCTGCAGGCAAGTAGGAAGGGGAGACAGCCACTGTAGGAGGCAGGGAAGCTGCTGGATAAAGAGAGAGCTGTTACTGGACTTGGAGAGAGTTAGAAGGAGAGATGCTGCTGGGAGAGGAGGAGGGAAAGGGATGGGAAGAGAGTTAATGTTGGATAGAGGGAGGAGGGAAGGGAGAAGGAGAGATGCTGCTGGAAGGGGAGGAGGGAAAGGGATGGGAAGAGAGTTAATGTTGGATAGAGGGAGGAGGGAAGAGAGAAGAAGGAGAGATGCTGCTGGGAGGGGAGGAGGGAAAGGGATGGGAAGAGAGTTAATGTTGGATAGAGGGAGGAGGGAAGGGAGAAGAAGGAGAGATGCTGCTGGGAGGGGAGGAGGGAAAGGGATGGGAAGAGAGTTAATGTTGGATAGAGGGAGGTGAGGGAGAAGGAAAAAAAGGAAGGAGTGAAGGGAGAAAGAAAAAAGGAAGGAAACAGCTGGCAGGAAGATTACAGGAGGGGAAGGGGGTCAGGGTGGAATGGAGAGATCAGATGAGGGAAAGGGGAGAGAGAGGAATGAGAAAGTAGAGAGACATTGATGTTGGAAAGGGGGTCAGCAGAGAAATGAGAGAGGGATAAAGATGCTAGATTTGGTGTAGGAGAGATAAAATTGAAGAAGGCAGTGAAGCTGGAATGAATGATGTAAAAAGGAGAGAGGAGGCACAGGCTGGATGGAAAGGGGAGAGGGGCATAGAAAGAAGTCAGATACATATGGAAGGGGGAGAGGCCAGACATTGGATGGAACGGGCAGATGCTGGAAGGAAAAGAGTGAAAAGAAGATGAAAGCAGAAACCAGAGACAACCAAAGGTAGAAAAAAATAATTTTATTTCTATTTTGTCATTAGAATATATCAGATTTGAAATATATATCCTGCTAGAGACATAACTGGGGACTGCAGTATTCTGTTAGCATGATATTTCTATGTAGCATTCTATAATAACTTGGCTTGTTCGGTTTTCTTGATAGTAGAGGGGATATATGTGAAGGGGAGGGGAGACAGGGGTTTTGTTGGTCCGTACTCTGTATATTTGTATTTATAAAATCACAATTGTTCAGAATATTGTTTCTTTTTATACTTTAATAAAATACGTTCAATATAAAATCATAATTGCGGCTTGTGCAGATGGGATCAGATGGTTTGCGGGGACCGAGCTCGCGGAGATGGGGTGTAAACGGGATTTTTAAATTTTAGTCCTAGTAGTTTGCCAGTCCACAAAATAATTCTTTTATTTCTGCCGGTCCACGGGTGTAAAAAGGTTGAAGAACACTGATCTAGCACATGTACACTCACTGGCTACATCTTTCTGTGGCAGGAAAGAGGATCTTCAGTGACAAATTCAGACAATATATTCATATGTGTTTAAACTAAAGTGTTGGGGGTGACATATTAGTTCAGGAAATCACTACCAGCATAAGTAAAAGTATGACAGCAGTGGGAAAGATAATAATATAAACAGCAATTCACTTAAAATATAAGGTTCTACTTCCCAACACTTTATATGCCAACATCTATGGGCAAGCACTTATGCCTGGTCTATGACAAGCATAAATACACATGGCTATATGTTGCCACTTATTATGACCAACCCAGCACCAGTGCTGGCTTACTCCCATGAGAATGCAGCATTAGGAACTTACATTTCCTTACCAGAATAGCTGACCAAGTCGGTAGCCATAGTCAGGAGTTAGCTGGCTACTCCCCAGGCTGTGAAGCTGAGCAAGTCAGGGACTAGTTACCCAGCCACAAACAAAGGACACCTCAGGAGAGGTTTATTTCTGAGCCCAAAAGGTTTACTGCTTTTAAAGAGAAGCCTGTTATTTTAAGACAGTCCCTTAGAAAACAGTATGGAGAGAGCCAGGCTCTACAGCTTAGAGAGCCTGATCCCCTCCCCCACTCCAGGTACAGTGGGCGTGGCTATCCCAAGCATAAAATGCAGGGCTTGGAAAGCAGAGGAGGGAGCAGGTG
Organism: Geotrypetes seraphini; assembly: GCF_902459505.1. Taxonomy (NCBI): domain Eukaryota; kingdom Metazoa; phylum Chordata; class Amphibia; order Gymnophiona; family Dermophiidae; genus Geotrypetes; species Geotrypetes seraphini. The sequence goes on from NC_047087.1 coordinate 142,354,043, forward strand.
AAACAGCCTCAGGAGCAGCAGTGGAAGCAGCAGGAGAAGGAGCTGGTGGAAGCTGGGACCAAGGGAACAAAGCAGTGCCTTGCTGAGCCATGGTTGAGCCAAGAGGTGGAAATGTGTGAGGAGGAACTGGCTTCACTCCAACCTCTAGGGAACAACCAGGTTGGGAAGCAATGGACACCATTTGTGGGCCAGAGGAGGTCAAGATTTTCCCTGACTTTGTGGACATTCACCTCTTCAACAAGGAGAAAAGGGACAACAACCTGTTTTGAAGTACTTACCAGCATAAAGCCATCACAAGGCCTGATTAAACCTCAGAGATCACCTGCAGTGTAAACAATTACAACTCACTGGTAAAGTTTAATGTGCGCCTTCTCTCTAGTTGAATATATACATTGCTAGTCTGTAGAAAGAACTGTCTTAGCAAACTATTCCTGTTTGAAAAGTATTTTTTCATGAAAGTTGTGGCTTGGATTTTCTTTGTGTTTTATAATTGCCAGCCTGGCCATTCTGACTTGAGCCCAGTAAAAGGTTTGAATAAAAACTATTTTTCCTTTAAACTGATTGTTTTGTATGGTGGTGATTTTTGGCTACTAAAGCCAGTATACCGACTGGTCCTGGGCAAGCTTGCGGGCCAGTGCTTACTCCTAAGGGTTACCCTAGTTCCAGGGGAACACGTCAGGGCCCGAGTCTAGTTCTCACCAGCGCCCTCTCCTGTCCTGACCAGAGGCCTGGTGGGCAACATTATGTGCATATCTTATTTTATAAACCTCTTGCTTAAGTGTGGGACCCACTCATGCCTCACCTGTGAATTGAATTCTAGACATCAAATAAATGCTGAAGGATTGTCTGACCAAACTAGCTATAATATAGGGAATATTGCTCAAGACAGTAGTGAGATGGGAATGTGTGAACAGATGACTACATTGCAGCTTTACAAATCTCTACAAAGGCTGACCTCAGATGGGCTACCAATTCAGCCATGGCATTCTGAACCATAGCATGAACCCATAGTGTCATACCAGCCTGGACATAAGTGAAGGAGATGTAATTCACTAATCAACTGGACAAAGTTTATTTACCAATGGACACAGCCATCCTGTTAGGACCAAAAGAAATAAAAAGCTGGGTGGATTGTCTATGGGCTTTAATCCACTACAAATAGAAGGCCACGGTTCTCTTGCAATCCAAAGTGTGCAGTAAACTTTCACCAGGATGGGCATTAGGTTGTAGGAAAAATATTAGCAGAATGACTGACTGGTTAAAGTGGAATTATGACACTACCTTAGGAAGGAACATTGGATGCTTGTGAAGACCTACTCTTGTTATGATGAAACCTTGTGTTTGGTTGATCAGTTACTAGGGCCTGGAGCTCATTGACTCTGGTGGACTGAAGTGACCGCCACCAAAAACAAGACCTTCCATGAGCTTTCATCAGCTGGGTGAGTACAACAGAGATTCCATGACACCAAGGGGCGCTTTTAGCAAAAGCAAACCCTTCATAAAGCAAACTAGAGGATGTACAGAAATTGGCTTACCCTCTACATGATGATGGTCAGTACAAGTTTCATTAAGTTAACCCTTATAGATTTGGGTTTGAGGCCAGACAGAAATGTATAGAAGATATTCAAGCAGTTTTTGCGTAGAACATGAGAGAGGATCTAGGGCCTTGCTCACACCAGATGGCAAACCTCCTCTGTTTAAAATTATATGACTACTTAGTGGAATCTTTCCTAGAAGCAAGCAGAACACAAGAGACACTCTCATGCAGTTGTAGAGTCAACTGCTATCCTCTGAACATCCAAGCTGTGAAGCTAGAGATTGACAGTTGGGATACAGAAGTGACCCCTTGTTCTCAGTAATGAGAGTCAGAAAACAGTTTCCATCGGTCTCTGAAGGCTAACTCTAGAAGCAGAGGGAACCAAGTCTGACTTGGCCAATAAGGGGCGATGAAGATCATGGTTTCCCAGTTCTGCTTAAGTTTCAAGAGAATTTTTGCTATGAGAGGTACTAAAAGAAATGCACACAGAAGTCCCTTCCCCCCGCTATGTTGGTATGCTCCCTTTGGCAGTATCTATAATAATAAAATGCTAAGCGCGCATGCGCACTCTTACCGCGTGTTCCCTAATCCCTGATCTGTAGGTCCGTGATTGGCAGGAGTGCGCATGCATGACACCAGAACTCCTCCTCCCGAGTCCCAGACACGCTGACCACCTTCGGTCTCACGGGCCTCTCAAGCAGCGGCGGTGGCAGGGATGGTGGAAACGTTATCGAGGTGGCTGTCGGCTTCAGGTGCGCAAGGCGGCTGTCGGCGCCTGCAGGAAGTGGCAGCTTGAGGTGGCAGTGGCGGAGGGCAGATGCAAACGGAAGTAAGGAGTGCTGCTGGACAGTGGAAGAGGTGCTGATGGGCAGGGGGGGCAGAAAAAGGAAGGGAGGCCTACTGCTGGACAGGGGGAGCAGGAAAGAGGTGCTGATGGACAGGGGGTCAGAAAAAGGAAGGGAGGCCTACTGCTGGACAGAGAGAGCAGGAAAGAGGTGCTGCTGGACAGGGGAAGAGGTGCTGATGGACAGGGGGAGAGAAAAAGGAAGGGAGGCCTACTGCTGGACAGGGGGAGCAGAAAAGAGGTGCTGCTGGACGGAGGGAGGTAAAACAAAGGGAGAAGGGCTGATGCTGGATAAGGGGAGCAGTGAAGGGGTAGTGGTGGTGGATAGCCAAAGAAAAAGACAGAAAGAAAGAAAGATAGAAATACAGAAAGCGGCTAAGGAGAGAGAGAAAGAAAGAAAGAAAGACACACACACATATATTCTAGCACCCGTTAATGTAAAGGGCTATAAGACTAGTATCAAATAAAGATGAACTTGAATGGCATCCAAGGCTACTCTGTTGTGTGATCCTATTCTGGAGCAATACTGAGGGATCTTGTTTTTCAGATGAGTAGCAAGGCAATCTATTGACATCATTTACCTCGATTTTCAAAAGGCTTTCGACAAGGTGCCACATGAAAGACTGCTTAGGAAGCTGTGGAACCACGGGGTGGGAGGAGATGTGCACAGATGGATCGAGCACTGGTTGTCGGGTAGACTGCAGAGGGTTGGAGTAAAGGGCCAATATTCTGACTGGCGGGGAGTCACAAGCGGTGTGCCACAGGGATCGGTGCTGGGGCCGTTACTCTTCAACATATTTATCAATGACCTGGAAAAAGAGGCAAAGTGCGAGGTCATAAAATTTGCAGATGATACCAAACTGTGCGGCAGAGTTAGGTCCAGGGAGGAGTGTGAGGACCTGCAAAGGGACCTGGAGAAGCTGGAGGACTGGGCAGACAAATGGCAAATGCGCTTCAATGTGGAAAAATGCAAGGTCATGCATATAGGGAAAAAGAACCCGTTGTTCAACTACAAAATGGGGGGGGCATTGTTGGGAGACAGCAGACTTGAGAGAGACTTGGGTGTGCTGGTGGATGCATCACTGAAGCCATCTGCACAGTGCGCAGCAGCCTCGAAAAAAGCCAACAGGATGCTGGGCATCATAAAGAGGGGCATCACAACCAGGACGCGGGAAGTCATCATGCCATTGTATCGAGCGATGGTGCGTCCGCATCTGGAATACTGCGTGCAGTATTGGTCGCCATACCTCAAGAAGGACATGGCGGTGCTTGAGAGAGTCCAGAGGAGAGCGACGAAACTGGTAAGAGGGCTGGAACACTGCCCATACGCCGAGAGGTTGGATAAGCTGGGGCTCTTCTCCCTGGAAAAAAGGAGGCTCAGGGGAGATATGATAGAGACCTTCAAGATCATGAGGGGCATAGAGAGGGTGGATAGGGACAGATTCTTCAGACTGAAGGGGACAACAGGTACGAGGGGGCACTCGGAGAAACTGAAGGGAGATAGGTTCAAAACAAATGCAAGGAAGTTTTTTTTCACCCAGAGGGTCGTGGACACTTGGAATGCGCTGCCGGAGGAGGTGGTCGGGCAGAGTACGGTACAGGGATTCAAACAGGGATTGGACGGATTCCTGAGGGATAAAGGGATCGTGGGATACTGAGAGAAGTATCCAGGAAATAAGTATAGAAACCCGACCAGGTCGTGCATGTGCAAAACCGGAGGGTTAGGACTTCGATGGGAAGATAGGACTTCAATGGGAAACCAGGGTGGCAAGGGGGCCCCTTCTGATGATTCAGACAGGTGATCTGTTTGGGCCGCCGCGGGAGCGGACTGCTGGGCATGATGGACCTATGGTCTGACCCGGCGGAGGCACTGCTTATGTTCTTATGTTCTTATGTTCCTCTCTGAAAAGATCTTTTGTGCTATGTCCAGCTGAAAAACCACTTATGTGGCTGCATTATCCTGTTCAGTCTGTCAACAAGACAGTTGTTCTTCCCTGCCAAATATGTACCCTGAGAACCATGCCATTGCTGGATGCTCAAAGTTACATTCTGACTACTTCATTTTAAGGAATCTTCACTGATTGCCTCTTTGAGCAAGAATTGATTTTAAATGTGTCTCTGGTTTTCAAAATAGTTCATGGTTTCACTGCTGAGTCACTCAGTTTTTTGGTACAGTAAAAATATAAGAATTGCCATAATGGCACAGACCCAAGGCCTATCAAATCCAGCCAGTAACCTGTTTCCAACAGTGGCCAACCCAGGTCCTAAGTACCTAGATCCCAAGTAGTGAAACAAATTTTATGCTGCTTATCCTAGGAATAAGCAGTAGATTTCCCCAAGCCATCTCAAGCCTTTGGACTTCTCTTTTAGGAAATTATCTAAACCTTTTTTAAACCCCACTAAGCTAACTGATTTCACCACATTTTCTGGCAACAAATTCCAGAGTTTAATGAAAGATTTGGTACTTACCTTTGCTAATCTTCTTTCTTGTAAATCCACACTTTATTCCAGGACCAGTGGGTTATTGCTGTCTACCCGCCAGGCCTTATAGGAAGCCTCAAACTTCAGAGATTTAAACCCTTCCCCCTCATACTTCAACACTGGTTCTGAAACATCAGTCGTCCTTCCTACAAGCCAGGCCGTAGGAGCTTATTTTTTCTGCTCATGTTTTATTTAGTGTATTTTCAGTCTTTATGTGCGCGGTTTTCACCCTCGTTACGCAGAAGCTCCCTGCGGGGATGGCTCTGACTGCGGGAGATCACAGACCTTTGGAAAAAGTCTGCTTCTTGGAGTTACCCTGCTTGGCAGTAAGCCTCCTGGACAGCCTGTATATCAGATCGGGGCTCCAGGTTCATCCACTAGTGGGTCACGCGCAGGCTGCATGGTTCCAAAGAGATGCATCTGGGATCGGAGTCAGACTGCGTTCCTCTGCCTGGCGTTCTGTGTGGCGTGTCCGAGGATGGCGGAGGTACCCAGCCGTGGATGTCAGGCCAGAGGGGCAGTCAGAAGAAACCAAATTTAGTTTTCCAGCAATTTGAGGCAGAGGATCTCCCTGTGAGCTGTTTCAGCTCTGCCTGCAGTGTTTTCCAGTCAGCACATGGTTCTGTGAGTATAGACTGACAGCCTAAATCAGCAATTTCTTTTTTTTGGGAGGGGGGTCTTAAAAGGGGTTTATGGGTGGTTTCCCTGCATGTGCTACCTCTCCACTCCTAAGATCCTAAAATCACCATTTTTTTTAGGGTTCTTGTGGCTTTCCCGGGCTATTTTTAGTCAAAATCAGCACCTGTGGCCTTCTTGGATTTTTTTTTCTGATTTGAATTTAAAGTTATTTTCACACTTGTGAGTTTCCTTTTTGAAAGAAAACCACATAGATGGCCTCCCCAGGATAGGATGTGATGGATTCATTGCACCAATAAAAACCAGAAAACAGAAAAGGCAAAATAACTCATGGTTCTCAGAACAGCTAAACATTATGAGGAAAGAAGTAAGGAGGGCAGAAAGGATCTAGAGAAAAGAACAAAACTAGGACACTACATTACCTGGAGGAAAGAAATAAAACAATACAAACTTGCAGTAACTGAAGCAAAACAATCATACTAGGATAACCTGATCACCAAATCTAAAAATTCCTCTAAATGCCTCTTTAACATATACAACTCACTGATCTCCACCAAAGATATAATAGAAGGACCAACTTCCTAACAACCCGACACAGACAACCTAGCACACTATTTTCAAGAAAAATTCAAAGCCACGAGGAAATCATTCACACATGATCTGGATGATAGCATATATCTATATCCTGCCAAAGATAATAAGAACAAAGGGATTCCAGTTGACAGATGCTGGTTAAAATTCACCTCTGTCAGCCAACTAGAGATCTCGAACTGGCTGATGAGAATATCCAAAAAACATTGTCACTTAGATATATATGCCCATGTAACCTTTTAACCAATGCCCCTCCTAATTTTCTGTTATGGAGGACAAATCTAGTAAATGCATGTCTAGAAAAAGGAATCTATCCCAAAACAATATCAACAATAGCATTGACATCCATACCTAAAGCAGCAAGTAGTAAATTTCAGGCCATTAGTAGGGATTCCATGGCCTGCCAAACTACTGGAATTCTGTGTTAGTACACAATGCCCCTATCACATCTCCTCCAAACTAAAAAAACAAAAAAACAAAACAAAACCCTATCTTTAGCTTTTTTTCCACAGAGAAGCTGCAATTCCCTTTATCAGTTTGGTTGCCTTCTCTATAATTTTTCTGTTCTGCTATACTGTTTCTGATACTCAGCAGCCAGGGCTGCACACAGTACTCAAGGTGTGGTTGTATCATGGATTGATAAAGAAGCACTATGATATTTTCTGCAATATTATCCATTTCTTGTCTAATATTTTATTTGCTTTTTAGACAGCTGCACCACACTGAAAAAAAGATTTCAAAATATTGTCCACAATGATGCCAGGATCTATTTACAGGGTAGTGATGCTTAATACACAACCCAGCATTGTGTACTATAATTTGGATTATGTTTCCTTATGTGCATTGCTATGCAATTGTCCATATTAAATTTCAAAAGTTGAGGAAATTGTCATTAGGCTGCATGGAAGCAAATACTGTTAGGAAGGAAGAAAATAAAATCTGCATGATCAGTATCTCTCAAGCACATAAGTGGCATAGGAAGAATGTAAAAGGCTGGGGAGGCCAACGAAGAGGAATAACAAACTTAAAGATGAAGAAGAGAGCACAAAGTGGTTCTCACCGTCTCTGTGATGTATGTCTGCTGTCCATCCACATACTGCAAAGCATATTGTTCAGAGTTATTGATATTCCATCTGTAGTAATTAAAGAAACTGTCAGAGCCATGCCAACATCTTCTACCAGATCCACTAAGAACAGACCTCTGCAAGATCACTTCTCCATTTTCAAACATTATTGGGGCAATTTTAAATGGATTACTGTGAATAAAGGGTGGTTTACCTACAGAAAACAGCCCTTTCAAAACTGTCCCAGGCCCTTAGCAGGGAAAAGTATACATCTTACCAACAGCACACATGCTTTTCTCTATAAGGAGAAGGCCCAGGGCTGGATCTAGGTTTTCTGTCATCCTAAGGAAGCAATTTTTAGATGCTACTCTCTGTTAATTTTGTTGGTCTTTATCCATGCCTGCATGTTACAATTTTTCTTTTAACATTATAATTTTTCAATGCATACAATTGATTGTATCTACATTAATTCATAGTTAACATATATTAAATCACAGTTTGCACACTTTAATTTTGTCAGTTTGTCTTAAAAATTTATGAATGCTAATAACTGCACAGCCCTAATCTTTACTTGTCAAAACACAATGGATGAAATACTACCATGGAAATGTGCTACTCCAAGCATGTGTTTGCTTTACAACTGCCTACAGCCAACCCTGAGCAGTTCTTGAAAATTAAGCACAGGGGATTTATTTTTCAAATGACCACATGAACTCTTCCCTGATTTATTCCACATGCTCTATACCTGCAAAACATATAAATTACCTACCCCCTACAACACAGGCTCACAGGTGCATTTTAAAAGGAAAACCACAGAATTTCTTTTTCAATATCAGCCTGATCATTACAAAATAAATATCCCCTTTGAATGCTCTGCTCTCTCAATTCCTTAATCTTGAATTTATAAAACTGCAATTTCTCTTCTGTTGTGTTTCTTCCTCTTTTCTGTCCTGCTATATATTTTCAATGTTATTCAAAAGATTATACCTAATTGACAGCTTAAATCAGCATCAGAATACTTTTGTACAGGGGCGTGGTGACCTCACAGCTCAAGATGGCTGCCTAGCGCTTGAGCTCCATGCAACCCAGCATTTCTTTTTGAGCAATCTTGCGTTTTACACTAGCAGCCAGCTTTTCATTGCGAGGACTGTATTTCGGAATAGCTACCGGTGGGGGTGGTATGCCGGGCGGTTTGCCTGCCTGCCCAGATTTAGCATCTTTCACATACCGCGCTTCTACTTCTCAGCCTGGGGATGGAAACAACATGGCGGCAGTGCCTGCAGCAACTAGTTCCAGCTCCAGCTCTCCGCAGGACATGATTACTGCCCCAGTGCCGGACTCTTGCGGCTTTTCATCAGCTGCTGTTGGATTTTTAAAAAAAAAATGATCTGCAGGCAGTCCGCTCAGATCTTGCAACCCTTTTAGCTGACATGCAGAGTGAGATCAAGGAGCTCGGGGGCCGGCTGGTTGAGGTCAAGTCGACGCTGGAGGACCATCAAACTTCTTTGTCTTCTGTGGAATCAGCACTTCAGGACTGCAGATCGTTTTTACTGGACAAACTTGAGGACTTTGAAAATAAGTCCAGGAGGTTTCATGGGTTCCCAGAAGGTCCTGATTATACTAACTGTGAAGCTACTATCCAATGGTTGGTGACTGCATTGTTGGTGGATTCCTCCCGGCCTTTGTCCCTCAAGGAGATTGGCATTGTAAGGGCCCATTGGACTTTGGCGTGGCCTCGGTCTAATGTGCCACAGGATACTATGGTGTGTTTCCCTGATTTCAAAGTGAAAGAATTGATTTCGTCTATTGCGAGGAAGCAGGATGATTTCCATTGGGATACTTACCCAATCCAAGTTTTTCAGGACCTGGCTGCAGCTACTCTACGGAGAAGGGGGGAACTTAAACCCCTATACTCGCTATCTGATGAAGAAAGGCATCAAATATAAATGGCAGCACCCCTTCGCTCTCACTTTCTATATGGAAGGCAAGCTTCACAGAATACGTACTACAGAATATGCTCTTGGTGTTTTCCTAGATATCTCTCCATCTTCTTCTGAGACTAGGTCGCACTCTGTATCACCTTCAGGTAGGTACTCTGAGTCACTGGTGCAGCTTCGAAGGCAGCGGATGACCCATGGGAAGGGGCAACTTACTCGTCAGGCATCTGGGACTCAAGTTCAGGCCTCCAGCTCCAGTTATACCTGAATCTTAGTTTGGTGTTTCGAAATGCTGAGTTGTTTCTTTGAACAAATTGATATTCTGATGTGCTGAGTTTTTTGTATTGCGTGCCTGTTGTGGTCTGTTTATGGGCCGGGCCCCATGTGGGGCATCCCTCTTCTCCTTTTTCTTTTTCTCAAGACGTGATAGCTTTTATGGTGCGCTTGACAATCTGGTTGGGTACAGAGTGTGTTGGGTAGAGAGTGTGTGGGGGGTGGGAGGTGGGGAGTGGAGTTTTAATTTTGTTTTGAGATCTGTGGGTTTTGTGTTTTTCCCAGGGCTTTTTTCTTTTTTAGTAATATTTTTATTTTTTAATGCTATGGGGGGCTTAGACTTGTGTCTATTAATGCAAGGGGCTTGAATGTGTCAATGAAGTGATAATTGCTATTCCGAGAGGCGAGCCAGATGAAAGCTGATGTTCTCTTTGTGCAAGAAACCCTCTTACTTTTTAGGTATAAGTGGGTGCTTTTTCACAGGCATTATTTGCCAGCGATATTGGCCTCTATTAAGTTCCATGTGAAAACCAAGGAAGTGGGTATTATGCTGTCCAGGTGCCTTCCCTGGCAAGTTCGTAATACGGTGGCAGATAGGGAGGGTCATCAACTTTGGTCCAGTTGCAACTCTATGACCAGACCTATACACCTAACTCAGCTCAGGGTGATTTTTTTAATCATTTATCTCAAGTCCTGCCGAAACATGTGTCTGGTATATTGTTGGCTGGTGGGGATTTTAACCTCACTATTGGTCCCTCATTAGATAATTTGGCTTCAGTGGTGGAGTATGGGCAGGCTGATAGAGTTTAATTGCAGGGGTTCATGTATCAATGGGGGTTGGTGGATCTTTGGCATGGCTTGCGTGGCGTGGCGAGGTGGATCTTTGGAGTGGCGAGATCGGGATTATAATTTCTACTCCCCTTAACATAATACTTCTAGAATTGATTTATGGTTGGGAGGTCCAGCAGTTCTGGGGCAGGTTATAGAGGCCTCTATACAGGTTAATTCCTGGTCTGATCATGCATCTCTGCTTCTTGTGCACCTCGGAAGGATGGCTTCTCTCAATGGCGTCTTAATGTCTCTCTTTTGGCAGAATCTGGTCATTTGGTTCAGTTGGAGACTCACTCACATGATTTTTTGCAATTTAACAATTTACCTGAGACCTCTTCTTTTGTTTTGCGGGAGACGTTAAAGGTGGTGATGCGTGGGCATTTTTTTTTTTTTTTTTTAAATGTATATTTTATTAAATTTCCAAACATAGCAAAACACAGGAACGCAAAGTTCAAAGAAAGTGAGCAAAAGGAGTGCAACATTTCAGTCCATAACCACTCCTGTCCCTGTCAACCCTGGCGGATATTGCTGACCGCCTTAACAAGGTTCGTCAGGAGAACTTTGAATCTGATAATCATACTAGCAGGCTTTTGACTCATAAATTGTGTAAACAGCGGGAGCAAAATTGTTGCTTGGATGAGACTGGGGCTACTAGTACTGATACTCTATTCAGCAGCAGTTTTGGGAGTATTACCAGCAGTTTTAGACTCCAGTCTCCTCCTTCTGAAGCTAGGATTTCGGCTTTTTTAGCCAATTTGCAACTTCCTATTCTTTCTCCTTCAGAAATGACATGTTATCTCAGCCGTCATGCACGAGATGAGTTGGTTCTTGTGGAAACTAATCTGGAGGATGCGCTGAGTCGGGGTAGTGGCAGGGGTGCAGTTTCCAGATTATATTTGGCTTTATTGACTTTTTCTGATCCGGTCGCTCTATACAGGGAGTGCTGGGAGCAGGATCTTCATATTACTTTTACTACTAAACAGTGGCTTAGTGTTAGATAGTAGGTTAGATAGATTGTGAGCCCACCAGGACAGAGAGGGAAAAATGCTTGAGTACCTGATTGTAAAAACCACTTAGATAACCTTGATAGGCGGTATATAAAATCCTAATAAACTTGAAACTTTCTTACCTACTTAAGGTCTCTATTGCTAGCTGTCAGCCCAGCCTTAACTTACTGGCCTTACCAATGTCAGCAAAGGCCTATGGGAGATCATATCATTCATATCTGATCTTAGGGCATGTCAGTGCAGACAGCCTAAATTACATCAGTGCTTAAAAGTAACAAAGGATCTTGGTACAGCTAAGGTGCAAAGAGGTGTTAATGTCTGTGCTTAAGATATACAGTAAGCCCAGGTGCATAGTCTAACACAGATAGTTAGGGTTCATCAGAAACCATTGTCAGAATTATACTGGAAATTACATTTGACTTCAGTCTGTGAGGGACAGTGTCTTCCTCTTTTCTTCTCGAGGTCTCTCACACCCCACTCACCTTATTCACCATTGTTTCACTACAATTTACAAATTATAAACAGAAAGATACTGGGACATACAATAGTTTCTATTTTTAGAATACGACTCCAACCTATAAAAGCCTCCTCTCTGCAACACCCTCCCCCTCTCTCTCTCTGGAATGCGAAGCTTGGAACATCACCCCCCCCCTTTTCTCTCTAACTCTCTCTCTTTCTTTGGGCTAGATTCACAAAGCAAACCGATTGGTTTGCGACCCCTTTGCGACCAGATTTCCCTCCGGCCCAATTCACTTACCGATTAAGTATCACTCTCCTGCCACCCGCTTCAAATCCATGCATGCAAATGAGGAGAAACGCATGCAAAGTATACAGAGACACAATTCACCAACCAAATTTTTAAAAACGACTGGGCTGGCCGATCAACCCAAGAAGTGACTGCTGGGGAACAGTTGAAAACGTCTTTCCAACTCTCCAGCTCCATAGAAACCCTGCTCTCTGCACGCCCTGCTCTCTGCTGCCCTGAATCTCTCCTGCCTGCTGCCCCGATGCTCTTCCCCGGATCTCTCCTGCCTGCTCTGCCCTGCTCGTCCCCGGTTTTCTCCTGCCTGCCACCCTGAATCTCTCCTGCAGTTCCCCGCACTGTGAGCACGTGGTTTTAACCCGCGGGTTTAAGCAGGTTAAAACCACGGGCTCACTGGGCAAAAAGTAAAAATATAAGTTTTTTTTAAAAGTCGCAGGTCGGACGAGTCTAGACGCATGCGCAGACCATCTACAGATGGTCTGCACATGCGTCGGGATCGCACTCCGGTGATCTGTGCCGGAAGATGGGGGCATTCCTCTGATCGCCCCTATCTGCATATTTGAGGATTAAGAATCCATTGAACCTGCCCGGATCAGACACGAATTGGTCCCAATCGAGCAAGTTCGTGAATCTAGCCCTTTGTCCTCACAGTACCTATTCAGGAAGCTGTCTTTTCTCTCTCATTCACAAGAGCACAGAAGCAGTCACTGTTATTGTAAAGCTTATTTCTATCTGTACAATTGTAATGCTTGATGTATCTTTATAAATCTTGCTTTATTGTAATAAATCTTGCTTTTCTGTAATATCTTTATAAATCTTGCTTTTCTGCACAAAATATATATTCTTTATGCAATCACTCTTAGCTGTCTTTGTCAGTAATTTTACTTCCTTCTGAATCTTCAATGAGGGTATTGAACCCGGGACCTGGCAGATTGTAAGGCCGCTTCAACATTACCCCTCCAAAACCTTACATTTTGGGGGCTAAACCTTACACTAGCCATCTGATTGAAAATGGATACAAAATGCTGTTTCATTGGTACTGCACCCCTGTTAAACTTCAGTCTTAGTATCATCTGGGAGAAGTGAGTGTTGGCTTGGATTTAATGGTCAGGGGGATATGTATCATATTTGGTGGACCTGCCCCAGATTGGGCTCTTATCGGAGTTCAGTTTTTGCGTTAGCATTCCAAATTACTAGAGACAATATCCAGAGCGAGCAAAATACTGTCTGCTTAATTTATGCCCCCCAGGGCCTAGAATACATAAACTGGTTTCCCGGCTGGTCCTTGCTCGGGAGTGGAGGACACCATCCATTCCTGCTTTGGGGCTGTCACAAATTGGATTACATCTTTTTGATGACTAAATTAACTGCCCTGCGATAGAACCGCCTAACTCCCTTTTATAAGATCTAGGATCCCTATATCACCTGGAAGGAATCTCATCCATGATTTGTGATTGTCTATTGGAAGGCTCTCTCTTTACTTTATATATATATATATATATATATATATATATATATATATATATATATATATAAGCAACAAGTTTTCAATACAAACCCCCCTCCCTCCCCCCAAAAAAAACTAATTATATATATATAAATTAATTGTTCTGTGGGGGAGGGAGAGGGGTTTGTATTGCAAACTTGTTGCTTTGACTCTTTGTTCTTATGGTAAACTAAACTAAACTAAGTCTTGGGTTTATATACCGCATCATCTCCACAGGTGGAGCTCGACACGGTTTACATGGTTAGGGAAGCAACGGAACTCCAGTGGATTTATAGAAGTAAGTAAGAGAGAGGTAGGTGTGATAATACTAGGGAGGGGACGGGTTACGTTTTGGAGAAGAGCCAAGTCTTCAGAAGCTTACAGAATGGTAGAAGGGGGCTCAAGTTGCGGAGAGGGGAAGGGAGACTATTCCAGAGCTGAGCGATTCTGAAGTGGAGGGAGGACCCGAGTTTACCGACGAGGGAGATACCTTTTGAGGAGGGAAAGGATAATTTTAATTTTTGCGTGAATCTAGTGAAGAATGGATTTGAGGAATTCCAGGATAGAGGAATAAGAGGTGGAAGGATGCCGTGGAGTATCTTGAAGGTTAAGCAGGCACATTTAAAGTGGACCCTGGAGATGACAGGAAGCCAGTGCAGCTTGGACAGGAGCGGAGAGACATGGTCAAATTTGCTTTTTGAGAAGATAAGTTTGGCCGCGGTGTTCTGGATTAGTTGGAGTTTGTGGAGGCTTTTCTTTGTTAAGCTAAGGTAAATGGAATTGCAATAGTCCAGTCTGGAGAGGATGATGGACTGTACGAGCACGGCAAAGTGTTTTTGGTGGAAGCAGGACCTCACTTTCCTCAGCATGGTGCTTGTTTTTTGATATATGGTTATGTATATTTTGACTTTGTGGAATTGTTGCTTGAATTGTTTGTTGTTTGTGAAAATCTTTAATAAAAACTATTTGGAAAAAAAAAAGTTTTGGCCGTGGTTGGCTCCCCTTCTGGTCCGGGTATTAAATGATATGGATGGGCAGTGTGAGTTCCCGAGATCTTGGCGACAAGCTGCAATTATTCTTTTGCTTAATCCTGGTAGGGACTCTAAATTTTGTGGTTCTTATCGCACTATCTCCCTATTTGGCGTTGATTATAAGATCTATACAAAAATTCTGGCAGCTAGGCTCCAGCGAGTGTTGCCTGTTGTTGTGCATCTAGATCAGAGGGGATTTATAGTGGGGAAAACTATGTTTGATAATATTAGAAGGGCCCTGCATGTGATTGAGCTGACTCAAGCTACTAATGTTCCCTCATTGGTCCTTTCTCTTAATGCAGAGAAGGCCTTTGATAGGATTCAGTGGTCCTACAAGCTAGCAGTTTTACGCAGTTTTGATATCTCTGGGTCTTTTTTGCATTGGATTCAGTTGTTGTATACTCATCCCTTGGCATCCTTGTCTATTAATGGTCACTATACTACGCCTTTTGAATTATATTGAGGAACGCGACAGGGTTGCCCCCTCTCTCCGCTTTTATTTGCTCTTTCAGTGGAGCCTCTGGCTCATCTTCTCCGGACGTCCTCTGGGATAACGGGTATTAAGGAATTTGGTGGTACAGAACATGTGTTATTATTTGCTGATGATATTTTATTGACTTTGAGTGATCCCCAGTGTTCGTTGGCTAGTTTATCTTCTCTTTTGTTGGATTTTGGCTCTGTGTCTGGTTTCAGGACCAATTTTAGCAAATCAGAGATTTTGAATATTAATCTTTAAAATTCTGAAGTGTGCACTTTGAAACAACTTTTTCCTTATCAGTGGGCAACTACTCTCATTCGCTATTTGGGTGTTAATCTGACTAGATCTGTTAAAGACCTTTATGTGCATAATTTCCCTAGCAAGCTAAAGGAGGTTACGGGTGATTTGGATTGGTGGGAGGGTTTGAGTACTTCCCGGATGGGGAGAGTGAATGCAGTTAAAATAGTAATTTTTCCCAAATTTCTTTATTTATTTCTGACTTTGCCTATTTCTATTCCTAAGCGCTTTTTTTATTTGTTGGATAGAAAGCTTTTTCGGTATATTTGGAAAAAGAAGCCCCTGAGGGTGAGTAGGTCCGTTCTTTATAAATCTTGGTTATGGGGTGGTATAGGGCTCCCTTATTTTGCTTTGTATCATTGGGCATCACTACTTCGCATTATAACGGCCTGGGTGGGAGGGGTGAAGGCTCCTTGGCTTTGCATGGAACAACGGAGGGTGGAAAGTATACCTCTCTGAGCTTTGCCTTGGCTTCCTCTAGATAGGCTTCGCCAGCTCCTACCTGAATTCCCGGTTCTTGTGCCAGTACCTTTGGCTCAATGAGTTAAGCAATGGGCCACGCTGTTTCCAGGATGCAGATATTTCCTTCACTCTGCTATTTCTTTCTTACCGGATTTTTCCCCCAACCAATTTTATCCAACATTTCTTAATTGGGCTAAACTTTCTTTGCGTACAGTTGGTCAGGTTTGGGAGGGGGATTCGGTTCGTCCTTTTGAAGCTCTTGTTGAAGAGTTTGGTGTTGCTTCCCAAGATTTGTTTAAATATCATCAGTTGTGAGCATTTCTGTGGAAAAAGGGGCAGGAGGAATTGGAACTTTCTGAAACTTTGATGGAGCAAGCTTTGCGTAAAGGATCGGGTAGGGGTGGTGTAAGTAGATTATATCAGGCTTTGTTAGTCAGACTGATCCTGCCCAGAGTCTTAAGTACATAAGTACATAAGTAGTTGCCTCCGCCGGGGCAGACCAGAGGTCCATCCCGCCCAGCGGTCCGCTCACGCGGCGGCCCATCAGGCATATTGCCTGAGCAGTGGTCCCTGACTAATTTTATACCTACCTCTACACTTATCTCTAAACCTTCCACTGCTCTTATCTGTACCCCTCAATCCCATTGTCCTCCAGGAACCTATCCTTATATCCTAGTCTTATATCCTGATGGGAGATTCAGTTCAGTGACAGGGTTGGGGTGTACTCCTGGCCACTGGTCTTTAAACATTTGTTTAAGGTTTCTATTTCAGCTTCTTTGATGGAGAACGGGTACAAAATTTTCTATCATTGGTATTATACTCCGGCTCGTCTCTCTAAAATGTTTCCTGCTTGCTCTGAGCTGTGTTGGCGTAAT
The DNA here is from genome assembly GCF_902459505.1 of Geotrypetes seraphini. NCBI lineage: Eukaryota > Metazoa > Chordata > Amphibia > Gymnophiona > Dermophiidae > Geotrypetes > Geotrypetes seraphini. The sequence continues at coordinate 142,370,636 of NC_047087.1, forward strand.
TGTGGCTTCAGGGGTACGTTCTTTCATATGTGGTGGGATTGTCCTAAGGTAAAGACCTCTCAGTCCTATGTGCTTTCTTTTTTGATAAATGTGCTACATGTGACATGTTCCCTCCGTATGAATTACAGTTTGTTGCATGTTTGGCCTCCGGGCTTTTCTCCACCTGCCCAATCTTTTGCTAAGCATTTGTTTGTCAAAAACAAAATGAGGAGGAAAAAATTCTTCAAAAAAGAAGAAAACGTGAAAAAACCATACAAAATAAGTTACATACATAGTAACATACATAGTAACATACATAGTAGATGATGGCATCCAGTCTGCCCAACCTGATTTAATTTAAAATTTTTATTTTTTATTTTTATTTTTTTAATTTTTCTTCTTAGCTATTTCTGGGCAAGAATCCAAAGCTTTACCCGGTACTGTGCTTGGGTTCCAACTGCCAAAATCTCTGTTAAGACTTACTCCAGCCCATCTACACCCTCCCAGCCATTGAAGCCCTCCCCTGCCCATCCTTCACCAAACGGCCATACACCGACACAGACCGTGCAAGTCTACCCAGTAACTGGCCTAGTTCAATATTTAATATTATTTTCTGATTCTAAATCTTCTGTGTTCATCCCACGCTTCTTTGAACTCAGTCACAGTTTTACTCTCCACCACCTCTCTCGGGAGCGCATTCCAGGCATCCACCACCCTCTCCGTAAAGTAGAATTTCCTAACATTGCCTTTGAATCTACCACTCCTCAACCTCAAATTATGTCCTCTGGTTTTACCATTTTCCTTTCTCTGGAAAAGATTTTGTTCTACGTTAATACCCTTCAAGTATTTGAACGTCTGAATCATATCTCCCCTGTCTCTCCTTTCCTCTAGGGTATACATATTCAGGGCTTCCAGTCTCTCCTCATACGTCTTCTGGCGCAAGCCTCCTATCATTTTCGTCGCCCTCCTCTGGCCCGCCTCAAGTCTTCTTAGGTCTTTCGCCAGATATGGTCTCCAAAACTGAACACAATACTCCAAGTGGGGCCTCACCAATGACCTGTACAGGGGCATCAACACCTTCTTCCTTCTACTGACTACGCCTCTCTTTATACAGCCCAGCATCCTTCTGGCAGCAGCCACTACCTTGTCACACTGTTTTTTTCACCTTTAGATCTTCGGACACTATCATCCCAAGGTCCCTCTCCCCGTCCGTGCATATCAGCTTCTCTCCTCCCAGCATATACGGTTCCTTCCTATTATTAATCCCCAAATGCATTACTCTGCATTTCTTTGCATTGAATTTTAGTTGCCAGGCATTAGACCATTCCTCTAACTTTTGCAGATCCTTTTTCATAATTTCCACTCCCTCTTCGGTGTCTACTCTGTTACAAATCTTGGTATCATCTGCAAAAAGGCACACTTTTCCTTCTAACCCTTCAGCAATGTCACTCACATACATATTGAACAGGATTGGCCCCAGCACCGAACCCTGAGGGACTCCACTAGTCACCTTTCCTTCCTTCGAGCGACTTCCATTAACCACCACCCTCTGGCGTCTGTCCGACAGCCAGTTTCTGACCCAGTTCACCACTTTGGGTCCTAACTTCAGCCCTTCAAGTTTGTTCAACGGCCTCCTATGAGGAACTGTATCAAAGCTTTTGCTGAAATCCAAGTAAATTACATCTAGCATATGTCCTCGATCCAGCTCTCTGGTCACCCAATCAAAAAATTCAATCAGGTTCGTTTGGCACGATTTACCTTTTGTAAAGCCATGTTGCCTCGGATCCTGTAACCCATTAGATTCAAGGAAATACACTATCCTTTCTTTCAGCAACACTTCCATTATTTTTCCAACAACTGAAGTGAGGCTCACTGGCCTGTAGTTTCCTGCTTCATCCCTGTGACCACTTTTATGAATAGGGACCACATCCGCTCTCCTCCAATCCCCAGGAATCACTCCCGTCTCCAGAGATTTGTTGAACAAGTCTTTAATAGGACTCGCCAGAACCTCTCTGAGCTCCCTTAGTATCCTGGGATGGATCCCGTCTGGTCCCATCGCTTTGTCCACCTTCAGTTTTTCAAGTTGCTCATAAACACCCTCCTCCGTGAACGGCGCAGAATCTACTCCATTTTCTCGTGTAACTTTGCCAGACAATCTCGGTCCTTCTCCAGGATTTTCTTCTGTGAACACAGAACAGAAGTATTTGTTTAGCACATTTGCTTTCTCCTCATCACTCTCCACATATTTGTTCCCAGCATCTTTTAGCCTAGCAATTCCATTTTTTATCTTCCTCCTTTCACTAATATATCTGAAAAAATTTTTATCTCCCTTTTTTACATTTGTAGCCATTTGTTCTTCCGCCTGTGCCTTCGCCAAACGTATCTCTCTCTTGGCTTCTTTCAGTTTCACCCTGTAGTCCTTTCTGCTCTCCTCTTCTTGGGTTTTTTTTATATTTCATGAACGCCAACTCTTTCGCCTTTATTTTCTCAGCCACTAGGTTGGAGAACCATATCGGCTTCCTTTTTCTCTTGTTTTTATTGATTTTCTTCACATAAAAGTCCGTAGCCATTTTTATCGCTCCTTTCAGCTTAGACCACTGTCTTTCCACTTCTCTTATGTCCTCCCATCCTAACAGCTCTTTCTTCAGGCTCTTTCTTCAGGTACATAACATGCTTTCAAAAAATACTTTGTTAATAAAATGAAAGTCAATCAACAAACACTATAATGATTATCTAATTAGAGGGTTGTGCTCAGAGACATGGAGGAAAAAGGGGAACATGTTCCCCAAAAAACCTCACCACCCAATCATTGCTATACCCTCAAAATGTAATGAAATACTGGTGTGCAAAAGTATCAAACAAGAACTTATCTGTTGAGCATCAACGTGCCACGTTTCAATATTTCATCAGGAAGCCAAATAATGAAATCAAAAAGACACTACGTCTTGCTTAAGGGTATCAGTCTCTGTTAAAGCTCAATAACTTTGTAAAGGTAAAAGTCTCCTACGCGTCAGCTCACTGGAGACTTGTTTGAACAAGAAATTGAATAGATGCAGTACAATGTGGATTACAAATTGGAGACTTATCTGGCACAATGGATGCAAAATGACAGAGGAAAAGAAGAATTTAGATTGACATCAGTTCCCTGAAATGAGTATATCATCTTCTTCTACATCCTGGATGTAGTTGGTCGTAATGGATCCAGAAAGATGCAGCGGCTTGAAGGAAGATTAATACTTCTAAGACGGAGTGCCTCCTTCCAAAGACAGTTTGTTTGAAGGCTATATATTCTTATTAAGTTACTCCTATATTTTTATTAGAGTAGAATGATGAGTTTATTTTGCAGTGATTCTGATTTTTCTCTTATTGAGTTTGGTAATTCTTCTTTTCTAATTAATCATTATTAATATTATATGATTAATAGGGTAATGAATTTGGGTGCTCTTCCTATAGGTTTATTGATTTTTACAATTTCCATCTGGTTATGGATTAAATAATTTTTTATAAATTAATTGAAGGAATACTGCAGTTCTTAATGAATTTACTATGTATTATATAGTATATTTGGTTATAGTCCTAGTAATTTTAATAGATAATTCTGCTGGGAGAGATTCCTAGTGGTTTTAGGTCTAGGTGTTTGTTTTAATTATTAGAAAGTCTAAATGAATTATTTGTTATTAAGGAGTAAGGTAGCTCAGGATAAGATATGGTGTATAATGTTTAATGTATAATGTTAAACTGAGTACCTAGATGAGGTAATAACTTACTTTAAAAATATATTGAATTTTAAATTTTTATGGGGATTAAATGACTTTATTAATATTTATTGATACGTGGAGGGTTAATTTGGGGATGAATTTAGGGTGCTTGGGGGAAGATAGTAGTTACCAGTCTATATGTTTGCACACAAACTTTTGTGTTATATACAGGGATGGGTTAGGGGAGGGAGTGGGGGAATTTTAGATTAGGGTCCTGGGGGTGTGTGAAAATACTATTTTTATATTCGACCAAAAGGAAATTAGGGGTCCATTCTTTAAAATGTATTACAACCTCATACAACCCACTCTAAAACTTCTAGGAATGGCAATAGACAGATGATGTACCATGCAACCACAAATCAACAAAACAATACAACAATCATTCGCGGTCATGAGAAACTTAAGGCAAGTTCGAAAATTCTTCGACAGAACACAATTCCAGCTCTTAGTCATGTCCCTAGTCCTAGTTCTTCTAGACTACTGCAACATACTCTATCTCCCCTGCCCCGCAACCATGATAAAACAACTACAAACAGTTCATAACACAGCGCTAAGACTTATCTATTCACTGAGGAAACACGACCACATCACGGCAGCATACCTCGATTCACACTGGCTCCCAATGCAAGAGTACAATTAAAATTCTACTGCCTACTATTTAAAACTATAAACGGAGACAGTCCAGTCTACCTAAATAACCGCCTAATCCAAACTACCTCAACCAGACATAGGAGAACCCACAAACAGTTCACGCATCCTCCAATCAGTGGCGTCAAATGAAAAAAACTGTACGATGGCCTACTAGCCACACAAGCAGCAAAACTAGACTACCAACTCTCCAATTTACTGATAACGACTCCAGAATACAAATCATTCAGAAAAGAAATAAAAACCATCCTATTCAAGAAATCCTTGGAGACAAACTAACACAAGACTCATCCCAATTCTCTGAAGCAACTCGCTCTACTCTTCAATTCCTCTGGAAATGGCCAGATAACTCCTTTTGTAATTCACCTTGAACCGCAAGGTAATGGCAGAATAGAAATCACGAATGTAATGCAATGTATTAAACAAATAAAATGGCTTTAAAATTCTATTTCTTGAATGTTAATGGACTCAATCATCCCATCAAGAAGAAAAAGATTCTTGACTTTCTGAAGAAGCAACAAGCAGACATATATTTTATACAAGAAACCCATTTGTCAGCTAAGGAGGCAGCCAAATTAGGAGGGTGGATAAAACATTGTTTTTTTGCTCCAGCAATGGAGAAAAAGGCAGGGGTAGCAATCCTGATTAATAAGATTTCTGCTAAATTTGATAACTTTCGGGCTGGTCCTATGGGTAGATGGCTCCATGTTAATATAACTTCAGGAAATGATACTCTGACACTTTTTAACATTTATGCACCAAATACCAAATAGGCGGAATTCTTTAAAAAGCTCCAACAAGTAATTATTTTGCTCGCTACATCTAATTTAATTGTAGCTAGAGACTTCAATGCTGTAATTGATCCAATAATGGATAAACAACCAAGTAGACAATTAAAATCATTAGGTTTAGATAATTTTGTGCATAATTGTGGATTAAAAGAAATATGGCTTGAGAATTTACATTTTGTTCTCAAGTTCATAAATCATTTTCAAGAATTGATTATTTCTTTGTTTCGGATCATCCAATTCAATAGGTTACAAAAGCCAGCATAGATCCTATCATTTTGTCGGATCATGCTTGGAATTTGGATTATCAGTTCACTGAAGAAGATTCTAACAGACCTGTTTGGAAGTTCGATAATACACTGCTTGCTGATTCAAACTTTCTTGAGGAAATTCAAATAAAAATGAATGAGTATTTTCAATTCAATACCTCGGAGGAGATATCTTTGGAAATTATATGGGATGCTTTCAAGGCAACTTTAAGAGAGCAGATTATTTCATATTCAGCGCATATTAGGAAATTACTCAAATTAGAATTTTCCCATTTAGAACAAATTATTTCTGCTTTAGAATCACAATTGGCTTTAAAATGGGAACAAGATACTTTGAATGCCCTGTTGAAAGTTAAATACAAGTATAATGAGATTTCCTCACAATTAGCTAGGAAAGATTTGTTTCGTCAGCAAGCGGTGTATTACAGAAAATCGAATAAAGCGGGAAGAGTATTGGCTAATTATCTGAAAGCTAAAAAGAAAAGAGGAAAGATTGCGGCCATTAAGGATGAAAAGGGTAAGATTTATACCCACATACCAAATGTTTTAAATCAATTTCTGGAATATTACATAACATTACATTAGTGATTTCTATTCTACCATTACCTTGCGGTTCAAGGCGGATTACATAAGAGTTGTTATGATAATAGGACGAAACATATTGTTAAGATATTAAGAAGTACTTAGGAAAAGTTTGAGCATTTGACCTAACTCAGGGGCTTCAAGGTAAGGTAACGTTATTCGCTGACGACGCCAAACTATGCAATATAGTGAGAGAGGGCAATTCACCTGATAGTATGACACAGGACCTACATTTGTTGGTGCTTTGGTCCTCGAACTGGCAGCTGGGCTTCAACGCTAAGAAATGCAAAATCATGCACCTCGGCAGCAGAAATCCGTGCAGAACTTACACCTTGAATGGTGAGACCTTAGCTAGAACTTCAACAGAACGAGACTTGGGAATGATCATCAGCGCAGACATGAAAACTGCTGATCATGTGGAGAAGGCTTCATCTAAGGCAAGACAGTTGTTAGGTTGCATCCGCAGGAGTTTCGTCAGCCGGAAGCCTGAAGTCATAATGCCATTATACAGAACCATGGTGAGGCCTATTTGGAATACTGTGTGCAATTCTGGAGGCCACACTACCGAAAAGATGTGCTGAGAGTAGAGTCAGTGCAACGGATGGCCACCAGGATGGTCTCGGGGCTCAAGGATCTATCGTACGAGGAAAGGCTGAAAAATTTGTGGCTGTACTCACTCGAGGAATGTAGGGAGAGAGGAGACATGATCGACACATTTAAGTATATTACCGGCCGTACTGAGATGGATGAAGAGATTCTCTTTCTCAAAGGACCCTCAGCCACAAGAGGGCATCTGCTCAAACTCAGGGGCGGGAAATTTCATGGTGACACCAGGAAATATTTCTTCACTGAGAGAGTGGTTGATCCTTGGAATGAGCTCCCGGTGCAGGTGATTGAGGCAAACAGTGTGCAAGAATTTAAGAGTAAATGGGATGCCCATGTGGGATCCCTTAGAGGGTTAAGCCAAGGGAACCTGTCACTAGGAGTGGGATCCCTAGGATAGTAGACTTGGGGGTGGGTCAGTAGAGTGGGCAGACCTGATGGGCTATGGCCCTTATCTGCCATCATCTTCGATGTTTCTATGTTTTTCTAATTTGTTAAGGAGTAGTTGGTAATTGCAGAAGGAGTTCCGAGCCTGTTTGGTTGTGTTATATTGGTTTTATGTATTTTTTGAAGAGATGGGTTTTTGTTTCTTTTTTGAAGGTTTTGTAGTCTATGGTTGAAGTCAGCAGATTGGTGAGCTGTCGGTCCAGTTTCGTTGCTCTGGTGGCCAGTAAGTTATCATATATTTTTCTTCTTTTGACATTTTTGGTTGGTGGATGTGTGAAAATTGTGTGGTTTCTCCTGTGTCTGGTTGAGGTGGTTTGGGTTAGTTGATTGTTCCAGTAGGTAGGGCTGTCTCCATTTATAGCTTTGAAAAGAAGGCAGTGGAATTTGAAGTGTACTCTGGCTTGTATTGGGAGCCAATGTGATTCGTGGTATGCTTCTGTGATGTGGTCATATTTCTTCAGTGAGTAGATAAGTCTTAGGGTGTGTTTTGTATTGTTTGAAGTTGTTTTATCATGGTTGCTGGGCAGGGGAGATATAGTATGTTGCAGTAGTCTATTAGGCCTAGTATTAGTGATTGAACCGCTAGTTGGAATTGTTTTCTGTCGAAGAATTTTCTGACTTGTCTTAGGTTTCTCATAGAAACATAGAAACATAGAAAAAGACGGCAGAAAAGGGCTATAGCCCACCAAGTCTGCCCATTCCAAATACCCGCCCTAAGGTTTCACTCCCCTAGGGATCCCCTGTGAATATCCCATCTTCTCTTAAAGTCCGACACGCTGTTGGACTCAATCACCTGCAGTGGGAGTTTGTTCCAATGATCCACCACTCTTTCAGTGAAGAAGTATTTTCTGGAGTCGCTATGGAACTTCCCCTGGTGGTCGAGGGTCCCATGAGGTAGAAGATATCTTCTTCCGACTCGATACGGCCCGTGATGTACTTAAATGTTTCAATCATATCACCCCTCTCTCTTCGTTCCTCAAGTGAGTACAGCCTCAGTTTATTCAGTCTTTCTTCATACGTGAGATCCTTGAGCCCCCAGACCATCTTTGTGGCCATTCGCTGAACCGACTCGATTCTCTGCACATCCTTCCGGTAGTGTGGTCTCCAGAATTGAACGCAATACTCCAAGTGAGGCCTCACCATGGACCTGTACAGCGGCATCATAACTTCAGGTCTCCTGCTGACAAAACCTCTACGGATACAACCCATCATTTGCCTTGCCTTGGAGATAGCTTTCTCCACTTGATTTGCAACCTTCATGTCATCACTAATGATCACCCCTAGATCACATTCCGTCGTGGTCCTGGCCAAGGTCTCACCATTTAGTATGTAAGTTCTGTGCGGGTTTTTCTTACCCAGGTGCATTACCTTACACTTTTTAGCATTGAAGCCTAGTTGCCATGTTGCCGACCACCGTTCAAGCAGTAGTAGATCTTGCGTCATATTATCAGGCAAAATGCTTTTACCTACTATGTTGCAAAGTTTGGCGTCGTCGGCGAACATTGATACCTTTCCTCTAAGTCCTTGGGTCATATCTCTTATGAATAAGTTGAATAGAATCGGGCCAAGACCGAGCCTTGCGGCACTCCACTGATCACGCCTGATGTTTTGGAAGGGGTACCGTTTACCACCACCCTCTGAAGTCTACCACTCAGCCAATCCTCAACCCATGTAGTTAGAGTGTTCCCTAACCCTATTGATTTCAGTTTGTTCAATAACCTTCGGTGTGGGACGCTATCAAAAGCTTTACCGAAGTCCAAATACATCACATCCATTGATTCTCCGGCATCTAGCTGCCTAGTAACCCAGTCAAAAAAACCAATCAGGTTAGATTGGCAGGATCTGCCCTGGGTGAATCCATGCTGGTGTGGATCACGTAGGTTTTCCTCGTCTAGGATTATGTCAAGATGTCGCTTGATCAGTGTTTCCATGAGCTTGCACACTATAGACGTGAGACTCACTGGTCTGTAGTTTGCCGTCTCTGTCCTGCATCCCTTTTTGTGGAGTGGGATAACGTTGGCGGTTTTCCAGTCCAAGGGGACTCTTCCTGTGCTTAGGGAGAGATTGAAAAGAACAGATAATGGTTCTGCCAGGACTTCACTCAATTCTCTTAGTACTCTGGGATGTAGGTTGTCTGGTCCCATAGCTTTATCTACTTTGAGTCTTGATAGTTCGTAGTAGACGCAACTGGGTGTAAACTCGAAATCTTGAAACATGGTTGCGAATGTTTTTATTGTTTTGTTGATTTGTAGTTGCATGGTACATCCTCTATCAGTACTCCTAGGAGTTTTAGTGAGGGTTGAATGGGGTACAAGACTGAGTTTATTGCTAGGTTAGTTAAGGATGGGGTTTTGTTGTTTTCTAGGAGGATGAAGTTTGTTTTGTCAGGTTTAAGTTTTAGTTTGTGTTCTTTCATCCATGTTGCTACTTTTTCAAGTGTCCTGTGTATTTTGCCTATCATGGTGGGCTCAGGTTGGTCGAAAGGAAGGAGTAAGGTGATGTCATCTGCGTAGCTGTAGGAGGTAATGCCTAGTTTGTCTAGGTAAGAGCTTAGGGAGGCAATGTATAGGTTGAAGAGTGTTGGAGAAAGGGGTGATCCTTGGGGAACTCCACATGGGTTGGACCGTGGTTCTGATTTTTCTTTGTTTGTTTTGACTCTATAGGTTCTGGATTGTAGGAAACCTTTGAACCATGCTAGTACCTTTCCTGTAATTCCTATTGTCTAGTAGGATGTCTACTAGGCCTAATAGACTACTGCAATAGGATAGGATGTCATTGTCAACTAGATCAAAGGCTGCGGAGAGGACTAGTTGTATGATTAACATTTCCTTGCCTGTGCTGAGATGTTGTCTTGCGATGTCCATGAATGTTTCTAGCAGAGTTTCAATGCTGTAGTTGGTTCTGAAGCCAGATTGTGTAGGATGGAGTAAATTGTGGGTTTTTTTTAGATATCCATTTAGGGCTTTAGCTACGAGGCCTTCCATTAGTTTGATGTAGAATGGGATTGAGGCTATGGGTCTATAGTTGGATGGTTGGCCTTTTGGTCCTTTGGGGACTTTTAGGATCGGAGTTATGATAATTTCGCTGAGGTCTTGTGGGAACTGGCCCTCCGTGAGTAGAGTTTGTATCCATTGTAGGAGTAGCGTCCGGAATAGCATACTGGAGGTTTTCAGTAGGTATGGTGGGCAGTGGTTAAGGTCACAGACTGCGTGACTGTATTTGTTGTATAGTTTGTTGAGGTCAGACCATTCTATGGGTGAGAAGTGGGACCCAGTTCTGTCTGCTGCTACTGATTCTTTCTCTGAAGGGGAAGTTGAGATCTCTTCTAGGTGGATAGGTGTTCCATTGAAAGTGGTTCTTATAGTTGTGATCTTATTTTTGAAGAATGTGGCTAATAAGGTGGCTGAGGGAGGAGGGAGTTGTTTTTTGTCAGATATGGTGTGGTGTCTGTGAGTTCTTTTAGTAATTGGAAAATCTTTTTAGTGTCTTGGGATCCATCTATTTGCCTTTCTTTTTTCTTTCAACTTTTGCTTGTATTTTTGGTGTAGTATTCTCCATGTTGTTTTTGTGGAATTTAGGCTCTCTTTTCTCCATTTTCTTTCTAGTTGTCTGCATTGCCTTTTGAGTTGGAGTAGTTCGTTGTCAAACCATTTGTCTGATTTTCTATGGATTCTGGTTTTGGGTTGTTCTGGGGCTAGTTCATCTAGGGTTGCTGTACTTAGTTGATTCCATTGTGAGATGAAGTCTTTGGGGTTGTAGTTTTGGATTATGGTGTCTGTTTTTGTCCAGAATTTGGTGGGGTCAATGCATTGACGTGAGTTGTAAGTTATTTTTTGTGTAATTGGTTTGTTTTTGTTTTTGGTCCAGTTGATTTTGAAGGAGTATGTGTAATGGTCAGACCAGAGGGAGCGGTAACAGTATCCGTTTAATGTTTCAAGTTTATTAGGATTTTATATATCGCCTATCGAGGTTATCTAAGCAGTTTTTACAATCAGGTACTCAAGCATTTTCCCTATCTGTCTCGGTGGGCTCACAATCTATCTAACCGGGGCTATGGAGGACTGAGTGACTTGCCCAGGGTCACAAGGAGCAGCGCAGGGTTTGAACCCACAACCACAGGGTGCTGAGGCTGTAGATCCAACCACATGTAGGCAGCAATGTCAAGTTGGTGTCCTTTTTCATGTGTAGCTTGAGGGTCTAGTATTTGGTATGTCAGGGCCTCGAGGTAAGATAGTAAGTTTTTTACTTGTTTTTGAGATTGGTTTTCGAGGTGGAGGTTGAGGTCTCCTAGAATTAAATTGTAGGTTGTCGTGAGTGAGTTTCGGTATATGAAATCTTCGAAGGTTGGTTTTGCTGTGTTCCAATTTCCTGGAGTTATGTAGCAGAGCATGCATGTTATTGTTCCTTTGAGTGATGCGCTTGAGAGTTGACAGGCTAGTAGGTCCATGTATGGGGAGGTTGTTTTGTCTTGTGTTTTTAGGTCCAAGGAGGTTTTGGCTACAATGGCAATTCCTCCTCCTCTTTTATTTTCTCTGCAGACCACTATTATTTTGTATCCTTTTGGGCAGACTTCCGTTATTCTGGGGTCTGAGTCTGAAGTAAACCAGGTTTCCGTGAGGAAAAGGCAATCTATGTTTTCTTCTTCTATCCAGTTTTTTATGTGTTATGTAATGTAATGTAATGTAATTTATTTCTTATATACCGCTACATCTGTTAGGTTCTAAGCGGTTTACAGAAAATATACATTAAGATTAGAAATAAGAAAGGTACTTGAAAAATTCCCTTACTGTCCCGAAGGCTCACAATCTAACTAAAGTACCTGGAGGGTAATAGAGAAGTGAAAAGTAGAGTTAGAGGAAAAATAAAAATAAAATAAACATTTTAACAAGACAGCATTGATCTAAATACTTTGGAAGGTAGAAGAGAGGAGAGAAAGGAATAGAAGCAGAAGGGGGAGCCGTTGAACAGTAGAATTCTGGAGAAATTTAAATGATAGAAATAGAACAAAACAAAGACAAAAGGCAAAACAATAGATAAGATTAAAGATAAATCATAAGCTGGAAAGAAAAATAAAATAAAACTTTGTCTTCAATCCACGGTTTCAGCGTCAGTGATGAAGTGGAGCAAGTAAGTTTAGGAGGAGCGATTGACGTTTCCAGAAAGGGCTTCTTCAGGGAAGAGACTTGGCAGACAGTCCCAGGATGCCTATGTCTCCTCCCCTGCGATGTCTTGGGACCTATTGCTCTGATGTTAACGTATGCACATGTGAGAGTGTTGTATTCTGTTTGTGTGATTTGAGTTATTTTTGGGTAGATGAGTGATCTTTGGTGGGGTTGCGTTTTGGTCTTGTATGGGTTTGTCGGTCTAGTTCTTGTGGTTAATGTGATGGGTTGGTGAGTGTCTATCTGATAGTTTGTGTTTCTGTCTGTTGAGCGCCATCTGGTAGTATGGGTAATTCCCTTGGAGGTGGATATAGTTGGTATTGGGTAGATGTAGTTCGCTGTTGTCTTCCATTTGGTTAGGAGTAGAATTATCAGTAGGATAGCTTGATATTTTTGTGGTGTGGTTTTCATTGTGGTGGGTCTGGTAGTTGAGGGAAGTGGTGGGGAAGTTCTTTTCCTTCTTTTGTTTGTTGATATTCGATTTCTGGTGATGGAGAGGATGTTTTGTGGTGCTGTGTTTGGCTAGTGTTGGAGTGTGGTTTCGTGAGAGCTGATTAGGTGGCCTGTAGAGGATAGCTTTGGTCACTTCTTAGTTGCTTCGCAAAGGCGCTCGCTAAGGCGCCTTTGACATGCGCCTTCAATGGCGCTTCAAATGACTGCATGCCTTTTATTGGCTCAGTAATGGAACGGCGGTGGGGGAGGGGCAGAGTGCGCTCCCATGCCTACCTTCCCTCTGTTCCCGGTCGGCAGGTCCGAAGAAAAGAAAAAAACAAAAACCCCAGAACTTTAAATTAAATTAAGAGCGTTGCCACTGAGCCTTCCAACTGGCTCAGCGGTGGAACGTCTGGGGGGGGCGGAGTGCGCTCCCACGCCTACCTTCCCTATGTTCCTGGTCGGCAGGTCCGAAGAAAATATTATAAAGCTTTATATTCTTCTGAGCGATATTCAAATACAAAGAATGAAGGAAGAGATTTTTTAATTCAATTAATGGGCCAAAAATTCCAGAGCATATAAAAGAAAAGCTTATCGTCTATAGAGCTCCAGTCAACATTGAAGTCTCTCAGAGCTGGGTCTGCTCTGGGTAGTGATGAATTTACAGTGGAGTTTTTCAAATCTTTTCAAAATATACTGTTACCTCATCTTTTTAATTATATCAATCACAACTGACGAAGGGTAAGATATCATGTACTATGGCAGAAGCGCTTACTATTGTTTTGCCAAAGCCAAACAGAGATCCCATGTTGGTTTCAAATTATAGGCCGATTTCTTTAATGAATGTAGATGGAAAAATTCTGGATAAACTATTGGCTCCGAGACTAGCTAAGGCTCTCCCTTATATGATTGGAATGAACCAAACGGGTTTTGTTGCTCAAAGACATTCTGCAAATAACACTAGATTGGCACTTCATATGCTTAATTTAGCAAAAAAATATAGATGATTCAGCCTTCTCGATATCCTTGGATGCAGAGAAGGCCTTTGATCAAGTAGAATAGACTTTTATGTATCAAGCAATGGATTGGTTTAGAATAGGATCCGGATTTATTCAAATGATTCAAACCTTGTATATAGTTCCCCTTCAGCCAGATTTTATATTAATAATGCATTCTCTGAATGTTTTAGTTTAAAGAGGGGAGTTAAACAAGGATGTCCCTTATCTCCTTTGCTTTTTGATATTGTTTTGGAACCCTTGTTGTTGGCCATTCAGCAGGCAAAGGAGATACAGAAAATTCCATATGCAGGTCGAGATTATAAAGTTTCAGCTGTTTGCTTTCTTATCTTTCATTTTGCCTGGTATGTTTGTTTGGAGGAGACATATGGGGAAGGGAGCATTCTATGACTGTAGAGCTCTGGGGGAGGATGGGCTCCCGGGGCTTATGTATATTTGGTTTTGCTGGAGTTTGAATTCCTGGTTGTGCAATGAGTACACCCTTTAGGCAGGTCTCCTGGAACATGGGGGGCATTACTTCACCAATAAAGCAACAGAAAATTCTTGCCTCCATTCAACGCAGCAAAGCAGATGTTGCATGTCTCCAGGAGACCAGACTGACGGATGAGGAGCACCTCAAGTTGAAAAGATCCTGGGGATCTCTTTTTTATCTTCTCCCACGGGCCGTCATGGTGGGGTGGCTGTTCTCCTTCGTAAGTTCTCTCCCATTGGCGTCCAGATCTTAGATAAGGATGCTGAGGGTAGATACTTACTATTGAGCATGCAGGTGGGAGATTCTTATTATCTTTTGTTAGTGTTGTATGGGCCTAATTCTTCTGCATTGCCTTTTTTTTTTTCAACGCTTGATTGCGCTGCGCTCACGTTATTCCAGTGACCCTTTGCTCCTGGTGAATTTGGCAATGGATCCCAAGTTAGATAAGTCTTCCTGCCCTACCACTCCCCTGGGTCCGCGTGGCCTCTTGCTTCAAAATTTCTGCTCCACTCTTGATTTAATTGACCCTTGGCGGCTCCTTCATCCTGAGGTGAGGGATTACACTCATTTATCTCGAGCCCATGGCTCTTGGTCTCGTCTCGATTGTTTTAATGTCTTCCTCTTTGTTCTCGCAGGTCACTGCGGCTCACATCGGTCATATTCATATTTCTGATCATGCGCCTGTTTGGATTGATATCCTTTTGGAGGCCTCTTTTGTTCGTACGGGGCACTGGCGGTTCCCGGCCTATCTTGCTCAAGATTCGGAGTTTAGAAAATTTCTGTTGGCTCAGTAGGAGGACTATGTCCGCCATAATGCACAGCATCTGGATGATCCCCTTCTATTTTGGGACACTGCTAAATCGGTCCTTCGGGGACATATTTTGGCTTACACTTACACCAGAATTCGGAGACTAAACAAAGCCATTATCACATTAGAGTGGGTGCTGCAGTCGGCTAAACAGGCCGTCAGTGGCTACTACGGAGTAGTATTTAACTTCACAGGCCACACTTAATACTCTGCTTCAGTCCAGTGTTGGGCCTCTTATCGTAAATATCATTTCCAGCGGTATGGTAGAAAACCGGGTAAATTGTTGGCTAAATTAGTGGATGCCCATACGGGCAAGCAGCCTATTCTGGCTATGCACTCACCTGGGGGTACAGTCATCTCTCACACCGCTGATATAGCCCGTGTTCTGCGGGATTACTTTAATTCGCAATATGAAGCTAGCCCTCCCACATCAGTGGACATGGTCAACGATTATTTAACTTCTTCAGGGATGATGCATTTGCCAGCGACGGCGGTTCAGCAGCTGAATCGGCCTTTGCAGGCATCTGAGTTGCAGAGGGCTATCCAGGCTGGTAAGACTGGTACTGCTTCTGGCCCTGATGGCTTTTCTGGGGAATTCTATCGTATCTTAGAGACTCAGCTTTGTGGTCCCTTGCTTCTATATTATAACGAAGCCGTGCGGTGTGGTTCTTTTCTGCATTTTTCTAATGAAGCCTCCATAGCTCTTTTGCTTAAGCCTGGCAAAGCCGCTGATCTCCAAGGTTCCTAAGGGCCTATTTCCCTAATCAACGTGGATCTCAAACTTTTTTCCCATATTCTGGTAAATAGACTTCTTCCATATATCCCCCCGTTGATCCATGGGGATCAAGTGGGCTTTGTTCCAGGGCGGCAATCGGTGTTGAACGTCCAAAAGATCTTACTTGCCACGACTCACGCTCAACATGTGGCGGTTCCAACCTTGTTCATGAATTTAGATGCGGCCAAAGCATTTGACAATGTCTCCTGGTCATATCTTTATCAAACGTTGGATTACATATGTGTCTCTGGATTTTACCGTGCTGCTATAGGTTCCCTATATGCGAACCCCATGGCTTTCCTCCTGGTCAATGGGACTTCCTCTGAGAAATTTTCTATTCGCCGGGGAACCCGTTAGGGCTGCC
Source organism: Geotrypetes seraphini (assembly GCF_902459505.1). Taxonomy (NCBI): domain Eukaryota; kingdom Metazoa; phylum Chordata; class Amphibia; order Gymnophiona; family Dermophiidae; genus Geotrypetes; species Geotrypetes seraphini. The sequence goes on from NC_047087.1 coordinate 142,386,739, forward strand.
CCATGTCCCCTCTACTTTTTATACTTACCCTTGAACCTTTATTATGTACTTTGCAGAAATTTGCAGAGGTAGGAGGGTTGCGTATAGTAGAGCAGGAACTTAAATATTGGCGTTCGTGGATGACTCACTGATTACACTCACGAACCCGGCCTGTTCTCTCCCGGTGGCTTTGGATTTGATAATGGAATACGAGTTTTATTCGGGCTTGGTTATCAATCTTGATAAGGCAGTTGCTTTACCATCACATCTTTCTATTAGTCATCAGTGGGAAGGGGTGTTTCCGTTACAATGGGCCGAGGCTTCCTTTAAGTACCTTGGAGTCTTAATTCTGCATGATCTCGCTACTCTATACACCATTAACGTGGGGCCCCTGTTTCATTCTCTGTCTGCCAAATTGCCTATGTGGCATACCTTTCCTCTCTCTTATGGGTAGAGTTGATTTACTCAATATGATTGTGATTCCTTCTTGGTTATATATTTTTCAAGTCCTTCCTTTGTATCTGTTACATCGAGATGAGACGAGACGTTCCCTTCAGTATTTTCTTTGGAGGGGCCGTCGTGCGCGGTTATCTTATCTTCAGGCGGCGTGCTTGCTCTATAAAGGGGGTCTGGGTCTGCTTAACCTCCACTACCTCACTACTGGATATGGTATACGCCATATCAATGATTACTTTTGGGGAATGTCTGATTTTTCCAACACCTCTTTAGAACTTGCTTGTTTCCTGGGGGATCATTTCAGTGCATATTTGCATTCTATTTCTTCACTTTCCCCACCTCACCTGGGGCTTCGGGTTTTTGGTTTACCCCTGAGACGGGCTTGGACATGGGTATGCCAGTTTCATGGCATCAGTGCCAGCGAATCCCCCTTTCTGCCTATTAGATTAACAGACACTTTTTGCCTGGAATGGAGGTCTCGCGGTTCATTCACTAGGAGGCAATGGGGTTGACCTATCTGTTTCATTTGGTCCATAGGGAGGCCACAATGAAACCTTTTGTACAGTTGTGTTGAGACTATGGCCTGACTGGTATAGATCAATTTGCATATTTGCAGACTCACCATTATGTGGCCTTTCTTCAGCGAACCAATTTGTGTGCTGATAGACAGGAATTACTGTCTACAGCTTATACCCTGGGTTCTCAAATCCCGGTCCCCCTCGGATTTCATCATTGCTATCATATGCCAGATATCAGACCTCTTCGGCCCAGGATCTCCATGTAGTATTGCCTGATGCCACTATTTTAACTGCTGTAACTAGACTGCCTGCTTTAAGGAAATACTTATATTTTTTTGGAAATGCAATACAAATTGTTATTCTGGCTTTATGTTTCGCCCAAGCGGGCGTATCGAGCTACGTTTCGCCCTTCTGCAGTTTGTGATAAACGTGGACATTTGGAAGCTACTCTTGGCCATATGTTATGGTCATGCCCTGCGGTTTAGGCCTTTTGGACTAGCCTGTTCGCATTTATTGAACTTCTTTTTGGAGTTTCTCCTCCTCATCTCTCTTGCCAGCCTGGCACGAGGGTTTTCCTGCAGTGGTCTATTTTGTCTGCCCTTAAATGTATTCTACTGCAATGGTTGGAGCCAGAAGCTCCTATGCTTTCCTTGTGGAGAATCCAGATGATTACTTTGCTTGCTTGGGAACGTCGGAGTGTTCTGGGCCTTTCTTCTTGGTATCTGTTTTACGGCTACCTGGGAACCCTTTTGGAACACTATGACTTCTGTGGCCAGAAGTCGGATTCTGAATTGCTGATTGTGTGGTCTCCCTACTTGTGCTTTCCCTTTGTTTACTCTTTTAGTATACTGTTGGGTACCTTGTTCTCTTAGTAGTGGGACTCCGGATGGGGATGGGTAGGGGGTAGGCGGGTGTTTGAATATTTGAAAATTGTTTGAGCTATGTTTATTGGAAGGATTGGTTGAATTGTGTATTTATCTGGCTCAATAAAAATCATTTCAACATAAAGTTTCAGCTTGTGCAGATGATATTTTGCTTCATTTGAAAAATCCTGAATCAACCATCCCTCATTTACTGGAATTGATTGATCGTTTTGGTAAATTTTCTGGTTATAAGATAAATTGGAGTAAATCAGAGGTTCTTCCATTGAATGTCCATTGTGTAAAAGGTTTATTTGATCCATTCCCATTCCTTTGGAAGGAAGAGGGAATAAAATATTTGGGTATAATGATTCAAAAATCATTGGAAGATACAATGACAGTAAATGAAAATTCCCTATTGTTGAAGGTTAAAGAAATGTGTGAGCATTGGAATCCATTACATCTTTCTTGGTGGGGGAGAGTCCAAACCATCAAAATGATGATCTCACCTGTAGTTATTTACCAAATGAGTATGTTACCAGTTTATTTTCAGAGTTCTTTTTATAAAAAAATTAATGGGATTCTTACAAAATTCCTTAGGCTTGGTAAAACTTCTAGAATAGCCTTAGTATCTTTGCAAAAATCTCAATTGGTGGGAGGGGTAAATTTTCCAAATTTTTACAGATATCATCAAGCTTTTATTTTATATCAGAGTATGTATTGGATCCTTCCTGAACTCATGGAAAAACTACCTGATTGGTTGATTCTGGAAAGTCATCCTATGGCCCCACTTCATCTCAAAGACAAAAGATAAAGGGTGGAAATGTCCAATAAAAACCTGGTGACCTCAATCTTCATAAAAAGTCCTTTATTCATCCAGAAAATCAATGACCCGACATGTACATGTTTCGGCCCAAACGGCCTGCTTCAGGAGTCTCAAAGTTCTTCAGAATGAAAAATATCTTACAGAGGATTTCCTAATCATTCATTTTGTATTTGGCTCCATATAGGAAAATAGCTACTGAAAGAGAATACCGCTACAAAGTTGATTTATAGAAAAAGCAAATTCAACCACGTTACTCCTTTGCTTTTGAGTCTCCTTTGGCTCCCGGTTTATCTCAGAATCCAGTTTAAATGTTTATGTATTATTTTTAAAATTTTATATGGTATTTTTGTTCCTCTTGTTCCTCTTTTATGGAATGTTTATAGATTTTCATATGCGAGAGGTACTCATCGATTTAAACTTTCCCTCCCTTAAGAACATAAGAAGTTGCCTCTGCTGGGTCGACCAGAGGTCCATCGTGCCCAGCAGTCCGCACCCGCGGCGGCCCATCAGGCCCATGACCTGTAATGTGATCCTTCTCTAAGCCCTTTGATCCCTTTTATCCTTCTATCCATACTCTATCTAAAACCTATCTCTACCTCTATCTATATCCCTCAATCCCTTCTAGGAAAGGAATTCAAGGAGTCAAAAATTTTAGCCTTTCTTTGGCTCTTTCCAATCTTTCCATTACTCTTTAAAAACTTTTCTATTTGCTAAACATTTTGAAAACGAATCCTCTTGTATTTTAGTTTATATTTTAACTTATTGTTAACCGCATCGAGCTTCCTAAAACTAAACTAAACTAAACCTTAAGTTTGTATACCGCATCATCTCCACAGAAGTAGAGCTCGACACGGTTTACAGGAATTACAAAAGAAAGGAACTCCAATGGGAAGAAGAAGAGCTTGGTAAAAAGGGGAGAGAGAAGGGATTAAGTGTAGAGGAGAGGGAGGGAGTGGTTACATTTTAGAGAAAAGCCAAGTTTTTAAATGTTTTCTGAAGCGTTGGAGGGAGATCGCACTCCGTAGAGGGGCAGATAAGCTGTTCCACAGCTCGGTGATCTTGAAGAGAAGGGATGTTCCAAGTTTTCCTGTATGAGATATGCCTTTTAAAGAGGGGAATGATAGTATGAATTTTTGAGAGGATCTGGTGGAGTTAGGATTCGCGGAGAGCCAGGATAGTGGAAACAGGGGAGGAAGGATGCTATGTAGAGACTTGAAGGTTAGGCAGGCGCATTTGTAGTGGACCCTGAGGAGAACTGGGAGCCAGTGAAGCTTAGATAGAAGCGGGGAGACGTGGTCGAATTTGCTTTTTGCAAAAATTAATTTAGCCGTGGTATTCTGAATCCGCTGGAGTCTGAGAAGACTTTTCTTTGTTAGGCTTAAGTAGATGGAGTTGCAGTAATCCAGTCTAGATAGAATAATAGATTGAACGAGGACAGCGAAGTGTTGTTGGTGGAAGCAGGATCTGACTTTCCTTAGCATGTGAAGATTGAAAAAGCATTTTTTTACTAAGGAGTTGAGGTGATCGTTGAAGGACAGTGTAGAGTCAATGATGATTCCCAGAACTTTGCTTGAGTGCTCAAGCGGCAGTTTGATGCCTGAGGATACTGGGATGAGGGTGGGCAGCTGATCTAATTTTGGGCCTAGCCAAAGAAGTTTTGTTTTGGTCTCATTAAGTTTCATTTGAACGGTGAGAGCCCAGGATTGGAGGTTCGTTATACAAGAAGAGATGTTATCAGAGAGGTTGGTGAGGTTGGAGTCGGTCTCGAGGAGGACAAGAATGTCGTCGGCGTAGGTGTAGAGTGTCTCAAAGGGGGAAAGTTTGAGGAGTTTCAGGGAGGACATATATACGTTGAAAAGAATCGGGGATAGAGGTGAACCCTGAGGAACTCCGCAAATCGGAGGGGAGGATGAGGTACCGTTCATGTTAACGAAGTAGGAGCGAGAACGTAGGAATTTTGAGAACCAATCTAAGACTGTGGAGTTTATGCCAATTTCAGAAAGTTGGAGGATTAGTATGTCATGATGGACAATGTCGAAGGCTGCAGAAAGATCAAATTGAAGAAGGACAGCGAACTTGTTGCAAGAGTGAAGATGTTGGACTTTTGAAATTAAAGAGGCCAAAAGGGATTCAGTGCTAAAGTTGGGTCTGAAGCCATGTTGGTAGGGTAGTAGAATGGAGAATCTCTCAAGATAGGATGAGAGTTGGGTGGCTATGATGGACTCCAGCATCTTGGTCAGGAGAGGAATGTTAGCTATTGGGCGATAGCTGGACGATGTGGAGGGGTTTAGATCAGCTTTTTTCAAAAGAGGGGATAAGGCAATGTCTCCCATTTCTGCAGAAAATAGGCATGAGAGTAGAGCGGAATTTATAAGTTTGGTGAGAGATGAGATGGCTTGTGTGGGAATATTTTTGTATAAGTAGGAGGGGAAAGGATCCAAGGTGCAGTTGCAGGATTTTAACTTGAGGCAGAGTTTGGAGACCTGGGAATCGGAGAGGAGATCGAAGGTGGTCCAGGATCTATCGGCTGGGATATGGTTGGCATCGGTTAGATTGGGGTTGGGGGCGGCGAGCACCAGGGAGTTGTAAGAGGGTGTTGGAGGGAAGGAGCATCGTAAGGTGGTGACTTTCTCATTGAAGAATTTTGCTAGTTCATCGACAGATGGAGAGGAGAGGGGTGTGGCGGAATCGTGTTTGGAGGATATGGAACGCCAAATGTTGAACAGTGTGTTACTTTGGTTGTTGGATCTGGAGATTTTGTTACCGTAGTAGTTCTTCCTTGATTTTTTTAATTCAGTATTGTAGAGCTTGATATTCGCCCTCCAGGACTGTCTGTCGGTGGGGGATTTAGATTTTATCCATTTGCGTTCCAGTATTCGACATTTCTGTTTCAGATGTCTGTGGTATGGAAGGTACCAGGGGGCCTTGCGGGAGTAGGAGACGGTTTTAGTGGATAGTGGAGCAAGGGAGCGGTAGGTGGTTTCAGAGAGGGTGATCCAATTGAGCCAGTTGGATTCAGGGCTTGGAGGATTGGGAGTCTTTTTTCTTAGAACCTAGAACCTGTGAACTGGAACACCAGCAATCTGACTTCCTGATTGACATGGAAAGCTGAAACAACCTTTGGCAAAAAGGATGGAATTTGTTCCAGAACAGGTCGCTCGCAATTTTTTTTCAGAAGGTAATGGAATTGGGGGTGCGTGGTGGTGGTTCGAGGTGTGACATGAAAATGGGGAGGCAGAAAGCTCCTAGGAAATGGTCGGACCAAGGGACAGGTTCCCAGCGAGTGTCGTCAACCGAAGTTTTGTAATCGGTGAGGTCGAGGAAGGTGATGATGTCTAACATATGCCCCTTTTCATGGGTTGGGAAGTGAGCCGGGGGGGAGAAGCCTAAAGAGGTGAGGAAGTTATTGAGATCGATAACATCCTTGTTGGTGGTGTCGTTTATGTGAAGGTTAATATCTCCAATGATTAGTAGTCTTTGAAATTTGAGGAATGCATTAGTGATGGTCTCAAGGACGAGATCAGAGGATTTATTCCAGGGGGAGGGAGGACGATATAATAGAAGGATGCCCAGTGGGTGAGGATGGAGTTCATCATTGAAGGAGGCTAGCATGTATTCTAGGGAGGCGTGGCTGCCCTTTTCTAGCAGCTGGACGTCGAAGAATGATTTGTGAAGGAGTGCCAGGCCACCTCCTTTTCGATTAATTCTGGGGGAGAAGAGGCCTTCGTAACCGTGAGAACAAAGTTCGTTTTGAGAGAATATGTCGTCTTTTGTGATCCATGACTCAGTGATGAATAGGAATCCAGGGTTAAGATCTTCAAGAAGGTCCTTCAGGATTTGGGTTTTGTTGCATGCAGATCTGGCGTTGCAGTAGAGAGACGGTACTGGGGTGAGAGAGTCAGAGGCGTGGTTGGGAGGGTTGGCCGGGGAAATGGGCTTTAAGGAGGCGTGATTGATTCTTCGGGGAATTTTCTTGGAGGGATGACTTCTGGTGCGCAAAAGCGTGGGAATTATGGCACCAGGGCAGGTGGGACTGACAATAGTGGGGTTCAGTAAGTTAGGAGGGGGAGGTTTCAGGCAGAAGGAGATGTTGGAGGATGAGCAGAGAAGAAGAAGGATCCATGGGTGTGGTTTCATGGTGGGGTTTGGGAGAGCCTTTGGAGGAGTAAGAAGCGAGTGTAAACGGAAGGCTTGGTAGTAGGGCAGAGCCAGACAATTGGGCAGAATTGAAACAATTAAATATAATCTGATGAGACTTAGTAATTGGGTGGAGCTTATCAGTTGAGAGGAGTCTGGCGATCCTTAGCAGAGCAAAAGCAGTTGAATAAAATATGGAGGTTTTTAACAAACTTAAAAAACAGTTGAATAAAATATGGAGGTCTTAACAAACTTAGAGAAAGCAGGAAGAATAATCAGGTGGTCCATAGCAGGATTTAAACAATAGAATAGCAGAGCAATTATACAGTTGAATAGAAACTGAAGATCTTTGGCAAGTTTAATTACTAAATAGAAACTGGAGGGCCTTAGCCAGACTAAAACAAATTAAGTAGGAAATTGTCAGGATGGAGCTTGTCAATGAAGTCAGGATTGGCGGTTGAAGCGGCAAGAGCCTAGCCGGGCAGAGGAAGTAGGGACGCAGGAGATAAACAGCCCTGACAGCAGGGAGCTTTTTCTGTGATCCTGGTGGGCTAGAGAGGAGCAGGGCTCTAAGAGGGCCGGGGCAGATCCTCCTGCTTGAGCAGCACCGGGCGGAGGAAGGTGAGACAGAGATGGAGAGTGTGGCAGAAGAGCTGCTTTAGAAGGCAGAGCAGGTCACTAGGGTTTCGGGGGGCGGAGCAGGGCTCCCACGCGGCCCGAATCGCTGGTGCAGTAACAAGCGGCTCCCGATGGCAGAGGAGCTGCTTTAGAAGGCAGAGCAGGTCACTAGGGTTTCGGGGGGCGGAGCAGGGCTCCCACGCGGCCCGAATTGCTGGTGCAGTAACAAGCGGCTCCCGATGGCAGAGGAGCTGCTTTAGAAAGCAGAGCAGGTCACTAGGGTTTCGGGGGCGGAGCAGGGCTCCCACGCGGCCCAAATCACTGGTGCAGTAACAAGCCAGTTGAAGACCCGGTATATAAAGTTAAGTTTTAATTTAGTTTAAATATGATAAAAAAATGCTGAAACATCACTGACTGGAAAATGTGATGAAGCTAGAGCATGCTGTCAGCAAAGAACAATTATTTTTGTAAAGCAAAATATTTGGTTGTATGTTTTTATGGATTTTTTATTTTATGTTTTACCCTCTAATGCAGGCATATGCATTCTCAGCTATCAATGTTTCCCCCCCCAATTCATATATCCATTTAATATATCCACTTCTTATTCTAACCCAGTCATTGACGCGATAGTCCTCTGTCAGCGACCACACACTAAGTGGTATCAGGACAGTTTTACCTATGAGAGGATGGCTACAGCACTGTGAAAAATCCCCCCCCTAATTTCCCCTATTCTTATACGTATGTTACACTAAGGGCTCCTTTTATCAAGCCGCGCTAGTGGGGTTAACGCGTGTGAATTTTCATCACGCGTTAATCCCCGCACTGGCCAAAAACTACTGCTTGTTCAAGAGGAGGCGGTAGCGGCTAGTGCGTCCCACAATTTAACGCACGCTATTACGCGCGTTAAACCGTTAATGTGGCTTGATAAAAGGAGCCCTAAATGGATTATGATCTTTAAACAAAATGTAATATTAGACAAAGGAAACCTGAATAAACACATAACAGTTTTTACTAAAGCTTAGTATGCGCTAAATGCTGCATGTCCTATTTTATATCAATGGGTCATGTCCATGGCTAATATAATAAGTTTTATTAAAAAGGCCCCAAAAGTTATCCAACACCTATACCAACCATGTGTAAAAGTAACTGCTCCTAAACTTAATAACTGGTAGCACCACCTTTAACAGCAATAATTGCATCCAAACATTTCCTATAATTTAATATCAAAATTTCACACTGTTCAGGAGTCTTAGTCTACTCTTCTTCTGAGAACTACCGTACTTTAATTCAGACATATTTGTAGGTTTTTGCACATGAACTGCTTTTTTCAGGTCCTGCTTCAGCATCTCCATTAGATTCTGACATCTTTAACTAGACCAGTCCAAAACTTTAATTTTGTTTCTACTCAGTCATTCAGAAGTAGACTTGATTTTGTGTTTCGGATCATTGTCTTGAGGCATAACCCAATTATGCTTCAGCTTCAGCACATAGACAGATGAGTAGACATTCTGCTTGTCATTTTTCTGCTAAAGTGCAGAATCCATGGCTCCTTCCATAATGACAAGTTTTCTAACTCCTGAGGCAACAAAACATCACCATCACACTACTACCATGTTTGGCTGTTAGTACTGTGGAATGCTATATTTCTTTTAAGCCAGATATAATGGAACCTATGTTGTCCAGAGTTACACTTTTGACTCATCTGTCTATAGAACAGGCTTGGAATCATCCAAGTATGGTTTTGAAAATGTGAGATGAACAGTAATTGTAACTCTTGAATACTAGCAATTTCCATCTTGCTCTCTCCCATTTTTGCCCAGTCTCTTTTTTTTATTGTGGAATCATGAATACTTATCTTAGCTGAGGCTAGAGAGGCATTCAGTTCTTTGGACATTCTTCTGAGAAATTTCTTGGAGTAATTTTGGAAGCAAAGCACTCCTAGGAAGATTCACCACTGTTCCAAGTCTTCTACATTTGGAGACAATAAAAACATGAATTGCCACTGCTGGGTCAGACCAGTGGTCCATCGTGCCCAGCAGTTCGCTCACACGGCGACCCTTAGGTCAAAGACCAGTGCCCTAATTAAGTCTAGCCTTAGCTGCGTATATTCTGGTTCAGCAGGAACTTGTCTAACCTTGCCTTGAATCCCTGGAGGGTGCTTTCCCCTATAATAGTCTCCAGAAGAGCGATCCAGATTTTTACCACTTTCTGGGTGAAGAAGAACTTCCTTATGTTTGTACGAAATCTATCCCCTTTTAACTTTAGAGAGTACCCTCTCATTCTTTCTACCTTGGAGAGGGTAAACAATCTCTCTTTCTCTATTAAGTCTATTCCCTTCATTATCTTGAATGTTTCGATCATGTCCTCTCTCAGTCTCCTCTTTTCAAGGGAGAAGAGGCCCAGTTTATCTAGCCTCTCACTGTTCGCAACTCCTCCAGTCCCTTAACCATTTTTGTCACTCTTGTCTGGCTCTCATTGTGTTTCGGCGGAGTCCCACAGTTTTAGAAATCGCTTTGTAACCCTTTCCAGACTGATATATTTCAACAACTTTTTTCTCATCTCTTCTGGAATTTCCTTTGATAGAGGCAAAGGATGCTTGCAGAAGTTTTGTGGTGAATAGTTCAGCCTTATGGTAAGGCTAGATATATAGTGAGGTTTAGATTCAACAGGGCTGGCTGCAATCATACATGGCTTTATGTTCAGTCAACTGAATCTAGTTATCAATTAGGTTTGGTCAGTTGTTTGACTCAGTAACTAAGGGGGCAGTTACTTTTATCACATGGGTTCCCTTATACCTCTCCAGGTTCTTGATCCCCTATGTTCCTTCTAGAGAAAACTGAGATCTTCCCAATCTAACTCCCTCTTGTTGGCTCAACCTCATGAAAGGTGGCGAATGTTACGCCGATCTTCAAGAAAGGTTTGAGGGGAGATCCGTGAAACTACGGACCGATGAGTCTGACCTCGGTACTGGGAAAGATGGTAAAGTCGCTGATAAAGGATTGCATCATTGACCACATTGACAGACACGGGCTGATGAGGACCAGTCAGCACGGTTTTAGCAAAGGTAGATCGTGTTTGACGAACTTGCTGCACTTCTTTGAGGGAGTAAATAGACAGACAGAAAGGGCGACCCGGTTGACATTGTATATTTGGATTTTCAGAAGGCATTTGACAAGGTTCCGCATGAATGACTACTTCGGAAAATTGCAAGCCATGGAATCGAGGGTGAAATACTCACGTGGATTAAAAACTTGCTGCAGCATAGGAAACAGAGAGTGGGGGTAAATGGACAATACTCGGACTGGAAGAGCGTCACCAGTGGGGTGCCGCAGGGCTCGGTGCTTGGACCGTCCTCTTCAACATCTTTATAAATGATCTGGACATTGGAACAAGTAAGGTGATTAAATTTGCGGATGATACGAAGTTATTCAGAGTAGTGAGGACACAGGGGGATTGCGAAAATCTGCAACGTGACATAATCAGGCTTGAGGAATGGGCATCAACATGGCAGATGAGGTTCAATGTGGATAAGTGTAAAGTGATGCATGTAGGTACTTGGAGAGACCTCCCTGGAAAGAGACTTGGGAGTTCTGATCAACAAGTCGATGTAGCCATCCATGCAATGTGCGGCAGTGGCGAAAAGGGCGAACAGAATGCTAGGAATGATAAAGAAGGGGATCACGAACAGATCGGAGAAGGTTATCATGCCGCTGTACCGGGCCATGGTGTGCCCTCACCTGGAGAACTGCGCCCAGCATTGTTTGCCATACATGAAGAAGGACATGGTACTACTTGAAAGGGTCCAGAGAAGAGCGAATAAGATGGTTAAGGGGCTGGAGGAGTTGCCATACAGCGAAAGATTAGAGAAACTGGGCCTCTTCTCCTTAGAACAGAGAGGGGACATGATTGAAACATTCAAGGTACTGAAGGGAATAGACTTAGTAGATAAGGACAAGTTGTTCACCCTCTCCAAGGTAGGGAGAATGAGAGGGCACTCTCTAAAATTGAAAGGGGATAGATTCTGTATGAACATAAGGAAGTTCTTCTTCACCCAGAGATTGGTAGAAAACTGGAATGCTCTTCCGGAGTCTGTCATAGGGGAAAACACCCTCCAAGGATTCAAGACAAAGTTAGACAAGTTCCTGCTGAACCAAAACGTATGCAGGTAAGGCTAGTCTTAGTTAGGGCGTTGGTCCTTGACCAGAGGGCCACCGGGGAGCAGACTGCTGGGCACGATGGACCACTGGTTTGACCCAGCAGTGGCAATTCTTATGTTTTTGTTATCAATCTTCCACTTACTTTGCACAATGAGCCTTCACACTCAATTTTCTGTTCATCTCTTAAAGCCTTTCTTTCTTTCTTTTCCATGAAGCTTTTGGCTCCTAACACTATTATAGGCAACTTTAACCATTATTTACTTGATGTGCTTGCATGGGAGGCTTCTTCATTCACTTTTTCCCATCCCATTTTTTTTTCCTATCTACCAAAGGTGTTGACTTTTCACACCTTATTTTTTCTACCTATCCTGTTGTTGTTGTTTTTAATATTGTAAACCACACTGAAAGACTTGTCTCTGATGTGGTATATCAAAATTTTAATAAATCTGGGTGATATAAATCTGAGATGGCAGTTTATTACTTCATTTATTTAAAGGAAAAAGTTATCTGTTTATTCACGTTTCCTTTGTTTAATATATTTTGTTTAAAGATCAGAAACCATTCAGGGTAACATACAAGCAATAATGGGGGGAATTAGGATGGGGGAAAACTTTCATATCACTGAATACTATGCTGTATACCTTCTGAAACCTGAAATCATGGGTATAACTACTGTAGAATGTCTAAACCTCCCCTCTCCTTTCCATGGGCTAAGGACACTGTCATGATGGCCAACCTGAAGGGTGGAAGACCTGATCCAGGAATCAAACCCACGACATTCCGTGACATTATACAATGCTACCACAGAGCCAACTGTTCAGCTCTGGTTTCAGTGCATTTCAAATCAGAGTTACAGAAACAGTACAGGGAGCAATGACATTCTTAGCAGTCCAGCTGTTTCTTGCAGGAAGAATAGAGGGGACATTGAGAGAGCAGCAGGTGATGCTGAACAGCAAGAAGTTACTCACACATCACAAACTTCTTTTAAGATAGATGACAGTGGTTTAGTCTGCAATGGGAAAAAAAAGCCATATTATTCCTGTACTTTACATCAACAGAGCCTTTTGACTCCATCTTCAATAACTGTTCCCAATACTTTTCCCTTCATATTCTAATACTGCCCACTTATATGGTACAAATAAACTGTAACCCCTCCTTCTGCAGAACCGTATCAGTAATAGAGAGATCTCTAGTAGAATTCTCCTTCCCAGTAGTGCCAAATAGGACTCTAGCAATGCTTCTTCTCATAGCAGTGCCCTGTCAGCACCAGGGGGAACTCTAGCAACGTCTCTCTACTTTGCATTGTTTTATCAGTAACACCGAGGACTTGAGCAGTGTGTCTCCTCCCAGTTTTGCCTTGTCAATGCTAAAGAGGACCGAAGCATTTAGTCTTTCTATCAGTGTCCTATCAGTAGCAGAAAGAGCTCCAGCAGAACTGGTTTCTTCCCATACTTCTCTACTTTCTCTAGGCTATAAGCTCCAAAAATATGAAGAGAAAGACTATCTGAGCTTCCAGTTCCTGGAGCTCTAGTGCTTAGTAGGGATATGCATTGGTTTGAAATGACACAGGAAAAGTCAACATTTCCTGTGTCATTGACAAACGAGCAGAAAGAACTTGAAATTTTATGTTTTCATGTGCCGTCAGTAGTTGGCACTCTTTTCTGTGAATGTGGGCATGCACAAATCATTACACATATGCAAATAGTACACACATATGAGCACTATCGGAAAAGAGCAGAGTCTTAAACATCATCACTCTTGTGATGATATGGGCGAACAACTTGAACAAAAAGTATTTCCCTGTAACTTCATTGAGTGTCCCTTAGTCTTTGTAATTTTTGACGGAGTGAAAAATCGATCCACTTGTACAGTTTATACTTCACTCAGGATTTTGTAGACTTCAATCATATCTCCCCTCAGCCGTCTCTTTTCCAAGCTGAAGAGCCCTAACCTTTTTAGTCATTCCTCATACGAAAGGAGTTCCATCCCCTTTATCATCTTGGTCTCTCTTCTCAAGAAAGATTTAGTGGTGCTAGAAAAAGTTCAAAGAAGAGAGACCAAGATGATAAAGGGGATGGAACTCCTCTCGTATGAGGAAAGACTTAAAAGGTTAGGGCTCTTCAGCTAAACTAAACTAAACCTTAAGTTTATATACCGGGACAAATACAATAGGACTGAAGGCATTCAAAATACATTTTCTGGAGAAAAGACGGGGAAAAGGAAATGTATTAGCAAAAATCTATTATGTAGCAGCTCTTCAATAAAGAACATGAAGCAGCATTTTGCATAGATAAAAAAATCCACAAGGCCATGAGCTTCTAAAAGAGACAGCTGAGGGGAGATATGATTGAAATCTACAAAATCCTGAGTGGAGAACGGGTACAAGTCGATCGATTTTTCACTCCATCAAAAATTACAGACCAGGGGACACTCAAAGTTACAGGGAAATACTTTTAAAAAACCAATGGGAGGACATTATTTTTCACTCGGAGAATAGTTAAGCTCTGGAACACATTGCCAGAGGATGTGGTAAGAGCAGATAGTATAGCTGGTTTTAAGAAAAGTATGGACAATTTCCTGGAGGAAAAGTCCATAGTCTGTTATTGAAAAAGATATTGGGGGAAACACTGCTTGCCATGTATCGGTAGCATGGAATATTGCTACTCCTTGAGTTTTGGCCAGGTACTAATGACCTGGATTGGCCACCGTGAGAACAGGCTACTGGGCTTGATGGACCATTGGTCTGACCCAGTAAGGCTATTCTTATGTTCTTAAAATTAACATTCCCAGAAATGACACAGGAAACAATAAAAAAACAAAACTTTTCTAGATGCAAACCCCAACTGCTTAGCATTTGTCCTTAGCAACCTCAAGATGAAAGCTATTAAGGACAATTTTATCCCTGCCTCCGTCCATGGAAAGTTACCACATAAAGGATGGAGATTACCTGGTTCAAATCAATGAGCTGTGGATAAGCTCCCATCATCTGTATGGCAACCTTCACAATATCTTTTGTGGGTGGCATGTTCTCCCCTGGAAGACACTGAGTGCTGCTGGATCATCTGCCTGAGAAGAGAAGACAAGATACTTTTAAACATCTGAGGAATACGGCAGAAAGGATAACATACAGATAAGAGAAAAAAATTCCTTCCTGAGCCTATAAAAAGTAAATTCCTGGGCTGATTCTTAATTCAAGGGACTCTTTTACCAAACCGTTAAGTACTAACAGTGCTTACTGCGGCTTAAAATGGGATCCTGCTTAAGTTGCAAAAATGTTATTATAAAAAGTGTATACTGGATAAGAATCTTAACCTTGCAGACTCATGAGTGGCTAAATGAAAAAGCCTCAGCCCCACCACTCCACCGCTGTAATATCTTGTTACTGCGGGAAAAAATTACGTGGTGCAATCATCACTGGCTATTTCATTCATTTATAAGTGCTTTTTGTTTAAATAGGATGTTTAAATAAATAATTTATTAGGTAATAGTAAGAAATACTGAGGTTCAGTGTACTTATCTTATGCCAGCTAAACCCTGGGAACATGACCCGACATGTTTCGCACCGTCTGTGCTGTATCAAGGGTCCCCCTAAAATAGTAACAGGAAGGTGACATTAGTGCTTATTCTATAACATCACCCTACCCGCTAAGTTTTATAAGTAATTACTACCCAACTTTAAAATCCAAGTGTCTTACCGGGTTGCCTATGTCATCCGACTCTGTCTATATTTGTAAAAGAGCAAGATGGCGTCGGCGTATACACCGGTGTTTATATAGTGTCCTACCATTCGTGCCAGTAACTCCTCCCCCTAAGTCCTATTGGTCAGAATTGGTCAAAACAATCTAACCCGTATACGGGTTAGATTGACCGAACACAAATCTCAGATTTTGAATAAGGTTGAAAAAGCCCCTTTGGTTGACCACTGGCTGGTTCATAACCATAAAGTTGAGGACATGAGATGGAGGATTATTGAGAAGGTTGTGGGGAGGGATGGTGGGAAAGATTTAATTAAGTTGAATGAACGAGAGCAGAGAAACATCTTTTTTCTTAATACAGTCGAACCTTATGGACTTAATTGTGAGTTGGAGTGGGTTTCATTGTTTTGATAGATTCTGACCAATAGGGCTCCATTGTTTTGACCGATTCTGACCAGTAGGACTTAGGGGGAGGAGTTACTGGCACAAATGGGAGGACACTATATAAACACCGGTGTACACGCCGACGCCATCTTGCTCTTTTACAAACATAGACAGAGTCGGATGACATAGGCAACCCGGTAAGACACTTGGATTTAAAAGTTGGGTAGTAATTACTTATAAAACTTAGCGGGTGGGGTGATGTTATAGAATAAGCACTGATGTCACCTTCCTGTTACTATTTTAGATGGTGCGAAACATGTCAGGTCATGTTCCCAGGGTTTAGCTGGCATAAGATAAGTACATTGAACCTCAGTATGTTATGTTATGTTATGTTATTTATTTCTTATATACCGCTAAATCCGTTAAGTTCTAAGCGGTTTACAGAGAAATATACATTAAATATACAATAAAGGATACACTAAAATAAGATAAATAAATAAAGAATGGGTACTTTGAAATTCCCTTACTGTCCCGAAGGCTCACAATCTAACTATCTTACTATTACCTAATAAATTATTTATTTAAACATCCTATTTAAACAAAAAGCACTTATAAATGAATGAAATAGCCAGTGATGATTGCACCACGTAATTTCTTCCTGCAGTAACAAGATATTACAGCGGTGGAGTGGTGGGGCTGAGGCTTTTTCATTTATCCACTCATGAGTCTGCAAGGTTAAGATTCTTACCAGTATACACTTTTTATAATAGTTCTGGACTTATACTGAAATAAGGACTACTGAAACTAGTGCCATAGTTCTAGTGAGCTTTAAGTTGCAAAAATGAGCATGCTACCCGCACGTTAAAAAATATCTGAGGTCCAGAGAATGGGCATTTCTGTGCTAAAGAGTGCTTTGGTATTACCGTGTGATGATTAGCCCAGGATTAGAGGTTGCGGTAAGAGCGGATAGCGTAGCTGGTTTGAAAAAAAAGGTTTGAACAAATTTCTGGAGGAAAAGTCCATAGTTTGTTATTGGGACAGACATGGGCAAATGGAGGTTAACTTATAAATGAAACATATTTTAAAAATGCTGATATGCATGGGCTTTTTTGTCAATTGGAAGAAATTTAAACTATATACAAACATGGTGCAGAATCTATAAACTATTAGAGTTTATTCATACTGCAGAATCTATATACCACAAGAAAACTTTGGAGCTGGAATATAGGTTACTGGTGAGATCCCCACCACCTCAAGAATTATGCTCATTTCCAGAGCCCACAATATAGCAGCATTTCTGAAGCTGGTCATGGATTACTCTCTAGCTAGTCTGGTTTTCAGAATATTCACAAGATAGTGCATAGAAATCTCTTTCCTATACATTCACTATAGATATTCTGAAAACTGAGTGGTACTGTAGGAATGGACTAAGAAACAATGAGCTATTTTGTGATGTCCGAAATAAAAAAATAATACCTATGATGAAGGGTCCTCAGTTTCCTCTACCATCTTGAGATAAAAGAGTTCTAAGGGGACAAATACAATAGGACTGAAGGCATTCAAAATACATTTTCTGGAGAAAAGACGGGGAAAAGGGAATGTATTAGCAAAAATCTATTATGTAGCAGCTCTTCAATAAAGAACATGAAGCAGCATTTTGCATAGATAAAAAAATCCACAAGGCCATGAAATAATAGAGGGAGGCTCAGAGGAACATGAGAAAAAAATTATTTTTACTGAGTCACTACTGAATCTCTGGAACTACCCATCAGCAAATATGGAAGAAACAAACAGAATGAATTCAAGTGTCCTTGGGACAGATAAAGAAGGCAATGATAAGGGCAGGGCAGGAAAGAGAAATGTCTGCAGTGATACAGGAGGCTGGGGCAATGGAGCAAGCCAAAAAATCCTTACTGAATGCCAATATTATGTTTGTATGAATCATTAATTTAGAATCTATTAATGATTTCCTACATTTCTCTTGTATTGCACACAAAAGATTATAATGTAATATACTGCTCTTAAGTGCATTACTAGATATTATATCGTAGCAGGTAAATGAAACAAAAGGGGTCTCTGAGATTCTCAGTTATTGAGATGGGATTAAACTATTTTCTAAAATGGAACCATCATGTAATGTGAATGTTTCTCTCTCCACCCCCACTCTCCTGTGGATGCTTCTCTTCCAATCCCCCCTCCTGTGGATGCTTCTATCTCTCCAACCCTACTCCCACAGGTGTTTTACTCTCTCCACCCTCACTTCCCAAGGGTGCTTCAAACTCTCTCTCTCCAATTCCCCCTCCTGTAAATGATTCTCTTTCTCCGTACAATTAAGTTTAAGTTTATTAGGATTTTATATACCGCCTATCAAGGTTATCTAAGCGGTTTTACAATCAGGTACTCAAGCATTTTTCCCTCTCTGTCCCAGTGGGCTCACAATCTATCTAACATACCTGGGGCTATGGAGGATTAAGTGACTTGCCCAGGGTCACAAGGAGCAGCGCGGGGTTTGAACCCACAACCCCAGGGTGCTGAGGCTGTAGATCCAACCACTGCGCCACACACTTCCAGTGGGACCTTCTTTCTCCCTCCCTCTTCCAATTCCTCTTCTCGTGGGCGCTTCTCTCTCTCCTTCCAACCCCACTTCCCGTGGCTGCTTCTCTCTCTCTCCAACCCTCCCTCGGGTGGCTCTCTCTCCAAACACCCCTTCTTCCGCTGCGTCTCTCCAACCTTCCCTTGGGTTCTTCTCTTTCCAAACCCCCTTCGGGTGCTTCTCTGTCCAAACCCCCTCCCTCAGATGCTTCTTGCTCCAAACCCCCTCCTTCAAGTGCTTCTCTCTTGCCAACCCCCCACCCTGCATGTGTTCTGTTTCTCTCTTTAACCCCATTCCTGAGGGTGTTTTATCTCTCCCCTCCAACAATCTTCTACAGGTGCTTTTCTCTCTCTCTCCAACCCCTCCCCATGGGAGCTTCTCTCTTTCTTCAAGCCCCAAATCCTGCAGATGCTTCTCTCTCTTTCCAATCCCCCTCCTTCTATGGATGCTTCTTTCTCTCTCCAACCCTCCTCCCATGAGAGTTTATATCTCTCTTTCCAACCCACTCCTGTGGGAGCTTCTCTCTCTTTCCAAACCCCCTCCTCCCATGGGTGCTCCACCTTTTTCTCTCCAAACTCCCTTCCGCGGATGTTTCTCCGTCTCCAAGCCCCTCTCCTGCAGATGCTCTCTCTCCCCCCCCATTCCCCCTCCCATGGGTGTTTCTTTCTCTCTCCCCTCCTGCAGGTGTTTCTCTCTCCCCTCCTGCAGGTGTTTCTCTCTCCCCCTTATTCCCCCATCTGCAGGTGCTTCTCTCTCTCTTTCTCCCCAATTCTGCCTACCGTGGGTGCTTCTCTCTTTCTCTCCCCAATACCCTCTTAAGCGGGTACTTCTCTCTCCACCACTCTCCTTCTCTCATGGGTGCTTCTCTTTCTCCCTCCCCAATTCCCTCTCCTGCAGATGCTTCATTCTCTCTACCCCCAATTCCCCCTCCCATGGGTGCTTCTCTCTCTCTGCCCCCAATTCCCCCTCCTGTGGGTGCTTCTCTCCCCCCCATATTCCGCCTCCAGATGGTGCTTCTCTCTCTCGACCCCATTTCCCCTCCCATGGGTGCTTCTCTCTCTCTACCCCCATTCACCCCTCCCACGAGTGCTTCTCTCTCTCTCTACCCCCAATTCCCCCCTCCCGCAGGTGCTTCTCTCTCTCTCTACTCCCAATTCCCCCTCCCGCAGGTCCTTCTCTCTCTCCTTTCCAATTTCCCCTCCAGCCGGCGCTTCTCTCTCTCCCTCCCAATTCTCCCTCCGCAGGTGCTTCTCTCGCTCTATCCCCCCTCCAACTGCCCCTCCCGCAGGTACTTCTCTCTGCCCCAATTCTTCCTCCCACGGGTGCTTCTCTTTCTCTCTACCCCCAATTCCGCCTCCAGATGGTGCTTCTCTCTCTCTACCCCATTTCCCCTCCCATGGGTGCTTCTCTCTCTCTACCCCCATTCACCCCTCCCACGAGTGCTTCTCTCTCTCTCTACCCCCAATTCCCCCCTCCCGCAGGTGCTTCTCTCTCTCTCTACCCCCAATTCCCCCTCCCGCAGGTCCTTCTCTCTCTCCCTTCCAATTTCCCCTCCAGCAGGCGCTTCTCTCTCTCCCTCCCAATTCCCCCTCCGCAGGTGCTTCTCTCTCTATATCCCCCCTCCAACTGCCCCTCCCGCGGGTACTTCTCTCTGCCCCAATTCTTCCTCCCACGGGTGCTTCTCTCTGCCCCCCCCATTCACCCTCCCACGGTTGCTTCTTGCCCTCCAATCCCCCCTCCTACAGGTGCTTCTCTCTCTACCCCCAATTCCCCCTCCTGTGGGTGCTTCTCTTTCTCTCTACCCCCAATTCCCCCTCTCGCGGGTGCTTCTCTCCCTCTACCCCTCCCTAATTCTCTGTCCTGTGGGTGCTTCGTTCCCTCCCAATTCCCTCTCCCGTGGGTGCTTCTCTCTCTCTATCCCCCCTCCAATTCCCCCTCCCGCGGGTGCTTCTCTCTCTCTATCCCCCCTCCAAATCCCCCTCCCGCGGGTGCTTCTCTCTCTCTCTCTCTATCCCGCCTCCAATTCCCCCTCCCTCTGGTGCTTCTCTCTCACTCTCTCTCTTCCCCCAATTCACCCTCCCGCGGGTGCTTCTCTCTCCCCCCAATTCACCCTCCTGCGGGTGCTTCTTCCCCCCATCCCCCATCCCATGGGTGCTTCTCTCTCTACCAATTCTCCCTTCTGTGGGTGCTTCTCTCTCTCTATCCCCACTCCAGTTCCTCCTCCCATGGGTGCTTCTCTCTCTCTCTACCCCTCCCCAATTCTCTGTCCTGTGGGTGCTTCTTTCCCTCCCAATTCCCTCTCCCATGGGTGCTTCTCTCTCTCCCTCCCAATTCCCCCTCCCGCAGGTGCTTCTGTCTCTTTATCATCCTCCAATTCCACCTCCCGTGGGTGCTACTCTCTCTTTATCCCCCTCCAATTCTCCCCCTCCCACGGGTCCTTCTCTCTCACTCTCTCTCTCCCCCAATTCACCCTCCCGCGGGTGATTCTCTCTCCCACTAATTCACCATCCCACGGGTGCTTCTTCCCCCATCCCCCTTCTCCCATGGGCGCTTCTCTCTCTACCAATTCTCCCTCCTGTGCATGCTTTTCTCTCTCTATCCCCACTCCAGTTCCTCCTCCCGCTGGTGCTTCTCTCCCCCCCATTCACCCTCCCACAGGTGCTTCTTCCCCCATTCCCCTTCCCACAGGTGCTTCTCTCTCGACCCCTAATTCCCCCTCCTGTGGGTACTTCTCTCTTGCTATCCCCAATTCTCCCTCCTGTGGGTGCTTCTCTCTCTACCCCCAATTCCCCCTCCCATGGGTGCTTCTCTCTCTCTATCCCCAATTCCCCCTCCAGTGGGTGCTTCTCTCTCTACCCCCAATTCCCTCTCCAGTGGTTGCATCTCTCTCTCTACCCCCAATTCCCTCTCCCGTGGGTGCTTCTTTCTCTCTACCCCAATTCCCCCTCCCACGGGTGCTTCTCTCTCTCCCCAAATTCCCTCTCCCACGGGTGCTTCTCTCTCTCTACCCCTCCCCAATTCCCTCTCCCATGGGTGCTTCTCTCTCTCTACCCCTCCCCAATTCCCTCTCCCATGGGTGCTTCTCTCTCTCTCTACCCCTCCCCAATTCCCTCTCTCATGGGTGCTTCTCTCCCTCCCAATACCATCTCCCAAGGGTGCTTCTCTCTCTCCCTCCCAATTCACCCTCCCACAGGTGCTTCTCTCTCTCTCCCCCCCCCCCTTTTGCGAGTGTTTCTCTCTCTCTCCCCTCCAATTCCCCCTCCCGCAGGTGCTTCTCTCTCTCTCTCTCCACCCCTATTCCCCCTCCCGCAGGTGCTTCTGCTCCCCATCTCCCTTACCACGGGTGCTTCTCTCTCTACCCCCAACTCCCCCTCCTGTGGATGCTTCTCTCTCTACCCCCAATTCCCCCTCCTGTTGGTGCTTCTCTCTTGCTACCCCCCCAATTCCCCCTCCTATGGATGCTTCTCTCTCGCTACCCGTCAATTCCCCCTCCTGTGGATGCTTCTCGCTCGCTATCCCCAATTCTCCCTCCAGTGGGTACTTTTATCTCTACCCCCAATTCCCTCTCCCTTGGGTGCTTCTCTCTCTCTACCCCCAATTCCCTCTCCCGTGGGTGCTTCTTTCTCTCTCCCCAAATTCCCTCTCCCACGGGTGCTTCTTTCTCTCTCCCCAAATTCCCTCTCCCACGGGTGCTTCTCTCTCTCTCTACTCCTCCCCAATTCCCTCTCCCACGGGTGCTTCTCTCTCTCTACCCCTCCCTAATTCCCTCTCCCACGGGTGCTTCTCTCTCTTTACCCCTCCCCAATTCCCTCTCTTATGGGTGTTTCGCTCCCTCCCAATACTCTCTCCCACGGGTGCTTCTCTTTCTCCCTCCCAATTCCCCCTCCTGCGGGTGCTTCTCTCTCCCCCCCCCATTCCCCCTTTCGTGGGTGCTTCTCTCTCTCCCCCCCAATTCCCCCTCCCGCAGGTGCTTCTATCTCTCTTCCCCCCCCCCAATTCCCCTCCCGCAGGTGCTTATTCCCCCCATCTCCCCTACCACGGGTGCTTCTCTCTGAGACATCGGAGGTGACTAGCGGAGTGCCGCAGGGCTCGGTCCTGGGACCAACCCTTTTTAACATATTCATAAGGGACTTGACCCGAGGGCTTCAGGGAAAAGTAGCACTGTTTGCCGACGACGCCAAACTGTGTAATATAGTAGGTGAAAGCGATCTCACGGATGGTATGGCGCAGGATCTGATCAAGTTGGAAAACTGGTCCTCAACATGGCAGCTGGGCTTCAACGCAAAGAAGTGTAAGGTAATGCATCTCGGTAGCAGAAATCCATGCAGAACATACACCTTGAATGGAGAAACACTAGCTACGACCTCAGAAGAACGGGGCTTGGGAGTAATCATCAGTGCAGACATGAAGGCTGCCAAACAAGTAGAGAAGGCCTCATCCAAGGCAAGGCGGATGATGGGATGTATCAATAGAAGCTTTGTCAGCCGTAAACCTGAAGTCATAATGCCACTGTACAGAACCATGGTGAGACCTCATCTGGAGTACTGTGTGCAATTCTGGAGGCCACATTACCGTAAAGATGTACTTCGAGCTGAGTCAGTCCAGCAAATGGCCACTAGGATGGTCTCCGGACTCAAGGGTCTCTCATACGAGGAAAGACTGGGCAAGTTACAGCTCTACTCTCTAGAGGAGCGCAGGGAGAGGGGTGACATGATTGAGACATTTAAGTACATCACAGGTCGTGTCAAGGTGGAAAACGACATATTCTTTCCTAAGGGACCTTCAGTCACAAGGGGGCACCCGCTCAAACTCGGAGGAGGGAGATTTGGTGGTGACACCAGGAAGTATTTCTTTACAGAAAGGGTGGTGGATCACTGGAACAAACTACCGGTGCAGGTGATCAAGGCCACTAGCGTGCTCGACTTTAAGAATAAATGGGACATCCAGTGG
This sequence comes from Geotrypetes seraphini, assembly GCF_902459505.1. NCBI lineage: Eukaryota > Metazoa > Chordata > Amphibia > Gymnophiona > Dermophiidae > Geotrypetes > Geotrypetes seraphini. The sequence continues at coordinate 142,409,912 of NC_047087.1, forward strand.
GATCTCTACGTGGGTCAAGCAGCACTCTGACTTAATGGGGTGGGACAGTAGAGTGGGCAGACTTGATGGGCTATAGCCCTTTTCTGCCGTCATCTTTCTATGTTTCTACCCCCAGCCCCCCTCCCATGGGTGCTTCTCTCTCTACCCCCAATTCCCCCTCCTGTGGGTGCTTCTCTCTCGCTATCCCCAATTCCCCCTCCCATGGGTGCTTCTCTCTCTCTCTCTACCCCCATTCCCCCTCACGTGGGTGCTTCTCTCTCTCTCTACCCCCAATTCTCCCTCCCGTGGGTGCATCTCTTTCTCTCTACCCCCAAATCTCCCTCCCGTGGGTGCATCTCTCTCTCTCTCTATCCCCAATTCTCCCTCCCGTGGGTGCTTCTCTCTCTACCCCCAATTCCCCCTCCCATGGATGCTTCTCTCTCTGTACCCCAATTCCTCCTCCCGTGGGTGCTTCTCTCTCTCTACCCCCAATTCCCCCTCCTGTGGGTACTTCTCTCTTTCTCCTCCCCAATTCCCCCTCTCATGGGTGCTTCTCTCTCTCCCCCCCTCCCAATTCCCCCTCTCATGGGTGCTTCTCTCCCCCCCAATTCCCCCTCCCTTGGGTGCTTCTCTCCCCCCATTCACCCTCCAGCAGGTGCTTATTCCCCCCATCCCCATTCCCACAGGTGCTTCTCTCTCTATTCCCAATTCCCCCTCTCATGGGTGCTTCTCTCACTCTACCCCCAATTCCCCCTCCCATGGGTGCTTCTCTCTCTCTACCCCAATTCCCTCTCCCGTGGGTGCTTCTTTCTCTCTACCCCAATTCCCCTTCCCACGGGTGCTTCTCTCTCTCTCTACCAATTCCCCCTCCCATGGGTGCTTCTCTCTCTCTACCCTTCCCCAATTCCCTCTCCTGTGGGTGCTTCTCTCCCTCCCAATTCTCTCTCCTATGGGTGCTTCTCTCTCTCCCTCCCAATTCCCCTTCCCGTGGCATATATGGCTTCTCTCTCTCTCTATCCCCCCTCCAATTCCCCCTCCTGCGGGTGCTTTTCTCTCTCCCCCCCCCCATTTCACCCTCCCGCAGGTGCTTATTCCCCCCTCCCCCTCCCACAGGTGCTTCTCTCTCTAACCCCAATTCCCTCTCCTGTGGGTGGTTCTCTTTCGCTATCCCCAATTCTCCCTCCCGTGTGTGGTTCTCTTTCGCTATCCCCAATTCTCCCTCCCGTGGGTGCTTGTGTTTAATTGCTAAATCCTTGCCTCTTAGTAAAACTCTGCAGCTATCTCCCAGATCTTAACTTGGCTCCCTGAGCTGGATGATTGTTCCTTGGCCACTGAAGCATTATCACATAGGCAGGAGTGGTTAGTATGAATGCATACTTCTATGCCCTTGGATGCTAGACTATGTTTTTCCTCTCGACATGTAATATCTGATGTTTCAAACTCTGATCCTTGTTGGTCTTCCAGAGCTCATGGTGAGCATGTGGCAAATAATCTCATGTAGACTCTATGGGTAGAGGGGGTGGTCATTGGCCTGGAATCTGTGAGTACCAGGGGAAGTGTTGCAATGCAAACGGAGATGGAGAAGCAATCCCAGAATTCAGGAATGTACCTGGAGCCAGGGATAGCACAGCAGAAAAATGATCCATGCCTAAGGTCAAATGAGTTAAACCTACCAAGGAAAGGAAGTCTCACTTGTAAAGGAAAGTGAGAAATGAAAAGCAGTGATAGGATGGATGAGCTAAACCTCCATCAAACAGCAACTGTTTAGAGAAAAGTGCTTTGGAGCTTGCTAAGAGTGTAGGGAAATAGAAGTCTGGGTCAAAGGGAAATGATTAGAACAGGCTGAAAAAGATTTAGGTAGTGGAGCAGGAAGAAAGCTATTAAACTCCCTGCTTCCAAATGTAAAATATCAAATTAAGCCTGTGCAAAAGGAGAAAAAAATTTAAAAGTGCAGAGGGAGTAGGGATGGAGGGAAAGAGAACAAGAATAAAGGAAAAAAAAAATTAGGGGTGGGGGGGCATGTGATGCCGGGAGACAGTAAAGACGTGCGTCTCAGTAGCTCCAGGCCACATTTTTTTTTCCAAGCCTTTCAACCCCTCTTTTGGCATCGGCCTTGGGACCCGAAAACATCCAGTTGCAGCCCTCGTCTTCCTGATTCTAGCAGTGCCTTTTGTGTTGTGGTGCGCTCATGGCATGGCCACAAAAACTCCTCGTAGAGCCAAGGAAAAACCGAAGGCACAGGAAGTTAAAGACAAGGCACCTATTTTCACTGCAGCTGCAATACAGAAGTTGTCCTGGTTGCTAACTTTAGTTATGGAAGATAAGTTGGCGAAAATACATACCTTCATGGAAGATATAAAGGAAAGTTTGGACTCGCATGCCAGCCGACTGCAACATGTGGAGGACTGTGTAGCGTGGCAGGAAGACACCGCGGCCAATTTTGAGGAGTGCATCCGCACCCTGGAGACCTCTAACCAGACCATCTCCAAACACCTCGAGGACCATGAGAACAGAGGACACTGTAGAAATCTCCAGATTGTGGGTCTCCCAGATTTGATCCACGACGTCAACCTGTGGTCCTGGTTGGAGGGTTGGCTCCCTAAAGCTCTGGACTTACCTTTTTCCCTGGCACCCATCCTTATAAAGCGTACACATTGTGTGGGGCCCCGCCAGGAGGAAGAGAGGCACCTGCGGCCAGTCCTCGCACGCTTCTTGAACTTCGCGAACAAGGAACTTATCTTGGCCCACTATCATAAACGACGAGAACCTCTCCACTTTCAGGCCATAAGATCCTGCTATTTCAGGGCTTTTCGCCACAGGTCTCCTCTCAGCGCAAAACTATGGGGTCATACTGCAGCAACTCTTCAAGAGGAACATCTGGTTCTCTCTGCTCTAATCTGCAAGGGCCCGAGTGAATTACAACAATAAAATCTCCTTTTTCAATTCACCCGAAGAGCTGGCTAACTTCATCAAGCAGCTGCCAGCTCCGGTGCTGGGGGATCGTCATGTGTCCTGAAAGGGGTGCTCCCTGGCACATGAACACCTTGTTTTGCACAGCTGTTCTCTCTGCTGTGCACTGTTCCAGAGCCTTTTGCGGCTAGGATGTTATTTTTTTTAGATGTTGATTTCTCCTTCTTTTAAGACCTGTCTCATCACCTGCACGAGCTGGGGAGTATCGATGGGCACGCTGGTGCACTGCATTGCCCTTGGCCCTACAAGGGCTGCCTGGATCAGCGCCTTACCATTGCCTGCTTGTTAACTGCTTGTTCTAAGATTTGGGATTTATTCTGCATATATGGGTTCTTTCTTTTTTCTGGCCTGCTTTTGACAGTACCCTGGACTATGGGTTGGCGCAGATTCTATGTATTCTATGGATTTGGGTTGTGTTTTACTTTTTGTATTGGTGGTGGCCCAGGGCTGCCTGATTGTTTTAGTCTCTGGGTTGTAGCATGGCTTGTCCATGTACTGTGGGGGTTTGGCGGGTGGGGAGTGTATGGGATGTGTGTATGGTGTTGTGTGTGGTTGTTTGTTTTGCTTCTATGGCATGCCTGGACACCGGGAGGCTACGGGATTATTGGAACTCTGTTAACTGTGTGGGTAGGGGGGGATTTGGCTGGGACGTCCCATCCCTCTACAGGTATAAGCAAATATTCTTTGTTTCTGTTATCTACTAATACTGTTACCTAATGGCTCAATTGAATGTCAAATTTCTTAATGTTGATGGGATCCATTCCCCGATTAAATGTATCAAAATTCTAGCTTATCTAAAGAAGGAACGTACTGACAGAATTTCTGCAGGAGACCCATTTGACCTCTGCGGAACATGCTAAACTTAGGAGGAACTAGGTGGGACAGGTGCACTATGTTTTTTCTCCTCCCAGGTAGGTCACTTAGCCCCGCTTGGTTCCAATTCAATTATAATGGGAGGGGATTTCAATGTGGTGGCCAACCCCACTTGGGACTGCAAACCAGCGAAGGCTGCCCCAAAGGGTCACTATACAAGGGGGGTGAATTTTCTCCTAGCAGAATTGGGGCTTGTGGATAGGTGGCGTACCCTACACCCAGGAGAGCTTGACTTCACCTTTTACTCCCATCCCCATGCGGTGTACTCACGTATTGATTATTTTTTAGCTTCTGAGGCGCTTTTCCCTATATTTACCGCAGCTTCGATGAGTGCACCCCTGGTGTCAGATTATGCCCTCTTGGGGCTTACTAGCCAATTCAGCCCTTCTTCTGCTGACCGTGTAGGCGGATGTTGCCCCATCTTTATACTGATGTCAACTTTCACACTTATCTTAAGAAAAAGTGGGATGATTATCTACATACTAATTCTGTGGATGATGCCAGGCCATTTATTGGGAGGCAGCTAAGGCGGTCATGAGGGGCACATACTGGCTTATTCTGCAGCTGTGCGGAAGAGGCATGACCGGGAGCTTCTTTCATTGACCAAGGAGTTGGCCCGCCTGCGTAGTTTACACATTTCACATCTGGATCCCACCAGATGTGTAAGCTACGCAGGCAAAAAAAATTGAAGTGAGCCAGAATTCTCAAAGAAGATGGAAGATCATTCCAAAGTTGTGAAAATTTAAAACTCAAAGATTGGCTGAAAATCTTAACTCCTTTAATCCTACAAGGAAGGGATAATTTAAAAAGTTGGTTACCTCTTGAAAAAGAGAATCTATAAGCATTCATGAAGACCAAGTTGGCTTCATACCAAGTAGATATGCTTCAATGAACCTTTTAAAAGTGCTGGCCGTCTTGCAATCCCCTCATGTTTCTTCCAAGTGGGCCTTGATTACTAGTCTCGATGTTGAAAAAGCTTTCGACATGGTCTCCTGGAATCATCTCTTTTGGGTGTTGGGGTGCTTTGGTATCCAGAGTGACTTTATCGCTTGGCTGACCGCTCTATATCACAACCCACAATCCCAAATTTTGGTAAATGGGGGTGTTTCTGTCCCTTTTCCCTTGGGCTGCAGGACGAGAAAGGGCTGTCCCCTCTCTCCACTCTTCCTTTTATCTTTGGAGCCTCTAGCGGTTCGCATTCGACAAGATTCTAACTTGGAGGGTTTACGGTTTGGAAGCAGGGAGTTCCGCATCAGTATGTTTGAGGATGACATGCTGCTATACGTCAAGCATGCTGATCGCACTATGCCTGCCCATATGTCTGTTATCAATCTGTATGGGCAGTTCTCTGGACTCAAGATCAAGTTCTATAAAACCGAGGCCTTGCTGCTGGGGGTGGATGCTTCCGAGCCCTGGTGTGGGAGGTTGGGCATAGGTATCACTCCTGGGAAGTTGAAATATCTGGGCATTATGTTATATCGAGACCCCCAAAAACTATATGAAGCCAACCTCTCGGCCACCATTGGGAAAAGCAAAACTTTATGTCACAAATGGCGAGCGATTCTGCTATCCCTCATGGGGCGCGTAGCCTTATGTTATGTTCCTGAAGCTATTGTACCCGCTCCAGACCATTCCCATTTGGATTTCTTGCAGCAATTAGAGCCTCTTTCGTTCTGTTATCCACAAGTTCATTTGGAGGGGCAGAGCGGCCCATATTGGCTTTCTCAAGCTGACCCAGGCCAAGGACAGGAGAGGGGGAGGGGGCTTTAGGCTTACCTTACATCCGCCTTTATAATGTTGCAGTCCTCCTTAGATGGATACATGAACATTTAGTGTCCTTACAGAGATATTTCCCTCCGGACTTCTTCGTGGATGTTTGCTCACCTTGGGCTCTTTCTTCTCTCTTACACAGCTCTGGGGGAGGTCGGAGGGGAGGCCCTACTTCTGTGTTTCCCTTTCTTTTCCCCTTGTGTAAAACCTGGCGGTGGTAGACTCCAGCAGGGTAGATCGCCTGCAGCCTTGCCCTTTCTGTCTCTCCTTCACAACCCTGATTTTGTCCTGGCTCTTACAGGACTGGCAGGCCTGGGGGAGAGGGATCTCACCTTAGGGGTGGTATTTCAATTGGGAGGGAGACAGTTCCCTTCCCTTTCCCAGTGCAAGACGCTTGGGATTTACCTTTTGCTCAATCTTATACTTATCTCCAAATTATTACCAGTCTTTGGTTCGGGTGTCTGGGGACAAATGAACTTATGGAGGCTTAGAATTGCTCTTTTTGTCTACTCCCTCCTCCTCTAATAAGATCTCAACCTGGTATGCAGCGAGTAGAGACTCTCAAGGGAAAGACTGTTTGTCTTATTTGGCCCGAGAATGGTCCACTAAATTGAGCATGGAGGTCTCTGTCCATGACCTTCACCAATTATTTCAGACATTTTACTCTCATGTGAAGGCTGTCTCGCTGCAGGAGACCCAATTCAAAATACTCCATTGCGCATCTTACTCGCTCTAGGGGGTATGAAATGGGGCTTTGGACAGACAGCAATTGTGTTAAATGTAAGACCCAAAAGGGAACCTTTCTTCACTCCTTTTTTGACTGCCCCACCTTGACACTTTGGGCACCCATTCAAAGGTATTTGTCTGACTTGTTTAAGTGTGATGGATTGTGTGTGCATTGGAATGGTCCTGCTTTGCTGCTGGGGGGATGTACCAGACCTAGTACAGCAGAGACTGGATGTGGCCTCTGCCAAGTTCTTACTACATGTGGTGCTCCTGGGCAAAAAAATTATTTTACAGACCTGGGCATCTGAGGAAGCGCCCTCTTACTCCATGTGGCTTGTTCAGATGAAGATTCAAGCTTGCCACAAGCTGGATACCTACTCCTCTAGATCTCAGGACTCGTGGAAAACCTACTGCGCCTTTTGGAGGGCTGCTACCATAGCTACTGTTTAACTTGTCCGGATCGTGAACCTGCTGCTGTTTCCTGACCTATGGTTTCAGGTTGGAACTTTTTGCTTGCAACTGGCCTTTGGGCCCACCTATGGGGTTCTATGATGTATACTTGGGGGAGAACTTTGTATGGACAGCCTCGCTTCTCTCCCACACTGCCCATCCATGGTCCTGCCTTCCCGGTGTCTGGGTCTTACAGGGTTTGATGTTTGCTTTTTGTTGTATGGTGTGTGGGGTGGTTGTTGGATGTGAGTGGGTTTGAGTGGTTTGTGTGTGATGAATGTTCGGGTATCTGTATGGGTGTTCAGATATGAGACAAAGGGTGGCCGACTCTTGGTATTGTGCCTATTCACGAATTGATTGGGTGGATACCTACTCACTTTGCTGGAGGTGGGGACACCCACTAGGGTAATATCCTGTGAGTTTGGTACTGTTGTGGCCCTTTAAACTGCTGTTATGTTTCTGTATTATTGTATTTGTATTGCTTTCTATGCTCAGCACTCGTAACTATGGCTTCCTTGTGTCTCAATAAACATATTACAAAAATAGAAAAAAAAAAAATAGGGAAAAGTGACAAAGTTTGAAGGAAAAAAGTATGGCGTAGAACAGATGATGGGCTGAAGGAATGGTTGGAGAAAAGTGCTGTAGATAGCTTGAAGGGGAGGGGGGGAGCATATGATGCTGACAAGTTGCTAGGGGGAGGAGAGAGTGGCAGGACCCTAGCTTTTGATTTATCCACATTACCTGCCCTGCTCTTGACATTTAGCTATAGGCTGGTCATTCACTAGCAGATGTATTTTGTTTTTCTTTGCTGGGTGGGAGAAAATGTTGTGAGTTTTGAGTTCAGAACCCCCAATCATTTTCAAAAGTTGGTTCCTATGAACCTTGATATAAGCATCACATGAATTACCAAGCTTTGCAGTGCCAGAAAAAAATTGGCCACAAGTTGGACAAGCCTGATCTAAAGGAACACCATGTTAAATCTTAGAATACATCCAGTGTTTAATTCCTCTTACCTGCTACCAGCTAATAGACTGTCCTTGATCCCTCCTAAGTGGTAGTAAATAATAGCTCATGCTAAATCCTTCAGCCCCAAAAGGCAGTACTTAAACCTTTATTATAACCCACTAACACAACTACTGTAAAATGCATTACACCAAGAAACGACAACAGTCAAAATGCTCTTTCCTCCAGAGAAAACCTACAACCCTGAACAGGCAAACTTGGTGGGTTTAGGATATCTGAGGAATATTGGAGAGTTTGCAATATATACTGGCTATAGAAGGGATTTGGCAGAGACACCAAATCACACACATTTGACTGTCCTCACATTCATACAATTTGAGCAATCATCATACGCATTCGGGAATCAAAGCTGTCTCCCCCCTTTCCTCCCCACCCCGGCGTCCTACCTTCCAACTTAGCTCGTCGGTCAGTACTTCTCCGGTGTCCCACCGCCTTACAACATCTTTCCCTCGGTCTTGACCAGCCTTGCCAGAAAACAGGAAGTCACATTAGAGGCGGAGCGGGACGCCTGAGAAAGGGAGAGGAAGTTAGAGGGCGGGATGCCGGCGAAGGAAAACTGCGGGCCGGTTGCGGGGAAACTGAAAGCTAAGCTGCAAGGTAGGACGCGTGGACGGACAGTGTCAAATGAGGGGCAGGTGGTGGACCGGCGCTTGGGGGTGTGGATTTAAAAGAAAGGGAAAGAGCATACAACTGATGGGTTCGTGTGTAGGCTGTTTTTTTTTTTTTAGTTTAAAACGTATTCATTCAGTTTTATTAAAAAGCAATCATAAATAAAACAAAAATATAGCAAAAACAAACAATTATGTAACATAGTATCATAACAAATAAGTTACTGAATATCAAATACTTAAGAAAAGTATATTAATGTACATAATAGTAATAATGACACTAATAAAATCTATTTTACTCCTTCGGATCTTGCCAGGTACTTGTGATCTAGATTGGCCACTGTTGGAAATACTAGGGTACTCGGCTTGATGGACCTTCAGTCTGTACCAGTACTGCAATTCTTAGGTTCATATGTTATGTTCTTAATAAAAGAAGTGAAGCTAGGAGTGGAAATGTCCCCCCCCCAAAAAAAAAAAAATAAAAATAAAAAAGGTGGACACAATTTCATTTTTTAAAAAACTTTTATTTATCCAAAAATGGCTCAAAAACTCAGTGACTCGACATGTCCTGAACTGCTTCAGGAGTCTGGTCTTCTAGTGCTGCCCGATTCAGGAAAAAAAATTTTGATTCGATTCAGCCTATTTAATTGGTTTTTCGATTCGATTTTCCTGCCTAATTGGGTGTTTTTTTTTCATACATCCTGGTAGGTTTATTTTATAGCCTCTTCACCCCCTTTGCCTTCTCCTAACCACACTGGCACTGTGGTGTAAACAAAATAAACAAACAAAAAAGACTTTTCCTCTCTCTGTTAAATCCTAGCTTAGGTTTGCAGTCTAACACCAGCTCTGGCAGGATACACGTTTCAAATCTGACATATTATAATCACAAAACAGAAAATATAATTAGTTTTTCTATCTTTTGTTGTCTGGTCATTATTCAAATCTTGTTGGTCCTAGGCTCTGGTTGTCTTCTGATAACTTGCTTGCCAGGGTCTCTTTCTCCGTGCTAACCATCCATCTGCCATCTCTGTTCTCCCCTTCTGTTTCCATTCCCTCCCCAGTAGGTCTGGCATCTTTTCTTTTTTTTGTCTCCCTCCACAGATCCACCTTTTCTTAACTACCCTTTCATCCAGCATCTCTCCCTCCTTACCCACCACCCCAGGGTCCACCATCTCTCCCTTTCTTTTCCCAACTACCCTCCTATCCAGTATCTTTATCCCCCCCTCCACTCCATCCCTTGTGTCCAGCTTCTCTCCCTTTCTGTTCCTTCCCTCCCTAAATCCCATTGTTCATCATCTCTCTCTCTCCCTCTCCTCTATTTTTCGTCCCATTAATTCTTCCCCTCCATATGCACGTCTTTGAACCCCCCTTCCCTCCGTGTACTTCTACACAAGGGCCCTCCTCCCCTGAAGGTCTGTCCCCCCCAAAGGCCTGTGCCACCATCCTTGAAGGCCTGTGCCACCATCCTTGAAGGCCTGCATCCCTCCCTTAAAGGCCTGTATCCCACCCCTGAAGGCCTGCCTGCCTGTCCCCCCTGAAGGCCTGCCCCACCTCCCACCCCGAAGGACTGATCCCCCCCCCCCCCGGGAAGGCCTGCATGTTCCCCCTGGCCTCCCTGCATCGTTTACCTTATAGAAGCAGCCTGCAGACAAGATCGCAATGCTAGTGATCTTTGCACTGCTTCTGAGCTGTTTCCTCTGACAGAGGCAGGATCATGGCGGAGGAAACAGCTCAGAAGCAGTGCAATCACTAGCATCGCGATCTTGTCTGCAGGCTGCTTCTATAAAGTAAACAGTGCAGGGAGGCTGGAAGGGGAAACCGTACGCCAGGGGGGGAAAACCAGACACCAGCACTAACCGGCTGACCCTCCCCCCTCACCTCTAAAGCAGGTGCTGCAGCGGCCAGCCAGCAAGAGCAGCGCTGCCGCTCCTGCTGTAGGGGGCGAGGTCAGCCGAATTGGGAAGCCAATTTTTTTTTTGTTTTAAATCGATTCAATTCACCCGAAGTGAATCGGTGAACCGATTCGAATCGTGAATCGGGCTGCACCACTAGAGTCTTCAGACACAAGGATATATTGATCCAAGTGCTTAATGTATAGGCGCTGTAATACAGCTACTAGTAACCAAATACAAACTTGCAAGGCGAAATATGCTGGAGCCGGGACAAGTAACCAAATATAAACTTGCAAGGCGAAAGACGCTGGAGCCGGGACAATCTTATGCAGGCGTAATTCAAGGAATTATGCGGGCATAGGATTGTCCCGGCTCCAGCGTCTTTCGCCTTGCAAGTTTGTATTTGGTTACTAGTAGCTGTATTACAGCGTCTATACATTAAGCACTTGGATCAATATATCCTTGTGTCTGAAGACTCACCAGACTCCCGAGCAGGCCAGTTTGGCCGAAACATGTACATGTTGAGTCACTGAGTTTTTGAGCCATTTTTGGATAAAAGGGTTTTTTTAAATCAAATGTCCACCTTTTTTTGGACATTTCCACTCCTAGCTTCACGTCTTTGAGTTTGTGGATTTGGTTCTCCTGTTGTACAGTTTGCTTAATAAAAGAAGACAATAAATAAAAATATTGTTAGTCATTGTTTACCAAATAATTGAAAGGATTCCCAGTCCAGACCCAGATCTTTTTATGTTTACTTTTTCTGCTGGATTTCTATTACTACCAAGTAGTACCAAATTTACCCAGACATGTCCTCAATTTAGAGGACCGACCAGGTTTCAAACCCGGTACTATGTCCAGGTTTTGAAAAGCGTTGCATATGGAGGGTCTCTGTGCATGAATCTGATTATGCTTGATCAAAAAAATAATTTTTAAACATTTTTTAAAGTCCATCCTGGGGTTGCTCAAACCACTGATTATATAAAGTTCAATTTTTCTTAAAATTTGCTGTTATTTTTGCTTCCAGTGCAGTGCAATAAGGCCTTGTGACAGAGAGTTGAACAGCATCGCAGGCTTTATACTATTTCAAGAAGAGATTGAGGCCCAGATTCTCAAAACTGTAACGATGTCGCTAAACTGTTTTCTGACAGTGTAGCCTGCAGATATTTTAGCGGCAGATTATTATCAAAACTGCTTATCTCTGTCTTTAGCAAGGTTTCTAGCAGTCTCTGACTCCGACACGCAAATGGGTTTTTCAACATTTAAATGAGCACTCTGCTGGATTCTTAACAATTGCCAAACCATTTTCTAAGAGCGACGTTGGCTTTTGGCGACAAAAATCAGCAACTGGTCCAGGGGTGCTGATACAGTGACAGCACTGTATAAAACTCTGGCATGACAGTGTCAGAGACTGCTAGAAAGCCAACACCACCCCACCCTCCAGCAGCAGGAAAGTCATGTGTACTGATTGATCCAGATTAGAGAATGACACGGTGACAAAATTCATCACCGTTCCCGTCCCTGCGGATAACCGCGAGAAATAATCCCATGTCATTTTCTAGTGTCTATTTCAACCTCAGTCCTTCTACACCAGCATTCTTCAAAGCAAAGCTTGCGGGTCAGTGGTTGTGGCCATTCATACTCTGATTCTTCCCTCTCTCCTTAAAGAATGACATGAAGATGGTTTCCCGCGGGGACGGGGACGGTGATGAATTTTGTCACCCTGTCATTCTCTAATCCAGATCACTCTGATCAGTGCAGTAGGTCACAAAATGCTATTGTGCTAACGCGCACACCTTCAAGTAGTTACATGTGTACATTCAAATACAGCAAAAGTTTTAGGAGTTCTGTTTTTGAATCCCTCTGGCCCTTTCAGATTGCCTTGTCTACATATCTGAAAAATGAATTATATATAAAAAAGTTGAAACTAGCGGTAAAATCTAGTGGAAGGTATTTATAGTTGATATCTTTCTTTAATAAATAACTTGGTGTGTTTTTATTTTATTTGTAGATATTAACGCACACTCCTCCTGAGGAAGCCGTTCCGGTGAAACTCAGGTCTGGGTAGGGGAGTGATATGATTTTAAACTTACGGAGCACTTTATGATTTACACTGCAATGAAAACAGAAAAATAGTACCTATTGGTCGGGCCGATTGGGTTGAAATAGGATACAACTAACATTATAAAGAAGATAAGTGATTTTTTTACTTCAGGTCTGTCATCATTACCATTGATTTGACATCATTGTACAGTATTATATATATAGCAAAAAAATCACTATCAGAGACTTGAAAGAAAAGTGTGATGATGGTTCCAATTTGTTTCCTTAACGGTTCCCAATTGTAGGAAGCACTTTGACACTGAACACTTTTCACTATTTATTAATTATCAGAAGTTTAACATAAAATATGCTACATAATTTTGAGTGATCAAATTAATGAGAATATTATCATATCTTTTGATTTCCTTAATATTTATAACAATTTAAGGACTGAGGAGAAATGGCAGATAGGGTGGGAAACTAAAACTGAACTATCTACGGATCGAGTAAAAGCTCTCATGGCAAGAGGAAGACTATTTGAAGGGGACCAAATTGATCAGATGCAATCTTGGGAGGAGATAGCTAGTCTCATTAAAGCCTTAATCTGTGCTCAATTACACTTGGTTACACTTAATGAATATTGTCACATCCAAAGAGTACCCAGGGGATTACGAGTACGTCATGCTCCAAGATTCTTGGATAATCAAAAATGCGTGTCCAAGTGGAATGATATCATTTCCATATGTTTATTGGACTTAATGCTTTTGACTATTGATGCACTTTGTCCAATTATAGATGAACAACAAAATGAACTCCAATTAAAATTGGAAGCAATAGAAAAAGAACAGGGGCATGAACTTTATACTGAAAAATATCAGGAACATCAAAAACAGATGGAATTGTACCGCAATGAATAACCTACTCTTAAAATTAAGAAATACAAAAGAGATGAATATGACTACACACGGGGAAACATCTATCCTTGGATGGACAAAGGTCGAAAACCAAGATGTAATAATAGAGCAATAGGCAAGAAGGTAGCATTTCATCTGTCATCGAGTGAATCGTCTACGGAAGATGGGGACATGGATTCAAGCAATAAATCCAAGGAAATTAATCAGACTGCATCTACTTTATCTGAATCTTTTTTACGCCTAGTACCCCCACAAATACCAGTGTTACAACCGGGACCACAAGAAATCAGAGGTCAATGAATGAAGAAAGCATCTCGAAAATAAGCAGAATTTTCAACTTATCTATTTGAACTTTAACTCAGGAAGAGGAGCAAATCTTACAATTAGGTTTATCTTATGTTCCGTCCACAAGGTATGATAAATATGAGGTTCAGATAAAACTACAATTTTTTTAGACAGCTGAGACTAAAAGCTTATTTTAAAAAAGAATGACTTACAGAGAATCAATTTGCCTATGACAAATATTTCTCCTCTTGGATACCACCAGGTGCTCCGGACCCATCTATAGTTGCATTCGAATGGGCAGTTATGAATGATGTTAGTAACATGGAACAACAAGATATACGTACTTATTCCAATCTATCCAACAAACAAAAACTCATTTTGAAACAATTGAGAGTAGACAACTTCAAACAAACCAAATACAGCTTTGAGACTCATCTACTCATTGAGAAAATATGACCATATCACAGAAGCCTACATCAACTCACATTGGCTACCAATCCAAGAAACAATACAATTTAAATTCTACTGGATGTTATTTAAAACCCTAAACGGAGACCTGAACAACTGCCTCATCCAAGCATCCACTACCAGACATAGAAAAACGCACTCCCCATTCATACCTCCCCCAATCAAAGAAGTAAAACGATCAAAACTACACGACAGCCTCCTAGCCACTCAAGCCGCAAGACTGGACAACCAGATCTCCATCCTTCTGACGACCACCCCAGACTACAAGACATTCAGAAAAGAAATAAAAACAATACTTTTCAAGAAATTCTTGAAGCAGCCATAACATCACGTACTCTTAATAACTCTAAAATTGATAATTGATCTATTCTTTACTTCACTAGTAACAACAATTGTGCTTCCATTGTTACCCCCCTTTTAATTCTTTTGTAAGCCGTCTTTCCCTTAACAACCCGAGAAATGTTAAAAGATCTACTACTTACCTCTCTAGTTAATCAATAGTTCTCCCATTGTAACCCCCATTTTATTAATCTTTTGTAAGCCGCCTTGAACCGCAAGATAATGGCGGAATAGAAATCCCTAATGTAATGTAATGTATTCATATCAGTAGGGCTGACAAGGGAGGCAGCATTGTTGTCTTGAACTCTGCAGATTATCACAAGGAAGCCATGTCTCAGCTGACCAACAAAGAATTTTATAAACGTTTAGATATGGACCCTACCAACACCCTTTAACAAGAAATAGAAGAAATATTAGCAACAGCTAAATATGATGGTCTCATTACCCAAAGAGAATATGAACATCTGTTTCAACAATTTACGGTAATGCCCCACATTTATTTCATACCTGAAATTCATAAAACATTGATAAATCTGCCAGTAGGCCTATTGTGTACGGACATTGCTCACTATTGAAGCCATTATCCCAATATGTGGATTACTATCTAAAACTATTTGTTATCAGAGCAAAATCATATGTTAGGGATTCAACACACTTCATTCAACAACTTAGAAACCTACAAGGGGAATACATATCTAAAGCTTTATTGGTAACCATTGACGTAACAGTGCTGTATACCAATATCCCTCAAAAAGAAGCATGTGAAGTGGTATCATATTATTTAGCTCAGGACATAAATTTATCTGCTGAAAAGCGTAATATGTTAGTTACTTTAGTGGAAAAAGTCATCTACAACAATTTTTTCACTTATGCAGATGAAATATACTTGCAAATCAAGGGAGTGGCTATGGGGGCCCCAGTGGCCCCCTCAATAGCATGTCTATTATTTTAAGATAAGTACATATATACTTCAGAACATTTTCAGCATATAGCAATGTGATTCATTGATGACATTATTATGTTATGGGTAGGAACATAATCGCAGCTATTGGATTTTCTTTCTAAACTGAATGGGTATGATCCTCATATAAAATTTACATATACCATTGAGTCCAATAATATATCTTTTCTGGAGATCAAAGTAATTAAAAATGATCAAAAACTGGATACAAATATATATTTAAAAAGTTCAGACAGAAATACCCTTTTACATTTTCAAAGTCATCATCCTAAACCACTTCGTAATAGCATTCCAGTAGGACAGTTTTTACATCTCAGATATCTTTGTATAAATTTGGATAATTTCAAAATATAGGCTCAGGAAATGGCAACTCGGTTTGAACAGCGCGGTTATCCCCACAAAGTAATTAAAACGGCCTTTAAAAGGGCTGTTTACTGTCATTGTGAATGTTATTAGCCTCTAAAAAACCTAAAACAAAACAGGCTTCCCCAGTGTGTGTTCTTTCTCATGCCACTGAATCCCGCTTCATTAGAGATATTGTATGCAAATATTGGCCTATACTAAAAATTCATCAGAATCTACGATCTTATCCACGTTTTGTATACAATAGAGGTCGGAATATAGGGGAAGTATTGACACAACCAGCTAAACGGCATATAAACTCCAACTCAGGCTACCACATGGCCTGGACATTGCAAATTCTGTAAACATGTGAACCAAACAAACAAGATATTAGTTCCTCACACAAACAAATATTTTTATTTATATCATGAAACAACTTGTAACTCCATGCAGGTAGTGTACTGTATAATCTGCCCGTGCTGTTTATACTATATAGGTCAAACAAGAAGATCCATAAAAATACGAATAGCTGAACACGCATAGCTGTATTAGACATCAACGCATGCAGGCTCCTATAGTGGAACATTCAATTAAACACAATCATACTGAAGATGAATTGAAATAGTTAACACTTTTTCATATTCAATCCCACAGGGGTGGAAATGTATCATTTTCCCTTTTGAGGAAAGAACAAAGAATGATATTCAATTGGGACACCATGACCCCACTGAGCAACAATGGGTATAGGCTATTAATTGAACATATACTTTTAACTCTGGTCCCTTTCATAATCACATACAGTGCTTTTTTAATTATTTATTTATTCAATTTTCAAAATACAAATCAAGATTTACTTGTACAGAAAGCTTTAAGTCAAGAAAATAAAAACCACAACATTATAAATTCGGGAATACCAATTAACTTAAATCAGCTCAAGTCCACAAAAGATCCAAAATGTAATTTATAAACGGAGAAAAGCAAAGAAATATTATTAAAGAAAACAATGCAAGTCAGCTGGTAAGGACATCTTAAATATTCTATACACCTCCATTCTTTTCCCTCTCTAGCCGAGAAAGAGAAAGGAAAGTTGTCAATTGGTAAGGCTCAAAGAAAACATATTTTTGGGAATTATATTGTATAACGCATTTACATGGATATCGCAGGAAAAAAGTTGCTCCAAGAGCTATAATTCCCGGTTTTGACATAAGAAACTCTTTTCTTCGCCGTTGTGTGTCCCTGGCTAAATCTGGGAACATTTGTATTTTGAGTCCCATAAATTCTTTTGCTTTATTTTTAAAGAAAAGTCTCAAAATCCAATTCTTATCCATTGTTAAAGCTAAAGTTGCCACTAATGTTGCAGGAGTAGCCATTTCTTTTTCTGATAATTCCAGTAATACCGATACATCTATTGGTCCATGGCTATCTTCCTGTTGCTGAATTTGATTTTTCCTGGGAAGGTAGTACACCTGTGTAAATGGAGGTAATGAACCCTCAGGAACTTCTAATATTTCCGTCAGGTATCGTTTTAACATCTCTCGCGGAGTAATTGTTGTAATTCGTGGAAAATTAATCAGTCTGATATTGTTGACTCTTGAAAAATTTTCAAATGTTTCAATCTTCCTTCTTAAGTTTACATTGTCCTTAATTAAAGTCTCTTGAAGCTGTTTGGAGGATTTTAATTCATTTTTGATACTGTCCAAAGATGTATTTGAGTCAGCAATATCTTGTTTTATTAAGGAAATTTCTTTTTCTTGGTCTTTCATTTTCCCCTCCACTTGCACTTGTTGGACATTAATTGTTTTCGCCATATTTGCCACCAGGTCCCACAAGGCATCTAAGGTAACTTCTTGGGGCTTAACTATGGTAGGAATTTGTAAATGAGTATTCAAAAGTTTATGCTCACCATTCGACCGCTCTCCTCCACTTCCCTCTGCTTGAGTAGGTCCAGTTTCAGCTGTTACAGCACTCCCAACCATATTCAGGCTCTCCTGCAGAACCTGTGTGCCTGAATCGGCTCCCTCAACACAGCTCCGCGCAGCCTCTAGGGGAGAGCTCATCCCGACTTCCGGTGAGCTCTCAACCCCTGGGGAGCTGGTTGCACGGGGGTGCAGAGGAGGAGGTCTTACGTCGGGGCTCAGAGTGGTCTCAAGACTTCGGTGAGACACCTCCGTTCCGTTCCCACGGGGTGTCTCTAACTGCAGTCCCGACGTCATCATGGTGCCCTGGAATCGCCGAAACAGCGCTTCTATGTTGCCGGAGGTAGGTGTTCCGGAGCGCTGGGAGGCCCCACCAGAGCTCTTTCCCCTTCTTTTCGGCATTTTGAGGGAAAGAAAAACTAAACAAAACAGCTCAAAAGAGCTCAGAATCTTTAACAGTAGCGTCTGTTCGGCGACCTGCTTCAGCGGCTTGCATCCGCGGCCATCTTGGATTTTTCCCCCACATACAGTGCTTTTAATTTTTCACATACTTTCTGCCTTGTCTACATATTTGAAAAATGAATTATATATTAAAAAAAAAGTTGAAACTAGCAATACAATCTAGTGGAAGGTATTCATAGCTGGTATCTTTCTTTAACAAATAACTTGGTGTGTTTTTAATTCATTTGTTTTTATTTTATTTGTAGATATTAACGCATACTCCTCCTGAGGAAGCCGTTTTGGCGAAACTCAGGACTGGGTACGGGAGTGATATGATTTTAAACTCACGGAGCACTTTATGATTCACACTGCAATGAAAACAGAAAAATAGTACCTATTGGTCGGGCCGACTGGGTTGAAATATGATACAACTAACATCATAAAGAAGATAAGTGATTTTTTACTTCGGGGCTATCATCATTACCATTGATTTGTCATCATTATACAGTATATACTAGTATTTTAGCCCGTCTGTCTGTCTCTCTCTCTCCCTCCCGCTGTCTTTCTGTCTGTCTCTCTCCCTGGCGCCCTTTGTCTGACTGTCTTTCTGTGTCTCTCCCTGCCCCTGTGTCTTTCTTCTTTTCTTTCTGTCTCCCTTTCTCCCGCTGTCTGTCTTTCTTTCAATCTATCTATCTCTCTCCCTGCCTCCTATGCAGCAGCATTTCTCTCCCCCCACTTCCCTGTGCAGCAGCCACAGCAGTATTACCTCCCCCTCCAATTCCCTGTGCAACAGCATTTCCCCCACCCTACTTCCCTGTGCAGCAGCAGCATTTCGATCCTCTCCAGTTCCCTGTGCAGCAGCCACAGCAGCACCATTCCCTCCCCCTCCATTTCCCTCCCCCCACACCACTTCCCTGTGCAGCAGCAGCGTTTCCCCTACCCCCCTTTCCCTTCCTGCGGTCTGGCCGGCTCCCTTAGTCCCTTACCGCCCCCCCTTCCCTTCCCGCGGTCCTGACAAACCTGCCGATTCCAGCAGCGTCTGCAGCACTCTATACACGCTGCTTCGGGGCCTTCTACTGTCTTGATTTACTCTGGCACGTCCCTGATGACATCATCAGAGATGCGGCAGAGCAAATCAGGGCAGTAGAAGGCCCCGAAGCAGGTGTGTAGAGTGCTGCGGACGCTGCTGGAGTCGGCAGGTTTGGAGTCGGGACCGCGGGAAGGAGGGGGCAGTAAAGGACTAAGTGAGCCGGTCAGACGTCGGGAAGGGATGGGAGGGTCAGACCGCGAAAAAATTACTTACGGAGTGAGTGGGGAGTGGCAAAGCGGCTGGGGTCTTTTTTTGTCAGCGCTTCTCTTCCTGGGCCGCTATTTAGTTCAGCTGTTTGGATCCGCGATTCACTTTGGGTTCTGCTGCCGCGAGTATGAGGACGTTTTAAGCGCGCATACATGTTTTAGCCCGTTACATTAACGGGTACTAGAGTAGATGTCTGTCTGTCTGGGTTTTATTTTGTCTCACTCTCCTTGGACGCTGTCTGTCTGTCATTCTTTCTGTCTGTGTCTCTCCCTGGTCCCCTGTCTGTCTATCTTTATTTCTAACTCTATCCTCTTCCCTCAATCCTGCATGTGCCCTTTTTTCTTTCTCTTCCCCACTTCCTTCCAACATCTGCTCCCCTTGTCCCCCACACTTCCATTCAGTATCTGTCTCCCTCTCTCTACCCCTTCCATCTACTGTTCACCCTCTGTCTTGCCCCTTCCATTCACTGCTCTCTCTTCTCTTTCCATCCAGTGTCCGCTCTCTCTCTCTCTGTTCCATATGGCATCTCCTCCTTCCTTTCCTTTTCCCTTGGTCTGGTATACCTTCCTCCTTCCCTCCATGCCCTGTCATCTCTTCTTCCCTCCAAGCCATTCTCTCCCCCTCTGCTCCCTTTCCTCCTTGAACTTCATCGGGCAGCAGCATTCACAATTCATTGCTGTTGCCGGCTTCAGGTCTTCCTCTCTGGCGGGTCTTGTCTTCATGAAAACAGGAAGTAGGCAGGACCCGACAGAGAGGAAGGCCTGAAGCTGGCAACAGCAGCAAATTGTGAAGCACCCGAGGCAGACTGCTTCTCTCCCCTCCCAGCCCAACCCCCGCTGACTCTCCTATCTCTCCCTCCCATGCGACCCTCCGACGAGATGACCTTAACAACAAACCTCCCTCCAGCGTTAGCAGCCGCAGCACGCTAAACAGGCTGCTTCGCGGCTTTCTCCTGCAGTTGAGCCCTCTGTAACACGGCAGAGGGACTCACCGGCAGGAGAAAGCCATGAAGCAGCCTGTTTAGCGTGCTGTGGCTGCCAACGTTGGAGGGAGGTTTGTGCCGGTATGTGCAGGAGAAGCGGTATGTTCCTCCCCCTCCAGTCCCTGTGCAGAACTTGGTGCGGCGTCTCCTCCCACGATCCCCGTCTGCATGCGGCTTATTCAACAGCTGTGGCTGTGAGTTTGGGCGTGCACTGTGAGTCGGCTACAGTGCTCGAGTGCTGGTGAGGCTCTTGAGAGGAGCTGCCGCTGCTCTTAATAAATTCAACAGGTGCGGCTCCTGAGTTTGGGCGTGCAGTTAAAAAGAGTCGGCCACAGCGCTCGAGTGTGGGCCCATTGTAAGTGCATGCGCTCTCCTGCCTGCCACGGACCTACGGATCACGGAACACGCAGGTAGGAGTGCACAAGCGCGCTTAGCGTTTTATTATAGTAGATAGCAAAAAATCACTATCAGGGACTTGGAAGAAAAGTATGATGATGGTCCTAATTTGTTTCCCTAACAGTTCACAATTATAGGAATCACTTTGACACTGAACACTTTTCACTATTACTTTATTAATTATCAGAAGTTTAACATAAAATATGTTACATAATTTTGAACATTTGAAATATACCATGTGCAGGGCAGCAGATGGAGTGTTCTCTCTGAGTTCATCATCACATACCTTCTAGAAGAGACAGAGAAGCTGGAAATTGAACCCACAACTGCTGGCTCTCAAGAGGGCATGCTAACCAGAGGGCTGCTCTTCCACTATAAGCCACACCTGGCCATGCTGACTTTTGGACTCCTCTAAATAATGAAGAGGCATGAATGGTAGTGGTAATTCATTCCCTCCTCAAACGGACTTGTATCTTTAACAAAAGCCAATAAGCAAACAGAAATGGGAAGATAGCTGACTCCAGGATGCATTGCTAATTACCAAATTACTTTGCAGAACTGTGAGTCATGTGTACTGATTGATCCAGATCACTCTGATCAGTGCAGAAGGTCCCAAAATGCACTAGGATTATGATAGCAGACTATGCTACCCACAAAGCCCTATGCTTCATACCCTGTCAGAATTAGAGTCTAGTCTCTTCCTTCCAGCAGTCCCAGCATTCCATGCAATGGTTTCCCATTCATGGTCCACTGTGACAAGACAGCTGATTCTCCTAAAAGTATGTAAATGGTGTTAATGGGAGCATTTCTAATATCAAATAGCATAGTCCTTCTGAAGTTTGGGTTACTGACAGGCATCTGTGTATGTGTGTCTCTCATGGGGGAATTCATAGACAACCCATTTGGGCACTGTACACATGTAAAGACTTTAGAGCATAGGTGTTAAACTCAAGGCCTATAGGCCGAATCCAGCCCGCCTGGCCGTTTTATGCGACCCATGGTGCGACCGGGCACCTCCATAAAAGGAGGTGAGCCAACGGGCGCTGCTACTGCTACTAGCTGATTTGTAGCACGAGGCAGGAGGCAGGAGACAAAGGGCGCTGAGAGCAGGAGAGCTGTGCAAGGCGCTGGGAGAGAGGAGAAGCGCCCGCACAAGCAAGGGAGACATCGGGGCAGCGGCGAGGTAGCTCCGCCCACCCCACCGCGTCAGTAACGTGCGACCGGGCTCCTCCATAAAAGGAGGCGAGCCAACGGCGCACGGCAAAGGCGCTCGCCTTAGCGAGAGCGCCTTTGCGAAGAGCCTTAAGAAGAGCCAAACCTAGGGCAACTGAACACTGTAGGGCAAATCCTTCATCTAAACACCCTACTGCTCAGATCTCTCTGACACCCTAACTTTTCAACTTTACCCTTCAGAGGCCCTAACCTCACATACTCTAATACTATCTCTCTCTTTCGATTACTCTCTCTCATTTACTCTCTCTTTTTTTTTTTTTTTCTCGTTAACAGGCAAACCTTATATATTATCCGAATATGGCAGGGCGAACAAGAAGTGTGAAACCTACAAGCAAGATCAGCATTCCCAACACTGAGGTGATCCGGGAGGTGACCTCAGCCTGCGCACAGACGGAGGAGAACACAGCACCAGGAAAGGATGTCCCCGTGCAGACCGAGAACATCCCACAACAGTACATTATGGCCTCTACACAGACAGAGGAGGTCGGCCAGCAGGATGACGACATCATGCAGGAACTAAAGAGCCTCAGGGAGGAGGTGAAACGCCTGAGAGGCATTAGAGAGGACGAGGCCTATATCGATGGAATAGTGCAGGAACTATCCCAAATCACAGATCTGGCCCGTGACAGATCCCTCATGGTGACACCAGGACCGTCGACACTGAAACCAACTGCTGGAGTTCAGGAGATGGATGGAGACACTGACTCCTCTCAGTTAGTGACCTCCTCCACAGGTAAACGTAGGAGACCCCCCCTCTCCCCCCCATTTACAATCTCTTCACCTTCTTACTCTTTCTCTCACCAGGGTAGCTCCACATCGACTCCACATCTTAACCTGAAGAACAGATTCCAGGTCTTGCAGGAAGAGACTACCGACGTGAGGCGGGACGAGACTACCAACTTGGAGCAGGACCAGAATCAACACACATCTCCATCTCCAGGGGCAACGGATCGACACCCCCAAAAGAAGCGCAGAGTAATAGCCATCGGGGACTCCATGTTGAGGGGCACTGAGGAACCAATATGCAGACCGGATATGCAGTCGAGGGAGATCTGCTGTCTGCCTGCAGCCAGAATACGAGATGTAACCGCCTGTCTTGATAGACTTCTCAGGCCCCAGGACCACTTTCCCATGCTGCTCATCCACGTCGGAACAAATGACACTGCCAAGAACACACTGGAGGACATAGCTAGAGACTTCGGAGCATTGGGGGAGAGGCTGAAGCAGACAGGAGCACAGGTAGTATTCTCTTCAATTCTTCCTGTTAGGGGCAAGGGAAGGGGCAGGGACGAACGTATCCTGAAGACGAATGAGTGGCTACAACGATGGTGCCGGGAAATGAACTTCGGATTCCTGAATCACGGAGAGGCACTACAGGGACTACAGGGACCAGACGGACTCCACCTGACCAACAGAGGTAAGAACGTCTTCGGACACCGACTAGCCCGCCTGCTTCGAAGGGCTTTAAACTAGGTAAGTTGGGGGAGGGTACCCACTTATATACCGGAGCAGTAAGTAACAATCCTGATGTAGCGAACCAAAACTCTGCTTCTAAGTCTGAGGTAAGTACTTTAACTCAGATGGGTAACTCTCTACATGAGTTTGGTAAACACAAAGAGTGGAGAGCTATGAATGTTAACGCACACAGCCTCGGGAATAAATTTCTAGAACTGGAAACAGAAATAGTAAATGCTGGTCTAGATGTGGTAGCAATATCCGAAACATGGTTCACAGACTCCCATGGGTGGGATATAACTATACCAGGATACAACCTGCTTCGCCAAGACAGAGAGGGTAAGTTAGGAGGAGGGGTAGCACTTTACATCAAAGAGAACATCAAGACAACCAGGATCACAGATGTCAAGTACACTGGGGAATCCATCTGGGTAAACCTGGCCAGAGGCGGAGAAAAATGCCTGTACCTTGGAATGGTATACAGACCTCCAAGACAATCGGAGGACAAGGACGCAGAATTAATTGAAGACATTGAGAATATCACCTTACGGGGGGACGTCGTAATGATAGGGGACTTCAACATGCCTGATGTAGACTGGAACACACTCTCAGCGACAACTTGTGGTAGCAGGAGGATATTAACGTCCATGAAGGTACTAGCGCCCACTAGGGCCCAGGCCATCCTGGACCTGGTACTTACGAACGGGGAAAGCGTCTCGGAGTTCTCAGTGGGAGAAGCACTAGCCACCAGTGACCATAACATGGTATGGTTCAACCTTAAGCAGGGCTTCCCTAGATCACAAACAAAAACGAGGGTACTCAATTTCCGGGGCACTGACTTCACACGCATGGGAAATTTCGTCCATCAGAGGCTGCGGGTTCAAAAAGTAACAGATAATGTGGAAGCTATGTGGTCAACCCTGAAATCGACCCTACACGAGGCAACTATCCGCTACATAAAATCGGTAAATAAACAACAAATAAAAAAGAAACCCCAATGGTTTACTGATGAGGTCTCGTACCTAGGAAAAGAAAAGAGCATTTCTTTCATTCAAACGCACCGGGGAAAAAGAAGCTAACATTGAATACAGGACAAGATCTGCAGCGGTCAAAACAGCGGTCAGGGAGGCCAAACTTCGAGTGGAAGAAACTCTAGCAAGGAACATTAAGAAAAGGGACAAATCCTTCTTCAGGTATATTAGTGACAGGAAAAAGAACACAAACGGGATAGTACGCCTTAAAACACCAGACGGGAATTATGTGGAAACAGATTCCGATAAAGCCAAACTACTGAATGATTACTTCTGCTCAGTCTTTACCTGAGAGGCACCAGGGCACGGGCCACAGCTGGAAGCAAAGCCAAGCAAGGAAGACCCATTTCAGAATTTTGAGTTCACACCAGCGGATATTTATAGCGAACTGTCAAGACTCAAGGTGAGCAAAGCCATGGGACCGGACAAATTGCACCCAAGAGTGCTCAGAGAGCTGTGCGATGTCCTGGCGGAACCGTTAGCCGTGCTCTTCAATCTCTCCCTAAGTACGGGGAGAGTCCCCCTTGGCTGGAAAACAGCTAACGTCATTCCTCTGCACAAAAAGGGTTGCAGAGCAGAGGCTGCGAATTACAGACCAGTGAGTCTCACATCGATAGTGTGTAAACTCATGGAAACACTACTTAAAGGTAAATTGGACACGATTATGGATGAGGGGAATCTAAGGGATCCCAGTCAACATGGATTCACTAAGGGTAGGTCATGCCAATCCAACCTTATCAGCTTCTTTGATTGGGTAACAGGAAAGCTAGACTCGGGAGAGTCTCTGGACATAGTGTACTTGGATTTCAGTAAGGCTTTTGACAGCGTCCCATACCGTAGACTATTAAGCAAGATGAAATCGATGGGGTTAGGTGAGACACTAACTGCATGGGTCAATGATTGGCTGAGTGGAAGACTTCAGAGGGTGGCGGTCAATGGCACCCTCTCTGAGACATCGGAGGTGACTAGCGGAGTGCCGCAGGGCTCAGTCCTGGGCCCGTTCCTTTTTAACATATTCATAAGGGACTTGACCCGAGGGCTTCAGGATAAAGTAACACTATTCGCCGATGACGCCAAACTATGTAATATAGTGAGTGAAAGCAATCTGCAAGATAGTATGACGCAGGATCTGCTTACATTGGAAAACTGGTCCTCAACATGGCAGCTGGGCTTCAACGCTAAGAAATGTAAGGTCATGCATCTCGGCAGTGGTAATCCATGCAGAACTTACACCTTAAATGGAGAAACACTAGTTACGACTTCAGAAGAACGAGACTTGAGAGTAATCATCAGTGCAGACATGAAGGCTGCCAAACAGGTGGAGAAGGCCTCATCCAAGGCAAGGCAAATGATGGGATGTATCAATAGAAGCTTCGTCAGCCGCAAACCTGAAGTCATAATGCCACTGTACAGAACCATGGTGAGACCTCATCTGGAATACTGTGTGCAATTCTGGAGGCCACATTACCGTAAAGCAATGTTACTTACCGTAACAGTTGTTATCCAGGGACAGCAGGAAGCTATTCTCACTAGTGGGTGATGTCATCCGACAGAGCCCCGATACGGACGTCTCACAAGCATGTCTTGCTTGAAGAAACTCAGAAGTTTCGAGATGCCCGCACCGCGCATGCGCCAGTGCCTTCCCGCCCGATGGTCCGGGCGTGTCTCCTCAGTTCAGGTAGCTAGCATAGAAGCCAACCCAGGGGAGGTGGGTGGGACGTGAGAATAGCTGCCTGCTGTCCCTGGATAACAACTGTTATGGTAAGTAACATTGCTTTATCCCAGGACAAGCAGGCAGGTATTCTCACTAGTGGGTGACCTCCAAGCTAACCTCAATGGGATGGTGGGAGAGTTGGCAACTTAGGAGAATAAATTTTGTAACACTCTTTGGCCAAACTGTCCATCCCTTCTGGAGAAAGTATCCAGACAATAATGGGAGGTGAATGTATGAACCGAGGACCAAGTGGCAGCCTTACAAATCTCCTCAATCGGTGTCGATCTGAGGAAGGCTACAGAGGCCGCCATTGCTCTGACCTTATGGGCTGTGACCTTACAGGGAAGGGGTAATCCAGCCTGGGCATAGCAGAAAGAGATACAAGCCGCCATTCAGTTGGAGATGGTGCGCTTCGATACAGGTCGTCCCAACTTGTTTGGATCAAAGGAGACGAAAAGTTGAGGTGCAGTTCTGTGTGGCTTGGTGCGATCCAGGTAGAAAGCCAAAGCACGCTTACAGTCCAGAGTATGAAGAGCTGATTCTCCAGGATGAGAATGAGGCTTTGGAAAAAACACTGGAAGTACAATGGATTGGTTGAGATGAAATTCAGAGACCACCTTAGGCAGGAATTTGGGATGAGTGCGGAGGACAACCTTGTCATGATGGAATACTGTGAAAGGTGGATCCGCCACTAAGGCCTGAAGTTCACTGACCCTGCGAGCAGACGTGAGGGCCACTAGAAAAACTACTTTCCAAGTGAGAAACTTTAGAGGAGCCTTGTTGAGAGGCTCAAAAGGAGGTTTCATAAGCTGGGAAAGGACAACATTGAGATCCCAAACCACTGGAGGAGGTTTGAGAGGAGGATTGACATGGAAAAGTCCTTTCATAAACCTGGAAACCACAGGATGAGCAGAGAGAGGTTTCCCTTGTAGAGGCTGATGGAAAGCCGCAATAGCACTCAGGTGGACTCGTATAGACGTAGACTTGAGACCAGACTGAGACAGGTGTAGAAGATAGTCCAATACAGAGGATAGGGAGGCTCGCTGAGGGCTCCTTAGAATTGGAAATACACCATGAAGAAAATCTAGTCCATTTTTGGGAGTAGCATTGTCGAGTAGCAGGCTTCCTGGAAGCCTCCAAGACATCCCTCACCGCCTGGGAAAACTGGTGAGGAGTTACGTTGAGAGGAACCAAGCTGTCAGGTGGAGAGACTGCAGGTTGGGATGAAGCAGAGATCCCTGATGCTGAGTAAGCAGTGAAGGAAACACTGGAAGAAGGAATGGCTCCCTGCTGCTGAGTTGAAGTAGAAGGGAGAACCAAGGTTGTCTGGGCCACCGAGGAGCGATCAGAATCATGGTGGCATGGTCAGACTTCAGCTTGACCAGAGTCTTTTGAATGAGAGGAAAGGGAGGAAACGCATACAGAAAGCGATTCCCCCAATCCAGCAGAAAGGCATCTGCCTCGAGACGAAGAGTGTAGATCCTGGAGCAGAATTGAGGCAGCTTGAAGTTGTGGGGAGCCGCAAAGAGGTCTATCTGAGGCGTCCCCCACTGTGCAAATATCTGATGAAGGGGCTTGGAATGGAGTGTCCATTCGTGAGGCTGGAGAAGACGACTTAGGTTGTCTGCCAAGATATTGTCCTTCCCCTGAATGTAGACAGCTTTGAGGAAGGCATTGTGGCGAACCGCCCAATCCCAGACTCTGAAAGCTTCCTGGCAGAGAGAGGCTGAGCCCGTGCCCCCCTGCTTGTTGACATAATACATGGCGACCTGATTGTCTGTGCGAATGAGGACCACCATGTCGTGAAGCAGATGTTGAAAAGCTTGGAGAGCATTGAAGATGGCTCTGAGCTCCAGAAGATTGATTTGATGGAGTCGGTCCGCACAGGTCCAGAATCCCTGAGTGCGAAGACCATCCAGATGAGCTCCCCAGGCATAGGTCGATGAATCGGTTGTGAGAACCTTCTGGTGGGGAGGAGTGTGAAACAGCAAACCTCTGGATAGATTCGAAGAGGTCATCCATCAAAGTAGAGACTGCCGAAGAGCAGGAGTGACCAGGATGTGCCGAGTCAACGGATCTGACACCTGAGTCCATTGAGAAGCCAGGGTCCACTGAGGAATTCTGAGATGGAGCCTGGCAAAAGGCGTCACATGAACTGTAGAGGCCATGTGGCCCAGGAGGACCATCATGTGTCTCACTGAGATGGACTGGCGAGAAGACACAGACTGGCAGAGATGAAGAAGAGCATCCATGCGTTGAGGAGGAAGGAATGCTCTGAGTTGAATGGTGTCCAGGACTGCTCCGATTAATGGGAGAGACTGGGTAGGCTTCAGATGAGATTTGGGGAAATTGATCTCGAAGCCCAAACTCTGCAGGAAGTAAATAGTGGCCAGGGTCGCCAAGATGACCTCTGGAGCCGAGGGGGCCTTGATGAGCCAGTCGTCAAGGTAGGGAAATACCTGAAGACCCCTGTTCCGGAGTACCGCAGCTACTACTACCAGACACTTCGTGAAGACTCTGGGAGACGAGGATAGGCAGAATGGAAGCACTCGATACTGCAGATGTAGATGTCCCACCCGAAATCTGAGGAACTTGCGAGAGGCCGGATGAATGGGAATGTGAGTGTAGGCCTCCTTGAGATCTAGAGAGCATAACCAGTCGTTCTGCTCGAGAAGGGGATAGAGAGAAGCTAGGGTCAGCATGCGAAATCTCTCTTTGACCAAGAACTTGTTGAGGACCCTGAGGTCCAGAAAGGGCCGCAGGTCGCCCGTCTTCTTCGGGACAAGGAAGTACCAGGAGTAAAACCCCCGGTTGTGCTGGTCCACAGGGACCGGCTCGACGGCACGAAGCCGGAGCAAAGCTTGAGCTTCCTGAAGAAGAAGGGTGGTCTGAGTCAAGTTTGAAGGATACTCTCTTGGAGGGTGGTCTGGGGGGACCCGATGAAATTGCAGAGAGTACCCTTCCTTGATGATGGTAAGGACCCAGAGGTCGGTGGTAATAGCCGTCCATCGATGGAAAAAATGATGGAGGCGACCCCCAATGGGGAAAACAGGGGATGACAGAACGAAGTTGGTTATGCTCCCTAAGAGAGAGTCAAAAAGGCTGAGTAGCCTTAGGGACAGTAGACGGTAGAGGCTTCTGCGGAGCCTTTTGTGGAGGCTGTCGTTTTGCAGGTTGCCTGGCAGCTGGAGCTTGCCTCGGAGTATAACGCCTCTGATAGATCAAGGGCGGTCTGGTAGATCGAGACTGTTGAGGCTTAGGCTTAGGCCAAAGAATAGACTGAAAGGATTTCTCATGGTCAGAGAGCTTCTTCGTCACAGTCTCGATAGACTCGTCAAATAAATCTGCTCCCGCACAAGGAACATTGGCCAGCCTGTCTTGGAGGTTCGGGTCCATGTCAATGGTGCGAAGCCAGGCCAGACGACGCATGGCCACTGAGCAGGCAGCAGCTCGAGCCGAGAGCTCAAAGGCATCATAGGAGGACTGCATCAGTTGAAGGCGCAGCTGGGACAGCGAAGCAACAACTTCCTCAAATTCGAAGCGAGCCTGAGATTCAATGTAAGGAGTGAACTTTCGAAGCACAGGCAGGAAGAACTCCAAATAAGAAGCAAAATGGAACGTATAATTAAGAACTCTAGAAGCCATCATCGAGTTCTGGTATATCCGCCTGCCAAACTTGTCCATGGACCTGCCCTCGCGCCCCGGAGGCACCGAGGCGTACACCTGGGACGGATGAGACCGCTTGAGGGACGATTCGACCAGCAGCGATTGGTGGGAAAGTTGAGGGCCCTCGAACCCTTGTGATGGACCGTGCGGTATCGGGCATCTAACTTGCCGGGGACCACAGGAATGGAGTATGGGGTCTCAAAACATCTCATAAACGTTTGGTCGAGAAGTTTGTGGAGAGGTAGGCGAAGAGACTCCGCAGGAGGATGCGGCAAATGCATGGTGTCGAGGTATTCCTTGGAGTACCGCGAACCGGTGTCTAAAGTAATGTCCAGATCATCCGCCATTTGCCTGAGGAAGGAGGAAAAAGACAATTGGTCCGCCAGCACCGGCCTCCGAGAAGGACTGGACGAAGTCGAGGCCTCGAGATCCAGAGAGACCTGGGAGCGACAAGGAGATTAAGAGGTGGATGGTTCCTCATACTCCGGTCCCTGTGGAGGAGACATGTCCGATGAAGAGTACCCCAAACGTGGCTGCTTCTTCTGCGGGGAAACCTCCGAGTGCCTCGAGGAGTGCCTCGAGGAATGCCTGAACCGATGCCCCTCCCGGTGTCTGGAGGGGGATCTAGAATGGCGATGCTTAGCATGGTCCCACAACGCCTCCAGTGAGCAGATGGGACTCGAGGCCGTGGAACGAAGAGGCGGGAGATTCGACGCCTCTCGAGACGCAGCCCAGGCCTGATAGGGAGTGCAGAAGAACTCTTCCTGCAACTTGCGATGCCCAGGGCTTCGATTACCCGAAGAGGTATGCCAGGCCTCTTCGAACGGGGGCGTGATGGGCTCTAAAGGGGGCATATCACTGAAGGAGGCCCACCTCGAGGGACCGGCCACCATACATCGCTCCTCCTCGCCAAGCAGCGAGGTTGACCGGCGAGGAGGAGGAGGAGAGGGCGGTCCGCCCCCCGGGATCGGAACCGGGAGGTCACCCTGGATGGTGGCAATCAGCCTGGGTCCCATGGTTTGCATGAGCTCGACAAATTGAGCTTCCAAAAGGGACCGCAATGAAGCCGATATGGAGGGATCCACACCGAAAGGGGGTCCTCCAGCATGGTCTTTGCGCTCCTTCGTGGCTGAGTGCTTTTGCTTCGAAGCTTTCGGCACCTTGATGACCACTGGTGGAATAGTAGAAGGCGGTACCTGAGCCTGAGAGACGGAAGGCACCGGCGCCGAAGACGGGGTCGTAACCGGGACAAACGAAGCTGGTTTCAGGAGACCCGAAGCAGTGGGAGCGGCGGCGGGCTTCGCATGGGAGGGTGAAGCACCAGCCGCGGTCGAAGCTGAAGGATCATGCACAGCTTCCATCTTGAACATCGACTCCCACAGAAAACAGCGACGCTTAAATGCCCTCGCTGTAAGTGTGGAACAAGGCCGGCACGATTTCGGTAAATATTCCGGACCAAGACACTGCAGGCAGCGTCGATGCGGGTCCGTCAGTGAAATCGCGCGCTGGCACTTGCTACACTTTTTAAAACCGGTGATTGGCCGGGACATAGGCCGAAAAAGCTCCGCCACGAGATCGAAGGAGTGGGGCCTTAGCCACGCGGCCAACCCGGCCGAGTCGCCGGAAAAATTTTTTTTTTTAATGAAATAAAAGAAATAAACACACGAAAAGAGAAAAGAAACTCAAAACCGCAGTTATGGAAGGCAAAAGAACGGGAGTTCAATCAGCGCAGGAACGAAGAAAGACTTCTCAGCTCCGTGGAAAGAAAAGAACTGAGGAGATACGCCCGGACCATCGGGCGGGAAGGCACTAGCACATGTGCGGTGCGGGCATCTCTAAACTTCTGAGTTTCTTCAAGCAAGACATGCTTGTGAGACGTCCGTATCGGGGCTCTGTCGGATGACATCACCCACTAGTGAGAATACCTGCCTGCTTGTCCTGGGATAAAGACGTGCTTAGAGTTGAGTCGGTTCAGCGGATGGTCACTAGGATGATCTCTGGACTCAAGGGTCTCTCGTATGAAGAAAGACTAAACAAATTGCAGCTCTACACTCTAGAGGAACGGAGGGAAAGGGGGGACATAAGTACATAAGTAGTCGCCTCCGCCGGGGCAGACTAGAGGTCCATCCTGCCCAGTGGTCTGCTCACGCGGCGGCCCATCAGGCATATTGCCTGAGCAGCAGTCCCTGACTAATTTTATGCCTACCTCTACACTTATCTCTAAACCTTCCACTGCTCTTATCTGTACCCCTCAATCCCTTTGTCCTCCAGGAACCTATCCAGGTCTTCCTTGAAACCCTGTACTGTGCTATTTCCTATCACGGCTTCAGGAAGGGTGTTCCATGTGTCCACCACCCTCTGTGTGAAAAAGAATTTCCTTGCGTTTGTTCTAAACCTGTCCCCCTTCAATTTCATCGAGTGACCCCTTGTTCTTGTGGTTTCTTTCAAATTGAAAAATCTGTCCATGTCAACCTTTTCGATGCCCCTCAGGATCTTGAAGGTCTCTATCATATCTCCTCTGAGTCTCCGCTTCTCCATGATTGAGACATTTAAATATATTACAGGACGTGTCGAGGGGGAAGACGACATCTTCTTTCTCAAAGGACCCTTGGTCACAAGGGGACACCCACTCAAACTCAGAGGGGGGAAATTTAATGGTGACACCAGAAAGTATTTCTTCACAGAAAGAGTAGTAGATCACTGGAACAAGCTTCCAGTGCAGGTGATCAAGGCCACCAGCGTGCTTGACTTTAAGAATAAATGGGACATCCACGTGGGATCCTTACGAGGGTCGAGATAAGGAACTAGGACATTAGCACTCAGACTTAATGGGGGGGGGGGGATCAGTAGAGTGGGCAGACTTGATGGGCTACAGCCCTTTTCTGCCATCATCTTTCTATGTTTCTATGTTTCTATACGGAATTTTCATTGCTACCCTCAGTGTTATCTGCTGGCTAGCTCCCTCCTCCTCACTGTCGCAGTGTGCACAAAGCCACAGGCGGCGGCTGCGGCTCCTACACATCCTGCGCCTGAACAGGAAGCCTTCTCTCTGATGTCACGACGTCAGAGGGAATGCTTCCAAATGAGACGTGGGATGAGCAAGGAGCCGCAGTCTGCAACTTTGTGCACACTGAGGCAGTGATGAAGAGGGAGCTGGCCAAAAGATAACACCAGGGGCGGCAATGAAAACGCACATTGTGCTATTGGCTGCATAAAATGGCTGGGCGGGAGCCGGCCAGAAGGTAAGATACTTGTCGGAGGGAGGCATCTAGTTGAGGCACAGCATGGAGGGAGGGAGACAACAAAGTAGGGGGAATGATTTTATTTTCAATTTAGTGATTGAATTGTCAATTTTGAGAATTTTCATCTTCTGTCTATATTTTGCACTGTTCAGGAAGAAATGCATTTGTTTCTTTTCTCTGGGGTTGTACTGCATGCAGAGTCTTGAATCTTAGGGTTTCCTTTGTATATATTAGTACTTTTAGTTTTTGGTCCCATATTTGCATAGGGGTTATCTGTGTTCTGGTAGGAATGAATATTGAAAGCATACAGTCTGCTTTATGTAGTTTAATTTTGTGGTTAACCATTATGTGTTGTTAATAAGATTATATTGTGTGTATATATGAAAAATGAATGGAAAAAATGGTGTTACAATTAGTACTATTATGGGGGCGGGATCTGGCCCGCGACTTAGCCTGTGTTTTGGATTTTAGCTCCTTAATGTGACTGAGTTCAACACCCCTGTTTTAGAGAGTGAGGCTACCAAATACTACCGTATTCCCCAACGATAGGCCGCCCCTTTCTATAAGCTGCGGAAAATGCCGATTTATGTTTTAAAACTAAGATAATCCACCCCATGTTATTAGCCGCGGCATTACTGAAGTAGCTGTACTTTTTAAAATCATCCCCTCCATCTTTTCAAATCCCCCTTAAATACCTCCCTTGCTGGACGGCTGCCTCCTCCAATCTCACAGCCAGTGGTGTAGGGCAGAAGTGATCTTTTTGGCATCCAGCCTGGCCCCACACCACTTCCTGAATGGCTGCCGTCAGTTCTCGCGGGACGATTTAAAAAGGTACGGGGGAGGGATGATTTTAAAATATATTACCGGTGATGAAAGCGTGTCAGACATCAGTGACAGCAAAGCAGCACAAGTCGCAATTGAGTTGTTCGGTGACGATTACGGATCTGATTTTGAAGAATTTGAAGAAATGTAAGCCTAATAATTTTTGCCTTTCAGTGTTGCTAATTTTATTCTGAAGAATTTATGTGTAGACAGATGATTGACATTAGTATACTGCAGTACCCCCACCCTCCAGTTGTTCAAATTAAAAACTCATCTTTTCCCAGCCAACAATAAACTAGGATGTAATGAAGCAAAAGCCTGAAAAAGTTCAATTTTTACATTGCAGCAATGAACCTGAAAGAGACGAACATAAAGAAGAGGCTGGATGCAGCAGCGCCAAGAGACAGAGCATCATCACTACACCAATGATGGTGTCATTCTTAATTGACTTAGTGTCTATGTTCATAGGTACAGTTAAAATAACTATGTATGATTTTTTGAATTAAACAATATGTTGTCTTTTGGTGTACTGAATTATAGTTTTAGCGAATGAGTTTTCATGTCTTTAGATAGGCCACCCCATTTAAGCAAGCTGCACCCAATACACAGGTTTGTAACAGGTGTTATCCAGGGACAGCAAGCAGATATTCTCACACATGGTTAACATCACCGATGGAGCCCCAGACGGACACTTAAAAACTGAATCGC
The DNA here is from genome assembly GCF_902459505.1 of Geotrypetes seraphini. Classification (NCBI taxonomy): domain Eukaryota; kingdom Metazoa; phylum Chordata; class Amphibia; order Gymnophiona; family Dermophiidae; genus Geotrypetes; species Geotrypetes seraphini. Next base: position 142,444,455 of record NC_047087.1, read on the forward strand.
AACTTCAAGTTTAGAAAGTTTGCGATCAGCCAGCACCACGCATGCACAAGTGCCTTCCCGCCCAACATAGGTACACGGTCCCTCAGTTAAGATAAGCCAGCTAAGAAGCTTACCAGGGGAGGTGAGTGGGTTGTGAGAATATCTGCCTGCTGTCCCTGGATAACATCTGTTACAGTAAGTAACTGTGCTTTATCCCAGGACAAGCAGGCAGCATATTCTCACACATGGGTGACCTCCAAGCTAACTATAATGGGATGGTGGGAAAGTTGGACCTTAAGAAAATAAATTTTGTAATACTGACTGGCCAAAGCGCCCATCCCGTCTGGAGAAAGACTTCAGACAATAATGAGAAGTGAAGGTATGAATTGAGGACCAGGTGGCAGCTTTATAATTTCCTCAATAGGAGTAGATCTGAGGAAAGCTACAGAAGCTGCCATAGCTCTGATTTTGTGGGCTGTGACATGACTCTCCAGGTGTAGTCCAGTCTGAGCATAGCAGAATGAGATACAGGCAGCCAACCAGTTGGAAATCGTTCTCTTAGAAACAGGATGCCCCGACTTGTTTTGATCAAAAGAGATGAACAGTTGGGGAGATGTTCTATGGGGCTTTGTCGTGTCGATGTAATAGGCCAAAGCATGTTTACAGTCCAGAGTGTGCAGCGCCGTTTCTCCAGCATGAGAATGAGGCTTAGGGAAAAAAACTGGAAGAACAATCGACTAATTGAGATGAAACTCCGTGATCATTTTCAGTAGAAACTTTGGATGCGTGTGTAGAACCACTTTATCATGGACGGACTGCACCTGAGCACGGCTGGGACGAGGTTGCTGGCACGCAACGTCCAGAGCGGCATAGACTTGGCTTTAAACTGAGGAGAAGCGGAAAGCCGACAGTCGACCTGACCTCGACACATCGGACCAAAGTATCGTACAAGGATACTGAACCAGAAATTTGTAAAAGAGGGCTCGGGACTGAGAGGGAACTTTTGGGAAAAGGACAAAGGACGCAATGCAGGGAGCCAATGCACAAATGAACCTAGCAAGCAGGATTAAGAGAGAACAACAGGAGTCAGAGAGTCATCCAAACATGGGCAAGCAGGCTGAGGACGACACAGACACACCGCAGGATGGGGATGAACACAACAATGCTCGGAGGCTGGCAACCCATGAGGAGGTTGGCAGGAGAGCCAAACCACGAGGAGAACCAGCGAAAAAGGCAAACAACCAGGACCTAAATTGCCTATACACTAATGCTAGGAGCCTAAGAGCCAAAATGGGAGAACTAGAAGTTATAGCCAGTACAAAGGACCTGGACATAATTGGAGTCACAGAAACGTGGTGGACTGACGACAACAAATGGGATGTGGCCATACCAGGGTACAAACTCTACAGAAGACACAGGACACACAAGAAGGGTGGAGGAATAGCGCTTTATATAAAGGACTCCATACCTTCAACCAGGATGGAAACAACAGTAAGGGAGGACGACTTGGAATCACTATGGGTTAAGCTACCTGGAGGAACTGGAGCAGACATAAAATTGGGTCTGTACTATCGCCCACCTGGACAACCGGAAGCACTCGACCAGGACCTGGAGGCTGAGCTGAGGCAGGTATGCAAAAGCGGAAGTGTGATGGTGATGGGGGATTTCAACTACCCTGGGATAGACTGGAGTATTGGACACTCAAACTGCATGAGGGAGACCAAATTCCTGGAAACCACGAGGGACTGTTTCATGGAGCAGCTGGTCACGGAACCAACACGGGGAGATGTCACTCTTGACCTAATCCTCAACGGGCTAGGTGGACCTGCAAAGGAGGTGGCGGTGCTAGGACCCTTAGGAAACAGCGATCACAACATGATCCAGTGCAAGCTGGAAATTGAATCATCAAAGGTGAAAAGAACCACAGTGACAGCACTCAACTTCAAAAAAGGGAATTATGATGGCATGAGGAAAATGGTGGGAAAGAAACTCAACGGCAACGCAAGGAAGATGGAGTCTGTAGAAAAAGCCTGGTCCCTACTCATGGGCACGGTGCAAGAGGCACATAACCTGTACATCCCCAGATTCAGGAAGGGGTGCAAAAAAAAAAAATCGAACAAAAAACCCAGCGTGGATAACAACTGCAGTGAAAAAGGCGATAAGTGACAAGAAAGCATCGTTCAAAAAATGGAAAAAGGACCAAACAAAGGACAACCAAAAGGAGCACAAAGAACACCAAAGGGAGTGTTACCATGTGGTTAGGAAAGCTAAAAGAGAATATGAGGAGAGGCTGGCGGGGGAAGCAACAAACTTCAAATCATTCTTCAGATATGTGAAGGGGAAGTAACCGGCAAGGGAGGAAGTGGGGCCATTGGATGATGAGACAAAAAGGGAGTGGTAAAGGAGGAAAAAGAGATAGCTGACAGGTTAACTTCACGTCAGTCTTCACGTCAGTCTTCATGAGGGAGGACACATCCAATATTCCGGAACCAGAGGACATCGTAAATGGGGATCGGGATGAAAAGCTGGTCCAACTAGTAGTAAGTCAAGAGGATGTCCTCAGGCAGATAGACAGACTAAAGAGCGACAAATCGCCAGGTCCGGACGGCATTCACCCAAGGAACTAAGGAACAAAATAGCAGAGCCACTTCGCCAAATATGTAACCTATCCTTAAAAATTGGAGAGATCCTGGAGGACTGGAAAATTGCAAATGTCACGCCCATCTTCAAGAAGGGTTCAAGGGGGGACCCGGGAAATTACAGGCCGGTGAGCTTGACCTCGGTCCCTGGAAAGATGATGGAAGCACTGATTAAGGACAGCATCTGTGAACACATAGAAAACAATGGACAGCTAAAGTCGAGTCAGCACGGCTTCTGCAAGGGTAGGTCATGCCTCACAAACTTATTGTACTTCTTTGAGGGGGTAAACAGCCAGGTGGATAAAGGGGAATCCATTGACATCATTTGCCTTGACTTTCAAAAAGCCTTCGACAAGGTACCGCACGAAACACTGCTTAAAAAGCTGTGGAAACATGGGGTGCAAGGGGAGGTCCACTGATGGATCAAAAACTGGCTGGCAAGCAGGAAACAGAGGGTTGGAGTAAAGGGCCATTACTCAGACTGGCAATGGGTCACGAGCAGAGTTCCGCAGGGGTCGGTGCTGGGACCGCTCCTGTTCAATATATTTATTAATGACCTGGAGGCGGGAACAAATTGCAAGGTTCTACCGCAGGGTAGAAACCATGGAAGACTGCGAAGATCTGCAAAGGGACCTAACAACACTAGAAGAATGGGCCAAAAAGTGGCAAATGAGCTTTAACGTAGGGAAATGCAAGGTCATGCATGTAGGGAAAAAGAACCCGATATTCAGCTACAAAATGGGGGGATCACTGCTAGGGGTAAGTAACCTTGAAAGAGACCTGGGAGTGATGGTAGACACAACTTTGAAGGCGTCGGCACAGTGCGGCACAGCCTCAAGAAAAGCCAACAGAATGTTGGGTATCATTAAAAAGGGTATCATGACCAGGACGAAGGAGGTCATCCTGCCACTGTATCGTGCAATGGTGCGCCCGCATCTGGAATATTGTGTCCAGTACTGGTCGCCGTACTTCAAGAAGGACATGGCGGTACTTGAGGGAGTCCAGAGAAGAGCAACGAAACTGATAAGGGGTATGGAAAACCTCTCATATACTGACAGACTGAAAAAGCTGGGGCTGTTCTCCCTGGAAAAGCGGAGACTTAGAGGAGACATGATAGAAACCTTCAAGATCATGAAGGGTATAGAAAAGGTAGACAGGGACAGATTTTTCAGATTATGGGGAACCACAAGTACAAGGGGGCACTTGGAGAAATTAAAAGGGGTCAGGTTTAGAACAAATGCCAGAAAGTTCTTTTTCACCCAGAGGGTGGTGGATACATGGAACGCGCTTCCGGAGGCTGTGATAGGCCGGAGCACGTTACAAGGCTTCAAAGAAGGTTTGGATAGGTTCCTAGAGGATAAAGGAATTGAGGGGTACAGACAGGAGTAGAGGTAGGTTATAGAAAAAGTCAGGGACCTCTGCTCAGGCAATGGGCCTGATGGGCCGCCGCGGGAACGGACCGCTGGGCGAGATGGACCTCTGGTCTGCCTCAGCGGAGGCAACTTCTTATGGTGAAAAACTGTGAAGGGTGGATCTGCCACCAAAGCTTGTAACTCACTGACCCTCCTGGCTGAAGTGAGCGAAATAAAAACAACTTTCCAGGTAAGGAACTTGAGATGAGCTGTGGCCATTGGTTCAAATGGTGGTTTCATCAACTTGGAAAGAACTACATTAAGGTCCCAGATTACAGGAGGAGGTTTGAGAGGTGGTTTCACATTGAAAAGTCCTTTTATGAATCTGGAGACCAAAGGATGAGCAGTAATAGGTTTTCCCTCAACTGGCATGTGAAAAGCTGTAATAGCACTGAGATGGATTCTGATAGATGTGGATTTGAGTTCAGAATCAGAGAGATGAAGAAGATAATCCAACACGAAGTCCATTGACAAAGAAGTTGGATCGTGATGATGAAGAAGACACCAGGAAGAAAACCTAGTCCACTTTTGATCATAACATTGTTGAGTGGCTGGCTTCCTGGAGGCGTCAATAATATATCGAACAGATTGAGAAAGATGTAATTCAGAACGATTCAGCCCGAGATAAACCAAGCTGTCAGGTGTAACGATTGTAGGTTGGGATAAAGAAGAGCTCCTTGATTCTGTGTAAGCAGAGAAGGAAATATTGAAAGAGGTATGGGCTCCGTGGTGCTGAGTTGAAGTAGAAGGGAGAACCAATGCTGTCTGGGCCATTGAGGAGCTATGAGTATAATAGTAGCTGACTCCTGCTTGAGTTTGAAAAGAGTTTTCAAGATGAGAGTGGGAGGAAACGCATAGACAAACATTTGTGTCCAATCCAGGAAAAACACATCTACTTACAGACAGTGAGGTGAGTAAAGTCTGGAGCAGAACTGGGGCAACTTGTGATTGTGGGAAGCTGCAAACAACTCCACCTGAGGAGTGCCCCACTGTACAAAGATGGACTGAAGAGTTGTTGAACTGAGTGTCCATTTGTGAGGCTGAAGAATTCTGCTGAGGTTGTCTGCCAAGGAATTGCGCTTGCCTTGTATGTAGACTGCCCTCAGGAAAAGATTGCGGGCCATCGTCTAAAATCAAATCTTTTGAGCCTCCTGACAAAGTGGAAGAGAGCCCGTGCCTCCTTGCTTGTTTATGTAATACATTGCTACTTGATTGTCTGTGCGAATGAGGAGGGCCTGATTGCTCAGAAGATGTTGGTGCGCTTTCAGTGCATAGTACATTTCTCTGAGCTCCAGCAAATTGATGTGAAATTTATGTTCTTTGGAAGACCAATGACCCTGTATTTGAAGACCATTCATGTGCACGCCCCAGGCGTATGGGGAAGCATCTGTAGTGAGCACCTGTTGATGAGAAGGAAGATGAAAAAGGAGACTTCTGGATAGATTGGAGGAGGTCATCCACCAATGAAATGACTGAAGAAGAGATGAGGTTACAGAGATATGCTGTGAGAATCGATCTGTCGCCTGAGACCACTGAGAAGCGAGGGCCCACTGAGGAGTACAAAGATGCAGTCTGGCAAAAGGCGTCACATGAACTGTGACCTAGGAGAACCATCATGCACCTCGCAGAGATTGTTTGCAACATAAAAATTGCCGCTGCTGGGTCAGACCAGTAGTCTATCGTGCCCAGCAGTCCGCTCACGAGGAGGCCCTTAGGTCAAAGACCAGCGCCCTAACTGCGTACGTTCTGGTTCAGCAGGAACTAGTCTAACTTTGTCTTGAATCACTGGAGGGTGTTTTCTCCTATAACAGCTTCCGGAAAAGCATTCCAGTTTTCTACCACTCTATCCTCTTAACTCTCGTTCTCTCTACCTTCATTATCTTGAATGTTTCTATCATGTCCCCTCTCAGTCTCCTCTTTTCAAGGGACAAGAGGCCAAGTTTCTCTAATCTCCCACTTAACCATTTAGTAACTCTCCTCTGGACCCTTTCGAGTAGCACTGTGTCTTTCTTCATGTACGGTGATCAGTGCTACACACAGTATTCTAGGTGAGAGCGTACCATGGCCCAGTACAACAGCATGATAACCCTCTCTGATCTGTTCGTGATCCCCTTCTTAATCATTCCTAGCATTCTGTTTGCCCTTTTTGCCGCCGCTGCATATTGCGCGGACAGCTTCATTGACTTCTCTCCCAAGTATCTTTCCTAGGGGTCTATCCAAGTACTGCATCGGACATCCTGTATGCGTATATAAGATTTTTGTTACCGACATGCATCACCTTACACTTATCCACGTTAAACCTCATTTGCCATGTTGCAGCCCATTTCTTGAGTGTGTCTATGTCACGTTGCAGGTCTTCGCAGTCATCCTGCGTCTTCACTACTCTGAATAACTTCGTATCATCTGCAAATTTAATCACCTCACTCATCGTACCAATTTCCAGGTCGTTTATAAATATGTTGAAAAGCACGAGTCCAAACACCAAACCCTGCGACAAACTACTCGTGACGCTTTTCCAGTCCGAGTATTGTCCATTTACCCCCACTCTCTGTTTCCTATGCTCCAGCCAGTTTTTAATCCACATGAGTATTTCACCGATTCCATGGCTCGCAATTTTTTGAAGTAGTCATTCATGCGGAACCTTGTCGAACACCTGAAAATCCAGATATGCAATGTCGACCTTGTCTATCTGCCTGTTTATTCATAGTAACATAGTAGATGACGGCAGATAAAGACCCGAATGGTCCATCCAGTCTGCCCAACCTGATTCAATTTAAATTTTTTAATTTTTTCTTCTTAGCTATTTCTGGGCAAGAATCCAAAGCTTTACCCTGTATTGTGCTTGGGTTCCAACTGCCGAAATCTCTGTTAAGACTTACTCCAGCCCATCTACACCCTCCCAGCCATTGAAGCCCTCGAAGAAGTGCAGCAAGTTCTTCAAGCAAGATCTTCCTTTGCTGAAGCCATGCTGGCTGGTCCTCATCAGATTGTGTCCGTCAAGGTGATCAATGATACGGTCCTTTAACAGCGCCTCTACCATCTTTCCCGGTACCGAGGTCTGACTCACCGGTCTGTAGTCCACGATCTCCCCTCGAACCTTTCTTGAAGATCGGCGTAACATTCGCCGCTTTCCAGTCTTCTGGAATCCTTCCCGATTTGATCGACAGATTGGCTATTAGTTGAAGCAGTTCAGCTATAGACCCTTTCAGTTTCTTGATTACCCTCGGATGGATGCCATTCAGTCCCGGGAATTTATCATTTTTAAGCCTGTCAATCTGCCTGCATATCTCTTCTAGACTGACCGTCAACTCTGTCAGTTTCCCATCTTCGTTTCCTGATTATAGCCTGTCGGCTTCCGGTATGTTGTGTATATCCTCTTCAGTAAATACAGATGCAAAAAATGTGTTCAGTTTGTCAGCGATGGCTTTGTCCTCCTATAGCACTCCCTTTATTTCATGGTCATCCAATGGCCCCACTGCTTCCTTCGCGGGTAGTTTCCCCCTTAATATATAGAAAGAACAGCTTCAAGTTTTTTGCCTCCTTGGCTATTTTTTCCTCGTAGTCTCTTTTGGCCCCTCTTACCGCCTTATGGCACCTGCTTTGATGTTGTTTGTGCTTTTTCCAGTTTTTGACCTTTTCCATTCCTTAAATGAAGTCTTCTTGTCTCTGATCGCTTCCTTCACCGCTACAGTGAGCCACGCCGGTTCCTTGTTCTTTTACCTCTTGGATCCCTTGTTGATACGTGGTATATATAGATACTAGTGTTTAAGCCCGTTACATTAACAGGTGCTAGAATAGATGTCTGTCTGTCTTTCTCCTGCCCCCCTGTCTCTTTCTTCCTTTCTTTCTGTCTCTCTCCCTGCCCCGTCTATCTTTTTTCTTTCTGTCTCTCTCCCTGCCCTGTCTATCTTTCTTTATTTCTTTCTATCTTTCTTTCTCCCTCCCGCTGTCTATCTTTATTTCTTTCTGTCGCTCTCCCTGCCCAGACCCTCCCTGAAGCCGCCTTCCAGCGGTGCCAGCTAAGGGATCCCTTGCTCTTTCCTCAATCCAGCTGTGGTCAGTTGCCTGCACACTCCTGGCGGGGGAGGGGAGGGGTTCCTTTAGCTCTCGTTCGCTGAGGTGGTGGTGGCCCAACCCATCCATGCACTCTCTCTCCTACCTGCACTCCAAATGCCTGCTTCTCTCACCCGCCCAAAGCCTCTCTCTCTATAGTGGCTATCCCATGTCTCTCTTCTCCTCACCAACCCAGGCCCCAACTCCCAATCAGGCATCTCTCCGCCCCCACCCAACTATCATTCTCCTCCTTGTCCTCCACCCTCATCTCATGATTGATTCCCTTGCTTCTGCCCCCAGCTGACCGTCTAACCTGCAGGTTCCTTCTTTGGACAGTTGGGAATGATCTCCCTCCCCCCCCTTGCTCCAGGGGAGTTTACTTTGGGGGGGTCACAGTTGCGGGCATCGGGAGTGTTTGTTGTTGCAAGCTCCCCTTTCCCCCTACATGCCAGCAATTGTTGGGGTTTTTTTGTTTTTTTTCGGCAGACAGAGAGAGGGCGGGAGGGGGGGAGTGGCTGCCGTGGTGATCTGGCCGACTCCCTTGCCAGAGTTATTTTTCAGTTTAAAGGTGCCGCCGCGGGGATCATTAGAAGTCTTCTCTGAAGCAGGTGCGGCTCGTGACAGGAGCCGCGGCGGCACCTTTAAACTGAAAAATAACTCCGGCAAGGAAGCCGGCCAACTGGCAGTTCAAGTCGGAGCTTCGGTCTGGCCTGCTCCCTGATCGCCTTGCCGTATCGGAAGTCCGACGCAGGCGTGGATCGTGAGAGGAGCCACCGCTGCGTCTTTCAACTAAAAAATACAATACGGCAAGGCGAGCAGGGAGCAGGACGAAAAACAGAACCCTAAGCGCGCATGCGCACTCCTACCTGCGGGTCCCTACAGCTCACAGAAAACAGGCGCATGCAATGGGAGTGCGCATGCACGGTTTAGGGTTTTATTATATTAGAATGCGCCTCGGTGACTAAGTCCTTAAAAAGGGACCATGCTTGCTCTAGCGATTTTACAGTGCTTAACCTCTTCTTAATCTTCTTCCCCACCATGAGTCTCATCCCTTCATAATTCCCTTTTTGGAAGTTCAGTGCCGTGGCTGTCGTTCTGGATCGATGTTTTGCCCCCGTGTCAAGGTTGAAGGGGATCATATTGTGAGCACTGTTTCCCAGTGTCCCTTCTACTTTTACACCTTGCGCCGGTCCTCGTAGTCCATTTAAAATTAAGTCCAGAATTGCATTTCCTCTCGTATTTTCCTTGACAAGTTGTTCCAGGAAACAATCGCCTACAGTATCCAGGAACTTGGTCTCTCTACTGCAGCTGGAGGTGCCTAGGTTCCAGTTTATCCCCGGATAATTGAAGTCACCCATGATAACTGCGTTGCCCCCCTTGAAGTTGTGTTTAATCTCGTCCCTCATTTCTCCATCAATTTCTTTGGAATGCCCTGGGGATCGGTAGTAGATGCCGATCTTTGTTTCCATTCCATTTGTTCCCAGAATTTTGACCCATAGAGACTATCTTATTTTTCGTTTCTGCTGTGTTCTTTCTGGTAGACTCTATTCCCTCTTTGATATATAGGGCAATACCCCCACCTTTTTGACCTACTCTGTCTGCGGTATAACTTGTATCCCGGTAGCACAGTGTCCCAGACGTTTTCCTTGTTCCACCATGTTTCTGTGATGTCGATGATGTCAAGGTTATCTTTTTGTGCCATAGCTTTCATTTCCCCCATCTTATTCCTTAGGCTCCTTGCTTTCGTGTACATACACTTGAGTTTGCGGCCTGTTACTTTCTTGCATTTCCTTACCTCTTGTGTCCCTTTCAATCCGTCAGGATTTCTGTCTTGCCTATGATCCAGTGAGTCTTCCCTGCTATCTTCCTGCATGGTATCCTCTGGGTATACCGTTTCCTGAACCATCGACTCTCTGTTGACTGTTGGCTTTCCCCTTCTTCCTAGTTTAAAAACTTCTTAATTTATCTCTTGATGTTGATTGCAAGTAGCCTTATTCTGTCTCCGCTGAGGTGGAGTCCATCCTTCCTGAATAGCTTGCTCTTCCCCCAGAACATCGTCCAGTTGTGCAGAAAGTGGAATCCTTCTTCCTCACACCAGCACCTCATCCATGCGTTGACTGCTTGCAGCTCTGTCTGCCTCTTCTTGTCAGCCCTGGGTACCGGCAGGATCTCCGAGAACACTACCCTTGGCGTTCTGGTCTTTAGCTTCCCTCCTAGCATCCGGAACTGGTCTTTCAGTTCTTCCCTGCTGTAGTTCCTGTTGCTCACATTGTTTGTCCCCACGTGGATCACCACCGCCGTATTTTCCTCTTCCATGCTGTCGATGATCCTGTCGATGCGGCTCACTATATCTTTTACCTTGGCTCCCGGTAGGCAGGTCACCAGCCGATACTGTCTTCCTCCCGCTATGTGGTTTCGACTTGTCTGATGATGAGTCCCCTACGACAATTACTGTCATCTCTATCTTCTCTTGCTTCTCTAGCTGCAGAGATGAAGTAGAGTGGTTAGGCGATCTGGAGGAAGAAACGCCCTCATGAGAGTAGTGTCAAGAATTGCTCCGATGAACTGGAGACGTTGAGTCGATTGCAGGGATGATTTGAGAAAATTAATCTCGAATCCCAAGGTTTGAAGGAAAGAAATGGCATGAGTTGTTGCGAGCTCCACCTCTTGAGATGCTGAAGCCTTGCTCAACCAGTCATCCAGGAAAGGAAAAACCTGAAGACCAGGAGATCGGAGGGCTGCTGCTACCACAATCAAGCATTTCGTGAAGACCCTGGGAGAGGATGCCAGGCCGAATGGAAGCACCTTGTATTGGTAATGGCACTGATTCACTTGAAAGCGGAGGTAGTGCCTGGAAGCCATGAGTATAGGCTTACTTGAGATCCAGAGAGCATAGCCATTCATTCTGAGCCAATAGGGGATTGAGAAGGGCGAGGGAGAGCATTTGAAATTTCTCCTTGATGAAATATTTGTTGAGAGCTCTGAGATCCAGAATGGGTCGCATTCCTCCCATCTTCTTTGGAACTAAGAAATAGCAGGAGTATAATCCCCGGTTATATTGAGAGGAACTTCCTCGATGGCATTGAGAAGAAGAAGGGATTGAACCTCCTGGAGAAGAAGAGAGGACTGTGCAGGATTTAAAGTAGACTCTCTTGGAGGATGATCTGGAGGAAGGGTGTGGAAATGAAGAATATAACCCTGGCAAATAATGTTCAACACCCAGAGATCGGAGGTGATGAGCTCCCAACAATTGATGTACTACTGAAGTCGTCCCCCTATCAGCTGAGGAAGTGGTTGGAGAGGAACTACGTAATAAAGGCTGCTGAGGTTTTTGTTGAGCAGCTGGCTGTTTAGGTGGTTGACACTGCTGTTGCTTCTTCTTTCTAGGTGGTGGAGGAGGAGCCTTGGCAGAAAACCAACGTTAGTAAGAAGAGGCCTGCTTGAAAGGTCAAGGGGCCTGAGCCTTCTTTTTAGGCTTCACCGTATCCCATCTGATCTCATGGGCAGAAAGCTTTTGTGTGGCAGTGGCAGTAGAGTCACCAAAATTTAATCACCCAAACATGGAGCATTGGCTAGGCCAGTGGTCTCAAACTCAAACCCTTTGCAGGGCCACATTTTGGATTTATAGGTACTTGGAGGGCCGCAGCAAAAATAGTTAATGTCTTATTAAAGAAATGACAATTTTGCATGAGGTAAAACTCTTTATAGTTTATAAATCTTTCCTTTAACTGTTAAAGGAAAGATTTATAAACTATAAAGAATTTTACCTCATTCAAAATTGTCATTTCTTTAAGACATTAACTATTTTTTCTGTGGCCCTCCAAGTACCCTGTTTTTTCTGCGGTCCTCACAGTTAAAGTTTAACATCTTTCTTTTCTCAGAGCTGATACATTTCAATCACTACTTTGAAAATAAAATCATTTTTCCTGACTGTTGTCTGGTGACTTTATTTTTCTGTGCTTTTAACTATGTTTCCAGGGCCTTCTTGTCCATTGATTGTTTTTCCCTCCATCTTCACTTTCTGCCTTGCATCCATCTTTGAACAAAACACAGAAAAAACTCCTCTCATCAATACTGGGCAAGTTTCTCAAATAGTATCTTCATATAACATTTAAAGGCTTTTAAATATTTAAATGTGCTCATAAGCTCTTCAGCAAGACGTCACAGCAGCGGTACAATGTCGCTGGAAAGGTGCTTGAATTTTAATCATAACACATTGCATGGAGCAAGGATACTTGCTTCTACTGGAGTGGCAAATGTTATGGCTCTACAAAAGTTGTTTAACAGTAGACCACTTATCTGAAAAGGTCAGTTCATGGCTCCAACACAGTCTGTGTTTCGCTACACTACATCAGGAAGCCGGAAGGATAATCTTTTTATATTGATTTTATTTGCAGTGTGCAGTGCCCGAGTCCTTTGGTCTACACACTTGATGTTGAAAAAAGACGCCCTGGGGAGGGCCACTCCAGTAGAAGCAAGTATCTTTGCTCCATGCAATGTGTTATGATTAAAATTCAAGCACCTTTCCAGCAACATTATACCGCTGCTGTGGTGCCTTGCTGAAGGGCTCATGAGTACATTTAAATATTTAAAAGCCTTTAAATGTTATATGAAGATACTATTTAAGAAACTTGCCCAGTATTGATGAGAGTGGGTTTTTTGTGTTTTCCATTTTTCTGCTTTCTTCTCAAAATCTACTTTTCCATGTCTTACCTTCCCCCTTCCTATCTCTCTCTCCTTCCCCCCCAGTGTAACATTTATTTCCCTTCCTCTTTTCTGTCTCCTGCAGTCTATCTCCTTTCCCTTCCTCCTTTCTAGCCCTCCTCCCAGTCCAACATTTCTCCCTCCTTTCCACCAGTCCAGCATTTTTTTCTCACTTCCTCCTACATCCCTCAACCAAACACCTCTCTCTCTCCCTCCATGAGTCCAACTTTTCACTCTCTGCCCTTCCCCAGTGTAACATTTCTCCTTCCCTCCTTTCTGTCCTCCCCATCCTTATCGCCCTCTCCATGAGTCCAACACTTTCTGTCTCCTGCATCTCTCTCTGTCTTTGCCTCTTCCCTCAGTGGCATCCCTCCTTCCCCAACATGCTCTCTCCCCATGCACCATCTCGCCCTCCACTCCAGTGTGTAGCACCTTTCCTTTCCCTCCCTTTCTGTACCTCTTTGCCCTTCCTTTTACCTGCCACCCCCTATCTAGCAATACCCCTTCTCCCTTCCCTGCTCCTCTTGTCCAGCAGTACCCCTTCTCCCTTCCCTTCCCCCCAGTCCAGCAGTAACCCTTCTCCCCCCCTGTTCAGCAGTAACCCTTCTCTCTTCCCTGCTCCCCTTGTCCAGAAGTACCCCTTTCTTCCTTTGTCCAGCAGTACCTTCTCCCTTCTTTCCTCCCCTGTCCAGCATTACCTGTATTTTGTAGCCGCGGTCTGTACGCAATCTCACACATTGAGCAGGAAGAGAGGCTCCAGCGCCAGCTGATTTGCAACATCCTGTTGCCGTCGCATATGCCAGGACTCCTGCCTTCACGTATCTGCCGGATACACGAAGGCAGGAGTCCTGGCATACACGATGGTAGCAGGACGTTGCAAGTCAGCTGACGCCGGTGCCAGAGCCTCTCTTCCTGCCCACTGTGCGAGATCGCATTGGCGTCAGCTGACTTGCAACGTCCTGCTGCCATCGCATATGCCGGGACTCCTGCCTTCATGTATCTGTCGGATACATGAAGGCAGGAGTCCCGGCATAAGCAACAACAGCAGGAAGTTGCAAGTCAGCCAGCTCAGGAGCCTTTCTTCGTGCTCAGAGTGCGAGATCGCGTACAAGACCGTGGGCCACAAAATAGCACCTGGGGGGGGGGCCACATGCTGCTCATGGGCCACGAGTTTCAGACCACTGAGCTAAACGATCCTGGTGGTTGATGTCTAGATCTGAAACTCGCAACCAGGCAAGACATCACATAACTCAAATGTGTCATAGGTAGACCTGACCATATATTTGTGAAGTTGTAAAACATTGGAGACCAGGGATTGAAAAGCCTTAGACTTCTGCGAAAGAATGTACTTCTGGAATGCAGAAAATTGCTTGACCAAGTGTTTGAGGTAGCAGGAAAAATAAAAGTTATAATTTCCTGCTCTGTTGGCCATCATTGAATTCTAGTAAAGGCATCTACAAATTTATCCATCATCCAGCCCTCTCTGCCAGGGGGGATGGATGCATAAACTCTGGCCCCAAAAGACTTCTTCAATGTATGGACTCATGAGGAAGTTGGGGCTTGTCAAAAACCTGGAAGGGGTACCACCTTGTACAGAGACTCCAGTTTCCTGGGAGCCAAAGGGATGGAAAGGGGAGTCTCCAAATTTTGGAAAAAAGTCTCTCAAGATGGCATGAAGAGGTAACGTCAACATCTCCTTAGAATGCTGATCATAATCCAGAGTCTCTAAATAACCTTTACTGTATTTAGAATCTGTTTCTAGAGAAATGTCCAGATCTTTTCTCATCTGGCAGAAAAATCTGGAAAAAGAAAGTTTCTCTGATCGAGAAGATGGTCCTGTGGGAGAATAAGAAGGTGATCCTAAAGCAGAAGAGTCATCCTCAGAAGTAGAAGGTGGCTCCTGATCAGAGACTTTCTGCAAATCAGAATCTTGCAGCATGAATGATGATTTTTGCTGAGTACGGTTCTGGCGGACCAGTGTTGAAGGCTGAATACAAGAACATAAGAAATGCCTGCACCGGATCAGACCATGGGTCCATCTAGTCCGGCGATCCGCACACGCGGAGGCCCAGCCAGGTCTACCCTGGCGAATACCTTAGTTATTCAATGTGTCTTTCAAGAAGATATGCATCCAACTTGCCCTTAAATCCTGGAATGGTGGTTTCCTCCACAACCTCTTCCAGGAGAGCGTTCCAAGCATTCACCACTCGCTGTGTGAAGCAGAACTTTCTGACATTTGTCCTGACCCTGTCTCCCCACAGCTTCAGTCCAAGACCTCTTGTCCGAGTCACCTTCAACAATGTGAATAAAGGTGTTTCCTGTTCTATTTTGTTGAATCCTTTCAGTATTTTAAAAGTCTCGATCAGACCGAGGGCGGATGCAAGGAGGCAGACCGAGCTGCAAGCAATAAACGGTTGGCTGAGGAGATAGTGCGAAGAGGAAGGTTTCCACTTTGTATGGAACTGGACAACTTTCTTGGAGAAGAACAAGCTCTACAGGAGGGACGGCTTTAAACTGAGGAGAAGGGGAAAGCCGATAGTCGATCTGACATTGACACTTCATCGGACTAGAGTATCAAACAAGGATACTGAACCGGGAAAAGGCGATAGAGGGCTCGAGACTGAATGGACATTTTTTGAAAAAAAACCCCAAAGACGCAATGCAAGGGCCCAAGGAACTAATGAAACAAAGAGCAGGAAAAGGAGAAAACAGCCGGAGCCAGAGGGACATCCAAAAATGGGGAAGCAGGCTGAGGATGAGATAGACACACCACAGGAGGGGGATGAGGACGAAACAGACACACCACAGGAGGAGGATGAACGAAACGAGGCTCGGGGACTGGCAGCCCATGAGGGGGTAGGCAGGAGCACCAAACCATGAGGAAAACCAACAGGGAAGGTAAACAACCGGGACTTAAATTGCCTATACACTAATGCTAGGAGCCTAAGAGCCAAAATGGAAGAGCTAGAAGTCATAGCCAGTAAGGAGGACCTAGACATAATTGGAGTCACAGAAAAAATGGTGGTCTGAAGACAGCAAATGGGATGTGGTCATACCAGGGTACAAACTCTATAGGAGAGACAGGACATACAAGAAGGGTGGAGGAATAGCGCTATATATATATATATATATATATATATATATATATATACAGTGGTGCCTCACACAACGGACGCCTCGCACAGCGCACGCTGCGCACAACGAACTTTATGTCTTGATTCGTACAACGAACTTCGTTTCACACAACGAAGTCGCCCGAGCTGCATCCTTCTGCGCAGGCACTGCGCTTAACTGCCCTCTCTCCGCCTGGCTCCCTCTTGCCCCCCCGACTCCCGACACGATCGGGGCAAAAAGGAGCCCAAGCCCTCTTGCCCCGCCGATTCCCCAACTCCCCGACAATATCGGGCCAGGAGGGAGCCCAAGTCCTCCTGGCCACGGCGACCCCCTAACCCCACCCTGCACTACATTACGGGCAGGAGGGATCCCAGGCCCTCCTGCCCTCGACGCAAACCCCCCCTCCCCCCAACGACCGCCCCCCCAAGAACCTCCGACCGCCCCCCCAGCCGACCCGCGACCCCCCTGGCCGACCCCCACGACACCCCCAACCCTCTTCCCCGTACCTTTCTGTAGTTGGCCGGACAGACGGGAGCCAAACCCGCCTGTCCGGCAGGCAGCCAACGACGGAATGAGGCCGGATTGGCCCATCCGTTCCAAAGCTCCGCCTACTGGTGGGGCCATAGGCGCCTGGGCCAATCAGAATAGGCCCGGGAGCCTTAGGTCCCTCCTGGGGGCGGGGCCTGAGGCACATGGGCCCAACCCGACCATGTGCCTCAGGCCCTGCCCCCAGGAGGGACCTAAGGCTCCCGGGCCTATTCTGATTGGCCCAGGCGCCTTAGGCCCCACCAGTAGGCGGAGCTTTGGGACGGATGGGCCAATCCGGCCTCATTCCGTCGTTGGCTGCTTGCCGGACAGGCGGGTTTGGCTCCCGTCTGTCCGGCCAACTACAGAAAGGTACGGGGAAGGGGGTTGGGGGTGTCGTGGGGGTCGGCCAGGGGGGTCGCGGGTCGGCTGGGGGGGCGGTCGGAGGTTCTTGGGGGGGGCGGTCGTTGGGGGGAGGGGGGGTTTGCGTCGAGGGCAGGAGGGCCTGGGATCCCTCCTGTCCGTAATGTAGTGCAGGGTGGGGTTAGGGGGTCGCCGTGGCCAGGAGGACTTGGGCTCCCTCCTGGCCCGATATTGTCGGGGAGTTGGGGAATCGGCGGGGCAAGAGGGCTTGGGCTCCCTTTTGCCCCGATCGTGTCGGGGAGTCGGGGGGGCAAGAGGGCTTGAGCTCCCTTTTGCCCCGATCGTGTCGGGGAGTCGGGGGGGCAAGAGGGCTTGAGCTCCCTCTTGCCCCAATCGTGTCGGGGAGTCGGGGGGGCAAGAGGGCTTGAGCTCCCTCTTGCCCCGATCGTGTCGGGGAGTCGGGGGGGGGGCAAGAGGGCTTGAGCTCCCTTTTGCCCCGATCGTGTCAGGGAGTCGGGGGGCAAGAGGGCTTGAGCTCCCTCTTGCCCCGATCGTGTCGGGGAGTCGGGGGGGCAAGAGGGCTTGAGCTCCCTCTTGCCCCGATCGTGTCGGGGAGTCGGGGGGGCAAGAGGGCTTGAGCTCCCTCTTGCCCCGATCGTGTCGGGGGTGCCAGGGACCACACGGAGTCACCCACCGTACCACCCGATTCGGGTAAGCGCAGGTATCGGTGGGTGGCTTATTTGCAGGGGTGTGCCTTATTTTACATTTTTTTCTAAAAAGGGGGGGCTGTCTTATTTGATGGCCCTGCCTTATCATCGGGGAAACACGGTAGAAAAAAAAAAAAAAAATGAAGTTAAGTCCCAGTTTTTGCCGCTGAGACTCTGCCCTCTCTCACTGTAAAATTAGACTCTACTTAGTCTGTCTTTAAATTTAAAAAATGTGTGTTGTTTTAAAAAACAATTATGTTTTTAGATGTATCTAAATAAAAATAATAACCAAAAATTTATCTTTTTTTATGTCATCTTAGCATATTTTATGCTACAGAACGAATTATTTTTTTTAACATGTATTGTTATGGGAAAACGCGTTTCACATAACGAACTTTTCACATAACAAACTTGCTCCTGGAACGAATTAAGTTCGTTGTGTGAGGCACCACTGTATATATATATATAAAGGACTCCATTCCTTCAACCAGGATGCAAACAACAGTAAGGGTGGACGGCTTGGAATCACTATGGGTTATGCTACCAGGAGGAAATGGAGCAGACATAAAATTGGGACTGTACTATCGCCCACCAGGACAACC
Source organism: Geotrypetes seraphini (assembly GCF_902459505.1). NCBI lineage: Eukaryota > Metazoa > Chordata > Amphibia > Gymnophiona > Dermophiidae > Geotrypetes > Geotrypetes seraphini. Next base: position 142,462,553 of record NC_047087.1, read on the forward strand.
GGAAGCAAACGACCAGGACATGGAGGCTGAATTGAGGCAGGTATGCAAAAACGGAAGTGTGGTGGTGATGGGGGATTTCAACTACCCTGGAATAGACTGGAGTATTGGACACTCAAACTGCATGAGGGAAACAAAATTCCTGGAGGCTATGAGGGACTGTTTCATGGAACAGCTGGTCACGGAACCAACACGAGGAGATGCCACTCTTGACCTAATCCTCAACGGGCTAGGGGGACCCGCAAAGGAGGTGGTAGTACTAGTGCCACTAGGAAACAGCGATCACAACATGATCCAGTGCAAGCTAGAAATAGGAACATCAAAGGTGAAAAGAACCACAACGACAGCATTCAATTTCAGAAAAGGGAATTACGAGGCCATGAGGAAAATGGTGGGAAAGAAACTCAGCAGCAACTCAGGGAAGATGGAGACCGTAGAAAAAGCCTGGTCCCTACTCAAGGGCACGGTGCACGAAGCACAGAACCTGTACGTCCCCAGGTTTAGGAAAGGGTGCAAAAAGAATCGAACAAAAAACCCGATGTTGATAACAATTGCAGTGAAAAAGGCGATAAGTGACAAGAAAACATCGTTCAGAAAATGGAAAAAGGACCAAACCAAGGACAACCAGAAGGAGCACAAAAGGCACCAAAAGGAATGTCACCGAGTGGTTAGGAAAGCAAAAAGAGAATATGAGGAGAGACTGGCGGGGGAAGCAAGAAACTTCAAACCAGATATGTGAAGGGGAAGCAACCGGCCAGGGAGGAAGTGGGACCATTGGATGATGGAGACAGGAAGGGAGCGGTAAAGGAGGAAAAGGAGATAGCTGACAGGTTAAACAAGTTCTTCTCATCAGTCTTCACGAGAGAGGACACATCCAATATTCTTTTTTTTTTTATTATTATTTATTTATGAGATTTTCCATTTTAATACAAGCATTACTTTTTACAATGCAAAAGATCCAATAACAATATTCAACAAAATTTATAAAGAAAATATAATATCTTATTTAGTCCACAATTTGAAACCACAATTAAAAGGTCAAGAAAGGAAATGAACATCTAAATATAATCACAAATCAACTAATCAAGGTCACGGCATTAGCTTCCCCAATTACAGCCAGCTGGCAGGTCATACATTACTAGGCATGGTTACCATTTTCTCCTTTGATTCAATAAATTCCAAAAGTTGTTTGGGCTCAAAAAAAAGAAAATTATTATCTTGTAGAGATACATAACACTTTGCAGGAAATTTAACAAGAAAAGTAGCCCCCAGAGCCAGGGTCCTTGACCTCAAGGACAAAAACTCCTTCCTACGTCTCTGGGTCCTCTGAGCTAAATCTGGAAAAACTCGTACATTAGAACCCAAAAACTTATCATTTATATGTCGAAAATACATACGAAGAATAAATTCCCTGTCACTCTCCAAGGCTAAAGTCAACAACATGGTAGTTCTTTGAGTGACAACCTCAAGGGAATTTTCCAGAAATGAAGACAAATTTAAGTCCTCAGCTTTATCCACTGGGGTTTCTGTAGGTGTGGATTCCCCTTGTGTTGTCCTTAAATTCAAATAATAAGCTCTAACAATTGGAGGTAAATTTTCTGATGGGATGGCTAAAGTCTCTCGGAAATATTTCCTAGCCATCTCAACTGGTGAAATAATAGGACATTTAGGAAAATTCAGACACATCCAATATTCCAGAACTCGAGGAGATCATAAATGAAGACCAGGATGAAAAGCTGGTCCAACTAGAGGTAAGCCAAGAGGATGTCCTCCGAAAGATAGACAGACTGAAGAGCGACAAATCACCAGGTCCAGACGGCATCCACCCAAGGGTACTAAAAGAACTGAGAAACAAAATAGTGGAAACACTTCGCCAAATATGTAACCTATCCTTAAAAACTGGGGAGATCCCAGAGGACTGGAAAATAGCAAATGTCACGCCCATCTTTAAGAAGGGATCAAGGGGTTCCCCGGGAAACTACAGGCCGGTGAGCTTGACCTCGGTTCCGGGAAAGATGATGGAAGCACTGGTTAAGGATAGCATCTGCGAACACATAGAAAACAATGGTCAGCTGAAGGCGAGCCAGCACGGCTTCTGCAAGGGAAGGTCGTGCCTCACAAACTTACTGTACTTCTTTGAGGGAATAAACAGCCAGATGGATAAAGGGGAATCCATAGACATCATTTACCTTGACTTCCAAAAAGCCTTCGACAAGGTACCTCACAAACGGCTGCTTAAGAAGCTATGGAACCACGGGGTGCAAGGGGATGTCCACCGATGGATCAAACACTGGCTGGCAGGCAGGAAACAGAGGGTTGGAGTAAAGGGCCATTACTCAGACTGGCAATGGGTCACGAGCGGAGTTCCACAGGGGTTGGTGCTGGGACCGCTCCTGTTCAATATATTTATTAACGACCTGGAAACGGGGACAAAATGTGAGGTTATTAAATTTGCGGATGACACCAAACTCTGCAGAAGGGTTAGAACCACGGAAGACTGTGAAGACCTGCAAAGGACCCAACGAGACTGAAAGAGTGGGCAAAAAAAGTGGCAAATGAGCTTTAACATAGAGAAATGCAAGGTCATGCATGTAGGGAAAAAGAACCCGATGTTCAGCTACAAAATGTGGGGGATCATTGCTAGGGGTGAGCAACCTTGAAAGAGACCTGGGGGTGATGGTGGACACAACATTGAAAGTATCAGCACAGTGTGCGACAGCCTCAAAGAAAGTGAACAGAATGTTGGGTATCATTAAAAAGGGTATCACGACCAGGACGAAGGAAGTCATCATGCCGCTGTATCGTGCAATGGTGCACCCACATCTGGAGTACTGTGTCCAGTACTGGTCGCCATACCTCAAGAAGGACATGGCAGTACTTGAGGGAGTCCAGAGAAGAATGACTAAACTGATAAAAGGTATGGAAAACTTTTCATACACTGACAGGTTGGAAATGCTGGGGCTATTCTCCCTGGAGAAGCGGAGACTTAGAGGAGACATGATAGAAACCTTCAAAATCCTGAAGGGCATAGAGAAGGTAGACAGGGACAGATTCTTCAGACTGTGGGGAACCACAAGTACAAGGGGGCACTCAGAGAAATTGAAAGGGGATAGGTTTAGAACAAACACTAGGAAGTTCTTTTTTACCCAGAGGGTGATGGACACATGGAACGCGCTTCCAGAGGTTGTGATAGGCCAGAGCACACTACAGTGATTCAAGGAAGGTTTAGATAGGTTCCTAAAGGATAAGGGGATTGAGGGGTACAGATAGAAGTAGAGGTAGGTTATAGAAATAGTCAGGGACCACTTCACAGGTCATAGGCCTGATGGGACACCGCGGGAGCAGACCGCTGGGCGCGTTGGACCTCTGGTCTGAGCCAGTGGGGGCAACTTCTTATGTTCTTATCCCCTCGCAGTCTCCTCTTCTCGAGGGTGAAAAGTCCCAGTTTTCTGAGGTGATCTAAAATAGCTCATATTCTCCATACCTTTTACTAGCTTCGTCGCTCGCCTTTGCACCCTCTCCAGTAGTATTATATCCTTTAGATAGGGAGACCAATGTTGGACACAGTATTCCAAGTATGGTCTCACCATTGCTCTATATAATGGCATTATTACATCCTCAGATCTACTCATGATACCCTTCTTTATCATGCCCAACATCCTGTTTTCTTTTTTTGCCACCGCTGCGCATTGAGCCGACGGCTTCAGGGTCCTGTCTATCATAACCCCCAGACTCCTTTCTTGTTCGCTTTTGCCCAAAGTTGCATCAAATAAGGTATACTGGTTCTCCTTGTTTTTCCTGCCTAGATGCATCACTTTGCATTTATCTACGTTAAACTTCATTTGCCACTTCTCTGCCCATTTCTCTAGTTGTCTCAAATCTTTCTACAGTTCCTCGCAGTCCGTCTGTGACCCGATTGCCCGACTTAGTTTTGTATCATCAGCAAACTTGAAGATTTCACTGGTTGTTTCTTCTTCCAGGTCATTTATGAAAATATTGAACAAGATGGGCCCAAGAACCGAGCCCTGAGGCACTCCACTAGTTACTTTCTCCCAGTCCAAGAACTTTCCATTTACGCTCACCCTCTGTCTTCTCTCTTCCAGCCATTTTCCTATCCATCTTAGTATGTTCCCTTCTATTCCATGACTTTGAAGTTTTCTGAGAAGTCGCTCATGTGGAACTTTTGGAAGTCCAAGTATATTATATCCACCGGATCTCTGCTATCAATATGTTTGTTCACAGTCTCAAAAAAACTGAAGTAAATTCGTCAAACATGACTGCCCCTTCCTGAATCCATGTTGACTAGCTCTCATTAGGTCATGGGTATCCAGATGTTGGACTATGCTATCCTTAATCAATGCTTCAACCATCTTCCCAGGGACTGATGTGAGACTCACAGGTCTGTAGTTTCCCGGTTCTCCTCTTGATCCTTTTTTGAAGATTGGGATGACGTTTGCTATCCTCCAGTCTTCTGGTATCTTTCTGGTTCTAATTGACATGTTAACGAGCGATTTCTCCGATTTCTACCTTTAGCTCCTTTAATACTCTCGGGTGAATTCCATCCGGGCCAGGGGATTTGTCGCTTTTTAGTTTGTCGATCTGATAGTAAATCTGGTCCAGATCCATATTTACTGTGTTGAGGCTCTCCTCTAATAATCCTTGAATACTTTCACTGGCTCGGGTACTGATGTGGTGTCTTCATTGGTGAAGACCGACGCAAAGAAGGAATTTAATCTGTCTGCAATCTGTTTGTCCTCTTTGATGTATCCTTTTCTTCCTTGATCGTCGAAAGGGCCCACTGCCTCCTTGGCCACTTTCTTCCCTTTTATGTATCTAAAGAAAGGTTTGAAGTTTTTGGCCTCCTGCGCTATCCTTTCCTCATAGTTCCTTTTGGCTTCTCTCACTACCTTGTGACACTTCTTCTGGTTGACCTTGTGGCTATGCCAAGCCTCGATTGTTTTCTTGCGTTTCCATTTTTTAAATGAGCTCTTTTTTTTCCCTTATTGCATCTATTACCTCTTTGGTTAGCCAAGCTGGTTCTCCCGGGTCATAATATATATTAAAAAAAATTACAATCCATCCTACAATCATGAATCTCCTATTGATCCTCTGATCTATCTGGTAAGCGGAATATCAAAGATGCCTACTCTCTCTACCCACAATTACAATCCACCCACTACCCAGCTCTATCTCTCTTCCACATCACCCAACCTGCAAGAAGACACTATAAATCATATTGATGTTATCTCAAATAAAAAAAGACACCACCGTACCCTTAAAAAAAGAACAAGGGAACTGAAAACCATCAAAACTACTTACTTAACAGAAACAGCCATATCCACCTCTATCCCATGTGCATATCTCAATACCAGATCTGTTAGAAATAAGTCTTTCCTTATTAATGACTGGATCATCAGCAAACAATTAGCCTGCCTCTTTCTAACTGAAACTTGGTTACTGTCTGAAGATGATCCAATTATAACTGATCTCCTACCAAACAATTTCAAAATCCTTACGTTAAACCGCACAGGCAAAAAAGGAGGAGGATTAGCTATAATCCTTAAAGAAGGATTCGAGTTCGTACTTCTGGACTCCAAAATGACTGACCACCTAGAAATCCTAGCCTGTAAAATCAATAATACCCAGCTAGAAGAATCCTTATCCTGCATTCTATTCTATGTCCCGCCTAAAAGCTGGCCCAAAGCCAAAGAAGACTTCTCCGAATTCATCCTGCACAATTCTATGGGCCATAACTACAACATCATCGCAGGGGACATAAACTTACACCTAGACGAAAAGAACAACACAGACACGAAAGAGCTTAAAAACTTCCTAACTCTACTCAACTACAACATCCCCGCACCCACACAAACTCACGAAAAAGGCCATCATTTAGATCTGGTTGCCATGTCCACAAAGGAAATTCTTGACCCAATCATCTCTCTACCGGAGGGCACCTGGCGTCACGACATCTGGTCTGACCATTTCACTTATTATTTCAAACTGATCTGGTCGCACCAAAAATCAAAAACACGTCAGATAATAAAAAAAGAACACCAAACAAGAGGTTATATTAATCCAGAATACTGGTCAGAATACGAACTGCAGAAAGTAATAGAGGAAGGAGTAGATTTCTGGGACCACTGGAAGACAACCAGCACATCCATCCTAGATAAAATCGCCCCCATACATAAAAGCAAAAGCAACACAAACAAATACAACAAATGGTTCGACACCGAATTACTAAAAATGAAACAACTAGCTAGGCGACTAGAAAGAATATGGAACAAAACAGGAGAAGTAACAGACCGCAACAAATGGAGAGCCTACATAAAAACCTACAAACAACTGATAAAAGACAAACGCAAAGCGTTCTACTCTACCAAAATTAACCTAGGAATCAATACAAAAGAGCTATTCAATATTGTCACAAATCTATTTGACACCACCCGCCACACCACACCTGTGCACAACACGAAGCTACCCACTGCGAAAGATCTAGCCCTATATTTTGACTCCAAAATTAAAAACCTAAGAAATAACTGTATAACACATAACGATGTAACCATCATCCCCAACAATTACCAAATAGCTAACTCACATGACAATGAAATACCAACAGACATGATCTGGAGTTCCTTTCAAGATCCAGAATGGAATACCTACACCAAACTATACAACAAATACTTTAAATCTCATTGCACCCTTGATACGTGCCCCCCAGAGATTATGAAAGCGGCACCATCAGAATTTAAAATATCAATACTGCACTACTTAGCCCACAACCTAAAAAATGGGACTTTCCTCACTAACAACGGTCACATAATAATAACCCCCATCCCAAAAAATAGAAAAGAATCCCCAGCAATAATAACCAACTACAGACCTATAGCATCTATCCCATTTATTGTAAAAATTATGGAGGGATTAGTTCACACCCAATTGATGGAATATCTTAACCAATTCTCTCTCCTGCATGAAACTCAATCCGGCTTTAGACCCCTATTCAGTACGAAGACAGTTATCGCTGCTATCCTAGACCATTTGCACCTATTATTTAGCAAGGGCCTTAACGCCCTGATCATGCAATTCGACATGAGCTCTGCATTTGATCTGGTAGACCATGAAAAATTGCTGCAATGCCTGGACACCATTGGCATCAGGGCTGAGGTACTGAACTGGTTTTGTGGCTTCCTCACATCCCGTTCTTACCAGGTACGCTTTAACAACGATCACTCCGATACCTGGAGCAACTCATCCGGAGTACCACAAGGATCACCGCTTTCCCCACTGCTTTTCAATATCTACATGTCCTCATTAGGTGTGAAACTAACCCAACTAGGGATAAAATTATTCAGCTACGCAGACGACTTTACTATCATCATCCCATTCGCTAACTCTATCTCAGATACCATTCCCAAGGCATCCAATGCCATAAATGAGATGGAACAATGGATGACAGATTTCAAGCTCAAACTTAACCCAGAAAAAACAAAATTCTTCGTTGCCTTCCCTCACCCGCTTGACAATAAAACCCCATTATGCATCAATAAACTCAACTATCCCATCCAGCCCACCATGAAGATATTAGGCGTTACTCTAGACCAATGCCTAACTATGAAGGATCAAGTGGACTCCCTATTCAGAAAGGGTTTTCTTACTCTCTGGAAACTCAGATCCATTAGATCATACTTCGATACGTCAGCATTCAAAATCCTAGTGCAATCCCTCATACTGAGTCAACTTGACTACTGCAACATCGCCTATCTAGCAATCTCCCAAAAGAATATGAGACGTCTTCAAATAATGCAGAATGCTGCAGTCAGACTTATCTTCGGGCTGAAGAAATTCGATCATGTGACACCTTACTATCGGCAGTTGCACTGACTGCCAACGGAAGCACGAGTAAAGTTTAAATTCACCTGCCTCTGCTTCAAAGTACTATATGGACTTGCCCCCAAGTACATAATGGACCTTTTCTCATTTACTAACAAGCACATGAGAAACACACACTCAAAATTCATTTCCCCTCCAGTTAAAGGTTGCAAATTAAAAAAACACCATGAACATCTTCTCTCTCACCAAGCAGCCCTATGGGGTAAAGACCTAGATCAACTGCTTTCGCCCACTGCCTACGGGGAATTCAGGAAGCGCTTAAAAACCTAAACCATTGACCCTCTCTCCCAAACCTTCCCCCCCTCCTCAGTCCACTTGAATTTCACGACACTGTGATACTTATAAACTGTTATCTTATCGTAATTATTCGTTGTTATGTTCTATACATGCGGCCCATTCCTAACAGGGCCTCTCGGACATCAACAACCAAAATGTACATCTTAAACTCTTGCTCAGCAATTTGTATTTCTCTTTTCCTGCTTTCTTAAAATCTCTGTTCACTGTATCTCCTCTGAATATCTGCTTACTGTAATTCATTGAATGTCCAGCTCTCATGATTATTGTATTGTATTTCCTCTGAATATCTGCTTATTGTATTCCGCTGAATGTCCAGCTATCTAGAAGTCGCAAGATTGTGGCGGTATAGAAAAATAAAGTTATTATTATTATTATTATTATGTTTCCTTCCCTTGGCTATCTGCGGAATGTATAAATTCTGAGCTTCAGTGATAGTATTTTTTAGTAGGGACCATGCCTGCTCTACCATTTCTATTTCAGCTATCTTTTTCTTGAGTCGTTTTCTTACCATAGCCCTCATGTTGTCGTATCTTCCTTTTTTGAATTTAAAAGCTGTGGATTGTGTCTGGATTTGTTTTCCTTTCCCAGTGACCAGTTTAAAGTTGATCATGCTGTGGTCGCTCGTCCCCAGCGGGACCGTGACTACTACATCTCTTGTCTGCCCAGTTATGCCGTTCAGGATCAAGTCCAATGTGGCGTTTCCTCTTGTTGGTTCCCCTACCATTTGCTCAAGGAAGCAGTCTCCTTTCATTTCCAGGAACTTTGTTTCTTTGCCGCAGCTTGTGGTTTCTAGGTTCCAGTCTATCCCCGGGAAGTTGAAGTCTCCCATGATCGTTACATTGCCTGTCCTACATCCTTGCCTTATTTCTTCTGTCAAGGAACTAAGGAACAAAATAGCAGAGCCACTTCGACAAATATGCAACCTATCCTTAAAAACTGGAGAGATACCGGAGGACTGGAAAATATCAAATGTCACTCCCATCTTCAAGAAGGGTTCAAGGGGTGACCCAGGAAACTACAGGCCGGTGAGCTTGACCTCGGTCCCGGGAAAGATGATGGAAGCGCTGATTAAGGACAGCATCTATGAACACATCGAAAACAATGGACAGCTAAAGTCGAGTCAGCATGGCTTCTTCAAGGGTAGGTCATGCCTCACAAACCTATTGTATTTCTTTGAGGGGGTAAACAGCCAGGTGGATAAAGGGGAATCCATAGACATCATTTACCTTGACTTCCAAAAAGCCTTCGACAAGGTGCCACACGAAAGACTGCTTAAGAAGCTATGGAATCACGGGGTGCAAGGTGAGGTCCACCGATGGATCAAAAACTGGCTGGCAGACAGGAAACAGGGTTGGAGTAAAGGGACATTACTCAGACTGGCAAGGGGTCACGAGCTGAGTTCCGCAGGGGTCGGTGCTGGGACCGCTCCTGTTCAATATATTTATTAATGACCTGGAGGCGGGAACAAAATGTGAGGTCATTAAATTTGCAAATGACACCAAACTATACAGCAGGGTTAAAACCACGGAAAACTGCGAAGATCTCCAAAAGGATCTGACGACACTGGAAGAGTAGGCCAAAAAGTGGCAAATGAGCTTCAACATAGGGAAATGCAAGGTCATGCATGTAGGGAAAAAGAACCCGATGCACACTTACAAAATGGGGGGATCACTGCTAGGGGTAAGTAACCTTGAAAGAGACCTGGGAGTAATGGTAGACACAACATTAAAGGCATCGGCACAGTGCGCCTCAGCCTCAAGGAAAGCAAACAAAATGTTGGGTATCATCAAAAAGGGTATCATGGCCAGGACGAAGGAAGTCATCCTGCCACTGTATCGCGCAATGGTGCGCCCCCATCTGGAGTACTGTGTCCAGTACTGGTCACCGTACCTCAAAAAGGACATGGCGGTACTTGAGGGAGTCCAGAGAAGAGCAACTAAGCTGATAAAGGGTATGGAAAACCTCTCATACACTGACAGACTGAAAAAACTGGGGCTGTTCTCTCTAGAGAAGCGGAGACTTAGAGGAGACATGATAGAAACCTTCAAGATCCTGAAGGGCATAGAAAAAGTAGACAGGGACAGATTTTTCAAACTATGGGACGCCACAAGTACAAGGGGGCACTCAGAGAAATTGAAAGGGGACAGGTTTAGAACAAACGCTAGAAAGGTCTTTTTCACCCAGAGGGTGGTGGATACATGGAATGCGCTCCCGGAGGCTGTGATAGGCAGGAGCACGTTACAGGGCTTCAAAGAAGGTTTGGATAGGTTCCTAGAGGACAAAGGGATTGAGGGGTACAGATAAGAATAGACGTGGGTTATAGGGATAGGAGTAGAGGTAGGTTATAGAAATAGTCAGGGACCACTGCTCAGGCAATGGGCCTGATGGGCCGCCGCAGAAGCGGACCGCTGGGCGAGATGGACCTCTGGTCTGCCTCAGCGGAGGCAACTTCTTAAGTTCTTATTTCTACATCTATTTCCTCCGTCTGTCCTGGGGGTCTATAGTAGAGGCCAATTTTTGTGTCTGCTCCATTCTGTCTGGGAATCCTTACTCAGAGTGACTCTAGTTTCTCCTTCCCCTCTGTGTTCTCTTCCCTGATCGCTACTACTCCTTCTTGGACGTAAAGGGCAATGCCTCCCCCTTTCTGCCCAATTCTGTCCCTTCTGAATAGCTTGTATCCCTGCATTCATTTTCGTCGTTCCACCATGTTTCTGTTATGCCAATAATATCTATTTTATCGTGTCTTGCTAGTGCCTCTAACTCCCCCATTTTGTTTCTCAGGCTTCTGGCATTCGTATACATACATTTAAGCTCTCTATGTGCTCTCATCTTGGGTTTTCTGGGCTTCACAGTCCTTGTGTCTTTCACACTATCTATTTGCGCTCCTTTTGTGTCTCCTTCATTTGCTTCAAGCTCTTCCCCCTTATCTGGGCAGATGTCTGCAGTGCCCTCACTTGGATCTTCTGTTGCCCGTGCCATCGACCGATTGTCGACTGCCGGCTCTCCCCTGTTCTTCAGTTTAAAGCCTTCTCAATGGCCTTCTTCATGTTTCCAGCCAGTATTCTCGCTCCTTCCTTGGTGAGGTGTAGTCTGTCCTTCCTATAGTACCTGCTTCTTCCCCAGAATGCCGTCCAGTTGCGCACGAAGTCGAAGCCCTCTTCTTCACACCATCGTCTCATCCAGGCGTTGATTGCTAGAAGTTCATCTTGCCTTTTTGCATCTGCTCTCAGTACTGGTAGGATCTCAGAGAAGGCCACTTTCACCTCCCTGACCTTCAGTTTTCTTTCCAGTGAGCGGAGCTGGTCTTTCATTTGTTCTCTGTCATACTTCCTTCCGCTCACATCGTTGGTTCCCACATGGATAATTACAGCAGTCTCCTTTCCTCCTGTGCTGTCTATGATCCTGGTGATCCTGCTGGCCACATCCTTTACTCTCGCTCCGGGCAAGCAGGTGACCAGTCTATCTTCTCTCCCTCCTGCGGTATGGCTGTCCACATTGCGTATGGTGGAATCTCCAATGATGATCCCGACCTTCTCTATTTGTGGGTTCCTTGGGGGTCGTAAGTCTACATCCATGGTGAAGGTTCCATCTGCTATCTTCCGTGTCACAACCTTGTGCAGACTCTCAGTTCCGTTGGGTGGGTGATCGCCCTCAACCTCCACATCCATCTCTTCATCCACATAGCAGCCACCAACAGGTCCTCATAAGTTGCACACTCAGGACAAGATTACCTTTACTTGTAAACTGTATTGTACTATATTGACATTACTATATTGTACTGTATTGACATTACTATATTGCACTGTTTTGACATTACTGCATTGTACTGTACTGACATTATTTCAGACTATATTGGATCACACTGTATGATACCATATTGTTCTATACGATACATCATTGGATTGTAACGTATCCCTCTGCTCCTGCGAACCCTGCTTCCCCTAACTATTCCTTACCTCTCTGCACCAAGCCTGACCAACCAAGCAAAAATCAAGAGAAATACCACTCCAATCTAACACTGAACCACGTCCCACCCATCCATCGCCCACAGAGCTCTCACCATGGCCTGGCCAAACACTCACCAATACGCAGCACTACTCCTACTCTACCTGTTCATCTCTAGATGCTGTAACGCAGACCACTCAAACGCATCCCCCATCCCCATCCACATCACCTTACATCGATCGGTAAATCCCAAAACCCCTACTTACACTCTCCACACTACAAAAGCCCACCCAAACACCAATCTCCCCCCTATCCACCCTCACTCCCACAAACAGACCAAACCTCGCCCAAAAAAACCAAGAACGCTAAAAAAACTTGAATACTCCCACCCCTCACCAATCGACCACACCAACCACCAGACCCTACTTGGATCATACCTAAATATCAGATCAATGAGAAACAAATCGACACTGATCAAAGACTGGCTGACCGAAACTAACCCCGACTTCGTCCTCTTCACAGAAACCTGGTTGCAATCAGACAAGGACATTATCATTAAAGACTGTCTACCCCCAGGATTCAAGATTCTCTCACTAGCCAGAACATAGGGAAGAGGAGGAGGCCTAGCAATAATCTACCGGGACCAGCTAAAATGTGCCATTCTTAACACAATATCCTCGCCCAATGTAGAAATTCTAACCATCTCTCTAACCTCAAAATCACTGCCCTCCTCGCTAACTATCACTTTATTCTATATTCCTCCAAAAAAATGGACACTGGCCAAAGAGGACTTCGCGGAATCACTATTAACCAACTCCTTAACAAATCCTTACAATCTACTATGCGGGGACATTAACATCCATCTTGAGCAATCTGACCTACCAGAAACCGCGGACCTATGGTCACTACTCACCCAACTAGGCTATGCCAAACAACCCCCTATCAAAACCCACCAAAAAGGTCACCAACTGGACCTGGTAACCTTCTCCTCCAAAGAACTGGCCAATCCCACGTTTTATTGGAATCAAGGCAGTTGGTCCGACTCCCTCTGGTCAGATCACTCCCTATGCACCTTCTCAATAGGATGCCAACATAAACCCCCAAAAAACAGCAAAACTAGAATCATAAAAACCCACACTTCCAGAGGAAAAATTGACCCAGTAGAATTCTGGTCCCGTTTCGAAACATACACCAATCAAACCGAAGAAACTGAACAACTCATGACCTCCTGGATCGTGGATAGCACTAGCATACTAAACGAAATTGCCCCCATTAAGACCCGCAGAATAAGAAATTCAAACCAAGAAGGCTGGTTCGACTCAGAACTGCTGCTATTAAAAAAGGAACTCAGAAAAACAGAAAGACTATGGCAAAAATCAGGAAACCAAGAACATAGACTGGCCTGGAGGTTAAAACTAAAAAAATTACAAAAACCTCACCAACGAAAAAAGAAAAAACTTTTACTCCCACAAAATTGGTAACATTAAAACCAACAGTAGCAACCTCTTTAAATTGGTTAACGACCTATACAACATCGAAACCTTCACAAACCCCTATGAAGAACCCACTATAACCGCCAACGCCCTCTCAGACTTCTTCAACACCAAGACCCAAAAATTAAGATCAACTTTACCCACCAGGACAAATCCCCTCGAACTATTCCCCATTCTCCCAGACCCCGATATAGCCAACCCAAACCCAGGAGCCAGAACAGACCTTAACTGGAAACAATTCTCAACAATTGACTGGCAAACCTTTAATACCTACTACAATAAATACACCCACTCCTTCTGCAAATTGGACACATGCCCACCATACATCATGAAAGCTGCCCCAAGCCACTTCAAAGCAAACATGATGACATGGATCAACTCCCTACTATCCACAGGAAACTTCCCACCAGAGCAAGGTCACATTATGATCACACCCATTATAAAAAATGCAAAAGAATCCCCAAACTCACCATCTAATTACAGACCGATCGCAAACATCCCCCTATTCACCAAAATAGCAGAAGGGGTGGTAAAGGCTGAACTCTCCACATACCTAGAAAAATTCAACATCCTAAGCGACAATCAATCAGGCTATCGCGCGGACCACAGCACCGAAACCATAATAGCCTCCCTTCTTGACTATCTTCACACGCTCTTTAGTCAAGGCTCTAGTGCCTTGATCATACAGACCTGGTCGACCACACCATACTCCTCGAATGCCTGGCATACATTGGCATATCTGATCAGGTCCTCAACTGGTTCCAAGGGTTCCTAAAATATAGATCCTACAAGATACTCAAGGACAACTCTTTCTCATATAGCTGGGACAACACCTGTGGTGTCCCGCAGGGCTCCCCACTATCCCCCACTCTATTCAATATATACCTAGCCTCCCTAGGTAACCTCCTTCACACCCTCAAGCTTAAATTTTTCATCTACGCAGATGACATCACAGTAGCCATCCCTTTAACCAGTTTCACACCAGAACTACTTGACCACATTACAAATATTCTCAATATAGTAACATATAACATAGTAACATAGTAGATGACGGCAGATAAAGACCCGAATGGTCCATCCAGTCTGCCCAACCTGATTCAATTTAAATTTTTTTTTATTTTTTTTCTTCTTAGCTATTTCTGGGCGAGAATCCAAAGCTTTACCCGGTACAATGCTTGGGTTCCAACTGCCGAAATCTCTGTTAAGACTTACTCCAGCCCATCTACACCCTCCCAGCCATTGAAGCCCTCCCCTGCCCTCCTCCACCAAACGGCCATACACAGACCGTACAAGTCTGCCCAGTAACTGGCCTAGTTCAATATTTAATATTATTTTCTGATTCTAAATCTTCTGTGTTCATCCCACGCTTCTTTGAAATCAGATTGAACATTGGATGCTATCGTTCAGGCTAAAACTAAACCCTGACAAAACAAAATTTTTTCTAGCCACCCCCAAGGACAAAATCAAGAACACCTCAATTCACCTGAAAGGAATGACTTTCCCCCTAGAACACACCTTAAAAATACTGGGAGTCACCCTAGACAAAAACCTATCCCTAGAAAATCACACCGACCTCATCGTCAGGAAATGCTTTGCGGTACTTTGGAAACTCCGTACCATAAAAAAATACTTCAATGACACTTCCTTCCGCCTACTAGTACAATCTTCCATTCTCAGCATGCTGGACTACTGCAATATTATCTACCTGAGCTCCACAAAGAAAAATACCAGAAGACTAAAACTGATCCAAAACACCGCCATTCGTCTCATCTATGGCCTGAAGAAACGGGAACACATCACCCCGTACTACCACCAACTTCACTGGCTGCAATTCGAATCCAGAGTTCTTTTCAAGTTCGCATGCTTCTGCTACAAAGCGGTAAATGGCCTTTCGCCAAGATACATCACTCCCCACTTTAACCTTCACTGCACCAATAAGAAATCCCGCAGAATTCAGCTGTTTGCCTTCCCTTCGCTAAAGTTCTGTCATCTCAAAAGATTCCTAGATAAAACCCTTGCCTTCCAAGCAGCCAAGCTGAACCCATGGCTAGCCCAAATGATACACGAGACCCCCACCTACCTCGGCTTCAGAAAATTACTCAAAACTTACCTATTCAGCAAACAAGACCCTTAACGGTCCCTTCCGGTAATCTCCGGGCCCCTGGCTCGGCTCATCTCCTCCTCATGATAGCTCCTATCCTCCCCTTCTTCTACCCTCTTCCTTCTTCATCTGCCAAGTTTGGCTAAATTTGTTGTAAATCCGATAAATATGTGGTAAATCTACATGTCTATGCGGATCCTATTCCAATTAATGTAAACCGCCTAGAACTCGCTGGGTATGGCGGTATATAAGAATAAAATTATTATTATTATTATCTCGCCATCTGCTATATTCCGTGTCACAACCTCGTGTAGTCTCTCAGTTCCGCTAGGTGAGTGGTCGCCCTCAACCTTCACATCCGTCTCTTCATCCTCTGTAGTGGTGCCTTCTTCCATCTCGCCAAGGCCTTCTTCCTGGGTTGTTCGGGTACAGTTCTCCAGCCCTGGGACCTCCACATGTTGCTGGTAGGCTTCCTCAATGAATTTCTCAAGCTCTTCGATCCCTTCGCTGGCACTGGATTCCATAAGCAACTTCTCCTGTTTGCTGAGTTCTTCTTTAAAGGTGAGGAGTTCTTCTAGTTCTTTCACTGTTCCCTCCAACAGTCGGACTTGCTGTTTCAGGCCATCCAGCTCCCTACATCGACTGCAAATGTATGCCCTAATCCCCGAGGGGAGGTAGTCATATATGTTGCATCCGGTGCAGAAGACTGGAAAGCCCATCTTCTGGCTTCCGTGGTCGATTATTCCTTGCTTCCTTTCTGGGTTGTCTGGCCTTCTCTTTTTGTTGGCTGTATGTGGGCCGACTTCTTGTCTGCTGTCTCCTTGTAAGGTGGTGGTCTGCTGGTATGTGGTGAGTGCTTGTTCTAAGTGTGTCTTCTGGGTGTGTATGTGCAAAAAGTGGTCCCTGTAGTGTGTGGCTACGTAAAAATGGCCTGTAACTTACTTTTGGGGTCTCTCTTTTGGCTCCTAGCTTCCTGGCTCCGTCGCAACGGTTCCTTCGCAAAGGCGCACTCGCCTTTGCTGCTCGCCTTCACCACACGCCGAATGGCTGCGCACCGTTGGCTCCCCCCTTTTAAGGGGGGAGTCCGGGATAGGTTGCTCTGACACGGTGGGGGTGGGCAAAGCTACCTCTCGCCGCTGCCCCTTGCTGCTCTCCTCTTCCTCCCCTTCGCCTCCTCTCCTCTCCTCTCACAGCGCTCTGGCTCCTAAGCTGCTCCCCTGCTTCTGCTTGGTTCCGGACCACACGCCACCGGCTCACCTCCTTTTAAGGGGGGAGTCCGGGCTAGATTTCTCTGATGCTGTGGAGGTGGGCGGAGCTACCTCTCACCGCTATCCCTTGCTTCCCGATCCCTTGCTGCTCTCCTCTGCCTCCTCTTTGCTCCTCTCACAGCGCTCTGGTTCCTAAGCTGCCCCCCTGATTCAGCTTCTGCTAGGCTCGGGACCACGCGCCGCCGGCTCACCTCCTTTTAAGGGGGGAGTCCGGGCTAGGTTGCTCTGACGCGGTGGGGGTGGACGGAGCTACCTCTCGCCGCTGTCCCTTGCTTCCCGATCCCTTGCTGCGCTCCTCTGCCTCCCCTTCGCCTCCTCTCCGCTCCTCTACAGCGCTCTGGCTCCTAAGCTTCTCCCCTGCTTCAGCTTCTGCTAGGCTTGGGACCACGCGCCGCTGGCTCACCTCCTTTTAAGGGGGGAGTCCGGGCTAGGTTGCTCTGATGTGGTAGGGGTGGGCAGAGCTACCTCTCGCCACTGCCCCTTGCTTCATGATCCCTTGCTGCTCTCCTCTGCCTCCCCTTCGCCTCCTCTCCGCTCCTCTCACAGCGCTCTGGCTCCTAAGCTGCTCCCCTGCTTCAGCTTCTGCTATGCTTCAACTTATGCGAAGCCTTGCCAGACCGTGCTAAGACTGGTGCCGTGAAGGTGGATTGCTCGATTCCCGTATCGAGGACATCCGCACAGGTTGAGCAGTCGCAACCATGAGCAACTCAGACTGGACCTGCACTGGGAGAGTCGGTGTCTACAGCGGCACAAGCTGAGTCGGTACTAACAACTGGAAATGTTCTCCCAACTCCTCCCTAAGCAAGTTTTCAATTTTTGCTTCAGGGAGAGCACCGGTACCATTTGCTTTTTAGCCAGTACTACCGGTGCCGCGCCATGATCCGGAGGCCGATGAGGCGCTCACAGGGATTGGCGCCGTGCACTTACAGGACTTATGTGAGGTCAGCATGATTTGACTCAATGCAGTTTTCACCTGTGTCCCGAAGGGGGAAGGGGATGGCTTCTTAGTCGGCTTACCCAATGTAGAGGATTGTGACACCAGAGACAGCATTGGCAGATCTGCCGGAGTCGATCTCGGGGTCCATCTTGGTCGGTGCGGTCATCTTGGCTGGTGCAGTTGGTGTCTGTGAAGAAGTAGGTTCTCCTTCTAGGAGGGCAACACCAAAAAGCTGTTTCTGCTGCAAAAGATGTTTTTTTAAAATTCTCTTCTGCAAGGAAGAACAGTGGGCACAAGTTTTGGGATGGTGCTCGGGAACCAGGCACTGGAGACACCAGCAGTGAGGGGCGGTTACTGAGATAGACCGAGCACAGCAACCGCACTTTTTGAAACCCGTCTGCGGGCGTGACATTGACAGGAAGATCACCTCTGCAAAATTGAACATGATGGTTGAGGCGAGAACAGGAAGGCAGTGAAAATAGAAAAAATTTCAACAGCCGTTAAAATGCAACTTCTTAGCTTCGCAGAAACAAAGAAACTGATGGACCACGCGCCTACATGGGGCAGGAAGGCACTTGTGCATGCGCGGTGTGGGCTGATTATGAACTTTCTAAACCTGAAGTTGCAATTCACTTTTCAAGTGTCCGTACCGGGGCTCCGTCAGTGATGTCACCCATATATGAGAATATGCTGCCTGCTTGCTCTGGGATAACTATAGAAAAATATACAAATATAGTGCAACATATAGACAGCAGATATAAATTCTCAAAACTGACTCATTTTGAGCACTAAATTGAAAATAAAATCATGTTTCCTACCTTTTTTCATGAGTCTCTGGTTGCACTTCCTTCTGTCTTTCTTTCTGCCTCCTGCATGCTTCCTCTCCTACAGACCTCATTCCATTCCACAACCATCTCTCTCTGTCCCTCCAGGAGTCCAACTTTTCTTCCTTTCTCATCCCCCAGATCATGTGCAGCTTTTTTCACCACTGCCCACCAGCCTCATGCCCATTTCTCCTTCTATCTCCCCTCTCCAACACCATACCACATCTCTCTCTCCATCACTATGCCCAACATTTCTCCCCCTTTCATCCCCTTCAATCTATCCCTGTTTCCTCTCCACCATCATATCCAACATTTCTCCCTCTAATCCTTCTATTCCCCATGCATCTCTACATCACTCCTCTCTATTGCCCAATTTTCCTCTTCCTTTCCCCATGTGCACCATCTCTTTCTCTCTCACATACTCAGGCCCAACAATTGTCCTTTTCTATTCCTATGTCCCAAGATAGTGATCCCTTCCTCCCTTGTGTAAAATGGCCGCATTTACTGTTTTTCCTATTAATGCCCCCTCCCTTTTGTGTCCTGAGTTCATGCCCCCTCCCCCTCACTGCCTTCCAGCTTTTGAACCACCACCCTCCCCCTGAAGCCAACCCACGCCAAAGCCTGCCTTCAAGCCAATCTGCCGATTCCTCTTCCCCTTCCACCCTGGTCCGCCACCTCCATTCAGTTATCCCCTGCTACAACTCCTGACAAGGAAGGGCCAGCCGTGTGCAGTATTTGCATGCCGCCGGCCCACAAGCCTCCCCCCCCCCAGGTCAATTCTGACATCAGAGAGAAGGTTTGTGCCAGCCAGAGAATGGCTAGCCCAGAAACTTCTCTCCGTCAGAATTGTGGGCCGGTAGCATGCAATTGCTGCACATGCCTGGTCCTTCCTTGCCCGGAGTTGCAGCGACAGGGGGGATAATTGAATGGAGCTGGTGGGGGACGGGGGTGGCAAGGAGGAATCGGCAGGATGGGAAAGGGAGAGATCCTGGGCGGCAGTCAGCCCACAGGGAGGAATTGACGGGGCAGGCAAAGAAATATCCCGGGCAGCAGTCAACCCACGTACCCGCTTTAAGCTATTTATGGGTAATTGTAACAATGGTGAAACTAAAGTAGATAGAATTGCTAATCAATGTGATGGATGTGATTGTTTTTCAGTGCAAATTAACACAAAACAGCTCAATAGTCAACAAGGAAACACACATTTCATCATCTACTATCTGAAGTCATTCTCTTTTTTTCAATTTAATTTCTGTCAGAGCTGAAAATCCAAGTTTGCAAAGATAAGATCCAAACAGTAACAAAGCCTTGGATAACTTCTGCATAAAAAATTAAAGTAAAATTACTTTCCATTAGTTTTCAAGGACCAATCACATCAAAAAATGATGCTTGTCTGGGCAGTTGTATCTTTATACACACACACACTCATAATATTGACACTCTTGCGTACACGATGTACATGTCATCTATTCTAGTATATACTTGTGAAAGGAATTCTTAAAAATAAAGTAAAATTCTGGAATCTCTTGTGGCACACCCAGAATTTCTTCAGGGCACACAGTTTGAGAGATACTGCTTTAGAGGCTTAACACACAGACTCCTTCCCGGAGTTCCTCTCATATGGGCATAAGCTTGTTTGTGGTTTTTATTGAGTTTTTCTCCATTTGGGACCCCTGATGAAGGTGTATTGTCCGAAACACGGACCGTGTTGGGTCCATTGGTTCATTTGCCTTTAGGCAATGTTTTTAACCGCATTTTAATTTATTATTAAAATAAATTTTGCCTGCATCATTGTACGCCAGTCTGCAGTTTTTCTTGTTTTGGTTTGCCCTTGTATTTCTGACTGCAGACCCTGTTGGTTCCCCCCTTTCTGTTGTTTGCTCTGAAGGTCCAAAATAGGCCTCCAATCTTATGAGCCTTTCTTTGGCACGATAAAGTATACAGAATATCTGCCTGAGCCCAAGAGGTTGGGTGGTTCCAGCTCTATAGCTTGAAAATCCAGTAGAAACATAAAAACAGAGTTTGACGGCAGAAAAGGGCTGGCGGCCGAACGAGTCTGCCCACCCAATAACCCTCCCTCCCACAAGTCTACTCAAGACAAACCCCCCCCTGCACTGCACAATGGCTTAAACTCTGAGCGCCTTGTCTGAGCGTCCAGGAGAATCCACAAACCAATCTGGCAGAGGCTGGACAAATTCCAACTTGTAGCATGACTGAATAATGTCCAAGACCCACTGGCCTGATGTGATGCACATCCAGGCAGGAAAAAACGCTTAGAGCCAGTTCCATATCCACCGAGGGACATCCCTCGGCCTGGTGTCATTGTGTCTTTCAGGCAGGGGGTGCAGAATGGGAGGTGAAGGGCTGGGAATGCCTTTAACCAGTGTAGCCTCATCAGGAGTCCTGGGAAAATATTTGCGACATTGCATTCACATATGGCCTGGAACGCTGAGAACCACGAAAATTAGAATGACCAGAACCCCTGGAGGGTCTGTGTCTATCAGGAAGGGTCTTAGGGTGACGGTCCATCACAGAATCCATGAGGTAATCCAGGCCTTTACCGAATAATTGCTCCTTAAAAGGCAGCCTAGCTAATGTCACCTTGGAAGTGGAATTACCAGCCCACTGTCTGATCCAGAACATTCATAAGAACAGC
This sequence comes from Geotrypetes seraphini, assembly GCF_902459505.1. Taxonomy (NCBI): domain Eukaryota; kingdom Metazoa; phylum Chordata; class Amphibia; order Gymnophiona; family Dermophiidae; genus Geotrypetes; species Geotrypetes seraphini. The sequence continues at coordinate 142,483,967 of NC_047087.1, forward strand.
CTTACACTAGGTCAGACCAATGGTCCATCAAGCCCAGTAGTCCATTCTCATGGTGGCCAATCCAGGTCAGTAATACCTGGCCAAAATCCAAGGAATAGCAATATTCCATGCTACTAATCCAGGGCAAGCAGTGGCTTCCCCCATGTCTTTCTCAATAACAGACTTGGACTTTTCCTCCAAGAACTTGTCCAAACCTTTCTTAAAACCAGCTACGCTATCTACTCTTACCATAACCTCTGGCAATGCGTTCCAGAGCTTAACTATGCTGACACCTTTGCCAAAACTCTCATGAAGACATATAAGGCATCCGCCATATAATTCGGTCCAGCCATCAGCAATTGAGGAGGGTGATCCACTGCTTCACTCTCTAGTGTGCACAGTCAAGAGAGACAGGCGTGTGCAACAAAAGTCATTGCCGCAGCTGCATCAAAAATTTTTCTGAGGACCACATCCACACAGTAGTCTTGTATATCCTTCAACACCACACACCCTCTCACTGGAGATAGAGGTGAGCTTGGTCACCTGCATCAAAGAATCCACCCTGGGCTAACCCAAAAGCTGCTGACACTCCTGTGCCAGATGATACAAACGCAACATAGCTCTAGCACTGTTAAGGGAATCAAAACTATGGGCAACTTTTGCCAATCTTTTATTTTCTTGTTTGCAAAGATTTGGAATGAGCTCCCCTCAGAAGTCAGACTTCTTTCTCATTTATCAATCTTTTGGAAAGTGTTGAAAACCTATTTCAGAAATTTCTGACTGATTCCTCTACTTTAAACTAATGATCACAGAAGTTGAGGTCTTATCTAACTCTTTCCATGTTCTGTGAATATTTTGTTAACCGAGTCGAGCCCTATTGGATAACAAATGGAACATAGGACTACCAGGGTACAAACTTTATCGCGAAGACAGGTCAGGTCAGAAAGGAGGAGGAATAGCCCTATACATAAAGGATAACATGCACTCGACCAGAGTGGACACAGCGGCAACGATTGACAAATTGGAATCATTATGGGTTAAAATAGCAGGAAGAAATGGCCCGAGATAAAGATGGGCCTGTACTACCGTCCACCTGGGTAATTCGAAGCAAGCGACGAAGAAATGAAAGCCGAGATGAGGCGAGAATGCAAAAGCGGTAACACAATTGTTATGGGAGACTTCAAATATTCCGGGATAGACTGGAGTCTTGAAAACTCGAAATGTGTTAAAGAGACCGGATTCCTGGAGGCTATACAGGACTGCTTCATGGAGCAGCTTGTCAAAAAAACAACGAGAGGAAATGCCACTCTGGACTTTATCCTCAATGGGCTAAGAGGACCTGCAAAGGAAGTGGAAGTAGTGGGACCATTGGGAAGCAGTGATCACAACGTGATCAAGTTCAACGTTGAAGCAGGAATATCAAAAGGGAAGAGAACCGCAGTGACAACTTTAAACTTTAAGAAAGAAAACTACGAAGCGATGAGAGTAATGGTAAGAAAGAAACTTAGGAACAACTGAAAGAAATCTCAGATTGTAGAGCAAGCTTGGTCACTATTCAAGGACACGGTGAACGAAGCGCAAAATCTGTACATCCCCAGATTTAGAAAAGGATGCAAAAAAACCCAAACTAGAGATAAACAAAGAAGTGAAGAAAGCGATAGGAGACAAGAAACATTCATTCTGGAAATGGAAAAAGGACAAAACTGGGGAGAGCTGGAAAGAGCACAGGAAGCATCAATAAGAATGTCACCGCGTTGTTAGGATAGCAAAAAGAGAATTTGAAGAGAGGCTAGCCAGGGAAGCAGGAAATTTCAAACCGTTCTTCAGACATGTTAAAGGGAAGCAACCGGCTAGGGAGGAGGTGGGACCGCTGGATGACAGAGATAGAAAAGGAGTGGTGAAGGAGGAAAAAGAGGTGGCGGAAAGACTAAACATGTTTTTTTCGTCAGTATTTACAAAGGAGGCCACATCCAACGTGCCGGAACCTGAAAAAATCTTCACAGGGAACCAGGTAGAAAAATTAACATCAATGGAAGTAAGCCTCGAAGACATATATAGGCAGATAGATAGATTAAAAAGTGACAAATCTCCGGGCCCGGACGGAATCCACCCCAGGGTTTTGAAGGAACTAAAGGAGGAAATAGCAGAACTACTACAGCAAGTTTGTAACCTATCCCTGAGTACAGGCGTGATCCCAGAGGATTGGAAGATAGCAAATGTTACGCCCATCTTGAAAAAGGGATCAAGAGGTGACCCGGGGAAATACAGTCTGACTTCAGTTCCGGGGAAGATGGAGGAAGCGCTGATAAAAGACAGCATCGATGGGCATCTAGAAAGAAATAAACTGATGAAAACAAGCCAGCATGACTTCTACAAGGGAAGATCGTGCCTAACAAACTTATTACACTTCTTCGAAGGAATTAACAAACGAATGGACAAAGGGGACCCCATAAACAGTATATACTTGGATTTCCAAAAAGCCTTTGACAAGGTATCCCATGAACACCTACTATGGAAACTGAAGAGCCATGGGGTGGAAGGAGACGTACATAGATGGATCAAAAATTGGTTGGCGGGTAGGAAGTAGAGTTGGAGTGAAGGGCCACTACTTTGACTGGAGGAGGGTCACGAGTGGTGTTCCACAGGGGTCAGTGCTCAGACCGCTGCTGTTCAATGTATTCATAAACGATCTAGAAACAGGGACAAAGTGCGAGGTAATAAAATTCGCAGACGACACCAAACAATTTAGTGGAGTTGGGACAAAAGAGGACTGTGAAAATTTACGAAGGGATCTGAACAAACTAGAAGAGTGGGCGACGAGATGGCAGATGAAATTCAATGTAGAGAAATGTAAATTCTTAAATGTGGGAAACAGAAACCCGAAGTACAGCTATATGATGGGAGGGCTGGAAATGGACTTGGGGGTAATGGTGGACAAGACAATGAAGCCGTCGGCACAGTGCGCAGCGGCCTTGTGCCCAGCAGTCCACTCACGCAGCGGCCCAACAGGTCCAGGACCTGTGCAGTAATCCTCTATCTATACCCCTCTATCCCCTTTTCCAACAGGAAATTGTCCAATCCTTTCCTGAACCCCAGTACCGTACTCTGCCCTATTACGCCCTCTGGAAGCGCATTCCAGGTGTCCACCACACGTTGGGTAAAGAAAAACTTCCTAGCATTCATTTTGATCTGTCCCCTTTCAACTTTTCCGAATACCCTTTTGTTCTTTTATTTTTTGAAAGTTTGAAGAATCTGTCCCTCTCCACGCCCTTCATGATCTTGTAAGTCTCTATCATATCCCCTCTAAGTCTCCTCTTTTCCAGGGAAAAGAGTCCCAGTTTCTCCAATCTCCTCAGCATATGAAAGGTTTTCCATACCTTTTATCAGATGTGTCGCTCTCCTCTGAATCCTCTCGAGTATAACCATATCCTTCTTAAGATACGGCGACCAATACTGGACGCAGTACTCCAGATGCGGATGCACCATCGCCTGATACAACAGCAGGATAACTTCTTTCGTTCTGGTAATAATACCCTTCTTGATTATACCTAGCATTCTCTTAGCGGCCTAGCACACTCTCTAGCACTCCCTAGCACTCTCTTAGCGGCCGCTGCGCGCTGTGCCGTCGGCTTCATTGTCATGTCCACCATTACTCCAAGTCCTTTTCTTGGGTACTCTCAAGTTTCAAGTTTATTAAATTTTTGTTATGTACGCAATATCAAAAGCTTCAAAGCATATAACATTTTAAAAATGGGGGTCAGAACAAAACTCTTTTACATAGTTACAGTCAAATTTTATCCATTCTAATACACACCTGGTACGGAAGGTGAAGGGGATGAACTACAAATTTTTAAAGAGAGAAAGAAAACATTTAGTGGGAGCACATTTGGTAGGTAACTTCCCTCCCATCGTATAGCTGTACCTCGGGTTTCTACTTCCCACATGTAGTACTTTACATTTCTCAACGTTGAACTTCATCTGCCATCTCGTCGCCCATTCCCCTAGTTTGTTCAAGTCCCTTTGTAATTCTTTGCAGTCCTCTTTAGTCCGAGCTCCACTAAATAGTTTGGTGTCGTCCGCGAATTTTATTATCTCGCACTTCGTCCCTGTTTCTAGATCATTTATAAATATAAATAGCAGCGGTCCGAGCACTGATCCCTGCGGAACACCACTCGTGACCCTTCTCCAGTCTTAGTAGTGGCCCTTCACTCCTACCCTCCGTTTCCTACCCGCCAACCAATTTCTGATCCATCTATGTATGCCTCCTTCCACCCCATGGTTCTTCAGTTTCCGAAGTAGGCATTCATGAGGTACCTTGTCAAAAACTTTTTGGAAGTCTAGGTATATGATGTCTATGGGGTCTCCTCTGTCCATCCGTTTGTTAATTCCTTTGAAGAAGTTCAATAAGTTCGTTAGGCACGATCTCCCCTTGCAGAATCCATGCTGGCTGGTCATCAGAAGTTTGTTTCTTTCAAAATGTTAATCAATGTTATCTTTTATCAGTGCTTCCGCCATTTTCCCCGGAACCGAGGTCAGACTCACTGGTCTATAGTTTCCCAGATCACCTCTTGATCCCTTTTTAAAGATGGGCGTAACGTTGGCTATCTTCCAATCCTCCGGGATCACTCCTGTTTTCAGGGATAGATTGCAAATTTGCTGCAGTAGTTCCGCTATTTCCTCCTTTAGTTCCTTCAGAACCCTTGGATGGATTCTGTCCGGACCCGGGGATTTGTCAGTTTTTAATTTTTCTATCTGCCTGCATACGTCTTCAAGGCTCACTTCCATGGATGTTAATTTTTCTGCTTTATCTCCATTGAAGATTTCCTCAGGTTCCGGTATGTTGGTTGTGTCTTCATTTGTAAATACAGATGAAAAGAACATGTTAAGTCTTTCTGCCACTTCTTTCTCCTCATTCACCACTCCCTTCCTGTCTTGGTTATCTAGCGGTCCCACCTCCTCCCTAGCCGGCTGCATCCCTTTAACATATCTAAAGAACGGTTTGAAATTTTGTGCTTCCCTGGCTAGCCTCTCTTTATACTCTCTTTTGGCTTTTCGAACCACACGGTGACATTCTTTTTGATGATTCCTGTGCTCTTTCCAGTTCTCCACAGTTTTGTCCTTTTTCCATTTCCTGAATTAATTTTTCTTATTGCCTATCGCTTCCTTCACTATTTTAGTTATCCACGCCGGGTCTTTTCTTCGACTCTTTTTGCACCCCTTTCTGAATCTGGGGATATACAGATTTTGCACCTTCACCGTGTCCTTGAAAAAAAGACCAGGCATGTTCTACTGTCTGCCATTTCTTGAAAGTATTCCTAAGTTTCATCCTTACCATTTCCCTCATTGCTTCGTAGTTTCCTTTTTTGAAGTTGAAAGTTGTCGCTATGGTTCTCTTTCCTTTCGGTATTCCTACTTCAACCTTGAACTTGATTATATTATGTTCACTGTTTTCCAACGGTCCCACTACTTTCACTTCCTTTACAGGTCCCCTTAACCCATTTAGGATTAGATCCAGAGTGGCATTTCCTCTCGTCGGTTCTCTAACAAGCTGCTCCATGAAACAATCTTGTATAGCCTCCAGGAATTCTGTCTCCCTAGCGCTTTTTGAGCTTCCAAGACTTCAGTCTATCTCGGGATAGTTGAAGTCTCCCATAATAACCGTGTTACCGCTTTTGCATTCTCGCTTCATCTCGGCTTCCATTTCTTCATAGATATCTCCGGTTTGCCCGGGTGGACGATAGTATAGGCCCATCTTTATTTCAGGCCCTTTCCTTCCTGGTATTTTAACCCATAGCGATTCCAGCTTGTTGGTCGTCTCTGCTGTGTCCACTCTTGTCGATTGTATGCTTTCCTTTATGTATAGGGCTATTCCACCTCCTTTCTGTCCTGACCTGTCCTGGCGATAGAGCTTGTACCCCAGCAGTGCTGTATCCCATTTTTTAGAAACTCAAATGATGTCTATGTCCTCTGCATTGGCCATGGCTTCTAATTCCCCCATTTTGTTTCTTAGGCTCCTTGCATTAGTATATATGCAATTTAGATCCTGGTATTTTCTTGTCTTCATTTCCTTTCCCTTTGCTTCGGTCTTTAGGTTCTTCTTGTGCTACAATCCTTCTAACCTCCTCTTCAGGGTTAGTCAACTCCTGTAATTTGCCCGTTGTTTCTTCCCAGCCTTTTTCCCCCTTAGTATCTTCACGGGATACCTTCTTCCGTATCGTCGACGCTTGGTCGACTGTCGGTTTTCCCCTTCTTCTTAGTTTAAAGCCTGTTCTGTTCCTTTCCTGACATTGTTTGCTAGAAGTCTAGTTCCCGCCGCGCTCAGGTGCAGTCCATCTCTCCTGTAGAGTAGAGAATGACACGGTGACAAAATTCATCACCGTTCCCGTCCCCGTGGATAACCGCGGGAAACCATCTTCATGTCATTCTTTAAGGAGAGAGGAAGAATCAGAATATGAATGACCACAACCACTGACCCACAAGCTTTGCTTTGAAGAATGCTAGTGTAGAAGGACTGAGGTTGAAATAGCACTAAAAAATGACATGGGATTATTTCCCGCGGTTATCTGCGGGGACGGGAACGGTGATGAATTTTGTCACTGTGTCATTCTCTACTGTAGAGCTTGCTCTTGCCCCAGAACATTGTCCAGTTCCTCACGAAGTGGAACCCATCTTCCTCACACCATCTCCTCATCCATGCATTTATTGATTGTAGTTCCTCCTGCCTTTTCACTTCAGCCCTCGGTACTGGTAGGATCTCTGAGAACGCTATCTTCTGAGTCCTCATCTTCAACTTCCTTCCCAGAATCTTGAACTGTTCTATCAGCGTGCTTCTTCTATAGTCTCTCCTGCTGACATCATTTGTTCCGATGTGGATCATTACTGTAGTCTTTTCCGTCTTTGCTCCTTCCAGGATCTTTCCAATTTTGTCCACGATGTCCTTGGTTCTTGCTCCTGGGAGGCAGGTCACTAGTCAATCCTCTCTCCCTCCTGCTATGTGGCTGTCCACATGCTTCAGGATCGAGTCTCCCACTAGGATCGCTGACTTTCCCTTCAATTTTTGCTTCGGTCTCAGGTCGTTGTCCTTGGAGTGTTTTGCTGCTGCTTCTTCTATGTCCTCGGTGTGCTTCGCTGTTTCTTCATCTGGGCATCGACTAGCCATTTTCTCCCCCTCATGTGGTGTTCCTCTGTGGGTGTCTTCTTTAGGTCATCTGTTTCTTGTTCTCCCTTCCATGTTGGTGTAACTTCATCTTTCATCTGAAGTTCATTTTCTTCCACCCTCCTCCTGTAGGCTTCCTCAATTAATTTCTTGAGTTCCCTGACCTCCTCCTTAATGTGTCTCTCATTCATGAAGTCTTCAGCTGTCCTGATTGGGTCCTCCGATGTGTAAAGCCCTTCTAGCTCCTGTATCTTTTCCTCTAGTCGTTTTACTTCCTTCTTCATGCTTTTCAGCTCCTGACACCTACCGCATACATATGACTGTCTCCCCGAGGGAAGGTAGTCATACATATGACAGTCTGTGCAGAATACTGGAAAGCTCATCTTCTGGTTTCCCTCTGCTTCCATTGTCATTCACGTTTTTTTGAAGTACTCTCTTTTATTTCACTGGTTCTTTTATTTCTGTGTGAGTGTGTGTGTTCTTCTGTTGCTGCTTGCTAGGTCTTTACTCCTTTGGTTGTATGTTTTGCGCTGTGGTGTTCTGTGTTGGCTGACGCTCCTACTTTAAGATAACAGTTAATCTGTGACCTGCTGTTATGTATGTAAGTGCCCTCTGTCTGCTTTGTTTTGCTTTTATGTTCTAAATTATTATTTTGCTGTGTTATTGGTTTTCTTACCTTGTCGCCCTTCCTTGATGTACTGACTCTGCCCTTAAGGCCCTTCGCAAAGGCGCTCTTGCTAAGGCGAGCGCCTTTGCCGTGCGCCGTTGGCTCTTCCCCTTTTATGGGGGAGTTCGGCTGCGGGGTGCGGCTGACGTCGGAAGGTTGGGCGGAGTTATATCACCTCTGCCCCTCTCTGTGCCTTGCCTGCCTTTCTGTCCTCTCCCCTCCACTCTCTCCTTGCCTACCACGTGCTCACCTGCTTCAGCCCAGGCGCCTCCTGACTCTCCCTGCTGACTCCGAAGCTAGCTGGGGGAAGAGAGAGAAAAGGGGCAGATGATGGAAGTGGGCAGAAGGGGGAAGAGAGAAGAGGGCAGATGATGGAAGTGGGGAGAAGGGGGAGATTATGGAAGTGGGGAAAGGGGGAGAGAGAAGAGGGCAGATGATGGAAGTGGGGAAAAGGGAAGAGAGAAAAGGGGCAGTTGATGGAAGTGGGGAGAAGGGGCAGATGATGGAAGTGGGGAGAGAGAAGAGGGCAGATGATGGAAGTGGGGAGAGAGAAGAGGGCAGATGATGGAAATGGGGAGAGAGAAGAGGGCAGATGATGGAAGTGGGGAGAAGGGAGAGGGCAGATGATGGAAGTGGGGAGAAGTGAGAGCAAATGCTGAATGGGAGAAAGAGAACACATACTAGATGAAAGGAGGGATAAAGAAAAAGGACATATGCTGGATGGGAGAAGAAGATAGAGTTAGTGAGATAGTGGAGGGGTGAAGGAAAGCGGTGGCATGCTGTGGGTAGAAACATTGAAAAGAGGGAAACTGAGGACTGCATAGTAAGAAAGAATTTAATTTAGACAGAGGCAGTAAATAAAGAAGGAAGACCAGAGAAGAAAAGGGAAGAGAGAGAGGAGAGAGAGATGCTGGGGAAGGAGACAGAGATATCAGATCTGAGCGGAGGAAATGAGAAGAGAGAGATGCTAAAAACCACAGGGGGGAAGGAAAGAGAGATGAAAGGAGAAATATGCCAGACCATGAGGGAACAGAGGGAAGATGATGGATGCCAGACCAAAGGGGGGGGGGGTCTAGAGGAGAGATGGCAGGGGGAGACAGACAGTTTCTGGAATGGGCAGACAATGGATAGAACGGGCAGATGCTGGATTGAAGAGACAGGGCAGACACTGGAAGGGAAAGAGTGAAAAGAAGATGAAAGCAGAAACCAGAGACAACAAAAGGTAGAAAAAAAATCATTTTATTTCTATTGTCATTAGAATATATAAGATTTGAAATATATTTCCTGCTAGAGACAAAGCCCAGGCAGTACTTCTTTAGCTTCCAGCTTGCTTAGGGCTCTCTGACCAGACGGCACTCCCCTAACACTATTCCTGTCATGTGTGACTGCAGTATTCTGTTAGCATATTTCTGTGTAGCATTCTGTAATAATTTGGCTTGTTCAGTTTTCTTGATAGTAGAGGGGATATATGTGAAGGGGAGGGGAGACAGGGGTTTTGTTGGTCCTTGCTCTGTATATTTGTATTTATAAAATGACAATTGTACAGAATATTGTTTCTTTTTATACTTTAATAAAATACGTTCAATATAAAATCATAACTGAGGCTTGTGCGGATGGGATCAGATGGTTTGCAGGGACCGAACTCGCGGAGACGGGGCAGAAATGTATTTTTTAATTTCAGTCTTAGTAGTTTGCCGGTCCACAAAATAATTCTTTTATTTCTGCCGGTCCACGGGTGTAAAAAGGTTAAAGAACACTGTCTTAGACAACACTCTCACAATGGAACTTCAAATATCTAACCTTCGGAAAAAGACCATCTATACTATGCGTCAACTATGACTCACAAGACCATACTTCCACCCACACCACTTTGCTCTGATCGTTCAGATGATGGTCTTACCCCAACTGGACTATTGCAACTCCGTCTACCTTGGCATCAACATCGCTCTTATCCACAAACTACAACTCATCCAGAACACAGAAACAAATTTGACTCAATTACGGTACAACCTTAATCAGGCAACTACATTGGCTCCCACTATGATCCCAAATAATCTTCAAATCGTTATGTATCCTACACCAGATCCTATACAGAAGTTCAGCAGCCCCTCTCATCCAATTATTCTCTAATGTTTGGTCGACATCAAAAAGAATCCTTAAGAGTCCAACTAAACTTGCCATCCGCAAAATACCTCCACTACAAACAAATTTTCCACTCTATGCTAACCCAATGGAATCGACTGCCCCCACAGATATGATCCCTTGAAGGACTCCTCAACTTTAGGAAAGCAATGAAAACATACCTGTTCACCTAACTACCACAACTGAGAGATTACAAAGAAATGTATATCGATACACGATCCGCAGTACGTGTCATGTTAGGATAAAAACTTGTACTGTAATATTTTGTATTGAAACTGACAAATTTAACCTGTAAACTGTACTTTACGGATATTGGCATTAGATCCCTAGTATGTGTCAAGTTAGGATAAAAACTTGCACCAGAAAAAAAAAACTTGTACTGTAACTATGGCATATATTGTAACCTGTTAACTGTATATTATGTATGTTAACTTGTAACCCATCCTGTGCTCTTTAGGGAGGACAGGATAGAAAAATAAATAAATAAATAACATTTCAGCATCTGTCCGTTCATTCTGGTCTGGCAGATAGTAGTACACTCCTATCACTATCCTTTTCCCCCTTACAGATGGGATTTCTACCCACAGGGATTCCAAGCTGTGTTTCTGCTCCTGTAGAATTTTCAGTCCATTCAATTCAAGGCTCTCCTTAACATATGCTATGTATCCACCAATTCAATCCATCAAATAACTATGATATGGCAGTGTCCCATTGGTTATCTTCCTTCCACCAGGTCTCAGAGATGCCTATTATAGCTATCTTTTAATTTAGTGCAATATATTCTAACTCTCCTATCTTGTTTCTTAGGCATTTGCATACAGACATTTCAATGTTTGTCATTATATCTATTTGCAAATTATCTATGCTAACTGCCAAGCAAATAGTAATTTTAAATCAGCCTGCTCTGAATTTAAGGAAACCTGGTCTATTGTGGCCTGTATTGCAATTAATCAGGATCTGTTTTCCCTTTTATGGTATCTTTTAAAGATACCTTTAAATGTTGGCACCAACAGGCTGGTTCCACCCTGGTTAAGGTAGAGCCCATCTTTGCGGAATAGGCTCCCCTTTCCCTAGGATGTCACCTAGTTCATAACAAATCTAAAACCTCCCTCCCTTCACCATTGCCTCATCCATGCATTGAGACTCCGGAGCTCTGCCTGTCTTTTAGGTCCTATGTGTGGAACAGGGAGCATTCCTAAAAATGCTACCCTAGAAGTGCTGGATTTTAAATTCCTACCTAAGAGCTTAAATTTGGCTTCTAGAACCTCCCTACCACATTTCTCTATGTCATTGGTACCCATATGTACCAAGACAGCAGCTTTCTCCCCAGCACTGACTAAAATCTTATCTAGGTGATGCGAGAGGTCTGTTACCTTCGTACCAGGCAGACAAGTAACCAAGTGATCCTCACACCCACCAGCCACCCAGCTATCAATACATACCTAATGATCAAATCTCCCACTATAACAGCCGTTCTAACCCTTCCTCCCCGGGCAGAAGCCCTGGAGACACATCCTCGGTGTGAGAGGATATTGCATCCCCTGGTGGGCAGGTCCTGGCTACAGGTTTGCCTCCTACTAAGTGCGAAATTATAAAATTTGCAGATGATACCAAGCTTTTTAGTGGGGTTGGGACTAAGGAGGCCTGTGAGGATTTACAAAAGGACCTGAACAAACTGGGAAAGTGGGCGAATAAATGGCAGATGAACTTTAATGTAGAAAAATGTAAGGTCTTGCATGTGGGAAACAGAAACCCGATGTACAGCTATACGATGGGAGGGATGGCAATGGGCGAAAGTAGCCTAGAAAAGGACTTGAGGGTACTGGTGGGCAAGTCAATGAAGCCGTCGGCACAGTGCGCAGCGGCCGCTAAGAAAGCGAACAGAAAGCAATGTTACTTACCGTAACAGTTGTTATCCAGGGACAGCAGGCAGCTGTCCCTCGAGGCCGGGCTCCAGACACAGTTCGCATCATCGATCGAGGCATTCATCGAGGCACTCGTCCAGACATGCCTCGCCTCATCGGAAGCAGCCTTTTCTTGAGTATTCCCCACCGGCTACTTCACCTTCTCTGATGCTGGAGCTCGAGGACACGCTGGGGTCTTTATCACCATCACGATCCCCGTCCTCATTGGATCCAGAGGCATCGACGTCCTCGAGTCCTTCTCGAGGCCCTGCTTCGGCCAACCAGCTGTCCTCCTCGTTCCTCCGGCAGATGGCAGCTGATTTGGACATTCAACTGGACATCGGGTCCAAATTTTCAAAAGAATATCTGGAGACTATGCACCTCCCTCAACCACCTGCTGAATCCCTCAAGCTGCCTTTACACAAGTTGCTGGATCAGATCTTTGTGCGGTGCCTTGAAACACCTTATTCCATCCCCGCCATGCTGGGCAAATTGGATGCCAGGTACCGCACGGTACACCATAAACGGTTTGACGGTTCCAAAATCTCCCATCAATCCCTTTTGGTGGAATCCTCACTGAAGCGGTCTCACCCCTCCCAGGTCTACGCCACCGTTCCACCTGGTAGGGAGAGCAGGACCATGGACCAATTTGGCAGGAGGATTTACCAGAACTCCATGATGACATCCAGAGTTCTGAATTACAACTTCCATTTCATCACATATTTTGAGTTCTTCCTGTCTGTACTCCAGAAGTTCATGCCCTATCTGGACCCCAGAGCACAGTTTGAGTACCAGGAGGTTCTGGCCTCGTTATCCCAGCTCCGGCTACAGTTGATGCAGTCCTTCTATGATGCCTTTGAACTTTCGGCTCGGGCTACAGCATGCTCGGTGGCCATGCGCCGGCTGGCGTGGCTCAGGACCATCGACAAGGACCCCAATCTCCAGGACAGGCTTGCCAATGTTCCATGCGCTGGTACCGACCTCTTCGATGAGTCCATCGAGGCGGCGACCAAGAAGATCTCAGACCATGAGAAATCTTTCCAGTCCACCCTGCGTCCGAAGCCTAAGCCTGATCCTCCTTGTCCATCACGCCCACCGTTGATCTACCAGCGGCGTTTCCCGCCTAAACAGGCTCCCCCCCATCTGACAGCCTGTGAAGAGGCAGCATCCCCAAAAGCAGCAACAGAAGCCTCCACCATCTACTGTCCCTAAGTCCCCTCAGCCCTTTTGACTGTCTCATAGAGGACATATCATCAGTCATTCTGCCGTTTTCAGTTGCTCCACCGATTGGAGGTTGTCTCCATCACTTTTACCATCGATGGACGACTATTACCATCGACCTCTGGGTCCTCTCCATCATCAAGGAGGGATACTCTCTTCAGTTCCACCAAGTTCCTCTGGAACATCCTCCAACTTGACCCAGATCGCCCTTCTTCTTCAGGAAGCTCAGGCTTTATTGCAGCTCGGGCTGTCGAGCCCGTTCCTTTGACTCAACAGAACAAGAGTTTTTACTCCCAGTACTTCCTTGTTCCGAAGAAGATGGGCGATCTGCGCCCCATTTTGGATCTCAGGGTGCCTAACAAGTTTCTGGTCAAAGAAAAGTTTTGCATGTTGACCCTGGCATCCCTGTATCCCCTCATCGAGCAGAACGACTGGTTATACTCTCTGGATATCAAGGAGGCCTACACTCACATTCCCATTCATCCGGCCTTGCGTCAATACCTCAGATTCAGGGTGGGATATCTTCATCTTCAATACCGAGTGCTCCCCTTCGGCCTGGCTTTGTCACCCAGAGTCTTCACCAAGTGCCTGGTAGTAGTGGCCGCAGCACTCAGGAACCATGGTCTCCAGGTGTTCCCCTACCTGGACGACTGGCTCATCAAGGATTCCATGTCTCAGGGAGTCGCCCTCGCGACCCAAAAGACGATTTTGTTACTGCAGCATCTGGGATTCGAGATAAACTTCCCAAAATCCCACCTTCAGCCTTCCCAAACTCTTCATCGGAGCTGTCTTGGATACCACCCAACTCAGAGCGTTCTTCCCTCCTCCACGCCTGGAAGCTCTCCTCTACCTTTGTCACGCAGTGTCCTCTCGGCCGTCCATCTCGGCGAGACACATGATGGTTCTTTTAGGCCACATGGCCTCTACAGTTCACGTGACTCCTTTTGCCAGACTTCACCTCAGGATTCCTCAGTGGACCCTGGCATCTCAGTGGACGCAGGTGTCCGACCCTCTGTCTCTACACATCCAGGTCACTCCTGCTCTGCAACAGTCTCTTCGTTGGTGGATGCTATCCTCCAATCTATCCAGAGATTTGCTGTTTCACACACCTCATCATCAGAAAGTTCTCACGACCGACTCGTTGACTTATGCTTGGGGGGCTCATCTGGACGGTCTCCGCACCCAGGGTTACTGGACCAGCATGGACCGCCAGTACCACATCAATCTCCTGGAACTCAGGGCGATTTACAATGCTCTCAATGCCTTTCAACATCTGCTTCGCGACCAGATTGTCCTCGTCCGAACAGACAGTAATGTAGTGGGCAAATGCACAACAGACGAAGATTCAGTGCCCGACAACATGATGCACGACCTACTCCTACTGGAGCGATGGTCTAGGACATGGCAACTAAACTTCAATGCCAAAAAATGCAAAGTTATGCACCTGGGCAGCCAGAATCCATGCAAGTCTTATACCCTTAATGGCGAGATCCTAGCAAAAACGGTAGCAGAACGAGACTTGGGGGTAATCGTCAGTGAGGACATGAAGTCTGCCAATCAAGTGGAGCAGGCTTCGTCCAAGGCAAGACAAATCATGGGGTGCATACGAAGGGGTTTCGTCAGTCGTAAGGCGGAAGTCATTATGCCATTGTATAGATCCATGGTGAGGCCCCACCTGGAGTACTGTGTGCAATTCTGGAGGCCGCATTATCGCAAGGATGTGCTGAGACTGGAGTTGGTGCAAAGAATGGCCACCCGGATGGTCTCGGGACTCAAGGATCTACCATACGAAAAACGGCTTGACAAATTGCAGCTATACTCGCTCGAGGAGCGCAGAGAGAGGGGGGACATGATCGAGACGTTCAAGTATCTTACGGGCCGCATCGAGGTGGAGGAAGATATCTTCTTTTTCAAGGGTCCCACGACAACAAGAGGGCATCCGTTGAAAATCAGGGGCGGGAAACTACGAGGTGACACCAGGAAATTCTTTTTCACTGAAAGAGTGGTTGATCGCTGGAATAGTCTTCCACTACAGGTGATTGAGGCCAGCAGCGTGCCTGATTTTAAGGCCAAATGGGATCGGCACATGGGATCTATTCACAGGGCAAAGGTAGGGGAGGGACATTAAGGTGGGCAGACTAGATGGGCCGTGGGCCCTTATCTGCCGTCTATTTCTATGTTTCTATGTTAACCAAGTCGCCATATACTATATCAACAAACAGGGAGGAACGGGATCGGCCTCCCTCTGTCAGGAAGCTCTGAAAGTGTGGGATTGGGCGATTCACCACAACACCTTCCTCAAAGCTGTCTACATTCAAGGGGCGGACAATGCCTTAGCAGACAACTTGAGTCGTCTTCTACAACCGCACGAGTGGACTCTCCACTCCATGCCCCTTCATCAGATCTTCTCTCAGTGGGGAACACCTCAGATAGACCTCTTTTCTGCCCCCCACAACTTCAAACTGCCTCAGTTCTGCTCCCGGATCTACACTACTCATCGCCTCGAGGCAGATGCTTTTCTTCTGGACTGGACGAATCTCTTCCTATATGCGTTTCCTCCATTTCCTCTCATTCAAAAGAATCTAGTAAAGCTGAAGTCAGACCATGCCACCATGATTCTGATTGCTCCACGGTGGCCCAGACAACCTTGGTACTCCCTTCTCCTTCAACTCAGCACCAGGGAGCTGTGCCTCCTACCTGTTTTTCCCTCGCTACTTACACAGCATCAGGGATCTCTACTTCATCCCAACCTGCAGTCTCTACACCTGACAGCTTGGTTCCTCTCAACATAACTCCTCTCCAGTTTTCCCAACCTGTGCGAGATGTCTTGGAAGCTTCACGAAAGCCTGCCACTCGACAATGCTATCACCAAAAGTGGACCAGATTTTCTACTTGGTGTTTTTCTCATCATCATGAGCCACAACACTCTTTTGCACCTCTCACGTCGACTTCGATACGGGTCCATCTCAGTGCAATTGCTGCTTTCCATCAGCCTCTTCAAGGGAAACCTCTCTCTGCTCATCCTTTGGTTTTCAGATTCATGAAAGGACTTTTCCATTTCAATCCTCCCCTCAAACTGCCTCCAGTGGTTTGGGACCTCAATGTTGTTCTCTCTCAGCTTATGAAACCTCCATTTGAACCTCTTAACAAGGCTCATCTGAAGTATCTCACTTGGAAAGTGGTCTTCCTCATTGGCCTCACTTCTGCTAGACGAGTCAGTGAGCACCAAGCCTTGGTGGCTAATCCACCTTTTACAGTGTTCCACCATGACAAGGTGGTTCTTTGCACTCATCCGAAATTCCTACCTAAAGTGGTCTCAGAATTTCATCTCAACCAGTGTTTTTTCCGAAACCTGGAGAATCCTGGAGAATCAGCTCTTCATACTCTGGACTGTAAACGTGCTTTGGCTTTCTACTTGAAACACACCAAACCACACAGATCTGCTCCCCAAATCTTCATCTCCTTTGATCCGAACAAGTTGGGAAGTCCTATCTTTAAGCGTACCATCTCCAACTGGATGGTGGCTTGTATCTCTTTCTGCTATGCCCAGACTGGATTACCCCTGCACAATAAAGTCACAGCCCATAAGGTCAGAGCAATGGCAGCCTCTGTAGCCTTCCTCAGATCGACACCGATTGAGGAGATTTGTAAGGCTGCTACTTGGTCCTCAGTTCATACCTTCACTTCTCATTATTGTCTGGATACTTTCTCCAGACGGGATGGACAGTTTGGCCTAACAGTATTGCAAAATCTATTCTCCTAAGTTGCCAACTCTTTCACCATCCCATTGTGGTTAGCTTGGAGGTCACCCATTAGTGAGAATACCTGCCTGCTTGTCCTGGGCAGCTATTCTCACGTTCCACCCACCTCCCCTAGGTTGACTTCTCTGCTAGCTATCTGAACTGAGGAGACGTGCCCTGTGCTGGGCGGGAAGGCACTTGCGCATGCACGGTACGGGCGATTTGAAACTTCGAGTTTCTTCAAGCAAGACTGCTTGTGAGGCATTCGCATCGGGGCTCCATTGGATCCATTAGTGAGAATACCTGCCTGCTTGTCCTGGGATAATTCTAGGTATTACCAGGAAGGGTATCACAACTAGAATGAAGGACGTTATCCTGCCGTTGTATCGGCCGATGGTGTGCCCGCATCTGGAGTACTGTGTCCAGTATTGGTCGCCGTACCTTAAGAGGGATATGGCGATACTCGAGAGAGTTCAGAGGAGAGCGATGCGACTGATGGAAAGCCTTTCGTATGCTGAAAGATTAGAGAAACTGGGACTCTTTTCCCTGGAGAAGCGGAGGCTTAGAGGGGACATGATAGAGACTTACAAGATCATGAAGGGCATAGAGAAAGTGGAGAGGGACAGATTCTTCGAACTTTTGAAAGCTACAAGAACAAGAGGGCATTTGAAAAACTAAGAGGAGACAGATTCAGAACCAATGCTAGAAAGTTCTTCTTCACCCAAAGGGTGGTGAACACCTGAAATGCGCTTCCAGAAGGTGTGATAGGACAGAGCACGCTATTGGGTTTCAAGAAGGGATTGGATGCTTTCCTGAAGGAAAAGGGGATTGAAGGGTATAGATAGAGGACTACTATACAGGTCCTGAACCTGATGGGCCACCGCATGGGCGGACTGCTGGGCGCGATGGACCCCTGGTCTGACCCAGTAGAGGAACTACTTATGTTCTTTTAAGACCTCCCTCCTCCGAGGCAGCACAAAGGCTGTCAGTCTGGAGGTGGGACTTTTCTACATTGTCCCTGTAGGTCTCCTCTATGTACCTCTCTGTCTCCCTCAGCTCCTCCAAGTCTGCTACTCTAGCCTCAAGAGATTGGATCTGTTCCCTGAGTGTTAGGCGCTCTTTGCATCGAGCAAACACACTGGGAGATAGTCAAACATATAACTGTGCAAAAGACTGGATGGTCCCCTTCTTGCTGTTGGACTGATGCCTGCATCTTAATATTAGTGATTTCTTTGTTAAGTTGCTATGGGAATTGGAATATGTACTTTAAGTTCCCCTAAGATTGTTAGTTATATGCTAGGTTATTGTTATGTTTAATTTCAATTATTATTTTTTGTAATGTTATAATTGGTAGGTTACCCTGCAAGGATTTCTTAGACTATTTCTTAGAGCTAATTATTTATTTTGGCCTTCTAATTGGTTCAAGGAACTATAAATCAGAGATCAGATCAGGGATGGATGGGCAGAAGTTAAACACTAAATAAGACTTTCCTCAATTGCTATCTGTGCCCTAATCTGATTTTATCTTATGTTCTTAAATGCAACCTAAAATACTAATCTAGACTAAAACATTTTATATAAAACTCTAACAGAGACTCTAAAGGCTACAACATTGCCTAAACTGACTTTGCTGTAAAAGCAGGAGTACTGAAATAAAAAAGTAAAAGAGAAGAACAATTAAATAACCTACTGAAGCCCAAGTTTTACTTTTCCCAAGTTCAAATGCTAGCAGGTAAGATATTCCAATGGAGTTGTTCTTCATCTTAGCAGATCCTCACTCAGCACCTCTTTAGGACAAGGAGCAGTTGAGGTCTGGGTTACCTATTTATTAGCTGTGCTTCTAAAGTGAAAAATGTCAGCTACACCTTCTGGTACTATTTAACTGAAATCAGGTACTATTTAACTGAAAGGCAACTTTTCCCAAGTTTGAATTCTAGCAGGTAAGGTATTCCAGTGGAGTTTTTCTTCCCTTTAGCAGATCCTCACTCAGCACCCCAAACACATGGCCATAGGTTCTTTAAAGCAGGGTTTCGCAAATCTATTTTTCTGCCCTGCACAGCTTGTCAGATGTCCACAATGACTATGCATGCGATAAGTCTTAATATGCTGAAGACTCAAGACATGCATGTTCATCTCATTGTGGATATCATGGAAAGTCAATCAGCTGTGAGGCATCAAGACAGAGTTGTGAAGCTCTGCTTTACAGTACAGCCAGAGCAAAAAGCAACTTTATATTCCATAAAAACTCATACCAGTAAGAAACAAGTTGCATCAAGAACCAGTTATAATATAAAGAACATACCATGACTTTTTTTGTTCTTTCCTTTCCATATAGCACCCAAATCATACGGGGCTATATGCTGTTTCCAAAGCAAGTAAGATTAGGTATTTATCTCAAAAATCTTCTTTCTAGTAGGCACATCATTCCTGAACCTTTGGGTAGTCAATTTATTCTATTGAGAATTTGTGTGGAGAGCCTAATAAGCATTTTTTGCTCTGCCACCCATCTCTCTGGCCTGTGTTCCAATTCCTCAGTTCGCATCAAAGTAGATGATCAGCCCTAGAGAGGAAACATACTAAAACACCAATTAAGGTTACTTGAAAGGAGATGGAAGCTCAAGAACCCATCCACATTTAACAACTACAAGGAACAAGCAAACATGTATAAACTTAAGATCAATCAAGCTAAAAAAGAAATACTACTCAGTTCAAATCGCAAAAGCAAGAAATCTGCATTATACTCCATCGTTAGATCTTTAGCCAATAGCAATAAACACAAAGGAGTTAGATTGCTAGCCCTCCACACAAGAACTAGCCACATATTTCACCGATAAAATACAAAAAAAACAGATCACAGTTACCATCTATCACATCCCCTAACAATAACCTTATTTCTAATGACCATTCGACGGTGCCAGTTTCCAGATACTCTTACTTTTCCCTTCCAACATTGTCAGATATTCAACCCACAATTCAAACCTTAAACATAAAAGGTACCAATTCTGAAATAATTCCACCATTCTTGCTAAAGCAATATTTCTCAATTTTTGGAACCCATATTCACAAGTTAATTACAAACAGTTTAACATCAGGAACACTCCCAAAATCATGGAAAGAATCAACAATTCATCCCATCACTAAAAACCATAAGGTAATGGTGTCTGAGAAATCCAATTATCGTCCAATCGCTAACATTCTTTTCTTAGCAAAAGTAGCAGAAAAATAGTTTTCAACCAACTCTCTGAATTTGTTGAGAAAACAAAGGTCTTACACCCGAATCAGATGGGCTTCAGACACAATCACTCCATGTAATACTCTTTAATTGGTCTAACCTCAACTATTTACTTATATAGACCATCACAAGTCAGTTCTACTCTTCTCACTGGATCTATCAGCAACATTCAACATGATAGATCATGTTCTTCTACTATAAAAGCTCAGATCAATAGGAATCACAGATCATTATCAAATGGTTTACAGCTTACTTTTCCAACTGCTCCTCAAGGGTAATCAGTAATAAGATAATGTCTGAACGCTACTCAAACGAATATGGAATACCACAAGGATCCATCCTATCCCTACTCTTATTTAATATCTTTCTGGTGCCACTTCTGACACTCGCACAATCAATTGGCTTTACATCATATGCCAATGACATCCAACTTCTCCATCCATTAGATCCCAATGACCCAAAAAAAATTAATAACCAACCAAAAAGTAGAAAAAATAGGCAACTGATTAAGCAAAAATATGTTGGCACTAAACATCAAAAAATCTTCAATGATGCTATTTCCATGTAAAGAAAGATCCATTTAAAACCCCCATTCGTCTCAATTCCTCTCCGCTTCAAATAGCATCATCCCTGAAACTTTTGGGCATCATCCTTGACAGTAAACTAACATAACATAGCAGCAAATAAGTGCTGTCATACAAAGGAGCTTCTATAGACTATGTATGATACGTTCATTTTCTAAAATTCTCACGCCTTCCTCACTAACCTTCTTGGTACACTCCCGGCTGGACTATTGTAATGCGTTATACAAAGGCATTACACAAAAAGAGCTCAGGCACCTGTAAATAATTCAAAACACAGCAATAAAGCTCATTGAAAACGCAAGGAAATTTGATCATGCAACACAGTGGTCTCAAACTCAAACCCTTTGCAGGGGCCACATTTTGGATTTGTAGGTACTTGGAGGGCCTCAGAAAAAAAAATAGTTAATGTCTTATTAAAGAAATGACAATTTTGCATGAGGTAAAACTTTTTATAGTTTTTAAATCTTTCCTTCTGGCTAAGTCTTAATAATAATATTGTAAATTATAGCTAATGAAATACTTCTAATCAACCAAAAATTAGAAAAAATTAAAAATTGGCTTATACAAAACAGACTAGCTCTAAATATAACTAAAGCTCTACTCTTTCCAGTGAAACAAGGGTTAAAACTATCGGCTCCATTTTTAATTGACAACATACTTATAAATCTAGTATCATCATTGAAGATACTTGGAGTTATTATCGATGACAAACTTTCTTATCAAGGTCACATCGGTAATGTTGTCAAATGTTGTTTCTACCGTTTGCGTTTGATTCGTTCCATGTCTAAGTCTCTAGAACCCAAATCTTGAAACATTTTAATGCATTCACTTGTCATCGCTAAGCTAGATTATTGTAACTCGCTATTGTTTAACATCACTCAAAAGGAAAAGAAACGTTTACAAATAATTCAAAATACTGCAATTAAAATTATTCATAATGGAAAAAAATTTGATCATGTAACTCCCTTTTTGATTGACTCACATTGGCTTCCCATTAATCAACGTATAACCTATAAAATATTGCTTTTAGTATTTAAAACACTATATACCAACGAACCTCAATTTATAGATCAGTTACTAATCCCATACAACACGACACGTTCTCTCCGATCCACAACTCAGGGGTTGCTAATGGTTCCTTCTTTGAAAATTATTGGAACCAGATGTCACGATATGCCCTGGAACGCCCTGCCTTTATATATGAGAAGTTAAAGATCTCAGCAGATTCAAAAATAATTTTAAAACTTTTCTCTTTAGAGACGCATTTAATCTTTAAATAATCCATTTTTAATAATCTTAATCCCACTCCGCATGTTCTCTCCTTATTTGGCTTTTTCCTTTCTTACGCTGATGACATTCAACTTTTACACCCCATAGATATTGATAACCCTTTAGATACTTCAGAGATTAATGCAAAATTAGAGAAAATACATCTTTGATTAAATAATAACAGGCTTGCATTAAACATGAATAAATCCAATGTATTACTGTTTCCTTGGAAAGATAATCCAAAGCTTAAATTTCCGATCTCTATCAAGGACCATCCCTTACAAGAGGTAGACAATATTAAAATATTAGGCGTCATCTTTGACCATAAACTATCCTTTCATAACCATATCAGCAATGTCATAAAGTCATCTTTCTTTAGGCTTCGTGAAATCCGATCTGTTGCACAATTCCTTAACAATAATTCTCTTAATATTCTTATCCACTCTCTCATTATTTCAAAGATTGATTACTGTAATGCACTTTTTAAAGGCATAGCTCAAAAGGAAATCAAACGTTTACAGATCATACAAAATACTTCTATTAAGCTCATTTTCAAAGCCAAAAAATTTGACCATGTTACTCCACTCCTTAAGGAAGCCCATTGGCTTCCTGTTGCTCATAGAATCATATATAAACTTAGTTTGCTCACTTTTAAATCTCTTTCTTTTAAAACTCCGGCTTTTATTTATAAATTATTAATCCCTTACACAACGAATAGAACACTAAGATCTACTGAACAACATTTGTTGACAATTCCATCTCTTAAAATCATAAATACACGCCGCCAATATATTTTTTCTGTTACTGCACCCCAAACCTGGAATTCCTTACCCTACCATTTGAGACAAGAAACCAACTTAGAAAAATTTAAAAGTAACCTGAAAACTTTTTTATTCATTGACGCCTTTATAAGTCAACAATAATTTCATTATAAAATAATTCCAAAACTTTGTTTTACCCCTGCCTTATGTACCTTCCCTAAATGTTTTCCCCATCTTTATATTATAATGTAACTTCTAACCCTTCTCTTTCCTAAGTGTTTCCAGTATTGTCAAATTTGTCATTAGTTTAGTCAATATTCTTTAATGTATCACTTTTTAATTTGTAATTTTATTATGTACATCGCTTTGAATTAAGATAAAGCGATTAATCAAATCTGAATAAACTTGAAACTTGAACTTGAATAATATTAATTTTGTAGCTGTCTCCCCTTCTTTTTTCCTTCCCTTATGTATCCGAGTCTGTCTGTTTTTAACCCCTTTTAAAGCTGTATAATGAACTCTAGATCTATCTTATACTTTACTGTTACTCGCTTAGTATGTAATAAGCGATTTATCAAATTTGAAACTTGAAACTAAAGAGACATATGATCAAGAAACTGTTTTATTTTACTTTTGTGATTATGATAAATATATCGAGGGCCTCAAAATAGTACCTGGCGGGCCGCATGTGGCCCCTGGGCCACGAGTTTGAGACCACTGACGTAACACCACTTCTGATCAAGGCCCATTGGCTCCCAGTATCACATATAAAATTTTGCTCCTTACCTTCAAAAACGCATTCAACAAATTCTCCAGAATGTATAGACTCTTAATTCCGTATGCTCCATTAAAGACCCTTCAATCAAACACCCAATACCTGTTATCCATCCCATAGTTGCGTCACATTAGTACATGTTTGACCGGGGGGCGTGGCTTGGAACACGCACAAGATGGAGGTGTGATCACATTGCTCTGCTCCCCCAGGCACTAATTCTGAAGAATTTGCTATAAAATAAAGTTTCTTGTATCAAAAGAACTTACTATAAAGTCAGAGGATGGCAACTTTAAGACAGACGAAACTTGAGACGGCTTTTGTGGGCACTGGTAAGCGTGTCAAGCATGATCATGTGACGCCAGTAAAGACTGCACTCCTGGATCAGGAAGAAATTGATAAAAAAGAAGTGATGACAGCGCTGGAAAAAATACAGCAGATGCTACAAAAGAACACAGATTACATACAGGAAGTAAAGGAAGAGGTTGTCAACATAAATAAGCAATTGGAATTGGCAAACCAGAGAGTGACAACACTGGAAAAAAAAATGGAACAGTTGGAACTAACAGAAGTTCAGTTTAAAGCTGAAAGAAAAATCATTTCAGAGATGCAACAAAAACTGGAAAATTATGAGAATCGTGGACGTCAGAAGAACATAAAAATAATTGGGCTGGCGGAAAAATTGGAGGGAGATAATCCCATAAAGTTTCTGGAGACTTTAATACCAAAACTTTTTCAGCTAAACTCAAAACAACCTCTGGAAATTGAAAGAGCCTACAGAATTCCGTTCCAACGGTCAGAAAGTCAGTCAAAGCCCAGACCACTTATCTTTAAACTGTTAAGGTTTCAGCAAGCCTTTGAAATACTGAAGTTGGCAAAAGCAGAAAAAAATTTGACATATAAAGGATCAAAATTATTATTTTTGCCTGACTTTGCAAAAAATACAGCAGCATTGAGGCAGCAGTTTCTGCAGTTAAGACCACAGCTTAAAGAAAAAGGATATAGATACGGTTTATATTTCCCTGCAAAGATGAGGATTTCCTATGGGAGTAAATCACTATATTTTGAGGATCCAGGGAAGTTGAAAGACTTTCTGAATAACTCTAAACCAATGACTATGTAAGGAAGAAAAGGTTTAGAAGACAGAAATATATTAATAGGAGTGGAATATAAAAGTAAGACTGGAATAGAATGGATGGAATGCTAAGGATTTATGAAAATGTTACATTTCTTCTTTTATGTATGTGTGTAGTGAATATGAAATTGAATGAAATGGTATAGAATTCTAATATAAATATATTTAAAGAAACATATTCATAAATAAATTAAAAGAAATATAGATATTATGCTGTGAAAGTGGGAGGAGGGAGGAATATAAGATGAACTTAAGGAGGATTTATAAAATAAGTAAAGTTTTGAAATGTTCATTTATTAATATTGAATATGGGGGAACTTAAAAGATTTAAAAAAGAATTGATAAAAAGGTAAAGGTGGTATTTGACCATTTTGGAAATTGGGTTATATAAAAGTATGGAAAAATAATGAAATAAATGGTTATGTTAATATTTATAATATGTCATGGTAGTAAGATATAAGATGGGAAAAAGTACATTTATATGTGGGAGACAATGTATAAATGCCTGGGGGGTGGAAGTGGTTGCATATCCTATGCGTGGTTCAAGTTTATCCATAATGAAGGGAGGGGTGGGAGGGATATGGGGAGGGGGGATATTTAAGAGTAAAGGGAAAGAATATCTGTGTAGTAGGGGATATTATATCATATTCTTATATTTTATGGATGTTATGGGAAGGATGGTGTCTAATCAATTTCATTTATATAAACTGGAGTGTCAATGCTGGAATTTTATTGAGTTGAAAGATGGAGACTAAATTTTACTCTTTAAATGTCAATGGCCTGAATCACCAAATTAAAAGGAAAAAAATGTTAAATTTCCTTAAAAAGCAACAAGCGGATGTATATTTCATCCAAGAGACCCATCTGTCCACAATAGAATCTAGAAAGCTGGAAGGGGGATGGATTTCAAAAGTATTTTTTGCTCCAGCAAATGGGAAAAAGGCTGGAGTGGCCATTTTAATTAATAAAAAATGTACAGCTGATTTTAAGATGGTAGAAATGGATCCATTAGGAAGGTGGGTGCATATTGAAATGAGCATGGAAAATAATACCCTGGACTTATTTAACATCTACGCTCCTAATACGAATCAGATGGAGTTTTTTAAGAACCTACTACAAATTTTAATGCCACTGGCTGCTTCTAATTTAGTGGTGGCTGGAGATTTCAATGCTGTAATGGATTCAATTATGGATAAAAATCCAAGTAGAGTTATGAAATCATTAGGGCTAGATAATTTGGTAAAATCTTGTGATTTAATAGATATATGGCGTATTCTTCATTTTAATGATCGGGAATTCTCTTTTTGTTCACAGGTCCATAATTCTTTTTCAAGAATTGATTATATTTTTGTTTCAAATAATTTAGCGAAAAATGTAATAAAAGCTATTATAGATCCTATTCTCTTATCTGATCATGGTGCTGTATGGATTGAGTTAAAGGATGGTGAAAAGGATTATTCTAAGCCGGTTTGGAGATTTGATAATTCTTTGGTAGTAGATTCAAATTTTACTGAAGATTTTAAAATAAAAATGATTGATTTCTTCCAAATTAATGATACTAATGATATAAATATGGAAGTATTATGGGATGCGTTTAAAGCAACCATGAGAGGTAATATTATCTCATATTCAGCATACGTTAGGAAAAAGTTTACGAAACAATTTGTTGATTTGGAAAAGGAAATTAAAATATTAGAAAGTAATTTAATTAATAGATGGGAGTGGAATACTTTACAATTATTATTAAAAGCAAAAGTTAAATATAATGAGTTATCCTCTAAATTTGTAAGGAATGATTTATTTTCTCAACAAACTCAATACTATGGAAATTCAAATAAGGCAGGTAGGATGCTAGCAAATTATCTTAAAGCAAGGAAAAGAAGAACAAAAATTGTTGTAATAAAAGATAAAAATGGAAAATCACATAATAAAATTGATCAGATTCTAAAACAATTTTTTAGTTTTTATAAAGACTTGTATTCTTCTGAATCTTACAGAGATAGAGAAAAGGATGGATTGGAATTTTTAAGTTCACTTAAGGGGGCCTCAAATTCCTGAACATATAAAAGGAAGTTTAGAAGAACCTATATCTTTAAAAGAGTTAGAAACAGCATTGAAGTCTCTTAGAGTTGGATCCGCTCCAGGTGGTGATGGATACACGGTAGAGTTCTATAAATTATTTCAAAATACTTTGTTACCCTATTTGTTAAAATTATATCAATACCAACTGAATAAAAGTTGTATATCAGGTACTATGGCAGATTCATTAATTATTGTCTTACCAAAACCAAACAAAGATCATACTTTGGTATCAAACTACAGGCCTATTTCATTAATTAATGTAGATGGTAAACTTTTAGCCAAAGTTTTGGCATTAAGATTGGCCAAAGCTCTCCCTTTTATTATTGAAACTCACCAAACAGGATTCGTTGCAAGAAGACATTCTTCCAATAATACCAGACTGGCTTTTCATACTTTAAATTTAACAAAAGATATTCAGGATCCGGCATTCTTAATTTCTTTGGATGCAGAAAAAGCCTTTGACAGAGTTGAATGGTCTTTTATGTATCAAGCATTAGAATGGTTTGGTATAGGGACTGGTTTTATTCAAATGATTCAGACATTGTATAGCTCCCCTGGTGCTAGGCTATATATTAATAATAATTTATCAGATAGATTTAGTTTACAAAGGGGGGTTAGACAAGGTTGTCCTTTGTCTCCTTTGTTTTTTGATGTTGTTCTGGAACCCTTGTTGATAGCTATTAATCAGGCAAAGGAGATACAAGGAATTCCGTTTTCAAGTTGGGAATATAAGCTCTCCGCTTATGCGGATGATATTCTGCTTTATTTGAGGAAACCAGAGACTACTTGCTTGAATTGATTGAAAAATTTGGAAAGTTTTCTGAGTACAAGATTAATTGGAGCAAATCGGAAGTGCTACCACTTAATGTACATTGTACCAAAGGATTATTTGATTCATTTACATTTGTTTGGAAAGAAGATGGATTAAAATATTTAGGAATCAATATCAAAAGTAATATTGAAGATACAGTAAAGGAAAATGAAAAACTTTTATTAAAGAAAGTAACGGAAATGTGTGAGCAATGGAATCCTTTATATTTATCTTGGTGGGGGAGAGTTCAAACAATTAAAATGATGATATTGCCTGTGGTTTGTTATCAAATCAGTATGATACCAGTTTTTTTTCAGGGGTCATTTTATAAAAAGTTGAATGGTATTATTACAAAATTTGTTTGGTTGGGGAAAAGACCTAGAATTGCTTTAGTAAAGTTACAAAAAACAATTGTGGAAGGAGGGGTAAATTTTCCAAATTTTTATAGGTACCATCAAGCCTATATTTTAAGACAGGGTATGTATTGGGTCCTTCCAGAGCTCATGGAGAATGTCCCAGACTGGTTGTATTTGGAATGGCGACTCATGTTTCCTATACATTTGGATCATCTTTTGAGTATACCAATGCCTAATAGATACAAAGGGAATAGAATTTTGATTGATACTTGGAAGACTTTGAGATATGTTACTAAATTATCACCTATTCCAATTTTTAAATCATTAAATCAATCCATTTGGCTAAACTCCAAGATTAAAATAGGCGGTCATAAAATTCTCTGGAAACAATGGATCATTGCAGGAATAAGAACTTTAAATGATGTTATTTCAAATGGTAAGCTGCTTAGTTTTTCACAGATGCAACATAAATATGGTTTTACTAAGTCACAAAGTTTTAAATGGTTGCAGCTGAAGCAGGCTATTCAGGAGGGGTTCCCTGAATGGAAAGATCTTGATACTCAATATAGTTTGGAAATCCTGTGTTTCCAGGCGGATTTCTTGGGTCACCAAGCCGCTAAGTGGTATAAATTGATATATGGTTTTACAAATAAAAAACAAAAAACGGGTCTAAGAGACATTTGGAGCATTGAGATTAAGCATCAAATTTCTGCTTCTCAATGGCCACGAATTTGGTCTTGGAGAATTAGATGTACAGTGTCGGCATCTATGAGACAGACTTGGTTCTTTTTGTTGCATAGAGCTCTTTTGACCCCAGTACGTTTACAAAAGTTTGATAACTCTAGATCTAATAAATGTTGGCACTGTAATCTAGAAGCAGGGACTTTGGATCATCTAATTTTTTATTGTCCTTGTATTAACGCCTTCTGGAAGTCAATTTGGTCTCAAATTAATTATTTTCTAGAAAATCCAGTTGCTATGTCATATGATACAATTTTGTTTGGAACAATGATGAGAGCAAAAAGTCAAATTTCAGCAAATAATAATAAATTACTAATGATTATGACAGGGGTTGCCATTCAAAATATAACTAGAAATTGGAAAGATTATACAAGACTTAACTATACTTTTTGGTGGAATTCTATATGTTATATTTATAAAATGGAACGAATTCTTGCTATGCAAAAAGGAAATTATAACAAGTTTAAAAAAATTTGGGGGCCATTGATTGAATATTCAAATGATTAGACATTTTTTTTTTTATATAGAAGAATAATATGATATGGGATTGGGAGGGTATAATGTGTGAGATTCAAATAAAATGTTGATATGTGTGGAAGGGAAGGGGGGAGGGGGGATAATATAAGATTTAATATTATATGAAATATACAAGTGAATTGTATGAATATTGAATGATTATTATATACTTGTTATGAGATATGAAAATGAATAAAGAATTGGAAAAAAAAAAGTACATGTTTGACCATTTTCTCAGTCACAACACCCATGCTCTGGAACTCAATGCCCATTGAGTTCCATGAAGAAACGATAGTAAATCAATTTAAATTGAAATAAAAAACATTTCTATTTAGAGATGCCTTTAATCTTTAAAAGAAACTGTTCTCCATTCTTCTATTACAGATGGGTCCCCTCCTTGTGTATTATCCTTAATCAGCTTT
Organism: Geotrypetes seraphini; assembly: GCF_902459505.1. Lineage (NCBI taxonomy): Eukaryota > Metazoa > Chordata > Amphibia > Gymnophiona > Dermophiidae > Geotrypetes > Geotrypetes seraphini. The sequence continues at coordinate 142,513,457 of NC_047087.1, forward strand.
CTGTCCTATCTTGAAGTGTAATTCCTCCCTTTCCTCCCTACTGTTCCAGTACGTTTTTGCGACTTAGTCTAAGTAGCCCCAATTTTATATTTTTATGTATGCCACTTAGAAGCCCGATAAGCAGAATATCAAATTTTAATAAAACTTGAAAATTGATAAGAGGGACAGGTATGGGGGTACTCCCCAAGAGACATGTCTATTCTGCTCATATCACAAAAATAAATAACAATCAAAATTGGAAAAAAAAACCCATTATAACATAACCAGGTGAAAACAAATGAGTCACCTACCTGAATGCAACTTTCATTAACCATTTTAGATTAAAAGTATTCCTCCCTGGATTCATTACAATAGCAGTGGCGTTCCCCAGCCATGTCTTTACTGATAAAGGGGGCAAACAAGATATCTGATCATCCCAGCATGTCTGAGGCAGAAAGCAAGCTAATGAACACCTGATGGGGTAGGCTTCAGGAATGACATGCCTGTCTATAAGAAGATTATCAAGGTAAGTACCTAATTTTCCCTTCTAGTGCACTGAACCTTCGAGATGTATCAAAGCAGTTCCCGGAATCCAGGGTAGTACAGATGAGCGTCCTGGGAAAGTACAGATGATCCAAATGTGGAATACAATCTGGTCGCTACATCTACCGTATAAAACTTGTGAAAGTATGGAGGGAGGATCATGCAGATACATTTGGTTTATATTTGATTGAAAATATCTGCTTCTCAATTCAATATAGTAATTGAAATCACCATTATACTGTTGCCCATTTCTCCAGCTTTCCTAATCTCTGAAAACTTTTCATCTGTCTACTCATTTTGTCCCAGGGGATGGTAGTATAACCCTACCTTCAGATTCCTTTCCTTTACACATGGAATTTCTATCCATAAGGATTCCATACTGCTATCTATGCCATGCAGAATGTTTATTTTATTTGATTCAATTCCCTCTTTAACATAAAGCACAACTGCCCCTCCAATTTGATCTACTCTATCCTTGTGATATAATTTGTACCCAGGTAACACAGTGTCCTATTGATTGTCCTCCTTACACCAGGTTTCCGAGATGCCTATTATATCTATCTCATCATTCAGTGCTATATACTCTAACTCTCCCTTTTCATTTTTTAGGCTTCTAGCATTTGTATACAGACACTTCAAATTGTGTTTTTTCCTTGCAACTACAGTCAGCTGAGAAGACAGGGAAAATTTGAGTCTTTTACTCTTAAACCCTCCTGGCTTTCTTTCACCATTATTGGAACCTCTCTACCGGGACTCCCTAAATATCCTGTTTCAACAGTATCCTCCAAGAAAACCTCACACCGAACCATCCGCTCCCAGGTGACTATCGGCTTTCCCCCACATCTCAGTTTAAAAGCTGCTCTATATCCTTTTTAAACATTAGCACCAGCAGCCTGGTTCCATTCCGGTTAAGGTAGAGTCTGTCCTTTCTGAACAAGCTCCCCCCTTTCCCAAAAGGTTGCCCAGTTCCTAACAAATCTAAATCCCTCTTGCACCATCGTCTCAACCATGTATTGAGACTCTGGAGCTCTACCCGCCTCTTGGGTCCTGCGTGTGGAACCGGGAGCATTTCTGAAAATGTAACAATGGAGGATCTGGATTTCAGCTTTCTACCTAAGAGCCTAAATTTGACTTCCAGAACCTCCCTCCCACATTTTCCTGTCATTGGTACCTACATGTACCAGGACAGCTGGTTCCTCCCCAGGACTATCTAAAATCCTATCTAGGTGACGCGTGATGGCCGTCATCTTCGCATCAGGCAGGCAAGTGACCAGGCGATCCTCACACCCACCAGTCACCTAGCTATCTACATGCCTAATGATCGAATAACTACAACAGCTGTCCTAACCCTTCCCCCCTGGGCAGAAGTCACTGGAGACACATCCTTGGTGCAAGAGGATATTACATCCCCTGGTGGGCGGGTCCTAGCTACAGGATTATTTCCTACTTCACCAGGGTGATGCTCTCCTTCTAGGAGACCTCTTTTCTCCAAGGCAGCACAGGGGCTACCAGACTGGAGGTGGAACTTCTCTACAACATCCCTGTAGGTCTCCTCTATGTACTTCTCTGTCTCCCTCAGCTCCTCTAAGTCTGCTACTCTAGCCTCAAGGGAATATACTCGTTCTCTGAGAGCTAGGAGCTCTTTGCAGCGAGCACACACATATAACTTCTCACCCACTGGGAGAAAGTCATACATGTGACACTCGATGCAAAAGATCAGATAGAAAAAACACTGAAAATAAAGGAAAAATAAACACGAACAGAAGAGATAGGCTCCTACCATCTTGTGTGTAGAGATACAAACTGGAGATCTGGAGCACAGCCCAGAGAGAAAGGAGGCAGAGCAAAGAATTCTAATGAGACTCTCTACACACATTCTTACGGGAATAGACCAACTACCCGAAGGTTCAGGAATGATGTGCCTCTTGCACTAGAACTGAAATTATAGCAAAACATTTCTGGTCAGTATATCATAAGGAAAAATATTTTGTCAAAAATAACTGGAACACTGAATGAAAACTCATGAGAAATCAGGCATTTTTTAAGCTTTCAAACTACCTTTCACGTTCAAATATTTTATTCAAAGAATTATCAATGTTTTGTTAAGAGGCATTTGAGAGGAAGTGCTATTACATTTTTAAAAAACCCAAACCCTGGAATGGTCAAGAACAAAGCTTTAATATGTGAACTGCTAGATGTTTCCTACAATACTGGCTAAGAAAGTGGTAGCCCAAAGCTGTGAAAATAATAGATGCTTCTGCACAGAAACCCTAGCAAGTAAAAAGTACTTTAGGTGGCAATGGCAAGGCTGTGATTCTATCCCAGCAATCTTAGGAATACCCTAAAACCCAAGTGAATTAATGAAGCATTACTGTTCCTACTCCATGAAAGTCAGGTAGCCTACAAAAATTATGCAGAGAAACAAACAAGTCAGGATAAAATATATCTTGTGCTAAACCAATCAAAATATCTTCATGCAACTTCACAAGCCAAATACTATATATACAAATGTTTGACCATTTGCTTCTTAAATATAACAGATAAGGAGAAATTAGGTACTTACCTGCTAATTTTCTTTCTTTTAGCCTCTCCAGACCGGTATAGCTATAGATCTTACAGATGGGTATATATCTCAAGTTTATTTAAAATGTTTTATTCCACTCAATCTGACTTCTGAGCTGTGTACAATAAAAATTAGTTTGTGTCACACAAAATGGGGAAGACAATTAAAACAGACTGTGTAATAAATTAGACGGAACAAATAGAAATAAATGGAGACTGGAGATTGAGACTGAGACAAAATTTTGGAACAGTACATAGTAGGTGACTCCCCCTTATTCAATCAGTCTGCCAAATAGCCAAGCAGAAGTAAGAATTATAAACAGTAAAACAGGACTCCAAACAGGAGTAACCAGTAATAAACCTGAACTCTGTTGGAAAATGCAAAGGAGCAAATGCAAATGTCAAAGGCCGTCACAGCTCACCAGCTATGCCAGCCAAGCCACAGCCGCTGTTCTTTGATTTCCCCGGCCCTACAAAAATACTAGAACCTGCAGAAAAAGCTAAATCTTCACGCAAGAACAACACGACAACAGACAGGGTGGGGTGCTATACCAGTCTGGAGAGGCTAAAAGAAAGAAAATTAGCAGGTAAGAACCTAATTTCTCCTTCTTTAGCAACTCTCCAGACCGGCATAGCTACAGATCTTACAGATGGGATGTACCAAACCAGTACCCATCAAGAGTGGGACCCCCGAAGGGCCGACACCAGAACATGCTCACCGAACACCGCATCCCGACGCTCCTGAACATCCACACACAGTAGTGCCTGACAAAAGAATGCAAAGAAGACCAAACCGTTGCCTTACAAATATCTACTGGAGACACCAGCGAAGATTCAGCCCAAGAAGCTGCCTGACTCCGAGTGGAATGAGCCTTGAGAAAGGCCGGAACAGGCTTCTTCTGAAGAAGGTATGCAGAAGCAATAGTCTCTTTAATCCAGTGCACAATGATAGCCTTGGAAGCGCTATCATGATCTGAGTTCTCTGCACATAAGAGCGAAGGACCCGACCAACATCCAGCTTGTGCAACTGTTTCTGCTCTGAGGATCCCTCCCGACTACCCAAAACCAGGAGGACCACTGCCTGATTGACATGAAAAGGAGAAACTACTTTTGGCAGAAAAGAAGAACAGGCTGCAACACAACCCATTCCCTAGAAAACTCCAGGAAGGAAGACCTACAAGAGAAAGCCTGCAGCTCAGAAACACGCCTAGCAGAAGTAATGGCCACCAAGAAGACCACCTTAAGAGTAAGGTCCTTTAACGAGCAGGCACCCAAAGGTTCAAAAGGTGGGTGCACCACCACAGACAAGACCAGAGTAAGATCCCAAGATGGAACAGACGGTCGCACGTGAGGCTTGAGAAATTTAGCCGCCCACAAGCGAACGACATCAGGAATGGCAGTCAGACGCTGACCTTGCAACAACCCACAAAAGGTTAACAAGGCTGCAAGCTGAACCCAGAAAGAAGACCAAGCTGGGCCATTCTGCAAGAACTCTAAGATGTTGGGCAGGGAAGCGTGAAAAGAGACCACTCCACGCGCAGCACACCACTCCTCAAATATACGCCAAACCCACACATAAGCCCAAGAAGTGGCAAGTCTCCAGGACCCCAACAGGGTGGAGATTACTTTATCTGAATATCCCTTCTTACCTAGGTGATCCCTTTCAAGAGCCAAGCCATAAGACAAAAAGGACCCATATCGAACATTGGAATGGGACCTTGAGTCAGAAGGTCAGGCAAGAGAGGCAGAGGATCTGCCACCAGATGCCTCACCAGGTCTGCATATCACAGGCACCTAGGCCAATCCGGAGTCACCAGAATCACAAGGCCCGGATGACAAACAATGCGGAGAAGAACTCTGCCCACTAATAGCCATGGAGGGAACAGGCAGAACAGACCATCTATTGGCTATGGATGAACCAGAGCATCTAGACCCTCAGAGAGACTGTCTCTGCAACGACTGAAGCAGCGGGGTGTTTTGACATTGACACTCGTGGCCATCAGGTCCATGAGGGGCTGACTCCAAGCTTGCACTATCAACTGAAAGGCCATGTGGCTTAGACACCACTCTCCATGATCTAGCATATGACGACTGAGGAAGTCCGCTTGAATAATCTCTACTCCTGTTATGTGGGAGGCCGAGATATACATAAGATGAGACTCTGCCCAGACCATGATCAGAGCCACCTCCTGCACCACCAGAGTGCTCTTGGTGCCCCCTGAAGATTGACATAGGCCACCACTGTGGCATTGTCCGACAGAACTCGGATCGACTTGCCCGTTAAGAAGGAGTGGAATAGCGACAGCGTGGGCTGAGGACTTGCATTGCCAGTTGACTGCTCAACAGTTACAACGGGTCCTGAAGAACATTCAGAAGGTATCACCCAACATTACGCACTGGGAAATGCAATTGAAAATTGTTCTTAGACTTTACATTCCACCGGAACGTGCAGCCCGGATGGGGATTACTGCATCGCATTCTTGCCCGAAATGCAATCAGGCTCATGCATCTTTGAGTCACATGTTTTGGGCCTGCCCCGCAATCCAACAGTTTTGGAGACATCTTGGCCTATATACCACATCGCTTTGGGGAAGACGATGGCTTCCGCAACCGAGGGCATTATTTGGATTTTATAATATAGCCTCGCCCAAACCCAGGGGAATGTCAGCATTTATCTCCAGAGCCCTTTTGATGGGAAAAAAAAGCCATCCTCACCAACTGGCTCTCCCGTCATATGCACAATGGAGATCCCTAATGATAGTGCACGCAACACTGGAGAGACGCATGGTGGGAGACTTGACTCTTGGCCCGGGTCGCAAATTTTGTCAGGTGTGGGAGCACTTCTGGCAGGACCTCACACCGCATGCTCGCAGTAGACTTTTAAATCTTTAAGATTTTATTCTCACTCTCAGCTGTTGGACTGGCCATGGATTCTTGAGGAGGGGAGGGGAGGGGGGGATGGGAGGGGAACTGATTATATTGTTGAAAATGTTATTTCCTGAATGGTACTACTGTTTGTATTTGCTTCTTACTGCTGGAATAATAAAAATCATTTAAACATAAGAAGGAGTGGAAGGCTAACAGCGCCAGATGAATGGCTCTGGTCTCTAGAACATTGATCGACCAGGACGTCTCCTCCGTGGATCCGGTGCCCTGAGCTGAGTGACCTAGACACTGAGCTCCCCAATCAAGAAGACTGGCATCCATGAGAAGCACTGTCCACTGGGACTGATCCAGATGCACCCCTTGAACTAGATGGGAGGACTGGAGCCACCAACGAAGACTGCAGCAAACCAAGCCCCTCAGAGGAACAGGATGATCCAGACTGTGCCTCCGGGGCAACCACCTCCAAAGCAGAGCACACTGAAGAGGACGCATATGGCCACGAGCCCAGGGAAGCCACCATCAACCCCAAGACTTGGGGGAAATCCTGCGCCAAGAACACAGAAACTCCATAAGCAGGCGAATCTGAGATTGCAATTTGCTTACCTGGGCCTCTGGGAGGAAGACCTTCCCCAAGGAGATATCGAACACAACCCTAAGATACTCCAGGTGCTGCAAGGGGGACAAACTGGCTCTTGGCAAGGTTGATAATCCCAGTGACTGCAGGAACTCCACCACGCAAACCGTGACCTGGGTGCTCTCCTGGAACAACTTTGTGCGAATCAACCAGACATCCAGGTAGGGATACACTAGAATGCCCTCTGTGTTCAATGCCACCGCTACGACCACCATAACCTTGGTGAACGTCCAAGGAGCCATGGCCAGACCAAAGGGATAGTTCTGACCCAAGTTTGCAAAGCAAAGGAAACGCTGATGGGAGGCCCGGATTAGAACATGCAAGTAGGCTTCCGTCAGGTCGAGAGAGGTCAGATACTCCCACAGCTGAACCGCTAGGATCACATACCGCAGTGTCTCCATGCAAAAAGACGGAACTTTGAGAGCCCTGTTGACCTCTTTCAAATCTAAGATGGGCCGAAAGGTCCCCTCTTTCTTGGGCACTACAAAGTTAATAGAGTACCTGCCTGTGCTACACTTCCGAGGGGGCACTGGAACTACAGCTTTGAGATCTATCAGCATTTGAAGGGTCTGGTAAAAAGCCTGCTTCTTCCACTCTGCCTGACAAGGAGAAGCTAGAAAATGATCTGGCAGGGAATGGGCAACTCCAGAGCATAACTGTCCTGAATCACTTGTGCAGCTGCCCACCCACCAGAACCAGGGGCGCTGGCAAGGAGTCATTGGGAAGGACAGGCTGCAGGGGAACCAATAGAAGGATTCCCAGCCCCCTGATGGGCCCCCCGAAAGGACTGCATGCGCTGATAGAAATGAACCAGAAGTCAGGAAGGTAGCAGCCCCACACCCTGGGCAGTATCTGCGGAAATCCCACAGATACCCCTGACAGTGCCACCCCTACCAGCCTGTCGGGCGCAGTCTTCCGGCAGGTGGGGAACTTTAGAGTCTGTCAGAGTCTGAACTAACTTATCTAGCTCCTTTCCAAACAAAAAAAGACCCCCTAAAGGGAAATTTTGTGAGTTTAGTCTTGGATGCTGCATCCGCCGACCAAGCACAGAGCCACAAGATACGACGTGCGGCCATGCCAAAAGGCATAGACTTGGCGGACGTCCGCACCAAGTCATAGAGGACGTCGGAGAGAAAAGAAGCTACCCTCTCAATCTTCGTCACCTATTTATCCACCAAGGACTGGTCAGGCTCATGGTAAAGAACATGGCCCCGAAACATGGCCCAAGCCACGAGCCCCCCCCTCCACCCCCAAATAGTCATCTGAACCCCCAAGGCAGAGACATCAAAATTCTGTTTAAGTATTGTCTCCAACTTAAGCTCCTCAGAGTCCCGTAAAGCTGTATGCTGTTTAGCAATAGCTGAGAACACCGTGTCCACCAGTGGCGACTTCAAGATAGCCCTATTCCCCTCCGAGATGGGATACAAACGATCCATGGAGCGCGTAAACCGAAATGGCGCCTCTGGCATATTCCACTGCACCACGATAATATCCCGAATATCCTGATGCAAAGGAAAAGAGCAGGACTCAGAGCGGATACCCCTAAGAGGGTCCCTATCTGCGTGGTCTCAGGTGGAGCCTACTCAAAGTGCAACACCGAGAAGACCTGCTGAATCAAATCTGGAAGCTCGTCTCTCTGAAAAAGGCGCACCATGGATGCCTCTTCACAGACAGCCAGAAAATCCGAGGCCCCACTACCAGCAGCCGTCCACTCAAGAGGATCCTGGAGGTCTCCCCAAGGGTCCAGGTCCTCACACTCCTCAGACCACAAGTCTTTGTCCCAGGCCACTCGCGTGCACTTGGACGAGAGAGGAGGAGGAGGGGGCGGTAAAGGAGTAGAGGGGGGCAGAGCCGCAGGGAGCATGGAGGGAACATACACACATACCCCGACACTCCCGGGCCAACCACAGAACCTCTGGCTGCCTGAACATAAGCTCTGCACAAAGCAAAAAATAAATCTGGGGAAAAACCTCCCTGGCGATCCCATGGGACTCCCTGCCACAGCAGGGGACCTGGTCAAAAATCAGAAAAAAGGGGCAGATAACTCGACCAATATGCTAGTGTTGAGTGACTCAAAGTGAATATATCAAGTATTGTAAAGTAGTCACTCTGTATTCTGTTCAACACTGGTCTCCCTACCTAAAGAAGGATATAACCCTACTGGAGAGGGTGCAAAGGCAAGCTACGAAGCTAGTAAAAGGTATCGAGAATTTGAGCTACAAAGAACGCCTCGGAAAACTGGGATTGTTCACCCTCGAGAAGAGAAGACTGCGAGGAGACATGATAGAGACATTTAAAATACTAAAAGGATTTGACAAAATAGAGCAAGAAACATCGTTATTCACATTGTCAAATGTGACTCGGACAAGAGGTCATGGACTGAAACTGAGGGGCACTAGGCCCAGGACAAATATTAGGAAGTTCTGTTTCGCACAACGAGTGGTGGACGCTTGGAACGCTCTCCCTGAGGAGGTCGTGATGGAGACCAGCATTCTGGGTTTCAAGAGCAAGTTGGATGCACACCTTCTTGCAAATCACATTGGGGGATACGAGTAAACAAGGGTTCTCAGCAGGGAACACCTGGCTTGGCCTCCACGGGTGTGGGTTGCCGGACTGGATGGACCTAGAGTCTGATCCGGCGAAGCCATTTCTTATGTTCTCATGTTCTTTACAATGAACTGAAACAAATATTCTTCAACTGCTGTTGAAACTAATGCTCAGAGACATGAAGGCGGATATAACCGCCTCACCACCAATCATCGCATTGCTCAATAGTGTCAGAACAGTAATCACTAAAGATGTTAAACTTGCAGTTGCCAAACAGGCTATACACTCTATATCTTGTATTGCTGGCTTAATAATGTAAAACTTAGCTTCAAGTTAGCTGGTTCCGACGTGACACGTTTCATTACTTCTTCAGGGAACCAATATTGCACTGCTACACCACCTCAAACTAAGAGTAATGAAGTCTCTGAAATAAACATTTAAAAGAATTGTTACTTTATTTATAAATCAATTAAAAGCATAAATTATCACATGCTACTAACTAATCCTAGTTTCAGTAAAGGAGAAAGACTCACTATGCAGCGTCAAAAATCACATTCTCACCATTAAAGTTTACTTCTTCCTAGCGTTACAACTGCTAAAAAAACTGCCAACGAGCTGTCTTAAAAACTGTAATGTCGCCACACACTCAATCACATGGGTACGTCACAGGCGGCGCTACATTAAACAAGGGGAATCCCGACTGCACGCAAAAGACGGAATTTAAAGGGTCAACTCTTAATACAACCTCAGGACTTGCAACATCCTACATTTAAACAAATACAGCATAGAAAGTGCGAGCCGAACTAAGGTCCTTAAAGAAGGGGGAACTAGCATGTTCAACCCTAGAGATGGACTATAAAAACGCTCTCCATTCGATTTCACTATTTAACCCCTCAGGATGTAACGTCCCTAAATTGAAAATCCAGGCTTGTTCTTTGGCATGTAATCTGGCTTTCAAATTACCTCCCCGAGGTAAAATAGGGACTTCCAAAATGGAATAGCTTAAAGCCAATACAGGATGTTTTTCTTTAAGCCAATGCTGGGTGAGGGGAGCCTCCAAAACTTTATTAATAATAATAATAACAGTTTATATACCGCAGGACCGTGAAGTTCTATGCGGTTTACAATGATTAGAAATGTTACAGATTGATGAATAAACAAAGTTACAGATTGAATGAATAAAAAAAGTACGCTCGGTTGTTAAGGACTAAGATTGAATAGGTTGGTTTCCTAAGTATTTCAGGAATAGATGTGTTTTCAGGCGTTTTCTGAATTCTCCATATGTAGTAGGCACAAGCAATTGTTCAAGGTCTTTACCCCATAATGCTGCTTGATGTGCGAGAAGGTGTTGATGATGACTTTTAAATTTACAACCTCTAACCGGTGGAGAAACGAAGTTCAGGTGTGAGCTTCGCTTGTGTCTCTTGGTTGAGAAACAGAAAAGATCTGTTATGTATTTAGGGGCTAAGCCATAGAGTACCTTGAAACAAAAACAACCAAACTTGAATTTCACATGTGCCTCCATCGGTAGCCAGTATAAGAGTCGATAGGAAGGTGTCACATGATCAAACTTCTTCAGTCCACAAAGTAGTCTAACTGCTGTATTTTGAACTAGTTGCAATCGCTGCATGTATTTCTGGGGGAGTGCCAAGTAGGCGATGTTACAATAATCGAGTTGACTCAGAATAAGGGATTGTACTAGAATTCGAAATGAAGAGGCATCGAAGTAAGCTCTGATGGACCGAAGTTTCCAGAGGGTGTGAAAGATTTTTCTGATCAAGGAATCAACCTGGTCTTTCATGGTAAGGTTTTGGTCCAGTATTACACCCAGTATCTTCATAGTGGGTTGAATTGGATAGCTAAGGTTGTTGATGCACATTGGTGCTTTAGTGTCGAGTGGGTATGGCGCTGCTATGAAAAATTTTGTTTTCTCCGAATTTAGTTTTAGTCTGAATTCGGTCATCCATTGCTCCATCCTATTTAATACTTCTGTTGCTTTGGGGGTGACTTCTGAAATAGAGTTGATGAATGGGATGATTATCATGAAGTCGTCAGCGTAGCTAAATAGTTTTATCCCCAACTGGGATAGTTGTGCACCCAATGAGAACATGTAAACATTGAAGAGCAAAGGGGATAGCGGTGATCCTTGTTGCACGCCAGATGGATTGCTCCATGTATCTGAGAGATCGTGATTAAAACGGACTTGGTATGTCTGTGATATAAGGAAACCTCGAAACCAGTTCAGTACTTCACCTCTGATTCTGATTGCGTCTAAGCATTGTAACAGTTTTCCATGGTCCACCAAGTCAAAGGCGGAACTCATGTCAAATTGCATGATTAGGGCGTTGAGGCCCTTACTGAATAAGTAATGCAAATTGTCCAGAATGGCCGCAATTACTGTTTCAGTGCTAAATAGAGGCCTAAAACCAGATTGAGTTTCGTGCAGGAGGGAGAATTGGTCAAGGTATTCCATTAGTTGGGTGTGTACCAGTCCTTCCATGATTTTTACCATGAATGGAATAGATGCTACAGGTCTATAGTTGGTTATTGATGGTGCTGGTTCTTTACAATTTTTGGGGATTGGGGTTATTATAATATGACCATTGTTGGTGAGGAAATTTCCATTGTATAGGTTATTGGTTAGATAGTTCAATAGGGATAATTTAAAGCCTAATGGAGCTGCTTTCATAATCTCTGGGGGACATGAGTCCAAGACACATTATGAATTAGAGTATTTGTTATATAATTTGATGTAGTTATTCCAATCTGAGTTGTGGAAGGAACTCCAGATCATATCCGCTGGTATTTCATTTCTTGGTATATCAATTGATTGATGTTCGTATGCAGGAATTGTCGAGTAGTTGTTTCTTAGGTTTTTGATTTTTGAGTCGAAATGTTGTGCTAGTTCGTTTGCTGAGAGTAGTTTGGCATTATGCATGGGTTGAGTGTGGCGTGTGGTGTCGAATAAATTTGTAACTATGTTGAACAGTTCTTTTGTATTGGCTCCTTTTGAGCCAGTATTAGATGAATTGATTTTGGACGAGTAAAATGTTTTACGTTTTTCTTTTATCTGTTGTTTGTAGAGTTTTATGTTGGATCTCCAAATGTTATGGTCTTTATTGACTATCCTGCTGATGTGTTCACCAATTCTAATACGAATGCTTCTGGTGGCGTGCCCAACATATAACAACTGACACAGGCACTGAATTACATATACCACTCCCTTAGTGCTACAGTTGGTGAATACTGACAGCTTACATTTTTTAACCCACTCAGGAACATTCATATCGTTCAAAGTGACACTGTATTGACAAGTTGTGCAGGATGTACATGTGGAATGTATCCCTTCTAACCTATTGGGAGGATTAGAACTGTATTGAGCTTTAGTAAGGTATTGTTTTAAGTTGCTTACCCGAGAATACGCAAACCTTGGTGGATCCTCAAAGATCGCATGGTATTGTAAGATACTCCAGTGTGAATGAATAATCCGTTTTATTTTAAAGGCATGTTGCGAGTATGGAAGGACACACACTGGGGCAGCTTCATTAGTTCTGTTATTTGGAGTTAACAACACTTCCCTATGGGAATGGAGTGCCCTCTTAAACGCCTTCTTGATCGTGGCATCAGGGTATCCCTTCTCTTTGAAACGATGCTTCATCTCTTCAGCTTTGTCTATAAATTCACCTTTTGAAGAGCATAAGTGGCGCAGCCTTAAAAATTGCCCTATAGGGATGTTATTTCTTAGATGTCTCAGATGGTACTGAAACGTGTCACGTCAGAACCAGCTAACTTGAAGCTAAGTTTTACATTCTTAAGCCAGCAATACAAGATATAGAGTGTATAGCCTGTTTGGCAACTGCAAGTGTAACATCTATAGTGATTACTGTTCTGACACTGTATTGAGCAATGCGATGATTGGGTAGTGAGGCGGTTATATCCACCTTCATGTCTCTGAGCATTAGTTTCAACAGCAGTTGAAGAATATTTGTTTCAGTTCATTGTAAAGGAATACAGAGTGACTACTTTACAATTCTTGACAGCAGGGGACCCAGCAGAAACCTGCCCCTGTTTTTCCAAGACAGGGGGAAGGTCACTTGAGGCTGCAGAAAAAATGGAGGGTCTTGCTGCCAAAAATGGCAAAGTTCCCGCTGAAAATAACCCCTCCAGGGCCTGTAGCAGCTGGGAAGCCTGAACTGTCCCACCCATTAAAGCGGGTAAGCCGGCATCAACTGTTAGGGAATCCCCAGCTGCTTTGGTGGTAAGGGAATCCTTTATACCCTCACCGTCAGCAGCTGAGGAATTCCCTCCATGGGTGGTGGGGGAAGCCCGGGTTTCCCTGCTAGCAGCTGCCGACTCATGAGGCACTTTCAGCGGGGAACTCTGGCTGCCAGCACCCGCTGCTGACGAGGCTCCTCCACCGCTCTGGGCTGTCCAGCATCTGCACAGGTTGGCCACGAGTGCCTCGCGTCTGGAGCACAATGAGCACTTTTTCCCTTGTAAAGTGTTCATTGCTCCATACATGACCTAGCTAAACAAAAAGTGCCAGTTAGTGAAAAAGTACAGTAATTTACAGCAAATTTAAAGGGAAAGCAACTCTTCAGACCGGCCCTGCTTCAGGATTTATTATTTTCACAGAACAGACTCCACAGGCTCTCAAAGCAGTATGCCTTACTTGAATTTGGGGCAAGGCTTACTGCTGAGGCACCTCTAAAAAAAAAGTTGGGGAGGTGGAGGTGGAGGAAATTGGGGGGGAGGGACCCAGCACGAGACCCGCTGGGTTTGATACCCCCGAGGTTGGACGGACCCCCAAACAGGGCCGATCCAACCTCAATCTGGCACCAAAAAGCCCTAAACAAATTCCAACAGCCCTACCAAGGGAGATGGGTACAACTCACTCACACCTGCTGAAGACTGAGAGAAGACTGATGGAATAAGGGGGAGTCACCTATTATGTACTGTTTCAAAGTTTTGTCTGTCTCCACCTGCTGGTCATGATGAGATATAGGTAAACCCATCTGTAAGATCTATAGCTATATCGATCTGGAGAATTGCTAAAGAAACAAAATGACCCCTTCTCAAGGACATACAACACTGGACTTAAAAGTTCTGATGAATACACATTTAAAAAAAATAGTAGTACACAGAAATGTAAAAAAAATATCCAAAAACAAAACCCACAAATATCACTCCTGCATTCCTAAACTCATGTATAAAACATAGAAAGCAAAGTAATTTATTGTGACATTGGAGTATGAATTCTTCTATGACAAGGAGGTTGCTGTAGAATCAATTCCCTCCTTCCACTAGCGTCATGGGTTCTCTTATCTTATCATGTGTAAGTCTATAGTACCTCTACTCAAAATGCTTCATAAAGGAACATTTGATTTCTGTAAGAGCCTTAGGACATAAGATGAAGCCTCTAAAGGTCATTTCTCTTGGACACACACAGAGTGATGAACATAATGTCATCCCATGCACAGACTCCTAAAGGGATATGCAGGTACCACATTAATAGAGGTCCTTTAAGCAAGGAACATGTGGATGTCCAATACAATAAGATCTTCTGAGAAGAACATTTGGTACCGAATCTAAAAGAGGTATGTGCAGGTATCTTTACTCCAAGTGAGGGACATAAATATGCCAAACACAAAGATACAGTGCTTAAGGACACACTAGCATGACATGAACAAAGAGGATATGAGAATGTGAGTGGAATATCTGCATATACCAGACTATCTGAAGAAAAAAAAAAAAAAAATGGGCCATTCAGCTGGCTCATTCTGAGATTCCAAGCAAGGGAAACAGACAGATTATGAAGCACACGGTTATAGTGTGCAGAAAGCAAGTGTATGATACGGACATGTCCCATGAGCCAAGACCCCGAGAAAGAGATGTAGAAGTATTGCAAAATCTCAGCAAAGCAAAACATACCCTGATGGCCAAAGAGCATCCATTTCTCCCCAATATATGAGGCAGCTGTCAGTTGAGACTGGGCAAGCAGCACCATGCCAGCGCCAGCCTGCCTAGCACCAGCTACTGGGTGCTTTCAGTTCAGAGAAGGAAGGAGGTAAGTTCTGCATGGAGAACGGGAAAGAATAGCATGTTCTTTTTCAAAGCACAGAGTTGTTTCATAATAAAAGTTTCTTTTCAACTCCATCTAAAGTGCTAATACAGGAGGCCACATCTCTTTATTAATCAGAAAACGCTTTACAAAAATTATAAGCCTCTCTAACAAAAAACAGGTATAAAAAATAATTTTATATGACGCAAAGTATTTTTTGTTAATGTATATTTTTCTAAATAATTTTCTTCAAACATTTTCTAACTGATATTCAGAGATGAACAAACAGGTTGAGGAAGAGAGCAGGAGTCTGGGCAGTATTATGGATAAGCAATAAAAGGAATGTGGTCACTGCTCTGCTCTGTACCTAGCTGCTCCAGGGCAGTTTTAAACTGGAGTGGGGAATAGGATATTTTGATTCTGTTGCTTTGCTATTAAAAAGTTCACCACCCACCAATCTATTCTTGTTCACTGGGGCACAAAAAAAGAGATAGAAGTAAGCACTGTTTTTACAACATATATAGTGAGTCTTAAGAATCTTCACTAAATTCCAATGGTGTAGAGGATTTGGGGCTCTACTGTGTCATTGCTCACATAAATGCATACTGCTAATGCCTTCAACTCAAGTTTCTGTGTAGCAGCCCCCTCTCCCTGTCTAGCAATTACTGAATACCTCTTTCTCCCATTTTATCCTTCCATCCTAGCAGACATGACTAGATTTGGTGTCTTTACTCCAATTTTATTCCTCCTAAAAGATATTGGCTGGAACTTGTGCTTTTTATAGTTCATTCTTTTCAGTAGGCCTTAGTTACACACAAAACACCTATCAAAGATATAAAACTAGTGAGAATACATTTACTCTCACAGTTCATTCTAGCACTTGCCCTCCTCCTCAACTTCCCACAAGTGGTATCACAAGCAAACAGCAACTATCACCAGCAGGGAAGGGGGATCTCATTTATTGTATCTTCCTCTACCTCAGTGTTCTTTCCCTATTAATTTTAAGGGTAAAATCAGTCACCGTCTCTTGCTCAACTTCAGCAAGAATCACTTGTGACTACTTCTCCCTAGTTCTGTATCCTCAGTAGCTAAGTTGCACATTCAAAATATATCCTGTCAAGCAGCAGAAATAGCCTGAAATTTTCCTGAATACTGTGGCAGCTGGACCTTAATCAGCAACTTGTTGGCTTAGCAGCAGGGATTCTTTCAATTACACATTAAATGCTTTCTCTCAATGAAAGCGTTACCAGATAGCACCAACATGATCACACCCAGTCCACTGAAATATATGCAATGAAGAGGCACTTCTGAGCCCCAAAGCAACTTGTGAATAGCCAGCTCTGGAAATGCTGACATACAAGTCAGGCTTCTTAGCCAAAACTGTGTGTGCATGAAGATCGATGAGGAAATAGGCATGTCAAACTGCTCCAAGGGCTACAGCTTTCTTGAAAGGTCAAAGCCATCCGCTCTCTTGGAGGACTACTGTTAAAACATTGCCACAACTTGTGTTGAAATGAGTAGCCACTGAATCCTCTGAAGGGACTTTAGACCAGAACCAATATTCAATGGAGGAATTGACTCAGATCACCCTTGCAGTCTCTGTCACAAAGGATGTCAGAGGAAATAAGATGGTGAGTCAAAATTGTCCTCCACGTGTGTTTTTGTCTCAGTGAAGTGAGATGATTTCCCCTCACTGAATATATTTCCTTGTTCAAATTCCAAAAACACAAAAGCATTTAATTTCCTTGTTAGGTTGTCACTCACACACAAAGAATCCAAAAATAGACATTTTATCCAAAAATGGTTAAAAGACTGTTCATAGTCACAGAGTTGACTAGCAGAGTTCAAAGGTCAGAGGTTGAGAATGGGTACATCAAAGAGGTCACAGACGCCTTCACTCTCATCTAAATTGTAGATGTAGTCATGGTCTCCAGGAGGAGGGGAAAGTCGGAGCAAGGGAGCAAACACTGGCAAAAAAAAAAAAAAAAGAACATGCTATTAAGGTAACATACAATGTCAAATGTGACTGGCCTTCCCATCCCTCAGTTTTCTACTATAAAACCACCCCACCTTTTAATCCAGCTCTCAAAAGTCCAATGATGCATTGGGCAACCTCAGACTCAATGCTAAATTCAAACTAGAGTCCATCAACATTAAAACACAAGCATTTCCAGACACATCTCAAGGAACTAGTCTACTGGTAAAACTGTAGTGTATAAATTTCCCTTTCTATGGCATCAATATTTTGATTCTTCAACAGCTTCACACAACATGCTCTAGTACTGGCTTAGATTATTCAGAATTCAGTACTCGCTTTGCTGTTATACTCATACAAGGAAACTACTCTAGGTATAATCCAGTTAAATTCTGGAGTTACTTTCCTGCACAAAAAGAATTGGCAGTGAAGTCAGACTAATTAATCCTGACCACCACATTAACTAATCCAGGACCACAAGAACGTGTGCATGAAAACAGTAACTGTTGTGAGTTCAAACCCCATGCTGCTCCTTGTGACCCTAGGCAAATCATGTGATCCTCTACTGCCCCAGATACATGAGATAGATTGTGAGCCCACTGGGACAAATTGGGAAAATGCTTGAAGTACTTGTATGTAAACCACTTTGAGTGTGGTTGCAAAACTACAAAAAGGCAGTATACAAGTCCCAATCCCATTCCCTTACCTGCATCCACATGTTAATCAGGAACAAAACTACATCTAAAGAAAAACTATCTTTTTTACACATACTGTTTCAGATTTTTTAAAGTGCAGTTTTGGTCTATAGCTTTGCTCTGTTCACATTCACAGTGCAAAGTAAACAGGATGTAAGTGCATATTAATACCAAATCAACTAACCCTCTTAGAAGCAGTTTCAATTCTAGATTAGTTATGCTGGGTATAATTAATGCTGGATTAAATGTATACAAATTAAATTTTGCAGTCAGTTCCAGAATTGTTTAAACCAGTGGTTCCCAACCCTGTCCTGGAGGACCACCAGGCCAATCGGGTTTTCAGGCTAGCCCTAATGAATATGCATGGAGCAGATTTGCAAGCCTGTCACTTCCATTATATGCAAATCTCTCTCATGCATATTCATTAGGGCTAGCCTAAAAACCCGATTGGCCTGGTGGTCCTCCAGGATAGGGTTGGGAACCACTGGTTTAAACCACATGTGTCAAACACAAGGCCAGCAGGCCATATCCAGCCCGCCTGGCCTTTTTATGTGGCCCGCAGCAATGTTCCCGAACTTCTCCTTCTCACAGCCAAGCTTGTCTTCCCTCCTGTGCCAGTTTGATGTTGCTGTCATGCTGGAAAATCTGCCGGCCTCGGCAGCGATTCAGCGGTGTTGTCTGTGGCCCCCCTTTCTGCTATCCATCTGCTGTGGTCCACCCGGGCGGAAACAGGAAGTTGTGTGTCATTGGAGACAGACCACAGCAGGCGAAAAGCAGGCGGGGGAACCATATACAACATTGCTGAATTGCCGAGGCCAGCAGATTTTTTGGATTGGCGACATCGGACCGGTGTGGAGGGAACACGCTGGGCTGTGAGGAAAGAGGGACTGGTGCTGGAGGGAAAGACATGCTGGGCTATGAAGAGAGAGAGATGAAGGGAGAGATGTTGGACCTGGGGTGGTGTGAAGGAAGAGTGAAAAAGATACTTGAAGGGAGAACCATTGGGAAGAGAAAGAGAGAAATGGTGGACCTGGGGGGGGAGGGAGGCAGGCAAACAGGGGGAGAGATGGGATGGGGGCAGTTGGGAAGAGAAAGGGAGAAAAGTTGGATCTGGAGATGGAAGGGAGGGAGAAATGTTAGGCCTGTGGGTGGAAAGAAGAGAGAGAGATGCAGCATCTCTTTTTTTCCTCCCATCTCATTGTTCAGCATCATGGGAGGGGGGAGAGAGAAGAAGAACAACAGAAAAGAAAGGGAGCAAAATGTTGGACCAAGAGGAGAGAGGAGGAGAGATAGAAGGAAATAGGAGGCTGGGAAAGGAGTGAGATGGGAAATGGGAGAGCTACAGAATAAGAGAAGATGGAAAATTGATAGGTAGCTGAAATTTTTAAAAGAAGGAGGAGAAAGAGGGCGAGATTTGAGTGGACAGAAGCAGAAAAGAAAAAAGGAGAAAAGTTGAAAGGGAAAAATCAATATTTGAAGACAGGAACTGGAGCAAGAGAGAAGAGGATAAAAAAATGGACAGAAGACACTGGAAAGAGATTAGAAGATAGACAAAATCAGAAAGAGAAACTGGGACCAAAAGCAAAATGACCAGACAACAAAAGGTAGAAAAAATAATTTTATTTTCTATTTTGTGATTACAATATGTCAGATTTGAAATGTGTATCCTGTCAGAGCTGGTGTTAGACAGCAAGCGTGAACTAGGACCTAAAAGAGAGAGGAATACTCTTTTTTATTTATTTTGTATGTAACACATAGCCGGCGTGGGGTTGGAGAGATTATATCCCTATACTTCTACTAAGACTAACCCCCTCCTTTGCTGGCACATAGCATGGGTTTTGGTGCCGGCGACGGTGATTGATCCTACGCTCATAGAAGTCCTGTGAGTGTTGGAGCAGTTGCCGTCGTTGGGGCCCACACTGTACATTAGTAAAGGAGGGGGTAAGTATCTTAATAAAAAATTTGGCCCGCAACTTAGCCTGTGTTATAGATTTCGGCCCCTTACGTGATTTGAGCTTGACACCCATGGTTTAAACAATCTTACATTCAATCTTAAGAGTAGTCTCATTATATGTAAAGAACAAGGAGAGAAGGCAGACTTGACTAATCCTGAATTGAATATAATATTAACTAATCCAGCAATAGAAGAGTCTGTGTTTGAAACTTACATTAGTTTAATATATCAATGTGCAACTCTAGTATAATGTTGAACTTAAAACTATGGAAGGGTTACTGCTTCAACCACACTCCTTACATAAAGTAGAATAAAAGAGATTTATAATGGATTTCAAGCGCTCACTGTTGCACTGCCACTAGAACAAGTCTCGGCGTACACCATACTTGTGAGCTATCATCGGTCCTTGATACTCTTTATTCTTATCAAATTCTTTATGTATTATTCTATCTCTTTTCTTTTAATCTCTATTTTGCTTAAATTATCATTATAATCCCCTTGCGTTGTAATTGTTATGATTGTACTTAACTTGAAGTAAAGTTATACTGCCCTACTTTATGTAAGGAGTGTGGTTGAAGCAGTAACCCATCCGTATTTTTGGAGATTAAGTGTGGAGCACTACCATTTGAAAGAGGAACTTAAAACTATGACAAACAGCGTGTGTGAAAATGTTATTAATGGGGAGATGTTGAGTAAACTCTATTCTCCCCAAAATTAGAACCTTCCATCAGGTAAATAAACAAAATTGAACTTTCCATTTAGGAATGGTCTTTTACAAAAGAAAGGCCCATATCCCAATCTATTTAATCAGGAGAATTTACATGGTTCCACTTAAAATTCTCAGGAACTGCTATGAAGCAAAAGATGCAGCAATGCCTTATGTATTCCATCTGTGGTGTATATCAAGCTCTTCCTGTGATCAGTAGTCCATCTTCTACTATCTCTCCTATGTTTTTCTTCAATTTTTATGTAACCACTCTGGTGCTTTACATGAAGGGCAGTATATCGAGTTTTGAAACAAATAGACAAACATAACACTAGAAAACAAGATGGGAAGAATGAAAATCAGCCAAAACATACCTTCTGAGGACATCAATTCATGCAATAAAAAGTCGGAATTCATACATTCTAAGGAATGAAAAAGAATGGTTAGAAATATTTACATGGGTAGACCCATAAAAAAACAGACCCATACCCTATCCCAAACTGCTGCTGACAAGACTCTTGCCAATCCCCTGCCATATTCCTTAGATGCCAAATGGTGTCCTTCTGAACTCTCATAGAAAGATAACATGCCCCCTACCACAATCCCAGACTGCCTCAGTCAGACACACTTGTTTGCTACACATTGTGATGCACAGAGAAAACAGTAAAGAAATAAGCAGTAGAAAAAAACATGAAGAAAAGCCAAGGAGAATCTCTCTTTGAATCTAAGTTTGACTGGGTGTTAATCTATGCTGTTTACTCAGGCACTGAATACCGTATTTTCACACATATAACGCGCGCGTTATACACGGTTTTTACAAACCGTGCATAACCTTGCGCGTTGTACAAATTTTTTTTTACATAGTTCCCCCCCGACGTCCGATTCACCCCCCCGCAGGACCGCTCGCACCCCCACCCCAAAGGACCGCTCGCACGCACCCCCACCCCAAAGGACCGCTCGCACGCACTCCCACCTGCACCCGCACCCCCACCCTGAAGGACCTCTCGCACCCCCACAGCCTCCCGACCCCCTCCATCATGTAGAAGCTCCTACTGGTGTCCTGCTGCTTCCTCTTGGCGGTCCCGGCCCTTCTGTGAGCACTGCGCCTGCGCTGCTTCTTCCGGCGGTCCCGCCCTTTCTCTAACGACAAGCCCTCTTGCCCCGCCGACTCCCCGACACGATCGGGGCAAGAGGGAGCTCAAGCCCTCTTGCCCCAGCCAACCACGGCACCCCCGACACGATCGGGGCAAGAGGGAGCTCAAGCCCTCTTGCCCCCCCGACTCCCCGACACGATCGGGGCAAAAGGGAGCCCAAGCCCTCTTGCCCCGCCGACTCCCCAACTCCCCGACAATATCGGGCCAGGAGGGAGCCCAAGCCCTCCTGGCTCTGGCGACCCCCCCCCCCGCTAGTTGTTCGGGCCAGGAGGGAGCCCAAGTCCTCCTGGCCCTGGCGACCCCCCCCTGCTAGTTGTTCGGGCCAGGAGGGAGCCCAAACCCTCCTGGCCACGGCGACCCCCTACCCCCACTACATTACGGGCAGGAGGGATCCCAGGCCCTCCTGCCCTCGATGCAAACCCCCCTCCCCCCAACGACCGCCGACCGCTCCCCCAGCCGACCCGCGACCCCCCCGGCCGACCCCCACGACACCCCCCTCCCCCGTACCTTTGTGTAGTTGGCCGGACAGACGGGAGCCAAACCCGCCTGTCCAGCAGGCAGCCAACGACGGAATGAGGCCGGATTGGCCCATCCGTCCCAAAGCTCCGCCTACTGGTGGGGCCTAAGGCGCCTGGGCCAATCAGAATAGGCCCGGGAGCCTTAGGTCCCTCCTGGGGGCGGGGCCTGAGGCACATGGGCTCAACCCGTCCATGTGCCCAAGGCCCCGCCCCCAGGAGGGACCTAAGGCTCCAGGGCCTAGTCTGATTGGCCCAGGCGCCTTAGGCCCCATCAGTAGGCGGAGCTTTGGGACGGATGGGCTAATCCGGCCTCATTCCATCATTGGCTGCTTGCCGGACAGGCGGGTTTGGCTCCCGTCTGTCCGGCCAACTACACAAAGGTACGGGGAAGGGGGGTGGGGGTGTCGTGGGGGTTGGCCAGGGGGGTCGCAGGTCGGCTGGGGGGGCGGTCGGAGGTTCTTGGGGGGGCAGTCGTTGGGTGGAGGGGGGTTTGCCTCGAGGGCAGGAGGGCCTGGGATCCCTCCTGCCCATAATGTAGTGCGGGGTGGGGGTCGCCGTGGCCAGGAGGGTTTGGGCTCCCTCCTGGCCCGAACAACTAGAGGGGGGGGGGTCGCCAGGGGCAGGAGGACTTGGGCTCCCTCCTGGCCCGATATTGTCGGGGAATTGGGGAGTCGGCGGGGCAAGAGGGCTTGGGCTCCCTTTTGCCCCGATCGTGTCGGGGAGTTGGGGGGGGCAAGAGGGCTTGAGCTCCCTCTTGCCCCGATTGTGTCGGGGAGTCGGCAGGGCAAGAGGGCTTGATGTCAGAGAAAGGGCGGGATCGCCGGAAGAGGAAGCAGCGCAGGCGCAGGGCTCACAGAAGGGCCGGGACTGCCAAGAGGAAGCAGCAGGACACCAGTAGGAGCTTCTACATGATTGGGGGGGGGGTCGGGAGGCTGTGGGGGTGCGAGCGGTCCTTCAGGGTGGGGGTGCGGGTGGGAGTGCGTGCGAGCGGTCCTTTGGGGTGTGGGTGTGAGCGGTCCTGCGGGGGGGGGTGAATCGGACGTCGGGGGGGGCATCAGGCTTTCAGGGTGGAGACAGGACTTCAAGGGGGAGAGGAGAGTCGGGGCGGGCGAAAGGAGAGTCGGGGTCTCCAGAGGAGTCGGGGCGGGCGAAAGGAGAGTCGGGCGGCGACTGGAGAGTCGGGCAGCATGCTTGGTATACGGGTGTGCGCGGTATATAAAAATTTCTTTACATAAATTTGTGTTCCCCACGCGCTATATCTGTGTGCGCGTTTTACACGGGTGCGCGTTATCTACGTGAAAATACGGTACTTAAGAACTGATGTACTGTACACAGTATCTGACAAAAAAAAGAAACAAACGCTTATGGAATCTTTCAACATTACAAATTCTAAACATTCCAGAAAATCTCATTCACTATTCTTGTTTCCTTTTGCAAAGAGATGCAAATATAAGAAATTCCAGGAAAGACTGTTGTCCTTCCAGGCAGGATTAGGGATCTGACTCACATATTTACACTTTCAAATTCGTATCAACAATTTTGATGTGCTTTAAAGACGCATCTTTTTATAGAATCTTTTGGAAGTTAGACATTAGATATTTATTCATTTGTATTGCTAATCTCTGTGAACCACATAGAACTTAACAGCCGAAGCATACTGAAGACCATTACAACTCTTATACAAAAGAGGTCATTTGCAGATCATAACCAAAACCAAAGCAATTTCATTAAGCAAGGAATTGGTAAACTGATAAGCTTTAAGGGTTGGGGTTACATGTACATCTAGAAAATGTGTTTTTCTAAGTAATTTCGAGAAAAAGAATTATTGATTGATTGATGCCTGGAGATCATGATAATTTAATTATAGATCTGCTCTCAAGAGGTAGATCTGGAGGTTCGATTTTGTGATATGCATTAGATGTCTTTACAACCACTTCATTGTCTTCTGATTCAGTGGTGAATTCGTTTTACAGTTTTAATTACGATATTCAAAGTTCTTACAGATGAAATTTCATATTGTCTTGCTGCCACCTTGAAAATTCATATGCTAACAAATACTTAGATCCATCATTCAGTACCTCTTAGAGGTTACCAAGTTTAGACATATTAGATTGGAAGAGTACATGAAGTCATTGTTTATGGCTACAGGTCACTATGGAATACATTACCACCAGATTTATGGTTCAATGAATCAATGCTTCAAAATCAGCTAAAAGCCTGGTTATTTCAACAAGCTTTTTCTTAGTCTCATTATATTGTATAATAGTAGTAGTAGTAGTATTGTATAATACTATTGTATAGTAGTAGTAGTATTGTATAATAGTAGTCTTATTATATTATAAGAACATAAGAAATGCCTGCACCGGATCAGACCTGGGGTCTATCCAGTCCGGTGATCCGCACACGTGGAGGCTCAGCCAGGCGTACCCTGACGAATACACTAGTCACTCGTATCCCTCAATGTCTCCTGCAAGAAGATGTGCGTCCAATTTTCCCTTAAATCCTAGAATGGTGGTTTCCTCCACTAGCTCTTTCGGGAGAGAGTTCCAGGCGTTCACCACTTGCTGTGTGAAGCAGAACTTTCTGACGTTTTTCCTGGCCGTGTCCCCTCTCAGCTTCAGGCTATGACCTCTGGTCCGAGTCTGGGTTATATTTGCCAATGTGAATAACGCTGTTTCTTGCTCTCCATCCTTTCCCCCTGCTGGTGAGTGAGCTTGCTCCATTTTGTCGATCCCTTTTAGCAATTTAAAAGTCTCTATCAGATCCCCTCTCAGTCTTCTCTTCTCAAGGGTGAATAATCCCAGTTTTCTGAGACGATCTTTGTAGCTCAGGTTCTCCATACCTTTTACTAGCTTTGTTGCTCGTCTCTGCACCCTCTCCAGCAGTGTTATATTCTTCTTCAGGTATGGAGACCAGTGTTGGACACAGTATTCCAAGTGTGGTCTGACCATCGCTCTATAAAGCGGCATTATGACCTCCCTTGATCTACTCGTGATTCCCTTCTTTATCATGCCTAACATCCTGTTAGCTTTCTTTGCCGCTGCTGCGCATTGAGCTGATGGCTTCAGGGTCCTGTCTATCAGTACTCCCAGGTCTTTTTCTTGTTCGCTCTTCCCCAATGTTATACCTAACAGTTTGTACCCATGCTTCTTGTTTTTGCTGCCCAGGTGCATCATTTTACATTTTTCTACATTAAAACTCATCTGCCAATTTTCTGCCCATCTCTCAAGTTGCTTCAAATCTCTCTGGAGTTCTTCGCTGTCTTTTTGTGGCCTGATTGCCCGGCATAGTTTTGTGTCATCTGCAAACTTGATGATATCACTGGTCGTTTCTTCTTCCAGGTCATTTACGAAGATATTGAATAAGATAGGCCCAAGAACCGAGCCCTGAGGCACACCGCTAGTTACTTCCTTCCAGTCTGAGTACTTCCCATTTATGCCCACTCTCTGTCTTCTGTTTTCTAGCCATTTTCCTATCCATCTTAGTATATCCCCTTCTATTCCATGACTTTGTAGTTTTTTGAGAAGTCACGCATGAAGTACTTTGTCGAACGCTTTCTGGAAGTCCAAGTATATTATGTCAACTGGTTCTCCGCTATCGACTTGTTTGTTCACTCCCTCGAAAAACTGAAGTAAGTTTGTCAAGCACGACTTCCCTTTCCTGAAGCCATGCTGACTACCTCTCAGCAGGTCATGGTTATCCAGATGCTGTACTATGCTGTCTTTAATCAAAGCCTCAACCATTTTCCCAGGGACCGATGTGAGACTCACAGGTCTATAGTTTCCCGGTTCTCCCCTTGATCCTTTTTTGAAGATTGGTACGACGTTCGCTATCTTCCAGTCTTCTGGTATCCATCCGGTTCTAATTGACATGTTAGCGAGGGATTGCAGTAGTTCTCCGATTTCCACCTTTAGTTCCTTTAATACTCTCGGGTGAATTCCATCTGGGCCAGGGGATTTGTCACTTTTTAGTTTGTCAATCTGATAGTATATCTGGTCCAGATCCATCTTCATTGTGGTGAGGCTCTCGTCTATTTCCCCCTTGAAAACTTTCACTGTTTCGGGTATTGATGTGGTGTCTTCCTTGGTAAAGACAGAAGCAAAGAAGGAATTTAATCTGTCTGCAATCTGTTTGATGTATCCTTTTCTTCCTTGGTCGTCGAGAGGACCCACTGTCTTCTTTGCAGGTTTCTTCCCTTTAACATATCTAAAAAAGGGTTTGAAGTTTTTGGCCTCTTGGGCTATCTTTTCCTCATAGGCCCTTTTGGCTTCTCTCACAGCCTTGTGGCACTTCTTCTGGTCATCTTTATGACTGTTCCAAGCCTCAGTTGTTTTCTCGCGTTTCCATTTTTTAAATGAGTCTTTCTTTTCCCTAACTGCATCCTTCACCTCTTTGGTTAGCCAAGCTGGTTCTCTTTTGGCTTTAGTTTTCCTTCCTTTGGCTATCTGCGGGATGTAGATTCTGTGCTTCGGTGATAGTATTTTTTAGTAGGGACCATGCTTGCTCTACCGTTTCGATTTCGGCTATCCTTTTCTTGATCCTTTTTCTTACCATGGCTCTCATGTTATCGTATCTTCCTTTTTTAAAGTTAAAGGTCATGGTTAAGGTCTTTGTTTGCTTCCCCTTCCCGATGTTGAGTTTAAAGTAGATCTTACTGTGATCGCTCGTCCCTAGCGGGACCGTGACTTCTACTTCTTTTGTTTGCCCAGTTATGCCATTTAGGGTCAAGTCCAAGGTGGCGTTTCCTCTTGTCGGTTCTCCTACCATTTGTTCTAGGAAGCAGTCACCCATCATTTCCAGGAACTTTATTTCTTTGCTGCAGCTTGAGGTTACTAGGTTCCAGTCTATTCCTGGGAAATTGAAGTCTCCCATGATTGTTACATTGCCCATCCTACATTCATGTCTTATTTCTTCTATCATCTCAGAGTCTGTTTCCTCCGTCTGACCTGGGGGTCGATAGTAGAGACCTATTTTTGTGTCTGCTCTGTTCTGTCTGGGGATCTTTACCCAGAGGGACTCCAGTTTCTTTTTCTCCTCCGCCTTTCCTTCTCCAGTAGATTCCAGTAGATTCCTTCTCCAGTAGAATCCAGTAGATTCTACTCCTTCCTGGACATATAGGGCAATGCCTCCCCCTTTCTGCCCTGTTCTGTCTCTTTTGTAAAGCTTGTATCCCTGCAATACTGTATCCCATTCATTTTCCTCGTTCCACCATGTTTCTGTTATGCCAATGATATCTATTCCTTCGCGTCTTGCTAGTGTTTCCAACTCCCCCATTTTATTTCTCAGGCTTCTGGCATTCGTGTACATACATTTAAGCTCCCTTTGTGCTGCCTTCTTGGATTTTCTGGGCTTCACAGTCCTTATTGTATCTTTCATGGCATCTATTTGCGCTCCATTGTTGTCTCCCTCATTTGCTTCAAGTTCTTCCCCTTCATCTGAGCGGACATCCTTATTTCCTGCTGTCCGGGCCATCGACTGTTTGTCGACTGTCCGCTCTCCCCTGATCTTCAGTTTAAAGTCTTCTCAATGATCCTCTTCATGTTTCCAGCCAATATTCTCGCCCCTTCTTTGGTGAGGTGTAGTCCGTCCTTCCTATAGTACCTGCTCCTTCCCCAGAACGTCGTCCAGTTGCGCTCGAAGTCAAAGCCTTCTTCCTCGCACCATTGTCTCATCCAGGCGTTGATTTCTCGCCTCTTCGCATCTGCTCTCGGTACCGGGAGGATCTCAGAAAATGCCAGTCACCTCCCTGACCTTCAGTTTTCTTCCAAGTGAGCGGAGCTAGTTCTTCATTTCCTCCCTATCATACTTCCTCCCTATCATATTGTATGTTATTTTATTAAGTATGTGATTCTGTAAGATGCCTAGATCAGTAGATAGGCAGGATATACAATTTTTTAAAATAAAATAAAATAAATATGTTGATGCTTTACCAAAAAGTCTCCACTAGAGAGCATAAAGGAAAGTAAAGAGCTTTCATAGCACCAATTCCACTGGTCAGCTGCTGTCAAAGTTTGGCCCTGAATGTGCGACACACAATACCACAATCCAGTGTTCTCCCAAGCGTCTTTTAGCTAGGCGCTTTACCAGGCTAATTTAGGTGAGTGCCTGGCTGTCATCTCACATGAAAAATGCTGAATCCCAGAATGAGGCTTGAAATTCAGACAAACAGTCTGGAACAGCACTGTCAAATAGTGAAACCACAACTACCCTTCAAAATCTGGTTGACAGGACAATACTGGCTACAGTGGTTCTTATTACAGGAGAAACTCACAAATCTCTCCGGTTTGTTTGGTCCTTTGTATTTTTGTACTTTTCCGGTAACACCTCCTTTCCACTTCTCTCCATCAACAAAATTGGGAAACACTGTCAGGTTTGCGCGGTGGAAAGCCACTCAATTCAAAAAGAAGTTGGACACTTTGGCAGGAGTCTTATTTTTGTGCAGGAGTTAAGAGCTCAGAGGAGCATCTGTTGTTCAGTATAAAGTGATTTGGTGGTACGACTGGTATGTTTACACGCTCAGGGAGAGTTTCAAAAGAAGAATGAGAGTTTGGTGTTGAGGGAGAGGGGTAGACGACGTACACTAGCAGCTATGCTTGATATTACAGGGGAAAAGGCATATGAATTTGTCTTTTTTGTAACTTTTTAAAAAACATTTCTGCATTGGCACCTTCTCTGCCTGGCCAAGGGTGCTTGGGGGTTGGCCCCCTTTTATTTTCCCATCTTGGTTGCAGCAGAGTGGTGCTGATGATGCTGCTGAAGATTGGGAAGGTGAGTCTTTAGCAGGGTGTTTGGAGGTGCACTTTGGTGGGCGGGCGCTAGTGGGGGGGGGGGTTCTGTTTACTTCCCCTTTCTCCATCATCATCTTCCATAGGCATTTGCTTGGCACTGATGCACCTTCTTGTTTTGGTTGTCTCTTGACTAGAGAGTAAACTCTTTTGAGCAAGGACTATCTCTTCTATTGTGTGAAAATCGTATGAGGTTTAAGAAACAGCTAAAGCCACATTTATTTGTAGATGCCTTTATATGATGTTTATAGTGTGGCCATTGCTTTCTCATGATGTTCTGTTATGCCCTCTAGGGTTGTGAGATGCTGAAGATGTCTAACCGAGTATATCATTGTAACATTCTTAGATTTAGTTGATGTTTGCTTTGTGTACTGCTGTTTGTTTTTAATATTATATGTTTTGTTCACTGCCTAGATTTCAAGTGGTTTATGAATTTTTTTCAATAAATAAAATTAATATGTTTTGATGTACAGCAGTGTATATGTCTATTAGCACTATAGAAATGAGAAGTAGTAGTCATCTTGCTTGGCGGGTGGGGTGGTATAGCGATGCAGAAAAGCACAGTTACTTACCGTAACAGGTATTATCCAGGGACAGCAGGCATATATCCTCACATGTGGGTGACATCATCCACGGAGCCCTGATGCGGACAGCTTTTTCAAGCAAACTTGATTGAAGATTTTTAAGTTTGCTCTGCTGCTCCACGCATGCGTGCCTTCCTGCTCCACTAGAGGGCGCGTCTCCTCCTCGTGGTCTCCAGTTCACTTAACCAGCAAAGAAGCCAACTTCGGGGAGGCGGGTGGGTTGTGAGAATATATGCCTGCTGTCCCTGGATAACACCTGTTACGGTAAGTAACTGTGCTTTATCCCAGAACAAGCAGGCATGATATTCTCACATGTGGGTGACCTCCAAGCTAACTGAAAAGGGATGGAGGGAAGTTGGCAATTTAAGAAAATAGATTACGCAAAACCGATTGACCAAACCGGCCATCGCTCCTGGATAATTTATCCTGACAGTAGTGGGAGGTGAAAGTATGAACCGAAGACCATGTGGCAGCCTTGCAGATTTCCTCAATAGGCGTGGACTGGAGGAAGGCTACGGAGGCTGCCATCGCTCGGACCTTATGTCCCGTTACTCGACCGTGCAGCGCGAGACCAGCCTGAGCGTAGCAAAAGGAAATACAAGCAGCCAACCAGTTGGACAAGGTGCGCTTGGAAACTGGGTGACCCAACCGATTAGGGTCGAAGGACAAAAACAATTGTGGGACTGACCGATGAGACTGAGTGCGTTGAAGGTAAAAGGCCAATGCTCTCTTACAGTCAAGGGTGTGGAGCGCCACCTCTCCGGGGTGAGAGTGGGGCTTTGGAAAAAACACGGGCAAAACAATGGCCTAGTTGAGATGGAAATCAGACACCACTTTGGGCAAGAACTTAGGATGAGTGCGGAGAACCACCTTGTCGTGGTGGAATACAGTGAAAGGCGGGTCCGCCACCAGGGCCTGTAGCTCACT
This sequence comes from Geotrypetes seraphini, assembly GCF_902459505.1. Taxonomy (NCBI): domain Eukaryota; kingdom Metazoa; phylum Chordata; class Amphibia; order Gymnophiona; family Dermophiidae; genus Geotrypetes; species Geotrypetes seraphini. The sequence goes on from NC_047087.1 coordinate 142,543,967, forward strand.
AACCCGCCAAGCGGAAGTGAGTGCAAGCAGGAATATCACCTTCCAAGTGAGAAATTTAAGATGGCATTTGTCAAGCGGCTCAAATGGAGGTTTCAGGAGTTGAGCCAGAACCACATTAAGGTCCCAAACCACCGGGGGAGGTTTGAGAGGAGGGTGGACATTCAAAAGACCTTTCATGAAACGAGAAACTAAGGGGTGGAGTGAAAGGGCTTTCCCCTCTAGGGGCTGATGAAAGGCAGCAATCGCACTAAGGTGTACTCGAATAGAGTTGGTCTTCAGGCCGGAGTGAGATAAGTGAAGTAAATACTCCAGGACCAAAGAGACCGGGACCGATACCGGGTTCTGGCTGTGAGAGGAGCACCAGGACGAGAATCTGGTCCACTTTTGGGAATAGCAGATTCTAGTCGAGGCCTTCCTCGAGGCCTCCAATATCTCCTTGACTGATTGAGACATCGGAAGAGAAGTCAGGGGGAAAGAAACCAAGCATTCATATGAAGAGACTGAAGATTGGGATGTAACAGTGAGCCCTGACTTTGCGATAACAGAGAGGGAAACAGAGGCAGAGGCAGCGGATCTCTGGCATTGAGTTGCAGTAGAAGGGAGAACCAAGGCTGGCGTGGCCACCGAGGAGCGATCAAGATCAGGGTGGCTCGCACCGATTTGAGGTGGACCAGCGTCCGCAGAATCAGAGGAAAAGGCGGAAACGCATACAGAAATCTTCCCTCCCAATCCAGGAGGAAGGCGTCGGCCTCGAGACGGTCCGGGGAGTATATCCGGGAGCAGAAGTGAGGCAGCTTGTGATTGAGGGGGGAGGCGAATAGATCTATCTGAGGCGTCCCCCACCTTTCGAACACCTGTCGCAAGGTCTGAGAGTGCAGTGACCACTCGTGCGGTTGGAGGAGGCGGCTGAGTCTATCTGCCAGACAATTCTGCTCTCCTTGTATGTACACCGCTCGAAGGAAGATGTTGTTTGCGACCGCTACTTCCAAAGGCGCAGAGCTTCCTGACAGAGGGGCCAAGACCCTGTCCCCCCTTGCTTGTTTACGTAGTATATTGCCACCTGGTTGTCGGTCCGGACGAGAACCACCCGGTCGTGTAGCAGATGTTGGAAGGCCACGGCAGCGAGGTAGATGGCCCGAAGTTCCAGCACGTTGATGTGACAGCGACAATCCTCTGCTGACCACATTCCCTGAGTGCGTAGGCCGTCCAGATGAGCCCCCCCAAGCGTACTCCGACGAGTCCGTGGTGAGTACCTTGCTGTGTGGAGGGGCAAACCTTTGGAAAGATTTGAAGAGTTGGCCCACCAGCGGAGCGATCGTTGCAAGGAAGGAGTCACTTGCACGGGGCGGTTGATCGGGTCCCGGTCCTGACGCCATTGAGAGGCCAGAGTCCACTGAGGGATACGCAGGTGGAGACGGGCGAAGGGTATGATTTGGATGGTAGAGGCCATGTGGCCCAGGAGTGTCATCATCTGCTGCGCTGAGACCGAGGTCAGCAGCGAAATCCGTCGACTCAGACTTACTAACGCCTCCAGACGCGGAGGGGGAAGGAAGGAACGGAGGCGGGTCGTGTCCAGCACAGCTCTGATGAACTGTAAGGATTGAGAGGGGTGTAGCTGGGATTTTGGGAAGTTTACCTCGAACCCCAGACCCTGAAGGTAGATAATAGTCTGTCGGGTCGCTGAGATAACCCCCTCCCTGGACGGGGCTTTGATCAGCCAGTCGTCCAGGTAGGGGAATACCTGAAGACCCTGAGAGCACAAGGCAGCTGCGACCACCACGAGGCACTTCGTGAAAACCCGAGGTGACGATGCTAGGCCAAAGGGAAGGACTCAGTATTGTAGATGAAGGTCTCCCACCTGAAAACGCAGAAACCTGCGGTGAGCGGGATGCACTGGAACATGTGTGTAGGCCTCATTCAGATCGAGGGAGCAGAGCCAATCACCCTCGTCGATCAGAGGATAGAGAATCGGTAGGGAAAGCATTCAAAACTTTTCCCGTACCAGGAATTAGTTGACTCGTCTCAAGTCCAGAATTGGGCGCAGGTCTCCCGTCTTCTTCGGCACCAGGAAGTAGCGGGAGTAGAACCCTTTTCCCCGTTGGTCGGGGGGAACCTCTTCCACTGCCCGCAAGCGAAGCAGGTCTTGAGCTTCTGAGAGAAGGAAGGGTAACTGAGACCGATTGGGAGGGCACACTCTTGGAGGGCTGTCTGGAGGAATGTCCCGAAAGTTGAGAGAGTATCCTGATGAGATCACGCCAAGGACCCATGCGTCCGATGTGACTTGTTCCCAGCGAGGGTAGAAGGCTCTGAGGCGACCCCCGATGGGAAGGAGGCCTGGGACTGTGGCGGAGGGGGCCAGCCCCCATCCGCGTATCCCGTCAAAAGGACGGGGATGGTTTGGCAGTTGCAGGCGGTTGGGACTTGGGCGGAGCCCGATGGTGAGCTTGCGGACGTCGAGGTGGAGGCCGCGAGAAGGCAGGAGCAGATTTTTGTGGATAGCGGCGCGGGGAGACCCTGAACGGCCTGGACGCGAGAGGTTTAGGCTTAGGCCTGACGAGGGAGGCAAACGAGCGTTCTTGTTCCGAAAGGCGTTTCGTAGCTGCCTCGATGGTATCGTCAAAAAGTTCTTTGCCCACACAGGGGAGGTTAGCCAACCGGTCCTGTAACTTGGGGTCCATGTCTACCAGGCGCAACCAGGCTAGATGGCGCATGGCGATAGCGAAGGCTGCCACCCTGGAGGAGAGTTCAAAGCCATCATAGGCCACATGGAATAAATGGAGGCGTAGGTTGGAGAAAACCTCCAAAAGCAGGCCAAAGGCTCCTTGGCAGGAGGCCGGCAAATCAGTCGCAAAGGCTCCCAGTAGTCCAATGAGGTGTTTCAGGTAGGACGTGAAGGTGAAGGTATAATTTTGCACCCTGGAGGCCATCATGGAGTTCTGGTACAGTCTCCTGCCGAACTTGTCAAGGGTCCGACCCTCTCGACCTGGGGGGACCGCCGCTGAGACCCGGGAGGAGTGAGCCTTTTTTAAGGAAGATTCTACCAACAGCGATTGGTGGGAGAGCTGTGGGTGCTCGAACCCCGGACAGGGTATTGTCCGGTATTTGGACTCCATTTTGGAGGGGACGGCTGTTACCATATAGGGGGTCTCCAGATTCCTGATGAAAGCCTGTTGGAGTACCTGGTTGAGCGGTAGGCGAAGGGATTCTCTGGGCGGTGACGGCATATCCTGCTCCGCAAGGTACTCCTTAGAGTATCTTGAGTCGGACTGGAGGTCTAAGTCCAGAGCGTGGCCCATGTCCTGGACAAAGCGAGTGAAGGAGGGATGGGACATTCCCGAAGCCCCGTGTGGGGACGGTGAACGAGACCTCCGTCGGGCGGAGAAGGACGTGGAGGCTTCCCTCGAATATCGAGGTTCAAGCTCCGACCCCCGCTCTGAGACCGGGGAGACACTGCGAAAGTGTTCCGGGGTCGTGGATCTGCGTCGTCTCGAGGAGCCCCTCGGAGACGATGCCAGGGTACGAGGTACCGATCGATGTCGAATCAGCGACCTGGACCCGGACTCCCTCGGCAAAAGCCTGGGACCTCGGTTCGGAGCCCCGGACCGAGGGGGAGATAAGATAATCTGAGGGTTGGAGAGTGATAACTCCGTCACCTTCAGCGGTTCCGCACGAGTCGTCGGGGAACGGCCCCGTAGAGTGGGAGAACTCCAGGCCTTCTTCGAGGTATGGCGGTTCGAGGTATCGATCATTTTGGAGCGACGCTTCGCCCCACGGCGGTCCGTGGAGGGAGAGCGTCTCGAGCGCCTCGGCGAGGAATCCGAGGAGGATGGGATGCGGCGAGGCTGGCGCACCTTGCCCCGAGGGGGCTCGACGCGAGGCTCAGGCTGGTCCGGCGCACGCGAGATCGAGGTTGGTTGTAGCTGGGCCAGCGCAGCGGACAGCTCCGACGAGATCATCGCCCTGAAGTGGAAAACAGGTACGGACAGCATCGAGGGCATGTCCGATGCCGCAGTGCACTCCACCGAGGGCGTCCTCGATTTTGAGTATTCCCGGGTGGTGGAGGCACGTCCCGAGGGCTTGGAGGACTTCGCCGGGGCCGAAGGTATGGAACTTCCACCATGTGCCACCGGTGTCCCCGAGGCTGGCTTCTTTGTCGGCGTGGATCCTGAAGAAGGAAGAGGAGACTTACCCGGAGCCGAGGCTTTCTGCGTACCCGAGGACTTCGGGGTCGAGTCTCGAGGCGGTGCCGAGGTCAAGGCCGGGGCCGAGGCCGACCTCGAGGCCGAGGTGGTCTGGTCGGCGGTAAAAAGATCCGCCATGCGGGCTTTCCTTCGATGGAGGGCCCGGTTCTGAAAAGTAGCGCACTGGGGGCAAGAATCGGTTGGATGGGCGGCCCCCAGGCAGAGGATGCACCGGCAATGCGGGTCTGTGATGGAAAGAAGCCGCTTGCACCGGGTGCACTTTTTAAAACCGGTCAGAGGCCGGGACATAGAAAACGAAACTGGCCGCGGCCGGAGTAGCCACGCGGCCACGGCGACCCGGAAGCCTCTGGGTCGGTCCAACGAAGCAGGAACAAATAATAAAACAAGAGAAAAAACGCGCACAGCGACTTAATCGATAAAAAGAAAAAACAAATCGCGGTGCTAGAAGGCAGTTGGGGCAGAGCCTAAAAATACACGACTTCTAGGCTCAGCGGAAAAATTTAAACTGGAGACCACGAGGAGGAGACGCGCCCTCTAGTGGAGCAGGAAGGCACGCATGCGTGGAGCAGCAGAGCAAACTTAAAAATCTTCAATCAAGTTTGCTTGAAAAAGCTGTCCGCATCAGGGCTCCGTGGATGACGTCACCCACATGTGAGAATATCATGCCTGCTTGTGCTGGGATAAGAGCTGTTTCCCAAATAATGACCCCTATACTCAAAAGCTTTACGTGCTGGTAAGCCTCATTAAAGCAGGCCGTCACGGAAGCTCTCCTCCTGATGTTCATTAGAGTTCTCTGGGACTGTTACTGATCCCTGTAGTAGCCATCAAAAACCATTTGCAAATGCATTGCAAGGAGCTTATTAGTATTTTAGTGCACTCTTGTAATGTATGAAGCTGCTGGTAGCTATTGTGCCTGTGCGCTGCACAACAGCTGCATATGCCCCCCCCCCCAACAAGACAAAAAGAAAAAAAAAATGTAAAGCCTGCAGTGCTGTTCTTCCCTTTTGCCCAGCTAATGGTGGCTCTGGAATCCCAATCAGCTGATAGCTGGCAGAGGGGAGAGCCAGTTCTGCTGATTTGTAGCTTCCTCTGTTTTTTCATTGTTTTCACTTTTCTTCCTGACAGCGACAATACTTGTGCATCTTGATTTATGTCATAACAACTATTTAAAATTTTTGTTAGGATTGCAGGATCCTGAATTGGATACTTCTTAAATTTAATAAAAATATTCTGGAGTAAGTCTGAAGTTCTCCCGCTTAATGTTCACTGTACCAAAGGTTTACTTGACTCATACTCATTTATATGGAAAGAAGATGGATTGAAATACTTAGGTATTATCATTAAAAACACAATAGAAGACACAGTGAAGGAGAATGAAAAACTTTTATTAAAGAAAATAACAGAGATGTGTGAGCAATGGAATCCTTTACATCTTTCTTGGTGGGGAAGAGTTCAAACGATCAAAATGATGATATTGCCTGTGGTTTGTTATCAAATGAGTATGATACCAATTTTTTTCCAGGGGTCATTCTACAAAAGGTTAAATGGTATCCTTACTAAATTTGTTTGGTTGGGTAAAAGACCTAGAATTGCTTTAGTATCTACAAAAGATGATTATGGAGGGAGGGGTAAATTTTCCAAATTTTTATAGGTATCATCAAGCCTATATTTTAAGACAGGGTATGTATTGGATCCTCCCAGATCTTATGGAAAATGTTCCAGATTGGTTATATTTGGAACGGCGGCTCCTGTTTCCTTTACATTTGTCTCATCTTATTAGTATAAATTTGCCCAGGAAATATAAAGATAATAGAATTTTGCTTGACACATGGAAGACCTTACGTTATGTTAGTAATTTATCACCAGATCCAATTTCTAAATCATTAAATCAATCCATTTGGGTAGACTAAAAATTGGCGGGTTTAAAATCATCTGGAAGCATTGGATTATTGCAGGTATACGGACTTTAAATGATGTTATTATAAATGGATCAATGCTTAGTTTTTCACAATTGCAACATAAATATGGTTTAAATAAGTCACAAAGTTTTAAGTGGTTGCAATTGAAGCAGGCTATTCAGGAGGGGTTCCCTGAATGGAAAGTTCTTAATTCTCAGTATAGTTTGGAATTCCTATGCTTTCAGGTGGATTTCTTGGGTCACCAAGCCGCACAGTGGTATAAATTGTTGTATGGGTATTTGAATAAAAAACTGTCCTTAGAGATATTTGGAGCATTGAGCTTGGGCATCAAATTTCTGTCTCTCAATGGCCACGTTTTTGGTCTTGGGAGAATAAAAACCACAAGGGCAGCATCTATGAGACAGACTTGTTTTATTTTGTTGCATACAGCTTTTTGGACCCCAGTTCGTTTACAGAAGTTGGATAGCTCTAGATCCAATAGATGCTGGCATTGTGGTTTAGAAGCAGGGACATTAGATCATTTAATATTTTTCTGTCCCTATATAAATGCCTTTTGGAAGTTAATTTGGTCCCAAATTAATTCATTGTTAGAAAATCATGTTGCCCTTTCATACAATACTATATTATTTGGTACATATATGAGATTTAAAAGCCCAATTTCTGCAAATAATAATAAACTTCTATTAATATTGACAGGGGTTGCCATTCAGCAGATTACTGGAAACTGGAAAGATTACACTTTTTGGTGGAATTCAGTATGTGATATTTATAAAATGGAGAGGGTGATTGCCATGCAACAAGGAAATTATCATAAGTTCAAAAAGATTTGGGGGCCATTGATTAATTATTCTAATGATCAGACATCTTAAACACTTTAGTATTAGATAAAATATAGGGGGGTGGGAATGTGAAAGATAATTATTGATAATTGGTTACTATTAATATGGGTGGGTGGGTAGGGATTCTTTTATATTTATATATTTGAAGGAATTTAAGTAAGATTGTCAAGTGATTAGTTAAAGTTTTTTCTGTTTGAACATTATACACTTGCTGTAATATTTGAAAATGAATAAAGATTTAAAAAAAATAAATAAATATTCTGGCACAAGTGTCAAACCTTAAAAAAAAGTCATATTGAGCATCGGAAAATAATTAATAATAATTAACTAGTGCACATTTAATTTTCTCCACTATCAAATTTCCCCATCCCGCCCCACCTGGCTACTTTTTCATGCCACCCAGCTGGAAAACATTTCTGGGGAGAACACTACAATCTATTTCACTACTTTGGAAATCTGGTACCAAATCACTGAACTAAAGAAGCAGAAGTTATAGGAGATTGCTCAAAAGAATTAGTCTTTGCCATACCCTGTTCTAAAACCAGCTTTAAACTACATGGGAATAAAGAAGGGAGATTTGCATGAAAAGAGCAGGAGAGGGAAAAAAATCAAAAGATTAATAGAGTAAGACAGGGTTTGAGAAAAGAGAAAGAAATGACATACCTTTAGTGGGGTCAAACATTTCTGATAGGTCTTTGGGAAATTCCAGTACTGGAATGAAAGAAAGATATTAGGTTCCATCATTTGTCACATGCCTACACAGTGGAAATATATTACATTACATTACTGATTTCTATTCCGCCTCAATTTATTCATAGGAGATTTGACCCAAGGACTTAGAGGAAAAGTATCACTGTTTGCCGACGACGCCAAACTATGCAACATAGTAGGCAAAAGCAGTGTACCTGACTTTATGACGCAGGACCTACGACAGTTGGAACAGTGGTCATCAACTTGGCAACTAAGCTTCAATGCCAAAAAATGTAAAGTAATGCACCTAGGCAAAAAAAACCCACACAGAACTTACACACTAAATGGTGAAACCTTGTCCAGTACCACGATAGAACGTGATTTAGGAGTGATCATTAGCAATGATATGAAGGCTGCAAATCAGGTGGAGAAGGCTTCGTCCAAAGCAAGACAAATGATGGGCTGCATCCGTAGGGGTTTTGTCAGCAGAAAACCTGAAGTCATAATGCCACTGTACAGATCCATGGTGAGACCTCATCTCGAGTATTGTGTTCAATTCTGGAGACCACACTACCGGAAAGATGTGTTGAGAATTGAATCGGTTCAGCGAATGGCTACCAGGATGGTCTTGGGGCTCAGGGATCTCACATATGAAGAAAGACTAAAAAAACTGCGGATGTACTCGCTGGAGGAGCGAAGAGAGAGGGGGGACATGATTGAGACCTTTAAGTATATCACGGGGCGTATAGAGATGAAAGATGATATCTTCAGTCTTACAGGGCCCTCGATAACCAGAGGACACTCGCTGAAAATCAGGGGAGGGAAATTTCAGGGTGATGCTAGAAAGTACTTCTTCACCGAAAGGGTGGTCGATCATTGGAACGAGCTGCCTCAGCAGGTGATTGAGGCCAACAGCGTGTCAGATTTTAAGAGAAAATGGGATATTCACATGGGATCAATAGGGAAGTAAAAGTCAGGGAGTAGGTCATTGGTATGGGCAGACTCGATGGGCTATAGCCCTTTTCTGCCGTCAATTTCTATGTTTCTATGTAACCTTGGAGTTCTGGGCGGATTACAAAAGAGACAACTGGACATTTCCAGGATAATTACAGAGAGAATTCTGGTCATTTTCAGGAGAAGTTGCAAAAATAATGGAGCTATATATTTCAAGAGCGACAAGATGCTGTACAAATAGGAAATAGTGCAGATCCAGTATATATACCGTTAGGGAAGCAGTTGACATGCTTGAGGCTAAAGAGAAGGGAACTGGTGAAGGGGGGAGTTGCGTTGAGAGGGGTCCGGTTGGGGTTAAGCCATCTGTATAAATTTTTTGAAAAGGTGGGTTTTGATTTCTTTGCGAAAATATTTGTAGTCGTTTGTTGTTATCAGCAGGTTGGAGATAGTGTGGTCCAGTTTCGCTGCATGCGTCGCCAGCAGACTGTCAAATATCTTCTTGCACTGGGTGCCTTTGAGTGGGGGGTAGGTAAAAGGGGTCTTAGTTCTTCTTTGCCTAGTGGTGGCATTTTGGTACAGGCGGTTGTTTAGGTAATTGGGGGCTGTGCCATTTATTGTTTTGAATAATAGACAGTATAGTTTGAATTGAATTCGTGCTTGCATTGGCAACCAGTGTGAGTCCAGGTAGGCCGCGGTGACGTGGTCAAATTTTCTCAGTGAGTAGATTAATCTGAGTGCAGTGTTTTGGATTGTCTGTAGTTGTTTTATCATTGTTGCAGGGCAAGGCAGATAGAGTATGTTGCAGTAGTCCAATAGACCTAGTACTAAGATTGGACTACTAGCCTATATTGCTCTTATTCTACCCCTCCCTAACTCTTAAGCACAGCCCTATCATTAGGATAGAAAGATGTGAAGGAAAATTATGTTCTTACCTGTTAATTTTCTTTCCTTTAGAAGCAGCAGATGAATCCAGAGATTAGTGGGATAGCTCACATCGACCAGCAGGTGGAGATAGAGAAACTGATTAATAGGTGGTCTTATAGACTGGCATTTCTCCTGTCCATCCAGTAACGCTCCTTGCCCAAGCATCCAGGAATAGGAAAAAATGAGCAGTCAACAAAAAAACTTCTTTCCAGCAATGAAGAACAAAGAGGAAAATACAGAATACAACTACCAACAATAACACAACTGAATCGCGCAACACAGAAAACCGACAGACCATCCGCAGAAATGGTGGGGCTCTGGATTCATCTGCTGCTTCTAAAGGAAAGAAAATTAACAGGTAAGAACATAATTTTTCCTTCCTTAGCGCAGCAGCAGATGAATCCAGAGACTAGTGGGATGTAGCAAAGCAAAACTCAAACAGGGTGGGAAGCCAACGCCGCCTCCGCAATAACCGAAGCGCCAAAACTAGCCTTTGCATGGGCTGCCACATCCAACCGGTAATGCTTCGAAAAGGTATTCCCAGAAGAACAAGTAGCTGCACGACAAATCTCCTCCAAGGCAAGACCCCCGGACTCCGCCCAAGACGCAGCCATCCCGCGAGTTGAATGAGCACGAAGCTGTTCTGGCAACCGCTTCTCTGTCATCAAGTACGCTGAAGCAATCGTCTCTTTGACCCAACGAGCAATGGAAGCCTTAGACGCAGCCATACCTTTGTTCCGGCCGGCGAACAACACAAAGAGGTGATCTGACCGACGAAAGTAACAACTCTTCGTACATCAAGGACACACAAGGAAGAGAAGCGCTCCCCCCAATCCTCCCGCTGAAAAGCCGGTAGGAACAAACACTGGTTCACATGAAAGGAAGAAACCACCTTCGGCAGAAAGGATGGCACCGTTCGAACAGACACACCAGCATCCGAAATGCGCAAAAAAGGATCCCGGCAAGACAGAGCCTGCAACTCCGACACTCTTCTGGCCGACGCCATGGCCACCAAAAATACCGTCTTCAACGTGACATCCTTCAGAGTAGCACTGGACAAAGGCTCGAAGGGAGCCACCTGCAACCCCCCAAAGACAAGCTTAAGACTCCACTCTGGACAGGTTTTCTTAAGAGGAGGCCGAATATGGTGAACCCCTTTCAGGAACCTCGCAACATCAGGTTGAGACGCAAGCGCTGAACTAGACACCCAGCCTCTGTAACAAGCAATGAACTTTCAGGGAATTATAGGCCAACCCTTTGGTGACGCCTTCCTGCAGAAAGGAAAGAATAGCTGACAGGGACGCCCGGAAGGGCGAAAGACCCTGAGCATGACACCAAGACTCGAACACCCTCCAGATTCTAGCATAGGAGGCAAAGGTAGAAATCTTTCTGGCCTGAAGAAGAGTGGAAATCACCTTTTCTGAATAGCCCCTACGCCTCAGCCGCGACCGCTCAAGAGCCAGGCCATAAGACCAAAGTGAGACGGATTTTCCACGGATATCGGACCCTGAGTCAGTAAGTCCGGAGTCACTGGAAATTGCAACTGATCGCCCGTCGACAGCCGTATCAGGTCGGCGTACCATGGACGAAGCGGCCAATTCGGAGCCACCAGGATTACTCTGTCTGGAAAGAGAGAAATGCGGTGCAACACCCGACCTGTCATCGGCCAAGGAGGGAACACATAAAGAAGACGACCTGGAGGCCACGGAAGAGCCAACGCGTCTACCCCCTCCGAGTCCCGTTCCTTCCATCTGCTGAAGAACCGAGGAAGCTTCGCATTGCGAGAAGAGGCCATGAGATCCATCTTCGGAAAACCCCACCGTTGGACCAGCAGGTCGAACGCCCAAGCGGACAACTCCCATTCGCATGGATCTAGAAGATTTCTGCTGAGAAAGTCTGCCTGAACATTTTCGTGACCCGCAATGTGCGCCGCTGAGAGAAGAGGAACATGAACTTCCGCCCAGCGAAATAGGACCATCGCCTCGCCGGCTAACTGAGGACTTCGGGTCCCCCCCTGCCGGTTGATATATGCCACCACCGTGACACTGTCCGAAAAGACCCGTGTCGGTCGGTTCTGAACTAGGGACTGAAACGTCTCAAGCGCAAGCCTGATGGCTCTCAACTCCATCATATTGATCGACCACTGCGCTTCCTCCTGAGACCAAACTCCCTGCGCCGAGGACTGAAGGCACTGTGCTCCCCAGCCCAGAAAACTGGCATCCGTCGTAACCACGACCCAACCCGGCGTCGCAAGCGGCATTCCCCTGAACAGATTGACCTCGCTGAGCCACCACTGCATGCTGAGGGCAGCTTGAGAACTCCACCGGAGACGCCGATCGTAGTCCTGAGACACCGGGGACCACCGGGAAAGAAGAGACTTCTGCAATGGCCTCATGTGGAACCGAGCCCAAGGGACCACCTCCAGAGCCGCCACCATCGAGCCCAGAACCTGCACATAATCCCAAACCCGTGGTCTGGGCGACTGGAGAAGAAGATGAACCTGAGACTGCAACTTCTCTCCCCGGTCCCGGGGCAGAAACACTTTCCCCCGACAAATGTCGAACCGGATGCCCAGATGTTCCAACGACTGGGACGGGGTCAGGGAGCTCTTGGGAAAGTTTATGACCCACCCCAAAGACTGAAGGAGAGATATCACTTTCTGGATAATCGACAAACTCTCCTGCCTGGAAGAGGCGCGGATCAACCAGTCGTCCAAGTAAGGGTGAACTCGAATCCCCTCTCGGCGCAGAAACGCGGCTACCACTACCATCACCTTCGAAAAGGTGCGTGGAGCCGTGGCTAGACCAAAGGGCATCGCCCGAAACTGATAATGTTGGTCTAGGATCGCAAACCGAAGAAATCTCTGATGCAGAGGCCATATGGGTATATGGAGGTAAGCCTCCTTGAGATCTAAGGACGTGAGGAACTCCCTTGGCTGAACCGCTGCAATTATTGAACGAACCGTCTCCATACGGAAATGCCGGACCCTGAGAAATTTGTTGACCCGCTTGACCCCCCCTTCTTGGGCACAATGAAGTAAATGGAATACCTGCCGAGATCCATCTCCTCCGGGGGAACCGGCACCACAGCCCCCAGATCCAGAAGCACTTGAAGAGTGAGACGCACTGAGTCCCGTTTGGCCGCCCCATTGCACGGGGACACCAAGAAAGAATCGGCGACGGGAGAGGAAAACTCTAACTTGTAACCGTTGCGAATAATGTCCAAAACCCACTGATCTGACGTTATCTTGGCCCACTCCGCGAGAAAGGCAGACAGCCGCCCCCCCCAAGAGAATGGCGGAGGGAGCCGAGACCCCGTCATTATGGATTGCGCATCCGCATCCGCCGCCCAATGACGGAGCCACAAAGATCTGCGAGAAACCACAGACAGAGACATCTGTTTTGCAGAAGCACGAATAATATCATACAAGGCATCCGCCAAATACGCCAGACCAGACTCCAGATCTGCCACTTCTGCGGGAACCGAACTCCCGGACTCCATCATGTTATCCGCCAACGCCTGAGACCACTGCAGACATGCCTGAGCAGCATAAGAACTGCAAACCGCAGCTTGCAAGGTGACCGCTGCCACCTCAAAGGACATTTTAAGCGAAGATTCAATCTTCCTATCCTAGACATCCTTCAGCGCAACGCCCCCTTCAACAGGCAAGGTAGTCTTTTTCGTGACAGCGGCCACCAATGCATCAACCCTAGGCAGCTTAAATTTCTCCAGTTCATTCGGAGCAATAGGGTACAACTGCTGCAAGGCTTTCGACACCCGCAGACTGGCCTCAGGCGTGTCCCATTGCGTCGCAATAAGCTCCTGCATGGCTTCATGAACCAGAAAGGACCCAGGCGGCTTTGTGTCCTCGCCATAAGGGGGTTCGCGGACCCAGAAACCTGCGGATCCTCTTGCGAGATGTGCAACCCCTGCAAAGCCTTAGAAATTAAAGAGGAAAGTTCTTCCCTGTGAAAAAGACGGAGCGCGGAAGGATCATCCACGTCCCTACCTATCGGCTTCTCCGCATCCCATTCCGCCACCTCACCTTCCTCCAACGACTCTGGAAGAGACAGAGACAAGGGGGAGACCGAGGCAGGGTCTCCCTCCTCCGCGGGCGCAAGTCTGCAACGCTTCGCTGCCTGAGACTGCACCGGAGGGGAAACATTGGCAGTAGGAACAGGAGCAGAAGTAGTAGAAATAGTAGCCGGAGTAGGCATCAAAGGAACATTTAAAAACGCAGCCTGAGAGCCCTGTAAGAGGAAGGCACGGTGCATCAACATTATAAATTCAGGCGAAAATGAGCCCTGCCCAAATCCTGCCGGCCCGGCCTGTACCGCGCAGGGGAGTGAAACCGCGCCTTCCCCCATCGCTCCCACTGCTCCAACAGCCGCCGAACTCCCTTCAGATGCAGACGTGCCCTGAAGCGTGGCCGACTCGACCACGAGAGAAGAGGAGCTTGAGCGTGCCTCCCCAGCGCGGGAAAATTCAAATTCACTGGCCGGGAGCAGTGCATCTTCGGCCGGCGCAGCAGCACAGCCCCGACGATGTTCTGCGCTTCCCACAGCGTGAACACCGTTTAACCGACTCAGCCGCCATATATATATATATTTTTTGCTTGGATTACAATGGAGAAAGCCCGCCAAACAAACGATGCTGCCCCAAAACAAACACCAGTAATCAGCCAACCGAACACATCAAACCAGTAATCTCTACTCATCCAAACCTTCCACCTAGCACAACATCACAAGTTAAGGCTGGCAGTTGCAAACTGTAAGCTGACCAAAGGCACAGCACAGCACAGTTGAGGCTCTGTTTTTTTTTGGGGGGGGCGTTTAACTGGAAAGAAGAAAAAAAGGCAGAGCCCAAAGGAAACCCCTCAAGCCACTGGAGGGGAGGGTGGAGATGGGACCTGGGAGGGCCCAGGTGTAGCTCCCAAAGCTGGCACCGCTCAGCCAGACACCCCTTTCTCTCTGAAGAGAAAAATTCTCAACAGAAGAAATGAAAATTTATAGAAATTCACCCGGCACAGCCAGAATCCAGAAGCTAGATGCAGAGTGACTACCCCTGCTGGGAGATAGAGCATACTGGATGGACAGGAGGAATGCCAGTCTATAAGACCACCTGTTAATCAGTTTCTCTATCTCCACCTGCTGGTCGATGTGAGCTATCCCACTAGTCTCTGGATTCATCTGCTGCTGCGCTAAGGAAAGATGCGTTGTCTGGTAAAATATTCAATACATTTATTTTAGACATAATTTTGTGATCATCCCTAGAAAATTGCTTTTAGTAACAAGCCTGTGAAGATAGAGATTCACATATCTAGGTCAGGAGACAAGGAACTCTCATACTATTTTACAAGATGCACCACAAAACATAGATTATAAAATAGAGTCAGGACTGAATGTAAAAGACCTTTCACTTACAGTCCCCATCTCTGTTCCCCATCAGTACATTTCTTTTTCCTAACATGTCAACTTTATCCTTCTCCTCTGCTGAAATCTTAAAATTGATTAGGTCTGAAAACACCCATGAGGAAAGCTGGTAGAAAGTAAAATGGTAACTAAATTCAAACACCCTCAGGACAGATACAGGAGGTGGTAACTAGATATCCAACAGAAACTGTACTGGTGCAGTCCACAAGAGCAAGTGAGCAGGCTGGGCAGGCCAAGAGCCCCTTATTCACCTAATGACCACAAATTCATATAATAATTATGTAAATATCTACGACATTTGAAATGTCTACTGCTTGAAAGCACAGGGTATTTCTAGCTAATTTTCATTTTTTAATACTGCTGCCTCTTGTAGATAAAGTATCATTATTGCAGTTGCATGAAGTATATGAATGGAGCACAGTTATATGCAAGACCTTTACTAGTTTTGTCATAGTTCATTTAGAAAATACAGGAATTATTACATATTGCTATAGTAATTTACTATACTGTAAATCATGAATTTGCAGGATTGGGATGAGACTAAAAGGAGCAGAGGGGGTGGACAAAATATGAAGCTTGTTAGTAATCAAAGGCAAAATCCACATGTTTACAAAGCTCAAAAGATTTCTGAATCTTAGCCTGGTTCTGGCCCATATCACCAAGTAGGTCAAAAATAAAGCAGCAGCCACAAAATAGCTGTCCCATGCCAAATCCTAAACACTCTCCCGGAAAGTAGTACATGTTTTCAGTTTCTGTCACTACAGGCAGAAAGCAATGATGCTCTGGAAAGCTAAGCTTTGTCAAAATGAGAAACAGCAAAACTATTCAATAAACCTGGCCATTCTGGCAACTTTAAACAGCACAAGATACCTAAAGCTCATGGAGTGAGTGTGCTAGGGCACAGCTGAAAGCTGCAGCTGCTGGCAGAAAACCTGCCAACATCCACCTCATAATGGAAATAGAGTAGGCACACAAAATTACTCTCTCCCATCTGGCATGAATTAAGGCTGTTTGGACTCCTGGGAACAAAAAGTCTATACTCCCCACCCCTAATTCTTCTCAAAATATAGCATAAGTGATTTTCTATATTTTAGACAGGTTGAAAGAAGGATATCTAAGGCATCAAAAGTCCCTTATACCCATTTACCCTTTTCTAATTCTTTCAAGCCAGCATGGCCTATTTCTTCTTCCAACCAACTCCCATGCACCTCTCCCTGTTTCAGGGCCATGGACTGACAAGTTGCTCCTCTCCCACCACTAACATTTAGGGATGATACTGAGCTGCAGCTGCTGATCTTTTCAGCATCACAACAGGACAGTGAAACTCCTATTTTAACAATGCCAGAATGGTGTGAGCTCATCTTTAGCTTCGGTTTGGCTGCAGCAGGGCAACTCAACCTGTGTCCAGATAACATGAGTGTAAATCCAGCTATGCCCTCCAATTTTCCATCTCTCTCTAACACAATAGGAAGGATTAGATTTTTACCTTGATAATCCTCTTTCCTGTAGAACACTATACGATTCCTTACAGATAGGTTAAGCACCCCAACTCATGTCATTTTCTTCTCTCCACCCCCTTGTCTTTCTGGGTTGTGCCCTCCTCTTCTCAGGCCATACCAAAGCAAATGAGAACCCCTAGGACAGGAAATGTAAACAAGATGGGGGGCCCTCAGGGAACTCCCCAATCCAGATAATTTGAATCTGCTCTGCAATAGTAAACAAGAGTTAATAAACAACTATCCTAACAAGGCAGCAAATAAGGTGAGAAAGCAACCAACTACCTGTGTACAACCGGCATTAACAGTTGTACAGCTCTTAGCAAAACAAAATATGCCGATATTGATCTCGGCACTAACATGCCAGCATTGAAAGAACTCTGCTTCTCTTCCTTGGCTACCTCCGCTGAATACTCATAAGAACATAAGCAATGCCTCTGCTAGGTCAGACCTGAGGTCCATCGTGCCCAGCAGTCTGCTCACGCGGTGGCCCAATAGGTCCAGGACCTGTGCAGTAATCCTCTATCTATACCCCTCTATCCCCTTTTCCAGCAGGAAATTGTCCAATCCTTTCTTGAACCACAGTACCGTACTCTGCCCTATTACGCTCTCTGGAAGCGCATTCCAGGTGTCCACCACACGTTGGGTAAAGAAGAATTTCCTAGCATTCGTTTTGAATCTGTCCCCTTTCAACTTTTCTGAATGCCCTCTTTTATTATTCGAAAGTTTGAAGAATCTGTCCCTCTCTACTCCCTCTATGCCCTTCATGATCTTGTAAGTCTCTATCATATCCCCTCTAAGTCTCCTCT
Organism: Geotrypetes seraphini; assembly: GCF_902459505.1. Taxonomy (NCBI): domain Eukaryota; kingdom Metazoa; phylum Chordata; class Amphibia; order Gymnophiona; family Dermophiidae; genus Geotrypetes; species Geotrypetes seraphini. Next base: position 142,561,232 of record NC_047087.1, read on the forward strand.
TCTCCAGGGAAAAGAGACCTAGTTTCTCCAATCTCTCAGCGTATGAAAGGTTTTCCATCCCCTTTATCAGATGCGTCGCTCTCCTCTGAACCCTCTCAAGTAACGCCATGTCCTTCTTAAGGTACAGTGACCAATATTGGACACAGTACACAGTAACCTACCACATCCGCATCTATTCCCTGTGCATATCTCAATACTACATCTGTCAGGAATAAAGCTTTCCTAATTCATGATTGGATCATTAGCAAGCAAATAGCCTGTCTTTTTCTAACCGAAACATGGCTACTATCGGAAGATGATCCAATAGTAATTGACCTCCTACCAGACAATTTCAAAATCCTTACGCTAAACCGCCTGGGAAAAAAAGGAAGGGGATTAGCAATTATTCTTAAAGAAGGTTTTGAGTTCAAATTACTAGATTCCAAAGTGACCGACCAACTAGAAATTTTAGCCTGCAAAATCAGCAACCGTCAGTTAGAAGAATCCCTATCCTGCATATTATTCTATGTCCCACCAAAAAGCTGGCCAAAAGCCAAAGAAGACTTCTGTGAATTTGTCCTACATAATGTAATTGGTCCTTCCTACAATATCATTGCAGGAGATATAAACATACACTTAGATGAAGAGGACAACACAAACGCGAAAGAGTTTAAACACTTTCTATCCCTACTCAACTACAACCTCCCTTTACCCACACAAACACATGAAAAAGGTCATCATTTAGATGTGGTAACCATGTCCATAAAAGAAATCCCAGACCCTGTCTTCTCTCTACCGAAAGGCTCCTGGTGCCACGATATCTGGTCTGACCATTTTACTTATTATTTCAAGTTAATCTGGTCTTATAGTAAAACTAAAACACGTCCAATGATAAAAAGAGAACACCACACAAGAGGCTATATTAATCCAGAAGAATATTGGTCACACTACGAACTGCAAACGGAGATAGAAGGAATCGATTTCTGGGATCACTGGATGATAACCAGCACATCCATTCTAGATAAAATTGCCCCCAAACGTAATAGCAAAAGCAATGCTAACAAATATAACAAATGGTTCGACACCGAACTTCTATAAACGAAACAACTAGCCAGACGATTGGAAAGAATCTGGATAAAAACAGGAGAATCAGTAGACCGTAACAAATGGAGAGCTAATATAAAAATCTACAAATAAATGATAAAAGACAAACATAAAGCATTCTACTCCACTAAAATCAACTCATCTTGCAATGATTCGCAAGGAGTCAATACAAAAGAGCTATTCAACCTGGTCACGAATTTATTCGACACCACTCGATACACTATACCCACACACGACACTAAGTTACCCTCTGCGAATGACTTAGCACTGCACTTCGATTCAAAAATTAAAAACCTTAGAAATCACTGCTCAACAAACAACCCTAATGATCATCACATAGCTAACACTCAAGGAAATGACATACCAGCAGACATGATCTGGAGCTCCTTTCAAGACCTAGAATGGAGTGATTACACCAAACTATACAACAAATACTCTAAAACTTATTGCGTTCTGGACTCATGCCTCCCAGAAATTATGAAAGCGGCACCATTACAATTCAAACTATCGATGCTACAATACCTGGCCCACAACCTAAAAAAAGCAATGTTACTTACCATAACAATTGTTATCCAGGGACAGCAGACAGTTATTCTCACTAGTGGGTGACGTCATCCGACGGAGCCCCGATGCGGACGTCTCACAAGCATATTTGCATGCGCGAGTGCCTTCCAGCCCGATGCACTGGGCGTGTCTCCTCAGTTCAGATAGCTAGCAGAGAAGCCAACCCAGGGGAGGTGGGTGGGATGTGAGAATAGCTGCCTGCTGTCCCTGGATAACAACTGTTATGGTAAGTAACATTGCTTTATCCCAGGACAAGCAGGCAGGTATTCTCACTAGTGGGTGACCTCCAAGCTAACCACAATGGGATGGTGGGCGAGTTGGCAACTTAGGAGAATAAATTTTGTAATACTATTTGGCCAAACTGTCCATCCCGTCTGGAGAAAGTATCCAGACAATAATGAGAAGTGAAGGTATGAACCGAGGACCAAGTAGCAGCCTTACAAATCTCAATCGGTGTCGATCTGAGGAAGGCTACAGAGGCTGCCATTGCTCTGACCTTATGGGCTGTGACTTTACTGTGAAGGGGTAATCCAGCCTGGGTATAGCAGAAAGAGATACAAGCCGCCATCCAGTTGGAGATGGTACGCTTAAAGATAGGGCGCCCCAACTTGTTCAGATCAAAGGAGATGAAAAGTTGAGGAGCAGTTCTGTGTGGCTTGGTGTGTTCCAGGTAGAAAGCCAAAGCACGCTTACAGTCCAGAGTATGAAGAGCTGATTCTCCAGGGTGAGAATGAGGCTTTGGAAAAAACACTGGAAGAACAATGGATTGATTCAGATGAAATTCCGAGACCACTTTGGGGAGGACCACCTTGTCATGATGAAACACTGTAAAAAGGGGGATCCACAACCAAAGCTTGAAGCTCACTGACTCGACGAGCAGAAGTGAGGCCAATGAGAAACACCACTTTCCAAGTGAGATACTTCAGAAGAGCCTTGTTAAGAAGTTCAAATGGAGGCTTCATAAGCTGAGAAAGAACAACATTGAGGTCCCAAACCACTGGAGGTGGTTTGAGGGGAGGGTTGACATGAAAAAGTCCTTTCATGAATCTGGAGACCACAGGATGAGCAGAAAGAGGTTTCCCTTGAAGAGACTGATGGAAAGCAGCAATCGCACTCAAATGGACTCGGATCGATGCAGACTTGAGGCCAGAATGAGATAAGTTCAAAAGATAGTCCAACACAGAGGATAAGGAGGCACGTTGAGGCTCCTTATGACGAGAAAAACACCATGCAGAAAATCTAGTCCATTTTTGGGAATAGCATTGTCTGGTAGCAGGCTTCCGTGAAGCTTCTAAAACATCCCTCACAGCTTGGGAAAACTGAAGGGAGGTTACATTGAAAGGAACCAAGCTGTCAGGTGTAGCGACTGCAGGTTGGGATGAAGCAAAGATCCCTGATGCTGCGTAAGCAGAGATGGAAACACTGGTAGAAGGAAGGGCTCCCTGCTGCTCAGCCAAAGTAGAAGGGAGTACCAGGGTTGTCTGGGCCACCGAAAAGCAATCAGAATCAAGGTGGCCCGGTCGGACTTGAGTTTTACCAGTCTTTTGAATGAGAGGAAACGCATACAGAAAGAGATTCCTCCAGTCCAGAAGAAAAGCATCTGCCTTGAGGCGATGAGGAGTGTAGATCCTGGAGCAGAACTGAGGCAGTTTGAAGTTATGGGGGGCTGCAAAGAGGTCTATCTGAGGCGTTCCCCACAGAGAGAAGATGTGATGAAGGGGCGTGGAATGGAGAGTCCATTTGTGAGGCTGTAGAAGACGACTCAAGTTGTCCGCCAAGGCATTGTCCGCCCCCTGAATGTAGACAGCTTTGAGGAAGGTGTTGTGGCGAACTTTCAGAGCTTCCTGACAGAGGGAGGCAAATCCCGTGCCTCCCTGTTTGTTGACTTAATACATGGCGACCTGGTTGTCCGTGCGAATGAGAACCACCATGTCGTGAAGGAGATGCTGAAAAGCATTGAGAGCATTGAAAATCGCTCTGAGTTCCAGTAGATTGATGTGACACAGGCGGTCCGCACTGGTCCAATAGCCCTGAGTGCGCAGACCATCCAGATGAGCCCCCCCAAGCATAGGTCGAAGAGTCGGTCGTGAGAACCTTTTGATGGGGAGGCATGTGAAACAGCAAACCTCTGGAGAGATTGGAAGACAGCATTCACCAGCGAAGAGACTGTGTCAGAGCAAGAGTGACCTGAATGTAGCAAGTCAGAGGATTGGATACCTGCGTCCATTGAGATGCCAGGATCCACTGAGGAATTCTGAGGTGAAATCTGGCAAAAGGAGTCACGTGTATTGTAGAGGCCATGTGGCCCAGAAGAACCATCATGTGGCTCGCCGAGATGGACGGGCGAGAGGTCACTGATTGACAAAGACGAAGAAGGGCATCCAGGCATTGCGGAGGAAGGAAAGCCCTGAGTTGAATGGTATCCAGAACAGCTCCAATGAAGGGAAGAGTCTGGGAAGGTTGCAGATGGGATTTTGGGAAGTTGATCTCGAACCCCAGACTCTGCAGGAACCAGATCGTCCTTTGGGTCGCCTGGACGACTCCCTGAGACATGGAATCCTTGATGAGCCAGTCGTCAAGGTAGGGAAACACCTGAAGACCGTGGTTCCTGAGTGCTGCGGCCACTACCAGGCTCTTGGTGAAGACTCTGGGAGACGAAGCCAGGCCGAAAGGAAGCACTCGGTATTGAAGATGAAGATGTCCCACCCGAAATCTGAGGAATTGTCAAGAGGCTGGATGGATGGGAATATGAGTGTAGGCCTGCTTGAGATCCAGAGAGCATAACCAGTCGTTCTGCTCGAGGAGGGGATAGAGAGAAGCCAAAGTTAACATGCGAAACTTCTCTTTGACCAGAAACCTGTTGAGCACCCTGAGGTCCAAAATAGGCCGCAGATCGCCTGTCTTCTTCGGAACAAAGAAGTACCGGGAGTAAAAACCCTTGTTCCGTTGGTCCAAAGGGACCGGCTCGACAGCCCAAAGCCGGAGCAAAGCCTGAGCTTCCTGAAGAAGAAGGGCGGTCTGGGTTAAATTGGAAGGATACTCTCTTGGAGGATGTTCCGGAGGAACTTGATGGAACTGAAGAAAGTATCCCTCTCTTACGATGGAAAGGACCCAGAGGTCGGTGGTGATAGTCGTCCATCGATGGTAAAAATGATGGAGACGACCTCCGATGGGAAAAACAGGGGAGGGCAGAACGATGGCAGTTATGCTCTCTATGAGACAGTCAAAAAGGCTGAGGAGCCTTGGGAACAGCAGAAGTTGAAGGTTTTAGCTGCTGCTTCGGCGTGTGCTGTCTCTTAACAGAAGCCTGTTTCAGTGAGTAACGCCGCTGGTAGATCAAAGGCGGGCGTGATGGACGAGGCGGAGCAGGCTTGGGCTTCGGACGGAGAATAGCCTGGAAAAACTTCTCGTGGTGAGATAGCTTCTTGATCGCCGCCTCGATGGACTCATCGAAGAGGTCGGCTCCAGCACATGGGACGTTGGCCAGCCTGTCCTGAAGATTCAGGTCCATATCGATGGTCCGAAGCCACGCCAGGCGTCGCATGACCACCGAACAAGCAGCAGCCCTCGCCGAGAGCTCAAAGGCGTCGTAAGCAGACTGCATCATCTGGAGCCTCAGTTGGGACAACGAAGCCAGGACCTCCTGGTACTCGAAGCGAACCTGCGAGTCCAAATAGGGCAGAAACTTTTGCAGAACTGAGAGGAAAAACTCGAAATAGGTGGCAAAATGAAAACTGTAATTCAGGACTCAAGAGGCCATCATCGAGTTCTGGTAGATGCGTTTGCCAAATCGGTCCATGGTCTTGCCCTCCCGGCCAGGTGGAACGGTGGCATAGACCTGGGAAGGGTGAGACCGCTTTGAGGAGGATTCCACCAGTAGAGACTGATGAGAGAGCTGAGCCCCATCGAATCCCTTGTGGTGAACAGTGCGGTACCTGGCATCCAATTTCCCCGGAACAGCTGGGATGGAGTAAGGAGTCTCGAAACAGCGCATGAAGGTCTGGTCCAGCAGCTTATGCAAAGTAAGCCGGAGGGACAGCAGGTGGTTGAGGGAGATGCATCGTTTCCAAATATTCCATGGAAAATTTGGACCCGTGTCCAGGGTAATGTCCAGATCCACAGCCATCTGTCGGAGGAAAGAGGAAAAAGACAGCTGGTCAGCCAGAGCAGGGCCTCGAGAAGAACTCGAGGACGACGAGGCCTCCGGGTCCAACGAGGCCAGGGATCGGCAGGGAGAAAAAGATCCCAAAGTGTCCTCGAGCTCTGGCATAGGAGGAGGTGAAGACTCCAGAGGCAAATATTCAAGGAAAGGCTGCTTCCGACGAGGCGAGTCATGCCTCGATGAATGCCTCGAGCGATGGCCAGAACTGTGCCTGGAAGTCGGCCTCGATCGTCGAGGCGAGCGAGGCACCGACGAGGCTACCAGCGGGTGAATGGGGCTGGAGGCGGTGGATCGAAGCAGGTGGCTGAGTAGACGCACCCGCCAGGCCTCGAGGCTCGGCATCGAGTCCGGAGGAGGCCCTGGCAGAGTCTCGGCTCCTGGCAACGAGGGAATTGGTTCCAACAGAGGCATTCACAAAGACTCTGCTCCTTGCATCGAGAGAAGCGGTTCCAATAGTGGCATGAGCAAAGACTCTGCTCTTTGCGATGCATGCATCGATGCCAGACCAGACACTCGCAGAGACTCGGCTCCCTGCAACGAGAGTGTACGACGTGGAGGCACCGGAGGCGGCTCAACCTCGCAGGAGGCCCCCGCGTGCCCAGGCTGGATTTGGGAGAGAAGCTTCGGCCCCATAGTAGTAAAGAGATCGATGAACTGCTTCTCCAGCAAGGTCCAGCAAGGAGGGATTCGCATCCGCAATGGGACCTCCTGCACGGATATCGGGATCCCTGCCACCCAGGTGCTTGGACTTAGAAGTCTTGGCCACCTTGAGCACCACAGGGGGAATGGGCTGTTTAGCTACATAGTAACATAGTAGATGACGGCAGATAAAGACCCGAATGGTCCATCCAGTCTGCCCAACCTGATTCAATTTAAATTTTTATTTTTATTTTTTTAATTATTTCTTCTTAGCTATTTCTGGGCAAGAATCCAAAGCTTTACCCGGTACTGTGCTTGGGTTCCAACTGCCAAAATCTCTGTTAAGACTTACTCCAGCCCATCTACACCCTCCCAACCATTGAAGCCCTCCCCTGCCCATCCTCCACCAAACGGCCATACACAGACACAGACCGTGCAAGTCTGCCCAGTAACTGGCCTAGTTCAATATTTAATATTATTTTCTGATTCTAAATCTTCTGTGTTCATCCCACGCTTCTTTGAACTCAGTCACAGTTTTACTCTCCACCACCTCTCTCGGGAGTGCATTCCAGGCATCCACTACCCTCTCCGTAAAGTAGAATTTCCTAACATTGCCCCTGAATCTACCACCCCTCAACCTCAAATTATGTCCTCTGGTTTTACCATTTTCCTTTCTCTGGAAAAGATTTTGTTCTACGTTAATACCCTTCAAGTATTTGAACATCTGAATCATATCTCCCCTGTCTCTCCTTTCCTCTAGGGTATACATATTTAGGACTTCCAGTCTCTCCTCATACTTTCAGTTTTGCCCACCGCATTTCCACTCCTTCCAGACGTTCCCACCCACACAACAATTCCTTGACGTAAACCCCCATCCGAACAAAGTTAGTTTTTTAAAAAATCTAGAACCTTTGCTTTTGAATGAGCCTCTCTATACCCATCTTAATATTTAAACCGTACCATGCAGTAATCACTGGATGCCAGATGATCACCCACTGTAACATCAGAAACACTTTCCCCGTTTGTAAGCACTAAGTCCAGTATGACCCCACCCCGCGTGGGTTCTGTTACCAACTGCTGGAATAGTTCTCCTTGTAGAGAATCCAGAATCTCCCGACTTCCATTTCTGTTCTACTGTACTTAAATCATACTTTTTCCCGTAATGAAAAGCAGAGAGTGCCAGACTGGGGTGAGCGGAGGGAAGAAGAAGAGGGACTAGCCTGATGGTTAGGACAGTGGTCTGGGAAGCAGGGGAAGGGGGTCCAATTCCTATTGCAGGTCCTTGTGTCCCTGGGCAGGTCACTTATTTATTTATCTTAAATAATAAAATGCTAGCCGCACATGCGCACTTGCCTCGCGTGTTCCCTGATCCCTTTTCTGTCGGGATGTGGCAGTTAGTTTTTTTTTCAAAGCTGTGATCGAATGCACTGCTTGTGCGTGTGATTGTTAATGTCCTGGTGGCCCTGACGCAGCGGATGTATGTAATTCCCGTGAAACGCTGGCCGTGTCGGCAGACGGACATGAACTGACTGAGGTTTTTTAAAAAAGACTCCCACAGCGAAGACTATTCAACAATAAAGATAAGTTGTATGGTCTAGCTTTTCAAATTTGGACAATATGCACAGTATTTGCTGAAGATTTTTTTGAAAATGCACTATATCTTCAGTAATGATTGGTGAAGGGTTTATATTAGCTTAGCTTTAAAAAATAGCACAAAAAAAAGTTAAAACTAGTATTTATTGGCCAATGATTGGAGCAGGAGTATTACATCTACGCGGATCATCCCAGCTTGTGATTGTATGGCTGTGCGTAGGCTCCATCTCTGAGGCCGTTTAGCAAGCCCTATAGTGTTAGGGTTTAACAATACTGATGTGTATTGTTTTATATAAGTGGTATTCTATAGTAATTTTGTGATTGAATTTTAGTTGCCAGGCATTAGACCATTCCTCTAACTTTTGCAGATCCTTTTTCATATTTTCCACTCCCTTCAGTGTCTACTCTGTTACAAATCTTGGTATCATCTGCAAAAAGGCACACTTTTCCTTCTAACCCTTCAGCAATGTCACTCACAAACATATTGAACAGGATTGGCCCCAGCACCGAACCCTGAGGGACTCCACTAGTCACCTTTCCTTCCTTCGAGCGACTTCCATTAACCACCACCCTCTGGCGTCTGTCCGACAGCTAGTTTCTGACCCAGTTCACCACTTTGGGTCCTAACTTCAGCCCTTCAAGTTTGTTCAACAGCCTCCTATGAGGAACTGTATCAAAGGCTTTGCTGAAATCCAAATAAATTACATCTAGCATATGTCCTCGATCCAGCTCTCTGGTCACCCAATCAAAAAATTCAATCAGGTTCGTTTGGCACAATTTACCTTTTGTAAAGCCATGTTGCCTCGGATCCTGTAACCCATTAGATTCAAGAAAATACACTATCCTTTCTTTCAGCAACACTTCCATTATTTTCCAACAACTGAAGTGAGGCTCACCGGCCTGTAGTTTCCTGCTTCATCCTTGTGACCACTTTTATGAATAGGGACCACATCCGCTCTCCTCCAATCCCCAGGAATCACTCCCGTCTCCGGAGATTTGTTGAACAAGTCTTTAATAGGACTCGCCAGAACCTCTCTGAGCTCCCTTAGTATCCTGGGATGGATCCCGTCTGGTCCCATCGCTTTGTCCACCTTCAGTTTTTCAAGTTGCTCATAAACACCCTCCTCCGTGAACGGCGCAGAATCTACTCCATTTTCTCGTGTAACTTTGCCAGACAATCTCGGTCCTTCTCCAGGATTTTCTTCTGTGAACACAGAACAGAAGTATTTGTTTAGCACATTTGCTTTCTCCTCATCACTCTCCACATATTTGTTCCCAGCATCTTTTAGCCTAGCAATTCCATTTTTTATCTTCCTCCTTTCACAAATATATCTGAAAAATTTTTTATCTCCCTTTTTTACATTTGTAGCCATTTGTTCTTCCGCCTGTGCCTTCGCCAAACGTATCTCTCTCTTGGCTTCTTTCAGTTTCACCCTGTAGTCCTTTCTGCTCTCCTCTTCTTGGGTTTTTTTATATTTCATGAACGCCAACTCTTTCGCCTTTATTTTCTCAGCCACTAGGTTGGAGAACCATATCGGCTTCCTTTTTCTCTTGTTTTTATTGATTTTCTTCACATAAAGGTCCGTAGCCATTTTTATTGCTCCTTTCAGCTTAGACCACTGTCTTTCCACTTCTCTTATGTCCTCCCATCCCAACAGCTCTTTCTTCAGGTACTTTCCCATTGCATTAAAGTCCGTACGTTTGAAATCTAGGACTTTAAGTATCGTGCGGCCGCTCTCCACTTTAGCCGTTATATCAAACCAAACCGTTTGATGATCGCTACTTCCCAGGTGAGCACCCACTCGAACATTAGAGATACTCTCTCCATTTGTGAGGACCAGATTCAATATCGCTTTTTCCCTTGTGGGTTCCATCACCATTTGTCTGAGCAGAGCCTCTTGAAAGGCATCCACAATCTCCCTACTTCTTTCCGATTCCGCAAACGAACATTCCAGTCCGCATCCGGCAGGTTGAAATCTCCCAACAGCAGAACCTCCTCTTTCCTTCCAAACTTTTGGATATCCACAATCAGATCCTTATCAATTTGCTGCGATTGAGTCGGAGGTCTGTAGACTACCACCACGTAGATAGAAGTTCCATCTTCTCTTTTCAGAGCAATCCATATCGCTTCTTCCTCTCCCCAGGTCCCTTGCATTTCGGTCGCTTGGATATTGATCTTTATATAGAGAGCTACTCCTCCACCTTTATGACCATCTCTGTCCTTCCTAAAAAGATTATATCCCGATATGTTTGTATCCCATCCATGTAATTCACTGAACCATGTCTCTGTGATAGCAACAATGGTTCAGTGAATTACATGGATGGGATACAAACATACCGGGATATAGTCTTTTTAGGAAGGACAGAAATGGTCATAAAGGTGGAGGAGTAGCTCTCTATATAAAGATCAATATCCAAGCGACCGAAATGCAAGGGACCTGGGGAGAGGAAGAAGCGATATGGATTGCTCTGAAAAGAGAAGATGGAACTTCTATCTACGTGGGGGTAGTCTACAGACCTCCGACTCAATCGCAGCAAATTGATAAGGATCTGATTGTGGATATCCACCTGACCTGAGGAGGCAGAGGAAGGCACCGCAGCAGGCGGCGGAGGCGAAGCCGGCACGAACGAAGCAGGCTTGAGACTCGGGGTCGCAGAGGTGGAAGACGGAAGAGTCGAGGCAGAAGTCGAAGGTTTGGCGCTCTTCGATGAGGTCAGCTCCAATGAAGCCTCCATGCTGAACAGCGACTCCCACAAGAAGCAGCGACGCTTGAATGCACATGCTGTAAGTGTGGAGCAAGGCCGGCACGATTTCGGAAGGTGTTGAGACCCGAGACACTGAAGGCAGCATCGATGAGGGTCCGTCAGCGAAATCGCGCGCTGGCACTTGACACACTTCTTAAAACCGGTGATAGGCCGGGACATAGGCTGAAAAAGCTCCGCTACTAGGTCGAAGCCGCGGGGCAGCAGCCACGTGGCCTGCCCGGTTGAACGGAAGGAAAAAATTCAGAGCTGTGGAGTCGGAGTCGGAGGAAATTTTGGGTACCTGGAATCGGAGTTGGAGTTGCCAAACAATGCACCGACTCCGACTAAATTTAGATTGGAATTAAAAAAAAGCAAGTTTAAATGTCCCAATTCACAAAAAGTTATAATTAATGACTTCTCTACTGTAAGAATAAAGACCAATGCATGCAGTGCCTCACGTAACCGCAAAACGAACACGTGCTTCACTATATGGCACGCAACACACAATTTGGAGCACCAATACTTATAAATGTATTCTCCCTTGTTATTGTTTACAACTTATTTCCAACGTTCAACAAGGTTTTCAATACCTCGTTGGTAGAAATCACCTGGTGTAGACTCGAAAAATTCATCCAACCAAGCTCTCCCACCATACGCACAACATCTTTTTACGTGGATGAAGATCTTGTTTCACGCGGAGTCGGAGTCAGAAGTACAAAAAACTGAGGAGTCGGAGTCGGGGAGTCGGAGTCAGAAGTACAAAAAACTGAGGCGTCTGAGTCGGAACATTTATCTACCGACTCCACAGCCCTGAAATTTTGAAAAACAATAAAACACGACGAAAATCAACGATTATGAGTTAAAGAACCCAAAACCGCGGACTTAGAAGGCACAAGTGAAGTTACTTCGTGCAGAGAGTCAAAGACGGACTTCTCGGCTCTGCGCAAAAGTAAGAACTGAGGAGACATGCCTGGTGCATCGGGCGGGAAGGCACTCGCGCATGCGCGGTGCGGGCGACTCGAAACTTCGAGTTTTCTACAAAGAAGCATCCGCATCGGGGCTCCGTTGGATCACGTCACCCATTAGTGAGAATACCTGTCTGCTTGTCCTGGGATAATGGAAAGTTCCTCTCTAATAACGGTCACATAATAATAACAACCCCAATTCTAAAAAATCGCAAAGAACCCTCAGCCCTAATAACCAACTACAGACCGGTAGCATCCATTCCGTTTATTGTAAAAATCATGGAGGGACTAGTACACACCCAACTGATGGACTATCTTAATCAGTTCTCTCTTCTACACGAAACTCAATCCGGTTTCAGACCTTTATTCAGTACGGAGACAGTAATTGCAGCTATTTTAGACAACCTGCACCTACTGTTTAGCAGGGGCCTCAATGCACTGGTTATGCAATTCGATATGAGTTCAGCCTTTGACCTGGTAGACCACAGGAAAATGCTACAATGCCTAGACGCCATTGGTATCAAAGACGAGGTGCTGAACTGGTTTCGTGGCTTCCTTACATCCCGCACCCTATCAGGTATGCTTCAATTATGAGCTTTCCGATACCTGGAACAATCCATCCGGTGTGCCACAAGGGTCACCACTGTCTCCATTGCTATTTAACGTCTACATGTCCTCACTGGGCTTGCAATTAACTCAACTGGGGATAAAACTATTCAGTTATGCAGATGACTTCACGATTATAATCCCATTTGCTGACTCTATCTCAGAAACTATTCCCAAGGCTTCAGAAGCCATAAACGTGATGGAGCAATGGATGACAAACTTCAAGCTCAAACTTAATTCAGAAAAAACAAAAAATTCTTCATTACTTCACCACATCCATTTGACACCAAAACACCTCTATGCATCAATGAACTTAATTACCCCATCCAGCCCACCATAAAGATACTAGGCGTAACTCTAGATCAATGCCTAACCATGAAAGACCAGGTGGACTCCTTAATCAGAAAGGGTTTCTTCACTCTCTGGAAACTCAGATCCATTAAAGCTTATTTCAATACGTCGGCATTCAGAACCCTGGTCCAATCCCTCGTACTAAGTCAACGTGACTACTGTAACATCGCCTACTTAGCCATTTCCCAAAAAAATATGCAACATTTACAACTAATGCAAAATGCAGCAGTCAGACTAATCTTCGGACTAAAGAAATTCGATCACGTATCTCCCTACTACCGGCAGTTACATTGGCTACCGATGGAAGCACGCATAAAGTTTAAATTCGCCTGCTTCTGCTTTAAAGCACTATACGGACTTGCCCCTAAATACATAACTGACCTTTTCTCCTTCTCTGCCAACAGACACAGCACTGTGGGGTAAAGACCTAGATCAACTGCTTTCGCCCACTACTTATGAGGAATTCAGAAAACGTCTAAAAACTCACCTGTTCCTAAAGTATCTAGACAACTGACCCACTCATCTTCTTTCTCCTCCATAGTGATTCCTCTGTCCTATTATCACTTTCTCCTCAACAACGCATTTCCGGTCCTATTAACTCTCTTTCTTCTCCCCTCTTAAGTTCAATCAATTTGTACCTCGCTTAATCTTTTGTAAACCGCATAGAACTTAACGGTATTGTGGTATATAAACTGTTATTATTATTATTATTACTCCAGATGCGGACACACCATCGCCCGATACAATGGCAGGATAACTTCTTTCGTTCTAGTTGTAATACCCTTCTTTATTATGCCTAGCATTCTGTTTGCCTTCTTAGCAGCCACTGCGCACTGTGCCGTCTGCTTCATTGTCATGTCCACCATTACCCCCAAGTCCCTTTCTTGGGTACTCTCATTTAATAACATCCCTCTCATCGTACAGTTGTACCTCAGGTTTCTGTTTCCCAAATGTAATACTTTACATTTCTCAACGTTGAACTTCATCTGCCATCTCGTCGCCCATTCCCCTAGTTTGTTCAAGTGCCTTTGCAATTCTTCACCTAGCCTACAAGTCAACACAGGCATAACAGACATCCGACAGGGCAGGGTGTAAGAAATCATATGCTGTTCTACAGGAAAGAGGGTTATTGAGGTAAGATCCTAATTCTTCCTTCCTGTGCAAACAGTATACGATTCCTTATGGATGGGATGTACCAGAGCAGTCCCGTGCCTATGGTGGGACAGATGAGCTTATGCCCAGCACAGAGGACCCAGAAGCCCCGTCCATTTTTGCGGTCATGTCCACTCTGTAAAATTTTCTAAAGGTATGGAGAGTAGATCATGTGGCTGCCCTACAAATTTCATCAGGCAGCACTGCCCAGGACGAAGCCACACTTCTGGTAAAGTAAGTTTTCATGGTAATTGGAGACTGCTTGTTACAGCTAATTTATGTCGAGAAAACAGCCATGCGGATCCATCGGGAAATAGATTTGGAGGCTGGTCTTCCCTAACAGCAAGAACTGGTCAAGACAAATAGATGATCTGACAGGAGGAACTCATTTGTCAGCTCAATGTAATGAAGAAGAACTTTCCTGGCATCCAGACACTTCAATCCTCTGTCATGTTTCTTCTTGACCGTGGGTTGAAGGTGGAAAACCACACTTTCTGATTCACATGGAATGCCAAAACTTCCTTTGGCAAAAAGAATATAAGAACAGCCTTACTGGGTCAGACCAATAGTCCATCTAGCCCTGGCAAAAACCCAAAGAGTAACATTCCATGCTACCGATCCAGGGCAAACAGTGGCTTCCTCTATGTCTGTCTCAATAACAGACTATGGACTTTTCCTCCAGGAAATTGTCCAAACCTTTCTTAAAACCAGCTACGCAATCTGCTCTTACCACAACCTCTTTACTAAAGAAAAAAAAGAGGGTAATAGGATGATCATAAAGACCATCATATTCTCATTGTTCCAAAAAATGATAATTGCCCAAAACAATTTCTGGTTTCATAACTTCATTTTGTCATCTAGAGTTTTATCTTACTACACTTTAATGAAATTCTTATAGAAAAATCAAACACCAAATATTACTAAGGGAGATGAGCATATCATAAAATTTAAGAACTCAGGTCATAGGACTTTCTATGATTAAATACCATTCCAGGTTTGCATCCTGCTCTCCATTTTTTAATCATATATGCTCACTCCTCCCACCCTACCATATAAATCAATTGTATAAGTTAGGGTGAGAGGAGTGAGAATATATGATAAAAAAATGGAGAGTAGGATTCAGACCTGGAATGGTATTTAATCATAGAAGGTCCTATGACCTGAGTTCTTAAATTTTATGATATGTTCATCTCCCTTAGTAATAATCTTCTTCCGTAAAGACCGAAGCAAAGAATTTATTCAGTCTCTCCACTATGGCCTATCCTCCATGAGTGCCCCTTTTGTTCTTTGATCATCCAACGGTCTCACAGATTCCCTCACAGTTTTTTTCCTTCTGATGTACCTAAAAAATTGTTATGAGGTTTTGCCTCATTTGCAAGTTTCTCTTCATATTCTTTCTTAGTTTTTTTAATCAATGCTTTGCATCTAATTTGCCAGTGCTTGTATCTCTTATTTTCTTCCTTCGTTTCCTTTTTCCATTCTTTAAAGAATATTTTTTTGGCTCCAGTAGCCCCTTTCTCTTCACCTTTAAACCATGCCGGCTCTCAACTTCATCTGCCATCTCGTCGCCCATTCCCCTAGTTTGTTCAAGTGCCTTTGCAATTCTTCACCTAGCCTACAAGTCAACACAGGCATAACAGACATCCGACAGGGCAGGGTGTAAGAAATCATATGCTGTTCTACAGGAAAGAGGGTTATTGAGGTAAGATCCTAATTCTTCCTTCCTGTGCAAACAGTATACGATTCCTTATGGATGGGATGTACCAGAGCAGTCCTGTGCCTATGGTGGGACAGATGAGCTTATGCCCAGCACAGAGGACCCAGAAGCCCCGTCCTCTTCTTTCCACCTTTATTAATACGTGGAATACATCCATGCCTGGTTAACAGTTCTAACCTTTGTAACTGATCCTTTGAGCTTCTTTTTAACCATTTTCCTTATTTTATAATAATCGCCCTTTCAAAAATTAAATGCCACTACAAGAGATTTCTTTTGCGACGTCACTCTAGGTATCAGCTCAAATTTGATCATGTTATAACCAGTGTTTCCCAGCAGAGCCAACAGTTACCTCTTGTACTATGCCTTGCATTCCATTAAGGACCAAATCTAAAATAGCTCCTCCTCTTGTTGGTTCTTGGACCAGTTGCTCCAAGAAGCAGTCATTTATGACATCAAGGAATTTTACCTCCCTAGCACTCGCTGATGTAACATTTAACCACAAAATATAATGGGAGAAAAAGACTTCAGATGTGCTTCATAGGTCTGATAAAACTCTCCAATATCCAATATTCTTCTAATCTTCTGCTTTATATCAATCTCATTAAATAGTTTGTCTATTGTTCACAGAAGTTCTCAGAGTGTGTCCATAGAACAGGTAGATGTAAGCTTTCAAATTAACTGCACATATAAGCAATTAAATTAGTACTTAGTTTGCTATCCCGGATCTCTCTGGTAGCTGACTTGAATTCACTAACTGTTGTGACCAGCTTTATTGGTTTATGTATTCAAGAGAGACACTGCTTGCTATAACACATCCTACCAGCAATCACTCTCAATGGTAAACAATAATTGAAATCGCCCATTATTATATTGCCCAATCTGCCAGCTTTCCTAATTTCTGAAAACATTTCATCTTTATTTATTTTATTTATTTAGATTGTTATCCTGTCCTCCCAGTAGCTCAGAACGGTCTACAAGTAAACATAAGAACATAAGCAGTGCCTCCGCCGGGTCAGACCATAGGTCCATCCTGCCCAGCAGTCCGCTCTCGCGGCGGCCCAAACAGGTCACGACCTGTCTGAATCACCAGAAGGGGCCCCCTTGCCACCTTGGTTTCCCATTGAAGTCCTATCTTCTCATCGAAGTCCTAACCCTCCGGTCTTGCATATTCACGACCTGGTTAGCTTTCTATACTTATATTACATCCCAGCACCTCTTTCAGTATCCCACGATCCCTTTATCACTCAGGAATCCGTCCAATCCCTGTTTGAATCCCTGTACCGTACTCTGCCTGATCACTTCCTCCGGTAGCGCATTCCAAGTGTCCACGACCCTTTGGGTGAAAAAAAACTTCCTTGCATTTGTTTTGAACCTATCTCCCTTCAGTTTCTCCGAATGCCCCCTCGTACCTGTTGTCCCCTTCAGTCTGAAGAATCTGTCCCTATCCACCCTCTCTATGCCCCTCATGATCTTGAAGGTCTCTATCATATCTCCCCTGAGCCTCCTTTTTTCTAGAGAGAAAAGCCCCAGCCTATCCAACCTCTCGGCGTATGGGCAGTGTTCCAGCCCTCTTACCAGTTTCGTTGCTCTCCTTTGGACTCTCTCAAGTACCGCCATGTCCTTCCTGAGGTACGGCGACCAATATTGAACGCAGTATTCCAGATGCGGACACACCATCGCTCGATACAATGGCATGATGACTTCCCGCGTCCTGGTTATGCCCCTCTTTATGATGCCCAGCATCCTGTTGGCTTTTTTCGAGGCTGCTGCGCACTGTGCAGATGGCTTCAGTGATGCATCCACCAGCACACCCAAGTCTCTTTCAAGTCTGCTGTCTCCCAACAATGCCCCCCCCCCCAATTTGTAGTTGAACGACGGGTTCTTTTTCCCTATATGCATGACCTTGCATTTTTCCACGTTAAAGCGCATTTGCCATTTGTTTGCTCAGTCTTCCAGCTTGTCCAGGTCCCTTTGCAGGTCCTCACACTCCTCCCTGAACCTAACTCTGCCGCACAGTTTGGTATCGTCTGCAAATTTTATAACCTCACACTTTGCCTCCTTTTCCAGGTCATTGATAAATATGTTGAAGAGTAACGGCCCCAGCACCGATCCCTGTGGCACACTGCTCGTGACTCCCCGCCAGTCAGAATATTGGCCCTTTACTCCGACCCTCTGCAGTCTACCCGACAACCAGTGCTTGATCCATCTGTGCACATCCCCTCCCACCCCGTGGTTCCACAGCTTCCTAAGCAGCCTTTCATGTGGCACCTTGTCGAAAGCCTTTTGAAAATCGAGGTAAATGATGTCTATGGGTTCCCCATTGTCCACCCGACTGCTTATTCCCTCAAAGAAGTACAGAAGGTTCGTTAGGCACGACCATCCCTTACAGAATCCGTGCTGGCTTGTTCTCAGTAGGCCATTTCTCTCGATGTGCTCGCAAATGCCGTCCTTGATCATAGCTTCCAACATCTTCCCTATAATTTAAGTCAGGCTCACCGGCCTGTAGTTCCCGGGGTCACCCCTCGATCCCTTCTTGAAGATAGGTGTGACATTCGCCAATTTCCAGTCCTCTGGTACCTCTCCAGTTTTCAAGGATAGGTTGCAAACATGCTGGATTGTGCCCGCTATTTCTTGTCTTAGTTCCTTCAGAACCCTTGGGTGGATCCCGTCTGGGCCCGGTGATTTGCCGCATTTTAACCTGTCTATCTGTTTGAGGACATCCTCCTTACTTACCTCTATGTGCTCCAATTTTTCGGCCTGTTCCCCACTCATGAGCTCCTCTGAGTCCGGTATATTAGATGTGTCTTCTCTCGTGAAAACCGACGAGAAGAACGTGTTCAACCTCTCAGCTACCTCTTTATCCTCTTTAATCACTCCCTTCCTATCCCCATCGTCCAACGGCCCCACCTCCTCTCTCACTGGTCGCTTCCCCTTTACGTAACTGAAGAATGCCTTGAAGTTTTTCGCCTCCCTGGCCAGCCCCTCTTCGCATTCCCCTTTTGCTTTTCTAACCTCTCGGTGGCATTCCTTTTGGCATTTCCTGTGCGCCTGGTGATTTTCTTCCGTTGGGTCCTTTTTCCATCTCCGGAAGGATACTTTTTTGTCATTTATTGCCCTCTTTACTTCAGTTGACATCCAAACCGGGTTCTTTGACCGCTTGTTCTTGCAGCCTTTCCTGAAACTGGGGACGTACATTCTTTGTGCTTCCTGCAGGGTGTCCCTGAATAGGGTCCAGGCGCTTCCTACAGTCTCCATCCTAAAGATGTTTCTGAGCTTCCTCCCCACCATTTCCCTCATAGCAACATAGTTTCCTTTCCTGAAGTTGAGCGCAGTTGTTGCGGTCCTCCTTACTATGGGTGTCCCCCTTTCTAATGTGAATCTGATTGCGTTGTGGTCACTGTTGCCTAGTGGTCCTCCCACTTCTACCCCTCTTGCAGGCCCCCCTAATCCGTTTAGGATGAGGTCAAGATAGCACCCCCTTGCGTCGGTTCCCTGACTAGTTGCTCCATGAAGCAGTCCCTCACGGCTTCTACAAATCCTGATTCCCTAGTGCAGTTGGAGTGACCTGTACTCCAGTCTATCCCCGGGTAGTTGAAGTCCCCCATCACTGTTACACTTCCAGTCCTGCATTCCTGTCTCAGTTCAGCTTCCAAGTCGTGTCCGACTCCTTCTGGCGTACCAGGTGGGCGATAGTACAGCCCCAGTTTTATGCCTGCACCCTTGTTTCCCGGCAATTTGACCCATAGCGATTCCAGCCCCTCTGCCTTCGTTGCTATATCCATCCCGACCGAGTAGATAGAGTCCTTTATATATAGTGCTATGCCTCCCCCCTTCTTGTGGGTCCTGTCCCTCCTGTAGAGCTTGTACCCCGGCAGCGCCACATCCCATTGATTTTCCTCTGTCCACCAGGTTTCTGTAATTCTAATGATATCCAGGTCCTCCCCCTTGGCCACGACTTCTAGTTCACCCATCTTGGCCATGAGGCTTCTTGCATTTGCGTATAAGCACCGCAGGTCCCGTCGTTTTTCCTCCACCTCTGCATTTACCTGGGCCGCCTCCCCTTGAATTTCGGGCAGTTTTCCTGTTCCCTGTGCTTCTGCTTTGCCCTCAGCCTTTACCCTCGTAGCTTTTGGCTTCCCACATTCCCGCCACCCCACCTCCCCGCTTTTCCTCTGGGTTTTCTAGCCCTACCGGCCCCCTCCTGGGCTATCATCCCTTGAGCCTCTGTTTGATCCCCCTCGCCTTGTGGCACCCCTATATTGCCCTCAGCTTTCGCCCTCGTGCCACCCAGTCCCCCTGTGTCTCCATGCCCCTTAGTCTCCTCCCAGCAAGCTCCCTTTGCCTGATGTTTTCCACGCTGTCTGATCATAAGATCCACTGGTCCCTCTACTTCCTCCTTGCAGTCAGCCCATTCAGCATCTGTTCTGGATACTGTTGTCCGAAGCGTCAACATCAGATCAGCTGTCGGCTTTCCCCCTCTCCTCAGTTTAAAGCCCTCTCGATCTCCTTCCTCACATTGGCTGCCAGTAGTCTGGTTCCCGCTGTGCTCAGGTGCAGGCCGTCCCGCCGGTAGAGCTTGCTCTTTCCCCAGAAGGACGTCCAGTTCCTCACAAAGTGGAAGCCCTCCTCCTGGCACCATCTCCTCAACCATGCATTCACAGCCTGGAGGTCTGCCTGCCTCTTTGCATCTGCTCTCGGTACAGGCAGGATCTCTGAGAATGCTATCCTCCGGGTACTCCGCTTCAGCTTTCGTCCCAGGACCCTGAACTGGTCAGTCAGTGTGGCCATGCTGAAGTTCCTCCGACTCACATCATTCGTTCCGACGTGGATTATCACCGCAGTCTCCTCTGTCTCTGCTCCGTCCAGGATTCTCTCGATCCTATCAGTGATGTCTCGTGTCTTGGCCCCTGGGAGACAAGTCACTAGCCGGTCCTCCCTTCCTCCAGCTACGTGACTATCTACCTCTCTCAAGACCGAGTCTCCCACCACAATAGCAGTGTAATTGGACATACAAGATTATACAGTAGATTTAAATGTTTGGACATATACGCTGTGCAGCAGTTTAAATACAGGGACTATACAGCAAATTAAGAGCAGTAGTTTAAATATAAGTAGTTTAAATACAAGTTATTTCAGTACAGGCTGAGAGAGGACTATATAGGAATTAGGGGGAAGATTAAAAAGGAGAAGGAAGAGTAGAGGTGGGGCTTAAGGGGAGGGGTGTAGACTGAGGGTGACCTTTAGTTGAAGATGGGGGTCTTTACTATTTTCCGGAATGTCATTAAAGAGTTCTGTAGTCTGAGTTGAGGGGGGAATTGGTTCCAGAGATGGGGAATGTAGTGGCTGTAGGAGCGTTTGCGGGCAGTTTCTGAGAGGAGGGACCTTCCGGGGGGAATGCATAGGCGTGTCTCCGATTCTGAGCAGAGGGTGCTCATTCTGTCCCGGTGTTGGTAGTATAACCCTATCTTTATATTCTGCAGTTTGCACAGGAATGCTTTTCAACATTTTCATAAACATGCTTGTTAACTCTCAAGCAGGATACTGGTGTTAGTGCCTATTACTACACAAATAATATCCTCCTGATCTTATACACCTATTCTCTTTAAGCAAACATTACACCTATGCAATCTTGTCTTGATCCTGCCTCTGACTTGCTTCTTGGCTTACCGGCAGTTCTTCCTGCCCACAAATCTGCCTCACAATTACCCTTGTGGACTGTTTTAAATATCTGGGATCCCTTCTGATCAAAAAGTCTTCACAGTAGTTGAAATTTTTCTTTGCCTTATATCAATTTCAGCAGCCTGTCTCTTTCTGGAAAATTCATCTAAGCAGAATCTCTTATACATTTTAGTGGCATCTCATATGGATTACTGTAATCCTGTCTATATTGGTATATTCTGTTTCCCTAAACCACTGTATCACAAACTGTGTGCCGTGGCACACTAATGTGCCTCCTGAGATTTGAGGTGTGCTGCAAGACCCTGGGGAGGAAAAGAGGCGCCGAGAGGCACATCTGCTCAGATTGAATCCACACAGCAATCTCTTCTTTTTAGCACCCTCCCTTTGAAGCATGCTTCCTAGGGATCTCCATGTGGAGCCTTCATTTTCTAAATCTAAGTCTGGACTCAAGAAACATCTCTTTGGTTTAGCACTAGCAGTGTTTGACAGCACACCATAGCACTGGTTATATTCCACCTCTCTTTAGTCTCCTTGCTCTCTCTCTAATTGCTAGCTTCACTGTTTCCTTTCCTTGACACTCTTGTTTATGGTCTGTCATATACTGGCATTCCCGATTCCTTTTTGTTTTCTATAAGACCATACGAATTGCCGCTGCTGGGTTAGACCAGTGTTCCATCGCGCCCAACAGTCCGCTCACACGGCGGCCCCCAGGTCAAAGACCTGCGCACTAACCGAGATCAGCCCTACCTGCGTTCGTTCTGGCTCAGCAGGAACTTATCCAACCTTGTCTTGAATCCCTGGAGGGTGTTTTCTTTATAACAGACTCCGGAAGAGCATTCCAGTTCTCTACCACTCTCTAGGTGAAGAAGAATTTCCTTACGTTTGTACAGAATCTATCCCCTTTTAACTTCAGAGAGTGCCCTCTCATTCTCTCTACCTTGGAAAAGGTGAACAACCTGTCTTTATCTACTAAGTCTATTCTCTTCATTATCTTGAATGTTTCGATCATGTCTTCTCTCAGTCTCCTCTTTTCAAGGGAGAATAGGCCCAGCTTCCCTAATCTCTCACTGTACGGCAACTCCTCCAACCCTTTAACCATTTTAGTCTCTCTTCTCTGGACCCTTTCAAGTAGTACCGTGTCCTTCTTCATGTATGGCGACCAGTGCTGGACGCAGTATTCCAGGTGAAGGAGTACCATGGCCCAGTACAACGGCATGATAACCTTCTCCGATCTGTTCGTAATCTCCTTCTTAATCATTCCTAGCATTCTGTTCGCCCTTTTCGCTGCCACGCATTGCGCAGACGGATTCATTGACTTGTTGACCAGTACTCCCAGGTCTCTTTCCTGGGGGGTCTCTCCAAATACTGCCCCGGACATCTTGTATTCGTGTATAGGATTTTTGATACCGACATGCATTACCTTACACTTATCCACATTGAACCTCATTTGCCATGTTGCTGCCCATTTCTCGAGCGTGGTTATGTCACGTTGCAGATCTTCACAATCCCCCTGTGTTTTCACTACTCTGAATAACTTCGTATCGTCTGCATATTTAATCACCTCACTCATTCAGAAAAGGACAACAGTAAGCAGCAGTACTTAGAATCACCAATCCCAGTATCATAAGTGTGTTCAGTCCTCACATAAAACTGAGCATGCTGGGGGGAGGAAACTTCCAAGTTGGATGCCTGAGCTATTAGCTCAATGTCCTCTCTAGCTTTAATTGCTTTTTTCATGGCTTCTTTTCACAGCAGTGATATTGCAGCCTCCTGCGTGACTCTCCCTAACAGACAACTTCCTCCATACTATGGAGGCGAAACAGTAAGCTCTCAATCTGGCAGAGTTTACCTACATAAAGAAAGCAAATCCAGACCACAAGGTGGGCAAGTGGGTGGAAAAGACCTCTCCAGAGAGCATAATTGAAAGACCCGGTGACAAATTAACAGGGGCAGGAGGGCCTGACGCAGTTATGGACTTGGGCACTTTTAGCAAACTGAAAGCCTGGATGGCAGAAATAAAGTCAAATGTGAAAGTGGTTCGTGCAGATCTTACCACGGCACAAAGGCATTCCAGCAAAACATTGAAGAATAATGTAGAACTAACCTGCTGTGTGCAACGAGCACCCACATGAGACAGCAGATCTTTATAAGGCAAATTACCCTGCATTACTTAAGACCATTTTTGTAGAGTTGGATAGATGGGAGGGGTTAAATACAAGCTGGTTGGGACATATTTCAGCGATGAAAATGATGCTCCTCTCAAAACTGCTATATTTATTTATGGCATCACCGGCCTATTTCCATAGGCTTAATAGAAAGTTTTTGCTTACATCTGGAGAAAGTGTCCTCCTAGGGTTTGGTGTTCTATCCTTTACCAAACAAAGCTAAGGAGTGGTATGGAGGTGCTCCGTTTTACACTGCATTATAGAGCTGCTCTACTGCAGGAGATTGCTATTTGGGTTTCATATGTGGATCACCCTTGGCTCCAAATTTTTATACCCGATTTTACATTATGATATTGCCTTGGGCTCCACTGGCAGCATTACGTGCATGGCTTCACCAGGATAACCCCTTCTTGGCAGTAATTTTGCATAATTGGTACACACTTCTCAAGCTTATGTTCCCTGAGCGTGTTTATTTTCTTCATACACCCATCCGTGCTACTTAGGGTTTCATAGCGGGTAGGGAGGAACCAATCAGATATCCACCGAGGATCGGGCCGGCTCCTTCACAGAGCTCTGCTGCGGCCCCCCTCCACATCCAACGACGATCGGGCCAGCTCCTGCATGGAGCTTTGCTGCGGTCCCCTTCCCCCTTCAGGGCGTGTGAGCTTGCTCCGCCCCTCCCGTCTAGCTGAGAGCATTCAAATTCGGAGGAGGGAACGGCCTCCTTAACAGATCCACCGACAATCGGGCCGACTCCTTCACGGAACTCTGCTGCGGCCCCTCCTTCACATCCACCGACGATCGGGCTGGCTCCTGCACGGAGCTTTGCTGCGGCCCCCTTCCCCCTTCAGGGCGTGCGAGCTTGCTTCACCCCTCCTGTCTAGCCGGGAGCATTCAAATTTGGAGGAGGAAATGGCCTCCTCAACAGATCCACCGACGATCGGGCCGGCTCCTTCACGGAGCTCTGCTGCGGCACCCCCTCCACATCCACCGACAATCAGGCCTGCTCCTGCACTGAGCTTTGCTGCGGCCACCCTTCCCCTATCAGGGTGTGCGAGCTTGCTCCGCCCCTCCCGTCTAGCCGGGAGCATTCAAATTTGGAGGAGGGAACGGCCTCCTCAACAGATCCACCGACAATCGGGCCGGCTCCTTCACGGAGCTCTGCTGCGGCCCCCCCTCCACATCCACCGACAATCAGGCCTGCTCCTGCACAGAGCTTTGCTGCAGCCCCCTTCCCCCTTCAGGGCGTGTGAGCTTGCTCCGCCCTCCCGTCTAGCCGGGAGCATTCAAATTTGGAGGAGGGAACAGCACTTAGCCGTTCGGCGCACCGGCTAAGGCGCACAGCAAAGGCATGCGCCTTTGCGAAGCGACTGAGTGGAGCATAACCAAGCTCCCTTGCTCTACAGCTCCTCTCCTCCTGTTGCCTGGCACGTCCAAACAATGGGCAAAAGATACTACTCCGCCGCCACCTCCTTCCCCCAGCTACTCGGGGACTGCTAAGGAGAACTTCTACACACCTCCACAAGTCATTCTCAACAACCTGTGCCTGCGTGACAGATCTCTACTTCTGCCCTGGAAGACCCCCACAGGCCCACGGACTGGAATAAATCTGATATGTATCTACTCCAGCAAAACCATTAGCATGACTTTTCCGCATAAAGCATCTGCATGATTACTCCGGACAATTCCTAACCTATTCTCTGCATGATTTAATCTACTAGTTTTACTTCTCTCAAGCCTTTCAGTCTCTTTAACCACTCTATATAAGATGGCTCTCTTAACTAATTATCTGATTTGGGTCCTTATGGTCTATTGCAGGGGTGCCCAATAGGTCGATCGCGATCGAGCGGTAACTCGCCAAGGCAAAGAGAGTCGATCATCCAGGACTCACTTTGCCTTGGCGATCTATCGGGCGATCAATCTTCCTCTCCCCGACGTCAATTCTTCCGTCGGAGAGAAGTTCGGGCCAGTCAATCGCTGCCTAGCTGGGCGGAACTTCCTCTCCGACGGCAGAATTGACATCGGGGAGAGGAAGATTGATCGGCCCGAAGCAGAGAAAGCATGGGGCAGCGGCGGCGTTATCCATTGGTGGCGTTTGGGTCCTGTTCCCCGATGGCAGCGGCAGTAGCAGTGGCTTGGGGAAGGGCAGAGAGAAAGAAAAAAAGGGGGGCAGGCAGGGAAACAGAAGGAAAGAAGAGAAACAGAAAAAAAGAAAGGGGGCATGAAGAGAGAAAGAAAGAAAGGTCAGGGAGAGAGGAAAAAAAGTTGGGGGAGGGAATGAGGTGTGGAGGAGAGGAACATACAGGCTGAAAGAAAGATTGGATGCACAGTCAGAAGAAGAAAGTGCAACCAGAGACTCATGAAATCACCAGACAAGGTAGGAAAAATGATTTTATTTTAAATTTAGTGATCAAAATGTGTCTGAATTTATATCTGCTGTCTATATTTTACAATATGGTCCCCTTTTACTAAACCGCAATAGTGGTTTTTAGCGCAGGGAGCCTATGAGGGTCGAGAGCAGCGCTGGGCATTCAGCGCAGCTCCCTGCGCTAAAAACTGCTATTGTGGTTTAGTAAAAAGGGAGGGGGTGGGTATTTGTCTATTTTTGTATGGTTGTTACTGAGGTGACAGTGCATAGAGTCATCTGCTTTGACCTCTTTGAAAAAACCCCGGAATAGGAATGATAATTAACAATTCTATGCGTACAGTGTGTGTTGTGTTTTTTAAAAATTTTATTCATTTTGACTTGGTCATTTTAAAAGTAGCTCGCGAGTCAAAAAAATGTAGGCACCCCTGGTCTATTGGATCTGCTACAAAAGCAAGTCAGTTGCCGCATTTTTTGCTATCCCTATCCCAGTACTAATAAGATCTCGCCCAACGACTGTTCAGAATGGGGTCCCTTCCAAATCCCGGTTATACCCCCCTCACAAAAAACTAGCAGACCCTATTGTAAAAGACAGCGGAAACTGAGAAAGATTACCTATTCTGTAACCACCGACGCTCCTTACCATCAAAACCTTCACGGTTTCTACTTAAATATACGTTCTATTAGGAACAAGTCACAGCTAGTCAAAGACTGGCTGGAAGAAGCCAACCCCGATTTTGTTCTTCTAACTGAAACTTGGTTGGTCTCAGATAACGACATTATTATACGCGACTGTCTACCTCCTGGGTTTAAAATTTTATCTCTACCTAGAAGCAGAGGTAAAGGGGGAGGATTAGCTATCATCTTAAAAGAATCATTCAAGTCCACAATCCTAGCCTCAAATTCCTCAGCAGACCTCAAAATCATTTCTTGTAAACTCTGGACAGATCATTTAGAAGATGCTCTAATAATTACCCTATTCTACATTCCTCCTAAGAAATGGCCCGCAGGCAAAGACATCTTCTACGAATTCCTCCTTACAAACTCTACACTAGGCCCACACAACCTACTGACAGGTGATCTAAAAATTCATCTAGAGCAGACAGAGCAGGGTGACTCCAAAGATCTTATATCCTTCATTTCTTCACTAGATTTCTTTGTGCCCCCTCCAGAAAAGACCCATCAAAAAGGCCACCAGCTAGACCTAGTCACTTTTTCCACCAAAGAATTAGACAATTAGATTTAATGGAACCAAGCCATATGGACTGACTCTCTTTGGTCAGACCACTGTTTATGTAGTTTCCAATTTATCTGGCAAGTAAGATGCTCCCCAACCAAACCCAAGGTGACAAAAATACCTAAAAAAATGGTAGCTAGCAGAGATATGGTAAACCCAGTAGAATTCTGGTCACACTATGACTTAACTTCTAGTCCAGACTTGGACTCCTTTTCGGTGGACTCTTGGACCAACATGAGTATGCTGATATTAAACAAAATGGCCCCCACCAAACTAAGAAAAATAAGAAACAAAAATCTGGATGGCTGGTACAATACCGAGTTAGGATATATGAAACGGGAGTTACGGAAACTCGAAAGACAATGGTTGAAATCAAGAGACAGTGTGGGAAGGTCAAATTGGAGACTAAAATTAAACGAATACAAAAAACTAATAATAAAGAAGCGCACTAACTTTTACATCCAAAAAAATCAGATCACCGAACACCAACAGTAGAAATCTCTTTGAATTAGTAAACATTCTCTATGTTCTACCCTAGATTCCCCACCATCTGCAGATGATCTGGCAGAATTTTTCAACACCAAAATCATCAATTTGAGATCCAAACTAGCTGGCTCCTCAACCAACCATTTGAACTACCCAGTTGCCCAACACAAAGATGACCCTAGGTTAGATTTGGCCTGGAATAATTTCTCTACCCCATCCTGGCAACAATTCTCCAAATATTACATGAAATACGCCATGTCCTACTGCAGATTAGACTGCTGCCCCCCAAACATTATGAAAGTTGCTCCAGTCTCATTTAAAGCCAAGTTATACAACTTACTAACCAGTACTTTCTCTGAGGATTTAGGCCAGATTTTGATCACCCCAATCGTTAAAAACCCAAGAGAATCTACCAAACTGACATCTAATTACAGACCAATTGCGAGTACTCCCCTATTCGTTAAGCTAATAGAAGGACTGGTCAACCAGGAACTAGTAATGTATCTGGACAAATTTAGCATACTGCAAGACAATCAGTCTGGTTTTCGTTCTGGATTCAGCACTGAAACTGACATGGCATCTCTAATGGACTTCCTTCATACCTTATTCAGTCAGGGTACCAGTGCTCTTATTCTGCAATTAGACCTAAGTAGTGCCTTCGATTTGGGTGACCATGCTATTCTGATTAGAGAATGACACGGTGAAAAAATTGGTCCCCGTCACCGCCCCGTCCCCGTCTCACCATCCTCTGCACCGCCCCGTCACCGCCATTCCCTTCACCGCCCCGTCACCGCCACTGCCACCCCATTCACCGCCCCGTCACCGCCACTGCAACCCCATTCACCGCCCCGTCACCGTCACCGCTGCATACATAAAAGCCTCAAACGGGTACGATTTTATATACTTTTCTTTATTTACGTATAAAGGAAACATTCTTTAAAACTTTAAAACTTAGTTAAATATTAGTTAATAACTATACAAAAACAAACACGACATGTACTTTTAATTGTCCTTATTTTTTAACCCGTGGATGAACAACAAATCATCCACAATCTCTGGATTCAGTCTAGTTCTCCTTTCTTCCACAGTCCTTCCTGCAATAGAGAATGCCCTCTCTGAAGATGTGCTGGTAGCTGGAATGCACAGTATCCCTCGTGCAACTTTTGCTAATTTTGGCCAGCATTCTTGTTTATTTCTCCAAAATCTTAAAACATCAGCATCTAAATCAGTAGAACAAAGATAGCTATCCACCTCATTAACAGCAGCCTTCTGAGGTGATAATGTTTCAAAAAAGTCACTCAGGAAACCAACGGTTGCATCTATTTTCCTTTTTTTGGAGGGACCTGGCCCTGGGAGTTCATCCACTGTGTCGATCTCTGGAAGTGTTGAATGTTGGTCCAGTTTTGAAGTTGAGGGGTCTTCCATTTCAATCTCTTCGTACAACCTCTTTAAAGATACGATTGCCTGTGTTTTTTCATCTTCTGGGAAGATAACTGCATTATTTTTCAGACATGGGTGTAACAGAGAAGCAATGCTGTGTAATGGATAAACTGGGAAATAAGTGGTGAGTAACTGTTCCAAATGTTTCTTTATGGAAGCAATAATTGATGAATCTGTCGCAGTAACAGTTAGATGTTTGAACAACTGAGCACGTGTTGGAAGGACATTGCAGAGGGTAGGTGTTTTATCAGCAGACAAGGTAGATGTAGCTTCATTAAAGTTTCGCAAGACACAAATTGTGTCATTTAATAGTGCTTCATTCAAATCCAAAAGCAGCCTCTGCAGTTTTTTATCCCTATACTCACTGGCCAGTTCTTTAAGATGTGGTAGGTTTTGAGATACCGATTCCAGCATTTTATAGATGCTATTCCATCTTGTTGGAACAGCCTGTTTAAGGCTAGTCTCTAGCTTGTGATGTATTTTTGAATGCTTGACATGTGCGACGGTGTCTTTTGCAAGATTAATCAGCACACTTACATCGGCAATAGGAGAATCTAAGTCGTCATTATGCTTCAATCCATGAACCAACACAAGATTCAAATTGTGGCCTGCGCATGATAGCCACTGTTGTTCTTTGAAGGCAGCCTTAACATTAGCCCCATTGTCAGTGATATAGACATTGTTCTGACGATAAGCACCAAACTCTTCCAAGATTTCCCTCACAGTTGATCGAATGTTAGCTGCAGTGTGCTTATCAAGCAGAGTTCTGGTGGCAAGAATTCTTCCGTGGAGATGAAAATTGTCGTCTACATAGTGTAGAGTCACGGTTATGTATGGCATACCAGTTCCATCTTCAGTCCACAGATCAGTTGTAATGCCAAATTTATTTTGCCGAACCAACACCTCAGACAATGCAGCCTTTTCTTTTTCAGCAATTGCTGAAATATGTCTGGACACTGTTCTTGCAGAGGGGAGTACTTGATCAGAAGAAACTTGACCATATTTCGCACCAATGAAAATCAACATGTCAGCAAGGCGAGCGAATCCTATTCCCTCGACCACAGAAAAAGGTCTGATGTCCATGGCGCACATAGAAGCAACTGAATCAGTAATGTCTGCTTTCGCTGCTGTAGGCAAGGTACTTCTGCTGTTGTCTTCCTTCGGATTCTCTTTGTGTAAAAAGTCCTTGATGCTTTTCGTCACTGCAGTATACTTTTGCCCATTACAGATTGCTGCGTGTGATTTCAGGCCACTGGTACCATCACGCGACCTCCACCTCAAAGCTGACTTGCACTTCTTGCACATGGCGAAACCGCTGTATTGACCATCCACGTTGATGATAAGAAATAACTTCCACACCGGACTAGCCCCATTATTTTCCATGAGAGACAATCGATCGCTGTTCGTTACGATGAGATTCAGCACGGTACTTTTATTCATGATAGTCTAGAAATAAAACAAAAAAAATGACCAAATAAACAAAAAAAGCAATACCAAAAATAGCAGCAAATTACAAACTGTTACAATGGATTCGACTGAATTCATTGCAGCAGTTTGCTTCAGTCATTGTCTTACATATAAATACTCACCTTTGCAGAATGACAATACTTCTTTCAATGATAATGTTTTCTGAAAGATGACAGTATCTTTCCTAGGACCGACATGAAAAAAGGAAGTATGGTTATGAGACTGTGTAACACACTAAAAGACTAAACAGCACATTTTAATTTCTTAATCATTTAGAAAGCATAAAGTTGATATACATGCTGGCAGCACCAAAAAAATAAAAATAAAAAACAAACAAACCATATGATAATCAATATGTACTACTACCAATCGTGGAGAAAATGGAAGATGGAAAATAGAGAATGACACGGGGACATCCTTGACCCCCATCCCCATCATAATAGTAAATAGTACTAATTGTAATTCATTTATCATGTACACTACTGTATATAATATTAATTCATTAAGGTAACCACAAAATTAAACAACCTCTGAAACAACTATAGAAAAATAGACTGATATAAATTCTCAAAACTGACACATTTTTATCACTAAATTTAAAATAGTTATTTTTCATACAATTTTTCAATCACTAATCTTCCACCACCCCTGGGGCTAGCAATGCACAGACATAAAACTACACAATCTTACATGCGAAGGGGTTGGAAATAAAATAATCTTATTGGCTTTGCACTCTGATTAAAAAAAAAGAACCAGCTCAGTGCTGCAAGAGTAGCCAAGCCAGACTTCAGCACGGAGCTGGGATTTTTTTTTTTCACACAAACAGTCCTACTAGAAACCTCTAATGTGGCTTAGTAAAAGAGACCCTAAAAGCAAATAATCTCACCTGCATCAGAGCAAATGAAAATTTAAGCATGAAAATGTGTATGCTATTGGAAAGAGTAGCTCAGCCAGACCTCAGCACCTTACCTCAGCTTGTAACCAACAAAGTTTTCAGGTTTTCAAGAAGCTGCGAAATCCAAATCCTCTGCTCGGCTCCGAAATCACAATCGCTACTGCTGCACTACAAGCCATTTAATATCATGTGCGGCAGTAGCAATTGGTCCCCTACTTAGATCTGACAAATGAGGAGCCAGTATATTGGGGGGCGGAGTCAATGCGGCAACGTGCAAGTTGGATCGTGATTAGCATAGTGACCGCGGCTACGGCTGCAAGTCTCCCCTCCCCCCAGCGATCACGGCAGGAGGGCAACCAACCCCTCCTGTAGACCCCCCCCAACGGCCCTCCCGACAATCGCAGCAGAAGGGTACCCAACCCCTCCTGCCAGTCCTCCCAATGGCCTCCCCTAAGATCGCCGGCAGGAGGGTACCCAACCCCTCCTGCTGGACCCCCCCCCCAACGAACCCTCCCACCCCGGAACCCCCTTAGTCTTACTTTCCAAGTTGGACCGGACGGCTCCTCACACGTATGGCCAGCAGGCTTGCCTCCGTCCAAATGAGGCGGGCCCGCCCCTACCCTGCCCAACCCACAGGATCCTAGGGCCTGATTGGTCTAGGCACCTAAAGCCACTCCCGCTATAGGAGGGGCCTTAGGTGCTTGGGCCAATCAGGCCCTAGGATCCTGTGGGTTAGGCAGGGGAGGGGAGGGGCGGGCCCGCCTCATTTGGACGGAGGCAGGCCTGCTGGCCAGACGAGCGAGGAGCTGTCCGGTCCAACTTGGAAAGTAAGACTAAGGGAGGTGTTTCGGGATGGCGGGGTTTGTTGGGGGAGGGTCCGGCAGGAGGGGTTGGGCACCCTCCTATTGGCGATATGGGGGGCCGGCAGGAGGGGTTGGGCACCGGTCACGAACACGGTGAAACACAGGTAAATAGCGGTTCCTAGAAGGGGGTACATTGGCCTGCGGGGACAAATCTTTTCACCGTTTTTGCGGGCGGTGAAAACTTTTGTCCCTGTGTCTGCGGCGATTTGGCTTTGGAGTCTCCATAACCCGCAGCCAAACCGCAGCCACGCCGCAGCTACCTGCGGGGATCGCTCCCCGTGTCATTCTCTAATTCTGATCGACTGTCTGAAGTCAATTGGTATTTCAGGTAACGTGTTAAAATGGTTTCAGGCTTTTTTGAGCACACGGTCATATCAAGTGTATAGTGACAATAAAAAATCCTTTAATTGGGTAAACTCATGCGGAGTCCCACAAGGCTCTCCTCTTTCCCCCACATTGTTCAACATCTACCTTGCCTCATTAGGGAACTTACTACAAAGCTTAAAAGTTAAATTTTATATCTATGCTGATATCATCACCATCGTTATTCCCCTTATGACTCTGACCTCCAAGACTAAGATTCATCTATTATCCATTCTAAAGCAAATTGAACTATGGATGACCAAATTCAAATTGAAGCTCAACACTGACACAACTAAATTTTTCTTTGCAAGCCCTAACAACAAAATCAAAGACTCATCGATCTCCTTGAATGATCAGGACTTCCCTATTGCCCACTCCATTAAGATCCTGGGAGTCACCCTGGACCGCCAACTCACCCTAAATGCTCACACAGATTTATTTGTTAAAAAACGCTTTTCGGTACTATGGAAACTCAGAAACCATCAGAAAATACTTTGATGCAGCATCCATTCGCTTACTGGTTCAATCTTCCATCCTAAGCTTGCTCGATTATTGCAACATCATTTACTTGGGATCCATCAAAAAAAACATTCTAAGACTCAGAGTCATTCAAAATTCAGCAGTTCGACTGATCTTTGGACTGAAGAAATGGGAACACATAAGCTCCTACTATCAAAAATTCCATTGGCTGCCCCTAGAGGCGCGAATTCTGTTTAAGTTCTCTTGTCTGTGTTATAAATCAATATTTGGTCTGGCCCCCCACTTACCTAGTTTCCCATTTTAATCTGGCAAGTACTTTTAGGCCCACACGAAGAATACATCTGTTCACCTATCCGACAATAAAAGCCTACCACTACAAAAGATTCTTGGACAGAACTCTTGCCTTCCAGGCAGGCAAAAGGAACGATTGGCTTAGTAACATTATCACGCTCTCCTCATCCTACTTCAATTTTAGAAAACTGGTAAAAACGAATTTGTTCAATCGATTTGTAAACTAAAAATCTATACAGCTCTGCTTATTCAACCAGTAACCCTAAGAACTATATAGCTTTCCAATTCTTTCATTATGTAAGATTGTATTGTTGACTTTGATTTTAACCTCTTCGCTGATTGTCCAGCGCTTCTTGCTGTAAACCGCCTCGAACTTCCATGGCTTTGGCGGTATATAAGAATAAAATTATTATTATTATTATTATTACTTGGGTCCGGGCAGGACTGCATACACTGGGACAGCTTTGGGGGGGGGGGAACAGGTGTGATCCTTTGATTTTCTCCATGAGGAATATGGTCTTACTGCTCGGGACGCCTATAGATATACTCAGCTTCATACTTTTTTGTATAAGAAAGCTTTTTGGGAATTAAGCCTGAGAAATATAGCTCTTAAAAAGGCACTACACTCTGGAATGGGTCAGGGTGGCATTTCCAGGATTTATTATGCAAATATATTTTATTGAGCTCAACAAAATCAGCAAACAAGAAACAAACCAAGAACAAGCTAGCTCAGCATTTTAAATAACAACCTCCAATCCCCACAAAACACAGTCCCCAAAGGGAACCCCCCCCGCCCAACCCAACCCAACCCAAAAGAAATAACCCCCCCCCCCCGGGTCCTCCTTCCAAGTACAGTTCAGTCAGCTAAAACAAACAATGGTCAAGCAAACCAGATATCACAAAAGAAAACAGAATACAGAAATTCAACAGTTCAACAAGCGGCTGCGAGCCAGCGGAGTCATAGTCGTCCAAAATGGTTCCCAAGTACGTTGAAAAATACGGCCTGGGAGAGAAGAAAGATCGTTCACATCTCTCCATTCCCGACATCTCCAAAGAGAGTAATCTGGAGCAGCATCCTCAAGCCAATTCAGCAAAATACATTTCAGGGCCACAAGCATAGTCCATTTAAGGAAAGCAGCAGCTCCCCGTACACGAGGGAAATAATGAGGAATAGTTCCAAACAATAACAAAGGGGAGCGGCGAATAGTAATTTTCCAAATGCGCTCCACAAAGACAAAAATAGCATTCCAAAAAGCTTGAACATTTGGGCAAGTCCAGAACATGTGTCCTAAGCCCACTTCGGGAGCCTGGCAACGGAGACAGGCAGCAGTTTCCCGAAGATGGGATAAATATGCCCTCTTTGGGGAGATGTATAAACGAAAAATCAACTTATAATGTTGTTCCCAAAAAGCGGTATACTTTCGAAAGGCAGGCAATCTGCGTACAGCATGCAAAAGCACATTATCCGGCAAATCTACTGCAAGGTCACGAGCCCAAGCCTCCCGTAAAGTGGAATAGTCAAACAAGGGGTACCGTATTTTCGCGGATATAATGCGCACCTGTGTAAAACGCGCACAGGGGTATAGCGCGCAGAAATCACGATGATATGTACCAAAACTTTTCTATACCGCGCTCAGGCATATAACGCGCATGATGCCCGACGCTCCTTTCGCCCGCCCTGACTTTCCGTGCGCTGTCCCGACTCTCCGTTCACCCCCCCTGACTTCCGTGCACTGCCCTGACTTTCCGTGCGCTGTCCTGACTCTCCGTTCACCCCCCCTGACTTTCCGTGCACTGTCCCCCCTTGAAGTCCTGTCCCCCCTTGAAGGTCTGTCCCCATCCTGAAAGCCTGATGCCCCCCCCCCGACGTCCGGTACCTCCCCCCCCCCCGGCAGGACCACTCGCACCCTCACCCCGAAGGACCGCCGACTCCCCAACAATATCGGGCCAGGAGGGAGCCCAAACCCTCCTGGCCACGGCGACCCCCTAACCCCACCCCGCCCTACATTACGGGCAGGAGGGATCCCAGGCCCTCCTGCCCTCGACGCAAACCCCCTCCCCCCAACGACCGCCCCCCCCCAAGAACCTCCGCCCGTCCCCCAGCCGACCCGCGACCCCCCTGGCCGACCCCCACGACACCCCCACCCGCCTTCCCCGTACCTTTGTGTAGTTGGGCCAGAAGGGAGCCCAAACCCTCCTGGCCACGGCGACCCCCTAACCCCACCCCGCACTACATTACGGGCAGGAGGGATCCCAGGCCCTCTTGCCCTCGACGCAAACCCCCCTCCCCCCCCCAACGACCGCCCCCCCCCAAGAACCTCCGCCCGTCCCCCAGCCGACCCGCGACCCCCCTGGCCGACCCCCACGACACCCCCACCCCCCTTCCCCGTACCTTTGGAAGTTGGCCGGACAGACGGGAGCCAAGCCCGCCTGTCCGGCAGGCAGCCAACGAAGGAATGAGGCCGGATTGGCCCATCCGTCCTAAAGCTCCGCCTACTGGTGGGGCCTAAGGCGCGTGGGCCAATCAGAATAGGCCCTGGAGCCTTAGGTCCCACCTGGGGGCGCGGCCTGAGGCACATGGGCCAAACCATGTGTCTCAGGCCGCGCCCCCAGGTGGGACCTAAGGCTCCAGGGCCTATTCTGATTGGCCCACGCGCCTTAGGCCCCACCAGTAGGCGGAGCTTTAGGACGGATGGGCCAATCCGGCCTCATTCCTTCGTTGGCTGCCTGCCGGACAGGCGGGTTTGGCTCCCGTCTGTCCGGCCAACTTCCAAAGGTACGGGGAAGGGGGGTGGGGGGGTCGTGGGGGTCGGCCAGGGGGGTCGCGGGTCGGCTGGGGGGGCGGTCGGAGGTTCTTGGGGGGGGGCGGTCGTTGGAGGGAGGGGGGTTTGCGTCGAGGGCAGGAGGGCCTGGGATCCCTCCTGCCCGTAATGTAGTGCGGGGTGGGGGTAGGGGGTCGCCGTGGCCAGGAGGGTTTGGGCTCCCTCCTGGCCCGATATTGTCGGGAAGTCGGCGGTCCTTCGGGGGGGGGGGGGGATGTATCGGACGTCGGGGAGTCGGCCGGGCAAGAGGGCTTGGGCTCCCTCTTGCTCCGATCGTGGATGCGGGTGCGGGTGGGAGCGCGTGCGAGCGGTCGTTCGGGGTGGGGGTGCGAGCGGTCCTGCTGGGGGGGTGAATCGGGCGTCGGGCGGGGTGGGAACTATGTTTAAAAACTTTTCTATACCGCGCTCAGGCATATAACGCGCGAGGGGTATGCGCGGTAGGTAAAATCGCGTATAACGCGCGCGTTATATCCGCGAAAATACGGTACTCATCTTTCAAATGGCGATGATGGAATTTGAAAGGGACTGGAAGTTGGGAACCAATGGTGAAAGCCGTAGATAACAGCTCGTGGCAAGAGGCATTCAAAGAACCAGAGGGAAAGAGGAAATGTAGTGATGAATTTGCATATAAGCAAAATAATCAGTGGGCGGAAGACCAAACTTCTCTTGCAACTGCTGAA
The DNA here is from genome assembly GCF_902459505.1 of Geotrypetes seraphini. NCBI lineage: Eukaryota > Metazoa > Chordata > Amphibia > Gymnophiona > Dermophiidae > Geotrypetes > Geotrypetes seraphini. Next base: position 142,598,042 of record NC_047087.1, read on the forward strand.
AAGGCTTAATTTTACCATCATCATCAACCAAATAAAATACATAGTGAATCCCCCTAGTTTCCCACCAAGCAAAACTGGGCCCTTCTATCCCAGGTTGGAAGGAACTATTAAAGCGGAGAGGCAGAAAAGGAGTTACAGAGGCAGAGAGAGCATGGAATTTACAGACCCAGCGCCAAACCTTCCGCAAGGGAAGGTGAAGCACTTTCACAGAGAGAGATTCAGGCCCAAGAAAAGGAAGAGAGTGAAAATATGCACTAAAGTGAGTAGTGCAAAAACAGAAGAGTTCCAAAGAAGTGTTAGTGAACACTGAAGTACCCCTAAAAAGATCATTAATGTGGCGCATGCCACAACCAACAGTTAAATAGCAAAGGTTCAATAAACCCAACCCACCCCTGAACCACGGGGCCGCTGCCCTCTTATAAGGCAGACGGGGCCGCTTCCCAGACCAAAGAAAGTGCTGAACCAAGCGTTCCAGACGCCGTTCATCCCGAGAAGACAAATACAGAGGAAGGACCTGAAAGACATATAACCAGCAGGGAACAATTAGCATATTGTAAAGATGCACCCGACCCAAGAGCGAAAAGGGAAGAGATCCCCAAAATTGTAATTTATTCTGGAGAGTCTGGAACAACGGTTCCACATTCAAGCGATACAGAGTAGACAAGTCCTGAGGAATAAAGACACCCAAATATTTCAAGATGGAGTCCGCCCAACGAAGAGGAAATGTACACCTCCACTGGGAACGCAACTTAGGCGGAAAAGGTAAAGCCAAGGACTTATCCAGATTAAGAGACAGCCCAGAATAAAAGCCAAATTCAGAAAGAAGATCTAAGGCCGCCGTCAAAGAATCTGCCGGCCTAGTGAGAATCAAAAACATATCATCCGCAAATGCCAAAGTCTTCAACTCAGTCCCATCAACACGAAGGCCCCGAACTTCCTCAAACCCCCGAAGAGTACACAATAAAGGTTCTAAAGAAAGAAGAAACAGCAAGGGGGAAAGGGGGCAGCCCTGTCGGGTTCCGCGAAGAATAGGGAAAGAATCGGTGCGGGTCCCATTAACTAAAAGCGAAGCCCGCGGGTTAGAGTAAAGAGAGCGTTCAGCATCAAGGTAGAAACCCCCCAACCCAACATATTCCAGGGTACGAAACAAGAAGGACCAATGGACACTATCAAATGCCTTAGAAACATCATGACCGACAAACAGAGCCGGAATCTGATGAGAATGACAATGGGCAAGGGCAAAAAGAACCTTACGGACATTGCAGACCGATTGACGCCCCCGGACAAATACAACTTGATCCTCATGAATAAGCTCGGGAAGATGTGGAGCAAGACGGTCAGCCAACATGCGGGCAGAGCTTAAGATCCACATTGATCAAGGAGATTGGACGATAGGAGCCCGGGGAGTCGGCCTTCTTGCCAGGCTTCAGCAATAAAGAGATAAGAGCCTCGTTTGCATAACGCGGAAAAGAGCCCTGAGCAATAGCCGCGGTAAAGTAAGCCAACAGAGGGCCACAAAGATTGGAAGAGAGAAGTCGGTAAAAGTTTTTCCAGGATTTATAAAGCTTTGCTGATATGGGAGGCCTCCCTGAATCCATATAGGAATACCTGGGAGAGAGGTTGGAGTCTTTTGCACGGAAGGGACCTGGCAGAGGTATTAATAATGTTTATTTCAACTTCCTGTTTCCTATACTGTGGTGGAAAATGGATATAAGATGCATTATCAATGGTATTATATACCATCCAAGTTTAGGAAATTATCAAGATCAGGCACTGATCTTTCCTGGCAATAATGTGGTCAACGAGGGGATTTCATGCATAAGTGGTGACACTGTCCTCTTATTAAACCATATTGGCACATGGTGGACCAACTAGTGATACAAATTATTCATGGACATTACCCTTTGCTTCTGGACTGCTGTCTGTTGAATGCTCCACTTCCAGGTTATAAAAGATCATAGCAAAAACTGGTGGCCCAAATCTTTACTGCAGCACATCTGGCTTTAGCTACATGATGGAAACATCACTCGCTACTGGGGCTACCAGTTTTATGCGCTAAATTAGATTATTTACAAATCATGTCCCAATTGATTGCATTGTGACATAATGCTTTGAAAGCATACCACAAAGTGTGGGACATGTACACTGATTAGAGAGCAGGGAAGTAAAGACTGGTTAGGATTTTAGCCTTTTGCTTTTGCTGAGGTGTCTCATATATTATGTAACTGATGTAAGATCTCGGGAGGTGGGGGAACAAGTGTGGTCACATGTTTAGTAGGGCTAAGAACTCATTATTATGCTCTGTTTTTCTGTATTATCACACTTGTAACAACTGTGCATTTTCATTTGTATATTTTGGAAAGAACATAAGAACATAAGAAGCGCCATCTCCGGATCAGACCTTCGGTCCATCAAGTCTGGCGATCCGCACATGCGGAGGCCCTGCCAGGTATACACCTGGCTTATTTTATAGCCAACCATATCTTTATATGCCTCTCTCAAGGAGATATGCATCTAGTTTGCTTTTGAAGCCTAGGACTGTCGATTCCGCAATAATCTCCCCTGGGAGAGTATTCCAGATGTCAACCACTCTCTGTGTGAAGCAGAACTTCCTGATATTAGTCCTGAACTTGTCCCCCCTTAGCTTCATTTCATGTCCTCTTGTCCGTGTCAAATTGGATAATGTAAATAATCTTCTCTGCTCTATTTTGTCGATTCCTTTCAGTATTTTGAAGGTCTCGATCATATCCCCACGCAGTCTCCTTTTCTCAAGGGAGAACAATCCCAGTGTTTTAAGTCGATCCTCATATTCCAGTTTCTCCATACCCTTCACTAGTTTAGTTGCTCGTCTCTGCACCCTCTCCAGCAGTTTTATATATAGGGAGACCAATGTTGGACGCAGTATTCCAAGTGGGGTCTAACCATTGCCCTATAAAGCGGCATTATAACTTTCTCCGATCTACTCGAGATTCCTTTCTTTATCATGCCCAACATTCTATTTGCCTTATTTGCCGCTGCCGCGCCGACGGCTTCAGGGTCCTATCTATCAGTACACCCAGATCCCTTTCTTGTTCACTTTTTCCCAGAGTTGCACCTGACATTCTGTACTCGTATTCCTTATTTTTATTGCCTAAATTCATTACCTTGCATTTCTCCACGTTGAACTTCATCTGCCATTTCTCCGCCCATTTTTCTAACCGACACAAATCTCTCTGGAGTTCCTCACTGTCCTCCTGCGATCTGATTGCCCGGCAGAGTTTTGTGTCGTCTGCAAACTTGATGATCTCACTGGATGTTCCGTTTTCCAGGTCATTGATATAAATATTAAAAAGGATTGGCCCAAGTACCGAGCCCTGGGGTACACCACTAGTCACTTTCTCCCAGTCGGAGAACTTCCCATTAATGCCCACTCTCTGCTTCCTGTTATCCAGCCATTTGCCTATCCATCTTTGTATATCTCCCTCTATGCCATGGCTTTGTAGTTTCCTGAGAAGTCTTTCGTGTGGAACTTTGTCAAATGCTTTCTGGAAGTCCAAGTATATTATGTCCACCGGCTTTCCACTATCAATTTGCTTGTTCACGGTCTCAAAGAATTGGAGTAAATTCGTCAAACACGATTTCCCTTTCCTGAATCCATGTTGACTGGGTTTCATCAAGTTGTGTGTGTCCAAGTGCTGAACTATGCTATCCTTGATCAGTGATTCAATCATCTTGCCGGGGACAGACGTAAGACTCACAGGTCTATAGTTGCCCGGTTCTCCTCTCGATCCTTTTTTGAAAATTGGCGTGACGTTCGCTTTCCTCCAGTCGTCTGGTATCTGACCAGTTCTGATTGACAGGTTTGCAAGTTTTTGCAATAACTCTCCGATTTCAACCTTCAATTCCTTCAAGACTCTCGGGTGAATTTCATCCGGTCCAGGGGATTTGTCACTTTTAAGTTTGTCGATCTGGTAGTATATCTGATCTAAGTTCACTTCAACTGTGGTGAGGCTGTCTTCTATTTCTCCTGTAAACAGTTTCTCCGCTTCAGGTATTGTTGAGGTGTCCTCCTTCGTAAAGACGGACGCAAAGAAGGAATTTAGTTTGTCTGCGATTTGTTTATCTTCCTTGATGTACCCTTTTCTTCCCTTGTCGTCCAGGGGTTCCACTGCCTCTTTTGCAGGTTTTTTCCCTTTCACGTATCTAAAGAAGGGCTTGAAGTTTTTGGCCTCCCAGGCTATTTTTTCCTCATAGTCCTGTTTTGCATCCCTCACCGCCTTGGAAACATTCAATAAAATGCAAACCTAAACAAAACATGCCTGTGGTGTTGGTGTCAGATGTTTAAAGTGCTGCTACTGATTACTGTGATTTTCTGATATGGGGGAAAGGGGTGTCACTCTGGATGTCTTCAGCTGGCAGGGCTTGGGAATCTCCACCAGTTAAAATATTTAATTTTCACATTTGGTTAAGGAGCAGGGAGGAGGGGAGAAAAGAGAAAACACATGCCCATCCAGATTACCCATTGGCTTGCTCAAAAATTATCATCTGGTTAAACTACTGCTAAGGATGTCTTTTGGATAAACTCCCCTTTCTCCACTTCTCCTCCACTACTTCAGACTTCAAGCTGTGAAATATTTCTCATAGAAAAGAACACTACTGAACAGAAAGGCAGAAATACTTGGCACGTGTACTACTAATTCCCAAATGAAAGGGTACTCACTTTCTGTTGGATCTGGCTTGATTGGCTCAAAGGAGGTGGAGGGATGATGCAGACTAGAGCTGCTGTCTAATGAGGCAGAGGATTGCAGTGGCTGTGTCTCTAAAGAGGTTGGCGATACAGTACTGAGAGGATCCAAGTCCAGAACACTATTACTGTGACTTTGGGAGTCTGTTCCTGACGTGCAGGATACTGGAATAGTACAAAATACAACAGCATGTTTATTAAATGACAATTGAGTCTGAAAATAATAATAACAACAGTTTATATACTGCAGGACCGTGAAGTTCTATGCGGTTTACAATGATTAAAAATGCTACAAATTGAATAGAACTAACAAAGTTGAAAACTAGTGACTAACAGCTCTAGAGATCAGTTAATGTGGGAAAGATTGTACACTTCCCCCTCCCCATTCGCGGTTTCGGCAATCGCGATTTCACATATTTGTGAATTTTTGGGTAGGGGAAAAAAAAGAAAAAAACCCCACAGTTTAGCCTTCCCCCCAGCGTCCCGGCCTTACCTGGTGGTCTAGCGGGCTTTCGGGGCAGGAGCGATCTTCCTACACTCCTGCCCCGTGTAGATCACCAATAGGAAATGGCTGTGGGGAGTTCCCGTCGTAGGCTTGAGAGACTACGGGAACTCACGGCAGCTATTTCCTATTGGGGATCTGCATGGGGCAGGAGCGTAGGAAGATCGCTCCTGCCCCGAAAGCCCGCTAGACCACCAGGTAAGGCCGGGATGCTGGGGGGAAGGCAGGAGGGAGGCGGGGGTGGGTCAGAGCCGGACCAGAAGATATTCGTGGTATTTCACCATTCGCGGTCCGGCTCTGCCCCTATCCCCCGCAAATCCAGAGGGAGAAGTGTACAAATCAGCTACCTAAGTACTTCAGGAACAGATATGTTTTTAGGTGCCTCCTAAATTCCCCATAAGTATTAGTAAGCATAAGTAATTGTTCCAGATCTTTACCCCATAATGCTGCCTGATATGAGAAAAAAATGTTGCTGATGTCTTTTAAATTTACATCCTCTAACCGGTGGAGAAACAAAATTCAAGTGTGAGCTTCTCTTATGTCTATTGGTTGAGAAAGAGAAGAGGTCAGTTATATATTTAGGAGCTAAACCGAATAGTACCTTAAAGCAAAACCATCCAAGCTTAAACTTCACGCATGCCTCGATTGGCAACCAATGCAGGAGTCGGTAGGAAGGAGTTATATGATCAAACTTCTTCAACCCAAAAATCAGCCTGACCGCCGCATTTTGCACCAGTTGTAATCGCTGCATATTCTTCTGGGAAACTGCCAGATAGGTGATATTACAGTAATCAAGTTGGCTCAGTATAAGGGATTGTACCAAAATTCTAAATAATGAAGCATCAAAATATGCTCTAATGGACCGAAGCTTCCAGAGAATTAAAAACAACCCTTTCTAACCAAACAGTCCACCTGGTCTTTCATGGTTAGGCCCTAGTCCAGTATTACACCCAAAACCTTCAAAGTAGATTGAATAGGGTAATTAAGTTTATTGATGCACAGTGATGTTTTAGTATCAAGCGGGTGTGACGAAGCTGATACTGATTTAATAAGGCCAAGAACCAGAAGCAACCAAATATAAAATATTGAGCCATATCCACTTTCAAAAACATTCACTATCCCAAACCCTTGATGACCAAGGACTGCAGAATTATACATCATGCTCCTCATTCAACAAGTGTCAATTCAACCCTCAAAACTCTCCTGCACCTCAGATACCTAGGGATAGGTTCCCCCTCCTGAACTGTCATACATCCCCATCTCTTCTCCCATTGTCCTATACCCCTAATTCCTTCAGCATCCATACTTACTTACACACATCCTTGGGTTCTGTACCAAAAGTATATTCCTTTCTATAGAGCTGCATGTGAATGCGGTTGTTGGGGATTCCACGTGGATGGAATTAGTTTCTCAGGGGCTCTCACAGGTGTGTACCTTTCTCCAGCATTCTTCTCGAAGCTGTACTCGCTCTCTTCCAGCATGAATCCCTGCCCTGCCAGCAGTGCTTCCTAAACACTGCCGGTGGCTGAACCATAAGCCTTCCCTCTGACACAAAATGCATCAGAGGGAAGGCTTCCAGGTCAGCTTCCAGTAGCATGTAGAAAGCACGGCCAATGACTGTGTGAGAAGAAATGCTGTATGGGCTGGGAAGGGAGGGAAAGAGAGCTTTGGGGAAATGAGCTTCAGGGAGGTGGTAAGGGAGGGAGAGATACTGCCATAGGGGAGGGAAGAGAAAAGGAAAATGGATGTGTGTGTGGAATGGGAAGGAAAGAGATAATGCACATGGGAAAAGGAAGAAAGAGAGAGAATTGTTGGACATAGTGGTGGAGAGGAGGGAAAATATTGGATGTGGTGGAGGAAAGAGAATTGTGGGTTATATGAAAAGGGATGCAAGAGGTAGGAATGTTGGACATGGGGGTGGAGGGAGGGAAGGGAGAGATGCAGCATGCTGCTGGAGAGGGGCAATAAGAGAAATGTTGGGCATGGGGCTTTGGGGGGAGGGACAAACGATTCTGCACAGGGGCCAGGGGATGAGATAGGGAGAAATGTTGGATGTGGCAGTAGAGGGGGTGGGGCAAATGCACCCTGGATCCCTCCTATACAGCAAGGGAGGGAATGAGAGAGATGGACAATGAGAGAGACACATTGCACACACAGGTAGAGGAGAGAGGAAAAAATGATATGCAGGAGTGGGGAGAGGGAAAAGAAGGAGATGGATCCAGAGACAGAAATGCTGGATTATGGTAGGAGGAACAGAAAAATGCTGATTGTGGGATGGAGCAGAAGGGGCAAGGAGATTTCAGGCTTCAAGGATGGGGAGGGGAGAAAGAGGCAGCAGATGTTCGGCAGGAAGGGTGAAGGGAGGGAGAACCTGGAAATGGGGCATCATGTGGGGGTGGAGGGTGTTAGCAGGGAAATAAATGAGCAGAGGATTCCCTACAAGAACTGTTCCAGCAGTTGGTAATGGAACCCACACAGAATGGGGTCATACTGGACCCCCATGCTTATAAACAGGGAAAGTGTTTCTGATGGGTTATCATCTGCCATCCAGTGATCACTGCATGGTACAGTTTAATATTAAGATGGGTATAAAGAGGGCTCATTCAAAAGCAAAGGTTCTAGACTTTAAAAAAACTAACTTTGTTCGGATGGGGTTTACGTCAAGGAATTATTGTCTGGATGGGAACATCTGGAAGGAGTGCAAATGCAGTGGGCAAAACTGAAAGGAGCGATTGTAAGGGCGACAAACTATTTTTGAGGCAAGTAAGTAAAAGTAAGAGGAAAAGAAGGCCACTTTGGTTCATAAAAGTAGCTGAGAAGGTAAGGAATAAGAGGTTAGCTTTCATAAACTACAAAAAAATCATAGAAAGTGGAAGACAGGCAAAAATATCTGGAAAAGTTAAAAGAGGCTGGTCTTTTAGTCAGGAAAGCAAAGAAAAAATAGCTGACAGAAAAAGGGGAGACAAGACATTTTTTAGATATATTAGTGATAGGAAGAAGTGCAAAAGTGGCATTGTGAGACTCAAAGGTGAAGGGGAGGACTATGTAGAAGCTGATAAAGGAAAGGCTGAAATGCTTAACGGATATTTATGTTCAGTGTTCATGGCTGAAGCGCCGGGAGCGGGACCACAGAAGACAAACGTGAATAGGGATGGAGAAGTAATAGACCCTGATTGATTTTCAGAGGGTTGTATTCGTGAGGAGCTAACTAAAACAAAGGTAGACAAAGCAACGGGACCGGATGGTGTATATCCAAGGGTGCTTAAGGAACTTAGGGAGGTTCTGGTAGCTCTGCTGACTGACCTTTTCAACGAGACTAGTCAGGAGTGGTACCGGAGGACTGACGAAGATGTGGTCCCTCTCCACAAAAGTGGAAGTAAGGAAGAAGCAGGGAATTACAGGCCAGTAAGTCAGACTTCTGTGATAAGCAAATTAATGGAAAACTTTTAAAACAGAGAATGGTCAAGTTTCTGGAATCCTGTGGATTACAGGACCAGAGGCAGTATGGATTCACTACAGGTAGATCTTGTCAGACAAATCTGATAAATTTCTTTGACTTCGTGACCAGAAAATTGGATAGAGGATGTGCGCTAGATGTGGTGTATTTAGATTTTAAAATTCTTTATTCATTTTTCATCTTACAACAAATACATATATATTAAATATTTGAGACAAGGCTGTCCATTATCTTCTTTGCTTTTTGATATTGTATTAGAACCCTTGTTATTAGCCATTCAACAAGCTAAGTGTATTCCTTATACAGATCGGGAATATAAAGTCTCTGCATATGCAGATGATATACTGCTTCATTTGAGGAATCCAGAAATTACTATTCCATATTTGCTGGGTGTATTTAGATTTTAGTAAAGCTTTGACAGTGTTCCACACATACGTCTAATAAATAAACTGAGTGCCCTCGGGATGGGTCCCAAAGGGACAGGCTGGGTCAAGAACTGGTTGAGTGGAAGGTGACAGAGGGTAGTGGAGATCGCTCTGAGGAAAGGCATGTTACCAGCGGTGTGCCGCAAGGTTCTGTTCTTGGGCCTGTTCTTTTTAACATTTTTAAAAAATCTGAAATATAGTAGACATGCCAGATGGTATGAATAACAAAGAAAGACCTGGCGAAGCTTGAAGAATGGTCTGAAATTTGGCAGCTAAAATTTAATGCTAAGAAATGCAAGGTCATGCATTTGGGCTGCAAAAAACCCCGAGGGTACGGTACAGATTAGGGAGTGAAGAGCTTATGTGCACGACAGAAGAGCGGGACTTGGGTATGATTGTATGTGATGATCTTAAAGTGGCCAAACAGGTTGAAAGGTGACGGCGAAAGCTAGAAGAATGCTAGGTGGCATAGGGAGAGGTATGGCTAGTAGGAAAAAGGAGATAATAATATAATAGTTTATATACTGCAGGACTGAAGTTCTATGCGGTATTGATGCCCCTGTATAAGACTTTGGTGAGACCTCATTTAGAATATTATGTACAATTCTGGAGGCTGCATCTTCAAAATGATATAAAAAGGATGGAGTCGGTCAAGAGGAAGGCTACTAAAATGGTATGTGGTCTTCATCATAAGGCACATGGGGACAGACTTAAAGATCTCAATCTGTATACTTTGGAGGAAAGGCGGGAGAGGGGAGATATGATAGAGACATTTAAATACTTACATAATGTAAATGTATGAGTCGAGTCTCTTTAATTTGAAAGGAAACTCTGCAATGAAAGGGCATAGGATGAAGTTAAGAGGTGATAGACTCCACAGTAATCTAAGGAAATACTTTTTTACAGAAAGGGTGGTAGATGCATGGAACAGTCTCCCAGAAGAGGTGATGGAGACAGAGACTGTGTCTGAATTCAAAAGGGCCTGGGATAGGCACATGGGATCTCTCGGAGAGAGAAAGAGATAATGGTTACTGCAGATGGGCAGACTAGATGGGCTATTTGGCCTTTATCTGCCATCATGTTTCTATGTCTCTAGGATAGTAATTACAATGGGTAAAAATATGGTAATGGGGAGTAGACTGAAGATGGAAAGAACCAGAAGAGTGAGTAGAAAAGAAGATGGAAATTGATAGATAGCTGAAAATTAAGAAAAGTGAGAAAGAGTGAAATCTGAATGGACTTTGGGTAGAAAAGATAAAAAAAGGAGGAAAGAGCTAAATGAAAATATGTTAGAGGTAGTTGTATTGAGGACATGGAATTAGATAGGAGAGACAGATTGTGAGCCCATCAGGACAGATAGGGAAAATGCTTGAGTACCTGATTGTAAAAACCGCTTAGATAATCTTGATAGGTGGTATTATAAATATCTAATAAAAATGAACTTGAAACCAATGGACAGCAACTGCTTGAAGAATTTGCAAAAGACAAGAAAGCAGAAAAAGAGAAACTGGAAAATATTTCCAGACAAAGGTATAAAAGAAAAAAAACCCAAACATTTAATTTTGAATTTATTGACTGAAAATACATTAGCTTTGGGAAATGTGTATAGCAGATGTCTTTGTATTGTATTCAACAGAAAAGGAAATGCACTTCTGTTTTTATTTGCCAAATTTAAGTTTTGGGGTTACATAGTAACATTCCAAGTTCAATTTTTGTCTACTTATTTTTGTTTCTAATTTGTGACCCCTTGTTCTGTATTTGGTGAGGGTCTGTCAACATGATAGAAATGACAGGTGGGAAACTTGGAGGAAAGGTAATTGGGAGGAGGCCTCCTTTATTTTCTTCCATGGCCACCAGCATGTCCCACACTGACCCTGACCCTTGCTGTAGCTGGGGGGATCCTCAAGCATTGCCAGCTGATGACCTCCTCCAAAAAAGGTGGCTGAACTCCTTTCACTGGCAGCATCCTTTTTTTAAAAAAATATTTATTAAATTTTCAAGGCTAATACAGAGTGCAGAAAATTATACATACATTAATAATCAGAATCATCATTACAATCAATCAATAACAATACAAAATGAATTCCTCCCCTCTCCCTTCCAGTACATCCTTGAGAAAACTGAGGTGCCAGCATCTGTGGCTTAAGGATGCTGCTATTGCCTTCCAAGCTTAGTTAAAAAGGAGTTTTGGACACTTTCAGAGGAAGTTTTCAGCTGACACAGGTTGAGAGTCCTCATCGAGTATTTATATTTTATACGAAGGATGTTCAATAATTTAATCTACCACTGTAGGAAAGAAGAGTTTTCAAAAATGTTTTTCTTTATTTAAAAATGTATATACCACATAAAACTATGCGGTTAACATATTGGTTACATACATAAAGCACAGTTACTTACCGTAACAGTTGTTATCCAGGGACAGCAGGCAGCTATTCTCACATGTGGGTGACGTCATCCACGGAGCTCAGATGTGGGTAGACTTGCTTGTAGAAAACTTAGAAGTTTCGAGTTGCCCGCTCCGCGCATGTGCGAGTGCCTTCCCGCCTAGCGCAGGGCACGTCGCCTCAGTTCAGATAGCTAGCAGAGAAGCCAACCAGGGGAGGTGGGTGGGTTGTGAGAATAGCTGCCTGCTGTCCCTGGATAACACCTGTTTATCCCAGGACAAGCAGGCAGGTATTCTCACATATGGGTGACCTCCAAGCTAACCAGAATGGGATAGTGGGAGCGTTGGCAATTTAGGAGAATAAATTTTGTAATACTGTTTGGCCAAACTGTCCATCCCTTCTGGAGAAAGTATCCAGACAATAGTGAGAAGTGAAGATATGAACCGAGGACCAAGTAGCAGCTCTACAAATTTCCTCAATAGGTGTAGATCTGAGCAACGCTACTGAAGCCACCATGGCTCTGACTTTGTGGGCTGTGACTCGACTCTGTAGATGCAGTCCAGCCTGGGCATAGCAGAAAGAGATACAAGCAGCCATCCAGTTGGAGATGGTATGCTTAGAAATGGGATGTCCCGGAATACTTTTGGCGAGATCCAAGATGGCCGCGGTCACGGTTTGCTGAGCAGCTGCCCACAAGCCTTACTCTTTGAAACTTCTCTCCCAGCGATTTTTCGTTTTGGTGTTTCATAGCAATGCCGAAGAGGAGAGGAAAGGGTGTCCCTGGAACCTCGCGGCTCCCTGGAGCGATCTTCATCAACATTGAAGACTTGCTGAGGCGGTTGCAGGGCGCCTTAGGAACGCCGGTGTTGCCATTGCCTGTGGTGCTTCCGGGAGACGGAATGGAGGCATCTTTTCAGGCACATGAGATCTCTTTGAGCCCCGACATGAGAGCTCCCCCTCCCAATCCTCGGGCTGCTAGTTCTCCGGGGATAGAGAGGCAGTCGGAAGTCGGCAAGCGCTCTCTCCCCCAGGTTCCTGGGGACAGCGAGACTACTAACATCGATTCAGGATCTCTGAGTTTGCACCAGAGCCTGAATGTACACGAGGACGGTACAACATTGGGACTAATCCCGACCCAGGAGGAACAGAGAGGAGGAAAGCCCCTGGTTGGTGAGCCTGACTTTTCAATTTCAGATTTGCAAACTTTTAATATTGTAAAACCCCAAGAAGTGACTTTAGAAGCCTTGTGGGATCTGACTGTCAATTTGGTTAGAACAGTTAATACTAACTATTTTCAGATTGAGGGAAAAATAAAATCTCAGGAGAAAGAAGTTCTTCAAATAAAGCAAGACCTGGATGAAACAAAAATAGATATTCAGAATATTAAAGATCAACTTAAGTCTTCCAAATTGCTTCAAAAGATTTTAATTAAGGACAATGTTAATTTAAGAAGGAAGATGGAGACATTTGAAAATTTCTCTAGAAGTAATAATCTTAGATTGATTAATTTTACCCGAATATTAACAGTTACCCCAAGAGAAATGTTGAAACGTTACTTGTTGGAGATATTGGAAGTATCGGAAGATTCATTACCTCCTTTCACTCAGGTCTATTATTTACCGAGTAAAAATCAAGATCACCAAGAAAGGAATCAAGGTCCAATTGATGTTTCAGCTTTACTTGAATAGTCAGATAAAGAAAGTGTAACATCTGCAACACTGATTGTGACCTTGGCTATTACATTGGATAAAAACTGGCTTCTGAGATTATTCTTCAAAAATAAAGAGAAAAAGTTTCTTGATTTTAAGATACAAATGTTCCCAGATTTGGCAAAAGACACACAGAGGCGTCGAAGAGAGTTCTTATTATTAAAACCTGGTATCTTGGCTCTTGGGAGAACTTTCTATTTCCGTCATCCTTGCAAATGTATAGTACAATATAATTCTCAGAAATATGTTTTCTTTGAGCCGTACCAGCTAACGGCTTTTCTTTCTATGTCCCCCCTTGAGAAGGGAAAGGAATGTGGGCTTTGATATTAGGCGCCTGAATATCAGTTAACCGTGTTCCACATATCTTAGTTATTAATTTCTACTTATTCCGTTTATATTACATCATGGATCTTATTTGTGGATTTGAGTGATTAAGCAATATTTACGTTCTTATATAAAATTGGAAGATGTTTTGCTTTTCTTTTGCTGTGATTGCTTTCTGTACAAGTTAATCTTGAATTGATAATTGAAATCTATAAATAAATAAAAAAAAAAAAAAAAAAGAAATGGGATGTCCCAACTTGTTCGGATCAAAAGAGACAAAAAGTTGAGGAGTAGCTCTGTGCAGTTTGGTGCGTTCCAGTTAGAAGGCCAAAGCACATTTACAGTCCAGGGTATGAAGAGCTGATTCTCCAGGATGAGAATGAGGCTTTGGAAAAAACACTGGAAGTACAATAGATTGATTGAGATGAAATTCTGAAACCACTTTAGATAAGAATTTAGGATGAGTACAGAGGACCACCTTGTCATGATGGAAAACTGTGAAAGGTGGATCAGCAACTAAAGCTTGCAGCTCACTGACTCTTTGAGCAGATGTGAGGGCAATGAAAAACACCACTTTCCAAGTGAGATATTTCAGATGAGCCGAAGCCATTGGTTCAAAAGGAGGCTTCATCAATTGAGCAAGAACAACATTAAGATCCCAAACCACTGGAGGTTGTTTGAGAGGAGGTTTGACACTGAAAAGTCCTTTCATAAATTTGGAAACCACCAGATGAGCGGAGAGGGGTTTCCCGTCAATAGGTTGATGGAAAGCAGCAATTGCACTGAGATGGACTCAGATCGATGTAGACTTGAGGCCAGAGGAGGATAAGTGCAAAAGATAATCCAGAACAGAAGATAAGGAGGAATCTTGAGGTTCCTTATCATGAGAGATGCACCAGTTAGAAAATCTAGTCCATTTTTGGTGGTAGCATTGTCTAGTGGCAGGCTTTCTAGAAGCCTCTAAAATGTCTCTTACAGGTTGAGAAAACTGAAGAGGAGTTATATTGAGAGGTACCAAGCTGTCAGGTGCAGAGACTGCAGGTTGGGATGAACTAGAGATCCTTGACTCTGTGTAAGCAGAGACGGAAAAACTGGTAGAAGGTATGGTTCCCTGCTGCTGAGTTGAAGTAGAAGGGAGTACCAAGGTTGCCTGGGCCACCGAGGAGCTATCAGATTCTTGAGCTTGACAAGAGTCTTGAGAATGAAAGGGAATGGAGAAAAAGCATACAGGAAGAGATTCGTCCATTCCAACAGAAAAGCATCTGCCTTGAGTCGATGAGGAGAGTATATCCTTGAGCAGAACTGAGGCAGTTTGTGATTATGGGGAGATGCAAAGAGATCTATCTGAGGAGTGCGCCCCACTGAGAAAAAATGTGATGAAGAGGCGAGGAATTGAGTGTCCATTCATGAGGTTGCAGAAGACAACTCAACTAGTCCGCCAGACTGTTTTTCTCTCCTTGAATGTAGACAGCTTTGAGGAAGGTGTTGTGAAGGTTTGCTCAATCCCAAACCTTCAGAGCTTCTTGGCAAAGAGGGAGAGATCCCGTTCCTCCCTGCTTGTTGACATAGTACATGGCGACTTGGTTGCCGTCCGAATGAGGACTACCTGGTCGTGAAGAAGATGCTGAAAAGCTTTGAGAGCATTGAAGATCGCTTTGAGTTCCAACAGATTGATATGACACTGATGATCCATGCTGGACCAATAGCCTTGAATACAGAGACCATCAAGGTGAGCCCCCCAAGCGTAGGTCGAAGAATCTGTCGTGAGAACCTTCTGATGAGGTGGCGTCTGAAACAGTAAACCTCTGGAGAGATTGTTAGAGAACATCCACCAGTGGAGAGACTGTCTCAACGAAGGAGTGACTGTGATATGTCGAGAAAGTGGCTCGCAAGCCTGCGTCCACTGAGGAATTCTGAGGTGAAGTTTGGCAAAAGGAGTCACATGAATGGTCGAAGCCATGTGACTGAGTAATATCATCATGTGTCTCGCTGAGAATGAAGAAAGGGAAGACACTTTGTGACACAGCTGAAGAAGAGCATCCAGACGCTGCTGAGGAAGGAATGCTCTGAGCTGAATAGTGTCCAGGATAGCTCCAATGAACTGCACATTCTGAGAGGGCTGAAGATGAGATTTGGGAAAGTTGATTTTGAATCCCAAGCTTTGTAGGAACCATGTAGTCCATTAGGTCGCTACAATAACCCCCTGAGATGCTGAATCTTTGATGAGCCAGTCATCCAGGTAGGGGAATACCTGAAGGCCATGGTTCCTTAGAGCTGCTGTTACCACTACTAGGCACTTAGTGAAAACTTTGGAAGATGATGCCAGGCCGAAGGGTAGCACTCTGTATTGAAAATGCAGATTCCCCACCCGAAATCTGAGGTACTGACGGGAGGCTGAATGAATGGGAATGTGAGTGTAAGCCTCCTTGAGTTCTAGAGAACATAACCAATCATTCTGATCTAGAAGGGGATACCAGGAACAACATGCGAAATTTTTCTTTGACCAAAAATTTGTTGAGAGCCCTGAAATCCAGTATGGGTCACAGATCGCCCGTCTTCAAGTTTCAAGTTTATTAAAAGATTTTTTAGACCGCTTAATCAAATATCTAAGCGGTTTAAAATGTAGAATTACATAAAAACATACAACTTTATAAAAACAAATAAAACAAGGGGAACTGGAAGACAATCCGATTATTAAAAGCACAAGACGTATGGACCAACTGCCAACAATAGGGGAGTAGGAGAGAACTACAATTTATATAGAAAAAATTCAACATAAAGGGAAAGTACGATAGGCTGGGGTAAAAGATTACAATTTACTTTATATTTTAAGGTTTTGAAAATTTTAAATTATTAAATTATCAAAATATTATATTATACAACTTTAACAAGATAGAATATTAAAGTATTAAAATATTGAAATATAGAGTATTAAAATATGCCCTTAAAAGGACAGTAGTTATCCAAAGGCGTCTTGGAACAGTTTCAGTTTTGCTTTAAATTGTTTTAAGTCTGGTTCACTACGCAAATAGTTAGGCATCAAATTCCAAAGAGAGGGGGCTGTGACAGCAAAGTTGTTGGAGCACAATGTATTAATCAGTTTTAGAGAAGGTATAACAAGGAGATTCTGAAACGACAAAAGTAGATATTTTGATGTATTATAAGGAATTAAAAGTCTGTTAATAAAATCAGGTTGATTATTTGTTTTAGTCGTGAATGCTAAAAGTAGAATTTTATAACTGATTCTATGTTCAACTGGTAACCAATGTGCATTAAACAGAAGAGGTGAAACGTGAACTAGGAAGTAACGGGAGTAAAAAAAACCTGCTCTGCTGTTCCAGAGGAACTTCCTCAATGGCACAAAGATTAAGCAGAGCTTGAGCTTCCTTTTATTTATTTATTCAATTTTCTATACCATTCTCCCAGGAGAGCTCAGAACGGTTTACATGCATTTATTCAGGCACTCAAGCAGTTTTCCCTATCCTGGTGGGCTCACAATCTATCTAACGTACCTGGGGCAATGGGGGGATTAAGTGACTTGCCAAGGGTCACAAGGAGCAGCATGGGTTTGAACCCACAACCTCAGGGTGCTGAGGCTGTAGCTTTAACCACTGCACCACACTCTCCCTGAAGAAGGGTGGTCTGGGATGGATTGGAAGGCTACTCTCTTGGAGGAAGCTATGGTGGAATCTGAGTGAAATAAAGAGAGTATTCTTCTCTGATTATTGACAGCATCCAGAGGTTGGATGTAATGGACTCCCATTGATGGTAAAAACGATGGAGACGACTTCCTATGGGGAGAGGGGAGGAAAGAGGCAGAACGATGGAAGTTTTGCTCTGTGTGAGACAGTCAAAAAGGCTGCACAGCCTTAGGTGCAGCAGAAGGCTGAGGTTTTTGTTGCTTCTGCTGCTGTTGTTTCTTGGGAGGTGCTCGAGTATAAGGAACCACCCTTGGAGGATAACGCCTCTGGTAGGATGGAAGAGGTCGAGAAGGCTTTGCAGGAGCTGGCTTAGGCTTTGGTCTGACAATAGAAGCAAAACATATTTCATGTTCAGACAATGTCTTGGTGGCAGCCTCTATGGATTCATCAAAGAGGTCATTGCCCTCACAAGGAATATTAACCAGACGATCCTGAAGATGGGGATCCATATCGATGGTGTGAAGACAGGCCAGGCGGTGCATCACTACCGAGAATGCAGTGACCCTGGAGGAAAGTTCAAAGGCATTATAAGATGACTGGAGAAGATGCAACCTGAGTTGTGCAAGGTAGCAGTGAGTTGCTATGTCTATGCTGACAAGGTCTTTAGAAAAACCAGGAAGTATATCAATCAAGTACTTGAAATAAGTAGTGAAAATAAAATTGTAATTTAGGACCCTGGAGGTCATCATTGAATTTTGATAAAGACGATAGCCAAACTTATCCATGGTCCTACCCTCTCTTCCAGGTATGGTGGCATAGATCCTGGAAGGATGGGTCCTCTTCAGTGAAGATTCCACAAAAAGGGATTGGTGAGATAGTTGTGAATTCTCAAAGCCCTTGCAATGTAGAGTTCTATACCTTGATTCCAACTTGCCTGGAACAGCAGGAATTGCATAAGGAGTCTCGAGGTTTCATTTGAAAGTTTGAGACAGAAGTCTGTTAAGAAAAAGCTTGAGAGACTCTGCAGGAGGCTGAGGCATACTCATTTCCTCTAAATACTAGAGTATTTAGAACCAGCGTCCAATTTAAGATCCAGATCCTCTGCCATTTGCTGGAGGAAAGAGGAAAAGGAGAGTTGATCCGCCAAAGCATGGCCTCGAGAGGGATGCAAAGACCACGAGGCGCCTTGGGTGGAAAACGAAGGAGAAGCCTCTCTGGAGTATTGGTATCCCAGTGAATAGACAGACTGGGAAGAGGCATTGGAATCAGCTGAGTCCTCAGGTTCTGCTATTGGTGTCCTCGATCGAGGGATTGGAGGCCTCGAAGAGCTGGAAGGCCTGGACGAGGGAGGCTTCTCCCTGGAAGAGGACCTGCGCTTCGATGAATGCCTCGATGAGGGCCTTGACCGGCGACAAGAGTGCTGCCTGGAAGCAGGTCTCATGCAAGGTCGAGGAGACTTTGCCCTGTGCCTCGAAACGGGCAATGTCTTTGGTGAGGGTATAGGGCTGGAAGCTGTAGATCGAAACCCCATAGACTCAGTGGTTTGGCTCGAGGAATCTCGAAGCACTCCCAAAGACTCGGCTTCTTGTAAGGAGTGTGTATATTTCTTGACCAGACACTTGCAAAGACTCGACTCCTTGCATAGAGTGTATAGATTCAGCTCAAGGCACAGGCAAGGCTCAACCTCTTGTGAGATTGCTGAGTGCCCAGGCTGGACTGCAGGAAGAGTCGAGCAGGACTGTATTTGCTCAGTAACTGAAAAATTCCCACTCTAAAATGGTCTGGATAGTAGCCTGCAATTGTTGATCCGAGTCTGAAACTGGACCACTTGCTGAGGCTAAAGGCTACGAGGTGGCAGAGAAAGCATGTTTCGGCTTGGAGTGATGCTTGGATAGCTTGAGGACCACCGCTGGAACTGTCTGCTTAGGAATCTGACCTGAGAGAAGCTCAGAAGACTTGTCAGATTTACTCGAGGTCAAGGACGATCCAAACGAGGAAGGTCTGATGAGACTCGAGGTCGGAGTTGTGGAGGTGTTGGAGATCGAGGTCGAGGTCGAGGGTGTAGCAGAAGAGTTCATCCTGAAAATCTTCTCCATTTGAACCCGACGACATTTGAGGGCTCGAGGCTGAAGAGTAGCACAGTGAATGCACGACTCCAGGCAATGGTCAGGCCCCAGACACTGAAGACACCAGTGGTGTGGGTCAGTGAGGGAGATCGCACACTGGCACTGGCTACACTTCTTGAAGCCAGTGACTGGCCGGGACATAGAAGGGAAGATAGCCGCTGCAATGTCGAAGCCTGCAGGCTGCGGGCATGTGGCAGGCCCCCGCCAGTCAGTCAACGAAAAAATTAAACTTTTTTTTTTTTTTTAAATGAAAAAAAAAAAAGCACAGAGATCCGATAATAAAGAAAATAAACCACAAACTGCAGTGAAGAGAAGGCATGAAGCGAACTAAGTTCAGCACAGAGAGTCAAAGACATACTTCTCGGCTCCGCAGAAAACTGAGAACTGAGGAGACCTGCCCTGTGCTCGGCGGGAAGGCACTCACGCATTCGCAGTGCGGCAGACTCGAAACTTCTAAGTTTTCTACAAGTAAGTCTGCTTGTGAGGCTGTCCGCATCCGAGCTCCGTGGATGACGTCACCCACATGTGAGAATAGGCTGCCTGCTTGTCCTGGGATAATATAGAGATCACCCTTTATTTTTCAATATAGTCGCCTGATAGCTATATACATTTTCCTGCAATGATTTTAACCCCTTTGACTTCAAACCAGGATGTCACAGTGCCATGACTTTGCCTACAGATTTTTCTGTCTTGAACTTTTCTGAGGTGGGGGATGTGCTTTTACTGTATTCACTCCATTTTGGACTCAGGATTAGAGAGTTGTGCGGGGACAGAAATCCCACCTGTCCCCGCCAAAGTCCCACCCGTCCCCACCCATCTCCGTGAGGACTCCCACCCATCCCCGCGAGGAATCCCTCTGTCCCCACCCATCCCCGCAAGGAATCCCCTCCGTCCCCACGAGGAATCCCCTACGTTCCCACCCGTCCCTATAAACTTCACAAATAGTTATTTCAGTTAATTATGCTACTGAATTAAAGGCTCTGGTAGAAACCCATTTAAAAATAAGCAAAAAGACTTTATTAATTTGGAAATATTAATTGGGAAGAATACATACTTTGTAAACGGGTTTCTACCAGAGCCTTTAATGTTTATAAATTTTTATCAACACAACTAATATACTACTTTATCCTGAAGCAAATAAAAAAAAAAAGAATTTTTTCCTACCTTTATTGCCTGGTTTCTGCTTTCCTCATGTTCTCATTCAATTCCTTCCATTCACAGTAAGGGAATTTCTAAGTACCATTTTACTTATAATTTTAATGCACCCTATTGTCTATTTTCTGTAAACCGCTTAGAATCCTAACGGAGTTTAGCGGTATATAAGAAATAAATTATATTACATTCTCTCTGCGTCTTCCATTTGCTCTGTTACGGTGCCTCTCCCTTTCTCCCTCCTTCCAAATTGGTCTGGCACCCATCTTCTTCCCTCCGCTCCCCCCAAAGTATCTCTGTCTTCTTCCCTGCCAGCGTCTTCTCCTCACTCTCTCTTCCCCATTTCCTTTCAGCGTCCTTCTCCCCATCTTCCCCATGTCCTGTCAGCATCCTTCTCCCCGCCTCTGTTTTCCCCATGTCCTTTCAGCGTCCTTCTCCCCCCTCTGTCTTCCCCATGTCCTTTCAGCGTCCTTCTCCCTCCCTGTCTTCCCCATATCCTTTCAGTGTCCTTCTCCCCCTACCCCCCATCTTCCCCATGTCCTTTCAGCATCCTTCTCCACCCCTTTGTCTTCCCCATGTGCTTTCAGCGTCCTTCTCCCCCCTCTGTCTTCCCCATGTGCTTTCAGCGTCCTTCTCCCCCCTCCCGTCTTCCCCATGTCCTTTCAGCATCCTTCTCCACCCCTTTGTCTTCCCCAGTGCTTTCAGCGTCCTTCTCCCCCCTCAGTTTTACCCATTTCCCTTAAGCGTCTTTTCTTCTCCACTCCACCTTTCCTCCCTTTCTCCCTCCCTGCCCCTTACCTTTGTGGTGCTTCCCCACCCGACCGACAAACGAACAGACCCGGTCCAACAAACCTCCCTGCCCTGTAGCAGCGAATCTAAATTACCTTCTTACAGCAGCTGGAACATTGAAGCTGCTGTAAGAAGGTAATTTAGATTCGCGGCTACAGGGCAGGGAGGTTTGTCGGCCAGGCCTGTTGTCGGTCAGTCGGGGGAAGCGCCACAAAGGTAAGGGGACCTGACCGGCTGTGCACACTCCCCACCCATGGCTGCACCCGGGGCGGACAGCCCCCCCCCCTTTGGTACGCCACTGCCTTTTCCCTACCTGCCCTGCCGCACACAGCCGACCGGAAGTTTTCCCGATGTCAGCGCTGATGTCGGAGGAAGGGAGAACATAAGAACATAAGAACATAAGCAGTGCCTCCGCCGGGTCAGACCACAGGTCCATCCTGCCCAGCAGTCCGCTCCCGCGGCGGCCCAAACAGGCCACGACCTGTCAGAATCATCAGAAGGGGCTCCCTTGCCACCTTGGCTTCCCATTTGAGTCCTGCCTTCCTATCGAAGCCCTAGCCCTCCGGTCTTTCACATGCACGACCTGGTTGGTTTTTACTCATTACCTGGTTAACTTTCTATACTTGTGTTACATCCCAGCTCCTCCTTCAGTATCCCATGATCCCTTTATCCCTCAGGAATCCGTCCAATCCCTGTTTGAATCCCTGGACCGTACTCTGCCTGATCACTTCCTCTGGTAATGCATTCCAAGTGTCCACGACCCTCTGGGTGAAAAAAAACTTCCTTGCGTTTGTTTTGAACCTATCTCCCTTCAGTTTCTCAGAATGCCCCCTCGTATTAGCTGTCCCCTTCAGTCTGAAAAATCTGTCCCTATCCACCCTCTCTATGCCCCTCATGATCTTGAAGGTTTCTATCATATCTCCCCTGAGCCTCCTTTTCTCCAGTGAGAAGAGCCCCAGCCTATCCAGCCTCTCGGCGTATGGGCAGTGTTCCAGCCCTCTTACCATTCTCGTTGCTCTCCTTTGGACTCTTTCAAGTACCGCCATGTCCTTCTTGAGGTGCGGCGACCAATACTGAACGCAGTATTCCAGATGTGGGCGCACCATCGCTCGATACAGTGGCATGATGACTTCCTGTGTTCTGGTTGTTATGCCCTTCTTTATGATGCCCAGCATCCTGTTGGCTTTTTTCGAGGCTGCCGCGCACTGTGCAGATGGCTTCAGTGATGCATCCACCAGCACACCCAAGTCTCTCTCGAGTCTGCTGTCTCCCAACAATACCCCCCCCCCCAATTTGTAGCTGAACAGCGGGTTCTTTTTCCCTATATGCATGACCTTGCATTTGTCCACGTTGAAGCGCATTTGCCATTTGTTTGCCCAGTCTTCCAGCTTGTCCAGGTCCCTTTGCAGGTCCTCACACTCCTCCCTGGTCCTAACTCTGCCGCACAGTTTGGTATCGTCTGCGAATTTTATAACCTCACACTTTACTTCCCTTTCCAGGTCATTGATGAATATATTAAAGAGTAACGGCCCCAGCACCGATCCCTGTGGCACACCGCTCGTGACTCCCCGCCAGTCAGAATATTGACCCTTTACTCCGACCCTCTGCAGTCTACCTGACAACCAGTGCTTGATCCATCTGTGTACATCCCCTCCCACCCCGTGGCTCCACAGCTTCTTAAGTAGCCTTTCATGTGGCACCTTGTCGAAAGCCTTTTGAAAATCGAGGTAAATGATGTCTATGGGCTCCCCATTGTCCACCCGACTGCTTATTCCCTCAAAGAAGTACAGAAGGTTCGTTAGGCATGATCTTCCCTTGCAGAATCCGTGCTGGCTTGTTCTCAGTAGGCCATTCCACTCGATGTGCTCGCAAATGCCGTCCTTGATCATAGCTTCCACCATCTTCCCTATAATTGAAGTCAGGCTCACCGGCCTGTAGTTCCCGGGGTCACCCCTCGATCCCTTCTTGAAGATAGGTGTGACATTTGCCACTTTCCAGTCCTCTGGTACCTCACCAGTTTTCAAGGATAGGTTGCAAACATGTTGGATTGTGCCCGCTATTTCCTGTCTTAGTTCCTTCAGAACCCTTGGGTGGATCCCGTCCGGGCTTAAGCCCTCCCTCCGACGTCAGCGCTGACATCGGGGAAGACTTACGATTGGCTATATGTGCTGCAGCAGGACAGGCAGGAAATGGAAGACGAGCCTCGCAGCAGGGCAGATAGGAAAATCAGATGAGCCTCGCATTGAACCCTGCGGGATCCCCGAGAGCACGAGGGGAATCCCCACGGGATCCTCACACCCTAGGGGGCGTCCCCAAGGGATCCCCATGACCCGAAGGGGGAACCCGCGGGATTCCCATCGTCCCCGTTCAGCTCTCTACTCAGGATCTCTGTGATAAACCCAAGTCTAATCTCCAGTCACAAAACAATCAAAACAATTCACTTGGTCTTCACAGAGCAAGTTCTCCTGAGAACACTGGAGCCTTGTGGCCTTCTGATATGGCATCAGCATTCTTGGAACCCATTTTGCATTAACCTTGGACATGCCCAACTTTTCATGAATTATTTTCCAAACTGTATCTGCTGGGCAAAATAGTGGAAACAATTATAAAAAATAAAATTGTGGAACATGTAAACAAAAATGATTTAATGGGACACAGTCAACATGGGTTTAGCCTCACCAATTTGCTGGACTTCTTTGAAGGAGTGAATAAACATGTGGCTAAAGGTGAGCCGGTTGATATAGTGTATCTAGATTGTCAGAAAGCTTTTGACAGTTTCTCATGAGAGGCTCCTGGGAAGATTAAAGAGAACCATGGCATAGGAGGCAAAGTTCAGTTTTGGATTAGGAATTAGCTATTGGATAGAAAACAGAGGAAGACTGGGCATCTAAGTGGCAGATGAAATGTAAGGTTCATAGACATAATCGCAGAAGACAAAGGCGCGCGCCGACAACTGAGCGCAAGACGGAGGCACGCGCCGAAGAAAATTACTGTTTTTAGGGTCTCCGACGGGGGTTTTTGTTGGGGAGCCCCCCCCCCACTTTACTTAATACAGATTGCGGCGGCGTTGTGGGGGGTTTGGGGGGTTGTAACCCCCCACATTTTACTGGAAACTTAACTTTTTCCCGAAAAACAGGGAAAAAGCGAAGTTTTCAGTAAAATATGGGGGGTTACAACCCCCAAACCCCCAACGCCCCCACAACGCTGCGCGATCTGTATTAAGTAAAGTGGGGGGGTTCCCCCCCACGCCCCCCCCGTCAGAGCCCCTAAAAACAGTAATTTTCTTTGGCGCGCACCTCCGCGCTGCGCTCAATTGTCTGCGCGCGCCTTTGTCCCAGCGCGCTTTTGACCTGACACCGAAATGTAATGTGGACAAATGCAAAGTGATGTATATTGGGAAGAAATAACACAAATCATAGTGGTGTCAGGTCAAAAGCGCGCCGCGACAAAGGCGCGCCCAGACAATTGAGGGCAGCGCGCGCCACCGCACCGCTCTAAATTATTGTTTTTAGCGCTCCGACGGGGGTGTGGGGGGGGGAACCCCCCACTTTACTTAATAGACATCTGGGGGCGTTGTGGGGGGTGGGGGTTGTAACCCCCACATTTTACTGAAAACTTCACTTTTTCCCTGTTTTTAGGGAAAAAGTTCAGTTTACAGTAAAATGTGGAGGGTTACAACCCCCCAAACCCCCCATAATGCCGGCGCGATGTCTATTAAGTAAACTGGGGGGATTCCCCAACAAAAACCCCTGTCGGAGCCCCTAAAAACTACAGTGGTGCGGCGGTGCGCGCTGCGCTCAATTGTTGGCACGCACTTTTGTCTTTCGCGCCGTTGTCTATGAACCATCATAGTTATAAGATGCTAGGGTCCACCTTGGGGGTTAGCACCCAAGAAAAAGATCTGAGTGTCATTGCAGACAATACAATGAAACCTTCTGCCCAATGTGCAATGGCGGGCAAAAAAGCAACAAAGATGTTAGGAATTATTAAACAAGGGATGGTTAACAAGACTAAGAATGTTATAATGCCTCTGTATCGCTCCATGATGTGACCTAACCTGGAGTATTGCATTCAATTCTGGTTACCTTATCTCAAGAAAGATATTGCAGAATTAGAAAAGGTTCAAAGAGCGACCAAGATGATAAAGGGGATGAACTCTTCTTGTATGAGGAAAGACTAAAAAGGTTAGGGCTCTCCGGCTTGGAAGAGAGACGGCTGAGGGGAGATATGATTGAAGTCTACAAAATCCTGAGTGGAGTAGAATGGGTACAAGTGGACCGATTTTTTTACTCCGTTAAAAATGACAAAGACTAGGGGATAATCAATGAAGTTACAGGAAAATACTTTTAAAACCAATAGGAGGAAATATTTTTCTCTCAGAGAATAGTTAAGCTCTGGAATGTGTTGCCAGAGGATGTGGTAAAAGCGGTTAATGTAGCTGGTTTTAAGAAAGGTTTGGACAATTTCCTGGAGGAAAAGTCTGTTATTGGGAAAAGTCTGTAATTGAGACAAGACATGGGGGAAGCTACTGCCTACCCTGGATTGGTAGCATGGAATGTTGCTACTATTTGCGTTTTTGCCAGGTATTAGTGGCCTGGATTGGCTATTGAGAGGAAGAGTTACTGGGGTCAGTAGCATGAAATGTTGCTACTTTTTGAATTGTTGCCATGTACTAGTGACTTGGATTGGCCACCATGAGGATGGACTACTGGGCTAAAAAGACCACTGGTCTAACCCATTAAGGCTATTCTTAAGTTCTTATGAGATGCCTATTTCTTAATTTCTATCTGACAAAATAAAATCCTCAAATTTCTTGGCATATTTCTGTGGAAGTTGCTTCAATAGACTGTCTAGTGTGAGGATCATCTTCAATGGACTCTCTATCCCACTTAAACTGCTTGTTCCAAAATTTTACTTTGTAGAATGGTGTGAGAAATGTTATCACTGAACAGTGCTCCAAATTTAGCAGTTATTTTTTTTTTTTAATTGAAAAGCTTTTATTGAAAAACACTCCAAACATTACAGAACAATTGCACATGAAAGGCAAAAACAAAAATACATAGAGCTGAATATCACACTCAAAAATAGCACATAGAATTAAAATCAACAGCATAGACATGTGCAAGTCCTTCAAACTAATAAAACAATCTAGAATACCCACCAAAACACAGCCAATATCCCCCCTCCCACCCCCCAGGGACAAAGCACAATACCTACAGCTCTCAATAGGGTTGAGAGATAGTCAATTCCAAATAGATACCAAAGATTGAAAAGGAATATGGTTATGAGATCCCCCCCAGCATCGCCCATCTATTCCAACCCCCAGACCAACTCAACGCCCCTGACCACCCCTACCACAGATCCCCACAGAAGCCCGGAATTTGCGCCACACATGAGCATAACCATGTAGTTTACCATGCTGCAAGGCCGTTAAATGATAAAGATTCTGCCAATTAAGCAAACGTTGCTCCACCAGGGCCCACGTGGGAGAGAGCGCCTGATTCCACAGAGAGGCAATGGCCAATCGAGCAGCAGTGAATGTCAACTTACAGAACAAAGAGTCACCCCCAGCCAGATCCAATTGATGCCAGAACAACAAGGCGTGTCGCCAATCGGCCGGTATCTGGACATCTAAGATCCGGGACACCCGATCAAAGACCTCAGTCCAGAATCCACATACCTGCCCACACTGCCACCACATATGAAAATAGGTACCCACTTCCCCACAGCCCTTCCAACATAGATCACTCGCACCTCCCCGCCAACGAGCAACAACCTGAGGGGTATAGTACCACCGAAAGAGAACCTTGTAACCATTCTCAATCAGCAAAGCAGAAATCCCCGCCGAGGAGATCGCCGACCATATGTCACCCCAAGTATCCCAGGGAATAACCGTACCACAATCATTTTCCCAGGCCCTCATGTAGGGAAGGGAGGCCCCCCTACCGTTAAGGCACCTATATATTGCAGAGAGAGCTCCCCTCCGAAGCACCGGGCCCAATAGCAGCTCAAAGGGCATCTTCCCACTCCTCAAGTCTCCTAAGAGTCCTGAGGTCCTAATATAATGTAAAACCTGTAGGTAGGGGAACAGATCTCTTATCCTGAACCCAAACTTACCCCTGAGTTCAGTAAAGGGTCTAACACCTCCCTGGACCGGGTCCCACAACTGTCCCACACACACCAAACCCCAGGACTCCCAGTCTGCAAACACTCCCCCATCCCCTCCCGGAGGAAAGTCAGGGTTGTGTCTCAGCGGGGTGTACCAGGAATGTCGCCTATTCCCCAATAAGCAAGCTCGGGTCTGATTCCATACCCTCAAAGAAGTCACTACTGAGGATACCCCCCCTACCAGTCGCGCCCTACCGGGTACCCATGGCCTATGTAACAAAGGCACCCCATCACTTAAATTTTGCTCAATTTCCACCCACAGTTTCGGCGTCTGCGTCTGCCATTCTAAGAGGGCACGTAGCTGAGCAGCCTGATAATATTTCACCACATCTGGGACCCCCAGCCCTCCATCCCCTCTTCCCATACATAGGACCTTCCTACTCACCCTTGGCCGCCTACCAGCCCAAATAAAAGTAAAAATTTGCCTTTGAACCCCCTCTAGCTTTTTTCTACCCACCCAAAGAGGCAATACTTGGAATAAAAACAACAAACGAGGTAAAATCATCATCTTCACGATGGCCACCCGGCCCAACCAAGAGAAATACAGATCTTTCCAATTAAGCAAATCTTGG
Source organism: Geotrypetes seraphini (assembly GCF_902459505.1). Taxonomy (NCBI): domain Eukaryota; kingdom Metazoa; phylum Chordata; class Amphibia; order Gymnophiona; family Dermophiidae; genus Geotrypetes; species Geotrypetes seraphini. The sequence goes on from NC_047087.1 coordinate 142,626,014, forward strand.
CGAATACGACGAAAGAGCGGGGGAAAGTTAAGGTCATATAAATCCACTCCCGGCGGTCCAAAATAAACACCTAGATATCGCAAAGAGCGCTAAACCCACCGAAACGGATATCGATCTCGAAAATGGGACACCCGGTCTGCAGGCAAATTAATGTTGAGGAGCTCTGATTTACCAACATTGACCCGAAAACCCGACACCCCACCATAGATGTCCAACTCCCTCAATATAGCTGGCAGGGAGGTCGCAGGTTCTTCCACCGTGAACAGAATATCATCCGCAAACAAGGCCAGCTTAAAATCCCCTCCCGGTACCATAACCCCCTTAATATCCTGATTCATCCTCACTCACTGCGCCAGGGGTTCTACCGTCAAAGCAAACAGGAGCGGGGAAAGCGGGCATCCCTGACGTGTGCCCCTTGCCAGAGAGAAAGTCTCCGAATAACCACCATTCACCTTAATGCAGCTCAAAGGGCCACTGTACAGAACCCGAATCCAGTCCCGCATGCGTGGGCCCAACCCCACCGACTCTAGGACCCGAAATAAAAAGGGCCAAGCTACCCTATCGAATGCCTTCTCAGCATCGATAGATAAAAACACCGTTTCTCGCCCCCCCCCCCTCGCCCTATCATATAAGTTATAAACCCTACGAGTATTATCACCTACCTGTCTACCTACCACAAAGCCCGACTGATCTGGATGGATCAGGCGAGGAATCCAACTCATCAATCGATCCGCCAAAATTCGCGTGAAGATCTTAGTATCGACCCCCAGCAAGGATATCGGCCTGTAGGAAGCACATTGGAGGGGATCCTTCCCCTCCTTAGCTAACACCGTCACTCCCGCCAAGCGCATAAAGTAAGGGAGGGTACTATTCCCTTGTAAAGAGTTAAGAAAACGCAATAAAGGAGGCAGTAGCAGATCTTGAAAACGTTTGTAGTACCGGACAGTAAAACCGTCCAACCCAGGTGATTTACCAAGCTTCATAGAACGCAACGCGCTACGGGCCTCAAGCAATGTAAGAGGGCGGTCCAACCGCACCCCATCAGCCTGTGTAATCTGGGGCAACTCTGCTGAAGTTAAGTAAGCGTCCTGGTCCCGCGAGGGCCCTGGCTCTTCCGGGGTATAGAGCTGGGAATAATATTCCACAAAACGAGCACGGATAGCATCCTCATTCTGCAACACTTCCCCAGAAGCCGCCCGAAGTGACAAGATCTGGTTGCGCGTCTGTCGCACCCTAAGACGGTGTGCAACCAGTCGACTAGCTTTGTTAGAGAACTCAAAATATCTCTGTTGGAGAAGCTGTAAGTTATGATGTAATCTGTCCAAGTCTAAAGCCTGGAGATCCCTACGGGCCTGAAACAAGCGCTCCCGCAATGTCGCATTCCAAGGAGAACGCTTATGCAAACTCTCCAACCTACCAATCTCGGTTAACAGGCCCGCTGCCTCCTCCCGCCGCTTACGCTGTCGGGCCGATGCCAGGGCTATTAATCTTCCCCTAAGGGTAGCCTTTAACCCCCTCCCAAACCGCTTCCAATGAAGCTCCACACTCCACATTTACATCAAGATATTCTTGTATCCACCCTTCGATCTGTGTTCCCACCTCTGGGTCATCTAAAAGACTATCATTAAAACGCCAAAATTTCCGTCCCGAGCCTCCACCCTCCCCCTGGAATCGCAACCAGACCGGGGCATGGTCCGACCACGTTAGTGACTCAATCCCCGCGGACTCCACCCTCCGGAGTAGTCCCCGCTCCACAAAAACATAATCAATTCTAGAATATGAGGAGTGTATTCCCGAAAAATAAGTATAGTCCCTAACCGAAGGATGTAGCTACCTCCAACAGTCCACCACATTCAAATTGGCCAATGCCTCCCGCAACAGTTTACGATCCCTTCTCCCATAATGATCTGCCCTCCCTGAGTTATCCAAATGGGGGGTCACTGTAAGATTGAAATCCCCACCAAAGACCAGGGCACCCCCCTTGAACTTGAGAATCCGAGGGACCAACTCACGAAAGAAGGTCCCCTGACCCTCATTAGGGGCATAGATATTTACCAGGGAGTATAAGACCCCCTCAATCAAAGCCTCCAACATAATATATCTGCCTGAGGATCCCGCACCACCCTACGTACCTCACACCGGATCCCCTTACGAATAAGAATCCCAACCCCACCCCTCTTAGAAGTGCCCACCCGGGAAGCCCAGAAGGCCTGTGGGAACCTGTGATCTCCAGCCAAGGATTCATGGGACTGCAGTAAATGTGTTTCCTGGACAAAGCAGACATCAGCCCTCAAACGGAGCAATTCCCTATAAAAGGCCCTTCTCTTGTTGGGAGAATTGAGACCCCTAATATTATAAGAGACCAATTTAAACGCCCCCATATTCCAAATGAAATAATGACAATGCAAACCCAACCCCTACAAATATGTCCCCCCTTCCCCCCCCCCCCCCCCCATCCCTCCCCACCCCCCCCCCCCCTCCCCCACAGTGAGAGTCCTCAGATCTCCCACCAACATATAAAGAAGTGAACCATCTCCATGGCCCCTTACACACATCCCTCACACAAACAACAACTATCAAAAACGCTGTGTACAAGATTCCCTCACACACCAACCCCCCAATCCCTCCAGCCCCCATGGCACCATTTACACTCCCCCCTCCCCCACCCCACACTACCCCCCATTTAACATCAACCTGAAACCTTCAACGTCCCCCTCTCCCCTCATCCCAAACCAGGTAGTGTATAACCCCCACACAACACTCTCCCAAGGGGAAAGATTCAACTGTCCATTCCCCCGGAGGGGAGTCCAAAGACCCCCCGCCGAGGCCTGAAACTGGCATTGGAAAAAGGAAATAGACAAGTACATTCAGTCAGCTCTCAGGGAGGAGCACTTGAGGACGAAGCAGTGGCCCGAAGAGGGGGTCCACCCCCTCGGCCACCCCTCCCGCCTCGGGATCCATTTTCCACTCGTTGCCAGCGGGAGGTAGAAGGACGCCCACCCCGGCCAGGCACTACACCTCCCGCCGGGACAGCCTCCTCAGGGATCTCAATACCCGCTTGTTGTAGTAGCCCACGAGCCTCTCGAACAGTGGTAACTCTGGTGTGAACTCCGTTGATGGTAATAACAACACCAAAAGGGTAAGTCCAACGATAGCGCAAATTGCTGCGCTGCAAAGCCTTGGTCACTTCCCTGAACGCCCGCCGTTTCTGGAGCGTGCCAGCAGCTAGATCCTGATAGAACTCCAGCCGGTGGCCCTCCCATGTGACCGTGCCCATCTCCCGGGCTCTGCGGAAAATCCGCTCTTTAAGAACAAAGCTCTGAAGACATAACACTATATCTTTCGGTTGATCCAGTGTCCGGGGTCCCAGCGCACGATGAGCCCGCTCCAGCCCCGGCTCCAATGTGTCGTCTTGCAGGAGCCACCTGATCAGCTTGATTGTAGTAGCACGAACATCCTTAAATTCAGGCAGGTCTGGCAGGCCCCGCACCCTCAAATTGTTACGCCGGGTGCGGTTCTCCAGGTCCTCAACCTTATCCTGAAGAAGTTGGTAATCCGCAGACACCGTCTCCAGTGATCTCTGCATTCCAGTTACACTGTCCTCACAGCTATCCATGCGCATCTCCACCACCTCGACCCTCGTGCCCACCTCCACCAGGTCGGTGCGCAGCTCCTGCACCGCCTCCCGAACCTGCACCGCCACCGCAGAGATTTCAGACTTTACCTCTGCGATCCATCGCTGCATATCCGCTTTAGTAAGCGGGTCCATCGGTAAACTCTCTGGCACCGGGTCCTCCACCATATCTGCCACAGCCGCCAGGGCCCCGCTCGATTTCGCTGCCTCCCCGCTGCATGTCTCAGGGCCCATGCTGCCACGTGTAGCCCGGTTCAGCGCTTGTTCCATCGTGCGCTGGCCTGGTTTGTCGCCGGGCAACTTTTTCCGCGTTGCCATAGTGAGCGCTGCGACTTCACACACCTCACCAGCCCCCGGGAACAAAAAATTGCGCCGTTTTCACACCGAAATGATAGTTATTTCGCCGGCCCGAACAGGAGCTCTCAGTTCAAGCTCCCATCCGTGGCGATGACGTCACTTCCTCTTTCCAAATTTAGCAGTTTCTTACTTGATTCGCACATGGACTTTCCTGATACCGTCTTTTGGAATATTAGACTCACACTAAGCCACAAATGTGCATGAGTAACCTTGAGACATGTCACAACATGCAGAGACTTGTTTCAACACACTTGCTACTTTCTTTCATACTCAGGTAGATAAATTATTGAACGCCCCTCATATTTACATCAGAAGCTCTGGCAGAGACCCATTTACAATGTATGTATTCTTTCCCATTAATATTTCCAAAATAAGTGTCTTTGCTTATTTATAAATGGGTCTCTACCAGAGCCTCAGCAGCATAATTTAATGAAATAACTACTTCTGAAGTTTATGGGGATGGGCGGAAATGGAAAAGATTACTTGTGATAGATGGGGATGGGTTTGATTCCAGCAGGGATGGATTTGATTTCTGCCCTTGTGCTCTTCCCTCCCTTCTGCATCTCCTCAAACTCACAACCACACCTATCTGCCTTGCACCCTGTAATTTCTTTACTCTTCCTTTCAGTGTTCATACCTGCTCACAGACACATCTATGATCTTTTGCTTTCCTGTTCTCGACATAACCATATCCTTCTCTTCTCCTGCACCCACACACCCTTCCTTCGAGATATCCACAGTTCTTCGATATCATCTTCCCCCTTCTGCATCATATCCTTCCTGAACCACTGGACTGCCTTCTCTTTCACTCTTTTACACCCATTCCCTTTTCACTATCCTCCCCTGGCATGCATCTAACATTACATGGGACAGGCCTGCATAAATCTGGCTTTGACTGACCTGTTTTTGTTACTGTAGGGGAACTGGAGCAGTGGGCCTGAGGGCTGGCAGAGGTGGGTGTACCAGGCTGTGCATGGTTGGGAACAGAAGCCTCTTGGTGCCGAGTCAAAGCAGGTCTCTGTGGTGTGGTTGGCATAGCAACCTGAGATTGGACTAGATCATCAGGTGGTGGTACAGGTACTACTACTGGAGGAGAACTGCAAGCATCCTTATTTACCAGCAGTACATCGATTGGACCCGTTGTGCTTTTCAAATGGATCTGATATTTCTTCTGTCCATTGAGACCCTAGAAAACAAACCAAAATCAATAGCAGGACATATGGTGCTATAAATCTCAGCGGAACATGTAAAACATTTAATTAAATTTGTGTATAACTTTTCCTACAACTGAATTTTTACTTAATGCTATTCTGAATATATTTATTTTAATCCAATTTTGCTACAATGGACAAGCATAATGGAGGTCAAAGTAGTTCAAAAATAGGACTACAAATAGAGGTCAAAGTAGTTCAAAAAAGGAGATTATGTACTTACCCTGGTAAGCTCTTTTCCAGTAGACATTCTAGACAGTAGGGTTATTTCCCCATAGCCTCATGCTGAAGAAGGAATCCACTCTGAATTTTTCACTCTGCCTCTATAGTACTTCACTGGGCTGTTAAACTCCCTCTACAGTTAGTACTCAAGCAAGTAGAGCCACCCAATACATGTGAAGTAGAGGCACTTCTAGCAACATGTTCTGCTCAATTGTTCTGCTCAAAGTAACTAAACAGTACTGTTAACTGTCAACACAGGCCTCAAAGGAGCTCAGAAACTACTCCCCAATAAATTGAAAAATATATACAAATTATTCCCAGTCCCCCAAGAGCTGACAGGCATCCAAGAATCAGCTTGGAGAAGCATAAACAGAATGAAAACTGTAAGCAGGCACAGGAAGGACTGGACGGGAATTTAGAATGTCTCACTTATCTACTGGAAAAGAGCTTACCAGGGTACATACATAATCTCCTTTTCCAGTGCAATAGGCAAGACATTCTAGACCAGGGCTGCCTAAGACCGGTCCTCGAGATCTACTGGCAGGCCAGATTTTCAGGATATCCACAATGAATATGCATGAGAGAGATTTGCATACCAAGAAGGCAGTGCAGGCAAATCTCTCTCATGCATATTCATTGTAGATATCCTGAAAACCTGGCCTACCAGTAGATCTCGAGGACCGGACTCGGGCAGCCCTGTTCTAAACAGTAGGGATATACAAAAGCAATCCCCCAAAATCTAGGGTGGGCTTGCTGTGCCGACCCTTAAGACCAAGGACCCAAAGGCAGTGTTATGTCTTGCCGCAACATCCACTCGGTAGAACTTGGCAAACGTGTGAAGAGAAGACCACGTTGCTGCTCTGCAAATCTCCTCAGTGGAGACAGCTCTAGCTTTGGCCCACCAAGAGGCCACACTTCTGGTAGAATGTGCCTTGACGGAAACAGGAGACTATTTCCCAGCAAGAATGAAAGCTAATGAAATGGCCCTATATATCCATCTGGAAATCATGGCCTTGGAAGCAAGAGCACCCCGTTTAACCGAATGAGTCAACACAAACAAATGGTCACAGAGACGAAACTCGTTGGTGACCTCCAAATAATGCAGAAGTTCTGTGACTTGAACCCTGTTGGGTGAAAGGCAGGCAAACACACTTCCTGATTGACATGGAAAGCCAAAACCACTTTTGGCAAGAAAGGAAGGAACTGTCTGAAGGGAAACTCCCATCTCAAAAATGCAGAGGAAAGGGTCCCTGCAAGACAAAGCTTGCAGTTCCGACACACAATGCACCGATTTAATGGGGACTAGAAAAACGGTCTTGAGCGTCAAATCCAAAAGGGTAGCATCTCAAAGAGGCTATAAAGGAGCCTTAGGAAGGCTAGACAATACCAAGTTAAGGTCCTAGGAAGGAAAAGGGCGCTTAACCGGTGGACGGACACAGAGAGCCCCCTTCAAGAATCTGAGATGCCAAGGAAGACTGATGCACCTGGGCTCTAAAACAGGAGAGCCTGGCCACTTGGACCCCAAGAGAAGCCATAATAAGACCTTTATCCAAAGCAACCTGAAGAAAGGCAAGAATTAGTGAGATCAAAGCTGAATAAGGGTCCACCAATGTTGGAAGGCCTTCCACGCCTTAGTGTAAGCCGACACCATAGATGGTGTCTTAGATTTCAGAAGAGTATCAACAACTAGGGCAGAATATCCTTTATCTCTAAGGCTGTGCGCTCAAGAGCCATGCTGTAAGAGCAAAGTGACCCTGATCCTCCATGGAAACTGGACCCTGCATGAGAAGGTCCAGATAGGCACTCAGGCAAATGCTGCAACCCTTGCGCAGCCTCATCAGATCTACATACCATGGTCTGCGAGGCAAATCTGCAGCCACCAGAATGACACGGCCCAGATGAGCTGTGATCCCCTGAATGATCTGGCTGAGCATTGTCCAAGATGGAAAAACATACAGGAGAATCTCCTGAGGCCACGGCTGCACCAAAGCATTGAGCCCCTCATTTCCAGGCTCAGATCTTCAACTGAAGAAGTGATTTACTTTCTTGTTTCTTGCCATGGCCATGAGGTTGAAGCGGGGCCTCCCCCAATACCCCACTATCACTTGGAATGCTTCAGGGGATAGGACCCACTCGCCTGGATTCTGCTTAGGAAGTCTGCTTGAACGTTGTCTACTTCCACCACATGCTCTGCCATCAGTGATAGGAGATGACGCTCTGCCCAAAGAAAAAGAAGGCGGGCTTCACATTCAGGTGCTGAAGATCCAGAATAGGCCTCCAATTTTCTGAGCCTTTCTTTGGCACAATAAAGTAAATGGAGTATCTGCATGAGTCTGAGAGGTCAGGAAGAGTGTGACGCAGTGGTTAAAGCTACAGCCTCAGGACCCTGGTGTTATGGGTTCAAAACCACCCTGCTCCTTGTGACCTTGGGCAAGTCACTTAATCCCCCCATTGCCCCAGGTACATTAGATAGATTGTGAGCACACCAGGGCAGACAGGGAAAAATGCTTCAGTACCTGAATAAACTCATGTAAACTGTTGAGCTCTCCTGGGAGAACTGTACAGAAAATTGAATTAATGAATAAATAAATAAATAAAAACTATAGCTTGAATATCCAGCAAGCGCTGAATGATGGCTTGAATCCTGAGCACTTTGTCCGTCGACTTGAAGGAGAGTCCACAAATCAATTTGTCAGAGGTCGAGCAAATTCTAGGTTGTAATCCAACTGAATAATGTCCAAGACCCACTGGTCAGACGTAATGCGCATCCAAGCAGGAAAAATGCTGAGAGCCAGCCCCCTATCCGCAGAGGGGCATCCATTGGCCTGGCATCATTGAGTCTTTCTGGCAGAGGGTGCAGAATGGGAGGTGGAAGACTGGGAATGCCTGTAGTCAGTGTATCGTCATCTGGAGCCCTGGGAAAATCTCCGCAACATGGCTTTGGTATATGGTCTAGAACGCCATGAGTCATGAAAATTAGAGTGACCAGAACCCCTGGAGGGTCTGGGTCTACTATCGGGCAGAAACTTAGGGTGACTGTCCATCACCAAATTCATAAGGTCGTCCAGACCATTGTGAAACAATAACTGCCCTTTAAAAAGCAGCCTAGACAAAGAAGCCTTGGAAGTGGAATCACTAGCCCATTGACAGACAGAGATGGAGTATGCTCACACTTCTGTCAAAATTCTCAAGAGATCATACATCTGCCATATAATCTGTTCTAGCCATCAGAAGTGGAGAAGGGGGATTCACTGCCTCACTTTCCAGGATGTGCAGTCAAGAGAGACAAGCCACAAACGATGTCACCGAAGCAGCTTTGATACCCAAAGTAGCTGCATCAAAAGGTTTTCTGAGAACCACATCCACCCTGCGGTCCTCCATGTACTTTAACACAACACTACCCTCACTGGTGAGAGAGTCACCTGTGCCACCATAGAATCCATCCTGGGCTGATCCAAAAGCTGACACTCCTGTGCCACAGGGTATAAGCAGGACATAGCTCTAGCAATATTAAGAGAACTCTTCGGCAAGTCAAACTGCTCCGAGACCAGAACATTCATATCAGTGTGCCAGGGGAAGGTAGCTAACAGCAAGTGCACCACATAGCAAGGAAGATGGAGTGGACAGAGCCAGCTGAGAAACTAAATTTAATTCCTGCAATGACACAGAAATGAGATCTGGCAGGGCTGCAAGGTGCAAGGATGCTCCAAAAGCGCTAAATTTGCGCAATCCACATGAGGAAAGCCTAAGGACTTCAAAAGATTAGGTTCTTACCTCTGCTAATCTTCTTTCTTGTAAATCCACTCTTTATTCTGGGAACTGGTGGGGAAGTAGTTATCCCCTAATGCCAGGGGCTCTAGGAAACTTCAGTCCATAGAATTGAGCCCCTCCCATTGTGCTTATCTCCTGGGGCATGCTCTCTGGATCCCAGTTAGTAAACAAGCAGCTAGGAAATTCTACAGGATAAACAGGAAACACAAAAAGAAAGAGCACAGGAAGGGTATAGGGGTACAGAAAGGTTGTTCTGAGATTGAAAACTGGTTTACCAGTAATTGGGCAGGCGACCTGCGAATCAGACTGAAATAAGGTGGGCTCCCAGAATAAAGGGTGGATTTACAAGAAACAAGATTAGCAGAGGTAAGAACCTAATCTTTCACTCTTGTACAATCCCCCTTTATTCTGGGAACTGGTGGGATGCATCAGAGCAGTCCCTAAACATTAGGAGGGAGGAACCGATGAGCCCACTGCCAACCCCAATGTCCCAAAAGCAGCATCCTGCTTGGCCACATCAATCCGATAAAACTTAGAACAAGTGGCTGTCCTGCAAATCTCTTCTGGCAAAACTGCTTTAGATTCTGCCCAAGAAGAAACACCTCTAGTAGAATGAACCTTGACCCCAATAGGGGCTTTTTCCCGGCCCTACATAGGAAGTAGAAATGGTTGCACGAATCCGTCTGGAAATGGTAGTTTTAGAGGCAGGCCTACCCATGTGGGCAGGGCCTGAGAAAACAAACAGATGGGCTGAGAGTCGAAATTCATTTGTGAATGTCAGATAACACAAAAGTAGGCGGCGAATTTCTAGGGACCACAAGATTCGTTCCCGGGTCTTGGAACCAGTGGAAATAAACAATGGAAGAGGAACTTGCTAATTCACATGGAATATAGGAACCACCTGCGGAAGGAAGGCACCATCCGCAAGATCCAAGCGGGAACCGTGAGCCATAGGGAAAGGATCCCGGCACGAGAGGGTCTGAAGGTCCAAGATCCTACGCCAGATGTGACTGACACCAGGAAAACAGTCTGATGGTAAGATCCTTCAACGAGGCCTGTGCAAGGGGTACATATGGCAGATGAGCCAGCGAGCGTAGAACCAGAATAAGTATCCATGGCAGATGCAAGGGAGACTGCAACTGAAATGCTCCTCTCAAGAACCGGACAATGTCCAGAGGAGACACTAGGGAGCCTCTGAGCAAGACAGGACCCAAACAAGAAAAGACCCACGAACAGTACCCTGAGGGAAGCCACAGCAGGGCCCTTTTCCAGGCCCTCCTGCAGAAAACCAGAACCTATGCCACCGAGGCATCCCCTGAGAACTTTTGAACACAAAGCCTGGAAACACTTCCAGCCCTTGGCGTAGGCCGCGACTGTGGAATCCCATTTGCTATGCAGCAATGTAGGAAAGACCGCGGTCGAGTAGCCTCTGGTTGTCAAGGCTGCACAAGCAAGATCCATGCCGTAAGACCAAAATGGTCCGGATCCTGCAAAGTGAATGGACCCTGAGTATGAAGACGAGGGTGGCAAGAAAGCCGAAGGCCCTGACTGAGCCAAAACAGAACCATATCGGCATATCAAGGTTTCCTTGGCCAATCTGGGGTCACCAAAATCACCAGGCCTCCATGTTCTGCAAAGCGATGCAAAACATGCCCTCTCATGGGCCACGGGAGGAAGACGTAGGGTAGACAGCCTCGAGGCCAGGACTGCACCACAGAGTCCAGGTCTTCGCTGCCGGCCTCTTGCCGAAAACTACAAAACCTGACCGCATTCTTAGATTTGGCAAAGCCATGTGGTCAAACGTTGGGTGACTCCACTGTCTCACTATGCACACGTACGCTCTTTGGGAGAGACACCCCTCTCCGGGAGCTAGTGACTGTCGGCTGAGGAAGTTCACTTGAACATTTCTATGCCTGCCCCGAGTGCCGCAGAGCCACTAGGAGCTACTCCCCCCAGGAAAAGAGTAGCCGAGCTTCCATGCTCAGAGGAGGAGTCCCGGTGCCTCCCTGCCGGTAGACATATGCCACTGCTGTGGATACGTCTGAGAACACTTGGACAGCTTGATGATGGAGACACCTCTGGAAATGTAGTAAGGCGAGGTGAAACACCCTCAGCTCCAGGCAAATGACCGACCACTTGCTCTCTGAGAGAAACCACCGGCCCTGTACCGGGGAAGACATATAGATTGCTCCCCAACCAGAATGACACGTCTGTGGAGTGAATCACCCAGTCCAAAATCCGAAGCGGAATGCCCTTGGACAGAAACAGAAAATTCAGCTACCACGGCATGCTGCTGCTCGCTGCCACCATCTGGGGAAGTGGAGCATGCAATGATTCCCGCTGTGGGTTCCATCGGGATAATGACTCCTGCTAAAGGGGGGCGTAGATATCCGCCAGAAAAACTACTCCGGGAATCAGAAAATCCAGATCACGGAGGCCACAACATCAGGATCATGTTGAAGATTAGAATAGCACGCCCGTACACCAAAAGAAGTGACAGCAGTTGCTCTGATCCCGGTCACCGCAGAATCAACAAGGTGGTTGAGAATTAAACTACCCGCCTGTCCTGAACCCCAACATCAGAGGGTAGAGAGGTAAGTTTGGTGACCTTTGGAGAAGGAAAGCACTGGAAAAACTCTAGCACCATGGGGAAAGCTTTACCATGGTCCGAGCGCATATAAGGGTTATCCCAAACCTCCGAACAAATCCGGACCAGATCCATATTATTCAAGTTTCAAGTTTATTCATATTGTTTGATTAAACGCTTAACCAGAAGTACAAAGCGTTGTACAAATAGTAAAAATAAAAGGACATTAACATTTTAAGAAATTAAATGTACATAATTCATTACAGGACATACTTGGGTAACTGTTTTTTAAAGCCATCAGGAAAGGAGGCAGAGTGTGGTCTTCTGGGTGGACTGAACCAACTGCAGGTTCAATTCCCGTCGGGATTTTGAGATGACATCCTCAAGACAATAAGGTTTGAAGAATCTGTGATCGGAGGGATCGTCCACTAGATCTCGAAAGCCACACACAGCTAGGTTAGCCACATCAGCCGAAGCCCCCAAGGAACTCTGAAAAGATAGGGGGGATGGAGAGAGATACCAACTCAATGGCAGGCATCATCTGTCTCCATTCCAGGGTCCCTGGCTGAGAGCACAGGAACAGACTAGAGTCCGGCTTCTGAGGGGGACCAATATGCATAGATTTTTTTTTTTTTAACCAAGCATGCCTGATATCCCCCCGGCAAGGGCCGCTCTGTGCATCTCAGATTTGGAGTGCTTAAAAGATTTATGAGACTTTGCACCAGAACTGCGCTTGCATTTCACTGAAACATCGCAATCACCCTTCAGAGGGTCTCCAGGCGCAGGGAAGATAGCAGTAGATCCAAGAAGGACATCTTCAGAGGTGGAAGGCACTGAATCCATGCACACATTGCCCCTCTTATGGGCCGTGGCACACGTGGAACACGGCTGCGAATCCAACAGCCATCCTCACCAAACGAGGCATGAATCCATGCCATCATGTCCTGAGGAGGCCATCTGAGAAGTATGAAGCAAAAATGACGCTTCTAAGTATAAAAAATATACTTTAAAAAAGTTTAGAAAAAATTCAAGATGGCCGCCACAGGTGCCACTTTTGCCCTAAAATAGCCCAGGAAAAACACAAGGAACCCTGGAAAATAGCGATTTTGCCATTTTAGAGATGGGGGGGGGGTGGTTAGGGCATGCAGGGAAACCACCCAGAAACCCTTTTTCAGGACCTCCCCAAAATTGCTAAACCAGGCAGGCAAACAGCTACTCACCGTGCTCTGTGCTGTAAGGGAGAAATGGTAGGAAAGCTGAACACAGCATGCACAGAGCTTTCTAACCTCAGGAAGCTGCAAAACTGGATTTCAAGTCTTCTGAATATCTCACCTGTCTGGTCAACCCCAGTCAGTGACTTCCGAGACCTCCGGATTACACAGGGAAGATACGGAGTCCGTTCCCGATTCCAGGCGCACCACCATGGAACCGCGCAGCCTACGCTCCACCCATTAGCGAATGAATCCTGGGTGAACTAGCTCCCAATCCCAGAGCCCCAATCTGAAGTGCAAGCTGTCCGGGGGGCTTATTACAGTGGCAGGTAACCCACCCAAAGGCAGACTTTACTTCAAAGTCCACGATCTCCCACCAAAAGAATGTCCCCACAGGGTATTTCCATAGCATAAGGGCAAACCTGCAAAAAGTAGTAAAACAATACACTAAATTTCAGGAAATAAAACATGAGCAGAAGAGAAGAACTCCTACAGCTTGGCTTGTAGGAAAACAAAACTGGGATCCAGAGAGCATGCCCCAAGAGATAAGCACTATGAGAGGGGCTCAATTCAATTGATTGAAGTTTCCTACAGCCCCTGGCAATAGGGGATAACTACTTCCCCACCAGTTCCCAGAATAAAGGGGGCTTGTACAAGAACATCCCAGCAGTTTTCCAGGCAAAATTTACAGTTTTGAAGAAGCAGGGAATCTTAGAAAAAAACAATTGCTAAAAAGCCAAGCCAAAATCGTGATATTTTCCACACTTCCCAAACAGCAAAAACTGCAATTTTAGGATTTTTCAGGAGGAGGAACGCAGTGGAACATTCAGAAATCTTCAAAACCCCACTTTTTCAACCTCCCCGATGTCTCTCACAGGTTGTCAGTCTGTGTACAGAATCAGTACTGCAGCCTGCTTTCAGTTCTCACACAGTAGCTGAATGAGAAAATTTGCTTCAGTAAATCTGATCTTCAGGCTGCCAGTCAGATTGTTATAATCTGACTACCTCCACCCTTGCGAACCATCGAGGCACACCGGGACAGGCAGAGGTGAGATGCCGCAGCTGGCACCCTGTGAGACCACACCAAGCCTCCTAAGGGCAGCTAACAGCCTGCGGTCGATCCCTGATTAACAGAAGGTGAGACCACCTCAGGGATAGCTGGCTAACAGGTATCCCAGAGGGATCGGCCTGTCAGCTACAGACCAAAGTCTGTGAATTTTCAAGCAGGCAGAGCTTCAAATTCTCTCCAAGCACTAAACTACCCGAAAAGGGGATGAAATTACATCGAATTAAAAATAATAAAATGGGGCAAGCAGAACACACACATCTGCAGTCATTGCGTGCAGAAGGGGGGTCACGTGATGCACACTGCCTGGTAAGATGTGTTTCACTTAGGATCCATAGATTCTCAGCTATTAATCTTTGTTTGCCTTGCTAATTCAGCTTGATTCCTGGATATCTTGCATCTGAGGGGTACAGGACTGCGAGGAGCATCCCACAGCACTTTTTCTGCAGAACAGAGAGATGGTAATGCCTGCCAAAACCTTGAAATCCACTCATGAAAAGGGAAAACAATCACCAAGATGGTGGAGGGCCCTCTTCCAGAACCTGCAACTATGAGTGCCTGCCCGCATGGTATCCACAGCATTGGAAAATTGGCTAAATAAACAGCAATCAGCAGTGGAGGGTATCAATGATAAACTTGACTCTCAATCTCAAAGACTCACAGAAGTAGAGCGCAGAATATCGTAGCGATAAGAAGTACAACATGTGCAAACTCAGATCGACCTTCTCCAAAAACAGGTTTCCCACCTTACAGAACGGCTGGAAGATCAAGAAAACCGCCAGACGAGGAATAACCTGAGTGTAGTGGGATTATTGGAATCAGTAAAGGACAATGATTTATACTATTTTTTTTTCACTCCTGGTGCCTCGGGCCTAGCAGGTGAGTCTGCCAGTTTTGTCTGTGAACACGCTCATTGCATTGGCCCGCAGAGAGAAGTAGATATGCACAGATCTGCTATTGCCCAATATTTGAACTACAGAGATAAAGAGCAGATCTTGCACACGTATTGAAAAATGGAAGCGATAGAATATGAGGAATGCTGTCTACTCCTATTTAATGATAATTCCAGCAAGACAGCTCTTCTATGACGAGAGATGGCCCCCAACCTGCACATCTCTCTACAAGAAAGGAATTTGTTTTGCGCTTGTATATCCTGCTAATTTTTGGGTTTAGAGGGGTGGAAAGATGACCCTTCTGCATAGCCATGGTATCGCACAAAAATCATCGGATGATGTTAATGCAACTCCTGCTAAACCTCCCACCCTCTGCGGGATAGTTTTAGCTCAGCTCCTGCATGGTATCAATTTCCTCCATGCACTCTAAGATCCTGAATTCCTGATCACTGGTTTCCTTGCCTGCAAAGTTCCTTACAGGGCCTGAGGGACTTATTCTCTCATCTTACTTTTCTTGTACTATCTTGAGACAAAACGATTGGGACTGCTCTAACATGGAGGCATGACTTTTCCCATTACTGGTTATCATCATGGTGGATCTCTTTGGGGTACATCTCATTGGACTCCCTCTGCTCTATATTGCCTCAGGCTGGTTACTCTATAGGCCAGTGACTCTATAGGACATGGAGGCGAGCTCTCCTCCTTTTGTAGAGAGGTCCGCTGAAGCTCACTCCCACACTTGATATGTTTATATTTGATATTTAAGGCTTGGTATTATTTCAGGTTTTTAAGGCTGGGAGATGGGGGGAATTGGGATGTGTATGGAGTATGGGGTATGCCTGGGGCATATATGAGTGGGGGTGGGGTGGGAGGGGATTTAGTAGACATAGGGTACAATTAATGACTGTTATCACATCAGTATTTGGGGCCCATGGAGAATTATTGATTGGGAAGGCCTGGCTGAGGAGGATCTTTCGAATCAGTCCAAAATTAGTCTATTACTGGCTTTATCATCTTTCAGTTGGACTACAATTAAACTAAGGTGGCTACCTTGAATGTGGATAGTATCCATTCTCCAGTCAAATGGAAAATGATCTTAAATTGGTTTAAAAAAGAAAAAGTGGATATTGCATTCCTCCAAGAGACCCACCTTATTAATTTAGATCATGGCAAGTTGAAGCACAACTGGGTGGGAATGGTGGGCTCCTCTACTTACAATACTCAGAAAAGGAGGGTAGCTATATTAATCTATAAACAACTGCCTTTTATTACCCCAAAAATTCTGACGGACACTGAGAGACGGTATGTTATGATGTTGGGGGATTTGCAATGCTTATGCTCCCTAATGTTTATAATCATAGATTTTTCTCCACCTTGATTTCTAACATAGCATTATAACCCGACTATAAGCTCATTGGGGGGGGATTTCAATATCACGGCTGACCCTGTTATGGATTGCAATCTGGCCAAGCATAGTCCCAAAGACCATTACCACAAAGATGTTAATTTTCTTAAGGAGCAATTGGATGCAACCCTCCATTTTTATACGTTCTACTCTAACCCACATGGTGTGTATGCCAGACTAGATTATCTGCTAATAGCAAAATCTTTAATCTCTATGGGGCGGTGTCCAGATTATGGAGGTCACACTTTCAGATCACTCATCTGTGGTTCTCTCCCTGGTGGTAGTTTTGGAGCTGACAGAGAGAGTGTGGCAGTTCCCTAGCTATCTCTACAGAGACTTGGAATTTCATAAGTTTTTACAAGAGTAGTGGCTAGATTACTGCCGTAATAATACGATGCCAGAAGTTGACCCTCTCGTATTTTGAGATGCTTCCAAGGCAGTGCTTCATGGCCATGTTATTGGCTATGTTGCAGGGAAAAACAAAAACTCAGAGGCCACTCTCCTACAACTCTATAAGGCACTTCAGACTCTGCATAACTCATATTTCTTCTCTGAATGTGACTGATAAGAACAGAACTGGGAGCTTAGAAGGCAAATTGATGATATCTTAATGCAGTAGGTGGCTAGGGACCTTTACGTTCAACACTATAAATTACATAGATGGGTGACAAGGTAGGAAGATAGTTGGCAAAATCAGTCCCCCTAGGAAGAAACAGGTAGTTCTCTCAATAAAAGATTCGAAGGGTATCACTTACACCAAAGAGAGTGACATCATGCTCCAATTTGTCCAATATTACTAGGAGCTTTATAGTAGCTGACCCTTTAATGAAGAGGTTAAAACTACTTTTTTTTTTTAGGATATAACGCTACCTAAACTTCAGGAAGACTAAATTGCCCATCTTAATGCCTCAATATCCAGAGCGGAGGTACTCTTGGGAATAAAAAGATTAAAAGTAACAAAAGCACCTGGTCTAGATGGCTATGGCCCGGAGTACTACAAAATCATATCAGATCTAATCCTAGATCCGCTATGTGCAGCGTTCAATGGCTTAACAGCAGATCAGGGATTGGGAAAATATAACCTAGTACCTACTAAAAGTACCAGCTAATTGAACAATGCATGCCCATGCATGAATTCAATATGCCTGATGCAGACTGGAACTCATTTTCAGCGACAACCAGCGGTAGCAGGAGGCTCTTAACCTCCATAAAGGGAGCACGTCTCAAACAAATGGTAACGGAGCCCACTAGGGCCCAGGCGATCCTCGACCTGGTACTCATCAACGGGGAAAGCGTTTCAGAGGTCTCAGTAGGAGATACGCTAGCCTCCAGCGACCACAATATAGTATGGTTCAACCTTAGGAAAGGCTTCCCTAGATCAAACACGAAAACAAAGGTACTCAATTTCCGGGAACAGACTTTGCACGCATGGGAGATTTCGTCCATCAGACGCTGTAGGACCAAGCGGAGACCGATGATGTAGAAGCTAAGTGGTTAACACTGAAATCAACCATACATGAAGCAACTAGCCGCTTCATAAAATCAGTAAATAAATGACAAAGAAACAATAAACCCCAATGGTTCACCGTGGAGATCTCGCACCTCATTAAGGAGAAGAAAAAAGTGTTTCTCTCCTACAAGCGCACGGAGAAAAAAGAGGCAAAAGTAGAATATAGGACCAGGTCTACAGCGGTCAAAATGGCAGTTAGGGAGGCAAAACTTCGAGTGGAAGAAATTCTGGCAAAAAACATTAAAAAGGGGGACAAATCCTTCTTCAGGTATATTAGTGACAGAAAAAGGAACACAGGCGGGATAGTACGCCTTAGAAGACCGGACGGAAGTTACGTGGAAGCAGATTCCGATAAAGCCGAACTACTGAATGAATACTTCTGCTCAGTCTTCACCTGTGAGGCACCGGGACACGGTCCCCAGTTGAAGGCAACACAAAGCACAGAAGACCCGTTTCAGAATTTTGAGTTCACACCAGGTGAAGTTTACAGTGAACTGGCAAGACTCAAGGTGTACAAAGCCATGGGATCAGATAATTTGCACCCAAGAATGCTCAGAGAATTGAGCGATGTCCTGGCGAAACCGTTGGCTGAGCTATTCAATCTCTCCCTAAGTAAGGGGAAAGTTCCCCTGGACTGGAAATTAGCTAATGTCGTTCCTCTGCATAAAAAGGGTTGCAGGGCAGAGGCTGCGAATTATAGACCGGTGAGTCTCACATCAATAGTGTGCAAACTCATGGAAACACTAATTAAAAGCAAATTGGACACGATCTTGAATGAAGGGAATCTTCGGGATCCCAGTCAGCATGGAGTCACCAAGGGTAGGTCCTACCAATCCAATCTCATCAGCTTCTTTGACTGGGTAACAAGAAAGTTGGACTTGGGAGAGTCTTTGGACGTCGTGTACCTGGACTTCAGGAAAGCTTTTGACAGTGTCCCACACCGCAGGCTGCTAAGCAAGATGGAATCGATGGGGTTAGGAGAGACACTAACTGCATGGGTCAATGATTGGCTGAGTGGCAGACTTCAGAGGGTGGTGGTTAATGGTACCCTCTCTAAAACATCGGAGGTGACCAGTGGAGTGCCGCAGGGCTCGGTCCTGGGTCCACTCCTTTTCAACATATTCATAGGGGATCTGACTCAAGGGCTTCAAGGTAAAATAACACTATTCGCCGATGACGCCAAACTATGTAATATAGTAAGTGAATGCAGTTTACAGAATTATATGGCGCAGGACCTGCTTACATTGGAAAGTTGGTCCTCAACCTGGCAGCTAGGCTTCAATGCTAAGAAATGTAAGGTCATGCACCTCGGAAGCGGAAATCCATGCAGGACGTACTTCTTGAACGGAGAAACTTTAACTAGGACTTCAGCAGAACGAGATTTAGGAGTAATCATCAGTGCAGACATGAAAACTGCCAATCAAGTGGAGAAGGCTTCATCTAAGGCAAGGCAGATATTGGGTTGTATCAATAGAAGTTTCGTCAGCCGAAAGCCTGAAGTCATAATGCCGTTGTACAGGGCCATGGTGAGACCTCATCTGGAGTACTGTGTGCAATTCTGGAGGCCACATTACAGTAAAGATGTGCGCAGAATTGAATCGGTTCAATGGACGGCCACCAGGATGATCTCAGGGCTCAAGGGTCTCTCGTACGAAGAGAGACTGAACAAATTGCAGCTCTACACTCTTGAGGAACGTAGGAAGAGGGGAGACATGATCGAAACATTTAAGTACCTCACGGGACGTGTCGAAGTGGAAGATTATATTTTCTTTCTCAAGGGACCCTCGGCCACAAGAGGGCACCCGCTCAAACTCAGGGGCGGAAAATTTCATGGCGACACCAGAAAGTATTTCTTCACAGAGAGAGTAGTTGATCATTGGAACAAGCTTCCAGTGCAGGTGATCGAGGCAGACAGCGTGCCAGACTTTAAGAATAAATGGGATACACATGTGGGATCCCTACGAGGGTCAAGATAAGGAAATTGGGTCATTAGGGCATAGACAGGGGGTGGGTAAGCAGAGTGGGCAGACTTGATGGGCTGTAGCCCTTTTCTGCCGTCATCTTCTATGTTTCTATGAATTTTTTTGAAAAAGGAAAAAAAAATATCTCAGATATCCATACCAGTGGCACATAAGTGTCAAATGGTAATATTTGGATGATGGTATCTATCATCGATCATTACATTCTGAGAATTTAGCTTTACTGAAAACGAAGCTTATGGAGACTGGTAAAATGACATTCTGCTGTGCAGGAGTTAAAATATGGAAGTCTCTTGTGGGCCAAATACAAAATGCCGTGAAAAGGGTAGTTTTAGAAAATTGCTCAAGACGCAATTATTTGTAGATGCCTTTTTAAGTCAATAATTTTTTTTTTTTAGTGTTGTTGATGAATCATTCATGAACCTTTATATAAGCCTTTGGTGTTATTTGACAATATGTTCTCCGAGGATGATTTGTTTCTTTGTCTAATTATGTTTTTTACAACTCTATGTAAGTAACATATGTAAACCGTTTAGTTTTAAACGGTATAGAAATTTTAAAAATAAAAAAAACTTTTATTGCCATATTTTTCACGCCATAAGATGCACTTTTTCCACCCCCAAAAAAGGGGCTGGAAAAGGGGGTACGTCTTATGGAACAAGTACACCTCCACCACCCCTCCCCCCAACATTCTGCTGCTGCTCGTCGCCCGCTCGCCCCCCACTGCTCCCTGCCACTGCTGGTGCTGCTCGCCGCTAGCAATAGGGCCCACAAATCTTGTCCCGACGTCAATTCTGATGTCGGAGAGAAGATCCGGGTCAGCCAATCGCTTGCCCGGACCTTATCTCCAACGACAGAATTGACGTTGGGTGAAGGCTTGTGGGCCCTATTGCACGCCGTCATCCCTTCCCTTCGTGGAGTTGCGGCAGCAGGAGTCAGCCGCTTTGCCGTGTCTGCAGCGGCATCGGGTGTGCGCGTTGGATGCCGGCTGTTTGGACTTCTGTTGAGGGATTTTCATTGA
Organism: Geotrypetes seraphini; assembly: GCF_902459505.1. Lineage (NCBI taxonomy): Eukaryota > Metazoa > Chordata > Amphibia > Gymnophiona > Dermophiidae > Geotrypetes > Geotrypetes seraphini. The sequence goes on from NC_047087.1 coordinate 142,646,881, forward strand.
GGGATTTTCAAGCTCCTGGGACGTCGGCAGTGCTCTAGTTCCTGCGGTGTGGCCTTGAGGATCTTGACAGCCCATTCCTGTGGCAAGTTCAGTGGGGATGTGTGTGTGTGTGTGTGTGTGTTTATGGGGAGCTTGGTGCAGGTGTGCTAATGGCACTGGTGGGGCACGGCCTGGGAAATGAGCCTCTGGTTATTTGGGGTAGTGGGGTGTTGGTAGGTTGGGGTTTACTAGGGTTTGGTGAAGGGTTTTTTTGTGCTCCTTATGGCGCCTGCTAAAAAGTCTTGTTCCAGGGGAGGGAGAGGTGGTGGAGGGGTCGTTCTGCAGCGGTGGCAGTGCCTGTTGGCGGACCAGGGAGGAAGAATCGGCGCGGCAGGGAGGAAGGCAGGCTGGCTTCAGTGTGGGAGGGAGGCAGGCAAGCAGGTTTCAGTGCAGGAGGGAGGAAGGCAGGAAGGCTTCGGTGTGGGAGGGAGAAAGGACAAAGGCTGGAAGGCAGTGAGGGGGACGGGGCAAGAACTCGGGACAAAGGAATGAAGGATGGAGGGAGGGAATAGAGACAATTGTTGGGCCTGAAGAAGTAAGGAAGGAAAGAAAGAAAAAGAAAGAAAGAACTATCTAGTGCAACCAGAAATCACCAGACAACAAAGGTAGGATTTCAATTTAGTGATCAAAATCTGTCTGCTACAGGGTTCAAAGGCATAATTTGGTTCAGAATATTTTTTTCTTGGTTTTTCCTCCTCTAAATCTAGGGTGCATCTTATGGTCAGGTGCGTCTTATGGAACGAAAAATACGGTAAATATTTTAACGTTTTTTTTCTTTTATCAATTTATCTTGATTCTTCAGTTAAACTTGTGATTCTATTTATTTCAAAAAAACAAACTACGTGTCAAAAAACAATAGTCACACAGCGAAGCAGCAAAAATAAAGACTGTTAGAGATAATTTTCTTTGGCAGTGATATAGCTCCATATGCAATGACAACGGGGCAAACAATTTACCTTGAAGAAGTCTTTTCAGCGACACAGGTCCCGTCGGATCATTTGTCTACACAGTGTCAGTTTGATCTCTATTTGAAACAGTCCTGCTTTATCACTGAGCTTAACAACAGAGCTCAAGATGTCTTTTGAAGATCGGAGCTAAGTGTTCCTCCTTTTTCTTTGTAGCAGTTTAAGTGGTTTCTTTATCATAAGAATACCAGTATGTATCATGGAAAGTTTTAACAGTGGATTGAGAGTTATCAGATCGAACAACATTAGTAACTCACTCCACTCATAGACTGCTACTTTGTTTTCTGTCATTGCATATAGAGTTGTATCACTGCCAAAGAAAGTGATATCTAGCAGTCTTTATTTTTGCTGCTTCACTGTGTGACTTTTGGTTTTGCACACAGTTTGTTTTTTGAAATAAATAGAATCACAAGTTTAACTGAAGAATCAAGATAAATTGATAAAAGAAAAAAAAGTAAAATGATTTAACAAAATATTTTTTAGGATTGATGATAGATACCATCATCCAAATATTACCATTTGACATTTATGTGCCACTGGTATGAATATCTGAGATCCTTTTTTCCTTTTCAAAAAAATTCATGAATGGGCATGCATTGTTCAATTAGCTGGTACTCTTAGTAGGAACTTGCATGAATGACTAGATTACATTTTCATTTTTACATAATAGTTTGACATATAACCTAGCTCATATTGTGCTACTGCCCAAGCCTGGGAAGGACCTGGCTCAGATGGGGTCATACCAACCAATTTATTCGTTAAATCAGGATGTGAAACTGCTAGCAGCCATTTTTGCAGCATGTTTGAATGCTTTTCTCCCCTCTCTTATACACACTGACCAGGCTGGCTTTGTCCCTGGATGATACGCCTCTATAAACCTTACTAGAACTTTATTGGCCATTCACAAACACAGGGGCAAGGGAGACCAGGCAGCTATTTTTGGCCTTGATACGGAGAAGGCGTTTGACAGAATCTCCTGACAATACCTGTTTTGGGTCCTCCAAGAGTATAGTATGGAGGGGCTAAGTGGGGTGAAACGCTGAGATATGGCCCTCTAGTCACCCAGCTGTTTAAACTGTCCCCTGCAAGTAATCGTCTATCCACATGATACAGATTGCTGAAAATGGAGATCCCTCTGAATCCCATTACTGGCTAGGTGCGCATTTGAAACATGGAGCTGGGTACCAGCTATGAATCCTTCCAGTTTCTACAGTTATTCCATAACCTCCACATTATGGGAAGTTCTGTGGATCTTAGGGAAACCCAATATTATATCCTACATAGGGCTTATATAACCAGAGAACGGGGAGCAGCAATGGGACTTTGGGAGAGTGGCCTCTGCATAAAGTGTCTGAAGGCGATGGGCACATATACACACTTACTTTTGGAATGTTCTATGTTTACACTGTGGAGACAAACACTGCCTATTTTGAAACAGATTGTTGGTTGCTCCATACCCTGGGATTAGCCTATGCTGTTCTTTGGCGATAAGAGTCAGTGGGAACAGCTGGGTATATCTGCCCCCTACCAGAAATTTTTATACATGACTATTCTTTTGATTAAAGAAGACTTGCTCCAATATTGGCCATCTCTCGATTCTGCCCCGGTACAGGGCTGACGCCAAAGATTGCAAGAAATGGCTGGGTTTGAGATCCAAACTTATAGAGCTTCTCAAAACAGTTTAACCTCTGTGTATGTCTCCTTGTGGAAGGCTTTCCAGGCCAGATGTGTGGTGCGCCCTCAGACAGTCTCTGCTTAGAATGCTGATACCCTATGAGGTACTGGGTGGGAGGGGAGGGTGGTATGAATGTGAGGGGGATGAGTGTTGTGTTTTTTGGAATGGTGAGCTCTTGGTGGTGAAGAATTATGGCTGAGAAATGTAGTGTCTGATATTTTGAGTCAAGTGGATTTTCTTTTTGGGGTTTACTAAGAAACAAAATAAGCTGAATTTGCTATACAAGTTACTATTTAGAGGAATCACAGTCTTCTTCTAACTTACTGTATCCACGGGACTGGACACTCTAGGCCTTTGTATTGGTTCTATGTATAATTTCTGGAATTAGTCAGAGTTATGCTCCACTCCTATTTATTCCTTCCTGAGTTGCTATTGTTCATTGTATGGTTTTGAAGCTTCAATAAAGATTTAAAAAAAGAAGGAAAGAACTGTAGAGGGAGCTAAACAGCCCAGTGAAGTACTATAGAGCAAGAATTAAAAAATCTGGAGTGGATTCCTTCTGCAGCATGTGGATAAAGGGAAATAACCCTACTGTATAGAATGTCTCACCTATTGCACTGGAATAAGAAATTATACAAATAAAATCTTTTTGTAAAACTCATTTTGATAGAAAGGTACCGTCAATTATTCAGCTCTTCAACCCATATCCTTCCTTGCTTTTATACCAATTTCTCCTATACATACTCCACTGCCACTAGCTTTTCTACATGGGACACAATATCCACCTACCTCTGGGATAGGAACTTCTAGGCGAGTGCCTGATGGTGCTCTAATGGCCAAAAGTGTGTCACCTGAAAAAGAGAACCCAGACTTTCAAAAAACCTGTATTGCCTTCTACAAACGAATATCCCTCCAAGCTACCCAAACCCCTTACACTCCTGCACCTAACACCATGCTCTTCTTTTCCTTCCCACATCCTGGGGACAGAAAAGATAAGGATTGTCATATCATTGCCAAAGGGGAAGGCAGAGAAGATTGAAGTCTGCTGGGGCTCACTAAGAACCAGCTAACCAATCTGATCTTCATTCAAATTGAAAGACAACTACAAATTCATCCAATTCAACATACCGTATTTTTCGCTCCATAAGACGTACCCACCTCTAAAAGAGGATAAACCAAGATAAACCATCTATTGGTGGGCATGTCTAATGGCAGGCAGCCCCAAGCCAGTCTGCCTCCAGCCAGCCTGCCACAAGCCAGCCCACCAGCCCCAGGCTAGCCTGCCAGCCCCAAACCAGCCCACCAACCCCAGGCCCGCCAACTCCAAACCAGCCAGCCAGCCCCAAACCAGCCAGCTCCAGGCCAACCAGCCAGCCCCAGGCCAGGCCAATCAGCCAGCCCCAGCCAATCCCCCCGTACCTTTTTTAACTCTGCCTTCCAGCTCCAGCCGGCTTCGCTCCCTCCCTGTCTGCCGCAGTAGCCTTCGCTCTTCCGGGCTCATTTCCTGGCCAGCGGCAAAACAAAGCAGCGTGGCCGTCAGAAGCAAGCTTTACATTCTCCCGCTCGGCCCCGAGCTGCTTTCCGAATGGCTGCCGTAAGTTTTTGCAAGTCCCGTGAAAAACTACAGCAGCCATTCAGAAAGCAGCGCGGGGCTGAGCGGGAAAGTGTAAAGCTTGCTCCTAACGGCCGTGCTGCTGATTTGTTTCGCCACTGGCCGGGAAATGAGGAGCTCACTGGACCACCAGGTAAAAAAAGGGAGAACGGTGATGGCAGATGGACGGACCGAGAGGGGGGGTTAAAACAAAAGGTAGTGCGGCGGCAGCGGGCAGGTGGGTTTAAAAAGGAAATGTGGCGGCAGCGGGGGAGTGGGTTTGGAAAGGTAGTGGAGCGGCAGCGGGTGGGTGGGTTTACAAAGGTGGTGCGGTGGCAGCAGCAGGTGGGTTTAAAAAGGAGGTGTGGCAACAGCGGGCGGGTGGGTTTAGAAAGGTGGTGTGGCGGAAGGCGAGTTTTATAATGGTACTGGGTGGGGGGGTAACAAAATTTATACCTTCGCTTCATAAGATGCTCCGACATTTCCACCCACTTTTGGGTGGAAAAAAATTGCATCTTATGGAGCGAAAAGTACGATATGTCTAATTGTTAAAAGTTCTCTCTGTAAATCACTTGCAAGAAACAGAACTTCAACATGCACATGTAGCCACTTCTGCAACAATTAAAATCTCCTTCCTAACACCTAGGCTCTTCACTGTAGGAAGATGACCATCAATCTCCTTTTCCTATATATACTGACTGCCTCTACTAGTAACACAGTATGTGCTATTATCTCACCCCAGTCTTACTGAATACCACTAACATGCACCCTCAGTTTTGGCTGCAGCTCTCGGCTTTGCACACTCACTTCCAGTTTGCATCCACTAATATAACCAGGTCTTTCTCCTGCTTAGGGTTAGTAGAGTTTCATGATGCATATGTACTTAGGTTAAATCCCATCTGCCATTTTTTATACCAACTTGACCAAAATATCTATATCCTTCTGAATCCACAGTGTAATGCAATCTGCAAAAATAGTTCTCATACATCTCTATGGAACCCCATTTAATGAAAGATTAGGTTCTTACCTTCCTAATCTTCTTTCAGTGATAAGACATAGGATTCTGTATGAAAGCTGTTACTTCCCCTTAGCCACGAATCTGCAGAAGAGTATCTCTTTAAGACCCTGAACTCCCCTTCTGTAGTGGAGAGCAGCTACCTCTTCAGTTGGTCCCAAAGCAATCGAACTCCACTGAAACAGAAGAAAAGAGAAGGAGGGGCATGGAGAGCTTCCCCAGTAACAAATTATATTCTGCTCTGTTCTATGATGTATGATAAAAGAACAAAGATTAATAAACATTTAACATTTTAACACTGAACAATAAGTATGCACATGTGTAGCTAGGCGCCATGATACATTAGATACAAGAAAAGTCATTCCAATATTAACACTGGCTACATCCGAGGCAGGAAGCAGGCAAATCAAAGGCAATGACAGGGCGTGGCATACAGAATCCTATGCTTTATCACTGAATAAAGATTAACAAGTTAAGAACCTAATCTTTCATTCAGTTTCAAAGATTCTGTACAAAGGCTGACATACCAAAGCAGTGCCAGATGTCTAGAGAAGGAAAGATGAGCCTGCCCGCAGTACCCAGAACTCAAAAGTGGCATTCTTCCATGCCACCACATCCACTCAGTAAAACTTCATAAAAGTGTGGAGAGAAGACCAAGCAGCCGCTCTACAAATCTCATCAGATGAAACAGCCCAGGATACCACCCAGGAGGTAGCCACACCTATAGTCAAATGTGCTGCAATTGAGATAGGAGGCTGTTTACTACAGGCAATGTAGGCAGATTAAATTGTCATGCAAATCCATCTGGCTTTCGAGACCTTGAAGGCTGGCTTGCCTCATCTTGAGTGGTTGGTCAACACAAAAAGAAGGTTGGAAAGCCGGGAATCATTAGTCCTCTCCAAGGAGTGCAGGACTATGTGCATCTAGCCTCTGCAAAATCTTGTCCTGTTCTGCTGAACCCGTGGGGTAAAAAGTGGGTAAACAAATCTCCTGATTGGTATGGAAGCAGAAACTATCTTTGAGAGGAAAGCAGGAACAGTCTGCAGAGAAACACCTAACTCCGTAAACCAGAGGAAGGGTTCCCTATAGGAGAGGGCCTGTAATTCTGAGCTCTGCTTTGCTGAGACAATGGTGACCAAAAACACAATCTTAACCATAAGATCCAAGAGGGCCGTGCCCGACAGGGGCTCATATGGAGCCTGAGATAGGCCCTTCAGAACTACATTTGAGGTCCCAGTATAGGAATGGCTTGCACAACAGGGGTCACAATCCAAGCGCCCCCTTGAAAAATAAGTAACGTCTGGATGTAATGCGACGGCAAGCCTCTCCGAGCCCTAAAGAATGAGAGGCCGGCAACCTGTACTTTGAGAGACAAGACCGCTAGTCCCCTTTCAAGAACAGCCTAAAGAAAAGCTAGAATCACAGGGATAGGAACCTTCCCAGGCTCTACTTGGTCCATGACACACCATAACTGAAAAGCCTTCTAGGTCTCCGCATAAGCCACAAAAGTTACAGGCTTCTTCACTTTAAGGAGAGTTGTAACAACAATCTCCGAGTAGCCCTTCTGAATTAGGGCCATGCGCTCAAGAGCCATATCGGAAGATCAAAGCACTCTGGATTCTCCATGAGAACTGGGCCCTGATTGAGGAGCCCTGGGTGAACCAACAGTTTGAGACACCTGCCCCTCTGAAAACACACCAGATCTGCATACTAATGCTGGTGGGGCCAGTCCAAAGCTACCAGAATCACCAGCCCTTGATGATTTGCTATTCTGTGGATGACCCAGCCTACCATGGCCCATGGAGGACATATGTAGAGCAGATCAGAGGGCCAGGGTTGAATGAGTGTGTCCAGCCCTGCTCAGCTCTTTAATTGTAGAAGCAATCTGCCTTCACATTCTTGGCTATAGCCATCAGATCTATGTCTGGTCTTCCCCAGCTCTGTACAATGAAGGTGAATACCCTCTGAGCCAGAGACCACTCCCCTGGATCCAGAGTCTGTCTGCTGAGAAAATCAGCCTGGATGTTCTCTACTCCTGCCATGTGGACAGCTGAGAGGACTTGTAAGTGAACTTCCAAACACCGGAATAACATCTGTGATTTAAGGCATAGGGAAGCACTTCTGGTGTCTCCTTGTCTGTTCACACCACTCTGGCATTGCCTGAAAACAATCTGACGACCTTCCCTGACAGCTCCTTCAAAGCCAAGTAAATGGCTCTCAGTTTCAGATGATTTTCATTTATGGACCATTTGCTCTCTGATGAGGTCCGCTTGCCCTGAAGCAGACGGCCACAGCAGTGAGCTTCCCAGCCACTCAGGCTGGCATCAGTTGTGAGGGCCACCCATGCTTGGATTCTGAGAAACATACCCCTTGACAAAGCATCCCCCTGTAGTCACCAGCACATGCTGTGCTTCACCTCTGAGGTCCAGGAGAGCTGCATCAGCAAAGAGTGGTGCTGCGGAGACCACCTGGACAGAAGAAAGTACTGGAGTGGTCGCATATGAGATCTTGCTGTCCGAGAAGGATTTGGGATGGCAATCCGCCATACTAGCTATGACGTCATCCAGCCCTTTACCAAAAAGCATCTTTTGGAGAGTAGTTTCCTGAGAGTTTGGAGAGTAGTTTCTCTTTGGAGAGTAGTTTCCTGAGAGTTGCCTTAGAGCAGGGGTGTCAAAATCCTCCTCGAGGGCCGCAATCCAATCGGGTTTTCAGGATTTCCCCAATGAATATGCATGAGATCTATTAGCATACAATGAAAGCAGTGCATGCAAATAGATCTCATACATATTCATTAGGGAAATCCTGTAAACCCGACTGGATTGCGGCCCTCGTGGAGAGACTTTGACACCCCTGCCTTAAAGGCTGAGTCATCCGCCCATTGCCTGATCCAGAGCATTTGACAGGTAGAAATGGAGTAAGCTGAAACCTTACTCAGGACTTTAATATCCTAAAAAGCATCAGCCACATAATCCACTCCCTCCTTAAACATGTGTCCCCAAGCTTCGATGAACTTATCCGCAATCTGGTATGACAGGCCCATGCCATGAAGGTGGCAGCTACTACAACTTTGATACCCAAAGCCCGCGCTTCATACTGTCTTTTAAGGATCCAACTTATGGTCCTGTACGCCATTCAGCATCATTCCACCCTCACTAGGAAGGGAGGTGTGTTGGTCATTTGTTCTACTGCAGAATCCACTTTTGGCTGCACAAATAGCTGTTGGAAGTCCGAAGCCATAGGACAGAGCTTAGACATAGCTTGGGCCACTTCAGAGAGGTTTCAGGGGACTCCCATTGGTCAGTGACTAAGGAGGTAATATCTGGATGACCAGGAAAAAAAAAGGTTATCTGTGCGTTACTACCGGTCATAACAGAGCACTGAGAGCTGGAGGACTGCTGGGCATCGAACTTCAATGCAGAAAGGATGTGAAATGGAAGCTCATTTAAAAAGGCGACGAACTGAGGGATTATCACTATGATCCGCAGCTGATCCTATCTCCTGACCTCTGGACCCCAAAAAGGATTCAAAATCATCCACAGACGCAAAGGCTGCTCGACTAGTCAGGAAAGCAAAGATACAAATGGAAGAAAAAATAGATGATATGGTAAAATGGAGAGACTTTTTTTTTTAGATATATCAGTGATAGGAAGACGTGCAAAAGTGGCATTGTGAGACTCAAAAGTGAAGAGGAGAAATATGTAGAAGCTGATAAAGGAAAGGCTGAATTGCTTAACAAATATTTCTGTTCTGTCTTCACGGCTGAAGCACCAGGAGCGAGACCAAAAAAGACAAATGCAAATAGGGATGGAGTAGTGGTAGACCCTGATCAATTTTCAGAGGATTGTGTTCATGAGAAGCTAGCTAAATTAAAGGTAGACAAAGCGATAGAGCCAGATGGCTCTAACATATTAAGCTCTATTAACATATTAACATATTAAGCTCTAACATATTTAGCATTTAGAAAATTGTTATAAACATTTATTTGATAAATTTTTTTAACCTTGGGTTATAATTCACTATGAATGTACAGGAATTTATCACTTTGTTATCTGCATTGAACTGAGAGGTAGCTGCGGTATACAAGTAAATTGTTATATTATGCTGAAGGAACTTAGGGAAATTCTGGTGGCTTCACTGACTGACCTTTTCAATGCCTCTCTAGAGTCAGGAGTGGGACCGGATGACTAGAGAAAGGAAGATATGGTCCCTTTATACAAGGGATCTCAAAGTCCCTCCTTGAGGATTTTCCCAATGAATATGCATTGAAAGCAGTGCATACACATAGATCTCATGCATATTCATTGGGGAAATCCTGAAAACCCGACTGAATTCCAGCCCTCAAGGAGGGATTTTGAGACCCCTGCTCTATACAAAAGTTGAAGTAAGGAAGAAGTACAGAAATACAGGCCAGTAAGTCTGACTTCTGTAGTGAGCAAATTAATGGAACACTTTTAAAAACAGAGAATGGTGAAGTTTCTGGAATCCGGTGGATTAAAGGACCGGCAGTAACATGGATTCACCAGAGGCAGGTCTTGTCAGACAAATCTGATCAATTTCTTTGACTGGGTGACCAGAGAATTGGATAGAGGGAGTGGTGTATTTAAATTTTAACCAAGCTTTTGATAGTGTTCCACACAAACGTCTAATAAATAAATTGAGTGCTCTCAAGATGGGCCCCAAAGTGACGGGCTGGGTCAGAAATTGGTTGAGTGGAAGATGGCAGAGGGTATTGGTCAATGGTGATCGCTTGGAGGAAAGAGATGTTACCAGTAGTGTGCCTCAAGGTTCTGTTCTTGGGCCTGCTCTTTTAAACATTTTTATAAGCGATATTGCTGAAGGGCTGTCAGGTAAGATTTGCCTCTTTGCGGATTGATACCAAAATCTGCAATAGACACCCTAGATGGGGTGAATAACATGAAGAAGACCTACTGAAGCTTGAAGAAATTTGGTAGCTAAAATTTAATGCTAAGAAATGCAAGGTCATGAATTTAGGCTGCAAAAACCCAAAGGAACGGTACAGTTTAGGGGGCGAAGAACTTATGTGCATGACAGAAGAGCGGGACTTGGGTGTGATTGTATGTGATGATCTTAAGGTGGCCAAACAGGTTGAAAAGGTGATGGTGAAAGCTAGAACAATGCTAGGTTGCATAAGGAGAGATATGGCCAGTAGGAAAAAAGAGGTATTGATGCCCCTGTATAAGACTCTGGTGAGACCTCATTTAGAATATTGTGTACGAGGGACCACGATCCAAGATGGCCGCATGCAGGGTTGTCTGAGCTACACTCTCCCTGAAGCTCGCTCGAATTTACTTACTTCGGTATTTTTTTTTTACTTGCTCAGAGCAATGCCGAAGAGGAGGGGATGCAGCGCTGCTGGAGCCTCGCAGCGCTCCAGAACAGCATTTTCGGCAACATCGAGGAGCTGTTAAGGATAATGCAGGGCACGCCGATATCATCGGGGAGTCCCCTGCAGGAGACGCACGGTGGAGGCAAACCTGTGCCGTTCTCCATAGGGTTGGAGACATCGTTGAGCCCCGATGTGAGAGCACCTCCCCCACACCCTCAGTCCACCAGTTCCCCGCAAGCGGAGGCACTTCCGGAAGTCGGAGTTCACCTCCTCTCTGAGGCTAAGGAGAACAAGAGGGGGACTGGGTTGCCGGATTCCTCGTTGGAGCAGAGGAACCTGAGCGTTGAGACTGAGGAGGAAGCGGCAGGGGATAAATGAACCAGACAGGACGTTCGACAAGAGATGTTGCCAGAGGGTGAGCTAACTCAATTAAAATTAAAATTACACTCTGTTCAAATTGAGAAGCCCCAGGAGGTAACATTGGATTCTCTGTGGGATCTTGTAGCTCATTTGGCAAGATCTATAAATCCGCAATTACAACACCTGGAAAAAAAATTTAATGATCATGAAACTGAGATTAAAAATTTAAAGACTGAAATTGAGGGCTCTAAGACTTCAGTACAGAATGTCCACCAAGAATTAAAAGTCACTAAGCAAATCACTGAGACATTAATTAAGGACAATACTAATTTAAGAAGGAAGATGGAGGCAATGGAAAATTTTTCTCGAAACAATAACCTTAGATTGATTAATTTCCCCAGGGCTCCTATGATAGCCCCTAGGGAAATGTTGAAACGTTATATGATGGAAATATTGGAGCTCTCTGAAGAATCATTACCACCATTCACGCAGGTTTATTACCTTCCGCAAAGGACTCAGGATCAACAACAACAGAAATTGGGACAAGATTTAATGAATATATCTAATATCTTGGAAATATCTGACAAAGAATTAGTGACCCCAGCAACTTTACTTTTGATGGTAGCTCTCGCACCAGATAAAAACTGGTTGCTGAGACTTTTCTTTAAAAATAAACAAAAATAATTTTTAGGTTGTAAAATTCAGATGTTCCCAGATTTGGCTAGGGATACGCAGAGAAGGAGACGTGAATTTTTGTTAAGGAAACCTGGTGTTTTGGCCCTGGGGGCGACTTTTTACCTGCAACATCCATGTAAATGTGTAATTATCTACCGTTCACATAAATTTGTTTTCTTTGAGCCATCTCAACTGACAACCTTTCTCTCAACTTCATGTCTGGAGAAAGAGAAAACATGAATGCTCAGTTTAAGAAAGGATGCATTAACCTCATTCAACTAGTCATTACTTTGTAAATGTGATTTTCTTTTTCCTATTTTCGCCGATTACCCACCTTGGATCCTTTTGAGGACTTGAGTTGAAATTTATGCTTATATTTGATATCTTTTATATAGTTTTATATTGTTTGTTGTTATATTAGTTTCTTGCTGAATTTCCTTTCTGTACAAGTTAATGCTTGATTATATTGAAAAATTCAATAAATAAATAATAAAAAAAAAGAATATTGTGTACAATTCTGGAGATCATATTTTCAAAAAGATATAAAAAAGGATGAAGTCAGTCCGGAGGAAGGCTACTAAAATGGTGTGTGGTCTTCATCATAAGGCATATGGGGACAGACTTAAAGATCTCAATATGTATACTTTGGAGGAAAGGCAGGAGAGGGGAGATACGATTAGAGACATTTAAATACCTATGTAATACAAATGCGCATGAGTTGAGTCTCTTTTATTTGAAAGGAAGCTCTGGAATGAGAGTGTATAGGATGAAGTTAAGAGATGAGAGGCTCAGGAGTAAATCTAAGGAAATACTTTTTTTACAGAAATGGTGGTAGATTCATGAAACAGTTTCACGGAAGAGGTGGTGGAGACAGACACTGTATCTGAATTCAAGAAAGCATTGGATAGGCACGTGGGATCTCTTAGAGAGAGAAAGAGATAATGGTTACTGCGGGTGGGCAAACTGAATGGGTCATTTGGCCTTTATCTACCATCATGTTTCTATGTGAAAACAGGAGCATGGAAAAAGACCGGTCATCTCAGTCCTTTTCCAAAGGATCACTGATACTAGGAGCCAGCATGGTATGAGGTGAAGATGCCTGCTTGGGAGAAGTATCCCCCTTAGGCAGAGCCAGCATGCCCACAGGCAGCACAGTGTTTCCTGAACCTGTTAAGTAGGTTTTCCATAAAGGGCTGACAAAGTCAGAAAAGCCTTGCACCAGAATCCCTGAGGACCTGTAAGACCCCAGACTAGAGAATTAGGCTCTCTTCCACCACCATGTGCTTGCTTTTCACCCCTTCATTACTTGTGGTCTCTGAGCGGGACCTCTTCCTCACAGACTAGTCTATCACCTACAAACATCTTGGGAAAAGGGAGGCAAAAGAAGACTATCTGGCCAGATCTAAGGCTGTCAAAAAGGCAGTCAGGGAAGCCAAACTTCAAACAGAGGAAGATCTAGCACGGAACATTAAAAAAGGGGACAAATCCTTCTTTAGGTACATTAGCGACAGGAAGAGAAACAAAAATGGAATAGAACGCCTTAGGCAATCAGATGGAAACTACGCAGAATCTGATACTACCAAGGCAGAACTGCTAAACGAATAATTCTGCTCAGTATTCACCTGTGAAGCACCGGGAGATGGTCCACAACTACAAATAAGAGACAGCCAAAATGACCTGTTTTGTGATTACGAGTTTACACCTAGTAGCGTCTACCACGAACTTTCAAGACTCAAAGTAGACAAAGCCATGGGGCCAGACAATCTATACCCCAGGGTACTCAGAGAGCTGAGTGAAGTTCTGGCTGAACCACTATCCGTACTCTTCAATCTTTCCATGTGCACGGGAAAAGTACCCCTAGACTGGAAAACAGCTAACGTAATTCCACTCCACAAAAAGGGCTGCAGAACAGAGACAGGAAATTACAGACCGGTGAGTCTTACATCCATAGTGTGCAAACTCATGGAAACACTGATCAAACAGGAACTTGACAAAATTCTAGACGAAGAAAATTTACGTGATCCACATCAACACGGATTTACCAGGGGAAGGTCCTGCCAATCTAATCTGATTGACTTCTTTGATTGGGTGACCAGTCATCTGGATGCCGGTGAGTCCCTTGACGTGATATATTTGGACTTCAGCAAAGCTTTTGATAGCGTCCCACACCACAGGCTGTTGAACAAACTAAAATCGATGGGATTAGGGGATACATTCACTACATGGGTAAGGGATTGGCTAGATAGTAGGCTTCAAAGGGTGATGGTAAACGGTACCCCCTCGAAAACGTCAGCAGTGATGAGTGGAGTAGCTCAAGGCTCCGTCTTAGGGCCGATTCTATTCAATTTATTCATAGGAGATTTGACCCAAGGACTTAGAGGAAAAGTATCACTGTTTGCCGACGATGCCAAACTATGCAACATAGTTGGCAAAAGCAGTGTGCCTGGCTTTATGACGCAGGACCTAAGACAGCTTGAACAGTGGTCATCAACTTGGCAGCTAGGCTTCAATGCTAAAAGATGTAAAGTAATGTACCTAGGCAAAAAAAATCCACACAGAACTTACACACTAAATGGTGAAACCTTGTCCAGGACCACGGTGGAACGTGATTTAGGAGTGATCATTAGCGACGATATGAAGACTGCCAATCAAGTAGAGAAGGCTTCGTCCAAGGCAAGACAAATGATGGGCTGTATCCGTAGGGGTTTTGTCAGCAGAAAACCTGAAGTCATAATGCCACTGTACAGATCCATGGTGAGACCTCATCTCGAGTATTGTGTTCAATTCTGGAGACCACACTACCGAAAAGATGTGTTGAGAATTGAGTTGGTTCAGCGAATGGCTACCAGGATGGTCTTGGGGCTCAGGGATCTCACGTATGGAGAAAGGTTAAAAAAACTGCGGATGTACTCGCTGGAGGAGCGAAGAGAGAGAGGGGACATGATTGAGACCTTTAAGTATATTACTGGGCGTATAGAGGTGAAAGATGATATCTTCAGTCTTACAGGGCCCTCGGTAACCAGAGGACACTCGCTGAAAATCAGGGGAGGGAAATTTCGGGGTGATGCTAGGAAGTACTTCTTCACCGAAAGGGTGGTCGATCATTGGAACGAGCTGCCTCAGCGGGTGATTGAGGCCAGCAGCGTGTTAGATTTCAAGAGAAAATGGGATATTCATGTGGGATCTCTAGGAGAGTAAGAATCAGGGAGTGGGTCATTGGTATGGGCAGACTCGATGGGCTATGGCCCTTTTCTGCCGTCAATTTCTATGTTTCTGGGCTTTTCGGGATTCCAAACCCTTGGAAGATCAAATAGAGGCTGTCCAAAGCTCCCATCCCCTTCTCTCGTGGAACACAGTCACTCCTCAGCCGACACATCTTTGCAATAAATGCAAGAATTGGGGCTAGTCTGACCTGGGGCATCCATAACAAAACAAGGGGGTCTGAGGCAGAAAAAGAACTTAAAAATAAAAAAAAATTGCTAAAAATCCAAGATGGCCGACACCAGAAAATTTGTGCTAAAAATCACCCATTGAAGCTAAGCAGAAAAATAAAAAATAGAAATTTAGGGGTTTTGGAGGAGGGGGAACTTAACCCTGACCTCAGCAACCCTCAAAACTGAGATTTTTAGACCCCCGATTTTCCCCATAGGGAATAATGGGAATACTCACTGTGACTTCTGATGCTTGTCAGCTCTTTGAATCAACCTGTCTGCAGAGAAAGGATTTCTACCTCAGAGAGTAGTCCAGCAGATAGTAGTCCAGCATAAGTCGACTGAAGGATATCTTCCGGCTGCCAGTCAGACAAACCTTGATCATGGATTTCCACCCCCAAAGTCCTTGCAACACGCTGGGGGAAGAAATTTCACAGTCTGCCCCCTGAGCTCCTGAAGGAACACAAAGCAGGCTGGCTCTGCAGGTACTCAGAGAGATTGGCCTGGGAGCAGCAGTCCATCCATGTGGGACTGCATCCTTTCCTCAGTGGAGTAAGCTCAAGAAGGGGACCTCTGAATATTGAAGCCACATAGAAAAGTCCAAAGGTCAACGGCAAAAACCACCGAAAATAATAAAAAAGAAGTAGAGCAGATCAAAACACACTTTCTGAGTTTACTTGCAAAAGGAAAAGCTGAAGAGGGAGCTGTTCTCCATTGCAGAAAGGGAGCAGCTAAGAGTCTTAAAGAGATACCCTTCTGCAGATTCGCAACTAAGAGGAAGTAACAGCTTTCATATAGAATCCTTTGTTTTTGAAATTGAATACCTTCTAATCAGAATAGGTGCCAATGCATCCTACTATGCTGGGCCAAATTTTTCTCCATCCCCGCAGGAACTCATTTTCCATCCTGGCAAATTGTTTTCCTGTCCCTGCACCAGTCCTGCAAGCTCTGTCCTCATCTGCACAAGCCTCAAACACTTTAAAATCATAAGTGTTCAAGGTCTGTGCAGTTAAGGATGAATTTACAGGAATAGGGCAAGGACAGTGACAAAACTTGCAGGGATGGGGAAATTGATTCCTGCATGGATGGGGGAAAAATTTGTCCCCTTGTCATTCTCTACTTTCTAGCACAAGAGAAAATTTAATTAACACCTGGACACTGAGTTCCTTGTTCTCCCTAAGGAGCTGGTATCCTTTCGTTAGGCTGACCAAACAGAATAGCCTCCCTTCCCTTTCACCTTCACATTCTTACCTTTGAAGCATCTGCAGATGTCCTCATGTGTTACATATGCTAACGTTTCTGAGGTTAAGGAGAACTTTCTGGTACACACAATGTGCCTTCTGCCTATAAATTCCTATCCAAGCCCCTTCTAGTCCTCTCAAGATTTAAATATACAGATCTTGCTCACATCTATAAGTCATAGAAGGCCTGTGCACACAATACAAATAGGTAGCAACAATGGCTACAATCAATACTGCATCATTTCCAAAGCTGAAATCAGAAAAAAAATTATATGAAGCAGCCCTGGATTAACCATTAAGCAAAATAAGTACATGCTTAGGGGACCAAGGGGAAGGAGGTCACCACAGGAGTTCCCACCTCCCCAGCTATCATGACACTAACTCTTTCACTGCCATCTGCAACATCTATCTCTAATCATTATAAATATATATAGATGTATTGTTTCGTACAACAATTCAGCACTTATTGAGTCTTATTGTCTTTACAGTTAAGCAATGGAAGGGCCAAGGGGCACCATATTTGGGCTTTGCTTAGAGCATCACTTAGACCATCTGGGCCCGGTATGAAGAAAAGCAATCAGAGCAAAAAAATGTGGCAGGATAAAGAAATAGCCCCGATAGGTGATTAAAAAGAATTTCCAAGTGCACACCAATTTGTTTCCTATTAAGGGTTGATAAAAATTAATGATTTTTTAAAAATTGATTTTTTTTAAAGCTCTAAATCAGATATTTTTATGTAAAATCTATTTTTATTAATTAGCAAAGAAAAACTGTCAAGCAACAGTACAAAGGCTCTTTAAAGTACAGTCACAACAGATAACATAGAAATCAATCCCCAAAAACCCTCCCCCCCTTGTAAAGCCCAAGTCAACAATCAACAGCACAAATCACATAAATTGAAAAATAATCATTCTGACAAGGGGGTCCAATACCAAAATAATGATTCTAAACTAATGAAATCTTCTAAGTAATCATCCCCAACACCCAAGCCCCTAAACCTTCCCAAATTTACCAAACTTAATATCCAGGAAGCACAACATAGAAAAGGTCAGAGGTACCATAAAACATCTAGGGAGACGTCATTGCAGGATAAATATAGTGTGAAAAATACAGTACAAGACACACCAGACCATAAGGAGGAAAAAAAGAAAAAATATTTTGAACCAAATGGTGTACTAATATATTTAATAAAATATAGCAGAATAATATTCCAATCATGTAAAATCAACAGCAGTATTAAGAGCCATCATCACTGTCATTAACAAATGAGGAGAGATTTAAGGTTCAAGCACTCTTCTAGTTTTCTATGCTCTGCACTCAACCCCCCTCCCTGCCAGTCTCTGAACCCAGCCCCCTTCCCTCCCAGGCTCTGCACCCAACCCCACACTCCTTGCCAGGCAAATCACAATATGAAGTAATATCAACCCTAATACCTTTTGGCTACAGTTAAAACAAAACTTGCCTAATTCCCCTTACGAACTTGAAGAAATCTGGACAAAAAAATCTGAATCTATATTTGAGTCATTAGCCCCTATTAAAACAAAGGAGATCTCGCCTAAGAAAAAAGTCCCTTGGTATTCTCAGAATCATTGTCAACTTAAGCAAATGTGTAGAAAGTTAGAAAGAAAGTGGAAGAAAAGTAATGCGGAAATAGATAAGATAAATTGGAGAAAGAAGATAAAGGAATATATTTTTGAGATTATTAAAGCAAGAAAAATATATTATGGTAATAAAATCAATACAGCTAAAAATCAAAGTAAGGCTTTATTTTCATTATGAAAATTGATAACATCATCATCAGAACAGATAGGTCAATCTATGAAACCTTCTATAGAAGACTTAGCTACTTTCTTCAGTGACAAAATTTTGAAAATAAGGTCCTCATTTTCCAATGTTTCAATACCTTTTAATATACTTTGTAATGATAAATTCTCTGATGAGATACCAGCTGATACATACTGGCATACTTTTGATATAATAACAGAACATCAACTTAAGCAATTCTGTGTTAAATTTGGTCAGAAAAAATGTTTACTAGATCAGGTTCCTTCATATCTTTTCTGTAATATTCCTTCCTATATTACTACCTGGCTTACAATGCTGATCAACTATATTCTTACCAGTGGCTTCTTTACATCAAATATGGGACAAATTATACTTAACCCATTTTTTAAAAAAACTCTGAATTAGATCCAGCAATAGCTCTGTTACCGCCCGGTTGCAAACATACCATTGTTAACAAAGATTTTAAAATCTATTGTTTCAAAACAACTATCAGAATATTTAGACAAATTTTCAATGCTTCTTCCATTTCTGTTTGGTTTCTGTCCGAATTATAGCACCAAAACTCTCCTTAATTCATTAGTTGCGAAGGTTCAACATTTTCTGGTCCATGGCCATTGTGCTGTCTTGTTGCAGTTTGATCTTTCGGCAGCCTTCAATGTCGTAGATCATGATATTCTTATACAACTTTTGACTGACATTGGATTTGATCAAGGAGTTTTGAACTGTTTTAGTGGTTTCTTAAAACTACGATCTTATCAAGTATATACAAAGAATAAATTTTCTTTACCATGGTCTCCTGTTTGTGAAGTACTTCAAGGATCTCCATTGTCATCCATATTATTTAATATATACATGAAGACATTGAAATATTTGAAATTATCTGTTTCAGAATCAATTTTTATATAAGCTGATGACATTTTTATCTTACTTGAAGTGGATCCATCATTGTTGAAATTTTTTTTTTGTATACTTTAATTTTTTATTGTATTTTCATTATATAACAATAAAACATGTCAAAAGGAAAAATACCATGGAAACAGAAATATAGCTAAATATAAAAAATCAAAACATTCCTGCATAATAATTACAAGTAAAATGATACATTCCAAAGTTCATTAGTCCACAATGAGAGGGACGGACCTATAAGATGACTGAATAAACTTTTACCATCAAAAACAACATTAGGAAAATAAAGATGGCACTTGATAGTCCCCGAGCAATTCCAATTGAGCAGATTAACTGGAGTACAACTCTCATGAAGCAGGTATAGACTGTGTGGAAATAAATTTAGATAATTGCTGCGGCTCATAAAATACATATCTATTACCTTTATATACCATTACACATTTACATGGATATCGTAAAACGAAGGTTGCTCCTAACCGTAATACCTGGGGTCTCAAAAGAAGAAATTGCTTTCTTCTTTTCTGGGTAGGTTTAGATACATCAGGATACATTCTTACTTTATATGACATAAAATAAATATCTCTATTTTTAAAGAACAGTTTAAGTAACCATTCCCTATCGGAATCAATGGCAAACTGTACCAAGAGAGTAGCCGGAACTTGGGCTTCACTATCAGAACTCTCTAGGAAATTAGTTAAATCAAGGCTATCAGCAGACAAATTCTGCTGATTAGCAACTTGAGATTTTATTCTCCCAGGCAAATAATATATTTTAAAGAGGGGTGGGTATGAAGCCTCTGGTACTTTCAAAATCTCATTCAAATATTGCTTAAACATATCTTGTGCTAAGATAGAAAAAACTTTTGGGAAATTTATAATCCTAAGATTACATCTTTTAGTTACATTCTCCAACATTTCAATTCCCACTATCTTTAATCCAATTTAAAGCTTGCTGTTCCAAATTGTTCAATCTAGTTTCAATGTGCCGTTTTATTCTCCAAAGTAGATAATTTGTTCTTAATTTCTGTGTGCTCAGAGAGCATTGTCATGCAAGAAGTAGATAACTGTTGAATTTGATTACCCAGAGAAAGTTATAGACTGGAAATTGCCTCCTAAATTGTCTCCATATTGATGACCTTAGGTCTTTGAAAGGAAGCACTCTCCATTCTAGGACCCATAATAGACAAAGTACCTTAAGCTGCAACAATCGAAGAAACACGAACCAGTTCCTCTTCACGGGTTTGCTCCATTTCCTTCACCCGACTTGTTGAATTATCCTCCTGCCCCTGCACAGGGTCAGGAGACCCGCTCTGTTGAGGCAGAGAGGAACTACCCAGGGCCGATCTAACCTCCGAAATCTCCTCATAGCTCCTGGGTGACTTGGTGGGCTCTGCTCCTCTGGAGATAAGCTGGTGCCTTCAAAAGAGGATCCACTCGCTTCAGCTCGCGAGCCACCTCCAGCCGAAGATCCCTCCGGTCGCTCGACTCGGGAACCGTGCTCCACAAAGGTGTCCATCGGCCTGGTAAAAGAAACAGGTACCTCCGGGAACACCCAGGTCTTAGATTTTCTTTTTACCATCAGGTAAAGTTAAAGAAAAGGTTTTTCCTGGTGACGGCGTCTTCGTGGTAACTTCAAGACGCCATCTTAGGTTTGCTCCGCCTCTCTTATCATCATTGTTAAATTTAACAGCAGATATTAATTCTTGCATATCTAGACTTCAAGATTGGGCCTCCTTTATGCGTATGAAGTTGAATGCCACTAAAACCAAATTGTTATGGTTTCGTCCTATTACTTACAATTTACCTTCTTCTATAAGATTACGTTCCAGTGACTCTAAAGATTGAATACTCATCTAGAATTCTAGGCTTTATTTTGGATTCCACTCTTTCTATGGCAAACCAAATTAATTATTTTAATGGCTCATTACAAATTTTATTCATCAGTATAGATATCCTCATTTATTTATATATGAAAGAAGTTGAGAAACATCTTCCGATATACCTCAATATCTCATAGTGAATATTTCGTCTTCACTTTAACAGACATTCATCGTCTCAATCATTTCATTTCATTTAAATACTATGGGATAAGACCTCAGCGGCTACTTCTGTACAGAATAAATCTGTTATAGTACAGAATTTCCAACGTAGCTAGCCTCCTCATTGGTCTTGTCCCCTACTTTTTCTTCTAGGTAAACTTTTAGACATTAAGGGGTCCTTTTATCAAGCCGCGCTAGCGGGGTTAGCACGGACATTTCATTACACGCTAACCCCCGCGGCCGGCTAAAAAACTAACGCCTGCTCAATGAAGGCGTTAGTGGCTAGCATGGCAGGCGGTTTAACGCATGATATTCCACGCGTTAAACCCCTACCGCAGCTTGATAAAAGGACCCCTAAATATTTTCATGGAATAAATAAATAAATTAATTAATTAATTAATTAATTAATAGCTTAGCTTTTTTTTTGCTTGAGCACTTAAACAGGACTCAAGCAAAAAAAGCTAAGTTACTAATTTATTCCATGAAAATATTTAATGTCTAAAGGTTTACCTATAAGAAAGAGGAGGGGACAAGACTAATGAGGAGGCTAGCTAATTTGGAAATTCTATACTATAATAACTATATGATTCTCATTACAAATTTTAGACATGAAGACAGGAGTTCTAAAGCAGCCTAAGAAATGATCTGTCCATGGTTGCTTAGACCATTCAATTTCCAAAATTGATGATCTTAAATAATCAGAGTCCATATAACAAATAATATCTAAGGCATGACCACGAATATGAGTAGTAACTGGCGAGAAATTAAAATTTAAAGAATTTTTTAAAAGATATAAATTAATCACATCACTGGTATTATCTACCTACTAAGAACATAAGAATTGCCGCTGCTGGATCAGACCAGTGGTCCATCATGCCCAGCAGTCCGCTCACGCAGCAGCCCTCTGGTCAAAGACCAGCACCCTAACCGAGACTAGCCCTACCAGTGCATGTTCTTGTTCAGCAGGAACTTGTCTAACTTTGCCTTGAATCCCTGGAGGGTGTTTTCCCCTATAACAGCCTCCAGAAGAACATTCCAGCTTTCTACCACTCTCTGGGTGAAGAAGAACTTCCTTACGTTTGTACAGAATCTATCCCCTTTCAACTTTAGAGAGTGCCCTCTTGTTCTCCCTACCTTGCAGAGGGTGGACAACCTGTCCTTATCTACTAAGTCTATCCCCTTCAGTACCTTGAATGTTTCATCATATCCCCTCTCAATCTCCTCTGTTCGAGGGAGAAGAGGCTCCTCCAACCCTTTAACCATCTTAGTTGCTCTTCTCTGGACCCTTTCGAGTAGTACCGTGTCCTTCTTCATGTACGGTGACCAGTGCTGGACGCAGTACTCCAGGTGAGGGCGCACCATGGCTCGGTACAGCGGCATGATAACCTTCTCTGATCTGTTCGTGATCCCCTTCTTTATCATTCCTATCATTCCGTTTGTCCTTTTTGCCGCCGCCGCACATTGCGTGGACGGCTTCATCGACTTGTCGATCAGAACTCCCAAGTCCCTTTCCTGGGAGGTCTCTCCAAGTACCGCCCTGGACATCCTGTAATTGTGCATGAGATTTTTGTTACCGACATGCATCACTTTACACTTATCCACGTTGAACCTCATCTGCCATGTCGATGCCCATTCCTCGAGCCTGGTTATGTCACGTTGTAGATCTTTGCAATCCCCCTGCCGTCTTCACTACTCTGAATAACTTTGTGTCATCCGCAAATTTAATCACCTCGCTCATCGTACCTATGTCCAGATCGTTTATAAAGATGTTAAAGAGCACGGGTCCAAGCACCGAGCCCTGCGGCACCCCACTGGTGACTCTCTTCCAGTCCGAGTATTACCCCCACTCTCTGTTTCCTATTCTGCAGCCAGTTTTTAATCCACCCTTGATTCCATGGCTCGCAATTTTCCGAAGTAGTCGTTTATGCATAACCTTGTCAAACGCCTTCTGAAAATCCAGATATACAGAAGGTGTTCGACAAGGTTCCGCATAAACGGCTACTTCTGAAATTTCAGTGAAGCTTTAATATACTATCTAAAAGAAGATCTACAGATTTATTCCAAGCTCCAGGGGGCCGATAAAATAATACTACACCTAGAGGATAAGATTGTAATTCATCCTTTATAAATAAAATCATATATTCTAAATTAGGACTATTCTCTTTCTCTATTAAATTAACATCTAAAAAAGAATGAAAAATAGTAGCCAAGCCACCTCGCTTCCCTACTCTTGAAGTAAAAAGCCCTTTACATCCCTAGGGAAGCAGTTCTTGCTGGGTAAATGTATCTCCTTCAGGTATCCATGTTTCCGTAATGAATAGAAGACCCAATTAGATCATGAATAATCTGTTGTTTATTACATATTGATCGAGCATTGCAATAAAAAGATGGAACAGGAGTAAGAGTATCAATTAAAGACTTAGACAGGCAGTTCTCAGAGGCTAAGGATCTTAACACATTCAAATTCCTGTGTTTCACAGTTTTTCTGCAAAAGAATTTCCTATTACTAACAATGATTGGTATATTATATTCATCCTGAATTAAATTATGGTAAAGATGAAGAGGAATTAAGGATAAACTGAATGACAGTACGTATAGAGCAATATACAGCATAACCAATAATAAAAATCCATAATTTAATTAATAAAAAGCAATAAGATAGTATAAAACCCAATTAATTACCTTGAATCATACATGTAATATTTAAAAAACAGGTCTTAAAAATTAATACTTACAGTTAAAATGAATCTATATAATTCTCAATGTTAAGAATTAAAATCTAAATA
Source organism: Geotrypetes seraphini (assembly GCF_902459505.1). Taxonomy (NCBI): domain Eukaryota; kingdom Metazoa; phylum Chordata; class Amphibia; order Gymnophiona; family Dermophiidae; genus Geotrypetes; species Geotrypetes seraphini. The sequence continues at coordinate 142,670,735 of NC_047087.1, forward strand.
ATATAAGACTGTAAAATAAACTTCATGGCCATCTTCGAGATCACTATCCTCCTGTTCTACAGTTTCAGCGTTATCTGTCCAGGATAATATTTCAGTCACATCATATACATCAGTGTTCTTCAACCTTTTTTATACCTATGGACCGGCGGAAATAAAAGAATTATTTTGTGGACCGGCAAACTACTAAGACTGAAATTTAAAAACCCATCTCCACCCCATCCCCGCGAGCTTGGTCCCACAAACCAACTGATCCTATACATACAAGCCTCAAATAGTAATGATTTTATATTGAACGTATTTTATTAAACTATAAAAAGAAACAATATTCTGTATAATTGTCATTTTATAAATACAAATAATACAGAGGAAGGATCAACAAAACCCGTCTCCCCTCCCCTTCACATATATCCCATCTTCTATCAAGAAATTATGACAGAATGGTACACAGAAATATCATGCTAACAGAATACCGCAGTCACACATGACAGGAATAGTGTTAGGGGAGAGCAACTAGTGCAACTGCTCCCTGGTCAGAGAGAGCTCCCAGTTATGTCAAACACCAGCTCTAGCAGGATATTTCAAATCTGATATATTCTAATCTCAAGATAGAAATAAAATTATTTTTCTACCTTTTGTCGTCTCTGATTTCTGCTTTCATCGTCTTTTCACTCTTCCATCCAGCTTCTGCCCTCTGTCTTTTCAATCCAGCATCTCCCCCTTCCATATGGTATCTACCTTCTTTCTATGCCCCTCTCCCCTTTCCATCCAGCCTGTGCCCCCTCTCTCCTTTTTACATGATTCATTTTGCTCTCATTTTTATCTTTCCTACACCAGATCTAGCATCTTTGTCCCTCTCTCCTTATTTCTCATCTGACCCCCTTCCCAACAGGTAGGCCGGCCTACATTGCATCATTGAAGCGGGCCAGCCTAGCAAAGGCCCCGAGGCTGCCTCATGAAACCGCGGCTAAACTACTGCTTAAGGGCAGCTGTGTGCCAAAGTTAAAAGCACACAGAGCTACCGCTGCTGGTCTGGAGGTGTGGAGACATATGCGGCAGGAGACCCGGCGAAGGCAGCAGTCCCGGCATACGTGACGGCAACAGGAAGTTGCAAGTCAGCTGACACCAGCACCGCAGTCTCTCTTCCTGCCTAGTATGCAGTTTTTGAAGACCCAAATCCTTCACGGACCGGCAAGAAATTTTTGCGGACCGGCAGTTGAAGAACACTGATATATATATCACATAGCCACAGTATATCACCAAAAGAAATAAAAAAAAATCTGACCATCCAGAAACCACCATAGATAAGTTTGTGATAAAAACCAGCAGATTAGAAAAAGAGATGATCAATAAAAACACTTTCCAGTTAGTGTGACAAACTCTTCTTTCAATCTGATTGAAAACCCACACTTCATTAATATGGTTCAGTCATTGATATCAGGATAGAGTCCACCCAGCAGAGCAGATGTTGCAGGGAAACTGCTGGATAAAGTGTATGACACAGAAATGGAGCAATGTTCAACAGGTCTAGAGGGTAAAGTTATCAGCCTAAATCTTGATGGGTGGAGTAATGTCTACAATGATCCTATTGTATGTGCTTGTGTAACAGTAGCAGTCTTTCTTGTAGAAAAAATTGATAGTTCAGGAAATGACTTACAGCTGAATACTTACAGGAAATAACAGCAAAAGCTATAATAAAACGTGAACAAAAATTCCAGTGTCTACTATACAATTTAGTCACATACAATGCTGCAAATGTATCCAAGATAATGAAGAAATTTGTAAGAGCATGACGAGAATACCAAGCTAATAACATATGTTGCGGTGCTCATTTGCTGCACCATCTAGCCAAAGACTTCAGTGTCCCAGAAATAAAGACTGAAATTGCTAAATACTTCCCTATCATTTTGCAGCAGCAGCAGCTCTGAAAAGAATGGGTGGACCAAGCTAACACTTCCATAACATGTTAGATGGAACTCTGTAGTGGACTGATATGAAAAGTATATCAAGAACTGGCCTGTTCTGATGACAGTTTGTGAAAAAAAAATGAGTGAAAACAGATGGCATTGTTATGGCCAAAATCCTCAACACTGGGCTTAAGAGAAATATTGAAGATATGCTGAGAATTCTGAAACCCATTTCTGAAGCTCTAAACAAAATATAGAACAAATAGCTGTTTTATTGCTGATGCTGTTGAAATTTGGAAGGAAATGAGTGAGCACTTAAAAACAAAACTGGCACAATGACAGAATTAAATTGCGAATGGGACAAGCACAGTCTCCAGCAGTGTTCCCGCTAAGCTGCGCTGGCGTGCGCTGGCGCACAAAATATTACATCGCAGCGCACAAGTTTCTCGTCACAGCGCACACACGTGCTTGCAGGCAGGCGAGCTGGCAGTCCATGTAACGCGTCGCAAAGGTAAGGGGAGGCTGGGGGAGGAATCGGACGTCGGGGTGGGGGTGCGAGCAGGGAGGGGGGCGATCAGAAGAGGCGTACGGCAGATGGCAGGGCGGCGAGAGGAGAGTCGGGTGGGGGGGGGGAGTAACACCGGAAGAGAGCGGCAAATCCGGGCAAGGCAAGACTTGCAGAGGCGTACCTAGGGGGTGCGGGGGGTCGATCCCGACGGTCCGCTCAGCTCGCCAACAAGGAGAGGCAGCCGGACTCGCGTACGCTCCGACCGCCTCTTCTTGGGGATGATGATGAAGATATTGATGATATCTAACTTGAGTGAAGAATTGATTCCATTCCAGTTTCACAACAATTATTCTACAACATATTGAGTGAACTCTTCTCACTGAAGGCAAACTTTGTGCCCAATAAAATGGTTTTCAATATTTTGTTTTAATGTATTTATACTTTTGTGTAGAAGCTGGAATTGATAGATTGTCTAGAAATTGAAAGCATCAAACGTATTGTCTTCTGGACTGTTTTTAATTTACAGTTTACACATATGGATGTAACAGACATAACTACATTTGTTGTAAAACATTTATTAAGATATCATTTCATCCCTACAATTTCTGTAGACTGTTTTAAAATAAATTTGAGTTTTTCTGGTAAAAAAAAAAAAAAATAAAGAATTTTGTACTTTCAAGAATTAATGCGTTGTTTTGTGTTCTTAAAAATATTATTTAACGTTATTTAATTTAGCGTGTAGGCCTAAAATTCCTTTGAATACCTCGTCCTCATGTATCAGCAACTTTGACAACATATTTATTTGGCACTTAGATTTACAGACTGTTGAAGTAATGATTTCACTTTTAACAGCAGTAGCTGACATAGAAAGAATATTCTCTTCCTTTGGACTCATTCATTTCAAAATGAGAAATCATTTGAGACCCAATAAATCAGGAAAGCTTGTTTTTCTTTTCCAGATTATGAACATACAAGAAGATGAAGATCAGTGAGCTACAGAAGACAGTATTTTAAGTTTTTCATGTGTGGGCCTGGCTGATAGTTTAAGGTTTTTTTTAACCACATCAGTTAATATGAATGTTTAAGCAAATACAAGAATACATATGATATGGAACGCTTAGGTTCTTACCTTGATACTCTTCTTTCTAGTAGACATACACTATTCCTCATGAGAACTCTTTTAGGGAGCTTCATTTGCATACTTTTTTGCTCTTCCTCGCTTACATCTGAACAGTCCTTCAACTTCTCAGTGTGTAACAAAGCAGACGGCCAGCTTTGAAGAGGAAACAGAAGAGGAAGAGTTACGGGGACTCTCCCTGAGAAACATATGAGTGTGGAAGATATGTATACATACCCCCTGGATAACATAACATGGTAGCTACTGCCTCTATTCTTGTCAAGGCTGGATCGAAGAAACAAGATGTCTGAATTATCAGGTCTTATTGAGGCAAGAAGCAGGCAAATTCACCACTGACAGGGCGGGCTTCAGGAACAGAGTGCATGTCTACTAGAAAGAAGATTATTGAGGTAAAAACTTAATCTTTCCTTCTAGTACGACAGACACCTGAACCTATGGGATATAACAGAGCAGTCTCTCAAGCTTAGGGTGAAACAGATGAGCCTGCCGCCAGAATCGAAGATCCAAATGTGGAATCCTGTTTAGCCACCACATTCACTCTGTAAAACTTTGTGAATGTATGCAGAGAAGATCAAGAGGCAATTCTACAGATCTCTTCTGGGGAAACTGCAGAGGATTCCGCCCATGAGGAAGCAACACATCACATGGAATGTGCCTTCACAGATATAGGTGGACGTTTTCCACTTCTGATATAGGTGGAAAAAATGGCCATATGGATCCACTTTGAAAGTGTTGCTTTTGATGCTAGACCTTTATGGGCTCTCCAGCCAACACAAACAGATGATCTGACAATCGATATTCATTCATAGCTTCTAGGTACTGCACCCTAACATCTTTTCTCGAACCAGAGGGTGTGTAGGCTTACTTCCTGGTTGATGTGGAAGCTGGAAATCACTGGGCAAGAAAGATGGAATTGTGTACAAGGTCACAGAAACATGACGGCAGATAAAGGCCAAACAAACTATCCAGTCTGCCCATCCGCAGTAAACATCTCTTACTCTCTCCGAGAGATCCCACGTGTCTATCCCAGGCCCTTTTGAACTCAGACAGTCTCTGTCTCTACCACCTCTTCTGGGAGACTGTTCCATGCATCTACCACCCTTTCTGTAAAAAAGTATTTCCTTAGATTACTCCGGAGCCTATCACCTCTTAATTTCATCCTATGCCCTCATTGCAGAGTTAAATATCTATCATATCTCCCCTCTCCCGCCTTTCCTCCAAAGACTGAGATCTTTAAGTCTGTTCCCATATCATTTTCGTAGCCTTCCTCTGGACCGACTCCATCCTTTTTATATCTTTTTGAAGGTGCAGCCTCCAGAATTGTTCACAATATTCTAAATGAGGTCTCACCAAAGTCTTATACAGGAGCATCAATACCTCCTTTTTCCTACTGGCCATGCCTCTCCCTATGCAACCTAGCATCCGTAATCCCAAGAAAAGGATCTCTGCAGGATAAAGCCTGACGTTCTGACACTCTCCAGGCGGACGTAATTGCCTCCAGAAACAGCATCTTGATGGTAAGGTCCAACAAGGATGCTTGGTCCAGAGGCTTATAGGGCATTCTTGTTAGTGCCTGGATAATTAGATTAAGATTAATCTTTACTAAACGCCCATAACCAATTATAAAAAAAATTCTCATTTGTACTCTTACCTAGATGTTACTACCTTGGATTGTCTTTCTATCCTATAACGAATGTAGTTCCTCCCCATCTTCTCTCCATGTTCCAGTATGTTTGGTTAGTTTGGAATTATGTTAATGTGGTTTTAACATTGTATAATTTTTATTTCTGTATTTTGCCTAGAAATTTCTGATAGGTTGAGTGCCCTTTGCTGAAGGGCTTTTGGGCCAAGATTTGGTCTCATATTACCTCCCTGGCGGGTAGTAATATCCCACTCACATATGCATGCTTGATCTCTACTATGCACTCCACTCAGGATCCCTCTATGCATGAGATGTATCACTTAATGTACAACTTCTTTTATTAATTGCAATCTGAATTATTTTAGCCAACTGGAAAGATTTTTCTAATATTTCATACACCGAGTGGTGGAACACTGTTTGTTTGTATGCCCGCTATGAAAGGGTTGCTGCTGAACGTAATAACTCACTCTGAAAGTTCACAAAAATGTGGGCACTGCTGTCCGGTGAAGTAGCATTTGAGTTGCCCCATGTCCATCCTGGTGAGCCAGAATCATGAATACATGACTTGCCTTACTGTATCATCTTTTTGACATATATGACTGCATGAGCCATCTTACAATTTTTAAGTGACACATTCTAATGTTATTATGTCCTCTTATACTTGCGTGTTTCTCTTAGATCTGTACACATAGCTGATAAGCTTGTTAGTTGAGTTACGTTATTTTTATTTGTTCTGTTTTTGTTGATATGTCATGGACCACCTGTACTTACGATTTGTGAAGACTTTGTTATGTATATGAGGTCTGTGCTTGTATTCCTATGACAAAATGCTAATAAAACTGATTGAACTTAAGAAATTTCTGATAGGCGATTATATCAAATTTTAATAAAATTTGAAATGTGAAAGCTTAATTCCACGATGGAAAAGGCTGTCACATTGGAGGGCAGAGCTGTAACATGCCCTTCAAAAATCGTCTACAATCAGGATGAGCAACAAGAGCATTCCTATTGATCCTTGGTCCAAAGTAGGAAAGCCCAGGTATCTGAACTCGCAGGGAGCCATTAGGCCCTTTTCTAGACCTTCCTGGAGAAAGACGAGTACCACCAAGATCTAAGCCAAGCTTGGGTCTTTGGCTCCTCTAAGCGCACCAAGTTTGGAAACACTTCCAGGACTTCGCTTATGCTGTTACAGTCGACTGTTTCCTACACCTCAGAATGGGGGAGCCCACTCTATCTGAGTAGCCTTTGTGCACTAGCACTGCACACTCAAGAACCATGCCATAAGGATCCTGAAGAGCAATTGGGCCCTGCATGGAGAAGCCAGAGATGAAAGGGAAGTTTGAGACTTTGATCTTGTTGCAAACGTAACAGGTCTATATACCACAGGCATCCCAGCCAGTCTGACGCTACTAGAAACACCCTTCCTTGGTGCACCATGATCCTGCGCAGAAGTCATCCCACAGAGGGAAGGCATGTAGAAGACCTGCCTTTGGCCAGGGTTGAACCAGGGCGTCTAGACCTTTGTTTCCCTAACTCATGTTCGACTGAAGAATCGATCCGCCTTCTTGTTGGTGGCTGACACCCCCACAGATTCACTATGCAGGTGAAGGCTTCCAGGACAGTGACAATTTTCCAGAATCCAGGGTCTTCCAGCTGAGGAAATCCGCTTGTACTTTGTCCACTTCTGCTACATACACCACCAAGCGCACTAGAAGATGGGCCTCCGCTCATCAAAACAGCATTTGGGCTTTCTAGCGTAGAGGGACACTCTAGATGCCCCATAGCAATTGACATAGGCCACCACCATTGCATTATCTGAGAAAACTTGAACCGCTTTGTTTTGTAAAGCGCTCCTGAACTCCAGGAGAGCTAGGTGGACAGCTCGAAGTTCCAAGCAGTTAATCAATCACTTTCCCTGAGAAAGGGACCAGCATCTGAACTGGACAACCCTCACAATGTGCCACCCCCCCCCAACCGTAAAGGCTGGCCTCCATCACTAGAATCACCCTGGACGAGATGCTGATGGGAAACCCTCTGGTAAGAGAGTAAGGATTCAACCATCAGACCAGACTGTGAGGAGCTTTTGCTATCCAAGGAAGCTGTAGGTGCAGTGCATCCATCTGTGGGCACCATCAGGAAAAGCAGACACAAGTGCACCCTTGCCCAGGGGACTATGTCCATGGTTGCAACCATTGACCCCAAAACCTGCAAGTACTGCCAGGTCATTGAAAACAAGCTTGCTCCGAGACTCCCATATCTGATACAGAAGCTTTTCTTTGCAGGCTTCCGGAAGACTGGGCACAGGGAAATTTATCAACTATCTGCCGGAACCCGAGTCTTTCTCTTGGACGGGATCCATGGGTTCTAGCAATCTTTTCTAGCTTCCCCACTACAGAGTCTATAAAAAGGTCTGGGAGGGGATGAAAGAGCACAAGCTTGTACCCCTACCATATAATTTCCAGCACCCAGCAATCTGAGGTGGTCTCCGCCTATGTCCCCAAATAGGCAGATAACCTCCCACCGATGTGGGGAGGCTTGGCTGATGACTTGGCATCATAACTGCATCTTTGGAGCTGTGGCACAGTGGAATCCTGAAGACTGAGGGAGTCTGGCCCCTCTAAATCTTTGTATGGAGTTCTGAAATACTCTCTGGCTCGAAGGACCTCCTGAGAACTGGCGGTATCACTTGAGGGTCCGAAAATTACTGCAACCTATCCCCCTAGGGCAGGGGGAGGCAATTTCGGTCTTCGAGAGCCGGAGCCAGGTCAGGTTTTCAGGATATCCACAATAAATATGCATGAGATAGATTTGCATCTCAAGGAGGCAGTACATGCAAACCCATCTCATGCATATTCATTGTGGATATCCTGAAAACCTGACTTGGCTCCGGCTCTCAAGGACCGGAACTGCCTACCCCTGCAATAGCTCAAGGCCTGCTGTCCGGTAAGGATTGCAGCTTATAGACCTGTAGCTAGCCATAAGATCATCCAGGCCCTTCCCAAGAAGTAACTGTCCCTGAATGGCAGTTTCGAGTCACGTTTGAGGAAGAATCACCCTCCCCCACTCACCGGTCCACTGTCTGAGCTACAGCATCCCGCAGGTAGAAAGGGAATAGCTATCTGGTCTGTTGCAGGTGGCAAGATGGTGAACGTCCCAAAAACTCGTAGGACTTATTGCAAAAAATGTTGTAAGCATCAGCCTCACAAAGTGACCCAGTACAAGAAGGGCAAGGACTCTCTTTATGCCATGGGAAAGAGAAGATATGATCGTAAGCAGAGTGGCTATGGTGGTCAAACGAAGCCTATTTTCCGTAAGAAGGCTAAGACCACCAAAAAGATTGTCTTGAGGCTCAAGTGCGTGGAGCCAAACTGCAGGTCTAAAAGGATGCTGGCTATTAAGAGATGCAAGCATTTTGAGCTTGGAGGTGACAAGAAAAGAAAGGGCCAGGTCATTCAGTTCTAAGCTCCTCCTTCCATTGCTTTGTTGCATATTGGAATAAAGATATTTGAAACTTTCTTCTAAAAAAAAAAAAAAAAGAAAGGGAATAAGTTGACAGTGTGCTCATAACTTTGAAAAGATCAAACAAAGCATCAGCCACATTAATCCACTCCAGCCATTACAAACTATAGACCTTTGTCCATTATAATGTCTGGATCGAGGCGATCTTATAGCAGCAAGATCGGGTGACGAAAAGATGCAACCGCAGCTGCTTTCAATCCCGAGGCCATGGTCGCAAGAGCATTTTATGCACAAATCCAAACTGCAGACCTGGGCATTCTTTGATACCACACCACCTTCACTGGGAAAAGAGGTACATTTGGTAACCTGTGTCACCAGTGAAATAATAATAATAATAACTTTATTCTTATATACCACCATACCCAGTGAGTTCTAGGCGGTTCACAATGATTAAACACAGTTACATGCAGTTAAGTATTAATTGGACAGATTTACATTGATTAAACATAGTTACATGCATAGATACATGTGGTTCCCATTAAGTAAACATAGTTACATGCGGTTAAGTATTAATTGGGTAGGTAGGGTAGCGGGATAGGGTGGATGGGGGGTGGGGGTGGGGGGTGAGTAAGATAAAGGGGGGTGGGGTTCTTTAAGGAGGGGGCAGTTAAGTGTCGTGACGTTGGAAGAGGTGTGTTTTGAGTAATTTTCTGAAGCTGAGATATGCTGATGCCTCGAGGATTCATTGGGCTATCCATGGGTTTAGTTTGGCGGCCTGGAAGACGAAGGTTTTGTCGAAGAATTTATTGGAGTGGCAGAGTTTTAGGGAGGGGAAAGCAAATAGCTGGATTCTGTGGGAGCTCTTATTTCTGTGATTCAGGATGAAGTGTGGGTAGATGTAGTTTGGGGCTAGGCTGAATACTGTTTTGTAGCAGAAACAGGCGAATTTAAATAGTACTCTGGATTCCAATGGTAGCTAATGAAGTTTGTGGTAAAAAGGGGTGATATGTTCCCATTTTTTCAGGCCAAATATAAGGCGGACAGCGGTGTTCTGGATCATTCCGAATCTTCTGATAGTTTTCTTCATGGAGCTCAAGTAAATGATATTACAGTAGTCCAGTATGCTGAGAATGGAGGATTGCACTAGCAGGCAGAATGACGTGTCATCGAAATATTTTTTTATGGTGCGTAGTTTCCAGAGTACCGAGATGCTTTTCCTAACTGTGATGTCAGTGTGCTTCTCCAGGGTTAGATGTTTGTCCAGTGTGACTCCTAGTATTTTTAGGGTTTGTTCGAGGGGAAAGGTCGATCCTTTTACTTGAATTGTGGTGTCTGTGATTTTGTCTTTGGGGCTAGCCAGGAAGAATTTTGTTTTGTCGGGGTTTAGTTTTAGTCTGTAGGATTGCATCCAAAGTTCTATCTGATTGAGTGTATTTGAAAGGGAGGTGTGGAATTCTGGTGTGAAACTGGGTAGCGGGATGACTATTGTGATGTCATCGGCGTAGATGAAGAATTTGAGCTTGAGGTAAGGTAGACATTGAACAGGGTGGGGGACAGGGGGGAGCCCTGCGGAACACCACAGGAGTTAACCCAGCTGTATGAAAAGGAGTCATTCTTAAATACTCGGTATGATCTGTTTCTTAGGAATCCCTGGAACCAGTTGAGGACCTGGCCGGAGATGCCGATGAATGCAAGGCAATCTAAGAGAATGTTGTGGTCGACTAAGTCAAAAGCACTGCTCAGGTCTAGTTGCACGATCAATGCGCTGGAGCCCTGGCTAAAGAGTGTGTGTAAGTTGTCTAGTAAAGAGGCTATGATGGTTTCAGTACTGTGGTCGGAGCGGAAACCTGATTGATTGTCATTTAGGATGTTGAATTTTTCCAGATATGTGGTTAGCTCGGTATTCACCACCCCTTCAGTGATTTTGGTGAATAGTGGGATACTTGCAATTGGTCTGTAATTAGACGGTGAATTGGGTGGTTCTTTCGTGTTTTTTATGATAGGGGTTATCGAAATGTGGCCCTGTTCTGCTGGAAAGCTCCCTGTGGATAGAAGGTGGTTTGTCCAAGTCAGCATATTGGCCTTGAAGTGATTCGGAGCAGTTTTCATGATGTGAGGTGGGCAGGTGTCCAGTCTGCAGAAGGAGTTGGAGTATTTGTTAAAGTATTTGTTGAAGGTGTGCCAGTCGATGGTTGTGAATTGATTCCAACTTAGGTCCGTTCTGGACCCTTGGTCTCGTGTAGTCCTGTCTGTGTCTGGGAGGATTGGAAAGTCCCCGTGGGGGTTGAGGGGGGAAGTTAACGAGGATCTTAGTTTCTGTATCTTAGAGTTAAAGAAGTCAGCTAGGGTGTTAGCGGTTAATGAAGATTCGTCATCACGGTTATCAGTGAGTGTCTCTAGGTTGTAGAGGTCGTTGACCAGTTTAAAGAGGTTGCTACTGTTGATTGTGACATTTCCGATTTTGTGGGCATAGAAATTTTTTCGTTTTTCTGTGGTGAGGTTTTTGTAGTTTTTTAGTTTGAGTCTCCATGTTTCTCTGTGTTCCTGAGTTCCAGATTTAATCCAAATTCTTTCTAATTTTCTAAGGTCCCTCTTTAACAGTAGTAGCTCTGAATCAAACCATCCCTCCTGATTTGGAGATCTGGTTCTACGTGTTTTTATGGGGGCTATTTCATTTAAAATGTTTGTGCTGTCTTTGATCCAGGAGGTCATAAGTTGATCCGGTTCATCATTTTGTTTAACAGTGGTTTCATAGTGGGACCAGAATTTGACCGGGTCAATCTTACCTCTGGAGGTGTGGGTTTTGGTGTTTCTTTTTTTGCTGTTTTTAGTGGTTTTTTGTTGGCCGCGAATGGTGAAACTGCATAATTTGTGGTAGGACCATAGGGAGTCAGTCCAGTTGTCTTGGTTCCAGAGGAATTTGGGGTTTATTTGTTCATTGGTGGAGAATGTCACCAGGTCTAGTTGGTGGCCTCTTTCATGGGTTTTGATGGGCGGGGGTTTGAGGTAGCCTAGTTGGGAGATTAGTGACCAAAAGTCTGAAATGTCTGGCTTGTCTGTTTGCTTAAGGTGAATGTTGATGTCTCCGCATAATAGGTTGTAAGGACTTGATAAAGAGTTAGTTAGTAGGCATTCGGCGAAGTCTTCCTTGGCTAGAGTCCATTTATTGGGTGGGATATAGAACAGTGTGATTGTTAGGGAGGAGGCCAATGACTTTGCGGTTAGTGAGATGGCTAGTGTTTCTAAGTTGGGGGAAGATTTGGAGTTGAGAGTGGTGCAGTTTAGATGGTCTCTGTAGATTATTGCTAGTCCTCCTCCTCTTCCCCAAGTTCTGGCTAGGGATAGAATCTTGTAGCCTTGGGGAAGACAATCTTTGATAATAATATCTTTATCTGATAGCAGCCAGGTTTCCGTGAGTAGGACCAGGCCAGGGTTAGTTTCAGTTAACCAGTCTTTGATCAAAATGGATTTGTTTCTCATCGATCTTATGTTTAGGTAGAATTCTTGGAGGATCTGGATGTTAGTGGGGTCTGTTGGGAAGTAGTGGGAGTAAGCTAGTTTTTTCAGTGATCTTTGTATTTTTTTGCGGGGCTTGGTTGATCTGTGGGAGAGGGGGGGGATTGAGGTGGGGGGGGAGCCTGTTTCAATGGGTGAGCTTATTTCTGGATAGTTGTAAGGAGAGTGGGCTGTGATGGTGTGGAATTTGGATTTTACCATGCGGTATGAGGAGTAAAGAACTGGGATGGGGGCAGAGTATGTAGGATCGGCTGTGCAAATCTTGATGGTGAGTAGATAAAGTAGGAGCAGTGTGGCACATTGGTGAAAGTTTGGTCGGGCCATGGCGGCGCGTTTATCTGCTGAAGACAATGTTGTGAGAGGTTATGGGCTGCTGTGGTGTAGTGCAGGCCACGAATTACGATAGGGTTGCAGGGCAATTGGTGGGTTACAGAGTAGCAGGTTATGGGTTGTTACTTTGTTGTAGGGCTGTGCAGTTGAGAGGTTACAGGCTATGGTAGAGATTTGCAAGGTTACAATGGTTTACAAGGCTATCAGCTGTTACAATGTATTACAAATTATGGACTGCCTTGGTTGCTAGTAAGGTGCCCCAATGAAGACTACTGGGTCAAACTTAAAACTATGTCTCCCGAAAGAGCAGAATCATACAACAAAACTGATACTAGTAAGGTGCAGCAGTGTGTTGCAGGTTTACATCTGAGGCTTTTACAGTGTCATGCACAGCTGTACAGAAACAGTTAAGGGTTTTGTAATACTTATTGATCTGGAGGACTGCGTCTGAGGTCCGTGCTCCCACGCTCCTCTCCCGGGGGCAGGGCGCTGCTTTAAAGGAAGGCAGCAGAGTCGCTGGGGTTTCGGGAGGCGGAGCAGGGCTCCCACGCGGTCCGAGGTCGCTAGTGTAGTGCAGGCAGCTCCCGGTGGCAGAGGAGCTGCTCTGAAGGCAGGTAGCAGAATCGCTGGGGTTTCGGGGGGCAGAGCAGGGCTCCCACGCGGCCCGAGGTCGCTAGTGTAGTGCAGGCAGTTCCCGGTGGCAGAGGAGCTGCTCTGAAGGCAGGTAGCAGAATCGCTGGGGTTTCGGGGGGCGGAGCAGGGCTCCCACATGGCCCGAGGTCGCTAGTGTAGTACAGGCAGCTCCCGGTGGCAGAGGAGCTGCTCTGAAGGCAGGTAGCAGAATCGCTGGGGTTTCGGGGGGCGGAGCAGGGCTCCCACACGGCCCGAGGTCACTAGTGTAGTGCAGGCAGCTCCCGGTGGCAGAGGAGCTGCTCTGAAGGCAGGTAGCAGAATCGCTGGGGTTTCGGGGGGCGGAGCAGGGCTCCCACGCCGCCCGAGGTCGCTAGTGTAGTGCAGGCAGCTCCTTTGGGGGAACAAAAAACTGGTTAATTGCAGCATCCATCGGAAAGAGCTTTGGACATAGCTTTGGCCAACCGAAGGGGCCTCTGCAGTACCTCCCAATACACTGTAAACATTCTTTATAAAGTCTTAATGTAATGGAAAACAAGAGGTCTATGCCTTGGTACTGATCAAAAGTGAGCACTGCTTGGCAGAGGACTGAGAAGCCTCTAGCTTTAGTTCTTGAAGGGATTCCATGATTATCCCCACAAGTGCTGAAGGTTTAAACAGCTTGCACACAATTGGGTCCTTGCCAAAATCAGGGGCCTCCACCAGATCCAGCTCCCTCAGAGATGAAGCCACATCTTCTGCTATAAAGTATCCTGAATGAGTGAGTAAAGGCATAGAAAGCACAGTTACTTACCGTAACAGGTGTTATCCAGGGACAGCAGGCAGACTTGCTTGAAGAAATTCGAAGTTTAGAGTCACCCGCACCGCGCATGCGCGAGTGCCTTCCTGCCCAGCGCAGGGCGTGTCTCCTCAGTTTAGATAGCTATGCAGAGAAGCCAACCAGGGGAGGTGGGTGGGTTGTGAGAATAGCTGCCTGCTGTCCCAGGATAACACCTGTTACGATAAGCAACTGTGCTTTATCCCAGGACAAGCAGGCAGGTATTCTCACATATGGGTGACCTCCAAGCTAACCAGAATGGGATGGTGGGAGTGTTGGCAATTTAGGAGAATAAATTTTGTAATACTCTTTGGCCAAACTGTCCATCCCATCTGGAGAAAGTATCCAGACAATAGAGAAAAGTGAAAGTATGAACCGAGAACCAAGTAGCAGCTCTACAAATTTCCTCAATAGGTGTAGATCTGAGGAAAGCTACTGAAGCTGCCATTGCTCTGACTTTATGGGCTGTGACTTTACTGTGAAGGGATAATCCAGCCTGGGCATAGCAGAAAGTGATACAAGCCGCCATCCAGTTGGAGATGGTACGTTTAGAAATAGGATGACCCAACTTATTAGGATCGAAGGAAACAAAAAGTTGAGGAGCAGTTCTGTGTGGTTTGGTGCATTCCAAGTAGAAGGCCAAAGCACGTTTACAGTCCAGAGTATGAAGAGCTGATTTTCCAGGATGAGAATGATGCTTTGGAAAAAACACTGGAAGTACAATGGATTGGTTGAGATGAAATTCCAAGACCACTTTAGGTAGGAATTTAGGATGAGTACGAAGAACCACAGTGAATGGTGGGTCAGTAACTAAAGCTTGCAGTTCACTGACTCTTCGAGCAGAAGTGAGGGCTATGAGAAACACCACTTTCCAAGTGAGATACTTCAGATGAGCCTTATCAATTGGTTCAAATGGAGGCTTCATGAGTTGAGTAAGGACAACATTGAGGTCCCAAACCATTGGAGGCGGTTTGAGAGGAGGGTTAACATTGAGGAGTCCTTTCATGAATTTGGAAACCACTGGTTGAGCAGAGGGGTTTCCCTTCAATAGGCTGATGGAAAGCCGCAATTGCACTGAAAAGTACTCGGATAGATGTAGACTTGAGGCTAGAATTGGATAAGTGCAACAGGTAGTCCAAAACAGAAGATAAGGAGGAATGCTGAGGCTCGTTATGATGAGAAAAACACCACGTAGAAAATCTAGTCCACTTTTGGTGATAGCATTGTCTAATGGTAGGCTTCCTAGAAGCTTCTAAGACATCTCTTACAGATTGAGAAAACTGAAGAGGAGTTACGTTGAAAGGTACCAAGCTGTCAGGTGTAGAGACTGCAGGTTGGGATGAAGCAGAGATCCTTGACTGTGTAAGCAGAGAAAGAAAAACTGGTAGAAGGTATGGCTCCCTGGTGCTGAGTTGAAGTAGAAGGGAGTACCAAGGTTGTCTTGGCCACTGAGGAGTAATTAGAATCATGATGGCATGATCGTTCTTCAACTTGACCAGAGTCTTGAGAATGAGAGGAAATGGAGGGAATGCGTAGATGAAGAGATTCGTCCATTCCAGAAGAAAAGCATCTGCCTCGAGGCAGTGAGGAGAGTATATCCTGGAGCAGAACTG
This sequence comes from Geotrypetes seraphini, assembly GCF_902459505.1. Classification (NCBI taxonomy): domain Eukaryota; kingdom Metazoa; phylum Chordata; class Amphibia; order Gymnophiona; family Dermophiidae; genus Geotrypetes; species Geotrypetes seraphini. Next base: position 142,686,292 of record NC_047087.1, read on the forward strand.
AGGCAGTTTGAAGTTGTGGGGAGCCGCAAAGAGGTCTTTCTGATGGGTTCCCCACTGTGAAAAAATGTGATGAAGAGGCGAGGACTGGAGAGTCCATTCGTGAGGTTGCAGAAGACGACTCAAGTTGTCTGACAAGCAATTCTTTGCGCCTTGAATGTAGACAGCTTTGAGGAAGGTGTTGTGGCAAATTGCCCAGTCCCAAAACTTCAGAGCTTCTTGACAAAGGGAGGCAGATCCCATCCCTCCTTGTTTATTGACATAATACATGGCGACTTGGTTGTCCGTCCGGATGAGGACTACCTGGTCGTGAAGAAGATGTTGAAAAGCGCTGAGAGCCTTGAAAATCGCCGAGTTCCAACAGATTTATGTAACATTGACGATCCGTACTGGTCCAGTGACCTTGAGTACGGAGACCATCAAGATGAGTGCCCCAAGCGTAGGTCAATGAGTCTGTCATGAGGACCTTCTGATGAGGGGGCATTTGAAAAAGCAAGCCTCTGGAAAGATTGGAAGAGAGCATCCACCAATGGAGAGACTTCTTCAAGGAAGGAATGACTGAAATGTGTCCATTGAGATGCCAGGGTCCACTGAGGCATTCTGAGGTGAAGTCTGGCAAAAGGAGTCACGTGTACTGTGGAGGCCAAGTGACCCAGAAGTACCATCATGTGTCTCGCTGAGATGGAAGAGCGGGAAGACACTGTATGACAGAGTTGAAGAAGAGCTTCCAGACGTTGTTGTGGAAGGAATGCTCTGAGTTGGACAGGGTCCAGAACAGTTCCAATGAATTGTAGATTCTGTGAGGGCTGAAGTCGAGATCTGGGAAAGTTGATTTCGAATCCTAAACTTTGTAGGAACCAGGTAGCCCATTGGATCGCTACAATAACCCATTGAGATGTGGAATCCTTGATGAGCCAGTCGTCAAGGTAGGGAAATACCTGAAGACCAAGGTTTCGGAGAGCTGCCGCTACCACTACCAGGCTGGTGAACACTCTGGGAGACGAGGCCAGGCCAAAGGGTAGTATTCTGCATTGATAATGCAGATTCCCCAACCGAAATCTGAGGTATTGACGGGAGGCCAGATGAATGGGGATATGAGTGTAGGCCTCCTTGAGATCCAGAGAGCATCACCAGTCGTTCTGCTCAAGGAGGGGATAAAGAGATGCCAGGGACAACATTTGAAACTTTTCTTTGACTAAAAATTTGATGAGAGCCTTGAGATCCAGAATGGGTCGCAGATCGCCCATCTTCTTAGGAACAAGGAAGTAACGGGAGTAAAATCCCCTGTTCTGCTATTCCAAGGGAACTGGTTCGATGGCATGGAGAGAAAGCAGAGCTTGAGCTTCCTGAAGAAGAAGGGCGGTCTGGGATGGATTGGAAGGATATTCTCTTGGAGGAAGCTCTGGTGGAACCTGAGTGAAATGAAGAGAGTATCCTTCCCTGCTGATGGTAAGCACCCAGAGGTCGGATGTAATTATCGTCCATCGGTTTTAAAAAATGATGGAGATGACCTCCTATAGGGGGAAAAGGAGACAGAGACAGAACGGTGGAGGTTATGCTCTGTTGTAAACAATCAAAAAGGCTAAGAAGCCTTAGGTGCAGCAGAAGGTTGGGGTTTCTGTTGCTTCTGAGGTTGCTGTTTTCTCAGAGGAGGGCGAGTATAAGGAGCTGGCTTTGGAGCAAAACGCCTTTGATAGATAAGAGCAGGGCGTGCAGGCTTGGCAGGAGCTGGCTTTGGCTTAGGTCTGACTATAGAAGCAAATGATTTTTCATGGTCAGATAATTTCTTGGTGGCTGCCTCGATGAATTCATCAAAGAGGTCATTGCCCTCACAAGGAATGTTAGCCAAGCGGTCTTGAAGGTTAGAGTCCCTGTCAATGGTACAAAGCCAGGCAAGACAACGCATAGCTACAGAGCAAGCAGCCGCTCAGGCAGATAACTTGAAGGCATTATAAGATGATTGGAGGAGATGCAGACATAATTGAGATAAAGAAGCAATGACTTCCTGAAACTCAAAATGCATTTGGGTATCCAAATAATTCAAAAACTTTGTTAGAAGAAAAATAAGGATTTCAAAGTAAGTGATGAATTGAAAATTATAATTGAGGACTTTAGAGGACATCATAGCATTCTGGTAGATACGACGTCCGAATATGTCCATAGTTTTCCCTTCCCTTCCAGGAGGGACGGTGGAGTAAACCTTGGAAGGATGGGACCTTTTCAAGGAGGACTCGACGAGCAGGAATTGATGAGATAACCGAGAGTTGTCAAACCCTTTACGATGCACAGTCTTATACCTAGAGTCCAATTTTCCTGGAACAGCCGGTATGGCAAAAGGTATTTCCATGCAACGACCAAAAGTCTGATTTAAAAGCTTATGAAGTGGAAGCTTAAGAGACTCTGCCGGAGGTTGAGGAAGATGCATGACTTCGAGATACTCCTTAGAATATTTGGAGCCAGTATCCAATTGAATATCCAAGTCTATAGCCATCTGTCGCAGGAAAGACGAGAAAGATAGCTGATCTGCCAATGCTTTGCCTCGAGAAGGACTCGAGGATGCTGAGGCAGCCTGTGTCGAAGATGAAGCTTCAGCAGGGAAAAAGGCATCAAAGGAACCTGGTGACTTGGACGAGGCAATCGAGACCAGGACATCCTCGAGGTCCGGCATCGGAGACTTCGAGCGAGGAGTCGGTGGTCTGGTTGAGGTTGGAGTAGATCGAGGCTTCGAGGAAGATGGTCTATTGTGAGAAGAACTATGCCTGGAAGAATGCCTTGATGAAGGCCTCGAATGTCGGTGAGAACTGTGTCTGGAACCAGATCTCGAGGATCGAGGAGACTTCGTCTCAGAGACGTGGGCAGCCGATGCCGATGTATGAATAGGACTAGAGGCTGTAGATTGAAGCTCCAGAGGCTTGGTGGAGGAATCTCGATGCACTCTCAAAGACTGCTCCTTGTATAGAGTGTGAGGATTCTCATAGAGGCACTCGCAAATAATCTGCTCCTTGCTTTACGTGCTTGGATGCCAGACCAGACACTTGCAGAGACTCTGCTCCCTGCAAAGAGTGTGTAAGTTCAGACTGGGACAAAGGAAGCGGCTCGATCTCGCAGGAGTCTGCTGAATGCCCAGGCTGGATAAGAGGAAGCAGTTTGGGTCCCATGTTAGTAAGGAACTGAATAAACTGCTTCTCTAACATGGTCTGGAAAAAAAACGGCAAGCATGGATCCGTGTCTGAAACCGGACCACCTGCTTTGGCTGGAGGTTCCTTCGAGGTAGTGTGAGTGTGCTTCGACCTGGGAGTCTTAGACACTTTAATCACCACCGGCGGAACCGACTGCTGAGCTATCTGACCTGCGGAAATAGGGGAAGATAAAGCAGATGACATCGAAGCAAGAGCCGCTGCAAACGAAGAAGGTCTGATGAGGCTCGAGGTGGAAGCAGGAGGCGCAGAAGGAGCCTCGGTGGGAGTCGAGGCCGAAGACGCCTTCGAAGTCGAGGGATCAGTAGAAGACTCCATCTCGAAGAGCTTGTCCACCAAAATGCAACGACGCTTAAAAGCACGAGGCTCAAGTGTTTGGCAAGGCAGGCACGACCTAGGATGATGTTTTGGCCCAAGGCACTTGAGGCAGCGTCCGTGAGGGTCCGTAAGAGAGATCGCACGCTGACACTTGCTAAACCTTTTGAAGCCCGTGGCAGGCCAGGACATAGAAGGAAAAATAGCCGCCACAAAATCGAAGCCCTCGGGCTGCGGCCGAGCGGCTTGTCCCAAAAAACGAACGGAAGAAGAAAATTTTTTTTTAAAAACTAAAATAAAAGAAATAAACTAAAAACAGCGATTCGTGAGTAAAAAAACACAAACCGCAGTTGAGAGAAGGCACAAAGGAACGAAGTTAAACGCAGAGAGTCAAAGACGGACTTCTCAGCTCCGTGGAAAACTGAGAATTGAGGAGACGCGCCCTGCGCTGGGCGGGAAGGCACTCGCGCATTTGCGGTGCGGGCGATTCGAAACTTCACGTTTCTTCAAGTAAGTCTGCTTGTGAGGTGTCCGCATCCGGGCTCCGATGACGTCCATATGTGAGAATACCTGCCTGCTTGTCCTGGGATAAATAGAGTTATGTTCACTCCCGTCATCTCTTCCAACTGAACTTCCCTGCCTTTTACATGGCACTGCTGCTGAAGAAATGTGCTCTTGGGGAGAGGAAACACCCAGAGCCAGCAGGGCAGGGATCACTGAGGGATCCATGCAGCCCTGGTTAATCAAGTAAGCTGTAAACCCCACATTAATGAATCCAAGGGGAAACTGCTGACCAGGACTTCCACATGGCCCCTGTCATGTCCTTTTCTGAGGTTTTCCAGCTGCATCACAGCTGTGTTTTGCCAGGGACACTCATATGCTGTTCTCTAGTTAAAATTTAGACTTTTTCCCTGGCCTTGGACCAATTGTGCACTGATACCCCCCCAAGGGACCAGAGAAGGCTAAGCCAGCAGCTCCTGCCTCCCCCTTCACGCGCCACAAGGACCACAGATGCTCCTCAGTCAGCCATCTACCTTAAATTTGGCATGAATCCACGTTATCCTGGCCTAAGGAGTAAATCCCACCTATTTTTAAGCAAAAATGAGGTGTTTTGGAGGCAGATAAGAGGCATTTGTTTTCAAATCGAGAAATCCAAGATGGCTGTAGCAGCTGTGATTTTAGCTCCAAAAATGGCCTGGGGGAGCTACACTGAAAAATTAAAAATGAAGAAAATCAAATTTTAAAGACACTCCTCCCCCCCCCCCCCAATTTGGTTTTCCCAGCTGTCAACCTCTTACTCACTGTGCCTTGCTGTGTGCTGGGAGTTGCAAGTGTGGAAGCTACAAACAGCTTACAAGGAGAACCACTGCCTCAACAAGCCTGGAATCCAGACAGCTTGTATCTTCTGACTGCCACTCGAGCCTGATATACTGGTCGGAGAGCTTGAACCCCACAAATGAAAAACAGGGGGGGGGAGGTTTGAGGAAAGCAATCGACTCCAATCCTGCATAAAATCTACTACAGAGCCAAGCAGCCTGCACTCAAGCCAACTGCGGACAAACCTGGAGCAAGCTGTGCTCCCAAGGGAATAATCCCCAAGCCCTCAAGCTGTTAAGTTTCAAGTTTATTAATATTTTCATATACCGACCATCACAAGTATCTGGTTGGTTTACAATAATAAGAGTTAAAAATTATTTTTTTAAAAATTGTATATAAAGAAAATGAAATAAAAATAGGGGGGATAATGTCGATACAAAGACTTAATTACGAGGGATATGAGACATGCAGGCTGTCCAAGTGGATGCACTGCAAAGCAGTCTGCTCCTTGGAAGCAGACTCCCAACCTCAGAGTCAGTGCTCTCCCATAACCAGAGCATTAAGATAAGTAACTTTTACTGCTGATTGATATAAAGTTGAAAAATAAAAAATATTATAATACAGTAATTTCTAAATGGAACATTAAAAAAGAGGAGGTGATATGGGTCTATGATGTAAATTATGAACCGTTAAAAAGCTTGGTACTGGACAGAATGCCCTTATCCAAGTTGGTTTCTGAGACCCTTTAACCTCCTTGTTCTCTTAAAAACACTCTAGTGTGGGATTTTTTTTGTATCTGTGATTTGTTTCAAAGGAATCCTACAAACCATCTTCCTTGATTGGTCAAGTTGAAGGACAGCCCAGAGGTAAGGGCAGAGAAGGTGCAGCAAAAAAGTATACAAACAAAGATCCCTAAAAGAACTCTCACAAGGAGAGGTTGATTACCCACAGGTTTAGGGATAAAGTGTCTGTTGTACTAGAAAATATTATTGTTTTGGTTAAATAAAACTATTTAAACTATTAAGGTAATTATTATTTTTCTTCTTTCAACAAAGTACAACAGAATTAAACTGGAGAGAATTCACCTCACAATAATTTTATAACTATTTGTCTATGTATTTCTAATAGTATAACCAAATCAGTAATTTTTTATAGAACTTTAAAAGTAATCTGAAAAGTTATTTTTCACAAAATGAAACCTTCATCTGGTTGTAAATATTAAGATTATACCAGCAAGGATGAATCTTTCTATAGAAAATTGTGATTTAAATTAAGTCTTTCTGACTAGTGATTTAAATCAAATCCATCTTGTTCCTATTCAAATTACATCTTATAAACTCTAGGACACAGCTCTCTTTGGCATAATGCAATTCTTGAGACCAGCCCTAGCAGTATATCTGAGAGACTGGGATTATAACCAATAAACCTTGGCTTAGAATTGATGTTCAAAACTAATCCATTTTGGAGACATTACTTGGTCTGAGATCACTCTCATGGTTAATAAAGTATTAATCTCAGAAGCATTACATCCACAGGTCACTACAATAACATCTCCCTCTAACATACTGTTCAGGCTGTACTGTAGCATATCTACTTTGCTATGGCAATGATACAGGCATTATTTCAACAGAGATGTGCATTCATTAGAATGCATTTGGTTCATTAATGAGCCTTAATTTTACAGGAAAAATGTACTTAGGGCCTCTTTTACAAAGTCACAGTAATGATATTGCTGTGGTAAATGCACCGAAGCCCATAGGAACTGAATGGGCTTTGGTGTATTTACCATGGCAAAGTTACTACTGTGACATTGTAAAAGGGGCCCTTAATGGGTATTAAACCTATGAATTCACACTAATTCAATCAATTTGCACACATTAAAATATTTTTAAAATGTTATTACATGAATGTACGAAAAATCAAAACACCTACAAATCAGGGATAAAAAGCAAATGAACCAAAAATATCTGTCCTATGCACATCTCTGACAGACAATACCGAATCCCACTACCACTATCCATATAGTGTTGCTGCCAGCTGTTGTTTCTAATAGCACATTACTCCTAAAGAAATGTTGCCACTCATACCCAGGAAATTCTTCTATTAGCAGACCAGGCAGTGGTATCATCAGAAGCAACACGATATATAAAGTTAATGCAGAGAAGAGAGACAGTGTTGTCAGAACGGAGACACAAAGGATATCTACTGTTCTGCACATCATCCGTGACATTTTTGATGCTCTGCTGGACACGGACTCTCTGCTGATCAAGTTCCTGCTCTCGTCGCTCCAAGTCAGAAATCTCTGCCTTCAGATCAATGAGTTTATCTGCAATTTCTCGTGTATTACAGCCAGGCCCCACACCCCTGAGAAAGACATACAAGTAGATTATGCAAGCTAGGAAGCAGGCAGAGCTCAGAACAGAATGGATAGAGACACTTACTTCCATTGAATGCTATTCTTGGATTTCTTCTCAATGAGTCCAATCCCTTCCAGTACGTTTGTGATATCATAGATTCTTCGCTTCTGCCTCACAGCAAGTGTATCAGCTGCCTATCAAGAGCAGAAGGAGATGATCAAGTCACCTGCAGAAATATATGCAGTGCCCAAAAACTTGTTTCAATGCTAAGTGGGAAACTGGTTTAAAATATTTGTGTCCTAAATATAAGACTTCATCTTTTTAACTCAAAACCTCTTTTTTGTCAATGTATCTTGCCTATCCAGCACATCACCTTCAAACTCTCCCTTTCAAAACCAGTATCACCCATGTGTCCTTCTTCCCTTCCCACATCCTCATCATAGTCAGCATCTCCCCCTCATATCCTGTGCTGCCACCCCACCCCCCCATACTAGCATCTTCCTTTCCCTTTTGCTGCAGCATGTATAACAAAAGTGAAAATCTGTATAAAGCTATGTTCATAACAAAACATAAAAAGAAATGGAGCCAGATTAGGCTCATGCAAGGGTACTGTTAGAACACAAGGAAGTTCTGGCAGTTCCACTGTCTGCCATTTTCAGTGCTTTCTTAAAAGGTCAAGAGTGGCTCCAAAGGACTGAAGGCAGACAGATGTAGTTATTCTTTACAAGAGGAAGAGGAGAGGAAATACAGGCCAGTTCATCTGATCTCTGTAGAACTGCTGCTACAGGTGCAGTATCTGGAAATCAACAGACAACATGATCTAACACAATGTGGTTTAATCAGAGGTAGGTCCTGCTAGACAAATCAGATCAAATATTTTGACTGGGTGACAAGAGAGTTGGATCAGGAGACAGCATTAGATGTGTTGTATTTGGAATCAATATGGTTCAGCATGTAACAAACAAACTTGAGGGCTCTACAGAGAGAGTGGTTTGAAAACTGGCTTAGAAAGTGACAAAAAATAATTAATTAATTAAGAATGGCTATTTTATTAGATCACAGCATAAGTATTTTAATCTCTACATCTACCCACTAATGCTGTCATGAAGCATGACAATAGTATGAATAATTAGCATAAATATCTGCAGTTATTAGCTTTGGAAGGTTCTGTGCACCATCCTTAGACAATGAACACACTATCTCAGGAGAGTGATACATGCTGTTATATCTTTACAATGGACTGTACATTATGCTAAACAAGTTTTGGCAAGCTTTCCTTGCCAAGTTAAAGAGAAAGTACTGACTGCTTATTGGTACTGTAAATATAAGGAATATAACAAGAAACCATTTGCACCACGAGGGTCACTGCACTTAGGGCTCCTTTTACAAAGGTGAGCTAGCGGTTTTAGCACACGCTAGCCACTACCACCTCCTTTTAAGCAGGTGGTAATTTTTCAGTTAGAACACGCTATAGCGCTAATCTTGTGCGTGCGCTAAAAATGCTAGCGCACCTTAGTAAAAAGAGCCCTTAATGTATGCTTGCTGGCCAGAACTACTGTAGTTATTAGAGCATCACTATAATCAACAAGGTGTGCATCAATGGTGAAAAATAATAACATTCATACATCCCAACAAGGAACAAGGAGATAGTCTAAAACAATGATGAAACAACAGAGAATCTGTAAAAACCAGTTAGATTGTGAACTTGCTGGGGGATAGATAAGGAAAATACTTATACTATTATTCAGTGTATTGTAAACCACTTTGGGTAAGTCTCTAAATTAAAAAAGGCAATTAAAAGCCCAATAAACAATCATTTTGCCCATTAATTTACTTTTACCATAATATCCAGCTAGCATCTGTATTCAACACTAGTAACAACATCAAATGGTAGAGGGCCTGGAAAGATGCACATTTTCATCATTTTATTCTGAAACATAAAGCCACATTTAAAATTAAATTCAACTGTATATGTAATCTGATGGATTACTAGAACATAAAGATAACATTCCTCAGTAAAGCATAACTGAGTAAGCAAAATAGCATCTATGCTGCTACAATGTGTAGCAAAGGCCAATATATGTGTAGCAAAGGCCAGTATTTCAGGGATATTTCCACTACCCTGTTCATATTCACCAGGCAACCCCAGCAGTACCCAACACCATGTTATGCAGGTTAGGTACGGTTGCAACATTAATCGTGACACAGGATCTTGCTTATATGACAGCATTTTATTAAAACCCCTGCCATGCTGTCATTGGGCACAAGGAAGTGGGGGTACCGCTCGTACACGATGTTCCTGTCACCGGGCAGTGTGTAAGCGGTACCACCAGCAGGCAGCCCAAGCAACAGCCATTGGTTGAAAGAGAGTCGAGCACTAGAAAAGCATGGAGACTGCCAACATAGGAAAATGAATACAAGTGAGTGCCTTTAAACATTCTTAGCAGCATTTTCATGTTCAGCACGCAGACCCCAGTAACAGTTAATGGCTGAGAGAGTCAAGCCACGAGTAAAGCACGAAAAGTAACAGAGGAGAAGAATTTAGGCGATCGACTCCGAAAGGAGTGCATTTAAAGGCTCTTATTACCACTTTCAGGTCCAGCACGCCGTCCTTGGCCTCCTGCAGTAGGGACACGAACTTGGTGGTGAGGAGGCCGAGGCTCTTCTCATGCCGGCTCGGGATCACAGGCAGCTGTGCTGCCGAGTCGGCCATGGCAAGAACGAACCGAGCAAGAGAGGAATCGCTTCCGGGGTCAGGGGGCGCACGCCAGGCTCGGTTCGGCAACGCTGGGCTCTCTGCCTAGCAGCCGTTGGAGGGGGAGGGGGGGTCCGCATAGCACGCCGGGACGGGTTTGAACAGCAAGGAGCGTCTCGCAATTGCACGGCAGACAAAGGGAGGAAAAGGAGAGAGCTGCGAGGGACCGTCTTCAAATTAGCACTCCAGGAGGAAATCGCAGGTCTGTTAAAGACGCGCTTGGCATCTAGGGCTAGTTTACTTTCCAAATTCTATTTGCTTTCATAGCTGCCATTGCTCACTGAGCAGGGTTTCAACATATCATCAGCGATAACACCTAGATCCTTTTCCTGCTTGGTGATTCCGAAATGTGGAACGTTGTAGCCCTCATGCATCACTTTGCACTGTTACATTGAATGGCACATGCCATTTGAATACTTAAACTCCCAGTCTTGCATTTTTTTTACCATCCTCTTGCAATTTAACAACTTTGAATAGCTTTTTGTGTCATCAACAAATTTAATTACCTCACTAGTTATTCCCTTCTAGATCATTTATAAATATCCCACTATCTACCCTTCTCTATCAAAAATGCTGACCAGTTAACCCTACTGTCTGTTTTCAGTTCTTAATCCACAATAGGACACTGCCTCTTATCGTATGCCTTTTTCATTTACTCAGGAGTTGTTCATGAAGTAAGTTGTCAAATGCAATTTGAAAATCCAAAAACACAATGCAAGGTCACTTGGTCAGACACAAAACCAGAGACGTGAAGAAAGTACAAAAGTATCTTTATTCAGCTTATGCAGGACTTCTGTGCAATAAAGGTTCTGCCTCAGAAGTGCTCAAATGAGGAAAAGCAAGTTCCTTTATACCATTCTCATATACATATTGGACACTACAAGGGAGTTTCTAGAGGTTAACTATTGACAGTTTTACAACTCATGATTGGTCCTAATACAAAGCATACCATGGGTCATCTGGGTGTCCTTATGAGCCTATAGTAAATACACACCTTATCTATGCATTGCAGTTTTGATTGTTACATGTTCAGGAGGCAGGTACATTAACACTTTCTTACAGCAGAAACAGGAATGCAACACGTGATTTCCCTGAAAAGGCACCCTACTATAAAGTGACCATATGTCCCGTTTTGAACAGGACAGTCCTGTTTTCGGATCCCCTGTCCCATTATCCCCACACACAGCTTCGGGACACCAAAATGTCCCATTTTCAGGGACAGCGTCCCGAAGCTGTGCGCGGGGACAACGGGACAGGCGATCGCTTCCTGTCCCTCCATGCCGCACCCAAAAAAAAAAAGCGCCTCCCTCCAGGCCCGATTTAAACTTCCCCCCTGGTCCACCGCCGCTGCTCCTCTGCTTACCTCCCTGCCACTAATCACGCCCAGAAGCCTTCTTCCCGACGTCAATTCTGACGTCGCAGAGGACGTTCCGGGCCAGCCAATCGCTGCCTGGCTGACTCGGAACGTCCTCTCCAACGTCACAATTGACGTTGGGAAAGAAGGCTTCTGGGCGCGATTAGAGTCAGGGAGGTAAGCAGAGGAGCAGCGGCGGTGGACCAGGGGGGAAGTTTAAATTGGGCCTGGAAGGAGACTTTTGTTTTCCGCAGTAGGGGGGGGGGGGAATGAGGTAGGCAGGCAGGCAGGCTGGCTGGCTCTGGGGGAGGGAGGTAGGCAGGCAGGCTTGCTGACTCTGGGAGAGATAGGCAGGCAGACTGGCTGACTTTGGGGGAGACAGGTAGGCTGGCTCTGGGGGAGGTAGGCAGGCAGGCAGGCTGGCTCTGGGGGAGGTAGGCAGTCAGGCTGGCTTTGGGGGAAGTAGGCAGGCAGGCTGGCTCTGGGGGAGTTAGGCAGGCAGACTGGTTGACTTTGGGGGAGGCAGGCTGGCTGGCTGGCTCTGGGGGAGGTAGGCAGGCAGGCTGGCTTTGGGGGAGATAGGCCTGCAGGCTTTTTGGAAGGGGGTGGGACAAAGGCTGGAAGGCAGTGAGGGGACATAGGAAGGAGGGATGAAGGAAGGAAAGAAAAAAAGTCAGAGAAGGGGTGGGGTGGGGTTTGTAAGTAGAAGAAAGACTAGACAGATAAAGGCCTGGACCAAAGGGGAAAGACAGGAGGCAGAAGCAGGACTTTGGGATGTGCAGACAGAGGGGGAGAGCCCTGAGGAAGAGCAGAGAGATGCAAGATCATAACAGAGGAGAGAAAGAGAGGGAGTCCTGGAACAAAGGTACAAAGGAGAACTGACATTGGATCTGGGGACACTAAGGACATAGGAAGGAGGCACTGGGGGCACTAAGGACATAGGAAGGAGGCACTGGGGACACTAAGGACATAGGAAGGAGGCACTGGGGGCACTAAGGCCATAGAAAGAGGCACTAAGGACATAGGAACTAAGGCCATAGAAAGAGGCACTAAGGACATAGGAAGGAGGCACTGGGGACACTAAGGACATAGGAAGGAGGCACTGGGGGCACTAAGGACATAGGAAAGAGGCGCTGGGGACACTAAGAACATAGGAAGGCACGAATGGAGTGCCGCAGGATTCGGTGCTTGGACCCATGCTCTTCAACATATTTATAAATGACCTGGAAATTGGTATGACGAGCAAGGTGATTAAATTTGCAGACAATACAAAGTTATTCAGAGTAGTGAAGACACAGGGGGGATTGTGAAGATTTGCAACATGACATAATCAGGCTTGAGGAATGGGCATCAACATGGCAGATGAGGTTTAACGTGGATAAGTGTAAAGTGATGCATATCGGTAACAAAAATCTTATACACGAATACAGGATGTCTGGTGCGATACTTGGAGAGACCCCCCAGGAAAGAGACTTGGGAGTACTGGTCAACAAGTCAATGAAATCGTCCGCGCAATGCGCAGCAGCAAAAAGGGCAAACAGAATGCTAGGAATGATTAAAAAGGGGATCACGAACAGATCGAAGAAAGTTATCATTCCGCTGTACCGGGCCATGGTACGCCTCCACCTGGAATACTGCGTCCAGCACTGGCCGCCGTACATGAAGAAGGACACGGTACTATAAAGGGTCCAGAAAAGAGTGACTAAAATGGTTAAGGGGCTGGAGAAGTTGCCGTACTGCGAGAGGTTAGAGAAACTAGGCCTCTTATCCCTTGAAAACATAATGAAAATATAATGAAGGGAATAGACATGTTGTTTACCCTCTTCAAGGAATGCTCTTCCGGAGGCTGTTATAGGGGAAAAGACCCTCCAGGGATTCAAGACAAAGTTAGACAAGTTCCTGTTGAACCGGAACGTACACTGGTAGGGCTGGTCTCAGTTAGGGCACTGGTCTTTGACCTAGGGGCTTCAGCGAGAGCAGACTGCTGGGCACAATGGACCACTGGTCTGACCCAGCAGCGGCAGTTCTTATGTTCTTAGGTCCTCTATAACCATTAAAAAAAAATTGGCATTATACCGTATTTTTTGCTCTATAAGATGCACTTTTTCCCCCCCAAAAAGTGGGTGGAAATAAGAGTGCGGCTTATGGAGCGAATACTAACTATCCCTCCCCCTCCCCTACCTTAATTTCTCCAGCGGTACAGGCAGTCTAGTGCTGTAGGGCAGGAGTTTTCATCCGGCTTTCTCTCCAGGCAGCGGCAGATCAGAACGGCAGAAGGCATGCGCAAGTTTTTCGCTTCCTGACTTGCCGCTCCGTGAATGGCGCAGTAGGGCAGTAGCTTTCAGCCTCCTGCCTCCTGCCCTTCTCTACCCGAGCGGAACCAGCAGCGGCAGAGCAGCAAGCAGGCAGGTGCGAGTTTATCGTTTCCTGCCTTTCCCGCGCCACTCAGTGAATGGATGTCCAGCAGTTTAGAAAATGGCCGTTTCTCTGCCCTTGATTTCAGACATCTTGCAGGAACAAAAAGAATATTTGATGCAGTTAATGATACCACCTTATTACAAATCAAGAGACCAGACACGGTTCGTGTTTCGGAGAACACACCTTCTTCAGGGGTCCTTGGTTTATAAGGTTTGCAATAAACCGCAATAAAATGGTATAAAACGAACGCCTTTTTTGCGCTGTATTAATAATAATAATAATTTTATTCTTATACTAGTCTTATAGCCCGTTACATTAACGGGTGCTAGAATATGTGTGTATGTCTGTCTTTATTTTTTTTCTCTCTCCTTAGCCGCTTTCTGTATTTCTGTCCGTCTTTTTTTTTTTTTTTTCCTTGGCTGTCCACTACCACCCCTTGCCTGCTCCCCCTTTCCATTCTCCCTTCCTTTTACCTCCCCTGTGTCCTCCACCACCCCATCACTGCTCACCTTATCCAGCAGAAGCCCTTCTCCCTTTGTTTTATCGCCCCCTGTCCATCATCTGTCCAGCAGTAGGCCTGTCTTCATTTTTCTGCCCCCTTCCCTATTCATCAGCACCTCTTTTCTGTGTGTTGCAGCATTTCCCTCCCACCCCACTTCCCTGTGCAGTATTTTCCTTCCCCCCATACCTTCCTCATACTTTCCTTCCTACTTATTTTAAAATGCTTTCCGGGTTTGGCTACCGCCGCCGCAGCCGACATCCGACTCGGGCCGCCGTGGCTGACATCCGACTCGGGCCGCCGCGGTCGACATCTGCCTCGGGGGGGGGGAGGAAGAGAGAGAGCGGAGAGAGTATTGTAGGGGCATGCGCAGTCCTACCTGCGGGTCCCTACATCGCGGCGACGTCAAGAGCAATAAACGCAGGCGGGGATCGTGAGAGTAGCCACCGCTCACCACTCCAGACTGTAAGCCGCGCATGCGCATTTCCTATGTGTCACTACAGCTCACGGAAAACCGGCGCACACATAGGAAGTGCACATGCGCGGCCTAGCGTTTTATTATATTAGATACTGCCAAAGCCATGATAGTTCGAGGCAGCGAAGAGGTCACAATTCAAAGTCATCAATACAATCTTACATAATGGAAGAAGTGGAAGGCTATATAGTTCTTAAGGTTACTGGTTGAATTAGCAGAGCTATAAAAATTCTTAGTTTACAAATCGATTGAACAAACTCATTTTTACCAGTTTTCTAAAATTGAAGTAGGTTGAGGAGTGCATGATAACGTTACTCAGCCAGTTGGTCCATTTGCCTGCCTGGAAGGCAAGGGTTCTGGCCAGGAATCTTTTGTAGTGGCAGGCCTTTATTGTCGGATAGGTGAACAGATGTATTCTTCGTGTGGGCCTAATAGAACTTGCCAGGTTACATTGGGAAACTAGGTAAGTGGGGGCCAGACCAAATATTGATTTATAACACAGACAAGAGAACTTAAACAGAATTCGCGCCTCCAGGAGCAGCCAATGGAGTTTTCGATAATAGGGGTTTATGTATTCCAATTTCTTCAGCCCAAAAAATCAGTCGAACTGGTGAATTTTGAATGACTCTGAGTCTTAGAATGTTGTTGTTTTTTTTAAGGATCCCAAGTAAATGATGTTGCAATAATCGAGCATGCTTAAGATGGAAGATTGAACCAGTAAGCAGAAAGATGTAGTATCAAAGTATTTTCTGATGGTTCTGAGTTTCCATAATAACGAGAAGCATTTTTAATCAATAAAACTGTGTGAGCATTTAGAGTAAGGTGGTGGTCCAGAGTCATTCCCAGAATTTTTATGGAGTGGTCAATAGGGAAGACCTGACCATTCAAGGAGATCGATGAGTCTTTTATTTTGTCGTTAGGGCTTGCCAGGAAAAATTTAGTTTTTTCTGTGTTGAGCTTCAATTTGAATTCGGTCATCCATAGTTTAATTTGCTCTAGAATGGATGATAGATGAATCTTTGTTTCGGAGGTCAGAGTAGTAAGGGGAATAACTATGGTGATATCATCAGCATAGTTATAAAATTTAACTTTTAAGCTTTGTAGTAAGTTCTCCAGTGAGGTAAGGTAGATGTTGAACAATGTAGGGGATAGAGGAGAGCCCTGCGGGACTCCGCAAGTGTTTACCCAACTACAGGATTTTTTATTGTCACTATAGATTTGATCTGACCATTTGCTCAAAAAACCCCGAAACCATTTTAACACGTTATCTGAAAGACCAATTGACTCCAAACAGTCAATCAGAATGGCATGATCAACCAGATCAAAGGCATTACTCAGGTCCAGTTGCAGAATTAGAGCACTGGTACCCTGACTGAATAAGGTATGAAGGAAATCCAGCAGTGATTCAATGACAGTTTCAGTGCTGAACCCAGAACGAAAACCTGACTGATTGTCTTGCAGTACGCTAAATTTGTCCAAATACATTACTAGTTCCTGGTTGACCAAGCCTTCCATCAGCTTAACGAACACGGGAGTGCTCACAATTGGTCTGTAATTAGAGGTCAGTTTGGTAGATTCTTTAGGTTTTTTGACGATTGGGGTGATCAGAATCTGGCCTAAATCCTCAGGGAAAGTGAAAGACAGGAGAGCCAATTGTATAACTTGGCTTTAAATGTGACTGGAGCAACTTTCATTATATTTGGGGGGCAGCAGTCTAATCTGCAGTAGGAATCAGCGTATTTCATGTAATATTTGGAGAATTGTTGCCAGGATGGAGTAGTAAAATTATTCCAGGCCATATCTACCCTAGGTTCATCTTTGCGTTGGGCAACTGGGTAGTTCAAATGGTTGGTTGTGGAGCCCGTTAGTTTAGATCTCAAATTGTTAATTTTGTTGTTGAAAAATTCAGCCAGATTGTCTGCAGATGGTGGGGAATCTGGGGTAGAACATGAGAAGGCCTGTATATCATAGAGATTGTTGACTAATTCGAAGAGATTTCTACTGTTGGTGTTCGGTGATCCGATTTTTTGGGCGCAAAAGTTAGTACGCTTCTTTATTAGTAGTTTTTTATTTTCGTTTAATTTTTGTCTCCAATTTGACCTCCTCACACTGTCCCCTGATTTCAACCATTTTCTTTCGAGTTTCCTTAACTCCGGTTTCACATTTTCTAACTCAGTATCATACCAGCCATCCAGATTCTTATTTCTTACTTTTCTTAGTTTAGTGGGGGCCATTTTGTTTAATATCTGTGTACTCATATTGTCCAAGAGTCCGCCGAAAAGGAGTCTGAGTCTGAACTAGAAGTTATGTCATAGTGTGACCAGAATTCTACTGGGTTCACCATACCTCTGCTAGCTACCATTTTCTTAGGTCTTTTTGCCTCCTTGGATTTGGTTGGGGAGCGTCTTACTTGCCATCTAAATTGGAAACTACATAAACGGTGGTCTGACCATAGAGAGTCGGTCCAAATAGCTTGGTTCCAGTAAATCTTGGGATTGACTAGTTCTTTTGGAGGAAAAAGTGACTATATCTAGCTGGTGGCCTTTTTGATGGGTCTTTTCGAGGGGCGGCACAAAGAAGTCTAGTGAAGAGATGAAGGATAGTAGATCTTTGGAGTCACCCTGCTCTGCCAGCTCTAGGTGAATATTTAGATCACCTGTCAGTAGGTTGTGTGGGCCTAGTGTAGAGTTTGTAAGGAGGAATTTGTAGAAAATGTCTTTGGCTGTGGGCCATTTCTTAGGAGGAATGTAGAATAGGGTAATTATTAGAGCATCTTCTAACTGATCAGTCCAGAGTTTACAGGAAAGGATTTCAAGGTCTGCTGAGGAATTTGAAGCTAGGATTTTGGACTCGAATGATTCTTTTAAGATAATCGCTAATCCTCCCCCTTTACCTCTGCTTCTAGGTAGAGATATAATTTTAAACCTAGGTGGCAGACAGTCGCGTATAATAATGTTGTTATCTTAGACCAGCCAAGTTTCAGTTCGAAGAACAAAATCGGGGTTGGCTTCTTCCAGCCAGTCTTTGACCAGCTGTGACTTGTTCCTAATAGAACGTATATTTAAGTAGAAACCGTGAAGATTTTGATGGTAAGGAGCATCAGTGGTTACAGAGTAGGTAATCTTTCTCAATATCCGCTGTCTTTTACAGTAGGATCTGCTAGGTTTTTGTGAGGGGGGTACAACTGGGATTAGGAAGGGTCCCCATTCTGAACAGTCGTATAGAGAAGGATTAGCAGCTCTAAGATGTTCTGAATTAGTTGAGCGAGACCTTACAAGTACTGGAATGAGACTAGCATGAAATGCATCAACTGACCTGCTTTTGTAGCAGATCCAATAAACCATAAGGACCCAAATCCTGCAACTTCATCCAAACAGGCGTTTGTTTTATACCATTTTATTGCGATTTATTACAAATCTTATCAACCATGGACCCCTAAAGAAGGCATGTTTGCCGAAACACGGACCGTGTCGGGTCTCTTGGTTTGTAATAAGGTGGTATCATTAACTGCATCAAATATTTGGTATAAATAAACTTAGCCTGCATCTTGTACTTATCAGTCTGCAGTTTTCATTTTGTTTCTTCGCTTGCTGCTTTTGCACTACAGACCCTGTTGGATTTCTTTTGTTGTTAGACATCTTGCAGGAAACATTCAAAGTTGGACTTGGACCACTATAAAAAATGGCCCTCCATGCATCCCAGTGGCCATATTTATGCATTCCAATGATGTCATCACAATGGGAGGTACATAAAACAATTAAAACAGTTTAAAAAATGTACAGAAACCATCTGCCCACTTCTAAAAACAGATTAAAACCAGAAAATAATCCATAAATACTACAAAAACTAGAAAATCTTCCACAAATACGTTAATAAATAATGTAAAAAGATATCTAAGTGAAAAAAGTATATTATATAAATAAATACATACAAAAGTAAATAACCCCCCCCCCTTTTACAAAACCGCAAAAGCAGTTTTTTGCGCAGGCTGGTGTGCTGAATGCTCTACGCTAAAAAACGCTATTACGGTTTTGTAAAAGGGGGGGGGGATAAACAAACTATACCACAGCCAAAACGTAAAATGCTAAAACTAAAGAACATGTCACAAAAATACAGCTAAATTCATCTCTTGATTGAGATCATAAGGCCCCAAAGCATCCAGAGTGAATTACACGTACTCCAAGTGCTGCCCCATCCTATTTTCCCAATAGGATCCATTGTTCCCTTTCCACAGTTTTGAGGCACAACATGTAAAAGGTACATCTACATTTTTTGGCTCCGACTCCTATATCACTGTGTTGTATCTTTCTCAGTTTTATCTTCTACACGCAAGTTGAAAGTGTCTGATCTGCTCTGTTTTCAGTTTGTTATTTTTGGGTTTTTATCCTGAATTTAAGGCTTCTTGGTTCTTCAGAGGTCCTTAGTTTTATTTGGGAAGCTCTGCCTGGGAGAAGACACACACGCACCTATCTGAAGTCTATAGCTGGGAGGGCAACCCTTTTACACGGCACCTACCTAGCTGGCTTGCATTGACACTTTTGGAAGGCTTAGGTCCCCTCCCCTAGTAGCAAGGCTTGCTCCTGGTTATTACCAGAGCTTGAGTGCAGGCTGTGTAGTCCTGTGTTTTCCTGAGGACTATCAAGTGCTGGCTGCATTCTATCCCACCCCCGTCTATGTGAGTGGAGCTGTAGGGGTCTTGGGTCTCAATCTATTTGATGGTATGTCTGGCAGTCCAAAGAAACAAGCATTTGGATCTTCTTTATATGCTTGTCTGAGGCAGTAATATTCTCCACCTTCCAGCTGCTGTTTAAGCTGAAGCAAGCACAGCACCAACTGTAATATGAGTACAGTCTATTGTAGTCTATGAGAAACAATGAAGGGGGGGTAACGTTCTTTAATTGCATTTTTTAGTTTTCTGGGGCTAGGATTTGGGTCCCCTTCCTCAAAAAAACCCTTTCCTGAATTTTTTGAATTTTTATTTAGGTCTCCCGGACCATTTTTTAGCTAGAAAATGCTGCTGTGATGGCCCTCTTGGATTTCTCAGTCTGATTTTAAAAGCCTATATAAGTCTCAAACACACCTCAGTATTGTTTAAAATTGTTAGAGATGGACTCCTCAGGCTGTTTTATCCCTGAGTTATGCCAGATTTGCACTAGATAACCGGCTGAGGAGTGTTCATGTTCCACATGCCGCAGGACACATGAGGGGGGTGGGAGTGCTGGGCTTAGCCCCCTCTGGTCCATCTAGGGCAAGGAGTTGCAGGCAGTGTTCCCTCTAAGCGGGCGGGTGTTGTGAGCAAACTTTTTTCACCGTGAGCCAAAAATATCGGGCGCCAGCAAGTTATGAGCCAACTCGCCCGATTCTCCTCTCGCCGCACTGCCATCTGCCGTACGCCTCTTCCGATCGTGCGCTGTGACGAGAAACGTGTGCGCTGCGATGTAATATTTTGTGCGCCAGCGCACGCCAGCGCAGCTTAGCGGGAACACTGGTTCAAATGGTTTTATTTATTTCCCCAAATTTATTTTTGTTATACGCATTGAAAATATTTGATATTGCGTTTAAATCAAAATCTCAATAAACTTGAAACGAGTGCCCGTGAGATTGTGGGAGGGTTAAATACTCAAAACTTAGAAGTTTTTGCTACGCCAGCTTTCTGGTATCTTTACATACAGTGGCGTACCTAGCATATGTAACATCCGGGGCCCATCATTTTTTGGCACCCCCCCCCATCTGTAAGAAAAACATGATTTTTAGTAACAAACCACACGTCACACATGAGTACCTAGGAAAAGGCAGCATCTTACATATTGCAGTGAGCAGTACATCAATACACCCATTGTAAAACTAAACAAGCCAGACCAGCACAGATCAATCCTACACCGTCAATCCTAACAGAAAACCATGTCTTTCGAACACACAGAACACAGAAAACACCTTCGCCTAGTAAGGAATATGTAATCACAAACTAACCCCTCCCTCTTTTACAAAACTGTAGTGTGGATTTTAGCTACGGAGGTAACAGCTCTGATGCTCATAAAATTCTGAGCATCAGAGCTGCTACCACCAAGGCTGGTGCTAAAAACGCTTCACAGTTTTGTAAAAGGGGGGATAAAATAAAAATACATAGACAAAGGTTAAATTGAACCAGCAAGAAGCTGGACTCTGCATACAATGCTTCACAGAAACAGTGACACATGTCTCCTAAAGCAATAAATAAATAGAAATTTTTTTCTACCTTTGTCTTCTGTGGTTTCTCCTTTCCTCATCTTCTTGTAACTCTCTTCCTTCCATCCACTGTCTGCCGTCTCTCTTCCCCTATATGGCATCTTCTCTCCTTCTATGCCCCTTCCAGAAACTGTATGCCTCCCCCTTCCATCTCTCCTTTCACCCCATTGGTCTGGCATCTCTCTCCTCGCCTTCCCTCTCCCACACCTCTCCTCATAGTCTGGTATCTCCCCTTCCCTGATTCTCTGGCATCTCTCTCCTTTCCTTTTCTTCCATCTTTCGCTCCCCCTCCATGCTCTCACATCTCCCCCTTCCTTTTCCCTTAGACTGGCATACCTTCCTCCTACGCTCCAAGCCCTGGCATCTCCTTTAATTCCCTCCCTCATCTTCCTTCTCCCTCCAGCTGGGTACCGCAACACTCTTCCCTGCAGCTCTGCACTTCCCCACAATTGCCATGCTTCGGTTCCTCTTCTTCCTTCCTTCCTCCCCCCCCCCCGCGGGACCCTGCGGCACCATCAACTCTTACTCCCTCTAATGTCGGCCCTGCAGCTCCAGACTTCCTCGCACCTTCTCCCCTCCCCCTTTGGATCGCTATTATTTTAAATGTTATAGCCGCGGAGCTGTATCCATCAGTGGAGATGTCTAACCTCGGCCTGCCCCGGAACTCTTACTGCAGCAGCCGCCCGTCTAGGCAGGAACAGGAAGTCACTGTTGCAGTAAGAGTTCCGGGGCAGGCCGAGGTTAGACATCTCCACTGATGGATACAGCTCCGCGGCTATAACATTTAAAATAATAGCGATCCAAAGGGGGAGGGGAGAAGGTGCGAGGAAGTCTGGAGCTGCAGGGCCGACATTAGAGGGAGTAAGAGTTGATGGTGCCGCAGGGTCCCGCGGGGGGGGGGGAGGAAGGAAGGAAGAAGAGGAACCGAAGCATGGCAATTGTGGGGAAGTGCAATCCCCCCAATGCGTCCCCTTACCTTACCGACGCGTGTGTGCGCTGTGAAGAGAAACTTTGCGCTGCGATGTAATATTTTGTGCGCGAGCGCAGGCCAGCGCAGCTTAGCGGGAACACAGGTTTGCAGGTGGCTAATTTTCTGGGGACAAAAATCCCTTCTAGAGTCTTTGGATAGTGTACAAATGCACAGACGCCTCTGGGCCCTGAGACAAGGTGAGTACCTGCAGATGTCCTTAGAACAGTCTGGTCAGGGCTTTACCCCCAATTTTGTTGGTCTTATATTTGAAGCCTATTTGGAGTATGTGGTGCAGTGGTTGTTGCTACAGCCTCAACACCCTGGGGTTGTGGGTTCAAATCCCGCGCTGCTCTTTGTGACCCTGGCCAAGTCACTTAGTCCTCCATAGCCCCAGGTACGTTAGATAGATTGTGAGCCCACCGGGACAGATAGGGAAAATGCTTGAGTACCTGATTGTAAAACCCACTTAGATAACCTTGATAGGCAGTATATAAAAACACCTAATTATCAGGGTCACTCTGCACCATCTGGGTTCCTGTCAGCTGTTGTGCAGGGGGTATTTGCCCTTTCAGAGTGCAGTGCCACCTCTGAAGATTCACCTACAGGAATCAGAGGTCCAGTCAGAAAAAAACTACGATGACTGGGAATTAGAATCAATTCCTTTACTCCTTCAGAATGAATCTTCAGCTTTGGAGGATTCAGGGTCTCAGGCTGGGGCTAACAGTGAGAATTCTGTGGCAACCCTGGACTAAGAAGAGGACCCAATGGTCTGCCACTTTTTTTAAGCCAGCGGCTTTGCTAGAGGTCAACAGAGAATCTGCGGGTTTTGAAACTTGATCCCCTACAGACTCTTCTGCTCGGATCTGAAGTCAGTCAATGCCATACTGAAAGTGCCCCTGTTCTGGCTGGAGACTATATTTTGGTCATAGCTTCAGTGACTCTGGGGGAATTTTTAGCCTCGCTGGATTTGACAAGGCTTACTTGCATATTCCCATATTTCTAGTTCACAGGTTCCATGTGCTGGAGAGACATTTCTAGTTCATGGTGCACCTGTTTGTCTGGCCACGGTGCCTCATACCTTTACCAAAGTGATGGTCATTGCAGTAGCACACCTGTGGAAGGCAGAGATCTAGGTGTATCCATACTAGGTCAATTGGCTGATTTGAGCCCCTTCCAAGACCAACAGTGGCACAATTTGTCTAACTGCCGCATAGCCTGGGTTGAATCATCAATTTTCAGAAGATCCACCTGGAGCTAACACAATCCCTAGAGTATTTGGGGATCCACTTCAACATGGTAGCAGGCCAGTTTTTCTTCCAGAGCCATACAAACTGAAGCTAAGACACCAGAGTTTGGAGATCCAGGTAAAGCCTTCTCCTATGGCTTAGTGACCACAGAGGTTATTCTGTGGGCCTAAGCTCACCTATCTCCAGGATGTGCTGTTGTCCCACTGGTCTCCATTTGCATTGGTGGTTCCAGCCAGAGTCATTGTCCAAAGGCTTGCCTTTCCAAATATCCTCTTGGATGATCCTGACAACAAATGCAAATCTTTATGGCTGTGTGGGCCCTATATGCGAGGGTCATCCAGTTTAGGTCTGATGGTTACCCTCTGAGGAAATGGTCCACCAACAGATTGGAGTTACAAGCCATTTGTCTATTATTTATTTAGTCAAATTTCTAGCTCGTCCTCCCAGAAGAGCCCAGAACGGGTTACAAGTTTACATACACAGTAGAAGGTTTAGCAACAAGATTACAACTTCATATACAGCAGATAAACAGAATAATAAATTAAAAGAATGAAGAGCACTAGTAGAAATTCCTATGTACATGCTTTGGACACTGAGCACATTAGCCTGGCAAACGATGGGCAACAAGGATGCAAAGTCACATATATAATATACAGAATAACAGATTAAAGGGAAGAACAGCAACAGAGGGATAGTTCTTATGAACTGCATGGAGGAATGAATACATGATTTAGGGATGAGCACAGTAACATGGCAAACAATAGGCCCTATAAGTAAAGAAGCTAGAATTGCAATACATTCTGAAGTATAGGACAGTTTTAGGCATTTATGGTGTGGTTACATGAAGTAGGGAGATAAGATCTTGCATAGTTTT
Organism: Geotrypetes seraphini; assembly: GCF_902459505.1. NCBI lineage: Eukaryota > Metazoa > Chordata > Amphibia > Gymnophiona > Dermophiidae > Geotrypetes > Geotrypetes seraphini. Next base: position 142,710,292 of record NC_047087.1, read on the forward strand.
GCACCAAGTGTGCATCTCAAGACTTAGTTACATTACATTAATGATTTTTATTCCGCCATTATCTTGCGGTTCAAGGCAGATTACAGAAGAGGATTTCTGGACATGTCCAGAGGTGTTACAGAGTAGAGCAGGTTGCTTCAGAGGATTGAAATGTTTCATACAGTGTTAGTTAGTCTTCAAGGATTTCTTGAATAGCAGGGTTTTAGTTCTGCCTGTAAGTCATGTGGAAGGCACATTCAGTATGGCAGAATAATTTTGCTGACGTAGAAATAGAGGTTAGGGGCGTGTTTGCAAGAGTCAGGTAAAAAGATGGGTTTTTATTAGTGCTGCCCGATTCAGGAAAAAAAATTTTGATTCGATTCAGCCTATTGAATTGGTTTTTCGATTCGATTCAATTTTCCTGCCCAATTGGGTGTTTTTTTTTCAAACTTCCTGGTGGGTTTATTTTACAGCCTCTTCACCCCCTTTGCCTTCTCCTAACCACACTGGTGCTCTGGTGTAAACAAAATAAACAAAAAAGACTTTTCCTCTCGCTGTTAAATCCTAGTTCACGTTTGCGGTCTAACACCAGCTCTGGCAGGATACACATTTCAAATCTGACATATTGTAATCACAAAACAAAAAATGAAATTAGTTTTTCTACCTTTTGTTGTCTGGTCATTAATCAAATTTTGTTGGTCTCAGGCTCTGGTTGTCTTCTGATAACTTGTTTGCCAGAGTCTCCTTCTTTCTTCTTTCTCCCTGCTAACCATCTATCTTCCATCTCTGTCCTCCCCTTCCGTTTCTCTTCCCTCCCCAGGAGGTCTGGCATCTTTCCTTTTTTTCGTCTCCCTCCACAGATCCACCTTTTCTTAACTACCCTTTCATCCAGCATCTCTCCTTCCTTCCCCACCACCCCAGGGTCCACCATCTCTCCCTTCCTTTTCCCAACTCCCTTCTATCCAGTATCTCTATACCCCCCTCCACACCATCTCTTGCGTCCAACTTCTCACCCTTTCTGTTCCTTCCCTCCTTAATCCCATTGTCCATCATCTCTCTCCCTCGCTCCCTCTCCTCTATTTTCAGACCCATTTCTTTGAACCCCCTTCCCTCCCTCCGTGTACTTCTGTACCAGGGCCCCCCTCCCCTGAAGGTCTGTCCCCCCTTTGAAGGCCTGCCTCCCCCCTTGAAGGCCTGTCCCCCCCTTGAAGACCTCTCCCCCCTTTGAAGGCCTGCCTCTCCCACCTTAAAGGCTTGTCCCCCCTTGAAAACCTATCCCACCCCTGAAGGCCTGCCTGTCCCCCCCTTGAAGACCTGTCCCCCCCCTTTGAAGGCCTGCCTCCCCCCCTTGAAGGCCTATCCCACCCCCCTTTGAAGGTTTGCCTGCCTGTCCCACCCCGAAGGACTGCTCACTCCCCCCACCCCGGCGTCCGGCTTCCACCCCCCTGGCCTTCCGTTTCCGCTTCTTAAATTGCCAACTTCCCTCCATCCCTTTTTACGTAGCTTGGAGGTCACCCATGTGTGGGAATATGCTGCCTGCTTGTCCTGGGATAAAGCACAGTTACTTACAGTAACGGTTGTTATCCAGGGACAGCAGGCAGATATTCTCACAACCCTCCCTTCTCCCCTGATTGGCTTCTTGACTTGGTATCTGAACTGAGGATCCTCACAGGAGATGCGCCCCCTAGTTCGGGCTGGAAGGCACGCGCGCATGCACGGTGCAGCACTCGAAAGCTCGAGATCTTCAAGCAAGTTTGCTTTCGAGGCTGTCCGCTGCGGGGCTCCGTCGGTGACGTCACCCATGTGTGGGAATATCTGCCTGCTGTCCCTGGATAACAACCGTTACGGTAAGTAACTGTGTTTTCTGGGGAGTAGGGGAAATAGAAGGCTGGGTCAAGAAAAATAAGAAGCAGAACAGGCTAAACAGATTTAGAGAGTGGAGTAAGAAGAGTGCTATTAAATTCCCTGTCCCCAAATATAAAACATTAAATTACACCTTTGCAGGAGCAATGGGGTGGGTGGAAAGGACCAGGAGGAGTGAGAGGTAAGAAAAAATTAGGGGAAATGAAATATAATTGGGGGAATAGAATATTGTGTAGATGGGATGAGGGAAGAGAGGAACTTTTTGAGAAAAGTGCTATGAATGATTTGGAGTGAGAGAGAGAAAGTATGATCTTCCTTCTACTCTAAGGACCTCCGCCTGCAGCTGCCGGCCCAGTACCTTGCATTGGAATCAGTGCAGAGGAGGGGGAATAAAAACAGAGAGGATTTTTAAATGTCTGTATCATATCACCCCTGTCCCTTCTCTCTCCTTCAGAGTATACATGTTGAGGTCTTCTAGTCGCCTCTTGTACTTTTGGCACAAACCTCCTACTATTTTCATTGCTTTCCTCTGGACCCCTTCAAGTCTTTTCATATCCTTCGCCATGTATGGCCTCCAAAACTGAACACAATACTCCAAGTGAGGCCTCACCAATGACCTGTACTGGGGCATCAACACCTCCTTTCTTCTGCTGGTTACGCCTTTCTCTCTACAGCCTAGCATCTTCCTGGCTACAGCTACTGCCTTGTCACACTGCTTTGTTGCCTTCAGCTCCCCAGACACTGTCATCCCAAGGTCCTTCTACTCTAAGCTGACAAGTTATGTATACAGTGGGGATGGAACTATATACATCAATCAGGGATAAATCAAAATGAATAAAATATTTATTAAAATATTAATACAACAGTCTCTATTGTGTATTCAATCTGTGTCATGGACCGACATAGTCCGTGTTTCAGCGTTTGAGCCTGCCTCAGGGACACGAATTACATCTAGAGGACAAATATTGATAATGTCAAATATCAGCAATACAATAAACCAAAGACAAAATGAATAAAAATATAGTGTCAGCAAAATAATTGTATAATCTCTGGTTCATGACACAGATTGAATACCCGATAGAGACTGTTGTATTAATATTTTTATTTTTCTCTAATTTCTTTAAGTTTTCATAAACAAAACAGCCAATACAAATAAATACACATATCAAAAATGAAACAAACAGCAGAGTATCCCCAAACCAAACCAATCAAATCCAGAATCCCCATAGAACCCCCCTCCCCCTCCAATTTAAAGAGTGTGCTGTCTTCACCGTATATAAGGTTCTCAAATTTTAGAATAAGAAACAAGAGTATTATATCTCAAAGCGGTCAAAATTTAGACATCAGTTGCAAATGATCCAAACGAGAGTACACAGTTTGTAAAGCAGGAATATTAGGGGAACGCCAACATTGTGCCAAAGCCAAGCGAGCAGCCGTAAATACACAGGTCGCTAATTTCTGCTCCAGGAGAGCAAAGCCAGGAACTCCCACATTAAGTAACAGCATTCCATTAAAACACAACAATGTTTCTGCAAGATTTTAACTAAAACACAACCCACCTGCTGTCAATATAGACGCACACCCGGACATGTCCACCAAATATGGATAAAATCCCCCTTCTGTCCACAGTTGCGCCAACAACGTTCATTGCCCAAATGGGATATAGAAAACAGGCGTTCAGGGGTATAATGCCACCAGTAATACATTTTATAATTATTTTCTATAAAATTAATTGATAAGGTCAATTTCAACAATTCAAAGAACATCTCCACCAGGTAAACTGCGCTCTTCAGGCAGATCACGTTCCCAAGTCACTTTATAAGGGTCAAAAGGGGATTCCTGTTTCAACAAGGCTCGATATATACGAGATACTCCCCCTTTCCCAGCCCCAGCTCATATAGCTTGCTTAAGCCAAGTATCACCCAACGAGAGCTCCCAGAAAGCCCTCTTATATAGATAAGTCCGCAAACGCATATACAAAAAAGACTCTCTATCTGCTTGAAACGAACGCATAGACAGATTATCCCAAAGTTGGCCCAACGTACGGAGGCCAGCTGGTATCCATATATGGCAAACTGAATCATCCCGACCCGGAGAACCAGCTGGCAACGCCACTATAACCATGTGCGAAAAAACCCTACGTTCCGGAAACATCCGTCTACGAACTACATAACAACTATGAAGAACCGCCTGCAAATAGGGGTTAGGTGTTTTCCACGCCAAACGCAAACGGACACTTGGCACCCAAGGCAACATCCATAGGGAAACCCCTGGAAGAAAGCTCTGTTCAATATGAATCCACGGTCGATCTTCATAGGTCTTCAAACATTACAGCTTGCATAATGAGACTCCGTGCCTGGTCCCTCTCAGTACAGATGAAACTAAACGAATCAAAAACAAAACTACTTTGGCTCGGCACAAAATTCGAACACCTGCCCACCCTTTTCGCACTACCCACAGGCGATACACTCCAGCTCGAATTCTCATGCAAGGTCCTTGGTATCATTATCGATTCCTCCCTCTCCCTCAATGACCACTTCAACTCCTTGGCAAAATCATGCTTTTTCAGCCTCCACATGCTGAGGAAAGCTAGATCCTACTTCAGCCAACAACACTTTGCCATCCTTGTCCAATCCATCATCCTCTCCAAACTAGATTACTGCAACGCCATCTACTTAAATCTATCAAAAAAAAAGTCTTCTAAGACTCCAGCTAATCCAGAATACTGCAGCCAAACTGATCTTCTCAAAACGCAAATCTGACCATGGCTCCCCACTCCTTGCCAAACTTCACTGGCTCCCAATAATCCCCAGAATCCATTTCAAATGTTCCTGCCTGGCTTTTAAGATCATTCATGGCATCCTCCCTCCTCTTATCTGGCTTTTCAACAAATTGTAACTCTATCCTTCACCCCCTTTCCCCCCCCTTCTTCATATAAATTCATGTAATCCTTTTTTTTCTTCCTCTCTACCTACTATTTTAAGTTCTTGTAAACCGTGTCGAGCTCCATACTCATGGAGATGATGCGGTATATAAACTTAAGGTTTAGATTAGATTAGATAGGTGACACACATTATTACTTCCTGGGGGGGAAGGGAGTTCTATGGGGATTCTGGATTTGATTGGTTTGGTTTGGGGATACTCTGCTGTTTGTTTCATTTTTGATATGTGTATTTATTTGTATTGGCTGTTTTGTTTATGAAAACTTAAAGAAATTAGAGAAAAATAAAAATATTAATACAACAGTCTCTATCGTGTATTCAATCTGTGTCATGAACCAGAGATTATACAATTATTTTGCTGAAAGTTGAGGACCCCCATACCGCCTTCCAATTTAGGCTTATATAGAATACTCCGGCGAACTCATGGTGGTTTCTTTCGCCAGATATGGGCAAAGCCTTACTTGATAATGAGCGAATAAAAGCAGCAGGTAACACAACGGGAAGAGCCAAAAAAGCATATAATAATTGCAGTAAAATCATCATTTTAATAGCTGAAATTCGGCCAATCCAGCTAAGGTTCAAGACCTCCCATTGTTCAAGGTCATCAAACAAAGCAGATAAACGCTCTGGAAAATTATATCTATACAAATGGGAAGGATCTGCAATAAGACTGACTCCCAAAAAAGTAATAAAACGGGAAGCCCACGTAAAAAGAAAAGCAGATTGCAAGCACTGAATAACATCCGGCTGCAATGTGACATTTAAAATTTCTGATTTAGCCATATTAACCTTAAAACCTGAAAGAGGGCTAAAGCTATCCAATTCTCGAACTACAGCAGGAAGGGAATGCTCCGGGTCACACAAAAGAAGCAAGATATAATAACAGTACCGTGAAGTTCTATGCGGTTTACAAAAGACTAAAAAAAGTTCAAATTGATTGAACTTAAGAGGTGAAAGAAAGAAAGTGGTAATAGGTCAAAAGAACCGTTGAGGAGAGAGAGATGATTGGGTCAGTTGTCTAGATACTTTAGGAACAGATATGTTTTTAGGCGCTTTCTGAATTCCTCGTAAGTAGTGGGCTAGAGTAATTGTTCTAGATCTTTACCCCATAATGCTGCCTGATGTGAGAGAAGGTGTTCATGGTGTTTTTTCAGTTTACATCCTTTAACTGGGGGGAAACAAAGTTCAAATGTGAGCTTCTCTTGTGTCTGTTGGCTGAGAAGGAGAAAAGGTCAGTTATGTATTTAGGGGCTAGTCCGTATAGTACTTTGAAGCAGAAGCAGGCGAACTTAAACTTTACGTGTGCAACTGCCGGTAGCAAGGTGTCACGTGATCAAATTTCTTTAGCCCAAAGATTAGTCTGACTGCTGCATTTTGCATTAATTGTAAACGTCGCATATTCTTTTGGGAGATTGCTAAATAGGCGATGTTACAGTAATCAAGTTGACTTAGTACGAGGGATTGTACCAGGATTCTGAATGCTGACGTATCAAAATATGATTTGATAGATCTATAGAGTAAGATTTTATATTGCTGGGCACCGAGACAAATCCCCTGTATCTCCCCCTGATGACGAATTCAACTCGCAAATGGCTGTAGAAAGTGCAAAAAGCAAAGGTGAGAGGGCACAATCTTGGCACGTCCCATGCGCCAGAGTAATAGCAGGTAGCAAAGTCCCATTAAGTTTGAATCGGGAAAGAGAGGCATCATATAATAATTGAAGCCAACCATTAAAACGCTGTCCAATACCCATTTCACGCAAAACTGTAAATAAATACACCCAACTCACCCGATCAAACGCTTTCTCAGTGTCAAGAGATAAAATCAGTGCAAGAGAGCCCACCCGGTGAACATGCCATAGCAAATGTAAAGCAGATTTAATATTAGCAAATGTTTGTTGGGAGATAAAACCTGCCTGATTAACATGAACTAATTGCGGCATATAGGCCTGTAATCTCAAAGCCAAAACTTTAGTAAATATTTTATAATCAACATTAAGCAATGAGATCGTCTATAGGCCACACACAACAAGGGGTCTTTACCCTTCTTATGAATCAAAGTCACCGCTGCAGTATGCCAAGTGGAAGGTAATGGATGGGAGGTAACGGATGGGCTGCATCAAAATGATTAAACACTCAAACTAAGACATAAGAACATAAGAACTGCCATCTCCGGATCAGACCCATGGTCCATCGAGTCCGGCGATCCGCACACGTGGAGGCCCAGTCAGGTATACACCTGATGTAGTTTTAGTCACCCATATCCCTCTATGCCTCTCGTAAGGAGATGTGCATCTAATTTGCCTTTGAATCCTAGCACAGTGGATTCCTTAATAACCTCCTTTGGGAGAGCATTCCAGGCGTCTACCACTCGCTGTGTAAAGCAGAACTTCCTGGCATTTGTCCTGGACTTGTCCCCCCTTAGCTTCAAACCATGTCCTCTTGTCCGTGTCGCGTTGGACAATGTAAATAATTTATTTTCCTGCTCTATTTTATCGATGCCTTTCAGCATTTTGAACGTCTCGATCATGTCCCCTCGCAGCCTCCTCTTCTCAAGGGAGAACAGTCCCAGTTTCTTGAGTCGTTCCTCATATTCCAAGTTCTCCATACCTCTTATTAGCTTCGTTGCTCATCTCTGCACCCTCTCCAGCAGTTTTATATCCTTCTTTAGGTTGGGAGACCAATGTTGGACACAGTATTCCAAGTGTGGTCTGACCATTGCTCTATAAAGCGGCATTATGACTTTCTCCGATCTACTCGTGATTCCTTTCTTTATCATGCCTAACATTCTGTTTGCTTTCTTTGCCGCTGCCACGCATTGTGCCGACGGCTTCAGGGTCCTATCTATCAGTACACCCAGGTCCTTTTCTTGTTCGCTCTTACCCAGAGTTGCGCCTGACATTCTATACTCGTGTTCCTTATTCTTACTACCTAAATGCATTACTTTGCATTTCTCCACGTTGAACTTCATCTGCCATTGCTCTGCCCATTTCTCTAACTGATACAAGTCGCTCTGGAGTTCCTCGCTATCCTCCTGCGATCTGATTGCCCGGCATAGCTTTGTGTCGTCTGCAAACTTAATGATCTCACTGGATACTCCTTCTTCCAGGTCATTGATGTAAATATTAAATAGGATCGGCCCAAGAACCGAGCCCTGGGGCACACCACTAGTCACTTTCTCCCAGTCTGAGAACTTCCCATTTATGCCCACTCTCTGCTTTCTGTTTTCCAGCCATTTGCCTATCCACCTGTGTATATCTCCCTCTATTCCATGGCTTTGTAGTTTCCTGAGAAGTCTTTCATGTGGAACTTTGTCGAACGCCTTCTGGAAGTCCAAATATATTATGTCCACCGGCATTCCACTATCAATTTGCTTGTTCACGGTCTCAAAAAATTGAAGTAAATTCGTTAAACATGATTTCCCTTTCCTGAACCCATGTTGACTGGGTTTCATCAAGTCGTGTGTATCTAGGTGCCGGACTATTCTATCCTTGATCAGTGCTTCAACCATCTTTCCAGGGACAGACGTAAGGCTCACAGGTCTGTAGTTGCCCGGTTCCCCTCTCGATCCTTTTTTGAAAATTGGCGTGACGTTCGCTATCTTCCAATTTTCTGGTATCTGTCCAGTTCTGATTGTCAGATTGGCAAGTTTTTGCAATAGCTCTCCGATTTCAACCTTCAATTCCTTTAAAACTCTCGGGTGAATTCCATCCGGTCCAGGGGATTTGTCACTTTTAAGTTTGTCGATCTGGTAGTATATCTGGTCCAACTCCACTTCAACTGTGGTGAGGCTGTCTTCTATTACTCCACTAAACACTTTCACTGCTTCTGGTATTTTTGCGGTATCCTCCTCCGTAAAGATGGACGCAAAGAAGGAATTTAGTTTGTCTGCAATTTGTTTATCTTCTTTGATGTACCCTTTTCTTCCCTGGTCGTCCAGGGGTCCCACTGCCTCTTTTGTGGGTTTTTTCCCTTTCACGTATCTAAAGAAGGGTTTGAAGTTTTTGGCCTCTTGCGCTATTTTTTCCTCATAGTCCTTTTTGGCATCCCTCACCGCCTTGTGACATTTCTTCTGATCATCTTTATGTTTTTTCCATGCTTCGGTTGTTTTCATGTGTTTCCATTTTTTGAAAGAGTCCTTCTTTTCTTTTATGGCTTCCCTCACCTGTCTGGTAAGCCATGCCGGTTCTCCCTTACCTTTTGTTCTCCCCTCTTTGGAGATCTTCGGAATGTGGAGATTTTGTGCTTCTGTGATAGTATTTTTCAGTAGGGACCATGCCTGGTCTACCGTTTCAAGTTTGTCCACCTTTTTCTTGAGTCGTTTTTTCACCATGGCTCTCATGTGATCGTATTTGCCCTTTTTAAAGTTTAAGGTTTTGGTTAAGGTTTTGGCATGTATCAACTGCTGGAAAGTTTTGTAAAATTTATTAGAAAACCCATCCAATCCAGGAGCAGTATTCAAGGAGAGAAAATGAACAACCTCCTCCACTTCAACTGCAGTGATAGGTTGCGATAGGCGGGCCGCTTCCCCCTCAGAAAGCCGCCAAAGGGATCTGATCTAAATATTCCACAATCTCTGGCTCCTGAGAGGCTGGATCACCCTGATAAAGTTCAGTATAAAACTGCAAGAAAGCATTGACCATATCCTGTAGAGAAGTACAGCGTGTTTCCGAGGAATCCAGAATAGCTAAAATATAATTTCTCGTGGCCTGAGTTTTCAATCTATGGGCCAATAGCTTACTGCTTCTATCATTAAATTAAAAATATTTTTGACGTGTCTGCCGTAACGCCACCTTAATACTAGCCAATTCCAAAGCTTTCATATCCAGATGCAGTCTAGCTAACTGAGCATTTTCCAGAGCTGACTTACACCGCCCCTTAACCCGCAATTCAAGAATAGAAAGTTCTTGTCACTTGGCCACTTCAGCTTTCATTTTTTCCCGCTTAAGATGGGCTTGCAAAGTAATCACCTTCCCCCGAATCACAGCTTTCAAGGCTTCCCATAATAAAAGGCCTCCCCCAGCTTCCCCGCTCTTACCTCCTTAAGGCAGCTTGCAGGCTCATTGGTGTTATAGCGATCCCTGCAGCTGCCCGTCGTCCTCAGCGGCACGTTCTCTCTGCTACGTCCTGCCCCTGCTCTGACGTCAGGACAGGATCGCGGCAGAGAGAATGTGCTGCTGAGGACGACGGGCAGCTGCAACACCAACGAGCCTGCAAGCTGCCGTGTTAACTTAAAAGTAAAAGCGGGGAAGCTGGGGGAGGATACAGGCTTGCGGGGGGAGCAGGTATTCGCGGCGGGGAGCAGGTCGAAGAGTGCCTTCACGGCAAGAGGGCAGGCTATTGTGGGGGGGGGGGCAGGTCTTCGCGGCGGGGAGCAGGCCGAAGAGTGCCTTCATGGCAGGGGGGCAGGTTTGTGCAGAGGGAAGAGGAGGAAGAGTTCCTTCGCGGTGAGGAGGCAGGCCTGTGCAGAGGGCAGAGAAGGAAGGAGTAAAAGAGGGGAGGAGAGATGCCAGACCTGGGATGAAGGGAAGAGAGAGACCAAACAAAAAGGAGGGGGAGGAAAGCAAAAGAGGTGCTGGACTAAAGGAGAGAGGGAGAAGAAATGCAAGACCACAAGGGGAAGGGTACAAGAGGGACAGATACTGCTCTAAAGTAGGTGGGCAGGGTGCAGGATGGCAGGAGAGATAGTAGGAGAAAGCCTGCACCTGGGGAAGGGGATACAAGAGGTAAGGAAGACAGAAAGAAGAAGCTGGATATGGGGAGAGATATGATGCTGGATATGGAGGGAGCATAGGAACGGGGACAGTATTGGAGAGGAGAATAGGTACAGGGACACAGAAGAGAGATGCTGGATGAAAGGGTAGTTGGGAAAAGGAGAGATGGTGGATCTGGGGATGGTGCGAGGTCCATCGCTGCAGCTGTGGGGGGATGGAGATGAAAAAAAAGAAAGTTGCCAGACCTCTGGGGGAGGAAAGGGAAACAGAAGGGGAGCACAGAGATGGAAGATGGATGGTTAGCACGGAGAAAGAAGAAAGAAGGAGAGCCTGATCAGAAGACAACCAGACCAACATGGGACCAACATGATTTGAAAAATAACCAGATAAGACAAGGTAGGAAAAATAATTTTATTTTCTGTTTTGTGATTACAATATGTCAGATTTGAAATGTGTATTCTTCCAGAGCTGGTGTTGGACCGTGAACGTGAGCTAGGATTTAACAGAGAGAGGAAAAGTATTTTTGTTTGTTTATACCACAGGACCAGTGTGGGTAGGAGAGGGCAAAGGGGGTGAAGAGGCTATAAAATAAACCTACCAGGATGTTTGGAAAAAACCACCCAATTGGACAGGAAAATCAATAGGCTGAATCGAATCGAAATTTTTTTTCCTGAATCGGGCAGCACTACTAGAGACCATCTTCTTTCACTGTTATAATATAATGAACATAAACCCTATATACTGCCTTTTCCTGTTATTGGCTATAGACAGGTTAAAGTGGTACTTCATGACTAGTCCAGCTTAATGAGAAGACACAGTTGCTGTGACATTAAGCTGACCACCTGAAAAATATATTGCGTATTAGTAGTTCTCCACACCGACAAAGGAAACTGAAGTCCCTGGTGGAAAGTCCTTATTGTCCAAAAAGGGCAATTAGGCTGTTGCTGTGTGAGGAATATGCAAATATTTACATAATCTCCTCCATATCTGATGGAGAGGTTTAAAAAATATGTCACCTACAGGTGTGGGTCCATTTGGAAGACGCTGCGTGTGTAACAGATAGCTAAAATGGTACGGGTCACAAAGAATAAGTTCCGAGGCAGTTGATGAAAAATGATGGGTTCCCCGAAACCAATCAATTATAATTTATATTTGAGAACGCATTTGGAGCATTACCATCCGTCGCTCCCCTTTGCTCTTATTTGGAGCAATTCCCCATTACTTCCCCCGTCCACAGGGGGCGGCTGCTTTTCTTAAGTGGACTGTCCTAGTTGCTCTGAAGTGTATTTTGTTGCAGTGGCTTGCGGTTGATGCTCTGGACTACTCCCTTTGGCGCTGTCGAATGATTACCTACTTGATGTGGGAAAGGAGAGATGTGACAGACTTTTCCTCTCTCTTGGGCAGCAGATTTCAGCGCACTTGGGAACCATTTTGGACTACCATGACTCCATTGGCTCGCAGCCGTTTATTTAACTCTTGATTTTTGTTTTCTGTAGCTTACTTTGGACCCTAAACTAAACTAAACTAAACCTTGGGTTTATATACCGCACCATCTCCACGAATGCGGAGCTCGGCACGGTTTACAGGAAGAAAGATGAGAGAGGAACTACAGTGGAGAGATTAAAGAGTTAGGTGTAAAGGGGGAAGGTGAGAGGCCTAAGAGGGGGGAAGTGTTACAGTTTTGAGAATAGCCAGGTTTTTAGGTGTTTGCGGAAGAGTTGGAGGGAGCTTGAGGTTCGGAGAGGGGAAGTAAGGTTATTCCAGATCTCAGTGATTCTAAAGGGGAGGGATGACCCAAGTTTGCCTACATGGGAAATACCTTTTATGGAAGGGAAGGATAGTTTAAAAATTTGGGAGGATTTGGAGGAAGTAGGGGTTGGGGAGTTCCAGTATAGAGGGATAACGGCAGGAAGGATGCCATGTAGGATCTTGTAGGCCAGACACGCACATTTGAAGTGGATCCTGGGGATTACTGGGAGCCAATGGAGCTTAGACAGGAGTGGTGAGACGTGATCAAATTTGCTTTTCGCAAAAACAAGCTTAGCTGCGGCGTTCTGAATCCGCTGAAGTCTGTGGAGGCTTTTCTTGGTTAGGCTGAGGTAGATAGAATTGCAATAATCCAATCTGGAGAGGATGATGGATTGTACTAGGACTGCAAAGTGTTTTTGGTGAAAATAGGGTCTGACTTTCCTTAGCATGTGAAGGCTGAAGAAGCATTTCTTCACCAGGGATTGGAGATGTTCGTTGAAGGATAGAGAAGAGTCTAAGGTGACACCCAGAACTTTGCTTGAGAACTCGAGCTGTAATGGGGGGCCGGTGGACAATGGGATGGAGGAAGGTAGATGGTCTAATTTTTGGCCGAGCCAAAGGAGTTTTGTTTTGGACTCGTTTAGTTTCATATGCATTATGAATGCCCAGGATTGGAGGTTCTTTATGCATGAGGATATGTTCGTGGAGAGGTTAGTGAGGTTCGAGTCGGTCTCAAGGAGGATGAGGATGTCATCAGCGTAAGTGTAAAGAGTTTCAAGGGGGGATAGTTGGAGTAGTTTCAGGGAGGACATGTAAATGTTAAAGAGGATTGGGGAGAGGGGTGAGCCTTGTGGGACACCACAAGTCGGGGTCCAGGGGGAGGATGAGGTGCCGCTCATGTTAACCATGTAAGAACGGGAGCGCAAGAATTTGGAGAACCAATCAAGAACTATGGAGCTAATGCCTATCTCGGAGAGTTGGAAAATTAGAATGTCGTGGTGGACAACGTCAAAAGCTGCGGAGAGGTCGAATTGTAGAAGGACAGCAAACTTGTTACGAGAATGCAGTTGCTGAACCTTAGAGATTAGAGAGGCCAATAGGGATTCAGTGCAGAAGTTGGGTCTGAAGCCATATTGGTAAGGTAAGAGGATGGAGAATCTTTCTAAGTAGGAAGAGAGCTGGGTAGATATGATAGACTCGAGCAGTTTGGTGAGAAGAGGAATATTTGCTATTGGACGGTAGTTGGATGGTATGGAGGGGTCTAGGTCAGCTTTTTTCAGTAAAGGGGTCAATGCGATGTGTCCTATTTCAGTGGAGAATAGGCCTGATAATAGGGCAGAATTTATGAGTTTGGTAAGAGATGTGATGGCCTGTGCAGGGATTTTCTCAAATAGGTAGGAGGGAAATGGGTCCAGGATGCAGTTGCATGATTTTAACTTGAGGCAGAGTTTAAGGGTCTGAGAATCAGATATGAGCTTGAAGACAGTCCAGGATCGGTCGGCAGGGATGGGGTTGAGAGCAGCTAGGGTGGGGTTGGGTTCGGGAGGCACCAGAGAGTTGTAGGAGATTGCGGGCGGGAAGGAGCGCCTTAAGGTAGAGATCTTATCATTGAAGAATTTTGCTAGGACCTCGGCTGAAGGAGATGAGGGAAGAAGGGTGGAGTCATTTTTAGTGGTTAGGGAGCGCCAAATGTTGAACAATGTGCCATTCTGGTTTTTGGATTTGGAGATCTTGTCTCCATAGAAGTTCTTCCTTGCTTTTTTTAATATTGAGTTGTAGAGTTTGATATTGATTCTCCAAGCCTGTCTGTCAGATGAGGATTTGGATTTTTTCCATTTTCGCTCTAAGGCTCGACATTTTTGTTTCAGGTCTCTATGGAATGGAAGGTACCAAGGGACTTTATGGGGATAGGTGATGGATTTAGTGGTTTGGGGGGCGAGGGAGTGGTAGGTGGACTTGGAAAGGGCGATCCAGTTGTGCCAATTGTTTTCAGAGTCTGCAAGCTTGGGAATGGAGGGGAGGAGGTTGAGGAATTTGGTCCAGAACAGATCGCTCGAAATTTTTTTCCGGAAGGTAATAGAATTGGGGGATCGGGGTGGGGATCCGAGATGAGACATGAAGATGGGGAGGCAGAAGGCCCCTAGGAGATGGTCTGACCACGGGATGTGTTCCCAACGGGTGTCTTCGGCAGACGTTTTATAAGCGGTGAGGTCGAGGAACTGGATGAGGTCTAGGGTGTGCCCTTTTTCATGGGTAGGAGCGGATGTGGGGGGGGAGAAACCTAGGGAGATGAGGAAGTCATTGAATTCTATCGTGTCCTTGCTGGTGGAGTCGTCAAGGTGGAGATTAACGTCTCCGATGATTAGTAATCTTTGGAATTTGAGAAAGGCATTAGTTATGGTCTCGAAGACAAGGTTAGAGGAATTGGACCAAGGGATAGGTGGACGGTATAGTAACAGGATGCCCAGTGGGTGAGGACGGAGCTCATCATTGATTGAGGCTAGCATATATTCTAATGAAGCGTGGGTGCCTCTCTCGAGGAGCTGGACATCAAAGAAGGATTTGTAGAGGAGTGCCAGGCCACCTCCTTTGCGGTTGATTCTGGGTGAAAAGAGGCCTTGGTAGCCATGGGTGCAGAGTTCGTTTTGTGTGAAGAGGTCATCTTTTGAGATCCATGATTCTGTGATGCACAGGAATCCAGGATCGAGGTCCTCAAGGAGGTCCTTCAGAATTTGAATTTTATTGCATGCGGATCTGGCGTTGCAGTAAAGGGTCGGGACAGGGGTGAGAGAGTTAGAGGCATGGCAGGGGAGGTTAGCATGGGGGACAGGCTTTAGAGAGGTGGGATTGACTTTGCGGGGTTTTTTTCTGGTGGGGTGATATGCCTGTTTCTTTTTGTAGGTTTTATTGCTACTGTTGTACTTGGAAGGAGGACCCGGGGGTGGGGGGTTGGGAGAGTTTGATTTGGGGGGGGCAGCTTGGGGGGAAGTGTTGGACAGGGTTTGGTTTTGTAATCTAAAATGTTGAGCTTGTTTGTGGTTCCTTTTGTTCCAGTGTTTACTGTTTTTCTGAGCTCAATAAAATATATTTGACTATAATTTATATTTGTTTTTTTTCAAAGAGGTCAAGGCAGATGACTTAAAAATATGCAATGTCACCTCAGTAACAACTATACAAAAATAGACAAATATACTCCCTCCCCTTTTACTAAACCGCAATAGCGTTTTTTTAGCAGAGAGCTGCGCTGAATGTCCCGTGCTGCTCCCGATGCTCATAGGCTCCCTGCGCTAAAAAACACTATTGCCGTTTAGTAAAAGGGGGCCATAGTGCAAAATATAGACAGCAGATATAAATTCCCAAAATGGACACATTCTGATCACTAAATTTAAAATAAAATCATTTTTCCTACCTTTGTTGTCTGGTGATTTCATGAGTCTCTGGTTGCACTTTCTTCTGACTGCATCCAATCTTTCTTTCTTTCTTCCTCTTGCATGCTTCCTCTCCTCCAGACCTCATCCCAACCAACATCTCTTTCTGCCCCTCCACGAGTCCAACTTTTTCTTCCTCTCTCTCTGCCTGCCCCCTGCCACTCCATTTCCTCCCCCAACTTTTTCTTCCTCTCTCCCAGCCCCCACCCCTTTCTTTCTCTCTGCCCCCCCTCTTTCTTTCTGTCTTTGTTTCATTCTGTCTGTCTTTCTCTCTGCCCCCCCTTTCTTTCTCTTGTCTGTCTCCAGAGAAGGCAGCACTGTTAGTTGCCCAATGGAGGAACAGCAGCTTGTTTAGTTCTAGGAAGCATGAAGCTCTGTGTCTGTCTTTCTCTCTCCCTGCCCCCCCTCAAGCTGCCACCGCTGCCGCAAATTTCTTCCTGCTTCCCCAACGTGCAAAAGCCAGGCCCGTGCAGCCATTAAACAAGTGTTCCCCCACCCCCCGACATTAATTCTAACGTCAGGGGGGACGGGACGCTTGTGTATTGGCTGCATGGGCCTGGCTTTTGCGCGTCGGGGAAGCAGGGAGAACACAAAGGCAACGCGAGTCTATTGCGATTGACCTTTTGGGCACCCCTGGTCTAGTCATGGAAACAACTATGAATGAAAATTGTACTTTCATTGCTACCTGTTATATACACTCATTACAGTCCATAGAATGGAATAATTCCTGATGCTGAACTGTTTGGGTTGCTGAGTACTGAGCTCAAACTGTGAAGTCAATCTTATATGGCCGTTTGGGGGAGGATGGGCTGGAGAGGGCTTCAATGGCTGGGAGGGTGTAGATGGGCTGGAGTAGGTTTTAATGGAGATTTTGGCAGTTGGAACCCAAGCACAGTACCGGGTAGAGCTTTGGATTCTTGCCCAGAAATAGCTAAGAAGAAAAAATTTAAATTGAATCAGGTTGTGCAGACTGGATGGACCATTTGGGTCTTTATCTGCCATCATCTACTAGTACCAGGTGTGTAGCCAGACCTAGAGGACACAAATGAGCAGAAATACATGCCAAAATGTAATAGATTAGAGGACTGAAAGTGGTGACAACCATTGTACTGGCTGGCCCGGAACGTCCTCTCCAACGTCAGAATTGACGTCGGAAAGACTTCTTGTCGGCGGGGGGAGGTAAGATTGCAGGCGCGGGCCGGGGGAAAGGAAGGGGAGAGGTGCTTCTTTTTTTCCGTGGCAGGGAGGGAACGATGTAGGCAGGCAAGCTGGCTGGCTTTAGAGCAGCAGGGAGAGAGGGAGGGAGATAGGTAGGCAGGCAGGCAGGCTGGCTTTGGGGGTGGACAAAATCTGGAAGGTAGTGGGGGAACATAAGGAGGCACTGGGGGCACTAAGGACACGGGACAGAGGCACTGGGGGCACCATGGACACGGGACGGAGGCACTGGGGGCACCATTGACACGGGACGGGGGCATCATTGACACGGGACGGAGGCACTGGGGGCACTAAGGACACAGGACGGGGGCACTGGGGGAACTATGGATACAAGACAGAGGCACTGGGGGCACTATGGACAGGATGGTGGCACTAAGGACATGAGGAGGCACTGGGGGCATTATGGATACAGGAAGGAGGCACTGGGGGCACCATGGACACGGGACAGAGGCACTGGGGGCACCATGGACACGGGACAGAGGCACTGGGGGCACTATGGATACAGGACAGGGGCACTGGGGGCACTATGGATACAAGACGGAGGCACTGGGGGCACTATGGACACAGGACGGCGGAACTAAGGACATGAGAAGGAGGCACTGGGGGCATTATGGACACAGGAAGGAGGCACTGGGGGCACCATGGACATGGGACGGAGGCACTGGGGGCACCATGGACACGGAAGGAGGCACTGGGCACCATGGACATGGGACGGAGGCACTGGGGGCACTATGGACACAGGACAGGGGCACTATGAATACAAGACGGAGGCACTGGGGGCACTATGGACACAGGACGGCGGAACTAAGGACATGAGAAGGAGGCACTGGGGGCATTATGGACACAGGAAGGAGGCACTGGGGGCACTATGGACATGGGACGGAGGCACTGGGGGCACCATGGACATCGGAAGAAGGCATTGGGGGCACCATGGACATGGGAAGGAGGCACTGGGGGCACCATGGACACGGGAAGGAGGAACTGGGGGCACTAAGGACGCAGGACGGGGACACTGGGGGCACTATAGATACAAGACGGAGGCACTGGGGGCACTAAGGACACGGGAAGGAGGCACTGGGGGCACTAAGGACATAGGAAGGAGGGAGGAAATAGAAAGGGACAATTGTTGGGCCTGAGTGCAGAAAGAAAGAAATGAAAGAAAGGATACACAGTCAATTAATAGATGTCCCCTTTTGATGAAAAAAATAAATGGTCATGTTACCTCTGACTTACTTTCTCTGCAGCAGAGTTGGCAGCTGCGCTGAGGTGCAGGAAGGTCCCGCGATGACTCGTCTGGCGGCTCTACTCCAGAAGAAGTAAGTTACGTCGGAGGGTGTGGACCCGGCAGACGCAGTCATTGCGAGACTTTGTCACAACTCCCTGCGTCTGCCGGGTCCACCCCTTCCGACGTAACTTACTTCTTCCAGAGCAGAGCCATCAGACGAGTCATCTCAGGACCTTCCAGTTTGTGGCTGCCGAGTCCGCTCCAGAGCAAGTACGTCGGAGTGGGGTGGACTGGCAGCCGGCAGCTAGTCATCGTGGGACCTTGCTGCATGAAGGGAGAGAAAGGAGCAGGATTGCTGGAATGGAAGAGTGGTGGAGGGAAAGAAAGGGGGCAGGGTGGTATGGAAGGGTGGTGCTGATAGAACTGATGTACAGAGAAAGGGGAGAGACATAAGGGGGAAGGATATTGGAGGGAAAGAAAGGGGGCAGATGCTGATTGAAGAGGGGTGGCTGGCGAGAGAAAGGGCAGACATTGGATGGTAGTGGGGAGCCTATGCGTGCAGATGGGAGAGATAAGGGAGCAAATGCAGGAAGGAAATGGGAGGAGAGAAAGAGGGGAGCAGATGCTTGATGGAAGTGGACAGAGAGAGAAGGTACCAGATGGAAGGGTTGGAGAAAGAGGGTACATGATGGAAGGAGGGGATAAATAAAAGAAGGGCACATGATGGAGAAAAAAGGATTGAGTTAGGGAAACACTGGAGAGGTGAGGCAAAGAGGTGGCAAGCTTTAGGTAGACAGTAAAAAAGGACATTGATGAGAGAGTAGTAAGAACGTAATCTAGACAGATGCAGAAAAGGAAAATGAGGGAAAAAAGGGAAAGGGATTGCAGAGGAAAGGTGTGGGAGAGGGAAGGAGAGGAGAGAAATGCCAGACCAATGGGGGTGAAAGGAGAGATAGAAGGGGGAGGCATACAGTTTCTGGAAGGGGCATAGAAGGAGAGAAGATGCCATATAGGGGAAGAGAGACAGCAGACAGTGGATGGAAGGAAGAGAGTTACAAGAAGATGAGGAAAGCAGAAACCACTGAAGACAAAGGTAGAAAAAATTTCTATTTATTTATTGCTTTAGGAGACATGTGTCACTGTTTCTGTGGTGCACTGTATGCAAAGTCCAGCTTCTTAATGGTTCAATTTAACCTTTGTCTATGTATTTCTATTTTATCCCCCCTTTTACAAAACTGTGGAGTGTTTTTTAGCGCCAGCCGTGGTGGTAGCAGCTCTGATGCTCAGAATTCTATGAGCATCAGAGCTGTTACCACCGTGGCTAAAATCCGCACTACAGTTTTGTAAAAGAGGGAGGGGTTAGTTTGTGATTACATATTCCATACTAGGCGAAAGTGTTTTCTGTGTTCTGTGTATTCGAAAAACATGGTTTTTTGTTAGGATTGACTGCAGGATTGATCTGTATTAGTCTGGCTTGTTTAGTTTAACAATGGGTGTATAGATGTTGTACTGCTCACTGCAGTATGTAAGATGCTGCCTTTTCCTAGGTACTCATGTGTGACATGTGGCTTGTTACTAAAAGTCATGTTTTTTGTACAGATGGGGGGGGGGGGGAGTGTCAAAAAATATTGGGCCCCGGGTGTCACATATGCTAGGTACGCCACTGGTATATATACAGCATAGCAGGGCAAAAATAGTATTATATATACAAACACAGTGTGGCAAACATAGCATGGTAGATGTGGAGGGGCATAATCAAAACATACGTCTAAATCCGATTTGGATGTAGGGTGGTAGTCATCCAAAGTTGGCAGAGGCAAAATGTCTATTCTTGAAAAGTATGTCTAAAATTTATTTATTTATTTTTTTTTTGGGGGGGGGGATTCGTCTCTACTTTTATGTAACTCTATTCCCTCTTCTGAAAACTAAGCTATATTGTATCATGTACAGTATATATCAGCATTGTGCAATTTTGCATACAGTAGTTGTTCACTTGTTTATTTTATATTATGCTTTAAAAATTGTTACAATAGACAATTTTCATGCTGCCTCAGATCCTGCAATCCACTGCATTCCAGAAAGTACACCCTTCACTGTTTTAGCAGCATTTCCAATTATGTCCATCCAGGACACCGATCAGTGGCATGACAGCTGTAAATAAGCCGAGACTCACAGCTCAGTAGCTCAGTGATGCCTTTAAGCCAGAACTATAGCAAATAAGGGCAGCCAGCAGCTATCCACTTCAGACAGGATCTCACAGGCAGTAATGTCACAGATGGGCAGAAAACACTAGCTAGTAATCTTGATGAGAGTAGCAGAGCAGAAAGCTTCTTATGTTTGTGGTTTTCTATGTCCTGCAGAATGAATAATCTTCAGTTACAGAGCACAGCTGGGATCCTGTTACAGAGCCTGAGCTGAGTACTGACATTCAGAGGGCACATTAAATAACAGCACTGACTATGATTATTGCCTATGCTATGCACTTCAAAACACTGTGGTAATATTAAATTGTGCCTTAATAGACACAGATAAGAACATAAGAAGTTGCCTCCGCTGAGGCAGACCAGAGGTCCATCTCGCCCAACGGTCCACTCCTGCGACAGCCCATCAGGCCCATTGCCTGATCAGTGGTCCCTGACTACCGTATTCCTATATCTTGCCTCTCACTCCTATCCCTATAACCTACCTCTACTCCTATCTGTACCCCTCAATCCCTTTGTCCTCTAGGAACCTATCCAAACCTTCTTTGAAGCCCTGCAACGTGCTCTTGCCTATCACAACCTCCGGAAGCGCGTTCCATGTATCCACCACTCTCTAGGTGAAAAAGAACTTCCTAGCGTTTGTTCTAAACCTGTCCCCTTTCAATTTCTCCGAGTGCCCCCTTGTACTTGTGGTTCCCCATAATTTGAAAAATCTGTCCCTGTCTACTTTTTCTATGCCCTTCATAATCTTGAAGGTTTCTATCATGTCTCCTCTAAGTCTCCGCTTCTCCAGGGAGAACAGCCCCAGCTCTTTCAGCCTGTCAGTATATGAGAGGTTTTCCATACCCTTTATTAGCTTTGTTGCTCTTCTCTGGACTCCCTCAAGTACTGCCATGTCCTTCTTGAGGTACGGCGACCACTACTGGACACAGTATTCCAGATGCGGGCGTACCATTGCACGATACAGTGGCAGGATGACTTCCTTCGTCCTGGTCATGATACCTTTCTTAATGATGCCCAACATTTTGTTTGCTTTCCTTGAGGCTGTGGCGCACTGCGCCAACGCCTTCAATGTTGTGTCTACCATCACTCCCAGGTCTCTTTCAAGATTACTTACCCCTAGCGGTGATCCCCCCATTTTGTAAGTGAACATTGGGTTCTTTTTCCCTACATGCATGACCTTGCATTTCCCTATGTTGAAGCTCATTTGCCACTTTTTGGCCCATTCATCCAGCGTCGTCAGATCCTTTTGGAGATCTTCGCAGTCTTCCGTGGTTTTGACCCTGCTGTATAGGTTGGTGTCATCTGCAAATTTAATGACCTCACATTTTGTTCCCGCCTCCAGGTCGTTAATAAATATATTGAACAGGAGCGGTCCCAGCACCGACCCCTGCGGAACTCCGCTCGTGATCCATTGCCAGTCTGAGTAATGGCCCTTTACTCCAAACCTCTGTTTCCTGTCTGCCAGCCAGTTTTTGATCCATCGGTGGACCTCCCCTTGCACCCTGTGGTTCCATAGCTTCTTAAGCAGTCTTTCGTGTGGTACCTTGTCGAAGGCTTTTTGGAAGTTAAGGTAAATGATGTCTATGGATTCCCCTTTATCCACCTGGCTGTTTACCCCCTCAAAGAAGTACAATAAGTTTGTGAGGCATGACCTTCCCTTGCAGAAGCCATGCTGGCTCGACCTTAGCTGTCAATTGTTTTCAATGTGTTCACAGATGCTGTCCTTAATCAGCGCATCCATCATCTTTCCCGGGACTGAAGTCAAGCTCACCGGCCTGTAGTTTCCTGGGTCACCCCTTGAACCCTTCTTGAAGATGGGCGTAACATTCGCTATTTTCCAGTCCTCCGGAATCTCTCCAGTTTTTAAGGATAGGTTGCATATTTGTCGAAATGGCTCTGCTATTTCGTTCCTTAGTTCCTTGAGTACCCTTGGGTGAATGCCGTCCGGATCTGGCAATTTGTCACTCTTTAGCCTGTCTATCTGCCTGAGTACATCCGCTTGGCTCACTTCTAGTTGGACCAATTTATCATCCTGATCTCCATTTACGATCTCTTCGGGTTCCGGAATATTGGTTTTGTCCTCTTTCGTGAAGACTGACATGAAGAATTCATTTAACTTGTCAGCTATCTCTTTTTCCTCTTTTACCACTCCTTTTCTGTCTCCATCATCCAAGGGTCCCACTTCCTCCCTTGCCGGTTGCTTCCCCTTAACGTACCTGAAGAATGATTTGAAGTTTGTTGCTTCCCCCGCCAGTCTCTCTTCATATTCTCTTTTTGCTTTCCTAACCACTCGGTGACACTCCCTCTGGTGTTCTTTGTGCTCCTTATGGTTGTCATTTGTTTGGTCCTTTTTCCATTTTTTGAACGATGCTTTCTTGTCACTTATCGCCTTTTTCACTGCATTTGTCATCCGCACTGGATTTTTTGTTCTATTTTATTGCACCCTTTCCTGAACTTGGGGATGCACAGGTTCTGTGCTTCGTGCACCATGCCCTTGAGTAGGGTCCAGGCTTTTTCTATGGACTCCATCTTCCATGTGTTGAGTTGAGTTTCTTTCCCACCATTTTCCTCATGGCATCATAATTCCCTTTTTTGAAGTTGAGTGTCGTCGTTGTGGTTCTTTTCACCTTTGATGATCCAATTTCTAGCCTGCAATGGATCGTGTTGTGATCGCTGTTTCCTAGTGGGGCTAGTACCGCCACCTCTTTTGCGGGTCCCCCTAGTCCGTTGAAGATTAGGTCAAGAGTAGCATCTCCCCGTGTTGGATCCGTGACCAGCTGTTCCATGAAACAGTCCCTCGTGGCCTCCAGGAATTTGGTCTCCCTCGTACAGTTTGAGTGCCCGATACTCCAGTCTATCCCAGGGTAGTTGAAGTCCTCCATCGCCACCATACTTCCGCTCTTGCATACCTGCCTCAGTTCAGCCTCCAGGTCCTGGTCAATTCTTCCGATTGTCCAGGTGGGCGATAGTACAGTCCCAATTTTATGTCTGCTCCAGTTCCTCCTGGTAGCTTAACCCATAGTGATTCCAAGCCATCCGCCCTTACTGTTGTTTCCATCCTGGTTGAGGGTATGGAGTCTTTTATATATAGCGCTATTCCTCCACCTTTTTTGTGTGTCCTGTCCCTCCTGTAGAGCTTGTACCCTGGTATGGCCACATCCCATTTATTGTCATCAGTCCACCATGTTTCCGTGACTCCAATTATGTCCAGGTCCTTCTCGCTGGCTATGACTTCCAGCTCTCCCATTTTGGCCCTTAGGCTCCTAGCATTGGTGTATAGGCAATGTAAGTCCCGGTTGATTGCCTTCCCTGTTGGTTTTTCTCATGGTTTGGTGTCCCCCTCATGGGTGGTTAGTCCCCCGAGCCGAGCCTCGGTCATCCTCCTCCTGCGGTGTGTCTGTTACATCTTCAGCCTGTTTCCCCATTTCTGGTTGCCCCTCTGGCTCCCGTTGTTCTCTGTTAATCCTGCTTGCCCGTTTCATTTGCACCCTGGGCCCCTGCATTGCGTCCTTAGGTCCTTTTTCCAAAAATTACCACTCAGTCCCGAACCCTCTTTTACAATGATCTTGCTCAGTATCCTTATTTGATACATTTCTACGATGTGTCGAGGTCAGATCGACTATCGGCTTTCCCCCTCTCCTCAGTTTAAAGCCAAGTCTATGATGCTCTAGACGTTGCGTGCCAGCATCCTCATCCCAGTCGTGCTCAGGTGTAGTCCGTCTCTCCTGTAGAGCTTGTTCTTCCCCAAGAAAGTTGTCCAGTTCCGAACAAAGTGGAACCCCTCCTCTTTGCACCATCTCCTCAGCCAATCGTTTATTGCTTGTAGTTCGCTCTGCCTCCTTGCGTCCGCTCTCGGTACTGGCAGGATCTCTGAGAAGGCTATCTTCCTCGTCCTCGATTTCAGTTTCCTCCCCAGGATCCTGAACTGGTCAGTTAGTGTAGTCCTGTTGTAGTTCCTCCTGCTGACATCGTTGGTTCCAATGTGGATCAACACTGCTGTCTCCTCCGTCTCGGCTCCCTCCAGGATCCTCTCAATTCTGTCGATGACATCCTTCATTCTTGCCCCCGGGAGACATGTCACTAGTCGGTCCTCTCTCCCTCCGGCTATGTGACTGTCCACTTCTCTCAGGATTGAGTCTCCCACTATGATAGCAGATCTCCCCTTCCTCAACTGTCTCTCTGGTCTCAGGTCTGTGTCAGTGACGCAGTCTGCTGGTCCTTCCTCCGGGCTCTGCTGGGTTTCCAGATCACCAACTTTGAATGTGCCAAAGGAGCTGCAGACTTCAACAAGTACAGTAATCCTGATAAATCACATCCTAGCACACTTTTCAGTTACTCAGCATGTTAAAGATCAGGTAAAGTAAAGATAGGAGAGTGCATTGCATGCTGTTATCAAACTCAACAAATAATTTTAATATTTAAAAAACAAACAAAAAAAATAAAGAGAAATGTAAAAGTTCAAATTTCCTAAAAATTATTTAAAGAATAGTAAGACTTTTTATATTTGGTTTTGACTTCTGTCTCGCCTTTCCAAAACTTTGTTTGACTGTTTACATAATAATAAGAAAGCATGTATTTATATACTGTATTTACCATATTAGCTTGGCAGTTTTCAGTTTGTTTAAACTTTTTTTTAAACTTTATTTTTTATTCATTATCATATTATTCACAAGTAATACAATTTGTTAAAGCAATAGAGTCATAATCCATCATGTAAAAAAAATAAAAAGACAAAACAAGAAATATCACATTCCTATCGGAAACAAAACCAATTCTTAATGGCTATAACTCCTTCTTAGACCTCAATTTAGAGGAACGATCTAAATTATAGGGAGATATTCAAAGTAAAATTACAAATTATAAGATAAAAAACATGCTTAATACGTCTACCCCCCGGATTTTAATTTTTAGAGCTAGACTCTCCACCTCTGATTAACCCTTTAAGGTCCAAAAAGGATTTTAGATGATTAGGTGTATAAAAAACATATTTTAAACCCATATACTTAATTATGCATTTACGAGGATAAGCTAAAGTAAAAGTAGCCCCCAACTTCCTTGTATCTTCTCGCATTGCCAAAAATAGCTTACGCCTTTCATGTGTTGGTTTTGTAACATCGTGGTGTAGCCATAACCTATTTTCTTAAAGAATAACCTTATGATTGAATTGAGATCTTGCTCAAATATAAGATTTATGATTAATGTAGCTCTGTCCTTTACATCAGTGAAAGAATTTTCCAAGAGAGCTGTTAGATTTTGGAAGTCAGTATCAACTGGTAAATTCCCAGAAACTGGTAAATTTTCAGAAACAAGTAATTCTTCCGAGCCACTATTTCTTTTTGGTGTTGGTAAGTAATAAGCCTTATTTATAGGTGGTAATTGATCTGGTGGAAAAGAAAAGTTCTCCACCAAAAATTTTTTGAAGACATCAATTGGCGAGATAGAAAAAATTTGTGGACATTTAAGTACTCTCAAATTGAGACGACGATTGTAATTTTCAATCATTTCTATCTTGCGTGAAAGAGTGGTTTAGTCTCTGATTATTGTAGTAATGGAATTTTTCAAGGGAGTAGTCTCAGAGTCTACCTTCTGTTTCACTTTTTCAATACTTGAAGTAAAGGAGTCTACTTTAGTTACCAGTGCTTGGACATCAGAAGCAGTCTTCCCCACTTTCTCTTCCATTTTCCTCATGGCCTCCAGAAGGATATCCAGGATGTTAGCAGGTTTTTTGCTGAGGCTTCGGCTCCCTCAGAGTTCTTACTCCCCTGCTCTTCAGCCGAGAGTGTAGCTCCGCCCAGTACCTGCTCTGGGACAACTCCCTCCTCCCCTCCGGAGAATGAGTCATTGCTCTGCCTGCCCACTGGACAGAGCGGTGCAGAGATCGTAGGCGGTGACAAAGATGTTTCCAGTTCCAAAGGCTCAAGTGCTCCCTCACTCAGAGCCACCAGGGAAGTCTGCCGCCACTGGGAGATCTGAGGGTCAGCAGCGTTCCGCGGCTCAAAGAAACGCTGAAGTGTTTGTTGCGTCGGTGAAGAGGTAAGAGCCGCAGGTTGAGGTGCTCTCACGGCCCATTTCCTCTTAATATGGGGTATGTTATTAAAGTTCTAAGAAGAAAAAAGCAATATATTTTCAAGGAAAAAAGGCACAGCCGGGACGCCACCGCTACACGTCAGCCATCTTGGATCATTCCTCTCTGGTCAGTTTGTTTAAAAACTTTTGACTCCTTTAGAGCTAATCCCTGCTGAGGCGACCATATTATAAAGTTTTCATTCACAGGTACCCAGGTTTTTATCCTGGATATTGAACCTTCTTTCGCCTGTTGTCTACCCAGCACTGCAGCAAGTCTCTGTCCTGGGAACAAAGTGTTTGATTCCCTTCAGAATAGGCTACGTTTCTCGGATTCTATATTTAGCACCCAGAACTGGCTAATGAGCATCTTGGTAGGTTTTTCTCAAAACTGTACCCCCCTTGCCAGTCAGGTTTTCAAGATATTCACAATTAATATATATGAGATTTATTTGCATACACCACTTCCATTGTATGTAAATCTTTCATGCATATTCTTTTTAAATGAGCATGTTTCTCTGGTCTGAACTCTGGTATTTCCGATATCGCTTCTTTTTGTTGTTGCATGTTCTTGTGTAATGCTCAATAAAAGCTTCTTTATACATAAATATGATAACGATAGTAAAACAATAATGTACAAATAAAACAACAGAACTAGGATAGCAGACACAAAATACCATGATTCATAGAAACATGATGGCAGATAAAGGCCAAATGGCCACAGTAACCATTATCTCTTTCTCTCTCCGAGAGATCCCACATGACTAACTGAGGCCCTTTTGAATTCAGACACAGTCTCTGTCTCCACCACCTCTTCTAGGAGACTGTTCCATGCATCTACCACCCTTTCTGTAAAAAAGTTTCCTTAGATTACTCCAGAGCCTCTTAACTTCATCCTATGCCCTCTCATTGCAGAGTTTCCTTTCAAATGAAAGAGACTCATGCACATTTACATTACGTATTTAAACATCTCTATCATATCTCCCCTCTCCTGCCTTTCCTCCAAAGTATACAGATTGAGTCTGTCCCCGTATGCCTTATGATGAAGATCATATACCATTTTAGTAGCCTTCCTCTGGACCGACTCCATCCTTTTTATATCTTTTTGAAGATGTGGCCTCCAGAATCATACAAACGAACAAGAGAAAGCCACAGAAAGAACTATTAAACACCTTGTACTCAGGATTGCCAAATTGTATACAAAGCTCCTCAACATCCTTCTCTCTCCTCATGGGCCAATCTGTAACCACCATTCATAGTCTCTTGCATATCTTGCTCAGACATGGAAACTCTGAGACAGTCTCCAGAAATTCTAGGTTCAAAAGAACAGGCTATCCGGGCACTCATCTACAAATCTCCAGGCCCTATTTATGTATCTTCCTGGTTTTACACACTTCCAAGTTTATTTACATTTTAATATACCGACCATAATCATGTATCTGGCCGGTTTACAAAGCTAAAAACGTTAAAATAAATTTAAGTATGGAGGTAAAAAAAATAGGTTGAACATAGAATTGATGAATACGTTGACATACACAAGTTTGAGGGAGAGAGGGAAAGGAAAGTTTGTAATTACATCATTAAATAAAATAAAAATAAATGAGAGGAAGAGGGGGGAGGAAAAAAACACCAGGAGATGGGTTAAAAGCAGTTCTTCTTGTATACTGAAGTGCTATTGGAAAGGGGTATTGTCAAACACTATGGTATGCGTCTTGAAATAAGAAAGTTTTTAGTTTCGTTTTAAATTTATCAAGATAATTTTCTTCCTATTCTCTTCCATCATCTTATTTATTTATTTATTTAATTTTCTATACCATTCTTCCTGGGGAGCTCAGAACGATTTACATGAATTTACTCAGGAACTCAAACATTTTTCCCTGTCTGTCCCGGTGGGTTCACAATCTATTTACTTTATCATGTGAAAAAAAACTCTCCCTGCTCTACACTTTTGATATGCTTCAAGACTGACATACACTTACAATGCATTTTCTTAATCTATGGAAAGTCCACATACCAGTTATGCACCTGAATCCTGCTGCACTCTCCTACTTAAAGATACACACCATGGAAAGGAAACTATATTTCCAGATCTTCAGTAATATATTGAACCTGTGGGCTGAATGAATTATAATTAAATAGTTTGGATGTGGCCTTAGCAGATCATAAAGCTCTGAGAAGAGATGACTGGTCAATATCTACTCATGCATTCTCTGTTTTTACATTCATATATCATGCCCCATCACATTCATGCTACCAAAATTATGTATGTAGTATAGAAAAAAAAGTATTATTTAATACAAAGTACTGGGAAACACTCAAATCACAGAAACATTTTATTGATATTACATGGTTCAATTGGACACTGTAAATATGTGTCTTATGACATTCATTAATGCAGATTTTGGAGTGAGGACACAGTCAATAGTTCTGTAGGACAAACTCTGTAATTTCAGCCCTGCTCAATAGCCTCATTGGTATTCCATAGTATACCGTTCCAGGACTTACATACACAAAGGTTTTCTGGCCAACTTTATATAAACCAGAAAAAAATGGATTAAGCAAATAGGCAAGAATAGTTAAAGGGAACATCTGTCCTCCGTGTGTGTGACCTACAAGATAAATGAAAGCTGTTAGCAATAAATAGAAAAGGATTCGGTCAGAAGCATTCCTTTACCTGCTGGTAGTCTATGCTTTCAGTATTTTGCCACTTATGGTGGCATGATATTTAGGACAAGAGTAATTTTACTTTTTAAATATAACCAGAATAATATCCTGAAAATATCTGTTTCCAAACAGTGGCATTTTAACAAGGGTGCACTGTGTAGGCCAAAGATGGAAACAGAAAAAAAAGCCAATCAAAACTCTAGAAATCGTTTTCTATGAAATTATCCTCCTTTCATACCTCCTCTTCCTACCCTTTCTTTCTTTTCTCCTCCCCTCTCATTTTCCTTACTGTCAGACATGTTTATATACATATGCATAATTATTTCCATATAGCTAAAAGCACTTAACATTATGAACATACAATTCATAGGCCTGGCTGGATATATTCCGCTGATTAACAATGTGCATTGTGATCAATCCCAGTAGCCCATTCTCATGGTGGCCAATACAGATCCCTAGTACCTGGCCAAAACCTAAGGAATTTTAGGTATGTTGGAATGGGGGAGGCCATAGGGGCCATGGCCTCCCTAAAAATTGGCAATCAGAAGTATAGCTCTCCACCTCTCCCAACTCCCCCACCTACTGTAATTTAAAATCTTCCCGCAGCACAATAAACGAGTCTCTCGCTGTCGGTCTGCCCCAGAAGTGTTCTTTCTGCAGCATCCTGCCTACACCAGAAGAGGAAGTGATACAGAAAGAACACTTCCAGGGCAGGCCGACAGCGGGAGGCTCGCTTCGTTATGCCACCAGCTGCCTGAAGATTTTAAATTACAGCAGTGGGGAGGTGGGGGGAGTTGATAACTGGGGAGAGGTCGTACCACAGGATCCAGCTGGGGGGGGCTGGGGTTGGGAGTGAGGGAAGAACAGATGCTGTACAGGATGTGGTGGGGGGAGGTTGGGAAAGCAAGAAGGACAGATATTGCATGAACTGGAAGGGGTTTAGGAAGGCAGGGAAGGACAGATGCTGCATGGACTGGGAGGGAATTGGGAAAGAAAGATGCTGCACAGGCTGGGGGTTAGGAAAGAAGGGAGTCATGCATGGGTGGAGTGGTGGGAAGGGAGGGAAAGAGATGTTGCTGGTGGGGAGGGAAGAGTAAAAGTGAATTGTTGGACATAGGTGTGTAGAGTAGGAGGGAAAGAGAGATGGTATACATGGGAAAAGGAAGAAAGAGGGCTCCCCTTCCTGCTTTCCGTCTGCCACGGTTGGTTCCTCAATGACGCAACTTCCTGTTTCTGCTCGGGTGGACCAGGACAGATGGAAAGCAGGAAAGGGAGCCACCAGCAATGTTTCTGAATTGCTGCCGAGGCAGGTGGATTTTTCAGCGAGACAGAACTTGAGGGTGACATTGGACTAGTATGGAGAGAAGGGGGAAGACGTGCTTGGCCATGGGGCCCCCCCATAGCCTTGGGGCCCAGGACAGCTGCCCTGTTTGCTACCCCCTAACACTGGCTCTGGGTAGGAGCAACCAAAATCATAACAATTCAAGTATGCTTGGGACAAATGTAGTGCACAGTAGTAGAACAAGGCTAGGAAGTTGCAGTATTAAGTCCTTTACTGCTTCAAGAGCTGAAGCAAGGAGAAACGTGATAAGAAAGAAAGAATGAGTTAGCATAAATAGCTCTGTTAAGTTGGCTACAGCAGGCCTTGGAGATACTCAAAGAGAACCAGCAGACTACAAATCCCCAGAAACTAACAGGGTCAATGCTAGCATGTGTGTAGTGAATAGATACCATCCAGCAAGGGCAAGGGAACAATGGTGGGCAGAAATCAGGGTAACAACTTTGCAAGTTATAATAGTTTAGAATCCTGTGGAGAGCAGGGAGTCCAGCGAGTGTAGGTAGAGGCTGGGGACTTGCGTATGCGCACTCCTGCAGCCACGGACCTACAGAACATGGAACAGGGAAAATGGAACACGCAAGCAGGAGTGCGCATGCGCGGCTAGGGTTTTATTATATAGGATATTGGAGCTGGCAAAATATTTGTAGATATTTTTGTACTATGTATGCTGCATACAAATTACAGATACAAATCATAGACAATGAAATTCTCAGGCAGTCTGAAGAGAGAGAGAATCATAAAAAAAATTTATTCGGCCAACACCTCCAGCCACTTGAAAGCGATTATCCACCAATTCACTTCAGTAAATTCACCAATTCACTTCAGTAAATCAATTCAAATTGATTTGGTTCCTTAAAAAACAGACTCACCGATTCAGTGCGTCCCGAGCCTCTTCCGGGTCTCATAAAGAAGCAGCAGCGGTGAACAGGCTGCTCCTGGCCTGCCCACTGGGGCCTTCCCTCTGCTGCGCCACTGATGAAATCACTGATGATGCAACAGAGGGAAGCCCTGGCAAGCAGGCTGTGAGCAGCCTATTTACCGCTGCTGTTGCTTTAAGAGGCCCAAAAGTTTAAGGTCTCACAGAGTGTGTGGGGAGGGGGGATGACGATTGGGAAGTGCTGCACAGGGGGATGGGAGGGAGGAATGGAATTCCCTTTTCCTGTACAGAATCTAATTGTTCTGGCCATGTCATGGTATCAGCAGCAATTCCCACATGGTGCCTGCTGCTGACCTGGAAGTCTCTCCATGGCAGGTTAGCAGCAGGCAGCATGAGAGAGTCATTGCCAATACTGCAACCCGAAGAAGCAAACTTTGGACTACAGGGGAGGAGAGGAAGGAAAGTTGGTGACACAGGGGGAGGGAAGGGGTGAAAGGAACTTCAGGAAG
Organism: Geotrypetes seraphini; assembly: GCF_902459505.1. Lineage (NCBI taxonomy): Eukaryota > Metazoa > Chordata > Amphibia > Gymnophiona > Dermophiidae > Geotrypetes > Geotrypetes seraphini. The sequence continues at coordinate 142,742,062 of NC_047087.1, forward strand.
GAAAGTTGGTGGTACAGGGGGAGGGAAGAAGTAAGAGGAAGAAAAGCTGGTAGCATGGGGAAAAGGGAGGGTGAGAGGAAGGAAAGATGGTTGCACAGAAGGAGGAGAGGGAGCCATGCATGGTGAGGGGAGAGGATGAAATTGCACATAATCCTAAACTAAACTAAACCTTGGGTTTGTATACCACACCATCTCCATAGTTGTGGAGCTCTGCACGGTTTACAGGAATTGTAATGAGAAAGGAACTCCATGGAAGGGCTAGATGAAGATCAGAGGGGAGAAGAATGTTAGAGGGCTAGGATGTCAGAAGAGGGGAGGAGTGTTAGGTTTTGGAGAAGAGCAGGTTTTCAGATGTTTACGGAAGGGTTGAAGAGCACTCAGGTTTAGAAGAGGGGAGGTAAGGTTGTTCCAGAGCTTGATGAATCTGAAGGAGAAGGAAGTCCCCAGTTTTCCTGGGTGGGAAATGCCTTTTAATGAGGGGAAGGATAATTTCGATTTTTGGGTAGATCTGGTGGTATTAAGATTTGAGGAATTCCAAGAAAGTGGAATTAAAGGAGGAATGATGCCGTGGAGGATCTTGAAAGTTAGGCAGATGCATTTGAAGTGAACTCTGGAAATTATCGGGAGCCAATGAAACTTGGAAAGGAGCGGTGAGACGTGATCGAATTTACTTTTTGCAAAGATAAGCTTGGCCGCAGCATTTTGGATCCGTTGGAGTCTGTGAAGGTTTTTCTTTGTTAGGCTTATGAAGATAAAATTGCAGTAGTCCAGTCTGGAGAGGAGATGGATTGGACGAGAACGGCAAAAATGTTTTTGGTGGAAACAGGATCTTACTTTCCTCAGCATGTGTAGGCTGAAGTAGCATTTTTTTACCAGGGAGTTGAGGTGGTCATTGAAGGACAATGTAGAGTCAATGATGACGCCCAGGACCTTGCTGGAGAATTCGAGCTGCAGAGTGGAGCCAGAGGGCAGTGGGATTGAGATGGGTAGCTGAGCTAAATTTGGGCCAAGCCAGAGTAGTTTTTTCTTGGATTCATTCAATTTCATTTGGACGGTGTGGGCCCACGATTGGAGGTTCGAGATACAAGAGGATATGTTCTCTGAGAGATTAGTGAGGTTCGAGTCGGTCTCGAGAAGGACGAGGATGTCATCAGCATAGGTGTATATTGTTTCAAGGGGGGATAGATGGAGGAGTTTTAGAGAGGTCATATAAATGTTGAAAAGGATAGGAGATAAAGGTGAGCCTTGCAGGACTCCACAGATTGGTATCCAGGGGGAGGATGAGGTGCCATTACTAAACTAAACTAAACCTTAGGTTTGTATACCGCGCCATCTCCGCAAGCGCAGAGCTCGGCACGGTTTACAGAGTTAAGAGGAAAGGAACTACAATAAGGAATAAAGGAGAGGGACTAAGAGGAAAGAGAGAGACAGAATACTGGAGAATGGGAGGTGATTAAATTTTTGCAAAGAGCCAAGTTTTCAAGTGTTTGCGGAAGGATTGGAAGGAGCTTGAGTTTCTGAGTGGGGATGAGAGGTTGTTCCAGAGTTCTGTGGTTCTAAAGGGGAGAGATGTTCCAAGTTTTCCTGCGCAGGATATACCTTTTATAGAGGGGAATGATAGTTTCAGTTTTTGGGAGGGTCTGGTGGAGTGTGGTTTTGAGGAATTCCAAAAGAATGGGATAACGGGAGGAAGGACGCCATGTAGGATCTTGAAGGCTAAGCAGGCACATTTAAAGAGGACTCTGGAGTATACTGGGAGCCAGTGAAGCTTGGAGAGGAGTGGGGAGACATGATCGAACTTGCCTTTTGCGAAAATAAGCTTAGCCGCGGCGTTCTGAATTAGCTGAAGTCTATGGAGGTTTTTCTTAGTTAGGCTTATATAGATGGAATTGCAGTAATCCAGTCTAGAGAGGATAGTAGATTGAACGAGGACGGTAAAGTGAGAATGATGGAAGCAGGATCTCACCTTCCTCAACATATGAAGGCAAAAGAAGCATTTTTTTATCAAAGAGTTGAGGTGATCATTGAAGGAGAGAGAGGAGTCTATGACGATGCCTAGGACTTTGCTTGAAAACTCAAGCTGAAGAGTGGGTCCAGAAGGTAATGGGATGGAGGTGGGTAAATGATCTAATGTTGGGCCAAGCCAAAGTAGTTTTGTTTTGGACTCATTCAGTTTCATTTGTACAGATTGGGCCCAGGATTGGAGATTCGTAATAAGAACATAAGAAGCGCCATCTCCGGATCAGACCTTCGGTCCATCAAGTCCGGCGATCCGCACACGCGGAGGCCCCGCCAGGTATACACCTGGTTTATTTTATAGCCACCATATCTTTATATGCCTTTCTCAAGGAGATATGCATCTAGTTTGCTTTTGAAGCCTGGGACTGTCGATTCCGCAATAATCTCCCCTGGGAGAGTATTCCAGATGTCCACCACTCTCTGTGTGAAGCAGAACTTCCTGACATTAGTCCTGAACTTGTCCCCCCTTAGCTTCATTTCATGTCCTCTTGTCCGTGTCAAATTGGACAATGTAAATAATCTTCTCTGCTCTATTTTGTCGATTCCTTTCAGTATTTTGAAGGTCTCGATCATATCCCCCCGCAGTCTCCTTTTCTCAAGGGAGAACAATCCCAGTGTTTTAAGTCGATCCTCATATACCAGTTTCTCCATACCCTTCACTAGTTTAGTTGCTCGTCTCTGCACCCTCTCCAGCAGTTTTATATCCTTCTTTAGGTAGGGAGACCAATGTTGGACGCAGTATTCCAAGTGAGGTCTGACCATTGCCCTATAAAGCGGCATTATTACTTTCTCCGATCTACTCGAGATTCCTTTCTTTATCATGCCCAACATTCTATTTGCCTTCTTTGCCGCTGCCGCGCATTGTGCCGACAGCTTCAGGGTCCTATCTATCAGTACACCCAGGTCTCTTTCTTGTTCACTTTTTCCCAGAGTTGCACCTGTCATTTTGTACTCGTATTCCTTATTCTTACTGCCTAAATGCATTACCTTGCATTTCTCCACGTTGAACCTCATTTGCCATTTCTCCGCCCATTTTTCTAACCGACACAAATCGCTCTGGAGTTCCTCACTATCCTCCTGCGATCTGATTGCCCGGCAGAGTTTTGTGTCGTCTGCAAACTTGATGATCTCACTGGATGTTCCGTTTTCCAAGTCATTGATATAAATATTAAAAAGGATCGGCCCAAGTACCGAGCCCTGGGGTACACCACTAGTCACTTTCTCCCAGTCGGAGAACTTCCCATTTATGCCCACTCTCTGCTTTCGGTTTTCCAGCCATTTGCCTATCCATCTTTGTATATCTCCCTCTATGCCATGGCTTTGTAGTTTCCTGAGAAGTCTTTCGTGTGGAACTTTGTCGAACGCTTTCTGGAAATCCAAGTATATTATGTCCACCGGCTTTCCACTATCAATTTGCTCATTCATGGTCTCAAAGAATTGGAGTAAATTCGTCAAACACGATTTCCCTTTCCTGAATCCATGTTGACTGGGTTTCATCAAGTCGTGTGTGTCCAAGTGCTGAACTATGCTATCCTTGATCAGTGATTCAATCATCTTGCCGGGGACAGACGTAAGACTCACAGGTCTATAGTTGCCCGGTTCTCCTCTCGATCCTTTTTTGAAAATTGGTGTGACGTTTGCTTTCTTCCAGTTGTCTGGTATCTGTCCAGTTCTGATTGACAGGTTTGCAAGTTTTTGCAATAACTCTCCGATTTCAACCTTCAATTCCTTCAAGACTCTCGGGTGAATTTCATCCGGTCCAGGGGATTTGTCACTTTTAAGTTTGTCGATCTGGTAGTATATCTGATCCAAGTTCACTTCAACTGTGGTGAGGCTGTCCTCTATTTCTCCTGTAAACAGTTTCTCCGCATCAGGTATTGTTGAGGTGTCCTCCTTCGTAAAGACGGAGGCAAAGAAGGAATTTAGTTTGTCTGCGATTTGTTTATCTTCCTTGATGTACCCTTTTATTCCCTTGTCGTCCAGGGGTCCCACAGCCTCTTTTGCAGGTTTTTTCCCCCTTCACGTATCTAAAAAAGGGCTTGAAGTTTTTGGCCTCCCGGGCTATTTTTTCCTCATAGTCCTGTTTTGCATCCCTCACCGCTTTGTGACATTTCTTCTGCTCATCTTTATGTTTGTTCCAGGCTTCGGTTGTCTTCGTGCATTTCCATATTTTGAAAGAGTCCTTCTTTTCTTTTATGGCTTCCTTCACCTGTATGGTAAGCCATGCCGGTTCTCCTTTGCCTTTAGTTCTCCGATCTTTAGAAATCCTCGGAATGTAGAGATCTTGTGCTTCTGCAATAGTATTTTTCAATAGGCACCATGCCTGATCTACTGTTTCAAGTTTGTCCACCATCTTCTCGAGTCGTTTTGTTACCATGGCTCTCATGCAATCGTATTTACCCTTTTTAAAGTTTAAGGTGGTGGTTAAGGTTTTGGCATGTTTCCTTTTCCCGATGTCCAGTTTAAAGTTGATTACATTGTGATCACTCGTTCCCAATGGAGCCCTGACTTCTACTTCTGTTATCGGTCCCTTGAGACCATTTAAGACTAAGTCCAAGATGGCGTCGCCTCTTGTCGGCTCTTTTACCATTTGCTCCAGGAAGCAATCCCCTAGCACCTCCAGGAACTTGGCCTCCTTGCCGCAGTTGGAGGCTCCTAGTTTCCAGTCTATTCCTGGATATGTTCTCAGCGAGGTTAGAGAGGTTCGAGTCAGTCTCGAGGAGGATGAGGATGTCATCGGCGTAGGTGTACAGAGTTTCTAGGGGGGATAGATGAAGGAGTTTCAGAGAGGACATGTAGATGTTGAAAAGGATAGGAGAGAGGGGGGAGCCTTGCGGGACTCAACATTTCGGTTTCCAGGGGGGGGGATGAAGTACCGTTTAGGTTAACGGTGTAGGAGCGGAAGCGTAGGAATTTCGAGAACCAATCTAGGACTGTGGAGCTTATGCCTATTTCAGAGAGTTGGAAGATAAGGATATCGTGATGGACGACGTTGAAAGCTGCGGAGAGGTCGAATTGTAGGAGAACAGCGAATTTCTTGCGAGAATGGAGTTGTTGCACCTTAGAGATTAGTGAGGCCAGAAGGGATTTGGTGCTGAAGTTGGGTCTGAAGCCGAAATTGGTGGGGTAGGAGGATAGAGAATCTTTCTAGGTAGGATGAAAGTTGAGTGGATATGATGGATTCTAATAACTTGGTTAGGAGGGGGATATTTGCTATTGGGCGGTAGTTTGATGGTATGGAGGGGCCAATGAAATATGTCCCATGTTGGAGGAGAAGAGGCCCAATGTTAGGGCTGAGTTTATAAGTTCGGTGAGGGAAGCGATGGCCTGTGTAGAGGTGTTCTCGAATAGGTAGGAGAGGAAAGGGTCCAAGGTGCACTTGCAAGTTTTTAGTTTGAGGCAAAGTTTGGAGACTTGCGATTCGGAAACAAGTTCGAAGACGGTCCAGGATCTGTCGGCTGGAATGGGGGTGGAGACAGGTAAGGTAGGGTTGGGGTCAGTAGAGACCAGGGAGTTGTAGGAGACTGTGGGTGGGAAGGAGCATCTTAGGGTGGTAACCTTTTCATTAAAGAAGATTGCAAGGGCATCGGCTGATATGGACGGTGGGAGCAAGGGTGGGTCTTTTTTTGTAGTTAGGGAGCGCCAGATGTTAAACAGTGCACTGATCTGGTTGTTGGATTTAGAGATCTTGTCTCCAAAGAAGTTCTTCCTGGCTTTTTTTAGTGTTGAATTGTAAAGCTTAATATTGTCCCTCCAGGTCTGTCTATCAGAGGGGAATTTAGATTTTTTCCATTTGCGCTCCAGAGCGCGACATTTCTGTTTCAAATCTCTGTGAAGAGGTAAGTACCAGGTGGCCTTTCGGGGGTAGGAGATGGTTTTAGTGGATATTGGAGCAAGGGAGTGGTAGGTGGCCTCTGAGAGGGCGGTCCAGTTGCGCCAATGGGATTCAGAGTCTGTAGGTCTAGGGTTGGAGGAGAGTTGGTTGAGGAATTTGGACCAGAATAGATTGCTCGAGATTTTTTTGCGGTAGGTTATGGAATGAGAGGTGTGGGGTGCGGATTCAAGATGTGACATGAAAATGGGGAGGCAGGTAGTCCCTAGGAAGTGGTCAGACCAAGGGACTTGTTCCCAGCGAGTGTCGTCGATTGAAGTTTTGAAGGCGGTAAGATCGAGTAAAGTGGTGAAATCTAGTGTGTGCCCTTTTTCATGGGTTGGAGATAGGGTGGGTGAGGGAAAACCTAGTGAAGTAAGGAAGTTGTTGAATTCAGTCGTGTCCTTGCTGTTGGAGTCATCAAGGTGGAGGTTGATGTCACCAACGATCAGAAGTCGTTGAAATTTAAGGAAGGCGTTTGTTATGGCCTCAAAGACCAGGTTGGAGGAATTGGCCCAAGGGGTAGGTGGGCGGTATAGTAACAGGATGCCCAATGGGTGGGTGCGGAGTTCATCGTTGACTGAGGCCAGCAGATATTCTAGAGAAGCGTGAGTGCCTGTCTCGAGGAGCTGGACGTCAAAGAAAGATTTATAGAGGAGTGCCAGACCACCTCCTTTTCAATTGGGTCTGGGGGAGAAAAGGCTTTGGTAACCGTGGGGGAGGAGTTCGTTTTGTGTGAATAGGTTGTCTTTGGCGATCCATGATTCTGTGATGCACAGGAATCCGGGGTCAAGCTCGTCTAGGAGGTCCTTCAAGATTTGGGTCTTATTGCATGCGGATCTGGCATTGCAATAAAGTGTCGGGACTGGGGTGAGAGAGTCCGAGGCAGTGTAGGGAAGATTGGCAGGGGGAAGGGGCTTTAGTGAATCTTGGTTGACTTTTCGGGGGGTTTTCTTGAAAGGTGAATTTCTGGTGTGTAGCAGTGTGGGGATTGTAAGTCCAGGGCAGATGTTATTGGTATTAGAGGGGTCGAGTAGGTTGGGAGAGGGAGGTTTCAGACAGAGGTAAGTATGGAGGGGTGAGCAGAGTAGGAGGAGAAGGAGCCAGAAGGATGGATTCATGGCGGGGTTAGGACCGGGTGGTTGGAGTGTGAGAGTCTGCAGCAGGGGGGGGGGGGGATAGAGTTAGTTGAGGAATGGAGCAGGGGAACTTGAATTAGGCTGGCTGATTGTAGGGCTAAGAGTGGGAAAATATATTTATTTTTTTAGGAGTAGGTCAAAGGGGGGGCTTTACGGTGAAGGTAATTAGCAGCTGAGCGTTTTTCTTATGGAACTTGAAACGGAGAGGCTTGGGGCAATAGATGGATAACAGGGTAGATGCGCAGTTAAGGTTAGTGTGTGGCCCAAGGATGTGCTGGGGGTGGGACAGGGCAACAGGGAGGTGAGAGACTGGTGAAACCTTTGGCAGAAATATAGTTTGGTGCTGAACTAAGCAGAGACAGAGTAAAATTTAGCAACTAAACAAGAGCATAGACAGTAATAGAGTATAACACCGAAACAGGAATATAAACAATGGTAAACTTTGGCCGCGGGCAGGAACCAGGTTGGACAAGGGGAGCTGTGAATCTGGGGGCCCCCAGTGGACTTCGATAAGTCAAGAAGGGGAGAAGGTGGTGAGGTGAGGCAGAGAGGAGTCCGAACGTGTTTGTACTGTCTTGCACGGACTTCGGCAGTTCCTGGGTGGGCTATGGACGGCGGAGTTCAGGTGAAAAGCAGGAGCAGGGCTGATCACTCCTGCTCGAGTGGCGTCGGGCGGAGGAAGGAGGGACAAGATTCCTATTGACAATGTAGGATCGGGAGCGGAGGAATTTTGAGAACCATTCAAGGACTGTAGAGGTGATGCCGATCTCGGAGAGTTGGTAGATTAGAATATCGTGGTGAACAACGTCGAAAGCGGCAGAAAGATCGAATTGCAGGAGGACGGCAAACTTGTTGCGGGAGTGAAGTTGTTGAACCTTGGAGATTAGGGAGGTCAGTAGGGATTCGGTGCTGAAGTTGGGGCGAAAGCCATATTGGTAAGGTAGGAGAATGGAGAATTTCTCTAGATAGGATGAGAGTTGGGTCGATATGATGGTCTCGAGCAACTTGGTTAGGAGAGGGATATTTGCTATTGGGCGATAGTTGGATGATGTGGAAGGGTCGAGGTCGGGTTTTTTCACTAGAGGGGTTAAGGCGATATGGCCCATTTCTGGGGAGAAGAGGCCCGAATGTAGGGCGGAGTTTAGGAGTTTGGTAATGGAGGAGATGGCCTGAGTGGGTATTTCCTCGTAGAGGTAGGAGGGGAAAGGGTCCAAAGAACAATTGCAAGATTTCAGTTTGAGACAGAGTTTAAGGATGTGGGATTTGGATACGTGCTCAAAGGCAGCCCAGAATCTGTCGGCTGGGATAGTGCTAGGGGCCATTAGAGAAGGGTTGGGGGTCAGTGAGCACCAGGGAGTTGTAGGAGATTGCAGGTGGGAAGGAACAACGTAGGGTAGTGACCTTTTCATTGAAGAATTTTGCTAGAACTTCGGCTGAGGGAGAGGAGGGGAGAGAGATGGAGTCTTTTTTGGAGGTTAGAGAGCACCAGATTTTGAAAAGTGTACTGCTCTGGTTGTTGGATCTAGAGATTTTCACACCATAGAAGTTCTTCCTTGCTTTTTTTAGTGCTGAATTGTAGAGCTTAATGTTGGCTCTCCAGCACTTTCTGTCTATAGGGGAGTTAGATTTTTTCCATTTGCGCTCCAGGGCTCGACATTTCTGCTTTAGTTCTCTGTGATAAGGGAGGTACCAGGGGGCTTTGCGAGGGTAGGAGATTGATTTGTTGGAAAGGGGGGTGAGGGAGCGGTAGGTGGACTCGGAGAGGGCGGTCCAGTTATGCCAGTTGGATTCGGGGTCTGCAGGCTTAGGAGCAGAGGAGAGTTGTTTGAGAAATTTTGTCCAGAACAGGTCGCTTGAAATTTTTTTGCGAAAGGTAATGGAATTAGAGGAGCGGGGGGGAGCCCCAAGATGCGACATGAAGATGGGGAGACTGAAGGTCCCAAGGAAGTGGTCAGACCAGGGGACTTGCTCCCAGCGGGTGTCGCCGGCTACGGTTTTGTATGTGGTAAGGTCCAGGAAACTGATGAGGTCTAGAGTGTGTCCCTTTTCATGGGTTGGGGAAGGTGAAGGGGGGGAAAAACCAAGAGAGATGAGGAAACTCTTCAGTTCAATCATGTCCTTGTTTGAGTTGTCATCAAGGTGGAGATTGATCAAAAGTCTTTGAAATTTGAGGAAGGCGTTTGAAATGGTTTCGAGAACGAGATCAGAGGATTTGTTCCATGGGGTAGGTGGGCGGTAAAGAAGTAAGATACCCAGTGGGTGAGGTTGGAGTTCATCATTGACCGAGGCTAGCATGTATTCTAGAGAGGTGTGGCTGCCCTTTTCGATGAGCTGGACATCGAAGAATGATTTGTAGATTAGTGCCAGACTGCCTCCTTTTCGGTTGGTTCTGGGAGAGAAGAGACCTTGGTGCCGTGGGAGCAGAGTTCATTTTGAGTAAATATGTCGTCTTTTGTGATCCAAGATTCCGTGACGCATAGGAATCCCGGATCAGAGTCTTCGAGTAGGTCCTTCAGGATTTGAATCTTATTGCAAGCGGATCTGGCATTGCAATAGAGTGTTGGGACTGGGGTGAGGGAGTCTGAAGCAAGGTTGGGGAGATTTGCGGAGGGAACAGGTTTTAGGGATGTGTGGTTAACTCTTCGAGGGTTTTTTTTGGAGGGATGGTTTCTGGTGCGCAGCAACGTGGGGATTTTGAGGCCAGGGCAGATGTTAAAGTCAATTGAGGGGAGGAAGGGAGAGATGGTGCATGGAGAGGGATAGAGAGATTTGACATAGGGCACAAAGACCTGGGTGTTGGACCTGGGGATATATGAGAAGGAGAGAGATATACACAGGAACTGGAAGGGAATAAGGAGGGAGATGTTGGATCCAGGAGCAGAATGGAGAGATGCCTAGAAATGGGAGTGAGGGAAGAGAGTGGGAGAAATGCTGGACTATGGGGGAGAGTGCAGCAGGGAAGAAATGGAGAGATGTCAGGCTATGAGGGTGGGGAGTAGTGCTGCCCGATTCAGGAAAAATTTTTTTGATTCGATTCAATTCAGCCTATTGAATTGGTTTTTCGATTCGATTTTCCTGCCCAATTGGGTGTTTTTTTTTTCAAACATCCTGGTGGGTTTATTTTATAGCCTCTTCACCCCCTTTGCCTTCTCCTAACCACACTGGTGCTGTGGTGTAACAAAATAAACAAACAAAAAAGACTTTTCCTCTCTCTGTTAAATCCTAGCTCACGTTTGCTGTCTAACACCAGCTCTGGCAGGATACACGTTTCAAATCTGACATATTGTAATCACAAAACAGAAAATGAAATTATCTTTTGTTGTCTGGTCATTATTCAAATCTTGTTGGTCCTAGGGTCTGCTTGTCTTCTAATAACTTGCTTGCCAGGGTCTCTTTCTTTCTCCGTGCTAACTATCCAACTGCCATCTTTTGTTCTCCCCTTCCGTTACCCTTCCCTCCCCAGTAGGTCTGGCATCTTTCCTTTTTTTCGTCTCCCTCCACAGATCCACCTTTTCTTAACTATCCTTTCATCCAGCATCTCTCCCTCCTTCCCCACCACCCCAGGGTCCACCATCTCTCCCTTTCTTTTCCCAACTACCCTCCTATCCAGTATCTTTATCCCCCCTCCACTCCCTCCCTTGTGTCCAGCTTCTCTCCCTTTCTGTTCTTTCCCTCCCTAAATCCCATTGTCCATCATCTCTCTCCCTATTTTCAGACCCATTATTTCTTCCCCCCCCCCAAAGTCCGGCATATGCACATCTCTTTGAACCCCCCCTTCCCTCCCTCTGTGTACTTCTACACCAGGGCCCCCTTCCCCTGAAGGTCTGTCCCTCGCTGAAGGCCTGCACCCCACCCCTAAATGCCTGTGCCACCATCCCTGAAGGCCTGTTTCCCCCTTGAAGGCTTGTCCCCCCCTTAAAGGTCTGCATCTCACCCCTGAAGGCCTGCCTGTCCACTCTGAAGGCCTGCCTGTCACCCCTGAAGGCCTGTCCCCCCCCTTGAAGGCCTGCATCCCCCCGAAGGCTTGCCTGCCTGCCTGGCTCCTCCCCTTTGAAGGTCTATCTCCCCCTCTTGAAGGCCTGTCCCCCCCTTGAAGGCTTGTCCCTCCCCTTAAAAACACTGCATCCCACCCCTGAAGGCTTGCCTGACTATCCCTCCTGAAGGCCTGCCTGCCTGTCCCCCCGAAGGCCTGTCCCACCCCGAAGGACTGCTCACCCCCCCCCCAGAAGGCCTGCGTGTTGCCCTTGTCCTCCCACTGATGTCCAGCTTCCCCCCTGGCCTCCCTGCACTGTTTACCTTTGAGGAGCAGCCTGCAGACAAGATCGCGGTGCTAGCGATGTTTGCACTGCTTCGGAGCTGTTTCCTCTGCCACGGTCCCGCCCAAACTTTGACAGCAGAGGCAGGATCACGGCGGAGGACACAGCTCTGAAGCAGTGCAAAGATCGCTAGCACTGCGATCTTGTCTGCAGGCTGCTCCTCAAAGGTAAACAGTGCGGGGAGGCCGGAGGGAGGAGGCCGGATGCCAGGGGGGAAACCGGACACCAGGGGGGGAAGCCGACAGTAGCACTTCCCGACTGACCCTACCCCCTCACCCTCTAAAGCAGGTGCAGCAGTGGCCGGCCAGCAAGAGCAGCACTGCCGCTCCTGCTTTAGGGGGCAAGGGGGGAGGGTCAGCCAAATCGGGAAGCCAATTTTTTTTGTTTTGTTTTGAATCGATTCAAATCGATTCACCCGAAGTGAATCAGGGAACCAATTCAAATCGTGAATCAGGCAGCACTAGTGGGGAGGAGATGCTGGGCTATAAGGGTGGAGGAAGAAAGATGCTGCGAATAGTAGAACCCTGAGGGAGAGGAGAGGGAGGCAAGGAAATGGATAAGAGGATAGATATAACAGAGCGTAGAAAAAATATATGATAATGGAGGTACATTGAAGATGAAAGGGAATGGGAAAGAAGATGGAAATTTGATAGGTAGCTGAAAAGTGAAAAAGAGGGGAAGGGTAAGAAACAGGCAGAAAAAAGCTAAAAAGGAATGATCAATATGTCTGAGGCAGGTGTAGTGAGGGAAAATATTGTTTAAATTTTAATAAATAAACTTGCAGAATTTGCTAGTTTTGTGCATAGAATTTTGAATTTTTTTGCACAGAATTCCAGTGGCGGTCCGCCCCGGGTGCACACCCCAAGGGGGTGCACAGAGAGAGCTGAACGGAGATGACGGGGGACCTGCGGGGTTAAATACAACTCGAGTCGCGAGGCTTGTCTTCTGTTCCTACCTGCCCAGCCACGCACACATAGCCGACTGGAAGTCTTTCCCGATGTTAGCACTGATGTCGGAGGGAGGGCTTAAGCAAAGCCTGCCCTCCGACATCAGCGCTGACATCAGGGAAGATTTCCGGTTGGCTATGTGTGCACGGCAGGGCAGGCAGGAAATGGAAGACGAGCCTCACGGCTTGAGCTCCATTTGGCTGAGAAAGTTGCTAAGATGAGGGCTGGGAGGCAAACACAGAACACAAAAGGGGGAGGGAGTGCATTTTTGGACACCTGGCATGAACTTGGGAAAGAGGATGGAGGAAGGGAGGGAAAGAGATGCTGAGGTGGGGAATGCGTTTTTGGACACAGAAGGCATGAACTTGGGAGAGAGGAAGGGAGGGAAAGAGATGCTGAGGTGGGAGAGGGAGTGCGTTTTTGGACACAAGGCATGAACTTGGGAGAGAAGATGGAGGAAGGGAGGGGAAGAGGTGGGGGAGGGATTGCGTTTTTGGACACAGAAGGCATGAACTTGGGAGAGAGGAAGGGAAGGAAAGAGATGCTGAGGTGGGGGAGGGAATGCGTTTTTGGACACAGAAGGCATGGACTTGGGAGAGAAGAAGGGAGGGAAAGAGATGGTTGTGTACACGGGGAATGGAAGAAAGGAGAATTTTTCGTCATAGGGAGGGAGTGAGGTACAGATGAGAGGGAGAAATATTGTGGTGGAACGGACAGATTGAAATGGATGCACGAGGAATGTTGGACATAGTGGTGAAGGGAATGGAGGGAGAGATGTGGCATGGTGCTGGAGAGGAGTGATAGAAGGAGAAATGTTGGGCATGAGACTGGTTGGCAGAAGCGAAAGTTGGATAGCAACAGAAGAATTTACAGAAGATGGGAAAGCAGAAAAAAGAAACTGGGACCAACTTTATGGAAAAATAAGTCTCCAGACAACAAAGGTAAAAAATGGAATTTATTGACTAAAATATGTTAGCTTTGGGAAATGTATATAGCAGATGTCTTTGTATTGTGTTCAAAAGAAAAGGAAATGCATTTCTGGTTTTATTTCTACAGTGTTGAAGTACTTGCTGACCCTTGCTGTGACTGGTGGGGACCCCCAAGCACCGCAAGCAGAGGACCTCCTCTAGAGACGGCCAGAACTCCCCTCCACCAAGCACAGTAGTCGCTGGCAACATCCATGAGCCACTGAGGTGCCAGCATCTGTGACTCAGGGACGCTACTGCTGCCTGCCAAGCTTGGCAAAAGGGACCCTCGGCCAATTGCAAAGGAAGTCCTCAGCTGACAGATTGGGGGTTCTCATCAGCTGAGTATTTATATATTATATTTATATTAGAGGCTCTGGTAGAAACCTGTTTAAAAAGTATGTATTCTTCCCAATTAATATTTCCAAATTAATAAAGTGTCTTTGCTTATTTGTAAATGGGTCTCTACCAGAGCCTCTAATTCAGTAGCATAATTAAATGAAATCAGAAATAGTTATTTCATTTAATTATGCTACTGAATTAGAGGCTCTGGTAGAGACCCATTTACAACTATTTCTGAATTTTATAGGGACGGGCGGGGACGAAGGAGATTCCTCGCGGGGACGGGTGGGGACGGAGGGGATTCCTCACGGGGATGGGTGGGGATGGAGGGATTCCTCGCAGGGACGAGTGGGGACGGAGGAATTCCTCACGGGGACGGGTGGGACTTCTGTCCCTGCGCAACTCTCTAGTGCACAGCCGGCCACCCTCCCTATTCTGCCGCTGCTGCTTTCCTTAACCAGCAGCAGCGGCAGTAAACAGGGGTGTCTGCGAGTGCTCACCAGGGTAGCTCATCTTCTGGCCGGCTCCCCTGCTGAAAGCCATGGGCGTCCGCTCCTTGTGCGATCCGCAGCTGCGTCGGAAGTGTTCCCTCTGACGTCACGATGTCAGAGAGAAGGCTTCAGATGCAGCTGCGGATCGCGCAAAGAGCGGACACCCACGGCTTTCAGCAGAGGAGCTGGCCAGACATGCTGGGCAGGGAAGGGGGGGAGGGTAGACATGCTGCACAGGGAAAGGTAGAAATACTGCACAGGCAAGGGGGGAGACATGCTGCTGCTGCAGCACCCAATTGGGGAGAGAGAGGGAAGGAGGGAGAAGGGAGAGGAACCAGGCATGCCAAGTCCATGGGAGGGAGGGAAAGGAAAAAAGGAAAGATACCAGACCATGGAGGGGGAGGAAGAGATGCCATGGCATGAGGGAAGGAAAGAAGATAGAGATACCACACCATGGTGTGGAGTGGGAAGGAAGGAAGGAAAGGAGAAGAGAAAGAGAGAGGAGGTGGAGACAGAAAAATGGAGAGGGATGAAGCTGAAATGAATCATGTGCAAAGGACAGAAGGGACCCCAGATATACAGTTTATTGAAGGGACATAGAAAGAGGGAAGATGCCATATGGAAGAGAGAGATGGTAGACAGTAGATGGAAGGGGCAGAGAGAGTGTGGGCAGTAGATGGAAGTGGTAGAGAGAAAGGGAAGAAGCTGGGTGGAAGGGGCAAAGAGAGAGCAGATGTTGCATGGAAGGGAGAGAGGACAAATGCTGTATAGAAAGAAGAGAGCAAAGAAGATGATTAAAGCAGAAACGACAAAAGGTAGAAAGATTTTTTTGTTGCTTTACTTAGAATCAAGTAGTATTGTAACTGTATTGATAAAAGTTTATAAATAGGAAATGGAAATAAGGCAATTTTTTGGACTAAACCCCTTTCCTCAGGCCAGGATACTGTACTGTTCTGAAGAAAGATTTGGCCTCTGAAAGCTAATTGAAAAATGGATTAGTCCAATAAAATGGTATTTTCTTATTTCTCATTATTTGTTTTATTTTTATTTGTTAATTTGTAAAGTGGTGATTGTTATATATCAGTTTTTTCAAATTTACATCTACTGTTTTTATATTTTGCACAGTATTAGGGGACATGTGTCACTGTTTTTGTGGTGTTGTGGTGTTGCATTGTATGCAGAGTCTGGTTTCTTGGCGGTTCAGTTTAACTTTTGTCTACATATTTCTATTTTTAGTTTGTGATTATTCCATATTGGGCGAGGGTGTATCTCTGTTCTGTGTGTATGAAAAGGACATAGTTTTCAGTTGGCATTGACTACAGGATCAATTGACTGTGCAGGATCTGGCTTGTTTAGTTTTACAATGTATGTGTAGGTGTTCTAGTGCTCACTGCAGTGTTTAAGATGCTGCCTTTTCCTAGGTACACTCTTGTTGTGCGATATGTGGAGTGTTACTAAAAATCATATTTTTGATATAGATGGGGGGGTGTCAAAAAATGAGGGGCTCCAGGTGTCACATATGCTAGGTACACCACTGTAGAATTCTGCCAGGAGTAAACAAAGAAGTAGAAAGGGGTTAGAGAGAGAGAAATCTTGCATATGGTGGAGGGGAGGAAGTCATGCATGGCTAAGAGAGAGAGAGAAATGTTGGACATAGGGTAGAGGGTAGGGAGAGCTGGTGCATGGGGACAAAGAAATAAATGTTGGATATGATAATGGAAGGGAGAGATGCTGCATGTTGGAGAATAGAGAGGTTTGACCCAGGGCACAAGGCAGGGAAAAGGGACAGAGAGAGAGAGAGAGGAAAAAAAACAAACCCAAAACGGTAGACAGTGGGAAAGAAACAGAAATGTTGGGATATGGCAGTGGAAGGGAAGGTACAGAGATGAAAGATGAATGGTGAGCACAGGAAAAGAAAAAAAAAAGTCAAATGAGCAGGAGACCCTGGTAAGTGAGTTAACAGGACACAAACAGAAACCAGAGCCTGGGACCAGCATGATTTGAATAATAAGATGACCAGACAAGAAAAGGTAGAAAAAATAATTTTATTTTCTATTTTGTGATTACAATATGTCAGATTTTAAATGTGTATCCTGCCAGAGCTGGTGTTAGCAAGCCTGAGCTAGGACCTAACGGAGAGAGGAAAAGTATTTTTTGTTTTGCTTATACCACAGCACCAGAGTTGTGTTGGAGAGAGCAAATGGGGGTGGGGTGGGTGAAGAGGTAGCAAAAATAAACCTGACAGGCCATTTAAAAAAAAATACCCAGTTGGGCAGGAAAAGTGAATCTAATCGAAATGAAAAATCAATTCAATAGGCCAAATCGAATCAAAATTTTTTCCCTGAATCAGGCAGCACTAAGCTCTGGCTGGAGTACATGATGGGCCTTAAGGAGAGGAGTCTGGAAGGCTGAGAAGACAAAGCTCCACTCTGAGTTACTATTATTGTTATATAGCTTAGTCATCCTTTCTCTAGTACTTTTATTTATTTTAGAAAAATCTCCTACCTGAAAGGATCAGATCTATGTCTGGTCGAGCTTGGAGAGCCCATTTTGCAGCAAGGGGCTGGTGGGCCAGAAGCACTATGGTGTGGTCCTGGCTGCAACCATTCAAGGCTTTGTTTAAATCCATTCCATGCCCAATATGCCTGTAACCATAAAAAGAAGTATTATTATAAGTTATGAAAATAACAACATATAAATAAATACAGTTGATGCCGCTTAAGTGCACACCCTTCAGACCCGGTCTCCACATGCACTTAAACGAAGTGTGCGCTTAATAGGAGTGGGGGGGAGAGGCTGTAGTTAAGCTGGCTCAGTTTAAAAATGACACGTGGGCTGCTGGAGCCTAAAGTACAAGAAAGTTATACCCTACAGCTTGAATGAAAGTAGAGCACTCACTTTCCCAGTTGTCCCAGCACTCACTTTCCCAGCTGTCCCAGCGCTTAAGCTGCTGTGTGAAGCTTAGCCATTCCCAGTCAGAATGTAATTGCATTTAACCGGAGTGAAAGTAACGTGAAAGAATAGAGGTTGGACCTATGACATCAGTGCACAAAAGCAGATTGTGTGCTTATCCGAATTGCAAATAACTGGAGTTTACGTACATTGACTTTAATGTAAAAAAAAAAAACGGGACCTTGGTGGTAGGCTGCAGATAACTGAAGTGTGCGCTTAACCGACATGCACTTAGGTGGAGTCGACTGTAAACAAACCATAACATAACATGCAATCTGACAGCCAAATGTGCAAATCAATGCCGGTGTCTGTGGACACCATATACATGCTGGCACTGATTTCCAAATCTGTTCTCTGTGTCATCCATCTATAATCACCAGGGACAGTGGCTTGGGATGGCTGTTGCTTTAATAAAGGCAAGTTTCAATTAAAGCATTCTTCCCGAAGTCCAAACATGTGGCAATTAAATTGACCAAGAAAGGCATATCTTACTATCTACATCTACTGAAAACTGTGAAACATATGAGTCGGTCATATAGTTGTACACATGGTCTGCAGTAGACAAAGACAGATCATCATAACTTTACGTAGTGTCAAGTATATCACATCACCTAGGAAATGAGAAGTAATTTGAAACACTGAATGAATTGACCACCAAACTAAGATGACAGTCAGTGGAAACATTTAGGCCTACTTCATATTCTATGCCATAGAATAGGCCATTCTTTATAAATACTGGTACATTAAAATACAGACCAAATATCAGAAGAACCCTCCACCAAGGGTCAAACTGGAGAAGATGACATTATTAGTACCACTCGTTGCTATTAGAGATTTTCCCTTTAACTCAAGTCAGACTTACAAGAGCCATCCCAATCATTAGGTAAGACTATACTGTATACAATAATCTAGGTCAATATTTCTCAACTCTGGTCAGTCAGGTTTTCAGGATATCTACAATGAATAAACTTGATTTGCATACACTGCCTCCATTATATGCACATTTCTTTCATGTATATTCATTGTGGATATCCTGAAAACCTGACTGGCAAGAGGGTACTCCAGGACCAGAGTTGAGGAACACTGATCTAGGACAACAACTTCTGGGGATGCCAAAAAGCAGCTGTAATCAAAGAAAAATAGACTAAACTAAACAAAACCTTAAGCTTATATACCGTATCTTCTCTATAGAGATAGAACTCGGCACGGTTTATAAGAGTTTTAAAGAAAGGAAAATATAATAAGAATTAATGATTATATAGAGAGCAGCGGAATTTACATTTTTGAAAATAGCCACGTTTTCAGATATTTTCAAAATAATTGGAAGGAGCCCAAGTTATGCAGCTAGACAAGAAAATTATTCCAAAGCTCAGTGATTTTATGTTTAAATCATTTTTATTGAGCAAAAGAAAACAAGTACATCCAACACGAAAACAAGCAATACAAAAAAAAAGAGCAGCAAAGACAGCAAATAGCAAACTCAAACAATTTTCAATTTCAACCACCAATCCCAACCCCACCCACCTAATTCCAAAACTGAGACAAGTGAGCAAAAGAAAAAAAGAGAGGACAAAATGAAGTATCACAAACATAAGATGACTCTCACAGCATCTTAAAAGTTCAAAAGTCTACTCCTTGCAATTGGGGAAAAGGAATTCCAGAAGGGTCCCCAAATGTACATAAACGGCCGGCCCACTGAAGAATCCAGGGTTCTGAGCTGGGTGCGCTCCATTTTCAGCAAAGTGGTCATATGCTGTCTCCATTGTTGAAGAGTAGGGGCCCGCTGCTCCAGCCAAAGCAACAAAATAGTCTTTTTTCCTTGAAGCATCATCGCCCGTTGAAGAAAAGTGGGTAGCCCTTCGGAGTAGGGAATTGCAGAGAGAAAACATCAAAAAGGACTTGTACCTCCAGCTTTACGCCACACTTCCAAAGAGAGGAAAGGGCCCATAACAACAGGTCCCAAAATCGCTGCACCTGAGGGCACTGTCAGAACATGTGACCCAAAGTGGCCTCTCGACAGCCGCACTTGGAACAACAGGAGGTCTGAGCTATCCCAGCCAAGTAGGTCCGGCGGGGAGATATATGGAGATGAAGAGCAAATTTATATTGCAGTTCCCATCAGGCTACATTAACCGTAACCTTACGAATAGCAAGAACAAAGGACTTAAAGGTAGCCTCCATCAATGTAATGGAGAGATCTGACTCCCATGCTGTTGCATATGCTCGATACACAAGGGTAGGAGAGGAGTCCAAAAGTGCTCATTGATGGTATCTCAGAGGAACCTTAATCTGGCTCTGCAGGGTAAATAGAAATCCTAGTTCCTCCTGGACATCTTTGGTCAGATCAGTCCAACAGAGACTCCTGATGTAATTACGAAGCTGTAGATAAGGAAAAATATCCCGTGAAGAAAGAGAGAATTCCCTTTGCAAATCTGAAAAGGGCATCATCTTGCCCTCCTCCGTGAGCACATGAAAAAGATAATGAATACCTTTCTGCGCCCAGCGTTGAAAGTCCGGAGAGGAAGTACCCACTGGAAAGTGCGGATTGTGTTTGATGGCCAGGTACGGTTAAGCCTTAATAGAAAATGGTGACGTCTGGAAATCCATCTCCATGCAGCAACAGACATAGGAAGCAGATGAGACAGCGTGGAAACAGGCGGGGGACGCAGTCCCATAACATGGAGGTAACAACTGAAATGCACAGAATCCAAGAGTGACAGTTCAAGGCTAGTAGCTCTAAAGTCCTCAGCAGAGTGAAATCAGTCACTGACGTTCCGCATAGCACAAGCAACAGTAAGAAATGTGACATTCAAGAGGCCCAGGCCCCCCATGGAGACTGGGGTACAAACAAAAGGATAAGGGAGCCTCACCCTCTTTCCCAGCCACAGATAGGCCTGCAGAAATTGTCGCAATTTCCGTTCACCTCTAACCCTCAAAAATAGGAGTAGTATCTGGAAAATATATATCCACTTTGAAACCAAAATCATATTAAACAATTGAATTCTACCAAGCAGGGAAAGAGGGTAGGCTTGCAATAAAGGCTGCACACTGAAAGCATACAAACGGGAGAGGGGAACAGGAATTAAGATCCCTAAATATTTTATATGATCTGTTGCCCACTGTAAAGGAAAGGGACCCACCCATGAAGACCTAACCTCTGGAAGTAAAGGAAGAGCCTGAGACTTATTATAGTTTAAAGTAAACCCAGAGAAGGCCCCAAAATGAGAGATGGTATCCAAAAGAATAGGTAAAGACTCCTGGGGGTTAGAACTAGCAAGAGATCGTCAGCATAAACGAGTGCCTTAACCGAGACCTCTGAGAATGGGACCCCCGTGATGCCTAATCATGGAAAGTAGAAGTTCCAATGTTAAAACAAAAAGCAACGGGGAAAGGGGACACCCCTGTCTGGTTCCTCGAGCAATAGGAAATGGGGAAGGAGGACCGTATCCCATTGACTAACACACAAGCTGTTGGATTATGATAAAGAGCTTTAATAGCTTGCAAAAACATGCCTTGCACACCCAGATGTGAAAGGACCCCAAATAAAAAGGGCCACAACACTATCAAAAGCTTTTTCGGCATCCAGGCTAATCACCATGGAGGGCACTTCATGATGTTGGCAGTAGGCCATGGCCAAAAGCAATTTCCTCACATTCAAGACCGATTGACGGCCTCTAACAAAGCCCACCTGCTCCTTCCCAATCAACTCCAGAAGGATCATGGCCAGCTTAGACGCCAAAAGAGTAGAAAGCAACTTGAGATCCACATTTATTAAAGAAATCAAGCGATAGGCGGTCACTAGTT
Organism: Geotrypetes seraphini; assembly: GCF_902459505.1. Classification (NCBI taxonomy): domain Eukaryota; kingdom Metazoa; phylum Chordata; class Amphibia; order Gymnophiona; family Dermophiidae; genus Geotrypetes; species Geotrypetes seraphini. The sequence goes on from NC_047087.1 coordinate 142,762,908, forward strand.
CAGCATCAGCCTTGGCTTAGGGAGCAAAGTGATCAAGGCTGTATTAGCCTGGTCTGGAAATGCTCCCTCCTGCAAAGCAGTGTCATAATATGCAAGGAGGGGGGGTCGCACCAAGGGAACCTGCAATATCCTATAAAACTCCCTGGAGAACCCATCAGGCCCTGGAGCAGAGCCCAATTTAAGAGAAGCTATGGCTTTCTGGAGTTCTTTGGCAGTGAAAGGAGAATTTAAAGTGTCTGTTTCAGATAGCTGAGGCAACTGAGACTGAAGCAAGAAATCCCTGAGGGAGGCCTCTGAAAGAGAGGCTCCCCTGGGGACTCCAGCTTAATCCATACCATGCAGTGATTAGAAACCTCCCCAGGGCCCACTGCCACCAAGGAAATGAAGGGAAACAGCCCCCGCTGGACAAAACCATAGTCCAAACGGGAATAAATACCATGAGCCCTGAAGAGGTGTGTAATCCCGCTCCCTTGGGTGTAAAGAGTGCCACGTATCCACCAAATCCAGAGCTGTGGTAAAAGTAACTAAATCATTTCTCGCCCCCTCACCACCAGAAGGGAGACCCGTGGGTCTATCCAGACTAGGGTCAAGAACCAAGTTCATATCCCCCACCACCATCAAGTTATCTAATTGAGAAGTAGTACAGAGGCACAGCAGATCTCTATAGAATCGCTTATCTTTATGTGCGGGACCATATACAACTAACAAGGAAAGGGCACGGCCTCTTAAGTTCAAATCAAGCAGAAGGTAGCGGCCCTGAGAGTCCCTCTGGCGGAGTGTAGCTGTGCATTGTAATGATTTGCGTATGAGAACCGCCACCCCCCTACGTCTGCCCCCCGAGGAAGAAAAGTGGACAGCGCCAACCCATGAACGCTGTAATTTTAGGTGTTCCAAGTCTGAGAGATGTGTCTTGAAAACACGCTATATCAGCCCCTTGCCTCTGAAGAGCTTGTAAGACTTTGGTGCGTTTTATAGAAGTGATACCCCCCCCCCCCCCCCCCCCACATTCCAAGAAACAATTTTAGTGCTAGCCAGACTAAGTAAGGGTGAAGAGTAAGAGAAGTAAGATTGTAATGCCCAACAGAACTAAGGAGGAAGGCACCCAGCCCACACCTTCCCCCTCACTCAAGTGCAAGAGAAGCCATCCAGTCCCCTCAACAAAAGGAACAGAACAGAAAATCCACAAGAAACAGAAAAAAAGGAAAAACAGTAGAAAGAAGAACAGAAGAAACAAAAAAATACCACCCCAAAACCCAAGTTGCAAACCACCCCAAACCCCACAAAAACCACATGGGCACAAGTCCCACAGAACACAGCACAAAGCGCTGGGGAGATTCACAAAAATGCACAGGGCCCCACTCTACATCACCAACCACCTGTGCAAAGGCCCAAAGAGGGCCCGGGAATGTGCAAAACACAACTCCCAGAGCCCCACAGCAGGCCTACAAGGATAAGGAGCTCATGAGCAAGCTAACAACCAAGTCAATGATTAAGGGAGTCCAGGAATACTTGGGCCTTGTCCACAGAGTCGAACACTGTCCAGGAACCATCCCGAAAAATCTTCAGGATGGCCGGGTAGAGGAACAAAAATCTGATCTTCTTTTCAGCCAGAGCAGCGCAAAGAGAGTGAAATTTCTTCCAGCAGGACTGCAGTGCAGAAGAATAATCTTGAAAGATATGAACCCGGTGATCTTCATATTGCAATGTGTCCCGATAATCTCTGTATTTACACAGCAGTGCCACTTTATGAAGAGGTTTATAGACAACAACGCGGAAGACAAAGGCGTGCGCCGACAACTGAGCGCAAGATGGAGGTGCGCGCCGAAGAAAATTACTGTTTTTAGGGGCTCCGACGGGGTTTTTTGTTGGGGAGCACCCCCAGTTTACTTAATACAAATCGCGCCGGTGTTGGGAAGGGTTTGGGGGTTGTAACCCCCCACATTTTACTGTAAACTTAACTTTTTCCCTAAAAACAGGGAAAAAGTGAAGTTTTCAGTAAAATGTGGGGGGATACAACCCCCCAAACCCCTCACAACGCGGCGCGACATCAACCTGTCCCAGCTGACAGGATAACTTTTCCATCTGCGGTTCTAACACATTTCACAACGTTAGATAGCTGAGTCAGCTGGGCCAGAGTGAAATCCTCCGTGAAAGCCGTCAACAATGGCGCCATTTTCTCTGTTACCTCCCTGCTTGCCTCTCGTGGTTTTTAAGTGAATTTACCTGCCATCCCGGTATCTAAATGCTGTAAGAATCTGTCCATATGGGAGGCAAGACTAGGAGAAAGGTTCAGCAACCCAAAAAAGTAAAGTTTATAACGCGGTGAATAGCGAGGTGGAGTAGAGCCCAGGAGCAGAGCTAACCCACGTCGTGCTCTGCTCACATCGTCATGTGATCTCAGTGATTTTAAATAAAGAGATTTCCCTAATTTTCCAATATAGATAACACCTTTTAATGAGGGGATAGATAATTTAAGCTTTTGGATAGATCTGGTAATATCAGCTCTTGCAGAATTCCAAAATAGAGGAATTAAAGGAGGAAGAGTGCCATGCAAGATCTTAAATGTTAGGCAAGCATATTTAAAGTAAATTCTAGAGATTTCTGGGAGCCAGTGAAATTTTAACAAAAGCGGGGCAACATGATCAAATTTGCTTTTTGCAAAGATCAACCTAGCCGCAGTATTCTGGATCTGTTGAAGTCTTTTCTTGGTTAGACTTAAATAGACCGAATTGCAATAATCCAACCTCGAAAGAATGATTGATTGTACACGTACAGCAAATTGTTGTTGGTGGAAACAGGATCTCACTTTCTTCAGCATATGGAGACTGAAGAAACATTTTTTTTACCAGAGAATTGAGATGATGATTAAATGAAAGTGTTGAGTCTATAATGACACCCAAAACTTTACTTGAGAATTCAATCTGTAGTGAAGATCCAGAAGGCAGTGAAATGGACAAAGGTAGTTGATCTAGTTTTGGGCCAAGCCAAAGTAGTTTTGTTTTGGACTCATTCAGCTTCATTTGCACAGTAAGGGCCCAAGATTTAAGTTTCATTATACATATTATTATATTCTCAGCAAGGTTTGATAGGGGATAGATTCCGTACGAAAGTAAAGAAGTCCTTCTTCACCCAGAGAGTGGTAGAAAACTGGAACACTCTTCCAGAGTCTGTCATAGGGGAAACACTCTCCAGGGATTCAAGTCAAAGTTAGACAAGTTCCTGCTGAACCAGAACGTACGCAGGTAGGGCTAGTCTCAGTTAGGGCACTGGTCTTTGGCCAGAGGGCCGCCATGTGACCGGACTGCTGGGCACGATGGACTACTGGTCTGACCCAGCAGAAGCAATTCTTATGTTCTTATGAATCTACCTCAAGAAGGACAAAGATGTCATCTGCATATATATATATATAATGTTTCAAAGGGAGATAGATGGAAAAGTTTTAAAATAGACATATAGATGTTGAAAAGAATAGGGGACAGAGGTGATCCCTGCGGGACTCCGCATAATGGCTTCCAAGAAGATGACAAGGTCCATTCATATTAACAGTATATGAGTGAGATCGTAAAAATTTCGAGAACCAGTCTAAGATTGTAGAATCAATGTCTATCTCAGAAAGTTAGTAGACCAAGATATTGTGGTGAACGTCACAGGCTGCAGATAGATTGAATTGTAATAGGATTGCAAACTTATTACATGAATGTAGTTGCTGAACCTTTGAAATTAGTGAGACCAATAGAGATTTGGTACTGAGGTTGGGTCTGAAACCATATTGGTAAGGTAGAAGAATAGAAAATTATGAAAGCTGAGCAGATATGATAGACTAACATTTTGGTCAGGAGAGGAATATTCACTATAGGTCAATAACTAGATTATGAAGATGGGTCTAGATCAGCTTTTTTCAGTAGTGGAGTCAGAGCAATGTGACCCAACTCTGCAGATAATAGGCTTGATAGTAAGGCAGAATTTATAAGTCTGGTAAGAGATGAAATAGCCTGGGTGGGAATTTTCTCATATAGGTATGAAGGAAACGGATCCAAGGCACATTTACAAGATCTTAGTTTGTGACACAATTTTGAGACCTGAGCCTCAGATACATACTCAAAGACTGGTCCTGACAACCACACAAACTCAAAGAGACAAGAGGAGATAATTTTACTAGTAAGGAGGGTAGGCACTTTTCAAATAGCCCATTTACTCAGGTTACACTGGGAGGGGTGGTATTGGGGAGATCTTGATTGTTATGAGGCAGGGAGAACCAAGGGGTTTAAAGGATTATTTTGCCAGGAGGGTATAAGGCTAAAGGTTTGTCTATGGTACCTAACATCCTTGCACATTCCCTGAGAGTGACCAGTTCTAAAACAGAGAGTTGCCATTTCTGCAGGCCAAAGTATAAACTGATGAGTTTTTGAGTTTCTGTGGCAGTTAGGATATATTGTTTTGTTTTGACTGCAGCTGCTAGTATTGTGTCTCGACTCTATCCTAGATAGTTCAAGTTAGACTGAAGGCTCTATACTTAAGAAATTGTTAATCTTTCTACTAAGTCAACCAGGAATACAAAGGCACTGGTAGGTTGAAACTGTAGCTCTGTAAATTAAGCATATTTTTAAAGTTCTTTCTCTGCAATTGTTTACAAATTTGTAGGAATCGGCATCAACAGAGAAGTTGAGTTGGTCTGATAAAAATGGTATCACCTATTTGTTTAACTTTATTCTTACACATTCAAGTGGAATAAATTTTGCTCTACAAGTGGAATAAATTTATTCAAGTGGAATAAATTTTGCTCCAATATTTTGCTCTACAAATTTACAAAGGGTAGGCCCAGTGACCATGCCATGTACTTCCATGTAGGTTTATTTCTTCAGTACCGTTTCTGCTTCCTGGTTCAGGCAGAGTTAGGGAAGCAGCATTCACAACCTTGGAGGAAAAAGGAGGAGGAGGAGTCTAAGCCAATGCACACTTGTAGGATAATTCTGTAACAATGAACTTATATTTAGGTGCTTAAATCTTTAAGTTTGACTCAACCTCTCACTTTTGCTATGGCACTGGACTCGGGGGGTGGGGAGAGATGGGGAGGGGGGGTGATTGCATTGTTGTTTGCTGAATGATTCTGCTACTTGTATTTACTGGTTTGTTGTTGAAACAATAAAAATTATTTGAACATATTTAGGTGCTTATTCTATAAAAGAAAGTAGGTGTCTACTTTATAATGCACTAGCAAAATAGGCGAAATATAGCCTATAATGTAAGTGTGAGCACTTATGCCAGCCATAAAACTAAATGCCAAAGATACTGTAGGGTTCATGTTCAAAACAGAAAGATATAAAAAAAACAGCATAAAGTAGCACTTGGACATTTTAATTGCCAAAACGTCCAAGTGCCAATTTTCAAAACTACCCTCCAGAATGTCTAAATCTTAAAGGGGCATGTTAAGAGGCATGTTTTGGGCTGGATTAGAGCAGCCTTAGGACTTGGATGTCTTGCAGGAATAATCAAACTTTTTTGAAGACGTCCAGGAGTTAGACCTGTTTTAAAAGCACATAAGAGTCAAAAAGGTACCCAAACTGTGCAGATGGCTACTAGATACTTGAAGGCATGACCCCCCCTCCCACTCCTTCCCAGCTCCCAAAGATGCGTCGGTAACAAAAATCTCATGCACAAATACAGGATGTCCGGGGCGGTACTTGGAGAGACCTCCCAGGAAAGGGACTTGGGAGTTCTGATCGACAAAGCTGATGAAGCCGTCCACACAATGTGCGGCAGCAGCAAAAAGGGCAAACAGAATGCTAGGAATGATAAAGAAGGGGATCATGAACAGATCAGAGAAGGTTATCATGCCGCTGTACCGGGCCATGGTACGCCCTCACCTGGAGTACTGCGTCCAGCACTGGTCGCCGTACCTGAAGAAGGACACGGTACTACTCGAAAGGGTCCAGAGAAGAGCGACTAAGATGGTTAAGGGGTTGGAGGAGCTGCCATACAGCGAAAGATTAGAGAAACTGGGCCTCTTCTCTCTCGAACGGAGGAGATTGAGAGGGGACATGATCGAAACATTCAAGGTACTGAAGGGGATAGACTTAGTAAATAAGGACAGGTTGTTCACCCTCTCCAAGGTAGGGAGAACAAGAGGGCACTCTCTAAAGTTGAAAGGGGATAGATTCCGTACAAAACATAAGGAAGTTCTTCTTCACCCAGAGAGTGGTAGAAAGCTGGAACGCCCTTCCAGAGGCTGTTATAGGGGAAAACACCCTCCAAGGATTCAAGACAAAGTTAGACAAATTTCTGTTGAACAAGAACGTGCGCTGGTAGGGCTAGTCTCAGTTAGGGTGCTGGTCTTAGACCAGAGGGCCGCCGTGTGAGCGGACTGCTGGGCATGATGGTCCACTGGTCTGACTCAGCAGTGGCAATTCTTATGTTCTTATGTGAAAGAAACTACATACCAGTCTCTATGTTAGCTGTAGCTATTATGGGAAATCCTAATTAATGGTGTAGCGAGGGTGGGAGGCGCCCCCCTCGCCCTCTTCTCCACCCCCTTCACCGCACGCGCTCCCCTTCTCTTCCTCCATACCTGTTTAGCTCCCCAGCGCGAGCAGCATCTCTACCTTGCTGCCCGCACCAGCACTGGCTTTCCCTCAGATGTCACTTCTTAGTCGTGGGACCCGGAAGTAACGTCAGAGGGGAGCAGAGGCCGGCACAAGGAGCAGGTTGGAGCTGCAGCTCGTCGGCAAAGAGCTAAAGGTATGGTAGCAATGAATTGAAGCGAAGGCCCTTCGCAGCGGGAGAGGAGTGGGACGGAGCGGGGGGGGGACAGAGAGGAGGAGAGGTGCCAGCACCCCCCATCAAGACTCTGCCCAGGGTGGTCCGCCAACTCCCCCCCTTACTACACCACTGATCTAATAAAGAAATAAGCATATGTCTGGAGTAGCCTGATGGGCAGTGTAGTGAACCATAGAGAGGGAGATCCAGGCCTATATCCTACCATAATCACTACATTTATGGTGGAAAGTGTGAGGCCACCAAAACTCACTCATAACCTATTGTACTGCCATACAGGTGACACCTGCTATTGGGGTGATACACAGAAGGGTATAGTAGGTTTGGGGGAAGTTTTGGAGGGTTCACCATATACTATAAGTGGGTTATGCTAAAATGTGTATCTGGTACCCTTTATCTGATGTTCACAGCCGTGCCCCCTAAGGTGCCCACCTGCTCTGTTGCCATATTTGTGTGGCCAGTCCATTCAAATGCTGGCCTTCCCACATCCAAATGGGTTTTTTTTGGACATTTTGATTTTTGAAAGTGGCCAAAAAAGATAGATGTCCTAAGGACCAAATCATCTAGACGAGCCATTTTTCAAAAACAAAGACAGCTTGCGGTTTCGAAAATGGTCATTTTTCCCAATCCAACTTTTGGACGTCCTTGCAGAAACATCCAAAGTTGGACTTTGAAGTCCTATTGAAAATGCCCCTCCACATGTGCAGAATTTATAGCATTTTATAAGTTATACACAAAAGGGTAAGTCCCACCCATGCTCTGTCCAAACTCCACCTATGTGTATTCTTACTTGTAAAATATGCACTATGTAAGATGTGCATATATTTACAAAATAAGGTTTAGGTGGAATTTTGGCATGTACGTACATATGTGCAAACCTACACATGAATATGCTGTTATTCTAAACATTGCCAGAATATGTCCGGATATATTTAGATGTTAAATTACTTAAAAACCTGACGCCTCAGCCCCACCACTCCTCCGCATTGTTTGATTCAAGAAAGCGGGAAGTTTTAATGTGGGAGCTTCATCATCGGCTGTCTGGTTTATTACAGTTTTCACTTATTTCTTTGTTTTACTATTCATTTATAAAGAATCAGTGTTTTAAAACTTTTCAATTCTTCAATTCTTAATTTGGTGATATAAACTCATACTCTAGGCTCATAGTGTGAACTTTAAGAGTTATTCATATACTCATCTCAGTGTCAACCCAGGGAGTCAGACCCGACATGTTTCACACGAATGTGTTTTATCAAGGGTCTCCCTGTCGAGTATAAAGAAAGAGAAAACAATCAATTATAGTTATATAGCCTCTCCCTCCCATATCTAATAAGTTTCAAACTTTATATTCATTTTTGTGGTATGCTCACCAAGGGCGCCGCTGTCATCCGACTCCACTTATTTCGTGAGGAAAGATGGCGGCGGCGTCCTCGGAGTGAAATTTAAATCCCCTGTCACTAGTTTCAAAATCTCCGCCCCCTGCTTCCTATTGGTCCTTTCTGAGTTACATCGTGCCCCATTCAATCTCTGCATTTAATCCTTGGGGCTCCACCGTGTCTAAAGAAAAAATGAATCTCTGTTCTATCTCGTTTAGTTTCAACCGATCAACCTCCCCCTCCCGCCCTCCTACTTTCCTGATGACCCGCCATCGCAAGTCTGTCACTGTGTGGTTAAATCTTCCCCAATGTTCAACCAGCGGCGCTTGTGCGATCTTGTTTAGAATTCTTGATTTATGCTCAGTTAACCTGATCTTAATTTTCCTGCTTGTGCGCCCCACGTATATAAGGTCGCACGGGCATATTATAACGTATATCACCCCTTGGGAATCACAGTTAGTAATGTTAGAAGCTTTTAAAATAACAGGGCGCCCCGGAACTTGCCAGGATGTGCCCTGGATGGCAGAAGGGCACCACTGGCATCTTCCACATGTGCCGTGGTGACCTATCCTGCCTTCTTCTTCCGAACGAGTGCCATATTTCTGGAAGTTACATTGTTGTCCTAACGTGCTCCCTCGGGTGTAAGCGATTCTTGGAAAAGAACTCAGCTCTATGTGAGATTGAACTATAAACCAATATTTCCTAAATATTTTTATTACCGCTTTTACCGCTCTAGAAAAAGGTAAAACGCAGGTAAGCCTATCATCTTCCTCTTGAATGGTGGTGGGTTCTTGCAGTAAAAGTTCTCTTTGGGCATACTTGCCCCTATAGAAGGCCTGTTTTATAGAACGTAAAGGATAGCCCCTGTTTAAGAGGCGTGTTTTTAGATCTTTGGCTTGTTGATGGTATTCTTCTATAGTAGAGGATACTCTACGTAACCGCAAGAACTGTCCCACGGGTAGGTTGAAACGCAATTTAAATGGGTGGAAGCTACTAAAATGTAGAATCGTATTGCGAGTGACTGGTTTACGATATAGAGACGTGTGGATTTTATCCCCCTGTATTCGTACTGTAATATCTAGAAAGTCAATTTCTGTCCTGTGGTAAGTCATCGTAAATTCTACTGAATTCAAAAATTCTACAAATAAATGTAGGTCGTGTGCAGTACTTCGCCAAATGAAAAAAATGTCGTCTAGAAATCTACCCCAAGACTCTATATATATCATCCATGGTGATGTATAGACCCAAGTCTCCTCAAATCTAGCCATGTATAGGGCTGCCACAGAGGGGGCGAGGGTTGCGCCCATAGCCACCCCCTGTATCTGTTGGTAAAACGCCTGTTGATGTTTAAAGTAATTGTTCTTGATGACCCAAGTGGCTAACTGCATCAGGAATTCGGTTGGGATCCGGTGGGGCTCACGTCTTTGGAGGGACTCTCTGATCACTCCCAGAGCTTCATCTTGAGGGATCTGTGTATATAATGACACAATGTCTAGAGTGACCAACCATATTTCTGTTGTGTTGTTTTGAAAATTTTCTAAACTTCTCAAAAAATGAGAAGAATCCTTGATATAGGATTTTATCTTTGGTACTTCTTCCCTCAGAAAAAAATCTACCACTTTTGAAAGAGGTTCCAGAATAGAGGAACGGGTATTAACGATGGGTCTCCCCGGTGGGTTGTCTAAGGTCTTATGAATTTTCGGTACAAATGAGATCCTCGGAATCCTCGGGTTTTTCTCAAATAAAAAAGTGTATTCTTTCTTAGTAATTATCCCTCGTTCACGATAGTCATTCAAGAGTTCAAGAATTTCTTCCCCCAACTTTGTCGTGGGGTCCGTGTGTAAAAGTTTATATGCTCGGGTATCTGCTAGTTGGCGTGCTGCTTCATGTTCGTATTTTACCCTATCCTGGATAACCGTGGCGCCCCCTTTATCGGCCTTGATGATGATAATATCTTTTTTGGCCAATAGTTCTTGAAAGCCTATATTTTGGGCTCTTGTAGTATTATAAGGTGCCATGGTATGCCAGGTTTTTTGCCCGAATTCCTGATGCAGTTAGCCACTTGGGTCATCAAGAACAATTACTTTAAACATCAACAGGCGTTTTACCAACAGATACAGGGGGTGGCTATGGGCGCAACCCTCGCCCCCTCTGTGGCAGCCCTTTACATGGCTAGATTCGAGGAGACTTGGGTCTATACATCACCATGGATGATATATATAGAGTCTTGGGGTAGATTTCTAGACGACATTTTTTTCATTTGGCGAAGTACTGCACACGACCTACATTTATTTGTAGAATTTTTGAATTCAGTAGAATTTACGATGACTTACCACAGGACAGAAATTGACTTTCTAGATATTACAGTACGAATACAGGGGGATAAAATCCACACGTCTCTATATCGTAAACCAGTCACTCGCAATACGATTCTACATTTTAGTAGCTTCCACCCATTTAAATTGCGTTTCAACCTACCCGTGGGACAGTTCTTGCGGTTACGTAGAGTATCCTCTACTATAGAAGAATACCATCAACAAGCCAAAGATCTAAAAACACGCCTCTTAAACAGGGGCTATCCTTTACGTTCTATAAAACAGGCCTTCTATAGGGGCAAGTATGCCCAAAGAGAACTTTTACTGCAAGAACCCACCACCATTCAAGAGGAAGATGATAGGCTTACCTGCGTTTTACCTTTTTCTAGAGCGGTAAAAGCGGTAATAAAAATATTTAGGAAATATTGGTTTATAGTTCAATCTCACATAGAGCTGAGTTCTTTTCCAAGAATCGCTTACACCCGAGGGAGCACGTTAGGACAACAATGTAACTTCCAGAAATATGGCACTCGTTCGGAAGAAGAAGGCAGGATAGGTCACCACGGCACATGTGGAAGATGCCAGTGGTGCCCTTCTGCCATCCAGGGCACATCCTGGCAAGTTCCGGGGCGCCCTGTTATTTTAAAAGCTTCTAACATTACTAACTGTGATTCCCAAGGGGTGATATACGTTATAATATGCCCGTGCGACCTTATATACGTGGGGCGCACAAGCAGGAAAATTAAGATCAGGTTAACTGAGCATAAATCAAGAATTCTAAACAAGATCGCACAAGCGCCGCTGGTTGAACATTGGGAAAGATTTAACCACACAGTGACAGACTTGCGATGGCGGGTCATCAGGAAAGTAGGAGGGCGGGAGGGGGAGGTTGATCGGTTGAAACTAAACGAGATAGAACAGAGATTCATTTTTTCTTTAGACACGGTGGAGCCCCAAGGATTAAATGCAGAGATTGAATGGGGCACGATGTAACTCAGAAAGGACCAATAGGAAGCAGGGGGCGGAGATTTTGAAACTAGTGACAGGGGATTTAAATTTCACTCCGAGGACGCCGCCGCCATCTTTCCTCACGAAATAAGTGGAGTCGGATGACAGCGGCGCCCTTGGTGAGCATACCACAAAAATGAATATAAAGTTTGAAACTTATTAGATATGGGAGGGAGAGGCTATATAACTATAATTGATTGTTTTCTCTTTCTTTATACTCGACAGGGAGACCCTTGATAAAACACATTCGTGTGAAACATGTCGGGTCTGACTCCCTGGGTTGACACTGAGATGAGTATATGAATAACTCTTAAAGTTCACACTATGAGCCTAGAGTATGAGTTTATATCACCAAATTAAGAATTGAAAAGTTTTAAAACACTGATTCTTTATAAATGAATAGTAAAACAAAGAAATAAGTGAAAACTGTAATAAACCAGACAGCCGATGATGAAGCTCCCACATTAAAACTTCCCGCTTTCTTGAATCAAACAATGCGGAGGAGTGGTGGGGCTGAGGCGTCAGGTTTTTAAGTAATTTAACATCTAAATATATCCGGACATATTCTGGCGATATTATACATTACCGGTCTGGGTTATACTACATATTTACCTTTCAGCCACTTGATTTAGAAACTGTAAGTTATTCTAAACATTTACATGCATATTTGGTGTATAAATGTTAGTGCTCACTTTATGGAATTACCCCTAATGCCCAGATTCAGGGTAATTGATGGAAACAACAGTTCTCTGTGACCACTGGTTGTGACTGCTGCTACAATGATTAAGTTGGACAGTGGAAATAAAAAATAGGGAAAGGAATTGGGACATGTATACAGCTTTTTTTGTAGTTTTACAACCACACTCAAATAGGTACTTTTCCTTATCTGTCCCGGTGGATTCACAATCTATCTAATGTATCTGGGGCGTGGAGGATTAGGTGACTTGCCCAGGGTTACAGGAAGTAGAGTGGGACTTGAACCCACAAACTCAGGGTGCTAAGGCAGTAGCTCTAACCACTACACCACACTCTTAGGCCCGATTCACTAAAGTCAGCGATCGTCGCTAAACCTGTTTTCACAGGTTTAGCAACGATCACTGCTAACTGACCCGATTCACAAAACGTCCCACCGCATGTTTTTCCCTTTGATCGCCCATTTTCCGATCCAGCCATGCAAATGTGTAAAACCCCATGCAAAATAGCCAAGCAATTGATTCACTAACATTTGCTTGGCTATTTTGCATCAGGTTTTACAATCCTAAAACCTGACTGCTGTAGACCTGTCTAGAGAATGACACGGGGAAAAAATTTGTCCCCGTCACCGCCCCGTGCCCGGCCCACCATCCTCTGCACCGCTCCGTCACTGCCATTCCCTTCACCGCCCCGTCACCGCCATCCCTTTCACCGCCATCCCTTTCACCGCCACTGCTATCCCATTCACCGCCCCGTCACTGTCCACGCAGCATCCATATAAGTCTTAGTACTGTAATATTTAGCTTATTCCTTTCTTATAAATCAAAGTTCCTGCTGCTGAACTAGAGAAAGAGATATTCAGCTGGCAGGGCTATGTTTATAAATTTTTATCAACACAACTAATATACTACTTTATCCTAAAGCAAAAAATAAATAAATAAATATAATTTTTTTTCTACCTTTGTTGTCTGGTTTCTGCTTTCCACATCTTCTCATTCAATTTCTTCCATCCACTGTGTGTCTTCTCTCTGCGTCTTCCATTTGCTGTTACTGTGCCTCTCCCTTCACCCTCCCACAATTGGTCTAGCACCCATCTTCTTCCCTCCGCTCCCCCATAGTCTGGCATCTGTCTTCTTCCCTTCCAGCATCTTCTCCCCACTCTGTCTTCCACATTTCCCTTCAGGGTCTGTTCTTCTCTACCCTCTTTCAATGTCTGTTCTATCCTTTCCACCACCACCCTTCCCTCCCTCCTTTACAATCTGTTCCTTTCTACCACCCTTCAGCTCCTCTCGGGTGGCCTATCTATCTACCTCCTTCCCTCTTATTTTCATGGCACATTACAATGTAATTTGTGCAAGCCGTTGGAGCCTGCGAGCTCTGTCCCTGTCCCATTCCCACAAACTATCTCGCTTCTGTGTTCCTATTTTCCCCATTTCTAATATATCTCCTATGTATCTACCATTGCCCCCCCCCCCCTGTGTCCATATACCATCCCCATGGCATGTCCCCTTTATGTCTCTGTCCCTATGCCCCATGCACATAATTTCCCCTCTTTCTGTTACCTTCCTCTGTCCAGATTTCCCCTATCTTCCTATTCCATACCAGTGTGTCTCTTCTTTTCAACCCCATCTAGCTTCTTTCCCTCTTTCTCCCCCCACTGCTTCCAGCATCTGGCTCACCTGCCTGTCTTCCCCTTTCTTTCCTGCTGTGGGTTTCTTTCTTTCCCTCTTCATCCCTTTGGCCCAGAATATTTTTTCCTTTCACTCCCTTCTTCCTAGTATGAGCCGGGAACAAACGCGATCTCATGGTCTAGCAGCCCTCACCTACCCGATCGCAGTGTTTAGCCAGCTCCCTCCCTCCACCTCACCTTACATTCTGAGTTTGCCGGCTTCCTTTTTCCCCAAGCCGCACGCGTTTAAAAAGACGCGCACGCGTGGCTGCGTGAGTCCATCAAGCTTCTCCTCTCCAGCAACTTCCTGTTTCCGGTTGCATCAGAGGAGAAGCTTGATGGACTCGCGCAGCCACGCGTGCACGGCTTTTTGAACGCGTGCAGCTCAGGAAAATGTAAGCTGGCAAACTCAGAATTTAAGGTGAGGTAGAGGGAGGGAGGGAGCTGGCTAAACGCTACGGGCGGGCGGTGGCTGCGGGGACCGCGCGATCCTAAATGCCTCATTGCGGAGACAAGACCATTCACCGCTCCACGGGCGGTGAATGGCCTTGTCCCCGTCCCCGCAGCGACTGTTATTTTTCATTCCCCGTTCCGGCAGGTTACCCGCGGCTAACCGTGGCTAGCCGCGGGTAACCGCCACCGTGTCATTCTCTAGACCTGTCGGTGACTGGGTTGTGCGCATGATGCAACATGTGATACATGGGGAAGGGCCTAAGGCCCTGATTGGCTCAGGTACCTCAGGCTCCTCCCTTGGGAGGGGCCTGAGCCAATTAGAAATTTCCTTAGGGAGGCACCAGAGCCAATGAGGGCCTTAGGCCCCTCCCCGTCCATCACATGATGCACCGGGGAGGGACCTCCTGCTCCCAACTTAAAGGTGTGGGAGAGCCTGATGGCAGGAGGGAGTGGGCATCCCTCCTGCCATATTCGCGCAGGGGGGGAGGAGTGGGCATCCCTCCAGCCATTTTTTTTTAGGTTCGGGGAGGGTGAGAGGGAGGGGGCACTTTGTCGGGGGAAGGGGGGCTTTTTTTTCTTTTTATTGGGCAGATATTTTGCATATGTAATAAACGCAAATTATCTGTGCCATTAAAAAAAATGAAACAATACCGACAGCAGCCCTTACAATAGTGACAGGAGGCTGTTTCTCCTGTCACTACTGTCAGGGGTCTGCACCAACTCAATCGCTCACAGTGAGTTTGCATGCAAATATGATAGGGAATCAATCATTGTTGAAAATTGGCCAGAGAATCGGCCAACAGTGATTGAGTCGCTATCTTTAGTGAATCTGGACCTTAGTAGCTTGAGTGTTCATTTTCAATGGCCCAGTATTTATCATCAAAGAGAGGCTGAATCTGACTGAACTGGAAGCCCCAGAGAGCAGAAAGGAACTGCCAACATAAAAGCAAAATTACTTGCAGTGAAAGATCAGTATCAGCTTCCTCTACTGAATGCTCATGGCTAAGAAGTTTGGAGGTTGCACTAAGTAATGGTAGAAAACAAAAGGAATTGACCCCAAAATATCCACAAAGAAGAAAATCCAGAGAAAACCCAAAAAACTCTGTGAAGTGACGATGTTCCTAAATGGACTTTATTTGAAAGTGTCAAAGTTCTAAAGGTACACTGAAATCATCCACATAAAAATAAATCATCCACATAAAAGCCTTAAAGGACCTAGTCCGCTAGGGATACAGGACCCAACACGGTCCGCATTTCGACAAAAAGTCTTCTTCAGGGGTCCCTGGGGGTCCTATAAATGTGTATATGTGGGAAACAATTGTGTGGTGAGCCGCAAGCAGTGTTGGGTCCTGTATCCCTAGCAGATTAGGTCCTTTAAGGCTTTTATGTGGATAACCTATTTTTATGTGGATGAATTTATTTTTATGTAGATGAAATTATTTTATGTGGATGATTTCAGTGTACTTTTGGAACTTTGACACTTTCAAATAAAGTCCATTTAGGAACATCGTCACTCCACAAAGTTTTTTTTGTTTTCTAAGTAATGATAGCCAACTGACCATTTATGCACTGGGTAGTGGACCAACATTAACTAACTTTACTATTGACCGTTTATGCCTAGTTTATCACAAATTTGTTCTCATTTTGTTCTAATGGGGATGTCTGACAAATCAGTTCTTGAAAGCATAGAATCACTGGATAGAATTTCTGGTATTTGCAAACCTGAATTATCCACCAAGACCAGAAGTGGTCTAGTGACAACAGCACAGGACTGAGGTAGAGAGTTGCGCAGGGACAGAAATCCAACCCGTCCCCACCCGACCCCGCCAAAGTCCCACCTGTCCCCGCGAGGAATCCCTCCGTCTCCACCCGTCCCTGCGAGGAATCCCCTCCATCCCCACCTGTCGCCGCGAGGAATCCCCTCCGTCCCTATAAACTATAGAAATAGTTATTTCATTTAATTATGCTACTGAATTAAAGGCTTTGGTAGAAACCCATTTAAAAATAAGCAAAAAGACTTTATTAATTTGGAAATATTAATTGGGAAGAATACATACTTTGTAAACGGGTTTCTATCAGAGCCTCTAATGCAGGGGTGCCCACACTTTTTTGACTCGCGAGCTACTTTTAAAATGACCAAGTCAAAATGATCTACCAACAATAAAATTTTAAAAAAACACAACGCACACTGTACACATAGAATTGTTAATTATCATTCCTATTCCGGGGTTTTTTCAAAGAGGTCAAAGCAGATGACTCTATGCACTGTCACCTCAGTAACAACCATACAAAAATAAACAAAACCCACCCCCCTCCCTTTTTACTAAACCACAATAGCAGTTTTTAGTGCAGGGAGCTGCGCTGAATGCCCAGCGCTGTTCTGGATGCTCATAGGCTCCCTGCGCTAAAAACCACTATTGTGGTTTAGTAAAAGGGACCATATTGTAAAATATAGACAGCAGATATAAATTCAGACACATTTTGATCACTAAATTTAAAATAAAATAATTTTTCCTACCTTGTCTAGTGATTTCATGAGTCTCTGGTTGCACTTTCTTCTTCTGACTGTGCATCCAATCTTTCTTTCAGCCTGTATGCTTCCTCTCCTCCAAACCTCATTCCCTCCCCCAACTTTTTCTTCCTCTCTCCCTGCCCTTTCTTTCTTTCTCTCTTCATGCCCCCTTTCTTTTTTTCCTATTTCTCTTCTTTCCTTCTGTCTCCCTCCCTGCCCTTCCCCAAGCCACTGCCACTGCCATCGGGGAACAGGACCCAAATGCCACCAATGGATAACAGGCCCCAAAGCCGCCGCCGCAGCTGCCCCATGCTCTCTCTGCTTCGGGCCGATCAATCTTCCTCTCCCCGACGTCAATTCTGCCGTCAGAGAGGAAGTTCCGCCCAGCCAGGCAGCGATTGGCTGGCCCGAACTTCCTCTCCAACGGCAGAATTGACGTCGGGGAGAGGAAGATTGATCAGTCCGATAGATCGCCAAGGCAAAGGGAGTCCTGGATGATCGACTCACTTTGCCTTGGCGAGCTACCGGTCGATCGCGATCGACCTGTTGGGCACCCCTGCTCTAATGTTTATACATTTTTATCAACACAACTAATATACTACTTTATACTGAAGCAAAAAAAAAAAAAAAAGGATTTTTTTCCTACCTTTGTTGCCTGGTTTCTGCTTTCCTCATGTTCTCATTCAATTCCTTCCATCCACTGTCTCTCTTCTCTCTGCGTCTTCCATTTGCTCTGTTACTGTGCCTCTCCCTTTTTCCCCCTCCCAAATTGGTCTGGCACCCATCTTCTTCCCTCCGCTCCCCCCATAGTTTGACATCTCTGTCTTCTTCCCTGCCAGCGTCTTCTCCCCATTTCCTTTCAGCGTCCTTCTCCCCCCCATCTTCCCCATATCCTGTCAGGCAGCATCCTTCTCCCCCCTCTGCCTTCCACATGTGCTTTCAGTGTCCTTCTCCCCCCTGTCTTCCCCATGTCCTTTCAGCGTCCTTTTTCCCCCTCTGTCTTCCCCATGTCCTTTCAACGTCTTTCTCCCCCCCGTCTTCCCCATGTCCTTTCAGCGTCCTTCACCCCCCCGTCTTCCCATGTCCTTTCAGTGTCTTTCTCCACCCCTTTGTCTTCCCCATGTGCTTTCAGCGTCCTTCTCCACCCCTTTGTCTTCCTCATGTGCTTTCAGCGTCCTTCTCCCCCCTCTATCTTCCCCATGTGCTTTCAGCATCCTTCTCCCCCCCTTCCGTCTTCCCCATGTCCTTTCAGCGTCCTTCTCCACCCCTTTGTCTTCCCCAGTGCTTTCAGCTGCCTTCTCCCCCTTCAGTTTTACCCATTTCCCTTAAGCGTCTTTTCTTCTCCACTCCACCTTTCCTCCCTTTCTCCCTTTCTCCCTCTCTGCCCCTTACCTTTGTGGTGCTTCCCCACCCGACCGACAACAGAACAGGCCCGGTCGGACAAACCTCCCTGCCCTGTAGCCACGAATCTAAATTATCTTCTTACAGCAGCTGGAGTATTGAAGCTGCTGTAAGAAGGTAATTTAGATTCGCGGCTACAGGGCAGGGAGGTTTGTCGGCCGGGCCTATTGTCGGTCGGTTGGGGGAAGTGCCACAAAGGTAAGGGGACCTGACTGGCTGTACACATTCCCCCAATAGCTGCAACCAGGGCGGACCGCCCCCCCCTTTTGGTACGCCATTGCCTTCTCCCTAACTGCCCTGCCGCACACAGCCGATGTCAGCGCTGATGTCGGAGGAAGGGAGGGATTTGCTTAAGCCCTCCCTCCAACGTCAGCGTTGACATCTGGAAGACTTCCATTCCGCTGTGTGCTGCGGCAGGGCAGGTAAGGAGAAAGTGACTAGCCTTGCGGCTCGTGTGCAATCCAACCCCGCAGGAACCCCGCGACCCTCGGAGGCATCCCCACGGGATCCCCGTGACCCAAAGGGGGAACCCGCGGGTCCCACGGGATTCCCGTCGTCCCCGTTCCCATGCAGCTCTCTAGACTGAGGCCCAAATGCACTAAAAATGGTTGTTAAGACCATGTGGGTTGCTGTGGGCTGATTTTTTTGTACAATTTTAAAACAATGAGCAATGTTCTAACAAGTTTGTATGGAAATGAATTTTGTGGAAGTTCATCATAATCCCATCCGATTGGTTGTTGAGAACGTGACTCTCACACACGCGTAGAGCTGGCAGGGGAAGTCTGAACAGCTGAGCAGCAGGGGAAGCCCCAAAGCAGCCTCTTGCCACTCAGCTGTTCAGGGCAGAAAGACTTTTTAAAAAAAAAGAAATTTTAAAGGCACAGATGTTGTACGTATGTTACATACGCCAATACCTGACCCCATTAAAAAAAAAAAGTTGTGCCACTGCCCCCCCCCTCCCCGACAACCCCTAAAAAAAGAGAGGCAGGAGGGATGCCCACTCCATCCTGCCTCAGAAACCTGTAACCCCACACTCTCAAACCCCCCTGCGAAGATCGCAGCCACTCAGACCTCCCCATGTTTCCACCTTCCCTGCGATGATCGCTGCTACCTGAAACCTCTCCACCCGCAAAAATCATCAGCAGGACAGATGCACACACCCTCCTATCTTGGCCACCCTAACCCCCTCACACACATCCCCTCACACACACCTGGATCCCTTCCCAAAACTCAAAAAAATAAGTCAGCAGGAGGGGTGCCTCCTCCCTCCTCCCTCGGCCACCTGGACCACCCCCACACCCCTGACTGATCAAAACCTGAACCCCCACCCACCCCCAACAAGGCCCCCCTTCTTAGGGTTGCCAGATTTTCCAATCAGAAAATCTGGACCTCTAGACTTGCCCCCAGACCTGCCCATCCCTGCCCTAGTCCCGCCCTAGCTCCTCCACTCTTGTCCATCTCCCACCCCCCTCCACCCACTGCCTGCTCATCCACAAATTGTGTCGGGCAGGGAGGAAGTTCATGCATGCGCTGACTTCTTCCCTGCCCGATGCAATTTGAGGAGGCTTTTCAAAACCCAGACAAAGTGCTGGGTTTTGAAAAGCCGTCCAGACCCCCGGACATGTCCTCAAAAGGAGGACATGCCCGGGGAAATCTGGACATCTGGTAACCCTAGCCCTTCTGAGCCCTCATATCACCCTACCACCAAGTCCCCAAGAGAGAGCCCTGTTGGGCTGGGAGAAGACAGGTCAGAACCCCTCAGCTCAAGCATATATCCCCAGCTTCCCCTTCCCCCGGTACCTTGTTGTAGAAAGCTGGCCCACCTCTTCAAAATAGCAGGCCTTACCCTTCCCGGTGCATCCTGGGATGCACTGGGAGGGGCCTAAGACTCTGATTGGTTCAGATACATAAAGCTCCTCTCATAGGTACTTTAGTTAGATTGGGAGCCTTCGAGACAGTAAGGGAATTTTTCAAGTACCTTTCTTATTTATAATCTTAATGTATATTTTCTGTAAACCGCTTAGAACCTAACGGATGTAGCGGTATATAAGAAATAAATTACAAATTAAATTACCTGTTGTTTTTTCAGGTCGGTATAACTAATTGCTATTTTATGTGCATCGCGAAGCAACGTTAGTCCATCAATCAGTGGGCTGGTTTTAATATTAATGATCTCATTGTAATACAGTGAGGTCATTTGCATAGCAGAGCTGGAGGCTGCAGTGGATGCACAGAAAAGCGTGCAGTGAATCATTGAGTACATCGGTGGGCAAAATAAAGTCATCGCTAAACTAGTTCAACCGATATGGTGACGATTGTTAGATGCATGGTGATTTTAGGGCATCCGGGCCTGAGACCCAGGGTTCAGTTCCAGCTTCTCATACAAACACTCCTTGTTACCTTGGCAAGTCACTTTATCTCCCATTGCCTCACACTGTATGCTGTTTGGGGTAGGACATATTGTACCTGAGTATTTATGACCACTGCTTATGTCCAATAGTGCTATAAAAATATTAATTAGTATAATAACTACCCTAAAGCATTTGCTTCTATATCATCTACCCCAGCCAAACAGAACCAGTCCTGGCTATTCCTTAATCCTGTGATCTTCACATTTTCATTGTGAAGAGGGTGAATGTTCATTGATTCAAGAAGTTTAAACCAGTTGTCCACATCGGAGGTGTAATATTCATGGTTTCCTGAAAAATGAAACATGCCAATAGATAAATAAAACACCATAATAAAAAGATTTATTGAGAATAAAATCTTATTAATCTGCTGCCTTACTGAACGAACCAGGCTGTCTGGCCACCCTTTATTATACGACTGCTCACTGAAATCATCAGGTTCACACTAGTACCATACTTATGTCAACGGCACAGATCTGCACAACTCCCAACATTTCAGACCCTAAAACAGGTAGGTATTTAAAGTAATACCGTATTTTCACGAATATACTGCACACCCGTGTAAAACGCGCACACGGGTATAGCGCACAGGAAACCGAAATTTAAGTAAAGAAATTCATATATAGCGCGCACACGCATATACCGTGCATGCTGCTCCATGAATTAAAACCTCCTTCTGCCGTCCCGACTCTCCTCTCGCCGCTCTGCCCTCTGCCCCGACTCTCCTCTCGTCCCGACTCTCCTCTGGCCCCCCCACCCCGAAGGACCGCTCGCACCCCCACCCCGAAGGGCCACTCGCACCCCCACCCCGAAGGGCCACTCGCACCCCCCAACCCGACGTCCTATTCATCCCCCAGCCCCCCACACATGGAGAAGCAGCCTACCGTTGGTTCCCGATGCCAGTGAGCCCTGCTGCTTCCTCTGCCGGCGGTCCCGCCCCTTCCCTGAGCCCTGCGCTGCTTCCTCTGCCGGCGGTCCCATCCTTTCTCTGGCATCAGTTGCTGCTCATTTTTATTGTTATTTTTAGTGGAGTTCTTTTCTGAGACCAATGACTGGTATTAAACCTGGTTACAGGACATTTCTGAACTGATTATAAGAGTCGTCGTTTTCTGAGGTCTCTTTTTCTCCACTTTTTAAAATTTACATAAGAGTAGCTGTGTGTGCATCTCTACTTGTAGATTTTTGTCTCTATGACTGTGTGACTGTGACTATTATATATAGACATAGTTCTTGTGTGTTTATTTGTTTATTATTATTATAGTGACAGCGAAACAAAGGTCAGAAAACCAATGATCTAGTAAAAGGTTTACCTACTAAACAGGCTGTTAGCTTTATTAATGACTAGTCTTATAGCCCGTTACATTAACGGGTGCTAGAATATATGTGTGTGTGTGTGTCTTTAATTCTTTCTCTCTCTCTGTCTCTCCTTTGCGCTTTCTGTCTTTCTTTTTCCTTGACTGTCCACCACCATCCCTTGCCTGCTCCCTCTATCCATTCTCCCTTCCTTTTACCTACCCTGTCCTGCAGTAGGATGTCTGTCTGTCTGGGTATTTTTTTTCTTTGTCTCTCTCTCCTTGCATGCTGCCTGTCTGTCATTTTTTCTGTCTGTGAATCTCCCTGTACCTCCTTCCTATGTCCTTAGTGCCCCTTCCTATGTCCATAGTGCCCCCAGTGCCTCCTTCCTCCCCCCCCTCCGATGCCAGCCTGCCTTCCATTGAAACCCCCTCTCCATTGCCTCCCAGCCTGCCTGCCTCCCATCCCCCTGAGCAGCATATTTCCATGGAAACCCCCTCCCCCATGGCATCCTGCGTGCCTGACTTCCATTGAACCCCCCACCCCCCTCTAATGCCAGCCTGCCTGCCTCTCATCCCCCTGAACAGCATGTTTACATGGAAACTCCCCCCCCATGCCATCCTGCCTGTCTGCCTTCCATTGAACCCCCCACCGATGCCAGCCTGCCTACCTCCCATTCTAATGCCGCGACTCCCCCCCCCCGACCCTACCCGGCACAACAGAAACCCCCGTTGACCCTCCCACCGCTACACGGCTGACAAACCCGGCAGGAGCAGCAGCGTCCCAAGCACACTAAACGCTGCTTCGGGTCTTCTACTGGCCTAATTTCCTCTGCCGCGTCCCTGATGACTCGGGGACGCGGCAGAGGAAATTAGGCCAGTAGAAGACCCGAAGCTGCGTTTAGTGTGACTGGGACGCTGCTGCTCCTGCCGGGTTTGTCAGTCTTGTAGCGGTGGGAGGGTCAACGGGGGTTTCAGTGTGCAGATCCGGCATCTCTCTCTACCTCCTTCTCAGAGTCCGGGCAGCTTTTCCGATTGGGGAGAGCTCTTCTTTGGTGACTCTGGAACGAAGGCGAGTCGCGAGTGTGGGGCCGTTACTGCAGCGGCGCGAGGTGGAGAGCAGGGAGGCTGTGGTGACGTAATAAGCGCGCATGTGCACTCTCATGTCCGCGACGGGTCAGGGAACACGACTTTAGAGTGCGCATGCGCGGCCTAGAATTTTATTATATTAGATATCTTCTAAATATCAAAAGTAGGAAGAAAAAGTGTCAGAGACACAGGCAGTGGCGTACCTAGGGTATGTGGCACCAGGGGCCCATCATTTTTTGACACCCCCCCACCCACCCTCCATGTAAAAAATATTTTTTGTAATAACCATAAAACGGTATAAATGAACAGAATAGAAACAGGGAGTGAAAATATTCTTTTATTGAACCTCATATATGTAACCATTATTCCAAACATAACATAAATTATGTCTGAATTGTCATGACATCAGAAGTACATATGGAGTAGTTGCAGGTGATGCTTGGTACAGTTCTGATTGTGTTAGTTCGGTTTTATGTGTTTTTTGAATAGAAGGGTTTTTATTTCTTTTTTGAAGGTTTTGTAGTCTGTGGTCGAGGTCAATAGGTTGTAGAGTTGGGGGTCGAGTGTTAGGAGGTTGTCGAACAGTTTTTTTCTTTTGACGTTTTTGGTTGGAGGGTGTGTGAATGGTGTGCGAGTTCTCCTATGTCTGTTTGAGGTGATTGAATTATTTAGCTGAAGAAATTAGTTACCCCCCCATTCCACACACATTAATTCTCTTCCATTTTTGTTCCCATTATAAAAAACACTGATAAGTTCCCAGAAAAAAAATACATTAAAATAAGAAGTGAAACCAAAGGCCCTTACAGATGAGAACATAACATAAGAATAGCCTAACTGGGTCAGACCAATGGTCCATCATGCCCAGTAGCCCATTCTCATGGTAGCCAATCCAGGTCACTAGTACCAGGTCAAAACCCAAAGAGTAGCAACATTCCATGCTACCGATCCAGGGCAAGCAGACACTTCCCCATGTCTTAATAACAGACTATGGACTTTTCCTCCAGGAATTTGTCCAAATCTTTCTTAAAACCAGCTAAGCTATCTGCTTTTACCATAACTTCTGGCCACTTCATTTTTAAGCTTAGATCTTTCCTTCCAAACAGAGACCTTGCTAGATGTAAAATACAACACAAGGGAACTTCACACGGACTTAGCTGTGCAGGAAATGTGAATCTCCTCATACACCCACCTATAGTGCAAAAATGTGCAAAGGTCTGTTTTTTTTTCTTTCGATCACTAGATAGCCTAATGCCACACAAGCAGCACTGTTACAAAAGGTCAATGCTAAGGTTAACAAAGTTTCCTTCCTTGGACCACAAGGAGATACTGACAAACCACTGGAAGAGATTCCAAAACAACTACTTAGGCACAATACCCAAAGACCCACTCAGTGTGTGAACCAGTTGAGTGGAGTGGACTAACTGGGAGGTGGAAATGGGCCCGGAGTTTGCTCAGCAGAATTTCCCAGACCACCTCTTCCTCTCAACACATTGACACGCTGCCACCACCACTAGGAACACCTCACCGGGTAGGCCAGCAATGCTTATAAACTTTATAAAACACATTATTATATTTTTTTTATAAAGCACATATTTTAACTGAACTCTCTGACATCCTCAGCCTTTCCATTCACAAAAAAAGAAGGAAAAGTTCCCATTTCCTGCTGTCTCATGTCCCCGGCCTATACAATATTTTTCTTCTGCAGACCCTTCAAAAGTCTGACCAAATCCTCATTTCACTTGCATTATAAAGTACTGAGGATGCCATCTCTCCCCAATCCCAGGTCCTAAAGTCTGAGATAGTAGCGCAAACTGCCCAATTCAGGAAGAAAAATTTCGATTCAGCCTATTTAATTGGTTTTTCGATTCGATTTTTCTGCCCAGTTGGGTGATATTTTTCAAAAATCCTGGTGGGTTTTATAGCTTTTTCACCCCCTTTGGCTTCTCCTAACCACACTGGCGCTGTGGTGTAAATAAAATAAAGAAACAAAAAGGACTTTTCCTCTCTCTGTTAAATCCTAGCTCACGTTTGCGGTCTAACACCAGCTCTGGCAGGATACACATTTCAAACCTTGACATATTGTAATCACAAAACAGAAAATAAAATTAATTTTTCTACCTTTTGTTGTCTGGTTATTTTTCAAATCTTGTTGGTCCCAGGCTCTGGTTGTCTTCTGATAACTTGCTTGCCAGGGTCTCCTTCTTTCTTCATGCTAACCATCCATCTGCCATCTCTGTCCTCCCTTTCCATTTCCCTTCCCTCCCCAGGAAGTCTGGTATCTTTCCTTTTTTTCATCTCCCTCCACAGATCCACCTTTTCTTAACTACCCTTTCATCCGGCATCTCTCCCTCCTTCCCCACCACCCCAGGGCCCACCATCTCTCCCTTTCTTTTCCCAATTACCCTCCTATCTAGTATCTCTGTCCCTCCTCCAAACCATCCCTTGTGTCCAATTTCTCTCCCTTTCTGTTCCTTCCCTCCCTAAATCCCATGGTCCATCATCTCTCTCCCTCTCCTCTATTTTCAGACCCATTATTTCTTACCCCCCCAAAGTCTGGCATATGCACATCTCTTTGAACACCCCCTTCCCTCTGTGTACTTCTACACCAGGGTCCCCCCCAAAGGCCTGTCCCCCCCATGAAGGCCTGCCTGCCTGTCCCCCCCCTGAAGGCCTGCCTGCCTGTCTCCCCCGAAAGCCTGTCTCCCCCCATGAAGGCATGTCCCCCCCCCTTGAAGGCCTGCACCCCCTTGAAGGCTGCACCCCCCGAAGGCTGCACCCCCCAGAAGGCCTGCACCCCCCAGAAGGCCTGCACCCCCCCAGAAGGCCTGCACCCCCCCAGAAGGCCTGCACCCCCCAGAAGGCCTGCACCCCCCAGAAGGCTGCACCCCCACAGAAGGCCTGTACCCCCTTGGCCTGTCCTACCCCCTGTCCCCCCCTTAAAGGCCTGCCTGCCTGTCCCCCCCCCCAAAAGCCTGTCTCCCCCCATGAAGGCTTGTCCCCCCCCCCCTTTAAGGCCTGCATCTCCCCCTGAAGGCCTGCTTGCCCGCCCCACCCTGACGGACCGCTCACCCCCCTCCCACCCCCCATCCAGATGTCCGGTTCTTCCCCTCTGGCCTCCCCACACCATTTAGAGTACCGAAGCAGCCTGCAGCAAGATCACGATGTCAGCGATCTTGAGCTGCTTGTGCTGTCCTCCGCCGCGGACCCGCCCCCCTCCTCTGACGTCAGTGTATGTTAATGTAACGGGCTTAAAGACTAGTTTAAAATAATAGTCTAACATAAACATGGAATCTGATCATATATGTATCATCCAAGTATACTGTTTGAGTAGGGTATGTCAGTTCTGGAGATGCCATAATTAAAAAAAGCAATAGTGAAAAAATGGTACAACGTCATGCAGAAAATCAACAGGCTTTAACTTTTGTGCAATATGTTATTTACCTACCTGGAATTTCTAGGAAATTATGCAAAAATACATATATTATTGAAATACTGTATGTTTAAGTGCTCTGATAATAGTTATGGGTTTCCATTGTATATTAATATCTTTTGTGTCTCAGTTTATCTTACTTATTTACTCATACTGACACTAACACATTAATTTCATTTTCTCATTCACAGATTTTCAATATAGCGTCATCATAGAGATACTGGTAATCTAATTGTGACAAGCAAGGGGCATGTCATGTAGGGCAGAGGCCACTGGAGGGAGCTCTAGGCCTAGGGCTGGCCTGGATAGATGTATTATATGCCCTGAGGCAATTGGAGAGAGCTCTGGGGCCCTAAATACATCCAGATACATCTAAATACAACCGGAGAAGGTCAGGCTATCTTCAAAGGGAACTACAGTTCTCAAGAGGCAAGTCCTAGGGACTAGTCCTTTAGTGTTCTGGGCAGTATGAGAAAACCTGGGTTGGAGGAACCTTCCAGTAGCCAGGAGGGCAGAGGTCCCCAAAGAGGAACCCTGGGTTGGTCCAAGGTGGAGTTGCTCCAGAATCTTCTCTCCCACAGTATAATAGCTGGTAAGCTAGAAGAGAGAGGGAAGATAGGAAAGGACCTGCTGGAACCTGAGCCCAGAGGAAGAAAAGGCTGCCTGGAGTTACTAAGAAGCTCCTGGGGACAAGCCCAGTTCTGCAAGCCAGGAAGAGTAAGTCTGGACAGAGCTGTAACTTGAACACATTTTCCAGTGATTGTGCATCTAAGAGGAAGTATCTGTGAGCAGTTGTAAGTCTTAGCAGGGGGAGAGCACAGTGAGAGAAATGCCAATGGTCCTTTTGTATGAGTAATATATTAGTACTGGGGGAGGGGGGCAGAATGGAAAAGCCCCAGTAAGACTTTTTGCTAGTTTTCCTTTTAATTATGAGGTATTAGCTGAGGGTTGAGGATGACATAGAAAGCAGAGTGGTAAAAAGTGTTGGTGTCATCCAGTGTGTGGAGGCAAATAATTAAAAGGAAGGACTCCCCAGTCCTTGGTAAAGCAAGTTAGGCAGAAGCCTAAAGGTGTTGATAGATGCCTGTATTTGCATATGGAAATAAGACTAAATGGATTATCTTTGTAAACCTTGTTCTCCAGTGGAGAAGTGAAAGCAAGCGAGTGAGTGATCATATAGAGGTCACCAGGACGCTTCCTAAAAAGCCAAGTGACATCTGGTGGAAAGATGTGGGTCTTTATGAAGTCATCCTGAATTTCCTAGTACCTGTACATGGAAATAAAGACTACTGGCAGGAATTGCCTTAATAACAAAGTCCGTCTCTGAGCTTTCTTCTTAAAGGCAAAGATTCTCACTGTGTATAGCAGACCAGTGGCTGAACTGGTCAAACTCTGAAAAGGTCCTGGAAACCTTTATCCAATTAAACTGGTGCTTGATCCAGGTAATGACATGTGGTATTGACTTTCAATTTTGAAGAGGGCACCCAGACCCTTAATTAGGTGCCATTGACTCATGTTTCAGTCCTAGCGACTTCAATTACAGATCTAAAAAGAAATCAGTTTTGTACTACTCTGGTAATGTCCTCCAGCGTCATCCTCATGGTTGTTTTCAACAGTCCAGCCATCTGATTGCAGGTCGCCGTCTTCACCTGGTTCCTTTGATCCTCCCAAACATGATGTCCTTTTCCAGTGGTCTCTCTCTTCATACGTTGTGACCAAAATAAGACAATCTTAACTTCATCATTTTGGGCTTCGAGTGACATAGCCGGTTTGATCTCTTCCAGAATTGATTTGTTAGTTATGTCAGAAGTACATATGGAGTAGTTGCAGGCGATGCTTGGGACAGTTCTGATTGTGTTAGTTTGGTTTTATGTGTTTTTTGAATAGAAGGGTTTTTATTTCTTTTTTGAAGATTTTGTAGTTTGTGGTCGAGGTCAATAGGTTGTAGAGTTGGGGGTCAAGCGTTAGGAGGTTGTCGAACAGTTTTTTTTCTTTTGACGATTTTGGTTGGAGGGTGTGTAAATGGTGTACGAGTTCTCCTATGTCTGGTTGAATTGGATTTAATTATTTAGCTGAAGAAATTAGTTACCCCCCCCTCCCATTCCACACACATTAATTCTCTTCCATTAAAAAAAAAACACTGATAAGTTCCCAGAAAAAAAATACATTAAAATAAAAAGTGAAAACAAAGGCCCCTACAGATGAGAACATAACATAAGAATAGCCTAACTGGGTCAGACCAATGGTCCATCATGCCCAGTAGCCCATTCTCATGGTAACCAATCCAGGTCACTAGTACCTGGTCAAAACCCAAAGAGTAGCAACATTCCATGCCACCGATCCAGGGCAAGCAGACACTTCCCCCATGTCTTAATAACAGACTATGGACTTTTCCTCCAAGAATTTGTCCAAACCTTTCTTAAAATCAGCAATGCTATCTGCTTTTACCATAATTTCTGGCCACTTCATTTTTAAGCTTAGATCTTTCCTTCCAAACAGAGACCTTGCTAGATGTCAAATACAGAAAGAACAAGGTAACTTCACAAGGACTTAGCTGTGCAGGAAATGTGAATCTCCTCATACACCCACCATATAGTGCAAAAATGTGCAAAGGTCTGGTTTTTTCTTTCGATCACTACATAGCCTAATACCACACAAGCAGCGCTGTTACAAACATATTCTGAAGGTCAATGCTAAGGTTAACAAAGTTTCCTTCCTTGGACCAGAAGGAGATACTGACAAACCACTGGAAGAGATCCCAAAACAACTACCCAGGCACAACACTCAAAGACCCACTCAGTGTGTGAACCAGTTGAATGGAGTGGACTAACTGGGGGGTGGAAATGGGCCCGGAGTTTGCTCAGCAGAATTTCCCAGACCACCTCTTCCAATCAACACATTGACACGCTGCCGCCACCATCACCACCATTAGGAACACCTCACCGGTAGGCCAGCAATGCTTATAAACTTTATAAAACACATTATTATATTTTCTTATAAAGCACATATTTTAACTGAACTCTCCGACATCCTCAGTCTTGCCATTCACAAAAATAGAAGGAAGAAAAGTTCCTGTTTCCTGCTGTCTCATGTCTCCGGCCTATACAATATTTTTCTTCTGTAGACCCTTCAAAAGTCTGACCAAATCCTCGTTTCACTTGCATTATAAAGTACTGAGGATGCCATTTCTCTCCAATCCCAGGTCCTAAAGTCTAAGACACTAGCGCAAACTAGTGCTGCCCGATTCAAGAAAAAAAAAGTTTTTCGATTCGATTCAGCCTATTAAATTGGTTTATCGATTCAACCTTCCTGCCCAATTGGGTGTTTGTTTTTCAAACATCCTGGTGGGTTTATTTTATAGCTTTTTCACCCCCCTTTGGCTTCTCCTAACCACACTGGCGCTGTGGTGTAAATAAAATAAAGAAACAAAAAGGACTTTTCCTCTCTGTTAAATCCTAGCTCACGTTTGCAGTCTAACACCAGCTCTGGCAGGATACACATTTCAAATCTGACATATTGTAATCACAAAACAGAAAATAAAATTAATTTTTCTACCTTTTGTTGTCTGGTTATTTTTCAAATCTTGTTGGTCCCAGGCTCTGGTTGTCTTCTGATAACTTGCTTGCCAGGGTCTCCTTCTTTCTTCATGCTAACCATCCATCTGCCATCTCTGTCCTCCCTTTCCATTTCTCTTCCCTCCCCAGGTAGTCTGGTATCTTTCCTTTTTTTCATCTCCCTCCACAGATCCACCTTTTCTTAACTACCCTTTCATCCAGCATCTCTCCCTCCTTCCCCACCACCCCAGGGTCCACCATCTCTCCCTTTCTTTTCCCAACTACCCTCCTATCCAGTATCTCTATCCCCCCCTCCACACCATCCCTTGTGTCCAACTTCTCTCCCTTTCTGTTCCTTCCCTCTCTAAAAACCATGGTCCATCATCTCTCTCCCTCTTCTCTATTTTCAGACCCATTATTTCTTCCCACCCAAAGTCCGGCATATGCGCGTCTCTTTGAACCCCCCCATTCCCTCCGTGTATTTTTACACCAGGGACCCCCTCCCTGAAGGCCTGTCCCCCCTTAAAGGTCTGCATCCCACCCCTGAAGGCCTGCACTCCCCCTCCGAAGGCCTGCACCCCCCCTTGAAGGCCTGCATCCCCCCTTGAAGGCCTGCATCCCCCCTTGAAGGCCTGCATCCCCCCTTGAAGGCCTGCATCCCCCCTTGAAGGCCTGCATCCCCTCTTGAAGGCCTGCCTGCCCCCCCCTTGAAGGCCTGCCTGATCCCCTTGAAGGCCTGCCCCCCTCAAAGGCCTGTCCCCCCCTTGAAGGCCTGTCCCTCCCTTGAAAACCTGCCTGCCTGTCCCCCCACCTTGAAGGCCTGTCTCCCCTTTGAAGGCCTGCCTTTCCCCCCCCCCTTGAAGGCCTGCATGCCTGCCCGCCCCACCCCGAAGGACCACTAGCCCCCCTGGCCTCCCTGCACCACCTATGAAGCACCCCGCAGCGGGATCGCGATGTCAGCGATCCCTGCACTGCTTCGGAGCTGCTTCCTGCGCTGCGGTCCCACCCCTCCTCTGACATCAGAGGAGAGGCGGGACTGCGGCGCAGGAAGCAGTGCCGAAGCGGCTCAGGGATCGCTGATATCGCGATCACGCTGCCAGCTGCTTCTTGGTGGTGCAGGGAGGCCAGGGGGGCTAGCGGTCCTTCGGGGGTGGGGGGAACTGAACGGCAAGGCCGGGAGCACCCCCTCAGGGCTTGTCACCCGGGACGGACCGCCCCCCCGCCCTCCACCCCCCCCTTAGTACGCTACTGCTCTATCATCATTGTGCGATTCCCCAAGTGTGGTGCTGGCTTTTTGTGACCAAAAACCACCAATGAATGAAAGGGAAGGAGGGGAGAGAAAGATGCCAGACCGCAGAGAGGAGAGAGATGTTAGACCTCGGGAAGAAGGCGGGAAGGAGAGAGATATTCAGGCTGTGTATCTGACTACTGATGCTGTAAAACTGTCCATGGTCGTGACATCCATTATTTCCAGATAACAACGCAGCGTATGTAGGGACTTCAGCACATCCGAGAAGGAAACAATCTCTGTAGATGTTTCATTAGCATCTCCGTCCTCATCAGACTCTTGGTTGTCTGCAGTGTTCTTTGACTGTACAGATATTGGAATTAGTGCTGTCAGACGATGTGGGCACATCGTTGTCAACTCTTGTAGTGAGAGTCCAACTGGGAGTTCAATGGACGAAGCGTCAGCTTCAGTTGTCTCATCAGGTGCATGAACGAAACTTGCCCGTCAATAGCAATTTGAAATTGATGAAGAGACTCAATTCCATGCCTCCTGTACCATATGATGAGAGTCGAGCACCATCATTTTTTTTTTTTTACAAGCTCAGCTGCTCGGTGGCTGGATTCTGTGCTTCCAGCCATCACTGCCATCACATATCTTAGGACGAGTGACCTGTAATGACATTTGAAGTTTGCGATTATCCCTTGGTCCATCGGCTGGATCAAAGAGGTTGTGTATGGCGGCAGAAACACAAGTTTGATGTTGGTTAGTCTTACATCATTGCTGTGTGCTGCACAGTTATCACACAGCATTACAATGTGACTCCTATGCCTTCTCATCAGATTGTCAAGCTTCTGCAACCATTCAATCCACAATATCACTGTCTTCCATGCATTTTTGTTGCTTTCATATTCAACAGGCAAGCGTTTAATGTTTTTGAAGCACTGAGAATTTCGATTCTTCCCAATCAGTGGCTCGAGCTTTTCACTACCGTCCATATTGCAACTGAGTAGCAATGTCAGTCATTCCTTTGGCACCTTGAAGCCAACAGTTTCGCTGCATTTCAAAGCCAATGTTCCATCAGGGATGGCATGCCAGTACAGGCCCATCTCACTGAAAACGTCGCATGGTTCATATCCACCAATGACTGATGGCAACACTTCCATGACCCATCTTTCTGCACCAAACTCATCCACGTCTTATTCTTTGCCATGCTGCTTCTTAAATTTTATGCCGTTATGAACTTTCCACCTCTCTAGCCATCTGTTTGTTGCTTTAAAGTTTTCTACACCCAGTTCTTCTGACTTCTAGCTTCAGCAAACCATCTCAGCCTGTTCAACATCTCCTGCCTTCCCAATTCTTTTCAGTTTTCTGGTAGGATTGCTGTTTTGCCAGTCTTTCAATATGGCTTGCTTTTTTGTAAATCCAAGAAATCTGGCTAGGATGAATGCTGTAATAGAGACCTGACTCTCCTGTTGGTCAAGTCTCTTTAAGACATTGACACGTTCAGCAAAAGACAATGATTTTTGTCCATGTGACGCCATGGTGCAGTTCTGAAATTTCGAACACCTGGCCAGGCCTAGACTGCTGTTCAGAAACACGTGGTTCATCCACGTCAGAATGTAATTGCTTTTAACCAGAGTGAAAGTAACATGAACGAATAGAGGTGGTATCTACAACATCAGTGTGCATAAGCGGATTGTGTGCTTATCAGAATTGCAAATATCTGGAATTTACGTCCATTGATTTTAATGTAAAAAAACAGGACCATGGTGGTCGGGTGCAGATAACCGAAGTGTGCGCTTAACCAATGTGCACTTAGCTGCAACACTCGACCCCTTACTCTACAACCTATTGACCTCGACCACAGACTACAAAACCTTCAAAAAAGAAATAAAAACCCTTCTATTCAAAAAACACATAAAACCGAACTAACACAATCAGAACTGTCCCAAACATCACCTGCAACTACTCCATATGTACTTCTGATGTCATGACAATTCAGACATAATTTATGTTATGTTATGGTATGTTTGGAATAATGGTTACATATATGAGGTTCAATAAAAGAAAATTTTCATTGCCTGTTTCTATTATGACCATTTATTCCGTTTCATGGTTATTACAAAAAAATATTTTTTTACATGGGGGGGGTGTCAAAAAATGATGGGCCCCGTGTGCCACATACCCTAGGTATGCCACTGCAGGTAAGGCCTCTTAATTCTAGCAAAAGTTACCAAAGTATTAAAAGGGCCTTACCTGTAACAAAATATGTTCCCAGCTCAGAGTTCAGCTCCTTAAGGGGTTCAGCAGCTTTTTTAAGATTTGACACTTCAGCATCTGTTAGGTCGCCAACAATGACAGTGATATCTATAGGGAATACAACATAGTAAAAAGTTAGTACTGCTTTCTCATACTGTATGGCCCAGATAACATTAAAACAAAGCATATTAAACCAGAAAACAAGCTCAAAATGGCATGAAGTCTGGCTAGGTGTAACAGAATATCGTTATAATGCAGTGGTCTCAAAAAAAACCCTTTGCAGGGCCACATTCTGGATTTGTAGGTACTTGGAGGGCCTCAGAAAAAATATTTAATGTCTTATTTAAAGAAATGACAATTTTGCATGAGGTAAAACGCGATATAGTTTATAAATCTTTCCTTTTGGCTAAGTCTTAATAATAATATTGGAATTTATAGCTAAAGAGACATATGATCAAGAAACTGTTTTATTTTACTTTTGTGATTATAATAAACATACCAAGGGCCTCAAAATAGTACCTGGTGGGCCGCATGTGGCCCCCAGACCGTGAGTTTGAGACCACTGTTATAATGTGTAAGTCACTTGCAGGATTTGTCATATGTTTTTATTCTTGAGCTTCTGTTTCACTAATTTTTACTTTAGATGTAGTTACCATTAAGCTAAAACTTAGCAATCAGGGAATGTTTGAGACTTATTCTCCAATAGCTGCACATCTTTGATACTTTAAATAAATAGTTTAATAATGTTTTGATGCGATGCCTATGGCATTTTAGAACAGGAGGTAGTGCTCAATTATTTTTCTCTGGCTGTGCTGCATGTTTTCCCTGGGTATTTTAAGTGAGGTGCAATAGTCCTAAAAATTAATTGTGTTCTTGCTTTCCTTTTGTCTGAGCGCTTTAATTAGTAGTTTCAGGTACAGTATTTATTTATCTGTGAGGTTTATCATGTACAAAGGGTTACAAGAGGGATGCAAACGCAAACCCCACCTAGCACAGTTAATTAAGAAAAAACGCTTTTTGTTCATATGTTGCTTAACTGTATTACCTGGTTTCAAAGCATTCACCATTCCAACAACCATGGCCATTTTAGTCTTTCCTACTGTAGGGCCAAGATGAATATCTGACAGGAGCACCAGCTTCAGTTTATTGAGGGATGGGGGCAGCCTGGACAAGGGAATTGTCACGGAGCTCACTACAGGTGGCTGGGAAGCGTTCAACAAGCCAACAATGCTCAGGGCAGCGGTCACAGCAATGGCTGCAACTGGTTTTACCACGTTTTTACTAGTCTTAGGGGGGAAACTCCCACGTTTCTTCTGCACCAGCCTATAACTTTGCTGCAGACAGGTTAAAGCAAACAAGAAAAATATCAAGATAGCATAAGCCCCTAGGCAAACATAGGCAGCTAAGGAAATAAAGTAGGGCTCTTCCGCAACCAGGAAGATCGGAGTAAAGAAACTGAAATGTGCCAGGGTTAAAAAGGTGAACACAACGATTTTCCATAGTATATACGAGCGAAAATATGGATGTGATGATCTGCAGAGAGCGGTCACTGTATTTTTCCAG
Source organism: Geotrypetes seraphini (assembly GCF_902459505.1). NCBI lineage: Eukaryota > Metazoa > Chordata > Amphibia > Gymnophiona > Dermophiidae > Geotrypetes > Geotrypetes seraphini. The sequence continues at coordinate 142,797,929 of NC_047087.1, forward strand.
ATATACCTAGAGCCAATTAACATTAGTAGGTTCGCGAATAGCGTCAGCTGGAGACGGAAAAGAGGCTTTGTGGCGCCGGGAAGCCTGCTCTCGCCCAGGTACTTCCGTGTTAGCAACATGGAGATGAGCACAAGCCCAGCAACAGCCACAGCCTTTACTTCCAGAGACAGCGCCCTGACCGATGTCATCATCTCTGCACGGACTTGCCGCTACCGCCTGATCACGGACCGCGAGATACTAATTGGTGATTCGCGATATCGCTCTTGTTCTGCTGCCAGCGAGTCGTTGGATTAACGTATTGGTCGCTCGCAGGACACTACCCGCTTCCCTAGCTGGTGTCACTGACGCTGCAGATCGATGACTTTGGGTGAACATCTCATTAACCAAGGAAGAGTATACCCGGCCGAACCCTGTTGTGATAATGTATCTTCACAACCTAACCTGTCTTTAGGGGATGGTTCAGCTGCAGATTGTTTCTTTCCGGGGATAAGGAGCTCAGACAGAGCACTTGAGTGCATTATGGTTAAATTATTTCCAACCGTTCTCCCGCTGGAGTCACTGTGGCGTTCAACTACAGCACGTTGCTCTTCCTGGAACAGCATATCCTAGACCACGCCTCCTCAACTGGGTCACAGGCTTTTTGCCCCCTAAACACGCATATTGATTATTATCAGTATAGTAGAAAATATGACCTTCACGTTACTTTAGCCTCCCAAAAACAATGAAAAATTAATATATACTAAAATATATTTAATTAAATATAAGACCTTGAAATGCAGTATAACAATGGAAGAAAATGCAAGCTTTTCAGCCGTGTCAGGATGGCCGAGCGGTCTAAGGCGCTGCGTTCAGGTCGCAGTCTCCCCTGGAGGCGTGGGTTCGAATCCCACTTCTGACATATTCAAGTTTTTGTTTTTATTTAATAAAAAATAGAATAATTACTTTTCTATTGCTGAAGGGCTTTAAAATGGTGACTACTAGTAAAATAGTGAGTCACTAAGTCTCTTCATCCTTCACTGCTAAGCCTTGAACTAATACTTAAAAGGCACAACTACATTTTTAATAAAACCTGGAATCTCAAAAATTACCTTAACTCTATCTTACCTTGCTTTAACGTTTAACTTAGTTCTATTATATTGATTTATATATTTGACATGTATACTTATGTCTCCTCCTATAGTGAGTTTAAATATTTGCACTCAAATCAAACACTGAAACCCATAATAAAGTATTTTTATAATTTCTGTTGCCATAATAGCAGGGAATATAAGGTATAATAGAAAAAACCACTAACCAAAGCATAAAACATAGTTGTCAGAAGTGGGATTCGAACCCACGCCTCCAGGGGAGACTGCGACCTGAACGCAGCGCCTTAGACCGCTCGGCCATCCTGACTACTATAGTAAAACGAGTTAGCATTTTCATTATCTAGGTTTATACAGCACTGCCTCACTTATATTTGCAGATTTAACATTCGCAAATTCGTTATTCACATTTCTCTAAATGAAACAACCTGTCAGGTGCGATGCTGCAGATGCCACTGGAAGGCACCGGCCCAGTTCAAAGGGACAAAACCCTCTCCCTGCATTCGAAGTGTAGTTCCAGGAGGTCGCACAGAAAAGCTGCCTTGTGGCTGATGCCTGTCAGGCATGATACTACCAAAGGCCACCAGAGGACACAGGTCTTGTAAGTCCAAATAAAACATAGAAACATGATGGCAGATAAAGGCCAAATGGCCCATTCAGTTTGCCCATCTGCAGCATCTACTATGTCCTACTCTCCCTAAGTAGGGCTACCAGATGTCCTGATTTAACCCAGACATGTCCTTTTTTTAGAGAATTGTCCAGGTATCTGGATGGGTTTTCAAAATCTCACGTGTGATTCTCATGCACAGATGCCCTCCAGAAGCGGCCCCGAAGAGCAGTGGTGTAGAAAGGAGGGGGCTGTCCACCCTGGGCGCAGTCTTCCTAAGGGCACAGGCACTCCACCTCCTCTCCGTCCCCATCACTGCACTCTTCTCCTTGCATGCGCACACCTTGCCTTCCCCATACCTTTTTTACTTCCCTGGTGCAAGGTTGCTGCCCGTGTCATCATCAGCACTCTCTCTGATGTTACTTCCTAGACTCGTGCCTAGGAAGTGACATCAAAGGGCACACTGACATGGGCATGCTGCTAATGCCGGAGAAGTTAAAAAAGTACAGAGAAAGGGAAGGGAGTACGTGCGCAGAGGGGAGGAGAGGGGCACCACCACCCAGTGGCGTACCAAGGGAGGGGCGCTCCGCCCCGGGTGCCAGCCCTGAGGGGGTGCTCCTGGCCTTGCCGTTCAGTCCCCCCCCCCCACCCCCGAAGGACCGCTCGCCCCACTGACGTTCCTGCACCACCTGTGAAGCAGCCCACAGCATGATCGCGACGTCAGCGATCCCTGAGCGCTGCTTCCTGCGCTGCAGTCCCGCCCCTCCTCTGACATCAGAGGAGGGGCGGGACCGTGGCGCAGGAAGCAGCGCCTAAGCAGCGCAGGGATCACTGATGTCGCGATCCTGCTGCGGCTGCTTCATAGGTGGTGCAGGAAGTTCAGTGGGGCGAGCGGTCCTTCGGGGGTGGTGGGGGGGATTGAACGGCAAGGTCGGGAGCATAGGTAGTGCTGCTTCATAGGTGGTGCGGGGAGGCCAGGGGGGCAAGCGGTCCTTCGGGGTGGGGCGGGCAGGCAGGCAGGCAGGCTTTCAAGGGAGAGGGGGGTGACAGGCAGGCCTTCAAGGGGGGACAGGCCTTCAAGAGGGGGGACAGGCAGGCCTTCAAGGGAGGGACAGGCCTTCAAGGGGGGGGGACAGGCCTTCGGTGGGTGTGCAGACCTTCAAGGGGGAGGGACAGGCCTTCAAGGGGGGGGCAGGCAGGCCTTCAAGGGGGGCAGGCAGGCCATTAAGGGGGCAACAGGTCTACAAGGGGGTGGGACAGGCCTTCAAGGGGGGGACAGGCCTTCGGGGGGGTGCAGGATTTTGGGGGGGTGCAGACCTTCAAGGGGGTGCAGGCCTTCAAGGGGGTGCAGGCCTTCGGGGGGTGCAGACCTTCAAGGGGGTGCAGACCTTCAAGGGGGGAACAGGCCTTCAAGGGGGGGACAGGCAGGCAGGCAGGCCAACAAGGGGGGGACAGGCCTACAAGGGGGAGACAGGCCTACAAGGGGGAGACAGGCCTACAAGGGGGTGGGACAGGCCTTCAAGGGGGGGACAGGCCTTCAGGGGGGTGCAGGCCTTCGGGGAGGGGTGCAGAACTTCAAGGGGGGGACAGGTCTTCAAGGGGGGGACAGGCCTACAAGGGGGGGACAGGCCTACAAGGGGGTGGGACAGGCCTTCAAGGGGGGACAGGCAGACCTTTAAGGGGGGACAGGCCTTTGGGGGGGACCCTGGATTAGAAATACACGGAGGGAAGGGGGTGTTCAAAGAGACGTGCATATGCCAAACTTTGGGGGGGGGGAGGAAGAAATAATGGGTCTGAAAATAGAGGAGAGGGAGAGAGATGATGGACCATGGGATTTAGGGAGGGAAGGAACAGAAAGGGAGAGAAATTGGACACAAGGGATGGTGTGGAGGAGGGATAGAGATACTGGATAGGAGGGTAATTGGGAAAAGAAAGGGAGAGATGGTGGACTCTGGGGTGGTGGGGAAGGAGGGATAGATGCCGGATGAAAGGGTAGTTAAGAAAAGGTGGATCTGTGGAGGGAGATGAAAAAAAGGAAAGATACCAGACTTCCTGGGGAGGGAAGGGAAAGGGAGGACAGAGTTGGCAGATGGATGGTTAGCATGCAGAAAGAAGAAAGAAGGAGACCCTGGCAAGCAAGTTATCAGAAGAAAACCAGAGCCTGGGACCAACAAGATTTGAAATATAACCAGACAACAAAAGGTAGAAAAATTAATTTTATTTTCTGTTTTGTGATTATAATATGTCAGATTTGAAATGTGTATCCTGCCAGAGCTGGTGTTGGACTGCAAACGTGAGCTAGGATTTAACAGAGAGAGGAAAAGTCGTTTTTGTTTCTTTATTTTATTTACACCACAGCGTCAGTGTGGTTAGGAGAATCCAAAGGGAGTGAAAAAGCTATAAAACCCACCAGGAGTTTTGAAAAAAAAATCACCCAACTGGGCAGGAAAATCGAATTGAAAAACCAATTCAATAGGCTGAATCGAATCGAAATTTTATTTCCTGAATCTGGCAGCATTAGTTTGCGCTACTGTCTTAGACTTTAGGACCTGGGATTGGGGAGAGATGGCATCCTCAGTACTTTATAATGCAAGTGAAACGAGGATTTGGTCAGACTTTTGAAGGGTCTGTAGAAAAAAAATATTGTATAGGCCGGGGACATAAGACAGCAGGATATGGGAACTTTTCTTCCTTCTATTTTTGTGAATGGAAAGGCTGGGGATGTCAGAGAGTTCAGTTAAAATATGTGCTTTATAAGAAAATATAATAATGTGTTTTATAAAGTTTATAGCATAGCTGGCCTACCCAGTGAGGTGTTCCTAGTGGTGGTGGTGGCAGCGTGTCAATGTGTTGAGAGGAAGAGGTGGTCTGGGAAATTCTGCTGAGCAAACTCCGGGCCCATTTCCACCCCCCAGTTAGTCCACTCCACTCAACTGGTTCACACACTGAGTGGGTCTTTGGGTGTTGTTTTGGGAACTCTTCCAGTGGTTTATCAGTATCTCCTTCTGGTCCAAGGAAGGAAACTTTGTTATCCTTAGCATTGACCTACAGAATATGTTTGTAACAGCGCTGCTTGTGTGGCATTAGGCTATGTAGTGATCGAAAGAAAAAAACAGACCTTTGCACATTTTTGCACTATATGGTGGGTGTATGAGGAGATTCACATTTCCTGCACAGCTAAGTCCATGTGAAGTTACTTTGTGCTGTATTTGACATCTAGCAAGGTCTCTGTTTGAAAGGAAAGATCTAAACTTAAAAATGAAGTGGCCAGAAGTTATGATAAAAGCAGATAGTGTAGCTGGTTTTAAGAAAGATTTGGACAAATTCCTGGAGGAAAAGTCCATAATCTGTTATTAAGACATGGGGGAAGTGTCTGCTTGCCCTGGATCGGTAGCATGGAATGTTGCTACTCTTTGGGTTTTGACCAGGTATTAGTGTCTCGGATTGGCTACCATGAGAATGGGCTACTGGGCATGATGGACCATTGGTCTGACCCAGTTAGGCTATTCTTATGTTATGTTCTCATCTGTAGGGGCCTTTGTTTTCACTTCTTATTTTAATGTATTTTTTTTCTGGGAACTTATGTTTTTGTTGCACCCACCAGTCTGAAGAATCTGTCCCTCTCTACCTTCTCTATACCCTTCATGATCTTGTAATTTTCTATCATGTCCCCTCTAAGACTCCACTTTTCCAGGGAAAAGAGCCCCAGCCTCTCAGCATATGAAAGGTTTTCCATGCCTTTTATCATTTTTGTTGCTCTTCTCTGAACTGTCTCGAGTATCGCCATGTCCTTCTTAAGGTACGGCGACCAAGAACAATAGTCTCTACTCAAAGAGCATGTAGATAATAACTAAGATGATAAGGTTTCCAAAATTGAAGCTTTACTTGAGTCCAGGAAAAAAAAAACATGTGGAGAGGAACCAATCATAAATATGTCTCATGTGACATGATTCTACAAATCTCCTTAAAGACAACAATCCCAAACCTTCCTTTTCGACTGGTAAACTCATTTTACATAAGGGAAGACGAGATCGTTTTCCTTGCCATAGAAATCCTCTAATCATTTTATTTAATTGAGATTCAACTTTCTTAGAAAAAAATAAAGGTAACATTTGATAAATATACAGCCATCCAGGCAAGATCATCATATTATATAGCGCAATGCGCCCCATTAAAGATATAGGAAATTGTCTTCATACCAAAAAACGTGATTTTGTCTTGGCTAATAAAGGCTGTATATGTATCTCATGAAGTTGAGAAATATCTTGAAGTATTGTAATTCCCAAATATATTATCTTCTCAGACGCCCATGTTAGAGGGAATGGGCCAGTCCATTTTGTTGGTAACTTGGATTGAAATGATAAAGCTACAGATTTTTGATAGTTCAATTTAAATCCAGAATGAAACCCATGTTCATCCAATGCATCAAATGTGATAAGGAACTCTCTGGATCTATCAAAATTAGCATAAGATCATCCGCAAAAGCCAATACTTTTAATTCTTGACCTTTAATGTGAACATCTCAATGGTTCTAAATAAAGAATAAATAATAACGGGGAAGGGGACATTGCTGTCGAGTTCCTCTCAAAATTTCAAATGAAGAAGAACGGGTTCCATTAACCAGTATAAATGCTCAGGGATCAGTATATAGAGTTTGTAAACTTTCTTAAACTCATCCAGAAAACCCATAGAGGATATCAGAAAAAGAAAAGACTATGCTACTCTATCAAAAGCCTTTTGTGCATCCAAACTAGCCAACAATCCAGGAAGTCCAGCCCTCTGACCAGTCACTAATGCCATCAAAACTTTATGTACATGTATTACTGACTGTCTACCTGTAACAAATCCAACCTGCTCAATCCCAATTAACTGAGGTAAATAACCTGCTAATCTATCTGCTAAAACTCTTGCAAAAATTTTTAAATCTACATAAAGCAGGGATATAGGGTGATATGAGTCTATATTTTGAGGATCCTTCCCTGGTTTTAGCATTAAAGTAATTAATGCATCTGTAGAACCTAAAGTGAAGGTTCCATCTTCTATACATGTATTAAAATAAAGCACCATTGGCCCTGGTAAATGATAAATTAACATTTTATAGTATTCAGTAGTAAACCCATCAGGTCCAGGCGTCTTGCATGTACATAAAGGCTTAGGGCTCCTTTTACAAAGGTGCGCTAGGGTTTTTAGCGCATACACAAAATTACCGCGCATTATAGCACATGGTGGCTAGCGTGCTCGGGAATTTAACGCGCGCTATTGCATGTGTTAAGATCCTAGCACACTTTTGTAAAAGGAGCACTTAATAGTCTGTTGTATTTCCATTGCCCTTAAAGGTTTGTTTAGATTCTAACGTATGAGGGGTTAAGCATTGTAATCCAGCATCCTCTAAATATGTCTTTACCAATGAAAATTGAGAAGAGGAATCTGCAGTATAAAGACATGAAAAATATTCACAAAAAGGTTGAGAGATCTTTTCAGTATTATTAGTAATAGTCCCATCTGTCAACATTCCTTCTTTATATGCTATTGTAGAACGACGTAAATAAGTCTTAGCATTCAAGAGAGATAATCTGTTATTGCAATTCTTCGATTTCTTGCAGATACATATACAATGACATGTCACCTAATTACCGCTTTAGAGGCTTCCCAGTACAAAACCAGATGGGAAAAGTTAAATAATTAAATTTCCTGATGACATAAAGTTGTTAAGTCGCATGAGGATGTTGTGAAACTGGGAGATTGGGCATAAGAATGGCAGATGACATTTAATGTGAGAAAGTGAAAAGTGATGCATTTGGGAAAGAAGAACCTGAACTATAGCTACATAATGCAAGGTTCCATATTAGGAGTCACAGCCCAGAAAAATGATCTGTCATTGTTGAGGATAAGATGAAACCCTCTGTACTGCAAATAGAATGTCAGGAATTATCAGATATGGAATGGAGAACAAATATAAAAATGTTATAATGCCTTATATTGCTCTATGGTGTGGCCACACCTCAAATATTGTGTGCAATTCTGGTTGCTGTATCTCAAAAGATATAACAGAATTAGAAAAAGTATAGAGAAGGGCAACAAAAATGATTAAAGGGATGGGACGACTTCCCTATGAGGAAAGTCTAAAGCAGCTAGGGCTCTTCAGCCTGGAGAAGAGGTAGCTCAGGGGAGCTCTATAAAATAGTGAGTGGAAAGGGTAGATATGAATTGATTGCTTTCTCTTTCCAAAAATACTAGGACTAGGGGGCATGTGATAAACTGCTAAATAGTAAAGCAAACTGGAGAAAATATTTCATCACGTAATTAAACTCTGGAATTCATTGCCAGAGAATGTGATGAACACAGCTTAGCAGGGTTTAAAAAAAGGTTTGAATAACTTCCTAAAAGAGAAGTTCATAAGCCAATATTAAAATAGATTTGGGGAAATCCAGTGCTTATTCCTAGGATAAGCATAAAATATGCTTTAGTCTTTGGGATCCTCCCAGGTACTTGTGACCTGCGTTGGTCACTGTTGGAAACAGGATACTGGGCTAGATGGTCCTTTGGTCTGTCCCAGTATGGCAGCTCTTATGTTCGTACCCATGGCTATGCTACTGCTAAGTAATTCTTATCAGCTTTATATCTGGCAGTCCATATTTTCTGCTTATTAATCTCAGAGCAACATGTCAGCTATGAGATTTTAATTTATTGTGTTCAGGCAGCAAAACACTGACTGGTTTCTTCCAAGTCTCCTGATTTTGGGTTGAAGATGGCCCTCCAAAACAGGAATCTCATTTTCTTTGTAGGAGACTTGGCAATCTGAGTGTATGTGAAAGGCAGAAAGGAAGAAATCAAGAGTTTTGAGGGGGAGTGTAAGAGAAGGTAGGTAGATTGTGAGAAGAGTGGTGCATGTGTGAGAGGGAGAGAATGAATGAAGAGATGAGTGAGAGAGTAGGGTGAGCCAACCATTAGGCACAACTGAACAGTCACTTAGGGCAGCAGCCTCTAGGGCACAGCAAAGAGAGCGTCAATCAATGCAAAACAGATCCCGACAGCCACACAGTCTCAAATAATGATCAAATACATACTTTTATCTGCAGCAAGGCTGGACAATTTTCAAATAGCCCATTTTCCTGATTTATACATTTTCCTGATTTTGGACATTGCCCTAATTATTCGTATAGGTGTAATCCTCCCCCAAGTTGAATATTTAAAGCATGATGTCATGTGGGGAATCAGGGTCCTGAAAATTAATTTAGGGTAGCTTGTCCAGATGGATACTCTAGTCTAGGAAATATAGTCAGCAACCCAGGAAACCGAATTGTGGAGTCCCGCAAGGCTCTCCACTATCCCCTATCCTTTTCAACATCTATATGTCCTCCCTAAAACTCCTCCACCTATCCCCCCTTGAAACAATTTACACTTATGCAGATGACATCCTCGTCCTCCTCGAGACCGATTCAAACCTCACCGACCTGTCTAAGAACATATCCTCTTGTATAATGAACCTACAATCCTGGGCCCACACTGTGCAAATGAAATTGAATGAGTCCAAAACAAGACTTCTTTGGCTCGGTCCAAAACTAGATCACCTACCCATCTCCATCCCACTACCCTCTGGCTCCTCTCTGCAGCTTGAGTTCTCGAGCAAGGTCTTGGGCATCATCATTGATTCCACATTGTCCTTCAATGACCACCTCCAATCCTTGGTAAAAAAATGCTTTTTCAGCCTTCACATGCTGAGGAAAGTTAGATCTTGCTTCCATCAAAAACATTTTACCCTCCTTGTCCAATCCATCATCCTCTCCAGATTGGACTATTGCAACTCTATCTACTTAAGCCTAACTAAGAAAAACCTCCACAGACTCCAACGGATTCAGAATGCCGCAGCCAAGCTCATCTTCGCTAAAAGTAAATTTGACCAAGTCTCCCCGCCCTGGCCAAGCTCCACTGGCTTCCGATAATCTCCAGGGTCCACTATAAATGCGCCTGTTTAACTTTCAAAATCCTATATGGTATCCTCCCTCCCTTTATCCCTCTTTCTTGGAAATCCTCAAACCCTAATACCACCAGATCCTCCCACAAATTAAAACTATCCTTCCCCTCGCTAAAAGGCATTTCCTACACAGGAAAGCTAGGGACCTCCCTCCACTTCAAAATCACTGAGCTCTGGAACAACCTTACCTCCCCTCTTCGGAACTTGAGCTCTCTCCAAGTTTTCCGCAAACATCTGAAAACCTGGCTTTTCTCAAAAAATGTAAGTCTCCCTCCAACTTAGGAATCAAGGAAACTCTTATATCTTGGCATCCCAAGTCCTCTAAATTTTCTTCACACTTCTACCTCTAACCTCTGTTGTAGTTCCTTCCTATTTCTCCTACTGTAAACCGCGTCGAGCTCTACGAACGTGGAGATGATGCGGTATACAAACCTAAGGATTAGATTAGATTAGATTAGATTAAAAGTAAGAACAAAAGAAGGTTGCTTTGGTTCTCAAAAGTAGTAGCTGAGAAGATAAGGAAAGATAGCTCCATCCACCCCTCTGACATCAGCAAACCACTGATCCAGAGCTCCCCCTTAAAAGGGGAGGAGCCAACGGCGAGTTGAGTTGACCAGTTGAGCCCAGAGAGCAGGGCAGGCAGGAGAAGGGAGTCGGGAGGCAGGAGAGAGCCTGAAAAAGGAGAGAAGATGGGAAAAGAGGCAGAGGAGGCAGAAAAGAGTGAGGGGCAGTGGCGAGAGGTAACTCCGTCCACCCCTCCGACGTCAGCAAACCACTGATCCGGAGCTCCCCCTTAAAAGGGGAGGAGGCAATGGCGCTCAGCTGTTCAGTGTGCATCAAAGGTGAGCGTTAAAGGCGCTCATCTTAGTGAGAGCACCTTTGCGAAGGGCCTTCAGAAGGGTTGAGCAGCAGCAGCAGACGCAGGGAACACCAGCAGCAGCAGATGCAGGGGACACCAGCAGCAGCAGACGCAGAGGACATCAGCAGCTATGGAAGCAGCAGACAGAAGCAGGAAGATGAGCTACCCAGTTTTCTGCATCTCTGCCATATGTATGACTACCTCCTCTCTGGGAGGTGAACTTATGTATGCACTCGATGTGGAGAACTGGAGTGCCTGAAGAAACAAGTTAAACTCCTAGAGGGCAGAATACTGGAACTAGAAGCATTTCGAGACATGGAGGAGGAGGACAGAGATGCAGAACATAAGAGCAGAGAACGTTAAAATAGAGGAAACCATTGAGGATGAAGCTGGAAGCTGGAGAAGTTCAGCCAGGAGGCATACAGGGAGGCCGTGGAAAATCACCAGCAACAGTGGAACTGCCGAGATACACCTACAGGGAGTGAGGACCACAGCCACAAGGAAGAAATAGGTGACACAGCAGCGAGATCAGAAAGCAGCGGAGTGAACCCACAAGAAGATGAGTCTGGTGCAAGCCAACACCAGGATGAGGGAAAATGGAAGTGCATGGACAATATGGACCTACAGCTGGAAAGATGGTCATACACCAGGGACACGGACCTGCGGCTAGAGAGGCAAGAGAAGATAGAGAAGACAGCAATCATCATGGGGTACTCCATTATCAGATAAGTCGACAGCCACATAGTGGGAGGAAGACAGGATCGGCTGGTGACCTGCCTACCAGGAGCCAAGGTAGAAGACATAGTGAGCCGCATCGACAGGATCATCGACAGTGTGGAAGAGGCGATACGGCGGTGGTGATATATGTGGGGACAAACAACTTGAGCAACAGGAACTACAGCAGGGAAGAACTGAAGGACCAGTTCCGGATGCTAGGAAAGAAGATGAAGACCAGAACGCAGAGGGTAGCGTTCTCAGAGATCCTGCCGGTACCCAGGGCCGATGAGAAGAGGCAGACGGAGCTGCAAGTAGTCAACTCATGGATGCAACACTGGTGTGAGGATGAAAGATTCCACTTCGTGTGCAACTGGACAACGTTCTGTGAACCAAATTTAGAGAACAGCTCAAAAGCTGTGCTCATCTTATGCGGGCACCAAATGAATATTGGGTAGGAGGGCCTGCATAAGTATTTTGTGCTATAAAATTAAAACCCCTGAGTTCCTGATTCCCTTTCCATCTCCCCCTACCAAGGATGCCCTCTTCTCCCCTCCCCCCGGTCTAACCTTAGTATCTGGTGATCCAGCAGGGTCTTTGAGAGGAGCCCAGCCCCCTCATGGCAGCCATTCAAAATGGGGGGGGGAGGATAAGGGGGGAGGGAGTTGGTTTGTTTTGGGGTTTTTTACAGTGAAAAATACTTAGGCAGTCCCCAGCCTGCTATTTAGCTAGGACCCGCATAATTAATATATGGTACTGGCTGAATATTGCCTATATACTTATAAGCTCTGATTATGCCCAAATATTCAGTGCCGATGCCCGGATATGGCCTTGCCACTGAATACTGTGGCATAATTTAGCTGGCAAAGGTAAACATTTAGAAAACCAGTGATTACCCACAAGCTGATTATCAGCAGGAATAGTGTATATCTTAATTAGAGTTGTGCCCATCCCCACAAGTAATCTCTTCTGCTCCGCCCTTCCCCATAAACTTCAGAAATAGTTATTTCATTCAATTATGCTACAGAATTAAAGGCTCTGGTAGAGACCCATTTACAAAGTATATATTCTTCCCAATTAATATTTCCAAATTAATAAAGTTTCTTTGCTTATTTGTAAATGGGGCCTTAATGTAAATATCAAATATAAATACTCCAGCTGATGAGGATCCTTCAAGCTATGTCCCTGAGGATTTCCTCTGAAGGTGGCTGGGGGGTCCCTTTTGCCAAGCTTGGCAGGCAGCAACAGCGTCCCTGAGTAGAGAATGACATGGGGCCAAATTTTTCCCCATCCCCACGGAAACATATTTTCCCAGCTCAGCAAGTTCTTTTCCTGTCCCTGCCCCATTCCTGCAATCTCTGTCCTCATCTGCACAAGCCTCAAACACTTTAAAATCATAACTGTCTGAGGCTTGTGCAAGTAAGACTGAGTTTACAGGAATGGGACAGGGACAGCAACAAAATTCGTGGGGACAGAATGGGGAAATTAGTTCCTGCAGGGACGGGGAAAAATTTATCCCCATGTCATTCTCTATCCCTGAGTCACAGATGCTGGCACCTGAGTGGCTCAGGGATGCTGCCAGCAACCTCTGTACTTGATGAAGGGAGGTTCTAGCCACCTATGGAGGAGGTCCTCAGCTGGTGGTGCTTGGGGATCTCCACCAGCCACAACAAGGATCAGCAAGTCCTTCAACACTGGAGAAATAAAACCAGAAATGCATTTCCTTTTCTGTTGAACCAATACAAAGACATCTGTTATATGTATTTCCCAAAGCTAACATACTTCAGTCAATAAATTCCTTTTTTACCTTTGTTGTCTGGATATTTATTTTTCCATCAAGGTAGTTCCAGTTTATCTTTTTTTCTGCTTTCCTGTCTTCAGCAAATTATTTTTTAAGCAGTTGCTGTCTATTGGTTCCTCCTACCATGGTCCAGCATTTCTCTTCCCTCCCTCCTTCCCAGTGTACGGCATCTGGGCCATTCTCCCTCTTTTTCCCCTTTTCACTCCTGCAGAGCATTTCTTCTTCTCTCCTCCACCCCCATGTGTAACATGTCTCCCTCTCTCACTCTGTCCACCATCTCTCTCCCTCTCATTCCCTCCCTTGCTGAAAAGGGAACAGAAAAAGAGAGAGGGATCTAGGGTGCATCTACAGCCATGTCCAACATTTTTCCCTCTCTCATCCCCTGGCTCTTGGGTAGCATTTTTTGCCCTCCCCACCAGTCCCATGCTCAACATTTCTCCTATCACACCTATCCAGCACCATACCATGTTTATCAATTCATTCCCTCCATGTCCAACATACCTCCCTCTTTCATCCTTTTCCATGTCCCATCCTCATCTCTTCACATCAAATATTTCTCCCTCCTCTCCACCATGTCCAACAATTCTATGATTTACAAAGAGCAGCAATGGATAGAGAAGGGGGGTTTGAGATATTCTAAGTCTCTCACTCTCTTCCCTCCCCAAGGTCTAGCTTCTCTCTCCTCTTTCTCCCCTCCAACACCTCGCAGGTCTCTGCACCTCTCATCCTTCCCCCCATCAACCTATAGCCAAGACTCTCTCTCCAGGCCCTGACCCTTTTTTTCTCCCTCCTAACCTATGATTTCCTGTCCCCCTTGGAACAAGGTCCAGCAAGGGGATCTTGGGGGCAGGAGCATGGCCCTCTCATAGCATCTCAACTCTACAATACCCTTCTACTCTGCCATATTTGGGTCATGCCTCCCACAGGTTTACCGAGGTACTTGGTGGTCCAGCAGGGGTCTTCGTGGTAAGAGCACAGCTCTTTCACGCCTGCCTCCTCACTGCTCCCTTCTAAAATGTCTGCTGTGACCTTTTACAGGTGCTTGTGGCACTTCTTGTAGTACTGCAGGACATTGTGGCAGCCCTTTTAGAAAGGAGCAGCACTCCTATACCATAAAGACCTCCGCTGGATCACCAGGTACTTCAGTAGGTCTGGAAGGCCATGGGAGAAGAGCCATAGGTTGCCAACTCCCTCAAGTGTGGCAATGGGGGGATTAGTAACTTGCCCAGGGTCACAAGGAGCAGCGTGGGTTTGAACCCACAACCTCAGGGTGCTGAGTCTGTAGATTTAGCCACTGCACCACACTCTCCCCCACACTACTATAAAATTTGGGGGATTTGTACCTAATTTAGACGTGGGGATAGCTGGTGTAAATCCTCATGCCTAAAACTTAGGTGTGGATCCCTATGCACTATTCTATAAACAGCAGTTACCGCTTTCACGTAGAAGTCTAGGCCCCTTCATTTATTTCAGAAAGCTCTGAAAACTTTCTTGTTTATTAAACAATTTGGAAACTAAGCCATTCTAGATTACATTCTTCTATATTTATGTACTATATGTGTACTTACATTATTGTAAACCAAGTCGATAACCATTTTAGTTGAAGACCCGTTCTATAAAATTAAGTTTTAGTTTAGTTTAGCACCCAACTCAGTGGCATTTTTTAAAATAGTGCTCAGTGCACATTTTTTTCAGTGCCCAAATTGTAGGCATTATTTACTGAATTTAGGCCATGGTAACTTACTCCACTGATGAAATTTCCAGTTTCTCCAGCAATGACTTAGCTTCTTCTACTGAAAACCATCCTCTTTGATAACTAAACTTTACATGAACCTCTCAGTACACCCTTCCTACTAATCAGTCTCTTTCCATTACTTCTCTATTTTCCCTATCTCCTAGACTCAGTCCCACCCCTGTTCAACCTAATTCTCTTTGTAAGTCGCCTTGAGATTGGTTAGGTATGCGTGACACACAAATAGATTAGATTAGATATACAGATATGCCATCTTCCCTCATGTTGGATTTTCAGTACTGTATAATATTGCAATATAAACCTGTCTTCTGTTACTTCCCTTCCGGATTCCATACGTTAGGTGTTCAATCCCCATCTGCATTCTGGGTGTTGCAGAAATCTACATCTTTTCTGGAACACATGTTCCACCTCCTTAGCCTGAGAGTCAGCAAACAACCTTAGTTTCAATTTCTGCAAGAAGTCTGAGCAGAAGTCTTTTGCTGTTGCTCTGCTTCTGTTTCTTATTTTTTTCGCTTAAAGTTCATTTTAAAGTTAATTTTTTGGTGGCTTCAGTGCCTTGAAACCCCTTCCTGGTGATTCCCTGTTGGAGAAAAGAACAGTCCTGTGGACCCAGACTGCAGCTTCACAGAGAAACTCTAGTGGATCTTTGGAGCCAGCCTGCAGAGTGCCACCCTCTTCAAGTGCCTGGGGTCCTTTCCTGTGGAAGTCTGCTGGCCACAAGTTTCTAGCGTAGGCTGTGTGAGTCTGGACAGAAACCCACCCGCCTTTCCCGCCCCCAACTGCGTGGCAGAGGATCCGTGGGGGCAGAGGTTGTAGTCGGTCTCTGGCTGGCTGGCAGTCCAAAGGTCTTCATTCCTGTGCATTTGGAGCTGTTTCTGGGGCACAAAGTCCTTTCTCTCCACTCAATTGCTTTAAAAATGCTGACATGCAAAGGCATTACAGAGACTGTACCTCCATTATTTTCTATGGGAACTTCGGGGATGGCTTGTGGATCGATTTAAATTTTGCAGTTTCTATGGATAGGGTTCAGGTCCCCCACCTCCCCAGGCCCCAAATTGCTAACTTTTATTTTCAGTTTTTGTTTATTTTTGCCATTTTTGGTGCGAATTCATGATGGCAGCCATCTTGGATTTTAAAATTGATCTTTCTAACTTTGATTTCTGCCTCAAAAACCCCTCAATTTGACTCAAAATCGATTGGGATGGACTCACCAGCCCTAATCTATTGAATGTGGACATTGATTACACCAGATCACTAATTGCATACCGCATGCCATTGCATGCCAGGGAGGGGGCAGAAGCTTCGGACTTTACCTCCTCTATGTTCTCTTGGACTGGGGAGCCAGCCCGTCTGTGCCTTCTGAAGAAAATTTCATTCAGAGGCCATTCTGGAGTCTGGCACAGTACATCTACATTCTGATTTTAGGGACTCTTTTGATGCAATGTATATACCTCAACAGAGCCCTGCCATGGTTGCGGAGTGGCCCTTTTCACCAGATTTTATTTGGCTTCTCTGAATGGCGTATCCTCATACCCCGCACGTTTGATGCAGCCAGCGGGTATGTCAGGGCTTTTTCGGTCTATGGTGTCTGTGGTGAAGTTTCCTTTTCGGGAGCTCTTTTGTCTGGCTGTGCCAATCCTCGATTGCAGTTGTTGCCAAGCATATTTTTTGTTTCTTCTGTCTCCTGCCACTGTATTTAATCTGGATCTGGCTGATGCCTTTGCTGAGACTGGTATCCTCGGCCATCCTGAATGTCTGGACTTGGAGGTACTGATCCTTATTCACATTTTCAGCAGGCTTCTATCCGCCTCATTACGGCTGATGTTCTAAAAGAGTTCCATTTGGATTTTCCACCTTCCAGGCTTTGGTCCTGGACCGGTCTCTTGTGACTTTTCCATTCTGTCCTCATCTCCTGGGTCTGGTTTCAGAACAATGTGATCCCCAGAAAGCTCATCCCAATCTCATACGTCTATGCTTTATTATCTGAATTTTGCTTTTAGGCAGGTTTGCACAGCCTGAGGTAGATTCCACCGTGGTGCAGGTTTTTCCAGCACACAGCCCTCCCTAGAGAAGGGGAGTGAAGTTTCAGGACTCTCAGGATCGCAGGAGGCTGTTGTTACAAAATATTTTTTCTAGCATCCTCAGGTAGCCGAGTGGCGGTGGTCACTTCCTTTATGGTGCGTGCCTGTCATTCCAGCCTGCGAAATGCCTCCTCTGTGGAAATGCATGCCTGTCCTCCGCTGGTGCTGGTTGGAGTGACTGTGGTGCCAGGTGACCTTTATGATTTCATTCGCGTTCTTAGTACATTTTATGCTGGTGCAGAGTCTGGGCACCAAACTCTTTGGACTGTCTTTGGATGGGGATGCTACCTCGAGGATCTCCTTCAGTGGCTGTCCTTTCAAGAGCCGGATTCTTGTTGGTATAGGTCTGGATGACCTCTAATCAAGTGTTGTGAACGCCACCCTACGTTGCTGCCTGTGAACCAGTTTTGCTGGACGTTGGGAGAGGATCGTTGGTCTCTTCGTTCCTTCCGCAGGTGTCATCAGGGATACTAAGGTTTTCACGATATACTGGCACCAATTCCAGGCGTCCTCAGGTTCCTGTGCAGTGGCTACACCATGGGGGGCATCTCACATGATTCATCCTGATTAAATTTGCAGGCCGGTTTCTTGGTCTTCTCTTCATACTTTTGCCCGGTCTTACCGAGTTGTTTTGGCAGCACATTCTGATGCCATTTTTGGGGGGACCTTGGGTTTGAGGGCAGGCTCTTCTGTACCTCCTTAGCTAACGTGGCTTTGGTACGTCACCTGGTATATGGACGTAACAGAATGGAAGATTACATTTATACCTTCGATAATCTTCTGTTAGTTCCTGGAGGATTCCACACAATCCGTCCTCTCTGTCTTTACTCAGTTGTTGGAGTAGCCTGCTCCTTTCTGCCTCACTCACTCTCATCACTCTCAATATCTCATTACAGGTTTGAAGTTTTTCTGTGAGTATACACATTACCAAAGGCCTTTCTTGGGGTGCTCGCTGCACACAGCAGGTTAGTACTGCATTGTTCCTCAATTTTTTTCTGAGTTTCCTTTGTGCCTGTTTTTCACTTGTTAATATTTTGCAGAACAAGCCAGTTCATGATTTACTTGTGTTGATGGGGATTCTCCCCCGTACTCCCTTGTCCTGGATTTGCAGGTATGTGCTTGGCTTTGGGACTGAACTAAGGTTGTTTGCTGACTCTTAGGCTAAGGGGGTGGAGCATGTGTTCTGAAAAGATGTAGATTTCTACAACACCCAGACTACAGGTTGGGATTGAACACCTCGTGCATGGAATCTTCCAGGGACTAAGAGAAAGAAGACTATTGAAGGTATAAACCTAATCTTCCAATGCTTTGCATAAAAGTAATTACATATCGGCATAAATGCCTTCCACTTGACATTAAACTGGATTGAATACTCCTGAAAAATTCTAATCTGATTGCTGTCATATGATAGATTGGGCAGATCTCCAATTTGTGCACATAATTTAGGAACTTTGCATTGACTACATTAGTTTGGGTGTAAGCTGCATGGAAATGGGGATTGTGGGAATCCTATGAGTTTAACATCAGAGTTTGTCTATTTCCCATGAGCATATAATCAACCCCCCTTACCCAATCTCAAATCAGTCAGCAGGAGAGATGCTCACTCCCTCCTGCCGGCGTCCCCTCCGTGCTATCATCCCCAGCAGGAGGGATGCCCAATCCCTCCTGCCGTCAGCCCCCACTAACACCCCCACTCCCAGACCCTTCGCCGTACCTTTTAGTGGAAGGCCGGTCAGAGGGATGCTCACTCCCTCTGGCCGGCAGGCCCGCCTCTTCCAAATGGCGAGCCTTCACCTTCCTGGTGCATCCTGGGATGCACTGGGGAGGGAGCAGGCAGAACAGAAGAACACCTCACCTTTGAGAAAGGACAGTCAAACAAAGAAGGCAAGGGTGGTGTCTTTTCAATCGGTAATAAAGTCTTTATTAAACAATTAAAAGTCCCAACAAGAATCCCTGTTTCGGCGTATAAAAATACCTTCCTCAGTGGACACTATTAAAAATATATATATTAAGACCATAAATGCATCCATATAAAAAGCATCACGTATAACACAAATTAAAACATTAAAATACATGTATATTAAAGTCATAAATACATCTATATGAAAACATAGCTGCTTGAACTATATGAAGACCATAACCTAGAAAAATGAATGGCTGATGTCAAGATGCATAAAAAAAACAAAGGGAGCATTTAAAGAAACTTTGGAGACCACGAAGTACAGCATAAAAAGGATAAAATACAAATATATAAATGAACAATGCATAAAGCGGACCAGCATTAAAAAACAATTACAAATCAAACCAGCATAAAAAACATATGCATAAATAGAACAGCATGAAAAGCATATAATGTGTTTAGATGAACAAAAATAAAACATAAGAAGGACAAGTGATAAAATACAAACATGAGAGAAATTTGATCCAAGCATAAGGGACATTTCAAATTAGGACCAGCATAAAAACCAATCTTGAAGAGAACAAATGCAAAAGAAGCAATTAACACATGCAAATGAACATGCAGGCCCCTTAAACATAAATGAACAATCATGAAAATCCAAGCTTAAAGAAAACAGACCAGCATAAAAACCAAAGCATGAAAACAATGGGAGTAAGTAAAACATATAAAAAAGGCAGAAGGAACATAAGACATGAGGCATTTGCATATACATACATAGCATTGGAATATATAACTGTGCCAGCCATGTGGAAGTTGATAAAACACAAAGGGGAAAATAAGAACAGTGTGCACTCAATAAACAGCTATACAAACGTGTTGGGATCAGAAAATATACCATTATGACTGAATTAATTATAAAAATAACCGTGCATGGAAAGATGAGCGGTGAATGACTGTGGGTATAGAAGGACTAATGAACAGCACAACTCTGGAACACGCATCGGAAAGCTATTCAAGGGGCACTGATGTACTACAATCACCAAAGTATGTATTTAAAAAAATTATGATATATTAAACACTAAAATGTATAAAAGAATGGTTGAAAAAAGCTGGGTAACAGAGACTGAGTAATCAGGTTGCAGTGCCTGGGACGCTAATGGCACTGGTATCTGGAGAGGTTAAAAAACTTATAACCAAAGAGGGAACATAGAGTGTGTAAATGAAAATTTGGAAATGGAGGAAAAAATGAAAATAAAACCAGTCTTACCTGATTGGGCCAGGTGCCTAAGGCCCCTCCCATGGGAGTAACCTTAGAGATCGGACAATCAGCATCTCAGACCACACCCAGTGTATCCTGGTTGGCCTATGGGAGGGGCCTTAGGCACCTGGTCCAATCAGGGCCTTAGGCCCCTCCCCGAAAGCCCACTATTCTGAAGAGGTGGTCCTACTGGTCAGAGGGAGTGAGCATCCCTCTGGCTCTGGCCAACCTTCCACTAAAAGGTATGGAGATGGGTCCGGATGTGTTTCGGGGAGTAGGGGTGTTAGTGGGGGGTGCTGGCAGGAGGGATTGCGCATCCCTCCTGCCGGGAATGTTAGCAGGGGCGTCAGCAGGTGGGAATGGGCATCTCTCTTGCCGGCTGATTTGAGGTCAGGTACAGGGGTTCCTTGTTGCGGCCACTCCCAGCAGGGGAATTACCCCCTCCAGTATCAGCTGAACAGCAGGGACTTTCTAAAGCCGCAAATTTGTAACTGGTGCCCAGAATTTGGGCACCAGTTACAGAATCGTGACTTTGGGGAATCCTTCCCACTCAGCTGTTGGGTGGGGGGGAATCCCCCTGCCGCAATCGATTGCTGCAGGCTAGCAGCAAAGATAAGTGGCTAAAATGTAGCCCTGAGTTTTCCGGGCCTACATTTCAGCCGCCTATCTTGGAGCGATTCTGTAACCGGCACCCTGGACTGATTGACCGCTTTTAAGGTGGTGACCAACTTGGGTGCTGGTTACAGAATCCGAGCCTTTGTGAATATCTGAAGAACTGAGGCTAGGCTAAATGGTAGTATACAAAACTGAGATGCCTCCTAAGACCTGAGATGTCTTTCTGTAGGGTCATGAAATGGTTAACTGTTGTTTAAAATATTGCTCTGGCCTACATAGCTGAAAACAGTGTATAATCTATTGACTGCATCTGCCTAAAATGTATGTCCCTACCTTACCACATTGTAAGCTGAATAGATAAGAGTTTGAGCCATGATGTACCCTGCCCTTCTGTACATTTAACTGTAAGAGTTAGATAAGTGTCCTGCTAGTGACCTGCTAGTGTGAGCTTAGAACCAATGAGTGTTAAGAAAAGTAACACGTAAAAAGCTTTTTCTAGAATTCAGTTGTATAGCCAGAAAAATGAATAAATATCTCTGTAACTTCCTGGTTTCGGCACTTCTGAGCCAGCTTGGAGCTCAGGGGTCCAGCATGCATGCTGTGAATAAAACTTGTACTTTCTTCATGCCTCTGACATTGTGTGTCCAAGTGACCTTTCATTTGGCGCCCGAACAGGGACTTGAAGGCCTCTTGACCACTGGTTACTCGATTGGTCACTTGTTTCTGGTCCTACGGCTGATGTGTCTGCTTAGCCGGCTGCCTTCCTTTTGGGGGGTTGGCAGACCTCAGGACGTTGGACCGCTTCAACTGACTTACCTAGTCTCAGTTTAAAGTACAAGAATCTGTATCAGTTTAATTCTGTCCTGGAGTGGCCACTATCTGGTAAGTGGGGATTGATCATCCCTATCCTGTCTCTCGTCTCCTGCCTAGTAAGCCACGTGATCTGTCGCTGAAAAGTTGTGGGAAAGGGATTCTAGGAACTGTTATTTTCTGGTTGAGTAACTGAACTGAAATCTGTTGTGTTTTGTGTGTTTGAGAGTGTCTGAGACGTCCTTGAGGACGAAGCGAGTGTGGACCTGTTAGTACTGCGTTTCCCTAGTCCAGAGATGGGCGGGGCCAGGAATTCAGGGAAGTGTTTTTGTCCTCCATTGCACAATGGGGGGATGTCTGTCTACCTGTGGGGATCCCTTGATATGTTAGCTAATTTTAAAAAAGGAATTTGTCTTTGATTATACTTAACAAATCAACCCTTATTTGTCTGTGCCAGTTAGAATGGCCGATATTTGGTGTGGGCTGGCCCCCTCTGGCTCCCTGGAAGAGGACATAACCCGTTAAGTTTTTATGCATTCGTTTGCTGTCGGTTCCTCTTCCAGTCAGCCTATTTTGCATTCCTATTGGAAAACCCTTCACCGTCCTTGCTTCAGACCTTGCCAAATTCTTCCCTTCATCTGATTCCCAAGTCCTGCAGTATCCCGGGTTTTTTTATGAGTTCTGTCTGTCCAAATGTATTAGTGAAGTTTAAACTGTCAGTTGTTCACAGCATGAGAGGAGAGTACTTTTCCTTTTGTGCTGATAAGGGCCATGAAGTGTGTAGCACTTCCAATGTGGTTTCTCCTGAAACAGATAAGTGGTTTTGCATTTGAAGTTTTTGGCTATGTTATAAAATGTATATGCATATTCAGAAATGCATATAAACGAAAAATATGATTTCTGGAACTTATATTCCATGCTAAAAAGAAGTTCTTTGTCCAAATTTAGTAGTTATTTGTCTAAATTTAAAAGTTCTGAAAAGGACTACATCTGTAATTTGATCTCTTTGATCTTTAAGCAACTCTCTCTCCTTTGTGAAATTCTGTAGGAAGGGGGAGTAAGTCTCTACTGAGACCCATGTTGATTGTAACAAAAAAAGAAAAAAATGAACAATGTTTAAACTTGTGAGTACAGTAAAACTTTGGTTTGGGACATAATTTGTTCCAAAAGTATGCTTGTATTCCAGGGCACTAGTGTACAAAAATATACATACTTGTATTGCAAGCCCTTGCTCGTTTGGAACAGTCACTGCATTCCTGCAGCGTCATATAGAGAGGAACCATTGGCTCAGTTGTGAAAATGTGATGCTTCTATACTGTATGTATGTGTATTGCAAGACGTTACTGGTATAGCAAGTTAAAATTTAATCATTGCTTGTCTTATAGAACACTTGCAAACCAAGTTATTTGCAATCCAAAGTTTTACTGTATATTCCAATCTTTGTTTTGTATTTCTGTTTATAAATCATGTAAGTTTAGGTAAGAATGTAATTTTTAGGAATGCTTTTGTATTGAAGTAAATATTTTTGCCAGTCAGCTGATAGTGAAGGGACTGCTGCTTTAGAGAGCGCTTGTGTCAGACTACCCTGCTTAGTGGGTGGATCCAGAACTGCATTTAGCTTAATTTTATAAGTCAGCTCTTTGGGGTAGGAACCTGATATAGAATAGGGATTGAGAACAATTCTTATGTGTTAGTACACATCTTAAGTTCAATTATTTTGTACCTTCTCTAATCTTTTGTAAACCACATAGCTCTTCACGGTATTGCGGTATATAAACTGTTATTATTATTATTTATCTGAGTCTTTCAGATAGTGGGTCTGCCTTTTAAATTTTCCTGTGGCCATATTTACATTGATTTCAAGTATGCCTTCCTCGTGTCACCTACCTTGGATTTCAAATCTCCAAGGGTACCAGGTCCCTTCCTACACCCGTGTCCAGACTGTCTGTAGTCTCCCTGTCCCTGATAACTGCAAGGCTCTGAGCACCTTTCTCAGTATTGCAGGATACTGTCCCATCTGGATCCCTGATTTCTCTACTATTGCTTGTCCTCTGTATGATTCCACCAAAGGCGCTGACTCAGCCCCTTTTGTCTGGACCCAACTTCAGGAGCGGTCTTTCGCTGCCTCCAAAAACTTCTGACTCAGGCCCCTGCCTTCTGGCCCTTCTGCCCAAGAAGCTGAGCTTTATGCCCTCACTTCTGCCCTGCGCCACTCTGCCTCTCAGTCTTGCAATATATATACTGACTCCAAATATGCTTTCCTTAACTTGCATTCCCATAGGGCCATCTGGAAATATCGAGGTTTCATTACAGCTTCCGGCCGACTGATCCATCATGCTCCCCTCATTCTTGACCTTCTTGAGGCCGTACAACTACCCTCACGTGTTTCTGTTATGCACTGCCATGCTTACAGACGCGTGATGGACCTTGTCTCTCGTGGCAATGCCCTTGCCGACCGCACAGCCCGAGCTGCCAGTCTCTGCCCCCTCTTTCGGCTCCTCTGTATACAATCATTCCTTTTCTGGATTCCTTTACACCCCAGTACGCTTCTCAGGAACAGACTTGGGCATGCATTATTTTGGGCCAGTCTGTCCTGAAAGGGGGGTGGATACAAAATGCGCCAATTCAAGTGCCAATCCAGACCCACACACTGATACTTCAAACGCAAGCACAACACCCTCATAGTTATTCCTCAACACCTGGCCCTCACGATTGTCAAAAGATGCCATGATCTGGCACACTCTGGAGAACCCGCTATGAAAATTGACTCTCAAGAGACATTTCTTTATCAATCACCTTGATCAGCTAGTCCGGAATATGGTCCGACAGTGTGTTGTCGGTTCTAGAATAAAATTCCCAATCAGATGACTGCCACCTCTTGGATACCAACCTATTGGAACATATCCGATGCAGGTTCTGTCTGTAGATTTTACCCACATGCCCATTTCCGTTCCCTCAGTCACTTCCTAGTCTTCACAGACACCCTGACTAGATGGGTCAAAGCCTTCCTTACTTGCACTGAACGCGCCAGAGACGTAACCAAACACCTCCTGAATAATTCCGTGCCTTGATCTCCTTGTTTTTATAGGCAGTGACAATGGCCCTGCTTTCATTGTCAATGTTGTCCAACAAATTGCTCAGGCCCTCCAAATTGAATAGAAATTATATGCTGCTTACTATCCTGAGAGCTCTGGTCAGGTCGAAAGAATAAACAGAACTCTTAAGACCCTTCTCACAAAATGAATTGAAGAAACTAATCTGTCCTGACCTGTCCTGCTGCCTTCTGTTCTTTTTCAGATTAGATGCATCCCATCTAAGCCCCTTTTGAGCTCATGTCCGGCCGGCCACCACCCATTGTGAACCCAGATCCTGGTTCCTTTGCTACTCTGGGATCAGATATCCTCCAGAGTCAGGTCCAGTCTTTAGCTAAAGCCCTTCAAGAGCTCCATAAATGGATCCTGGAAAGGGCCCCACTATCGATAGCTACACAAGTCCATGGGTATGTCCCTGGAAATACAATATGGCTAAAACTTGGAAGTCAGACCCCCTGAAACCTAGGTGGATAGGTCCTTTTACTGTCCTAATTTCTTCTCTTACAGTTGTCAAAGGTGTCCGGACATGAAACTTGGTTCCACTACAACACGGATCTTCAGCTGAAGCTTTCTAAGACCTCAAAAGTTCTGAATATTTACCACTGTACTTATCAGGTGTTCTGAATATAATTCTTTATAAGTGTTTGAGTTTAATTGACTGCCTGTGGTTCACACTGCTTTAGCAAGTGTCTTGAGTATAACTGTTTGAAGTTTTCTAAGTTGTGCCTGAAAGAAAAATGAGCTTCCTATGTTAGTATATATAGATATGATATTTGTGTTGCCCTCACTTATGTTTCTTTCTTCTGTATTTTGTACTTAACAAGTGCAGCCCCTTTGCCTGATGTTTGTTTGCATGAAGGAGTTAAGTACAGAAAGTGTCAAACATTTGAGGGTATTTTCTGTTTCCAACCTACTGGTGATGAAGTTTAAAAGTGGGCGGAAATCTGCATTGATGATGTTGAGGGTCCACTTATCAACTAGACTCTTATTGTAGACCCCACTCGCCCGGTGTCTTTGTATTGTGATACATGTGTGCTATTTGATGTTTCTCAAGGTCATGGTACTACCCCTAATACAGTTTTGTGTGGCTCCCTAGATTAACTGTGTTATTATAACCTGATGCCTTTAAGAACTGCCCCTATGAGGAAACCTTCACTAATGGTGGAGCCTGTCCTTTATGAGAAAGAATACCCCGTCTGCCTCCCTTACTATAGGTCCTAGCTCCGGCCCCTTGTGTACTACAGGCTACTGTAATCCCATGGTTTTCACTATCACTGACCCATATAACTGGAATGCCAATGTCCAAGTCCAGAAGGCCAGAGATCGCATGGCATTGTATATTGATGGTAAAAGGTGAGACTCAGGTACTGATGTATATGTCCGAATTGTATCCCACTCATGTGCTCCTGTCTATCACTCTGTGGTGTTTCCCCAGTTTTATGAAATTATGAAAGTAGATACTAATATCATGCAATCACTAGAAATCTGTTTATATAGTTTGCTGAAACTATAGGTCAGACTCTTAATGTTAGCAATTATTTTGTATGAGGAGGGACTGGTATGGGAGAACAGTGGCTATGGGAGGCAATGCAGCTGGACATGTTAAACCTGACTTCACAGACCCTCACTTTTACGTCAGGTCCACGACCTTCACGATGGGCCTTGTGAACCTCCATTGTTGCTTCCCACTGTCTTCAGCCCTTCAGACACTGCTTAATGGAACTTCCTATGAATTATGGTCAGCTCCTGATAGTTGATATTGGCTCTGTGATCCGTTTGCCTACTCTTGGTTGCCTGCTTAATGGACTGGTACATGTGTGCTTTGCATGATCCGTCCCAGCTTCTTCCTGTTACCGCTGGCCGATGGTGAACACCTGGGAGCCCCTGTATTCAACACCAGAGGTCGCCAAAAGCGGTCTACTTCCACCAATTCCCTTAAAATAGGTGAATGGGGTGATGACTGGCCTGCAGAACGGATCATTGCTGCTTATGGACCTGCCACATGGACCGAGGATGACACCTGGGGCTATCGGACCCCAATCTATATGCTGAACTGCATTATTCGTCTACAAGCTGTACTCAAACTGATAACTAATGAGACCACCTGAGCTTTGAGTACCATTGGCAGAGCGAATGCTAAAATGTACACTGCTATCTATCAGAACTGCCTAACTCTAGATAGAGGGTATTGCCTGTGGTAAATTCAACCTCTCCAACTGCTGCCTTGAACTTGAGTAAAGTGATTGAAGACGATGTGGATCGTATCACCAAACTGGCTCATGTTCCTGACCAGACCTGGCGTGACCTTACTGCAGACTGGATCTCTGGTACCTTCAGCTCCTGGTTGCCCTCTGGTTCAGCATTGAAGATCATCTTGCTGGTTGCTGCCCTGTCTTCTCTGCTCCTTTGCTGCCTGCCCTGTATGGTCCCCATAGCCATAAAGCTGCTCCACTGAACTATGGACTCTGCTGTCAAACGTTCCACTGCTGCATTGGCCCTCTCCCAGTATCATCCCTTACCCACTGGGGACCCCGACTTTCCTGACCCCTAACTTTATTTTGTCAGGCTTGGCTCCTTAGGTACGCCAGCCTGAAAGGGGGGAATGTAGGGTCATGAAATGGTTAACTGTTGTTTAAAATATTGCTCTGGCCTACATAGCTGAAAACAGTGTATAATCTATTGACTGCATCTGCCTAAAATGTATGTCCCTACCTTACCACATTGTAAGCTGAATAGATAAGAGTTTGAGCCATGATGTACCCTGCCCTTCTGTACATTTAACTGTAAGAGTTAGAT
Source organism: Geotrypetes seraphini (assembly GCF_902459505.1). Taxonomy (NCBI): domain Eukaryota; kingdom Metazoa; phylum Chordata; class Amphibia; order Gymnophiona; family Dermophiidae; genus Geotrypetes; species Geotrypetes seraphini. Next base: position 142,825,275 of record NC_047087.1, read on the forward strand.
AAGTGTCCTGCTAGTGACCTGCTAGTGTGAGCTTAGAACCAATGAGTGTTAAGAAAAGTAACACGTGAAAAGCTTTTTCTAGAATTCAGTTGTATAGCCAGAAAAATGAATAAATATCTCTGTAACTTCCTGGTTTCGGCACTTCTGAGCCAGCTTGGAGCTCAGGGGTCCAGCATGCATGCTGTGAATAAAACTTGTACTTTCTTCATGCCTCTGACATTGTGTGTCCAAGTGACCTTTCATTTCTATTTAGGTTAAAGTGTCCTTTAAGCCCAGAAAATAAATTAGGGTACCTAGGGAAACTATCCTGAACTTTTCTCTTATTAGAAATTCTTTACAGACTTTAGATCTAGGATGGGACAGAATTCACTCATCTTTGTTCTGAAGAGGTGCTGAGTGAGAATCTGCTAAGGGGAAGAAAACCTCCATTGAAATATCTTACCTGATGGCATTCAAACTTGGGAAAAGATAAAACTGGAGCTTTAGTGAGTTATTTAATTGTCCTTCTCTTTTACTTTTTATTTCAGTACTCTGATTTTTCATTAAAGTCAGTTTAGGCAATAGTGTAGCCTTTAGAGTCTCTGTTAGGGTTTTTATATAAAAAGTGTTTAGTCCAGATTAGTATTTTAAGGTTGCATTTCAGAGCTTAAGATAACATCAAATTAAGCCACAGATAGCAGTTGAGGAAAGTCTTTGTTTAGTGTTTAACATTAGTTTAAAATACAGCTAGAAAAAAAGTATCCCTACAAAGCATATTTTTTAAAAAAGGTTTAGAAGTTAGGCAGTTAGGCAACTAAACAAAAGTGCAATTTCTTTCAGTTAAACAAGAGTGCCTGATTAAAGGGAAAAGGCTAAAGGTCAGTATCAATGCAGGGTGACTCATCCAGGAGGTATAGCCAACATCATTTTCACCTTGGAAGCACAGCTAATAAAAAGGTAACCCAGATCTCAATTACTCATTGTCCTGAAGAGGTGCTGAGTGAGGATCTGTTAAGGGGAAGAAAAACTCCACTGGAATATCTTACCTGCTAGCATTCAAACTTAGGGCTAGATTAACTAAGCAAACCAATCGTGTACTGATTGGTTTGCGACTCCTTTGTGACACGATTTTATTCTGGCATGATTCACTTACCTCTGTGCCGATCTGATTCCGATCCGTGCATGCAAATGAGGAGAATGGCATTCAAAGTAGACAGGGACACGATTCACTAAAGAAATTTTTGAAACCGACTGGGCTTGCCGATCAACACAAGAAGCGACTGCTGGGTACCAGTTGCAAATGTCCTTGGGCCTCAAATCCCAGCCCCTCAAATCCCAGCCCTGCAGCCCATCTCTGCCCCTTCCAGCCGAGTCCTGCTCTTGCCGCCCCGACTCTCCTGCTCTCTGCCGCCCTTCCCCGCAGTGCGAGCCTGTGGTTTTAAAGTGGGGCTACACTGCGGGGAAGGGTGGCAGAGAGCAGGAGAGCCAATAATTGCCTGCTTTTAAAAAGGCTGCTGCTGCCGAGGATCACCCTTCTAGAGCAGGCGAGTGGGGGCCAGTAGGCACAGAAAACGCCCCTTCCAGCCGAGCCCTGCTCTTGCCGCCCTGACTCTCCTGCTCTCTGCCGCCCTTCTGAGAGCGCCAGCGTCTTCCTTATTAACTCTTCCCTTTCCAAGCAACAAGAGCAAGAAAAATAAGGGCACACACGAAGAAATAATTAAGACATCGCTTTTGAGAAATCAAAATCCACAGCCTGTCTTTAAAAAAGGGCACATGTTCTGTGATCGTTTTACCCATGAGAATAATATTAATTGTCTGACACCACATGGAGTGTGAGATAACTGCCAGGGCAATCCAGCCACCATAGTACTCAGGGCTGTCAGCAGGCCTCTTTGCTCCCACGGGGTGCAAGGGGATGTTCACCGATGGATCAAACACTGGCTGGCAGGCAGGAAACAGAGGGTTGGAGTGAAGGGCCATTACTCAGAATGGCAATGGGTCACAAACGGAGTTCCACAGGGGTCGGTGCTGGGACCGCTCCTGTTCAATATATTTATTAATGACTTGGAGACGGGGACGAAATGTGAGGTTATTAAATTTGCAGACGACACCAAACTCTGCAGCAGGGTTAGAACCACAGAAGACTGTGAAGACCTGCAAAGGGACCTAACGAGATTGGAAGAGTGGGCAAAAAAATGGCAAATGAGTTTTAACATTGAGAAATGCAAGGTCATGCATATAGGGAAAAAGAACTCGATGTTCAACTATAAAATGGGGGGGATCATTGCTAGGGATGAGCAACCTTGAAAGAGACCTGGGGGTGATAGTGGACACAACATTGAAAGCATCAGCACAGTGTGCGACAGCCTCAAAGAAAGCGAACAGAATGTTGGGTATCATTAAAAAGGGTATCACAACAAGGACGAAGGAAGTCATCTTGCCGCTGTATCGGGCAATGGTGCGCCCACATCTGGAGTACTGTGTCCAGTACTGGTCGCCGTACCTCAAAAAGGACATGGCAGTACTTGAGGGGGGTCCAGAGAAGAGCGACAAAACTGATAAAAGGTATGGAAAACTTCTCATACGCTGACAGGTTGGAAATGCTGGGGCTATTCTCCCTGGAAAAGCGGAGACTTAGAGGAGACATGATAGAAACATTCAAAATCCTGAAGGGCATAGAGAAGGTAGACAGGGGCAGATTCTTCAGACTGTGGGGAGCCACAAGTACAAGGGAGCACTCGGAGAAATTGAAAAAGGATAGGTTTAGAACAAATGCTAGGAAGTTCTTTTTTACTCAGAGGGTGGTGGACATATGGAACGCGCTCCCAGAGGTTGTGATAGGCCAGAGCACGATACAGGGGTTCAAGGAGGGTTTAGATAGGTTCCTAAAGGATAAGGGGATTGAGGGGTACAGATAGAAGTAGAGGTAGGTTATAGGAATAGCCAGAAACCACTTCACAGGTCATGGGCCTGATGGGCCGCCACGGGAGCGGACCGCTGGGCGCGATGGACCGCTGGGCGCGATGGACCTCTGGTCTGATCCAGTGGAGGCAACTTCTTATGTTCTTATGACTGCTCATCCTTTCCCAGAGCAGGAAAGTCGGGATCAGTAAAAAAAAAAAACCCAACCCAAAACAACCTCCAGTAAAAACGAACACCAAATGAATGCACAGACCGTCTACAGGGAAAGTAGATGGTCTGCGCATGCGTCAGGATCGCACACTAGCGATCCATACGGTCGGATGGGGGCATTCCTCCGATCGCCCTCATTTTAATTTTTTTGTGTTGTGGATTCCGGAACTTGGAGACGCAGCTGAATGGATGTGCGACTGTTGAGCTCCTGCTCCTAGGCATCCTTTGAACATTTTTTTAAAGCATTTTGAATTGTTCCCTGAGAAGCTGCTCTACCTAAATCTACTTAAATATGACATCTGTCAAACAAAACAAGGTTGAAGTGTCTGGAGGAAAAGCTAAAAGAAAGGAGGCAGAGCCATCTACACCTTCTAAGGCTATGCTACCTTTGAATGCCCTTGATATGATTGAGCCGATAGAGAATATAAGACGTATTAAGGCAATGGTTACAGCAAATACTGATCAGCTGGCTGAAAGGAAAGAGGAATTGGTAAACTTATCACAGAAGATGGAAGTGGTAAGCAGCAAAGTGGGACAGTTAGATACAAGAATTGAAAAACTTGAAATGAAACAGGTACAATGTAATAATGATCATAAGTCTATCCAAGACCTAGAAAAAAGGATGGTGAATATGGAGGATAGGTCAAGGAGAAATAATTTAAGAATATTAGGTTTGGCAGAGGGGATTGAAAGGAAAGATGCAGTTGCCTTTCTGGAGGAAAACATACCAAAGATGCTCCCCATTAAATTTAAAATGCCACTTGAGATTGAAAGGGCACACAGAGTGCCAGGCAAAAGGTCTAATGGGCAGTCTGGTCCTAGACCACTGATTTTCCGTGTGCTGCGTTTCCAACATGTTTTGGAAATTTTAAAAATTGCAAAGGAAAATAGAAATTTAATTTATAAAGATTCAAAAATCCTTTTTGTTCAGGACTTTGCTAGGGAAACTGCAAACAGATGCAGATAATTTTTAGCAATGAGAACAAAATTACAGGAGCTGGGAGCAAGATATTGCCTTTATTACCCTGGGTTCATGCGAGTTACATACAAAGGTAAAAGTTTTCAATTTGAGGGGCCGGAAAAGCTGAAGGAATTTTTAGAACAGCAAGAAATACCAATGAATTGAATTAGCTGTCCTGAGTTGTGGAATAGAATAAGAGGATTTGTCTCATAATCGGATTTTATGTTTTATTTATATGTCTATATAAGCATGATCGGATTGGATGTAGTGGACATGCATTTTATTTGAATTAAATAATAATAACAGTTACTTTAAACTTCCAACCGCAACAGATAGAATTCCCCAAGGACAATATAATTATCTCAGGAAGTCTTGTGATTGGACAAAAATCGATCTCTGACTTATTCTCAGCAAATGACAGTTTAGAAGTGTGCTTCTTTTCTTCCAATAGAGCATCCTCCAATTAGAGCAGACATTTAGAAGCTGGATACGTCAGGAGAAGTGATAGGGAAAAGTTTCAGCCACTGCTAATCGAATTCAGACAATGTAGATCAACGAGTGACAATAAGAAAGATAGGAGTTGAAAGGAGAAGTTTTTAGCCACAACAATCGACTGGAAGTGATTTAACCATTCCAAATCACTATTCTGCCCCTGTCATCAATTCCCGGGTGGCGTGAAGATGAATTGCCCCTCTGCATAGTCAGATTGCTCTCTGCAAAGCTCCCTTCCTGAGCTAAGATGTGAATGCCTGCTTTATTAAGTTTATTTAATTAAGTTTCTGTTAATTAATTAAGTTTATTTAGGATTAGGGTTATCGAGGTTATCTAAGTGGTTTTTACAATCAGGTACTCAAGCATTTTACCTATCTGTCCTGGTGGGCTCACAATCTATCTAACGTATTTCAATTAGTATCAATGGTCTACTCCATAAATACAGTGTGCAGACAATCTGCCCTTCTACATAGTCATACTGATCTCTACAAAGTTCCTTCCTAAATTCGGAGGAGAATGCCTGCTTTATTTCAACTAATGCTTCTACATCTGAACGGAGTTTTCACATCCCCAGAGGAAAGTCTCTGTCAGCGGTTATTCTACACAAACATCTTAGTTTAGAGCCTCTCATCAACTCCCGGGCGGGAGAAGGTGTCTGCTCTCACAACAAGTTGACTTTTATATTCTAACAGCAACCGGGATTAAAAAAAGGAATTGCACCTGGAAAGAGAGGAAGAAAGAGGAAGGGAAAGGGAAAAAAAAGAAGAAAAAAAAGGAAAAAATCTAACTTGTTGTTATGTCACTGTGATGTCAAGGGATCGTGTAGGTGCCTGGAGCAACCTTTCTTCAATGCTTTGCCCTGACACTGTGGCGTGTAGAATTCTATACTGTATTATATGCGACTCGTGCTACTGACAACTGGTTCACGGAGCCCCGGACAAACAAACACTACTATGAAGGAGGAGACAGTTATGAGTTGACTGGTCTGATCCGATGGGGGAAAACAATTGGCAGAACTGAAGATGAACTATTTGAAAGCTGAGGAATCGCTTGTAGAACTGGCTTCAATGCAGACTTCTTTTGGCACATTGGATGAAACCATAAAGATAACAAACAGGTGTGAAAATGTAATTGAACATGTGATTATTCTGAAGATTGAGCATATGCTGTCCTACAATATCATTGATCTGGACAACGAGAGAGAGAGGAATTCTACCTGGTTAAAAGATTAAAGAGAAACAGAAAATCCTGAAAGAGAAAGCAGAAGTGGAACAGGTAGCATGGATTTTATGTTCACTAAAGGTAGTTTGATAATAAAGATAGAAACTGATTGGTTTTAAAGCATATTCTCTTAAGGAATTAAATTTGATTAATTTAGGATTTCAGTCTAATTAGTATAATATAGGATATGTGTTAAATACTTATACAAGTAAATGAAGTGGGGCTGTTTTATGAATTAATAAGTAAGAGGTGAAAAATCTAATATACTGTTCACTTTACTCTATACTATACAGTATTTATATCTGTAGATGTCAGGAAAATCATAATTAGTTTTTGATCTGTTAGGTTCTTTTAATTAATATTACATGACTAGTGGTTAGATGAGGGATTTATGAGAGTAAAATTAAGTAACTCTATTAATTTCTGTTATTAATGTAAATTATCATAGTATTTAATTTTAATCATTAATCTGTATTTTGGTAATTTCAGAATAAAATTAGAATTCTTTTATTTATTATATGTAATATCTAAGTTTTTATTGTATTGTTATTAGATTATAGGGTAGATGTTTAATGAAATTTTTTTAAGGGGAATTAATTAAGATGCCAGGTGGGTTTGGGTTACTTGTCTATATGTGCGCTTTCAAGTTGTCAAATGTTTTTGGGGGAGGGTGGGAGGAGGGGAGCAGGGTGAGTTTATGGTGGGGTGAGGATGTGTATTGATCAAAGGGTGTTGTTAGCTATAAATGTAACTAAGGGATATGTCTTGTGGTACCATTTCTTTTTTAATACAGCATAATGAATCTGAAAATATTTTCTCTAAATGTCAATGATCTCAATCATCCGATAAAGAGGGAAAAAAAACACTTATTAAAAAAAACAAAACGCGGATATATACTATATACAAGAGACCAATTTAAATGCCACGGAAGCAAAAAAGCTAAAAGGTGGATGGGTTAAACATTGTTTTTTTGCTCCTGCAGTGGGAAAAAAAGCTGGGGTATCCATTTTAGTTAGTAGAAAATGTTTGGCTACATTCAAACTGATGTCTGTGGATCCCACAGGGAGATAGGTACTAGTGGACATGAGCTTGGGGAAAGATACTCTGAAACTTGTTAATGTCTATGCACCTAATTCAAATAAAATATATTAAAAAAACCCAAACTCTTCAATAGTTGATTCTACCACTGGCTGCTTCTAATTTAATAGTGGCGGGGGACTTCAATGCAGTTATAGATCCGATATCGGATTAAAAAAAACCTAGTAAAATACTAAAATCTTTAGGGCTAGATAATTTGGTACAATCTTGTAGTTTAAAGGATATTTGGCAAATTCTTCATTTTAATGACCAGGAATTTTCTTTCTGCTGCCAGGTAAATAAAATCATTTTCTAGAATAGACTATATATTTGTTTCAGATCATTTATTGCAGCAGGTTACAAAGGCCGCCATAAATCCAATCATTTTGTCAGATCATGGTGGAATTTGGATTGAATTGAAATGGATGAACAAGATTATAGTAGACCTGTCTGGAGATTCACTAATACATTGCTTGCAGATTATTGTCAAATATATTTTATTGAGCACCAAAAGAAAGAACAATCAGCAACAAGGACAGAGAACAACAAAGCCGCTCCATTTTTGCAAACAAATCCAAGAAACCCACCCACCCCACCCCAACCCCTCCCCCCTTTCCACTCTCACTGATGGCAAACAAAACAAAATAACATGGGAAGGAACAAATACCAGGGGCTAACAGTTCAAAAGGCAACTACGAGCCACCGGAGACAATGTTGACCAAAAGGGCTCCCAGATCCGCTGAAAAGCCCGTCTTGGCAAGGATGAAATGTCCTGAACTCCCCTCCGTTCCCAGGAAAGCAATGTAATCATGTGACTACGCCAGAGGGAATAGTCCAGTGCCTCAGCTTCCATCCACTTGAGCAAAATGCATTTGATGGCAATCACTGGAGTCCAACGAAGAAATGTAGAGGCCCCAGGCCGACGGGGATGAAAATGCAAGGAGGCACCAAATAGCACCAAGGCAGATCTCTGAACAGTAATGTTCCAAGTGGTATCTACAAAAAGAAAAACAGCATCCCAGAATGCCTGTATAGATGGACAAGACCAAAACATGTGGCCAAGACCTGCATCCTGAGCTCCACAGCGCCGGCAGTCCGCAGTCAAGCAGAGTCCCGCCAGGAAAGCTCTCCGAGGAGAAATATAGACGGAGAGTCAATTTGTAATGTTGTTCCCACAATGTTGCATATTTACTATACAAAGGTAGCTTTTTGATAGCATGCAAAATTACATCTTCAGAGAATTCCATATTCAAATCCCCCACCCAAGCATTCCGCAATTTGAGACAATCAAGCAGAGGGGATTCGTCCTTCAGATATCTATGATGAAATTTCAATGGGACAGGCTGGTGGGAACCAAATTTAAAGGCCTTCATCAACAATTCCCGACAGGAGGCCGAAAGATGGGTACTCAACAAGGAGGAAATGTAATGGCGAATCTGAAGATAGGCATAGACATCTGTACGAGGAAGAGCAAATTCTTCGCAAAGCAGATCAAAGGGTTTGATTAGACCCTCATCATCAACCAAATGAAACAAGAAACGAATCTCCTTTGCTTCCCAAAGCTAACATTGTCCACCCCAGGAGGGAAGCGTGCATTATAGCGTAAGGGTAAAAAGGGAGAGACCGTAGAGCTAAGGGAATGAAACCTACAGACCCAGTGCCAGGCCCGACGGAGAGGGCAATGCAACAACGCATTGGGCGCAGATTCCCATTTAGAAAGCAAAGAAGAGTGAAGAAACGCACTAAAGTGGGTAGAGGTAAAGCAAGAAAGTTCCAAGGAGGTGTTAGTAAATGTGGAGGTGCCGCTAAAGAGATCACTGATGTGGTGCATGCCACAAGCAATCGTTAAGAAACGAATATTCAACAACCCCAAACCACCTTTATATCAAGGAGAGGCCGCCCTCTTATAGGGAAGGCGAGTACGCTTGCCCAGCCGGAGGAACCGTTGCACCAGGCGCTCAAGACGTTTTTCATCAGCAGAGGACAAATAAAGGGGAAGAACCTGAAAAATGTAAAGCCACTGTGGTACAACGAGCATATTATAAAGACTCACCCGTCCCATCAAAGAAAGAGGAAGACCCTTCCACAACTGTAACCGGGTCCCAAAGATAGAAAACAAAGAACCAACATTTAAGGAATAGAGACAAGCGAGATCCATAGGAATGTGGACCCCGAAGTAGTGAAGCTCAGACTCCGCCCACCGCAAAGGAAAGGAACCCCGCCAAGACGTACGAACAGCCGGGCGTGAAGGCAAAGCCAAAGACTTATCTAGATTCAGGGATAGGCCAGAATGAAAACCAAATTCCGAAATAAGATCTAGTGCTAGGGGCAGAGAAACCTCAGAGTTAGTCAAAATTAAAAACATATCATCCGCAAAGGCCAGCGTCTTCAAGGACTCACCCGCAACCCGAAGGCCCCACATCTCATCGGTGTGGCGCAAAGTACAAAGTAAGGGTTCTAAAAAGAGCAGAAAAAGCAAAGAAGACAGGGGGCAACCCTGTCTAGTCCCTCGAAAGATAGGAAAGGAATCTGTGCGAAGACCATTCACCAAGATAGACGCTCTCGGATTAGAATATAAGGAACGGATAGCACTAAGATAAACCCCCCCCAACCCTACATGTTCAAGTGTAGGAAACAAGAAGGACCGGTTAACGCTATCAAATGCTTTAGAGACGTCCAGGCTAACAAACAGCGAGTCAATACGCAATTCCTGGCAATGAGCCAGCACAAAGAGGACCTTGCGCACATTGCGAACTGAATGCTGACCCCGAACAAATCCAATCTGGTCCTCATGGACAACTGAAGGGAGGAGTGGCGCCAGACGATTGGCCAAAATTCGAGAGAACAATTTTAAATCCACATTAAGTAGAGAGATCGGGCGGTAAGACCCCGGGTCATCTGCCGCCTTACCCGGCTTCAAAAACAAAGTAACCAAGGCCTCGTTAGCATAGCGAGGAAAGGAGCCTCGAGCTATAGCCGCATTATAATAGTCAAGTAAGGGCCCGCAAACACGGTGAGAGAGAATACGATAGAACTCACCAGAATACCCATCCGGTCCGGGAGCCCGACCCGACCAAAGGGACTTGATGGCAACCTGTAGTTCCAATGCTTGCTTGCAGATTATAACTTTATTGAGGAATTTCAATCAAAAATTACTGAATACTTTCATCTAAATGCCTCAGATGAAGTCTCTTTAGAAACCTTATGGAATGCTTTTAAAGCTACTATGAGAGAACAAATAATTTCATATACAGCACACATTAGGAAACAAATTAATAAATAATTTTCTAATTTGGAACAAAATATTAAAGACTTGGAGGCAAAATTAGCCCTGAAATGGGACCCAACTGAAACGATCACCAACTACTCTGCAGACCCTCTTAAAAGATAAATATAAGTACAATGAGCTTTCCTCTCAAATGGCTAGGAAAGAGCTGTTCTCTCAGTAGGCTTTGTATTATGGAAACTCGAATAAAGCGGGAAGAGTATTAGCTAACTACCTTAAAGCTAAAAAAAGGAAAGTAAAAATTGTGGTTACACAGATAAGAATGGGCAGACTCAATCTCACATTGGAATTATCTTAAAACAATTTTTGAAATATTATAAAGAGTTAAATTCTTCTGGGCCTTATTCCAACAAAGAATTAGAAGGTTTAGAATTTTTAAAATTAATTAAGGGACCAAAAATTCCTGAGCATATAAAAGGAAGTCTTGAGGAGCCTATATCACTGAAAGAATTACAAACAGCATTGAAGTCCCTTAGAGTTGGATCTGCTCCAGGTGGTGATGGTTTCACTGTAGAATTTTACAAATCATTTCAAAATACCCTATTACCTCATCTATTAAATTTACATCAGGTTCAACTGACAAAAGGTTGCATTACAGGTACTATGGCAGAATCTCTATGTATTGTTTTACTGAAGCCAAATAAAGTTCCTACGTTGGTTTCTAATTACAGGCCTATTTCTTTGATAAATGTAGATGGTAAACTTTAAGTTATTGTCTTTGCGCTTGGCCAAGGCTCTCCCTTATATTATTGGTATGCACCAAACAGGGTTCGTTGCTCAAAGACATTTTTCAAATAACACCAGGCTGGCTTTTCACATGCTAAATTTAACAAAAGCCATGGATGATCCTGTCTTCTCTGTATCTTTGGATGCAGAGAAGGCCTTTGATCGGGTGGAATGGACCTTTATGTATCAAGCAATGGATTGGTTTGGTATTGGATCAGGATTTATAAATATGATTCAAACCTTGTATAGTTCCCCTTCTGCCAGATTATATATAAATAATACTTTTTCAGAGCATTTCTGTAGAGGGGAGTTAGACAAGGATGTCCTTTATCTCCTTTGCTGTTTGATATTGTTCTGGAACCCTTGTTATTAGCTATTCAACAGCCAGAGGAGATCCAGGGTATTCCTTACGCAGGTCGGGAATACAAGGTCTCTGCTTATGCAGATGACATATTGCTTCATTTGAGGAATCCTGAAACAATCATTCCACATTTACTAGATTTCCCTTTTCTATGGAAGGAAGAGGGTATAAAATACTTAGCAATTTGGATTTATAAAACGTTGGAAGAAATGATGAAAGTAAATGAAAAATCCTTATTGTTAAAGGTTACAGAAATATGTGAACAATGGAACCCATTACATTTGTCTTGGTGGGGGAGAGATCAGACGGTAAAAATGATGATTTTGCCTGGGGTATGTTACCAGTTTATTCAGGGGTACTTTTATAAAAAATTAAATAGTATCCTTACAAAAGCCAATTGTGGAGGGTGGGGTAAATTTTCCAAATTTTTATAGGTACCATCAAGCCTATATAATGCGTCAGGGTATGTATTGTATCCTCCCCGAGCTCATGGAAAATCTTCCAGACTGGTTATGGTTGGAATGGCAACTCCATTGAGATTGTGACATGTTTTGAGTATCAAGATGCCTAGGTTGTATAAAGACAATAGAATTTTAATGGACACTCGGAAGATTTTAAAATTTATTATTAATTTAACAGATATTCCAGTTCATAAATCCACTTCTCAGTCCCTTTGGTTGAACTCCAAGATTCAGATTGGCGGGTTTAAGGTCATCTGGAAACACTGGATGAAGGCGGGCATACATATTTTAGATGATGTAATATCAGACAGAAAGCTGCTTGAGTTTTCACGACTGCAACATAAATTTGGTATTGCTAAATCTCAAAGTTATAGGTGGTTGCAGTTGAAGCAAGCCATTCAGGAGGGGTTCCCTGACTGGAAAAATCTTAAAAATCAGTATAGTTTGCCGTTCCTGTGCTTCCAGGTGGATTTCCTGGGTCACCAGGCCACTTAGTGGTATAAATTAATATCTGGATTTTTGAATAAGAAACCAAAAACTGGTCTTCATGACATTTGGAGCATTGAGATAAAGCATCAGATTACTGTGTCTCAATGGCCACGAATATGGACTTGGAGGATGAGATGTACTGTGTCTACATCTATGAGACAAACTTGTTTTTTTTTGTTACATAGAGCAGTTTGGACCCCAGTTCAGTTGCAGAAAATAGACAGTTCCAAGTCTAATAGGTGTTGGCACTGTCATCTTGAATTAGGACATTAGATCATTTATTATTTTATTGTACCGTTATACATCAATTTTGGAGATCCATTTGGGATCAGGTAAACAAAGTAATGGAAAATCCACTGGCACTTACATATGACACTGTGCTATTTGGAACTATGATGAGAACTAAAAGCCAAATATCATCTCATAATAATAAACTTCTGACAGAGGTTGCCATACAGCTTATTTTAAGGAATTGGAAAAACTGGGATGGACTGAACTATACCTTTTGGTGAGAGTCTGTGTCATGTTTTTAAGATGAAGCAAAATATGGCTATACATCAGGGACATTATAAACAGTTTTTGAAGATTTGGGAGCCCTTGACAAAATTTTGTAAAGAGTGATTGGTGATTAAGCCCTTTGGTCATACACATCAGAGGTGGGTGGGTGAAAGGGAGGGTTGGAATGTATTTTTCAATATTTTAATTTCTGAGGGGATATATGTATATGTCATAAATTATAATCGTAAATGTATTTAAGTGCTTTTATAGAGTTATATGATTGTATTATATTTTGCACTTACTCATGGTTTTAAAATGAATAAAGAAATTTTTAAAAAAAATAAAATTTTGTGTTGTGAATTGGTTAGGCCTGTAAGGATCGGCCACGGAAAGGTTAGTTCAAGTTTCAAGTTTATTAAAATTTGATAAATCGCTTATTACACACTAAGCGAGTAACACTTAATATTTAAGATAGATCAAGAATCCATTGTACATCATTGAGGTGGGTTAAAAACAAACAGACAAAACAAACAAACATGATACATAGGGGAATGGAAAGTAAGAGAGAACAGTTACAATGTTAATATTTATCTTAATTTAAGGAAAAGAAAAACGAATAGGGAGAAAACATGTGGAAAGGGATTGGAATTGATACAAATGAATTATTTAAACACTGAATATTAAATAAAGTGAATTATTTTAAACATTAAAAGCATCTCTGAATAAAAATGTTTTTAAAATATTTTTAAATTTATTGAGATCTTTGACTTCTCTTATATGTAAGGGCAAGGCATTCCAGGTTTGAGGGGCCATTACAGAATATATGTTGTGTCGTCTGGTTCCGATAATTTTCAGAGAAGGAATCATTAATAGACCCTGAGATACGGAATGGAGAGAATGAGTAGCCGATCTATAAATTGCGGTTCGTTAGTGGATAATGTTTTAAATACTGAAAGCAAAATTTTATAGATTATTCGTTGGTTGATGGGAAGCCAATGTGAATCAATCAGGAAGGGAGTGACGTGATCAAATTTTTTTCCATTATGAATGATTTTAACTGCAGTATTTTGTATTATTTGTAAACGTTTCTTTTCCTTTTGAGTAATATTTAGCAATAGTGAGTTACAATAGTCAAGTTTGGTGATCACGAGCGAGTGTATTAAAATATTTAAGGATTTAGATTCTAGAAACTTCGACACAGAACGAATCATACGCAAACGATAAAAACAACTTTTGACAATATTACTGATATGATCGTGGTAAGAAAGATTTTCGTCGATAATAACCCCGAGTATTTTTAATGATGATACTAGGTTAATGGGTATATTGTCAATTGAAAATGGGGTCATTGGTGTTAATCCCTGTTTAGTTGGAAAGAGTAATACTTTAGTCTTAGTTACGTTTAAAGCTAATCTGTTCTGTAAAAGCCAATTTTTGATTTTTTTTCAAGTTTTTGATTAATTAAATGTATTTCAATTGAATTTTCAGGGTTGGATCAGTTGAATGTCATCGGCGTAAGCGTAGGTGGTAAAGCCTATAGACTGAGCTAGACTTAGTAAAGGAGCAAGAAAGATATTAAAAAGTAAAGGAGACAAAATAGATCGCTGAGGAATATCATAGTCGTGTGAAAAAGAATTGGAAACTGAGTTATTAAAGTGAACCGTAGATGACCGGTTGGATAGAAAAGAAGTGAACCACTCTAAAGTTAGATCACATATCCCTATGGTTTTTAATCTGTCTAGGAGTAGAGAATGATCAATGGTGTCAAATGCAGCTGAGAGGTCGAGAGAAAAGAGTATGACGGAGTTATGATGATCTAGATGGTAATTAATATTAGTTGTTAGGCCAATTAATGAGTATTCAGTGTTATGGTTTTTCCTAAAACCGGTTTGATTGGGGTGTAATACGTTAGTGGATTCTACAAAGTCAGACAATTGATTGAATACTACTCTTTCAGTTATTTTTGCCAAAAAAGGGATATTGGCAATGGGACGGTAATTCGTAGGGTCTTCAAACTTTATTTTACGGTCCTTTATTAAAGGATAGATAATTGCGGTTTTCCATGTGGTAGGAAAAATGCCGGAATTGAGGCTTTTCAATACTAAAGAATGTATTAGTGAATCTAGCCCTTATTTTATTAACTTCTCTTCTGTTATTTATATTGGTTACTCTGATTCTTTTCCCTCTCCTGTCATCCCCCATGCCAGTTTGGTTTTCTCTCCTTTATAGCACCTCCACCCTATTGGAGGATGCAATAGCAGGAAGAAATTTCATACTACAGTACTGGGAATTTGTCATAGGCCCAGATTCACTAAGGCCATGGACCGGATCCGATCCATGAGCGATCTGATCCGATACGTGGCCGGGGGGCTGATTCACGAATCGCCCTCATGCAAATGAGGGAAATCGGAATCATAAAAACATGATGGCAGATAAAGGCCAAATGGCCCATCTAGTCTGCCCATTATCTCTTTCTTTCTCTGAGAGATCCCATGTGCCTATCAAGAGGACAGTTCTGTTCCCATTTTTTCCCTTTTTTTAAAAATTGAGAACAGAAAAAACTAGACAGTAAAGGCAAGCCTGTTGAATGAATCTAATCTAATCTAATGCTTAGTTTTGTATACTGAGTCTTCAATCTAAGAAAGCTCGACTCGGTTTACAGTAGTTAGATAAGATAATGAAAATATAAAACAGAAATTAAATTACGCACATAGTAACATAGCAGAAGTGAGAGAGGAATTAATTACCAAAGTGTTTGGTGAACAGGATGGTTTTCAAAGACTTGGATGAAAGAGAACTAAAACTTGTCACAACCCACAAGCTCCTGATCACTGCAGCGAGCTGTGTTCCATGTGACCTTAGCGGCTCCCAGCGCATTCCCCACTACCAGGGAATCCTCCAGGCCTTCTAGGCAACCGCCTAAGGTGAAAACCACAGGAACAATGTCCACAGTGAGATCAGGCAAAGGGGAAAAGAAAACCACACACCCACGAGATTGTCAGGAAAAATAAAGATGTATTTTATTTTTATACTTCCAATTAATTCGCCCGGGTATTGATAGCAAATTGCAGCATTTTCAATATAGTTTGCAACACACTTCAAACATAGAGATCCAGGTCCACCTGGCCACCCTGGCTTTACAAACACAAGCCTGGCTCTAATTCAAAATATCAAATCAAACAAAAAACGTTGGGCTGGACTCTAGTCTTTACCTCTCAGTCCTCTTCACCAGCCTTCTGTGTTTAGGGTAGTCCAAACAATACTTCCTCACTAGGAAAGAGCAGGAGAGAGGGGCAAACAACCCTCCTGCAGTATGAAACCCCCCCCCCCCCCAAAGGTTCATAAAAAAAAACAAAAACCCAACAAAAGGAACTGCTAGCATTGTAGCTCTCCCACGGAGTGCCTGCAGATAAAGGAACTCTCTCTCCAAAACAGAAAAGAATTCTACTGTGTCTTACGTTCCTGCAGTCTCTTATATTTCCCCTATTAACCTCCAGCTGTGCAGAGAGGGAAAACACAAAAGCTCCGTCTGGCGTTTGTGAAGTTATAGTCTAATGCACCAGTTCAGGGATTGCAGTGTTTCAGAGTAACTTTGATAAGCACCTACAGTTCAGCATACCCCAAACTTTAGATTCAAAACTATTAAGCAAAATAGGTAAGAAACAAAAATAGCCAAACCCTGCCCACCTTTGCTCAGTTTGTGTCCATTGTCTCCAAACCTTCAGTAGACAGAGTTGGCACACCAATGTCCATCGGTTCACAGCTTTGCAGGTCCCTCTCAGCTGTGGTCTCAAGCACTTCTGACATGTCCACCATGTCCCAGTCGTGGTTCAGCTCCTCAGGATTCAGTTCAGGAGAGGTGAGCTTTCTCTTGAGCTCACCCTGAAGCCTCCTCGGCTCCTTTTCTCTGTGACTCAGCTGCCCTGCTTTAACAGTCTTCAACACGCCCCTCCCTGCTCTGAAGAGGAGGAAGGGAGAAAAGTCTTCCTGCAGCTGTGTCTGCTTCTGTGACCACTTCCTGTTCTGACCCGGGCCTTCTGGGAGTTGAAGTTTCTTAACTCCCGGGTTCCTTTGAGCCCTGACTGCAGGCTTTGAAGAGTAGCCTGACACCGACCTGAACTCCCCTTGGAATTCACTGTCTGGCTCCTCAAGGTTAGTCCCAGGGAAGTCAGCGCTTACATAATCCTCCGGGCCAACCTGGTCAGCTCTCCTACATAGGGGTTTACTGATCTTCTTCACTAACCCTGTGCCAAAGCTAGGAAGAGAGCTAGATTTGTCACAAATTCGCAAAAAAAAAAAAAAAAAAAGAAGATCATTCCAAAGTTGGGTGAACTTGAAGGACAGAGATTGACCAAAAGCTTTGGTTCTTTTGATACCTTTACTAGAAGGACAAAATAGCTTAAAGATTCCAAGATAGAGGGACCAACGGAGAGAAGATACCAAATTATTAGTTTACCCCTGAACTAAGAGATATCAACTGAAGGTGATGGAACACCATAGAGTTGAGGTTGACCAAATAGAAATAGACAGAGGCAATGTGCCTGTGAGTTAGAGTTGTTTCATAGGTCTTTATTGAGAAGCAAGAGAGGTAGGCAGGGCTACAAAAAGAAGGTGGCCATGATGCAATAGAGAGAAATAGAGTAATCATGCAACTAGAAGGAAAAATATTGTTGCACAGATAATATGAGAGTAAGAGAAACACTGAAAAGAAAGACTAGAAGGGCTGGTGATGGAACAGAAATTTCAGTAGCCCAGTGGAAAAGAATCAGACTCAGTACGAGGCATTATTTTTGCATTGTAGCAACACAAGCCAGAGAAACTATGGAAAGCACATATTACTGGAAACTTTATTTTCAGCTGAAAACATGTGATGGAACTATGAGTGGAAGAAACCAGACATATTGTCATAGGAAAATGAAAATAATAGTACCACGATAATAAATGCACAGAGTCAACTTTGGAACCCTGAAGAGAGAGTACATAGCAGCTACTGCAGACAGCACAGCGTGCCCAAGTAAAAGAAATAAGTGGAAGGTAACTTGGTAGAAGGAGAAGTGTTTGCAGCGAGCTACAAAACCAACATCACAGAATGGGAACGGTAGCATTGTCAGATAACGGAAATAGGTTTTGATTGGAAATTCCTTGGAGTTTCGAATACCGTACTCATCACTGGACATTTTGATTTGTGCAGCAGATGGAGAGAGTTTACATGCTCCTGTCCTTAGCCAGGAGGGGAGCCCTGTTGTTTTTTGTGAGCCACAGAGAAGAATGGAAAGTCAGGAATGAAGGTGACTGTAATAAATAAATATAACATATCAGTGGGGTAGGACTTGGAACCAATAATAGAGCTGAAGTTGGAGTTGAATCAGGGTTGATCTACGTGAGCACTGAGCAATGGTTCAGATAGCCAAGGGAAGGAAAAATAAAGGCAAAGGAGAACCAGCTTGGCTAACCAAAGAGGTGAAGGATGCAATAAGGGAAAAGAAGAACTCATTTCAAAAATGGAAACACAAGAAAACAATCGAGGCTTGGAACAGCCACAAGGACGACCAGAAGAAGTGTCACAAGGCAGTGAGAGACGCCAAAAGGAACTATGAGGAAAGGATAGCGAAGGAGGTCAAAAGCTTCAAACCTTTCTTTAGATACGTAAAAGGGAAGAAACCTGCCAAGGAGGCAGTGGGCCCTCTTGACGATCAAGGAAGAAAAGGATATATCAAAGAAGACAAACAGGTTGCAGATAGATAAAATTCCTTCTTTGCGTCGGTCTTTACCAAAGAAGACACCACATCTGTACCCAAAACAGTGAACGTATTCAAGGGAGTAATAGAAGAGAGCCTCAACACAGTAAATGTGGATCTGGACCAGATTTACTATCAGATCGACAAACTAAAAAACGACAAATCCCCTGACCCAGATGGAATTCACCCGAGAGTATTAAAGAAGCTAAAGGTAGAAATTGAAGAACTTCTGAAATCCCTCGCTAACATGTCAATTAGAACCGGAAAGATACCAGAAGACTGGAAGATAGCGAACGTCATCCCAATCTTCAAAAAAGGATCAAGAGGAGAACCGGGAAACTATAGACCTGCGAGTCTCACATCGGTCCCTGGGAAGATGGTTGAAGCATTGATTAAGGATAGCATAGTCCAACATCTGGATACCCATGACCTAATGAGAGCTAGTCAACATGGCTTCTGGAAGGGGAAGTCATGTTTGATGAATTTACTTCAGTTTTTCGAGACCGTGAACAAACATGTTGATAGCGGAGAACCGGTGGATATAATATACTTGGACATCCAGAAGGCGTTCGACAAAGTTCCACATGAGAGACTTCTCAGAAAACTACAAAGTCATGGAATAGAAGGGGACATACTAAGATGGACAGGAAAATGGCTGGAAGACAGAAGACAGAGGGTGAGCGTAAATGGGAAGTTCTCGGACTGGGAGAAAGTAACTAGCGGAGTGCCTCAGGGTTCGGTTCTTGGGCCCATCTTATTCAATATTTTCATAAATGACCTGAAAGAAAAAACGACCAGTGAAATCATCAAGTTTGCGGATGACACAAAGCTGTGTCGGGCAATCAGATCATAGACGGACAGCGAGAAACTCCAGAGAGATTTGAGACAACTAGAGAAATGGGCAGAGAAGTGGCAAATGAAGTTTAATGTTGAAAAATGCAAAGTGATGCACCTGGGCAGGAAAAACAAGGAGCACCAGTATACCTTGTTTGATGTAACTTTGGGCAAAAGCAAACAAGAAAAGGACCTGGGGTAATGATAGACAGGACCCTGAAACCGTCGGCTCAATGTGCAGTGGTGGCAAAAAAAGCAAACATGATAAAGAAGGGTATCACGAGTAGATCTGAGGATGTCATAATGCCACTTTACAGAGCGATGGTAAGACCATACTTGGAATGCTGTGTCCAACATTGGTCTCCCTACCTAAAGAAGGATATAATACTATTGAAGAGGGTGCAGAGGCGAGCGACGAAGCTTGTAAAAGGTATGGAGAACTTGAGCTACAAAGATCGCCTCAGAAAACTAGGATTATTCACCCTCGAGAAGAGGAGACTGCGAGGGGATCTGATAGAGACTTTTAAAATACTGAAAGGATTCGACAAAATAGAGCAGGAAACAACTTTATTCACATTGTCAAAGGTGACTCAGACAAGAGATCATGGACTGAAGCTGTGGGGGGACAGGGCCAGGACAAATGTCAGAAAGTTCTGCTTCACACAGCGAGTAGTGAACGCCTGGAACGCTCTCCCGGAAGAGGTTGTGGAGGAAACCACCATTCAAGGATTTAAGGGCAAGTTGGAGGCACATCTTCTTGAAAGACACATTGAGGGATATGAGTAACTAAGGTATTCGTCAGGGTAGGCCTGGCTGGGCCTCCGCGTGTGCGAATCGCCGGACTAGATGGACCCAAGGTCTGATCCGGTGCAGGCATTTCTTATGTTCTTATGTTAGGTATACTCCATAACAGTATAACAGGTAGAAAACAGTAATGTTCTGAAGGAAGAGCAATATATAATTTGGAATAAAAGAAAACTTTTTTTTAAAAACTATATTTATTAAAACTAGGCATAACAGTACAAATAACAGCAGACAAAAGAATAAAAAAAGAAGCATTGCCATAAGCAAGGTACAAGTCTGCTGAACAATAAAGTTTTCAAGTTTATCCCCACCCCTTCCTTGACAATACAATACAAGCGGGAGATCTCCATGTAATAATAGTGAGATACCAAACAGTGCAGTCACAAATTCATAAAAGAAAACTTTTAACAAAGGTACGTCCTTTTTAGCATAAGCATAAGAGCAGAAAAAAGGAAGTAATGTGAAGTTCCATAACATATTTTGAAAGATATGATGAGTGTGGACCTGTTCATAGTCCAGTGTACCAGCTGGTAGTGAATGTTCCAGAATGGGCGAGGAAAGGGTTAAGAATAGGTCTAGGATTATAAAGGTAGATCCTAGTGAAGGCAGAGAAAACCAAAAAAAGATAAAATCATCCTAAATAGGATGTGTACTGGCCTCCTCCTTCCCTACAGACAGTCCCAAGCCCCCAAGGTCTTTAGAATAAAGAAGTAGATGGAGATTAAGGTTGATCTTGACATTGTCCATTTGACTAGCTCTACTTCTTCAGGGCAGCTCCATTGCGATCGGGAGCTGCCCCACCGTTCAAGCCACTGCCTTCTGCCGCAGGAGGAGGAAGTTGGGCCAGCATGGGAGATGAGATCCGCCTCCCTAAAACCCATACGGCGCTAAGCGTCAAACTTTAAACTTGCTCTACTTCTTCAGGGCAGCGCCATTGTGTGGTGATTGAAGGGCGACGACTGAATACGGTAACACTCACCAAAAGAAAAGTCCTCCAGGCCAGCCTATACTCAGACTACATAATGAGAACCCTAATCACGCTAATCCTACCACTTCTGTATATCACCTGCATTGCTGCTACCCACTGTGTGCACCCTACATGCAGCACCACCACCTAATGGCACCCCACACAACAACAAAGATTTAAACCCTCACACCAAACGAACACACACAACAATCAACATGGACACCTCCAGAACATCATACCCATTATTTGGAACAAACACAATAAAAGCAATAAAGACAACAAACAAAAGAAAAAAAACCTTCTATCAAAGCATACATCATCCTAAAGCCCATCAATCACCAACACACCAAACCTAACAACAAAACTATCACCCCAATCACATGCATGTATGTTAACGCAAGGTCAGTAGCCCAACTGATCGCCCAGATTGCTCTACAGCGATCCCAACACATGCACAGACCATCTCTAGATGGTCTGAACATGCACTGGCCCTATGTGCCTGGCAGAGCAGGAAATTTTGCTTTTTTTTTCTTCGCAAGTGCGTGGTTTTAACCCGCTTTAAACCCGTGGGTTAAAACCATGGGCTTGCACTGCGGGGAAGGGCAGGAGAGTCGGGGCAGAGAGCAGGAGACTGGGGCAGAGAGCAGGAGATCGAAGCAGGGCAGAGACCAGGGTGGCAGAAGGCAGGGTAGTCGGAAAGGACCTGAGCGACTGGTCCTCAGCAGACGCTTATTTTTGGATCGGTCAGCCTAGTCGGGGTGTCAGTATTTTTTAGTGAATCGCTGCCTGCCTACATTTGAATGCTGTTCCCCCTCATTTGCATGCGCAGATCGGAAGATGATCGGGACAGAGGTTAGTGAATCGGGTCGGAGGGAAATCGGGTCACTAAGTGGTCAGAACTTGATCGGTGGGCTTAGTGAATCTAGCTCATATTGAGCAGGCCCAACTGCTTAGATCTCAAAAGAGTAGAACTAGAGAGAAGCATCAAGATCGTAGTTGCCTCCCCCAATAATTTCAGTTCCTAAAATGCTCTAGTTGCCGTAGTATGTGAAGCATATGTAGTATGTACTCCAATGCAGTGGTTCAAGAAATTATATTTCCACTGATAAAAATGGTAACTTTGCCTACAGTGTACTGTCATGCTTAGCAAACTGGATTGACTATGTGTTAGGCCATCCTATTACTTGTGATATGTCACAGCAGAATACTATCTTATGGAAGAAATGGCTCATAGAATTATTTTTAACCCAGAGCTTCTGAACTGTCAATTTGGTTCCTAGAGCTATAAAATCTGAATTTTGGAATTAGAACCTGGGTGGGATCTCCACAGACACATTATTCTCTAGTGCCGTTTAGTAAAAGGAGCCCTAAGTTACCCCTCCTTTTACAAAGCTGTGCTGGCAGTTGCTGCTGCAGTAATCGCTCTAAAGTTCATAGGGAATTAATGGACGTCGAAGTGTTTGCCACATGGCAGCCGTTAGTGCAGCTTTGTAAAAGAAGCCCCTATTTTGATTCCAGACAGGCAGACTTTCTTGACCCCTTCTATATAAATTTCTTTAGAATATCTGTTGGATTTCAAAGAATAAAAAAGGACCAAAGAGAAAACCACAGAACCAGGAAGCTGGCAAGTTATTGGAGAAATATATATGCTACAAACGTTGCATATAAATTTGTGATATATACAAAGGGCTCCTTTTACAAAGGTGTGTTAGGGCCTTAACGTGTGGAATAGCGAACGCTAAATTGCTGCGTGCTAGCCGCTACCGCCTCCTTTTAAGCAGGTGGTAGTTTTTCGGCTAGCGTGTGCTAAAAATGTTAGCGCACTTTTGTAAAATGAGCCCAAAATAAATAGAGGGATATAAAAATCAATGTAATATAATGTTTTTAAACTAAGGGCTCCTTTTACTAAGGTGTATTAGCGTTTTTAGCGCGTGCGCTAGCCGAAAAATTACCGCCTGCTTAAAAGGATCTAACACACCTTTGTGAAAGGAGCCCTAAGTATTTGTAAATTCTGAGTTGTTTGAAAGTTTTAGTAAAAAAAAACAATCTAAGTAAGCCTTTCCTAGTCAAAGAGCATTTATTTCAAAACAATATTAATGCATTTGCCTAGAATTTGTTCCAGGTTTTTCAAGAATATAATCAACTTTTTTTTCAAAATGTTTGTATCTTGCAAAACAATACTGTTAAAAAAACAAACAAAAGCTTGATTCATGGTGCTTTAAGAATATACCAAGTTAACCTTTATCCAGTCCAGCTAAACAATAAAGGCAAGGATGTCTTCTGCATTAAAAAAAAAACACATTTAAATAAAGAAATCTGGATTCAGGCATGGAAAACAAAGATTAAATACAAAATTAGGATCATCATGTTGTGAAAATGCAATCAATCTTTCTAGTAAAAAGAAAAATTGTATGTTCTTTGGAATCACATACTGTACTTTTTAAAAAAATAAGTCCCTTTTATTTTCTTTAGTTCAGGTTACTAGTAAGACAAGGTTCTCCTTTCCAAAACAGTAATACACATTCACTTTGTGTGGAAGAGGGATTATTCCAGAAGGTAAGTACAAGAGATTTCTGACCAGCAGGAACTGCATTACCCAGGAAGTACTGATTATATATAATCAATTACTCATGCTGTAATATTTCCCCTGCCCAAAATAAAGACTCAGGGTGTGGTCATTGTTTTAGTATGCAACATGAATTTAATATGCAGAATTCTAGTGCAAATTCTTCTTCCTGCACTTGCAGAAGTGAGTGTAGAAAATTCCTAGACATCTTGGAAGTAACTGAATATAAGCATGAAACATTGATAGCTGCTTCAAGTACAATTTTGCTTTTCTGAAAACCAGTGCTGGCGAGCTGGATTAGTCCGCAGTTTAACAGCATTTTAAAAAAGAGGGGGGTCGTAGAATATTTTCTTTAGTATAAAATTTGGCCTTGGCTGTTTGTGTGAATGCATGAAAGAACATGAAGTCTGCTCCTCCCCCAGGGCTGTTTTAAAATTAAGTTCATGATGTGGCTCCACCAATGTCATGAAATGTGAGCAATCTGTCGAACACGAGTCATTATTTCTTGTCGACATAATGGGCAGGTCTCCAACTGCAAGGCACACTCCATACACAGGTCACTGAGGAAAGAGAACACTCAAAAGTGACAACTGACAGCAGTACTGAAACTCATTGTATAATTAAAATCTCTAGCAATGAGAACCACCAGTGTTTTGAGGCAGTCAAATGCATACAGTAAAATAGGCAAATTTTTATTTCTCTATGGTCAAAAACTAATACTAATTAATTTAACACAGGGGTTCTCATTCCAGTCCTTGGGACACACCAAGTTAATCTAGTTTTTAAGATATCCACAATGAATATGCATGAGATAGGTTTGTGTACAATGGAGGCAGTGCATGCAAATTTATTACATTTATTACATTGTGGGTATCATGAAAATCTGACTGGCTGTGTGTGTCCTGAGGACCTGGTTGAGAACCTCTGACCTAACACCAAGCAAATGTCCTGAAATCTTTACTCCCTGATAGTTAGTCATACCCCTTGATTAGCTCCCTTCAAAATCATGCAAAGGATGAATACATTATGAACAGTTGAAGAGTGGAAAGTAGATTTTATAAAAACAGACTATGGTGTCAGCTTAGGGGAATGTTGCACTGTCATCTCAAGCAATGGCTCTGAAACCTGTCCTGTAAGACCACCAGCCAGTTTCATTAGGAATCTCCTGAAAACCTAACAGATTTGGATACCTGTCACCTCCATTATACGCAAATCTCTTTCAGGCATATTCATTAGGAATATCTTGAAAACTCAACTGGCTGGTGATCCCTCAGGACAGGTTTCAGAACCGCTGATCTAAGTTCAAGCCTTAGGTCAAGCTTCTAATTTTCAAGTCAGTTGGGGATACTGTAAATGAAAATGCACAGGTGGAAGGGTATAAAATAGACTGTTGTGAATAAAGGCTCAAAGCATTATAACCCAAGAGAGGGCAAGTTCTTAAGCAACTGGGAGTTGAAATAAGTAGGAGCAGTCACCTCAGGTGGCAAAAGTAATCTCAAAACACCCTTGCAGCTGTGGCTTCACTTGGCTCCCAGCCTAGACTCCTGGTCCAGTATCCCTCTTCCCCTCTGCCACTGTTCACGAGACCTGTGGCACTGCAAAAAAAATCTTGAAAAGAGGTGGGGTAGGGGGCAATTATGGTTCTGCTAGTCCCACCTTCTCTACTGTAGACTTACTATTTCTGAGGGGAAAAGCCATCAGTGTGCACAAAGACTGAAAGGTCCAAAGCATTTTTTATGCTGCTGCCACAAGTCCAAGTCACAGTAGCAGAAGTTGTTGGGGTGGAGGGCCACGGAAAGGGGTGTATATGTGTTTACATAGGCAAACAGGTGAAACGCTGGGGTGGGGGCAGAGATTAGATGATGATTCTGGACATGGGGGAAGGAGGAAGCAGGAAACATTAGGACAACCACAAGAAAAGGTTAATGTGTGGGGGGGAGGGGGGAGATGATGGTCCAGATGAAATTGAATGCTGCTAAGACCAAACTTTTATGGATCGGTCCAAAGTTAGATTCTCTTCCCTCAGATGTGACCTTAGACTCAGGAGAATCTCTGAAAATTGAGTTTTCCTCGCTAACATTGGGTATTGTTATTGATTCATCTCTTATTTTTAAGAATCAGCTAAATTCTCTTGTTAAAAAGTGTTTCTTTAGCCTCCGTATCCTGAGAAGAGTGAGAGCGCTCTTTCATCAGCAACACTTCTCTGCATTGGTTCAGTCAATTATCTTGTCAAGGTTGGATTATTGCAACTCAATGTACCTGGGTCTCTCAAAGGTCAGTCTGCAGAGACTTCAAATGATACAGAGTACCGCTGCCAAGCTCATCTTTGATAAGAGTAAATTCTATCACGGAACCCCATTGCTAAAGGAATTACATTGGCTTCCAGTGTATCTTAGAATTCAATTTAAGTGCATTTGTATTGCATTTAAAATTTACTTTGGCATTTTTATTACTTTGGTTCCTTTAGATTGGAATGTACACAGATCTCATCTCGCTAGGAGTTCAAATAAATTAAAACTTACATTTCCTTCCCTTAGGGGTAAAAATAGAACTTTCAAGAGATTCAGCCACTCTCTTATTTTCAAACTAACAGCTCTGGAATGAGCTACCGCTTTTACTTAGAAGTCTAGGCCCCTTCATTTTATTTTGGAAAGCTCTGAAAACTTTCTTGTTTACTAAACACTTTGGAAACTAAGGGGTCCTTTTACAAAGCCACGCTAGCGGTTTTAGCACACACACTGGATTAGCGCGCACTAGCCGGAAATCTACCGCCTGCTCAAAAGGAGGCGGTAGCGGCTAGCGCGTGCAGCAATTTAGCGTGCGCTATTCCGCGTGTTAAGGCCCTAGCGTGGCTTTGTAAAAGGAGCCCTAAGCCATTCTAGATTATATTCTTCTTCTATATTTATGTAATATACTGTACTTACATTATTGTAAACCGAGTCAAGCACCTTTTTGGCTGAAGACTCGGTCTATAAAATTAAGGTTTAGTTCAGTTTTAGTTTAGAGAGTCCTAGGCTATATAGTTAAACTACTATTAAGAATGTCCTTTTTTAATATGGTTTTTATTTTCTTAGGAAATCCATCTTGTCAGTATTCTGAATGAGGGGACTCCCTCCCCCCCCGCTCCCTTTAAATGTTTTCCCCTTTTGAGTGTCTTGGGGGAGGCCTCAGGCAGCAGATTGCTTTGTGAAATCACAGCACAAGTGTTTTTCCAACCATATGATGAAAAGCATCAATAGATTATGTTAATATACTATAAAAAAATATTAGCACAAAATAGAGAAGTAACAAGATATGTACCTAAAAATGTCAAATGAGGTAATTTTTTTAGATTTTGGATAATCTACTTACCATTACTACTTTATTGGGACAGTTAAAATGCCAAGTTCTTCTTAAAGCAAGGCAGTTTTGTGTGCAGAACCTGAGCTATTTTACGAATACTTGGGGACTATGGTTCATTTTTATCAAGCAACAGAAAAGGTACGAGGTACTCAGTACCCTTGAGTACACATCAAAAAAAGCCCTGAATATGCAATAAGTAAGCATACCTGTGTCCACAAGGCCTGAGTTCGGTGTCTGCTACCTCATCACAGCAAAGTGTGCAGCAGTTCTCTCGGATACTCACTTGCTTCAACAAAGCTAGACGCCTGTGCCTAAAAGAGAAATAATGTAACACCATGATAAACTACTGAAATAAGGGATTGTACAAACATACCAAATTATCTCAAAATAAAACTTTTTTCACTTTACATGCATTGGGACAGACAGCTGCTATATGTTCTCCCATAGTTACAGAAAAAACATTTAATATATCTTGCTCAAAGGGCCAAAATGAAATAAAACTTTAACACATGGGATTATACAAGAAAATATCATTGTCTCATCATAACAAAAACAGAAGTATACAATTTCATAAAACATAAAAATATAAAGCAAACTAAGGGGGGAATTCAACAAAGGGTGCTATGTATGTTAGCACAAACTATAACCACTGAAGATGCCCATTATATTTCTATGAGCATCTTTAGAGATCAGCGCGTGCTAACACCCTTTCATGAATTCCCTCCTAAATATACTTTCTAGAAAGGAAAAGCAACATGCCAAACCTCAGAAAAAAAGAATTGTCAGAGCATTAGTGGCAACATAAAATCACAGAACCATAATAATGTGAAAAATTTCAGAGCCATTTCCTAAAATACAGCAAATATTTTTTGCATGTACTGCACAATTAGTCATACTCATGCCTGCATTAACCCGCTAGCCTAGCATTTTTACTGCACTAGTTGGTTTTGTTATGCAGGAACTATTAGCAGATGTCATGTTAACTGCACTAGCAGTTCAATGCAGATTAGTAAAAGGGCCTCTGCCTGAACTAAGGGTAAAATGAAATACAAGTGAACAAAATAATATTTATTTAAAGCGTCAGAGAGTTCAATCATGGATGGGGTAAGTTAAAAAGAAATCCACAAAACTAGTCCTGAGATATAAAAATGTTATTTCCTGGCCTGCTCCTGCAGGACTACTGTCTCAGCAAAGCAGCATACACTGTCTCCCCAGTTCCCATTAGGCCAGCCTGCTTCTAGCTGGGTTAAAGATAGCAAGACAGATAAACTACACATGTCTCTAACACAAGAGATGCTGGGCATAGGTCAAAAATACATGTAGTCAATTTCATCTTATTAAGATTAAAATGGATATCAGCTGGGGAAACTCCTGTACAACCTAACCGACAAGCTGTCTGGTAAAAACTTATATCCAGTTCCCCCATCAATATACTTTCAGCCTCATGTACCAACAATTATTTATTTTCCAACACCAAATCCAAGAAATTAAACAGCTTTAACCCTACCTAAAAAAAGCCATCATTGCAAATATTTTAGAACACCAGTATACCTTTATGAACCTAATCACCAGTTCTGCTGCACTGTTCTCAAATTATAGGCCAGGCCCACCTAAGCTTTGCAACAAAATGCTTCAAACAACATTAGGCCAGTCTTTACATTACTGTAACATGCTGCCTAAAAAAATCAACAAGCACTGTATAAACATTCAAAGATAATAATTACCTTGGCAAAATGACTTTTTCATCAGGTGTCAGGAAGGCGTAATCATTAAAAGTACTAAATTTAATAGCAGGTGGGTACTTAAAAGGTTTTGCTCCAAAATTAAACTCACATTGTTGATAGGACATAAAACTTGCTGCAGCAAAAAAGCCAGATCTAGAAAAAAAGCAAAATAGAAAAATCAGACATCACCACTACCACAATGAAATGCAAAATCAAATATATTTAACCTGCTGTACACTCTGGTCTACCACTTAGGACCGACTCTGACTTCAATCACCACATGCTACTTGGGCCCGGATGCACTAAAATTGTCGTTAAAATCCTGGGTCGCTGTGGGGCTGACAAATTGACCAATGTGAAAATGGCGATCGATGTTCAAATGACTTTGTATGCAAATGAGTTTCATGGAGGTCTGCCGTAATCTCATCTGATCAGTCAATGGAAAAGTGACTTTGACACATGCGCAGAGCCGGCAGTGGAAGTCCCAAAGCAACCTCTTGCCCGCTCAGCTGATTGGGGCAGGAAGATTTTTTTTTGATGGGAACAGATTTTGTGCATGTGTTACACACGCACATCTGTCTTCATTAAAAAAAAAGGAAGTCATCCCAGCCCCCCTGACAACAACCCCCAAAACAAAAAGAGAGACACAAGAGGGATGCCCACTCCCTTCTGCCTCAGAAACCCAGACTCCCCCCCCCCCGTGAAGATCGTCAGCAGGGTGGACATTCCCTTCTTCCTTGACCACCTAGACTCTGCATACTCCTGCCTTTCCCCTCTCCCAGCAAAGATTGTCAGCAGGAAGGATGCCCATTCTCTCCTGCCACCCGGACCCCCCACACTGTGCCCCCCTCCCTGTGAAGAATGCAGCCACCTTGATCCATCCCCCCCAAAGATCATCAGGAGAGATGCCCACTACCTCCTGTCACGGCCACTTGGACCCCTCCCCTTCGTCCCACCCCCGTATCTTGTACAGAAGAAGACAGCAGGAGAGTAGCCCAGGCCCTCCTGCCGATAGGCCTGCCTCTTCAAAATAGTGGGCCTTCCCCTTCCCACTGCATCCTGGGATGTACCAGGAAGGGCCTAAGTTCCTGATTGGCTCAAATGCCTAAGGCCCTTCCTAATCAGAACCTTAGGCCCTTGCCCTGTCTTCTTCTGTACAAGGTAGAGGAGCAGGGCGGGAACTGTGTGTGTGTTTTGGAGGGGGGTATCTGGGTGGCCAAGGCAGGAGAGTGTGGCATCCCTCATGTGAATCTTCACGGGGGGAGGGAAGGGTTGGGAGGTCTGGGGATCCATGGCTGACAAGAGGGGCATGCATAAAATGTGCCTTTAACACACCGGTATATGGCAGACCTGTCGATAATTTTGGGTCATTAGAAGTTGGTGCTAAGGTCCTGAAGAGCGTCTTGCAAAATGGGGTGGGCAGACCTCACGTGGCGTCAGAGACTTTATAGAAGAAAAGGTGGTTGATTTTGCTAAACAAAATCCTAGCGTTGTGGTATATGTACCACCACAGAGATGTGACATTTCCAAACTGACAGCAGAATACTTGAATGGAAACATGAAGGAAGAGGCTATTAACAGTAAAACTGCAGATGAAATTATGGAAGTTGTTAAAAAAATGGTGAATCAGTCTGGCCTTGACATTATCCATATTCGTAAATCATATCATATAGATAGTCCCAGCATTTAGGGCCAGTGGCACCCATTCATCAACAAGCCAACTTCTTTGACATTAAAGAGCTTTGAGAAAGTTAATCAAGGGATGGAAGCAAACCATAAATAAAATAAGAGGAAATATTTTGCAAATAAAAAAAAAGAAGTTCGCGCTAAGTTTTGTGCATGCCTAAGCGATGTTAGGGCATCAGTCGGAGTGCTCATTTTAATATTAATGAGCTCATTTGCATAGCAGAGTCGGAGGCTGCAACAAATGTGTCAGTCAGTAAATTACTTTGATGCTAAACCTGTTCAAACTGGTTTAGTGATGATCATTAACTGCATGGTGAGTTTAGTGTATCCGGGCCTTGGTCCCAACCTCACCTTCCTCCCAAAACTGAAGTTGCTTGGGTCCAATCTCTCTTCCCTTCCATCCAATGCTTCTAGGGACTCAAGCTGTGCCAACAACAACAAAAAAAAATGAAAGCTAGAAGAATAGTGTGGAGTACAGCAGGAGGGAAGGAAGAAAACCCGACTGTGAAAAAGGAAGTGTAATCTTTGGCCTCCTATGATACCCTATGGCTGGTTATATGCACAGAAGGCAGGCCAGAACAACACTGATAGATAAAAAAAGGGTAAACAGGACAAATAGAAATTTCCCTTTTATCAGTATATTCAAGGTTCTGGGACACTGATCCCCAGAGCTATATGTATAGAGGTCACCAGCTGCTTAGAGAAATTCTTTGCTAGCTCTCACAAACCTATTAACCAGAAAGAGAAGATGTTTTTCCCTACTCCAAACTGCTCACTTTGGATCTTCTCACGCCAACTGCAGTTCTGTCTCTTTCTATACTATTCTAAAGCTGGAAAAAAAACTGAATCTTTCCAAAGAGCCTATAGTAGCTCTCTGCTCTTGGAAGTGGAAGAAGTTCACACAGTGTGCATGACAGCCTCCTTTTGCCATGACATCAGAGGCAATAGCAGCTCCCTGTACTTTGAAATCTCTGAGTCAGGCCCAGATTCTCAAAACGTTGCGTTAAAAACCAACGGGCCGCTGTTGCAGCTGTTATAGTAGCAATTTTTAAAAAGTGAGTCATTCTCCAAAAAACATTCATGCAAATGAGGTTGGCAGGCCTCTCCCCAGTGCAATCCAAGGTGCAGCGGGGAGGGGAAGGCCCACCGTTTTGAAGAGGTGGACCTGCTGGCCGGAGGGAGTAGGTACCCCTCCAGCCATCCATCTAAGTAAGGTAAGGGGGAGAGAGTGGGGGTAGTTGGAGGCACAAGGGGGGGGGGTTTGCATGGCAACAGGAGAGTGTGTGTATCTCTCCAGCTGCTGAGGGGGTGTTGGGGGTATGTTGCTTGGCAGCAGGAGTGGGCATCTCTCCTGCTGCCGGGGAGGGGGGGGAGGGGTGTTGTTTGTGACAGGAGAGAAGGGGCATCTCTTCCATAGCTGAGGTGGTTGGGGTGTGTGTTGCGTGGCGGTGGGAGGGGAGATGCAATATCGGCTTTTAACAAGCATGCATAAGACATGCCTTTTCTCCCACATAAACTACTATAAATCATAAGACACGGCTATAATACATGCTCAAGAAGCGTGCTTTTTACCACTCCCACTAAAAAAAAGATAAAAGACTATAATTGATGAGTATCATAATTTTTATTGTTTTTTCATTAGCCACATCAAAACACATGTCACTAGATGCACTTTTAACAGTGCTGGCACTGTCCCGGCACCCCTGGACCAGTCGCAGATTTTTGTCGCCAAAAGCTGACGCCACTCTTGGAGAATGACTCAGTAATTTTTAAGAATCCACCGGAATGCTCATTTTAATATTCAAGAGCCCATATGGTAGTGTCGGAGACTTCTAGAAAGATCACTAAAGACTGCGCTAAGCCGTTTTGATAATCCAACGTTAAAATGCACGCAGGCTAAACCATCTGGAACCAGTTTAGCGACCACGCACCAGTTTAGCGACCACGCTAAAGGCAACCTTAAGTTTTGAGAATCTGGCCCTCAGTGAATCCCGCCTCCTCACAGAAGCAAAGGATAGCATAGTAGGCTGGTACTGCCATTGAGGCAGAGAATGAAAGGAAACCACTTTGGAAGGAAGGGGAGATGGGAGGAGAGCAGCTGCTATAAGAAAACATGGTGATAGAAGAGTTGCATTCATAGAGAAAGAAGAAAAAAGGCAGACAGAAGGCATTTTAAAAAATCCAGACATACAAAGGCTGTAAAGCTATTTTAGCAAAAATGTATGCATATTAAGCAATTTAACTATATCCTCTATAATAAAACCCTAAGCGCGCATGCGCATTAACAACGGCGTGATCCCTGCTTCTGTGATTTGTGCCTCCGTGGCCATGTTCGATTTGCGGTGCGTGTGGCGGTTTGCAGCGCGTGCGGCACTTAATGCAGCGGTTTGTCTCCTGTGGTGTGGCGGTGGTGATAGGTGGTGGCGAGAGCAACGGCAGGAGGGTGTCCTTCGGCCTGGACGAGGCGGACAGGGTGCGGGTGCTGCGAGGCATCCGGCTGTCAGAAGAGGTGTTTAGTCGAATGAATGAGTCCTCCCATGATGGTAAGAATTACAGGATGTACGAAGAGAGACTGAACAAATTGCAGCTCTACACTCTTGAGGAACGTAGGGAGAGGGGAGACATGATCGAAACATTTAAGTACCTCACGGGACGTGTCGAAGTGGAAGATGATATTTTCTTTCTCAAGGGACCCTCGGCCACAAGAGGGCACCCACTCAAACTCAGGGGCGGAAAATTTCATGGCGACACCAGAAAGTATTTCTTCACAGAGAGAGTGGTTGATCATTGGAACAAGCTTCCAGTGCAGGTGATCGAGGCAGACAGCGTGCCAGACTTTAAGAATAAATGGGATACCCATGTGGGATCCCTACGAGGGTCAAGATAAGGAAATTGGGTCATTAGGGCATAGACAGGGGGTGGGTAAGCAGAGTGGGCAGACTTGATGGGCTGTAGCCCTTTTCTGCCGTCATCTTCTATGTTTCTTAAATACAGGGAAGTGGAGGGGGAAGGATGGGAGACAGACAGACGGGGACAGAGAGAAAAACAGACAGAAAGAAAGAGAAACAGGGGGTTCAGGGAGAGAGACAGACATAAAGAAAGACAGGGGGCAGGAGAGAGACAGACAGAAAGAAAGACAGACAACACTGGGAGGGAGAGAGATAGAAAGAAAGATAGACAGCGGGAGGGAGAGAGACAAAAAGAAAGAAAGAATGACAGACAGATAGCGGCCAAGGAGAGAGACAGAAAGAAAGAAAGACAGACAGACACAGGGGCCAAGGAGAGAGAGAGACCGAAAGAAACAAAGACAGACAGACAGCAGCCAAGGAGAGAGAGAGACAAAAAGAAAGCGCTACTGCTGGACAGGGGGAGCAGGCAAGGTGTGGTGGTGGACAGCCGAGGAGAGAGAGACAGAAAGACAGCGGCCAAGAAGAGAGAGAAAGAAAGAAAGACAGACACATCTATTCTAGCACCAGTTAATGTAATGGGCTTAAAGACTAGTACCAATATAATCTACTACTGCAAAATCTACCTTAACTGCCACAGAAAATTAGTAAGAAATTCCCCAAAATGAAAACCAGCATTCAACAACAACAATGGAAATGAGAGAGAGGAAGGACCATATATGAAGACAAGAAAGAATGCAAACCAAGAAGCTCACTCATGAGAGAAGCAAAAGCAGGTTACCAAAGCAAAAGCTCTGGGTGTGCAGAAAAAAAGAGACAACTCCAAATGATGGAATAAAGAGACAGTAGAAATAGTATTAAGATATAAGAAAAAAGGAAGGAGAAAAAAGAATAAGCACAGAGAAAGGCAGGGCTAAAGAAACAGAAAAATAAGGGAAAAAGAAAGTATGGAGGGGAAGGCAGAAGAGTAGCCTAATGGTTTAGAGCAGAGGACTTTGATTCTAGGGAACTGGGTTCAATTCCCACTGCAGCTCTTTATGATCCTGAGCAAGTCACTTATCACTCCATTGCCCCAGGTACAAAAACAGATTGTGAGACCACCAGGGACAGAGAAAGTACTTGCATATAATAGATGCGCTATAGATTAGTAGCATCTTGACTGATAAGTGGTATATTGTCGACAGTATCAACTTATCATCCCTATCATGTTTGGCTGCCTTTATGGTTGACATGGTGACTTCACAATCAGCATTTAAAAATCAGTGACCTGGGCCTATAAAGAGTGGTGGATGGGGCGACAGTCACCTTGTCAAGCAGACTGGATAGACCATGAGGTTCTTTTTTCTGCCATCATCTACTGTGGTACTGTGTGATGTAACAATGAACAAAAAAGCAGTGATGGGAGGGAAAGTAATAATCCCCACTCCTCCAAAAAAACCTGCAAACTTTCTGCACCTAAAACATTCAGCAACTCTAACCTTGTCCCCTCTCATATATTACTTTGCAAAGTGCAATTTCCAAAATCCCATGCTTAGCACTATATGCGTACAGAATTTAATGCTATGTTAAAATTATGTTGAAAGGACAGTAAGAAATCTCTGTAACACTGGGGAGCAGGATGGAATACAACCAATGGGCGATTATTTTAAGGGATAGACACCATCTTTTGTTTAATAGATGTGAAAAACAGAAGTTGTGGGAGTCTGGAATAGTAGAGCTTGTGAGCAGTAGGACTGCAGAAGCAACATATGTAGCAGAAAATTCAGCTTTGTTGGGTGATATAAAAATGTTGGAAATTTAGCTGGTCTCTCCTAGCCCGAGTCACAGTACTGTTAAACATTTAGGGTCAGACTTCAGCGTCCGTCAGACTTAGGTACTCAGAGATAGAAAACTTAGGAGACCATGTATTATACAAATTTTATAATAGAGAACAAATTATAACCAGTTGAAATGGGGTAGGCACATTTTTATTAGGCCTATGAAATATGAATGAACAATACATTTTTAGACAAAGTTTGAAAAATCAGAAAATAGTTTGCTGTAAATTAGAGATCAGCATGAACTCTGGTATCTAATTTTGCTTAGAGATTGGCACAACTTCAAAGGATGGAAATATTAACATAGTAGATCAGAATACCATGGATTAAAAGCTATTGTTCAAAACTTAGACTTACATGGCTGAGGAAAAAACTTGTTTCTCTGGAGGAAGATGGTTTCCATTCAAATAGAAAATCATTTGTTTTTTTTGTAGATCTAAGAGAAATCCTACAGTATCTCCTAAACAAAGAACACAAAAGAAATCAAGCATGTGTTCATGATCAGAAACTAATATTAGTGAAGGAATAGGAATCAAGGAAAGCACATATGATCTTAATGAGAAGATAAATACATGATTAGTAAGAAGAAAAAATGCAGATAAAGCATTGTAGACTTCAAAGTAGTTGATTTTGAAAATGGAAGCATGATTTCAGTTTGCTGCAGAAATGCAGAATTATTAGATTGTTGCACCTTGTACAGAGTCATAATACTTTTCTAGATTACATTCATTAGCTAGTTCTGTGTGTTGTGGTCTTGTTGTTTAGGGCATTGCTTTTAAGAGAAAAAATCTGAAACTGCTTTGAGTACAGATACTTACTTATCTCTTACAATTAGAGGATGACATGGGGACAAATTTGTTCCCGTCCCTTTGGGATCTCTCTCCATCCCTAACCTGTCTCCGTGAGTCTAACAATGTCCCATCCCTGCAAACTCAAGTGTTCAAGGCTCATGCAGATGAGGACAGAACTTGCAGGGATGGGGCAGGGACAGGGACAGAACTTATGGGGACAGGATGGGAATGGAGATAGATCCCACAGGGACAAATTTGTTCCTGTGTCATTCGCTACCCGCGTGTGGCTCGATCTTCTGATGTATATCATTTACCTCAAAAAAATGACAGCTCTATAACCAGTTAACTTTTTTAGCTTCTCCGTTGCCATGTTTTCAGGGCCAGCATAACCCAGTAAGAGTATTGTGCATGGTTGGGAAGGTGGTGGTGGTAGGGTGGGGTATGATGTTTGTGGGTGCCAAAAGCTGCTGTGACTGCTTTTATCTGTTGATTCAGCTCTGAGGAGTGGTAGGAGGGGCTTTAGAATACAGGGCCCAGGCCAACCCTCCTCTCCCTTCTGCTGCCATCACCACTACTCTGTCTTCAAGCCCACAGCAGCTCATGAAATTCCTGCTGGTGCCTTCCCTCTGATAAATTCTGTGCATTGTTAAGAGAAGGCAGGACCAGCAGGGTCTTTGCGAAACAAATAGGCTCAAAGCCTCCCTGGTGCTTTGCTCATTTCTGCTATAGGCTAGAAGGCATGGCAGTGGCAGCAGGAGGGAGAGGAGATTTGAAGGGAAATGCTAAATTGGGGGTGGGTGGGGGGAAGAGGAATGGAGATAGGTAGTGATATTGAGAGGTGTACGAAGGAATGGAGGGAAGGGAAAAGAGGGAAGGAGCGGAAGAGGAAAAAAAATGAGACATCTTGCACTAGATGGGGAAGGCAGCACCAGAAGCCCTAGCACAGACTCCACATGTTTTTTGGGGAAAAAAACAGATTTTGAAGCATCAAATATATAAAATTTCATCTACTGAGAAATTCACCTAATTACTCAAAGGTAAAACAGATCAATAATATTTACCTACAATACCATGGCCAGATCTAGTATCATCTGATATAATATACAGGGTGCCCACAAAAACACTCTTTGATTTTAAATGGTTACAAATCCAAAATTTATTGCAATATTCTTTCACCTTTGAGGCTACAGTTTCATCAACTCACAAAGTTACATATGGTATCTGTCGATTACATACACTCAATGTGTGCCCCACCTATTACTCGGCAAACATTGATGTGATTATCAAGCTTGGACCAGACTCTCCGAAGCATATCCGGCATCATCGCATCTATAGCTTCAGTTGTGGGTAGTGGAGGTATGTACCCCCAAAAGAAAAAGTCACAAACAGTATTGTCCAGTGATCTCGGGAGTCACTTGAGGAACACCTGGTCATTTTGTCGTGTTGCATTGTCTGAAGGTTGTAACTTCTGCACCAATTGCAGCTTATAAGGGTAAAAGTGCAAGCAACTGTGTAAGATCTTGCCAACCGTGTTTTTTGTGACTTGTATTTGCTGTCATTTATAAATATATTGCAATAGGTTTTGATTTTGTAACCATTTAAAATCAAGGAGTGGCTGGGTGGTCAGATGGGTTTAAAAAAAAAAAAAAAATTTAGCTGCAGTTTGCTTGTTTAGTTAACAGCAGGAGGATCCTAAGTGGTTGTGTCTTTTTCTTTCCAGGCCTATCAGACACAAAGGCCTTGGGATATTGGTTGCTTCCTTTCTGCTGATACTATTTGGGGTTGTTGGGGAGACGGGATGGTACTGGGGGAATTGGGGGAGGGGGTTCATGTACTTTTGAAGATGATACCGATTTTCAGTGTTCACAGCTTTGTCTAATTTCTTTGTTTACTTGTTGCTTGTTATTTCTGGTTGTATTCATTTTCATCAATAAAAAAGATTTACACTAAAATCAAGGAGTGTTTTTGTGGGTACCCTGTACAATCTCTTTCATTATTTCATTGGGTCTATTATGTAGTTTTTCTCTGAATGCTGTAATTTCTTGCCTGCAATGCCAAATTTGTTATGTTTAACAACAAAAACACCTTCATAATTAGGGAAGGAAAAAAATAAATTGAACAATTTAAACAGTGAGTGAATCCATTTCAATAATTTGGAGAGTTTTGACAGTCTTAGATTTATTAAAACATAAGAACATAAGAACATAAGCAATGCCTCTGCTGGGTCAGACCTGAGGTCCATCGCGCCCAGCAGTCCGCTCACGCGGCGGCCCAACAGGTCCAAGACCTGTGTAGTAAACCTCTATCTATACCCTTCTATCCCCTTTTCCAGCAGGAAATTGTCCAATCCTTTCTTAAACCCCGATACTGTTCCCTGCCCTATAACGTCCTCTGGAAGCGCGTTCCAGGTGTCGACCACACGTTGGGTAAAGAAGAACTTCCTAGCATTCGTTTTGAATCTGTCCCCTTTCAACTTTTCCGAATGCCCTCTTGTTTTTTTATTTTCTGAAAGTTTGAAGAATCTGTCCCTCTCTACTCTCTCTATGCCTTTCATAATCAAAAGACCCGATATGAGCTGTGTTGTTTAGATTGTACGCTCATTTGAGCAGGTACTGTCTCCTTTGTGATTCTGTAGAGCGCTGCATATATCTTTAGTAAGTAGAATTAGGGCTCCTTTTATCAAGGTGCGCTATGGGGGTTAGCGCGTCGGACATTTCATCACGCGCTAACCCCTGCGGCACACCAAAAAACTAACGCCTCGTCAATGGAGGTATATAAGAATAAAATTATTATTATTATTATTATAGTGTGGCAGGCGGTTGAATGCACGGTATTCCATGCGTTAATCGCCTACCGCACTTGACAAAAGGAGCCCTTAGTCTTTATTG
Organism: Geotrypetes seraphini; assembly: GCF_902459505.1. Classification (NCBI taxonomy): domain Eukaryota; kingdom Metazoa; phylum Chordata; class Amphibia; order Gymnophiona; family Dermophiidae; genus Geotrypetes; species Geotrypetes seraphini. Next base: position 142,864,021 of record NC_047087.1, read on the forward strand.
CATGACTCTTTTTCCAAAATGGTTGTTTGTGCTCCAGACCCTACTTATCTTGGTATTGAAAAAAAGACTGATGATCTTGAGGAGAATGTTGGCAAAATTTTGCTGGGGTGACAAAAAAGTCTAAACTTGTTTTTTAAAATTACTTGGGAGTTGGCATAAAGCTGGTTTGGGATTACTGGATATTAGATTATATAAACAGGCATGTGTTTTTAGACTGGATATTAGATCTGGACGATTGTCCATCTTTACAAATGGAAACGGATTTTTTTGCCCCACGTCTGCCAGTTTTTCCTAAGCCACTCATACAGCCAGGCGAGTCTGTGCATTCTAATACCTAAAGCATAAATCCTGGATGCCACACAGGGCCGGATTTAGATGAAAAGAGGCCCTAGGCTATTCCACTTATGAGGCCCTTTCACCTCCCATTTTTAAGTTTGTAAATTACATGAGAGATAATAAAATACATCATTACTGTGATATATATCGATATGTTAAATGAAACATGTTGTTATTGGTACTAACCTTTATAAAAAATGTGACATGGATAATAAATAAAAAAAAGTCGAGAACACTTATTTGGACATTTATTCTCAGCACCATATATAGTACTTGTAACAATAACTAATCAAACATAACACACAACATTGCCCCTTCCTATGTCCATAGTGCCCCCAGTGCGTCCTTCCTCACCCCCCCCTCCGATGCCCGCCTGCCTCCCATCCCCCTTCCATTGAACACCCCCCATGCCATCATGCCTGCCTTCCATTAAACCCTCCCACCCCCCTCCGATGCCAGCCTGCCTGCCTCCCATCCCCCTTCCACTGAAACCCCCCCCCCCCCGATGCCAGTCTGGGCCGCCCTGTCCTGACGGATCCACATTTTGCCTCTCTCCCCGTGGGGCTGGGCTTTGCCCAGCTGTTTCTGGACTGACGTCTTTCCCTCCCCGATCCTCCTCCCAGGGCGAGAAAAAGAAAGGGAGAAGCCGAGTCGGCGCCCCGTTGCGGCTGGAGCCAGTTCCGATCCCGAAGCGTAGAATTTCTCCTTATTTTCGGTTCAGTGTTTTAGTGTTCACTGTTTTTAGAATAGTGTAATTTTAATTTTGCTAACAATTTGAATGTAGGCCCCTCTTGATCTTGAGGCCCTAGGCTGAAGCCTAGTTAGCCTATAGGAAAATCCGGCCCTGATGCCACATCAAAAACAACATAGGTTGCTCAGGTCCAATGCTTTCAACATTCCTTCTGCCTGTATGCAAATGCACAGAGTTCTACAGCCTAATCTGAGGTTAGAGAGTCTACAAATTCCACCACAATGTGCACAAAGTCCTGCAAGTAGATGCTCAATTAGAGCTGCTAGGACTGTATGCAGGACACAAGGTATGGTAAAATGTTCTCCCAAAAGACTCCAAGGTTCTAGCAGTGTGTCTGGTTCTGATATGAGGGAGAAGAGAGAAAAAAAAATACAGCAATAGCCAAGAGTCAAGAACCAAACTGTAAGCCGCGACAAGATTCTGGGTGTGCTGCATGACACCTAGAAGGAGAGGAGCCAGCACTGGCTGACAGCCTACAGGACATGCCTCTCCAAGCAGCTGAACCCAGTTTCAGGGAGAGAATAACTTGCTGCAGATCTTTACAAGTGATGGGCATGTTTAAATGCGATACTTTGGTTTAATGTCAACATGGGGATACCTGACTTTTTCAAAATATAATATAATAATCTGCTGTTGTGCTAGGTGACTGCTGCATACAAGGATTTAAAATAATTGATACATAGTCTAGCTATCTCCTTGTGCTGCTTAGTAATTTGTCTTCCAGGAGTTAGTATAGCTGGGACAGTTTGAGACCCTCCCCATGTTTTGATTACTTGGGCCAACAACTTCCTACTTTTATTTCCATCTACAATAGAGCAACATTCTGGTGGTATGATTGTGGATTAAGGAGTCCAAAGCAACTTGGGTAGCCTGTAAAGTCTCTGTATTGCTGGCCGTAGGAGTCTGAGTAACTTTTCACTTAGCTTGCTTAAGTTGCTCCTCTAACATCAATATACACTAATACTAGCCCAGAAGAGAATCTTAAGATTGCCTATCCTCCTCTCCATGTCTCTTCTCTTCTAGCATCCCCTCCTCCCTCCTCCACTGGCAGCTCAGACATACAAAACACAAGGCCAATAAGATGATGACAACCATATTGAAAGAGAGTCATCAGCCATCGGCCAGAAGAGGGAAGAATGTCTTCGGTAGACGACTGGCTCATCTGCTCCAAAGGGCTTTAAATTAGATGAGTTGGGGGAGCGAACCCATTCTCATCCTGGTGTGGTAAGTAACTACTCCATTACTGAGTCTGAGGTAAGTACTTACGCTGCAGTCAGTACTGCAGGGGACAGACCAACTCAAAAGGGACAAACTAACTCAAACAGGGAAATAAAGGGCAAACTAAGTCAAGCACCAGGATGGTCTTGGGACTCAAGGAGCTCCCATACGAGGAGCGGTTAGGGAAGTTGCAGCTCTACTCACTCGAGGAACGTAGAGAGAGGGGAGATATGATCGAGACATTCAAGTATCTCACGGGCCGCATCGAGGTGGAAGAGGATATCTTCTTTTTCAAGGGTCCCGCGGCAACAAGGGGGCATCAGTGGAAAATCAGGGGTGGGAAACTGCACGGTGACACTAGGAAGTTCTTCTTCACCGAAAGGGTGGTTGATCGCTGGAATAGTCTTCCACTTCAGGTTATTGAGGCCAGCAGCGTGCCAGATTTTAAGGCAAGATGGGACAGACATGTGGGATCTATCCGCAAAGATAGATAGGGAGGGTCATTGGAGTGGGCAGACTTGATGGGCCGTGGCCCTTATCTGCCGTCTATTTCTATGTTTCTATGTAAGCAGGAAAATCTCCACACAGACGGGCAAACACGAAGTATGGAAGGCTATGTACATTAATGCCCGCAGTTTAGGCAATAAAATACTGGAATTAGAGACAGAAATGAGGAGTGCCGACCTAGATGTGGTGGCAATATCTGAAACTTGGTTCACGGATTCCCATGGATGGGATATGGCTATACCAGGTTATAACTTACTCCGCCGAGACAGAGAAGGCAAAAACGGAGGAGGGGTAGCACTATATATCAAGGAAGAAATCAAAGTTACCAGAATCACAGGTGTCAAGTATACAGGGGAGTCCCTCTGGGTGAACCCTGCCAGGGGAAGCGGCAAATGCCTGTATCTGGGCATTGTATACAGACCTCTGAAACAACAAGATGACATAGACAAAGAATTAATTGAAGACATCGAGACCATCACTCTGCGTGGAGACACTGTACTGTTAGAGGACTTCAACATGCCAGATATAAACTGGAACAAACTTTCAGCTATGACCAGCAGCAGCAGAAGGCTACTAACCTCTATACGGGGAGCACGACTCAAACAAATGGTACTGGAGCCCACCAGGGATCAGGCGATTCTGGACCTGATACTCACCAATGGAGAGACGTTGGCTTCCAGCGACCACAACATGTTGTGGTTTCACCCCAGGAAGGGATCCACGAGGTCGAACACGTCAACGAAGGTCCTTAACTTTAAGGGCACTGACTTTGAGAGCATGCGAGATTTTGTCTCTGAGGCGCTGCAAAACCATGATGTGGAGGTAATGTGGTCAGCTCTGAAATCTACCCTACAGGAAGCAACCAATCTCTTTATTAGAACCGTAAGTAAACGGCGGAGAAATAACAAACCCCAATGGTTCTCTGCGGAGATCTCGGAACTCGTAAAACAGAAGAAAAGAGCATTTGTATCCTACAAACAACCACAACGATCAGAAGCCAAAGAAGCTTATCTAGAGAAATCTAGAAATGTTAAAACAGCGGTCAGAAACGCCAAACTCCGGAGGGAAGAAAATTTAGCTAGGAATATTAAAAAAGGGGATAAATCCTTCTTCAGGTATTTTAATGATAGAAAGAGGAATACAGACAGGATAGTGCACCTGAGGAAACCCGACGGCAACTCTGCACAATCGGACTCCGATAAAGCCGAACTACTGAACAAATACTTCTGCTCAGTCTTTACCTGTACCAGGATCCGGTTCACAGCTGCAAACAAGGGAGAGCTCAGAAGACCCTTTCAGGAATTTTGAAATTTCCACCACCAGCATCTACCAAGAATTGTCAAGGCTCAAAGTGAATAAAGCCATGGGACTGGATAATTTGCACCCCAGAGTGCTTAGGGAATTGAGAGATGTCCTGGCAGAGCCGTTAGCCGCGCTCTTCAATCTTTCTCTGAGCACGGGAAAAGTTCTATTAGACTGGAAAACAGCTAACGTCATTCCGCTCCACAAAAAAGGATGCAAGTTAGAGACTGCAAATTACAGACCGGTAAGTTTCACGTCAAAAGTGTGTAAACTTATGGAAACATTGATTAAACACAAATTAGACATAGTTCTGGATGATGAGAGACTGAGGGATCCCCACCAGCATGGATTTACAAGGGGGAGATCCTGCCAATCCAACCTGATCAGCTTCTTTGACTGGGTAACAAAAAAAACTAGATAAGGGAGAGTCCCTAGATGTAGTGTATCTGGACTTCAGTAAGGCTTTTGATAGCGTCCCACACCGTAGACTTTTGAACAAGATGAGTTCGTTGGGGGCTAGGAGAAATATTAACTGCATGGGTTAAAGACTGGCTCAGTGGCAGATATCAAAGGGTGGTGGTAAATGGTACTCCCTCTGAAAAGTCGGAAATGCACAGTGGAGTACCGCAGGGCTCGGTCCTGGGTCCAATCCTATTTAATATCTTCATACGAGATCTGCCTCAGGGACTTCGGGGTAAAATTGCATTATTTGCTGATGATGCTAAATTATGCAACATAGTGGGCGGAGGTACCGTGCCCGACACTATGACACAGGACATACTTTACTGGAGCACTGGTCTACTATTTGGCAGCTTAATTTTGTTGCCAAGAAGTGTAAAGTTATGCACCTTGGTAGCAGAAACCCATGCAGAACCTACACTCTGAATGGTGAAACCTTAACTAGAACTGTTGCAGAACAGGACCTGGGAGTAATCATTAGTGAAGATATGAAAGCCTCATCCAAGGCTAGACAAATGCTGGGTTGCATCCGGAGAAGATTTGTCAGCCGAAAGCCCGAAGTGGTTGTCAGCCTAGCTATCGCTACCATTCAGCATTTTTAGTTGGCATTACTTATGTCAGCGAAGGCCTATGGGAAATTATATCAACCGGACGAGCCCCCAAAATGTCAGTTTTGTTAGTGGCTCCCCCAATGTATGGTGGTAGGGGTTAAGTGAAAGGCGTACTGACAAACGCTGGTCCCAGGTTCAGTTCCCTCACTGAAGTTTCACCAGGAAGTAGAATCAAATAATAGGCACAGCCAGAGGTGGTTGCATAAAGAATATATTATAGAAATAGTCTTAAGCATTACAATTAAGTAGAGAGCAAAGCAGTTTCCCTGCCTTACAGAGTCCAGAAACAAAGAGACAGAGAGTCAGAAGTTCTAGGAAGAGCCAGAGAGAGAGAGAGAGAGCCAAGACCCCTCTCCTCCAGAGATAGAAAGATAGATTGATAGATAGATTGATAGATAGATGTGTTTTGCAGAGAGCAGGCTTTTATAGCTTGGCTGAATATAGAAACCTGTATGTCCCAGTATCTTTCTGTTTAGAACTTGCAAACTGTTTGAGACAATGGTCAATTTAATTGACAAAGGAGGGTGTGATACCTGCAGGCATGGTGGATGGGATTAGTCTCTGGCTTCTTTGTTCTTGTCCTAAGCACCCTCTTAATCAGACATTAACACCTTTTAGCTAGTCATGATTCAATCAGGGCTATCAGGGATACTTAAAATATATCAATCAGGGCTACTTAAAACCGTCTTCCTGCCCTTAGGGTCTATCTGCATTCCCATGCCAGAGTCAGATTGATATAATTTCCCATAGGCCTTCGCTGACATAAGTAATGCAAACTAAAAATGCTGAATGGTAGCGATAGCTAGGCTGACAGTGGTAATGCCGCTATACAGGTCCATGGTGAGACCACATCTGGAATACTGTGTACAATTTTGGAGGCCACATTATCAGAAGGATGTGCTGAGAATAGAATCGGTTCAATGGTTGGCCACCAGGATGATCTCAGGACTCAAGAATATCCCATATGAAGAACGTCTAGGTAAGTTGCAGCTATACTCTCTCGAGGAAAGCAGAGAGAGGGGTGACATGATAGAGACGTTCAAATACGTTACTGGCCGTATTGAGGTGGAAGAAGCCATCTTTTTCCTTACAGGACCTATGGCGACAAGAGGGCATCCGCTAAAAATCAGGGGCGGGAGATTTCATGGTGACACTAAGAAGTACTTCTTCACCGAAAGGGTGGTTGACCGTTGGAATGATCTCCCACTTCAGGTAGTTGAGGCCAATTGAGAACAAAGTTATTAATCAATAGAGCACTTAGCCTCACTTACTATTTCTCACATCAAAGTCATACACAGTGATGGGATGGTGGGTTCGACTATAGGAGCTATGGCTCTTGGTCGGATTACACAAATCTGAGTGTATGTGAAAAATTGTATTACCTTATATTCTTAATATCTGCATTTAAGCCTTACTATTTGATTTACATATTGAGAAGTCTTGTTCCCAGTTATATTTTCATCATTGATTTTGACCTCTCACCTCTGTATATTTTTGAGAGCATTTTCCTCACTTCCTATTAATTTTGATTGATGTGGAAGGAAGGAGGGGACAGCATGAAGGGTGATGTCCTCATCCATAATTCTAAGGAAGGGTTCTCTACAGGACAATAGCCACCAGAAACACAGTCTTTACTGAGAGGTTCAAAAGGGAAGCGACCTTAAGTGGCTCATATGGGGCTTTAGTGAGGCCCTACAGAACAATGCTAAGGTTCCATGATGGAAAGGGATACTTCAGCGGAGGTCACATCTGGATAAGCTGACAGCGAAACCCTGTGATATTTTGCCAGGAAACAAGGAAGTCGGCTACCTGCACCTTGAGAGAAGCCAATACAAGTGAAAGAAAGTCAAGATAACCGGCATGGGAACCCGAAGTAGTTCCATCTGGTCCATTTCACACCATTACTGAACAGCTTAGGCCTCCATAATAGGCGGCTTCTTAGCCCAGAGCAGAGTGGCAATAACTGTCTGAATAGCCCATGCGAATTAAGATCATGTGCTCAAGAGCCATGCTGAAAGACCAAAGAGCTGTGAATTCTCCATGGGGACTGGCCCCCGACTAAGAAGCCTGTAATGCCGAGGCAGCTGTAAGCTCCTGTCCTGCTGAAGATGTACTAGGTCCACATACCCCAGCTGGAAAGGCCACTCCTGAGCCACCAGGCTCACTCAGCCTGGATGAGTTGCAATCCTGCAGATAATCTATCATGCGACCAGGACTGGATCAATGCTTCCAACCCCGAACTTCCTGGTTCGTCTCTTCAACTGAAGAAGTGCCAGACTGTCAAGTCCCTGGCCGATGCCATCAAATCCATCACCGGTCTGCCCCAGCGCGCACAATCAGATCGAATGCTCTGTGGGAGAGCGACCATTCCCCCAGATCCAGGAAGTGCTGACTCAGAAAGGCAACCTGGACATGCAGCGGAAAGAGCCTGAATATGGGTCTCTGATCACTGGAAGAGCATCTGAGCCTCCAGGTACAAGGGAGTGCTTCTGGAGCCAGACACCTGAAGGTGGATGAAAGAACACAAACTAAAACTTAACCCTGACAAAACAAACTTCATCCTCCTAGAAAACAGCAAAACCCCAACCTTGACTAACCTAGTAATAAACTCAATCTCATACCCCATGCAACACACGCTAAAGCTCCTCGAAGTGCTGATAGATAGAGGCTGTACCATGCAACCACAAATCAACAAAATAATAAAAGCAACTATGAGAAACCTAAGACAAGTCCGAAAATTCTTCGACAGAAAACAATTCCAATTCCTTGGTTCAATCACTAATCATAGCCCTAATAGACTACTGCAACATACTATATCTCCCCTGCCTAACAACCACGATAAAACAACTTCAAACAATACAAAAGACAGCCCTAAGACTTATCTATTCATTGAAAAATTACAACCACGACTCACACTGGCTCCCAATACAAGCCAGAGTACACTTCAAAATCCATTGCCTACTATTCAAAGCTATAAACGGAGACAGCCCTACCTACTGGAACAATCAACTAACTCAATCCACCTCAACCAGACACAGGAGAACCCACACAATATTCACACACCCACCAACCAAAAATGTCAAACGAAGAAAAATGTATGACAACCTACTGGCCACCAGAGCAGCAAAACAGGATCGACAACTCACCAATCTGCTGACTTTGACCACAGATTACAAAACTTTCAAAAAAGAAACAAAAACCCTATTCTTCAAAAAGTACTTGATGAATCACTAGCTCACAATCCTGTCTAGAAGGGGCTCTGATCAGCCAATTGTTCAGATATGGTTGTTCATTTCCCCCTCCCTATTTGCGGTTTCGATGTTTGAGGTTTCGATTATCCGCAGTTTTTTCCCCAGGTCCTCCCCCTCCCCCGAGAATCACTCATTGGCATAAAAAAACAACAGCCCCGGGACTTGGAGGGAGGCGATAGGGGCAGCGGGAGGCGATCGGAGGCAGAGGGAGGCGATCAGAGGCGGTGGGGGGGGGGGGCGATCGAAGCATGGACCTTACCTGGTTGTCTAGCGGTGATGCGGGGCAGGCGCGATCTTCCTACACTACTGTCCCGTGCAGAGCCGTGCTTAGAACTTTGCTTGAGAACTCGAGCTGCAGTGTGGCGCCAGAAGGCAGCGAGATGAGGGTGGGTAGATGTTCTAATTTTGGGCCGAGCCAGAGTGGTTTCGTTTTGGACTCGTTCAGTTTAATTTGTACTGTGAGGGACCAGGATTGGAGTTTCGTTAAGCATGCTATTATGTACTCAGAGAGGTTGGTAAGGTTCAAGTCTGTCTCGAGAAGGACAAGAAAGTCATCAGCATATGTGTAGAGTGTTTCAAGGGAAGATAAATGGAAGAGTTTCAGGGAAGACATACAGATGTTGAAGAAAATAGGGGATAGAGGTGATCTCTGCAGGACTCCGCAAATCGGTTTCCAAGGAGAGGACGTGGTGCCATTTGTGTTAACTGTGTTGGAGCGGGATCGTAAAAATTTTGAGAACCACTCTAAAACTGTGGAGTCAATGCATATCTTGGAAAGTTGATAAATTAGAATATCATGGTGAACAACATCAAAAGCTGCAGAAAGATCGAATTATAATAGGACAGCAAACTTATTATGAGAATGTAGTTGTTGCACCTTTGAAATTAATGAGGCCAGAAGGGATTCGGTGCTGAAGTTGGGTCTGAAGCCATATTGGTAAGGTAAGAGAATAGAGAATCTCTCTAGGTAAGATGAGAGTTGGGTAGATAAGATGGCCTCTAGCATTTTGGTCAGGAGAGGGATATTTGCTATGGGACTATAGTTAGAAGGTGAGGTAGGGTCAAGATTGGCTTTTTTCAGTAATGGGGTCAAGGCAATATGTCCCATTTCTGCGGAAAATAGGCCCGATAGTAAAGCAGAGTTTATAAGTCTGGTGAGGGATGAGATGGCCTGCGCGGGAATTTTCTCGTATAGGTAGGAAGGGAATGGGTTAAGAGCACATTTGCAGGATTTCAGTTTGAAGCAGAGATTACAGATCTGGGATTCGGATACGTGCTCAAAGACAGTCCAGGATCTGTCTCTGGGGTAGGGTTAAAGTCATCTGGGATAGGGTTAGAGTCACTGGGAACCAGAGAATTGTAAGAGACTGCTGGTGGGAAGGAGCTTCTTATGGTAGTGTTCTTTTCATTGAAAATTTTGCTAGGTTGTCTGCTGATGGGGAGGAGGGGGGAATGGTGGAGTCGTTTTTAGAGGTTAAGGAGCACCAGATGATAAACAATGTACTACTCTGGTTGTTGGATCTGGAGATTTTATCACCATAGAAGTTCTTCCTTGCTTTTTTTTAGTACTGTGTTATAAAACTTGATATTGTTCCTCCAAGACTGTTTGTCCGCAGGGGATTTAGATTTTTTCCATCGCTCCAGTGCTTCAGTTCTCTGTGGTACGGAAGATACCAAGGGGCCTTGCCGGAGTAAGAGATTGATTTAGTAGATAAAGGGGCAAGCGCACAATAGGTGGTCTCAGAGAGGTTTACCCAATTGTGCCAGTTGGTTTCTGGGTCAACAGGCTTAGGACAGGAGGGAAGCTGGTTGAGGAATTGGGTCCAGAACAGTTTGTTTAGAATTTTTTTGTGGAAGGTAATAGAATTTGTGGCACGGGGTGACGATCCAAGGTGAGACATGAAAATGGGGAGACAGAAAGAACCTAAAAAGTGTTCGGACCAAGGGAAATGTTCCCAACGAGTGTCTTTGGCAGAAATGTTGTGATTGGTAAGGTCGAGGAAACTGATGATGTCTAATGTATGCCCCTTTTCGTGGGTTGGAGAGGACGTGGGAGGGGGGAAGCCTAGAGAAGTGAGAAAGTTGAATTCATTTGTATCCTTGCTTGTGTTATCATCTAGGTGGAGATTAATGTCGCCAATGATCAGTAATCTATGAAATTTTAGGAAGGTGCTTATTATGGTCTCAAGGATGAGTTCAGAGGATTTATTCCAGGGGGTTGGTGGCCGGTATAGTAACAAGATACCCAATAGGTGAGGGTGGAGTTCATCGTTAACTGAAGCTAACATATTCTAGTGAAGTGTAGTTACCCTTTTCAAGGAGCTGAACGTCGAAGAATGATTTGTAGAGGAGTGCCAGGCCTCCTCCTTTCCGGTTAATTCTGGGAGAGAAGAGGCCATGGTAACCATGGGAGCAGAGTTCTTTTGTGTGAATAAATCGTCTTTTTCGATCCATGATTCTGTGATGCACAGGAATCCAGGATCGAAGTCCCCAAGTAGGTCCTTTAGTATTTGGGTCTTGTTGCAAGCTGATCTTGTGTTACAATAGAGTGTTGGGACAGGGGTGAGAGAGTCAGAGGCGAGGTTGGGTAGATTGGTGGGAGGAACGGGCTTTAAAGAGGAGTGATTAACTCCTTGGGAGGGTTTCTTGAAAGGGATTCTGAGGCCAGGGCAAGAATTACTTACATTTGTGGAGTCGAGTAAATTGGGGGGGAAGAGGGGAGACAGGATTCAAGCAGAGAGTAGTATTGGTAAATGAGCAGAGTAAGAGAAGAAGGAGCCAAGGAGGTGGTTTCATGGTGAGATTTAGGGGGAACCTGTAAGAGGGCTGAAAGGCAGAACGTGTAAAGATTTGGAAACAGAGGTAGAACTTAGCACCAGTTAGTTCCCTGTGTAAGGATGTAAATCAGGTAGAAGCTTAGCTAGACACCTATTTGACTGATGTTAAAACTTAATAAGAGATAACAACATTTATTTTTTCCTAGTAGAATACTAGATCAGAGATAAAACTTAGCAAGATAAAAGCTTAAGATAACTTAACATTTGTTTGTTCCTTGTAGACTACTAGATCAGCGATAAAACTTAGCACCTATTAGAGTCAAGAAAAAAACAAGAGGTAAAAACTTATTGGCTATTTTGATCGTGTTAATGATTTGATTTTTTTTTTAAATGGAGTTAGGTAAAGCTGATCAGGTATAGTCGTTAGGTAAAGCTGATCAGGCATAGTCGTTTCCTCTTGTTGCTTCCCGCAGACGCTTCGTGAAGTGTGCCTTCAATGGTGCGCCAAACGGCTGAGCACCCTGAGATGATGATAGGTTTAAAGGGCTAGCGAGCAGGTGGATCTGAGTGAGGCAGAGCAGGATCGAACGCCTGGAGCAATAAAGTCTCTAAACAGGGCCAGTGTGGCAAGGTCCTGAGATGGAGTAAGGGAACTCCTGCTGGTAAAGTTCAAAAGAGAAAAAAAAAATATATATTTATATGTCTCTGAACAGAGCCGATGTATCAGGGACCCGAGATGAAAGTGGAGCCAGTTCTCTGGGCAGTGGAGGGGGATGATTGGCTTCTCTTCTCCTCGCTGAGCTGGCGGAAAGATGGCCACATGCTGAAGGAGAAGATGGCTGTTTGGGGAGGAAGGGGTGGGGCTTCCCGCCGAAAAGAAGGGAAGAAGGCTGGTCTCAGTGCAGTGAGGGGATGGTTGGCTTCCCTTCCCTTCCCTGTGCTGGTGAGAGTTTCAGCTTCTTCAGCTCAGTTGGTTAGTCGCTCCGCTCAGTCACTCCGCAAAGGCGCTTGCTAAGGCATGTGCCTTTGTCATGCGCCTTAGCCGGCGCGCCGAACGGCTGTGCGCCGTTCCTCTGCTGAGTTTTAAAAGTTCCTGGCTGGTCAGGAAGGGGCGGAGCATGTTTGCACACCCGGCAGTGACGGGGCAGTGCAGGAACGAAGCTCCAACTTGAGACGATCCGGTAGACTGCAGGCCGTCGAATTGGTGAGGGCGATTTCCCTCCGTTGAGTTTTAAAAGTTTCTGGCTGGTCAGGGGCAGAGCAGGCTCGCATGCCCGGCAGGGATGGGGCAGGGTAGGGATGGGGCAGGGTAGGAACGAGGCTCCAACTTGAGCCAATCCGGTAGACTGCAGGCCGCCGAATTGGTGAGGGCGATTTCCCTCCGCTGAGTTTTAAAAGTTCCCTAATGAATAGAATGCTAGGTATAATCAAGAAAGGTTTACAACCAGAACGAAATAAGTTATCCTGTTGTTGTATCGGGCGATGGTGTGTCCGCATCTGGAGTACTGCACCCAATATTGGTCGCCGTACCTTAACAAGGATATGGCGATACTCGAGAGGGTTCAGAAGAGTGTGACACTTTTGATAAAAGGTATAGAAAACCTTTTATACACTGAATGGTTGGAGAAACTGGGGCTCTTTTCCCTGGAGAAGAGGAGACTTAGAGGGGATATGATTGAGACCTATAAGATCATGAAGGGCATAGAGAAAGTGGAGAGGGACAGATTCTTCAAACTTTCGAAAACTACAAGAACGAGAGGGCATTCGGAAAAGTTGAAAGGGGACAGATTCAAAACCAATGCTAAGAAGTTCTTCTTCACCCAGCGCTTCCAGAGGGTGTGATAGGACAAAGTACAGTATTGGGGTTCAAGAAGGGATTGGACAATTTTCTGAAGGAAAAGAGGATAGAGGGGTATAGATGAAGGATTGCTACACAGGTCCTGGACCTGTTGGGCTGCCGCATGAGCGGACTGCTGGGCACGATGGACCTCTGGTCTGACCCAGCAGAGGCACTGCTTATGTTCTTAAGATGTTTGAAAACATGGCCATGTCAGGAATCTGGCCCATTTAATAAAAAATGTATTTGGTTTACCTCCATTGAATCCACTAGTATATTGCTGCTCTGAAGAAAACTGCCTCAAGTAGCTTTAGAGTTACTACTAAATTGGTGATCAAATAAGATGGGTTGTCATGAATATAAAATAGGTAGCTTCTCTCTTGCTTACTTGACCACAGCATATTTTACTACAAAGGCAGTAGTTTCCATCAATCCTGGACCTTGGCAAAAGTAGTTCACCAAACGAATGTGCAACTGCACCATGATACTTCATCCCTAATGTGACCATACTTCCTGTTTTGAACAGGACCGTCCCGTTTTTAGATCCCCAATGTCCCGTTTTCAGAGACAGCGTACGAAGCTGTGCGTGGGGACATCGAGATAGTCGATTGCTTCCCCTCCCTCCTTGCCGTGCCAAAGCCAGCCTGCCTCCATCCAGCACCGAAGCCTGGCCTACCGCTGATTCAACCCCCCCCCTCGTTCCGCTGCCGCTGCCACTGAAGAAAAGGAAGGTCCAGACGCCGTCCCACAAACCTTCCTGACGTCAATTCTGATGTCGGAGAGGAAGTTCCGGGCCAGCCAGGCAGTGATAGGCTGGCCTGGAACTTGCTGTCCGACGTCAGAATTGACATTGGGAAGAAGGCTTGTAGGTCGGCGCCTTAACCTTCCTTTCCTTCAGTTACAGCGGTGGCGGGCAGGAAGCAGCAGCAGGGGCCAGACCGGAGCTTTGAATCGGTGGTAGGCCAAGCTTCGGCGCTGGAGGGAGAACATAACATAAGAATTGCCGCTGCTGGGTCAGACCAGTGGTCCATCATGCCCAGCAGTCCGCTCACGCAGCGGCCCTCTGGTCAAAGACTAGCACCCTAACCGAGACTAGCCCTACCAGCGCATGTTCTTGTTCAGCAGGAACTTGTCTAACTTTGTCTTGAATCCCTGGAGGGTGTTTTCCCTTAAAACAGCGTTCCAGTTTTCTACCACTCTCTGCGTGAAGAAGAACTTCCTTACGTTTGTACGGAATCTATCCCCTTTCAACTTTAGAGAGTGCCCTCTCGTTCTCCCTACCTTGGAGAAGGTGAACAACCTGTCCTTATCTACTAAGTCTATCCCCTTCAGTACCATGAATGTTTCGATCATGTCCCCTCTCAATCTCCTCTGTTCGAGGGAGAAGAGGCCCAGTTTCTCTAATCTTTTGCTATAAGGCAGTTCCTACAACCCCTTAACCATCTTAGTCGCTCTTCTTTGGACCCTTTCGAGTAGTACCGTGTCCTTCTTCATGTACAGCGACCAGTGCTGTATGTAGTACTCCAGTTGAGGGTGCACCATAGCCCGGTACAGCGGCATGATAACCTTCTCTGATCTGTTCGTGATCCTAGCATTCTGTTTGCCCTTTTCGCCGCCGCCACACATTGCGCGGACGGCTTCATCGACTTGTTGATCAGAACTCCCAAGTCCCTTTCCTGGGAGGTCTCTCCAAGTACCGCCCCAGACATCCTGTATTCGTGCATGAGATTTTTGTTACCTACATGCATCACTTTACACTTATCCACATTGAACCTCATCTGCCATGTCGATGCCCATTCCTCGAGCCTGATTATGTCATGTTGCAGATCATCGCAATGCCCCTGCGTCTTCACTACTCTAAATAACTTCGTATCGTCTGGAAATTTAATCACCTCACTTATCGTACCTATGTCCAGATCGTTTATAAAGATATTAATGAGCAAGGGTCCAAGCACCGAGCCCTGCGGCACCCCACTGGTGACGCTCTTCTAGTCCGAGTATTGTCCATTTACCCACCCATTCTCTGTTTCCTATGCTCCAGCCAGTTTTTAATCCACGTGAGTATTTCACCCTCGATTCCATGGCTCGCAATTTTCCAAAGTAGTCGTTCATGCAGAACCTTGTCGAACGCCTTCTGAAAATCCAGATATACAATGTCAACCGGATAGCCCTTGTCTATCTGTCTGTTTACTCCCTCAAAAAAGTGCAGGAAGTTCGTTAAACATGATCTGCCTTTGCTAAAACCGTGCTGACTGGTCCTTATCAGGCCTTGTCCGTCAAGGTGATCAATGATGCTGTCCATTATCAGTGACTCTACCATCTTTCCCGGTACCGAGGTCAGACTCACAGGTCTGTTGTTTCCCGGATCTCCCCTCGAACCTTTCTTGAAGATCAGTGTAACATTCGCCACCTTCCAGTCTTTTGGAATCTTTCCTGATTTGATCGACAGACTGGCTATTAGTTGAAGCAGCTATGGTCAGCTATGGTCCCTTTCAGTTCCTTGATGACCCTTGGATGGATGCCATCCGGTACCAGGAATTTATCGCTCTTAAGCCTATCAATCTGCCTACTAGACTGACTGACTGTCAATCCTGTCAGCTTTCCTTCTTCGTTTCCAGCATATAGCCTGATGGGTTCTGGTATGCTGTATACATCTTCTTCGGTAAATACAGACACAAAAAAATGTGTTCAGTTTGTCGGCAATTGCTTTGTCCTCTTTTAGCACTCCCTTTATTCCATAGTCATCCAACGGTCCCACCGCTTCCTTCCCTTAATATATCGAAAAAATGGCTTGAAGTTTTTCGTCTCCTTAGCTATTTTTTCCTCGTTGTCCCTTTTGGCCTCTTTTACTGCCTTATGTCACCTGCGTTGATGTTGTTTGTGCTTGTTTCAGTTTTCGTTCGTTTTGACCTTTGCCATTCCTTAAATGAAGTTTTTTCTTGTCTCTGATCGCTTCCTTCACCTCTACAGTGAGCCACGCCGGTTCTTTGTTCTTTTTCCTCTTGGAACCCTTGTTGATACGTGGTATATATAGATTTTGCGCCTCGGTGATTGTGTCCTTAAAAAGGGACCAAGCTTGCTCTAGCATTTTTACAGTACTTATCCTCTTCTTAATCTTCTTCCCTTTCATAAGTCTCATCCCTTTGTAATTCCCTTTTCGGAAGTTCAGTGCTGTAGCTGTCGTTTTGGACCGATGTTTCTCCCCTGCGTCCAGATCAAAGCGGATTATATTGTGATTGCTGCTTCCCAGCGTCCCTTGTACTTCTACATCTTGTGCCGGTCCTCGCAGGCCATTTAGAATTAAGTCCAGAATTGCATTTCCTCTCGTATTTTCCTTGACAAGTTGTTCCAGGAAGCAATCACCTACAGCATCCAAGAACTTGGTCTCTCTAATGCAGCCGGAGGTGCCTAGGTTCTAGTCTATTCTCGGATAGTTGAAGTCACCCATGATAACTGTGTTGCCTCCCTTGCAGTTGTGTTTAATCTCATCTGTCATTTCTCCATCAATTTCTTTGGACTGCCCTGGGGGTAGATAGTAGATGCCGATCTTCGTTTCCAGGCTATTTGTTCCTGGAATTTTGACCCATAGAAATTCTAACTTATCCGTCAGTTGTGGCGTGTTCTCTCCAGGAGATTTAATTTCCTCTTTGACGTATATGGCAACGCCCCCACCTTTTTGAGCCACTATGTCTCTGCGGTATAGTTTGTTATCCCGGTAGCACAGTGTCCCAGACGTTTTCCTCAGTCCACCATGTTTCCGTGATGCCTATGATGTCAATGTTATCTTTTTGTGCCATGGCTTCTAATTCACTCATCTTATTTCTAAGGCTCCTTGCGTTCGTGTATATACATTTGAGTTTGCGGCCTGTTCCTTTCTTGCATTTCTTTCCCTCTTGTGTCCTTTTCAATCTGTCTTGCCTGTACTCCGGTGAATCTTTCCCTCTATCTTCTTGCACGGTATCCTCCTGGTATATCGGTTCCCGAACCATCGACTCTCTCTCTCGGTCAACTGTCAGCTTTCCCCTTCTTCCTAGTTTAAAAACTTGTCCACTTCTCTCGATGCTGCTTGCAAGTAGCCTCGTTCTGTTTCTGCTGAGGTGGAGTCCATCTTTCCTGTAGAGGTTACTCTTCCCCCAGAACGTCGTCCAGTTGTGCACGAAGTGGAATCCTTCTTCCTCACACCAGCGTCACATCCACACGTTAACTGCTTGCAGCTCCATCTGCCTCTTCTCATCTGCCCTGGGTACCGGCAGGATCTCTAAGAATGCTATCCTCTGCGTTCTGGTCTTCAGTTTCCTTCCTAGCATCCAGAACTGGTCCTTCAGTACTTCCCTGCTGTAGTTCCTGTTGCTCACGTTGTTCATCCCCACATGGATCACCACCGCCGTATCTTCTTCTTCCACACTGTTGAGGATCCTGTCGATGCGGCTACCTATGTCTTCTACCTTGGCTCCCGGTAGGCATGTCACCAGCTGATCCAGTCTTCCTCTCGCTATGTGGCTGTCGACTTGTCTGATGATGGAGTCCCCTACGACGACTGCTGTCCTCTCTATTTTCTCCTGATTCTTCAGCTGCAGGTCCGTGTCCCTGGTGTATGTCCATCTCTCCTGCCACAGGTCCGTGTCCTTCATTCTTGCTGCTGTGTTACCCATTTCTTCCTAGTGGTTGTCCGTCAGGTGGTCCACACTCTCTGTAGGTATCTTTCGGCAGTTCCACTGTTGCTGGTGATTTTCCACGGCCTCCCTGTATTCCTCCTCTATGAACTTCTCCAGCTCTCGGACTTCTTCCTCGATGGTATCCTCTGTCTTGTTCTATGCTTCCTCTGTCTGGATATTCTCTGCATCTCTGTCTCCCTCCTCCGCTGCTTGAAGTGCCTCCAGTTCCAGTATTCTACCCTCCAGGAGTCTGACTTGTTTCTTCAGGCTCTCCAGTTCTCCGCATCGAGCACATACGTAAGACCGCCTCCCAGAGGGGAGGTAGTCATACATATGGCAGACAATGCAGAAAACTAGGTAGCTCAACATCTTGCTTCCGTCTGCTGCTTCCATTGCTGCCTGCTTGCCAGTCTGCTGCAGATGCCTTCTGTGTCTGCTGTGGTTGCGCCTGTTCTTTTATCTGCTTTTTTCCCCCTTTGGCTTCTCTCTCCCTCTGCCTCTCTCTGTAGCTGCTTTTCTCCTGCTCAGATCAAATCTGCTCCGTTAGCCCCTCCCCTTTTAAGGCTGAGCTTCGGTGGTCGACGTCGGGGGGTGGGTGGAGCTAACTCTCACTGATTCCCCTCTTGGTCTCCTGCCTCTGCTTCTCTCTCCTTCTCTTTCATCTGCTTTTTTTCCCCTTTGGCTTCTCTCTCCCTCTGCCTCTCTCTGTAGCTGCTTTTCTCCTGTTCTCTCCTGCTCAGGGGGCAGACAGGCAGGCTGGCTTTAGCACGGCAAGGAGGGAGGGAAGCTGGCTGGCATTGGGGGAGGGGTGGGACAAAGGCTGGAAGGCATTGAGGGGGAAATAGGAAAGAGGGAGGGAGGAAGGAAGGAAGGAGAGAAAGAGGCAGAGAAGCGGGGGGTTGTAAGCAGAAGACAGACTAGAAAGAGAAAGGTCTGGACCAAAGGGGAAAGAAAGGAGGCAGATGTTGGACTTTGCAAGGTGCAGACAGAGGGGGAGAGACCCTGAGCAGAGAGATGCAAGATCATAACAGAGGAGGGAGAGAGAGGGAGACCTGGAACAAAGGTACAAAGAAAAACTGACACTGGATCTGGAGAGAGTAACAGAGGGAAAAGAGAGAGAGACCTGGACCCAAAGGGGATGATGGGGCAACAGAGAGAAAAAAGAGAGAGACCTGTGGGCAACAGAGGGAAAAGAGAGAGAGACCTGGACTTAAAGGGGATGGGGCAACAGAGGGAAAAGAGAGAGAGACCTGGACCCAAAGGGGATGGGGCTGGAGAAAGAAAGAAAGAGGCCTTGACCCAAAGGGAATGGGGCTGGAGAAAGAAAGAGAGAGAAAAAGAAAGAAATACTGGATGCACAGTCAGAAGGAAGTGCAACCAGAGATTCATGAAATCACCAGACAACAAAGGTAGGAAAAATGATTTTATTTTAAATTTAATGATCAAAATATATCAGTTTTGAGAATTTATATCTGCTGTCTATATTTTGCACTATATTTGTCTATTTTTCTATAGTTATTGAGGTGACATTGCATATTTTAAAGTCATCTGCCTTGACACCTTTGCATATATTGTGTTTTGTGGGTTTTTAAAATTTTATGGTTACCATTATGAATTAATAAGATATTATGTATACATGAAAAATGAATGGAAGAAATTGGGGGCGGGGCTAAGGCAGGACTGAAAATTAATAATGTTCTGTTTTGCTGAAAAAAATTAATGGTCACGTTATTCATCCCACAAAGTGAAGTAATCTAATGGTTAAGAACAGTGAACTGAGAACCAGGGAAGCCAGGATACAAATTTTACTTCCCCTACTGATACTGCTTATAGCACTGGACAAGCTGCTTTACCCTTCTACCACCTCAGATACAAAGACAGACTGTATACCCTCAGGGGAGAAGGAAATATCAAAAGGGACAAGACTGGAAAACTTATGAGATTGGTTGACCAAGCTAGCGTCAGAAGGAAGGACTGCTCTCTGGTCCCAGGGAGCTTGTAGTCACTTGTTTTAATTTGGGCTGTTTATTATTGTTTATGTTTTTCTTACATGATACACCTGTGTCTAAGATGTTGACCAGACTGATGTTTGTGATTTCTGCTGACCGACCAGAACAATACTTTATTCCCAAAAAAGGAAGAGCTGGGTAAAGCAGAGTTCTAAATCCTGCTTCTCACACACCATCCCTAGTGACCCCTTTGGCAAGGTCACTTATTGTTCCATATCCAAGTTTTTTTCTATCTAATTATTCTGATTAGGATAATAATGTATACCTCCAACAAAGCTACACAGCAGACTGGTGTGGATAAGTGAGACTCAGATAGCTCATATGGAAGTATCACCAGTTTGCCAAGCACCTCCGAGTATCCTGCAACACGAGTAGTGGCCAGGGGGGGGGACACTGTGTGTTTAGGAAGGAAGGGGAACACTTGAGTAATGTCACTATTATTACAACAAACGGACATGCTAACCTCCGCTAAAATGTCTGTCTATGTAGTAATTTCTTAACTGCTATGCCATTCTGGTGAAGGTGTACTCCCTGCCCAATGGATTGTGGGGCTGGCTCCTCTCAAATATTTTGTTGGTCCTCAGTTCAGCTTTTGACAATGGCTATCTGCACCTTTATGTATAACTATGTAATAATATACAGTAGACCATAAATATCTTGCAGACCTTCCTTGGACTGTACAGAAGTTCACCCCCAGATAGGGCCAGGCACTTAAAAATGGTATTGCAACGTGCCTAATAGTACTGCTCCTCTGCCTCAATCTGGGGAGCCACAATGGGGGTGGGGGTGGACATGAGCCATTTCCTCTGGGAGTATCCTTTATTTCTTCTGTGGAACGGAGTGCACCAGCTATCACATATGTCACAGAGCTAATTACATGTGCTATAACCTGAGTGGAAGTGGCTGGTTGTGTGTGCTGTATGGTTGCCATAAGCAGCACTATTAGCTAGATGTGTGCATCCATGTGGGTAGATGTATGTCTCACCCAGTAGCCAGCTGCCAGAGATCTGTGAACTTCAAACTTCTTATATATTCCAGCATTGCAGTACGTATGCATGATGATATGACCCAGGGAAATGTGCACACTCATCCATGATTTCACCCAGCCCATTGCATACCTCTTGCATTTTTAAAAAAATGGAATATTTTGTGGTTCAGATAGAAGAGCTCCCTATGAATGGGAAGTGGGCAATGTCAAAGAACAGGGGTCCCCAACCCCCATTCCACGGCCCACTGTCTGACAGCTGAGCCGCGAGAGATCCCCTTGTGCAACATCTTTCCAACCCTCCTTCCCATCCCACACAGCAGAACCCCGCCGACCTTCCCACCACGAGGCCAACATACCTCCGTTCCAAACAGCAGCAGCGGCAGCACTGAACAGGCTGCTTCTCTACCTTCCCCGCCAGGGCCTTCCTTCTGCCACTGCGTCACTGATGACATCATCAGTGATATAGCTGCATCATCAGTGCTGCTGCCGCTGCTGTTTGTAAAGAGGCATGTCGTCCTTGAGGTGGGAGGGTCAGCGGGGTTCTACTGTGCGGGATGGGAGTGAGAGATGGAAAAGATGCTGTGCAGGGGGATGGGTTGGCAGGGTCATCGGGGTTCTGCAAACTCAGGGATCCCTCTGATTCTGCATTATGGTAAGTTGTATACTTTACGATACTATAAATTAACTCGGCGGACTTGCACTCTTGCAGCTGCGTTGTTGGACACATCGAAGGGAAACTGAACTTCACTTCAGGGGTCTGCTGTCGGCGGCGCCTGGCCTTGCCTGTCCAGTGACTGGTGACATGGTGGTCTTCACTGGCGTGGTTCCTGGTCCTGCTTCTTTGGTGGCAGCCGGTTGACCTGGTTCTGCAGACTGAACTTACTATCAAGCCGTCTCAGAGACTTTTCTATCTCTTAAAAATGTTTTATTTTTAATTTTTTATCTTCTTTCATTATTTCTATTTTCTATTTCTTTGATTTTTGATCTTGGAAATCCATTACATATTTTTATTTTAATCAGGTACTTTATCTAGATTGTGAGCCTTCGGGACAGATAGGGTAGTTTTTCTCAAATACCTAATTTCATTTTAGTTTGATACATTGTAAACCGCTTAGGTCAGTAAAATGCAGGAGCGCTATATCAAATCTTAAATAAACATAAACATAATAATAATAGAAATGTAATGTATATTGTGTATAAAACTGCCCTACGAACTTGCCCTGAATCCTCCCTCCCCTCCCTACCCACCGGTCCCTGGAAAAATTTGCTTCTATAAAAGCAGTCCTTGGTGTCAAAAAGGCTGGGGACCACTATCAAAGAAGACAGTCACTCTGCTGTACCTTCTAGACTGGTCAAGAGGCTATGCATTGGGCAGAGCATGCAAGGAGAGCATTTAGAAACTTTGAGAGGCACTGAGAAATGGCTGACTGGCCAAGTCCAGGAACAAATGGAAGCTTTCAGTGGCAAAAAAGGCAAGGTGGTAATCTTCACAGGCACTAGATGTACCTCTGTATGTTTGTGCCTGTAAGAGTAATTCCAGTCCTGGCAGAGATGTATACCAGTTTCATCAAATCAGAACTTCTTGAGGCACTGCTCATCTGCGAGATCTAAGAACTGGGTTCTGGGCTTGTACATCCTTGCATAGGGATGTGTTCTGTAAGAACCCTGTCATGTACTGCCTGCTGCAGTGCTCCGTACATGATTATAGCCACCTGGCACTGTAATGCAATAATGTCTCATACCAACACTAGCAACTAAGGTGTCCCTTCACCAGCACAAACACACACACCACCGACACTCACACCATTTCACTTGAATGCATGCAGGTAAACAGACATGCAAAGGACACAGGGACAATAGGAGACAGGGAGCAGTAAGCATTAAAGTTGGGAAGAGACCATAGGCTGGCAGAACACAAGACGGAAAAACAGACACTGGGTCAGGCTGGACAAACACTCAGTGTTAGAGCTGGAAAGAAAGTAGGTGGGGGGGGGGGGGTTTCCAGGCGATAGATATGGACTAGAAGCTGTGTGGATGTGGGATTTGGGTTGCCAAATGTATGAGTACAAAAGGCAGAACAGGTTGTAAGCAAACAACAATGGGATACTGACAGCAATCAGACCACAGGCTGGTTCCATGCTCCAGTCCTGCCCTAAAATGGCATATTTCGGGAACATCCATTTATTGACCTCCATAGTTCATCCTATTGCAATGTGGCAGTTTGGACATTCTTGAAACATGGACATCCATCCAGATATATCATGATGTCCAAATTGTGAATAGGCCTTCTAATATAACCACTCTACCATCTTATTTACATTTGTAACCCTCCTGTGAGGATTTAACACAGATTTAAAGATCATCTTTGTTTTTGAATTTTTTTTTTTTCGCCAATAATTATCTACTATGCTTGCAAATCACTGGATAATTGAGGGCAAGGTAGTTTTTCAACATTGTAGACTTCTCTTGCTCTTCACCGATATTAGTATTTTCTTTTCATTGTATCTTACTTTATTAACTATTATAAACCACCTAGAAGCATCCCAGATGGGCAGTATATAAAAAAATAAGCAAACCTAAAACTTATTTCAAGCCTAATATACATATATTTTAATAATTATTCTGATTCCTATTTCTTTTCCTGACCTATAAGCTGGGCATCATGCCATTATCATCCTACTCGTCTGGCATACAAAGTATCTTATCTATTTTCACTATATAACATCTGAGAGAGACTGAAGTGATTTTATCCAATGAGCTGCATACTAACCTGACATCTGTACCATTGCAATAAAAAAGCAGCAATCAAAACATCAAGTTAAGTTCCTTCAGTATATTCTCTCATTATACCCAAAACAGTACAGAAATATTTGTAAACAAAAAAAAAAAAGTAGGGAAAAGGCACAACTGGAAACAGAAGATAAAGCTGCTACAACCAAAGATGAACAAAGCACTTTTAAATCTTTATGTTTGCCAAATAGAAAATATTCCAAGTGTAAAAAAAAAAAAATCCTTCAAAAAAGAAACTATCTAAGGGTTTGTTTTTTTTTACTAAAGTTTAGCATGTACTAACAGTCATTAGCATGCGCTAAAGGCCCAGATTCTCTAAATGGCGCCAATCACATGATGATGCTGTTTAGAGAACTGCACCTCTGGTAAAGATAGGCACTGGAAGTGTAGGCCAAGGTTTTCCAGGCCTATATTTCTGGCACCTTTCTTTGATGTGAATCACATCTAACACCACTTCCAGTGTTAGCCATGCCTATAGAGGTGATAGACACTGGTAGGTGCCTCTGGAGGCATGATTTCGGCAGTGTTTGTTTAGGTACTGGTAGGTGCTTTGAATTTGTACTTAAGGACCATTTACAGCAGTGTTTCCCCCTTAACTTAGGCACCAGTAGGGCACCATTTATAGTATCTCCCCCTAAGTGCCATGTAGCCCATAGATATAAAATAGGACACCCAGCATTTAGCACACACTTATGTCCATTAGCACGCATTAAGTTTTAGTAAAAGGGCCCATAAATGTCTAAGTAGCTTAAAAAAAAAATAAAAAAGCAAATAGTTTAACTGTACCTTCTTTCCAGCAAGGATGTAAGTGGGGTTTACTTCTGGCATTATACCAAATGAGCTGCCGGCAGCCATCATATGCACAGGAATACTCATCATCTCCAATACCATAACCCTCCTTGATAGAAATAAAGTACATGTATTTAGGAACTTTATTTTTATATTTTATATAATCAAACAAGATGACACTTTCCGAAAGAAAAAAAAAAAACATCCAGCAGATTTTTTTCTCCCAAGAAAAAAAATCAAGATGCTACAAAATGCCCAAAGATATGATGATCATGTTTCTTTTTTGTTGAAGACAGAACACTGGCTGCCAGTTTAAGCCTGTATTAAATTTTGCATTGAACAATTGCATATCAGGCTGCTAGTTAGGATTCGGAACTGTGCATTTTGTTTGCTTCTTCGATTTCATGTATGCATTTCTGAAAACTATTAAAGCTATCTCTTTTTGTAAAATTCTTAGGAAAGTAAGGAAGATATTTCTTTTGTATTTCACTGGGATGTACAGTTTCTTGAAGATGTACACCGCATCGACCTGGAAGGTATTGCGGTCTAGAAATGCATTTTAATGTAATATAAATTCAAAATACTCATGCTTGTACTTAAAGGATTTTATTTTGCTTCACCCTGTTATTTAAATAATCACCTGATTCCCTATATTCCCCCTTTGTTCTTCACAATCAGTCCTGCTGGCTCTTTCTTCCCTTTCCTATATAATGTATGTTGGAAAACAACTAGGGATTTGGTCTTTTGTTATTTAGGTCCTTCTCTGTGGAATTCTTTGCGACTAGACCTTCAACTTGAACCTCTATATAAAAAAATTAAAATAACCAAACCTTTGGCTTTTGCAATAAATTTTTATTTATTTTATTAGTTTATCATTATTACTTTATCATCATCATCTTTTAGATTTTTATTTACATTGGACCCTTTTTTTTAAAAAAGTAATTTTGCTGTGTTTTTCCTTTATTACATGCGGCTCACTGGTAGAGCTACTGCCTCTGCACCCAGAGGTTGTGAGATCAAATCCCAGTGCTGTTCCTTGTGACCCTAGTCAAGTCACTTAATCTTCCAGTGCCCATTGCTTTGAATGTAAGCTCTGAAATACCAAAACCACAAAAAGGTGGTATATAAGACCCCCATTCCCTTCCCTTTATGATTTAATATAATGCCATTCCTCAGGAAAATTGGTATACAATTAAAACCAAATTGAATTAAAATGAGAATAGAAAGTAATACTGTACCAATTGCAACAGATAAGGGAAAGAAAGAGAAAAAATTTGCTGCAGATGTCAGTGGATCCTCAGGTACCTTTTACCACTCAGGCGAATACCAAAAGGTTTTTCAAAATAAGGGTTTTATGTTTATGCTTTTATTGAACAAATAATCATTACATCAGCAAGTCAACATACACAGGTCAATTTTTATACAATAAGTAATCCTTCCCTGCCTCCTCAACAATTTCCCCCAAATTGTACAATAAGTAATCCTTCCCTGCCTCCTCAACAATTTTCCCCAAATTGTTATCCCCACCTAAATAAAAAGATGGGTTTCAAATAGAGATCACAATGTCACATAAGACTCTAAACATAGGGTTGAGGAGAGACAGTTCTAAAGTGAGGTGAGCCAATAAAAGTTTGGTTCCTTCCTTGTAGATTAACAGTGGGCCTGTTTGAGAGAAGGAATTTGAAGATGTTGGTCACTAAGAGAATGGAGGGTTCTGAATGGTATATAGGGAACATGATAGATAGGAAGGAGTAGGTAATGGATAATAGATTTGATATACCAGTAGATTTAGGTATGCCAGTATGAAGCACTTTTGGACTAAGAGTTAATACTTTGTGTTGAATAAGTAAGGGAGAGATTTGATCAAGTCTGGTAGCATGACAAAAGAATCAAATGACTGTATTTTAGATTGTCTGAAGACTGCAAAAACAGTGCTATGAAAGACCTTAGTAAATAATGTCATAGTAGTCTAGTTGCTAGGAGGGTTATTTGTGAAGCCACATCTAGATAAGGTTTAACAATCCTAAATTGATGAAGGGAAAGAAAACAAGCCATAAGAAGGCTGAAGATCTACTGGGAGGAGAAGAGCTCTTAGTCAAGAATAATGCTTAAGTACTTAAAATGTGGGACTAATGGGATAGGGAAATTAAACATTTTAGGACAGATGGATAATGAGGTAGTGGTGCCAATAATCAAACATGCTGTAGTTTTGGTAAGGTTAAAAATTAGTTGTTTCCTGGTGAGCCATGATGAGATTGATGCTAACACAGCATAAAGTTTAGACAAGTTGAAAACAGGGTCTATAAGTGAAGGGAAAGGATATCATTTGTGTTGTAAAAAGCATGAATGTCAAGGTCTTCAATCACTTACTGTATGGTAATGTACTACTATAAAGTTATTAGAGGATCTCACATCCATTCCAAATATAATTCACAAAACTTGTAAAGAAAACATAAAAAGTGGAGAAAAACAGACGTCACTTATATAGCTCCTTGATTCACAAGAAATCCCATTGAGCAAATGTCATCTATTATTTTCACAGCAACCTCCCAACCAGGAATTTGAAGATGTTGGTCACTAAGAGAATGGAGGGTTCTGAATGGTATATAGGGAATAACTAGTTTCATTTTGGCAAAATTTCCTTTCCCTATACTTTTTAGCAGGCGATAATTTCTAATGTGAAGCGGTTCATCTGTCATAGATGCAATTGAGTTGCAACATTTTGGGATATTTTGTCTACTGCTTGATTAAGAGAGCTGAATGTGTGGTTCTGAGTACCCATCTATGGACATGTGCTTTTACATGTCACATAAATGCATCCTTGACGCATGAAATCAGTTGCATCCATGACAGATTAAAAGCCTTACATTGGAAATTATCACCTGCAAACAACCATAGGGGAAGGAAATTGTCAAAATTACTGGTAGGGAAGCTGCTGTGAAAATAATATATAAAACACAATTAAATCCAACCAGTCTACAAAAATTAGACTGCCATGGGGGAAACATATAGAAACTTCTATTCCAGCCAGGGTTGAACCAACATGTCCAACTCTGTACTTCCTGGTTCGCCTTTTCAGCTGTAAAAATGTTTTATCTTTGTGTTCTTGGCCGATGCCATCAGGTCCATCTCTGGCCTTCCCCAACATTGCACATTGAGACTGAATGCTCTTTGGGAGGAGGACCTCTCCCTTGGGACAAGAGCCCACGCCAGCTGAGAAAGTCGGGCTGCACGTTGTTCACTCCCACTACGGGCTGCTGAGAGTGCATGAAGATGGCCTTCCGCCCACTGGAGACATTGAATCAGAAGCCAAGGACGGGCCTCAATAACGAGATGCAAACACACAACGAGAGAGTCTAAGGGCAGGATGTCAATAGACAAGCCAAGAGTGTATTGTTCAAAAAATCACTTAATTGATGAATAAGCCGCAATGGCTCAATAGACTCGAAACTGGCAGTGTTTCGGCGCTGTGCCTTTATCAAGAGTCTGGCTTTAATGTGATCCTGAGTTTCGCTTCCTGACACTAGTTTTTATTTCTGCTTTTACCGACATCTCTACAGTACGTCTACCCAAGTGCACATATGCACATTTAAGCCACACTCTTGATAAAGGCACAGACGCTGAAATACTGCCAGTGTTGAGTCTATTGAGCCATTAAGGCTTATTCATCAATAAAGTGATTTTTTGAACAATACACCCTTGGGCTGATCTATCGGCATCCTGTCCTCATGACTCCCTCGTTGTGTTCTTCCGCCCACTGGACCATCATCTAAGTCTCCAGACATAATGGAATACTTCTGGTACCGTCACTCCCTCCCTTGGTCTATTCACATAAGCTAATACGGTGGCATGGTCTGAAAGCACTCTGACTGCCTTTCCTTCCAGGTACTGTTCCAACACCCTCAGCATTAGACGAATGGCTTGGAGTTCCAGGCGAGTTTTATACTGCTTTCTCTGCAGAAGAGACCATTGGCCCTGTAGTGGATGACCGCTGCAATGAGCTCCCCAGCTGAACAGGTTGGCATCAGACGTTAGGGTCACCCATGAGGAGATTCGGAGGGGTATGCCTTTTTATAAGGTGTCCACTGAAGCCACCAATGCAAGACATAGTACAAGAGTTAACTGTGTTGGATCCGCTGCGAAACAGTGATCATAATGGAATAAAATTGAAGTTGATACCGGGAATGATGTTGCAAAAGAAATCTACTGTAGAGGCATTGAATTTTCAAAAGGGTGACTATGATAAAATGAGGAAAATGGTTAAAAAGAAGCTAAAAGGAACAGTTGCAAAGGTTAGGACTGTAAACCAGGCATGGATATTATTTAAAAATACCATTGTGGAAGCCCAGACCAGATGTATTCCATGTATCAGCAAAGGTGGAAATGAGAACAAGCATGGAAAAAGGATCAAAATGAAGAAAATAAGAATCACAAGCACTGGCAAGTTAGATGCAAAGCACTGATAAAGAAAGCTAAGAAAGAATATAAAGAGAAACTTGCAAAAGAGGCAAAAACTCATAAAATTTTTTTTTAGGTACATCAGAAGCAGAAAACCTGTCAGAGAATCTGTGGGACCACTGGAGGATCAAGGAGCAAAAGGGGCACTCAGGGAGGATAAGGCCATAGCAGAGAGACTGAAGGCCTGTTTTACAAAGCCGCGCGGCAACAGCCTTGAAGCCCTTTAAATCTCTATAGGCTTTGGGGCCATTACCGCACTGCAGCCACTAGTGCAGTTTGTAAAACAGGCCCTGAATGAATTATTTGCTTCGGTCTTTATGGAAGAAGATGTAAGAGATATATCTGAACCAGGAATGGTTTTCAAGGGTGTTGATGCAGAGGAACTGAAAGAAATCTTGGTGAATCTGGAAAATGTACTAAGCCAAATCGACAAGTTAAAAAGCGATAAATCGCCTGGACCGGATAGCATACATTGCAGGGTACTGAAAGAACTCAAACATGAAATTGCTAACCTGCTGTTACTGATCTGTCGCTAAAATCATCTGTAGTACCTGAAGATTGGAGGGTGTCCAATGTTACGCCAATTTTTAAAAAGGGTTCCAGTTGAGATCTGGGAAATTACAAACTGGTAATCCTGACTTCAGTACTGGGCAAAATGGTGGAAACAATTAACAAAAATAAAATTGTGGAACACGTAGACAAATATGATTTAATGAGACAGAGTCAGCATAGGTTCAGCCGAGGGAGATCTTGTCTCACAAATTTTCTTGACTTCTTTGAAGGTGTGAATAAACATGTGGATAAAGGTGAGCCGGTTGATGTAGTGTATCTAGAGAGGCTCCTGTGAAAATTAAAGAGCCATGGGATAGGTGGCAACGTTCACTTGTGGATTAGTTATAGAATAGAAAACAGAGGGTAGGATTAAATGGTCATTTGCTTAATGGAGGAGAATAAATAGTGGAGTGCCGCAGGGATCTGTACTGGGACTTGTGCAATTTAACTCATTTATAAATGATTTGGAAATTGGAACGACAAGTGAGGTGATTAAATTTGTAATGACATTAAACTGTTCAAAGTTGTTAAAACTCATGTGGATTGTGAAAAATTGCAAGCAGATCTTAGGAAATTGGAAGATTGGGCATTCAAGTGGCAGATGAAATTTAATGTGGACAAATGCAAAGTGATGCACATTGGGAAGAATAACCCAAATTACAATTACCAGATACTAGAGTCCACCTTGGAGGAGAGCGCCTAAGAAAAGGATCTGGGTGTCATCATAGACAATGGAAGGAAACCTTCCATCCAATGTGTGGTGGCGGCCAAAAAAGCAAACAGGATGCTAGGAATTATTAAAAAAGGGATTGTTAACAAGACTAAGAATGTTATATTGCCCCTATATCGCTCCATGGTGCAACCTCATCTGGAGTACGTTCTGGTCTCCTTGTCTCAAGAAAGATATAGCGGCACTGGAAAAGGTTCAAAGAAGAGCGGCCAAGATGATAAAGGGGATGGAAAGACTAAAAAGGTTAGGGCTCTCCAGCTTGGAAAAGAGACAGGTGAGGGGAAGTCTACAAAATCCTGAGTGGTGTAGAATGGGTACAAATGAATCGATTTTTCACTAGACTAGGGAACACTCAATGAAGTTACAGGGAAATACTTTTAAAACCAAAAGGAGGAAATATTTTTTCACTCAGAGAATAGTTAAGCTCTGGAACACATTGCCAGAGGTTGTGCTAAGAGCGGATAGCTAGCTGATTTTAAGAAAGGTTTGGACAATTTCCTGGAGGAAAAGCCCCTCTCGCCACCTTCAAGACTGCATGGAAACAGGCCCCTTTCCAATCCCTGTGGTTAACTCTTCCTGCCGTCCCTTAAGACCAACGCACAAAAGACAATGACTCCTAAAAAACTTACAACACTCAGAACCGTTGGCTCCTCTAGATCATTACAAGCTATCTGGAGCTTACCTGAACATTCGTTCAGTCAGTAATAAGGCACAACTGGTCAAAGACTGGCTGGAAGTAACTCATCTGGATATTCTACTTCTAACTGAAACATGGTTAATCTCTGATTAGGATATCATCATAGGTGATATACTACTTCAGACTACAAAATTATCCCTTTATCAAGAATAAATAAAAGAGGAGGTGGTTTGGCAATAATTCTCCAAGACCACTTAAAGTTCCAAGTGTTAGACTCCACACTGACTACTGACCTGGAAATTCTCACCTGTAAAATATCTAAAAAGGATTGCAAAGACAACTTGATCCTCACAATATTTTACATTCCTCCTTGCAAACTCGGTAGCCGGTGCCTACAACTTTATAGCCGGGGATGTTAATTTACACCTCGAACAGGCAGACAATTCCAATGTAACTGACCTACTTTCCTTCCTTACATCATTAGGGTTCTCCAAACCATTCCCGACTAAAACCCATCAGAAAGGTCACCACTTAGATCTGATTATATTCCTTTTTAATGCCCCAACGACCCCCAGTATAAGTCTCAAAGGTGAAACCTGGTCCAATACCATCTCTTATGCAACTTTGAACTATGCTGGATTAAAAGACAACTTAAAACAAAACCAAGCAACAAAGAGAAAGCACAGTTACTTACCGTAACAGGTGTTATCCAGGGACAGCAGGCAGATATTCTCTACATGTAGGTGACGTCACCAACGGAGCCCCCTAGTGGACTTTTCGCAAGCAGACTTGCTCGAAGACCTTCAGGCTTGCAATTGGCCAGCGCATGCGTGCGTGCCCCTCCCGCCCTGTCCACAATCTGGAGCCAAGCGAGGCGACGCATGGCGATCGCAAAGGCTGTAACTCTCGAGGACAATTCAAAGGCGTCATAAGAGGCCTGAAACATACAGGCGGAGTTGGGAGAGGGTCTCCTCGAGGAGACGAAACTCCCGACGCCGAGGCTCTGGAACGACCTCCCGGAACGGGCGGATGGCATCTATATAGAACCGGAGGTAGGACGTGAAGAAAAAGTTGTAATTAAGGACATGGCTCACCATCATCGAATTCTGATAAAGGCGGCGACCAAATTTGTCCATCGTGCGGCCCTCCTTGCCCGGGAGGACAGCAGCATAAACTTTCGAAGGGTATAATTTCTTCAAGGGAGACTCAACCACCAAAGATTGGTGGGAAAGCTGAGCACTTTCAAACCCTTTAACCGGGACAGTCCGGTAACGAGACTCCAACTTGAAGTGAATAGCCGTGACAGCATACAGTGTCTCTAGGTTCCGGAGAAAGTCTGCCGGAGAACCTGATGCACCGGAAGGCGAAGCGCCTCATGAGGCCTATTGTCAAATCCCAATTCCGCCAGGTATTCCTGGGTAAAGCGGGAGTCGGACTGAAGATCCAAGTTCAGAGATCTGCCCATGTCAGAGATGAAACGAGAAAAGGAGGAGGTCCGAGAACAAGATTCATCCTCCGGAGGAGACTCCGACCGAGATCGGGGTGCAGCCGAGAAAGAGGGAGAAATTTCCCTGGAACAGTAAGCCGGAGCCTCAGAGTCCCGTGAACGGGAGACCGAAGAGGTTCGACTAAGGCGTGTAGGGGGCGTCGAGGAACGGCCCCGTGCCAGATGGACTGGGGAAGACCCCGGAGTCCAAGGGAAGCCTTGAAGAAGATGGGGTATAAGAAAAATCCCCAACTGGCTTCGAAGCAGGCCCTTTAGAAGCCGCCAACCGCCTCGATGGGGAACAGACACTGGAGTCCAATTCGAGGACAAGTGTATGTCTGGACGGTCTCGAGGTCGGAGACATGCTCTGACAGGGCGGGGAAGACCGGGGCTTTTTAGAAGAGGCGAGCCTCGCCGCAGTAGCGGGGGAAAACTTGACGCCCGGTCTGGACCCCCAAAAAGTTACCGGTGACTCAGGGGAGGAAGACTCGCTCGAAGGAACCCGACAGATCTTACGGGTAAGGCCTCGAGAGACGAGAGGACGCTCAGACCGCAACTGGGTCGAGACTGAGGTCAAGGGCGTCGAAGTCGGGACTAGTTGGCTTACCACCGAGGAAAACTGTGTGGTAATAATAGCCTTAAGAATGTCCTCGAACATAGGCACCGAGACCAAAGGTAGGTGGGTCAGAGGTGCAGCAGTGTGCTCCTTCGGGGGCGACCTCAAGGAAGAGTATTCCCTACGTGAGGAGGCACGCTTAGAGTGATGTCTTGAAGACGCCGATGAAGCGGCGCTGACATGAGACTCCGAGGTGGGCTTCTTTGCCGGCGCACCTGAGGAGGAAAGAGGAGACTTACCCGAGGCCAGGAAAGCAGGAGGGGCCGAGGCCGGAGCCTTCGAGGCTGATGGGGACTTCGAGGCCGAGGCACCCAATTAGGGCGCCGAGGCCGAGGCCTGTCCCCCAGGATCCATGGGGCCAAAGAGTTGGAGAATCTTTGCAACCCTCCGGCGAAGAGCCCGCGGTTGCAAAGTCGCACCATGGGGACAAGACTCGGAGCGGTGCTCTGCACACAGGCACTCCACACACCAACGATGAGGATCGGTGATGGAGATAACCCGGTTGCACTTTGTGCAGTTTTTAAAGCCAGAATGAGGCCGGGACATAAGAAAAAAAGAGAGTCACCGTCCCGCGTGGCCAGGCGGCCAGAGGAAGACCGGGAACCCGGTCAAAATTATACGAACTGAAAATAAAGAAAATGAAGACGCGAGCACAGCGACTCAAAAGAAACAAACCAAATAAGCCGCCGTGCAAGAGGGACAAAGAGATTGTGCGAAGCAAGAAAGCAGTGCTTCTGGCTCCAAGGAAAACAGAGAACTGAGGACATGCTGAGGAGACGCATGCCCTAGGCAGGGCGGGATGGGCACGCGCACATGCACGGGCCAATCGCAAGCCTGAAGGTCTTCGAGCAAGTCTGCTTGCAAAAACGTCCACTAGGGGGCTCCGTCGGGGACGTCACCCACATGTAGAGAATATGCTGCCTGCTTGTCCAGGGATAAAACTATTTGCACAAGAGGACAGCTGAACCTGGTAGAATTTTGGACGCACTATAGCTTAATCTCCAACCCAGCTTTTGACCCTAACTTCATTTTAGGATGGAAAAACTTTACTGATCAGATCTTAAACGGCATAGCCCCTCTAAAAAAACGTAAAAAAAAGACAACATTTATCAGACTTAATGGTCTTAAAGCGAGAATTACGCAAATTGGGAAAGATGAGGATAGACTTACTTGGCGACTAAAGGTTAAAGAATCCTATATAATAAAACGTTAGTGGCGCATGCGCTTTTAAAAAAGCGTGATTCCTGCCGCTGTGGTGTGTGATCCGTGGCCGTGTTCCATTTTAGAACCCGGCCAGGGATCACTCTGGCCACTTCCCTCCTCCCGCCCTCACCAACCCGAAGCAAGCTCAACACCCCTCCCACCCTCACCTCACCAACCCGAAGCAAGCTGGAACATACCTCCCGCCCTCGCTCACCGCTGCTGCCGCTGATCCTCCTCTTCGGGGCAGCCTGCGATCGTGGCCGCCTTTGGCGGGCCTCGCGGGCTGCTTTCCGGCCTCGGTGGCACGTTCCCTCTGACGCACGGGATCGCGTCAGGGGGGAGCGTGCTTCCGGGTTGGGGAGCGGTCTGCGAAGTTCGCTGGGGCCGACCACCACGATCGTGGCCTGCTTTGAAGAGGAGCAGGCCAGAAGACGCCGGGATGGAGGGAGGGTAAGCAGGGGGATTAATTCAGGGGGCCAGAAGGAGAGGGATAGGGGGCTGCTTTGGGGGGAGGAGTGTGCTGTGGGGAGACAGAAGGTGCCATGGAGAGATAGGGAGAGGGAAAGGGGGCTGCTTTGGGGGTGAGGTGTGCTGGGGACAGACAGTTTTGCTCTGGGGCGAAGACAAAGGGCCATGAAGAGACAGTGAGAGGGAAAGGGGGCTGCTTTGGGGGAGGGGTGTGCTGGGGGAGACAGAAGGGGCAATAGAGAGATAGGGAGAGGGAAAGGGGGCTGCTTTGGGGGGAGGTGTGCTGGGGTCAGACAGTTTTGCTCTGGGGGAAGACAAGGGGCCATGGAGAGACAGGGAGAGGGAAAGGGGGCTGCTTTGGGGGAGGGGTGTGCTGGGGAGACAGAAGGGGCCATGGAGAGATAGAGAGAGGGAAAGGGGGCTGCTTTGGGGGGAGGTATGCTGGGGACAGACAGTTTTACTCTTGGGGAAGATAGAAGGGGCCATGGATAAACAGGGAGAAGGAAAGGGGGCTGCTTTGGGAGAGGGGTGTGCTGGGGGGAGATAGAAGGGGCCATGGAAAGATAGGGAGAGGGAAAAGGGGCTGCTTTGGGGGGGGAGGTGTGTTGGAGACAGACAGCTTTGCTCTTGGGGGAAGACAGAAGGGGCCATGGACAGACAGGAAGAGGGAAAGGGGGCTGCTTTGGGGGAAGGGGTGTGCTTAGGGCAAACAGCTTTGCTCTGGGGGGAAGACAGAATAGGACCATGGAGAGACAGTTAGGGAGAGGGAAAGGGGGCTGCTTTGGGGGGAGGTGTGTGCTGGGGGCAGACAGCTTTGCTCAGGGGGGGGGGGAGACAGAAGGACACAGACAGCGGCCAAGGAGAGAGAGATAAAGAAACACAGACAGACAGACATCTATTCTTGCACCTGTTAATGTAATGGGCTTAAAGACTAGTACAAAATAATGATCAAAGAAAAGCGTAGCAAACATTACTCCCAAAAAATTAATTCTACCACTTTTAATAGTCATGAACTCTTCAAAATAGTCAATTATTTGTTTGATATTGAATTCCACAAGCCCTCCAATACAGACTCTCCACCCCCTGCGGCGATCTTAGCTGACTTTTTCGCTACAAAAATCCACAAATTGAGATCATCTCTTGCAGGTTCAAGCATAGATTTACCTATCATGTTTCCTGCCTTAGACAAAGAAGGTAGAGCTGTTGATATGATCTGGAATCACTTTGAAAACCCAGACTGGAGCCACTTCCTCAAGCTTTACTCAAAATATCTAAAATCCAATTGCCTATTGGACAACTGCCCACCGACTACTATGAAAACAGCTCCTATCTCCTTCAAGGCTGAACTTTTTAACTTTTTAACATCATGCATGCATATTGGAAAAATTCCCGGAGGAACTTGGTCATATTCTCATGACTCCTATTATCAAAAACCCAAAGGAGTCCGTTTTCTTGACGGCCAACTACAGACCCATTGCCAACATACCATTCTTTCTTAAACTAATGGAAGATCTGGTTAACATCAACCTCACGGAATATTTAGAGAAGTTTAACATTCTACACGATTCTCAATCTGGCTTCCGAACAAATTACAGCACTGAAACAGTTTTGGCCTCCATGATTGACCATCTTTTCCATTTGTTTTCCCCGGAAAAAAGTGCACTGGTACTGCAGTTCGACCTGAGCAATGCCTTCGACCTTGTTGATCATGAACTCCTGATTAGGTGCCTTGATTTCATCGGCATTTCCGGACAGGTACTAAATTGGTTCACGGGTTTCTTAAAAAAACGTACATACCAGGTCTACAGCGTAGGAAACTACTCTCAAGCTTGGTCCAATCCCTGCGGAATGCCACAGGGCTCCCCACTCTCCCCCTCACTTTCCAATATCTACATGGCGTCACTGGGAAATATGCTATCCGATTTAAAACTGAAATCGTACATATACGCGGATGATATAATAATTATTATTCCCATAACCTCATTGACCCAAGAGACAGAACAATTCATCTCATCTGTCCTTACCAAGGTAGAACATTGGACTATTGTGACAAATCTAGCTCTCTTCCTAGTTTTGGCACAGGATTTAGAGAAGAAGAGCAGAACACCCTGAGGCAAGAGAGTTGTCCAGGTTGGCTCCACGGTTTGCTGAAAGCACTGACTTCACTTGGGCTAGCTCAGGGGGTTAAGAAACTACAGCTCCCAGAAGGCCAGCCTCAGCACAGGAAGTTGTCACTGAGGCAAGCTCAGCTGCAGAAAGATTTCTCTCCCTTCCCCCTCTTCAGAGCAGGGAGGGGCCAGTTGAATGGGGTTAAAAGTGAGCAGCTGAGACAGAGAGGAGAGGAGCCCAGGGGGCTTGAGGGTGAGCTCTCAGGAGAGCACACTGCTCCTCCACATAGGTGTGGGGAACTTAGCCCTGATTGTGACATGGTGAAGATGTCTGATGTGCTGGAGATTGAAGCAGAGGGACAAGTTCAAAGTTGTGAACCCATGGAACTTGGAGTTTCAAGTCCGCCCATGAAGGTTTTGAGGCCATTGACTTTGATTGAGCAAAGGTGGGGAATGTGTGGCTTTGTTTTGTTTCTTATCTGTTTTATTTTTTGCTTAAAAAGTTTGAGTGAAACAGTGCTTGTATGCCAAACGCTGGGAGCTTAGCAAAGCTAATCTTTAAACCACTGACTAGCATTGCAAACCATGGAGCGTTTGTCTTTTCACTCTCCCAGCCCAGCTGGAGACTAATTAGAGGCAGATTAGATTCTGTCGCAAGCGAGCTCCTTTGTAAAAGAAGTTCCTTATCTCCAGGCACTTCGTAGCAGGGCTACAACATTATCAGCTTTTGTCTTGTTGGGGAAAACTGTATTTCTGCTTTGACTACAAGAATGTTATTTTGTTCCTACCTTCTACCTTTGTGCTGTTGGAGGGAATTCTGCTGAGGTTACAGGAACTAATGAACCTAAGGGAGGAGGTGAAGTGCTTGAGATGCATCCGAGAGGATGAGGCCTTCATTGACGGAGTCGTTCAAGAGCTGTCCCAAGTCACCGAGCAGGCACATGACACGTCCATTCTCGGGACCCCTAAACATTCAGCTTTGAAACTGACGGTTGGGGTACAGGAAATGGCTGGAGATGCTGATTCCTGGCAGTTGGTGACCTCCTCCACAGGTAAGCATAGGAGACCCATCCCCCCTTCTTCAATTTCTTCATCCTCTTCTTCTTTTTACCGACAGGGCAGTTTTACATCTACCCCTCACCTCACCCTGAAGAACAGATTCCAAATGATACAGGATGGGACTGCCGACGAGGAACAGGATGAGGTCCAACCCGAGGCTCCAGTTCCAGAGTCTTCTGATCAACCTCCCCCGAAGAAGCGCAGAGTTGTGGTCATTGGGGACTCCATGCTGAGGGGCACCGAGGGACCAATCTGCAGACCAGATATACAGTCAAGGGAGATATGCTGTCTGCCTGGAGCCAGGGTCCGAGATGTCACCGCCTGTCTAGATAGACTACTCTAGACCTGCTTTTGTTGGAACAGTGGTCCTCGACCTGGCCAGCTTAGCTTCAACGCTAACAAATGCAAGGTCATGCACCTTGGCAACAATAATCCGTGCAGAACATACACATTGAATGGAGAAACCTTAGTAAGGACTGCCGCAGAACGGGATTTGGGGGTGATCATCAGCGAAGACTTGAAAACAGCCAAACAAGTGGAAAGGGCTTCATCTAGGGCTAGGCAAATGCTGGGTTGTATCCGGAGAAGTTTTGTTAGTCGGAAGACCGACGTCCTAATGCCTTTGTACAGAACCATGGTGAGGCCTCATCTGGAGTACTGCGTACAATTCTGGAGGCCACATTACCGCAAAGATGTGCTGAGAATCGAGTCGGTACAGCGAATGGCCACCAAGATGGTCTCGGGGCTCAAAGATCTATCATACAAAGAAAGGCTGAACGAATTGCGGCTATACTCTCTCGAAGAACGTAGGGAGAGAGGGGACCTGATTGAGACGTTTAAGTATGTCACTGGTCGCATCAAGGTAGAAAATGATGTTTTCCTTCTTAGGGGACCCTCGGCCACAAGAAGACACCCGCTGAAAATAAAGGGCGGGAAGTTTCATGGCGACACCAGGAAGTACTTCTTCACTGAAAGAGTGGTGGACAGCTGGAATAAGCTCCCAGTTCAGGTGGTTGAGACCAGCAGCGTGCCAGTTTTTAAGAACAGTTGGGGTGCTCATGTCGGATCTCTACGAGGGAAAAGGTCATCAGAGAGCGATTAACTAGGGGGATGGGTCAATGGAGTGGGCAGACTCGATGGGCCTTGGCCCTTTTCTGCCGTCACTTTCTATGTTTCTATGTATCTATCCTAACACCCTGGTGAAGAGGACTAAGATATATTCAAATATATTTTATTGAGCTCAACAAAACAATCAAACAAGAAACCAAGCAATTACAAGCAAGCTCAGTATTTTGAATAACAAAACCTGTCCCTACAGATAAGAAAGCCCCCCTATCCCAAAACAACCCACCCCAAAATAAGAACACCTTCCCTCCCAGGATCCTCCTTCCAAGTACAGCTCATCTAAAGAAAAGTATACAAAAATCAGGTAATCAGGTGTAACAAAGGAAAACAGAATACAGAGATTCAACAATTCAGCAAGCGGCTTCGGGCCAGCGGGGTCATAGTTGTCCAGAAGGGTTCCCAAGTGCGTTGAAAGACCCGAAGAAAGGTCCAACACTTCTCTCCGTTCCCACATCAAGAGGGTAATCATCCGACATCTCCAAAGAGAATAGTCGGGAGCAGTATCTTCAAGCCAATGGGTCAAAATACATTTCAGGGCCACCAATACAGTCCATTTAAAGAAAGCTGTAGCGCACCTCACTCGAGGAAAATAGTGAGGAACAGTCCCAAATAATAGCAAAGGGGAGCGACGAATGGTAATTTTCCAGAAGCGCTTCACAAAGACAAAAACAGCATTCCAATAATCTTGAATAGTGGGGCAAATACAAAACATATGACCCAAGCCCGCTTCAAGAGCTTGGCATCTCAGACAGGCTGCAGTTTCACGAAGGCGGGATAAATATGCCCCCTCTTTGGAGAAATATACAAGCGGAAAACTAACTTATAGTGTTGTTCCCAAAAAGTAGTATATTTCCGAAAGGCTGGCAACCTACGAACAGCCTGTGAGAGCACATCATCCGGCAAATCTACAGCAAGGTCACGAGCCCAGGCCTCCCGTAAATGGGAATGGTCGAACAAGGGGGATTCATCCTTTAAATGGCGATGATGGAATTTAAGGGGGACTGGAAGTTGAGAACCAATGGTAAAAGCTGTGGAAAGCAATTCGTGACATGAGGCAGTCAAAGAACTGGAGGGCAAAGAAGAAACATAATGATGAAGTTGCATATAAGCAAAATAATCAGTGGGGGGCAGACCAAACTCCTCTTGCAACTGTGCAAAAGACTTGATTTTGCCATCATCTTCCACCACTTGAAAGATATAGCGAATCCCCCTTGTTTCCCACCGAGCAAAACTCGGACCATCTATCCCCAGCAGGAAGGAGCTATTGAAGCGGATAGGCAGAAAGGGAGTTACAGAAGCGGAAAGAGTATGGAACTTACAGACCCAGCGCCAAACCTTCAGCAAGGGACGGTGAAGCACTTTCGCAGAGAGAGGTTCAGGCACAAGAGAAGGAAGAGAATGGAAATAAGCACTAAAGTGAGTAGACCGAAAACAAAAAAGTTCTAAAGAAATGTTAGAAAAAGTCATTAATGTGGCGCATGCCACAACCAACAGTCAAATAACGAAGGTTCAATAAACCCAATCCACCCCTGGAACAAAGAGTCGCGGCCCTTTTATAAGGCAAACGAGGCCGCTTCCCAGACCAAAGAAATCGCTGAACTAAGCGTACCAGTCGGCTCTCGTCTCTAGAAGACAAATAAAGAGGAAAGACCTGAAAGACATATAGCCAACAGGGGACAATAAGCATGTTGTAGAGATGCACCCGACCTAAGAGTGAAAAGGGCAAACTGCCCCAGAGCTGTAATTTGTTCTGAAGGGCCTGGAACAACGGTTCCACATTCAAGCGATACAAATGCGATAAGTCCTGAGGAATGAAGACCCCCAAGTATTTCAAGGTAGAGTCCGCCCAACAAAGAGGAAATACACCCTTCCACTTGGAACGCATCTCGGGGGGGAATGGCAAGGCCAAATTAAGAGACAGACCAGAATAAAAGCCGAATTCGGAAATGAGATCCAATGCTGTCGGTAAAGATTCTTCAGGCCTAGTAAGAACCAAGAACATATCATCCGCAAATGCTAACGTCTTCAACTCGATCCCATCAATGCTAAGGCCCCGCACGTCCGCTAAACCTCAAAGAGTACACAGCAAAGGTTCTAAAGAGAGAAGAAACAGCAAGGGGGAGAGGGGGCAACCCTGCCGGGTGCCACGAAGAATAGGGAAAGAATCCGTGCAGGTCCCGTTAATGAGAAGCGAAGCCCACGGATTAGAGTAAGGAGAGCGAATAGCATCAAGGTAGAAACCCCCCAACCCAACATATTCAAGGGTACGAAACAAGAAAGACCAATGGACACTATCAAACGCCTTGGAGGCGTCAAGACTGACAAACAGAGCCGGAATCTGATGTGATTGACAATGGGCAAGTGCAAAGAGAACCTTACGAACATTACAGATGGATTGACGCCCCCGGCCAAACCCAACTTGATTCTCATGAATAAGCTCAGAGAGATGTGGAGCAATACGATCAGCGAGCATACGGGCAAAAAGCTTAAGATTCACATTGATCAAGGAGATGGGACGATAGGATTCCGGGGAGTCAGCCTCCTTGCCAGGCTTCAACAACAAAGAGATGAGGGCCTCATTGGCATAACGTGGGAAAGAGCCCTGAGCAACAGCAGCGTTAAAATAATCCAGCAAAGGGCCACAAAGATGGGGGGAGAGAAGGCGGTAAAAGTCCCCCAAAAAGCCATCTGGACCCGGGGCTCTATCAGAATGGAGAGCTTTAATAGCAGATTCTAATTCAGCTGCACAAAAAGGGCTATTAAGCGAAAACACAATGTCTGACGACAGACGAGGAAGACCAGAAGACTGAAGATAATCCGTCAATAAGTCCGGGGAAGCGTCCTCAGGAGCAGCATATAACCGGCCAAAAAAGTCAAAAAGCACTCCGGAAATATCAGCCAGTTTGGTCGCTACCCCCCCCACTCGAGGTCCGAAGAGACAAGATCAGTTTCCTTGTGGTCTCAGCTTTAACTAAGCGGGCCATGAGTCGTCCTGGCTTGTTGCCAAAGCGTTGAAAGTGGTACTTATGAAAAGCCAGCCATCGTTAAGAACGAAAGTGGAGTAGCGAATTTAAAGCCTCCTGAGTAGATAAATAGCTTTCTCGAGTCTCCCGTGAGGGATGCAAGTGAAAAGACCGCTTAGTCACATGCAGAGCTCGTTCTAGATTAATAATTCCCTGATTGATACGCTTGTTACGGGCACTCAGGAAAGAGATAATGTGTCCCCGAATCACTGTCTTACCCGCCTCCCAAAACAAAATCGGATCAGCCAAGTGAGCAGCATTGTTGGAAGAGTAGTCCTCCCATTGGGCCTGCAAAAAGGTTTGAAATTCCTTATCTTTAGCAAGATAGGCAGGAAATCGCCAAGACGGGGTCCGAAGGTAATCAGAATCCAATGAAATATCTACCCAAATCGGAGTATGGTCTGAGATATTCAGTGGGCCGATCTCCGCCGACTGGACAAAGGGGAACAACGTCGAGGACAGAAAAACATGGTCTATCCGGGACCAAGTCCCATGGGCCCGGGAAAGATGTGTATACGAACCTCAGGATGTAAAAGATGCCAAGGGTCTATCACAGAAAGAGTCTCATAGAAATCAGAAAGAAGGCGACCCTTAGCCACCAAAGAAGTACCAGAAGTACCGAACTTATCCAAATCTGGACACATAACCAAATTAAAGTCACCCAAGAGAAGAAGCGGATCCCCAGAAAATCGAGAACAAAGCTGAAGCAATCGTTGGAGAAAAGCGGATTCCCCCGAATTGGAACCATAGGCCACAAGCAAGAGATAAGAACGAGCACCCAAAGTGAGGTATAAAAGCAAAGATCTTCCATCAGGGGCCTTGTCTAAAACCTGCACCCCAAGAGGCGATGATTGCGGACCAACACAGCAACCCCACCGTGGCGACCCTGAGAAGAAGCAAAGTAAACCCCACCCACCCAGGAGCGGGCCAATTTAAGATGTTCCTCATCAGTCAGGCGGGTTTCCTGTAAACAGGCAATGTCCGAGCGATAACGCTGTAAAGCAGCCAAAATTTTTGATCGCTTAATTGGAGACGTAATACCCCCTACGTTCCAAGAGGTGAGTCTAAAAGGGGTACTCAAGTCGGAAAGTCAGAAGAGAGACAACGTAGAAAAGACAACAGGAAAAGAAGAAAGCTACCCCAGGGGCCCAGCCACTCCCCAGAGCAGTAAGTCCACAACAACAGTTGTAACTGGTAGAAAAAATATGAGTAAGGTAAATACAAAAGAGATATAACATTCCCACAGAAGGAGGACCCCCCACCCCCACCCAACCCCTCCCCAAACCCCCTCCCCTCCCACCCACCCCAGTTCCCCCCCCCAAAAAAAAAACAAAAAAACCCCCACAACCCAACCACACACCCCAGTCTTTGGACGTGGAGTGGGAAGAAGCCACACAAAGATGTAAACAGGGCCCCAGAATCCCCCACCCCACGGAACAAAGCAAATCAAAATCCCCACACACATACACAGCAACCCAACCACGCCCCCAATACCACATAGTAACTCCCACTCAGGCATCCAGGACAAGAGGGAAGACCAAAGAGCCAGGGCCCAATTATACCGTCAAGGTATACCAAATAAAGAGGCCAATCAGGAGAAACACAAGTACCCACTCTCGCCCTCCCCACTAGGACACTCACACACAAGAGCCAAATAAGCATTTCCTGCCCAAGACCAACACCTCAAACCCTAACGTAACGCAAAACCCCCACACATACAAGGAACAGGTTTCCCCCAAGAATTAGCAGTCCCCGGGCAAATCAAACAAACTGACCACTTCCACCCACAAACAACCTCCCAATCAAACCACAAACACCCCAGACAACAAACACTGTACACTTGGGTCAAGTACTCCAGCATGGCGGCAAGAGTCTCTGGCAAGAGGGTGTAACATTCACTACCCAAGGACCGCACAACCAAAAGTATTTAGAGGAAGCTAGGCCGTGCAAACAGGGTTCAACCACCCAACAGTCAACCAGGCACCAAAAAGAGACTAGAAAACTCCTGCCTGGGAGCCCAAGGAGCGATAACAATGAGAGACATGGGAGAGACCCATAATTAAATAGGGCCAATAGACAGTAGCAATAATTGGACCAGCTCAGCAATTAAGAACAACAAGGAGCAAGCCCCATGCAGCACAGCAATGCAGGAGAAGAATATCACTGAATTAAGTCACAATCCAAGGCACAGGCGGTGAGAAGCAGCCTCCTGTCACTTCTGTCAGGGCTTCTGCCGGCTTTTTATTACTTTTATTTTTTAATCGGGCAGATAGTTTGCGTGTATTACACATGCAAAATAACTGCTCAGTTAACCCCCACCAAAGTGCCTCCTCCCTCCCCAACCCCCTAAAAAAATGCCCCCCCCCGGCCAGATGCATCCCCCGCACCGGTGCCCCACAAAAGGCAGGAGGGATGCCAACTTCCTCCTGCCACGAAATGACCATCCCACTGCGACACCCCTTGACCGGTCCACCGCACCCCTAACCTCCCCTGTACCTAAAAGTTGGGAGCAGGAGGGGTGCTCAGTCCCTCCTGCTCCTTAGGCCTCGAGAGCTGTCTTCTGGAGCAGGAGGAACTACAAAGGCCTCCTACTCCTGCATGACGTACTGCGAATGTAGGCCTTAAGCCCTGCCCCAGTGCATCATGTGATGCACGGGGAGGAGCCTAAGGCCCTGTTTGGCTGAGGGGCCTGTGGCGCCCTAGCCAATCAGGGACTTCCTTAGGGCTGAGCCTAAGGAAGTCCTTGATTGGCTATTACTTTGACCAATCAAGGACTTTCTTAGGCTCAG
Source organism: Geotrypetes seraphini (assembly GCF_902459505.1). NCBI lineage: Eukaryota > Metazoa > Chordata > Amphibia > Gymnophiona > Dermophiidae > Geotrypetes > Geotrypetes seraphini. Next base: position 142,908,555 of record NC_047087.1, read on the forward strand.
CCCTAAGAAAGACCCTGATTGGTTCAGGTGCCACAGGCCCTTTCCAAGGGAGGAACCTGAGGCTCCTGAGCCAATCAGGGCCTTAGGCTCCTCCCGGTGCATCACATGATGCACCAGGGCGGGGTCTAAGGCCCACATTTGCGGTGTGCCTTGCAGGAGCAGGAGGAGAAGGAGCAGGAGGACTTTGTGGTTCCTCCTGCTGGAGGCCTAAGGAGCAGGAGGGACTGAGCACCTCTCTTACTCCCAACTTTTAGGTTCAGGGGAGGTGTTGGGCCAGGATGGGCCCAGCCCGGCCAGGGGTGGGCCGATCAGGGGTTGTGTGGTGGGCCGGTCGGAGGGGAGGGGGGGTGATTCAGTTGGTGGCAGGAGGGAGTTGACATCCCTCCTGCCATATTCACGCGGGCAGAGAGGGCAGCATTGGGTGGTGGCAGGAGGGAGTGGCATCCCTCCTGCTATTTGAGGGTCACCGGGGGGGGGGATCGCGTTTGTCGGGGGGGCCCTCAGCCGTTTTTTGATGGGGCAGATATTTTGCGTGTGTAACATACGCAAAATATCTGTGCCATGGGAAAAATGAATAAAAAAGACAGGCAGACCTGTCAAAAAACCTGCAGACCTGTTGGTAACTCAGTTACCCAAATCTACACTTTCACAATAGCAAAAAATAATAAATCATGTGTCAGTGGACAGTGCTGCCTCAGTTCAAGTGAAGAGGAGTTTCAAAAAATGGAGGAAAAGGCCTCAGACTGGAGCCCTCCCACCACCACAATGGTGGTCCAAGGTGGTTAGACAATAACCTCACTGGCAAAAAACCTCCATTTGCACTCCCCATACATAAAAACTTTAGGCAGGGCTGTTTGTGCATACAAAGAAGATAGTAGAAATTGTTAACTTATCTTCGAATGATCGGTACACTGACAGTGGCCAGCGTTTCACAAATCTGCTGCCTCAGGGTGTAAAACGATCCGATCAAACTTTAAGTGGGATGCTGAAACGCATCTCCTAGGATCATTCGAAGATAAGTTGACAATTTCTACTATCTTCTTTGCATGCACAAGGTGTACCGATCATTCGAAGATAAGTTGACAATTTCTACTATCTTCTTTGTATGCATAAACATCCCTGCCTAAAGTTTTTATGTATGGGGAGTGCAAATGGAGGTTTTTTGCCAGTGAGGTTATTGTCTAACCACCTTGGACCACCATTGTGGTGGTGGGAGGGCTCCAGTCTGAGGCCTTTTCCTCCAGTTTTTGAAACTCCTCTTCACTTGAACTGAGGCAGCACTGTCCACTGACACATGATTTATTATTTTTTGCTATTGTGAAAGTGTAGATTTGAGTATTATTGAATTTTCACATATCCGAGTTGATCTTGGTAACTCAGTTACCGACAGGTCTGCAGTAGTCGGGTTTGCCAATAATAAAACCCGATTCAAAATAGCCAAGCAATTGTTAGTGAATCAATTGCTTGGCTATTTTGCATGGGGTTTTACTAATTTGCATGGGAGGATTGGATTGGATCGCTACAGGCGTTAGTGAATAGTGCAGGAGGGAAATCTGGTCGCAAAGAGGTTGCAAACCGATCAGTACACGATCGGTTTGCTTTGTGAATCTAGCCCTTAGTTTGGACACTTAAGTCCCGCTCAGCGTTAGGTGCCCTTTATAGAATCAGGGCCTAAATGTCTTAAAACACTCTCTAGTAATCTCAAAATTAGAATACTGCAGCTCCCTGTACAAAGGCGCATCACATAAGGAAATAAGATGTTTACAAATAGTGCACAACATGGCAATAAAAATTATTACAATCTCAAGGAAATTTGACCATATTACTCCACTCAAAAATGCACACTGGCTACCAATCTCTTACAGAATCACTTGTAAAATAGCCCTCTTAGCCTTTAAAATTCAACAGTTGAAATTACCATCTTTTCTGAATAAACTTCTAATCCCGAAATCAACACCAAGGACATTAAGATCTATAAATATAGAAACATAGAAACAGAGTATGACAGCAGAAAAGGGCATCGGCCCAACAACTCTGTCCACTTGAATAACCCTCCCCCCTAAACACTCCTTCGAAGTGACCCCACATTTGTCCCATTTTTTCTTAAAATCAAGCACGTTGTTGGCTTCAACTACCTGAAGTGGAAGATCATTCCAATGATCAACCACCCTTTCGGTGAAGAAATACTTCCTGATGTCACCATGAAATCTCCCACCCTTGATTTTTAACGGATGCCCTCTTGTAGTCGTAGGTCCTGGGAGGAAAAAGATGTCTTCTTCCACCTCAATACGGCCAGTAACATATTTGAACGTCTCTATCATGTATCCTCTCTCTCTGAGTTCCTTGAGAATGTATAGCTGCAACTTACCTAGGCGTTCTTCATATGGGAGATCCTTGAGTCCTGAGACCATCCTAGTGGCCATTCGCTGAACCGATTCCATTCTCAGCACATCCTTTTGATAGTGTGGCCTCCTAAAATTGAACACAATATTCCAGATGGGGTCTCACCATGGACCTGTACAATGGCATTATAACTTCAGGCTTTCAGCTGACAAAACTTCTTTGGATGCAACCCAGCATTTGTCTAGCCTTGGATGAAGCTTTCTCCACTTGATTGGCAGTCTTCATATCTTTACTAATGATTACTCCCAGGTCCTATTCTGCAACAGTTCTTGTTAAGGTCTCACCATTTAGGGTGTAAGTTCTGCATGGGTTTCCACCCATTTTTTGGCATTAAAACTCAGTTGCCAAATATTAGACCATTTTTCCAGTAAAAGTAGGTCTTGTGTCATAGTGTCGGGCACGGTTACTCTGCCCACTACATTGCACAGTTTAGCGTCATCTGCAAATAATGCAATTTTACCTCGAAGTCCCTGAGGCAGGTCCTGTACAAAGATATTAAATAGGATTGGAGCATTGATTACTTCCGACGTTTCGGAGGGAGTACCATTTACCACCACCCTTTGAAGTCTGCCACTGAGCCAGTTTTTAACCCAGTGGTTCCCAAATCTGTCCTGGGGGACCCCCAGCCAGTCAGGTTTTCAAGATATCCCTAATGAATATGCATGAGAGAGATTTGCATATAATAGAAGTGACAGGTATGCAAATCTCTCTCATGCATATTCATTAGGGATATCTTGAAAACCTGGCTGACTGGGGGTCCCCCAGGACAGGTTTGGGAACCACTGCTTTAACCCATGCAGTCAATGTTTCTCCTAATCCCAACGAACACCTTCTTTCAATTCCATCATTACAGATTATAAATACAAGACGAACAGAAATTTTTCAGTTACAGTGCCCCAAATATGGAATTATTTACCAACTCATTTGAGAGACGAATCTACCCTGGAGAGTTTTAAAGGCGCCTTTAAAAGTTTTTTGTATACTGACGCTTTCGACTAATAAACAGTTCAATTACTGACAGACGGATCCAATTTCCATAAGCTCTGCCTTAACACTTCCAAACTCAGTGTACCTCAGGCAGCTTTAATACCTCTAACGTTTTAGTCCTTTTATGTTCTTTTCTTGAAAATTGTCCGATGTCAATATTTATTGTCTGAATGTAACAATATGATTTTCATTGTTAATCACTTAGAAATTTTATATAAGCATTTTATCAAATTTTTAATAAAACTTTGAATTCCTTACCATTAACCATTAGAACTGAATTGAATTAGCTAGCATTTTGGAAGAAATTCAATACCACCTTATTTGATAAGAGTTAACTAGGTTACTCTTATTGATGATGTATTTTCTGTTCTTTCTGGTCTTAATGGAGTTTTATATTAGTTTTTATTTCTGATTTATTGTCTCTGTTTATCTATTTTCTTGTAAACTGTACTAGACCCCTAAAGGGGGAAATAGCAGTAGGTACTGACAAAATATAGCACAGGTTTACAAAATCATGAGTGGGGTAGATCAAATGACTTATTTATATTTTCAAATTATACCATGAAATCAACAGGCAGTACTTGAGAAAGTACTTTTAGACACATTTCATTTATATGACAGCACCTACTGGGCAGGGCTCATCTGTCTGTCTTTGCACTTGTATAAACAAATCTATGTGGATAAAGAAAGAAGGGTTTTTTTTTGCCAGGTACTAGCTAGGTACTTGGGACCAGGATTGGCCACCATGGGGATGGGCTACTGGGCTAGATGGACCATTGGTCTGACCTAGTAAGGCTAAATTTAAATTGAATCAGGTTGGGCAGACTAGATAGACCATTTGGGTCTTTATCTGCCATCAACTGCTATGTTGCTATGTTAACTGTAGCAAGGAAGTTGAGCCCTGCTAACAGATGAGTGGTGAAGTAATAAAGTTGGTACTGTGAGAACCTAAAACCATGCAGCTCCAAAGTAGAAAAAACTCCATGGCAGCAGAACAAAATTGAAGCTATGACTGTGAAAAAGGAGTGGTAAGACTCCTAACAGCAGAGAGATAGAGAAGCTGCCCAATAAAGTTTAAAAATTTGAGTGAAGGGAGAGTGAGGGATAGAAGAAAAGATGAATACTAGAGGAAGGGCTGGATGGAAGGAAGATAGCAGGGGAGCGATGAGGAGATCCTGGATGAGGAGAATCTACGGGACCCCCGTCAACATGGAGATCATGCCAATCCAACCTGATCAGCTTCTTTGACTGGGTGACGGGGAAGCTGGATGTTGGGGAGTCCCTGGACATCGTGTACCTGGACTTTAGCAAAGCATTCCACACCGCAGGTTGCTGAGCAAGATGAGTTCTATAGGATTAGGTGACACATTGACGAAATGGTTTGGAAACTGGCTTGGAGGTAGGCTTCAAGGATAATGGTGAACAGCACCCCCTCCGAAATGACGGAGGTGATCAGTGGAGTGCCACAGGGCTCGGTCTTGGGCCCGATCCTATTCAACATCTTTATAAGAGACTTGGCAGAAGGCCTTCGAGGTAAAATAACATTATTCGCCGATGACGCTAAACTAAGTAATGTAGTGGGCAAATGCACAACGGACGAAGATTCAATGCCCGACAACATGATGCACGACCTACTCCTACTAGAGCGCTGGTCTAGGACCTTGCAACTTAGCTTCAATGCCAAAAAATGCAAGGTTATGCACCTAGGCAACCATAATCCATGCAAGACTTATACCCTCAATGGTGAGATTCTAGGAAGAACGGTAGCAGAACGAGACTTGGGGGTGATCGTCAGTGAGGACATGAAGGCTGCCAGTCAGGTGGAGCAGGCCTCATCCAAGGATAGACAGATCATAGGTTGCATACACAGGGGTTTCGTCAGCCATAAGTCATTATGCCTTTGTATAGATCCATGATGAGGCCCCACCTGGAATACTGTGTGCAATTCTGGAGGCCGCATTATCGCAAGGATGTGCTGAGACTGGAGTCGGTTCAGAGAATGGCCACCCGGATGGTCTCGGGACTTAAGGATCTCCCATACGAAGAACGATTAGACAAACTACAGCTATTCTCGCTCGAGGCGCGCAGAGAGAGGGGGGACATGATCGAGACGTTCAAGTATCTCACGGGCCGCATCGAAGCGGAGAAAGATATCTTCTTTTTCAAGGGACCCACGGCAACAAGAGGGCATCCGTGGAAAATCAGGGGCGGGAAACTATGAGGTGACACCAGGAAATTCTTTTTCACTGAAAGGATGGTTGATCGCACCTGGAAGTGCAGGTGATTGAGGCCAGCAGCATGCCTGATTTTAAGGCCAAATGGGATCGGCACATGGGATCTATTCACAAGGCAAAGGTAGGGGAGGGTCATTAGGGTGGGCAGACTAGATGGGCCGTGGCCCTTATCTGCCGTCTGTTTCTATGTTTCTATGTAGAATGGGAGGGATGGATAGATGGTAATGCTTTTTTGGGAACTGAGGAAGGGAAAACATGCTACTGTGACAATGTTAAGTATGCATATTTCCACTTTTTCAGTCAATGAACTAACAAGTTGTGAATTTGATGCCAAAGAATGCTGTAAAACCATCTAGCATTGCTGGGTTTAAAATTCACATAAGGACAAATTCCTAGAGAAAAAGTCCACAAACAATTATTAGCCAAATAGACCTCAAAAGGCTACTGCTCAACCCTAGAAGGAAACTGCAAGAAATACTGTATATCTATTCTTTGAGATCCACTAAATAATTTCTAAATCTATTCTCTTGAGATCCACTAAATAATTTCTAGTGGGCTTGATAGATTTGAAGCACGTTTTTAATATTATATAAATCTAGTTGGCTAAAATACAGCCAACTATCTCTGCAAACAGGTTAGCTGCCTAACTTGACCAATTAATGCTGAAAATTTAGCAGTAGCCAGACATTTTTCAAAGGGGTTGATTATCTGTCTAACTCTCAAACTTAAATAACAAAACACTTTGAAAATGCTATAAGAACATAAGAATAGCCTTACTGGGTCAGACCAATACAAGTACCTGACAAAAACCAAAATAATAGTGCCTCATGTGAATTGAATTGCTGCCCATTATATTTGTTAAAATCATCCTAACTGCAATTCTGCTTACAATTTATGGATTGGATACAATCTATGGTTTCACAAGGCCAGTTTCCTGTAGACTTTAGTGAAATAATTATCACTCCTATCTTGAAAGATTCAAAACCTTGAAAAGCCTTATCTTCTAATTACAGACCAATAGCCTCCATACCAATCTATGTAAATATTACGTAAGGGTTGATATCATAATATCTGTCAAATTATTTAGATCATACACTGTTATATTATTCCCAATCAGGATTCAGAATAAATTATAATACAGTGACACTGCCAGGACCGGATTAAAGGGTAGGCCCAGTAGGCACGTGCCTAGGGCCTGATATTGTCAGGGGGGCCCCAGGGCTGATGTTAGTGGGGAGTAAACAGGGCAGCTGTTCTGCGCGTGGGGATCCAGGGGGTCCCGTGGTCCAAACTTCTCTTTATCTCCTTCACTTCCCCTCACCTTCCCAATCTTTATTAAACAGTTAAATTTTCCTTTTCAGAGGGGCCCCGAATTGGCAGCCGTTCTCACAAACTGCTGATGGCTGCCCCAAAGCTTTCCCTCTGCAGTAATCTGCTCTGTCAGAAACAGAGGGAAAACTTTGGGGCAGCTGTCGGCAGCTTGTGAGAACAGCTGCCTTGTCAGGGCCCCTCTGAAAAGGAACATTTTGGCTACCGGGGAGGGGGGGGGAGAAGTGGTCTGCTCCGAGTGTTCCAAGGATTAGCGTCATGAACTTCTTCAAGCAGCAGCAGCGTTTACAATTCGCTGCTGTTGCTGGCTTTGGGCCTTCCTTTCTGCCGGGTCCTGCTTACTTGCTGTTTCCGCAAAGGCCATTCCCTTGTTTAAAAGCAGACTGAAAACCCATCTTTTAGATATAGCTTTCAATCCTTAACTCTACTCCTCTGCCCTTCAACCCAGCCAGCTGATTAACTGTTCCCCTTAACTATATTCATGACATCCTGTTTGTCTGTCTTGCCTGTTTAGATTGTAAGCTCTTTTGACCAGGGACTGTTTTCTTACTCTTTTTGTAACTCTGTGCAGTGCTGCTTGCATCTGGTAGCGCTATAGAATTAACAGAAGTAGTAGAGATGTCAGAGCATGGAGGGAGAGGGAGAGATGGAAGAAAAGGAAAGGAGAGAGATGCCAGGGAATCAGGGAAGGGAACTGTGGGGTGGAAAGGAAAGAAAGGAGAAGAGAAAGATGCCAGAGCATAGGAGAGGGGGTGGTTACAGAAAGAGAAAAATGGAGAGGTGGTAGAGCTGAAATGAATCATATACAAAGGAAAGAAAGGGAAGAGGATAGACAGTTTATGGAAGGAGCATAGAAAGAAGGAAGATGTCATATGGAACCAGGAGAGGATGGACAGATCAGAGAGGAAAGGGCAGAGGCTGGATAAAAGGGCCAGATGATGCATAGCAGAGAGAGAGGACAAGATGCTGGCTAGAAAAAAGAGAGTGAAGACAAGATGATTAAAGCAGAAACGACAAAAGGTAGAAAAAAATGTTTTATTGCTTTAGAATAAAATAGTATTGCAGTTGTATTGATAAAACATTTATAAACAGAAAATAAGGTAATCTTTTAATTGGACTAATTTTAATACTTTTTTTTTTTTTTACTAACTTTCAGAGGCCAAAACCCCCTTTCTCAGGCCAGGACAGGATAATGTATCAGCAGTATACTATATTGACCTGAAGAAGGAGGGTATGGCATCTGAAAGTTAATTGAAAAATAGATTAGTCCAATAAAATGGTATATTCTTATTTTCAATTTTTGTTTTATTTCTATTTGTTAATTTGTAAAGTGGTGATTGTCAGTTTCTTCAAATTTACATCTGCTATATTTATATTTTGCAGAGTATTAGGGGGCTATGTGTCACTGTTTCTGTGATGTTTCACTGTATGCAGTTTGGCTTCTTGGCGGTTCAGTTTAACCTTTATCTACATATTTCTATTTTTAGTTTGTGATTAGAGAATGACACGGGGGAAAAATCTGTCCCCGGCCCACCATCCTCTGCACCGCCCCGTCACTGCCGTTCCTTTCACCGCCCCGTCACCGTCACCGCCATCCCTTTCACCGTCCCGTCACCGCCACTGTCATCCCATTCACCGCCCCGTCACCGTCCCCGCAGCATCCATATAAGCCTTAGTACTGTAATATTTAGCTTATTCCTTTCTTATAAATCAAAGTTCCTGCTGCTGAACTAGAGAAAGAGATGTTCAACTGGCAGGGCTTTGTTTATAAATTTTTATCAACACAACTAATATACTACTTTATCCTAAAGCAAAAAATAAATAAATAAATAGAATTTTTTTTTTCTACCTTTGTTGTCTGGTTTCTGCTTTCCACATCTTTTCATTCAATTCCTTCCATCCACTGTGTGTCTTCTCTCTGCGTCTTCCATTTGATGTTACGGTGCCTCTCTCTTCACCCCCCCCCCCAATTAGTCTAGCACCCATCTTCCCTCCGCTCCCCCATAGTCTGGCATCTGTCTTCTTCCCTTCCAGCATCTTCTCCCCACTCTGTCTTCCACATTTCCCTTCAGGGTCTGTTCCTCTCCACCCTCTTTCAATGTCTGTTCTATTCCTTTCCACCACCACCCTTCCCTCCCTCCTTTACCATCTGTTCCTTTCTACCACCCTTCAGCTCCTCTCGTGTGGCCTATCTATCTACCTTCCTCCCTCTTATTTTCGTGGCACATTACAATGTAATTTGTGCAAGCCACTGGAGCCTGCGAGCTCGGTCCCTGTCCCATCCCCACAAACCATCTCGCTTCTGTGCCCCTATTTTCCCCATTTCTAATATCTCCCCTATGTATCTGCCATTGCCCCCCCCCCGTGTCCATATGCCATCCCCATGGCATGTCCTCTTTATGTCTCTGTCCCTATGCCCCATGCACATAATTTCCCCTCTTTCTGTTACCTTCCTGTGTCCAGATTTCCCTTATCTTCCTCTTCCATACCAGTGTGTCTCTTCTTTTCAACCCCATCTATCTTCTTTCCTTCTTTCTTCCCCCCCTGCTTCCAGCATCTGGCTCACCTGCCTGTCCTTCCCTTTCTTTCCTGCTGTGGGTTTTTATTTCCCTCTTCATCCCCTTGGCCCAGAATCCTTTTCCCTTTCACTCCCTCCTTCCAGTGTGAGCCGGGAACACGCGTGATCGTGCGGTCCCCGCAGTCCCCATCCACCCGCCCGATCGATCGTAACGTTTAGCCAGCTCCCTCCCTTCACCTCACCTTAGTTTGCAGGCTTTCTTTTTCGGCGACCTGCACGCTTTCAAAGAGCCGCGCACGCACGGCTGCTCAGTGTTCAATCTTCTGCTCTGCTGCAACTTCCTGTTTCCGGTTGCGTCAGAGCAGAAGATTGAACACTGAGCAGCCGCGCATGCGCGGCTCTTTGAAAGCGTACAGGTCGCTGAAAAAGAAAGCCTGCAACTAAGATGAGGTGAAGGGAGGGAGCTGGCTAAACGCTACGATAGATCGGGCGGGCAGGGGCTGCGGGGACCGCGTGATCCTTGATGCCTCACTGTAGAGACAAGACCATTCACCACTCCACGGGGCGGTGAATGGCCTTGTCTCCATCCCATCAGCGACTGCTATTTTTCTTTCCCCGTTTCGGCGGGTTACCCGCGGCTAAACGCAGCTAGCCGCGGGTAACCGCCACCGTGTCATTCTCTATTTGTGATTACTTATTCCATACTGGGTGAGGGTGTATCTGTGTTCTGTGTGTATGAAAGACATGGGGACTCTTCTATCAAACTGCGCTAGCAGTTTTTAGTGCAGGGAGCTGTGCTGAATGGCCCGTACTGCTCCCGACGCTCATAGGAACTCTGAGCGTCGGGAGCAGCGCAGGTCATTCAGCACGGCTCACCGCACTACAAACTGCAAGCTCAGTTTGATAGAAGAGGCAGATGGTTTTCTGTTAGCGTTGACTAGCCTTGTTTGGCGAAATGCATCAGGCATGGTTCTTGGGAGAACCTTGAATAAACCTGATTTGAATCTCCTTATTTTCTGCCGATCTTCCTTTGTTCCACATTGGATTCTTTGGTGGACTGCTTGCCTTGTTGTTTCGTTACAAGTTAACATATATAGAGTGGAACGTACTAGAGGAGTTACAGATTTGGTTGTTCATACATACATATGGGTTACAGTTGGTTGACAGAGTGAGGCAGTTGAGAGGCATTGCAATCTTGGTTATTAATATAGACTTATTTGTCGGATTGTATTACTGCTTTACAATATATTTGAACACTTTTATATACATACTAGTCTTTAAGCCCGTTACATTAACGGGTGCTAGAAATTCCTCGGCTTCCTCCCCGTCCCTTTCCCCTTCCCGTCAACCCACTTGTTTCCCTTTGCACAGTCTCCCTGCTTCATCCGCTTCTTCTCCTGCGTGGGCCACCGGAGCAGAGAGGACTGGGCAGAGGGGGCTGCCAGCCGGGGCTGGCGGAGAGGAGCTAGGCGGCTGGAGGAGTAGCAGCAGCTGCTGCCGATTGCAGCCTCCGTCCCACTTTCGCCTCCCTGGATTTGCTAGAGCGGCCTGCAAGGTTCGCTACAGTGGCTGGTGTACCTCAGCAGGCCGCTTTGAAGAGGACCAGCAGTGGGAGGGAAGAGTCGCTGGCACACGCGCTAGCGCAGGCACCGTGAGCACTGGCACAGAAGCACAGCTCACGCCACCAGGACTCACGGATTTTCGACAGCGCATGCGCGCTTAGACTTTTATTATTATGGATGGAAAGGGTTCAGAGTTAAAGTCCTGGATAAGTAGGTGGGAAAGGAAGGAAGGGGGATTTGTTCAGAGATGTTTGGGGGTTGCTTAGAAGAAAAACTGTGCACTGGTATGCTAATATTTGTTTGTTTTGAATTTAAAAAAAAAATGAAATACAAGTGGAAATAAAGAAGTAAATGGGGGCAGGTGTGGGCTGGGCATGGGCAAGGGGGCCCTCAAAGAATTAATCCTGCCATGGACACTGCCCTGGACCCTACAGTTTGATCTATCTTCAGCCTTTGATCTGATAGATCATGCCATATTACTGCAGATATTGGATGCAATAGATGTAACAGGTATAGTTTATAAGTGATTTGAGGGATTTTTGCAAAATTGTAAAAACTCAAGGAGGAATATCAGAGAACTGGTCTAATCGTTGTGGAGCTTCCCAGGGCTCTCCACTATTCCCAAAGTTATTCAATTTGTATCTTCCCTCCCTTGGCAGTATATTGAATGTGTTAGAAGGCAGTTTTCAAAAGCTTACCCTTTCCCCAGGTTAATATACTTGCTTTGATCAACTCTGCATGCACTTTCACCCATAAAAAAGCAGATTGGCTTGTAGGAGGGATTAGGTCAGGAGAAGCAGTAACAGTATGTTTTAACATTTTCAATTTAAATATTAGCAGAAAAGCAAGTGCAAATCTGTGTGGGTACTTTTTCCCTAGGCAAGAAAAGTAAACTAACACTTACCCTTTGCGAACTGGTGCAAAGTCCATGGCTAAAAATGTCCACAAACTTTACAATTAGTTGCATAATTTTGACTCCCCCCCACTTTATTCTTTATATAGTCTCAGTACTTACATGATTGAGAAATTTGCTGTCTTTAGTTGCCCAACCTATTTGCATAACACCAGAAGTAACAACTGTAACTTCATAGTACCAGACACCAGAATCCACACAGAATGTACACCGAACACTTTCAAAAGATGAGGCATCACATCGTGCCTGAGTGAGAAATTATACAAGCAAATATTTGTAATTAATTATCACCATCTTCAATAGGAAGCTTAGCAACTATGGGGCACCTCTTCTGTGTTTTTTTTTTTACACACTGCCCACATTTCCAGACTTTTCTATTATTCCCTTTCTTTCCACCCTATATCATGTGCTCCTTTTTTTTGGATTTGATAGATTTCTTATATTCAATTTTAGGCCTTCATTTGAAGCCATTTGAGGTTTACTTCCCCTGTTTTACACCCTCTCCCCAAACATACCTAATCTAATGGTTGAAGTGGGCAGTCCTTTTCTAGGAGTTATGCACTAAGGCTCCTTTCAGAAGTTTACAATCCATAGGTCTGTAAACTAGCCATTAGGTAACACCATTAATCTATGACCAAACTCGCCCTCCTTCCCTTCAGACATGAAGGGGGAAATTATATAACTAGCACCTAAATTTAGGCGTCGGTAGGTATCCTGCAAATGGTCAGAAATGACAGGGTTGAAGTGCCTACTGAAGCCTAAATAAAAGGCGGCTAAAATGGCTGCTGGAATCGCGACTAGGTAGACACTTTAGGCCGCGGAATGCCAAATTAGGTGTGGCCAACACCCAAAGTGGCATTATGCGATCTAAAGTGGCTACCCAGCTGCGAATCACACCAAGATAGGCAGCTGAAAAGTAAGTCCGGGTAATCCTGGTCTACATTTCAGCTGCCTATCTTTGCATAGACCACAGCAGCCGATTGAGGCAGGGGAATTCCCCACTCTCCCATCAGCAGAGTAGCAGGGATTCCCTAAAGCCACGATTCTTGGGCGCCAGTTACAGAATCGTGGCTTTAGGGAGTCCCTTTGGTCGGCAGGCCCACCTCTTCTGAATGGCAGGCCTTCCCATTCCTAGTGCATCCTGGGCCAACCGGAGTCTTAGGCCTACTTCCCAGTGCATCCTGGGATCTCTGCCGATTGGGCAGATCTCTAAGACCACTCCCATGGGAGGAGCCATAGGGATCTGGCCAACAGAGTCTTATGCTACTCCCAATGCATCCTGGGATGCACTGAGGAGGCCTAAGACTCCGGTTGGCCCAGGTGCCTGAAACCCCTCCTATGGGAGGAGCGTTAGGTGCCAGGCCCAATAAGGGCCTTAGGCCCCTCCTCGGTGCAATCCAGGATGCATCGGGAAGGGGAAGGCCTGCGATTCGGAAGAGGCAGGCCAGCCGGCCAGAGAGACTGGCCATCCCTCTAGCCAGCCTTCGACTAAAAGGTATGGGTGGGTTTCACGAGGTGGGGATATTAATGGGGGCTACCAGCAGGAGGGATTGGGCATCCCTCCTGCTAGGGATGTTCAGGGGGCTGCCGGCAGGAGAAATTGGTTTTCCTCCTGCCGGGGATGTTAGGGAGGAGGGGGGCGGAGCCGCTGGCAGGAGGGAGTGGGCATCTCTCCTACCAGCTGATTTGAGGTCGAGTACGGGGGTTCTCTCAGCCAATCATTACCTTTGAAGTCTATCCAGTTTTTCTCTCAATCAATTACTAGAACTTAGTATTACTGTACCACTAAATATATTTTCCAACTGGGAACCATAGGGAGTTTTCATAAATTTTACTCTCCTTTGAAAAGGAGCTGTAACCTAAATGATTCAAAGTCACCTCCCAAAATAATAAAAAAAATTCCCATGGGTATACAGTGTTACAATGTGATGCTATACCTTTAATATGGAAATAAAATTGAATAAATTGAATTTTCCATAAATATTTGCTGTGTTATAGTCTCTTGATGGGTATATCATGAAATCTTTATGAGAACATGCGATTTACAGAGAAGACTGGCAGAGAAAATAGCAGAGAACACTACCATGCTTGCAAGCCCTACCAAACATTTAACAGACATCATCATGCAGTACCAATGTTATCCCACTGCCTTATTGTTCCTTACCTCCAGCCCATGGGGTGAGATTTTGAGGTACTCGCTGACATCATTACTATTCAGCATTGCATGGATATTAGTTAAGTCAGCTTTCTCATACGTGAACTGTCTGCCTTCTTTTAAAACTATAGGAGAGAAGAATATTATTGCTCTACTTTAATAGGTTTTCTCCACAAATATTTTTAAATCAAATATCTTGTCTTTAATAATTGTATCAATATTCAGCCTGTTTACTCCCATTAAGCAGATTTTAATAATCACATTCCTTATTGGTATTAGGCTCCCAAATCACCGGCACAACAGGAGATCTAGAGAATTGTTCTTCCTATTAAAACTAATTATTCATATTATCAAAAAGATATTGCAACAATGCAGTCAAACTAAAGAAATATGCTAATCTTCACACTTAATGAAAGAAATATTCAAAACAGCCCACAGTGATGCAAAGAAAGTTATTTGCCCCTTGTTGACGAAACCAACTTTTGCACCCTCAGACAGCATATAACCATAGTTGGTAGAAAGAACAGTGCTTCAACAGCTTAACCTGTTTTTGGATGGAAATAGTAAGACAGACTGGAGCGTGTCTGGTTTTCAATCTCATTTTACAACAGATGTGGCATTGGTATCTTTTGTCAACTGACAGCAAGAGGACTGTCAAAAATGTCATCAGTAAAGGAGTGAATTTGGATTTGGTGCTTCGTGGCTATGTCAAGGACAGGTCGGATGTATAGGCTGAATAGTAATGGGAGAGTAGTGCTCCTTGTGGAACACCATAGTTGAGTGGCTGGTGTTTCGATAAGGTTGAGTTCCATTGTATTTGTTGGGATCTTTGGTTTAAGAAGGAGGAGAACCATTTACGGGTCAGGTTGTTGATTCCAATTCTGACCAATCTGTTCAGGAGGACAGAATGGTTGATGGTATTGAAAGCAGCGATTAGGTCTAATAGGACTAAGAGGGTATCTTCGCCTTTGTCTAGGTGTTTCCAACAGTCGTCAATTATGTCAAGTAAGACTGTTTCAGTGCTGTGGAATTTTCTTAAGCCAGATTGGCACCTGGAGAGGGTGGTTTGTTTGCTTGTGAATTCTCCAAATTGGATCAGGACTACTTCCTCCAGGATTTTGGATATGAAAGATAAGTTTGAGACAGATCTGTAGTTGTTTGGTTGATCAGGTTCTAAGGAAGGTATTTTTAGAACTGGTTTAACTATGGCAGTCTTCCAGTTTGTTGGTAGAATCCCAGATTTGAGAGATTTGTTGATCAGTGGCAGTACAGATTGTAAGTTTCTCTGACTGATAGGAGAAGGGTGGACAGAAACGGGTCAAGAGTAGTGTTTTTTCTTTCTTTTCTCAGAGACTTATCTGAGGTTTAAATTGAGAGGCTAAAGTTTCATCTAACTTCTAACATTTACGTTATGGGGCTCATAATCAAAAATTAAACACGTCTAAAAATCCCCCAAGTTGGCACTTGGATGACCTAAAAGATAGATTGTCCAAGTGCCGATAATCAAACTGATTTCCTGGATGTGTCACAAGACTTTTTAGGTCTCTGAATCCCACTGTGCGCCCAGAGCTAAAAAGGTGTATCTGGAGGAGTGGGTGGAATGGAGCGAGATGTAGGCAGTATGTGGGCGGGATGGAGGCATCCTGTAGGGATAATTGAATGTTTTACTAGACATCCTTGACGAAACTTAAGATGTTATTGAGTTAGACGATGTAAAAACAGGTACAAGTGCCAAAAGGTATCCAAAGTGACCAGATAACTACTGCAAAGACAAAGTAAAGACCCACATACACTCCCTCAGTGTTCACTGAGCCCCTCACACTCTCACAAAGATCAGAATAAAAAAGTACATACCTGTCTCTAGAACATCAGCACCTCGTATAGGAAAGCCTAGTAGAACTGCATAGAAAAACAAAGTAAAGACCCACATACACTCCCTCAGTGTTCACTGAGCCCCTCACACTCTCACAAAGATCAGAATAAAAAAGTACATACCTGTCTCTAGAACATCAGCACCTCGTATAGGAAAGCCTAGTAGAACTGCATAGAGGTGTCTTAAATAGCCTGGGGGTGGGTGGGCTAGTGAACCATAGAGAGGAGGACCCACTCTAACCACTACATTTATGGTGGAACATGTGTGCCCACCAACCCCCCCCCCCCCAAATCCTACTCTACTGCCAATATATGTGCCACCTGCTGCCATAAGTGCTACTGGGGTTGAAAACAGGTGGGCACAGTAGATTTTGGGGTGCTCACCATAACCTATAAGAGAGTTCTGGTGAGATGTTTATATGCCACCCTTTTTGTGAAGTTCACAGTAGTGCCCTCTAAGGCGCCCCATTGTTCTGTTACCATGTCTGGGTGGCCAGTGCATTACAAGACTGGCTGCCCACAAATCCAAATGATCTTGTTCTGGGCGTTTGAGACTTGGATGAAATTTTGGTCGAAATTGCGGTATAAACATAGATGTACTGGTGGTCTGGAAGAACAATAGCCTGGATGTCCAGACAGACGATTTCAAACAAACAAACAAACAAACCCAAAATTGAACATTCCAGAGGTATTTTTTGAAAATGGGCATTCTCCCACTGCTGACTTTGGGCATTTAGTGACATATGCCCAAATCGGACTTAGACGTATGTTTTGATTATGCTCCTCCACACATTTAGTTGATCAGATTGGGTCTGAAGGATTTGGTTCCAGATATACTCATAGATAGAATTGGCTATCAACAGAAAGCTTTGACTAAAATAAATGGTGGTTTTTCACTGCCTTCAAAAATTGCAATTTGGATAGAAACAGAGAAACATGATGGCACATAAAGACCAAATGGCCCATCCAGTCTGCCCATCCACAACATTTGCTATCTCCTTCTCTCCCTATGAGATCCCACATGCCTGTTCCATACTATCTTGAACTCAGATACATTCTTCATTTCCACTACCTTCAGCGGGAGACTATTCCACACATCTACTACCCTTTCTGTAAAGAAGTATTTTCTTACATTATTCCTGAGCCTATCGCCTCTTAACTTCATCCTATGCCCATTCCTTCCAGAGTTTTCCTTCATTTGAAAAAGACTCACCTCCTGTACATTAACACCACAGAGATATTTAAATGTCTTGATCATATCCCCACTCTCTCCCTTCTTTCCTCCAGAATATACATATTAGGGTCTCTAAGTCTGACCCCGTACAATTTATGACAAATATCACTAACCAATTTTGTAGCAGCCCTCTGGATCGACTCCATCCTATTTATATCTTTTTGAAAGTGGGGTCTCCAAAATTGCACACAATACAATATTCCAAATAGGGCCTCACCAGAGACTTCTACAATGGTATTATCACTTCCCTTTTACTACTGGTCATTCCTCTCCTTATGAACCCAAGCTATCCTCCTGGTTTTGATCATCACCTTTTCTACCTGTTTTGCTACCCTGAGATCATCAGACACAATTACCCTCAAGTCCCACTCTTCTTCTGCACACAGAAGTAATTTTCCTCCTATACTATACTGTTCTGGATTTTTGCAGTCCAAGTGCATGACCCTACATTTTTAGCATTAAATCTTAGTTGCCAATTACCAGACTATTTTTCAAGCTTCACCAGATCTTGCCTCATGTTATCCATACCCTCCAGAATGTTTACCCTATTACAGAGCTTGGTATAATCTATAAAAAGAAAACCTTTGCCAGACAATCTTTCTGCAATATCACTTACAAAGAAGTTAAATAGAGCCAGCCCAAGGACAGATCCCTGTGGCACCTCTATTAACAACACCCTTATCCTCTGAGCAAATTCCATTTACCATTACCCTTTGTCTCCTTCCACTTAACCAGCTTTTAATCCAGTTTGTCACTTTGGGGCCCATACCGCATGCATTCAGTTTATTTATCAGTCACCTTTACGGCACTATCTCAAAAGCTTTGCTAAAGTCTTAGTACATTACATCTAGCGTCCCTCCCATATACAACTGTTTTGTCATCTAATCCAGCGGTCTCAAACACGCGGCCCGCATGTGGCTCTCCAGATTTTATTTGCGGCCCGCGGTCTGGAGGCATCATTCTCTTCCTTTTGGAGCAGCAGCCGGCTCGTTCGTTCAAAGCTGCGGGTTGGCAGCTCCTTGCGCTATCCACTCCTGCATCGGAAGCCTCTCAGAGAGGCTTCAGACGCAGGCACGGATCTCGCAAGGAGCCGCCACCCGCGGCTTTGAACGAACGAGCCGGCCAGACACTCTGCTGCTCCAGTGGCGTACCAAGGGGGGGGGCAGTCCACTGTTCTCCCTAGAGTGTGGCTCGCGGCTCGTCTAGAGCAGTGGTGCCCAACCTGCTTCCCTTCCCTTCTCACTGCTGCCATCGGGGATCAGGCTGGCACCGTGTTCTTTGATCTCCCTGCTTCTCTTCCCTGCGGGGCCGACCAACTCTCGCGGCCCAACGTCAATTCTGATATCGAGAGGACGTTCTGGCTAGCCAATCGCTGCCTGGCTGCCCGGAACGTCCTTTCCGACGTTAGAATTGATGCCAGGCGGCGAGCGTTGGTCGGCCCCGTGCAGAAGAGAAGCAGGGAGATCTCGGCCTGTTCCCGATAGCGGCAGCGGCAGCAGCCTATTCCGCGGCGGCGGTGGCATGGGGAGGGCAGGAAGGAAGGAAGAAAGAAAGAAAGAAGGTGGGGTGGGGACAGGGAGCTTTTCACTTGGTTTTTACAGATCTTACCCCTGATCTTTCATCCGAGAACAAAGAACAGAAATAATTGTTAATCAGTTCAGCCTTATCCTTATCGATTTCTACATATTTTTCACCCTCACCCTGGAATCTCACTATGCCACTTTTGACACTTCTTCCTCACTTACATATCTAAAAAACATTTTGTCCCCCAATTTTACCTTATTGGCTATCTTTTCTTCCATTTGCATCTTAGCTTTACTGACTTTTCCTGCTTCTTGTAGTTTTTCCACATATTTTTGACTGTCTTCCTCTTTCTGACACAGCCTTCTTTTTCTTTTAAGTGCTTTCCTAGCAAAATAGCTTCTTTCAGTTTTGCCCACTGCTTTTCTATTTCATTCAGATGTTCCCATCCAACTAATTCTTCCTTGAGGTATTTCTACATCTTGACAAAGTTAATTCTTTTGAAGTCTAGAACCTTCAATCTTAAAGTAAGTCCTCTCCTCTTGCATTTTGATATTGAACCTCAACATTCTGTGATCACCCACTGTAACCTCAGGAATACTTCCCCCATTTGCAAGCACCGAGAGTTAGATGCACTAAACGTGGGTCTGCTGTGGTCCAATTTTTGATTGATGTTTAAACAAGTTTGCATGCAAATGAATTCAACAGAGGTTTGTTGTAATCCCCATCCAATCCTGCCGAATAATTGCTGTGAGGGCGACTCTCACACATGGCACACAATCGGCAAGGGAAGCTCAAACAGCTGAGAGATAGGGGAAACCCCAAAGCAGCTTCCAGCTACTCAGATGTTCATAAGAACATAAGAATAGCCTTACTGGGTCAGACCAATGGTCCTTCAAGCCCAGTAGCCCATTCTTACGGTGGCCAATCCAGGTCACTAGCACCTGGCCAAAAACCAAGGAGTAGCAATATTCCAAGCTACCGATCCAGGACAAGCAGTGGCTTCCCCCATGTCTTTCTCAATAACTGACTATGGACTTTTCCTCCAGGAAATTTTCCAAACCTTTCTTAAAACCAGCTACACTATATGCTCTTACCACAACCTCTGGCAATGGGTTCCAGAGCTTAACTACTCTCTAAGTGAAAAATATTTCCTCCTATTGGTTTTAAAAGTATTTCCCTGTAACTTCGAGTGTCCCCCTAGTCTTTGTAATTTTCACTCAGGATTTTGTAGACTTCAATCATATCTCCACTCAGCCATCTCTTTTCCAAGATGAAGAGCCCTAGCCTTTTCTCATACAAGAGAAGTTCCATCCCCTTTATCATCTTGGTCGCTCTTCTTTGAACCTTTTCTAGCACCACTATATCTTTCTTGAGATAAGGAGACCAGAATTGAACACAATACTCCAGATGAGATCACACCAAGGAGCAATACAGGGGCATTATAACATTCTTAGTCTTGTTAACCATTCCTTTTTTAATAATTCCTAGCATCCTGTTTGCTTTTTTGGCCGCCGCCACCACCACACATTGGGCAGAAGGTTTCATTGTATTGTCTATGATGACACCCAGATCCTTTTCTTGGGCGCTAACCCCAAGGTGGACCCCAGCATCCGGTGACTGTGATTCGGGTTATTCTTCCCAATGTGCATCACTTTGCATTTGTCCACATTAAATTTCATCTGCCACTTGGACACCCAGTCTTCCAATTTCCTAAGATACGCCTTCAATTTTTCACAATCTGCAAGCGTTTTAACAACTTTGAACAGTTTAGTGTCATCTGCAAATTTAATTATCTTACTCGTCATTCCAATTTCCAGATCATTTATAAATAAGTTAAATATCACCGGTCCCAGTACAGACCCCTGCAGCACTCCACTGTATACTCTCCTCCATTGAGAAAAATGACCATTTAACCCTATTCTGTTTTCAATCCAATAACCAATTCCTAATCCACAATTGAACTTTGCCACCTATCCCATGACTCTTTAATTTTCTCAGGAGTCTCTCATGAGGAACTTTATCAAAAGCTTTCTGAAAATCTAGATACACTGCATCAATCGGATCACCTTTATCCACATGTTTATTCACACCTTCAAAGAAGTCAAGCAAATTGGCGAGGCAAGATCTCCCTCGGCTGAACCCATGCTGACTCTGTCTTATTAAATCATGTTTGTCTACGTGTTCCACAATTTTATTTTTTATAATTGTTTTCACCATTTTGCCTGGCACTGAAGTAAGGTTTATCAGTTTGTAATTTACCAAATCTCCCCTGGAACCCTTTTTAAAAATCGGTGTAATATTGGCCACCTTCCAATCTTCAGGTACTATACGATTTTAGCGACAGGTTACAGATCACTAACAGTAGATCAGCAAATTCATGTTTGAGTTCTTTTAGTACCTTGCAATGAATACCATCCGGTCCAGGGGATTTATCATAAGAACACAAAAATTGCCGCTACTGGGTCAGACCAGTGGTCCATTGTGCATAGCAGCTCACGTGCAAGCCCTCTTGTCAAAGATCAGCGCCCTAAGACTAGCCCTACTTGCATACATTCCGGTTCAGCAGAACTTGTTGAGCTTGGTCTTGAATCCCTGGAGGGTGTTTTCCCCTATGACAGACTCTGGAAGAACGTTCCAGTTTTCTACCACTCTCTGGGTGAAGAAGAACTTTCTTACATTCGTACGGAATCTATCCCCTTTCAATTTTAGAGAGTGCCCTCTCGTTCTCCCTACCTTGGAGAGAGTGAACAACCTGTCCTTTTCCACCAAGTCTATTCCCTTCAGTACCTTGAATATTTCAATCATGTCCCCTCTCAATCTCCTCTGTTCGAGGGAGAAAAGGCTAAGTTTCTCTAATCTTTCGCTGTATGACAACTCCTCCAGCCCCTTAACCATTATAGTCGCTCCTCTTTGGACTCTTTCGAGTAGTACCATGTCCTTCATGTATGGCAACCAGTGCTGGACACAGTACTCCGGGTGAGGGCGCACCATGGCCTGGTACAGCGGCATGATAACCTTCTCCGATCTGTTTGTGATCCCCTTCTTTATAATTCCTAGCATTCTATTCGCCCTTTTCGCCACCGCCGCACATTGCGTGGACGGCTTCATCGACTTGTTGATCAGAACTCACAAGTCCCTTTCCTGGGAGGTCTCTCCAAGTACCGCCCCGGACATCCTGTATTCGTGCATTAGATTGTTACCTACATGCATCATTTTACACTTATCCACGTTGAACCTCATCCGCCATGTTGATGCCCATTCCTCGAACCTGATTATGTCATGTTGCAGATCTTCGCAATCCCCCTGCGTCTTCACTACTCTGAACAACTTCGTATCGTACGCAAATTTAATCACCTCACTCATCGTACCTATGTCCAGATCGTTAATAAAGATGTTGAAGAGCACGGGTCCAAGCACCGAGCCCTGCGGCACCCCACTGGTGACGCTCTATTGTCCATTTACCCCCACTCTCTGTTTTCTATGCTCCAGCCAGTTTTTAATTCATGTGAGTATTTCACCCTTGATTCCATGGCGCACAATTTTCCGAAGTAGTCGTTCATGCGGAACCTTGTCAAACGCCTTCTGAAAATCCAGATATACAATGTCGACCGGGTCGCCCTTGTCTATCTGCCTGTTTACTCCCTTGAAGAAGTGCAGTAAGCTTGTCAAATAAGATCTGCCTTTGCTGAAACCATGCTGGCAATTTCCAGATTCACCAAGGTTTCTTTCAGTTCCTCCACATCATCAACCTTAAAAAACATTTCTGGTTCAAGTAGATCTCTTACATCTTCTTCTGTAAATACCGAAGGAAAGAATTAATTCAGTCTCTCCGCTATGGCCTTAGTCTCCCTGAGCACCCCTTTTATTCCTTGATCATCCAACAGTCTCATAGATTCCCTCACAAGTTTTCTGCTAAAAAAAATTGTTATGAATTTTTGCCTCATTTGCAAGTTTCTCTTCATATTCTTTCTTAGCTGTCTTTATCAATGCTTTATCAATGCTTTGCATCTAACTTGCCAGTGCTTGTGTTTCTTCTTATTTTCTTCATTCAGATCCTTTTTCCATTCTTTAAAGGATTTTTTTTGGCTCTAATAGCCTCTTTCACTTCACCTTTTAACCACGCCAGCTCTCATTTCCTCTTCGTTGCTACCTTTGCTGATATATGGAATGCATTTGGTCTGGGTTTCCACAATGGTATTTTTAAATAACATCCACGTCTGGTTTACAGTCCTAACCTTTGCAATTAATCATTTTAGCTTCTTTTTAAGCATTTGCCTAATTTTATCAGTCACCCTTTCGAAAATTAAACACCTCTACAGTAGATCTCTTTTGCGACGTCACTCCTGGTATCAGCTCAAATTTGATCACATTATAATCACTGTTTCCAAGCGGACCCAACACAGTTAACTCCTGTACTATGTCTTGTATTCCACTAAGGACCAAATCTAAAATAGCTCCTCCTCTTGTCAGTTCCCGGACCAGTGGCTCCAAGAAGCACTCATTTATGACATCTAGAAATTTTACCTCCCTAGCACTCCCTGATGTAACATTTAACCAGTTAATGTTAGGGTAATTAAAATCATATATCTCAAAATATTTATATACAGTACTAGTGTTTAAGCCCGTTACATTAACTGGTGCTAGAATATATGCCTGTCTGTCTTTGTTTATTTATGTCTCACTCCCTGCTCCTGTCTCTTTCTTCCTTTCTTTCTGTCTCTCTCCCTCCTGTTATTTTTCTCTCTCTCTCTCCCTGGCACCTTTTGTCTGTCTGTCTTTCTTTCTGTCTGTCTCTCTGGTCCCCTGTCTGTCTCTCTGACCTCCTTTGTCTGTCTGTATTTCTTTCTGTCTCTCTCCCTGCCCCTATGTCTGTCTGCATCTTCACTATTTTTTCTCACTATTTCTGATGGTTCACATCTGTTCATTATTCTGTGCCATCTCTTACTTTTTATTCATTACCTTACATCTTCACGTCACTTATCACATTTAATCATTGCTTTAATGTTTCATATCTTATATCACTGTGTTACACTGCTATTTAGTTTAAATCATTTTTATTGATGACTGATGAACATCCAAGAACAGCATAGATGGACACACAATAGAGGCAAATATAGAACAGTGGACAACAGAGTGCCAGTCATCAAACAATTTAAAAATTAATTATCCCCTCCCCTGTTCCCTCCAAACCCCCCTCCATATTACTAAATAATCAAACTGAACTCCCAGATTCCATTCAATAATAAAACCAAGGTCATATGCCCCCGGTTACCAAAACTCCTCAGGGGAACTAAGTTCATAAGCCCTCTAAGGAAGATCCCAAAACCACCCATCCCACCCCTGCCCATATAAAAAAAAAGAGGTGAAGATATATAAAAAGGAAATCATATACCTGAGTTACAATGTACTCAGAATTATGTTCCAACCCCTTGGAGGTAGAAAATTCAGATAGATTTCTCAAATGTGTAAAAATTGTTCATACAATACAATCCATTGTTCATACAATATAATCCATTTTAGATAACCCTCTACTGCACGAGCTTCCCAGGTAACTAATGTATGGACTTGATTTCTCCATTGCTAATATGTTGGGGGATCAGAGGAAGTCCAACACTGAAAAATACACTTGCGCCAGGAGACACACCATAGGACACATCAAGATCTTCCCCTTGGGCACCCTTTAAACACTTCTGCCATATCCAGCACCACCTGTGTTGTTGTTCCAGATATCACTCCCACCAGCAAACTGTTAAGATAACACACAATAGCAGACCAAAACTTTTGTGTGTGCCAATCCAGAAATAATGTCCAGAAATAATGAATTATACAAACTACTAGGGAGAAAACAAATCTTATTCTGTGATGAATCAACTTTTATTCTCAATTAAATCACAGCTCTCTTTCAAATCTAACAACTATTTAAAAAGTATTCCAATAGTTCAATAATTCAGTGTTCAAACCCGCTGGAGAAAAATAATAGGACCTGCTATAACTTCCATGTCCTGATTGTTCTCCTACCACAATTGGTGGAATAGCAGGGGCAATAAAAATTGGTAGCCCCAGCGGTATTAAAATACTGTGCAAATGGTGCGATTTGTGCAAATGGTGCAATAAAGTGTTGAAATATGTGCTAGTTCAATGCCTGGCCCCCAGACTCGAGTTTCGTACTCTTCATCAGGAGGGGACTCTGTTAAAAACAAAAACTTTAATAAAAATCCTTATTTAAAACCTATGTATTACCTGGTACCTGAATCATTGTAAATCTAACTTGATGTTCATACTTTTATGTAACAACCAATCTACATTGCTTAAACGTACCATGCTGAACCGGGGACGACACCGAATCAAGAGCTAACTGAGGAGTGAATGTTACTCGCAACTTTATATCTCATATTGCCCCACTTGATTGACTAGACAGAAATTACATCAAACCTGAGGATCTAAGCAATTGCTTATACATTTAACCACTCGATCTCAGAGTTTAAACCATTGGGAAATAGGGTATTCAAATTGTAAATGAAACGTTGTTCCTTTTGTAATAAAAGTTTACATATGTCACCCTCATATTGTTTAATATGAATTAACACTGTGTATTTAAGTTCTTCAAGTGAGTGATTCTCCTGCAACCAATGATCAACCAAGGGGGCGGAGACTCTTCCCCTGCGGATATTACTGAGGTGTTCTATAATGCGTGTTTTAATCTTTCTACTGGTTTGACCAATATATAATAAACCGCAGGGGCAGATCACACAATATACAACCCCCTGAGAATCACAATTTGTACCTGTGGAGAGCTCAAACTTCTTCCTTTGTAACACAGGAATCGCTATAAAGGATTGACGCCACACATGGCAGCAAATCCGGCAATGGCCATAAGGTTGGTGAGAGGGTAACTTGTTACTGCAATGGTCTATTCTCCTGTACTTAAGTTTTTCACCCAAGTTACGAGCCCTTGTAAATGCGAATTTAGGTTTCTCTATCAAGGTAGGGTAATATTGTACTATGGGCCAGGATTAGACGGAAATGACATCAAACCTGAGGATCTAAGCAATTGCTTATACATTTAACCACTCGATCTCAAGAGTTTAAACCATTGGGAAATAGGGTATTCCAATTGTAAATGAAACGTTTTTCTCCAGCAGGTTTGAACACTGAATTATTGAACTATTGGAATACTTTTTAAATAGTTGTTAGATTTGAAAGAGATGTGTGATTTAATTGAGAACAGAAATAATGAATATCATTAGGCTCCCTCCCACATTTGAAGCACAGTGGAAAATCAACCTCACCAATCTAATAAAGCTGAGCCTAAGTGAGGTAGGCTCTATGTAATACCCAAAAGTAACACTCCCACAGTCCCACAACCAGGGGATTCCACTAATAGTATGTCCAGTGTTCCAAGTACCTCAAGTTTTGTGTAAGATCTCCTTCCCAGCTCAGTGAAATGCCGAGACTGAAGTATTATAAGCAGCTAAATGAAATAAAAAGAGGGGCATAATCAAAAGATACGTCTAAATCCGTTTTGGGCCTAAGTCGCTAATTGCCCAAAGTTGGCAATGTCTAAAGTCCATTCTCAAAAAAATACATCTAAAATATATATATTTTTTTGAAAATCATCTAATTATACGTCCAGCGGTTTGATCAGTCAGATCGCTAAGTCATCTATCTTTACACTCCATTCTCGTCCAAGTCAAAAATGCCTAGAACAAGACCTTTTGGACGTGGGATGGGACAGAAAAGTGATGGTCTGGACACCCAGACATGGCAAAACAGTAGTGGGGCACCTTACAGGGTACTGCTGCAAACTACACAAAAGGGTACCATATAAACATCTCACTAGAACTCCCTTATAGGTCATGGTGAGCCCCCCCAAATATCCCCAAAACCTACTAGATCCACCTGTCTACAACCCCAATAGCCCCAGAGTACTTAAGCCACCTCTGTGCCGCCCTACTAGACTTTCCTATGCCAGGTGCTGTTGTTCTGGAGGCAGGTATGTACGCTTTTATTCTGATTTTTATGGTGTTGTGCATAGGGGGGGGGGGGTCAGTGATCACTTGGGGAGCGTGTGGGGGTCTGTACTTTGTGTCTGCAGTGGTTATCTACTCACTTTGGATACCTTCTGGGCACTTAAACCTGTTTTTACATCACCTAGGTCACAATGTACAAGTTATGTCCAAGCAGCCTCGTTAAATTTTCGGTTATATTTGCAGTACGACTAAGTCTAGGTCAGCCCACGTCCCGCCCAAATCCTGCCCTCACCACTCCTCCTAAAACGCCCTTTTCAGCTCTGGGCATACAGCAGCACTGAAGAGACCTAAGCTGTTTTTAAATATGTTTAAAACCCGTTTCAGTTATCAGCACTTGGACGACTTGTATTATTAATCGTCCAAGTGCTGATTTAGATGGGATTTTAGATGTATTTCTGTTTTGATTATGAGCCCCATAAGCTCTAATTTTACTGTCCATGTGTTTAGGTGCTTTACTGGTAAAGATCTTATATAATGTTTGATTTGGCAATAAGAATAAAGGTTCCCCAATCAGGGCCTAAGAAGGCATGCAGCCTCTCAAAAGGCTTCAATGCACCATCGTCCTCTAGGAAGTACTCTATCAAAGGTGGTTAAGAAGGTGGTAGGAGATAAGAAAAAATCCTTCAGGACATGGAAAAAGGATAAAACTGAGTAAAATTGGAAAAAGCACAGGAAGCACCAAAAAGAATGCCACCGCGTAGTCAGAACAGCAAAGAGAGAATATGAAGAGAAACTTGCAAAGGAGGCACGGAACTTTAAACCTTTCTTTCGATATGTGAAAGGAAAACAGCCGGCGAGGGAGGAGGTGGGACCCCTGGATGAGGGAGATAGGAAAGGAGTGGTAAAGGAGGAAAAGGAAGTGGCGGACAGATTAAACACGTTCTTCTCGTCGGTCTTCACAAAAGAGGACACATCCAATGTTCCGGAACCGGAAAAATTCTTCAAGGGGGACCAAGAGGAAAAATTGTCGTGCATGGAGGTAAGCCTCGAAGACGTACTCAAACAGATAGATAGGCTAAAAACTGACAAATCGCCGGGCCCGGACGGAATTCACCCAAGAATACTAAGAGAACTTAGAAACGAAATAGCGGAGTTACTGCAGCAGATTTGTAACCTATCCCTGAAAACAGGGGTAATACTGGAAGACTGGAGGATAGCAAATGTTACACCTATCTTCAAGAAGGGAACCAGAGGCGACCCGGGGAATTATAGACCGGTCAGCTTGATCTCAGTTCTGGGGAAGATGGCCGAATCATTGATCAAGAACAGTATCAGTGAGCACATAGAAAAAAATAAGCTGATGAGAACAAGCCAGCATGGTTTCTGTACTGGAAGATCTTGCCAAACAAACCTACTGCACTTCTTCGAAGGGATAAGTGGACATTTGGACAAAGGTGACCCCATAGATATAGTATACCTAGACTTCCAGAAAGCCTTCGACAAGGTACCTCATGAGCGCCTTCTAAGGAAACTGTGGAACCATGGGGTGGAAGAGGACATACACAGATGGATCAAAAACTGGCTGGCAAACAGGAAACAGAGGGTAGGAGTAAAGGGACACTATTCTGACTGGAAAGGGGTCACAAGTGGCGTCCCACAAGGGTCAGTGCTGGGACCGCTGCTATTCAATATATTTATTAATGACTTGGAAACAGGGACAAAGTGTGAAGTTATAAAATTTGCGGATGACACAAAACTCTCCGGTAAGGTTAGATCTGTAGAGGAATGTAAAAAACTCCAAAGGGACCTGGACAAACTGAGTGAATGGGCAGATAAATGGCAGATGAGTTTTAATGTGGAGAAATGTAAAGTTATGCACATAGGGAAAGGGAACCTGATGTACAACTACACGATGGGGGGATGACATTGGGAAAAGGCAACCTAGAAAAGCACTTGGGGGTTTTGGTGGATAAAACAATGAAACCGGCAGCACAACACGCAGCGGCCTCAAAAAAGGCGAACAGAATGTTGGGCATTATCAAAAAAGGTATCACTACCAGAACCAAGGAAGTTATCCTCCCGCTGTACAGGGCAATGGTGCGACCGCATCTGGAGTACTGCGTCCAGTACTAGTCGCTGTACCTAAAGAAAGATATGGCGATACTCGAGAGGATCCAGAGAAGACCAACAAAAATGATAAAGGGCATGGAAAACCTCTCGTATGCTGAGAGGCTGGAGAAGTTGGGGCTCTTTTCCCTGGAAAAGCGGAGACTTAGAGGGGATATGATAGAAACTTATAAGATCATGAAGGGTATAGTGAAGGTAGAGAGAGACAGATTCTTCAGACTGGCGGGGGCAACAAAAACTAGAGGACACTCAAAAAAATTGACGGGAGATAGGTTCAGAACAAATGCTAGGAAGTTCTTCTTCACCCAGAGGGTGGTGGACACCTGGAATGCGCTTCCAGAGGGGGTAGTTGAGCAGAGTACAGTTTTGGGTTTCAAAAAGGGATTGGACGAGTTCCTAAAGGGTAAGGGAATCCAGGGGTACAATTAGAGGGTTACTATACAAGACAAAATGCTCTTGAGTAATAGATCACTACAGGTCATTGACCGGGGGGGGCCGCCGCGGGAGCGGACTGCTGGGCATGATGGACCTATGGTCTGACTCGGCAGAGGCAATGCTTATGTGCTTAAAGTAACGCTCTTCTGCGCTCATGCTACAAATATAGGATTATCTAATTCTGGCTTGAACTCCATATTGCTCCATATAGACAATTGATCAGTAATTAAAGGGTTTCCCACTAATCGCCACACCATAACTCTCCACCCATCTCTCAAATACTTATATAAAGTGCTAGACTGAAGACCTAAGGGGAGAGTCTTATTCGGCATATGTAACAGACCATGTACACAATAGGGCGCATAAAACACAGATTCCAGTCCGACTAGAGTAAATTGTTGTTCATCTAACATCCAATCTTTCAGATGTCTTAACAAACAAGCTGTATTATAGAGTCCAATATTGGGGATACCCAATCCTCCCTGTCTCCAAGTACCTACCAAGTAAGTTTATCATATCATAGGTTTCCGACCAGTCCAACCAAAATGTGAAATAAATCAATCTAAAATCCGAAGATTCTTCTTCAACAATTACAAGGAAAGCATCTACAGCATACATAACCATTGTGGGAACACCACCATCCTAATCAGGGTATTCTACCTATAAGTGGAAGGGGTAAATCACCCCACCACTCTAGCTGATGTTTCCTGAACCTCAGCAGGGAAGAAACATTCAGAGTGTATAAAACTAAACTAAACCTTAGGTTTGTATACCGTGCCATCTCCACAAGCGTAGAGCTCGGCACAGTTTACAGGGTTAGGTTGAAAAGAAGCTACAATGAAGGGTTATAGGAAAGGAGCTAGGAAGATAAAGAGGGACAGGGTACCAAAGAGCGGGAGGTGTTAGATTTTGAAAAGAGCCAAGTTTTCAGGTGTTTGCGGAAGGATTGGAGGGAGCTTGAAATTCTGAGCGGGGATGTGAGGTTGTTCCAGAGTTCTGTGGTTCTAAAGGGGAGGGATGTTCCTAGTTTTCCTACGCGGGATATACCTTTTGCAGAGGGGAATGATAGTTTCAGTTTTTGGGAGGATCTAGTGGAATTAGGGTTAGAGGAGTTCCAGAAGAGAGGGATAACGGGAGGAAGGATGCCAAGTAGGATCTTGAAAGCTAAACAGGCACATTTAAAGAGGACTCTGGAGTGAACTGGGAGCCAGTGAAGTTTGGACAGAAGTGGGGAGACGTGGTCGAACTTGCCTTTAGCGAAAATAAGCTTGGCTGCGGCGTTCTGGATTAGCTGAAGTCTGTGGAGTTTTTTTTTTAGTTAGGCTTAAATAGATGGAGTTGCAATAATCCAGTCTAGAGAGGATGGTGGATTGAACAAGGACTATGAAGTGAGAATGATGAAAGTACGATCTCACTTTCCTCAGCATATGAAGACTAAAGAAGCATTTTTTTACCAAGAAGTTGAGGTGGTCATTGAAGGAGAGAGAGGAGTCTATGATGATGCCAAGGACTTTGCTTGAAAACTCAAGTTGAAGAGTGGAGCCGGAAGATAATGGGATGGAGGTGGGTAAATGCCCTAATATTGGGCTGAGCCAAAGTAGTTTTGTTTTGGACTCGTTCAATTTCATTTGTACAGAATGTGCCCAGGATTGAAGGTTCATTATACATGCGGATATGTTCTCAGCGAGGTTAGTGAGGTTCGAGTCGGTCTCAAGGAGGATGAGGATATCGTCAGCATAGGTGTAGAGAGTTTCCAGGGGGGATAGATGAAGGAGTTTCAAAGAGGACATGTAAATATTGAAAAGGATAGGAGAGAGGGGTGAGCCTTGTGGGACTCCACATATCGGCTTCCAGGGAGGGGATGAGGTACCGTTTATGTTAACGGTGTAGGAGTGTAAGCGTAGGAATTTCGAGGACCAGTCTAGGACTGTGGAACTTATGCCTATTTCAGAGAGTAGGAAGATTAGGATATCATGATGAACGACGTCGAAAGCTGCGGAGAGGTCGAATTGTAGAAGTACAGCGAATTTGTTGCGAGAATGAAGTTGTTGTACCTTAGAGATTAGTGAGGCTAATAGGGATTCGGTGCTGAAGTTGGGTCTGAAGCTGAATTGGTGGGGTAGGAAAATAGAGAATCTTTCTAGGTAGGATGAGAGTTGAGTGGATATGATGGATTCTAATATCTTGGTTAGGAGAGGGATATTTGCTATTGGACGGTAATTGGAGGGAATAGAGGGGTCAAGGTCGGTCTTTTTCAGTAGAGGGGTTAGTACAATATGTCCCATTTCGGAGGAGAAAAGGCCCGATGTTAGAGCAGCGTTTATAAGTTTGTTGAGGGAAGCGATGGCCTGTGTAGAGATATTCTCGAATAGGTAGGAGGGGAAAGGATCCAAGGTACATTTGCAAGTTTTTAGTTTGAGGCAGAGTTTGGAGACTTGCAATTTGGAAACAAGCTCAAAAACCGTCCAGGATTTGTCAGCTGGAATGGGATTGGAGACAGGTAGGGAAGGGTTGATGTCAGTAGAGATTAGGGAGTTGTAGGAGACTGTAGGCGGGAAGGAGCATCTTAGGGTGGTAACCTTTTCATTGAAGAATTTTGCAAGGGTATCTGCTGATAGAGACGAGGGGAGCAAGGATGGGTCCTTTTTTGTAGTTAAGGAGCGCCAAATGTTAAACAACGCACTGATCTGGTTGTTGGATCTGGAGATTTTATCTCCGAAGAAATTCTTCCTGGCTTTTTTTAGTAATGAATTGTAAAGTTTAATATTGACCCTCCAGGTCTGTCTATCTGAGGGGAATTTAGATTTTTTCCATTTGCGCTCCAAAGTGCAACATTTCTGTTTCAGCTCTCTATGGAGCGGTAGATACCAAGGGGCCTTTCGGCTATGGCTACGTATCCATGGGCAATTAATTGCACACCTATTGCAAAGGAAAGTTAGCACTCCACATCTGCTTTAGGTCGATGGTAACACTTCCGATTTAGAGAGGTCAAGGCGCAAGCCCACAAAGTCGCTATATTCCTTAAAGGTGTCCAAGAGCTCCCTCAGTGAGTGCTATGAGTTTGAGATACACACCAATATATCATCTGCAAATGCCACCAGTTTAAAACAACACTCTCCCAGGTACACTCCCTGTATGTCAGGGTTAATGTGTATATCCTTTATCAAGGGGTCTAAAGATAGAACAAATAAGAGGGGCGACAAAGGGCAACCCTATCTTGTGGCCCTAAAATTTCAAAAGAGGGTGACTGGAAATCATTTACAAAAAGAGTAGTTTTGGGAGAGGCATATAATGCCTATAAAAAATACACAAATCCGCAAGTAAACCCATATCTATCTAAAGTCACATAAAGATTTCATCAGATGTGATCAAATGCTTTTTCCGCATCAAACTTATTAGAAGAGAGGGAATGCCCTTTCTGGCTTGGTATTCCAAGGAAACTAATATCCAACACAATTTTTTTTGCCACAGATCTGCCTCATACAAACCCAACCTGAGACTCATGGATCACCACTGGAAGAACTCTTACCAATCTGTTATCATAATGGAATTGGTTCAACGATTGGCCACCAAGATGGTCTCAGGGTTCAAGGATATCCCATATGAAGAACGTCTAGGTAAGTTGCACCTTTATTCTCTCGAGGAACGTAGAGAGAGGGGTGACATGATAGAGACGTTCAAATACATTACTGGCCGTATTGAGGTGGAAGAAGACATCTTCTTCCTTACAGGCTCTACGGCGACAAGAGGGCATC
This sequence comes from Geotrypetes seraphini, assembly GCF_902459505.1. Classification (NCBI taxonomy): domain Eukaryota; kingdom Metazoa; phylum Chordata; class Amphibia; order Gymnophiona; family Dermophiidae; genus Geotrypetes; species Geotrypetes seraphini. The sequence goes on from NC_047087.1 coordinate 142,941,573, forward strand.
CGCTAAAAATCAGGGGCTAGGAAGTTCTTCTTCACCGAAAGGGTGGTTGACCGTTGGAATGATCTTCCACTTCAGGTAGTTGAGGCCAGTAACGTGACTGACTTTAAGAACAAATGGGATCAACACGTGGGCTCACTTCAAAGAAGAACTTAGAGGGGAGGGTTATTTGAGTGGGCAGACTTGTTGGGCATATTCTATATTTCTATAATTTTAGCAAGAAGCTTAACCTCAAATTCAACAACAATATGGGCCTATAAGAATTTGGTGAAGTAGGATCCTTCCCAGGCATCAGGAGCACTATAATCTGAGCCACATTAAGGTGTTCTGGCATCATTTTGGCATGGACCATTGTATTAAACATTCTAGTTATAGGCAGAACCACTTCTGCTTTGAGTTTATAAAACTCTGCCCTAAAACTATCCATACCAGGGGCTTTCAAACAAGGACTTTGTCCTATAGCCAACTCCACTTCATCTTCCGGATACAGGAGAATTTAATATATCCAACTGCTGCGGAGTAAGATGTGGCAGTTCGAGCCTATCAAGTACAAAGCACCAGGTAAGCCCTCATCTACTAGGGGAACATACAGATGCTCATAAAAGTCTTGGAACACACCATAAATTCCCTCATAGGTGGTGACACGTCGTTTCCCTTCCAGTTGTAAAACAAATATTTTCCTACGGTGCACTTAATGAGAAATCAAACGGACAAGCAGCTTTACGCTCTTCTGATCATATGTGTAATGTTGATACCAATAATAAGTCATTGTTTTAAGTGTTCTGAGGTGTAGCCTTTCATTCAACACAACTTCAAACGATATCAGCTCTTGTTTGTTGGGCTGGGATTACTACCAAAGACTTGTCTCGCTGTACATAATTGGAAGAATAGGCACAGAATTTCTTTATCTTGTAATTTACGAATCATATAGATATAGCTAACGATCATTCCTTGAAGGACTGCTTTCGCAGCTTCCCAATATAATATGGGATCTGCCCCATGACTTTGATTATGAAGACAGTAGTCCTTCCAGGTTTTCATCAAAAATTCATAGAACTGAGGATCTTTATTCAACCATAAAGGATAATAACAGTGATAGCTACAGAGTCTTCCTGGGTATCCCTGCCAATCTAACCACACCCATGCATGATCTGAAATCATATAAGGACCTATTTCCATTTGCGTGATATGTGAATAAAAGACATTTGGATGCCAAAAGATAGTCGATGCAGGACTGTGTGGAATGTACTTGGGACATATGAGTATAGTCACTCTCCTCTGAGTGCAGGATATGCCACATTTCTATAAGATCAAACACAGCTGGGGGAGGCCCTTGGAAGTCCCAGAGCAAACAGTAGGGCCCGGCAGACCTATTTATGTTGGGGTCCCATATTGTGTTAAAATCTCCACCCAGTAACATTGGAAATCTCATGGGAAGTAAGTTATATAACTGCTTATGATTGGGGGTGCAAATGTTTCTTAAGAGAAGAGTTTGCCCCGCCACAAGTGCTTTACAAAAAAATATTGACCCCCCTAGGATTAGCTACCAGGGTACAGACCTGACTCAGCACCCCTTTAAGAAAGAGGAGGGCAACCCCACATTTTTTTCTTACCCCTGCTAATTGCTGCAATGCAGTATCCCACCCATCCCCATTGCAATTTGGTATTTTCAACATCTGTTAGGTGTGTCTCCTGAAGCATCACAATATCTGTTTTTTTGGCATTGTAAATTCTACAAAATTTTTGTTTTTTTCACTAGCGAGTTAATACCACCTACATTCCAAGTCACAAAATGGACCATTATGGCTCAATTAAGAGCACAAGCCATCACAGTAGAGAACATAGCAAATCAAGGTTCAGGGGACCATCCCAGTCAGCAGTGTATCATAAGTTTAGGTAAATTGTCAGAGGCATCCAATAGATTAAAGAAAGAAACCATCTACTCCACCCCCCCCCAATAAAAACTCTTCAATACCAGTCCCTCCAATCTGCTGTACCCCCTCCCAACCCCCAACAAATCCTCAACCCAAAACCCCTCCCCAACTTTCCTTCAGCCACAACATTCTATAAATGGGAACAGATTACATATAGATGTCATCCCCCCCCTCCGAAATCCAGTATTAAATTGCCAAAGTAAAACCACCTACAAAACTGAGGGGAAGGTGTACATCTTGCTTAAGGCCAGCATCTAAGAACTCTGCCAGACTTAGGCTCCAATCTTTCCAAAACTTAACTGCAACAACAGACCATTATACAGCTTAGACAGACCATTATACAGTCTCAATCAATGATGACATGCTCTCTCCTAGTCAATTGTTATTATCACTTATGAAGAGTTCAAGGCCCACAGTGCTTCAAAATGTCAGCGGGAAATGTAAGGAAGGACTCAGTACTCACATGGAAAGTTGTAAAGTTCAAATCAATTCTCACATGGAGAGTTGTAAAGTTCAACTACCAAGATATATAGAAGCTCTTCTCACTCACTCACATTCCAAATTCATCTCATCCTCATACACAATCAATTAATCCTCTACTTGTACCCCATGCACACACTCACTTCTCCTCATGCACCCGTATATCTGGCATAAGAGTCATAGACCTCTATACACTCCAAATCCTCCTTAAAGGTCCAACGAGGTGTATACCCTGTGGTCATTACACTCGTAAATATCTCTGCAGGGCATGAACATCAGGTCATTAATCAGGGCGTCGGACTGCTCCTCGAAGCTCTGGTAGAACCCAATGTTGATACAAAGGCATGAGCTGCTACCACATCCTCATAATAGTGTGTAGTTCCCTGATGGGTTACCTGCAAATGTGCTGGGTACAACAGCGCAAATCAGTTCTTCCAGCCGAATAAAGTAGAGAATTCTGGGTCAAAACTGCGGCTTTGCTGCATCACTTTGAAGGAATGGTCCTGAAAGCACAAGACTCTTATTGCTGTAATTGAACATTTGACCTCCACGCAGTGCCTGTTTATGGGCATATCTGAAGAGTTTAATAACCACCTGAGGCCACAAGGCTGCTGCCTGACACGTTACAAGCCTACACGCTCTATGTGGAGCGGGCCCAGATCAGTGGGTAAGGTTAATCAATGAGCCTTCAAGAAAACCTTGAAGCTCCACATCAGTGATGGTCTATGGGAGCCCCACGAAATGGAGATTATTTCTCCTCACCCTATTTTCAAGTCCTCAATTTTTTCTTCGAGTGCTGTTATAAACTTTTAATGATGTGTCTGGGTAGCTTCCATTCCAGTCACCTGATCTTCAGCATTGCTGACCCATTGCTGGAAAGCTGGGAGTCCTTGTGTCAAACCATCCACCTTCTCCTCTATCCATTTCAATTTAGTGTCTATGGGAAAGAGTTGTTTATCCAAAATATGCTCCTCCAAGGCTGCAGTGACCTCTGCTGCAACTTTGGCGATCTAGGCCGCTCCCATCAAGGTCTCTGCGGGGCTGTGTGAGTCCGACATCTTGTCTTCTATGAATCTGCTACAGTCCCAATCCTGTTTTAGAGCTCATACTGACATCGCCGGGCTGAACACTGACCTCAGCAGGCATACAACTCACCCGATCTCCAGCAGCAAGATCACCAGTGCTGGGGAGGTAACAAATCAGGGTTTTCTGAAAGGGAGATGGGAGAGACACTATCTAGCGTTTGTACTTGTACATGGTGTCAAGTGATCCCCTTCTATATTGTTATTTCGTTTAATATCATCTCTCTTGTATACATGTGTGCTCAAACTTAATTGATCTCTTTGTTCTTTTGAGGATTCCTGAGGAAGGCTAGTGTTGACGAAACACGGGCCATGTTGGGTCCTTTTCCTTCCATTTCACATTGCCCATAATAAGAGTACAGCTGTTTTTGTGACTCTAATTTTTTAATAAACTGCTTATGTTATTATATATGTATGTATTTCTTGGACTCTTTTTTACATGGTTTTATATTTTTACCTATATTATTCAAGTGCTATGTGTTTTTTTTCCACTGTTTCCTAAGATTATAAGGAACATCTTGCTGCAAAACAATTCAGCTTTTCTCCTACCAGAAGGTTGTCTGGAACTGTTACGGGGATTGAGGTTATACTTTGATGGAGACAATCAAAAGAAAGCCCAGTTACTTACTGTAACAGGTGTTATCCAAGGACAGCAGGCAAATATTCTCACATGTGGATGATGTCATTCAAGGAGCCCAGTACGGACATTGGTAAAGTGTACTGTTACTTTAAGTTTTTAGCAAAGCTTCAAGACTGCCTGCACCATGCATGCGCGAGTATCTTCCCACCCAACAGGTCATGAGTTCTATGCCCAAGTGAAGAAGCCACTAGGGGAGGTGGGCGAGTTGTGAGAATATCTGCCTGCTGTCCCTGGATAACACCCATTACGGTAAGTAGCAGGCAGCATATTCTCACATGTGGACTCCCTAGCTTTAGTAAATGGATGGAGGGAGAGTTGGCCTCAAAGAAACAAATGCTCATTGCCTCTCAAGAAAATCAAGTATGCTGTCTATGGGAAAGAGTAGGCGGAGGCAAGGGAAGGAAATAAATACAGACAAATCAGAAAAATCCCGTCTTCATCAAAAAGAAAAATGGGAGAATACAGGGAAAACATAGGAATGGAGGTTGTAAAATAATAGATGACCTCATAGCGGCAGGGGAATAAAAGCATAGGCAAGGGAGACACTAGAAAGATCCGTTATAATAAAACCCGTAGCGCGCATGCGCACTTCAAACACTGTAGGTCCGAGATCCGTGGTTCCGTGCCTGCGCAATACACTACCGAGCACCGGCAGTTGGCCGCTGGGGTTGATGTGCTACGGGCTGTAGGGGGCGTGCGTGCGTGCGGAGTGAGTGGGGGGAGGGGAGAGGGGGGTTTCTGCTCTTCCGGTCTGGCTGCCGCGTTATACCGGATGTGGTGTCCCCCTTCTTACTTGCACTGACATGGAAGATGAGGCAACAAAAGGTAAAAAATGGCTGTTTCTCTATCGGGGCGCACAGACAGCGTGTGGGAACATGACCGCGGCTCTTCGGCATTGTGAGGGATGCTACTGGACAGGAGGGAGGTAAAAGGAAGGGAGAAGGGCTACTGCTGGACAGGGGGAGCAGAGAAGGGGTGCTGGACAGGGGGGGAGATAAAAGAAAGGGAGAAGGGCTACTGCTGGACAGGGGGAACAGGGAAGGGGTGCTGCTGGACAGGGGGGAGGTAAAAGGAAGGGAGAAGGGTTACTTCGGGACAGGGGGAGCAGGGAAGGGGTGCTGCTGGACAGGGGGGGAGAGACAGTAAGTAAGAAAGAAAGAAAGACAGACAAACAGCGGGCAGGGAGAGAGAAAGAAAGACAGACAGACAGTTGGCCAGGGCGAAAAAAGAAAGAAAGAAGGGGTGCAGGGAGAGATAAAGACAGACATACAGAAAGAAAGAAAGAAAGAAATGCCTAAGTCTACACATCTATTCTAGCACCTGTTAATGTAACAGGCTAAAAAAGAAAAGAATAAATGGATACTGGCAAATGTACATATATGGATGACCAGATCAAAAAAGAGCAGTTAAAACCAGTTGTAAGAACATAAGAAGTTGCCTCCGCTGGGTCAGACACGAGGTCCATCGTGCCCAGCAGTCCGCACCCGCGGCGGTCCATGACCTGTAATGTGATCCTTCTCTGATCCCTTTTATCCTTCTATCTATACTCTGTCTAAAACCTATCTTTACCCCTATTTGCATCCTTTAATCCCCCTATCGTTCAGGAATTTATCCAAACCTTCCTTGAACCCCCGTAGTGTACTCTGTCCTATCACAACCTCCGGAAGCATATTCCAGGTGTCCACCACCCTCTGTGTAAAGAAGAACTTCCTAGCATTGGTTCTAAAATTGTCCCCTTTCAGCTTCTCTGAGTGCCTGGTGCTTGTGGTTCCCAATAATCTGAAGAATCTGTCCCTTTCCACCCTCTCTATGCCCTTCATGATCTTGAAAGTCTCTATCATGTCTCCTCTGAGTCTCCTCTTTTCAAGGGAGAAGAGCCCCAGCCTTCCCAACCTGTCTGTGTATGAAAGGTTTTCCATACCTGTTATCATTTTCGTCGCTCTTCTCTGGACCCTTTCAAGTATCGCCATGTCCTTCTTGAGGTACGGTGACCAGTACTGGACACAGTACTCCAGATGCGGACGAACCATCGCACGATACAGTGGCATGATGACTTCCTTCTTCCTGGTCGTAATGCCCTTCTTAATAATACCCAACATTCTGTTTGCTTTCTTGGAGGCCACTGCACATTGTGCCGTTGGTTTCATTGTAGTATCTACCAGTACACCCAAGTCTTTTTCAAGATTACTATCCCCTAGCACTGACCCCCCCATTTTGTAGCTGAACATCAGGTTTTTTTTTTCCTAAATGCATGACCTTGCATTTCTCTATATTAAAACGCATTTGCCATTTGCTTGCCCACTCCTCCAGTTTGTTTAGGTCCCTTTGTAGGTCTTCACATTCTTCCGTGGTTCTAACCCTGCTGCAGAGTTTGGTGTCATCCGCAAATTTTATAACTTCACACTTCGTCCCTGCCTGTCTCTGTTAAACACAGATGTGAGTGAAAGAGAATTTTGCCAAGCAAAATGAAAGCATGGTCCCTGTTGATTAGAATAATTTTATAGGAAAAAAAGGAAAAAACACCCTAGTAAGAAGAGAAAGTCGTTACTATGGATTAAATGGAAAGAAATAGTGGCAGACTGAGAGTAAAGCCACATGTTAAAATGCTCCCCTTGAGGGCTGTGAAAGCGCTCTGGTATGTCTTGAAAAATGACAAGAGCTAGTGCAAGGATAGCAAAGAAGAAGTAGTACTTTTCCAAGAGATATGCTGGAAAAAAGGGAAACCAGCAAAGAAGTTTAGCAAAGAAATGGTGAAGGGGAATGGAAATGTGGGATATCCCCGTATGGAGGGAAAATAAAGAAAGGGATATGCAAAGTCATATGCAGAAACTGGCCCCATCTTCTACTGAAAGAAGAGGAGAGTAGTGAGCTCAGAAATTTGGTTGCGAATAGTGGAGAAGTACAGCAAGAAAAAACACATGTACTAATGGAAGTGAACTGTAAAATAAAAACATAGAAACATGATGGCAGATAAAGGCCAAATGGCCCATCTAGTTTGCCCATTATCTCTTTCTTTCTCTGAGAGATCCCACATGCCTATCAGAGGACAGTTTTGTTCCCATTCCCCCTTTTTTTTTTTTTAAATGAGAACAGAAAAAAAACTAGACAGTAAAGGCAAGCCTGTTGAATTAATCTAATCTAATCTAATGCTTAGTTTTGTATATTGAGTCTTCAATCTATGAAAGCTCGACTCGGTTTACAGTAGTTAGATAAGATAATGAAAATATAAAACAGAAATTAAATTAAGCACATAGTAACATAGCAGAAGTGAGAGAGGAATTAATTACCAAAGTGTTTGGTGAACAGGATGGTTTTCAAAGACTTGCAAAAGGATGAAAGAGAACTAAAACTTCGCAAAAAAAAAAAAAAGGAAGATCATTCCAAAGTTGGGTGAACTTGAAGGACAGAGATTGACCAAAAGCTTTGGTTCTTTTGATACCTTTACTAGAAGGACAAAATAGCTTAAATTGTTGCTTACCCCTTGCAAAAGAGAATCTATAAAGATTCCAAGATAGAGAGACCAATGGAGAGAAGATACCAAATTATTAGTTTACCCCTGAACTAAGAGATATCAACTGAAGGTGATGGAACACCATAGAGTTGAGTTGACCAAATAGAAATAGACAGAGGCAATGTGTCTGTGAGTTAGAGTTGTTTCATAGGTCTTTATTGAGAAGCAAGAGAGTTAGGCCAGGCTACAAAAGGAAGGTGGCCACAAAGCAATAGAGAGAAAGAGTAACCGTGCAACTAGAAGAAAAAGTACTGTTGCACAGATAATATGAGAGTAAGAGAAACACTGAAAAGAAAGACTAGAAGGGCTGGTGATGGAACAGAAATTTCAGCAGCCCAGTGGAAAAGAATCACTCAGTAACAAGGCATTATTTTTGCATTGTAGCAACACAAGCCAGAGAAACTATGAAAGCACATACTACTGGAAACTTTATTTTCAGCTGAAAACATGTGATGGAACTATGAGTGGAAGAAACCAGACATATTGTCATAGGGAAATGAAAATATTAGTACCACAATAATAAATGCACAGAGTCAACTTTGGAACCCTGAAGAGAGAGTGCATAGCAGCTACTGCAGACAGCACAGCGTGCCTAAGTAAAAGAAATAAGTGGAATGTAACTTAGTAGAAGAAGAAGTGGTTGCAGCGAGCTACAAAACCAACATCACAGGATGGGAACGGTAGCATTGTCAGATAACGGAAATAGGTTTTGATTGGAAATTCCTTGGAGTTCCAAATACCGTACTCACCACTGGACATTTTGATTTGTGCAGCTGATGGAGAGAGTTTACATGCTCCTGTCCTTAGCCAGGAGGGGAGCCCTGTTGTTTTTTGTGAGCCACAGAGAAGAATGGAAAGTCAGGAATGAAGGTGAGTGTAATAAATAAACATAACATATCAGTGGGGTAGGACTTGGAACCGATAATAGAGCTGAAGTTGGAGTTGAATCGGGGTCGATGTACATGAGCACTGAGCAATGGTTCAGAAATACACACTTGTCTGCTCTTAGGTATACTCCATAACAGTATAACAGGTAGAAAACAGTAATGCTCTGAAGGAAGAGCAATATATAATTTGGAATAAAAGAAAACTTTTTTAAAAAAACATATTTATTAAAAGTAGGCATAACAGTACAAATAACAGCAGACAAAAGAATAAAAAAAGAAGCATTGCCATAATCAAGGTACAACAAGTCTGCTGAACAATAAAATTTTCAAGTTTACCCCCACCCCTTCCTTGACAATACAATACAAGCGGGAGATCTCCATGTAGTAAGTAGTGAGATACCAAACAGTGCAGTCACAAATTCATAAAAGAAAACTTTTAACAAAGGTACGTCCTTTTTAGCATAAGCATAGGAGCAGAAAAAAGGAAGTAATGTGAAGTTCCATAACATATTTTGAAAGATATGATGAGTGTGGACCTGTTCATGGTCCAGTGTACCAGCTGGTAGTGAATGTTCCAGAATGGGCGAGGAAAGGGTTAAGAACAGGTCTAGGATTATAAAGGTAGACCCTAGTGAAGGCAGAGAAAACCAAAAAAAGATAAAATCATCCTAAATAGGATGTGTACTGGCCTCCTTCTTCCCTATAGACAGTCCCAAGCCCCCAAGATCTTTAGAATAAAAAAGTAGATGGAGATGAAGGTTGATCTTGACATTGTCCATTTGACTAGCTCTACTTCTTCAGGGCAGCTCCATTGCGATCGGGAGCTGCCCCACCGTTCAAGCCACAGCCTTCTGCCACAGGGGGAAGAAGTTGGGCCAGCATGGGAGATGAGCTCTGCCTTCCTTCATCCCCTTGCGGCGCTAAGTGCCAAACTTTAAACTTGCTCTACCTCTTCAGGGCAGTGCCATTGTGTGGTGACAAAAGGGCGACGACTGAATACGGTAACACTCACCAAAAGAAAAGTCCTCCAGGCCAGCCTATACTCAGACCACATAATGAGAACCCCAATCACGCTAATCCTACCACTACTGTATATCACCTGCATTGCTGCTACCCACTGTGTGCCCCCTACATGCAGCACCACCACCTCATGGCACCCCACACAACAACAAAGATTTAAACCCTCACACCAAACGAACACACACAACAATCAAAATGGACACCTCCAGAACATCATACCCATTATTTGGAACAAATGCAATAAAAGCAATAAAGACAACAAACAAAAGAAAAAAACCTTCTATCAAAGCAAACATCATCCTAAAGCCCATCAATCACCAACACATCAAACCTAACAACAAAACTATCACCCCCAATCACATACATGTATGTTAACGCAAGGTCAGTAGCAAACAAACTACTACTCTTAAATGAACTGATCACAACCAATAACACAGAGCTGTCTCTCATCACAGAAAAGTGGCTAAAAGAACAAAATAGCCAAGAACTACCTCACCTATGCCCGCAAGGATACAACATACTCCAGATCCCTAGGAAACACAAACGAGGAGGAGGACTAGCAGTAATCTATAGCGACTCATATACCATCACAGAATTGGACTTAGCCATCCACCCAGACCTGGAATACATAACCTGTAAACTAGAGGACAAACCCAACTCTACACTGAACAACATAGGAATTCTTCTGTTCTATAGACTCCCAAACTTCCACTCAAACAACGTCTCTAAGCTATTACAAATAGTAGCAAATCTGGCATGCCAACCTACCTCTCAAACTGACCAACAACAATGATGTCTCTAAATTCAAGACTCTACTTGAAGATTGTCAAATCAATATCATACCATCAGGCCCAACTCACGAAAAAGGACACACCCTTGACCTACTCGCTACTACCACTGCCAACCTCACCACAAATATCAAATGGTCCCCTATCCCCTGATCTGACCACTACCTTCTTAAATTCAACCTGAACCTCACAGTAGAAAACCATGCAAGCAAAACAACAAAAGAAGTAAAACTAATACGAAAAAAACCCAATCCAGAACTCTTCTGGAGACAAGTAACAACATCTCTGATCTCCCCCTCAAACAGCACCACAACAATGCTAGCAAACTGGAACAAGTCCATAATCAATACCTTAGATCAGGGGTCTCAAAGTCCCTCCTTGAGGGGCGCATTCCAGTCGGGTTTTCAGGATTTCCCCAATGAATATGATTGAGATCTATGTGCATGCACTGCTTTCAATGCATATTCATTAGGGAAATTCTGAAAACCTGACTGGATTGCGGCTCTCAAGGAGGGACTTTGAGATCCCTGCCTTAGATGTTCTCTCCCCCCTACACCCCTGCCAAATAATACAAAGCCGGACCTCCCCCTAGTACACAGAATCTCTAAGAGCATAAAAACAAACATCCAGATGACTGGAAAGGAGATGGCAAAAGAACAAAACGCCAAACCACAGAGCATTATGGAGAGCAGCAATCAATAAATATAAATTCAACATATCAGAAGCCAGGAAATGCTATTACGCAAACACAATAGGAACCGAAACCACCACCAACAAAAATTATTCCTTCTGGTAAAACAGCTAACCCCCCCCCAAACAACACACTACAGATCACCTCAACACACCCACAGCCCAAGAGCTGGCAGATTACTTCCTGAACAAGATTAAGACTGTGCAAACAGAAGTAGCCAGCAAGTCACTAGCACAGACACATCCCAGAAAAGCACCTGAACAATTCACAGTAACCAGTAAGGCCAATCTCATCTGGTCCACTTTCACTACCCTGTCCATCTCTGACACACAAAAACTATTAGGCAAACTGGCCGCCCGTTGCAGCCCCTTAGACAACTGCCCCCCCCCCCCCCCACCTCAGCACTCAAGGAAATCATCATATGGATCAACTCCTTCTGAACAAATCTCTAAGCCAAGAATGCCTACCAGAAGAAATGGGAAAAATAGCTCTAACCCCTATTCCTAAATCTTCCAACACAGATCTCACTACTCCCTCCCTCAAACTACAGGCCCATCGCTGGTATCCCCATCCTTACCAAACTTTTTGAAACCCACATAAACAAACAACTAACAGCATACATAGAACAACATGCATGTCTTCATCAAACACAATTCGGTTTCAGACAACAGCACAGCACAGAACTCCTCATCCTGACCTTACTAACCAAAATCAAACAACTGCTAAGTACAGGCTGACAGGCCATACTCCTTCAATTCGACATATCTGCAGCTTTTAACTCAGTTGATCATCAGTTACTCTTAGCAAAACTCTCTGAGATAGGAATAACAGATACGGTACTACACTGGTTCACCGACTTCCTCATGAAAAAAGATGGTGTATACTCCAACAACTGGAGGGCCTTCTGTGGAGTTCCGCAGGGTTCACCGCTCTGTCCTACTCTTTTCAACCTATTCATGAGCTCACTCGGACACATCCAACTTGAAGATGAGAGCATACTGTCATATGCAGATGACATCTTACTCCTCATACCGGTGGCAAGAAACCAAACTGACACTCCTAAGAAAATCTCTGATAATATAGAAAAGATCCAAGCATGGGCAACTGCTCAAAAAACTAAAACTAAACGCCACCAAAACAAAAGTCCTGTATTTCCACAATGCCCAACAAACAGCACCTACGTGTATCATGCTCCAGTCGGGCAACATACTTGCTGTAGAAAAAACCTCCAAAATTCTAGGCTGTTTACTAGACTCCACATTATCCATGGAGTCGCAAGTATTCCATCTTCAAAAGAAAGCCTTCTTCACCATGAAACAACTAAGATTCAACAGGTCATACTTCCACCAGCATCACTTTACCACTTTGCTAACGTCATTCCGCTCCACAAAAAGGGATGCAGGTTAGAGACTGCAAATTACAGACCGGTAAGTCTCACGTCAATAGTGTGTAAACTTATGGAAACATTGATTAAACACAAATTAGATACGGTTCTAGACGATGAGAGACTGAGGGATCCCCACCAGCATGGATTTACAAAAGGAAGATCCTGCCAATCCAATCTAATCAGCTTCTTTGACTGGGTAACAAAAAAACTAGATAAGGGTAAGTCCCTGGATTTAGTGTATCTGGACTTCAGTAAAGCTTTTGATAGTGTCCCACACTGTAGATTATTGAACAAGATGAACTCGTTGGGACTAGGAGAAACATTATCTGCATGGGTTAAAGACTGGCTCAGTGGCAGACTTCAAAGGGTGGTGGTAAACGGTATTCCCTCCGAAACGTCGGAAGTGTTCAGTAGAATACAGCAGGGCTCAGTCCTGGGTCCAATCCTATTTAATATCTTCGTACGGGATCTGCCTCAGGGACTTCAGGGTAAAATTGCATTATTTGCCGACGACGCTAAATTATGCAATGAAGTGGGCAGAGGTACTGTACCCGACAGTATGACACAGGACCTACTTTTACTGGAGAAATGGTCTGCTATTTGGCAGCTGAGCTTTAATTCCAAGTGTAAAAGTTATGCACTTTGGTAGCGGAAACCCTTGCAGAACCTACACTCTGAACGGTGAGACCTTAACTAGAACTGTTACCTGGGAGTAATCATTAGAGAAGATATGAAGGCTGCCATCAAGTGAAGAAAGCTTCATCCAAGGCTAGACGAATGCTGGGTTGCATCCGGAGAAGTTTTGTCAGCCGAAAGCCCGAAGTGGTGATGCCAATTTACAGGTCCATGGTGAGACCACATCTGGAATACTGTGTTCAATTTTAGAGGCCACATTATTGAAAGGATGTGCTAAGAATAGAGTCGGTTCAGAGATTGGCCACTAGGATGGTCTCAGGACTCAAAGGATCTCCCATATGAAGAACGTCTAGATAAGTTGCAGCTATATTCTCTCGAGGAACGCAGAGAGAGGGGAGACATGATAGAGACGTTCAAATATGTTACTGGCCGTATGGAGATGGAAGAAGACATCTTTTTCCTTACAAGACCTATGACGACAAGAGGGCATCCGCTAAAATTCAGGGGTGGGAGATTTCATTGGGACATTAGGAAATATTTCTTCACCAAAAGGGTGGTTGATCATTGGAATAATCTTCCACTTCAGGTAGTAAAGGCCAGCAACATGCTCCATTTTAAGAATAAATGAGATAAACATATGGGTTCACTTCGAGGAAGTGCTTAGGGGGGTGGGTTATTTGAGTGGGCAGACTTGTTGGGGCCATCGGCCTTTTCTGCCGTCATACTCTATGTTTCTATTGTCCAGATGATGATTCTATCCCAAATGGATTACTGCAACTCCACCTACCTAGGAATCAACGCCACCCTCACCCACAAAATGCAACTGATTCAAAACACTGCAGTAAGACTCATCTTTGGTCTGAAAAAATACGACTCCATTTCAACCCACCGCAAACAACTCCATTGGCTACCCATCACAGCTCGTATAAAATTCAAAACAACGAGTATCATGCATCACATTATCTACGGCAACTCAGCAGCCCCACTCATCATTCTCTTAACAGATACATGGTCCAAATCACGCAGAATTCTTAACAGGATCCAATTGAACCTCCCCTTGACAAAAAATCTTAAGTACAAAAAAATCTTCCAGTCCATGTTCACCTTCCTAGGAGTTAAAATCTGGAATAAATTCACAGAGACTATAAGAACGGAAACCAATCACACCCTATTTCGAAAGAAACTGAAAACGTCACTCTTCGACAACTAAACTTCTAAGATCATCATAAGCATCTGACCTTTACTTATTTGCCTAGTTTTAGGTTTCATGTCCCCTACCCATTCCCTTCCCTTTCCTCAAGTCGCCTAGAGCCTGATTAGGTATGCGCGAAACACAAATATTAGATTACATTAGACATTAGTAAATGAGCAGTAGTGTAATATATTCCAAAAGAATAGTATGAATATCTCCCAGAGTACTGTATTAGCACTGATGGTACAGTGGTAGACTTTCAGTGTTGAAGAACCTGGCTGATCTTGCTAAGAGAACATAATCAGTTAACCATCTGTATAGTATTCTCCATCTTCAAGCCTCAGCGGAGAATGTGGATGAAACAGACAGTCAAGGAAAGGAAGGTGATCCACATGAAAGGCTGAACACCGATAGTGGAGCTCTCCAGCAAATGGAAAAATGTGGGAGGCGATCCAACTTAACAGGCTATACACCCTCCGTCAGAGTCCTGGTAATGTAATAATCAGAGTTGCTGTGATGGAAGGGATAAACCACAGTTTCTCAACTTCTTGGAGCCAAATATCTCCTAAGTCTAACAAATATCAACTGAGTACCCCCACCCAAGCTCCACCCCAGACCTGCCAAAGCTTCACCCCAAATCGGTTCATAGACAATCCCGCGAAAGACAAAGGCGCGCGCCGACAACTGAGCGCAAAACGGAGGCGCGCGCCAAAGAAAATTACAGTTTTTAGGGGCTCCGACGGGGGGTTTTGTTGGGGAGCCCCCCCAGTTTACTTAATAGAGATCGCGCTGGGGTTGTGGGGGGTTTGGGGGGTTGTAACCCTCCACATTTTACTGTAAACTTGACTTTTTCCCTAAAAACTTGGTCACTCTAGGTAATCTACTGCAAAGCTGGAAGATCAAATTCTACATCTACGCCGATGACATCACCTTAATCTTTCCCCTAACCAGCATAACCCCTGAGATAAACAATCTCCAAGCAACAATCCTTACACAAATCGAACTATGGAAGGCCGATTTCAAACTGAAAATCAACTCAGATAAAACCAAATTCTTCCTGGCGAGTCCAAACGACAAAATCAAAGACCCTTCAATCTCCCTGAATGGCCAAGTCTTTCCCATAACAAACTCCTTAAAAATACTAGGAGTGACCCTCGAACACAACCTTACCTTCGAAACCCACATCGACCTCCTGGTCAGAAAAGGCTTCTCCACCCTATGGAAGCTAAGATTCATCAGAAAATACTTCGACGCCCCCTCATTCCGCTTACTTATGCAATCCTCCATCTTAAGTCTACTCGACTACTGCAATATCATCTACCTGGGATCTTTCAAAAAAAACCACTCAAAGACTATGAATCATCCAAAATACGGCAATCCGACTGATCTTCAGCCTAAAAAAATGGGAACACATAACTCCCTACTACCAAAAACTTCACTGGCTACCCTTGGAAGCAAGAGTACAATTCAAGTTCGCCTGCTTCTGTTTCAAATCCATCCTTGGCTTGGCCCCCCTATACTTGGTACCCTAGACTGCCCATCCAAACACACACGCAGAACCCACCTGTTCAGCTATCCTACTTTAAAGGCCTGCCGCTACAAAAGATATCTAAATAGAACTCTCGCCTTTCAAGCAGGTCAGCTCAATAACTGGCTGGCCCACATCATCTCACGCGCCTCATCCTACCTAAACCTCAGGAAACTGCTAAAATCTAATCTATTTACCAGATTTACAACCTAAACGCCCATATCCACTGTATGTACCCCCTTTGCTATACCTACATTTTTTAAATTTATCCTTTATGCAGATTGTCCTGATCTTCTTTACTGTACTTTTTTGCTCTGATTGTGCCTTTTCTCTGATTACTCCATCTTTCGCTGATTGTACCTTTTTCTCTGGCACATAGTTTCTCTGACTGTACCATTGTAACCTTAGCTGATTGTCCAGCCCTTCTTCACTGTAAACCGCCTCAAACTACTATGGCTTCGGCGGTATATAAGAAATAAATTATTATTATTATTCCCTTCCCCAACCAACATCTCTCTCTGTCCCCTCCATGGGTCCAACTTTTCTTCCTCTCTCCTCCACCCCTATTGGCAACATGTCTCCCTCTATCTCTCACTGTCCTTTTCTCATTCCCTCCCTTGCTGTAAAGGGAGGGGGAAAGAGAGAGATCCAAAGTGCATGTCTCCCACTCCCTCTACTGCCACATCCAACATTTCTCCCTCCTTTCCACCAGTCCAACATGTCTTTCTCTCTGCCTCCTGCATGCTTCCTCTCCTCCAATCCTCATTCCATCCCCCAACCAATATCTCCCTCTCCCCCTTCATGAGTCCAACTTTTTACTCTCTGCCCTCTCCCCCTTCCTCTGAGAGTGACATTTCTTCTTCTCTCCTTTCTGCCTTCCCCATCCACCTCTCCCTCACTCTCTCTCCATGTGTACACTTTCTGCCTCTTGCATGCTTTCTCTTTCTCCTCAAATGTTACATCCCTCCTTCCCACCCCCAATCCATCATTCCCCAATCCCACTCACATGTTCTCTCCCCATGCCCCATTTCTTCCTCTCCTCCAAACCATGTCCATTTCTCCCTCTTTCATCACTCTCACTCATCCTTCAACAATTTCCTTCCTTCCCTCCCTCCTTCCCAACTAATATTCTCTCCCCCCATGCACCATCTCACCCTCCCCTTCAGCATGCAGAACCTTTCCTTTCCCTCCCCTTCTCCTTTAAGTCCAACAAAACCTTTCCCTTCCTCTCTCTTCTGCCAGGTCCAGCAGTTCTTCTCACTTCCCTTTCCCTCCCCCTTGTCCAGCAGCACCTCTCCCTCTCCCCATGTCTTCTCCCTGTCCAGCATTATCTCTCCTCTTCCTAGCGGCAGCTCATTGCGTGCTTTTAACTTCCCCACACAGCTGCTGCTAACATTAGTTTAGCCATGATTCCATCAGGCAGCCTCAGGACCTTTGCTAGGCCAGCCCACCTCATATGATGCAACTTCCTCTTTCGTCGGAGGCGGACTGGGCTAGCAAAGGCCCGAGGCTGTCTGATGGAATCACTGGCTAAACTAACGCTAGCGGCAGCTGTATGTGGAAAGTTAAAAGCACACAGTGAGCTGCTGCTGGTTGGGGGGGGGCAGGGGGTAGGGAGGCTGGGGAGAGAAGACAAGGAAGGCAGGAGATGCTCAATGGCAGAAGGAAACTGGGAGATATACAGCGTCGGTGGCGCATATCCCCTGGGATATGCGTACTGCGTGTTGAGAACCTCTGGGATAGATGATCCATCCTAACCCGTTCTAAAGTTTTGATAGTGAGCATGATGGAATAACAAAAACAAGAGTCGTGCCATGTAGAAAAAACATGTCCTGTTTACTTAAGAACATAAGAATTGCCGCTGCTGGGTCAGACCAGTGGTCCAACGTGCCCAGCAGTCTGCCTATGCGGTGGCCCCTAGGTCAAAGACCAGTACACTAGCTAAGACCAGCCCTACCTGCGTACGTTCTGATTCAGCAAGAGCTTGTCTAACAGACTCTACACCCATGGTGGATCCCTGCAACAGTATTCAATGGTGCTGTTAATGTGAGTATGAGCAGCAGAGAACAATAAGTAAAAGTTCCAGTTTCAAAGTGTAGATTAGGAGAAATCGATGATCCGGCCAAGGAAGATCAGTATGCACACCTGGAAATCAGGAAACTCTCAGTTGAGGGTCAAGGACAGTCAAACGTGCTGGGAGCAACAGTAAGAGAAAGAGGAGTCTCCCAGTTCTTAAAGAGTGCATCCTGAAGGAGACTACAGAGGAAACTGAAGAAGTTCTGTAACATAACATAACATAGTAACATAGTAGATGACAGCAGATAAAGACCCGAATGGTCCATCCAGTCTGTTCAACCTGATTAAATTTTAAAAAATTTTCTTCTTAGCTATTTCTGGTCAATTCCAGGAAGCTCATTGTATCTGATTGCAATCTGAGAGCTGAGCTTTTCCTTAGGCGCCTGACATACTGAAGGAAAAAGGGATGAGGAGAGGGATTCAATAGGATTTCATAGAATCCTGGAGCAGTTAATGTAGGCTCACACTCAGTGTCAGTAGTATGTGTGAAGACAGGTCAGAAGCCATAGCTGATACCTCAGAAGAATCTTGATTGAGAAGAATCAAGAAGTACTCTTTCGATGAAAAGATGATGGATTATGCCACTGAGTCGGCCACTGACTTGTGGCAATATGCAGTGAGAAATCAACCTTGTAAGGTTTCACAGCAGAGTACAGGAGTGGTTTGCCTTTGCCTTCTTCCATGCAAAATGTGGCTCCACTGTTATCACTGCTGCCCTTCATGAGACCTCTTAGCATACAGTATCTAGTTTACTTTTGTCAGGTGGTCTGCTATCCAAATACTAGCCAAGCCTGATTGGACTGTGCTTAGCTTCTGATGGTAGGGCAGACAGGCTGCAGTCTCCTGCAGCATTGGATCATGTTCATCAATGCTTCGATGAAAAAATTGGAGTCAGTACCCGCAGGCATTTATGCGCTATATTCAGTGTGGGCCAGTACTGAGGGATTCAATGTTAACATCGGTGTCGCATGCAACTTGTAAATGTCACCGATATCCATCTTGAAGAACTCCTTCAGTTGATCCCGGAAGGAGTGCACCGGTACCATTGGCTCATCTGGTGGTACAACTGATGCTGTTGAAGCTAACTCAATGCTTCACATAGTCCTCTGACATTGAAGAAAGTGAATAGACGTACCGGTACCATATGCCATCAAATTGGTACCATATGTGCAGCAGGGTGTCTAAGTGTCAATACATGAAGAGGCAGCACACTTCAAAATTGACAGCCTGCATTGAGAAATGACAGTGTCCATGAAAGGCAAGTATCGAGAGCCTCGATGCTGAAAATGCCTACGACTCTGGGAAAGATCTCGATGTATGAAGAGGCAGCACCGGTACTGCATCCTGCTAGCTGGTAGAAAATGTACAGCAGGTGTTTAAGTGTGGTTGCCTCAATAGGCGATGTGCTTCAGAAATGACAGTTTGCATCGAAGAATGATGGTATCGATGAGTGGGGTATGCATCAAGAGACTCGATGCTAGATATGCCAATGATGCTATTCGATGTCTACCTGTACTGACAGGGATTGGTACTACAGAAAAGTCCAAGTTGCTGGAAATCCGATTCCAGGCCTAATATTTCTATAAGAGAAGAAGAAAAAAATATTCTGGTAGTTTGTTGGTTTTTTTTCTTGTTGTTTGTTTGGGCTTTTCTGTTAGCCCTGGAGTCAGGACCTGCTGGAGAGGACAATACTGTGATGGAGTAAAAAGGCTGAAAAAACATCAACGTTGATGGCAGGGGCAAAGGCTTATTTATTTTTAAATAAGGTAGAAAATAAAAAGCAATGAACAAGTAAAACAGGACAATTTTAAAAATGAAGTAGGAAGGCAAACTCAAGGAAACAAAATTGAGATACGTCTTCTTCACTTCGCGGAAAATGAAAAACTGATTATTTCGCGAGATAGCGTCGAGTGGGAAGGCACTTGTGCATGCAAGGTGTGGGCAGTCTTGAAGCTTTGCTAAAAGCTTAAAGTGACAATACAATTTACCACTGTCTGTACCAGGCTCCTTGGATGACATCACCCATATGTGAGAATATGCTGTCTGTTTGTCTAAGGATAATGCTAGTGTAGAAGGACTGAGGTTGAAATGGACACTAAAGAATGACACGTGGTTATCTGCAGAGATGGAAATGGTAACAAATTCTGTCACCGTGTCATTCTCTAAAAAAACACATATCCCTGGTTTTGACTGTGAAGCCAGCTAGGATTTCTGGCTTGAAGGTGCTGGACAATTGGACTGGTACTTTAATTGGCACATCTTAAACATTAATAGGCATATAAAAATTATCTTTAATTGGTTTCATTTAAAGTACATTCAATTAGCATACATACAGGCCTGACCTTCTATGCATAGGGTTGGGAAAACACCTGTTAGAGAAAAACATCTGTTTCCCCACTTGTTGTTTTTTTTTTTTTAACAACTGCTCAGTTATGAACTGAACATACTGTCTCTGACATAGAGGTTGTGGGTTCAAACCCACGCTGCTCCTTGTGACCCTGGGCAAGTCACTCAATCCCCCCATTGCCCCAGGTACGTTAGATAGATTGTGATCCCGCAGGGACAGACAGGGAAAAATGCTTGAGTACCTGAATAAATTCATGTAAACCGTTCTGAGTTCCCCTGGGAGAATGGTATAGAAAAAGTGAATAAATAAATAAAATGTACATGACATTTACAGACTTAAATATAACCCAAGCCAATCAGAAGTCCTGATAATAAAAGGTTGCAGTATGAAGAACCAGTATAGGCTGGCCCATATGAAGGGTGTAAGATGAGTTGGTTTTATTCTTTAGAGATACTGAACGAATCTTACTATGCAGGTGACCCTACAGAAAATCTTCCAAAGTGGAGGAACTGGGATAAAAGAAAAACATATAATTCTAACACACCAACAGTTGTTATGCTGTATTTTCTTGCCAGAAATTTCACTCTGCTATAAAACACAAAACAATCTAACCACTAACTCTATTAGTTTTTTTGATCTCCACTAAGGCCAGCCAACACACGTAATAGTAGGAGAATCTTATATAGGTTTATCTTAGTATTTTATAACTCACAGACCTCAGTGACCTCAATGACGATTAGGGGTACCAACATTCTGTATGATCTATAAAGTTTATTGGCATGCAGATGGTATCACTGAGGTCTGTGAGTTATAAAACACAAAAGCCAGATAAGGGAAAAGGCCTCAGAAGCCATGGGGTATATTAACACCAGGGCTATGGGTGAGAGCTAAAACTTGATCTAAGCTCTCCCCACGCTTCGATCATCAGCCAGAAAAACTCTTATTATGCTGCAGCAATTGTGCTATACATAAATAAATAACTTTAAATAGATTGTTGCAAAATGGACTGAACTTATCTTTATATTGATGCAATGTATTTGTGAGTGCCATCCATAACTAGTGCCACAGTCCCATGTGCTGAAAAGCTAGAGCTGAACGCTAAAGCTGAAGCTGAAGCCTGGTGAAAGCCGAAGCTTGTTGCTTGTTCCACTGTGTTGTAAAAGCCGACGATGACCAAAGTTTCAAGATAAAAGTATTGTTTCATCAGGGCTCTGAATGAGCAGGAAAAATGCCTGTCCTGCCTTCAGTTGCATAAACAGATAGAATGTCTATGATAGGAAACTTAGGTAGATTAAGGCATATGACAATTGGAATTAGATTAGCATAATTTCCAATTAGACTTCAGCTAGAAGTATGAATATATATTAACTTACAGGAACTAATCTGTTTTGTATGAAACTAAGGGCTCCTTTTATGAAGCCGCGTTAGTGGTTTTATCTCATGCACATTTTTAGCGCATGCTAACCCCTGCGCTAGCCGAAAAATATCGCCTGCTCAAGAGGAGGCGGTAGCGGCTAGTGCGGCCGGCATATTAGCGCGCGCTATTACGAGCGTTAAACCGCTAATTCGGTTTCGTAAAAGGAGCCCAAAGGTTCTTAACTTGTTTGAGAGGAATGAGAGAGAGGATGCTCACACCTGTGAGAGTAATGGGACCTCCTTAACCTCCATTATAAAACCACCTAGAAGAGAAGGCTGGTTCAGAAGAGGGCCTGGAGAGTATTTTAAGAGGTTTGAGTGCTGCTTGTTGAGGATGGCAGCCTCCTGAATCTTATCTCTAAAGAGATTCATTCCACAGCATGGCACATCAACAAGTTTCTCCTGCATTTCAGGCTTGAGGTCTGAGGTCTACAACCACACAATTTTTTTGAACGTCAATCCTCATTGTGGAGGCTCTTGATGCCATATTGAAAATATCATAGGTAGTAATGGACTGTGTATTTTCCACACTCCTTCCCCTTGGTTATTAGCTCATGGACTTAATTGGCCTTCTTTTGAAAATGACAGCAAACTCCACAAACACTGTTCTCAATGTTTTACAAGTATGAAGAGGTGGTAGGATTCTATGTAGGAGGTTAGCATAGAATTCTGAAACAATTTCTTCCCAAAAGACTCCAAGGTCATTTCTCTCCCCAGGGATATTGAGAAGTGAGTCTTTGTACTATGGGATCTTCTGAGAGCAGATTTGACCATCATGGAATGGTTAGAAAATTGTAGCTTCTCAAATCCCATAGCCTTTTGAACTCTCTCTCTCTCTATATATATATACAGTCAACCTTTGCATTAACATAAGATACCAAGACTGGGTCCTCTCAGTGCACTTCCTTCAGAATTCTGTGAACCAGGACTGTCACTGCTTTTGGGGGGGGATGCTAAGGAATGGAGGATGTCCAATGTTTCTGCCATAGGTTCCTTCTCTATCTTTAAAGAAAATGAGACACTCTTACCAATTCCTGATAAATTTGGTGAATGAGAGCACCTTTGGGGAGATTTACGTCTCATGTGTTGAGGAAAGATCCAAAGAGAAACCAGCAGACTCCTCTTCCAAGACCCTTCAATTGCCCAGGAACACACTGATTCTGGTACAGAAGTACTCTACTGGAAATTACATTACATTACATTAGTGATTTCTATTCCGCCATTACCTTTCAGTTCAAGGCGGATTACATAAGGAGTTATTTGGACATTTAGGAATACATAAGGAGTTATCTGGACATTTCCCATGGAATTTTGAAGTGGAGCAGGTTGCTATTGAGATGATTCTTACTGTGTTAGTTTGTCTTTAAGGATTTCTTGAATAGCAGGGGTTTTATTTCTTTTCTGAAGGTTTTGTAGTCTGGGGTCGTGCTCAGTAAATTGGAGAGTTGGTAGTCTAGTTTTGCTGCTTGAGTGGGCAAAATCTCTACCTGCCTTAAGAAACTGACCTCTTGGTCAGGCTAGGTCTGAAGGCCCTAAAGCACTGTAAATCTTTGATTCGCTGGGGGAAGTTTCCTCTTCCGAAGGACTAAAGACTGACATGTGTGGTCAGTGTTGACTCTGAAACCATTTTGTGTTGATGCATCACCTGCAAGCAGCAAATGTGCTTCAAGGACTGGCTGAACTGTCTCAGACTTTGACATCAGTGTCAAAGCAGTAGCCTCATGCTGAGAAAGGAAATGCTCCATTTACTCTTTAAACTTCAGAAGCTACTCTTTGAAGGATGCCATCGACAAAGGCAGAGGCATTACAATCAGAGTGGCTACGTCCTTTTACGATGTGTCCTTTTAGGGTGTGTCAAGGACTAGGTCTCAACTCTGTGGAGGCTGTTGCATCCTCTCCGATACTATGGAGAATAAATGGTCCTCATGTTGCGGGTACTTAGAGGACACTAATGATCTTGGTGTGTCAGTGCTGCACTCTGAAGAGGCTTGATGTTGGTGTGCCCCAGCTTCTGCCAAACATCTAGCATCTTCTTTCTTGGAAAGGAATCAGATGATCAATCCCAATGGCCTCTTATTGAAATGAAGTTGGGATGCCAATGATAATGGAACAAACTTATCAGTGCCCAAAAAATAATTCATGCTGCTTCTCACGACCATGAATTCCCCTCCGACATCTGTGAACATGGAAGACAAGGAGAGGGATCATGACTAGGATCCAGGCATTGAAGGCATCATGAACTAGTATCCTTTATGTACAGTATATAGTCCTGTTGTACTGGGAACACTTCTTAAAGCCACTGGAAACTTTTCTTGGTACATGTCTGTAAAAAATAGCCCCAGTAAAATTAAATGACTCAAAGAAAAATACCTGACTGGATGCCCTAGGTCTACCAAGGCCAAGAGAGAACTGACAAACCAATAAAAAGATATTTAAAAATGTCTGAAAAACCTAATTAGAGAAGTTATCGGAGAAAAAGTGATTCTACACGACACTGAAAGGACTCGCACAAGAAAAGAGAAGAGAAGAGTGGCAGAAAATGCCTCAAAATAGACAAATTGACAAGGAGCACCAGAAGGGTAACCATCATTGTTTCATGGACATGATCCTATGTGATAGCGATAGGCAGGCAGGCTTTGGTGCATGCACAGAGAACTTTCCAGAAGCTGGAGAACTGTTCTTGCATGGCGTTCCATCGGACAATATTACACATATGTGAGAATATTAGTATCTCTTAGAGAAAGATGGAAACAGGGGAAAGGTGTAGGACTAAGGACAGAGAAAAAACAAATCAGGATGCTGCAATGAGGACAGAGAAAGGAACCTAAGATAGGAAATGTAGGAAGAGGCGATGAAAAACCTAAAAGGAAGCAGCTATTACTATTTTCAGGTACACTTAGGATTGATACTGATGTAACTTTTCTGCACGATGATTTCTGCCATTATATCTTTTAGCAAATGAGTTTCATATGTGGTTCTCAAACATGTGATGGGGTCACCAGCTAATTCAATTTTCAGGATATTCACAATGAAAATTAGAAAGATTTGCTTATAACAGAAGTAGTAGATATCCAATCATTTTTATTGCTTTTATAGAAATAAATAAAATAAATTTCACTTACACAAGTTGTCTAAACTCCACTGGGCACAGAATCCAACTTGGCGCTTCAGAAAGTCGGAATTATTTGTCCATTTCTCCAGCATAAGCAATTGATCACTAATACATGATTCAGAAATTGTCATTTTGTTCTCACCTGACAATTTAAAAAAGTTTTTAACTATTAGGTTTATTTAAAAGGTGTTACCATGTGCTTATGTTTTAACAGGCATATCTGATTACTCAGGTACGGAGGCCATTTTGATTACAGGACTGCTGTTTTGTACATTATTGAGTTTACCATTACAGGCAGCTTTAAGGCCTGAACCACAAAAAAATGCACGTTATCAGGTTTTTAAAAAAATTGGCATTCATATTTCCAAGCCCACAAATAATTTAGCAATACTCAACTGCTATGATCAATTTTTATGGCATACCACCTCAACTCTTAGGCACTATAAAAACGCAGAGAATTCATTATTATAATACTTAATTCATCCTCAACACCAGCATTTTTATTTCACTGAATCATAGATGTGACCCATCATAACCTAACAATGCTGTACCCTGCAATTCAGAAGGTGCAGATTTGGTTCTGGCTCCTGGTTAACTATCTGCTGGAAGACAGAGAAAACTACTGGCAAGTTCCAGGCTACACCTGCTTTTATACTGGTGATGTCACCGGAACTTGCTTGTCAAAATGGGATCGTCACGTGGGATCTCTTCACAGGGAAAGGTAGGGGAGGGTTATTGCGGTGGGCAGACTTGATGGGCCGTGGCCCTTATCTTCCGTCTGTTTTTATGTTTCTATGTCTTTTTCTCAACCTTCATTTGCTAGTTGGGGGCACATAACCCAGTGGTTTGAACTGGTCTATCCAGATAAGGAATCCTTTGATATATAATACATATAATTCACCCTCAACCCTAGCTTTCTTGTTTCACTGAATCATAGATGTGACCCAATCAGGCCAGCTCAATAACAATGCTGTGCCTTTCTATGTAGAAGATTCAGTTTGATTCTGGGTCCTGGTTTTTGTTCTTCCTGCTGGCAGTTAAGGATGCTGTTAAGACAGTATTTATAGCCACCACCATCCCCACCCCACTGGTGGAGAAGGAGTTAAAAAATGAGGTGTTATATTCTACACATTAGTCCCATGGCCACAAAATAGAATACTTTTAGCAATAGGCTCTTTAGAATCCAAACTTAGAATACCTGCGTATTGTGTTTGGAGGCAGGTGTGCTCTGGGGTTCCTAGTCAATGTTACTTGTTATGATGACTAATAGGCAGGAGGGGGACATGAGAAAATAGAAGTGCTCCTGGTTGTTGTGAATATGAGTTCAATGCACAATGGGCATAGTAGGAGCAGGTTCCATTTGTTCTTGAAGCCTAAAGGCATCAGAAAAACTACCAGATAAAGTGATCAGGTTTATCTTAAAATGCTCTGAACACTCCTGTAATTCATGCTACCATATTTTTCACTCCATAAGACACACCTGACTAACCATAAACCTTTCCATCTTAAAAACATAACACAGGGACTCCCACCAAAAAGCACAGTTACTTACCGTAACAGGTGTTATCCAGGAACAGCAGGCAGATATTTTCTACATGTGGGTGACGTCATCCACGGAGCCCCGACGCGGACAGCTTTTCAAGCAAATTTGATTGAAGATTCAAGTTTGCTGGTGCTGCACCACATATGTGTGTGCCTTCCCGCTCCACTAGATAGTTCAGATAGCTAGCAAAGAAGCCAACCCCGGGGAGGTGGGAGGGTTGCGAGAATATCTGCCTGCTGTCCCTGGATAATATTGTTACGGTAAGTAACTGTGCTTTATCCCAGGACAAGCAGGCAGCATATTCTCTACATGTGGGTGACCTCCAAGCTAACCAAAAAAGGGACGGAGGGAAGTTGGCAATTTAGGAAAACAGATTACGCACAACCGACTGGCCAAACCGGCCGTCGCTCCTGGACAAAGTATCCAGATAGTAGTGAGAGGTGAAGGTATGAACCGAAGACCAAGTGGCAGCCTTGCAGATCTCCTCAATTGGCGTGGACCTGAGGAAAGCGACAGAAGCCGCCATCGCTCGGACTTTATGTCCCGTGACCCAACCATGCAGCGAGAGACCAGCCTGAGCGTAGCAGAAGGAAATACAAGCAGCCAACCAGTTGGACAAGGTGCGCTTGGAAACAGGATGTCCCAACCTATTGGGATCAAAAGACAAGAACAACTGAGGAACCTTCCGATGAGACTGGGTGCGTTGGAGATAGAACGCCAACGCCCTCTTACAGTCAAGAGTATGAAGCGCCAGCTCTCCAGGATGAGAGTGGGGCTTTGGAAAAAACACCGGAAGAACAATGGACTTATTAAGGTGAAAATCTGACTCCACCTTAGGCAAGAACTTGGGATGAGTGCAGAGGAACACCTTGTCATGATGAAAAACAGTAAAAGGTGGGTCCGCAACCAAAGCCTGCAGCTCACTAACCCTGCGAACAGAGGTGAGAGCAAGCAGAAAGATCACCTTCCAAGTAAGGAACTTCAGATGAGCTTTGTCCATGGGATCAAACGGTGGTTTCATCAATTGAGCAAGGACCACATTCAGATCCCAAAACACAGGGGGAGGCTTGAGAGGAGGATGGACATTCAAGAGACCCCTCATGAAACGAGACACCAAGGGGTGGACAGACAGCGACTTCCCATCAAGCTGCCGATGGAAGGCGGCAATCGCACTAAGATGTACATGAACCAAATTTGTCTTGAGGCCAGACCGAGACAAATGAAGCAAATAATCCAAAACCAAAGATAAAGAAGCAGACAAAGGTTCCACCTGATTTGGAGCACACCACGTGGCGAATCTAGTCCACTTCTGGGCATAACACTGCCTAGTAGAAGCTTTCTGAGAAGCTTCCAGAAATCCTGCACCGACTGGGACAACTCCCGGGAAGGAGTCAGGTGGAAAGGAACCAAGCCGTCAGATGTAGAGACTGCAGATTGGGATGCAACAGCGAACCCCGACTCTGAGACAGCAGAGAAGGAAACACAGGCAGAAGCAGAGGATCCCTGACACTGAGTTGAAGGAGCAGGGACAACCAGGGCTGCCGAGGCCACCGAGGAGCGATCAGAATCATGGAGGCGCGAGCCGACTTGAGATGGACAAGCGTCCTCAGAATCAACGGGAAGGGAGGAAACGCATACAGGAACCTGCCTGTCCAATCCAAAAGGAACGCATTGGCCTCAAGAAGGTCCGGGGAGAACACCCTGGAGCAGAAAAGAGGCAGCTTGTGATTGAGGGGGGAAGCGAATAGATCTATCTGCGGAGTCCCCCACCAAAGAAACACCTGACGTAGAGTCTGGGAATGAAGAGACCATTCGTGCAGCTGCAGGAGGCGGCTTAGCTTGTCCGCCAGGCAGTTTCGCTCGCCCTGGATGTAAACCGCACGAAGAAAGACATTGTGGCGCAACACCCAATTCCTTGCAGAAAGACAGGGAACCCGTACCTCCCTGTTTGTTGACGTAATACATCGCCACCTGGTTGTCCGTGCATACCAGGACCACCCGATCCTGAAGTAAATGGCAAAAGGCCACCACCGCATTGTAAATGGCCCGAAGCTCCAACACGTTGATGTGGCAACAACGGTCCGCACTCGACCAAAGGCCCTGCGTACGCAGACCGTCGAGATGCGCCCCCCAAGCATACGTCGAGGAGTCTGTTGTCAGGATACGGTGATGCTGAGGAGCGAGAAAGAGCAACCCTCTGGAAAGATTGGAAGAGTTGGTCCACCAACGGAGCGAGCGTTTTAAGGAGGGGGTCATCGCAATGTGATGAGAAGTGGGATCCCAATCCTGCCGCTACTGAGAGGCCAAAGTCCACTGAGGGACCCTCAGATGGAGGTGTGCGAACGGCGTGATGTGCACGGTGGAGGCCATGTGACCCAAGAGGACCATCATCTGCTTGGCCAAAACCGAAGCCCGCAGAGAAACCTGCTGGTTCAGCCACACCAGCGTGGCCTGCTGAGGAGGAGGCAGGAATGACCGGAGGCGAACCGTGTCCAGCACGGCCCCGATAAACTGGAGGGATTGAGAGGGGCACAGCTGGGACTTGGGGAAGTTTACCTCGAACCCCAGACTCTGAAGGAATGTAATAGTCTGTTGGGTCGCTGAGATAACCCCCTCCCTCGACGGGGCTTTCATCAGCCAGTTGTCGAGGTAAGGGAAGACCTGAAGGTCCCGGGACCGTAGGGCCGCCGCCACCACCACGAGACACATCGTGAAGACCCGTGGGGATGAAGTGAGCCCGAACGGGAGGACCCTGTATTGGAGATGCGGATCTCCCACCTGAAAACGAAGGAACCGGCGACAAGCTGGATGCACTGGAACATGAGGGTAAGCTTCCTTCAGATCGAGGGAGCACAACCAGTCCCCCTCGTCGAGCAAGGGATACAGAATGGGAAGGGAGAGCATCCGGAACTTCTCCCGAACCAGAAACTTGTTGAGCCTCCTGAGGTCCAGAATCGGCTGGAGGTCCCCGGTCTTTTTGGGGACCAGGAAGTACCTGGGAGGGGGGAACCACCTCCACCGCGCGAAGTCGAAGAAGCGCCCGGGCCTCCAGAAGGAGCAAGGGGAGCTGCGCCCAATTGTAAAGAGACCCATCGGGAGGACTGTCCGGCGGCAATTCCCGAAAGTTCAAGGAATACCCTTCCCGGACCACGGACAGGACCAAGCGTCCGAGGTAATACGAGCCCAGAGTGGGTAAAAGCTCGGAGACGGCCTCCGATGGGAAGGGGGCAGAAACCATCGTGGAGGGGGCCAGCCCCCATCCGCTCAGTCCGTCAAAAAGACGGTGCAGGCTTAGACACTGCCGGGGTTTGAGGCTTCGGAGGAGCCCGCTGCTGCTGCTGCTGTCGGCGAGGAGATGGGCGCGAGAAAGCAGGGGTAGACTTCTGCGGGTACCTCCAGGTACCTGCGGGTACAAGTGGGCTTCGGCTTAGGCCGCACCAAAGCAGCAAAGGGACGCTCATGCTCTGAGAGGTGCTTAGTGGCTGCCTCGATCGAGTCATCGAAGAGCTCATTCCCCAAACAGGGCAGATTGGCCAAGCGGTCCTGCAAGTTGGGGTCCATGTCCACGATGCGGAGTCACGCCAACTGGCGCATGGCAACCGCAAAGGCGGAAACCCGGGAGGAAAGCTCAAAAGCATCGTAAGCTGCATGGAAGAGGTGCAAACGAAGCTGAGAAAGAAAGTCCACCAACTGCCCAAACTCCGCCAGGCGGGAGGCGGGCAAATCACCCTGAAAGGCGGACAGGGACTTGACTAAGACCTTAATATATGATGTAAAGGTAAAATTATAGTTCAAGACCCTGTTGGCCATCATAGAATTTTGGTAGAGACGCCTGCCAAATTTATCAAATGGTCCTCCCCTCCTGTCCCAGGAGTTTACGCCCAGCACTGTCCACTGTGAGCTGTCTAATCTCAAGGTTAACAAGCAATGGGGCCAGACAACCTACACCCCAGGGTACTCAGGGAGCTTAATGACGTCTTGGCGGAACCGCTATCCGCGCTCTTCAATCTCTCCCTTAGTACAGGTAGAGTCCCGTTGGACTGGAAAACGGCTAACGTCATTCCACTCCACAAAAAAGGATGCAGGATGGAGGCTGCAAACTACAGACCGGTGAATCTCACATCAATAGTGAGCAAGCTAATGGAAACTCTAATCAAACGCCAATTGGATACAATCCTGAAAGAGGAGAATCTACGAGATACCCGTCAACACGGATTTACCAAGGGGAGGTCCTGCCAATCCAACCTAATCAGCTTCTTTAACTGGGTGACGGGGAAGCTGGATGTTGGGGAGTCCCTGGACATCGTATACTTGGACTTCAGCAAAGCATTCGATAGCGTACCATACCGCAGATTGTTCAGCAAGATGAACTCTTTAGGATTGGGAGACACATTGACAGCATGGGTTGGGGACTGGCTTGGAGGTTGGCTTCAAAGGGTGATGGTGAACGGCACCCCCTCCGAAACGACGGAGGTGATTAGTGGAGTGCCGCAGGGCTCGGTCTTGGGCCCGATCTTTTTCAACATCTTCATAAGGGACTTGGCTGAGGGGCTTCGAGGTAAAATAACGCTATTCGCCGATGACGCCAAACTATGCAATGTAGTAGGCAAGAACACAACAGACAAAAAAACAGTACCTGTCGATAACTCAATGCCTGACAGTATGGTGCACGACCTACTCCTACTGGAGCGCTGGTCCAGGTCCTGGCAACTAAGTTTCAATACCGAAAAATGTAAAGTCATGCACCTTGACAGCCAAAATCTATGCAAGACTTACACCCTTAATGGTGAGATCCTAGCGAAGACTGTAGCAGAACGTAACTTAGGGGTGATCATCAGTGAGGACATGAAGACTGCCAAGCAAGTGGAGAAAGCTTCATCTAAGGCTAGACAAATCATAGGTTGTATACGTAGGAGTTTCGTCAGCCGTAAGCCCGAAGTCATTATGCTTTTGTATAGATCCATGGTGAGACCCCATCTGGAATACTGTATACAATTCTGGAGGCCGCATTACCGCAAAGATGTGCTGAGACTTGAGTCGGTCCAGCGAATGGCCACCCGGATGGTCTCGGGACTCAAGGATCTCCCGTATGAGGAACAGCTGAATAAATTGCAGCTGTACTCACTTGAGGAACGCAGAGAAAGGGGAGACATGATCGAGACGTTCAAATATCTCACGGGCCGTATTGAGGTGGAAGTGGATATCTTCTTTTTCAAAGGCCTCACGGCAACAAGAGGGCATCCGTGGAAAATCAGGGGCGGGAAACTACACAGTGACACCAGGAAATACTTCTTCACCGAAAGGGTGGTTGATCGCTGGAATAATCTTCCGCTACAGGTAATTGAGGCCAGCAGTGTGCCTGATTTTAAGACAAAATGGGATCGTCACGTGGGATCTCTTCACAGGGAAAGGTAGGGGAGGGTTATTAGGGTGGGCAGACTTGATGGGCCGTGGCCCTTATCTGCCGTCTGTTTCTATGTTTCTATGACAGCCGCGGAGACCCTGGAGGGATGGGACTTCTTAAGCAAAGACTCCACTAACAGGGATTGGTGGGACAGTTGAGCCTTTTCAAATCCCGGGCAGGGAACAGTTCGGTTCTTAGATTCCATTTTTGACGGAATAGCCGGAACCACATAGGGGGTTTCCAAATTCCGGAAGACTGCTTGGCGCAAGACCGGGTTCAATGCGGGCCGCAGAGACTCCCGCGAGGCTGACGTCGAGGCCGAGACTGGGGCCGAAACCAGGCCTGCTCTTCCGCAAAAAGATCCGTCATGCGGGCCCGACGCAGGGCGCGCGACTGAAAAGTGGCACACCGGGGGCAAGAGTCGGTCGGATGATCAGCCCCCAGGCACAAAATGCACCAACGATGAGGGTCGGTAATAGACAGAAGCTGCCCACACTGGGTGCACTTTTTAAAACCGGACAAGGGCCAGGACAAAGAGAAAAAACAGGCCGCGGCCAATTGAGGCCAGGTGGCCAAGGCAAACCGGGAGTCCCCGGATGCCAAACCGAACAACAAAATGCACTTAGACAAAGAAACAAACGAAGCGCAGAGCAACTCCGGTCCGAAAAACAACGAAGCCGTGGTGCTAGAAAGGCACGATCACACGGAGAAAAAAGAAACGGGACTTTCTGGCTCTGCAGAAAACTAGAAACTGAAGACCACGAGGAGGTGATGTGCCCTCTAGTGGAGCGGAAAGGCACACACATGTGTGGCGCAGCACCAGCAAACTTGAATCTTCAATCAAGTTTGCTTGAAAAGCTGTCCGCGTCGGGGCTCCGTGGATGACGTCACCCACATGTAGAGAATATGCTGCCTGCTTGTCCTGGGATAATTAATAATTTAATCTATCCCAATTTTAACAATTTCTTAAAATAAGGGTAGTTACAAAAAATTCATGGATGTTTGGGAAACATTAACTAAGTACTGTAAAGATTGATCTTTGTAGATGGGAAATCATACACATCCTGGGAGGGGTTTTTAAAAAATTGTTTAATGGATATGTTTATGTTCTTAACAGAATTTTTATTGATTGATTAACTGATGGAAGGGTGGGGGAAATATTTTTTGTTAATAATCTTGGTAAGTTGATTGTACTTAAATTCTAATATTCTATGTAAATGATTTAAGTATTATGCACAAATGTAGTTTTAAAAATGAATAAAGATTTACAAAAAAAAAGACACACCCTAGATTTAGAGGAGGAAAACAAGAAAAAAACCATTCTGATCCAAATTTTCCCTGCCAGGCTCTGCACCCAACTCCACACTCCTTGCCAGGCTCTGCACCCTGTCCCCCCTCTTGTGGTCTAGTGGTAGGCCGGGGCAGGGCAGGAGGGGGCAGGGCAGGAGGGGACAGGGCATAGGGCAGGCAGGGAAGTCTTTCTGTTTCTAGCTCAGCTTTGGAAAATGCACATCTCTGACACCTTTACATTTTTATTCCCCCCCCCCTTTTTTTTAAGCAATTCACATGTTCAGCACAAGGCCTCTTGCCTGGGCTCTACATCTGTTGTAAATTTAAACAAGTGATTAATTTACCGTAATTCCGGCAGGAGGGCCCCCTTTCCCAGTACCATTCTGCAGGGCTGGGAAGTCTCCTGATTACCGTATTTTCTCGCATATAATGCGCGCGTTATACGTGGTTTTTACGTACTGCGCATACCCTCGCACGTTATACGCGTGAGCGCGTTGTACAAATTTTTTTTTACATAGTTCCCCCCCCCGACGTCCGATTCACCCCCCGCAGGACCGCTCGCACCCCCACCCCGAAGGACCGCTCGCACGCACTCCCACCCGCACCCGCACAGCCTCCCGACCCCCCCCCCCCATCATGTAGAAGCTCCTACCGGTGTCCTGCTGCTTCCTCTTGGCGGTCCTGACACCCGACACGATCGGGGCAAGAGGGAGCTCAAGCCCTCTTGCCCCAGCCAACCGCGGCACACCCGACACGATCGGGGCAAGAGGGAGCTCAAGCCCTCTTGCCCCAGCCAACCGCGGCACCCCCGACGCAAACCCCCCCCCCCCCAACGACCGCCCCCCCCCCAAGAACCTCCGACCGCCCCCCCCAGCCGACCCGCGACCCACACGACACCCCCACCCCCCTTCCCCGTACCCTTGTGTAGTTGGCCGGACAGACGGGAGTCAAACTCGCCTCCGGCAGGCAGCCAACAACGGAATGAGGCCGGATTGGCCTATCCGTCCCAAAGCTCCGCCTACTGGTGGGACCTAAGGCGCCTGGGCCAATCAGAATAGGCCCGGGAGCCTTAGGTCCAACCTGGGGGCGGGGCCTGAGGCACATGGGCCTAACCCGACCATGTGCCCAAGGCCCCGCCCCCAGGAGGGACCTAAGGCTCCCGGGCCTATTTTGATTGGCCCAGGCGCCTTAGGCCCCACCAGTAGGCGGAGCTTTGGGACGGATGGGCCAATGCGGCCTCATTCCGTCGTTGGTTGCCTGCCGGACAGGCGGGTTTGGCTCCCGTCTGTCCGGTCAACTACACAAAGGTACGGGGAAGGGGGGTGGGGGTGTCGTGGGGGTCGGCCAGGGGGGTCGCGGGTCGGCTGGG
This sequence comes from Geotrypetes seraphini, assembly GCF_902459505.1. Lineage (NCBI taxonomy): Eukaryota > Metazoa > Chordata > Amphibia > Gymnophiona > Dermophiidae > Geotrypetes > Geotrypetes seraphini. The sequence goes on from NC_047087.1 coordinate 142,975,903, forward strand.
GGGACGGTCAGAGGTTCTTGGGGGGGCGGTCGTTGGGAGGGGAGTTTGCGTCGAGGGCAGGAGGGCCTGGGATCCCTCCTGCCCGTAATGTAGTGCGGGGTGGGGGTAGGGGGTCGCGTGGCCAGGAGGGTTTGGGCTCCCTCCTGGCCCGAACAACTAGCGGGAGGGGGGTCGCCAGGGCCAGGAGGACTTGGGCTCCCTCCTGGCCCGATATTGTCGGGGAGTTGGGGAGTCGGCGGGGCAAGAGGGCTTGGGCTCCCTTTTGCCCCGATTGTGTCGGGGAGTCGGGGGGGGCAAGAGGGCTTGAGCTCCCTCTTGCCCGATCGTGTCGGGGGGTGCCGCGGTTGGCTGGGGCAAGAGGGCTTGAGCTCCCTCTTGCCCGATCGTGTCGGGGGGTGCCGCGGTTGGCTGGGGCAAGAGGGCTTGAGCTCCCTCTTGCCCCGATCGTGTCGGGTGTGCCGCGGTTGGCTGGGGCAAGAGGGATTGAGCTCCCTCTTGCCCCGATCGTGTCGGGGCTGCCGCTGTTGGCTGGGGCAAGAGGGCTTGAGCTCCCTCTTACCCCGATCGTGTCGGGGGTGCCGCGGTTGGCTAGGGCAAGAGGGCTTGAGCTCCCTCTTGTCCCGATTGTGTCGGGGAGTCGGGACCGCCAAGAGGAAGCAGCAGGACACCGGTAGGAGCTTCTACATGATGGGGGGGGGTCGGGAGCCTGTGGGGGTGCGAGCGGGTCCTTCAGGGTGGGGGTGCGGGTGGAGTGCGTGCGAGCGGTCCTTCGGGGTGCGGGTGCGTGCGAGCGGTCCTTCGCGGTGGGGGTGCGAGCGGTCCTTCGCGGTGGGGGTGCGAGCGGTCCTGCGGGGGGGGGGGGTGAATCGGATGTCGGGGGGGGGGGGGCATCAGGCTTTCAGGGTGGGAACAGGACTTCAAGGGGGAGAGGAGAGTCGGGGCAGGCGAAAGGAGAGTCGGGGTGGCCAGAGGAGAGTCGGGGCGGGCGAAAGGAGAGTCGGGCGGCAACGGGAGAGTCGGGCAGCATGCGCGGTATACGGGTGTGCGCGGTATATAAAAATTTCTGTACATAGATTTGTGTTTTTCACGCGCTATACCTGTGTGCGCGTTTTACACGGGTGCGCGTTATCTACGTGAAAATACGGTAATTTAATTATGGCAGGAGAGCCCCTATCCCAGTACCTTTCTGTAGGAACCCCCCCTCCCCCCTGTACCTTTCTGCAATCTTAGTGGTCCAGCGCTGCATCGACAGGTTCCCCCGCTGGACGGCCGCTCAAGTTCCCACCTGCCGCGGCAGGGAGAGACAGGCACGAGTCCAGAGCGCGCCTGCATGGTCCTGCGCCACCGCCCGAATGGTGCTGTTGGTTCTCGCAAGACTCGTGGGAGCTGATGGCACCTTTCGAGCAGCGGCATAGGACCAGGCATGTATGCTCGGGGCTCGCACCTGCCTCTCGTTGCTGTGGCAGATGGGAACTCCAGCGGCTGTCCAGCGGGGCAGCCTGTTGATGCAGCGCTGGACCGAGCTGACGGCACCATTTGGGCGGCAGTGTGGGACCAGGCAGGCACACTCGGGGCTCGCACCTGCCTCTCGCTGTCGCAGCAGATGGAGACTCAGGTGACCGTCTAGCGGGGGAGCCTGCCGATGCAGCACTGGACTGCCAGGATTGCAGAAAGGTACCGGGGGAGGGGGGAGAGCGGTATTCGCTCCATAAGATGTACCCTTATTTCTACCCACTTTTTTGGGGGAAAAAAGTACATCTTATGGAGCGAAAAATACAGTATCTCTGTCCAGTCAAGATAGCAACTCTCATTATAAAGGTCTTCACTTCAGGCAGAGTAACACAATGATTGAATTTTCGGGCTATTTTTTATGAATATGCATGAGATAGATTGTGGACAATGGAAGCAAGCATGCATGCAATTCTCATATACAAATTATTTAGGGGCATCTTGAAAACACATTTGTTTGTGGCCCTTGAGTATCATCAGTTATTACAATATATACTTGAATATAAACCAAGGTATCCTATTTCCCTCCAAAAAAGGGAGAAAAAAGGTTGACTCGAATAGAAACCGAGGTTAGAAATTTGGGTTATAATGGTGAGCCAATCTATAAAGACTGCTCACCCTTCCTCCCCACAGCTATCTTGGAAGTCATTAAAAATAATACAAATATCTGCGATGCAAATATCCCACAGCTAACATATTCACAAGGAGGCCCCTACACAGGAAAATGCAACTACAAGCAATCACAAACTTAAATAAATGTAGATAAAAATCAAACTTAAACCTCAAGAAGCCATATGCAGTTTAACACCAGAGAAAGAGAAACAGCACTCTACACTTTAGAAATTAAAAAGAAAGCAGTGTACATTTATGGTAAATATGCATTTCTTGTTCATGAAATTAAAAATAAAATTCTTTTTTTTTTCTACCTTTGTTGTCTGGCCATTTTATTAATGTCTATTCCAGTTTCCGCTGTCTTCTATCTTTTCTTAAATTCTCTTTCCAGGGTCTTCAGTCTATCTGCCTCTTCTCTCCTTCATCCATCTCTGATAACCTTTTCCTTTCAGTTTTCCTACATTTATTTTTCTACATCTCTATCTGCTTCTAATTACAACTTTCCATCTCCCTCATCTTTTTTCTCTCTATTTCCCCTCTTTATTTTCACTCTTCTAACCAGTATCTAATGTTTTGCCCCCTTCAATCTAGCATATCTTCTCCCCTCTTTCCTCCAACACCTCATCTCTCTCTTTCTCCTTCCACCTCCATCCAAAATCTTTCCCCATCACCTTTTCCCTTTGCCACTTCCAACACTACCTACCTGGGGCTCTAGCTGTGGGAAACGGGGTCAAGGCCTGACATGCGAGGCAGGCAGCTGATTCTTCCCAGTGGCGGCCGTAGCGGTCATCCATGCTGTTTGACGGCCACTGGGAGGAGGGGGAGTGAGATGTCAATGGCACATTTGAATTGCGATCAGCCCTACCTTTGGTCCCAGTCCTACTAAACTGGCTGGCAGATGCTGAGTGGGCTTTCCCTCTTCCCAAATCACTACAGGCTCTGCCAGCTCCCCACAAAATCAGGAAGTAACTTCAGAGGGGGGTGGGATCGAAATCGGCAAAGCCTATAGTGATTTGGCAACAGGGAAGGCCCCCATGGCATCTGGCTTCATCATTGCCAGCAAATTTAATGGGACTGAGACCGAAGGCAGGGCTGATTGCAATCCAGATGCGCTGCTGACTCCTCATTCACCCTCTTCCCAGTGGCCAGCAAACTGCATGGATGACTGCTGCTGGGAGGAATCAGCTGTCTGACTCGCATGTTGGACCTGCACCTGACCCGCGACTCCATTCCCCACAACCAGACTCCTGGCAGGTTGAAATTTTGAAAAAAACTAGTTAGACTAGGGGACATTCGATGAAGTTACAGGGAAATACTTTTAAAACCAATAGGAGGAAATTTTTTTTTCCACTCAGAGAATAGTTAAGCTCTGGAATGCATTGCCAGATGTTGAGGTAAGAGCGGATAGCGTAGCTGGTTTTAAGAAAGGTTTGGACAATTTCCTGGAGGAAGAGTCCATAGTCTGAGAAAGACATGAGGGAAGCCATTGCTTGTCCTAGATCGGTAGCATGGAATATTGCTACTCCTTGGGTTTTGGCCAAGTACTAGTGACCTGGATTGGCCACCGTGAGAACGGGCTACTGGGCTTGATGGACCACTGGTCTGACTCAGTAAGACTATTCTTATGCTCTTAAGTACTCAGCTTAAAAAAAGGGTTAGAAAAGGTATGTAATGCCACTCAAAATGCACTGTCAGAGCAAATGTTGCAGCATATCCCACAGAAAAAGGCAGCTTTTGTGGTACTTTCTAGTGAAGAATCATTCCTCACCCATCAAAAACAAAATGGGAAATGTCCATATGTTGCGTCAATAACAGAACCGTTAACTTATTCAATAATTATCTTGGAGAAGTATGGTCTTAAATCTATTAATAAAATACAATTACTGAAGAACTTAATATTGATAACAATTAAAACAATTTTATCTAATTGGAAGGATTTTTCTAAATTGGATTATAATATATGGTGGAATATGATATGTTTGTATAGTAAATATGAGAAAATATATGCAAGTGTGGTAGCTTGAGGAAATTAAAAAAGGTACGGGACTGTTTATTGAACATGAAAGAGTAAATGTTTGTAATTTTGCTGTTTGTAGATTGTGTTACGATACCCTGAAAACCTATTTACTTATTTATTTAGATTGTATTAGTATTAATATTATTTTATTTGTGCTTCAATTTGTAATGATTTCTTTAAATTTCAATAAAATATTTGAGAGGGAAAGAACTAGAAATGCAGCATTTTATGCAATTGTTCCATTGTTATGGAATTCATTACCGCTAAATTTACGTTTAGAATCTTCATATACTAAGGGCTCCTTTTACTAAGCTGCGATAGTGTTTTTAGCACATGCAGGATTTTAGAATGCGCTAAATCTGCGTTATTCGGCTAGAACTAACACCAGCTCAATGCTGACATTAAGGTCTAGCACGCGCGCCAAAACCACTATCGCAGCTTAGTAAAAGGAGCCCTAAATGTCAAGTACTTTTAAAAACTTTTCTTTTTGAGAGAGCTTTTTCTTACTAAAAATAAATAAATAAAATAGGAAAGTAACGGCGAGCACACATACTTTTGCAGTATCTTGATTTTAAAATTTTTGTTCTTTGGTATGAGTGAGTAATTCTGTCCTGTCATTAATGGTGTTCCATTTTTAGTTTTATAAATTGATTTTATTGTACACCGTTTGAATTGCGCTGCAACTAAGGTAGTATATCAAGTTTAATAAACGATAATGGAGAGAAAAGAAAAGAAAAATCAGCGGGGACATAGGGGAATAACAAGCAAGGAGCATCATCACTGAAGGGCAAAAGAATGACAACAGAAGCACTCCTACTACCACCAAACAGAATTTTTGCATACCATCACAACCTTAGCTCAGGCAGTTTACAGCAGACGGAGTCAATTATAAACGCCAACAAACATATTATAACAAGATATTAAAAGACAAAATCTAATAAGAGTTCTTAACTAGGTTTTCAATAATTTTTGCAATCTCATACAATCCTAATATAGTTTAGTTTTAGTAGGTACGGAATCCCATAAGCATGAAGCTACTATGCTAAAACATTTTTTCACAAGGTATCAAATGGATAAAGGTAGCTGTTAGAAGATCAAACTTATTTACATGAACCAAATGTCTTAATGAATGATTAAATTTAATCTTCATTGAAGAAGTCATATAAAGAGGGCAGTAACCTCATAATATTTAAAAAAACAAGACATAAGATTTTAAACTCTATTTGAACAGCCATAGGAAGCCAAGATAAGATCTTCAGAAGTGGGATCACTATCAAATTTTGACTTACAAGATAATGATATTGCTGATATGTTTTATAAAGTTGTAAAAAGAGATTAGATTCTTATATTTTCTAGTAGATAGGTGCATCATTCTGGACAGACAGGTAATGCTCCCATGCTCGCAGGCCATGCAGAAGGAATCCACTCCATCCTTTGAATCACTCTTCCTTCACTAGAGAGCTCTGCTGCTTCCTTCAGTTTGTATCAAAGCAAGCGGAAGCCGCATACAGAAGTAGATGTGAATGAGGGGTATGGGAAAATCCCTGAATTACAACTCTATTGTGCTCTGAAATTATAACAAACAGATTAAACACTGAACAATCAAAACAGCGAAACAATCATGCCAAACAGAAACATTTATAAAGCTCAAATAATACCACAATGTGTTCTACCAATAGATTATTCTTCATACCCTTAAGGTTAGACTGACATCCAAATTTCAGTTTGGACTCAAACGTTCTGAATGAGACAGTAGGCAGGCCCAGGAGATAATCAACAGGGTGGGAGAATGATGTACCTATCTAATTAGCAAGGTAAGAGCCTAATCTTTTTTCTAGTGCAATAGTTGTATCATTCTGGATGGACGGTACATACAAAAGCAGTCCCAGAAATCTAGGATGGGACCACTGCACCAGCTCTTAACACTGAGGACCCAAAGGTGGAGTCCTCCCTTGCTGACACATAAACTCTGTAAAACTTGGAAAATGTATGTAGAGTGGACCAAGTCACTGCCTTACAAATTTCCTCAGGGGAAACCACCTGAGCTTCCATCCATGAAGCCGCCACACTTTTAGTGGAATGGGCCATACAGATCCATCTAGTGATCGTGACCTTGGAAGCCGGTGCACATTGTCTAGCCTGATTAGTGAGCACAAAAAGATGGTCAGATAGCCTGAACTTGTTGGTGACCTCAAGATATCGGAGAAGCACTTTTCTCACATCCAACTTTTTCAGAACCCGGTCCTCCTTTTTAGAACTTGTGGACTAGAGTACCAGCAATCTGATTTCTTGATTGATATGGAAAGCCGAAACAACCTTCGGCAAAAATGACAGAATTGTGCACAAAGAAACTCTGGCCTCTGTGAACTTAAGGAAAGGCTCTCTGACCCTAGTTCTTAACACTTCAGTTTAGTTCTTCTTTTGTTTTCTTCTTTTCTCATTTTTAACCTACCTTCTTGTTCTTATTCCTTGATATTGTAAACCTTTCCTGCCCTTGTTATTTTGTACATTTCCCTGTTGTGTTTATTTTATTAATTTTAATTATTTCCCATTGATTTTTTTAATCTATTGTTAACTGCTTTGATTTGAGTTTTTTGTTAAAAATGGCAGTATATCAAATGAAGAGAGACTGGCGGGGGAAGCAACAAACTTCAAATCATTCTTCAGGTACGTCAAGGGGAAGCAACCGGCAAGGGAGGAAGTGGGACCCTTAGATGATGGAGACAGAAAGGGAGTGGTAAAAGAGGAAAAAGAGATAGCTGACAGGTTAAACGAGTTCTTCACGTCAGTTTTCACGAGGGAGGACACAACCAACATTCCGGAACCCGAGGAGATCGCAAAGAGAGATCAGGATGAAAATCTGGTCCAACTAGAGGTGAGCAAGGTGGATGTCCTCAGGCAGATAGACAGGCTAAAGAGCGACAAATCGCCAGGTCCGGACGGCATTCACCCAAGGGTACTCAAGGAACTAAGGAACGAAATAGCTGAGCCACTTCGACAAATATGCAACCTATCCTTAAAAACTGGTGAGATTCCGGAAGACTGGAAAATAGCAAATGTCATGCCCATCTTCAAGAAAGGCTCAAGGGGAGACCCAGGAAACTACAGGCCGGTGACCTTGATCTCGGTCCCGGGAAAGATGATGGAAGCGCTGATTAAAGACAGCATCTGGGAACATATCGAAAAAATGGGCTACTAAAGTCGAGCCAGCATGGCTTCTGCAAGGGCAGGTCATGCCTCACGAACTTATTATACTTCTTTGAGGGGGTAAACAGCCAGGTGGATAAAGAGGAATCCATAGACATTATTTACCTTGACTTCCAAAAAGCCTTTGACAAGGTACCACACGAAAGACTGCTAAAGAAGCTATGGAACCACGGGGTGGAAGGGGAGGTCCACCGATGGATCAAAAACTGGCTGGCGGACAGGAAACAGAGGGTTGGAGTAAAGGGCCATTACTCAGACTGGCAATGGGTCACGAGCGGAGTTCCACAGGGGTCGGTGCTGGGACCGCTCCTGTTCAATATATTTATTAACAACCTGGAGGCAGGAACAAATTGTGAGGTTATTAAATTTGCGGATGACACCAAACTATACAGCAGGGTTAATAACATGGAGGACTGCGAAGATCTCCAAAAAGATCTGACAACGCTGGAAGAGTGGGCCAAAAAGTGACAAATGAGCTTCAACATAGGGAAATGCAAGGTCATGCATGTAGGGGAAAAAAACCCGATGTTCACTTACAAAATGGGGGGGATCACCGCTAGGGGTGAGCAACCTTGAAAGAGATCTGAGAGTGATGGTAGACACAACCTTGAAGGCGTCGGCACAGTGTGCGACAGCCTCAAAGAAAGCAAACAAAATGTTGGGTATCATTAAGAAAGATATCACAACCAGAACAAAGGAAGTCATCCTGCCACTGTATCGTGCAATGGTGCGCCCGCACCTGGAGTATTGTGTCCAGTACTGGTCGCCGTATCTCAAGAAGGACATGGCGGTACTTGAGATAGTCCAGAGAAGAGCAACTAAGCTAATAAAGGGTATGGAGGACCTCTCATATACTGACAGACTGAAAAGGCTGGGGCTTTTCTCCCTGGAAAAGCGGAGACTTAGAGGAGACATGATAGAAACCTTCAAGATCATGAAGGGTGTAGAAAAAGTAGACAGGGACAGATTTTTCAAATTATGGGGGAACTACAAGTACAAGGGGGCACTCAGAGAAATTAAAAGGGGAAAGGTTTAGAACAAACGCCAGGAAGTTCTTTTTCACTCAAAGGGTGGTGGATACATGGAATGCGCTACCAGAGGAAGTGATAAGCAGGAGCACGCTACAGGGCTTCAAAGAAGGATTGGACAGGTACCTGGAGGACAAAGGGATTGAGGGGTACAGATAGGAGTAGAGGTAGGTTATAGGGACAGGATTAGAGGTAAGTTACAAAATTAGTCTGGGACCACTGTTCAGGCAATAGGCCTGATGGGCTGTCGCGGGAGCAGACCGCTGGGCAGGATGGACCTCTGGTCTGTCTCAGCGGAGGCACCTTCTTATGTTCTTATGTAACTGTAATTGCAAGAGTGAGCCAGAGCTCCAAGACTCTTCTTGCTGAGGTAATAGCCACAAGAAAAACCATCTTGAGTGTCATTACGGCTGTTTTCTTCAGCAGCTCATAAGGAGCCTGACTGAGGCCTTGCAAAACCACATTAAGGTTCCATGAGGAAAACGGGTGTTTTACCAGTGGCCTGAGACACAGCACCCCCTTAGGAATCTGACAATGTTTGAATGAGAAGCCAGCAAAGCCTTACGCTCTACAAGCCTTAATACAAGAGAGTCCCACTACTTGTACTCTGAGGAAAACCACTGTAAGTCCCTTGTCAAGGCCTGCCTGGAGGAAGGCTAAGACTATGGAGATTGGAGCAGAGAATGGTTCCACCTTCTCTTTAATGCACCATTGCTGGAAAGTTTCCCATGCCTTAGCAAAAGCAGAGACTGTTGTAGGGCTTTTATGGCTCTAAGCAGAGTTGCAATTGCTACCTTTGAGTATCCCTTGCGTGCAAACGCTGCACACTCAAGAGCTATGCCCGTAAGAACAAAGCGATCCAGATATTCTATGACCACAGGTCCATGAGAAAGAAGGCCCAGCTGAACTTTCAGTCTGAGACTTGTGCTCCTCTGAAGACACACTAGGTCTACATACCATGGTCTGTGGGGCCAATCTGGAGCCAAAAGATGGCTTGCAATACTGTGAAATATCCGGTATATCATAAGCCAAGGAAAACACTTACAAGAGCTCGCTCTTTGGCCACGGCTGGACTAGAGCATCTAGACCTGTGCTTCCAGCTCAGATCTTCGGCTGAAGAATTGGTCCGCCTTCTTGTTTCTTGCTGTCATCATTAGATCAAACATTGGGCAACTCTAGTGCCAAGCAATGGATTGAAAGGCTGCTACAGACAGCATCCATTCTCCTGGAACCAGTGTCTGCCTGCTGAGGAAATCAGCTTGGATGTTGCTCACTCCCACTATATACACCACTGAAAGAGCCTGAAGATGAGACTTTGCCCACATAAATAGTAAGTGGGCCTCCAGAATCAGCTGCACACCCTTGGTGCCTTTCTGGTAAGTGACAAATGCCACTGAAGTAGCATTGTTCAAGAAGACACACATGCCTGTCCTTCCAGCCTCTTCTCCAGACTCTGCAACGCCAATCAAATGGCAGGAAGTTCCAATCTGTTGATCAACCATTTCTTTTGGGAGGCTGACCAATGCCCCTGGATCAGGCATCCTTTGCAGTGATCCCTCCAACCAAAGAGGCTGGAATCTTTTGTTACAAGTACCCATGATGTAATTCTGAGGGGCATGTGAACAGAACCACCAGCTTATAGTGGCCCTGGCTTCTGGAGTTCGCAGCAGAGACATCTGCAGAGGGTAGGTTTGAGGAGACTGCCTTGATATCAACGCACTCTGGAGAGGTTGCACATGAGCCGTTGCCCATGGGACCTTGTCTATCATGGTTGCCATGGAGCCTAGCACTTGAAGGTAATGCCAAGTGGACAGAGATGGTTTACTCAACAAGCTTGTTATCTGTGTGTAAAGCTTATATTTGCGTACCTCTGGAAGGAAGACATGCCCTTCTGCTGTGATGAAGATGGAACCAATTGGCTTTTTTGGAAATTCATTATCTAGCCTATGTTCTGCAGGACCTGGATCACATGGGAAACTGCTTATTCTCTTTCCAAAAATGACGGAGCTCTGATCAGCCAGTCATCCAGGTGTAGCTGAATCTGCAAGCCTGTCTTGCATAGATAAGCAGCTACCATTACCATCACCTTGGTAAATGTGCAAGGAGCTGTTGCTAGCCCAATAGGAAGAGCTGAGAACTGGTAATAGTTTTACAGAACATGAAATCTCAGGAACTTTCTGTGTTCTGAAAAGGTAGAAATGTGCAGGTAGGCCTCTGTCAAATCCAGTGAGGCCAGAAATTCCTCCGTGCTATCTCCATGCGAAAGCATGGCATATTCAACACTGCATAGATGAGAAAAGACTCCTTCCGGCTCAAGTGCAGAAGTAAAAACTGAAGTGAGAAATAGAGCTCTCTAGTGAAGGAGGAAGGATTCAAAAACTGGAGTGGATTCCATCTGTAAGGCTCGCAAACTTGGGGCCATTACCTATCTGTCCAGAATGACATACCTATTGCACTAGAATTTATGTTTATGTTACCACTTTCCTTATTCAGACCTAAGTGGTTTACAATTTTGAGGTGTCTAAACTCTTACGAGTTACAATAATCTAGTCTTGATGAAATAATTAGTTAGACTCTCCTCAGTAGGTCATCTAGGCAACAAAAAAAAGCTTGAATATGATGCAAAAAGCATAATTGTACAAATACAACAGAAACAGAAGGATGCACAGAGTGGGAATTTGTGCTGACTATGGAGAAGGAGCAGGAGCACAAACAGATCTGACAAAAGTAGGCTACAACGAGCAAGTAGGGAATTGGAATGAAGAAGGAAAATGTAGGGGTTGGAACAACAGTGGAGCACTAGTGCTAATACATGATTGTACCAGAACTTGGCTTGTAAACACCAAGAAGTGCTACATGAATATTAATCTTCCTAAAGCCATACTCTTAACCTACTGCAGTCATATTAGGATTAGCACAACCCAAACATTTACAGGTAAACTCAGCAAGGATACGAAGATATATTATACACTTACTTGTTTGTGCAAACTTTTCTAATGCTATTAGTGCAAACAGCATGACAGTTGGGTGCGACTGGAATTTCTATGGGAAAACAGAAGGACTGGATCAAAATCAACATCACTCCTAATCATTACTGAATATGTCTCATCTTTTCATGCAAGATTTTCTTAAAGTTGGTCCTAGTTTTTAAAGCAAGAAACTTATGTGAATGACCCTAAAGTGAGAGAAAATATGAAAGCATTCAGCTTCCAGTGTTAGTTCTCTAAAATGAACATATATTTTTTAATCATGGGTTTTACTGTTAGTAAATAAAGTATTTGCACAGTTAATTCTGTTGTAAAAGCACTTTCTTGCCTTGTGTTTCCCTCCTTACTTCAGATACAGGAATGGGGGAAGGCAGCATATTTGGAACAAGGAGATACTTGCTAACACTGAACTAATAAGATTTATTTATAGGACTTATATTCTGCATTATCAGTCAGTTTCTAGGTGGATTACAGAATAGTAATAAGATATTTTTCTCTATCTGAACTGGCAGGCTCTATCTGAACTGGGGCAAAGGCAAGTGAAGTGACTTGCCTAGAGTTTCAAGCTTATTCCAAATTTGATATACCATCTAGCAACTTGTACTGAGACGGTTTACAATATTATAAAAATTAAAAAAGGGTAAAAAAAGAAACTAAAAAAAAAAAATTATATATATATATATATATATATATATATATATATATATATATATATATATATATATATATATATAGACTGGACACAGCCAAACAGAAACAACAGATCTGGGGCTAAGCAAAAGTGAAATACATCGAGATAAAATAAATAAAAAAAAGGGCAGTAAAAACAAGGGAAAAGGGATGACGCTTCTTAAAAGTGGTTGGTATTCATTACTGTGAGCGAAGTGAGTAGGTTGGGTAAATTGTCCATTCTCATATTAGAAAGGCGTTCCTGAATAAGAAAGTTTTTAGTTTGGTCTTAAATTTGTCCAATGAGTCTTCCAATCTGATATCTAATGGGAGAATATAGTATTGTGTGTAGTGTCGCAAAATAGTTCCCTGATGGATGGAATAGTAAATAAGTTCTGATTGTGAGATCATAGTAACCGAGAGGAGGCATAAGGAATAAGATATTTGTCTAAGAAAAGTGATGAGTTAGTAAGTTTGATCTTAAAGGCTAGTAGAAGAATTTTGTAAGTTGTCCGCTGAGATGTGGGGAGCCAATGGGCTTCGCGGAGTAGAGGGGTGACATGATCGTATTTCCTTGCCTTATATATATATGTTTAATGGCCGTATTTTGGATGAGTTGTAGACAGTAAGTTTCTTTTTGTGTTATGCTGTAGTATAAAAGAGTTACAATAGTCGATATGTGAAATGACGACAGAGTGGATCAGAATCTGAACAGAGTCACAAAGAGCAGGCTGGGATTGAACTCAAAGATATTGAGGCAGCAGCTCTAACCAGACACCCCTCCCAGAATGATAAAGAACCAAAGATGAAGACAACAAAAACTGACCTGCAACTGGCAACTGGGACTAGCAGGCCTGAAATTAGGCACAAGCAACATAAGGTAACTGTTTAGTAACATAACATAGTAACATAGTAGATGACGGCAGATAAAGACCCGAATGGTCCATCCAGTCTGCCCAACTTGATTCAATTTAAATTTTTTCTCTTAGCTATTTCTGGGCAAGAATCCAAAGCTCTACCCGGTACTGTGCTTGGGTTCCAACTGCCGAAATCTCCGTCAAAACCTACTCCATCCCATCTAAACCCTCACAGCCTCTCCAGCCCATCCTCCCCCAAACGGGCATATACAGACACAGACCGTGCAAGTCTGCCCAGTACTAGCCTTAGTTCAATATTTAATATTACTTTCTGATTCTAGATCCTCTGTGTTCATCCCACGCTTCTTTGAACTCAGTCACCGTTTTACTCTCCACCACCTCTCTCGGGAGCGCATTCCGGGCATCCACCACCCTCTCCGTAAAGTAGAATTTCCTAACATTGCTCTTGAATCTACCACCCCTCAACCTCAAATTATGTCCTCTATTTTTACCATTTTTCTTTCTCTGGAAAAGATTTTGTTCTATGTTAATACCCTTCAAGTATTTGAACATCTGAATCATATCTCCCCTGTCCCTCCTTTCCTCTAGGGCAGCGATGGCGAACCTATGGCACGCGTGCCAACTGTGGCACGCGAAGGCCTTGCAGCTGGCACGCGCAGGGCCGCCATCAGGGCAGTACTACCAGGGGGTGCACAGGAGAGAGAGCTGAACAGGGATGATGGGGGACCCGCGGGGTTAAATATAACTCGAGCCGCGAGGCTCGTCTTCTACTCCGACTGCCCTGCCGCTCACACAGCCGATCGGAAATCTTCCCCGACGACAGCGCTGACGTCGGAGGGAGGGCTTAAGCAAAGCCCGCCCTCCGACATCAGCGCTGAAGTCGGGGAAGATTTCCGATCGGCTATGTGTGCGCGGCGGGACAGGCAGGAAATAGAAGACAAGCCTACGCGGCTCGAGCTACATTTTGCTGAGAAAGTTGCTAAGATGGGCTGGGAGACAAACGGGGAACACAAAAGGGGGAGGGAGTGCGTTTTGGACACAAGGCATGAACTTGGGAGAAAGGAAGGGAGGGAAAGAGATGCTGAGGTGGGGGATGGAATGGGTTTTTGGACACAGAAAGCATGAACTTGGGAGAGAGGAAAGGAGGGAAAGAGATGCTGAGGTGGGAGAGGGAATGGGATTTTGCACACAGAAGGCATGGACTTGGGAGAGAGGAAGGGAGGGAAAGAGATGCTGAGGTGGGGGAGAGAATGGGTTTTTGGACACTGAAGGCATGAACTTGGGAGAGAGGAAGGGAGGGAAAGAGATGCTGAGGTGGGGGATGGAATGGGTTATTGGACACAGAAGGCATGGACTTGGGAGAGAGGAAGGGAGGGAAAGAGATGCTGAGGTGGGGGAGGGAATGGGTTTTTGGACACAGAAGGCATGGACTTGGGAGAGAGGAAGGGAGGGAAAGAGATGCTGAGGTGGGGGAGGGAATGTGTTTTTGGACACAGAAGGCATGGACTTGGGAGAGAGGAAGGGAGGGAAAGAGATGCTGAGGTGGGGGAGGGAATGTGTTTTTGGACACAGAAGGCAAGGACTTGGGAGAGAGGAAGGGAGGGAAAGAGATGGTTGTGTACACGGGGAATAGAAGAAATGAGAATTTTTGGTCATAGGGAGGGAGTGAGGTACAGACAGTGGCATACCAAGGTGGGGGTGGGGGCGGTCTGCCCCGGTTTTACGCCCCAAGGGGGTGCACAGCTGGCCACCCTCCAGTGTTCTCCCTAGGCTGGCAAACTGCGTCTCTTTAGCCACTTGAGTGCCACCGCTGCCATTGGGAACAGGCCGGTGTTATGCCACCGCATATTACTGACATGTTCAAAATATTACTGATATGTATCCTCAGTCTGCTTACCTGAACTCCTGACCTCCAAAGAACAGTAAAACCAGATGATCATCAGTAAAGACAGATGGGAGACTACATCACAAGGAAGGGGACAGTGACAAGTATCTGCTATCTTGATCTCTTTTGACCTGGGTGTTGTCAAAACAGATATCAAAAGACCAGGACCAGCTGTCTTACTAAGAGGCCAGTAACATCAAAAGGATCTTGACCTCTTTTGACCTGGGTGTTGTCAAAACAGATATCAAAAGACCAGGACCAGCTGTCTTACTAAGAGGCCAGTAACATCAAAAGGACAAGTATCTGCTATCTTGACCTCTTTTGACCTGGGTGTTGTCAAAACAGATAACAAAAGAGCAGGACTAATCGTAACAGCAGGACCAGCTGTTTATGCTTTTACTATGAACTCCGCAGTGTGCATCCTATATAAGACCGGGATTCTGACCCTGACAGTAGAATCCAAGACGTCTCCAGGAACAGAATGCAAAAGAGGTCTAAAGGGGCAGTCTCCCGTGTCCTACTCGCCTATCCATTGAGGGATTGCGAATGGTGAAGGGAGGGTTTACGTGAGATACGGTGATGCTATTTTATTCTTATATATATATATATATATATAAGTATAATAAAGTGTTATTGTTTATGTTTGATATTGTCTGTGTGCTTTTCTGAGTGTCACTGATCATCCCACTTGTCAGAAATTAGTGGCGGAACAGCCGGTGCCAAGTTCTCCCTGCTTTTCCCTGTGGGGCCGACCAACTCTCGCCACCCGCGTCAATTCTGATGTCGGAGAGGACGTTCTGGGCCAGCCAATCGCTGCCTGGCTGGCCCAGAACGTCCTCTCCGATGTTAGAATTGACGTCGAGTGGCGAGAGTTGGTTGGCCCCGTGGGGAAGAGAAGCAGGGCGAACTCGGCACCGGCCTGTTCCCGATAGCGGCAGTGGCAGCCTATTCCCCAGTGGCGGTGGCAGCATTTTCCCAATGGTGGTGGCATAGGGGAGGGCAAGGAGAAAGAAAGAAAGGGGGGGACAGGGAGCCAAAAAAAAAAAAGAAAAGAAAAGAAAGAGGGCTGGGTGAAACAAAGAAAAATGGGGCACGAAGAGAGAGAGAAAGACAGACATACAGAATGAAAGGGGGTATGGAGAGAGAGAAAAAGAAAGAAGGGGGCAGGGTGAAACAAAGAAAAAGTTTGGGGAGGGAATGAGGTCTGGAGGAGAGAAAGCATACAGGAGGCTGAAAAAAGGGAAGAAATATTGAATGCACAGTCAGAAGAATAAAGTGCAACCAGAAACTGATGAAATTACCAAAGGTAGGAAAATGATTTTATTTTCAATTTAGTGATCAAAATGTGTCCGTTTTGAGAATTTATATATGCTGTCTATATTTTGCACTATGGCCCCCTTTTACTAAACCGCAATAGCGTTTTTTAGCGCAGGGAGCCTATGAGCTTCAAGAACAGCGTGGGGCATTCAGCGCAGGTCCCTGCGCTAAAAACCGCTATCGCGGTTTAGTAAAAAGGGAGGGGGAATATTTGTCTATTTTTGTATAGTTGTTACTGAGGTGACATTGCATAAAGTCATCTGCCTTGACCTCTTTGAAAACCCGCGGAATATAAATGATAATTAACATTTTCTCTGCGTACAGCGTGCTTTGTGTTTTTAAAATTTTATTGTTGGTAGATCATTTTGACTTGGCCACAAAGGTAAGGGGAAGGGAGGGGAGCTGCTGAAAGAGTCTACCTTGACGTGGCTGCAGGCTTACAAATCTTTTGGTTAAAGAGTGCGGCGACAGAGAAAAGTATGTGTGTATTCGGCCCATGAATGAAATCATTAAAACATTATAAATTGCCAATAAATTGAAATGAAAACCAAAGGATTGTGAATCAAATTAATTCTCTGACAATACAAAGATTCCAACCTTTAAAAATGATGTTACATAGTTCAGGCAACTTTATAAAGAGTTTTTAGATACTAAAATCTTGTTATTAAGGTGTAATTGACGTGCTGGCACTTTGAGGAAATTCTTTGGTTTTGTGCGGCAGTTTGGGCACTCGGGCTCAAAAAGGTTAGCCATCACTGCTCTAGGGTATACATATTCAGGGCTTCCAGTCTCTCCTCATACGTCTTCTGGCACAAGCCCCTTGTCATTTTCGTCGCCCACCTCTGGACCGCTTCAAGTCTTCTTACATCCTTCGCCAGATACGGTCTCCAAAACTGAACACAATACTCCAAGTGGGGCCTTACCAATGACTTGTACAGGGGCATCAACACCTTCTTCCTTCTACTGGCTCGCCTCTCTTTATACAGCCCAGCATCCTTCTGGCAGCAGCCACTGCCTTGTCACACTGTTTTTTCGTCTTTAGATCTTTGGACACTATCACCCTAAGGTCTCTCTCCCCGTCCATGCATATCAGCTTCTTACCTCCCAGCATATACGGTTCCTTCTGATTATTAATCCAAAATGCATTACTCTGCATTTCTTTGCATTGAATTTTAATTGCCAGGCATTAGACCATTCCTCTAACTTTTGCAGATCCCTCTTCATATTTTCAACTCCCTCTTCGGTGTCTACTCTGTTACAAATCTTGGTATCATCTGCAAAAAGGCACACTTTTCCTTCTAACCCTTCAGCAATGTCACTCACAAACATATTGAACAGGATTGGCTCCAGCACCGAACCCTGAGGGACTCCACTACTCACCTTTCCTTCCTTCGAGCGACTTCCATTAACCACCACACTCTGGCGTCTGTCCGACAGCTAGTTTCTAACCCAGTTCACCACTTTGGGTCCTAACTTCAGCCCTTCAAGTTTGTTCAACAGTAGATAATGACACAGTGGCGGTTTACCCGCGGCTACCGCATTTAGCCGCGGGTAACCCGCCGAAACGGTGAAAGAAATATAGCAGTGGCTGTGGGGATGGGGACAAGGCAATTCACCGCCCCATGAAGCGGTGAATGGTCTTGTCCCCGCAGTGAGGCATCAAGGATCACGCGGTCCCTGCAGCCCCACCCGCCCGATAGTAGCGTTTAGCCCGCTCCCTCTCTCCAGCTCACCTTAGTTTGCAGGCTTTCTTTTTCGGCGACCTGCACACTTTCAAAGAGCCGCGCACGCGCAGCTGCTCAGTATTCAATCTTTTGCTCTGACGCAACCGGAAACAGGAAGTTGCAGCAGAGCAGAAGATTGAACACTGAGCAGCCAGGCGTGCGCTGCTCTTTGAAAGCGTGCAGGTCGCCGAAAAAGAAAGCCTGCAAACTAAGGTGAGCTGGAGGGAGGGAGCGGGCTAAACGCTACCATCGGGCGTTGGGGGTTGTGGGGACTACGCGATCGCTCATGTTACTGCCTCTGTTTAGCATTTCTTGTAGGAGGATGTTGTCCCATTTTGTTGTTTTATTTTGGTCAGATTGGTGATCTGATTTTTATAACCCCCCCAATGATTCTAGAATCCTATAATTCCTTCTCTGACCTTCATCCCTCAGCGTGACAGCAGTACTGTATTTGTTTGTTTTTTTTAAAATTGTGAAATAGTTTTATCTAATCAACGTGCTCTTTATAGTGGTGAGACGAGGGTTCGAGCAGAAAGCAGGAACAGACTTTCCTCATTTAGGTCCTGAACCAGGCCTGCTCAAAGATCTGTTAACCAACCTTAGCCAACACCTCAAACAAATTAGTTATTCAAAATATAATATTGTCAGCCAGTTCCAGCTCACACTGGAAGGAGGGAGTGAAAGGGAAAAGGATTCTGGGCCAAGGGGATGAAAATGGAAAGAAAAACTCACAGCAGGAAAGAAAGGGGAGGACAGGCAGGTGAGCCAGATGCTGGAAGCAGGGGAGGGGGAAGAAAGAGGGAGAGAAGCTAGATGGGGTTGAAAAGCAGATTCACACTGGTATAGAAGAGGAAGATAGGGGAAATCTGGACACAGGAAGGTAACAGAAAGAGGGGAAATTATGTGCATGGGGCATAGGGACAGAGACATAAAGGGGACATGCCATGGGGATGGTATATGGACACGGGGGGGGGGGGGGGGCAATGGCACATATATAGGGGAGATATTAGAAATGGGGAAAATAGGAGCACAGAAGCGAGATGGTTTGTGGGGATGGGACAGGGACCGAGCTCGCAGGCTCCAGTGGCTTGCACAAATTACATTGTAACGTGCCATGAAAATATGAGGGAGGAAGGTAGATAGATAGGCCACATGAGAGGAGATGAAGGGTGGTAGAAAGGAACAGATGGTAAAGGAGGGAGGGAAGGGTGGTGGTGGAAAGGAATAGAACAGACATTGAAGGAGGGTGAAGAGGAACAGACCCTGAAGGGAAATGTGGAAGACAGAATGAGGAGAAGATGCTGGAAGGGAAGAAGACAGATGCCAGACTATGGGGGAGCGGAGGGAAGAAGATGGGTGCTAGACCAATTGGGGGGGGGGGGTGTGAAGGGAGAGGCACAGTAACAGCAAATGGAAGACGCAGAGAGAAGACACACAGTGGATGGAAGGAATTGAATGAGAAGATGTGGAAAGCAGAAACCATACAACAAAGGTAGAAAAAAAAATTCTATTTATTTATTTATTTTTTGCTTTAGGATAAAGTAGTATATTAGTTGTGTTGATAAAAATTTATAAACAAAGCCCTACCAGTTGAACATCTCTTTCTCTAGTTCAGAAGCAGGAACTTTGATTTATAAGAAAGGAATAAGCTAAATATTACAGTACTAAGGCTTATATGAATGCTGAGGGGACGGTGACGGGGCAGTGAATGGGATGGCAGTGGCGGTGACGGGGCGGTGACGGTGACGGGGCGGTGAAGGGAACGGCGGTGACGGAGCGGTGCAGAGGATGGGGGGACGGGGTGGTGACGGGGACAGATTTTTTCCCCGTGTAATTCTCTATTCAACAGCCTCCTATGAGGAACCGTATCAAAGGCTTTGCTGAAATCTAAGTAAATTACATCTAGCATATGTCTTCGATCCAGCTCTCTGGTCACCCAATCAAAAAATTAAATCAGGTTCGTTTGGCACGATTTATCTTTTGTAAAGCCATGTTGCCTCGGATCCTGTAACCCATTAGATTCAAGGAAGTACACTATCCTTTCTTTCAGCAATACTTCCATTATTTTTCCAACAACCGAAGTGAGGCTCACCGGCCTACAGTTTCTCGCTTCATCCCTGTGACCACTTTTGTGAATAGGGACCACATCCGCTCTCCTCCAATCTCCAGTAACCACTCCCGTCTCCAGAGATTTGTTGAACAAGTCTTTAATAGGACTCGCCAGAACCTCTCTGAGCTGTATCCTGAGATGGATCCCGTCTGGTCCCATCCCTTTGTCACCTTCAGTTTTTCAAGCTGCTCATAAGCACTCTCCTCCGTGAACGGCGCAGAATCTACTCCATTTTCTTGTGTATCATTGCCAGATAATCTCGGTCCTTCTCCAGGATTTTCTTCTGTGAACACAGAACAGAAGTATTTGTTTAGCACATTTGCTTTTTCCTCATCACTCTCCACATATCGGTTCCCAGTATCTTTTAGTTTAGCAATTCCATTTTTCATCTTCCTCCTTTCACTAATATATCTGAAAAAATTTTTGTCTCCCTTTTTTACATTTTTAGCCATTTGTTCTTCTGCCTGTGCTTTCGCCAGACATATCTCTCTCTTGGCTTCTTTCAGTTTCACCCTGTAGACCTTTCTGCACTCCTCCTCTTGGGTTTTTTAAAATATTTCATGAATGCCAACTCTTTCGCCTTTATTTTCTCCGCCACTAGTTTGGAGAACCATATCGGCTTCCTTTTTCTCCTGTTTTTATTTATTTTCTTCACATAAAGTTCCATAGCCATTTTTATTGCTCCTTTCAGCTTAGCCCACTGTCTTTTCACTTCTCTTATGTCCTCCTATCCTAACATCTCTTTCTTCAGGTACTCTCCCATTGCTTTAAAGTCTGTACGTTTGAAATCTAGGACTTTAAGTATCATGCGGCCACTCTCCAATTTAGCTGTTAAATCAAACCAAACCGTTTGATGATCGCTACTTCCCAGGTGAGCACCCACTCGAACATTAGAGATACTCTCTCCTTTTGTGAGGACCAGATCCAATATCGCTTTTTCTCTCATGGGTTCTTTCACCATTTGTCTGAGAAGAGCCTCTTGAAAGGCATCCACAATCTCCCTACTTTTTTCCGATTCCGCAGACGGAACATTCCAGTCTGCATCCGGCAGGTTGAAATCTCCCAACAGCAGAACCTCCTCTTTCCTTCCAAACTTTTAGATATCCACAATCAGATCCTTATCAATTTGCTGCGAGTGAGTCGGAGGTCTGTAGATTACACCCATGTAGATAGAAGTTCCATCTTCTCTTTTCAGAGCGATCCATATCGCTTCTTCCTCTCCCCAGGTCCCTTGCATTTCGGTCGCTTGGATATTGATCTTTACATAGAGAGCTACTCCTCCACCTTTTTGATCATCTCTGTCCTTCCTAAAAAGATTATATCCTGGTATATTTGTATCCCATCCATGTGATTCACTGAACCACGTCTTTGTGATAGCAACAATATCTAGATCTGCCTCTAACATTAGGGCTTGCAGATCATGAACTTTGTTGCTTAGACTGCGAGCATTTGTGGTCATCGCTTTCCAATTATTTTTCAGCGGGAATCTCCATTTTCGTATAGATTTTTGTTTCGTTTCACTTTCCGTTGCAATGCTAAGAAATGAGTTACTGATATTGTTTATGTTGCAATCTTTACTACCATCACATCCTTTCTTTTGCCAGGGGTGGTCTCTATAATTGTCCTTCACACATACATAGAAACATAGAAGATGACGGCAGAAAAGGGCTACAGCCCATCAAGTCTGCCCACTCTGCTTACCCACCCCCTGTCTATGCCCTAATGACCCAATTTCCTTATCTTGACCCTCGTAGGGATCCCACATGGGTATCCCATTTATTCTTAAAGTCTGGCACGCTGTCTACCTCGATCACCTGCACTGGAAGCTTGTTCCAATGATCAACCACTCTCTCTGTGAAGAATTACTTTCTGGTGTCGCCATGAAATTTTCCACCCCTGAGTTTGAGTGGGTGCCCTCTTGTGGCCGAGGGTCCCTTGAGAAAGAAAATATCATCTTCCACTTCGACACGTCCCGTGAGGTACTTAAATGTTTCGATCATGTCTCCCCTCTCCCTACGTTCCTCAAGAGTGTAGAGCTGCAATTTGTTCAGTCTCTCTTCGTACGAGAGACCCTTGAGCCCCGAGATCATCCTGGTGGCCGTCCGTTGAACTGATTCAATTCTGCGCACATCTTTACTGTAATGTGGCCTCCAGAATTGCACACAGTACTCCAGATGAGGTCTCACCATGGCCCTGTACAACGGCATTATGACTTCAGGCTTTCGGCTGACGAAACTTCTATTGATACAACCCAATATCTGCCTTGCCTTAGATGAAGCCTTCTCCACTTGATTGGCAGTTTTCATGTCTGCACTGATGATTACTCCTAAATCTCGTTCTGCTGAAGTCCTAGTTAAAGTTTCTCCATTCAAGAAGTACGTCCTGCATGGATTTCCGCTTCCGAGGTGCATGACCTTACATTTCTTAGCATTGAAGCCTAGCTGCCAGGTTGAGGACCAACTTTCCAATGTAAGCAGGTCCTGCGCCATATAATTCTGTAAACTGCATTCACTTACTATATTACATAGTTTGGCGTCATTGGCGAATAGTGTTATTTTACCTTGAAGCCCTTGAGTCAGATCCCCTATGAATATGTTGAAAAGGAGTGGACCCAGGACCGAGCCCTGCGGCACTCCACTGGTCACCTCCGATGTTTTAGAGAGGGTACCATTAACCACCACCCTCTGAAGTCTGCCACTCAGCCAATCATTGACCCATGCAGTTAGTGTCTCTCCTAACCCCATCGATTCCATCTTGCTTAGCAGCCTGTGGTGTGGGACACTGTCAAAAGCTTTACTGAAGTCCAGGTACACGACGTCCAAAGACTCTCCCAAGTCCAACTTTCTTGTTACCCAGTCAAAGAAGCTGATGAGATTGGATTGGCAGGACTTACCCTTGGTGAATCCATGCTGACTGGGATCCCGAAGATTCCCTTCATTCAAGATCGTGTCCAATTTGCTTTTAATTAGTGTTTCTATGAGTTTGCACACTATTGATGTGAGACTCACCGGTCTATAATTCGCAGCCTCTGCCCTGCAACCCTTTTTATGCAGAGGAACGACATTAGCTAATTTCCAGTCCAGGGGAACTTTCCCCTTACTTAGGGAGAGATTGAATAGCTCAGCCAACGGTTTCGCCAGGACATCGCTCAATTCTCTGAGCACTCTTGGGTGCAAATTGGCTGGTCCCATGGCTTTGTTCACCTTGAGTCTTGCCAGTTCACTGTAAACTTCACCTGGTGTGAACTCAAAATTCTGAAACTGGTCTTCTGTGCTTTGTGTTGCCTTCAACGGCGGACTGTGTCCCGGTGCCTCACAGGTGAAGACTGAGCAGAAGTATTCATTCAGTAGTTCGGCTTTATCGGAATCTGATTCCACGTAACTTCCGTCCGGTCTTCTAAGGCGTACTATCCCGCCTGTGTTCCTTTTTCTGTCACTAATATACCTGAAGAAGGATTTGTCCCCCTTTTTAATGTTTTTTGCCAGAATTTCTTCCACTCGAAGTTTTGCCTCCCTAACTGCCATTTTGACCGCTGTAGACCTGGTCCTATATTCTACTTTTGCCTCTCTTTTCTCCGTGCGCTTGTAGGAGAGAAATGCATTTTTCTTCTCCTTAATGAGGTGCGAGATCTCCGCGGTGAACCATTGGGGTTTATTGTTTCTTTGTCGTTTATTTACTGATTTTATGAAGCAGCTAGTTGTTTCATGTATGGTTGATTTCAGTGTTAACCGCTTAGCTTCTACATCATCAGTCTCCGCTTGGTCCTGCAGCGTCTGATGGACGAAATCTCCCATGCGTGCGAAGTCTGTGCCCCGGAAATTGAGTACCTTTGTTTTCGTGTTTGATCTAGGGAAGCCTTTCCTAAGGTTGAACCATACTATGTTGTGGTCGCTGGAGGCTAGCGTATCTCCTACTGAGACCTCTGAGACGCTTTCCCCGTTGGTGAGTACCAGGTCGAGGATCGCCTGGGCCCTAGTGGGCTCCGTTACCATTTGTTTGAGACGTGCTCCCTTTATGGAGATTAAGAGCCTCCTGCTACCGCTGGTTGTCGCTGAAAATGAGTTCCAGTCTGCATCAGGCATATTGAAGTCCCCTATCATTACAGCTTCTCCTTGTAGAGTGATATTCTCTAGTCTTCAATTAATTCTGCGTCCATGTCTTCCAGTTGTCTTGGGGGTCTGTATACCACACCTAGATACAGGCATTTTTCTCTGCCTCTTGCCAGGTTTACCCAGAGGGACTCCCCGGTGTACTTGACATCTGTGATCCTGGTGGTTTTGATGTCCTCTTTAATGTATAGAGCTACCCCCCTCCTAACCTGCCCTCTCTGTCCTGACGAAGTAGATTGTAGCCCGGTATAGCCATATCCCACCCATGTGAGTCCGTGAACCAAGTTTCAGATATTGCCACCACATCTAGGTCGGCATTCCTTATTTCAGCCTCCAATTCTAGAATTTTGTTACCTAAACTGTGTGCATTGACATACATGGCCCTCCATATCTTGTGTTTGCTAAGTCCCTGTGAGGCGTATCCTACCCGAGTCGGTGTGACTCCCAAAGAACTGTTTGCAATGTGGGTACTTACCTTGGACATGGAAGCGGAGTTTCGACTCACCTCATCAGGATAATTCCTTTCTGCACTAATATGTGAATGGGTACCCTCCCCCGACTTACCTAGTTTAAAGCCCTGTGAAGCAGGCGGGCTAGTCGGTGTCCAAAGACGTTCTTACCCCTACTGGTCAGATGGAGTCCGTCTGGTCCCTGAAGTCCTTGTAGCGCTTCCCCATGGTTTAGGAATCCGAAGTTCATATCCTGGCACCATCCCTGTAGCCACCCCCACCTTCTAGTTTAAATGCCTAGAAGCATATTGTCTAAATTTCTCTGCAAGGTTTCTTTTTTCTGCTGTAGTAATATGCCAACATTTGAAGGCACTAAATAACTGGATTAAACAGCACCCTGATTCTGCTTGCATAACGACTGTGCTCTCTGGGGAAGAAACTTCCCCTCCCTACCACTCTTAAGTCTTGCCTATAGATACTGAAATCTTAAGTCTGGCATTAGGGTCAAGAATAAATGAATAGATAGCCTAATTGGACCAGTCAATCTGCCATCATTTATTATATTATTTTAAATCAGTAACCAGAAAAATATCTTAGTAGACTAACTGATAATGAACTGGAAATGAATGTCTAAAGACAGGTGGCAGCTGACAATAAAAGTGGAGTATTGCTGAAGGGACAAATTTGCCATTCTTCTAAGGTAAGGGAAGATCAGGTTCTTACCTTGATAATCTTTCTAGTAGAAAGGCATACAAGCTTGAACCAGTGGGTTATTCATCTCTAGTGGCGAGTTGTGTAGAAACCATCATTTACATTTTTTTCTTGGTTCTGCCTCCTGCATCACAGGGCTGTGCTGCAGCTTCTCAGTTCGTACCAAAGCAGTTGACAATCACTGTAAGAGAAGAAATAAGACTGTGGGATATGGGGAACTCCCTGACCAAGCCCATTCTGTTCTGCTCTGCAATGATTAAAATGCAAAAAAATCAATGCCAATAGAAACATACTCTAAAACAAGATGAAAATGAACAAGCCACCTACCTAAGTGCAACCAGCACTAACACTTATGTAGCTCTTTAAGTCTCTCGCCTCTTTGCAACAGAGAATTAAGTTATTACTCTTTGGACCTGCCTGACAGGAGAAAACAAAACATCAGGTAATACCTACATGTCCGAGACAGTAAGCAAGCTAAATGAAATCTGACAGGGTGGGCCTTCAAGACTCATATGCCTTTCTACTAGAAAGAAGATTATTCAGATAAGAACCTAATATTCCCTTCTAGTGCAAAAGGCATACGAGTCTTGAACCAGTGGAACATACCAAAGCAGTCCCCTGAGTCTAGGATGGGACAAGATAAGTCAGCACGGAGGAACCAAACATTCACCCTGTGAAATTTTGTAAAAATATGAAGGGTGTTCAATGCGGCCGCCTTACAAATCTCCTCGGGCAGAACTGTCCAGGATTCTGCCCATGAAGAGGTCACACTCCTCGTAGAGTGTGCTATTAAAGAAATTGGTGGTTGCTTACCACTCTCAATATACACTGAAGTAATAGCCATACGAATCCATCTTGAAATGGAAGTCTTGGAAGTCAGCTTCTCCAGGCGGCTAGGACTCATTAATACAAAAAAGATGATCTAAGACAGTGTTTTTCAACCGCTGTTCCACGGCACACTAGTGTGCCGCGAGATGTTGCCTGGTGTGCCGAAGGGCCGCCATCAGGGCAGTACTACCAGTCCTGCATTCAGGGGCCCGGAGCTGACAGGGGGCCCGGGCTCCCCCAGGGTCCTAGGCAGTGTTCTAAGTCAGGGGCGCCAGTAGCTCGCCAAGGCAAAGTGAATCGATCACCCAAGATTCACTTTGTCTTGGCGATCTAATCTATCGAGCCGATAAGTCTTCTTCT
The DNA here is from genome assembly GCF_902459505.1 of Geotrypetes seraphini. NCBI lineage: Eukaryota > Metazoa > Chordata > Amphibia > Gymnophiona > Dermophiidae > Geotrypetes > Geotrypetes seraphini. Next base: position 143,002,303 of record NC_047087.1, read on the forward strand.
CCCCGATGTCAATTCTGCAGTCGGAGAGGAAGTTCGGGCCAGCCAATCGCTGCCTGGCTGGGCGGAACTTCCTCTCCGATTGCAGAATTGACGTCAGGGAGAGCATGCGTCGGCGTCGGCTTTGGGGCCTGTTATCCATTGGTGGGTCCTGTTCCCCGATGGCAGTGGCTTGGGGAACGGCAGGGAGAAAGAAAGAAAGGGGGCAGGCAGGGAAACAGAAGGAAAGAAGAGAAACAGAAAAAAAAGAAAGAAAGGTCAGGGAGAGAGGAAGAAAAAGTTGGGGGAGGGAATGAGGTGTGTCCAGTTTTGGTCGCCATACCTTAAGAAGGATATGGCGTTACTCGAGAGAGTTCAGAGAAGAGCGACACGTCTGATAAAAGGGATGGAAAACCTTTCATACGCTGAGAGATTGGAGAAACTGGGTCTCTTTTCCCTGGAGAAGAGGAGACTTAGAGGGGATATGATAGAGACTTATAAGATCATGAGGGGCATAGAGAAAGTAGAGAGGGACAGATTCTTCAAACTTTCAAAAAATAAAAGAACAAGAGGCCATTCGGAAAAGTTGAAAGGGGACAGATTCAATACAAATGCCAGGAAGTTCTTCTTTACCCAACGTGTGGTGGACACTTGGAATGCGCTTCCAGAGGACGTTATAGGGCAGAATACAGTACTGGGATTTAAGAGAGGATTGGACATTTTTCTGCTGGAAAAGGGAATAGAAGGGTATAAATAGAGGATTACTGCTCAGGTCCTGGACCTGTTGGGCCGCCGCGTGAGCGGACTGCTGGGCAAGATGGACCTCAGGTCTGACCCAGCAGAGGCATTGCTTATGTTCTTATGTGTGGAGGAGAGAAAGCATACAGGCTGATAGAAGGGAAGAAAGATTGGATGCACAGTCAGAAGAAGAAAGTGCAACCAGAAATCACCAGACAAGGTAGGAAAAATGATTTTATTTTAAATTTAGCAAAGTGGAGGCAGTATTACCACAGTTTTCAAAGGAATTTGCCCAAATAACTTAATAGTTAACTGGGTAAATTCCCAGAGATGAAAACTTCCCTTCACTTACTATGCACAGTTCTGAATTTATATCTGCTGTCTATATTTTACAATATGGTCACCTTTTACTAAACCGCAATAGTGGTTTTTAGCGCAGGGAGCCTATGAGCGTCAAGAGCAGCGCTGGGCATTCAGCGCAGCTCCCTGCGCTAAAAACTGCTATTGTGGTTTAAGAAAAAGGATGGAGGGTATATTTGTCTATTTTTGTATGGTTGTTACTGAGGTGACAATGCATAGAGTCATCTGCCTTGACCTCTTTGAAAAAACTCAGAATAGGAATGATAATTAACATTTTCTCAGCGTATAGTGTGCTTTGTGTTTTTTAATTTTATTATTGGTAGATCATTTTGACTTGGTCATTTTAAAGTAGCTCACAAGCTCAAAAAGTTTGGGCACCTCTGAGCTACAGCGTTGAAACTGTGTATTTCTATTTTATCCCCCCTTTAACAAAACTGTGGAGCGTTTTTTAGCGCCAGCCGTGGTGGTAGCAGCTCTGATGCTCAGAATTCTGAGTGTCAGGGCTGTTACCACTGTGGCTAAAATCCACACTACAATTTTGTAAAAGGGTGAGGGGTTAGTTTGTGATGACATATTCCATACTAGGCGAAGGTGTTTTCTGTGTTCTGTGTGTTTGAAAGACATGGTTTTCTGTTAGGATTGACGGTGTAGGATTGATCTGTGCTGGTCTGGCTTGTTTAGTTTTACAGAGCTGTCATCTGGAGCTGTCATCCGCCGGCTCATCGGGGATCGATCAGAAGAGTGCTGAGTGTGATGGACAGCGGCTATCTGGAGGAGACAAGCGCAGTAAGTCCTGAGTGACAGTGAGATACTGCAGTGATGGACAAGTTTTTGAAAAGGAAAGAACTAGACTCTGAACAAAATTTGGAGCCAGATGAGAGCCCAAGTATGAGTGAGGGTCAAAAGAAAGCAAAGATGGTTAGCGCAAGCAAATTCTCTGGCGCAAGGCAATATAGCGAAAGCTATATTTCAGTTGGATTTACTTTCACTGGAGATGCAAACAAACCAACTCCACTGTGCGTGGTGTGTGGTGAAAAGCTAGCTAACAGTGCTATGGTCCCAAGCAAACTTAAACGCCATCTCCAAACGAAACACCCTTCGCTTCAAAACAAGAATGCGGACTATTTTGTTCGCCTGCGTGACAACACGGAGAAACAGGCAACTTTCATGAGAAAAACCACAAAGGTAAATGAAAGAGTTCTTAAAGCTAGCTATCAAGTTGCTGAACTTATAGCCAAGTAAAAAAAGTCGCACACTGTGGCAGAGACATTAATACTTCCTGCCTGCAAAGCTATTGTAGAGGAGATGCTCGGACCTGAAGCAGCTAAGGAAATAGCCAAAGTCCCTCTCTCAGGCAACACAATTTCCAGACGTATTAATGACATGTCTGCAGACATCGAAAGTGTGGTTTTGGAAAAGATCCGTATCAGTGAGAAATTTGCATTGCAACTTGACGAGTCTACTGATATCAATGGACATGCTCAACTCTTGGCCAATGTGCGTTTTGTTGATGGTGATGCAATTAGAGAAAACTTCTTTTTTTGCAAGGCATTGCCAGAAAAAACAACAGGAGAAGAAATTTTTCGGGTCACATCAGAATACCTTGAAAAAGGAGGACTTAAGTGGGAAAACTGCACAAGTGTCTGTCCGGTGGTTGTCGCGTGGCAAGGTCTTGGTTCGTGTGTATGAGCTGCGGGAGGAACTTAAAGTGTTTCTGACAAATGAGAGGTCAGATTACGCAAAGCAGCTTGCAAGTGATGAGTGGTGTGCAAGGCTGGCATACCTGGCAGATATATTTTATCATCTGAATGAACTGAACACACGAACGCCACATCAGATGCCACATCACCTCACAATGCTGTCAAAGGCCTTCCAGGACAAAGACTATTTGGGTCTCCACGACAGAGTCTTGGGTCTGCCAGCTGAGATAGTCGAGTTACATATGTCCACTCCTGCTACATGTGTTTCTGATAGAGCCTGTATGTGGACCAACAACTGAGCCTCCAGCCTCAACGAAGCACTCTTGGTGCGGCCCTGGATGATGACATATGCCACAACTGTGGCATTGTTTGAGAAAACTCTGACCGCTTTGCTTTCTAGGGTGTTTTCCATGGACTGCAGCGCTAGACAAATGGCTCGCAGTTCCAATCTGTAGATAAACCATTTTTTCTGAAAGGGCAACCGTCGGCCCTAAGCAAGATGACCCTCGCAATTACTCCCCCAGCTATAAAGACTTGCATCTGTCATCAGGATCACCCAAGAGGATATGTGGAGAGGCAAGCCTTTGGCCACCAACTCCATCTGGAGCCACAAACACCAACTTTAACATGCCTCTGCCATCCAGGTCAGTGGCATCTGGAAAGAATCCATCTGTTAAGACCAGCAGGACAATATCACTTCCTAGAGGGGGCACAGATGGTTATGTTTATTAGTATTTATAGACTGCTGTTCAATATATCATCATAGTGGTTTACATAGTACTAAATAGAAAAGAAAAGAATCTCTATGGTTGCACCACTGACTGCAGCACCTATAGATAATGCTAATTTGCGTGGCTCTGGAAGAAAAAGAACAGCCTTCCACCATGTGAAAGCAGATCCCCCAAGTACTACAGGAATTGTGTCAGCTCTAGGCACTTCTGATGATTCAACCTAGGTCCTGTAGCAGTTAGGCAACTTGCACCATAGCTTTCTCGTTGTCGGCCTTGGATGAAGCTCTGATCAGCAAATCATTCTAGCATGGATACACCTGGATCGCTGCCTTGTGCAGGTGAGCTGCTGCAACTACCAGCACCTAGGTAAAGGTGTGAGGTGCTGTTGCCAACCTGAAGCACTGAGAATTGAAAATGCTTTTCCAGCACATGGAACCTGAAAGACTTTCTGTGTTCCAGGTATACAAGAATATGCGAGTAAGCCTCCGTCAAGTCCAGCACAGCTAGAAATTCCCCGGCCCCCCCGGCGACAATCATTGACATACGGTCTCCACATGGAACCTGGGCACCTTTAGTGCTGCACTAAGAGTCATTTGAGTCTTTCTTGAGTACAATAAAGTATATGCCCAAGCCCAAATCTGCATCTGGCAGAGGCTCTACGGCTTGAATCCCCAGAAGCTGTTTTACTGTCTCTCGGACTTTGACTGCCTTCTCTAGTCATCTGGCTGGAGAAGTCACAAAGAAATCGAGCTTGTAGCCCTCTGGAATAATGTACAGCATGCATTGTCTGAACCAATTTTTGCCCTAGTCTCCCTGAACTCCAAGTCTCCCTCCTATACAGGCTAGCTTGGGCCTTGCGTCACTGGGACTTCTTAGGAATGGCTATTGAATGGAAATCTGGTGTCCGAGCTCTTCTGGAGCCCCAAAAACTCTGTCTAGATCTACAAAATGATCTCTTGAGTGGAGGAGCCTGCCGATGACTGGCAAGACCATCTGAAGCCATAAAAGGAACCACGACTTAACCCTCCTGGGGAACGTGATCTACTGTCTGATAATGACTTAGAATGACAATCTGCCACACTGATCATAAGAGCATCTGATCCTTTGCCAAAGAGTATTTGTCCATTGACAAAAAGCCTGTTCAAATTAGCTTTAGAGGCAGAATCTTCTGCCCGTTGTCTGATCCAGAGCTTTCTGTGGGCGGAGACAGAATAAGCAGACACTTTGCTTATGACCATGAATCCATCATATAGAGCATCTGCTACATAAATCAACCCCAGAAAATACCACCAGGAGAGAGGAGGGGGTATGCGCTCTCCTCTGAAGCTAAAGCGTGGTACAGCATTATGGCAGGTGCGCACCATAAATGAAGCCTCCGCCGTTGCTCTAAGACCCAAAGTTAAAGCTTCAAACTATTGTTTGAGGATTAAGTCCACCCTATGATTCTGTGAGATAAGAGAGATTTGAGCCATGGAAGCTTAAGGTGGTTCCAAACTTAACTTAACTCCATCAGAGGTACTGTAATGATTTCCATTAAGTCCACCGATTTAAAGAGTTGCACACTATCAGGTTCTCTGCCTGGTCCAGGACTGCCACAGATTCTTGGCTGGTAGCGTCCACTTGTAACCTGGAATTCTCTAAATCTGAAGATTCACTTTGTGAAAGCATAAAAAAAGTAATTAAACCTGACACCCTCCCCCCCATCATCCCAGTCATTTTCTGACTGAATCTCTGGTTCCTGCGGAAAACCTTTTCGTGAAAGACCTCTGCTCCCATACACAAAAATGTAGACATATTTGTCACTGTATACTATTTCAGTACCAGGTGCGCATTGAATTTTACATTTCTTGTCTCTTCATGGGTTCTGAGGCATCTGCGCATTTTCATTTCACCTACTATGCCAAGTCACAATTTGAGAGTTCTAAGAGGGATTTTTAGCCCAATATTTGAGCTTCCTACAACTCCGAGATCCTGGAGGGACCAAAGGGGACTAAGCCCAGCACTCCCGTCCCCAACCCTCACATGCCCTGTGGCCCATGGTCGCTCCTCAGTCAGCCAGCACAGTAGAGGTAGAAAGGCCTAGGGAGGTCCATATAAGTCAATTATTAGTAAAACCAAAGTGTGTTGAGGCAGACAGAGGCTTTTAAATTAAAAATAAGGAAAATTCAAGATGGCTGCTGCAGTAGTGTTTTGGCACCAGAAAATGGCCCAGGAGAGCTGAATAAAAGTTCAAAATATTCAGAATAGGTTTTTGGGAGGTAAGGGGACCCTACAGGAAGGCTGAGATCCTCAAAACATTCATTTTTTAGCCAACCCGAAGTCTCCCATAGACAGTAATAAGACTGTACTCACAGATCTGCCTGTTGCCGTGCTTGTATCAATTCACACTGCAGCTGGTCAAAGGAGATTTCTGCCTTGGACAAGCACAAAGCACATAAAATCCTCCAGAAGCTTGTCTCTTTGGGCTGCCTTTTAGACAGGCTCTGAGATCCTGAAACCCTTGACCCCACTAACTCTTCACTTGTCTTTAGGGGGAGGAATGCAGCTGGAACCTGCTACAGTCCTTTGGACAACACAGGGCCTCTCAGCTTGCATTAAAACATCTGATAAATCAGGGGTGAGCTGAGCTTCCAGGGGAACACTATAAGTGATAATGCAGGACAGCTAGGTAGTTGCCTGGAAAAGGGGTACCCATTCCCCCCAGCTGTATCTTCTCCCTAGAAATCCTGGGAACCTCTAGATGAAGCCTTGAACTTTGGATTAAAAACCCAAAAATAACAACTCCAATTGCAGAGCAGAAGAAAAGACACCTTCGCAACTCACTTGCAGAAGGAAAAACTGAAGAGATGGGGGACTGCCCATTGATACAAGGAGGCGGAGCTGAAAAGGTGTAGACGATTTCTTCTGCAAAAACTCAAGGGTGGAGGTGAATAGCCCTCATATTCCTTTTTCACTGGAAATAAAGTTTGCAGAATTTTAAAATATTATGAGTAGAATTTTCAAAACTTTTATACAGAATTTTCAAATATTTTTGGGCAGAATTCCACCAGGAATAACACATTAGTGCTTCAAATTTACATTAGTTTGCAAGAATTTAAATGAAAACCCTATGGTATGGTAACCATATGGTAATGAGATGCAAAACAGTTCATTACCAACTAGTGAAGAAAAAAAAAAGCATTTGTACCAATTGCTTTGCAGATGTATTACCATAAAATATGCACTATGCTCTCAAGTGTAGTTAAGGTCTCATGATAACATCTACAAGTACAGTAAATGTACAGTTTACTGACTACCCTATTTGTTTATCAAACACACTGGTCATTAACCACTGCACTAAAGGTGATAACACACTGGCTTAATACCTACTGTATATTCAAAAAGACAATTCTTATGTGGTCAACCTCCCCACCACCACCATAAAATAAAAACCAAGATGCAGAGGAAGCCATACCAGGCTTTCCAGTAAATATTCCAAGATTCCTGGACTAAGCAAACTTATGCTTGCAGGACCTGCAAGAAAGAGAAAAAATACATGTTTACATATAATGAACATAGAAAGCCAATGCAGTACTTAATTATACCAGATTTTATTTAAACTTCATTAACAAAAGGGCACTTTCTCAATGTGACCCTAATGGTTGAGAAACATGGTCACAGAGAATAGCAGCTAGTGTCTAAAATTGCAAAAAGGAGGGCTAGCTCAAAGACTCTGTTTTCTTCATAGTAAATATAAAGTTTACAGTTAATTTAGCTTTTCAGACTGCATTCACTGATTAATTGGGGTAGAAAGTACCAATTGGTCCCTAGGAATATGTCCATTTGTTTATTGGACGTCAGAGATGGCAATTTATAAGCCCAGAAAAAGGCCTGAACAAAATTGTTGGATTGTTTGTGAGTTTTGTATGAATGCAATCTTTACGATCAATTTTATAACTTTCTTCATAATTTATTCTTTATTTTATATATTGTGCACCACCTTGGCATGCTTTGCATATAAGGCAATTTATTAAGTTTGAACAAAATGATAAAAAATAAATGATATGCTGCCCATCATATAGCATCTGAGTGGTTTACACAATATTATAAATTAGAGATAGAAGAAAAACTAAAATCATAATAAAAGTGACAGATCATAAAGAACAAAAAGTATTTTCATTTTATTCTTACAAAGGCAACTGGTTATCTTAACGAAACACCACATACAAATTTATAAATCAAACATTTTGCAATAAGAACACTTTGGCCCAGATTCTGCAAATGGTGTCTCGATTGTAGGCAGTGGTAGGCGTCCAACCGCTGTCTAACCAGCCAATCGAGATGCACTTTTTTTTTAAAGTTCCTGAGGAAGGCAACCTACATTGGCGGCACCTCCGGGTGCCTAGGGAGGCCTCCATATCTGCCTAAGCTCGCCTAAGGCTAGGCGTGGGAGTTATTTGCCCTGGAAGTAGCCTTAGGCAAATTTAGGCAGCTGCATGCATCTCCTTAGTCCAGTGGGAGACACATACAATGTAAGCCAGCAAAATGCTGGCCTAAATTGTAAGTAGACACAGCCGCCAGTCCCCTCCCCAAACGAATGTGGCAGGAGGGATGCCCAATCCCTCCTGCTGGAAGACCCTCCACCCCCCCACCCCGAAGATCGCCGGCAGGAGGGTGCCCAAACCCTCCTGCCAGAATACCCCCCACCCTTTTCCGAACGAAACCAACAGGAGGGTGCCTAATCCCTCCTGCCAGAAACCTCCCACCCCCACCAGAAACCTCCCACCCCCACCGTATTGCGACAACCACCACCACTGGACCCCCCGCTATCCTTTAATGATGGCTGGCAGGGACTTACCACCATCTGTCCGGCAGGCCCGCCTCCATCGAAATGAGGCGGGCTTGCCCCTTCTCGGTACATTGTGGGATGCCTAAGGCCTGATTGGCTGGGCCTAAGGCCCATCCTATGGATAGGGGCCTTAGGCACATGGGTCAACTGGAATCTTAGGTTGGCCCATGTACCTAAGGCCCTACCCATAGCAGGGGCCTTAGGTGTCTTGGCCAATCAGGCCTTAGGCCCCTTGCTGGTGCATCCCACAATGCACCAGGAAGGAGCAGGCCCGCCTCATTTTGACGGAGGTGGGCCTGCCGGCCAGTGGGAAGACCAGTCCGGCCATCATTAAAGGTTAGTGGGAGGGGGTCCAGGGGGGGTCCACACATGGATGGGTCATTGCGATATCAACGGTGGGGGGTTTCCGGCAGGAGGGATTAGGTGCCCTCCTGCCGGTTTCATTTGGGGGGCACTCTCCTGCCAGTGATCTACAGGGGAGGGTGAGGGGTATTCCAGGCAGGAGGGTGTCCAATCCCTCATGCCATGTTCATTCGGAGGGGGTGACATCTGTAACATGGACGTTGGCTAGAGAATCAGGTTTATTTTTGGCGGCCTTAGGTCCGATTCTACATAAGACGCCCGTTGGCTTCTGAGACCGGGCGTCTTATAAAGAATCCAGGCCTTTGAGTCCACTTCTACATTTTTTCAAGGATCTCTCTAACCTAAGGCAGTTTAGGATAGCATTCTAATATAATGATGTGGTGCTCCTTATAGTATCCTAAATGTTTTATTGGGAAGACCATAACATTCTATAAGTACTGAATGAAATTAATAATAAAAAAATAAAGGCTGAACTAAATGAAGAACCTTGAGTGTTAATAGCATTATTTTGATGGCATCATATAATAAAATTTGTGTGTTCCTGTGAGAAAGCTAATGGCATAATTTTGTATACTGAAAACAGTGAAAATCCAGGAAAAATGTTCTACCATGATTTAAACAATAGGGGAAGTTATTATTTATCGTGCAGATCTTAATTTTTTTTAATGTTACAGTATGTTAATGTCATTTTGAAACAATAGACATGCTGGCGTTAGTCAATGCATCTTTTTGTTTGCTTGGTTTACTGTCTTCCTAAAATGTTACAAGGTGATTGTTTCTCGTTTGTGAATGCTATTGTAACTTTGCCAGTTGAACTCTCTAACCACCCCTCCTTTTACTAAGCTGCAATAGAGGTTTCTACCATGGCCCAGGGTACTAAATACTTCAATGCTCACAGGAATTCTATGAGTGTCAAAGCAGCTTCAGAGCATTTATCACTTCTGGCCAAAGCAGAAATCTCTACTGCAGCTTAGTAAAAGAGGGCCTAAATTGTTTAATCAACCTCTTGTTCTTAATACTGTGTATACAAATATTTTCTTTTGTGTTTTATCAGCATTAGGAACGTATCAAATTAAATAAAGAGCAATGCATTCAACTGGGCATGTCTTGGATTTGATTTTTTTTTACCATTAAATTTTTCCACAGACGAATGCCTGGATATTAATCCCATCCCATAGTCTGATCATTTTTCCATTCTTCAATTTCTTGTGAGCGGACTGTAGTATTATTCATTCTATAGAAAAACAAACTGTAAAACATATTAGGTCTCGTTATAACTCTGTTAGTTTGATGTAAAATTGGGCTCCCTTGTTGGACAGCTGCAAGTTAAGCTGGAGAGTGAGCTGGTGAAAGCGCTACTATTTTAGCACATAGATCACATGTGTCAAACACAAGGCCCGCGGGCCAAATCCGGCCCGCCAGGCCTTGCAATGTGGCCCGCACCGCGCTGTCATCACTGCACGCCGCTGCGTTCCATCACAATGACGCGCAGTGACATAGGAGGCTTGTGATCTCACCGGCCGTACTTGCTATCTATCTCCCCCCATCGACCGCCCCCCCCAAGAACCTCCGACTGCCCCCCCAGCCGACCCGCGACCCCCCTGGCCGACCCCCACGACACCCCCACCCCCCTTCCCCGTACCTTTCTGTAGTTGGCCGGACAGACGGGAGCCAAACCCGCCTGTCCGGCAGGCAGCCAACGACGGAATGAGGCCGGATTGGCCCATCCGTCTCAAAGCTCCGCCTACTGGTGGGGCCTAAGGCGCCTGGGCCAATCAGAATAGACCCGGGAGCCTTAGGTCCCACCAGTAGGCGGAGCTTTGAGACGGATGGGCCAATCCGGCCTCATTCCGTCGTTGGCTGCCTGCCGGACAGGCGGGCTTGGCTCCGGTCTGTCCGGCCAACTACAGAAAGGTACAGGGAAGGGGGGTGGGGGTGTCGTGGGGGTCGGCCAGGGGGGTCGGAGGTTCTTGGGGGGGGGCGGTCGATGGGGGAGGGGGGTTTGCATTGAGGGCAGGAGGGCCTGGGATCCCTCCTGCTCGTAATGTAGTGCGGGGTGGGGGTAGGGGGTCGCCGTGGTCAGGAGGGTTTGGGCTCCCTCCTGGCCCGAACAACTAGCGGGGGGGGGGGGGGTCGCCAGGGCCAGGAGGACTTGGGCTCCCTCCTGGCCCGATATTGTCGGGGAGTTGGGGAATCGGCGGGGCAAGAGGGCTTGGGCTCCTTTTTGCCCCGATCGTGTCGGGGAGTCGGGGGGGCAAGAGGGCTTGAGCTCCCTCTTGCCCCGATCGTGTTGGGAATCGGTGAGTCGGCGGTCCTTCGGGGTGGGGGTGCAGGTGCGTGCGAGCGGTCCTGCTTGGGGTGAATCGGACGTCGGGGGGGGGGGGGGGGGGAACTATGTAAAAAAAATACACAGCAGAAGCTGCCAGTTCCTGGCATAAAGTGTAGGCATAAAAATCGCAACAGAATCTGCTATCTGTACCCAGCCAGGCATTTATTGACTGACTTTTTCATTCTAACGCAGATTTCCAATAAACTACATCTTTTACTGCCAATATTGATCCCAAAATGTCCAGGAAAAGAAAAGTTGACGGTGAAGGCAGACAATTTAATGACAAATGGGAAAATGAATACATGTTTGTGCTTAGTGAGGGCAAACCAGTGTGTATATTGTGTTATGAGACAGTGTCGGTGATGAAAGAGTACAATATACGTCGTCATTTTGACACCAAACATAATGTTAAGTATGGCAAATATACTTTGGAAGAAAAGCATAAAATTGTTAAAGAACTAAAAGGCAAACTACAATCACAGCAGCAAATGTTTACAAAGGCTACAGCGAAAAAATGATGCTGCAGTGAAAGCAAGCTTTATAGTGGCTGAAGAAATTGCCCGTACTTCAAGGTGTTTTTCAGAGGGTGCCTTTTTGAAGCAATGCATGCTAAAAGTGTGTGAGAAAGTATGCCCAGACCAGATACAGAGTTTTCAAACTGTCAGTTTGTCAAGAAACACCATTGCAGACAGAGTTCAAGAACTCTCAGGAAATCTATCATCACAGCTGGCCGAACAGGCATGCAGTTATCTCGCTTTTTCACTTGCTATTGATGAAAGCACAGACAACACTGATACAGCGCAGCTGTCCATCTTTATACGTGCTACGAAGACCGACCTCTCTGTCACTGAGGAACTTTTGGATGTAGCTGCCATGCATGGGACGACGACTGGTAGAGATATATTTGAGGCTGTGGAGAAATCTATAAATAATTTTAAATTACCCTGGGAAAAGTTGGTGGGGCTAACTACCGATGGCGCACCTTCAATGTGCGGAGAAAAGAAAGGCTTGGTTGGACTAATGAAGGAAAGAATGCAAAAAAGTCACTGCCACACACCCTTGATTACTTATCATTGCATTATCCACCAAGAGGCTATGTGTGGAAAAGTTCTGGACATGAATGACATAATGACCACAGTCATTAAAACTATTAACTTTATAAGGGCACGTGGCCTGAATCATCGCCAGTTCCAGCAGTTTTTACAGGAGGTGGGTGCAGAGCATGGAGACGTGCCATACCACACAGAAGTAAGATGGCTGAGCAAGAGCACAGTCCTCAAAAGATTTTTTGAGCTCAGAGAACAAATTGCTCTTTTCATGGAAAGTAAAGGAAAGCCCTTGCCTGAACTGTCGGATCCCGCCTGGCTATGTGATTTTGCTATGATGTGTGACATATGCGAGCATCTCGCCCAACTGAATCTGAAGCTGCAGAGACGCAAACAAGTCATCACGAAGATGTCTGACATGATCACAGCATTCCAGCGTAAACTTCAACTATGGAAGTCCCAACTGGAACAGGACAATCTTGCCCACTTTCCCGTTTGTTTGAGTATCTCAACCACTATTTCTGGTACTTTTCCTTGCAGTCAGCTGGCTACCAAAGTTAGCCGTTTACTAAGTGAATTTGAGCGGCGCTTCTCTGACTTTAGAACACAGCACTCAGGCTTTGACATCTTTGCCAATCCTTTTACAGTTGATGTCAACAATGTGCCCCATCACCTTCAGATGGAGATAATCGAGCTTCAGTCTGACAGTGGCCTGAAATCAAGGTTTCAGGATGTTGAAATTGAGGACTTCTACCCTCTACTGCCCCCTGACTCAATGCCAGAGCTCCGACTTCATGCTGCCCGTATTCTATCCATGTTCGGGAGCACCTATCTTTGTGAACAGATGTTTTCAATAATGAATCTGAACAAAAACAAGCACAGATCACGCATTACCGATGACAACCTCCATGCTGTTTTGCGGGTTGCTACAGCCCAAGAAATAAAACCGAACATTGACTCATTGATATGGGGAAAACGGTGTCAGACATCTAGCCAGAAAACAAAACAATGAGCATTTTAGGTACATTCCAATATTACTGTTTTGCTTGATACCAATATTACTGTTTTGCTTGATAGCATGTGAGTTGGTTAACAGCACTGTTAAGGAAAAGATTGTTCCACTCATTTTAAATTCACATTTCTGGTTAACATTGTCAGTTTATGACTGTTCAGTAAACCATTCGGCCCGCGATTTAGGCTGGATTTTAGATTTTGGCCCCTTCTCTGATTGAGTTCGACACCCCTGACATAGATGATAACTGTGGTCGACATCTATTGGTAAAAAACAAATGGCAGACCAAGCCACAAAAGTTGATCCAACACCTTTAATAAAGAACTGTTATTTATTAAAGGTGTTGGATCAACTTCTGTGTCTTGGTCTGTCATTTGTTTCTTGCCGCTCTGGCCCTTGTGGACCAACTGACCACTTGTTTTCTTCGATATCTGTTGGTTTCTTGCTCCTGATACATCCCTACAAAGGCTGAAACACAGCCTATATCAGGCATCTGGTTATACTGTAGTGACTAAAATCCTTTTACAATATAGGATTTTCTTCAGATCTGCTATTTTGCTTTTACCACATTGGATCTTGCAGATCATTTGCCCTGTTTCTTTAAAAATATTGGTTTACATCAAATATGCTTTTCAATTTATGTCAATTTCCTCACTACCCACCCAAAGTCGATCCACTCAACCTCTATCATTGTTCGCCTTCCCCTCAATCAAAGGATGCACTCAAAAGAGATTCATCAATAGACTCCTACCATACCAAGCAGCCTCCAAAGATCCTGAATGCAGTCAACTGGTCAGAACATCAACCTCTTAAATGCACTTCAGAAAGCTCCTAAAAATGCTCCTCTTCCCCAAACAGAATAACCCATCTTAAATTCTCCATGAAAAGACTCCCGACCCATTGACACTCTATTCCATGTTGTTGCTCTAAGACAATGAACATCTTTACCCATTTATCTCCCTTCTTATAAAATCCTGCTTAAAAACTCCCTCTATGTCAGCGGTCTCAAACTCGCGGGCAGGTGCTATTTTGCGGCCCGCAGTCTGGACGCGATGATCAACTGCTCCCTTGCTGCAGTTGATTGTTCCGGTCAAAGCTGCGGCCGGCGGTGGCTCTTCGTGCCATCCACACCAGCATTTCTCTTCCCCCTTCCCTTCCTTGTGTAGCAGCAGTGTGTCTGGCCTGCTCCCTTGCTCAGTCGATTGTTCCGTTCAAAGCTGTGGGTGGCGGCTCCTCGCGCTAACCACTCCTGCATCGGAAGCCTCTCTGACGTCACAACATCAGAGAGGCTTCTGACACAGGCGTGGATCTCGCGAGGAGCCGCCACCCACGGCTTTGAACGGAACAAGTGACTGAGCAAGGGAGCCGGCCAGACACGCTGCTGCTCCACAAGGAAGGGAACGGAAGGGGAGGGGAAAGAGAAATGCTTCTGCTGCATAGGAAAGGGGGACCCTAGGGAAATGCTGCTGCTGCTGCACAGGGAGAGGGAGGGAAGGGGGAAGAGAAATGCCTCTGCTGCACATGAAAGGGGGAAGGGAAATGCTGTTTCTGTTGCTGCTGCACCCAACTGGGGAAAGAGAGGGAAGGAAGGAGAAGGAAGACAAGGGAGAGGAGAGGAACAAGAGATGCCAAGTTCATGGGAGGGAGGGAAGGAAAGGAGATATCAGACCGTGGAGGGGAAGGGAGAGATGCCAGGGCCTGGGGAAGGGAATGAGACAGATACCAGACCAGGGGAAAGGAAGGAAGGAGGGAGGGAGGGAGGGAGAGAAAGGAAGGAAAGAGATGTCAGACCATGGAAATAGGACGGAAGAAGAGAGATAGGAAGGGAAGGTAAGACATGGAAACGTAAATTTTGAAAAGAAAGCAGAAAAATTGAATATTAAGTTAATGCCAAAAATGGATGCAAGGCAGAAAGTGAAGATGGAGAGAAAAACAGTCAAAGGACAAGAAGGCCCTGGAAACAGTTAAAAGCACAGAAAAATAAAGTCATCAGCCAACAAAGGTAGGGAAAATGATTTTATTTTCAATATAGTGATTGAAATGTGTCAGTTTAACTGTTAAAGGAAAGTTTTATAAACTATAAAGAGTTTTACCTCATGCAAAATTGTCATTTCTTTAATAATACACACTACTAGGGAGTCAATTGATAGTATTCTGTGATGATTAAATAATATTCTTTATTGTATCACAGCTCTATTTTACATCCAACGAGATTATATGTTAAAAACAAACAAAATTCTTCCATCCATAAATACACCGATTCAGTATCTAGAAACGCTGGAAAAATTCATAAGGCTAGATGTTGAGCCATAACTTCTTAATATTCCTGCCACTATACAAAATGGCAGGGAAAATATAAAATCAAATCGAAATACCAGCGTTTGTTAGAATCTTGTGCAAATAGTGCAATTTGTACAAAGGTTTTTTGTGCAAATAGTGCAATTAAAGTGCCTTGTTACATATTAGTTCAATGCCTGGCCCCCCAGGTATTGTTTGTTTTTAACATATAATCTCGTTGGATGTAAAATAGAGCTGTGATACAATAAAGAACATTTCTTTAATAAGACATTAACTATTTTTTTTCTGCGGCCCTCCAAGTACCTACAAATCCAAAATGTGGCCCCACAAAGGGTTTGAGTTTAAGACCACAGCTCTATGTGATCTATACAATTTTCAGTCCTTTCTCCATTGTTGTAGTTCACTGACTCTCCTCAACCATTTTTCCTGTAAACCGCCTTGAACTGAAAAGCTTTCATGGTATATAAAGATTTATGTTATGTTATGTTATTCAATTTGGTGAAGTTAATGGAGAAGGTGGGTCCTTGTTCAGTTAGAACACTATTTAGAAACAGTACCAATTATGGATCCAGTTCAGTACAGCTTTCACAAAGCTCACTAACATTATATGCACATCTCTCTCATGCATATTCATTAGGGATATCTTGAAAATCCGACTGGCTGGGGGTCCCCCAGGATAGGGTTTGGGAACCACTGCCCTAGACCATTAGAAACTGGAGTACCACAGGTTGCTCTTGTTCTCCTGTCCTTTCCAATTTGTACTTAATCCCATTAAGTCAGTGGATATACAGTTCTTTCTCCCACAAACTGTCTCCGTTTCCATTTCTGTTGTATCTTTGCAGGCAGTTTTTGACTGTCTATCAGACTGGATGAGAAAGAACAAATAGATCTTGCTGGTTAGCCATGACTTGGATTCAGATATCCCATATTTTACTTTTCTGGTGGTCCCATTAAGATCACATGAAGTGCAGAGCTTAGGTGTTCCTGTAGGATTCATTATGGCATTAAAGCCACAAATTCAGGCCATGATCAGTGGGCCTGTCTTTAATTTTAAAATGTTAACCAGACATTGCTCTCCACAGAAATTTTCAGATAAGTGGTACAGGCCATAGCCCTTAGTGGCTTTCATTATTATAATTCTGTCTACATGGATTTACCTCCTAATTGTATTAAGTTGCTGCAAATTGTTAATGCCTCCTTTTTGAATCTTTTGTGGATTTAACATATCTTACCTCATCTGGGTAAATTACACTGGCTTTCTGTTGCCTCAAAAATTAAACGTAAAATAATGTTTCATCAAACCTCAGTGCAGTACCTCATACCATACATCATACCTCAGTGCATTATTTAGAAGTGTTACATTTCTCTACTCTTGACAGATCTTTGCAGTCAAAAAGGACGTGTTTGCTTATTGTTACTTCTTTGGGAGTTCTGATCCACAAGTAATATTAAACATTGAACTAATATTAAATATTGAACTAAGGCCAGTACTGGGCAGACTTGCACGGACTGTGTCTATATATGGCTGTTTTGGTGGAGGATGGGCTGGGGAGGGCTTCAATGGCTGGGAAGGTGTAGATGGGCTGAAGTAAGTCTTAACAGAGATTTCGGCAGTTGGAACCCAAGCACAGTACCGGGTAAAGCTTTGGATTCTTGCCCAGAAATAGCTAAGAAGAAAACAATTTAAAAAATTTAAATTGAATCAGGTTGGGCAGGCTGGATGGACCATTCGGATCTTTATCTGCCGTCATCTACTATGTTACTATGTTAAGTCTATGAAGCCATCTGCACAATGTGCTACGGCGGCGAAAAGGGTGAACGGAATGCTAGGAATGATCAAGAAGGGGATCACGAACAGATCCGAGAAGGTTATCATGCCACTGTACCGGGCCATGGTGCGCCCTAACCTGGAGTACTGCTTCCAGCACTGGTCGCCGTACATGAAGAAGGACACAGTACTACTCGAAAGAGTCCAGAGAAGGGCGACTAAAATGGTTAAGGGGCTGGAGGAGTTGCTGTACAGCGAGAGATTAGAGAAACCGGGCCTCTTCTCCCTTGAAAAGAGGAGACTGCGAGGGGACATAATTGAAACATTCAAAATACTGAAGGGAATAGACTTAGTAGAGAAAGACAGGTTGTTCACCCTCTCCAAGGTAGAGAGAACAAGAGGGCACTCTCTAAAGTTGAAAGGGGATAGATTCCGTACAAACGTAAGGAAATTCTTCTTCACCCAGAGAGTGGTAGAAAACTGGAACGCTCTTCCAGAGTCTGTTATAGGGGAAAACACCTTCTAGGGTTTCAAGACAAAGTTGGACAAGTTCAAGCTAAACTGGTGAGACTGGACTCATTTGGAGCAATATTGGGGCCCAGCATGAGCGGACTGCTGGGCAGGATGGACCACTGGTCTGACCCAACAGCGGCAATTCTTATGTTCTTATATATGTTCTCTATTGTGGGACCAAAAGAATGGAAGCAGCTATTGATGGAGACTAGAGTGCAAACCCGGTACTACTTTTTTAAAAAAACAACTGAAGAGTCATTTGTTTAGACTGGCATATGGAGTCCCAGGGAACTGAATTGGAAATTGAGTTATATAGAGGAAGTGATGTCACCAGAGTGAATGGGAGCTTAAGAGCAAAGCTCTGATCTCAACCTGCGCAATTCCCCCAATATTAATAGCACAATTAGACTATACCACCTTTTTTTTTTTAATTAAGATTACTCCCAATTGACAGCTTCCATTGACCACAAAGAAAAAAGTTGATGGAGAGAAAATAGCAGTAGGACCTGGTAAGAAGATGGTGGGCAACACTCCACATAGTGTGGGGTTGGATGATGAAGCGGGCAGGCAGCAGACTGTGGAGGCCATGACTAAAAGCAGTGAGGAGTAGACTGCAATGGAGTAGAATGATAGTGTGGCACTCACGATAGTAGACATGAGAGAGTGGATGGAGGAGGAAAAGGTGGAAATATTGGGAGTGGCAGCTCAGTTCCAGGAGGCCCTAAAGGAATTCAGAACTGCTATGGCAGATATGGGTACCCGGGTCAACACTATTGATACCAGAGTGGAAACCTTTGAGGAAAATGTGATCAAAGTGCAGCAAGGCTTGGAGGATGTTCAGGGCAAATTTCAAGAGTTGCAGGACAAGGTGGAGGACTTGGAAAACTGCGCCTGTAGAAATAATCTGATGTGAGTGAAGTGACCTCCCAGTTGTTGCGGTGGATTTTGTAGGATGAGACTCTGAAACCAGGAATAGAGTGGGCACACTGGGCTTTGAGCCCTCGATCTGCTGAAAAGCCAAATGATATTGTGTGCCTACAGAGCTTTGCCTTAAAGGAGCATGTGCTTACATCCAAGGTGAAAAGGAGCTACTCGGACGCATTTCCATAGATATGGGGGACTGTGCAGGGATGCCTGTTGTCGCCAATTCTGATGGAGGAATTGAGGCATCTTTTCTCCTTCCAGCAAGTGCAGGGGTCTATGTAATACTGTGAACAGGCTGTTTGGTCATCACCCATCACTATCAGGTACTTCTGGTCTTCGTTTCCTCTTATCACCAGGTTCTTCCGGATACACTTCACTTCTAACCTCTTCTAAAACATGACCAGGCTCGTCCAGCACATTTCCCTGGTCAGTCTGGCTACCAGAGATGGAGTGCTCTAGATGTGGTGTATTTAGATTTTAGCAAAGCCTTTGACAGTGTTCCACACAGACGTCTAATAAATAAACTGACTTAGCCAACCAAGCTAATAATCATTGGCTGGCTGGCTAAGGCCTAGTGGTCAAAGATAGACCCACTTTTTAGGCAGGTCTATCTGGTTATGTGCCTTAGAAGTAAAGCCAATGAATATTGACAGTGACCAGCTAAGTTGCATGAAATTGCCAGTGTGGTTGGTCATTTGGTCAAATCTTTTTGTGTGATTCTTCCCATTGCTTTGGATTCCTCCCAGGCCCTCCCGGTCTTTGATCACCTCCGGTCATGTCTGGCCTCCAACCACCTCTGGTCACAATGGTAAGGTTTGGCCATGCTCTGTTGCCAAGAACTCCCCTTCTGTTCTTCCCAAGTGACTTAGGGTGAGATTACTCCAGTGGACCCCTTCCTGGCTGGGATACATTCAAGGACCCTTTCATTCCATTACCGGGCTAAGGCTTGAGTCCTTATAAGTTTCTTTTCTCTTCTTCAGTTACATCTTTTCCTTGTTTTACATCTTATGTAAATGACATGCAAATTAGGATTTTCTTTGCTTTGCCTTATGGGTCCTGTTCAAACCCAGTTGGACTTAGCATATTGTCTTTCCTTGAGGGTTACAGATCTGTTGGTCCTTCGTGATGAAATGTACGAGATCTGACAATTACGTTCACGAACTTGCCTCCGTGCACTTACATTAGCAGCACTGTACAAACAACTCCATAACATTCTTAATCTTGGTATATCAGTGTCTCATAGCTGTGTTTGTGTCGATATATGGCGGCAATTTGACGGTACTATTGGATTCAAGTCAATGCCTTTCAATAAAGGGGTAAGAGCTATATGCCCCATACTCACATAAAAATAACCATTATCCAAGAGATATTTTATCAATAATGTTAACCAAGAGACAGCCTGGGAGGAGATTTTTTGAAAAATATAAGATGGAAATGGATCCAGAAAACATCTTCTAAGCCCTAGTTTACTACATAACTTTCTAATCTGATCTTCATTGACATATTCAAAAATCATTCCAACATCTATCTACCACTACATAGTTCAAGTTTCAAGTTCAAGTTCAAGTTTATTAGCATTTGATGAATCGCTTATATAAGATTTCTAAGCGATGTACAGTTTAAAAGCCACCAGGTGGTGGTCTCACATACAATTTGAACGAGTTAATTGTAAGACAAACCATTTACATCAATTGGCATTATAACAGTTGAATTAAGGACAAACATGAGTGAGTAATAATAATAATAATAATAATAATTTTATTCTTATATACCGCCATACCCAGCGAGTTCTAGGCGGTTTACATTAAATTAGATTAGGATCCACATGGACTTGTAGATTTACAACAAATTTATCGGATTAACAACAACTGTAGCCAAAAATTGGCAGATGAAAAGGGAAATTTACAACAAGTTAGCCAACTTCGTAGATGAAGAGGGCAGAATTAATTACAACAAATTTATCGGATTTACAACGGATTTGGTCAGACTTGGTGGATGAGGAAGGAAGTGGGTAGGAGAAGCAGGGGGAGATAGGAGCTATCGTGAAGGAGAAGAGTTGGGTAGGGGGCCCTGAGATTATCTGAAGGGTCGGTTAAGGGTCTTGTTTGCTGAAAAGGTAGGTTTTGAGTGATTTTCTGAAGTCGAGGTAGGCGGGGGCCTCGAGTATCATTTGGGATAGCCATGGGTTCATCTTGGCTGCTTGGAAGGCGAGGGTTTTATCTAGGAATCTTTTGAGTTGACAAAGCTTTGGCGAAGGGAATGCGAACAGCTGAATTCTGCGGGATTTCTTGTTGGTGCAGTGAAGATTTAAGTGGGGAGTGATGTATCTTGGCGAAAGACCATTTATCGATTTGTAGCATATGCATGCGAATTTGAAAAGAACTCTGGCTTCGAATTGCAGTAGGAAAGGAGGGGAAAGTTACAATATCATTATCTGTTGAAGTTTACATAAAAGGGAAAACACAATAAGGAGCGAAGGGGATTGGTGAGTTTAATAGTCATAACAGAATGTAAAAAATTAAGGTGTGCCATATTACGTATCAAACGCATCTTGAAATAGAAAGGTTTTTAAAATTTTCTTAAAGGATAAAAGACCTTTTTCATTTATAATATAGTTTGGTAGGGAATTCCATAATGTAGGGGCCATAACGGAAAATATATCATTTCTTCTTGTGCCAATAATTTTCAAGGAGGGAATTGATAATAAGTTTGAGGAGGATGATCGTAACGAGCGTGAGGCATTATATGGGATAATCATTTTTGTCATAAATTGTGGTTCATTGAAAATTAGTGTTTTATATACCAAAAATATAATTTTAAAGGTAATTCGGTGGGAAATGGGAAGCCAATGTGATTTAATCATTAATGGTGTGACATGATCATATTTTTTCACTTTATGGATTAATTTTATTGCAGTATTTTGAATTAACTGAAGTCGTCTTTTTTCTTTCTGAGTTATATTGATTAAGAGATAATTACAATAATCAATTTTGGATATGATCAGAGAGTGGACCAGAATATTGATCGATTTAGAGTCTAGGAAAGTAGAAATTGAACGGATAAGACGTAGTCTATGAAAGCATGATTTAACTATTTCACTAAAGTTTCCCTGCAGGATATTAAATCATCATCGCTCACAGTAGTAAAAGATGCCTTAATGATTTTGATTTTATCATCAAAGAACTTTGCAAGTTCATCTGCAGATGGTCCACTATTGTTGAGTGGAATTAGGGCCTCTTCTATGAAACTGCGCTAGCAGTTTCTAGTGCAGGGAGTCGCGCTGAATGGCCCGCGCTGCTCCCGATGCTCATAGAGTTCCTATGAGCGTCGGGAGCAGTTTGGGTCATTCAGTGTGGCTCTCTGCGCTAAAAACTGATAGCACAGTTTCGTAGAAGAGGGGGTTAGTTGTGCTAGTAAAAGATTTCCAAAGTTTAAATAAAACCTTACTCTGATCATTAGAACTATTTATTTTGTTTCCATAATATGTTTTCCAGGCTCTGTTTAGAATAACTATGTTAGACTGTAGCTGAGTGCGCTTCACTGGATTGGGCACACTGAAGAACCCACGTGCATTGATCCAATATTTCTCAATTGGAAATGGTATAACATTTCTTGCTTATATTTGTGGTCTATTCTGCAATAAAATTTATCAATTTTAAAAAATAAGGAAATTGAATTTTGTATTATCATGCACAGCACAGTTGCCAAGAGACATTTGTACACATTTGAGTTTATGTAATAACTCGTTAACTCTTTTTAAATTATGGAACAAATTAATTTCTTCTCCTCAAACTTCCCAGAATGATAACACAATGGCCCTTTATTTTGCAGATGATATTAACCAATATACCATGTGATGATCATCCTTTGGTTGTGCTCACGAAGCAGACACATTTTAGGTGCCAACTGATAGAGTCTGGCTAAGTTTTGACAAGGTGTCTGTCTTGTAACATCTTTACTTGCCAAATTTAATTTATCACCATGTTCACTAGACCCTTGTTCTTCAACACTTTTTAGAGCTTTATCTTCTGAGGCTGCAATATGGTTGACTGCTTTGATGAATAATTTTTAAAAAATCAAGTCTTCCCTTTCCCTGTGAAGAGATTATGCAGGAGCTAAATGGTTACATGAACAAGATTATGGAGTGGATCAAGGGTAAAGGATTCAAACTGATTATAGAAAAAACAGAAATTATGATTGTTAGAGAAATAGATGAACATCTATGGCCCACAGAGATCTTTGTGGGTGACCAATAAATCAGAATAAGTGAAGAAATTAGGGTCCTTGGTGTGTTACTGGGTGCCAGATTATCATTTAAAGCCTAGATTTCCAGAGTTGTCCAGCTTGCCAACTTTGCCTTGCGGAAATTATCTCCTTTGAAGAATGTGTTACCTAACTGGAATTTCAGACAAGTTTTACAAATGATGGTATTATCACAGGCAGATTATTGCAATGGCATCTACTTAGGTATACCATCAGTTCTTATCAAGGCATTACAAACTGTTCAGAACTCAGCGGCTCAAATGTTGATGAGAGTGTCCTGTTATGAACACATTTCACTCATCTTAAAAAATTGCATTGGTTAACGATATATTTTCGTGTTCAATTTAAGATCTTAAAACTTGCCAACAGGGTGCCTATGATACCTTGCCTAATTATTTGGCTAAGTGCCTGCTGTTGTATAGGTCATCAAGAGCATTGAGACAGGGAAATTGAACAGTATCCAATATGTGGGAACTAAAAAAAAATTGTGTTTCTCTATTGCTGAGCAAGCCTTTTGGAACACCATGACTGGCACCTTGAGGTTTTGTGGGAACTTGCTACAATTTAGAAAACTGCTCAAAACTTATCTCTTTGCACAGGCTTTTATCATCTAACTCTATGCATCTCTATAATGATTATGTTACATTCTTAAGATGACTGTAGTACGATACCATTAATTTTGGCCTCTGCTTTTGTCCTCTGCAATATATGTGTTGTAAAGCACAGTTACTTACCGTAACAGGTGTTATCCAGGGACAGCAGGCAGATATTCTTGACTGATGGGTGACGGCACCGACGGAGCCCCGGTACAATTTTAGAGTGATTGCACTCTAAGAACTTGGAAAGTTCTAGTAGGCCACACCACGCACGCGCGAGTGCCTTCCTGCCCGACGGAGGCGCGCGGTCCCCAGTTAGGATAAGCCAGCTAAGAAGCCAACCCGGGGAGGTGGGTGGGACGCAAGAATATCTGCCTGCTGTCCCTGGATAACACCTGTTACGGTAAGTAACTGTGCTTTATCCCAGGACACGCAGGCAGCATATTCTTGACTGATGGGTGACCTCCAAGCTAACAAAAAGAGGGATGGAGGGAAGGTTGGCCATTAGGAAAACAAATTTTGCAAAACAGATTGGCCGAAGTGTCCATCCCGTCTGGAGAATGCATCCAGACAATAGTGAGATGTAAAAGTATGAACTGAGGACCAAGTAGCAGCCTTGCAGATTTCCTCAATAGGAGTGGAACGGAGGAAAGCTACAGATGCTGCCATAGCTCGAACTCTATGGGCCGTGACAGAACCTTCCAGTGTCAGTCCGGTCTGAGCATAACAGAATGAAATGCACGCTGCAAGCCAATTAGACAACGTACGTTTAGAAACAGGACGTCCCAATTTATTCAGATCAAAGGACAGAAAGATCTGTGGGGCTTAGTACGCTCTAAATAGTAAGCTAGAGCCCGCTTACAGTCCAAAGTATGCAGAGCCTGTTCTCCAGAATGAGAGTGAGGTTTCGGAAAGAAGACAGGCAGAACAATGGATTGGTTGAGATGGAATTCAGAGACAACCTTAGGGAGAAACTTTGGATGTGTACGCAGAACCACCTTGTCATGATGAAAGACTGTAAAAGGTGGATCCGCAACTAGTGCATGTAGCTCACTGACCCTCCTGGCAGAGGTTAGAGCAATAAGGAAGACCACTTTCCAAGTGAGAAACTTGAAAGGAGTCGTAGCCAAAGGTTCAAACGGAGGCTTCATTAAGGCGGAGAGAACCACACTGAGATCCCAGACTACAGGGGGTGATTTAATAGGTGGTTTCACATTGAAAAGACCCCTCATGAATCTGGAAACCAAGGGATGAGCTGAAAGGAGTTTCCCATGAACTGGCTCATGAAAAGCAGCAATAGCACTGAGGTGGACTCTGATGGAAGTAGACTTGAGACCAGAGTCAGACAAAGAAAGAAGGTAATCCAACAAGGTCTCCACTGCAAGGGACATAGGATTATGATGATGAAGAAGACACCAGGAAGAAAATCTTGTCCACTTCTGATGGTAACATTGCAGAGTTGCAGGTTTCCTGGAGGCATTCAGAATAGAACGAACGGGCTGAGACAACAAAGTATCATCCGAAGTCAGCCCGAGAGATACCAAGCTGTCAGGTGCAGAGACTGGAGGTTGGGATGCAGAAGGGTCTCCTGATGCTGTGTAAGCAGAGAAGGAAACAATGGAAGAAGAATAGGCTCCCTGGAACTGAGTTGAAGTAGAAGGGAGAACCAATGTTGCCTGGGCCACCGTGGAGCAATCAGAATCATGGTGGCTCGTTCCCTCTTGAGCTTGAACAAGGTTCTTAACATGAGTGGCAGAGGAGGGAAAGCGTACAGGAACAGATTGGACCAGTCGAGGAGAAATGCATCCGTTGCCAGACGGTGAGGAGAGTAGAGTCTGGAGCAGAATAGGGGTAGCTGGTGATTGTGAGGAGCTGCAAAGAGGTCTATCTGAGGAGTGCCCCACTGAGCGAAGATGGATTGTAGAGCGAAAGGGTCGAGTGTCCACTCGTGAGGCTGGAGAATTCTGCTGAGCTTGTCCGCCAAGGAATTCTGTTCTCCCTGAATGTAGATAGCTTTCAGGAATAGATGATGATCTATGGCCCAAGCCCAAATCTTCTGGGCTTCCTGGCACAAGAGGCGAGAGCCTGTCCCACCCTGCTTGTTGATGTAGTACATCGCAACTTGATTGTCTGTGCACAGTAAGAGGACTTGAGGAAAGAGAAGATGTTGGAAGGCCTTGAGGGCATAAAACATCGCTCTGAGTTCCAGGAAATTGATGTGATGCTTCATTTCCTGGGCTGTCCAAAGTCCTTGAGTTTGGAATTCGTTCAAATGAGCTCCCCAGGCGTAAGGGGAGGCGTCGGTGGTGATGATCAGTTGATGAGGAGGTAGATGGAACAGAAGACCTCTGGAGAGATTTGAGGATATCAACCACCATTGTAGAGACTGACGAAGAGACGATGTCACAGATATGTGTCGTGAGCAGGGATCCGTCGCTTGGGACCACTGGGTAGCTAGGGTCCATTGAGGAGTGCGCAGGTGAAGACGTTCGAAGGGTGTGACATGAACTGTGGAGGCCATGTGACCCAAGAGTATCATCACTTGCTTGGCAGAGATGGAACGTTGTGGAAGCACCTGCTGACATAGAGACTGAAGAGTTTGAAGGCAGTTGGACGGCAGGAACGCTCTCATGAGGACTGTGTCCAGCACCGCTCCAATGAATTGAAGTCTCTGAGTGGGGATGAGATGAGACTTGGGTAGATTGATCTCGAACCCCAAAAGTTGTAGAAACAGGATGGTTTGGTTGGTGGCCAGGAGTACTGTATGAGATGAATTGGTCTTTATCAACCAATCGTCTAGATAAGGAAACACCTGAAGGTGGTGGGAACGTAGAAAGGCAGCTACCACAATCAGACATTTGGTAAACACTCTTGGAGAGGAAGCAAGACCGAAGGGTAGCACCTTGTACTGGTAATGACAACGATTGATCATGAAGCGTAGGTACTGTCTGGAGGCCAGATTGACCAGTATATGAGTGTACGCTTCTTTGAGATCGAGGGAACATAGCCAGTCGCCTTGATTGAGAAGAGGCCAGAGAAAGCATTCTGAATTTCTCTTTGACCAAGCATTTGTTGAGATCGCGAAGATCTAAAATGGGTCTGAGATCTCCTGTTTTTTTGGGAACTAGAAAATAACGGGAGTAGAATCCCTGCCCCTTTTGATCTAGAGGAACTTCCTCTATGGCGTTCAGAAGGAGGAGGGATTGAACCTCTTGAAGAAGGAGGGAAGACTGAGGGGTGTCCAAAGCAGACTCTTTTGGTAGACTTTGGGCAGGAAGAGTCTGAAAGTTGAGAGAGTAGCCGTGGCGGATTATGTTGAGGACCCACTGATCCGAGGTGATGGTTTCCCAACGGCTTATAAAGTGAGTAAGGCGTCCTCCTATAGGCAGCGGAAGATGGGCAGATGGAGGGATACTGGCTATGTCCTGGAGAACCAAGTCAAAAGGGTTGTGAGGATTTTTGTGGAGGAGGAGGCTTCACCTGTTGCTGCTGCTGTGTCAGTCTATTGTTTTGCCTCTGCTGTTGCCTCTGACGCCTGGGTTGTTGAGGTGCCGGTGGCAAAGGACGAGCCACAAATCGACGTTGGTATGCCGATTGTTGACGAAAAGGCCTGGTAGGTGGGGTCTTCTTTTTTGTTTTGAGGAGAGTATCCCACCTAGTCTCATGAGCTGAAAGCTTTTGTGTAGTGGAGTCCATGGAT
This sequence comes from Geotrypetes seraphini, assembly GCF_902459505.1. Taxonomy (NCBI): domain Eukaryota; kingdom Metazoa; phylum Chordata; class Amphibia; order Gymnophiona; family Dermophiidae; genus Geotrypetes; species Geotrypetes seraphini. Next base: position 143,029,448 of record NC_047087.1, read on the forward strand.
TCTCCAAACAGCTCATCCCCCAGGCAAGGTGCATTAGCCAGTCGATCCTGATGATTGACATCAAGTTCTGAAACTCTGAGCCAGGCCAGTTGACGCATGGCCACCGACATAGCCGTGACCCGAGATGTCAGCTCAAAGGTGTCATAGATCGATCTGACCATGAACTTACGAAGTTGTAAGAGCGATGAAGAAGTTTGGCGAAAGGCAGATCTTTTACGGTCAGGGAGGTATTTTTCAAAAGATGACAAATTTTGAATGAGATGCTTAAGGTAGAAAGAAAAATGGAAAGCATAGTTCCCTGATCTATTAGCAAGCATCGCATTTTGATATAACCTCTTGCCAAACTTATCCATGGCTTTACCTTCCCTGCCAGGAGGGACAGAGGCGTACACACTAGCCCCCGTAGATTTTTTTGAAGTGGATTCCACCAATAAAGATTCATGAGGGAGTTGCGGTTTGTCAAAACCTGGAATAGGTATGACCTTATATAAGGAGTCCAGTTTTCGAGGAGCTCCTGGAATGGTCAAGGGCGTCTCTAGATTTTTGTAGAAAGTTTCTCGCAAAATATCATGGAGAGGTAGTTTCAGGAATTCCCTTGGAGGCTGGTCAAAGTCAAGTGCATCGAGAAATGCCTTGGATTTTTTAGATTCAGCCTCCAAGGGAATAAAGAGAGAGTCACACATCTCTTTGAGAAAAGAGGTGAAATTAGTTGCATCAGGTTTGGAGGACGGATCTAAACCAGAAGGATCCTCGTCCCCTGACGAACACTCTCCCTCAGAGAGGAAAGGCTCCTCTGAATCACCCCACAAATCAGGGTCCCTCACTTGAAAGCTGTGGTCCCGTGACTCCGGTGTGGAGGGTTCCAGGTGTCGAGTTTTGTGAGTCGACTTACCAGATCTCTGTGAAACGGTACCGGGAGATGTCATAGGGTGTGCCGGTGCTGAAGTTTGTACGGCCTGGTGTAAGGACCTCGGTTCCGGCGCTAAGATCGGCATGGATGCTGATGAAGCCGTATGTACCGGTACCGACAAAGTGGATACCGATAAAAGAGGTTGTTCCACTGCTGGTACCGGTGACTCAGACCGGACCGGGACTGGAAGGCTCGGAGTCAAAAGAGCAGGAAGAAGCTGTTGTAATTGCTCCTTAAGCTGCAGTTGCAGGACGGCGGCAATTCGCTCGTCCAGCGAAGGCACCGGTACCGCTTTTTTCTTCTGCGGTACCTTTGGTGCCGCTCTACACTCCGAAGAGGAACCCGAGGTCGAAGGGCTCACCTCAATCGGAGCGGAGCGCTTCCGTGGGCGCCTCGAGGTCGGCAGGATTGGGCTCGCTGCCACTGAGACTGGAGGGCGCTCCAATGGGGAAGGCTTCTTAGCCTGCTTACCTGAGGGATACGACGCCGGCGCGGTGTCGTGCGGCGTCGATGAAGTAGGTGCCGACTGCGTCGGGGCCGAAGTCGGGGCCGGTGCCGCCGAATCCGACATCTCGGTACCAAATAAAAGCCGCTGTTGAATCTGGCGGTTTTTTAAAGTTCTCTTTTTTAGAGTGGCACAGCGGGTGCAGGTGGATGCCCGATGGTCAGGACCCAGGCACTGTAAGCACCAGTTGTGCGGGTCGGTGAGGGAAATGGGCCTTGTGCACCGCTGGCACTTCTTAAAACCGGGTTGGGGGGCATGAACGTAAAAACGGCTTCTGCCAAATCGAAGGCCTCGGCCTCGATGGTGGCAGCAGGCCCTGCCGGGGCGAACCCGAAAAAAGAAGATAAAAAGAAAAGAAAATTATTATTTTTTTTTTTTAGAAAATAAGAAAAAGAAAAAAGAAGGAATATAATTCCGAAAAAGTTTACGCGAGCGGGAAGGCGTTGGAGAAAAAATTTTCAACAGCCGTTGAAAGTGCGTCTTCTTAGCTCCGCGGAAACTAAGAAACTGGGGACCGCGCGCGGGCTCCGTCGGTGCCGTCACCCATCAGTCAAGAATATGCTGCCTGCTTGTCCTGGGATAAATTGTATGAGTCTAAAGCTAGCTATGTATGTTGAATTGTGAGCCGCTTTGGTATAAAGCAGATTATAAATGCGTTAAATAAATAAATTGCAAATGCTGATAATGTAAAGCCACAAACTTAGTACTTAAACTACAGCTCAAAAGTAAAAATTACTAGTATATCACAATGCTGGAAACCAATCACTTTTTCAATAGAGCTCTACGTGAACCGCTAAGACAAATGGATACACGTACTTAAAGCTATGTGATGGTTATCTGATTAATAAGTTTCAAAGAAGTAATACAAAAAGTTTAAACATTGATAAAAAAAATAATAATAAAATTCAATAAAACTTGGACCAATGAAGATGAAAAGCACCCAGTAATATTCAGTGCCCAGCTGCGTTCTGAAGGTCCATACAAAAAATTCTAAGCACATGCAGCCGTTTGTCTTAGCGGTACACGTAGAGCTCTATTGAAAAAGTGATTGGTTTCCAGCATTGTGATATATTAGTACTTTTTAAATAAATAACACCTCTTATTAAGGCACCATCTTTGGATGTTACTTTATCTTCCCACTACAGACCTATCACATATATCCCAATTTATTTTTTTTTTAAATAAAATTTCTGGAGAAATTTTCCATTTTACCAATATGGATTTCATTCATTTCATAGTACAAAAACTTTACTGCTAATCCTGACTACTAGAGTGAGATATTTACTTAGTGGCAGAAAAAGTGATATTGTTGCAATTCAATCTTTCGGCTGCTTTCGATATGGTGGATCATGGGATATTGTTTACTAATTTGGTCGATCTGGGAATAAGTAGTATAGTCTTGAATTGGTTTCAAAACCTTGAGCAAAATTATCATATGCAATGAAAGTCATAGGTGAAATGTCGCATTTTTGGACTCCAATTTGTGGGGTTCCTCTGAGCTCACAACTTTGCCCAATAGTCTTTAATATTCTCTTGCGTACACTTAGTACAGTTAAACTAGATGAGGGTGAACACTTGTATTCATATGCAGACGATATATTCATTCTACTGGAAGTAGATTTAGACATGCAGCTTTTATAACTAAAATTGTGATGTTAACACTAACAGATTTGATTTGAAATTAAATTCATCTAAGACCAAACTGCTTTGGTATGCTACTGTTGCTACTACTAATCATTTCTATAGAACTAGTAGATGTACACAATACTGTACAAATTGCATGCAGCTATTTTTTCTGTCTCTAGTAGGATGATAATCTAAAGTTTTGTACTCGGGCAATAGGGCAAGACCAATCTTTTCCTAATAGTGATATTTGTAATACAATAGATAAGTTAGCAGTTGAGCATAGATCCAAAGTATTGTGGGTATATTAGATTTAATGCTGACATATCAACCACATGTGAACTCTGCTAATACTATTACTGCTATTGTTGCAGGTAATTCTCTGGTTTGATTCCTGTATTAATAGTAATTCTTGCTGCAGCAGAGCTGCAGCAAGTCAATCACACTCCAGATCTGACATCACTGATACCATTATTAAATTGCATCACCTTTGTGGCACACGTCTAAGAAGTGCACAAAAGGAGCAGGTAATGTTCCTTAGTGTGCTCCTTCAAGCTTATCTGTTCATTTTCCATTTTTTATAGCCACCCTCGCCTTCTTAGCCATCATGTATCTCTCTGCTCAGATTCCGACTGAATGGGGGCATTGTGTTCTACCCACTAACTTCTTAATTGAGGTAAGTTAGCATCAAGATGCCTTCTGCAATCCCACTGACCCACCTTCTCTGCCTTATCGGCTCTGAAGCAATCTCTTACCATCAGCTTACTTAACACCTGCTCCCTCAAACACAAGCAATATCTAATCAAAGATATAATTCTACCACAACACTTAGACTTGTTATGCCTGACAAACATGGATTAAGAAAGGGGACCAGGCTTACCTAAATCTCACCTGTTCTATAGGCTATCATTACCACCATCTCAATTGCAAAGATTGGAAAAGAGGAGGTCAGCCCCTCTTTAAATCATCTGCTTCTCTCCCTAACCTAGAATTATCATCATTCATTCTACCTACAAAGCCTTCTACAGATTTTTTTTCTCTAATATGACCCTCCCCCTCTCACAAAACCTTCCTGGCACTCTACTTTGATTACAGACATAGTAACATAGTAGATGACGGCAGATAAAGACCCGAATGGTCCATCCAGTCTACCCAACCTGATTCAATTTAATTTTTTCTTCTTAGCTATTTCTTGGCAAGAATCCAAAGCTCTGCCCGGTAATGTGCTTAGGTTCCAAAGCTCACTCCAACCCATCTACACCCTCCCCGCCATTGAAGCCCTCCCCAGCCCATCCTCCACCAAACAGACATATACAGACACAGATCGTGCAAGTCTGCCCAGTACTGGCCTTAGTGCTTCAGACCACTACATCACTTTCAAACATCCTCTAATTTTAGGTGATTTTAACTTACATCTCAGTAATCAAACTATATAATCAGCTAAAGAATTTCTAACCTTTCTATCAGACCTTTATTTACATTCATTTTCTATCCCGTTCTCCCCAAAGAGTTCAGAACAGATTACCTCATATCTAGGGAACACACACTCAATGCAGTTCTGATACCATCCTCAAGTCCATTTCCTCTCTTATTGGCTAATATAGATCTCCCCTAGACAGACCACTCACTGATATTTCTTTTCTATTCAGGACTCTCAGCCATTTCCCCAACTTGTATCTACCACATACTGGGACTATAGTCGCCTTACTTCTAAATCTGTGTCTGCAAACCTTTCTCTAACTTTGGACTTATTTAATAAACTTTCATTAGAGGAACAATCTTTCCACAGAAACTCAGCTCTTCATTCATTATAGATTGGTGTCATTAAAAAGTAACTATATATTCCAGTGTAAAAGGAATGAGTCTTGACCAGCGGGTTATTCACCTCTATCCTTGAGTTTTTGCAAAAGGAATCATAGAAACATAGAAGATGACGGCAGAAAAGGGCTACAGCTCATCAAGTCTGCCCACTCTGCTTACCCACCCCTCCTTTTATCAGTGGGCAGTCCTCATCTCCTCAGTTTTTCCTTCTGCAAGGTATCTTTACTTTTGTTCTGCAATTGATTTATTTGTTCTGCAATTGATTTATTATTTTCGAGGCTTCACGGTGTCCCAGAGATTCCCAGGATTTCTGGGATAGCTCTGCCTGGTGCTGCCACATTGAGGACTGCTGAATACAGATAATGTGTGCTTGATTTCTGCACTGTTCATATGCCAGCTTCTATATTTAAATCTCTCTCCAATTATATTGGCTCCCTGTATTTGAAGAGCATTTTCTGTTTAGATGTTTTCTTTGATAATGGATGGATTTCCAACTGCTAGAATTAATTTTATGCAAACTGTTTACATCCAAGAATTAATAGTAACTAAAAGTAAAATATTACGTTTATTAAACAAGTAACTGTAATATATAAAAGAGATTATGTACTTAGGGCTCCTTTTACTAAGCTGCAATAGTGGTTTTAGCGCGCGTTTAGCACACGCTGAATTGCCGTGCGCGCTAGACCCTAACACCAGCATTGAGCTGGCATTAGTTCTAGCCGCATAGCACAGGTTTAGCGCATGCTAAAATTCTGCGTGCGTTAAAAACACTATCGCAGATTTGTAAAAGGAGCGCTTAGCATGGTAAGCGCTTTTCCAGTAGATACTGTAGGTGAGACATTCTAGATAGATGGGTTGTGTCCCCATGGCTGCGTGCCATCTTCAGAAGGAATCCACCCTGGATTTTTTTCCTCTGTGCCTCTGCTGTACTTCAATGGGCTCCTTAGCTCCACCAAGAGCCACTAAATAAACGTGAAGTAGACTTAATAATAATAATAATAACTTTATTTTTATATACCGCAATACCACAAACAGTTCATCAACAACCGTTCTGATCAAGAAGTAGCATTAGAACATCAACTGCAGACAGCCAACAAAGGCCACCAAGGAGAACAGAAACTACTCCCACAGAAAAAGTAACATATATACAGGCATCTACGAAACAATTTGGAGAAGCAGAAACAGACAAATAGTAGTCAGGTGCAGAAAGGACAAGGTGGGATTCTAGAATGTCTCACCTATCTACTGGAAAAGAGCTTACCAGGGTAAGTACATAATCTGTCTTTCCAGTGCAATAGGTGAGACATTCTAAACAGATGGGATGTACTAAAGCAATCTCCAAAAAGCTAGGATGGGCTTGCTGCACCGGCCTGTAAGACCGAGGACCCAAAGGCAGAGTCCTGTCTCGCCACCAAATCCACTCTATAAAACTTGGCAAACGTGTGTAGACATTGCTGCCCTGCAGATCTCCTCAGGGGTGACAGCTCTAGCTTTGGCCCACGAAGAAGCCACACTCTAATCTAATCTAATCCTTAGGTTTGTATACTGCATCATCTCCACGTTCGTAGAGCTTGACGCGGTTTACAGTAGGAGAAATAGGAAGGAACTACAAAAGAGGGTTAGAGGTAGAAGTATGAAGAAAATTTAGAGGACTTGGGATGCCAAGATATAAGAGTTTCCTTGATTCCTAAGTTGGAGGGAGACTTACATTTTTTGAGAAAAGCCAGGTTTTCAGATGTTTGCGGAAAACTTGGAGAGAGCTCACACTCATGGTAGGATGCGCCTTAACAGAAATGGGAGACTGTTTCCCAGAAAGAATATAGGCTAATGAAATGGCCCCACAGATCTACCTGGAAATCTTGGCCTTGAAAGCAGGAGCGCCCCACTCAATAAAATGAGTCAGCACAAACAGATGGTCAGAGAGACAAAATTTGTTAAGGACCTCCAGGTAGTGAAGAAACACTCTGTGCACATCAAGTTTCCTCAAAAAGAGATCTTGTGTCCTGGAACCAGTAGGCTGAAAAATGGGCAAATGCATTTCCTAATTAACATGGAAATCTAAAATCAACTTCAGCTGGAAGGAAGAAACCGTACATAGGGAAATCCCAGTCTCCGAGATGAGGAGGAACGGTTCCCTACAAAAAGTGCCTGAAGTTCCAAGACAAGACACGCTGAGATAATAGCAACCAGAAACACGGTCTTGAGCATCAAGTCCAAGAGGGAAGCATCCCAAAGGAGATCAAAGGGAACCTTGGTGAGGCTAGACAGTTTGAGGTTCCAGGGTGGGAATGGCTGCTTAACCGGCGGTCTGATGCGAAGAGCCCTTTTCAGAAATCTAGTGACATTAGGATGAGATGCCAAAGAGGAACAATGATCCCAGGCTCTAAAACAAGACAGCCCGGCTACCTGGACTCAAAGAGACACTACAGTGAGGCCTTTATCAAAACAAGCCTGCATATCGTTGAAGAAAGGTGAGAATCACCGAGATTGGAGCCAAATAAGGGTCCACCTGATCCTGAGCACATCAATGTTGAAAAGCTTTCCATGCCTTAGTGTAAGCAGAAACTGTAGATGACTTCTTAAAGTTGAGAAGAGTGTCAAAACCATATTAGAATAGCCTTTGTGTTCTAAGGCTGCACGCTCAAGAGCCATACCATAAAGGCCAAACATCCTGGGTCCTCCATGTGTAAGCAGGTTTGGTTGGGCACTCACTGAAGGCCGCAAACCTTGCGAAGCAGATCTGCATACCACAGTCTGTGAGACCAATCTTAACCCACCAGAATGACGTGGCCCAGATGGATTGTGATCTGCTGAATGACACGGCCTATCATGGGCCAGGGAGGAAAGACATACAGGAGAAGCTCCTGAGGCTACAGCTGCACTCGAGCATCAAGACCCCGTTTCAAACTCGGATCTTCGACTGAAGAAACGATCCACTTTCTTGTTCTTTGCTGTGGCCATGAGCTCAAATTGGGCCGACCCCAGCACCACACTATGGCTCGGAACGCCACTGAGGATAGGCCCTACTCACCCGGATCCAAACTGTCTGCTGAGGAAATTTGCTTGAACATCGTCAACTCCCACCACATGCGCTGCTGATAGTGCCTGGAGGTGGTGTTCCACCCACAGAAAAAGAAAGCAAACTTCTTGAGCCAGAGGGGTGTTCTTGGTCCCTCCATGGCGACTGATATAGGCTACTGCTTCACCTGGTCGGAGAAGACCCTGACCGCTTGGACCTCCAGAGCCTTCTGCAATCACATCAGAGCCAACCAAATGACTCTCAATTCCAAACAGTTGATTGACCATTTCCTCCAATTCCAACACCCCTGGATGGGACAACAATTGCAATGCACTCCCCAGCCCCAAAGGCTGGCATCTGTCAAAACTACGATCCAGGAACACCCTTGCATAGTGACTATGGGAGAATCCACAAAGTCATGCTGGCCCGAGCCTCCAGAGTCCAGAAAAGATAGGTGTGGAAAGCATCTCTATGCGACACCCAGCAAGAGAGTAAGGCATGCTGAAGAGGACGCATATGCGCTCTTGCCCAAGGACCACATCCAATGTAGCAGACATGGACTCCAGGACATGAACATAATCCCATGCTGAAGGAGCTGGCTGCTGCAGAAGGGAAGAAATCTGGGCACACAGTTTCTGTCTGCATGCTTCTGGAAGATAGACTTAGCCTGCAGCCATGTCGAAGAGAAAGCTCAAATATTCCAAAAACTGTGTGGGCATCAGATTGCTTCTGTAGATCACAATCCAGCTCAGGTCCTCTAGCACCTGGAGCACCAGATCCACCATGCACCAAGGGAGCCCTGATCGGCCAATCATCCAAGTAAGGGTGTACTCCTTATTCCATATAGCCCATCCAGATCTCTCCGTTCTGCTAAGGCTGAGTTTCAAGTGATTTCTCTCCCTGTTCGTTGCTGCGATCCTATCAGGCTAAGTGTTTGTTTTGTGGTTTTATTTGAAACCTTATCCACCTGGGACCCCTGATGAAGGCGTGTTTACCGAAACACGGACCGTGTCAGGTCCCTTGGTATGGTACAAGATGGTAACATTAACCGCATCATGATCTTGGTTTAAATAAATTTAGCCTACATCTTTGTACATTGGTCTGCTTCTAGAAGGTAGACATAGCCTGAAGCCATGTCGAAGAGAACGCTCAAATATCCCAAAAACTGTGTGGGCATCAGATTGCTTCTGTAGATCACAATTCAGCTCAGGTCCTCTAGCACCTGGATCACCAGATCCACCATGCACCAACAAGGGAGCCCTGATCGGCCAGTCATCCAAGTAAGGGTGTACGCCTTATTCCATATAGCCCATCCAGGTCTCTCCGTTCTGCAGCCTAAAATCTCCTTAACATTCCATCCTTAAAGTATATTAACACTTTGAGATCCAATAATTTTTCAATGACAGCACCTTCCCTTTGGAATTCCATTCTCAATTACTTAAGGGAAGAAACTTCCGTGGGCCCTTTTAAGATAAAATTGCAGACTTTCATATTCCTAGATGCTTTTGATATATAACTGCCTTTGTAAGGGCAATAATCTCACTGTTGTTCTTCAGGTCAACCCTATCCTTATTGTTTTTTCTTTATTTGTTCTTTTCTTTACTTATTGTAGTTCCTCCCTTTTCCCTCTTGTTTTACTTCTGTTTGTCTGGTTTATGTTTTTTTGTTTTTACTAACCAACCCCCAATTATGATATGTTTTGTTTTAATCTTCTGTTTTGTGCCATTGTATGCCGATAATGGATTTTATTGTACACCACTTTGAATTTGGATTAAGCGGTATAAGAAATTTTTAATAAACCTTGAAACCTTGATACCTGCAGACCCATTTTCCGTAAGTGGTGAAGGTATGGGGAGCTGTTACCAGCCCAAAGGGCAGAGCCAAGAACTGGTAATGATGTTCCAATACATGAAACCGCAAGAATTTGCAATGGGCTGGAAATATTGGAATGTGCAAGTAAGCTTCCGTGAGATCCAGAGAGGTGAGGAACTCTCCTGGGGCCACTGCTGCAATGACCAATCGTACTGTCTCCATGTGAAAGTGCAGAATCTTGAGAGCCACATTCACAAGTTTCCAGTTTATTTTAAAATTTATTATACCGTCTAATCAGGCTTCTAGGTGGTGTACATTAATCAATAAAAACAATCAAGTTAACAAACATATTTGGGGGAAGCATTTTTTTGCTACTTCAGCTTGTCTGTGATGTTCTTTGCTCATATGTTTAAAGACAATAGACTGTTTTCAGTCCAATTCTTTATATGTGAGTTTGCAAACCATTGGCCCACTGAAGAAGGCATGTTCACCGAAACACGGACCATGTAGGGTCCGGTTGGATTTTTATCACTGTATTTTTTATCATTGTACTTTTTTAATTGAATTTTCATGGTTTTATATGTCAGTGTTTAATAAATTATCTCCAGAACATCTGTATCCACAGTTTTTGTTTTCATCAGAGGAATAATTAACCAAACAGACAAACTTGTACAGGCCTCCAATCTTCGGAGCCTCTCTTTGGCACGATAAAGCATATAGAGTATCTGCCTGACCCCGAGAGTTCGGGCAGCATCGGCTCTATAGCTTGAATATCCAACAAGCGGCAAATAGTGGCTTGAACCTTGAGACCTGAGGGAGTCCACAAACCAAGCCACCAGAAGCTGGGCAAATTCTTGCTTGTAGCACAACTGAATAATGTCCAAGACCCATTTTTTTTTCCATTAACCGCAGGTAGCAGCAGACTCTAGTCACTTGAATAGCAGTTTTCTATAGCATGTGCTGAATTTTGGTGGATTTTGTACGATTTGATTATAAAAAGACTCCTGAGGCAGGCCCTTCATGGGCCAAAACATGATCGTGTCGAGTCCATCTTAATAAAAGAGACTGAACACCAATTGGTCACCTTTGTTGTGTTTACTGTACACAGATCTAGCAGCCATGCCAAGCCCCGAAAATAAAGAAAGCAGTCCCACTGGGCAAGCTGAGCATTTTGTCACCTGCTTAAGCACAGGAGATTCTAAAGTTGGTGCTGCCGCCTCTCCCAGCAGTGTGGCACATGGCGCGGCACATGGCACAAGGACACACTTAAAACGCTAAATTTGTGCAATCCTGGCAAGAATTCACATTAGGAGAGCCCAAGGGCTCCATTCCAACAAGTTTTGAGGCAAAAATTGCAGTTTTGGAGAAGCAGGGAGATTTAGAAAAAAGATCACTAAAAATCCAAGATGGCTACCACTAAGAAATTCATGCCAAAATTGCAGTATTTTTCACATTAAACAAAGTGCAAAAACTGTGATTTTAGGATTTTTCAGATGGTTGGACACAGAGAGACATGCAGAAAACCCTTAAAACTTCGATTTTCAAACCTCCCCCAATTCACCTCACAGCTTTTACTCACTGTGACCTGTGCTGAGAATGTGCTGCAGCTTGCCTCAGCTCTCTTACAGTAGCTGGAATCAGAAAATCACTGCCTCATGCTGGGAATGCCTCTTCAACACTGATCTTCAGGCTACCAGTCAGACCTTATGCCTGACTGCACCTCCATCCCTGCAGACCAACAGACGCACTCAGGGACGGGTGGAAATAAGACAACATAGCCAGCATCCTGCAAAACACCGTTGGGTCTCCTACGGATGCCCAACAGCCTGCAATTGAACCTTTGTTTGGCAGAAGGAGCATGATAAGAATAGCCCTGAGCTCCTGAGAAGTAAATGCAGGCTGGCTGACAAGTATCACCAGGGATTGAAATCTGTGTGATCTCATTGCAGGCAGAGCTGAATAATCACTCCAAGCACAAGAAACTTCCAAAAAACAAAAGGGATGGTCTGTGTGATCTCAATGCAGGCAAAGCTGAATAATCAAGTTTCAAGTTTAATAATTGTTTTGATTAATCGCTTTGTCAAATTTCAAAGCGATGAACAAATTAAAATTACAATTTCAGGGGAATAATACAAACAGAACAATACATATTATCAAACAATATAAAAAAAAAAATTTACGACAACAAACTAAAAAACACAAGGAAGGAAGGGAGATGAAATACAAATCATTATAGGAAAGTAGAACAAAAAAAGGGAGAATACAAAATGAATAACAAAAAAAACAGTGTAATATAATACAATAAAATATTCTAGACTGCAGTAAGTTTCATCAAGAAACTCCCAAAAAACAAAAGGGATGAAAAACCACCAAATAAAATAATAAAAGGGAGAGAGATAGGCACATGTGCAGAAGGGAAAAACTGTAGGAGGAGCTAAGGAATCCAGTGAAGTACAGCAGAGACACAGAGAAAAAAATCTGGAGTAGATTCCTACTACAGATAGCACATGACCATGGGGACACAACCCATCTGCCTAGAATGTCTCACTTATTGCACTGGAATACCAGTTACTGCAAGTTAACTTTAATTTATTATATTTACAAATTAACTTACCCATCAGTGCTTCCAGTCATAACTCTTTCACAAACCATTAAGAATTAAAACTATATATATAGTAGCTGCTGCCCAGTAAAAGTTACGCAGCCAACTTTACAATCGACTTTACAAACGACTTTAGTTACGCAGACGACTTTACAATCATTAATCCATTCGCTACCTCTCTCTCGGAAGTGACTCCTAAGGCAATAGAAGTACTAAACTCGAAAGAACAATGGATGATTGAATTCAAACTGAAGCTTAATTCAGAAAAACAAAATTTTTTGTAGCTTCGCCACACCCACTTGACACTAAAACATCACTGTGCAGCAGTAAACGTAGTTATCCCATCCAACCCACTATGAAGATATTGGGTGTAACATTGGACCAGAGTCTAACCATGAAAGACCAGGTGGACTCCTTAGTTAGAAAGGGTTTTTTTACTCTCTGGAAGTTTCGGTCCATTAGAGCACAGTTCTTCAACCGCCGGTCCGTGGACTGGTGCCGGTCCGCAGAAAATTTCTGCCTGTCCGCGCAGGGCCGGCGAGATCAAGTCGGCAGTTAAATTTCCTGCCGACTGCGGTTCCTGCTCATTAATGTTCCTCCCAGCCTCAGGCGATTAAGATAGGCTGCCGACGTCGGGGCCTTCCCTCTCTGAGTCTCGCTTGTTCGGAAACAGGAAGTTGAAACAAAATAGGCGGGACTCAGAGAGTGAAGGTCCCGAAGTCGGCAGCCTGCCTTGATCGCCGCCCCTGCTGAGTTGCTGAAGAGGGCTGCGGAGAGAGCTGCAGATTCAGGTGCAGGTGGAGGGAGATGGTCAGCGTGTGCGAGCAAGATCCTGGGGAGCCTTCACAGTGGCTGTCTCCCCTCCCACCAGCTCTCCTAATTGCCAGGGCAGTGATTTACCGGCAACTTCCTGCAGGCAAGTACTGAGAGCTGCTGGAAGGGGAGGAAGCCACTGTAGGAGGCAGGGAAGCTGCTGGATAAAGGGTGAGCTGTTACTGGACTTGGAGAGAGTTAGAAGGAGAGTTGCTGTTGGGAGGGGAGGAGGGAAAGGGATGGGAAGAGAAGAGAGTTAATTTTGGATAGAGGGAGGAGGGAAGGGAGAAGAAGGAGAGATGCTGCTGGAAGGGGAGGAGGGAAAGGGATGGGAAGAGAGTTAATGTTGGATAGAGGGAGGAGGGAAGGGAGAAGAAGGAGAGATGCTGCTGGGAGGGGAGGAGGGAAAGGGATGGGAAGAGAGTTAATGTTGGATAGAGGGAGGAGGGAAGGGAGAAGGAAAAAAAGGAAGGAAGGAAGGGAGAAAGAAAAAAGGAAGGAAACAGCTGGCAGGGAGATTACAGGAGGGGAAGGGGGTCAGGGTGGAATGGAGAGATCAGATGAGGGAAAGGGGAGAGAGAGGAATGAGAAAGTAGAGAGACATTGATGCTGGAAAGGGGGTCAGCAGAGAAATGAGAGAGGGATAAAGATGCTAGATCTGGTGTAGGAGAGATAAAAATGAAGAAGGCAGTGAAGCTGGAATGAATGATGTAAAAAGGAAAGAGGAGGAACAGGCTGGATGGACAGGGAAGAGGGGCATAGAAAGAAGTCAGATACATATGGAAGGGGGAGAGGGCAGACATTGGATGGAACGGGCAGATGCTGGAAGGAAAAGAGTGAAAAGAAGATGAAAGCAGAAAGGTAGAAAAAAATAATTTTATTTCTATTTTGTCATTAGAATATATCAGATTTGAAATATATATCCTGCTAGAGACATAATTGGGGACTGCAGTATTCTGTTAGCATGATATTTCTATGTAGCATAAGAACATAAGAACATAAGCAATGCCTCTGCTGGGTCAGACCTGAGGTCCATCGCGCCCAGCAGTCCGCTCACGCGGCGGCCCAACAGGTCCAGGACCTGTGTAGTAAACCTCTATCTATACCCTTCTATCCCCTTTTCCAGCAGAAAATTGTCCAATCCTTTCTTAAACCCCAAAACTGTACTCTGCCATATAACGTCCTCTGGAAGCGCATTCCAGGTGTCCACCACACGTTGGGTAAAGAAGAACTTCCTAGCATTTGTTCCGAATCTGTCCCCTTTCAACTTTTCCGAATGCCCTCTTGTTTTTTTATTTTCTGAAAGTTTGAAGAATCTGTCCCTCTCTACTCTCTCTATGCCCTTCATGATCTTGTAAGTCTCTATCATATCCCCTCTAAGTCTCCTCTTCTCCAGGGAAAAGAGACCCAGGTTCTCTAATCTCTCGGCGTATGAGAGGCTTTCCATCCCCTTAATCAGTCGTGTCGCTCTCCTCTGAACTCTCTCGAGTAACGCCATATCCTTCTTAAGGTACAGTGACCAATTCTATAATAACTTGGCTTGTTCAGTTTTCTTGATAGTAGAGGGGATATATGTGAAGGGGAGGGGAGACAGGGGTTTTGCTGGTCCGTGCTCTGTATATTTGTATTTATAAAATCACAATTGTTCAGAATATTGTTTCTTTTTATACTTTAATAAAATACGTTCAATATATAATTGCGGCTTGTGCAGATGGGATCAGATGGTTTGCGGGGACCGAGCTCGCAGAAATGGGGTGTAAACGGGGTTTTTAAATTTTAGTCCTAGTAGTTTGCCAGTCCACAAAATAATTCTTTTATTTCTGCCGGTCCACGGGTGTAAAAAGGTTGAAGAACACTGCATTAGAGCATATTTCGATGTTTCATCATTTAGAATCCTAGTACAATCCCTTAAACTGAGTCAACTAGATTATTGCAATATTGCCTACCTGGCAATTTCCCAGAAGAATATGCAGCGACTACAATTGGTGCAAAATGCAGCAGTCAAGCTAATTTTTGGGTTGAAGAAGTTTGATCATGTAACACCTTCCTACCTACTTCTACATTGGCTACTGAAGGAGGCACACGTGAAGTTTAAGTTCGGATGCTTTTGCTTTAAGGCACTATTCGGTTTAGCCCCAAAATTTATAACTGACCTCTTCTCTTTCTCAAACAACAGACATAAGAGAAGCTCACACTCGAATTTTGTTTCCCCACCAGTTAAAAGATGTAAATTTAAAAAACACCATCAACATCTTCTCTCGCATCAAGCGTCATTATGGGGCAAAGATCTGGAACAATTGCTCACGCCTACTACTTATGGGGAATTTAGGAAACACCTAAAAACATATCTGTTCCTGAAGTATTTAGGCAACTAACCTGTACAATCCTACTCCACAATAACTGATCTCTAGTGCTGTTAATAACTAGCTTCTAACCTTGTTAATTCTACTTAATTTGTAACATCTTTTCACCATTGTAAACCGCATAGAACTTCATGGTCCTGCGGTATATAAACTGTTATTATTATTATTAAAACTATAATCCCAGAGCATAAATTCACTGAATAAATTTCAAAATATTCATAACTTTGGGCCATTTTTACAAAACTGTGGTAGTGATTCCTGTGCAGCAAATGCGATTTAGTCCATTCAGTTCCTATGGTCTGCGCCACATTTGCTGCACCAGGACTCACTACCACAGCTTTGTAAAAGGGGCCCTTTATCTGCTGTATAATCCAAACCGAATCATTAAAAAAAAATGGACTACTCTTATCTGCCACCTATTTAATGGGGCTTGCTACTCACCATACTTCATGGGTCCATTTTTAAAATATTTTAAACATTGTTTCATTTCAATATTCTTTATTCAACAAGTTACCTTTGAAAGAAAGTCAGGAAGACCAGCTGTTCTTTTGTCTGTGTTCATTTCTTGTTTTATTTGACATCAATGCCACATTTGATAACATGGGCCATTTCATTCTGATATAATGGCCGACTGATCTTTTGGGAAATGTACTGAGAAAATTAGAGAAGTCATGCAGAGGAGACCAACATCCCTGATGCATACAATTGAAACACAAATGTTTGATTAAAGAATACTGAAATGAAACAGTGTTTAAAATATTTAAAAAATGGGCCAATGAAGAAATATGGTGAGCAGCAAGCCCTTAAATAGGAGGCAATACATGTAGTAGCCACCTTTGATGGTCCAAAAAGATCTTTTAAAATAAATTGTTTCATTTTGGATTATGCAATAGACTAATTAACCTTCAAAATTCAACAAACCAATACACCAATATTCTTACATCGTTATTTAATACCATATTCTCCAGCTAGATCTCTAAAATCAACAGATCAGCATCTGCTGACCATTCCGTCTCTGAAAATAATAGGCACTAGAAGAGCTACAATTTTTTCTATTCTAGCACCCCAGCTTTGGAACAAGCTATCAATTTATCTACGTGCTGAAACCTCTTTAGAAAAATTTAAAAGCACACTAAAAAGCCACCTATACAAAGATGCATTCGAGTCATAGATTGGATAACTTTTTCTATCAACAATCTTAGGATCAAACACTTAAATTTAACCAGATCTGTATATAGGTCACAATTTCTCCTATTCACTTTTAGACCTAGTTTTATTTAAATATTTTTAATTACCCTCCTGATGTTGTTTCTCCTTAAATGTTTTTCTATTTTCTTAAACAATTGTAATTCACCCCCTCTTTCCTTATGTATCACTATTTAATTATGTATATCGACTGTATGTTTATTAGTATAAATTGTCTTATTTTGACCCCCAAATTATTATTGTTATACGCATTGAAAATATTTGATATTGCGTTTACATCAAAATTTTAATAAACTTGAAACTTGATTCAGTGAATTTGTATATTGGGATTATAGTATGTGATTTTGTAACACTTCCACCACAATTTGACTACTGGACTGATTCAACAAACTATTGTCAGTAAACACTATAATCACTTCATATTCTAGTCAGACTTACCTGCTAGTTTCTCCGCCAAGCAGCCCAGCACAGCAGTCGTGTTACGGTGCTTGGCAGGATTACATGCATCCTGACATGCAACTTCTCCATTTAAGTTTAATATCTCACTTAACTTCTGAAGTGCATCCTAGGAATGGACAACATGCAGTAATGTTTTTGCAGCAAGAAAACATAAAAACATTTTAACAATTTACAGAAGAGTTGATACAAACAAGTAAAAACCAGACTGGCAGTATGTCACTCATACAGATTCAAAAGACTTTGATCTCAATTCTGTGGCAGGAGGGATTACAGTTTAAATTAACTGTTCAACAGAGTCAGGGGATCCTTAGGACCTGCTGTGATGGTCCCTTGCTGACCAACTAGTGTTAAGTTTATGCCTTTGAAATTCCTATTCTCTGGCTGGTGAATGTCCCCTGAGTGAGTTGAACAGAAGTGAGAGAGTTGCAGAGACAACAACCTGAACTCTGAGGCACTTTCTGTACTGTCCCTGTGACAACTCTTTAAAGTAGGGTTGCCTAGGTTATTCCTAATTTAAGGGAGTGAAATATGTGCATCCAAGGATGAGAAATGGGGTTCACACCGCTCGTTGCCATCCTTTCATGACCTCCCTGCTTGCTACCAAAGGAGGGCATCCATAATGATATCTCTGATTATCACAGTCCCATCCAGTTCAATTATTACAAACTTAAATGGATGGCTACCTTATGTGCAGTATTTGCAGCTACTCATACTTTAACTATTTTTATATGTTATAGTTTAATAATATTGATAACAACTTTGGTATTTTTCTATGAATATAAACAAAAAGAGTTCATAGCTCAAATACATTTTAGCATCATTTCTGCTGAACCAAAAACAACTTATTTGTTCAAATGCCATGTAATAGAGCCATTATACAGTACTGTATATGGTTCCTAAGAGACTTTCCAGCATAATGTTTAAAAGACGTTTAATCCTTCTCTTTTGCAATGGTTAATACATCAATTCATCTCCAAAACGGATGGTCACTCAACACCACACAATAAACAGTTCCATAGGTAAAAGGGCCAAAAAGGGACAGTCCTCAGGACACAGTTCAGACCCTACACTTTGACTACTGGACAGATTCAACAAACTATTGTCAGTAAACACTGTCAGCCGAAAGCCTGAAGTTATAATGCCGTTGTACAGGTCCATGGTGAGACCTCATCTGGAGTACTATGTTCAGTATTGGAGGCCACATTATCAAAAGGATGTGAAGAGAATGTAATCAGTTCAGCAAATGGCCACTAAGATGGTCTCAGGACTCAAGGATCTCCCATCTGAAGAACGTCTAAGCAGGCTGCAGTTATATTCTCTCGAGGAACGCAGAGAGAAGGGAGACATGATAGAGATGTTCAAATATCTTATAGGCTGTGCTGAGGTGGAGGAAGATATCTTTTTCCTTGCAGGTCCCAGGGCAACAAGAGGACCCACGGCAACAAGGGTGGGAGACTTCATGGCGACATCAGGAAGTACTTCTTCACCGAAAGGGTGGTTGATCGATGGAATGGTCTTCCACATCAGGTAGTTGAAGCCAGCAACGTGCTCGACTTCATGAAACGATGGGATAAATATGTGGGTTCACTCCGGGGAAATGCTTAGGGGAGGGTTCTTTAAGGGGGAGGGTTCTTTGAGTGGGCAGACTTGTTGGGCCGTCAGCCCTTTTCTGCCATCATACTCTATGTATTCTATGTACACTTAGATCCCAGTGAGAAAGAAGCCAGAAGTGATATTGTAAAGAATAGACATCCCCAGACCAATCAAGAAAGGAGAAACATGGAAAATGGGAAAGAGTCCAAGAAAGGAGTTTGCAGGGGGAGTTGTGCTAGAGACACAACTCAGGAAAAGATCATAGGTAGGGAAAGAGGAAAAAGGACCCAAGAAAAAACCTGATACTAAAAGTTCATCTGCTTTCAGAAATCTATTAAAACACTGCCTGAATTTCAAGGAGAAGGAGGGAGAGATCACCAACCTCCTAAAGGATTAACCTGCTTTACCATGCAAAGGCTGAGTGGAAATATTGACCCTTCAGGCTGGGCACATCTCTTCTGATTCTCCTCTAAATAAAACCAAATAGAGAAATTTTGGCATTTTTTATCACCAGGCACCACAACTTTTAGTTCATTTGGTTTTTTCGTCTGCCAAAGTGCTACATAGTCCATCAGACAAATCCCATAACTTTTTGTTTCTATAAAACTGTCATGGATAAGATTTAATTCATAAGATCAACCACCATCAGTAGTTTGAAGATTATAAATACATATTTTCAAGGAATAAAATACAACTCCAAGAAAGGCAGGAAGGTTAACCTGCACAAAGTTGTAACTGCAATCCTAACCATCATACCAATTAGATTAGAAAGGCCATTTCAGTTTTTATCTGCAATCACTATCTACTATGTAAACATAAGAATTGCCGCTGCTGCTGACCAAGTATTCATGGAGAGGGAGGAGCTTACCTAAGATAGCAGCCTGAAACTGTTAGGCTGAACGCTCCTGAGCCTTTTACCTTGAGAATGGTGAAGCGTAAGTCCAAGACCTGGGTTTTTCCTATCGAACCCGGGCCATTGCAATTGCCTGGCCCTATGGACGCGTTTGTTGAACACTGGCTAGAGAATGACACGAGGAAAAATTCTGTCCCCCGTCACTGCCCCATCCCCGGACCACCATCCTCTTCACCACCCCGTCCCTGTCACCGCTGTCCCTTTAACCACCCCATCCCCGTCTTCTCCTCTCCATCCCCCCACCCCCAGAACCCTTCACGCGGTCCAGCAGCTCCCTCCCGCCGGCCAGCCATGCATTTCCTTCCCTCCCTCCCTTTCCTTCTCTTGTTGAAACTGGCGATTTCTATAAGGCTATGCGCTGTATTACAGCCGAAGCCTTGAAGTCGCGTCTGGTTGCCTACTAGAAAAGTCTCCTCTGATGCAACTGGAAACAGGAAGTTGCGTCAGAGGAAACTTTTCCAGCAGGCAACGCGACGCAACTTCAAGGCTCTGGCTGTAATACAGCGCATAGCCTTATAGAAATCGCCAGTTTCAACAAGAGAAGGTAAGGGAAAAGGAGGGAGGGAGGGAGATGCATGGCTGGCCGGCGGGAGAGAGGGGGCTGCCAGATCGAATGCTCATTCACCGCGAGTGCTAACCATTCACCGCTACACGGGGTGGTGAATGGCCTTGTCCCCGATCTCACAGTGACCTTTTTTTTGGTCACCGTTTTGGCGGGTTACCCGTGGCTAGCCGCGGGCAACAACCACCGTGTCATTCTCTAATGCCAGCCCCAAAGAGAATCGGAGGGAGAGTCCTTGGCGCGAGAAGGGGCATGTCAGAGAGCCCTTCGACCTCTTTCGATGCGACCAGCTTCTCACCAGAGGAATGAGACATACTGGCGCAGCCACTCCCTCGACTGGAATTGCAGGGCAAGGAGAATGAAGAAAGCGTGGCGGTTACTTCCAAGAGCTGCGAGGAGGAGGAAAATGAAAAACTGGCAGCCCGGACAGTGTCTATTGCCCTTCCAACGTAACTGCAGCCGCAGGAAGTCTTGGAAAATGTAGAGGAATGGCAAGAATCACCATTATTGTTGAATTTGCAAACAGGTACAGCTTAAATATTTAAAATTTAAATGTTCCCTAGCTTCTCTAGAAAAGCCTTCAGTGGTTGATTTAAATTATATTTGGGAAGTAATCTCAACATTACAGATGTCCCTGGGAAATCAATTGCAAACTCTGTCTACTCATTGTTTTGGGATACTTTCGGAGACTTTAATTTTACAAAAAAAGTGGGTAAACGGGAGGAAAAGTCACTTGAACAAGAAAGAAAGTTGGAAGCTATTGTGAAAGTTCAGAAAAAATCACTTGATCAAGAAAAAAAATTGGAAATACTGGGAGCACAAAATCAGCTCCTTATGAGGGATAATGATAACATTAATTTCAAAATGGAGGTTCTTGAAAACTTAACACGGAGACAAAATTTGAGATTGATTAATTTTCCAAAATCAATCTCCACTACAGCTTTTGATATGTTTAAACGGTATCTTTGGGAGATTCTGAAAGTCCCACAAAGTTCTTTTCCACCAATTTCAAAAATCTATTATATTTCCTTGGAAAAGAAGACCCTGGAGGACAATCAAGAACCTGTAATAGATGTATTAGACTTAACAAATTTATTAGAGAAGTCAGAATTAGAGCATTTAACAGTTGCTACACTTTTGTCTAGTCATGTGATTTTATGTCATGTACTTTTATGTTATTTTAACTTGTTTAATTTTAAGTTCTTTTAGTTTGTATGTTTACCCTAACTTTGTAACTTATAGATGTACATCGCTTAGAACCTGGAATAGGCGATTTATCAAATCTTATAATAAACTTGGAAAACTTGAAAACTTTGTTCAATTAGCTTTAGATTCAGATAGAGATTGGCTTTTGAAGTTGTTTTTTAAATATAAAGATGTTTTGTTTCTGAATCAAAAAATAAGAATGTACCCAGATGTTACTAGGATAACTCAGAAAAAAAGGAAACAGTTTTTGCTCTTGAGATCATGGGTGTTAAAAATTGGAGCTATGTTATACTGAGATACCCCTGTAAATGTTTAGTTAATTTTAGGGGAGCTAGATATACCTTTTTTTAATCTGCACAGTTATTGATGTTTATTTTGGATAAGGAGGTGACGACTGCAAGTATCCCTATTAGTAACCAAGATAACTTTCTTAGTTAGTAAATTGGGTCCACCTCAGCCTGCCTGATTTTTTCCAGACAAAATGTTGGATTAAATAGTCTCCGATCTGTGATACTCCTCCCTCAATGATTGTGGACTAATAACAGTAGAAAGAATGTTAAATTTTTCCTATATTGTCTTATATGATTTACTGTATGATGGACTAGAAAGAAAATGGAGGAAAAACAACCTAGAACAAACGAAAACCACCCAGAAAAAAAATCAACAAACAATACAAAATACAACTAAAGGATAAGAGAAAAACATACTACACCAACCTAATTGGGACAGAAACCCAAGACACCAAAAAATTATTCCAAATATTAAAACAACTAACAGACACCAAACCCCTCACGACCACTAACACTACCAGCCCCCCTCCCTCAGCCCCCCTCTTAGCAGAACACTTCAAGAATAAAATCACAAATGCCAGAGCTACCCTCAACTGCACCCCACCCCACTTAATTTAATTCACAATACACCCTACAGAAAAAGAATCAACAGCCGCAGACAGAACTTGGTCCCAATTCCCAATATACAATGGCCCGAATTCAACAAACTCTACAATGGCCATGCATCCTGTGACCTCAACCACTGCCCACCATATCTGTTAATAACGTCCAGTACAAAAATTCTGTACTCTACTCCTTCAATGGATACAAAACTTGCTCACAGATGGCCTTTGCCCAACTAACCTCAGCGAAATCATCATCACCCCGATCCAAAAGGACCCAAAAGGACCAATTGACCAACCTTCCAACTACAGACCCATCGCCTCAATCCCTTTATATGTCAAACTAACAGAAGGACTAGTAGCTAAACTCCTTACCACCTACCTAGAAAACCATAACTTACTTCACCCCACACAATCTGGCTTCAGAACCAACTTCAGCACAGAGACATTACTAGGCTCCCTTATTGATACAATTAGATAACACCTCAGCACAGGAAAAATAATGTGTCTCATACAACTAGACCTGACCTCAGCATTCGACCTGGTAGACCATAACATACTACTGCAAATTTTGGACACAATAGGTATCTCAGACAAAGTACTCTCATGGTTTGAGGGTTTCCTAAAATCCAGAACATACAGAGTAAAATCAGATAAAGAAAAATCTGAACCTTGGTCCAACACGTGGAGTACCACAAGGATCCCCTCTATCTCCTACTCTATTCAACCTATATACTGCCTCCCTCGGGACATACCTGGAAAAATTAGGCATAACCTCCTACAGTTATGCAGACGACATCACCATCCTCATACCTTTTGATCAACCAAAGACCACCATAACGGACACTTTATACCGAACTCTGGAAACAGTAGCAAACTTGATGGAAGACCACAAACTGAAACTCAACCCAGATAAAACAAAATTCATCCTCCTCAAAAATAACAAAGCCCCAACTATTACCAACATAGAAATCAACTAGATCAATTACCCCATTCAAACCACTCTAAAACTACTAGGCATGACAATAGACAGATGCTGCACCATGTAACCGTAAATAAACAAAACAATACAGAAATCTTTCACCGTTATGAGAAACCTAAGACAAGTACGCAAATTCTTCGAAAGAGCACAATTCCAGCTCATAGTACAATCCCTTATCCTGGGTATATTGGATTATTGCAACATTCTTTACCTCCCCTGCACTGCAACAATGATCAAACAACTGCAAACAGTTCAAAATACAGCACTCGTCTACTCCTTAAGGAAACACGACCACATTACTGAAGCATTCATGAACTCACACTGGCTCCCAATGCAGGAAAGAATACTATTCATATTTTACTGCACACTATTTAAAACCATAAACGGAGACAACTCAACCTATCTGAACAACCGACTCACCCATAATACCTCAACCAGACATTCATGCAGCGGTACGGTACAAGTTAGGCGCGCAAAAAGCTCACGCCTTCCTTTTGCACCCCTGTGACACTGCTGCCAGCTTCAGGAGTCAGCCAGAGGGAAGGGCAGGATTGACGAAAGAGCTAAATAAGGTAATGCGGGGGGGGGGGGGGGTATTCGCAAAATCCAAAATAAGCAGACGGATATAGAAAATCATCATCAAAGAAATAATGTGCAAGTTCTGGTTATCTCTGAATGTGAAACTAAGTATGCTTTTCAAATAATGAAGGACTCCCTTCGATCTTCTTGTTCCAGGTTGTAAATAAAGAGGTTAGATTACAGAGAACATACAGATCCACAGGAAGGCTACATTCTCAAACTAGTACTAAATGCACCATAATTGTTTGCTTCCATAGCTGTGGTGATGATAACATTTATATTGATGGTCTGAAATAAAGCCCCTCTTTTCTTTAGAGAGGCAGAAATTAATATTTTTGTGGATATCTCCCAATTGCAGAAATAACTGCCGAGAGATAATGGAATCAAATATAGATGGGGCTTCCCCTTCACCCTAGTCTTTGTCATGGCAAGGCAAGCTGAAGAAGAAATGGAGCAGGCAGCTAAATTAGGATCTGCATTGGCCCCTTCACATGAACAATCTTCCCCTCAAGAACCAGAATGGTGACCCTCATCTGTCAGAAAGTCTCCCATGGTTGAAAGAAGGTTTATATGTCCTTACCCAAGCCAAAAGCTAGGAAATGGATCTTGCTGCCAATTCTTGATGCGAGGCTTTACACTTTGACACTAGGCCTGCCTGCCCTGTCCCAGCCTACCACTAGACCACCAGAAGGGGCATAGGTTGCAGAGCCTGGCAGGGAGGGGGGGGGGGGAGAGGGTGCAGAGCCTGACAAGAAGTGTGGGGTTAGGTGCAGAGCCTAGCAGGGAGAATTTGGTTCAGAATGTTTTTTTTTTCTTTTCCTCCTCTAAATCTAGGGTGCGTCTTATGGTCAGGTACGTCTTATGGAGCGAAAAATATGATAACTTTCTGGTACAATTCTTTAGGAAGCTTTCATGATATACGAGGGCAAATCAAAAATTAAAGGCAATTGTTAAATTATGCGATAAACAAGAGCTAGCAAAATGCAACATATGTATTCTAACATTGCCTGTTGGATAGTTCATCCATGCAGTGCAGCGCTCAGTCTTTAATTGTGTAGTTGCCACGAGGTAAGAAACATGGATGCTCCATTGCAAGATTGCACCATCAAAGAACAATGTACAGTAGCATCATGAATCAATGAAAGGTTTATGAGTGAGTAGGTTTAAAGCGGGAAAAACAGTTTTAACCGATAAAGGTCATTCTGGTCACCCATCAACATCGCTCACACAAGAGCACATTGAGAAATGTAAAGTATTGCATGTGGGAAGCGGAAACCCGAGGTACAACTATACAATGGGAGGGATATTACTGAATGAGAGTAGCTAAGAAAGGGACTTGGGGGTAATGGTGGACATGACAATGAAGCCGACGGCACAGTGCGCAGCGGCCGCTAAGAAAGCAAATAGAATGCTAGGCATAATCAAGAAGGGTATTACAACAAGGACGGTAGAAGTTATCCTGCCATTGTATCGGGCGATGGTGCGCCCGCATCTGGAATACTGCGTCCAATATTGGTCGCCGTACCTTAAGAAGGATATGGTGTTACTCGAGAGGGTTCAGAGGAGAGCGACACGTTTGATAAAAGGGATGGAAAACCTCTCATACACTGAGAGATTGGAGAAACTGGGTCTCTTTTCCCTGGAGAAGAGGAGACTTAGAGGGGATATGATAGAGACTTATAAGATCATGAAGGGCATAGAGAGAGTAGAGAAGGACAGATTCTTCAAACTTTCAGAAAATAAAAAAACAAGAGGACATTCGGAAAAGTTGAAAGGGGACAGATTCAAAACTAATGCTAGGAAGTTCTTCTTTACCCAACGTGTGGTGGATACCTGGAATGCACTTCCAGAGGACGTTATAGGGCAGAGTACAGTACTTGGGTTTAAGAAAGGATTGGACAATTTCCTGCTGGAAAAGGGGATAGAAGGGTATAGATAGAGGTTTACTGCACAGGTCCTGGACCTGTTGGGCCGCCGCGTGAGCGGACTGCTGGGCATGATGGACCTCAGGTCTGACCCAGCGGAGGCTTATGTTCTTATGAGAGGGTGGATGCCTTAATTAGAGAATACCTAACATACAGAGTAACATAGTAAATGACAACAGATAAAGACCTGAATGGTCCAACCAGTCTGCCCAACCTACACACACTATAAATTAATGATTTAATTTAAATTGTCCTTTTTCTTAGATATTTCTGGGCCAGAAACCCAGAACTCTGTCTGATACTGTGCTCCAGCCCATCTAAACCATCCCAACCATCAAACCCTTTCCCAGCTAATCCTCAACTGAATGGCCATATACAGGACACAGACCGTGCAAGTCTGCCCAGTACCAGCCATTATTTTCTGATTAAACATCCTATGTGTTCATCCCATGCTTTTTCGAACTCTGTCACTGTTTTTTTCTCCATCACCTCCCTCAGGAACACATTCCAGGCATCAACCACCCTCTCTGTGAAAAAGTTTCTAACATTACTCTTGAGTCTACCACCCCTCAACCTTAAATTATGCCCTCTGGTTTTACCATTTTCCTTTCTCTGGAAAAGATTTTGTTCTATGTTAATGCCTTTCAAATATTTGAACGCATGAATCATATCTCCCCTGTCCCTCCTTTCCTCTAGGGCAAGGGTAGGCAATTCTAATCCTCAAGAGCCACAGGTAGGTCAGGTTTTCAGGATATCCACAATAAATATATATGAGATAGATTTGCATCTCAAGGAGCCAGTGTATGCAAATCCATCTCATTGTGGATATCCTGAAAACCTGACCTGTCTGTGGCTCTCGAGGACTGGAATTACCTGCCCCTGCTCTAGGGTATACATATTTAAGGCTTCCAGTCTCTCCTTATATCTTTTAGGAACTTCCTACCATTTTTGTTACCTTTCTCTGAACTTCAAGTCTTCTTATGTCCTTTGTCAGGTACAGTCTCCAAAACTGAACACAATACTCCAAGTGGGGCCTCGCCAACTACCTGTACAGGGGCATCAACACCTTCTTTCTTCTACTTGTTATGTCTCTCTCTATACAGCCCAGCATCCTTCTGGCAACAGCCACCACCTTGTCGCACTTTCTCTTTGCCTTTAAATTTTCAGACATTATCACCCCAAGGTCCCTCTCCCAGTCCGTGTATATCAGCCTCTCACCTCCCAGCACATACGGCTCCCTCTGATTTCTAATCCCCAAATGCACTCTAATCCCCACTCTGCACTTCTTTGCATTGGATAATGGTGCCTCAATTAGCTGCAAATTTGGATATCAGCTATGGATCTGCATTTGCCATAATGCATTCTGACTTGGGATACAGGAAAGTCTGAGTACGATGGGTTTCCCAAACAGCTTATTGATCTGCACAAACAACAGCATGTGGAGGTTGTGACCCAGTTCCTGAGATGGTATGAAGAAGATCTGAGTATTCTGGAGAGAACTGTCACCGGCAACGAGATTTGGGTGCATCACTGCAACCCAGAGAGCAAAAGACAAAGCATGATGAAGAAAAGGAAGTAGTTCTCACCTGGCTTCGGGAGCTGCCAAAAAACTTCTTCTCTGCAGGAATGCTGAAGCTAGTTGAATGATACAACAAATGCATTGTCTTGCATGGGGACTATGTGGAAAAGTGATATGTTCAATTGCTCAGTTACTTCTATTAAAGCCGTTAAATCTATTTTACCTTTACTTTTTAATTTACCCTTGCATTAATGGGTGCTGAAGGCACAAGCTATGCCTGTTCATGAAAAGCATATACCAACCAGCCAATGCTGTAAATGATGCTATCCCTTCAATGTCTTCATACTGCTTTTCCCTTGCCATTTGAAACTTATATTTGAATGCTTGATCATGTGACTATATAGCCATTTTGCCTGCATTCCATAATCCAGTCATTCAACTCCTTCTCCAGTACTTGAAATGGCACGATTTTGAAACATTTTTTACAGTACTGTCTTATTTTTTTTTTCTCTAGTCTCTAAGAAGCTTTTCATGGATACCAAATTTTCTACTGGCAATTTAACTGGTGGTCTCTACTTAGAATCTTACTAATAGGGAGAAAATCACTAGTATTCTGTGATGAAAATAATATTATTCTTTATTAAATCACAGCTCTTATTTATATTGTCAAGCTTACATGTTAAAAACAAACATTTTTCATTCGCAGCAATAAATTGATTCAGTTTCCAGTAATGCTGAAACCAGTCATGTGATTAGATAGTAAAACACATTATCTTCTTCAATTTCCAGCCATTTACAACATGAATGGCGGAACAAAATATAAAAGTCAATAGCAGCATTAATGGATTGTGCAATTGATGCAAATAGTGCAAAAATTCTTTGTATAATGTGCTGGAGTGCTATTAAAGTGCTGTTTAAAGTGCCATGTGCTTTTTACTTCAATGCCTGGCCCCCCGACCCAGGTTTCGTAGTCTTCGTCAGGAGGGGTCTAAGTAAACGTTAAAAACATTTCAAGGATAAAACAAATACATACTCAATCTTATAACTGAATCTCAACAGTCTTATAACTAATGTTAAACTTCTCTACTATCAATGTAAAGTTACTAAACATACCTTCTCAGGCAAGCTAAATCGGGAACAGACACCGGAAGAGGAACTAGCTGAAGTTGCCTAAGCTCCCGGATTTAAATGCATGCGCACTCACTAACACACCCATCTGACCAAATACTGCAATTGAAGCAGTGGAAATTACATTATACCCGAGGACACCACACATATACCTATACATTTAACCACTCGATTTCTGAATTTAAACCGTTAGGGGATAATGTCATTTCCGCTGCTTCAATTGCAGTATTTGGGCCCATTCGCAGTAATCATGATCTTTTCCTCTCTCAAAGAGATCCCACATGCCTATCCCAGGCTTTCTTGAAATCAGACACAGTTTCTGTCTCTACCACCTCTACCAGGAGACTGTTCCACACATCTACCACCCTTTCAGTAAAAAGGTATTTCCTTAGCTTACTCCTTAGCCTATCACCTCTTAACTTCATCCTATGCCCTCTCATTCCACAACTTCCTTTCAAATGAAAGAGACTCTGATCATGCGCATTTACATCACATAGGTATTTAAACGTTTCTATCATATCTCCCCTCTCCCATCTTTCCTCCAAAGTATACAGATTGAGATCTTTAAGTCTGTTCCCATATGCCTTATGACGAAGACCATGCATCATTTTAGTAGCCTTCCTCAGGACCGACTCAATCATTTTTATATCTTTTTGACAGTGCGATCTCCAGAATTGTACACAATATTCTAAATGAGGTCTCACCAAAGTCTTATACAGGGGCATCAGTACCTCGTTTTTCCTACTGGCCATCTCTCTCCCTATGCACTCTAGAATCCTTCTAGTTTTCACAGTCACTTTTTCAACCTTATTCTATAAGTTTGAATGCTGCAGCGTAAGGTAACCCACAAATGTTTTTCAACCTATATATGAATTATTTTCTTGTATCCCAAGAAAAATACTGTAAAATATTACTATTAACCAAGTAATGTCCCCCTTTCTTCCCTACCCAAGTTTAATATTTCAGTGAACTGTTTACAATGACATCCAGATTTTTTTCTTAGGCATTGACCTCCAAGATGGATCCTAGCATTTTGTAACTATGATCTGAGTTAGTCTTCCCAATGTGCATCACTTTATCCACATTAAATTTCATCTGCCATTTGGACATCCATTCTTCCAATTTCCTAAGGTCTGCCTGCAATTTTTTTTTTTTAAATTTTCTTTATTAAAAGATTTTAACATACAAAGCCATGAATATCCAAAAAGCCACTAAGATATTATTCTGATCACAAAACAAGACTTATCCCATCCATCCCTTCCTCCCCTCACCTCCCACCTCACCCGAGCCCTCCAGACCAATGCAAAAATATTGAGAGGTGCCCCTTACCAAACTCCCCACTCCAAGA
The DNA here is from genome assembly GCF_902459505.1 of Geotrypetes seraphini. NCBI lineage: Eukaryota > Metazoa > Chordata > Amphibia > Gymnophiona > Dermophiidae > Geotrypetes > Geotrypetes seraphini. The sequence goes on from NC_047087.1 coordinate 143,059,228, forward strand.
CCTAAAGAGCGTTTCCTCCAGGTCACATATACATCCCATATCTGATGATACTTTTCATGATATTACATCTTGTTGCTGTCAATTTGGACATCAAATGTACATAGTCCAATTTTTGATGAAAATACTGCAAATTAGGAACTCTAGGCGAGTGCCAGCAGGATGCCAAGGTCAAGCAAGCCGCCATAAATGCAAAGGCCACAACTTATGCTCTTCCACTGTGTAGCTCGGAATAGTAGTATTGAGAAGACAGCACTCCATTAACATAGGACAGTGTATTGCGAGATGCCAGCGAGGAGGAGAGGGGCCGGCTACTGCTTAAAGGACATGCCTCTCGCTGCAAGAGGCACGTCCTTTAAGCAGTAGTAAGTCAGCCTGTGCCTCTGCTCCTTCTGCAGAACCCCCTCCTAGCGCTAATAGGAGACTCAGGGCTGCGGCTGGAGGACATTCATGCTGTGCAAACGTCGATGTAATCATGTCACTCATGCGCATGACATTGAACTCCAAATAATCCCTGATTTCCTTAGCTATAGCTTCCAAGTGAGCTGGTTCTACAAGTACCGCAAACCCACGGATCGTAACAATCTTTTGGAATATGACAGCTTTCATCCCAGACACCTGAGGGATAACATCCCCGCGGGACAATTTTTGAGACTCCGGAGACTCTGCACCACTACACAAGATTACATTCAGCAATCGGAGGCTATGAAATCAAGATTTGAAGAACGAGGGTATCCAGCTGGAGTCATTCGAAAAGCATACAAGAGGGGGCTGTATGCTAACCGTTCCCTGTTGTTGGAGTCTCAACCTACAGCTGTAGATCAACCCCTGGTATGTGTTTTACCATACTCACATTTGGCTTTTCACATCAAACGTATCATCAAGCAGAAGTGGCACATCATGCAGTATCACCCTGAGTTTCAGGTTGTTCCTCGTTTTGCCTTCACCAAGAACCAGAATCTTAAACAACGCCTGGTGCATTCACAATTTTTTAGCACACCTGCAGTAGCCTCCCTGGATAGGAGTGGGCATACACCGTGCGGCACTTGTAAAATGTGTCCGCATAGTGTCCCCATTCAGGAGATGAATTTAACCATGAAGAAGAAACCCACCTCTTTGGCCTCTAATTGCAACACCAAAGAAGTGGTATACATCATCCAATGCCCGTGTGGCATGAAATATGTGGGCCACACTATTCGGAGCATAAAGACCCGCATAGGAGAACATCTCAGTAGAATAAGATCTGGTGTACAAGAAGCCCCGTTGGTCCAACACTGGCTTCATCATGCTCACAGCATAGCTGATTTAAAATTTTCTATTCTGGACATTGTCACTCTCCCTCGGGGGGGGGGGGGTGATGTACAAAGGACATTGTGGCGTAAAGAACAGCAGTGGATCTACACATTGAACACTCTACACCCACATGGACTAAATAGTGAAATCGAGTGGGTTGCGTTTTTGTGATTTCTCCTTCTCATTTTTCTTCTTGTTTCTCTTTTTTCAATTTTTTCTTTTTTCAACATGCTTTATGTAAAAAAACAGCTGGCTTGTGTCAGTAGAAATAGTTTTGATGTTTTGCTGACGTCATCACGCTCCAACGGAGGTCACCTTCCCCTCCCCCTTTGTTTGATATAAATCGGGTGAGGTGGTTCGTGCTCCTTGTCGTTTGGAATTTCTGAATCTTAAGACCGGTATGTGAGTTTGAGCTCTTCTTTTCCTCATTGTTTTTGCCATAAAAGATGTTAAGTTTTTCTCTCATTGCAGTAAGTTTGAGAACACTGCTGCGATGGGGGGGGTTTTTTAACAATGTATACATATTTTTTTTCAGATTTCTCTTGGCAAAAAATTGTTTCTACTAAGTCTGCACAGAGGGCTTTAAACAAACACGTTTGGGTCTCCTGAAGCAGAAGATCTCGAAACGGGGCCACGTTGGGACCCCTGAGACTGTTAATCTTTCTAAGTCTTTTTGCAAGCTAAGTGCATTTCATTTTGTCCATATAGAGAGTTTTCTGATATAACTTTTGGAATAATACTGCATAAGAGTTATGAAGTCACATCTTTACCAGTGACCAGAGAGTGATTTTCTACATGTGAATGCAATGATTGGATGGTAAACTCTTCCTCTCAAGAGGTGGTTTTCACCCCCTCTTCAGGGTTTCACTTCTCTGAGCATTTTTTTGAATACCAGTAGTTCCACTCTCTCCTCACTGTCAAACATTATCATTACTATTATAGTCAGTCTGCTCTTTCTATCGGTTCTACAAGTACGGCATCATTAAACTGCCAGGGGGGCCTCAGCTGCTGTTTAGATGTACTCCAAAAGATCACCAATAGGGTGTGTGTGATCAGATAATACACTGGATAAGATGCTAAATCCTGTCATCTGTTGAAGCAGCGATGTGTCCTCCCACCAAAGGTCAATACGGGAATAGGTATTATGCAAGGGCAAGTACATAAGAACATAAGCGTTGCCTCTGCCGGGTCAGACCAGGGGTCCATCGTGCCCGGCAATCCGCTCCCGCGGCGGCCCCCCAGGTCCATGACCTGAAAGTGTTCCCTACCTAACCTAAAATATCCATACCCTATTCGCTCAATGTCCTGTAAGGTAAACCTCTATCTGTACCCTGTTATCCCCTTCGCTTCCAGGAAGTCATCCAGTCCCTTTTTGAACCCCAGAATTGTACTCTGTCCTATCACCTCTCCGGGAAGCGCGTTCCAGGTGTCCACCACCCTCTGAGTGAAGAAGAACCTCCTTGCATTCGTTATGAATCTGTCTCCTCTCAGTTTTTCTGAATGACCTCTTGTTTTAGTTGTCCCTGCTAGTCTAAAGAATCTGTCCCTCTCCACCTTCTCTATGCGTTTCATGATTTTATAAGTTTCTATCATGTCCCCTCTCAGTCTCCACTTCTCCAGGGTAAAGAGCCCCAGCCTGTCCAACCATTCGGCATATGAAAGGTTCTCCATACCCTTTATCATCCTCGTTGCCCTCCTCTGGACCCTCTCGAGTATTGCCATGTCTTTCTTGAGGTATGGCGACCAGTATTGGACGCAGTATTCCAGATGTGGGCGCACCATTGCTCGATACAGTGGCAGGATAACTTCTTTTGTTCTGGTAGTGATACCTTTTTTGATAATGCCCAACATTCTGTTCGCTTTTTTCAGGCCGCTGCACATTGTGCCGCCTGCTTCATTGTGTTATCCACTAATACCCCCAGATCTTTTTCTTGGCTGCCTTCCCCGAGTACCCTCCCTCCCATCGTATAGCTGTACATGGAGTTCCCCTTCCCTATGTGCAAGACCTTACATTTCTCCACATTGAAGCTCATCTGCCATTTTTTTGCCCACTCACTCAGTTTGTTCAGGTCGCTCTGCAGTTCTTTGCATTCCTCAACAGTTCTGGCCCTGCTGGAGAGTTTTGTGTCATCCGCGAACTTGATAACTTCGCACTTTGTCCCCGTTTCTAGATCATTAATAAATATATTGAACAGCAATGGTCCCAGCACTGACCCTTGCGGAACACCACTTGTGACCCCTATCCAGTCAGAGTAGTGCCCCTTTACTCCTACCCTCTGTTTCCTGTCCACCAGCCAATTTTTGATCCATCTGTACACGTTCCCTTCCACCCCGTGACTCCACAGTTTCTTCAGTAGGCGTTCATGGGGCACCTTGTTGAAGGCTTTTTGGAAATCTAGATATATAATGTCTACTGGGTCATAAGAGTAATAAGTATAATCTCAATTAGTGGGATGAGCTTGCTGCCAGAGATCCTGCAGCCCCCAGTGGCCCATCAAGGTCCAGATGTGTTTCCTCTCTGTCTGAGCACAGTGTACATTCGGGGCTGTATTGTCAAGGAGTGGATCATGCGTCAAGTTAAAATCATCTCCTACCAAGAACGTACCTTCTATATATCTTTGTAGCAAGTCTTCTAGCATTTATAAATATTCTCCTTGCCTTTCATTGGGAGCATATACATTAAACAATGTGCACAGATGCCCATTGCATCTTCGGTAGAATAAAGCAGCTCTCTGGGTCTCTAATGACACACTTAAATCGTGAGGGGCAAAGAACCTGCCAAAACAATCCGCACCCCCTTAAATTTTTTATTAGCTCAATTAGAGGCTAAATAGATTAAAGGAAACTTAGCATGAGATAAAAGATGTTCATATCTAGGAAGATGAATTTCCTGAAGGAAAAACAACATTAGCCCGCCAATGTATATTGACTCCTGAAATTTAATCATCAGGCATCTCAATTCTTCAGTGTAATGGATCACGGCAAACCAAACAGTTCATCCAGAATTCCCACAAGCCCCCAGGCAGTACTACAGGATATAAAGTCATGTCGTGTAAGCAAGGCTGGAGGGCCACAACTCACTATTTCCCTCCACCTACCCTGTCTATCCCAAGTCCTCCCCATACTATACCCCCTGAATTCAACCTCATGGCTGAGCACCACATAATAGTGTACCCAGCGTGTCCAAGTCACCTATCTGTTCAAGTAACAGTAGAGTTCCAGCATCAATACAATAAAAATAGCAAGCAACGCTGCTCCTACCAGGAGCCCAACAGCCACACCAAGCACTAGTTCTGGTTTCCCAATCAGGGACCCCCAGTTACTGCAACTCACAAAGGCTGCTGGTGTGTCCCAGTAGAGTGTCGGAGTTGCCGACCCCTCACTTGTGCACTCCTCTACCATCTAAGCCTCGGGGGATGTGGCAATACAGGTCAAGGATGTGGCAATACAGGTCAAGGTTCTGAGCGCTTGAAGAGATGATTCAAACTGTACATCCAGAAAAATGTGATCCGCCTCCTCCAATGAGCACACTGTGCGAAGAGAGCCTTCCAGGTAAAAATTCAGAGCAAAAGGAAGAACTAGCAATACTTAATATTCTTCTCTCGCAGATAGGAGACCAGCGGCTTTAAATCTGCCCTTCTGCGTAGGGTCACTGATGCCAAATCATAGTATAGTTCAATAACAAAAATTTCTCAGCACAGGGTATCCTGAGCACGTACTTTCAACATGATTGCTTCCTTGAGTTTGAAGTCTTTAAAGCATGCAAATGATGTCTCAGGGTTGATTACTACGCAGTGCCTCAAGAGCTTGATGAGAACCTTCAAGATTGATAGATTCTGATGCCACTTTAGTAGCTCCTACAGAAAGTAACATACAGTCAAACCTTGGATAGCGAGTAACGTGGTTTGCGAGTGTTTTGCAAGACAAGCAAAACATTTTATTAAATTTTAACTCAAGAAGGAGGAAGTGACATCACCGATGAAGATGGCAGCCTAGAGCAGAGGCTCCATCTTCAGCCGATGGCTGCCTCGAAGTCATTTGCCAGTGGAGGATATAAACCTCATTCCTGGGTGCTAAAGAGAGGCGAACTCTCCCAGCTCCCTGGCATCCCACAAGAGGAGTGCTACGGCTCACTCCGGACAGCATAGGGGCGCCGGAACATCGGCCTGCCGACCTTGTGCTGAGTATGCGGCTCCCGGGCTTCCGTTTCCCTGCCGGTCTACGGTGCAGCAGACGGAGAGATAGCCTTAACAACTGCTGTCTGTGCGCGGAATGCAGATCACACCGGCGCAACAAAACTGAACTGAACCGTGGCGATCGCAAGCCTGAGCTGGAAGAGAGCACTTTCTGCTCCGTGCTCTTCCATTGGCTATTTGCAATGATTGGGAGCTGTACCCACCGGTGAGTGGAGGTGGCCCCGTGTCTAGTACTACCAGCGCATTGCTTCTATGCATTCTCCCTTACCATGGAAGAATCCTAACGGTACTTCTTTACTGCACTTCTCAGACTCCCAGGTTCGGGTGAGACTCACCTGACACCCGTTGCAGCACCACCTAGTGCAGGCTCTGGCTCTGATTAATTTCCTGCCTGTGTGAGGCCTTAGCTGGCCTTCTTTGTACACAGAGCTTGCCGAAGTGGGGTAGTAGTGTGAAGAGTACCAGGGAGACTTGTTGTAGTGGAGGAGACTCTGCGGAGCGATCCGGAAGCGCTGCAGAAACCTTTTCCACTGTCGCCCCACTTGCAGCACTGTGACTGGCAGACGGGAGCGTATGATGTCCATGAGGAGAAAATTGGACAGCTATGGGTTTGCAGGATAGAAGCAAGGAGCCCCGAAAGCAGCGGGAGTAAGCCCGACGCAAGCGGCTAAGATGGCGGTGTCGGAGGCCACATTGGGAGGCGGCATGGAACTCCAGGATTGGCCAAGCAGTGGTGAGCAGGCGCCGGACTCCCTGAGGGATTTTGCGGCTAGAAATTCGTAAAGAAATTCAGTCCCTGCGCCATGATGTTACCAAAGCAGTTACAGATTTAAAACATGACCAGGGGGAGCTGGTGAAGCGGCAGGATGCGGTAGAAGCACATGTTAACACCATGACTGAGGACATTATTGCAGTGCAGCAGGCAATGGCAGGAGTACACGTGGAGGAGTTGGCGATGTGGGACAAGTTGGAAGATCTGGAGAACAAATCCCGGCAGTGTAATCTCCGGATCTGGGCGGTGCCGGAAGAAAGTGCCTATCAGAATGCCCGCCAGACAGCCTTGGACATCTGTACAGACATTCTCACTAGTGCTCTGGCAGGTGAGGTGAGGTGCGGGTGCCAGAAATAGAAATAGAACGAGCGCATCGGGCTTTGGGGTGCCCTAAATCCAACCTGCCCCATGACATTGTTTTGTGCCTGGGCAGCTTTCAGGTGAAGGAGGAAATCTTTCATGCAGCGCGGAAGCAGAAAGATTGCAAATGGAATCATTTGCGGGTGGACATTTATCAGAATGTGGTGGCTGCAACCTTGCAAAAGCGGAGGGACATGCAAGCGGTGACCACCTATCTCCGCAGAGAGGGCCTTCGATATCGGTGGCTTTATCCATTTGCCTTGGCACTGATGGTGGAAAGCGCGACGAGATGGGTTCGTACAGTGGCGGAGGCCTGGTCGGTGCTTCAGGATTTGGGTGCTCCTAACCTTCCTGAGAGGGGACTTGCTGGAGAGCGTGGGGAGAAGAGAGCTGGACTTCCGGATGGAGGCAACAGACCAGAGGAGCAACAGCGCACAATGCTGTGAGCAGTGAGCCTCTGGGACAACCCAGAGGTTGTTGACACCACTGGTTGTTGACACCACTGGACTTACCTGTTGGCCTGGACAGCTTCTGCTGTTCGGAGGCCGTGGGGTCTTTAATTGGAAGGTGGGCAGTGTGTGTGTGCTGGGTGAGTGTTTTAGTTGGGAGGGTTGGAGGATAGGTTGGGGAGTCTGTGTGCGGACTGGATTTGGGAGGAGGACTAAATGTGCTAAAGAGGGCAGCTGCCAACAAGGGGCCTGTATTGTGGGCATGGGCAGTCTGTTGCAGTCTGGTAGGGGGTCTATAATGGGGGGTTGTGCTGTGGTTGTGTGCTGGGTGAGTGCTAAAGGGAGGGACGGGGGTTCAGTTGGTGAGGATTGTGTGCGGTGGGGAACAGGGTGGTGTGTATTGCATATATTTGGTGCACATATCTGGGGTGGTGGGGGTGTGCATTGGGGTGGCTGGGGTGGTGGAGTTGCTTCTTCCTCAGGGGATCTTGAAATCTGTTTGGATGGTCTTGAGATGCAGTTTTGGGTTAGAGACCGGGGAGGGGGATGTTGGAGGGGGCAGGAGGGAGGGAAGGTGGGAGGTGGGGGAGGGGTTGGGAGTTGGGGTGTGGGGGGGGACATGGTACTCTCTGCCCTGCTGAGGTACTGGATGGTCGGCTGATGCTCTGGTGGAGCCTGGTCAGGGGCTGGGGTGGCTGGGCCCCAAGGGTAATGATGGTGGAGTATGTGGAGTGGTTAGTGACCGTGGATCCTGGTTAACTTTGTCACTTGGAATGTGGGGGGGATAAATTCCCCCATTAAGCGCTCCAAAATTTTACAACACTTGCAGCGCCATAAGGTGGATGTGGCCTTTCTCCAGGAGACCCATTTGACTGATCTTGAACATGCTAAGTTGAAACAATGGTGGGTGGGGGAGTGTGTTGCGGCTTCTGCGAAAGGGAAACACAGGGGGGTAGCGATTTTGTTCTGTAAGGGCCTCCTAGACAATTTACATATTTTGGCCAGGGATGGAGAGGGCAGATATGTGCTCTGTCGAGGGGTAATCGTGAAGCAGGACATGGTATTTTGCTGTGTCTATGCTCCTAATGAAAGTGACCCGGCATTTTTTGTTAAATTGACCCGCTTGTTGTTGCCATTCGCCTAGGTCTCCCTGATAGTTGGGGGAGACTTTAATGCAGTTCGTGATTTCAGTTTAGATTGCACGGGACCAGGGGGAGCTCTCCGTCGGGCAGGGGAGAGGGAGTTTCAAACATTTAGTGATAATCTAGAGTTAATCGACCCATGGAGGGTGCTGCATGGCACCGAGAAGGATTACACCCATTTGTCCTGGGCGCACAGGACACAGTCCCACATAGATTATATTTGGGTGACGGAAAAGGTGATTCGGCAGCTGGAACGGGCGGAGATAGGTCCATATACCATTTCCGATCATGCCTGGGTTCATGTGACGTGGCGGGATAGAGGGGGACCTCCAGGGAAGTGGCGCTGGGTGTTTCCGCTTGCATTGTATGGAGATCTGAACTATAGAGAACGGTTGTTGGGTACATGGAAAGACCATAAACGGCATAATGCTCATGCGGAAGGGGACCCCATCTTGTTTTGGGAAGTGGTGAAGGCAGTGTTGAGGGGGGATACCCTTAGTTATAGTAGTCACGTAAAAAAAACTCGAGATAGGGAAATTCTGCGTTTAGAGAGGGACGTTGCTAGGTACCGGAGGAGGTATGGCCAGACTGGCGACTCCATGCACAAACAGGAGTTGTTGGAATATCAAGTGGCCCTCAATTCCTTACTCCTTCAGCGGGCGTGCAAATCTCTCGCTTACTATAAGTACCAGCTTTATAGATATGGGAATAAGGGCGGGAAACTACTGGCCTGACTGGTTTCTAAAGGACGGGCCCACGTAGGGTTCAGGCCCTGAGCAATGAGCAGGGGAAGAGAGTTACAAATGACCAGGAGATCGGAGACATATTTTTTCGCTATTTTAAGAACCTCTATGCCCCCCCGTCACAGGAGACAGTAACAGAAAGGCCCTATTTGGATGGGATAACGTTGCCCCGTATCTCTGAGACAGACAGGAGCGTCTGAATGCACCAATAACGCCGGAAGTGTATTGGGCAATAGAGAGCAGTCCTCTGCTGAAGGCACTGGGCGAGGATGGCATGCACATTTAATTTTATAAGCTCTTAGGTGAGGAAATCATCCAGCCGCTCGCTCGGGTGTTTAATATTATGGTTGGCGCAGAGACTTTATCGGAGGGTATGAACACAGCACGCATATTGATGTTGCTTAAACCGCATAAAGACTCTGAAAAAGCAGGCTCCTATCGTCCTATTTCCTTATTGAATATGGAGGTTAAACTATTAGCAAAAATCATGGCAAAGCGGATGGCTGTTGTGCTTCCCTAACTTATCCACAAAGCTCAGGTGGGATTTGTGAAAGGACGAACCATAGCTAAAAATGTAAGAAAATTGTTGCTGTCTTTGGAACAGCAGACTGCGTGCAATCTCCCGTCTGTGCTGGTTAGCTTTGATGCCGAAAAGGCATTTGAAAGGGTGCGGTGGGATTTTCTTTATGATACTTTAGCGGCCTTTTGTTTTGATGGGTTTTTTGTATTGGCGGTGTGAGCATTGTATGCTCTTCCACTGGCTAGAATAGTGTTGAAAGATTTTGAAACGGACCGGTTCCCTATTTCTATGGGACGAGACAAGGATGCCCCTTATTACATTACATTACATATTTCTATTCCGCCATTACCGTTGTTGTTTGTGTTTACATTGGACCCTCTAATTAGGGATATATATGCGATGCCAACTATACGGGGGACTGACATCGGAGCTACTTCTTTTAAGTATCGGCCTTTGCAGATGATATCTTAGATCCTTTGCCCTCCTTGACGGCCTTATTGGACTTGATTAAAGAATATGGTGACTATGCAGGGTTCCACTTAAATTTGGATAAATCGGAGGCGTTAGAATCCTCTGTGGCGGTTCAGGCCCTCTGGGGGAATGGGTTTTCGTTGACATGGGCGCCGGGGCAGTTTGTGTATTTGGGGACTTTGATGACCATGCAGGTTCCCCGATTGTATGGTCTTAATGTGGATAAGCTTCAGCAACAGATGGAGCTCTTGATGGATACCTGGAGGGCATTGCCCCTTTCTAAAATGGATGTATATTTTGCAGACTCTGCCATTATGCTTGCTGAAGAAAGATTTACGCGTTTTTTATAAAGGGGTTACTGGTTTCTGTTGGGCGGCCAAGAAACCGAAATTGCCGGTATTTCAGTTGCTGGGGAATTGGCATGGGGGGGGGGGGGGGGATAGGATTACCAGATGTGCGTGTCTATAATTATGCGTATTTGCTTCGCCATTTGGGAGACTGGGTAAATATGACCGACAGCTACACCACTCTTCAGATGGAACGTGAGCTTTTTGCATCTTCGGATGTGTTTGCGTTATTACATAGTCCTCAGAAGGCACTGCCCTCTTCTATCCGACCTAGTGTATTATTTAGCGCATTGCAAGCGGCCTGGCGTTAGCTTGTGCAAGCCCTGGGAGGGGATCCGACGGTCACTGATCTCTTGCCCTTGCGGGGTAATCCAGCCTTTCCTCCGGGATGGGAATCCAGAGAGTACCTGTCCTGGGGAGCGAGAGGAGTCTCAAGTTTAGAACATATTTTGGGGGATGATGGGGAGCTGTTGACCCGTGCAGATTTGCTAGCTAAGGTGGGAGAGACCTGGGGAGTGCAGTTCGTGTGTCATCAAGTGGAGCTTTATGTGGGATCCCTTGACAGAGCACAATTGCGCATGCATTTGGGGGCCAGGCTGCAGGAACTGTTTGCTCGGGAGGAGGGGGTGTCCCTCTCGGTGTCTAGCATTCATGCTAGTTTCCAAGAGTTACAACCAGCCAAGGACTACCAGAGCATCCAGGGTAAATGGGAGGGGGAACTGCAGATTAATTTGAGACATTGGGATGTAGCCCGTACCTTGAGGGCGACGCCTGGGGTGACCCCCGTGTGCTTTGTTGCAAGAAACGTATTATAGGGTGACCTTACGCGCTTATTACACTCATACACAGTTGTATTACAGTGGAGGTCTCCCTACACCACTGTGTCATAAATGTGGGACGGGGACACACTTTGGGACATGCCTTTTGGTCCTGTCCCATTATCCAGCGCTTCTGGAGGCGTATAATCTCTTACGTCAGGGTTAATTGGGCGAGTCTTGCGCAGTACCCCAGCCCACTTTGTCTTGAATTTGCCAGAGGCATTTGGCCATTTGCCTAGGGGGCATCAGGCTCTGTGTAGGAAGATGAGCTTACTGGCTAGGAAATGTATTCTTCAGTGCTGGATGGTCCCTGACCCTCCAGTGGTTTGGCATTGACGGAACCAGTTGCATCAGTTGGCCATCTAGGAGGCGCGAGATGCTGGAGGGACTAGGAAGCGAAAGATGTTGTTCTTGAATATCTGGGAGCCATATCTGCAAGCCTTGCATCCCAAGGGCCGCAGTGAGGTCTTAAGATGGGTGTCCTAATCTGGGAGCTCAGTTAGTCGGGCTGGGAGAGTTATGGTGAGTACTGGTGGGGCAGGGGGTTTGGGGGCACTGAATGGTTCTGGCACTTAGTTATGGATAGGATAAGTGGGATTAGGTGGGGGAGGGGGTGGTGTGGCATCTTTGGGGCTCATTAGAGTCCAGTGCCTCTAAGTGCCTTTCCGCCCTATGCCCTTTTCGCTCACCTATGTAGAGTAGGATGGGGGGGGGGGAGTTTGGTAGATGTTACTCTTATTCTGTACATGCTTGTTATATTATTGTATATGATGTATTATTGTTTGTACTGTGCACCCTTGGGCTGCCCTGGCGTTGTATTTGCATCAATAAAAATTGTTTGAACTTAAATTTTAACTCAATTAACGAGTGTTGTCTTGCAGTACGAGCACATATAGGTGCGTCATGTCAAATACGCACAATATACATGCGTCGCATTGCTGAATACATCGCTGAGCACGGCTGAATACAAGCAATCGCAGTTCAAGCGTACACAACATACACCCATCTCACGATGAGCGCAACTAAACGTAATAAAAGCATCACGCCCAATTCATCCGTGACTGTTCGGAACAAGCAAGGTCCTGCAATACAAGTACATAAGGTACTGTATTTTGTTTTAAAGGTTTTGGGTTGTGAAACGAATCGACTGAGTTTCCATTATTTCCTTTGGGAAATTCACTTTGATATACGAGTGCTTTGGATTACAAGCATGCAAAAAGATCGAGGGAAAGACTCACCGGATCACAGACAAGACAGATCGAAAAGGACACAAGAGGGAAGGAAATGCAAGAAAGGAACAGGCCGCAAACTTAAGTGTATGTACACGAACGCAAGGAGCCTTAGAAATAAGATGGGTGAATTAGAAACTATGGCACAGAAAGATAACGTTGACATCATAGGCATCACGGAAACATGGTGGACTGAGGGAAACGTCTGGGACACTGTGCTACCAGGATACAAACTATACCGCAGAGACAGAGTGGCTCAAAAAGGTGGGGGCATTGCCATATACGTCAAAAAGGGAATTGAATGTACTGGAGAGAACACATCACAACTGACGGATAAGTTAGAGTCTCTATGGGTCAAAATTCCAGGAACAAATGGCCTGAAAACGAAGATCGACATCTACTACCGACCCCCAGGACAGTCCGAAGAAATTGATGGAGAAATGAAAGATGAGATTAAACGCAACTGCAAGGGAGGCAACACAGTTATCATGGGTGACTTCCAACTATCCAGGAATAGACTGGAACCTAGGCACCTCCGGTTGCATTAGAGAGACCAAGTTCTTGAATGCTGTAGGTGATTGTTTCCTGGAACAACTTGTCAAGGAAAATGCTAGAGGAAATGCAATTCTGGACTTAGTTCTAAATGGCCTGCGAGGACCGGCACAAGATGTAGAAGTAGAAGGGACGCTGGGAAACAGCAATCACAATATGATCCGTTTTGATCTGGACGCAGGGGAGAAATATCGGTCCAAAACAACAGCCACGGCACTGAACTTCCGAAAAGGGAATTAGGAAGGGATGAGACTCATGGTAGGGAAGATGATTAAGAAGAGGATAAACATTGTAAAAACACTAGAGCAAGCTTGGTCCCTTTTTAAGGACACAATCACCGAGGCACAAAATCTATATATACTGCGTATCAACAAGGGATCAAAGAGGAAAAAAATCAAAGAACCGGTGTGGCTCACTGTAGAGGTGAAGGAAGCGGTCAAAGACAAGAAAACTTTGTTTAAGGAATAGAAAAGGTCAAAAACGGACGAAAATTGAAACAAGTACAAACATCAACGCAGGTGCCATAAGGTGGTAAAAGGGGCCAAAAGAAATGAGGAAAAAATAGCCAAGGAGGCAAAGAATGTCAAGCCGTTCTTTCGATATATTAAGGGGAAATGACCCACAAAGGAAGTGGTGGGACCATTGGATGACCATGGAATAAAAGGATAACCATGGAATAAAGGGAATGCTAAAGGAGGACAAAGCAATCACCGACAAACTGAACACATTTTTTGCGCCTATATTTACCAAAGAAGATGTACACAGCATACCAGAACCCATCCGTTATATGCTGGAAACAAAGACGGAAAACTGACAGGATTGACAGTCAGTCTAGAGGAAGTGTGTAGGCAGATTGATAGGCTTAAGTACAAGTACAAGGGGGCACTCGGAGAAATTGAAAGGGGACAGGTTTAGAACAAACGCTACGAAGCACTTCTTCACCCAGAGGGTGGTGGATACGTGGAACGCACTTCCAGAGGCTGTGATAGGCCAGAACATGCTACAGGGCTTCAAAGAAGGTTTGGATAGGTTCCTGGAAGACAGGGGAATTGAAGGGTACAGATAAGGACTAAGGTTAGGATATAGGGACAGGAGTAGAGATAGGTTAGAGAAAAATCAAGGGCCACTGCTCAAGCAGTGGGCCTGATGGGCCGCCGCAGGAGCGGACCACTGGGCGCGATGGACCTCTGGTCTGACTCAGCGGAGGCAACTTCTTATGTTCTTAAATTCCCGGGACCGGATGGCATCCATCCGAGAGCCATCAAGGAACTGAAAAGGACCATAGCTGAACTGCTTCAACTAATAGCCAATCTGGAAGGTGGCGAATGTTATGCCGATCTTCAAGAAAGGTTCGAGGGGAGATCCGGAAAACTACAGACTGGTGAGTCTGACCTCGGTACCAGGAAAGATGGTGGAGGCGCTGGTAAAAGACCCCATCATTGGTCACCTTGACGGACATGGGCTGATGAGGACCAGTCAGCACGGTTTTCGCAAAGGCAGATCGTGTTTGACAAACTTGCTGTACTTCTTTGAGGGAGTAAACAGATAGACAAGGGTTATCTTTTCACGACCCAGTAGACATTGTATGTCTGGATTTTCAGAAGGCGTTTGACAAGGTTCTGCATGAACGACTACTTTGGAAAATTGAGCGCCATAGAATCGAGGGTGAAATACGTGAATTAAAAACTGGCTGGAGTGGGGGTAAATGGACTAGAAGAGCGTCACCAGTGGGGTGCCGCAGGGCTCGGTGCTTTGACCTGTGCTCTTCAACATCTTTATAAATGATCTGGACATTGGTACGACGAGTGAGGTGATTAAATATGCGGACGATACGAAGTTATTCAGACTAGTGAAGACAGGGGGATTGCGAAGATCTGCAACATGACATAACCAATCTCGAGAAATGGGCATCGACATGGCAAATAAGGTTCAACGGGGGTAAGTGTAGTGATGCATGTCGGTAACAAAAATCTCATGCCCGAATACAGGATGTCTGGGGCGGTACTTAGAGAGACCTCCCAGGAAAGAGACTGGGGAGTTCTGATCGACAAGTCAATGAAGCTGTCCGTGCAATGTGTGGCGGCAGCGAAAAGGGCGAACAGAATGCTAGGAATTATAAAGGAGATCACGAACAGATTGGAGAAGGTTATCATGCCGCTGTACCGGGCCATGGTGTGCCCTCACCTGGAGTACTGTGTCCAGCACTAGTCGCCATACATGAAGGACACGGTACTACTCGAAACGGTCCAGAGAAGAGCGACTAAAATGATTAAGGGGCTGGAGGAGTTGCTGTACAGTGAGAGATTGGAGAAACTGGGCCTCTTCTCCCTTGAAAAGAGGAGACTGAGAGGGGACATGTTCGAAACATTCAAAATACTGAAGGGAATAGACCTATTACCGTATTTTCACGCATATAACGCGCGCGTTATACGCGTTTTTACCTACCGCGCATACCCCTCGCACGTTATACGCGTGAGCGCGGTATACAAAAATTTTTTTACATAGTTCCCACCCCGCCCAATGCCCGATTCACCCCCCCCAGCAGGACCGCTCGCACCCCCACCCCGAACGACCGCTCGCACGCGCTCCCACCCGCACCCGCATCCACGATCGGAGCAAGAGGGAGCCCAAGCCCTCTTGCCCGGCCGACTCCCCAACTCCCCGACAATATCGGGCCAGAAGGGAGCCCAAACCCTCCTGGCCACGGCGACCCCCTACCCCCACCCCGCACTACATTACGGGCAGGAGGGATCCCAGGCCCTCCTGCCCTCGACGCAAACCCCCCTCCCTCCAACGACCGCCCCCCCCCAAGAACCTCCGACCGCCCCCCCAGCCGACCCGCGACCCCCTGGCCGACCCCCACGACACCCCCACCCCCCTTCCCCGTACCTTTGGTAGTTGGCCGGACAGACGGGAGCCAAACCCGCCTGTCCAGCAGGCAGCCAACGACGGAATGAGGCCGGATTGGCCCATCCGTCCCAAAGCTCCGCCTACTGGTGGGGCCTAAGGCGCGTGGGCCAATCAGAATAGGCCCTGGAGCCTTAGGTCCCACCTGGGGGCGCGGCCTGAGGCACATGGGCCCAACCCGACCCGAGGTTCTTGGGGGGGGCGGTCGTTGGAGGGAGGGGGGTTTGCGTCGAGGGCAGGAGGGCCTGGGATCCCTCCTGCCCGTAATGTAGTGCGGGGTGGGGGTAGGGGGTCGCCGTGGCCAGGAGGGTTTGGGCTCCCTTCTGGCCCGATATTGTCGGGGAGTCAGCGGTCCTTCGGGGTGGGGGTGCGAGTGGTCCTGCCGGGGGGGGGGGATGTATCGGATGTCGGGGGGGGGGGCATCAGGCTTTCAGGATGGGGACAGACCTTCAAGGGGGACAGGCAGACCTTCAAGGGGGGACAGGACTGCAAGGGGGACAGGCAGACCGAAGGGAGTGAAAAAGCTATAAAATAAACCCACTAGCGTGTCAATGTGTTGAGAGGAAGAGGTGGTCTGGGAAATTCTGCTGAGAAAACTCCGGGTCCATTTCCAGGGCAGGGCGGGCGAAAGGAGAGTCGGGACAGCGCACGGAGAGTCGGGGAGGGCGAAAGGAGAGTCGGGGTGGCCAGAGGAGAGTCGGGGCGGGCGAAAGGACAGTCGGGCTGCATGCGCGGTATACCCGTGAGCGCGGTATACAAAAGTTTTTGTACATAAAATCGTGGTTTCTGCGCGCTATACCTGTGTGCGCGTTTTACACGGGTGCGCGTTATCTGCGTGAAAATACGGTAGATAAAGACAGATTGTTCACCCTCTCCAAAGTAGGGAGAACGAGAGGGCACTCTCTAAAGTTGAAAGGGGATAGATTCCGTACAAACGTAAGGAAGTTCTTCTTCACCCAGAGAGTGGTAGAAAACTGGAACGCTCTTCCGGAGTCTGTTATAGGGGAAAACACCCTCCAGGGATTCAAGACAAAGTTGGACAAGTTCCTGCAAAACTGGAATGTATGCAGGTGAAGCTGGACTTATTTAGAGCACTGTTTTTTGACCTGGGGCCGCCACGTGAACAGACTGCTGGACACAATGGACAACTGGTCTGACCCATCAGCTGTAATTCTTATGTTCTTATTAAAACATTCTATTCAGTCGCTCTGACGTATAGTACCAGCACGTCAACACGTTGTAGACATTTTCCTGGACTAAAGCACAAGAAGATTCTTGATATACTTCCCCACATATGACCCCCCATTCTTAAGAAGTAAATGTCTGCCCTATGTCCCCTTCCCAGTGCCTCATATATGAAAAAAGAGTGAAAGTATGCCCCCTCCAATACTGATAAAGGACTGATATAGGTCTAGGGACCTTCTGTATTATCAGCCACAAATTCTCAGGATGTTCCTGCGACACTGGTGATCTGGAACCTCAGCCCTGTGTATGCATAAAATGGCAGGCCTGATAATAAGCCAGGTAGTCCCCATCAGGCAACCCATACTTCCCCTGAAGCACTGCAAAAGATATTACCTCCTCCGTCCCCAACAAATCACGAAATGTTACCAGCCCCTTCTGAGCCCATTGACGGAAAACTCTATTATCACACCCTGCTGAGAATTTTGGCTCATCCATTATTGGCGCCAGAGAGGACACTAAAGCACCATTTACCAACTTGTCCCTTACCAGTTTCCACAACAAAATAAGATGTCGGAGAAATGGGCTATCAATAACCTTAACCCAAGGGCGGAGTGTACCCGAGACCCAAAGCCTATGTTTCAACTTACCTGGACCCCCACAAGCTTGTTCCAACTGCACTCCAGATTTAAAGTCCCCTATCGCTCAATCCAATAACAATCGAAACTGGGCCGATTGAAAGTACCAAAATTAATTTGGCACCCCTCTACCATCCACCTCTCTAGCTGCCCACATCAATTTTTGAGAAATGCATGGAGGTTTCCGTTGCCAGATGAATCTCCGCAACTCAGCATTCAAACCCGTCAACTCTGCTGGAAACACCGATACCGGTAAAGTTTGGAAAAAAAATAACAAGTGTGGAAGCACATTCATCTTGACCACAGCTATCCTTCCCCACCACGATAACCATAAACCATGATGTCTCTGTATGTCCCTTCTGATTTGCCTAAAGATGAGGAGATAATTTACAGCATATAGTCTTCAACTGCCGGTCCGCAGAAAATTCCTGCCGGTCCGCGCAGGGCTGGCGAGATCGACGCCGTTAAATTTCCTGCCCCGGTGGTGTTGGCGGAAATCTGCTGTTCCTCCCAGCTTCAGGCAATCAAGACAGGCTGCCGATGTCAGGCATTCCCTCTGTGAGTCTCGCCTATGCGGCAACAGGAAGTTGAAACAAAATAGGCAGGGACGCTTGGGTTAGGCCGGTGTGACCTGCCCGGGGCCCCGTACCACAAGGAATAATGATTGTTTGTGACCCAGATCCTGCCAGTGGCTCCCAGGGCCACCGGTGTACTCCTGCCAAGCTTTTCCACTTAGCCCAGAAAGAAATAAGCCACACTGAGTTTTCCCAAAACACAGCCAGTGCTGGATTTAATTGATAAAGATAATTGCATTCATAATCAGGTCAGATGGCATAATTGAGCAATTGTACAAAACAGTTGGTGCCTCCGGGTTAAACCCAGTCCTTAAACAAATATCCAATATTTAAAGCTGTGGCACTTCTCATAACTTCACCAAATTAGAACAAGAACAAAAATAACTTTCAACTTCAAAACTTCATTTGTCCTCAGAACTGTGCTGGAAGAGCAGCCCCGCCCTAGTCCAACTGGCCAGGCTGTTTCTCCCAGAAGATAATGTTAGGCTGAATAAAGAAACTTTCCCTCCAATCCTGAAGGTCTCAGGGCTACAGTCTTTTCTAAACAATTCAGCAAGCTAGGCAATATTGAGGTAAAAAGTTCTCAACCTTAGAAAACAAACAGCAAAAGAAAAAGGCTTTTTTCTTTCCCTGGAGTCCTCCCCAGGATTCTCCTTTTCCATAGGGCTCTTATTTAAGAAGTCCAGTCCGGGTTTTGTAACCCCTTTTTAGGTCACACACTTTCCCCGCAGAGGAAACATAGAAAGAAACAAAAGGCAAAAATATAATCTTGAATGCCAGAACTCACCCACCTGTAGTGCAAGCTACATTTCCATGGGATCCTCAGCTGCCAGCTCTGAAGGTGAGCTGCTATCCCACTGCATGGAATCCTCTATGGGAGTTTCTTCCTCAGGGCTCCCTGCCTCTGAGCTAGCCTCTTCCATTTACCAGTCTCTCAGCTGGGGTTGAAAAGCATGAGGACTATTTTCCTCCCTGCCTCATCGGCTTGGCTTTTCTTTCAGTTCCTCTTCCAGCTCTCCCCCCAGCTGTTCTAGCATCGCTGGAGGATAAGGGCTCACACGTGTCAGGCCCTCTCCCTAATTACTAACAGTGAGCATAGCAGAGGCTTCCTGGCTTGAAGACAAGGTAATTTTCTGTCTCTTCTTAAAGGAACAGGATTAAAAGGTGCAGCACAAGTCTGTTTAACTTTCCCCAGCTGCACTGCTCTAGGCTTGAGAATAGACACAGGGGAAACTTAAAGACACCATCCCCCTCTAACAAGAGTTCCTTCCCAGCTATTTCTTCCTGGCACAGTGAAAACTAGAGGCTCTAGGGAAGTGTAGTTTTCAGTACTGAAATGTTTCTGGTTTAAACCTAGGTTCTGTGGAGGGAATAGGGACTTGCCGGGTGCTTGGCACAGGATCTCTATCACTCTGCCCAGGCTCCCTACCTCAATGCCCAGATATCTAATCCCCTGTGGAGGCCAGCAAAAAGGAAATTTCCCCTTCAGCCCTGCAACCTCCAAATCATTCAATGTCAGATTCATAATTTCCATTTTATCCAAATTTATCTTAAATGCAGATACTCCACCACAATCCTCAAAAATCTTCAATAAGATCGAAATGGTTCACTCCCATCTGTGAGATCCCAGACAACAGGGGATGGTTACATATACAAATTTCCAGTGATTCCACCGATATGGCAAACAAAAGTGGCGGAAGAGGGCACCCCTGACGCGTCCCCCTTGCAATGTGGAAAAACTCCGTATAAAACTGATTAATCCGAAGACAAGCCTTTGGTGAGTCATAAAAGGCTCTACTGAATGCCCCCTCTAATCCCATATGTCCCATGATTTCCCAGAGAAAGCCCCACAAAACCCTATCGAAAGCTTTCTCGGCGTCGATCACCATTAATGCTGCCCGATTCAGGAAAAACAATTTTGATTCGATTTTCCTGCCCAATTGCGTGGCTTTTTCCAAACATCCTGGTGGGTTTATTTTATAGCCTCTTCACCCTCTCCTACCCACACTGGTCCTGTGGTGTAAACAAAATAAACAAACAAAAAATATTTTTCCTCTCTCTATTAAATCCTAGCTCATGTTTGCGGTCCAACACCAGCTCTGGAAGGATACACATTTCAAATCTGACATATTGTAATCACAAAACAGAAAATAAAATTATTTTTCCTACCTTTTCTTGTCTGGTCATTTTTCAAATCTTGTTGGTCCTATGTTGGTCTGGTTGTCTTCTGATCAGGCTCTCCTTCTTTCTTCTTTCTCCGTGTTAACCATCCATCTACCATCTCTGTCCTCCCCTTCTGTTTCCTTTTCCTCTCCCGGAGGTCTGGCATCTTTCCTTTATTCATGTCCATCGCCCCGCAGCTGCAGCGATGGACCCCACCATCCACAGATCCACCATCTCTCCTTTTCTCATCTACCCTTTCATCCAGCATCTCTCTTCTGTGTCCCTGTTCCTATGCTCCCTCCATGCCCAGCATCTTATCTCTCCCCATATCCAGCTTCTTCTTTCTCTCTTCCTTACCTCCTGAATCCCCTTCCCCAGGTACAGGCTTTCTCCTACTATCGCTCCTGCCATCCTGCACCTTGCCCACCTACTTCGGAGCAGTATCTGTCCCTCTTGTAACCTTCCCCTTGTGGTCTTGCATTTCTCTCTCCCTATCCCTCTCTCCATTAGTCCAGCACCTCTCCTCTGCTTTCCTCCCCCTCTTTTTGATCTCTCTCTTCCCTTCACTTCACCCCAGGTCTGGCATCTCCCCTCCCCTCTGAAAAGGATTAGGTCCCAATTACTGCCCCACACTCTCTCTCTGTCATTTGCAAGACAGATGCATCTGGGGACAATATCTTAGAGACAAAAAATTATCTCCCAAACATGTCCAGTTTATTGTCAGCTTTACAACCCTTTTATATCATTTTACATGAGTCAATGTCGTCAGCATGTGACGTAAATACAAGCCATATATGGACACAGGTCACATGAAACTTTAAAGAAATAACAAGCATCTTTCTATCTAAAGGCCAAAGTTTAAAGGTGCTTTGGTCAGCAGAGCCTTTTTCTTTATCTAAAGCTTCTTGCAAATACGATTATGAAAACAATTGAATTCACTTTACAAGATAAGATCACACATCTTCTCAAACATAAAATGGCCTTGCAGTATTTCAGAGAAGGAAAAACAAACAGGGTCTGGTTTTCTTACAGCTTCAAACACAGCCTAAGGAAAACTACGAGATACGTGTCCCTTCACCCTCTCTTACTCCTTCCTCCTCCTCCCTCTGCACAGGCCTGACTCCCCACCGCCAAAGGAGCGACGGGTTATAAGCGCGCGAGACAGACGCGTGCCGACAAATGAGCGCCAACAATTCAGCACAAGACTTCAGCGCGCAGCAGAAAACCTTCTTTTAAAGGGCTCCGACAAGGGGTGTGCGGGGAACCCCTCCACTCTACTTAATAGGGATCATGCTGCTGTGTTGTGGGGCGTGGGGGGTGGAACCCCCATTATACTGAAAACTCAACTTTTCTCTATTTTTTAGGGAAAAAGTTAAGTTTCCTGTATAATATGGGGTTACAACCCCCCAATGCCAGCGCGATCACTATTAAGTAAAGTGTGTGGGGGGGGTTCCCCACCAACACCCCCTGTCGGAGCCCTTTAAAAGAAGGTTTTTCTGCGGCGCACTGAAGTCTTGCGCTGAATTGTTGGCCCGCGTCTGTCTCGTGTGCTTAAGACTATGAACCGCCAAAGGAACTCTTCCTCCTCCTTCTGCACAGGCCTGCTTCCCTGCCCTGAAGGCCTGCTCCCCGCCATGAAGACCTATTCCCCCCCACGAAGGCACTTTCTCTCCTCCCCCCCGCTGAGAAGGCCTGCTTACCCCCCCCAAACAAACGCCTGCTTCCCCCCCCCGCCACGAAGGCACATTTTCTCCTCCCCGCCGGGAACGAACGCTGCTCCCCCCCGCCACGAAGGCACATTTTCTCTTCCCCCCGCCGGGAATGAACGCTGCTCGCCCCCACCCCGTAGGCACATTTTCTCCTCCCCCCGCTGGGAATGAACGCTGCTCCTCCTGCAAGTTTGCACCATCCCCACCTCCTTACCGCTAATAGGGCAGTTTGCAGGCTCGCTGGTGTTATAGCGATCCCTGCAGCTGCCCGTGGTCCTCAGCGGTATGTTCTTACTGCTACGTTCTGCCCCTGCTCTGATGACAGGGGCAGGATCGCGGCAGAGAGAATGTGCCGCTGAGGACCACAGGCAGCTGCAGGGATCGCTATAACACCAGTGAGCCTGCAAGCTGCCCTAGTAGTATAAGGAGGTAAGAGCGGGGAGGCAAGAGTGGGAAAGTTGGGGGAGGCCTTTCTGACCGACCCTCCCCCCCTCAAGCAGGAGCAGCAGCGGATGGCCAGCAAGAGGCAGCGCTGCAGCTCCTGCTTTAGGAAGGCATGGGGGAAGGGTCAGCCATTGAATCGGGAGGCCGATTTTTTTAAAAAAAATTGAATCGATTCACCTGATTCGAATCGGTGAATCGATTCGAATCATGAATCGGGCAGCACTAATCACCATCAAAATAGCCCTATCCGGTCTTTTATGAGCTTCCCACAGGAGATGCACCTCACTTGCCTTCTCTGTTAGCAACCAGGTTCAAAAGGGATATTGGTCGATAAGATCCACAATAGAACCACCACCACAGCCTCCCCCATGGATCTCAGAAAAAAGCCTCCCAGTGGTACCCCATTAGCTACCCTCACGAGAAGAGGCCCCAAATGGTCCAAAAATTGTTTATAGAATGGCTAGTATAACCATCCAGGCTGGGAGATTTGCCATTTTTAAATAACTTAATCACATCAGGACCTCAAGTAAGGTAATGGGCTCATGTAGCATCTTTCAATCTCTATCTGACAACTCTGGAATAGGCAAAACATCCAAGAACCGTTTGTATGCTGCTGGCTCCACTGGATCCAGTACTCCACATAACTGTTAACTCGAAAATGCCTGGCGAATGGATCAGAAACTTGCATCTCCCCCCGATCATCTCTAATCCTAGCAACGGTAGCCTTCAACTGCTTAATCCGTATATATCTAGTTAATTGTGAACTAGCTTTATTACTATGTTCATAAATCTGTAATTTAAAATGTTCTCTAATGCGTTCAAGTCTCCTCCATCTGATATTGATAGATCTCATCTCTCATTCTCTGCAATTGAGCCAACATCAATGGGTCTGGGTTAAGTTTATGAGATCTCTCCAATGGAAGCAATTTTTCTCGTAACCTAAGAAAGCTTTGGGTTCTCTGTCGCTTGTATCTAGCCCCCCATTAAATAAGTACCATCCTAACCACCACCTTCAAAGCATCCCACAGGGTCGCATCAGAGACCTCCCCATTGTCATTCGACTCCAAATAATCCTGAATAGTCTTTTCCATTGCAACTACCACCAGAGGAGCACTCAGAAGCATTTCATTAAGTCGCCAATAGCACCTGCCCCCTTGATCAAGAAACCCCTGGCAAGCCACCCTTACCGGGGCATGATCTATAATGTGAATAGGCTCTATTTCCGCCTTTGTCAACCCTCCCCACTGGTTTCTATGAATCCATAATCCACCTAATCTAGTGTATACCTGCTGAGAGTACGAATAAAAGGTATAGTTCCTCTGGGACCCATGTAGCTGGGCACAGCTATCGATCAATCCCAAGGAGAGCATCAGAGCCCACAGAGCCTTGCTGTGAGTTTTTGAGGGTGCCCCTCCTGCCCCCAGAATGGTACAATTCTGGATCTGGAGCTACATTGAAATCCCTACCCAAGTACACTGCACCCTACACAAACGACTCCAGTTTGTCCTGCAATCCCCTGAAAAAAATCAGCCTGAGCTGTGTTTGGGCCATAAACATTTACTATTGTAATAGAACACCCCTGCAAAGTGTCCCTTAATGCCAGACATCTCCCCAACTTATCCTGGTATACCTAAGCTATTTGCAATCCCAGCCCCTTTCTCACCAGAATAGCTAGTCCTCCGGACCGTTTAGTAGAACTTTCCCCTTGGTGTGTCCATACCAATTCAAATTGTGGCTTTTGTAGCAAGGTCGCATCCCTCAGTCTTAAATGTGTCTCTTGCAATAAACAAATATTCCACTTCATAAGCTTTAACTCCCGAAATACCATGCTCCTCTTCCCTGGACTATTTAACCCATTGACATTCCAAGAACCTATGATCACCTCTGCTGCCCCTGTATTATCCCCTCCCTGCCCCAGCCTCTGCTGTCCCTGAAAACTGACCCATCCCCCATTCCCTCACCCCCACCCCTCCAAGATTCTGATCCAGATGTACTCGGACCAGCCATGACATGAAAATGAAGTCAAATTGAAGAGGCTTATATACTCCTTAGCCTCCTTCCCTAAGTGCACCTAAAGCCCCATGAACCTTAAAAATAATAATAATAATAATAACTTTATTTTTATATACCGCCAACAATCTTGCGACTTCTAGGCGGTTTACAATAAAAGAAACTGTTTACAATAAAAGAAATTGTAAATACAATAAAAATAAAGAGAAACTTTACGTACAGCGAATTGAAGAGTATAGCAGTGAATATCTCGTACAGCGAATTAAAGAGTATTGCAGTGTACATCTGATAACATTGATTATGTTAACGTCAGTTTGTGTGTTGCATGGCCAGGAAGTGCCAAGTTGTTTACACAGAAGTAGAAATGTTCCGTAAGTTGAATAGAGTGTTCATATTTAGTGATTGGGGGTTGGGTTAACAGTTTGCAAGTTCAGGTATGTGGTGATGTTACGAGGGGGGTTGATGTTCCGGTTCGTTGCCTAGGTATTTCAGGAATAGGTAGGTTTTTAGGTGTTTCCTGAATTCTTCATAGTTGTTTGTGTGCGCGATTAGTTTTCCTAGGTCTTTACCCCATATGGCTGCTTGATATGATAGCAGTTGTTGATGGTGTCTCTTATATATGCACCCTCTAGCCGGTGGGGAGACAAATTTAATGTGTGTTTTTCTTTCATGTCTATTGGTTGGGAATGAGAAGAGGTCTGTGATGTATTTTGGGGCTAGACCATTTAATACTTTGAAGCAGAGACATCCTAGCTTGAACTTCGTGCGCGCCTCCATCGGCAGCCAGTGTAGGAGTCGGTAGGAAGGGGTTATGTGATCGGACTTCTTCAGCCCGAAAATCATCCTGACTGCTGCATTTTGTATCAGTTGTAGTCTTTGCATTTGCTTCCGTGGGATTGTTAGATGGGTGATGTTGCAGTAGTCCAGGTGGTTTAGTATTAGGGATTGTACTAGGATTCTGAATGCTGAAGTGTGGAAGTATGCCTTAATGGATTTAAGTTTCCAGAGAGTGAAAAACCTTCTTTTGATTAAGGAGTCTATGTGGTCTTTCATGGTTAGTCCTTGGTCTAGTATTACTCCTAGAATCTTCATCGTTGGTTGAATGGGGTAGTTTAGATTGTTAATGTGTAATGATATTGTCGTATTTTGTGCGTGTGGCGAGGCTATGAAGAATTTAATTTTTTCTGAATTGAGCTTCAGTTTGAAATCTGTGGTCCATTGATCCATTGTGTTTAGCGCTTCAGTTGCTATGGGGGTGATTTCGGAGGGGGATGCTGTAAACGGGATTATGATTGTGAAGTCGTCTGCATAGCTGAATACTTTTATGCCTCGCTGGGTTAGCTTCGTGCCTAGTGTAGCTATATAGACGTTGAAGAGTAGTGGGGATAGTGGGGACCCCTGTGGAACGCCTGATGGGTTTCTCCATGTTTTAGAGAGATTGTTATTGAAGCGGACTTGATAGGTGCGGGTCGTAAGGAAACCTCGGAACCAGTCCAGCACTTCGCCTCTGATGCCGATTGAATCTAAACATTGTAGTAGTTTTTTGTGATCTACCAAGTCGAAGGCTGAGTTCATGTCGAATTGCATCACTAAGGCTTTGTGGCCCTTACTAAATAAGTTACGTAGGTAATCTAAGATTGCTGCTATCACCGTCTCAGTACTGAACAGAGGTCTGAAGCCTGACTGGGTTTCATGTAGCAGTGAGAACCGATCTAGGTAGTCCATCAGTTGGGTTTGTACCAAGCCTTCCATTATTTTTACGAAAAATGGGATGGATGCTACTGGTCTATAGTTGGTTGCTGAAGTTAGGGGTAGTTTATGATTTTTTGGGATTGGGGTGATTATAATGTGACCGTTTTTTGATAGGAATTTTCCCTTTTTGAAATTGTTGGACATATGAGTCCATAGTGTTATCTTAAAGTCTAAAGGGGCTGCTTTCATTATGTTGGGTGGACAGGGATCTAGGATGCAGTTTGATGTGGTATATTTGTTGTAGAGTTTTATGAAGTTATTCCATTCTAGGTCCTGAAAGGAGTTCCAATACATGTCCACTGGTATTTCGTTTTCGTGTATGTTGGCTATTTGCTGTTCATCTGTGTTATTTGTTGGGCAGTTGTTCCTTAGGTTCACAATTTTTGAGTTAAAGTGTTGTGCTAGATCGTCTGCTGATGGAAGTTTTATGTCGTGCGTTGATTGACTGTGGCGTGTGGTGTCAAATAGATTTTTTACTAGATTAAACAATTCATGAGTGTTAATTCCTTTTGCACTTGTGTTGGATGTGTATATTTTGGATGAGTAGAATTTTTTTCCTTTTTTCTTTTATCAGTTGTTTATATTCCTTTATGTTTGATCTCCAGTTATTCCTGTCGGATATTTCGCCTGATTTGTTCCAGATCCTTTCTAATCGTCGTATTGATTGTTTCATTTTTTGTAGTTCGGAGTCGAACCAGTTGTTATATTTATTTGAGCGGTTTGTTCTGTTTTGTTTGGGAGCTATTTTGTCTAAGATATTTGTGCTTGTTTTTGACCATTGTTCCCAGAATTCACCTTCTTCATTCATCTCCTCGCGCGCTTCGTAGTGGGCCCAGTATTCCTCTGGGTTAATGTGGCCCCTTGTGAGATGTTCTTTTTTTATCCTTGGGTGAGTTTTTACTTTAGTTTGGTTCCAGTTTAGATTAAAGTAATAGGTGTAGTGGTCGGACCAGATGTCGTGGTTCCAAATGCCTTTTGATATGGAAATAGTGGGATTTAGGATTTCTTTTGTGGACATAGCTACTAGATCTAGCTGGTGGCCTTTTTCATGGGTTTGTGTGGGTGAAGGAAGATTGAAGTTGAGTGTGGATAGGAAGTTTTTAAAATATTTTGTGTCGGGATTTTTCTTGTTTTCTAAATGTAGGTTTGCGTCTCCTGCTATAATATTGTAGGACGGAGTAATTGAGTTGTGTAGGATGAATTCATAGAAGTCTACTCTGGCCTTTGACCAGCATTTTGGTGGTATATAAAATAGAATACAGGAGAGGTACTCTTCTAGGTCCTTATTGCTAATCTTGCATGCTAGTGTTTCTAGTTGGTTGGTTATCTTGGAGTCAACTAATTCTAGTTCGAGTTCTTCCTTGAGGATGACTGCTAGTCCTCCCCCTCTGCGGTCTTCACGGTTTAACATGTGAATTTTGTAGTTGTCTGGTATTAGGTCATTTAGTATTGGGTCCTCTCCTGATAGTAACCATGTTTCCGTTAGAAAGAGGCAGGCTATCTTTTTGTGGACGATCCAGTCTTTGATTAAGAAAGCTTTGTTCCTTACTGATCTGGTGTTAAGGTAGGCGCAGGGAACGGAGGTAGTTGTGTTGAGTGTGGTGGGTGTATTGATTTTGATGAGTTTTATCTCCCTTGGTCTTTTTTTGAGGGTACGGTGAGGTCTGTTATTACTTGTGATCGTTTTAATATGATTTACTCTTTCTTCCTGTTGGTTAATTAGGAGCCTAATTGGTGTATCAGGTTCATGGGCGGATTGTGGCTTTGGATAGAGTGATATAGCTTGTTTCACATTGTTGCATAGCAAATATATCAGTAGGATTGATAAGAGCTTCATGATTGCTGATTTGGAATCCTTCTAGTATTGACTTATGTTGGTTTTCTGTCTATGCAGGCTTTCTGTCTTTATCAGTAAATGCTCTTGTATAGGGTTGCGAATAAGTTATTATAGGATTGTGGAGGGTTTGAATGGGGTAATAGTTGGTGATTGGCAGGGGGGAGGAGCGGGGGTTCCGCGCTCCTTACCTTGTTGGAGGTCAGCGGATGATCCGGTGGAGCGGTCTTTAGGGCGAAAGTGTTCCACTCAAGTGCTCCCCTCAGGTGCTCCACGAAGGCGCTCACAAAGGCGCAGGCGCCTTTGTCGTGTGCCTTCGTCTGCGCGCCGAACGGCGGTGCGCCGTTGGCGCTGGATCAGTTTAAATGTGTCCTCCTGCGGGATCGGGGGGGCGGAGCAGGGCTCCCACGCCGGCCCGGTCGAGCTGGGTAGTGCTGTGCGCTGGATCAGTTTAAATGTGTCCTCCTGCGGGATCGGGGGGGCGGAGCAGGGCTCCCACGCCGGCCCGGTCGAGCTGGGTAGTGCTGTGCGCTGGATCAGTTTAAATGTGTCCTCCTGCGGGAACGGGGGGGCGGAGCAGGGCTCCCACGCCGGCCCGGTCGAGCTGGGTAGTGCTGTGCGCTGGATCAGTTTAAATGTGTCCTCCTGCGGGATCGGAGCAGGGCTCCCACGCCGGCCCGGTCGAGCTGGGTAGTGCTGTGCGCTGGATCAGTTTAAATGTGTCCTCCTGCGGGATCGGGGGGGCGGAGCAGGGCTCCCACGCCGGCCCGGTCGAGCTGGGTAGTGCTGTGCGCTGGATCAGTTTAAATGTGTCCTCCTGCGGGATCGGGGGGGCGGAGCAGGGCTCCCACGCCGGCCCGGTCGAGCTGGGTAGTGCTGTGCGCTGGATCAGTTTAAATGTGTCCTCCAGCGGGATCGGGGGGGCGGAGCAGGGCTCCCACGCCGGCCCGGTCGAGCTGGGTAGTGCTGTGCGCTGGATCAGTTTAAATGTGTCCTCCTGCGGGATCGGGGGGGCAGAGCAGGGATCCCACGCCGGCCCGGTCGAGCTGGGTAGTGCTGTGCCCTTAACACCCATTTATCCAAACCATTACCCTATGCCCACTACATTTGCCCTCCCCAAGATCCATAGCATACCATCACACATCCCCCAGATAGACAGAAACCAAAAAGAAGACATAGCACAAAATGTACAATAATAGAGCAAATGCTCATCTGAATGTAATAGCCCAGCCCCAACCCTCCACATATTCCCCCTAACCATATCCTCCAAACACTCTCCCCCACATTCACTACTCCCCGCTCATGTTCTCATCCAGCCCACCGCACTCACTCCCTGCCAAACATCCACACCAGAAACCCTTAATCTGCTAAATAGCAATGTTCCAGAAAAAATAAACTATGAAAAATCAGTAGGATATCTGAAAACAGCAATCCAGTTCACGCTTCCAAGGTGGGCAGCGATTTCTCCACTCTGAAGACTGTTTGCTACTGTCGGCATTACCAAATCCCACTGCTGGAAAGCGCCACAGATTCTGATCAGGAACCACTCCACAGCCCAAGTCTTTCATCACCAGCCATGCTTCTGCCACCATGTCTATCTTACAATTCTTCCCGTTGATAGTAAACAAAAGCCCAAATGGGAAAAGCCACCAATATCGGTGACCTCTCGGAGCATAGCACTTGGGTAACCTACCTGAATGCTCTCCTCTTTTGAAGCGTCATCAATGCCAAGTCTTGATACACTCCCGCAGTGATCTCTTGCCAGGTAAAAGTAAGGATGTGTTTTGCCGCCTGTAGAATCCGCTCTTTAAAGAAGGTTATTATATCACGATTTCCCACCGCTCGAGCTGGTCCCAAGCTCCTATGGGCCCGATGTAAGACCACCCCAGCCTCCGCACCCAGCAGCTGGCTGCAAAGCTCTTGCACCACTTGTCTGGCATCTTTGTAACGGTCCGTGTCAGGAATGCTTTTAAAGCGTAAGTTATTTCTACAAGTCCTCAATTTGACATTGTAATTCCTCCAGTTGAGCCATTGCCTAATCTGCCACATTCTTAGTCTCCTTTACTGCCGTCGCCATGTGCTCAATCTTATTTTCAGATGCTGCCACTCGACCCTCCTGTTCACTAACCTCCACCCAGAATTTGGCGAGTGCCGCTTTTACATCTGACCACACTCCTACCATTTCAGCTTTCAACTCCCGAAACCATTATTCCATATGTCCCACAACAAGCAGCTCATCCTCCAGTGGAGAAGCTGTGGATGGGCCGGCCGTAGCCGCCGAGGATTGCTGCGCCATCTTGGCTGCCTCACCCTGGTGAGCTGCTCACGTGCTATCTTGTTTTTACATTTGCAGTGGCTGAATATTGGAACTTTTCAAGTTTCTTCTTGCTCGCCATGCACTCTAAGATCGGGATATACCGTTTGAGCATCCCAATCTGCCTCGGAAGGTAGTTTAGCTTTATTCAAAGATCGAGCCCCAACGGAGCTCAACAATTAAGCTGCCATACTTCAAGATGACGTCCAGAGGATCAGAAGTATGGATCCAAGATGGCCACTGCATGTTTGCTGCGGTGAGGACGCCGTCGATTTTCAATCTTACCTGCACTAAATATTCCAAAGAGACGGGGCAGGAACGCTGGCGGTGCCTCCTGGTGACTGACTGCCCCTTCGCTAGCGATTGACGATCTTCTTCGGCATCTGCAACAGGAGCAGGAAGCGTTGGGGGCTAGCCCGCTTGGGACACCGCCGGGGAGTAGTGCAATGGTGAAAACCTCAGGGCTCGACATTACTGTAAGCCCCAACGCGAGGACGCCACCCCATCAGCCATTGCCGCAGGCAGCCAGCTCTCCACGGGACCAGAAAGCACCCGAAGAGGTAGCCCTCTCGTCTCCGGAGGCCAGTGTGTTGGAGGGCTTGCCATTTGAGACATCTCAGAGTGGCGTGCTCACTCTGGTAGGACCTGCGACCGGGACAACTAAGGCTGGGGGAGCACAAGACTTCATGGAGGCAAACCAAATCTCAGAACAATCTCTCACAGCACAAGTACACTTTTTTACTCCAATTAAACCTCCAGAAGTCACTCTTAAAGCGCTATGGGACTTGGTAGTGAATTTGGGAAACTCCTTAAACCCTCAAATTAAAAATTTGGATAAAGAACTTAAAGAACAGAAAGGAGAAATAAAATTGATTAAACAAGATATATCTCAGTTAAAAGTAGAGGTACAAAATACAGGTAAAGAGCTAACAATAGTAAAAAATAATCAAGACTCACTGGTTAAAGATAACATAATTTTGAGGAGGAAATTGGAAGCTCTGGAGAATATTGGCCGAACTAACAATTTGAGGATTATAAATTTTCCTAAGATCTTATCAATCTCTCCTTGAGAAATGGTGAAGCGGTACTTTATGGAAATATTGGAAATTCCTGAAAGTTCTCTACCTTCTCTTACAAGGGTATATTATAATCCTGTTAAATCCCAAGTCAAAGAAAAAGAAAAAGTTGAGGAATCTCGGGAAAGACCGTTGGACATTTCTGCAATACTGGAACAATCGGATAGAGAATTGGCTGTTCCAGCCACTCTCTTGTTGTCTGTGACTTTGGCTCCAGACAAGGATTGGATATTAAAACTTTTCTTTAAAAATAGATCCAAGGACTTCCTGGGACATCATATTCAGATATTTCCTGATGTCTCTAGAGAGACTCAAAAAAGAAAAAAAGAATTCTTAATTTTGAAACCTGGAGTGACTCAAATAGGGGGTATTTTCTTTCTGAGATATCCATGCAAATGTGTTGTCAGATACAGTTCTTTGAAGTATATCTTTACAGATCCATCTCATTTGATAAGTTTCCTCTCAGTGAAGCGTCTTGAGAAAGGAATAGCTGCGCCTAATGAAGTTTAGCTCTCTATACTGCAGTAGACACGCTTTTCCCTAAAAAAAATTTTTTTGATTAATTTTGCTCTACTCTTTAAATCTTGGTTCCAGTTATTGAGGACTAGTGTGTGATCAAATGAGTCTATTTTATGTATTCTTATATTTCTAAGTTTGATGTGTTTTTCAATTTTGGAAAATAAGTTAATTTGGTTTTTGATTGCACTTTTCTGTACAAGATTTTTATGCTTGGTAAACATTATAAAATTGTATAAATAAAATAAAATTTAAAAAAAAGATGACGTCCAGAGGTTGTTCAGCTTAGATAATTTCTTACAAAACGGTTCGATCTCTTCTGTCAGCGCACTCATCGCTTCGCTGTAAGTCCGTTTATTCACGATTCCATGTCTCTTGTGAAATCTCCACAACCACCCATCACTAATTTTTATTTCAATTTTCATGTGTTTAGCTAATGTCTTTGCTGTATACTGCAATTCCACTCTGCACACATTTACACAACAAGAATGCTGCTGAATGTACCACTTTATTACACCCTCTTCCAGCGAAGATTCTTGTGCCATTTTAAGATTTTTTTTTCTCAACCAACTGTTAGAATCCACATCACTGGACAAAGCAGATTTTTACAGCTTTTCTTTTGCTTTGCGAATGTCCAATATCGTTTGATTTTTTGACACCATATTCCTCACAAACTTGAGGCACAGATACGCCCAATTCCACTTTCTCAATGAGATCCAACTTTTGTTTTATACTCAAATTTGTCCGTTTTTGTTTTTTATCCATGACTGCTTTGGCTTAATTTGCTGCCAGAAATGGAAAGGTCTGTTTGAGAGACATTGCACATGCTCGGCCCTCCTGCCCGGAAGTGCGTGATGATGAATATGCGGTCTGGTAAATCTAAAGTCAGGATAAACGAGATCCGGAAAATCGAGGGTTCACTTTACTTAGAATGGTTAACTTTAATCTTGAGTAAACATAGCATACATATATAATAGTGTAATAATGCAAATGCAAACATGATACCCTAACCAAGCAGCTAGGAGGCCAACAACAATCATAGTGCAATCCATCTGAGTCTATTTAAAATCTATTACAGATGTCTTTGAAAACTGCTCAATTGACTCCTCAGTCATTAGTAGCGGTATAGAAACTTCCAATAAAGATAAAGATAATTGAATAATCAAAATATTGGAAAAACATATCCTAATCAGAAACCTTTATAGAGCTAAAATATTTCCCCAATTCTTTATAACAAAGACTAATCTTCATATCCTTGAGAGGGCTGCTGCTGGACCGTGCAAAGGGTGCTGAAAGAAAGTGGGGAGGAGAGGGGAGGAGGGTGCTGAAGGGAAGTGGGGTGGGGGTGAGAGGAACAAATGCTGAAGGGAAATGGGGAAGACAGAATGCGGAGAAGACGCTGAAGGGAAATGGAGAGCGGGGAGAAGACGCTGAAGGGAAATGGAGAGCGGGGAGAAGACGCTGAAGGGAAATGGAGAGCGGGGAGAAGACGCTGAAGGGAAATGGAGAGCGGGGAGAAGACGCTGAAGGGAAATGGAGAGCGGGGAGAAGACGCTGAAGGGAAATGGAGAGCGGGGAGAAGACGCAGAAGGGAAATGGAGAGCGGGGGGAAGACGCTAAAGGGAAATGGAGAGCGGGGGGAAGACGCTAAAGGGAAATGGGGAAGAGAGAGTGGGGAGAAGACGCTGAAGGGAAATGGAGAGCGGGGAGAAGACGCTAAAGGGAAATGGGGAAGAGAGAGTGGGGAGAAGACGCTGAAGGGAAATGGGGAAGAGAGAGTGGGGAGAAGACGCTGAAGGGAAATGGGGAAGAGAGAGTGGGGAGAAGATGCTGGAGGGAAATGGGGAAGAGAGAGTGGGGAGAAGATGCTGAAGGGAAATGGGGAAGAGAGAGTGGGGAGAAGATGCTGAAGGGAAATGGGGAAGAGAGAGTGGAACATATATTGAAGGGAACTGGATGGAAGGAGGGGATAAGGGAAGGGATAAAGAAAAAAAGGCATTGGATTGGGGAGACAGATACCAAATCTGAGGGGAGGAAAGGATAGAGATGCTAAAAACCACCTGGGGGAGGGAAGGAAAGATAGAAGAGAAGAAGAGAGAGATGCCAGACAATGGGGGGAGCGAAGGAAAGAAGATGGGTGCCAGACCAACTAGGGGGGTGGAGGAAGGGAGAGGCACAGTAACAAAGCATATGGAAGAGGCAGAGAGAAGGCAGACAGTGGATGGAAGGAATTGAATGAGGTGAAGATGAGGAAAGTAGAAACCAGACAACAATGGTAGAAAAAAAAAATTTCAATTTTTTTTTTTTTTTGCTTTAGGATAAAGTAGTATATTACTTGTGTTGATAAACATTTATAAACAAAGCCCTGCCAGCTGAAGATCTCTTTCTCTAGTTTGGCAGCCAGAACTTTGATTTAGAAAATGACAATTGTACAGAATATTGTTTCTTTTTATCCTCTATAATAAAACCCTAAGCACACATGGTTTCATGATCCCTGCCACCATGCTGTGTGCCTCCGTGCTGAATTCAATTTGAGGTGAGTGGGGTAGCTTGCGACGGCTTGCGACATGGGCAGTGCTTTGAGCAGCAGTGGCGGTTTGACTCCTGCGCTGCTGCAACGCCTCTTCTCACCCCCAGACCAGCAAACGCAGCAGCCATGGGGCATTTGCTAGGCCGTCCCACTCTGATAATGCGAGGTGGGCTGGCCTAGCAAAAGCTCAGAGGCTGCTCGAGCTAGCGGATGCTGGACAGGGGGAGCAGGGAAAGGAGAAGGAGTACTACTGGACAGAAGGATCAGGTAAGAGGTGCTGCTGGGGGAGGTAAAAGGAAGGGAGAAAGCCTACTGCTGGACAGGGGCAGCAGGGAAGAGGTGCTGCTGGACAGTGGGGAGTTAAAACGAAGGGAGAAGGGCTGCTGCTGGACAGGGGAAGCAGGGAAGGGGTGCTGCTGGACAGGGGGAGGTAAAACAAAGGGAGAAGGGCTGCTGCTGGACAGGGGGAGCAGGGAAGGGGTGCTGCTGAACAGGGGGAGGTAAAACAAAGGGAGAAGGGCTGCTGCTGGACAGGGGGAGCAGGGAAGGGGTGGTGGTGGACAGCCAAGGAAAGAGAGAGACAGCAAGAAAGAAAGACAGACAGCGGCCAAGGAGAGAGAGAGATAGAAAGAAAGACAGACAGACAAACAGAAAGTGGCCAAGGAGAGAGAAAGAAAGACAGACAGACACATCTATTCTAGCACCCGTTAATGTAACGGGCTTAAAGACTAGTACTTTAATAAAAGAAGTTCAGTATAAAACTATTCAAGGCTTGTGGATGGGATCAGATGGGGGATGGGGGCCGAGCTTGCAGGGACAGGACAGGATGGGGCCGAGCTCGTGGGGACAGGCAGGAACAGGGACCGAGCTCATGGAGAGAAGCTCACGGGGAAGGGGCGGAGATAGGGACAAATTTTTTTCCCTGTGTCATTCTCTAGTATGAATATCTACCAGTCTCTGAACTGTGGTTGAGACCTTGCTTGCTTTCTTTCTTTAGGTGCCACACTGATGAGTTCACAAACCAGTCTGCTAAGGGCTGGGTGAATTTGGGCTTGTAAGTGTTCCGAATGATCTACAGTACCCAACGGTCTGATGAGATCTGCGCCCAGGCCTCCACATACTCAGAGCAGTCCCCCTATCTTCACAGAAATGGCTCTGATCCTGGCATCATTGTGCTTTCTTGGAGGCTAAGTGGGATGAGAACGGTCTACTGTCAGGTAGAGACTTCGGCGAACAATCTACCACATTGGCCATAAGATCGACCAGCCCCTTTCCAAACAACATTTACCCTTTGAAAGGAAGTCTGCTGAGCATAGCCTTGGAGGTTGAATCTCCTGCCCATTGCCTGATCCAGTCAAATAAGTAGATCAGGGGGATCCAGAGCATTCTTCGGGCTGAGACAGAATAAACTGAAACTTTGCTCATGAATCTGATGATGTCTCATAGAGCACTGACCACCCCCTATTAATAGGGGTTGGGGCAAAGGCTTGCTTTATGCCAGCGTAAGTCCAAGCAATCTGACATGTATTTGTCACAAAAGAGGCCACTGCAGCCGCTCTGATTCCCAAGGCCAGTGCTTTGAACTGTCTTTTAAGGATTACATCCACTCTGTGATTCACGCCTCCTTCACTTGGCAGGGACGTGCGTTTGGTTACTTGCGCTACTAAGGAATCTACCTTAGGGTGAGCAAAAATCTGCTGGCACTCCTATGCCATCAGATACAGCTGAGCCATTGAATTGGCTACCTTTAAATGATCCTTCAGGAGCATTCCAATGCTCCATAACTTAAACACTCATATCAGGATACCAGGGGGGGGGGGGAAAAGGACTGGACTCTCACTTCACTCAGGATAGAATATGGAGCGGACGGAGTTGGCTGAGAGTCCAGCTGTAACTCCCGCGGGGAGTCAGTAATGAGCTCTAACAGAACTAAGAATCTGAACAGATGGCGTATTGTGGGGTCCTCCCCTTGGTTGAGAACCACTTACTGTATCTTGTGTACTTGCTCCTGCCTGAGACCCTGTATCCTCCAGCAGGGAGAGCTCACTCTGTGACAGTAAAGGCATAAAGATAGACCCCTCATGCTCTGAATCTCTGTCCAATAGGTCCACCGGATCCTGGCCAGCCTCTGATACTGAGCCAGACATGCTCTGGAAGCCCAAGCCTCCTCGTGGGCCTCCTTATGTGCATCTAAATCTCCCCTGGGAATACTAGTCATCCAAATAAGCTCTCCACATCAGATTAACAAATTCAGGAGAAAATGCTGTATTAGGCAGTATGAAGTCCTCCACCTCATGTCTCTTGGGATCCACTATTTCCATGCTCCTACACTTAGGTAAGCCACTATTCTGGGGCTCTGGAAGACCTTTTCTCCTAGAGACCTGAAGGGAGGGTAAGCCTGAAGCTCCCACCCCATCACATGTTGCCTCATTGCCGAATATCTATGGCATGCTTTGCTTGCAGTAAAAATACCGGCAGTAAAAACTGAAAGTAAAGCGTGCCATAGATATTTGGCCCTGAGGCAGCGGAAAAAATAAAGGAAGTCTGCGAAATGCTGGCTGTGTTGACTTTGGTTTTTCCCTAGTGGCATGGAGCGATAATATAAAAGGAAACAAGATAAAGTTTTTTCTAAGTGGAATGGAGCAGAGAGACTCAACAAAGAAACAAGATAAATTAAGTTACTCTTTTTATATTTAGAATAGTCTGTTGGTGCTTTCAAGTTGTGGGTGTAAAAAGAAACATTATAGAGGGTTTTTTTTTTTTGATGACTATATTGAGGAGTAGAATTGATATAATACGCTAAACAGATTTGGAGAACCTACTGTGCGTATGGCTCCAGTTTCTGAGGCTTTTTTCCCCTGGATCTACACAAGTGAGATGACAGATTACTGTGTTTAACACTACGAATTAAAGGACCCCTCAACTTAAGAGTGGGATTTAGCATTTATCTAGTTTTTTATTATTTGGACCACTTGGTCAGACAACAATTTTTTTTGTTTAGAGAAAATATCTACATCATGTTAGTTAACCTACTTTAGTTGGTAGCGGACATTCATCCAGTAGTAAAGTTATAACAGCTGGTCCCAGTGGATCTTCTAATGGAATAACTCTAATCAGCGACTGAACAACCTCCAGCCAGCCCTCATCTGTTAATAGAAGCAAATATTACTGCATAAATATCTTAAAATGTTAAGAACATGCCAAACTAATATTCACATAGTTGGCAGAGTAGCATTGTGGATCATATAGCTGAGAGATATGGATATATTACTTTTGTTCGCTATTCACAACTTATGATGCACATTAGAAACTCAATATCCTCTAAGTAAAAATCTAAGCTCTTCAAGAAAAAGACTGTATCCAAGTCAAATCTATTCAACACTGATTTGTTCACAGACATTAGATTTAACATATGGTTTTTAAGATATTGTACAATAAATGATCTATAATTTAAAAACAAAATGTCTCAAATTTATGGGGATATTTTGTTTCTAAGCACATTTTCCAAGTGAGAACACTTACTGGAGAGGCCCCATCTGTCTATCTACATAGACCCAAAGACACATACATGTGCATGCATATGCCTTATAAAGCCCCTATTTCTATTGAGCCAAGCCTATACAGCTGTCTCCATTCACCTCATTCTTTGCCACAAATCATGCCATATGCACCAAAAGCAAATAAATTTATAAGCTTTATATTAAAATGGTTGTCTTAGTATTTAGACAAAAATGACCTAGTAGTTAAGCAAAAATATTCTGTCAACAGATGAATCAGCATCACTCAAACTGCAGAGAAGCAGATAAGTACTAATCTCTGATTCCAAGTGGCCAGTGAAAAAAAGATAATTAATTACCTGGAACAGGTGTTCTCTGAAAACAATAGGCATATATTTTCACATGAGGGTGACCTCATCCATGGACACAGAACGGACACTACCAAGAGCGCTGTCACTTTAAATCTATAGGCAGTGGGAGACATGATGCTGTGAGTGGTGAAGGACATGTTTGCCTGGAGCTGCTCAGGGAACCTCCCGAATCTCTGTTCATCTGTTTTTTGACAGT
Source organism: Geotrypetes seraphini (assembly GCF_902459505.1). NCBI lineage: Eukaryota > Metazoa > Chordata > Amphibia > Gymnophiona > Dermophiidae > Geotrypetes > Geotrypetes seraphini. The sequence goes on from NC_047087.1 coordinate 143,097,831, forward strand.
GTTTCCATGCCTTATTTTCTTTGTTTGGAGGAGTAAATAGCTTATGGGCAGATTTATTATCAGAGTTCCAGAGGATATGGCTAACCGCGCTCAAAAAAGTTCTTAGCAGCAAGACCACCAAAGATAAGATGGTGCTTGCCACTTCCTCGGGGCCTGATTCTCAATCACTCCACTTGAAAATGAAATTACCATGGCGGTAGTTTATGCTCTTAACTCCTGCTTTCAATCACTTACAGAACAGTTCACAATGTTCTTACCAATGTCACAAAACGTACTGGAGAACTGGAGGTGCAGGTGTCTGATTTGGACACATGTACAATATCCCAAATGGAAGTCAAGCATCTGAAATGGCAAGTACAGGAGGCGGCTGACAAGTTGGACAACTTGGAAAATGGATTCCACCATGACAATCTAAGATTTGTGGGGTTTCCTGAAACTCTTCAAAGTTGAGGCTTACCCAGGTTTTGGAGGATTGGCTGGTGGAAGTGTTTTCCTTGACTCAGGAAGAATGACCCTACTGACAAGGCCGGATTAATCAATAGGCCCAGTAGGCACGTGCCTAGGGCCCAAAACTGCGAGGGAGGCCCGCTGAAGGAGGACAACTCATCTTGCTATTTTTTAAAATAGCAACGCCCCCCCAGCAACGGCAACGAGCCCCCCCCTCCCCAGCAACGGCAACGGGCCCCTCCCAGCAACGGCAACAGACCGCCCCCCCACCCACAGCAATGACAACGTGGCTGGATCAGTTACTGGAAGGTCCCGCGCTGACTGCTTCTGCCGGTCTACCCCCCTCCGACGTCACTTACTTGCTCTGGAAGAAGTGACGTCGGAGGATGGAGCAGCAGAAGCAATCATCGCGGGACTTTCCTGTAATAGATTTGGCTGCGTTGCTGTTGCTGCGGGGGGGGGGGGGGGGAGTTGCCGTTGCTGTGGGGGGGGGTCTGTTGCTGCAGGGGTGCTACCCGTTGCGGGCAGAGCCGACAGCTGCAATGTTTGGATGGGGAGGGAGAAAGGAGCATGGAAGGGTGGTGGAGGGAGAGAAAGGGGGCAGGGTGGTATGGAAGGGTTGTGAGAAGGATGGTATGGAAGGGTGGTGGAGGAAGAGAAAGGGTGCAGGATGGTGTGGAAGGAGAGAAAGGAGCATGGAAGGGTGGTGGAGGGAGAGAAAGGGGGCAGGGTGGGATGGAAGGGTTGTGAGAAGAATGGTATGGAAGGGTGGTGGAGGAAGAGAAAGGGGGCAGGATGGTGTGGAAGGAGAGAAAGGGGCTGATGGAATTGGTGTGCAGGGGAAGGGGAGAGATATAAGGGGAAGGATACTAGATGGAATTGGGTTGAAGGGAAAGAAAGGGGACAGATGCTGATGGAATTGGGGTGCAAGGAAAGGGGAGAGAGACATAAGGCAGAAGGATCCTGCATGAAATTGGGTTGGAGGGAGAAAAAGGGGGGCAGATGCTGATGGAAGTGAAAGGAAGGGAGAAGAGAAAATGAAATGCCCAACCATGGGGGGTGTGGGAGAGGGAAGGAGAGGAGAGAGATACCAGACCATTGAAGGAGGGAAGAGAAGATGATGGATGCCACACCAATTGGGGGGGGAAGAAGAGATGGAAGGGAGAGGCAGACAATTTCTGGAAGAGGCACAGAAGGACAGAAGATGAAAGGAAGAGAGTGACAAGAAGATGAGGAGAGCAGAAACCAGAGAAGACAAAGGTAGAAAAAAAATTCTATTTATTTATATTTTTGCTTTAGGGGACATGCATCGCTGTTTCTGTGGTGTTGCATTGTATGCAAAGTCCAGTTTCTTGGTGGTTTTATTTAACCTTTGTCTACGTATTTCTATTTTATCCCCCCTTTTACAAAATTGTAGAGCATTTTTTAGCGCTGGCTGTGGCTAAAAACCATACTACGGTTTTGTAAAAGGGGGAGAGGTTAGTTTGTGATTACATATTCCATACTAGGCAAAGGTGTTTTCTGTTTATATGAAAGACATGTTTTTTTTGTTAGCGTTGACTAGCCTTGTTTGGCGAAATGCATCAGGCATGGTTCTTGGGATCACCTTGAATTAACCTGATTTGAATCTCCTTATTTTTATGCCAATCTTCTTTTGTTTCATGTTGGATTCTTGGTGGACTGCTTGCCTTGTTGTTTCATTGCAAGTTAACATACATGGAGTGGAACGTACTAGAGGAGTTACAGATTTGGTTGTTTAAACATAGTAACATAGTAGATGACGGCAGATAAAGACCCAAATGGTCCATCCAGTCTGCCCAACCTGATTCAATTTAAATGTTTTCTTCATAGCTATTTCTGGGCAAGAATCCAAAGCTTTACCTGGTACTGTGCTTGGGTTCCAACTGCTGAAATCTCCATCAAAACCTACTGCAGCCCATCTACACCCTCCCAGCCATTGAAGCCCTCTCCAGCCCATCCTTCCCCAAACGGCCATATGCAGACATTGCAAGTCTGCCCAGTAGTGGCCTTAGTTCAATATTTAATATTATTTTCTGATTCTAGATCCTCTGTGTTCATCCCACGCTTCTTTGAACATAAGGGTTACAGTTGGTTGATGTAGAGCAGTGGTCTCAAACTCAAACCCTTAGTGGGGCCACATTTTGGATTTGTAGGTACTTGGAGGGCCGCAGAAAAAATAGTTAATGTCTTATTAAAGAAATGACAACTTTGCATGAGGTAAAACTCTTTATAGTTTACAAATCTTTCCTTTAACAGTTAAAGGAAAGATTTATAAACTATAAAGAGTTTTACTTTAAGCAAAATTGTCATTAACTATTTTTTCTGCGACCCTATTTTTTCTGCATCCCTCACATTTAAAGTTTAATATCTTTTCTTTCTCAAAGCTGACACATTTCAATCACTATATTGAAAATAAAATCATTTTCCCTACCTTTGTTGGCTGGTGACTTTATTTTTCTGTGCTTTTAACTATATTTCCAGGACCTTCTTGTCTTTTGACTGTTTTTCTCTCCGTCTTCACTTTCTGCCTTGCATCCATCTTTGGCATTAACTTAATATTCAATTTTTCTGCTTTCTTTTAAAAATCTACGTTTCCATGTCTTCCCTTCCCTTCTATCTCTCTCTTCTTCCGTCCCTATTTCCATGGTCTGACATCTCTTTCTTTCCTTTCTCTCCCACCCTCCTTCCTTCCTTCCTTTCCCCTGGTCTGGCATCTGTCTCCTTCCCTCCTCAAACTTTTTTATTTCTTTCACCCTGCCCCCTTCTCTTTCTTTCTCTTTCCATGCCTCCTTTCTTTCTATGTCTGTTTTTCTCTCTCTCCATGCCCCCTTTCTTTCTTTTTTCTTTCTCCATGCCCCTTTCTGTCTGTGTCCCATCTCCCTTCTTTCCTTCTATCTGTCTCCCTGTCCCGCCCTTTCTTTCTTTATTTCTCCCTGCCCTCCCCCAAGCCACCAACATCGGAGAACAGGCCAGCGCCGAGTTCTTAGTTCTCCCTACTTATCTTCCCCAACACGAGGCTGACCAATTCTCACCACCCGACGTCAATTCTAACGTTGGAAAGGAAGTTCCGGGCCAGCCAGGCAGCAATTGACTGGCCCAGAACTTCCACTCCAACGTTACATTGACATTGGGTGGTGAGAATTAGTCGGCTCCCTGGAGAGCTAAGAACTCGGCGCCAGCCTGTTCCCCAATTGCTGCGGTGTTAGCCTAACGAGTGGCTACAGGGATGGTGCCGGGATATGAACTTCGGATTCCTAAACCATGGGGAAGCGCTACAAGGACTTCAGGGACCAGACGGACTCCATCTGACCAGTAGGGGTAAGAACGTCTTCGGACACCGACTAGCCCGCCTGCTTCACAGGGCTTTAAACTAGGTAAGTCGGGGGAGGGTACCCATTCACATATTAGTGCAGAAAGGAATTATCCTGATAAACTCCGCTTCCATGTCCAAGGTAAGTACCCACATTGCAAACAGTTCTTTAGGAGTCACACCGACTCGGGTAGGATACGCCTCACAGGGACTTAGCAAACACAAGATATGGAGGGCCATGTATGTCAATGCACACAGTTTAGGTAACAAAATTCTAGAATTGGAGGCTGAAATAAGGAATGCCGACCTAGATGTGGTGGCAATATCTGAAACTTGGTTCACGGACTCACATGGGTGGGATATGGCTATACCGGGCTACAATCTACTTCGTCAGGACAGAGAGGGCAGGTTAGGAAGGGGGGGTTGCTCTATACATTAAAGAGGACATCAAAACCACCAGGATCACACATGTCAAGTACACCGGGGAGTCCCTCTGGGTAAACCTGGCAAGAGGCAGAGAAAAATGCCTGTATCTAGGTGTGGTATACAGACCCCCAAGACAACTGGAAGACATGGACGCAGAATTAATTGAAGACATAGAGAATATCACTCTACGAGGAGAAGCTGTACTGCTAGGGGACTTCAATATGTCTGATGCAGACTGGAACTCATTTTCAACGACAACCAGCGGTAGCAGGAGGCTCTTAATCTCCATAAAGGGAGCACGTCTCAAACAAATGGTAACGGAGCCCACTAGGGCCCAGGCGATCCTCGACCTGGTACTCACCAACGGGGAAAGCGTCTCAGAGGTCTCAGTAGAAGATACGCTAGCCTCCAGCGACCATAACATAGTATGGTTCAACCTTAGGAAAGGCTTCCCTAGATCAAACACGAAAACAAAGATACTCAATTTCCGGGGCACAGACTTCGCACGCATGGGAGATTTCGTCCAGCGGACGCTGCAGGACCAAGCTGAGACCGATGATGTAGAAGCTAAGTGGTTAAGACTGAAATCAACCATACATGAAGCAACTAGCCGCTTCATAAAATCAGTAAATAAACGACAAAGAAACAATAAACCCCAATGGTTCACCGCGGAGATCTCGCACCTCATTAAGGAGAAGAAAAAAGCGTTTCTCTCCTACAAGCGCACGGAGAAAAGAGAGACAAAGGTAGAATATAGGACCAGGTCTACAGTGGTCAAAATGGCAGTTAGGGAGGTAAAACTTCGAGTGGAAGAAATTCTGGCAAAAAACATTAAAAAGGGGGACAAATCCTTCTTCAGGTATATTGGTGACAGAAAAAGGAACACAGGCGGGATATTACGCCTTAGAAGGCCGGACGGAAGTTACGTGGAAGCAGATTCCGATAAAGCCGAACTACTGAATGAATACTTCTGCTCAGTCTTCACCTATGAGGCACCGGGACACGGTCCACAGTTGAAGGCAACACAAAGCACAGAAGACCCGTTTCAGAATTTTGAGTTCACACCAGGTGAAGTTTAAAGTGAACTGGCAAGACTCAAGGTGTACAAAGCCACGGGACCAGACAATTTGCACCCAAGAGCGCTCAGAGAATTGAGCGATGTCCTAGCGAAACCGTTGGCTGAGCTATTCAATCTCTCCCTAAGTAAGGGGAAAGTTCCCCTGGACTAGAAATTAGCTAATGTCGTTCCTCTGCATAAAAAGGGTTGCAGGGCAGAGGCTGCGAATTATAGACTGGTGAGTCTCACATCAATAGTGTGCAAACTCATGGAAACACCAATTAAAAGCAAATTGGACATGATCTTGAATGAAGGGAATCTTTGGGATCCCAGTCAGCATGGATTCACCAAGGGTAGGTTCTGCCAATCCAATCTCATCAACTTCTTTGACTGGGTAACAGTGCCATCAGGAAGCCGTTTGCCAACATTCCCTCCGACGCAAGTCAATTACAGCAGTTGCGGTCTGTATGCGATTGTCCTCTCCACAATTGGAAAACTTGTGAAGTGGAGAGGACAGACCACGGGTCGCAAAATAGTCCCTGGGGGGCCGCAAGTGGCTCGTGGGCCACATGTTTGAGACCGCTGAGGTAGAGTGAGGCAGTTGAGAGGCGTTGTAAACTTGGTTATTAATATAGACTTATATTTTGGATAGTATAGCACAGTTACTTACCGTAACAGGTGTTATCTAGGGAAGCAGACATATATTCTCACATGTGGGTGACGTCATCCACGGAGCCCCGACGCGGACAGCTTTTCAAGCAAACTTGATTGAAGATTCAAGTTTGCTGTGCTGCACCACGCATGTGTGCCTCCTGCTCCAATAGAGGGCGCATCCCCTCCTCGTGGTCTCCAGTTCACATAACCAGCAAAGAAGCCAACCTCGGGGAGGAGGGCGGGTTGTGAGAATATATGCCTGCTGTCCCTGGATAACACCTGTTACGGTAAGTAACTGTGCTTTATCCCAGGACAAGCAGGCATGATATTCTCACATGTGGGTGACTTTTAAGCCAACCAAAAGGGGAAGGAGGGAAGTTGGCAATTTAAGAAAACAGATTACGCAAAACCGATTGACCAAAACGGCCATCGCTTCTGGACAGCGTATCCAGACAGTAGTGGGAGGTGAAAGTATGAACCGAAGACCACGTGCAGCCTTGCAAATGTCCTCAATAGGTGTGGACCTGAGGAACGCTACCGAAGCTGCCATCGCTCGAACCTTATGTCCCGTTACCCGACCATGCAGCGCGAGACCAGCCTGAGCATAGCAAAAAGAAATACAAGCAGCTAACCAGTTGGACAAGGTGCGCTTGGAAACTGGGCGTCCCAATCGATTAGGATCAAAGGACAAAAACAATTGAGGTACCGTCCGATGAGACTGAGTGCGTTTGAGATAAAAAGCCAACGCTCTCTTACAGTCAAGAGTGTGAAGCGCCACCTCTCCAGGATGAGAGTGGGGCTTGGGAAAAAACACAGGCAGAACAATGGACTGATTGAGATGAAAATCAGACACCACCTTAGGTAAAAACTTAGGGTGAGTGCGGAGAACCACCTTGTCATGATGGAATACAGTGAAAGGTGGGTCCGCCACCAAAGCCTGCAGCTCACTAACCCTCCAAGCAGAAGTGAGGGCAAGCAGGAAGATCACCTTCCAAGTGAGAAACTTAAGATGACACTTATCCAGATGCTCAAATGGAGGTTTCATAAGTTGAGCCAGAACCACATTAAGATCCCAAACCACAGGAGGAGGTTTGATAGGAGGATGAACATTCAGGAGATCCCTCATGAAACGAGAAACCAAGGGATGAAGAGAAAGAGACTTTCCATCCAGGTGCTGATGAAAGGCGGCAATCGCACTAAGATGCACTTGAATGGAATTGGTCTTTAGGCCAGAGTGAGATAAATGAAGTAAATACTCTAGAACCGAAGAGACAGGGACTGACACCGGATCCTGACGGTGAGAGGAACACCAGGACGAAAATCGAGTCCACTTCTGTGAATAGCAGAGTCTAATCGAGACTTTCCGAGAAGCCTCCAACACCTCCCTGACTGACTGAGACACAGGGATAGAAGTCAGGGAGAAAGAAACCAAGCAGTCAGATGAAGAGACTGAAGATTGGGATGTAACAGTGAACCCTGACTCTGAGATAGCAGAGAGGGAAACACAGGCAGAAGCAGAGGTTCCCTGACGCTGAGTTGAAGTAGCAGGGAAAACCAAGGCTGACGAGGCCACCGAGGAGCAATCAAGATCAGAGTGGCCCTCACCGATTTGAGATGAACCAGCGTCCGCAGAATCAGAGGGAAAGGCGGAAACGCATAGAGGAACTTCCCCTCCCAATCGAGGAGGAAGGCATCGGCCTCGAGACGATCTGGGGAATACATCCGGGAACAAAAGAGGCAATTTTTGATTGAGGGGGGAGGCGAACAGATCTATCTGAGGAGTCCCCCACCTGTCGAACACCTGTCGCAAGACCTGAGAATGCAGGGACCACTCGTGCGGCTGGAGGAGGCGACTGAGCCTGTCCGCCAGACAGTTCTGCTCCCCCTGTATGTAAACCGCTCAAAGGAAAATGTTGTGGGAGATCGCCCATTCCCAGAGACGCAGAGCCTCCTGACAAAGGGACCAGGACCCCGTCCCACCTTGCTTGTTTACGTAATACATCGCCATCTGGTTATCTGTGTGGACGAGAACCACCCGGTCGTGAAGCAGATGTTGAAAGGCCACAGCGGCGAGATAAATGGCCCGAAGCTCCAGCACGTTGATGTGACAGCGACGATCCTCTGCTGACCACATTCCCTGAGTGTGGAGACCATCCAGATGAGCCCCCCAAGCGTACTCCGACGAGTTCGTGGTTAGGACCTTGTGGTGTGGAGGGGCGAGAAAGAGCAAACCCTTGGAAAGATTCGAAGAGTCAGCCCACCAACGGAGCGATCGTTGCAAAGAAGGAGTCACTGTCACAGGACGGTTGATCGAGTCCCGGTCCTGACGCCATTGAGAGGACAATGTCCACTGCGGTATCCGCAGATGTAGACGGGCAAACGGTGTGACATGGACGGTAGAGGCCATATGGCCCAGAAGCGTCATCATTTGTCGCGCCGAGACAGAGGTTAGCAGCGAAATCCGGCGACTCAGATTTACCAACGCCTCCAGATGCGGAGGAGGAAGGAAGGAACGAAGGCGAACCGTGTCCAGCACAGCCCCGATGAACTGTAAGGACTGAGAGGGGTACAGCTGGGATTTTGGAAAGTTTACCTCGAACCCCAGACTCTGAAGATAAATAATAGTCTGTCGGGTTGCTGAGATAACCCCCCTCTCTGGTCGGAGCCTTGATCAACCAGTCGTCCAGGTAGGGGAATACCTGCAGACCCTGGGAGCGCAAGGCAGCCGCGACCACTACGAGACATTTCGTGAAGACCCGGGAAGACGAGGCCAGGCCAAAGGGGAGGACCCGATATTGCAGATGAAGGTCTCCCACCTGAAAGCGCAGGTACCTGAGATAAGCGGGATGCACCGGAACATGTGTGTAGGCCTCCTTCAGATTGAGGGAGCAGAGCCAATCGCCCTCGTTGAGCAAAGGATAAAGAATCGGAAGGGAAAGCATCCGAAACTTTTCCCGCACCAGAAACTTGTTTAGGCGTCTCAAATCCAGAATCGGGCGCAGGTCTCCCGTCTTTTTCGGTACCAAGAAGTAACGGGAGTAAAACCCCCACCCTCGTTGACTGTGGGGGATCACCTCCACCGCCCGCAGGCGAAGAAGGTCTCGAGCCTCCGATAGAAGGAGGGACAACTGCACCCGATTGGGGGGACACGCACTTGGAGGGCTGTCGGGAGGAACCTCCCAAAAGTTGAGTGAGTACCCTGATGAGATTACGCCAAGGACACATGAGTCCGACATGATGGCCTCCCAACGAGGGTAAAAGGCTCGCAGACGGCCCCCGATGGGAAGAAGGCCAGACGGTGGCGCGGAGGGGGCCAGCCCCCGTCCGCGCATCCCGTCAAAAGGATGAAGACGGCTTTGCAGGCGCAGTAGGCTGAGATTTTGGTAAAGCCCTAGAGTGAGCCTGCGGGCGCCGAGGCGGAGGCCTAGAAAAAACCGGGGTGGACTTCTGGGGTAACGTCGAGGCAAACCCCGGAAAGGTCGAGAGGCGGGCGGCTTAGGCTTCGGACGAACGAGAGAAGCAAAGGACCGTTCATGTTCCGACAAACGCTTCGTAGCCGCCTCAATAGTGTCGTCAAACAGTTCCTTACCGACACAAGGAAGGTTTGCTAACCGATCCTGGAGGTTAGGATCCATATCGACCAGACGCAGCCACGCCAGCCGGCGCATGGCCACAGCAAAGGCAGCGACCCTGGAGGAAAGTTCGAAACCGTCATAGGCGGCATGGAACAGGTGCAGACGGAGACTCGAAAAATCCTCCAGGAGGAGGACAAATGCCCCTCGGCGAGAGGCTGGCAAATCCGCCGAGAAGGCACCCAACAGCCCAATGAGATGTTTAAGATAAGATGAGAAAGTGAATGTGTAGTTCAGCACTCTAGAGGCCATCATAGAGTTCTGATACAGACGGCGGCCAAACTTGTCAAGGGTCCTGCCCTCATGACCTGGAGGGACCGCCGCGGATACCCGAGAAGGGTGAGCTTTCTTCAAGGAAGACTCCACCAGCAAAGACTGGTGGGACAACTGCGGTTGCTCAAACCCCGGGCAGGGCACCGTACGGTACTTAGACTCCATTTTAGATGGGACAGCCATCACCATATAAGGAGTCTCGAGGTTCCTGATAAAGGTCTGCCAGAGCACCGGGTTCAACGGCAGCCGGAGGGACTCTCGGAGCGGAGAGGGCATATCCAGCTCCGCCAGGTACTCCTTGGAATACCTCAAGTCTGATTGTAGGTCCAAGTCAAGGGCGCGTCCCATGTCCTGGACGAACCTCGTAAAAGAAGGGCGGGATGTTCCCGTAGCCCCTTGCGGGGACGGGGAACGAGACCTCCATCTCGCTGAAAAAGAAGGGGAAGCCTCCCTCGAGTAGCGAGGTTCCCGCTCAGACCCTCGTTCCGACATCGGGGACATGCTCGGAAAGCGAGGTCGAGGGTTGGTCGGCAGCAAAAAGGTCCGCCATGCGGGCCCGGCGGCGGTGGAGCGCCCGGTGTTGAAAAGTCGCGCACCGGGGACAAGTCTCGGTTGGATGATCGGCCCCCAGGCAAAGGATGCACCAGCGATGCGGGTCAGTGATGAACAATAGACGCTCGCACCTGGTGCACTTTTTAAAGCCGGTTACAGGCCGGGACATAGAAAAACAGTCGGCCACGGCCTACAGGCCACGCGGCCGCGACGACTCGGGGGCCCCCGGGTCGAGAAAAATGAAACCGCGGCTACGCGATACAGCAGGAAAGAAAACAAAGACAATAAACACGCGCACAGCGACTTCCCACGAAATAAAATAAGAAATCGCGGTGCAAAGAAGTCACTTGGGGCAGAGCTAGAAAATACAAGTCTTCTTAGCTCCGCGGAAAAAAACGAACTGGAGACCACGAGGAGGGGATGCGCCCTCTAGTGGAGCAGGAGGCACACATGCGTGGTGCAGCACAGCAAACTTGAATCTTCAATCAAGTTTGCTTGAAAAGCTGTCCGCGTCGGGGCTCCGTGGATGACATCACCCACATGTGAGAATATCATGCCTGCTTGTCCTGGGATAATACTGTTTTTACAAATATTTGAAAACTTTTTTATATGCATAGAAAGGGTTCAGAGTTAAATTAAGTAGGTGGGAAGGGAAGGAAGAGGGATTTGTTCAGAGATGTTTGGGGGTTACATAGAAGAAAAACTGTGCACTGGTATGCTAATCTTTGTTTTGAATTTAAAAAAAAAGAAATACAAGTGGAAAAAAAGAAGTAAATAAGAAAACAGATAAATGGGGGCGGGGTAGGGGCGGGGCAGGGCCAGGGGGACCCAGTGTACTTGAATTAATCCTGCCCTGCCTACTGGATTGAGCAGGCCCATTACTTGGGTTGGCGGTGGGACATTGCAGTGCTATAAACAAAAGGTGGAAATCCTCCGTTGCTACAAGCTTACACACACTGAAACTTGATACGAAAATGTACTTATCCATATCTTTCAGGATTCTCAGGCTTTATTTAAGCACCGCCGGGCCTACCATGCTATCTGCACATGGCTTGTGGAACATACGTTGCACTTCATGTTACTATATCCAGCTCAACTGAAGATTTATACTGACAGCAGTTGGAAGCCCTTTGAGTCTACATAAGCCTGGCTATCTGCCAGTGAGGCACCATCTTCGCCCTCACAAGCTGCAGGGGTATGATAAGACTTGTGCCAAGGATTTCTCTGAATGGCCTGTGAACTTGTTAGCTTCTGGACCTGACATTCACTGGAACATGCAGTTTCTTTACCATAGCTTTTTTGTTATTGCTTTGGTAGTCTTGTGTGGGTGGAGATCTGGGGGGGGGGGACATTGTTGTCAACTAAACCTCCGTTAGAAAGGTATAAAAGCAGACTCTTTATCATTATGACTGGGATATCCACGCAAATGATTATCAATAACTGTAAAAATTGGAACAGACTAAGTTTTCCCTTTTGGTGAGAAACTTTATGTTTATGTTATAAATATGAAAAAATGAATTCAGAAATATTGTGTCATAATAAACTATTTAAATTAACATGGGGTCCATTGACGAATTTTGTTAACTCTGATTATTTGGATGATGCCTTTATTTCCTATTTGATTTGCACATCCAGGGAGGGTGGGAGGGAGGGGTGTACATATATTTTATTGAATTCATTGATCGAATGTAAGTGCTATCTAAGATGTTAATTGTATGTACATATTTAATGTACTGTTCTCGAATTGAAAATTAATAAAGATTTATTTAAAAAAAAGATCATTTGCTAACAGATAGCATGTCTTACTGTCATTATTGCATGTTATTCTTCTAGGACGACAGGATATAAAATCAAACAAATAAATAAATAAATTTGTCTCAGCACCTACTGTATAGGATAGGCCCTGTGGCAGACAACATGATAATGGCATTAGTGCACACTAACTATTAGTAAATGACTCCTTAAATGTATGACTAGAGAGAAAACATTTTTATACAATTCTGAGTTTATTTAAAACACATTATAGATTGGAATAGTAAACCAAGTTTTTATACCTGTCTCCGCCATTTCATGCAGTGTGATCATGGAATAAGGAGGTTCCTGGTCACTAAATAAACACAAACACATATTGTGAAGATAGTTTAAGAGTTTTCACAGTCACAAAGTTAAATAAAAATACAATCACTAGACTCTTGCTTTGGGATTAGCTTATCAGTAGGGCAAAATTTGTTCTTAACTGTTAAATTTCTTTTCCTTGAGTCCTGATAGACTAGTCCTGATGAGTGGGTTATGTCCTTCTAACTGCAGATGGAAGCAGAAAAAACCCCAGTATAAAGTGTGATGCAGCCCTGGATCTTATCAACAGACTACTGAAAAGTTCTGCAATACCTGAATGGCATTAAATTCAATTTTAAACATCAAGAAATATACATCAACCTTTTCAAACAAAACTTTAGCACTAAAAAAAAAGCACCACTGCAGGGAGGAACACTGGAGCAGCACCATACAGCCCTACCACAGCCTCACTGCACTGCAAAGAGCTGCCTTTTTATGTTGCATCAAAATGCAGCCCTATAGAACAGCATCAAGGTATGGCCTCATCCGCAACATTAAACACATTATTGTAGCCTATAAGAGGCAATAATAAGTTCCCAGATCTGGCAAACTCAGAAGACTCTCATTTGTAGAACAGCAATGGGAAACCCACAAGGTCCTCACAATGAGAATATATCGCAAGGAGTTTATGCCCAGGAGGGAAGGGTTAGGGTGGCAGTTTTAGATGGAGATTTAATCATTAGGTGTGTAGATAGCTGAGTAGTTTGTGATGTGAAGTGGCTTGGTCACTTGCCTACCTGGTGCAAAGTTGGCAGACTAATAAGTCCATCTAGATAAAATCTTAACCAGTGCAAAGGAAGAGAAAGCTGTCTCAGTACATATACATGGTTTATTAAACTTGTTATACTGCTCGTTCATTTTATTGGTCCAAGCGGTTTACAAAATACAATAAATGTAAAATAAAATAAAACTAATATAAAAAAGAACTCCATTATTAGATAGTATAGACCTAACCCATATAAACAGAAGACATACTAAGAAGCATTCACTCTTACAAAAAGCATTCACTCTTAAGTAAAATCGTATAAAAACCATTAAGTTCTAAAATTTCACCAGACTGCTAACTGACAATCAAGAACATTCAGAACATATGAGTAATATCAGATTGATTTAGATCTTGTCCAAATGCTTCTTTTTAAAAAAAGTGTTTTTAACATAATTTTGAAAGATTTTAAATTTGCCTCTAGTCTCACCTCTCTTGGCATACGGTTCCATAAATTTGGAGCTGCAAAGTAGAATGCTTTATTTCGAGTAGATTCCCACTTAGCTCTATGAACAGAGGGTACTACCATTCTATTATCCTAAATAATCTCAAGATTCTTAATGGTGAATAGGGAATCAAATATGAATGTAGGTAAGCAGGCTGTAAAGAATAGAAAACTCTATGCGCAAGAAATAGAGTTTTAAATTGGATTCTATAACGAATGGGTAGCCAGTGATATTGCAAATAAAGCAGTGTTTTTCTTAAAGCCTAAAACTTTTATTGCAGTATTCTGTAGGGTTTCTAATCTTTTCAAATTCCTATTTGAGTTCCCCAAGTATACAACATTGCAATAATCAAATTTTGAAATTATTAATGCATGAAAAAGAGTATGTAGATATTTCTCCTCTTATGGTCCTCAAAGCCTTTAATGTGTAAAATCTCTTTTTTAAGAACATAAGAATTGCCGCTGCTGTGTCATCATGCTCAGCAGTCTGCTCATGCGGCGGCCCCCAGGTCAAAGACCAGTGCTCTAAATGAGTCCAGCCTCACCTACGTATGTTCCAGTTTAGCAGGAACTTGTCTAAATTTGTCTTGAATCCCTGGAGGGTGTTTTCCCCTATAACAGACTCCGGAAGAGCGTTTCAGTTTTCTAACACTCTGGGTGAAGAAGAACTTCCTCACGTTTGTACGGAATCTATCCCCTTTCAACTTTAGAGAGTGCCCTCTCGTTCTCCCTACCTTGGAGAGGGTGAACAATCTGTCTTTGTCTACTAAGTCTATTCCCTTCAATATTTTGAATGTTTCGATCATGTCCTCTCTCAGTCTCCTCTTTTCAAGAGAGAAATGGCCCAGTTTCTCCAATCTCTCTCTTGTTTTTCAAAGATCAGCCGATAATCAACCCAAATTCCCAATGGGATGTTCTTTCCAAAAATTTCAACTTCCAAATTTGGTTGTATGTAATGTCCTGTAATCCAACAAGACACACATTTCTCAATACGCAGGACTAATTTATGGTCAGCTAACCATTGGGCAATCACTATGAGTCCTTCTTTCAGAGGATTCAAATCTAAATGAATTGGATCAATTTTAGCAACCGGTAGAATATCATCAGCATAACAATATACTCTAAAGCCCATCTCATGAATCAGAAAAATAAGCGGTGCCAAAAAGATGTTAAACAATATGGGAAATAGAGCAGACCCTTGGGGGACTCCATAAGATAGCTGATATTTTTTTAGAAGTAGATGTCTTTCCTTTTACTGAATATGTCCTATTATGTAGAAAAGATTCAAACCAATTCAAAACAGCGGACCCTATTGATTCCAACCTTTTTACTATTAAATCATGGTCCACAAGATCAAAAGCAGCAGCCAGATCCAAGGAGATAGCAAAAGGATAATATCCATTATCCAACATTTCCAATGTTTCACTGAGAAAACAACAGACCAAAGTTTCAGTACTATGTCCTGCACAAAATTCAGCCTGTCTTGGATGAAGCACGTTTGTTTTTTCTATAAATTCCACAAATTGATTCAAAACATGTGGGTACAAATGACATAGGAAAATGTTGGAGGGAGGTTCTGGAAAGCACAGTTACTTACTGTGACAGGGACAGCAGGCAGATAGTCTCACATGTGGGCGACATCATTCACGGAGCCCCAATGTGGATAGCTGCAAAAGCATTTTTGCTTGAAGAACTTAAGAAAGTTTGCGAACTGCCTGCACCACACATGCGCGAGTGCATTCCCGTCCGATGCCGCTCACAGATCCTCAATTCCATAAGCCAGCTAAGAAGCCAATCGGGGAAGGTAAGTA